>NC_142465.1:68545000-71045000 GCF_049115385.1 Moschus berezovskii
CCAACTTAAATAGGAGAACAAAATTTACAGACTTCAGTGCCAAGAAGACACACGTTAGATTTACCTCACAATGATGTTGGGGGAAAAAAAAGTATTAGTCTCAGGGAACTCAAACAGGGGCTCTGTATCAAGCTAGAGGGGTGGGATGAGGAGGGAGATGGGAGGGAGTTTCAAGCATACCTATGGCTGATTCATGTTGAGGTTTGACAGAAAACAAAATTTTACAAAGAAATTACCCTTCAATTAAAAAATATATAAGTTTTTTTTTAAAGTATTAAACACTCTTGAAATGAATGGACAGAGAGAAGTTTCAGCAAGTAAAAAGAAAATATAAAAAAGAAACAAATGTAAATTTTAGAGACAAAGAAATGCAATAACCAAAATTTTAAAACTCACCAAATGGACTCCATTGCATAATAAAGAAGATAGAGGAAAGTATCAGTAAACTGGAAGAGAGATAAATATAAATTATCCAGTTTGAACAACAGGGAAAAAATATTTTAAAAGTAAACCAAAATATCTAGTATTTAGAAATTCTTGTCCCAGAAGGAGAAAAGAAAGTGTACAGTGCAGAAAAAAAATTTGAAAAACAATGGCTAAAAAGTTTCCAAATTTGGCAAAAGACATAAACCCAGAGATTTTAAAAGCTCAATGAACCCCAAAAAGAATAAATCCAAAATACACATGCCTAAACATAATATAATCAAACTTCTGAGAACTGTGAACAAAAATATTGAAAAGAGCCAAAGAAAAATGATACATTACTTATAGGGAATCAGTCATTTCAAAGATTGGGGATCTTTCATCAGAAATCATGGCAGCCAGAAGGAAATGGCACACATTTTTAAAGTACTGAGAGAGAAGAATGTTCAAACCAGGATTATAAATTCAGTGAAGATATCCTTCAGGAATAAAGATGAAATGGGCATTATTCAGTTCAGTAGCTCAGTCCTGTCTGACTCTTTGCGACCTCATGAGTCACAGCATGCCAGGCCTCCCTGTCCATCACCAACTCCCGGAGTTCACTCAAACTCATGTCCATCGAGTCGGTGATGCCATCCAGCCATCTCATTCTCTGTCGTCCTCTTCTCCTCCTGCCCCCAATCTTTTCCAGCATCAGAGTCTTTTCCAGTGAGTCAACTCATCGCATGAGGTGGCCAAAGTATTGCAGTTTCAGCTTTAGCATCAGTCCTTCCAATGAACACCCAGGATTGATCTCCTTTAGAATGGGCTGGTTGGATCTCCTTGCAGTCCAAGGGACTCTCAAGAGTCTTCTCCAGCACCACAGTTCAAAAGCATCAATTCTTTGGCGATCAGCCTTCTTCACAGTCCAACTCTCACATCTTAGATGAAGAAAAACTAAGAGAATCTATTTAAACAACATATTTCTCTAAAAGAATTGCTAAAAGGAAGTTCTTCAGGCAGAGGAAATGATACCAGAAGAAAACTTGGAACATCAGAAATAAGGGAAGAACAGAAATGGTGAATTTCTAGCTAAACATAATAGATTATTCTTCCACCTTGAGTTCTTTAAAATGTGCTTGACAGTTAAAAACAATATATATATAGTATTGTCTGATGAAGTTTCAATATATAAAAATAGTTCAAAAATAGGCCCATGTAAGTATGATCGACTGATTTTTGACAAAGGTGCAAAGTTAATTCAATAAAGAGATGACAGTCTTTTCCATACAAGATGCTGAAACAAATGGTCACTAATAAGTAGGGGAAAAAACCCTCAAACCATTCTTTATACCTTATATAAAACAGAACTCAAAATATATCACAGACATGAACACAAACATTAAACTCTTAAATATAGTTTTTAGGAAAAACACTGGAAGAAAATATTTGCAATACTGATTTAAGCAAAAATACAACACCAAAAGAATGATTTATAAAAATTTTTATAAACTGAATTTCATCAAAATGAAAACTTCTTGCTTTGCCAAGATATTATCAAAACAACAAAAAGGTAAGCCATAAATTGGGGGGGGGGGGAATATAAAAAACTCTTTCAAAATGGACAAGAGATTTGAAAAGATAACTTCACCAAAGAGGATACCAGATGGTAAATGAGCACGTGAAAAGATGCTCAACACTGGTAGTCATTAGAATAATGCAAATGAAAATAAATCCATAATCAGATGCCATTACACACCTATTAGAATGAGAAAAAACTGACAATTACAAGTACTAGCAAGATTGAGAGCAACTGAAATTCTCAAACATTGCTGGTGGGAACATAAACTAGTACAGCCACCTTGAAAAACAGTTTGGAAGTGTCTAATAAAGTAAAACATACCATACAGTTACACTTATCATATGACCTAACAATTCCATTCTCAGGTGTTTACCCAAGAGAAATAAATGTTTATTTTCACATAAGCCTGCATATGAAATAGTAGCTTTATTTATCCTCTCACTGGCAGCTCAGTTGGTAAAGAACTGCCTGCAATCTGAGAGATCCAGGTTCAGTCCCTTGGTGGGGAAGATCCCCTGGGGAAGGAAATGGCAACCCATTCCAGTATTCTTGCCTGGAAAATCCCATGAACAGACGAACCTGGCAGTCTCCAGTCCATAGGGTCGCACAGAGTCAGACATGACTTAGTGACTAAACACCATCATCAAAAACAGAAGAAAGAAAAAAAAAAAAGCAATGTCCTGAAACTGGTAAATGTGAAACAAGCGGGAAAGGGTATAACTTTTAAAAGAATGATATAGCCATGTTGTTATTTAGTTACTAAATCATGTCTGACTCTTTTGTGATCCCATGAACTATAGCTCACCAGGTTCCTCTTTCCATGGGATTTCCCAAGCAAGAATATTGAAGTGAGTTGTCATTTCTTTCTCCAGGTGATCCTCTCAACCCAGGGATCAAACCCTTGTCTCCTGTATTGGCAGGTGTATTCTTAACCACTGAGCCACTGCGGAAGCCCTGACATAGCCATAAGTAAGTAAGTAAGTAAGTAAAGTCGCTCAATCATGTCTGACTCTTTGTGACCCCATGGACAGTAGCCTACCAGGCTCCTCTGTCCATGGGATTTTCCAGGCAAGAGTACTGTAGGAGTGGGTTGCCATTTCCTTCTCCATCAGTTCAGTTCAGTTCAGTTCAGTCGCTTAGTCATGTCCGACTCTTTGCGACCCCATGAACCACAGCACGCCAGGCCTCCCTGTCCATCACCAACTCCCGGAGTTCACTCAAACTCATGTGCATCAAGTCGGTGATGCTATCCAGCCATCTCATTCTCTGTCATCCCCGTCTCCTCCTACCCCCAATCCCTCCCAGCATCAGACTCTTTTCCAGTGAGTCAACTCGTCGCATGAGGTGGCCAAACTTTGGAGTTTCAGCTTTAGCATAAGTCCTTCCAATGAACACCCATTGGGCATGACAAAAACTGGTTAGAACCAAGTAAGTCCAAGATGGCAGAATATTCTACGTTCAGTGGACCTTGAGCGTCACAATATGCTCATTGTAATATATTAGCAAGCTAAATGACACACCCACCAGTGCCATGACAATTCTGAGGCTAACTATAAAAGGTGGGCCATGGCCCAATTCCTGGAAATCTCTACCTTTTCCCTGAAATAATTGGAAAATTCCTCCTACTCATTAGCCTATGAAATTACTCAGTCCATAAAAACTAGCTGTGCCGTATTTTGGGGCCTCTCACTTTTTGGGATGACCAACACTCCATGAACTGTGCTTCTCCCAAGGCCTGTTGCCTTCTGAGATGGCCCACACTCTGTGTTTCTCTCTAAATAAATCCACTTCTTACCTATCACTGTGTCTCTCACTGAATTCTTTCTGTGATGAGACCACAAGAACCTCAAATTCACTGGGAGCAAACGGATAAATTTAGGTGTTTATACAAAAGAATATTTACCAATAAATGAATGTACTATTGATACACACAACAGCATGGATGAATCACAAGTGCCTTATGTGAAGTAAAGATGCCAGGCTGAAAACACTACGTACTGTATGATCCCATTTATATGATATTCTGGAAAAGGCAAAACTATAGGGACAGAGAAAAGATCAATGGTTACCACAGATTAGGGCTCTGGAGAGGGACTGACTACAAAAGAGCAGAATGAGGGCATTTTGGAGGGTGATGGAACCCTTTTATATTTTGACTGTGGTAGTGGTTACATGATAATGCATTCATCCAAATTCATAAAGCTGTACACTAAAAACAATAAAATTTTTCCTAAATGAATTTTTTAATTTAAAACAAATATATCTCTTCAAAAAAAGAAAAACAAAGACAACGTAGGATCCCATATCACCTCCATCATTTAAAATGTGATCTCAGGCAAATGACTTAGTATTACAGAACTTCAGTTCTCCAACTTTTTTTTTTCTCCAACTTTTAAAATAAAAAATATATTACTTTGAGATCTCACTGGTATTTTTGCTTGTGTGTTTAGTTCTTTAAAGGTTCCGAGCTCTTGCATTTTTATATCCCTCTCTTCACTGCTTTGCTTGGCTAATTCCTGTTTATCCTATAAGTCTCAGCTAAAATATTGTTTCCCCATAAAAGCCTTCACTGCTTTTATTTCATAACACTTCTCACATCTATATTTAAGTATATTTAATGTCTATCTTTCACAAAATGATAAGCTTTATGAGAAAAGGAACCATTTGAATTGTTTTATCAGAATCTAAGCAATCATAGAGCACTACAATACTTAAGTGTGCTCCATTAATACTTTTTTAAAAATGTAAAAAGACCACTACAAATAGCATTTCCTATTGTGTTCTTATTCTTTCTTAATATTTTCATCATTCTCATTATATATGTATATACACAGACATATTCATATATATCTAAAGTTGTTATCTTTCTCATGCTGTAGATACATAAATGTATGTACATGTGTATATATATTTATACATATACAATAATATAATGGTATGTAATAGATGCCATCAACAAATTTCCTTCTTAGAGCAAAAGACAGCAAATATTAGACTATGCCTAGGTATAATCTAGTATACTTAGATATATTAGGTATCTAATATATTAGGTATATTAATACATTAGGATTAATATATGTCTGTCTGCTAACATTTCCTCATTTGTAAGCATTTTCCATTAACACTTCCATGAGCTTCCCTGGTGGCTCAGATGGTAAAAGTGCCTGCTGGCAATGCAGGAGATCGGGTTCAATCCCTGAGTCGGGAAGATCCCCTGGAGAAGGAAATGGCAACCCACTTCAGTACTCCTGCCTGGAAAATTCCATGGATGGAGGAACCTTGTAGGTTACAGTCCATGGGGTCGCAAAGAGTCGGACACGACTAAGCAACTTCACTTTCACTTTCCATTAGCACTAATGGAAAATGACAAAAATGACAAAGTAATAGACCTATTGTATAACCATAAATTACATTTAAAAATTAGTTGGTACTTGAAGAGTCTGATATATATATAAGCTAGAATTAAACATCTGTAGTGGCTCAGAGGTTAAAGCATCTGCCGCCAATGCGGGAGAAGCGGGTTCGATCCCTGGGTCGGGAAGATCCCCTGGAGAAGGAAACGGTAACCCACTCCAGTATTCTTGCCTGGAGAATCCCATGGACGGAGAAGCCTGGTAGGCTACAGTCCACAGGGTCGCAAAGAATCGGACACGACTGAGCGACGGAATGGAACGGAGTGGACATATTAGGACCAGTTCCTGCCATCCCCAATGTCTTGGTCTATGTTAACACAAACCCCAAGACCAGAAAAGCACATATAGACTGATGATCACTAACTAGCCCAAGGTGGACACCTGACTAAATTAAGACCCTTCTATGGGTAGACTCACTGGAAAAGACTGATTCTGGGAAAGGTTGGGGGCGGGAGGAGAAGGGGAAGACAGAGAATGAGATGGCTGGATAGCATCACCGACTTGATGGAGGTGAGTTTGAGTGAACTCCGGGAGTTGGTGATGGACAGGAAGGCCTGGCATGCTGTAATTCATGGGGTCGCAGACAGTTGGACACGACTGAGCGACTGAACTGAACTGAACTGATGGGCTGGGCAACACATAGTGTGACACATGGGCCCATGTAGTAGAGCAATGATAATTTGTTAGTCACATTTCCTCCTGTGGAATTCATCCTAGAAATAGACACAGACCAGTTATTAACAAGAGGATACTGAAGCACACAGAGAAGCAGAGGTAATGAGAGAAACCATTCCTTCATTTCACAAATATTAATGGTCATCTATTTATTACATGCTATTTAACCCAAGAGAGAGGCACTAAAAGGGAAATGAATTCCCAGGGCTTTAGAGATCTAAATACCTTCCAGTTCTAGTCCACATGTTTCTTCACAATAAACCCTTTTTTTCTCTCTTTAGATAAATGGGTGAAGACTCTGTTCCCGGAAACCAAAATGATCTAACACAGTTTCACAACTGAAGGCACAGAAAGGAGTCCTTCTGTTAGGTTTAAAAAAAAAAAAAAAAAGACAAAATATGTCTTGCCCTAGGTAATAACTCAAGTGAAAAAAGATTTCTCCTCAAAGTGTATAGTACCTTTCCTAAAACTGGTGACAGACAGAACAAAAAATGACAAGTGGGAATAGGAAAGGGGACTGGCCCTAAATTTTCCTTTATAAAACTACTACCACCAAAAACATGATTTTAAGTGCCTTACTTCCATTGCATTGAAATATGTAGGCAAAAGGAAAAAGGTCTTCCAACTACAACTACAGACTGTGAGTACTTATGAAAGACTTCGACACTGACACAAATGCAATTCACTACATCAGAGTCTCCTGATCACTTTGTACAGGGACGTCTACCAGCTTCACTAAAATAATTTGGGATTCTAAGCAAAGGAGGTAGGCATTTCCTTACTCTAATATACTACTGGATAGGCTTGAAGTCCAGACCAGAAGTGTATTATGTAATAGACAAAAACAACTAGCTGTTTTAAATTGCACCTCATTTGATAAAATATCTCAGTGACTTCAGCAGAAGTACAAGATTTGGTCTCTTAGTTCTAAAGTTACAGCCACTGAGAAATGATTCTCTTTGGCAACAACATTAGAAAGTGATTTGTAAAACAAAATTTATTTATTTATTAAAAAGTAATTTGCTTTATAATTATATGCAAGAATCACCATGCTAAAAACTCAGTGTTGTTTTTAATCACTGCAAGTGGACATTCCTACTGGCCATATCTTCTTGCTTATTTATTGTGCAAAAGAAACATTGCTAAACACTTAACTCTGTACCAAGCATTTTTATATAGGTTATCATGAAAAACCATATGAGGTAGGTTATCTAACCCTACTTTAAAATCAGCAAACTGACCACTGAAAAGGTAAATAATTTGTCTAAGATCCTAAAGAATGTATATGTCAAAGTATGAAATCTGACCTTGGGTAGCCTTGCTCTTGTCCCTGTTGGCCAGGTGCACTACATTTCCAGGACCACTAAGGTCTCTAAGAAGTCAAATTTAGAAAAATATGTCTCCCCAGTATATGTCTCACTGACTTTGGGTATTACTTATTTCAAGAAAGATTGTTTTTGCTTAAAGATCCTCAATCAACCAATAGTCATTTTTCTAACACTATATATTCTAAATGAAATTGTATGTCAACTAAGGAAGATCTAGGAACATTTGAAACACTCATTTTCCCCAAATGCTTATGTTGACTCTGGTTGCTGAGAAAAGTCTGCACTAAAGGCAGAATATTTACCAAAATACTAACAATATAAGATTGTGCTCACTTTTTCATGCTGTCATAATATAGTTAAAGAGGAAAGTCCACTGATAAAATCAATTATTAATAGAATTTCAGTAAACCAAAGATCAGTTTCTTTATAATATTTTAGTTGCTAGCCAAACACATTAAAACTGGAACCCAAATATCAGAATGGAATTGTGGCATGTCTTTAATTCTTCCTGATTCTTACTCGGGATGGGGTTGAGACTGCATTTTTAACCTTCCAGCTGATGCTTGAGTGGCAACAGACCAGGCTGTTTCGAAGCCTAATCCAATCCTGTTCACAGCCTAAGCCAGTTAGAATCACCCGGGTCTCAACAGGCATATGATACAGCCCATTCTCCTATCATTTTAAAACCTCCCCACATGATACTGGGCTAAGAATTGCCATACTTGAGAACCACTGGCCTAGCTCAAATCAGAAGTTTATTTCTGCTGAATGTCTCCCCTTGAGTTCTTCTCCTCAAGTGCTATTAAAAGCCTGGTCCTAATTAACTCAGAGTTAGGTAAAGAAATTTAAACTTGGAGAGAGAATAATAATAGATACTGTTAATGATTAATTTTATATATCAACCTGGCTGGGCTATGGTACCCAGCTGTTTGCTCAAACACTAGTCTAGATATTTCTAGGAAGGTATTTTTAAATGGTGTTGTTTTGTGACCCCATGGACTGTAGCACACCAGCCTCCTCTGTCCTCCATTATTGCCCAGACTTTGCTCAATTTCATGTCCATTGAGTCAGTGATGCTATCTAAGCATGTCATTTTCTGCTGCCCTCTTCTCCTTTTGCCTTCAATCTTTCCCAGAATCAGGGTCTATTCCAATAAGTCAGCTCTTTGCATCAGGTGGCCTAAGTATCAGAGTTTCAGTTTCAGCATCAGTTCTTCCAATGGCAGGTTGACTTCCTTTAAGATTGACTGGTTTGATCTCGTTATAGTCTGAGGGATTCTCAAGAGTACTCTAGCACCACAATTTGAAAGCATCAGTTCTTCAGCACTCAGTCTTCTTTACGGACCAACTCTGACATCTGTATGTCACTACTGGAAAAACCACAGATTTGACTATATGGACCTTTGTTGGCAAAGTGATGTCTCTGCTTTATAACACACTGTCTAGGTTTGTCACAGCATTCCTTCCAAGAAGCAAGAGTCTTTTAAGATTTCATGGCTGCAATCACCATCCACAGTGATTTTGGAGCCCAAGAAAAGAAAATCTGTCACTGTTTCCACTTTTTCCCTTCTATTTGCCGTGAAGTGATGGGACTGGATGCCATGATCTTAGGTTTTTGAATGTTGATATTCAAGCCAGCTTTTTCACTCTCCTCTTTCATCCTCAACAAGAGATTCTTTAGTTGCTCTTCACTTTCTGCTATTAGAGTGGTATCATCTGCATATCTGAGGTTGTTGATGTTTCTCCCAGCAACTCTGATTCCTGCTTGTAATTCATCCAGCTTGTAATTCATTTTGCACAATGTACACTGCATATAAGTTAAATAAGCAGGGTGACAATATACAGCAGCTTTGTCTTACTCCTTTCCCAACTGCGAATCAGTCAGTTGTTCCATGTCTGGCTCTAACTATTGCTTTTTGACCCATATACAGCTTTCTCAGGGGACAGGTAAGGGGGTCTGGTATTCCCACATCTTTAAGAATTTTCCACAGTGTGTTGTGATCCACACAGTAAAAGGCTTTAGCATAGTCAATGAAGCAGAAGTAGATGTTTTTCTAGAACTCCCTTGCTTTCTCCATGATCCAATGATGAAGGCAATTTTATCTCTGGTTCCTCTGCCTTTTGGAAACCAGGTTGTACATCTGGAAGTTCTCAGTTCATGTACTGCTTAAGCCTAATTTGAAGGATTTTGAGCATTACCTTGCTAGCATGTGAAATGAGCCCACTTGTAATCAGTAGACTTTTAGTAAAGTCACTTAGCCTCCAAAATATGGATCGGCCTCATCCAATCAGTTGAAAAGAAGACTTTAAGAGAAAAAGCTAATAGTCTCCAGAGAAAAAAGCATTCAGGAACTAGACTGTAACACAGAAACCTTGTTTTCATCCTGCCTTTCCTATAGATTTCACACTTGACATTCCCCACAATTACATGAACCAATTCCCCCAAATCTCAATCTCTTTCTCCCTCTCTCCCTCTGTTTGTATATCCCACTGAATCTGATACTCAATATAGATACCATCTATTTAAATGCAGGCTGTGTTCTAGAAATCACAATAAATTATTCACATACTTTTTCTGACTTAATCCTTACAACAACCATATAAATTGAATAAGCAAGCCATAAGGAGATAACACCGTGACCAGAGACAGAGAAGTTTCATTTAGTAACTTCAGAGGGAAGCAGTAGAGGAGATATTAGAATTAGGTGAGTCAAGATAAAGAATGGCCAAGGATAAAAAGGTAAGTGTTCACTGAAAAACAAAAGGAAAAGAAGGAAATGTATAGATTAAAAATGGTTGTGCCCACAAGAAGAAACCACTCATCTGCTTTCTGCACCTATAGACTTGCCTTTTATGAACATTTCACTTAAACAAAATAAAAGAGTTTTGCCAAGAGAACGCACTGGTCATAGCAAACACCCTCTTCCAACAACACAAGAGAAGACTCTACACATGGACATCACCAGATGGTCAACATCAAAATCGGACTGATTTTATTCTTTGCAGCCAAAGATGGAGAAGCTCTATACAGTTAGCAAAAACAAGACCAGGAGCTGACTGCGGCTCAGATCATGAACTGCTTATTGCCAAATTCAGACTTAAATTGAAGAAAATAGGGAAAACCATTAGACCATTCAGATATGACCTAAATCAAATCCCTTATGATTATACAGTGGAAGTAAGAAATAGATTTAAGGGTCTAGATCTGATAGAAACAGTGCCTGATGAACTCTAGATGGAGGTTCGTGACATTGTACAGGAAAAAGGGACCAAGACAATCCCCACGGAAAAGAAATGCAAAAAAGCAAAATGGCTGTCTGAGGAGGCCTTACAAATAGCTGTGAAAAGAAGAGAAGTGAAAAGCAAAGGAGGAAAGGAAAGATATAAGCATCTGAATGCAGAGTTCCAAAGAGTAGCAAGGAGAGATAAGAAAGCCTTCCTCAGTGATCAATGCAAAGAAATAGAGGAAAACAACAGAATAGGAAAAACAAGAGATCTTTTCAAGAAAATTAAAGATATCAAGGGAAGATTTCATGCAAAGATGGGCTCAATAAAGGACAGAAATGGTATGGACCTAACAGAAGCAGAAGATATTAAGAAGAGGTGGCAAGAATACACAGAAGAACTGTACAAAAAAGATCTTCACGACCCAGATAATCACAATGGTGCGATCACTGACCTAGAGCCAGACATCTTGGAATGTGAAGTCAAGTGGGCCTTAGAAAGCATCACTACGAACAAAGCTAGTGGAGGTGATGGAATTCCAGTTGAGCTATTTCAAATCCTGAAAGATGATGCTGTGAAAGTGCTGCACACAATATGCCAACAAATTTGGAAAACTCAGCAGTGGCCACAGGACTGGAAAAGGTCAGTCTTCATTCCAATCCCAAAGAAAGGGAATGCCAAAGAATACTCAAACTACCGCACAATTGCACTCATCTCACACGCTAGTAAAGTCATGCTCAAAATTCTCCAAGCCAGGCTTCAGCAATATGCGAATCGTGAACTTCCAGATGTTCAAGAAGGTTTTATAAAAGTCAGAGGCACCAGAGATCAAATTGCCAACATCCGCTGAATCATGGAGAAAGCAAGAGAGTTCCAGAAAAATATCTATTTCTGCTTCATTGACTATGCCAAAGCCTTTGACTGTGTGGATCACAATAAACTGTGGAACATTCTGAAAGAAATGGGAATACCAGACCACCTGACCTGCCTCTTGAGAAACCTGTATGCAGGTCAGGAAGCAACAGTTAGAACTGGACATGGAACAACAGACTGGTTCCAAATAGGAAAAGGAGTACGTCAAGGCTGTATATTGTCACCCTGCTTATTTAACTTCTATGCAGAGTACATCATGAGGAACGCTGGGCTGGAAGAAGCACAAGCTGGAATCAAGATTGCCGGGAGAAATAGCAATAACCTCAGATATGCAGATGACACCACCCTTATGGCAGAAAGTGAAGAGGAACTCAAAGGCCTTTTGATGAAAGTGAAATAGGAGAGTGAAAAGGTTGACTTGAAGCTCAACATTCAGAAAAAGAAGATCATGGCATCTGGTCCCATCACTTCATGGGAAATAGATGGCGAAACAGTGGAAACAGTGGGAGACTTTATTTTTTTGGGCTCCAAAATCACTTCAGATGCTGATTGCAGCCATGAAATTAAAAGACGCTTGCTCCTTGGAAGGAAAGTTATGACCAGCCTAGATAGCATATTAAAAAGCAGAGACATTACTTTGCCAACCAAGGTCCGTCTAGTCAAGGCTATGGTTTTCCCCATGGTCATGTATGGATGTGAGAGTTGGACTGTGAAGAAAGCTGATTGCTGAAGAATTGATGCTTTTGAACTGTGGTGCTGGAGAAGACTCTTGAGAGTCTCTTGGACTGCAAGGAAATCCAACCAGTCCATTCTAGGGGAGATCAATCCTGGGTGTTCATTGGAAGGACTGATGCTAAAGCTGAAACTCCAATACTTTGGCCACCTCATGCGACGAGTTGACTCACTGGAAAAGAGTCTGATGCTAGGAGGGATTGGGGGTAGGAGGAGACGGGGACGGCAGAGAATGAGATGGCTGGATGACATCACCGACTCGATGGACATGAGTTTGAGTGAACTCCGGGAGTTGGTGATGGACAGGGAGGCCTGGCGTGCTGTGATTCATGGGGTTGCAAAGAGTCGGACACGACTGAGTGACTGAACTAACTAACTAACTATAGTCTTTTGCATCTGGTTTCCTTCAATAAACATGTTTTTGACGTTTATTCATGTTGTAACATGTACCAGTAGTTCCTCCTTTTTCATTGCTTAATAAAATTCCAGTGTAGAGATATGCTTCATTTTGTTTGCCTATCACCAGATGACAGATTGTTTCCAGATCTGACCTACTATGAATAATACTAGAGTGAACATTCACAAACATATGTTTTAATTTCACTTGGGCAGATACCTTGTATTGGAACTACTATGTTATACAGTGAATTTATGTCTAACATTTTAAGAAACTGTGAAAGCTATTTTCCAAAGTGGTTGTATCATTTCACCAACAATAAGGGAATCAGGTTTATAATATCTTCGCCAAAAATTGTTTTTATCTGTCTTTTAAATTATAGGCATTTAACTGAATAAGTGATTCATGGGGTCGCAAAGAGTCGGACACGACTGAGCGACTGAACTGAACTGAACTGAACTGATGTGGGTAAAGGAGATCAATCCTGGGTGTTCATTGGAAGGACTGATGCTAAAGCTGAAACTCCAATACTTTGCACCTCATGAGACGAGTTGACTCACTGGAAAAGAGTCTGATGCTAGGAGGGATTGGGGGTCGGAGGAGGGAACGACAGAGAATGAGATGGCTGGATGGCATCACTGCCTCGGTGAACATGAGTTTGAGTGAACTCCGGTGGTTGGTGATGGACAGGGAGGCCTGGCGTGCTGTGATTCATGGGGTCGCAAAGAGTCGGACACGACTGAGCGACTGAACTGAAGAGTGTGTGTTGTAGAGTGAATGTGTAATTATATCTCATTGTCATTCTAATTTGGACTTCTCTAATGACTACATTAGGGCTTCCCTTATGGCTCAGAGGTTAAAGCGTCTGCCTCCAATGCGGGAGACCTGGGTTCGATCCCTGGGTGGGGAAGATCCCCTGGAGAAGGAAACGGTAACCCACTCCAGTATTCTTGCCTGGAGAATCTCATAGACGGAGAAGCCTGGTAGGCTGCAGTCCACGGGGTCGCATAGAGTCGGACACGACTGAGCGATGGAACGAACGAACGAAATGACTACATATGTTGAGCACCATTGCAAGAGCTTTATTAGCCATTTTTAGATCTTCTTTGGTGAAATGTCTATTAAAATCTTGACCCCTTCTTTAAAAAGCATTTGGACATTATTTTGATAAAAATTTTAATAAACCAACGGTAAAAAAAACTTTAATGATAAAATTGGTAGAAATTTAACCAGAAAGTGGATACTTGATATTAAGGAATTGTTGGGTTTATTTGAGATTTGATAATGGCATTACAATTTGGCTTTTTTAATAAATAATGTTTATCTTTTAGAGTGATACACTGAATAATTTATAGATGAAATGATGTGAGCCTGTGATTTGCTATAAAACAATCCAGAGGAGGTGAGAGAATATAAATAAAAGATTGGCCATATGTCGACAACTTGTCATTCTTCAAGCTGAGAAAAGGATCCATGGGGGTTCATAATACTATTCTCTCTGCTTTTGCATGTGTTTAAAAATTCCATAATGTGTTGTTAAGAAATAAAATTCTGACACATTGAATCCACCTATTAACTTATAAGTGATCTGCTGCTGCTGCTAAGTTGCGTCAGTCGTGTCCGACTCTGTGCAACCCCATAGACGGCAGCCCACCAGGCTCCCCCATCCCTGGGATTCTCCAGGCAAGTACACTGGAGTGGGTTGCCATTTCCTTCTCGAACGCATGAAAGTGAAAAGTGAAAGTGAAGTCACACAGTCGTGTCCGACTCGCAGTGACCCCAAGGACTGTAGCCCACCAGGCTCCTCTGTCCATGGGATTTTCCAGGCAAGAGTGGGGTGCCATTGCCTTCTCCATAAGTGATCTATAAAGTCTATTAAAATGACCATAAAATAACGTTTAACCAACAAGAAGAAAACCACACAAATACACACACACACACACACACACAACGAGTTGCTTAAGACAACTCCTAGTGGCTCGTGCCTTATCCTTTCCCTAGCTCCTAACAATGATATCTAGAACAGTTCAGTTCAGTTCAGTTGCTCAGTCGTGTCCGACTCTTTGTGATCCCATAGACTGAACCATCCCAGGCTTCGTCATCCATCACCAACTCTCAGAGCTTGCTCAAATTCATGTCCATCGAGTCAGTGTTGCCATCCAGCCATCTCATCCTCTGTCATCCCCTTCTCGACCTGCCTTCAATCTTTCCCATAATCAAGGTATTTTCCAATGAGTCAGTTCTTTGCATTAGGTGGCCAAAGTATTGGAGTTCCACCTTCAGCATCAGTCCTTCTAGTGAATATTCAGGATTGATTTCCTTTAGTATAGCTGGTTGAATATCCTTCCAGTCCAAAGGACACTCAAGAGTCTTCTCCAATACCACAGTTCAAAAGCATCAATTATTCAGCATTCAGCTTTCTTTATAGTCCAACCCTTACATCCATACATGACTACTGGAAAAATCAAAGCTTTGACTAGATGGACCATTGTTGGCAAAGTAATGTCTCTGCTTTTTAATATGCTGTCTAGGTTGGTCATAACTTTCCTTCCAAGGAGCAAGTGTCTATTCATTTCATGGCTGCAGTCACCATCTGCAGTGATTTTGGAACCCAGAAAAATAAAGTCAGCCACTGTTTCCACTGTTTCCCCATCTATTTCCCATGAAGTGATGGGACCAGATGCCATGATCTTAGTTTTCTGAATGTTGAGTTTTAAGCCAACTTTTCACTCTCCTCTTTCACTTTCATCAAGAGGCTCTTTAGTTCTTCTTCACTGTCTGCCATAAGGGTGGTGTCATCTGCATATTGGAGATTATTGATATTTCTCCCAGCAATCCGGATTCCAGTTTTTGCTTTATCCAGTCCAGAAGTTTGCATGATGTACTGCGCACATAAGTTAAATAAGTAGGGTGACAATATACAGCCTTGACGTACTCCTTCTCCTATTTTGAACCAGTCTGCTGTTCCATGTCCAGTTCTAACTGTTGCTTCTTGACCTACATACAGATTTCCCAGGAAGCAGTTCAGGTGGTCTGGTATTCCCATGTCTTTGAGAATTTTCCACAGTTTGTTGTGATCCACACAGTCAAAGGCTTTGGCATAGTCAATAAAGCAGAAGTAGATATTTTTCTGGAACTCTCTTTCTTTTTCGATGATCCAACAGATGTTGGCAATTTGATCTCTGGTTCCATTGCCTTTCCTAAGTCCAGCTTGAACATCTGGAAGTTCAAGGTTCACATACTGTTGAAGCCTGCCTTGCAGAATTTTGAGCATTACTTTGCTAGCATGTGAGATGAGTACAATTATGCAGTAGTTTGAACATCTTTTGGCGTTGCCTTTCTTTGGGATTGGAATGAAAACTGACCTTTTCCAGTCCTGTGGCCACTGCTGAGTTTTCCAAATTTGCTGGCATATTGAGTGCAGCACTTTCATAGCATCATCTTTTAGGATTTGAAAGAGTTCAACTGGAATTCCATCACCTTCACTAGCTTTGTTTGTAGTCATGCTTCCTAAGGCCCACTTGACTGCATTCCAGGATGTCTGGCTCTAGGTTAGTGATCACACCATTTTGATTATCTGGGTCGTGAAGATCTTTTTTGTACAGTTCTTCTGTGTATTCTTGCCACCTCTTCTTAATATCTTCTGCTTCTGTTAGGCCCATACAATTCCTGCTCTTAATTGAGCCCATCTTTGCATGAAATGTTCTCTTGGTATCTATAATTTTCTTGAAGAGATCTCTACTCTTCCCGATTCTATTGTTTTCCTCTATTTCTTTGCACTGATCACTGAGGAAGGCTTTCTTATCTCTCCTTGCTATTCTTTGGAACTCTGCATTCAAATGGGTATATCTTTCCTTTTCTCCTTTGTCTTCAGCTTCTCTTCTTTTCTCAGCTATTTGTAAGGCCTCCTCAGACAATCATTTTGCCTTTTTTCATTTCTTTTTCTTTAGGATTGTCTTGATCACTGACTCCCGTACAATGTCACGAACCTCTGTCCATAGTTCTTCAGGCACTCTGTCCATCAGATCTAATCCCTTGAATCTATCTGTCATTTCCACTGTATATCATAAGGGATTTGATTTAGGTCATACCTGAATGGTCTGGTGGTTTTCCCCACTTTCTTCAATTTAAGTCTGAATTTGGCAATAAATAGTTCATGATCTGAGCCACAGTCAGCTCCCAGTCTTGTTTTTGTTGACTGTATATAGCTTCTCCATCTTTGACTGCAAAGAATATAATCAATCTGATTTCAGTACTGACCATCTGGTGATGTCCATGTGTAGAGTCTTCTCTTGTGCTGTTGGAAGAGGGTGTTGCCATGACCAGTGTGCTCTCTTGGCAAAATTCTGTTAGCCTTTGTCCTGCTTTGTTTTGTACTCCAAGGCCAAATTTGCCTGTTACGCCAGGTATCTCTTGACTTCCTACTTTTGCATTCCAGTGTCCTATTGAAGGACACCATTCAATATCACAGTAATCCAAGTCTATGCCCTGACCAGTAATGCTGAAGAAGCAGAAGTTGAACAGTTCTATGAAGACCTACAAGACCTTCTGGAACTTTACACAGTACCATATTTTAGGCTTTTGTGATCTAGCCTGAAATTCATGAGAAATATTCCTTAAGATTGAAACAGGCAACTTTTAAACTTTTGGAAGATACTCTATTCATAAACAGGAGCTCTCAGTACCTTTGGAATAGAGCAATTTCCTTTATTAATGGTCCCTTGCATGGTTTGTGCTAAGTTTCTTAGGTCTTGTCCAATTCTTTGTGATACTACAGACTGTAGCCCAACAGCCTCCTCTGTCCATGGGATTCTCTAGGCAAGAATACTGGAGTGGGTTGCCATTCCCTCCTCCAGGGGATCTTCCAGCCCCAGGGATCAAAACTGAAACTGCATCTCCTGTGGCTCCTGCACTGATGGCGGATTCTTTACTGCTGAGCCACCAGGGAAGTCCAATGGTCCCTTAGTTGGTAATTCATGCAAACCAGTCTATTAACCTAACAATTCCCTGAGTTTGTAGGAAATAGTTCATATCTTTACAAATTATTCTTCAGTGTTTATAGCAGTTGTCTTACACAAAATCTATCTCCTAGAGATGTTTGAGATCATTCAATTGGTCACTTACCACTCTGGTAACAGGGAGGCCTGGCGTGCTGTGATTCATGGGGTCGCAAAGAGTAGGACACGACTGAGCAACTGAACTGAACTGAACTGAAGTATTACTTACTTCTTTTTTAAAATATACAAGGGGACTATAGGAATTTTGAAAATGTATCAGTTCCGTTCAGTTCAGTTCAGTCGCTCAGTCGTGTCCAACTCTCCGCGACCCCATGAATCACAGCACGCCAGGCCTCCCTGTCCATCACCAACTCCCGGAGTTCACTCAAACTCATGTCCACAGAGTCAGTGATGCCATCCAGCCATCTCATGAGAGGGCACAAAAAAAGGAAATGTAAGAACTAATAAATTTGAGCATTATTTCATGTTTTCACATGAAAAATAACTAAAATCATCCTCAATGGCTACCCAATTATCCCAATTACTCTGGAATTACTATCAAACTATTACAAGCCACACAAAAGGTGTATGCAAATTATTCTAGACTTAAATAAAATGCATTATCTTTACTTTTCTATTTTCAGTTGTTGAAGAACAACTTTACACTCAGCAGCCACTAGAACAGAAACTTACAATGTATTCAAATTAAAAAGTAGCACTGTGTTTATTGAACAAAAAACATGTTCTGCCATACTAGAGTTTATGTCAAGGAAGGAAAGCCACTTCAGCTACAGTGATTAGACAGGTTCAAGAGAGAGGTCTCCACAAAGTCTTGAAAAATGGGTAGAGATAACAGAAAGAAGGGAGAACACAGGTTTTGAACAAGGATATGACTTTTGAAAAGTAGAAGACATATTCAAAAAAGGTTAAAAATCATCCAGTAAAAATTTTGCCAAAATGCAGAATTGAATTAATGGAAATAAGATTAAGGAGGTAAATGTTATTTAGAGAAAAAAAGAAATATTTAGGTAAAAGTACAATGAGAGAAAGTTTATTTGTTAAATGTACATATGCCTATTAAAGAGAATACATATAAAACTCTTAGCACAACATCTGGTGCATAGTAAAGCTGAATAAATATTCACTATCATTGTTACTTCCTCCTCTTCTTCCTATTTTGGTCCTGGCTGCAGCGACCCGATCTGCTTTCTGTAATTTGCTTTACACAATGGATAAATATGAAG
Source organism: Moschus berezovskii (assembly GCF_049115385.1). Taxonomy (NCBI): domain Eukaryota; kingdom Metazoa; phylum Chordata; class Mammalia; order Artiodactyla; family Moschidae; genus Moschus; species Moschus berezovskii. Next base: position 68,563,868 of record NC_142465.1, read on the forward strand.
AATGATGAAGAAACCAAAGAGGAGGAGTTTGACACAAAAACTGCTCTGTGCTTCAGCTGCAGCTTTGAGGAAAAGAAGACAAAAGAGCTAAGGATCAATCTCATAGATGGTTTTTTATTTTTTCCATAACATTTCAGAGCTCAAAAAACCCTAAGATGTGATGATGATACCTCACATTTATGCATGCTTTTACAGGGTACTGTCAAACATATTATATCAATACTAATATTAATGATAATAGTGATCAACTAATTTAGTCCTCTCATTTTAAAAGTGAGAGAACCTAATGAAGCTAGCAAGATCAAATGACTTGGCCGAGGTTAATAATTAGCAGCACTGGTGATGACAATGATGGTAATGGTGATGGTGGTGGCAGTGGTAATGATACTAATAAACTGCTTAATACTTTACGTGCATTTTCTCATTTAATCCTTGCAACAACTCTAAGAGGTAAGTATTATAATTATCTTTTTTTAAGTTAAAGAAGCTAAGATTTAAAAAATTAAAACTTTTGCCCAAGGTCACACAGCAGAAGGTGGTAGAAGCAGGATTCAAATAATAAACTGACTCAAACACCTATTCATTTAGTCATGATATTATACTTATTGTGGGCTCCCCTCACGGATCAGTCAGTAAGGAATCCGCCTGCAAGGCAGCAGACCACCTCCAAGGCAGGAGATTCACGTTTGATCCCTGGGTGGGATCCCCTGGAAAACAAAATAGCAACCCACTCCAGTATCTTGCCTGGGAAATCCCATGGACAGAGAAGCCTGGTGGGCTACAGTCCAAGGAGTTGCATAGACATAACTAAACCACCACCATAGTTATTGTAGTTAGAATTAGTACTCGGTTCTGAATCCTATCCTAGTCTAATGTTCTTTTCTTCACAGCCTATCTATTAAAATTGATGAAATAAGTGTTCAGATAGAAATCTAAATACATATTGCATTTACTTTTAATATATTAAATTAGCTGGTATGCCTAGAAGTCTAATGTTACAGACTATAAAGTTCTAACTGTAAAGTATATTTCATTACATAATAAGTATAATATTTATTTTATAAACACATAATTAATTTTAATACTTTCATAAGTTATATGCATATATTTCAATTCTAAAGAAAAAAGGTAATTTCACTTTCTTATATACTTATAGGAGTTTTCACTGTCCTAACATCAGGATTTGGAGAAGGCAATGGCACCCTACTCCAGTACTCTTGCCTGGAAAATCCCATGGACGGAGGAGCCTGGTAGGCTGCAGTCCATGGGGTCGCTAAGAGTCAGACACGACTGAGTGACTTCACTTTCACTTTTCACTTTCATGCATTGGAGAAGGAAATGGCAACCTACTCCAGTGTTCTTGCCTGGAGAATCCCAGGGACAGCGGAGCCTGGTGAGCTGCCGTCTATGGGGTCGCACAGAGTCGGACACAACTGAAGTGACTTAGCAGCAGCAGCAACATCAGGATTATTTATACAGAACAGTAATAAGAAAAATATTTCATATTTATTTGGAGAGCTGTAATTTGCAGAATTCTTTCAACTCTTATTATAATCCTGAAAGACAAGCAGAGCAGATTATATTATCCCCACTTTAAACTCAAGGAATCATGACTCCATAAAGGACACTTGTCTTGGCCAAAATCACAGTTACCAAGAGGTACAGTTAGGATTAGAACCTTGGTCTCTTGACCCCTGGGTCCTTTATACTTTCTACTATATTTGATCCTTATTTCTCATAAAAAAGAGGTGTTCAGTTAATGTTTGACAAATAAATGTATGTAATGCATTAGTAAATCAGACCTCATTGGAAAGAAGTTCTGATTTTCTAAGCTCCAGTCTGGAATTTCACCATTACTCATAACTTTTTTCCTGCAACTATACTTTTCATTTCTGAATAATGAAGCTTTCTCCTCTAAAGTATAATTATCCTCTGGAAAAGTAAATTATCTTTGAACTGATAAGCTGAGAGGCACTTGATGGACAAAATCATTGATTTCTTTTCTGTATAAAAATTACAAGTTAAAAAATAGATGTATGTTCTTAGAAATATGTTATACTAGGAAAATCAAATTCTACAACCTGGAACTCTAGTTTATAATCTAGTTGGAGAACAATTACTATATATACCAGACACACTTTGCAATGAATGGAGAGAGTCATTTACACTAAGGGAGAAAAGAATCCCACCTTCCAGTCTATCCATGATTTTGCATCTATTGAAGTAGAAAATATCATCATACTCTCACAACTGTCAGTCTGCACTGTCAGACTTCACATTTAACAATTATCCTGATGCCAGCTGTCCCCACAATTTCATTCCAAATATTCCTTAGAAAATGTTACATGTCAAAACTTAAGTGATTTGCAAAAGAGGAAGTGTTAGTCATTCAATCATGTCTGACTCTTTGTGACCTCAAGGACTACAGCCTGCCAGGCTCCTCTGTCCATGGAATTCTCTAGGCAAGAATACTGGAGTGGGTTGCCATTTCCTTCTCCAGGGGATCTTCCCAACCTAGGGATGGAACCTGAGTCTCCTGCATTGCAGGCAGATTCTTTACTGTGTGCATCCACCAGGGAAGCCCTAAGTGATTTGCAAAAGATAGTGAAAAAAGAGTTGGCCCCTGTGGGAAAGGTAGAGGGAGCCTCTCAGTGCACTATGGGAACATACTAGAATCCTGAGGTGGACATTTGTTATTTGCCTTCACTCCTCCCCAGACTATTCCAGGTCTTCTGGTACAGCTCCGAGTTATTTTTAGATAACATCCCTCCTCCTCTTTGTCTTGTGGACTTGATGGGGTCTTCTCACTCCTGTCAACAGAGACAGAAAAGAACACACACTTCTGACACTAAGTCCAGCGCTTTCTACTACATAGCATTATTAGAAAGACATTTATTGTTTTGTCTTCCCACTACAACATTCCTTGTTAAGGCTTGGCAATTAGTGGTGGGGTGGGGATCTTGTAATCAAGTTGCCTGGGTTCAAAACCTATTTCCATCCCTTCATACTATTATAAATGACTTGAGTAAGTTATTAATATTAACTATCTCTAAGCCTCAGTTCTCTTGTCTGTAAAATAAAGATTCATTCACATATTCAACAACTATTTATTGAATACTAGTAGTATATCCCCAGGCATGATAAAGGTCCTAGGGTTGGAACAGTGAATAAGATAGAGAAGGTTAATACAATAATGGAGTTTATACACCATAGCAAGGAGGTCAGATGACAAATAAACAACAGAAGTGTAGATTATGATGAGTGATATAAACAGAAACAGTATTTCTCTCTATATCACTCATCATTACAGTATGCTCAGGATAAAGTCTCTCTGAGGAGGTGATATTTAAACTGAGATAAAAAGGCTAAGAAAGAGCCACTCAGAGAACCAGAAAATCATTCCAGGAAGAAGGAAGGCCAGAGACAGAGAAGAGCTTGGTATTAAAGGAGATCTATGTGGCAATGGCAACCCACTCCTGTACTCTTGCCTGGAAAATCCCATGGACAGAGGAGCCTGGTAGGCTGCAGTCCATGGAGTCGCTAAGAGTCTAATACAACTGAGAGACTTCACTTTCACTTTTCACTTTCATGCATTGGAGAAGGAAATGGCAACCCACTCTAGTGTTCGTGCCTGGAGAATCCCAGGGACAGAGAAGCCTGGTGGGCTATCGTCTATGGTGTCGCATAGAGTCGGACACAACTGACGCAACTTAGCAGCAGTAGCATGTATCTGAAACACAGTGAGTGATGAGGGGTATAGCTCAAGATGAAGTTGGAAATTTAAACAGAAGCCAGACCATGCTGGGCCTTACTGGTTATGGAAGATTAGATTTCTTTTACTGAAGTAATTTATTTAAGATTTATATTTTAAAAATATTATTCTGGCTGCTGTGTGAGGATATAGAAAAGAAGAGTTAACTATTCAAGACAGATAAATAAATGGAAGAAAGAGAGAGGGAGAAAACAAGTAAGGAATGATTCCTGTATTGTTTGGCTTGAGTAATTGTGTAGATGTTCATCTATTTATAAAGACTGAAAAAATCAGGAGAGGATTGGAGTTTGTGATTTATTATATCTGAGATGCCTATCAGTTCAGTTCAGTTCAGTCACTCAGTCGTGTCCAACTCTTTGTGAATCCATGGACTGCAGCATGCCAGGCCTCCCTGTCCATCACCAACTCCCAGAGTTTACCCAAACTCACATCCATTGAGTCGGTGATGCCATCCAACCATCTCATCCTCTGTCAGCCCCTTCTCCTCCTGCCTTCAACCCTAACCCTAACCCTAAAAAAAAAAAAGAAATACTGGAGTGGAATCCAGCCGAGTGGAATCAAGCATGTGCCCAGAATCTTTCCCAGCACCAGGGTCTTTTCCAAGGAGTCAGCTCTTCACAGCAGGTGGCCAAAGTATTGGAGTTTCAGCTTCAACATCAGTCCTCCCAATGAACACTCAGAACTGATCTCCTTTAGGATGGATTGGTTGGATCTCTTTGCAGTCCAAGGGACTCTCAAGAGTCTTCTCCACCACCACAATTCAAAAGCATCAATTCTTCAGCTCTCAGCTTTCTTTGGGAGAAGGCATTGGCAACCCACTCCAGTACTCTCGCCTGGGAAATCCCATGGATGGAGGAGTCTGGTAGGCTGCAGTCCATGCAATCACACAGAGTGGGACACAACTGAGCGACTTCACTTTCACTTTTCCTTTCATACATTGGAGAAGGAAATGGCAACCCACTCCAGTGTTGTTGCCTGGAGAATCCCAGGGATGGGGGAGCCTGGTGGGCTGCCATCTATGGGGTCGCACAGAATCAGACATGACTGAAGCGACTTAGCAGCAGCAGCAGCTTTCTTTATAGTCCAACTCTCACATCCATACACACCTACTGGAAAAAACCATAGCCTTGACTAGATGGACCTTTGCTGGCAAAGTAATGTCTCTGCTCTTTAATATGCTGTCTAGGTTGGTCATAACTTTCCTCCCAATCAGACTACCTCACAATAGCAGATATACACATTAAATGAGATAATGTAACAATGCTTAACTCAATGCCTACCACATAGTAAGCACTCAACAAATGTTACCCATCAGTATTGTTTGGGGGAATCAGGGAAATTCCTCCCCTAAGTTACTCATGTGGTTCTGGTAACAGCTGACAATTTTACATTACCCCCTGGCCCAGCTAGAGGGTTGGACACTTGGCCCAGATGCAATCATTCTCTTAGCCATAATGATTGGTCCATGACTCCAGTTGCACCAACTGAAATTCTTCCCTAGGATTTTCAAAATAGGATCTAGAAGGGAAGTTCCCCCTTCCTCTTTAGCAGACACCCTGTAAAAGCCCAGGGAAGCTAACAGCATTTCTGGAAGAAAAGTCCTCTGCAACTGGATGGAGTGAAGCTGACACCCAGAGAGAAGTAGAAGTGAAAGGCAGAGTCCTAGAGACACAGAACCCCTATTACCAGTTATTCCAGGGCAGTGCTGACAAACAGAAACATAATGTGAGCCAGATATACTGCCACATTAAAAAGAAGTAAAAATAGGTAAAATTAAATTTTAAAGTATATTTTATTTAACCCAGTGTATCTAAAATATTATCATGTTGACATATATCCAGTATCAAAAATTGTTAATAAGATAGAGCACATTCTGTATACTAAGTCTTCAAACTTCAGTATGTATTTTACACATACAGCACTTCTAGCTATAGTTCAAGCAACTAACAGCCATGTATGATGAGTGTCTGCTGTGTTGAACTGCTTTAGAGGTGCTGTCCTAACCCTTTCCATGGCATGAGCTAATGCATGCCCTTTTAGGATTATGCTCATTTGAAGTGGGTTTCTGTCACTTACCATTAAAAGTCCTTAGTTCAATTAAAAACATTATTTTGAATACAGAGTTTAGAAATAAACTGACACACCTATGGTCAATTACTCTTCGACAAAGGAGAAAAGTCTTTCCAGCAAGTAGTGTTGGAAAAGATGTACAGCCTCACATGAATCAATGAAGTTAGAACACACCTTCACACAAAAAATAAACTCAAAATGGCTTAAAGACTTAAATATAAGACATGACACCATAAAATCCTTAGAAGAGAATATAGGCTAAACATTCTCTGACATAAATCATATGAAATTTCTTAGGTCAGTCTCCCAAGGCAATAGAAATAAAAGCGAAAATAAATAAATGGGACTTCATCAAACTTACAAGCTTTTGTACAGCAAAGGAAATCATAAAAAAAACAAAAAGACAACCAAGAATGGGAGAAAATATTTGCAAATGATGCAACTGACAAGGGCTTATTTTCCAAAATACACAAATAGCTCATACAACTCAATAACAACAACAAAAACTCAATCAAAAATGGGCAGAAGCCCTAAACAGACATATTTCTCCAAGCAAGGCATACAGATGGCCAAGAGGCACATAAAAAGATGCTGAACATTGCTAATTAATACAGAAATGTAAGTCTAAACTACAATGAGTTACCACCAGAATGATCATCATTAAAAAGTCCATAAATAACCAATGCTGGAGAGTGCTTGGACGAAAGGGAACCCTCCTACACTGTTGATGGGTGTAGGAGACTGGAAGAATAAAAGAAAACCAGGCCCCAGCAAGGGTCTCAAAAGAAATTTATAATTATTGATAAACTGGATGTTATCATAAGTCTCTTGGAACAAGTCCAGAGGGAACAGTGCATAATCTTGAAAACAAGATATGATCCTAGGGTCAGAAAACCAACTGTTTCCCAACTGGCATCTCAGAGTCACATGTTTTACATATCTAGTGAAAAATCTATAGATAAGAATATTAGTCTTAGTTACTGATTTGTAATTGATTACTGTTTCTTGGTTGCTCAATGGTTAATGATCACTTTGTTCTTTGGCCCTGATGGCCACATGAGTTATAGCTTGACTCCCTGCACATTCTTTCCTTTACAGCTGAGTGAAGCTGGCCTGGATTCAGTTTTGGCACTTTCACCTTGGAGTAGTGTTGGTCCCCTGATCCTCGCTTTTCACTGAATTCTTGTGTCTTGTTTCTCATTCTCCGCTATATCGCACTTTCAGAAACCCTGCTTGTCGAGCCAGACTTGACAGTGGAACTATAAACGGATATAGCCACTATGGAGAACAGTGTGGAGAATCCTCAAAAACCTAAACTTAGAGTTTCCATATGATCCTGCAATCTGACTCCTGGGCATATATCTGGAGAAAACTGTAATTCAAAAAGATACATGGTAGCAGCACTATTTATAATAGCCAAGACACAGATGTAACCTAAGTGTTCACTGACAGATGAATGGGTAAAGAAGATGCAGTACATATAGACAATGGAATACTACTTAGCCACAAAAAAAATAATGCCATTCGCAGCAACATGAATGGAACTAGAGATTATCACACAAAGCAAAGTAACTTGAAGACCAGTATCATACAATATCACTTAAATGTGCAATCTAAAATATAACAAATGAACCTATCTATGAAACATAAACACTCACAGACATAGAGAACAGACATGTGGTTGCCAAGGGGGTAGAGAGGGTAGGAAGGGGTGAATTGGGAGTTTGGGATTAGCAGATGAAAACTATTATATAGAGAATGGATAAACAACAAGATCCTACTGTATAGCAGGGAATCATATTCAATATCCTTTGATAGGGCTTCCCTGGCAGCCCAGTGGTTAAGAATCCACCTGCCAATTTCCCAACTCATCAAACCCCTCTTTCACCTCCTGGTGTCCATATGTTTGTTCGCTATGTCTGTGTCTCTGTTTCTGCTTTGCAAATAGATTCATCTGCACCACTTTTCTAGATTTCACATGTATGCATTAATACACAATATTTGTTTTTCTGACTTACCTCACTCTGTATACCAGTATGGCAGCCTCTAGGTCCATCCACCTCTCTACAAATGGCATAATTTCATTCCTTTTTATGGCTGAGTAATACTCCATTATGGGCTTCCCTGATGGTACAGCAGTAAAGAATCTGCCTGCCAATGCAGGAGACGATCCCTGGATCAGGTAGATCCCCTGAAGAAGGAAATGACAACCCACTCCAGTATTCTTGCCTGGGAAATCCCATGGACTGAGGAGCCCTGGTGGGCTATAGTCCATAGAACTGCAAAGAGTTGTTGGACACGACTTAATGACTAAAGAACAATAACACTGTAACAACATTCCATCATATATATGTGCCAAATCTTTTTTCTTTTTTTTTTAATTTATTTTATTGGAGGCAAATTACCTTACATTAATATATTGGTTGGTTTAGCCATACATTGACATGAATCCGCCCCGGGTGTACATGTGTTCCCTTTCTTGAACCCCCCTCCCACCTCCCTCTTCCCCATATCCTCCCTCCAGGTCATTCCCGTGCACCAGTCCCAAGCATCCTGTATCATGCGTCGAACCTGGACTGGTGATTCATTTCACATATGATAATACACATGCTACAATGCTGTTCTCCCCAATCATCCCACCTTCATCCTCTCCCACAGAGTCCCAAAGACTGTTCTATATACCTATGTCTCTTTTGCAGTCTCATATACAGGGTTAAGGTTACCATCTTTCTAAATTCCATATATATGCGTTAGTATACTGTATTGACAGAGAAGGCAATGGAAAGCCACTCCAATACTCTTGCCTAGAAAATCCCATGGATGGAGGAGCCTGGTAGGCTGCAGTCCCTGGGGTAGCTAGGGGTCGGACACGACTGAGCGACTTTACTTTCACTTTTCCCTTTCACACATTGGAGAAGGAAATGGCAACCCACTCCAGTGTTCTTGCCTGGAGAATCCCAGGGACGGGGGAGCCTGGTGGGCTTCCGTCTATGGGGTCACACAGAGTCGGACACGACTGAAATGACTTAGCAGCAGCAGCATACTGTATTGATGTTTTTCTTTCTGGCTTACTTCACTCTGTATAATAGGCTCCAGTTTCATCCACCTCATTAGAACTGATTCAAATGTATTCTTTTTAATGGCTGAGTAATACTCCATTGTGTATATGTACCAAAGCTTTCTTATCCATTCATCTGCAGATGGACATCTAGGTTGCATCCATGTCCTGGCTGTTATAAACAGTGCTGCGATGAACATTGGAGTACATGTGTCTCTTTCAACTCTGGTTTCCTTGGGATGTATGTGCAGGAGTGCGATTGCTGGATCATATGGCAGTTCTATTTCCAGTTTTTTGAGGAATCTCCACACTGTTCTCCATAGTGGCTGTACTAGTTTGCATTCCCACCAACAGTGTAAGAGGGTTCCCTTTTCTCCACACCCTTTCCAGCATTTATTGCATGTAGACTTTTGGATCGGAGAAGGCAATGGCAAGCCACTCCAGTACTCTTGCCTAGAAAATCCCATGGATGGAGGAGCCTGGTAGGCTGCAGTCCGTGGGGTCGCTAAGGGTCGGACATGACTGAGCGACTTCACTTTCACTTTTCACTTTCACACATTGGAGAAGGAAATGGCAACCCACTCCAGTGTTCTTGCCTGGAGAATCCCAGGGATGGGGGAGCCTGGTGGGCTTCCATCTATGGGGTCACACAGAGTCGGACACGACTGAAGTGACTTAGCAGCACCAGCAGCAGCAGACTTTTGGATAGCAGCCATTCTGATTGGTGTGAAATGGTATCTCATTGTGGTTTTGATTTGCATTTCTCTGATTATCAGGGATGTTGAGCATTTTTCATGTGTTTGTTAGCCATCTTTATGTCTTCTTTGGAGAAATGTCTGTTTAGTTCTTTGGCCCATTTTTTGATTGGGTCATTTATTTTTCTGGAATTGAGCTGCAGGAGCTGCTTGTATATTTTGGAGATTAATCCTTTATCAGTTGCTTCATTTGCTATTATTTTCTCCCATTCTGAAGTCTGTCTTTTCACCTTGCTTATAGTTTCCTTTTCTGTGCAGAAGCTTTTGATTTTAATTAGGTCCCATTTGTTTATTTTTGTTTTTATTTCCAATATTCTGGGAGGTGGGTCTTGGAGGATCCTGCTGTGATTTATGTCAGAGAGTGTTTTTCCTACGTTCTCCTTTAGGAGTTTTATAGAATCTGGTCTTACATTTAGCTCTCTAATCCATTTTGAGTTTATTTTGGTGTATGGTGTTCACTTCAGTTCAGTCGCTCAGTCGTGTCCGACTCTTAGCGACCCCATGAACCACAGCACGCCAGGCCTCCCTGTCCATCACCAACTCCCGGAGTTCACTCAAACTCATGTCCATCGAGTCGGTGATGCCATCCAGCCATCTCATTCTCTGTCGTCCCCGTCTCCTCCTACCCCCAATCGCTCCCAGCATCAGAGTCTTTTCCAGTGAGTCAACTCGTTGCATGAGGTGGCCAAAGTATTGGAGTTTCAGTTTTAGCATAAGTCCTTCCAATGAACACCCAGGATCGATCTCCTTTAGAATGGACTGGTTGGATCTCCTTGCAGTCCAAGGGACTCTCAATAGTCTTCTCCAGCACAGGAAGTGTTCTAGTTTCATTCTTTTACAAGTGGCTGACCAGTTTTCCCAGCACCACTTGTTAAAGAGACTGTCTTTTCTCCATTTTATATTCTTGCCTCCTTGTTGAAGATAAGGTGTCCATAGGTGTGTGGATTTATCTCTGGGCTTTCTATTTTGTTCCATTGATCTATATTTCTGTCTTTATGCCAGTACCACACTGTCTTGATGACTGTGGCTTTGTAGTAGAGCCTGAAGTCCGGCAGGTTAATTTCTCCAGTTCCATTCTTCTTCTTCAAGATTGCTTTGGGTATTCGAGGTTTTTTGTATTTCCATACAAATTGTGAGATTATTTGTTCTAGTTCTGTGAAAAAGATCGTTGGTAGCTTGATAGGGATTGCATTGAATGTATAAATTACTTTGGGTAGTATACTCATTTTCACAATATTTATTCTTCCAATCCACGAACATGGTATATTTCTCCATCTATTAGTGTCCTCTTTGATTAATTTCACCAGTGTTGTATAGTTTTCTATGCACAAGTCTTTTGTTTCCTTAGGTAGATATATTCCTAAGTATTTCTTTTCGTTGCAACAGTGAATGGAATAGTTTCCTTAATTTCTCTTTCTATTTTCTCATTATTAGTGTATAGGAATGCAAGGGATTTCTATGTGTTGATTTTATGTCCTGCAAATTTACTGTATTCATTGATTAGCTCTAGTAGTTTTCTGTTAGAGTCTTTAGGGTTTTCTGTGTAGAGGATCATGTCATCAGTGAACAGTGAAAGTTTTACTTCTTCTTTTCCAATTTGGATTCCTTTTATGTCTTTTTCTGCTCTGATTGCTGTAGCCAAAACTTCCAGAACTATGTTGAATAGTAGTGGTCAGAGTGGGCACCCTTGTCTTGCTCCTGACTTTAGGGGAAATGCTTTCAGTTTTTCACTGTTGAGGATAATGTTTGCTGTGGGTTTGTCATATATAGCTTTTATTATGTTGAGATATGTCCCTTCTATTCCCACTTTCTGGAGGGTTTTTTATCATAAATGGATGTTGTATTTTGTCAAAGGCTTTCTCTGCATCTATTGAGATAATCATATGGTTTTTATTTTTCAGTGTGTTAATGTGGTGTATTACGTTGATTGATTTGCGGATATTGAAGAATCCTTGCATTCCTGGGATAAAGCCCACTTGGTCATGATGTATGATCTTCTTAATGTGTTGTTGGATTCTGATTGCTAGAATTTTGTTAAGGATTTTTGCGTCTATGTTCATCAGTGATATTGGTCTGTAGTTTTCTTTTTTTGTGGGGTCTTTATCAGGTTTTGGGATTAGGGTGATGGTGGCCTCATAGAATGAGTTTGGAAGTTTCCCTTCCGCAGTAATTTTCTGGAAGAGTTTGAGTAGAATAGGTGTTAGCTCTTCTCTGAATTTTTGGTAGAATTCAGCTGTGAAGCCGTCTGGACCTGGGCTTTTGTTTGCTGGAAGATTTCTGATTACAGCCTCTAGTTCCATGCTTGTGATGGGTCTATCAGATTTTCTATTTCTTCCTGGTTCAGGTTTGGAAAGTTGTACTTTTCAAGGAATTTGTCCATTTCTTCCAAGTTATTCATTTTATTGCCATATAATTGCTGATAGTATTCTCTAATAATCCTTTGTACTTCTGTGTTGTCGGTTGTGATCTCTCCATTTTCATTTCTAATTTTATTGATTTGGTTCTTCTCCCTTTGTTTCTTGATGAGCCTGGCTAGTGGTTTGTCAATTTTATTTACCTTTTCAAAGAACCAGCTTTTGGCTCTGTTGATTTTTGCTATGGTCTCTTTTGTTTCTTTTGCATTTATCTCTGCCCTAATTTTTACGATTTCTTTCCTTCTACTAACCTTGGGGTTCTTAATTTCTTCCTTTTCTAGTTTCTTTAGATGTAGAGTTAGGTTATTTAGTTGACTTTCTTCTTGTTTCTTGAGGTGTGCCTGTATTGCTATGAACTTCCCCCTGAGCACTGCTTTTCAGTGTCCCAGAGGTTTTGGGTTGTTGTGTTTTCATTTTCATTCATTTCTATGCATATTTTGATTTCTCTTTTGATTTCTTCTATGATTTGTTCATTATTTAGCAGCGTGTTGTTCAGCCTCCATATGTTGGCATTTTTAATAGTTTTTCGCCTGTAATTGAGATCTAATCTTACTGCATTGTGGTCAGAAAAGATGCTGGGAATGATTTCAATTTTTTTGAATTTACCAAGGCTAGATTTATGGCCCAGGATGTGATCTATCCTGGAACAGGTTCCGTGTGCACTTGAGAAAAAGGGGAAATTCATTGTTTTGGGGTGAAATGTCCTATAGATATCTATTAGGTCTAATTGGTCTATTGTATCATTTAAAGTTTGTGTTTCCTTGTTAATTTTCTGTTTAGTTGATCTATCCATAGATGTAAGTGGGGTATTAAAGTCTCCCACTATTATTGCATTGTTGTTTTTTTCCCCTTTCATACTTATTAGTAATTGTCTTACATATTGCGGTGTTCCTATGTTGGGTGCATAAATATTTATAATTGTTATATCTTCTTGGATTGATCCTTTGATCGTTATGTAGTTTCCTTCTTTGTCTCTTTTCACAGCCTTTGTTTTAAAATCTATTTTATTTGATATGAGTACTGCTACTCCTGCTTTCTTTTGGTCTCTATTTGCGTGGAATATCTTTTTCTAGCCCTTCACTTTCAGTCTGTATGTGTCCCTCGTTTTGAGGTGGGTCTCTTGTAGACAATATATATGGGGGTCTTGTTTTTGTATCCGTTCAGCCAGCCTTTGTCTTTTGGTTGAGGCATTCAACCCATTTATGTTTAAGGTGATTATTGATAAGTATGATCCCGTTGCCATTTTTCTTTATTGTTTTGGGTTCGAGTTTATATACCCTTTCTGTGTTTCCTGTCTGGAGAAGATCCTTTAGTATTTGTTGGAGAGCTGGTTTGGTGATGCTGAATTCTCTCAGCTTTTGCTTGTCTGTAAAGCTTTTGATTTCTCCTTCATATTTGAATGAGATCCTTGCTGGGTATAGTAATCTGGGCTGCAGGTTACTTTCCTTCATCACTTTAAGTATCTCTTGCCATTCCCTCCTGGCCTGAAGAGTTTCTGCTGAAAGATCAGCTGTTATCCTTATGGGGATCCCCTTGTGTGTTATTTGTTGGTTTTCCCTTGCTGCTTTTAATATTTGTTCTTTGTGTTTGATCTTTGTTAATTTGATTAACATGTGTCTTGGAGTATTTCGCCTTGGGTTTATCCTGTTAGGGACTCTGTGTTTCTTGGACTTGGGTGATTATTTCCTTCCCCATTTTAGGGAAATTTTCAACTATTATCTCCTCAAGTATTCTCTCATGGTCTTCCTTTTTGTCTTCTTCTTCTGGGACTCCTATGATTCGTATGTTGGGGCGTTTAACATTGTCCCATATGTCTCTAATATTGTCCTCATTTCTTTTAATTCTTTTTTCTTTTTCCATCTCTGTTTCATTTATTTCTACAATTCTAGCTCACTTATCCTGTCTTCTGCCTCCGTTATTCTACTGTTTGGTCACTCCAGAGTGTTTCTGATCTCATCTATTGCATTATTCATTGTATATTGACTCTTTTTTATTTCCTCTAATTCCTTATTAAACATTTCTTGCATCTTCTCAATCCTTTTCTCCAGTTTATTTATCTGTAACTCCATTTTGCTTTCCAGATTTTGAATGATTTTCACAATTAAAATTCGAAATTCTTTATCGGGTAGGTTCCCTATATCTTCCTCTTTTGTTTGTGTTGGTGGGCATTTATCCTGTTCCTTTACTTGCTGGGTATTTCTCTGCCTCTTCATCTTGCTTATATTGCTGTGTTCGGGGTGGCCTTTCCATCTTCTGGCAGTTTGTGGAGTTCCCTTTATTATGTAGTTACCTCGTTGTGTGTGGGGTTGGATGGGTGACTTGTCAAGGTTCCCTGGTTAGGGAAGCTTGTGTCAATGTTCTGGTGGGTGGAGCTGGATTTCTTCTCTCTGGAGTGCAATGAAGTGTCCAGTAATGAGTTTGAGATGTCAGTGGCTTTCAAGTGGCTTTGGGCAGCCTGTATATTGAAGCTCAGTGCTATTATCCTGTGGTGCTGGATAGTTTGCGTAGTATGTCTTTCACTGAAACTTGTTGACCTTGGATGGTGCCTGGTTTCAGTATATGTATGGAGGCATTTGATGAGTACCTATCAATTAATGTTCTCTGGAACAGGAGATCTCTGGTGTTCTCAGGATTTGGCCTTAAGCCTCTGCCTCTGGTTTTCAGTCTTATTCTTGCAGTAGGCCCAAGGCTTCTCCCTCTGTTACTTCCAAGGCAGTTCCTTCTGTTGAAAAAGCTCTTCTGTTTTCTGCTCTTCTCAGTGTCTAATTCCCATCCTGACACCAGGATGCGGTGGTGGACACTTTTTTTTTTTTCCTGGCTCACCTGTTCAGTCCTGCTGTGTGGAGGGAGGAACGCAGCTAACAAATATCCCTGGCGTCTGTGGGGAGTGCTCGCAGTGTCTCAGATACACTGGGAATGCTCCTGCTCGAGGCGCATGTGCTTTCCCTGTTTATGCTGCTTAGGCTCTAGGTTGCTCTGCTGGGAGTTGTCCGCGGCTGGCGCTGGGTTGCATGCACTTCCCAGGTCTGAGCGGCTCAGGTTCAGGTCCTCGGGTACTCCACAAAGGCGCAGACTTGGCTGGGCCTGCGTTTTGTGCCTTCCCTGGTCCGAGCAGCTCAGGTGACCAGGCGTTTGGCGAGCGCGGTCACTGCGACTTATTGCCTTCCCGGTCCCTGCCGCTCGGTTTTCTGGGAGTACAACTGGCACAGTTTCTCAGGCGGATATCGACCGGCCCAAACCCAAGAAGTCCTGGCCAGCAAGGAAGCCTGCCTGCAGCTTGGCAGGGGAAGCCTCTCTGGGGCCGCGGCTGCCCCCGCCCCAGCGCTGGCTGCCCTCCCCGCCCGCGACGGCAGGGGCTGGGGAATGGGCCGCCTGCTGCCGGCTCGCTTTGCTCAGCGCCCTGTTCTGTGAGCGGGGCTGGCGGAGTCCTGGGTTGGGGCTTTTCCCAGGCTTTTCCTAACCTTTTCGCCTTTTAGCTGCAGCTTCTGCTTTGGTATCTTAAGTTAGTGCCCTCAGTTTGCCCTGGGGCATTCAAGCCCGGTTCTTTCTCTAAGCTCTGCCACCCGTTCTCCCTCTAAGCGCTGCTGCCCGCACCTCCCTGCCCAGCCCCTGCCTGCTAATGGGGGGCGCGGGTGTCTGTGCTGCTTCTCTGCTGAGAGTTTCCTCTGGGCACTTAGTCTGTGAGTTTTAATTATTTATGTCTTTTGTCTCCCAGTTATGCAGCCCTCTGAAGTTCCACTCGCCACTGTTTCCAGGTGTTTGGAAACCTCTTTTTTTTCTTTTTAAGCCTCCCTTCCCGGGACAGAGCTCCGTCCCTCCCTCTTTTGTCTCTCTTGTTATCTTTTATACTATTTCATACCTCCTTTCGATGACTATGTGCTGCTTTTCTGAGTGCCTGATGTCCTCTGCCAGTATTCAGAAGTTGTTTTGTGGGATTTACTCAGCGTTCAAATGTTCTTTTGCTGATTTTGTGTGGGAGAAAGTGGTCGCCCCGTCCTATTCCTCCACCATCTTTCCTCCCGTCCCCTCCTATATGTGCCAAATCTTCTTTATCCATTTCTCTGTCAACAGAAATTTAGGTTGCCTCCATGGCCTGGCTATTATAAAGAGTGCTGCTGTGAAGATTGTGGTGCATGTATCTTTTGGAATTATGGTTTTCTCCAGATAATATGCCTAGGAATGGGACTTCTGGGTCAAAAAGTAGCTCTATTTTAAGTTTCTGAGGACACTCCTCCATACTCTTCTCCATAATGGCTGTATCAATTTACATCTCCACCAACAGTATAAGAGTATTCCCTTTTCTCCACACTCTCTCCACCACTTATTGTTTGCAGATCTTCTAATGATGGCCATTCTGACCAATATGAGGTGATACCTCATTGTAGTTTTGATTTGCATTTCTCTAATAATTAATGAGTGCAGCACTTTCACAGCATCATCTTTCAAGACTTGAAATAGCTCAACTGGAATTCCATCACCTCCACTAGCTTTGTTCGTAGTGATGTTTTCTAAGAAAGTGCTGCACTCAATATGCCAGCAGATTTGGAAAACTCAGCAGTGGCCACAGGACTGGAAAAGGTCAGTCTTCATTCCAATCCCAAAGAAAGGCAATCCCAAAGAATGCTCAAACTACCGCACAATTGCACTCATCTCACACGCTAGTAAAGTCATGCTCAAAATTCTCCAAGCCAGGCTTCAGCAATATGTGAACCGTGAACTCCCAGACGTTCAAGCAGGTTTTAGAAAAGGCAGAGGCACCAGAGATCAAATTGCCAACATCCGCTGGATCATGGAGAAAGCAAGAGAGTTCCAGAAAAACATCTATTTCTGCTTCATTGACTATGCCAAAGCCTTTGACTGTGTGGATCACAATAAACTGTGGAACATTCTGAAAGAGATGGGAATCCCAGACCACCTGACCTGCCTCTTGAGAAACTTGTATGCAGGTCAGGAAGCAACAGTCAGAACTGTACATGGAACAACAGACTGGTTCCAAATAGGAAAAGGTGTACGTCAAGGTTGTATATTGTCACCTTGCTTATTTAACTTCTATGCAGAGTACATCATGAGGAACGCTGGGCTGGAAGAAGCACAAGCTGGAATCAAGATTGCCGGGAGAAATATCAATAACCTCAGATATGCAGATGACACTACCCTTATGGCAGAAAGTGAAGAGGAACTCAAAAGCCTCTTGAGGAAAGTGAAAGAGGAGAGTGAAAAGGTTGGCTTGAAGCTGAACATTCAGAAAACAAAGATCATGGCATCTGGTCCCATCACTTCATGGGAAATAGATGGGAAAATAGTGGAAACAGTGTCAGACTTTATTTTTTTGGGCTCCAAAATCACTGCAGATGCTGATTGCAACCATGAAATTAAAAGACGCTTGCTCCTTGGAAGGAAAGTTATGACCAACCTTGATAGCATATTAAAAAGAAGAGACATTACTTTGCCAACCAAAGTCCGTCTAGTCAAGGCAATGGTTTTTCCCGTGGTCATGTATGGATGTGAGAGTTGGACTGTGAAGAAAGCTGATCGCCGAAGAATCGATGCTTTTGAACTGTGGTGCTGGAGAAGACTCTTGAGAGTCCCTTATACTGCAAGGAGATCCAACCAGTCCATTCTGGGGGAGATCAATCCTGGGTGTTCATTGGAAGGACTGATGCTAAAGCTGAAACTGCAATACTTTGGCCACCTCATGCGACGAGTTGACTCACTGGAAAAGACTCTGATGCTGGGAAAGGTTGAGGGCGGGAGGAGAAGGGGACGACAGAGAATGAGATAGCTGGATGGCATCACCGACTCTGTGGACATGAGTTTGAGTGTACTCCGGGAGTTGGTGATGGATAGGGAGGCCTGGCGTGCTGTGATTCATGGGGAGGCGGAGAGTCGGACACGACTGAAAGACTGAACTGAACTGAACTGAATAATTAATGATGGTGACCGTCTTTTCATGTGTCTCTCAGCCATTTGTATGACTTCTTTAAAGAAATGTCTATTTAGGTCTTCTGCCCATTTTCTGACTGGATTTTTTTGTTGATATTGAGCTGCCTGAGCTATTGGTATATTTTGGAGATTAATCCCTTATCAAGTTGCATTATCTGCAAATATTTTCCCCTATTCTGAGGGTTGTCTTTCCTTCTCATTTATGGTTTCCTTTGCTGTGCAAAGGTGTGCAAAACGTTTTATTAGGTCTCATTTGTTTATTTTTATTTTCATTACTCTGGGAGGTGAGTGGAAAAGATATTGCTGCAATCTGTGTCAAAGAGTGTTCTGCCTGTATTTTTCTCTAAGAATTTTATAGATGTAGTCTTATGTTTAGGTCTTTAATCCATTTTTTACTTTATTTTTGTGTATGGTGATAGGTACTATGCTAACTTCATTCTTTTACATGCAATTGTCCGGTTTTCCCAGCACCATTTATTGAAGAGGTTGCCTTTTCTCTCTTATATTGTCTCCTTTATTACTTTGTCAACAAAGGTCCATCTAGTCAAGGCTATGGTTTTTCCAGCAGGCATGTATGGATGTCAGAGTTGGAGAGCTATATAATTGTCACCTATAAAGAAAGCTGAACAAAGAAGAATTGATGCTTTTGAACTGTGGTGCTGGAGAAGACTCTTGAGAGTCCCTTGGACTGCAAGGAGATACAACCAGTCCATACTAAAGGAGATCAGCCCTGGGTGTTCATTGGAAGGTTTGATGCTGAAGCTGAAACTCAAATACTCTGGCCACCTGATGCAAAGAGCAGACTCATTGGAAAAGACCCTGATGCTGGGAAAGATTGAGGGCAGGAGGAGAAGTGGACAACAGAGGATGAGATGGTTAGATGGCATCACCAACTCAATGGACATGAGTTTGGGTAAACTCTGGGAGTTGGTGATGGACAGGGAGGCCTGGCATGCTGCGGTTCATGGGACCGCAAAGAGTCAGACATGACTGAGTGACTGAACTGAACTTATCCTAGACGACCATAGGTGCATGGGTTTATCTTGGGGGTTTCTATCCGGTTCCACTGATTTATATTTATGTTTTTGCACGAGTACCATACTGTCTTGATTACTGTAGCTTTGTAGTATAGTCTGAAGTCAGGAGGCCTGATTCCTCTAGCTTTTTTTTTCCCCTTCAAGATTGTCTTGGTTATTCAGAATTGTGTTTCCAAACAAATTGTAAAATTTTTGTTCTAATTCTGTGAAAATATGCCATTGGTAACTTGGTAGGGATTGCATTGAATCTGTAGATTGCTTTGGGTAGTATAATCATTTTCACAATATTGAACCCTCCAATACAAGAACATGGAGTATCTCTCCATCTGTTTGTGTCATCTTTGATTTCTATCACTATCATCTTACAGTTTCCTCAGTATAGGTCTTCTGCTTCCTTAGGTATGTTTATTCCTATCTTTTTTAGTCTTTTTGTTGCAATGGAATGAGACTGTTTCCTTATCTCTCTTTCTGATCTTTCATTATTAGTGTACAGGAAAGCAAGAGATTTTACTTTACCAAATTCATTGATTGGCACCAACAGTTTTCTAGTGACATAAATAATTTTCTATGTATAGTATCATTACAGTAGAAATTAACACAAGTGTAAATCAACTATTCAGTTCAGTTCAGAAGCTCAGTCATGTCCGACTCTTTGCGACCCCATGAATCACAGCATGCCAGGCCTCCCTGTCCATCACCAACTCCCGGAGTTCACTCAAACTCATGTCCATCGAGTTGGTGATGCCATCCATCCATCTCATTCTCTGTCGTCCCCGTCTCCTCCAGCCCTCAACCCCTCCCAGCATCAGAGTCTTTTCCAGTGAGTCAACTCGTCGCATGAGGTGGCCAAAGTATTGGAGTTTCAGTTTCAGCATCAGTCCTTCCAATGAACACCCAGGATTGATCTCCTCTAGAATGGACTGGTTGGATCTCCTTGCTGTCCAAGGGACTCTCAACTATACTTTGATAAATTTTTAAAATGTTATTTCATTTATTCCATTTACATCTTGAGACAGTAATATTTTTTAAATTACACATAGAGTATATTGTTCTGTGGAAATTGATTCAGCAAACCTTAGCACATGGGCCATCACTTA
This sequence comes from Moschus berezovskii, assembly GCF_049115385.1. Lineage (NCBI taxonomy): Eukaryota > Metazoa > Chordata > Mammalia > Artiodactyla > Moschidae > Moschus > Moschus berezovskii. The sequence continues at coordinate 68,584,014 of NC_142465.1, forward strand.
TCTTCCTACTTCAGACCAACTTCCACTTTACATGCACTACAGTTAAGATCCACCAGACTGCTATATTCTATCCTTGGTTGAGCATGAGAGACCATAAGTGAGATTTTATAAACACAGAATCAAGAGGGCTATGCATAAAAACTCTTAATCAGCTGATCAGACGTAGAATCTGGGATTCTAGATTTTAAATGCTCTCCTGGTAATTTTAGTAATTATACAGATTCAGAACTACTAAGTTGGTTCCAATTGAAACAGTCATTTCCCCCTTACTTACCTTTAATTCTATAGATGCATTTATTTCCTCTGTGGTATATATTGAAGTTCCTGCTTCTTCAGGATGGAAACCATGCTCTATTCACCTTTTAACGGTTCATTTCTAACATAGTAAAGGGTATATTTTAGTTACACAGTAAATATTTGTTGAATTAGAATAAAAACTTAAAGTACACTTAATATGACAACTATATTTTAAATATGACTTCAAAAATAGTCCAAAGGAGTAGTGGAAGACAGTAAGAAAGTACTAACGTTATGGCCTATTTCCCCTTCTTTCTGTTCTCACTAATTCCAATGAACACACTGCTAATTTAAATTGGGTAAAAATGCTGGCAGTGTTCTGACTATAGCCACATGAAAACGGGGCCCTGTAACTACATTAAGTGCCATATAGTAGCCAAATGTCCTCTATAGTCAGACAATTTTGTTTGATTTCATGCAGCCATAAAAGCAAGCAGAAGTTTGTCCAGTTAAGAAACATTAAGAATGCCACCTGATTCCCGCTGAATGAAAATAATAGGAAAGGAATTCTAATGTCTATGGGCAGCAGGGAAGAGGACATATCATAACATTCATGAATAGCTCTTCCATCCTTCTTTCCCTACACACACACACACACACATGAGCTAGCAACATTCAAGAAGGTTCAATAAAGTGCTTGTACAATACCTTGTATATCGAAGACACACAAGGATTAACACTGTGTTAGTTCACTAGGTCTACCTTAAGAGTAAAGTGTCACTGACTGGGTGGTTCAAACAACAAAAATCTATTTCCTCATTATTCTGGAGAGCAGAAGTCTGAGATCAATGTTTGAACAGGTTTGTTTTCTTCTGAGGCCTCTCTCCCTGTGCTGCAGATGACTGTTTCCCTCTTATGTCTTCACATGGTCATCCCTCTGTGCACATCAATGTTTTAATCTATTTTTATAAGGATACTAGTCCAGTTATGTTGGATAAGGGCCCATCCTAATGACCTAATTTTAATGTAATTATCACTTTAAAGATCCTATCTCCAAATACAGTTATGTTCTGAGATACTATGGGTTAGAACTTCAACACACAAATTTGTGAGGAGATAAAATTCAGCCCTTAATAAGTACTGTCGAGGTATCCACCTTTTGATGGATGTTACAACAATCCAGGAATAGCTGAATCTTGAAGCGGTGATATATCTATATAGAGATCTTGATCTTGGGGATACATTAAACAGGAAAGGTCCAAATCATAACGCTTCAAATTATGTAACATGTTAAAAACAGTGAGTGTAATGACCACACTGAGAAATACTTAGAAATACTCCAGGCATCTACATTTTTTATCAAGTATTTTAGGATTATGGCATATACTCAAGTTTGAAGACCACTGACTGAAACGTGGAAGGAACAGTTCCAAACAGATGTTTGCAGACTGGGAAGAACCAAGTCTGGTTCTCAATCTTGAAAAGCATGTCAACACAGGAAGTTAGAAATGAGGCAAAACAGGATTGGCAAAGATGGGGAAAGGAACTCGAGTGAATAATCTAGTTATGAGTATCACTATGTTCTCCTCATCACTAAACCTTTCTGTTACTAAAAATTCACTCTAATACTGCATTACCCTCTTTGTGACTTTTGCCCAGACAAAAGCTTTCCATGTAGATAATGCACAATGAGCAGAAAACTGTGCTTGAGATATTTTTCATGGGAGGGCTGGCTAGAATTACAAATGATAATCATTTGCTTCATATCTAATATAACTCATTATCATCTGGGTAGATATTTTTTGCCAGTGATTCAAAGAACTGACCTTATTCATCTCATCTGTCCCTCTGGGACAGACTGATATACATATTCACAACTCTGTAGTCTTACAGTTAATTAACAACATCTGTAGAATTATATTTCTTTACACTGTTAAAGAGTACTGGACTCAAATAACCAATGAAAAAAGTATGCAATTGTTTTTAAAACAACACATTTTATTTTTGTACTTTCTCCTTCATACACTTCATATTCTCTCTCTGCCTTCCATCCAATATTTATTGCAGGCCACGAACAGTGCCAAGAGCACAAAATATAATGATAAATAAAACATAGCCCCTGCCCTTCAGGAAAGTAATGTCTGGGGGTGGGGTGGGAAAGATATGGAAACAGTAACCACAAAAGAATGTGCTTTATTGTAACAAGCTATCCATAAGGTGCTATGGACCGCAGGGAAGGATGCTAATATGGCCTGAAGTCAGAGCTTACCAATACAGACTGAAGGGTAGAGTTAAGTATCCAGGCAAGGATTCAGCATAAGAACATGCATAAAAGCAAGAAAAAGGAAGGCGCGTTTAAGGAACAGAATACATGATTATGACTACAACAGAAGGTTTACAGGAGTGGGAATTATGGTGGGTCTTCTATGCTAAGCTAAACAATGAGCACCTGAACTTGTCAGAGGAAGCCACTGATGGCTTTTTTTAAGCACCATCAGTTCTGTATTTAATTTCCCTTAGGCATAATATTTTCCCTAGGCTTGCTGCTGCTCCCACCTCCCCAGGCTGCCATTCCCCTCCCCAAAGGCTCTATTGCCACTTCCAAGCCCCATGCTGCCTGTACTACAGCAATCAAAAGTACTTGCTGTTCTCTGAATGTGCCATGCTTATTCTCAGTAGCTGCAAATGTCAAAAACTTGAAATGAGTAATATCTAAAAGTATGGTAAGACCAGTGATGGCAGCACTATGATAGAATTTTCAACAATTAAGAGAAACAATACCAGACCATTTGTGTTCTCTAAATTTTGTCATTTGCTGTTCCAGTTGTTTGACAGAGAAATGTAACATGCTTTTTGTAAGTAACATTTGGTACACCCTTATAACCATCAGCAGGACAGGACACTTTTCTCTTCCCAAGACATGTTGAATAGAAAGTGACATCATTTTAAAATGGTGTTTCTCTGTCTTTGATGTTTCTCTGTCTTGATTCCCTTCTTTTATTTTTTTTAATGTGGAGGATAATTAACTTATAATGTTGTGTTAGTTTCTGCTGTACAACAATGTGAGTCAGCTCTAAGTATATATATATAGAGAGAGAGGGATTACTACTAGCTATTTAACACATGGCAGAGTATATATGTCAATGCTACTCTCTCAATGCGTCCCACTCTCTCCTTCTCCCACTGTGTCCACAAGTCTACAGCTCTATTCCTGCCCTGCAAATAGGATTTTTGGTACTATTTTTCAACATGTCCACCTTACCCCAACCTCACCCTGTACAGGTAACTGAGTCTCAACTGAGCTAAAAGAATCTTACTTTTTTCCCAGCCATTTTTCTTTATTTTTTTATTTTGGGGATTTATTTATTTTTAAAATGTACTTATTTTTTATTGAAGGACATTGTTTTACAATCTACGTTGGTTTTTGCCATACGTCACCATGAATCTGCCATAGGTATACACATGTCCCCTTCCTCTTGAGCCTCCCTCCCACCTCCCATCCCATCCCACCCCTCTAGGTTGTCACAGAACTCAAGGCTGAGCTCCCTGTGTTATACAGCAATTTCTCATTCAGTTCAGTTCAGGCACACAGTCGTGTCCAACTCTTTACGACTACAAGGACTGCAGCACGCCAGTCTTCCCAGCATCACCAACTCCTGGAGCCTACTCAAATTCATGTCCATAGAATCGGTGATGCCATCCAACCATCTCATCCTCTGCCATCCCCTTCTCCTACCGCCTTCAATCTTTCCCAGCATCAGAGTTTTTTCCAAAGAGTCAGCTCTTCACATCAGGTGACCAAAGTATTGGAGTTTCAGCTTCAGCATCAGTCCTTCCAATGAACACCCAAGACTGATTTCCTTTAGGATGGACTGGTTGGATCTCCTTGCAGTCCAAGGGACTCTCAAGAGTCTTCTCCAACACCACAGTTCAAAAGCATCAATTCTTCAGCACTCAGCTTTCTTTATAGTCTAACTCTCACATTCATACAAGACTACCGGAAAAACCATAACTTTGACTAGACAGACCTTTGTTGGTAAAGTAATGTCTCTGCTTTTTAATATGTTGTCTAGCTTGGTCACAGCTTTTCTTCCAAGGAGCAACTGTTTTAATTTCATGGCTGCAGTCACCATCTGCAGTGATTTTGGAGCCCCAGAAATAAAGTCTCTCACTGTTTCCATTGTTTCCCCATCTATTTGCTATGAAGTGGTGGGACCGGATGCATGATCTTAGTTTTCTGAGTTATAAGCCAATCTTTTCACTCTCTTCTTTCACTTTCATCAACTGGCTCTTTAGTTCTTCTTCACTTTCTTCCATAAGGGTGGTGTCATCTGCGTATCTGAGGTTACTGACATTTCTCCCGGTAATATGGATTCCGGCTTTGCTTCATCCAGCCCGGCATTTCACATAATGTACTCTGCATATAAGTTCTCTTGCCAGAATACTGGAGTGGGTAGCCTTTCCCTTCTCCAGGGGATCTTCCCAACCCAGGGATAGAACCCAGGTCTCCCACATTGCAGGTGGATTCTTTACCAGCTGAGTCACAAGGTAAGCCCAACTTCCCATTACCTATCTATTTTACACATGGTAATGCATATATTTCAGTGCTATTCTCTCAAATTGTCCCACCCTCTCCCTCCCCTTCTGTGTCCATAAGTCTGTTCTGAGTCTCCATTTCTGCCCTGCAAATAGGTTTGTCAGTACAATTTTATTACTTCTGTACACAAAATCTGATGGAGTGGGAAAAAAGTCCCAGCACCAAAAACTGACACCGAAATACCAATATGAGTCATGATACAAAGTGATGAGACCAGCCAAATTCCAATTCTTTCATAAGCAAATGTAGAAAATGGAATAGAAATTTTTCAAGGTCCTGTTGCCTTAAAAATCCAAACACTTAAAATTCTGAGTGTTCTGTCCACAACCTTGCCAAAAGAAATGGCTTCTTTATTTTCTTCCTTATGTCTTTGTGACTGTTATTATTATTACGTTGTAAAAATATTAACTGTAACTGGAAAGAAAGCATAACATCTACTTATGAAGTTCAATAACACTCACTAGCAATATTACAGGATTTATTAACTTTTTCTTACAAAAATCATTAAAGAGAATTTTTTTAAATGTTGTTGTTTTTGCTCAGTCGCTGTCATGTCCAACTCCTTGCTACCCAATGAATTGCACCATGCCAGGCTTCCCTGTCCTTCACCAACTCCTGGAGTTTGCTTAAATTCATGTCCATTGAGTCAGTGATGCCTTCCAACCATCTCATCCTCTGTCTCTCCCTTCTCCTTCTGATCTCAATCTTACTCAGCAACAGGGTCTTTTCCAATGAGTCGGCTCTTCACATCAGGTGGCCAAAGTATTGGAACTTCAGCATCAGTCCTTCCGATGAATACTCAGGGTTGATTTCCTTTAGGGGTAACTGGTTTGATCTCCTTGCTGTCCAAGGGACTCTCAAGAGTTTTCCCCAGCACCACAGTTCAAAAGCATCATTCTTTGGTGCTCAGCCTTCTTTATCATTTAAGTCTCACATCCATACTACTGGAAAAACTATACCTTTGACTATATGGACCTTTGTTTGCAAAGTAATGTCTCTGCTTTTTCATATGCTATCTCCGTTCTGTTCCATTCGCTCAGTCGTGTCCAACTCTTTGCGACCCCGTGGACTGTAGCCTACCAGGCTTCTCCGTCCATGGGATTCTCCAGGCAAGAATACTGGAGTGGGTTACCGTTTCCTTCTCCAGGGGATCTTCCCAACCCAGGGATCGAACCCGGGTCTCCCGCATTGGAGGCAGATGCTTTAACCTCTGAGCCACCAGGGAAGCCCTTCATATGCTGTCTAGGTTTGTCATAACTTTTTTTTCAAGGAGCAAGTGTCTTATAATTTCATGACTGCAGTCATCATCCACAGTGATTTGGGAGCCCAAGAAAGTAAAATCTGTCACTGTTTCCACTTTTTCCCCTTCTATTTGCCATGAAGTGACTGAGTGTCAAATCAGCTTTTCCACCCTCCTCTTCCATTCTCACCAAAAGGCTCATTAGTTTCTCTTTGCTTTCTGCCATTAAAATGGCATCTTCTTTCCAGTTTGTGATTTATCCAGCCCAGCATTTAGGATTATGTACTCTGCATGGAAGTCAAATAAGCAGGGTGACAATATAGAGTCTTCTTGTTGTTCAGTCACTCAGTCATGTCTGACCTTTTGTGACTCCATGAACTGCAGCACACCAGTCTTCCCTGTCCTTCACTATCTCCCAGCGTTTGCTCAAACTCATGTCAATTGAGTCGATGATGCCATCCAACCATTGCATCCTCTGTCACCTGCTTCTCCTCCTGCCTTCAATATTTCCCAGCATCAGGATCTTTTCCAATGAATTGGCTCTTCACATCAGGTGGCCAAAGAATGGAGTTTCAGCATCAATCCTTCCAATGAATATTCGGGGTTGATTTTCTTTAGGATTGACTGGTTTGATCTCTTTGTAATCCAAAGGACTCTCAAGTCCTCTCCAGCACCACAGTTTGAAAGCATCAATTCTTCCATACTCAGCTTCTTTATAGTCCAACTCTCACATCTATCTGTACATGACTTCTGGAGAAGCCATAGCTTTGACAATATGAACCTTCAGTGGCAAAGGGATGTCTCTGCTTTGATGATACAGCCTTGATGTACTTTTTTGCCAATTATGAACTAGTCCATTGCTCCATGTCTGGTTCTAACTGTTGCTTCTTGACTTGCATACAGGTTTCTCAGAAGACAGGTAAGGTTGCCTGGTATTTTCATCTCTTTAAGAATTTTCCAGTTTATTGTGATCCTCACAGTTAAAGGTTTTAGCTTAGTCAGTAAAGCAGAAGTACATGTTTTCTGGAATTCCCTTGCTTTTTCAATGATCCAGAGGATGTTGGCAATTTGATCTCTGGTTCCTCTGTCTTTTCTAAATCCACCTTGTACATCTGGAAGTTCTCGGTTCACATACTATTGAAGCCTAGACTGAAGAATTTTGAGCATAATAAAAAATATACATATAATAATAACAAATTAAAATGTTTAAATAAATAAAAATATAAAATAAAACTTTAAACTAGGCAGACTAGTATAACAACCCCCAGGTGCCCATCACCCCTCTTCAAAAATAACATGGTCAAGTTTGTTTTATCTATATACCCTCTCCACTAAAGGAAATCCCTGGTGTCATAACATTTCTGTAAATGTGCCAGCACATATGTGTTAAAAGATTAACAATAATTCCTTAGTATAATGACTTAAATAAACTAGGGAAACAAATTTTAATATATAAATGACAATAATAACTTAAGTATTTTAATTCACCAATTTTACCTTGAATGTTAATTCCCTATCTGTATATTTCATACTTTCTATAACTATTTTATATACTTTATATGTTTTAGTCCATTATTTCTATATGTGATTTTTAATTTATTTTTTCAGTTCAGTTACTCAGTTGTGTCCAACTCTTTGCGACCCCAAGGACAGCCACTCGCCAGGCCTCCCTGTCCATCACCAACTCCTGCAGTTTACTCAAACTCATGTCCACTGGATCAGTAATGCCGTCCAATGATCTCATCCTCTATCATCCCCTTCTCCTTCTGCCTTCAATCTTTCCCAGCATCAGGGTCTTTTCCAATGAGACATATCAGGTGGCCAAAGTACTGGAACTTCAGCTTCAGCATCAGTCCTTCCAATGAATATTCTGGATTGATTTCCTTTAGGATGGACTGGTTTGATTTCCTTGCTTCCCAAGGAACCAAGGGATTCTCAAGAGTCTTTTTCAACACCACAGTTCAAAAGCATCAATTCTTTGGTGCTCAGCTTTCTTTATGGTCCAACTCTCACATCCCTACATGAGTATTGGAAAAACCATAGCTTTGACTAGACGGATCTTTGTTAGCTAAATAATGTCTTTGCTTTTTAATATGCTGTCTAGGTTGATCATAACTTTTCTTCCAAGGAGCAAGATTCTTTTAATTTCGTGGCAGTATTTACCGTCTGCAGCCATGATTCTGGAGCCCAAGAAAATAAAGTCTATCACTGTTTCCATTGTTTCCCCATCTATTTGCCATGAAGTGATGGGACCAGATACCACGATCTTAGTTTTTTTCACTCTCATCTTCACATTCACCAAGAGGCTCTTTAGTTCCTCTTCACTTTCAGCCATAGGGTGGTGTCATCTGCATATCTGAGGTTATTGATATTTCTCCTGGCAATCTTGATTCCAGCTTGTGATTCATCCAGCCTGGCATTTTACATGATGTACTCTGCATATAAGTTAAATAAGCAAGGTGACAATATACAGCCTTGATGTACTCCTTTCCCAAAATGGAATCAGTCCATTGTTCCATGTCCAGTTCTAACTGTTGCTTCTTGACTTGTCTACAGATTTCTCAGGAAGCAGGTAAGGTGGAAGAATTTTCCAGTTTGTTGTGACCCCTACAATCAAAGGCTTTAGTGTAGTCAATGAAGCAGAAGTAGATCTTTTTTCAGAAATTCTCTTGCTTTTTTTGATGATTCAAAGGATGTTGGCAATTTGATCTCTGGTTCCTCTGCCTTCTGTCAATCCAGCTTGAATATCTCAAAGTTCTCAGTTCACGTACTGCTGGAGAGTGACTTGGAGGATTTTTGAACATTACTTTGCTAGCATGTGAGGTGAGTGCAATTGTGTGGTAATTTGAACATTCTTTGGCATTGCCTTTCTTTGGGATTGGAATGAAAACTGACCTTTTCCAGTCCTGTGACCACTGCTGAGTTTTCCAAATTTGCTGGCATACTGAGTGCAGCACATTCATGGAATCATCTTTTAGGAACTGAAATAGCTCAATAGGAATTCCATCACCTCCACTAGCTTTGTTCATAGTGATGCTCACTAAGGTCCACTTGACTTCGCATTCCATGTTGTCTGGTTCTAGGTTAGTGATCACACCATCGTGGTTATCTGGGTCATGAAGATCTTCTGTACAGTTTTTCTATGTATTCTTGCCACCTCTTCTTAATATGTTCTGCTTCTGTTAGATCCATACAATTTCTGTTCTTTATTGTGCCCATCTTTGCATGAAATGTTCCCTTGGTATCTCTAATTTTCTTGAAAAGATCTCTAGTCTTTCCCATTCTATTGTTTTCCTCTATTTCTTTGCACTGATCACTGAGGAAGGCTTTCTTATCTCTCCTTGCTATTCTTTGGAACTCTGCATTCAAATGGGTATATCTTTCCTTTTCTCCTTTGCCTTCAGCTTCTCTTCTTTTCTCTACTATTTGTAAGACCTACTCAGACAAATATTTTGCCTTTACATATTTCTTTTTTGGGGAATGGTCTTGATCACTGCCTCCTGTACAATGTTATGAACTTCCGTCCATAGTTTTTCAGGCACTATCAGATCTAATCTCTTGAATCTATTTGTCACTTCCACTGGATATACATAAGGGATTTGATTTAGGTCATACCTGAATGGTCTTCTGGTTTTCCCTACTTTATTCAATTTAAGACTGAATTTGGCAATAAGAAATTCATGATCTGAGCCACAGTCAGCTCAGATCATGGGTACAGTCAGTCGTGGTTTAGCTGACTGTAGAGAGCTTCTCCATCATTTGTTACAAAGAATATAATCAATCTGATTTCGGTAATGACCATCTGGTGATGTCCATGTGTAGAGTCTTCTCTTGTGTTGTCAGAAGAGGGTGTTTTCCAAGACCAGTGCATTCGGTTGGCAAAACTCTTGGGCCTTTGCCCTGCTTAATTTTGTACTCCAAGGTCAAATTTGCCTGTACTCCAGGTATCTCTTGACTTCCTGCTTCTACATTACAGTCCCCTATGATGAAAAGGACATCTTTTTGGGTGTTAGTTCTAGGAAGTCTTGTAGGTCTTCACAGAACCATTCAACTTCAGTTTCTTTAGCATTACTGGTTGGGGCACAGACTTGGATTACTGTGATACTGAATTTTTTGCCTTGGAAACAAACAGAGATCATTCTGTCATTTTTGAGATTGCACCCAAGTGCTGCATTTCAGACTCTTATTTACTATGAAGGCTAAGGGATTCTAAGGGATTCCTGCCCACAGTAGTAGATATAATGGACATCTGAGTTAAATTCGCCCATTCCAGTCCATTTAGTTCACCGATTCCTAAAATGTCGATGCTCACTCTTGCCATCTCCTGTTTGACCACTTCCAATTTACCTTGATTCATGGACCTATCATTCCAGGTTCCTACACAATATTGTTCTTTACAGCATCGGACTTTACTTCCATCACTAGACACATCCACAACTGGGCTTTGTTTCCACTTTGACTCCATCTCTTCATTCTTTCCGGAGTTATTTCTCCACTATTATCCTGTAGCATACTGGGCACCTACCAACCTGGGGAGTTTATCTTTCAGTGTCATATCTTTTTCCCTTTTCATAGTGTTCATGGGGTTCTCAAGGCAAGAATACTGAATTGGTTTTCCATTCCCTTCTCCAGTGGACCATGTTTTGTCAGAATTCTCCACCATGATCCATCCATCTTGGGTGGCCCTACACATCAAGTTAGACAAGGCTGTGGTCAATGTGATCAGTTTGATTAGTTTGATCAGTTTGATTATGCCAAGCCTTTGAATGTGAGGATCACAACTGTGGAAAATTCTTCAATAGATGGGAATACAAGACCACCTTACCTGCCTCCTGAGAATTCTGTACGCAGGTCAAAAAGCAACAGTTAGAACTGGACACGGAACAATAGACTGGTTCCAAATTGAAAAGGAGTACATCAAGGTTGTATATTGTCACCCTCCTTAATTTCACTTATACACAGAGTACATCATTCAAAATGCCAGGCTGGATGAAGCACAAACTGGAATCAAGATTGCTGGGAGAAATATCAATAACCTCAGATATGCAGATGACACCACTCTTATGGCAGAAAGTGAAGAAGAACTAAAGAACCTCTTGATGAAAGTGAAAGAGAAGAATGAAAAAGTTGGATTAAAACTCAACATTCAGAAGACTAAGATCATGGCATCTGGTCCCATTACTTCATGGCAAATAGATGGGGAAACAATGGAAACAGTGAAAGACTTTATTTTGGGGGGCTCCAAAATCACTGCAGATGGTGATTGCAGCCATGAAACTAAAAGAAGCTTGCTTCTTGGAAGAAAAGTGATGACCAACCTAGACATCATATTAAAAAGCAGAGACATCACTTTGCCACAAAGGTCCATCTAGCCAAAGCCATCGTCATGTATGGATGTGACAACTGGACCATAAAGAAGGCTAAGCACTGAAGAATTTATGCTTCTGAACTGTGGTGCTGGAGAAGACTCTTGGGAGTCCCGTGGACCACAAAGAGATCAAACCAGTCACTTCTAAAGGAAATCAAGCCAGAATATTCACTGGAAGGGCTGATGCTGAAGCTCCAGTACTCTGGCCACCAGATGTGAAGAACTGCCTCATTGGAAAAGACCCTGATGCTGAGAAAGACTGAAGGCAGGAGGAGAAGGGGACAACAGAGGATGAGATGATTGGATAGCATCACTGGCTCAACAGACATGAGTTTGAGCAAGCTCTGGGTGTTGGTGATGGACAGGGAAGCCTGGCATGCTCAGTCCATGACTGAGTGACTGAACAGAATTTACCTTGATTCATGGACCTAACATTCCAGGTTCCTATGCAATATTATTCTTTACAGAATTGGACTTTATCACCAGGCACATCTACAACTGGATGTTGTTTTCACTTTGGCTCAGCCTTTTCATTCTTTCTGGAGTTATTTCTCCACTCTTTTCTTAGCATATTGGGCACCTACTGACCTGGAGAGTTCATCTTTCTATGTCTATTTTTTTGCCTTTTCATACTGTTCATGGGGTTCTCAAGACAAGAATACTGAAGAGGCTTGCCATTCTTTTCTCCAGTAGATTACGTTTTGTCTGAACTCTCCACCAAGACCCGTCCATCTTGATGGCCCTACACGGCATGGCTTATAGTCTCACTGAGTTAGACAAGACTGTTATGCACGTGATCAGTTTGGTTAGTTTTCTGTAACTGTGGTTTCCATTCTGTCTGCCCTCTGATGTGTAAATATAAGAGGCTTGTGGAAGCTTCCTGATGGGAGGAACTGTCTCTATTTCTCTATTTAAAATTGTCATATAGCACCATATCTAATGTATCCTTTAAAAAAGGATATTAAACATTCTAGATACTCAAGTTCATTAGATTTTCTTTACTCATTGACCTTGCCTAGATATCAAAATGAAATTATCTGGCATGATTTGTTTGTAATTAACCTTTGGTGTCTTCCATACTTCAATTTCTTGTCCTCTTGGTGATATCAAATGACTGCTTTATTAATTGCTCCAGTAATTAACCAGCTATTATTATTCTCCAGCTATATATATTATCCAACTGAAATGCTGATATAAAGTTCTTTGTTCTGTGACTCTTATTTTTTGTATAAATCTATTAAGTATTTTGCTACTATAAAACTCACTCTTTTGTATTCCTTCTCTAACTTGCCTTTCCTTCCAAAAAAGGTCAACTATTAAATTATTGGGAAGATCCCCTGGAAAAGGAAATGACAACCCACTTCAGTATTCTTGCCTGGGAAATCCCATGGACAGAAGAGGCTGGTGGGCTACAGTCCATGTGGTTGCAAAAGAATCAGACACGACTTAGTCTTAGCAACCCACATCCCATCAAATTAACTGATATTTTGCCTTCTATGCTTTGCCTTGCTATGTTCCTTTGAAAAATTAATTTTTAAAAATGAAAAATTAATTTCATTTCCTTAAAAGATGATAGAATTATGATGAAATCAAACAGAAGTATGAACAGAATAATTTAAAAATAGGAATCATCAAATTTCATGTTCTAAATTTATATCAGTTTCACTAGTGCAACAGACACTTCCTCTGAGAAAAAATGATAATTACCATTTGTACCTTAAGTAAGGATATTCCTGAGGCCCCAAAGAACCATAAATAACACAGTTGCCTTTAAAAAAGAGAAAAACAGAAATTTTCCTTTTCTTTCATCAAGTTAACAAGAAGTAAAACAAATTACAAAAGCTGGAGTGAAGCGATGAGTTTCAAAATAACTGCAAGGCAAGAACTAAGTTTAGGGCATCAAGAGTAAATTTTTTTTAAAAATTTAAAAGACTATATAAAGGCCAGTCATCATTTTATTATTCAGTTCAGTTGCTCAGTCGTGTCCGACTCTTTGCAACCCCATGAATCACAGCATGCCAGGCCCCCCTGTCCATCACCAACTCCCGGAGTTCACTCAAACTCATGTCCATCGAGTCAGTGATGCCATATAGCCATCTCATTCTCTGTCATCCCCTTCTCCTCCTGCCCCCAATCCCTCCCAGCATCAAAGTCTTTTCCAGTCTTTTCCATTTCATTGTTATGGCAATTCAATCATAAGTTAGTGCTTATAGGAGTACCTCACTTATCAAAATAAATATATTTTTGAAAACTGAAAAAGTTTGGAAATTTTCACAATTCAAGTCATATTTCAAATGCATTGGTTCAGTCGCTAAGTCATGTCTGACCCTTTTGTGACCCCATAAACTGTAGCCCTGCAGGCTCCTCTGTCCATGGGATTTCCCATGCAAGAATACTGGAGTGGGTTGCCACTTCCTCCTCCAGGGGATCTTTCCTACACAGGGACTGAGCCCGCATCTCCTGCACTGGCAGGCAGATTATTTACCACTGAACCACCTGGGAAGCCCCCTTCAAACACATTAGGAGTTCACTAATTAAAGGTATTCTGAAATGAATCCTTTCATACTGCAAAATCAAACAAAATAAATAAAAACTACTTGTTTTTTGATTAACCACCAATAGAAATAATACCTAAATGTATTAAGTGCTTAATTCTGTGTACTAGTTTCCGTGCTCTCTTGTTTTACATCTGTTCTCTTCGTAGAGACCTTGTTAATGCCCACACCCTATCCTCTTGACTCATCTGTTCTCTTGCCATTGCTATGGACAGTCATATTGATGCTGACAGCTTCCCACTTTAAGAACCCACAGCTTTTCCTCCACTTCCTCCCTAGGCTTCCTGGGATCACCTTGAAAATACATTTCCTGCCCCTAAATCCTTAACCTCAGTGTCTGTTTTTGAAGAAAACCCTAATTAACACTGTTGGTAATAGAAGTGGTACTAAAAAACAGACCCTCAGAATGGGATTCTAGAATAGTATCACTTACTGGTCAGCTGGCATCAGGGATCCAATTTCTATTGATATATGAGTGGTGATAACCCATACGATGTCACAGCAGCAGAATGACTAAAATTCTTACCTGGGGTGGACTGAAATGTAGAAGAGGAGGAAGGAGAATGTACAAGCTTACACAACAGCTCTAATACTTGAAAGATATGGGGGCAATCATAACTGCAATATTCTGGAGTTAGTATTTGTTAACTGCTCTAAAATTCTCCGAAGAATGGGACCAGCAGGCTTGGGTAAAACACCTATCAAAATGCAGGGCAAGCTGTAAAAAACAGAATGCTGTGAAAATCAGCATTTAAAGTAAACCTTATCTTCTGTGCCCAGAAAGCAGACTGTACTGAAAATTAGGTCTAAGATTTGACTGAGTAGCTGAGCTACAAAGAAGACTAAACATACAGCCTTAGCAGGCCTCCCTTGATCTGGTAAGAAGGGAGTAAGATAGTGAAACACAAGATGCTGATATTCGGTTCGTTAAGAACATTGAACACTCACATTCTGGGCCAAAGAATCCACTCCATTCCCTTTCATAAAGGAAAGCAGCATCTAACCGCCTGGAGATTTGCGAAGGCAGTACTTGAGGAAGATGTCCTCCTCAAGATCTGCCCTGCCTCCCTTCATCACCTCGAGACCAACAAGTATGGTCAGATCTTACTCACAAATCACTCTAGTGAAATACAGTCTCTACTATGGGAAGAAATAGTTTATTCATCGACAAAGCTTCTGACCCTGTCTGACATGTGTTATTGAGAACTGGGCACACATATAGAAGCGTATGTTGAGGGTGTTAAGCTGAGGTAGGGGGCAGAATACCAGAGAGAAAAAAGTGTATTTACATTGAGGCACTCTCCTGTGACTCAGATTATAACTTCTAACAAGAAAACCTTAACGAGGTTCCGAAACAGTGATGGGATGTCAATGTGAGTTAGAGGATTCCAAAATAGAAGGCACCAGAGGTAGCATTTAACCATTAGAAGCAAGATTAATGTATTTGGCATAAAAGACAGTAAGGTCAGAGCAGCAACCAGAGAACCTTGACCTTCAAGGCCATTTTACTTTGTTGAGGCAAAAGAGATGGGTAGTATGTTCATTTGCTAGGGCTTCCATAACAAAGTTCCACAAACTGAGTAATATAAACAACAAACATGTAATTCTGGAGGCAAGAATCCAAGATTGAGGTGTCAGTAAGGCCAGTTTCTTCTGCAGGCTGAGAGCATCTGTTCCATGTGTCTTCAAGTGGTTTGCTGGCAATCTTTAGCACTCATTGGCTGGCAGAAGCATCACTCTAATCTCTGTCTTCATCTTCATGTGGCATTCTCTTGTATGTGTTTTCCATGTTCAAAATTTTCCTTTTTATAAGAACCAACCATGTTGGATTAGAGGCCTAGTCTATTCCAATATGGCCTCATTTTAACTATGTCTTCCATGACCTTACTTTCAAATATGGTACCATTCTGAAGTATTAGGGTTTAGTACTTCAAGATATGAATTTTTAAGGGACACAATTAAACCCACAATTAGTAGAAAATAACACTATTGCTTGAATTTTATGGCCAAAAAAGATGGAAGACTTAAGAGCAGAAGATTTATGGGCAGTTTCCAGATCTGAGCCAGTTCAGAGAACTAAAGCCCATCAATGTAAGGGGAGGATGAGTCCTCTTAAGCAAAAAGAAAGTCAATGTTTCTCCAATCATTCTCCAAAGGGATGTGCTGCCATTTACCAGAGTAGCTCAACAATGGTGACAGAATAATACTCATCCCACCCAGAGACTGTTGGATATAGTTTCTAAGCTAACACTGACACCAGGGTACCCAAAATACTTATATGGCCACCCAGTTAGAGTGGAAGCATATACAGTCCAGATAATAAATGGAGTCCAGGTCCAAGTCCATCTCACAGTTGGTCCAATGGGTCTACAGACCCACCATCTGGTTATGTACCTGGTCCTTGAATACATAATTGAGATGAAAATATTTAGCAGCAGCCAAAACCCAAACATTGGTTCTTTGACCTGTGAAATAAGATCCATTATGACAGAAAGGAAGCCCCCTGATATCACTTCCCCCTTACCCTCTTTCAGGTAGTAAATCAGAAGGAACAATATAGCCATGTGCCAAAAAAAAAAAAAAATTGTGTAACTCTCAAAGAGTGGCTCCTGCAGAAAACATACAACTCACAGATGGATCCGTTTGATATGTTGGTACAAGATAAAAATCCGCTATTACACTATAGCCCATGCAGGAATGAACTACTTCAGTGTTACTTAAAATGTGGTCAACATACGAAAGCAAGCTCACAAACTGTCTTTTATCATTCCACAACAAGATATATATATATATATATATATATGTACACAAGTATAAACATAAGAGTACACAGTTGAAAACACTTGTATCAACTTTACATTATCGTAAAAACCAAGTGTGTGATTTTATATTTTCCAAAATGATCAGTCATGATGACTCAAAATAAAACAAAAAGTCCTTCACATGGTCAGTCTGAGTATCACTATTCTAAAGGACAGGAGTGAAAGAAAATTCCACCATCAGGCAGAGGTTCATTATCTTTGTATGCAAGAGAAGTGGTGTGAGTTAAGGATATATATGAATTATTGGTCAACGGCTAATAGCTCTGCTAAATGATCAGGAGCCTGGAAGGAGCAATAATGGATGATCAGACACAAAGAGGTCTGTAAAAGAAGCATGCAGATGACCCTATAGGAGTAAACAGAGTAGACACAACGTGTAAATGAGCATCTAGGTGGAAAAGATGATCCACCTCATGAATGTCAGACAGCCTCTGTCCTTAAGCACATTGATGCTTATAGAGCAAACATGGTGGCCGGGATGGAAGTTATGTGCATGAGCACAAAAGTGTGAACTCTTTTTCACCAAGGACGATCTAGATATTTTACAAATATTAACTGCCTGTGTGAGCCACCAAAGACACATACATGTAAACCACAGCCCCTGGGAAGGCAATGTCTGTGCTGAGTGCTAAAGTATGAACAGAATTTAGTTGTGAGAAGAAAAGAAGCAATGACTTCCCAGGAAGAGGAAATGACACACACAAAACCAATTGGAGAACCAGACAGAGTATAAGTCTGAATCCATGAGAATGCCAAGGTAAAGGTAAAGCTGAGATTATTAAATGTTTTGGATACCTTTTAGGCTTTTATAATGAAGGTGATTGATAATTATTAAAGGATTTTAAATAGGAGAGGGCTTAAAGAAAGGATATATTCAAGAGGGATTTTTGAAAGGAAGTCAAAATTTGGTAAAACAAGGAAGAGGAGGCTGGTGGGCTACAGTCCATGGGGTCGCAGAGTCAGACACAACTGAGCGACTTACCCCACAGCACAAGGAAGAAAGACATCTAGGACAATCCAGGGTCTTTCCTAATCCCTACATCCCCTTTGAAGAAACTTCTTCTTTGAATCCCTATTTTATTTCTACCTTAGTGGACTTTTGCTTTTATACTTTAGTCACATCTCTCTCCTCCAACTGATAAAATCTTTATGGGCAGACACTATGATGTATTCCCATTACATGGTCAGCAGAGCCAGAGTGTAGGTTTGGAAAATGAGGCACTCACTTTTGGGTTTATGTCATGGCAAAGCTGAATCTGGGCTTCCCAGTGGCTCAGCAGTAAAGAATCCCACCTGTAATGCAGGAGACATGGAGACAAGAGTTTGATCCCTGGGTCAGGAAGATCCCCTGGAGAAGGAAGTGGCAAGCCACTCCAGTATTTTTGCCTGGAAAATTCCATGGACAGAGGATCCTGGCTGGGCTACAGTCCATGGGGTCACAACAGAGTTGGACATGACTGAGGCACTTAACGGTAACAACAACATATCTGAATCCCTTCTTTATTTAAAAGTTTGATATTTCACTCATTGTGGGTTTTTTGCATACATTGATTTTTTTAAAACACTGCATTAAAATAGTATTTATCAGGATTATGGAAGGTTTTTTCCCATCCTGTTAAATTTTCTACCCAAGGCAAGTACCTCACTTACCTCACTCTAGTTTACCAGCCCTGATTCTCAGCATCTAATAACACAAGCAGGTACTTAAATGCATGCTGAATGGGGAAAAAGCAAACTAATGGCATAAACAACAAGATGGATGGTGATGCACCATTAACAGAGGCAGTGAATACAGGAGGAGCAAGAGAGTCTGGAAAAGATGATTTTATAATGCATGTCAAAACACTGCATAGTGTATTATCTTATAGATCATTTATTATTAAACACTGGCAGCATTTATAATAGGAAATATTAAAAGACAGACAGTACTCAAGGAATTGTCCTCAGGATATTTCCCCATTTCTTTTTAAAACATATTAATATTTGAGTTATTGAAGCAATATCAAATCTCTTAGCTCAGTTTATGAGTTAACATTACTTAGGACACCAATATGAACTGCTCATTATACAAATGTATAATTAACACTCACAGACTTTGACATTACACTAACAATACTCTGGGATTGCAAAAGAGTTGGACATAACTGAGTGACTAAACAACAACCAACATCCTATCAGCAAGGCCTAACCTGACCTCTATGAAACAGCATCTTCATTACTTTATTTCTTTATCCTACCTCACTTTTTTTCATAACACTTATCATCACTTAATAGAGTAATATTTTTCTTTCAGCCTTAAAAACATTAGCTCCATGAGAACATTGTGATATGTTTCTTTTGTTGTATCCTCAACACCTAAAATAGATGTCTTTGAAGGTCATTACAAAGGATGGGACAGTGGTTGAAGGAAACCTTTCACTGGCAGAGAAATAAGACAAATCAAATAAATGAAACCATGTATGGATAGAGAGGTGGAGCTAGGACCTCAAGAGAATGTGAAAGAAATCCCTAAAAAAAAAGAAAAAAAAAAACAACTGCAAACCAGAGCAATAAGCTCAGGAGCTTACCTGCAATTTACCTTGGAAATGTTTTCCATCCTTCCTCAGTAATCAATGCAAAGAAATAGAGGAAAACAACAGAATAGGAAAGACAAGAGATCTCTTCAAGAAAATTAGAGATACCAAGGGAACATTTCATGAAAAGATGGGCTCGATAAAGGACAGAAATGGGATGGACCTAACAGAAGCAGAAGATATTAAGAAGAGGAGGCAAGAATACACAGAAGAACTGTACAAAAAAGATCTTCATGACCCAGATAATCATGATGGTGCGATCACTGACCTAGAGCCAGATATCTTGGAATGTGAAGTCAAGTGGGCCTCAGAAAGCATCACTACGAACAAAGCTAGTGGAGGTGATGGAATTCCAGTTGAGCTATTTCAAATCCTGAAAGATGATGCTGTGAAAGTGCTGTACTCAATATGCCAGCAAATTTGGAAAACTCAGCAGTGGCCACAGGACTGGAAACGGTCAGTCTTCATTCCAATCCCAAAGAAAGGCAACGCCAAAGAATGCTCAAACTACTGCACAATTGCACTCACCTCACATGCTAGTAAAGTCATGCTCAAAATTCTCCAAGCCAGGTTTCAGCAATACGTGAACCATGAACTTCCAGATGTTCAAGCTGGTTTTAGCAAAGGCAGAGGAACCAAAAATCAAACTGCCAATATCTACTGGATCATAGAAAAATCAAGAAAGTTCCAGAAAAATATCTATTTCTGCTTTATTGACTATGCCAAAGCCTTTGACAGTGTAGATCACAACAAACTGTGGAAAATTCTAAAAGAAATGGGAATACAAGACCACATGACCTGCCTCCTGAGAAATCTCTATACAGGTCAGGAAGCAACAGTTAGAACTGGACATGGAACAACAGATTGGTTCCAAATAGGAAAAGGAATACGTCAAGGCTGTATATTGTCACCCTGCTTATTTAACTTACATGCAGAGTACATCATAAGAAACATTGGGTTGGAGGAAACACAAGCTGGAATCAAGATTGCCAGGAGAAATATTAATAACCTCAGATACACAGATGACACCACCTTATGGCAGAAAGTGAAAAACTAAACAACCTCTTGATGAAAGTGAAAGAGGAGAGTGAAAAAGTTGACTTAAAGCTCAACATTCAGAAAAAAGAGATCATGGCATCTGGCCCCATCACTTCATGGCAAATCGATGGGGAAACAGTGGCTGACTTTATTTTTCTGGGCTCCAAAATCACTGCAGATGGTTGACTGCAGTCATGAAATGAAAAGATGCTTACTCCTTGGAAGGAAAGTTATGACCAACCTAGACAGCATATTAAAAAGCAGAGACATTACTTAACCAACAAAGGTCCATCTAGTCAAGGCTATAGTTTTTCCAGTAGGCATGTATGGATGTGAGAGTTGGACTATAAAGAAAAATGAGCACAGAAGAATTGCTGCTTTTCAACTGTGGTGTTGGAGAAGACTCTTGAGAGTCCCGTGGACTGCAAGGAGATCCAACCAGTGCACCCTAAAGGAAATCAGTCCTGGGTGTTCATTGGAAGGACTGATGTTGAAGCTGAAACTCCACTACTTTGGCCACCTGATGCAAAGAGCTGACTCATTTGAAAAGACCTTCATGCTGGAAAAGACTGAACTTGGCGAAGAAGGGGATGACAGAAGATGAGATGGTTGGATGGTATCACCAACTAATGGACATGAGTTTGGGTAAACTCTGGGAGTTGGTGATGGACAGGGAGGCCTGTTGTGCTGCAGTCCATGGGGTTGCAAAGAGTCGGACACAACTGAGCGACTGAACTGGACTGAACTGATGTATAGAAACTCTACAGAAGCATACATCAAAAACTGAAAAGAAAGGTTACCTCTGAACCAGAGGACTAGGGGACTGGTGAACTGGACTAAAACCACTTTTCATCATACATTCTTTCAAAAAATATTTTGAAATATTCTTTTCAAATATTTGGAATATTTGAATATATGTATTTCCTATTCAAATCAATAAGCAAATTTAAAACAAAAAGCATAAACCATGAATACAAATAATTCTTATACAATTAAATATGTAAGTGACATGACAAAGATACAAAGAACACTACAGATTCAGGGGACAAAGAGATGGCATTCATTTACACAAACAGAGAAACTGTAAACAAGGCGATGGCACATGAGATGGGCCGTAAATGAAGGCTAGAACAGTTTTATAACAGAAATCATTCCAGGGAAGAGAATACCTGAGTATAGAAACAAAGCTGAAAAGAGGTGGAGCATGTTTAGAAAAGTGTTAATGTAGATATGTACACCATATATAAGGTGCCATACTCTTTTTCTATGACTGAATAACAAATTACTCCATGGTTAGCAGCTTAAATCAACACAGATCTATCATCTCACAGTTCCTGTGGTTAGCAGTCTGGGTTAGCTGGGTCCTCTGCTCAGGATCTCACTAGGCTGAAATCAGTGTCTGTCAGGGCTATGGTTTCATCTAGAGTGTGGGATCCTCCTCCAAGATCACTGGTTGTTTCAGAACTCAGTTCCTCGCTATTGTTAAGACTGACCTCCATTCTCTTGCTGGTTGTCAGCCAGAAGACACACTCAGCCCCTTGATGTCACCCCCAATTCCTCACCACATGGTCCCCTCAGTAGGCCCTCTAATGTTACCAAGATTTGAATTTTCTGAACTGCAAGAAAAATCCTTTTAAAGGCTCACCTTACTGGATCAGGCCAGGTTTTTCATTAAAGTGGACTGAGTTATAACCTAACCACAGATGTGATGACTCAACATATTAGGATTATATAGGAGCCACTTAAGAGGACCATACCAAACAAGCACACCAGAGAATAAGCATCTTGGAGGTCATCTCAGACTCTGCCTAGTATAGATGGTAACAAAAGATAAAAACTCTTCAGGGCTATACCAAAATTCATCTAAATAGTCTTCCCTCCTAACATATACGCATAATTACAGTTGCAACTAAGGACCTCACCACATTTGGTAACTGTCTCTTCTTTGGTTATTCATGGTACCATTTACTATATGGTTGTGTTTAATTCCTGGGAATATTTGCCTCTCTTTCACGTTCAACATGAACCATCCCTCCATCTGATTATCATATATTGTATTCCTGCCTGGTTCCTCTGTTACTATGAGATTAATATTGGCTTACTAAGGCCTTCCCTCATTCCACAAAGAATCAAAATCTTTCTTGCATATTTCCCCCTCATTGTTGGACTTTATTTTTCTGACCTTGTGTTAGTTCATGCTGTAAAACTGTTTTTTGGTATTCTATAGTTATCTAGCTTCCACCTTAAGGAAAAAGAATTGCAAATTACATGGCTTTGCAAAATGTCTGCCTAGGGCCATATGGATATTAAGTATACACATAATTAATATTTCTACAATTCTCGATATGATTCTTTAGAAGCACAAGTCACAGAGCTAGAATGCTTCTCCTTTGATCTGGCAGCTCATAATTTTTCTCACAGACAAAAATAAAAAGCACTTGCTAGTTTTGCTTGCTGAATTCGAAAGAAAACATTATGTTGACAAAGAAACAAAACCCTATGAAAAGAAGGAACACCTTATATAGCTGTTCAGTTCAGTTCAGTCGATCAGTCATGTCCGACTCTTTGCGACCCCATGAATCACAGCACACCAGGCCTTCCTGTCCATCACCAACTCCCGGAGTTCACTCAAACTCACCTCCATCAAGTCGGTGATGCTATC
This sequence comes from Moschus berezovskii, assembly GCF_049115385.1. NCBI lineage: Eukaryota > Metazoa > Chordata > Mammalia > Artiodactyla > Moschidae > Moschus > Moschus berezovskii. The sequence goes on from NC_142465.1 coordinate 68,607,106, forward strand.
CAGCCATCTCATTCTCTGTCGTCCCCTTCTCCTCCCGCCCTCAACCTTTCCCAGCATCAGAGTCTTTTCCAGTGAATCAACTCATCGCATGAGGTGGCCAAAGTATTGCAGTTTCAGCTTTAGCATCAGTCCTTCCAATGAACACCCAGGATTAATCTCTTTTAGAATGGACTGGTTGGATCTCCTTACAGTCCAAGGGACTCTCAAGAGTCTTCTCCAACACCACAGTTCAAAAACATCAATTCTTCGGCGATCAGCTTTCTTCACATTCCAACTCTCACATCCATACATGACCACGGGAAAAACCATAGCCTTGACTAGACGGACCTTGGTTGGAAAGTAATGTCTCTGCTTTTTAATATACTATCTAGGTTGGTCATAACTTTCCTTCCAAGGAGTAAGCGTCTTTTAATTTCCTGGCTGCAATCAGCATCTGCAGTGATTTTGGAGCCCCCCAAAATAAAATCTGACACTGTCTCCACTGTTTTTCCATCTATTTCCCATGAAGTGGTGGGACCAAATGCCATGATCTTTGTTTTCTGAATGTTGAGCTTCAAGCCAACCTCTTCACTCTCCTCTTTCACTTTCCTCAAGAGGCTTTTGACTTCCTCTTCACTTTCTGCCATAAGGGTGGTGTCATCTGCATATCTGAGGTTATTGATATTTCTCCTGGCAATCTTGATTCCAGCTTGTGCTTCCTCCAGCCCAGCGTTCCTCATGATGTACTCTGCATAGAAGTTAAATAAGCAGGGTGACAATATACAGCCTTGACGTACTCCTTTTCCTATTTGGAACCAGTCTGTTGTTCCATGTACAGTTCTGACTGTTGCTTCCTGACCTGCACACAGGTTTCTCAAGAGGCAGGTCAGGTGGTCTGGGATTCCCACCTCTTTCAGAATGTTCCACAGTTTATTGTGATCCACACAGTCAACGATTTGGCATAGTCAATGAAGCAGAAATAGATATTTTTCTGGAACTCTCTCGCTTTCTCCATGATCCAGCAGATGTTGGCAATTTGATCTCTGGTGCCTCTGCCTTTTCGAAAACCTGCTTGAACATCTGGAATTTCACGGTTCACATATTGCTTAAGCCTGGCTTGGAGAATTTTGAGCATGACTTTACTAGCATGTGAGATGAGTGCAATTGTGCAGTAGTTTGAGCATTCTTTGGCATTGCCTTTCTTTGGGATTGGAATGAAGACTGACCGTTTCCAGTCCTGTGGCCACTGCTGAGTTTTCCAAATTTGCTGGCATACTGAGTGCAGCACTTTCACAGCATCATCTTTCAGGATTTGAAATAGTTCAACTGGAATTCCATCACCTCCACTAGCTTTGTTCGTAGTGATGCTTTCTAAGGCCCACTTGACTTCACATTCCAAGATGTCTGGCTCTAGATCAGTGATCGCACCATTGTGATTATCTGGGTCGTGAAGATCTTTTTTGTACAGTTCTTCTGTGTATTCTTGCCACCTCTTCTTAATATCTCTGCTTCTGTTAGGTCCATACCATTTCTGTCCTTTACAACCGAGCACGCACAGAACCATGGCTGAGAAGAGCTACCCCACACCTGACGCCAGGGGCAGCGGCCGAGTGGAGCTACCCAACGCCCGAGGTCAGGGAAGGTGGCTGAGAGCAACTACTCAACCCAGAGGTCAGGAAAGGCGGCCGAGAGGAGCTACCCCACATCCAAAGGCAGTGGCTACACGGGCGCAGGAGGGCAGAGAGGAGCTACTCCACGTTCAAGGTCAGGAGGGGCGGCCTTGAGGAGATACCCCTTGTCCAAGGTAAGGTGCAGCGGCTGTGCTTTGCTGGAGCAGCTGTGAAGAGCTATCCCATGACCAAGGTAAGAGAAACCCAAACAAGACGGTAGGTACTGCGAGGGGCATCAGAGGGAAGACACACTGAAATCATTTTCACAGAAAACTACTCAATCTGATCACAGGGACCACAGTCCTGTCTAACTCAATGAAACTAAGCCATGCCCTGTGGGGCCACCCAAGACGGGCGGGTCATGGTGGAGAGGTCTGACAGAATGTGGTCCACTGGAGAAGGGAACGGCAAACCACTTCAGTATACTTGCGTTGAGAACCCCATGAACAGTATCAAAAGGCAAAATGACAGGATACTGAATGAGGAATTCCCCAGGTCGGTAGGTGCCCAGTATGCTAATGGAGATCAGTGGAGAAATAACTCCAGAAAGAATAAAGGGATGGAGCCAAAGCAAAACCAGTACCCAGTTGTGGATGTGACTGGTGACAGAAGCAAGGTCCGATGCTTTAAAGAGCAATACCGTGAACTCCCAGATGTTCAAGCAGGTTTTAGAAAAGGCAGAGGCACCAGAGATCAAATTGCCAACATCTGCTGGATCATGGAGAAAGCAAGAGAGTTCCAGAAAAATATCTATTTCTGCTTCATTGACTATGCCAAAGCCTTTGACTGTGTGGATCACAATAAACTGTGGAATATTTTGAAAGAGATGGGAATCCCAGACCACCTGACCTGCCTCTTGAGAAACCTGTGTGCAGGTCAGGAAGCAACAGTCAGAACTGTACATGGAACAACAGACTGGTTCCAAATAGGAAAAGGAGTACGTCAAGGCTGTATATTGTCACCCTGCTTATTTAACTTCTATGCAGAGTACATCATGAGGAACGCTGGGCTGGAAGAAGCACAAGCTGGAATCAAGATTGCCAGGAGAAATATCAATAACCTCAGATATGCAGATGACACTACCCTTATGGCAGAAAGTGAAGAGGAACTCAAAAGCCTCTTGAGGAAAGTGAAAGAGGTTGGCTTGAAGCTCAACATTCAGAAAACAAAGATCATGGCATTTGGTCCCACCACTTCATGGGAAATAGATGGAAAAACAGTGGAGACAGTGTCAGATTTTATTTTGGGGGGCTCCAAAATCACTGCAGATGCTGATTGCAGCCATGAAATTAAAAGACGCTTACTCCTTGGAAGGAAAGTTATGACCAACCTAGATAGTATATTAAAAAGCAGAGACATTACTTTCCAACCAAGGTCCGTCTAGTCAAGGCTATGGTTTTTCCCGTGGTCATGTATGGATGTGAGAGTTGGACTGTGAAGAAAGCTGATCGCCGAAGAATTGATGTGTTTGAACTGTTGTGTTGGAGAAGACTCTTGAGAGTCCCTTGGACTGCAAGGAGATCCAACCAGTCCATTCTAGAGGAGATCAATCCTGGGTGTTCATTGGAGGGACTGATGCTAAAGCTGAAACTGCAATACTTTGGCCACCTCATGCGACGAGTTGATTCACTGGAAAAGACTCTGATTTTGGGAAAGGTTGGGGCGGGAGGAGAAGGGGACGACAGAGAATGAGATGGCTGGATGGCTGGATGGCATTACCGACTCTATGGACATGAGTTTGGGTGAACTCCGGGAGTTGGTGATGGACAGGGAGGCCTGGCGTGCTGTGATTCATGGGGTTGCAGAGAGTCGGACACAACTGAGCGACTGAACTGAACTGATCTGAACTGCATAGAAACCTGGAATGTTAGGTCCATGAATCAAGGCAAATTGGAAGTGGTCAAATGAGATGGCAAGAGTGAACATAGACATTCTAGGAATCAGTGAACTAAAATGGACTGGAATGGGTGAATTTAACTCAGATGACGATTATATCTACTACTGTGGGCAGGAATCCCTTAGAAGAAATGGAGTAGCCATCATGGTCAACAAGAGTCTGAAATGCAGTAATTGGATGTAATCTCAAAAATGACAGAATCATCTCTGTTCGTTTCCAAGGCAAACCATTCAATATTACAGTAATCCAAGCCTATGCCCCAACCAGTAATGCTGTAGAAGCCAAAGTTGAATGGTTCTATGAAGACCTACAAGACCTTTTAGAACTAACACCCAAAAAAAGATGTCCTTTTCATTATAGGGGACTTGAATGCAAAAGTAGGAAGTCAAGAAACACCTGGAGTAACAGGCAAATTTGGCCTTGGAGCACGGAATGAAGCAGGGCAAAGGCTAATAGAGTTTTGCCAAGAGAACTCACTGGCCATAGCAAACACCCTCTTCCAACAACACAAGAGAAGACTCTACACATGGACATCACCAGATGGTCAACACCAAAATCAGACTGATTATATTCTCTGCAGCCAAAGATGGAGAAGCTCTATACAGTTACCAAAAACAAGACCGGGAGCTGACTGTGGCTCAGATCATGAACTCCTTATTGCCAAATTCAGACTTAAATTGAAGAAAGTAGGGAAAACCACTAGACCATTCAGATATGACCTCAATCAAATCCCTTATGATTACACAGTGGAAGTGAGAAATAGATTCAAGGGACTAGATCTGATAGATAGAGTGCCTGATGAACTCTGGACGGAGGTTCGTGACATTGTACAGGAGACAGGGACCAAGGCCATCCCCATGGAAAAGAAATGCAAAAAAGCAAAATGGCTGTCTGATGAGCTTACAAATAGCTGTGAAAAGAAGAGAAGCGAAAAGCAAAGGAGAAAAGGAAAGATATAAGCATCTGAATGCAGAGTTCCAAAGAATAGCAAGGAGAGATAAGGAAGCCTTCCTCAGTGATCAATGCAAAGAAATAGAGGAAAACAACAGAATAGGAAAAACAAGAGATCTCTTCAAGAAAATTAGAGATACCAAGGGAATATTTCACGCAAAGATAGCTGTTAGTCTCTCATAACAATGTGGCATAAGATTCAAGATCTTTTTCAGACAACTATTACCATTGCTATATTGAGTTATCAAGGTAACCTTTATTCAACTTTAAATAGAGCACTAGTATAGCTGTTTTCTGAGGAGTGATTTATTAAAAATTACTGTTTAATGGAAGAGATGGTAAAATGGACATTGCTAGAAATAATTAAAATTTTAACAGTCTCAGTTAATAAACAATGGCTTTCAACTTTCAAAGAATCAGACTGTCAAGCCACATACAAGAGAATCCACTTTCTTTGATAGCAGTTTTATAGGATAAGTACCAATTCAGTCCCAACTAAATACTATCTAGTAGGTAGGTGATGGGGAAGACCGAAAGATTCAGAATGAATCAACCATGAATCCTGCCTTCAAGTTATTTATAATAGGTGAAAAGAAAATCTTGAGGGCAAGATAATCCAATTTTCTTTTCCCTTTTTTAGCAAACACTCTGAAGTTAACCAATGATTCCTAACTCAGTAATCCTGCCCTTGAGTGTGAGCAGGGACTTGTTTCTAACTCAAAGAATTTGGCCAAGGTGATAGGATGTAAGTAATTACCTGTGTGTGATTATGATTTGTTAGACTGTAGCACTTTTTACCATTTTTTAAATTGAAGTATGACTAATATACAAAGTTGTATTAATGTCAAGTGTACAGCAAAGTGATTCAGCTTTATATATACATTCTTTTTCAGAGTCTTTTCCATTATAGGTCATTACAAGTCATTGGATATAGTTCCCTACGCTAATATAGTAGGTCCTTGTTGTTTACCTATTTTATATATGGTGATGGTGGCTTAGTGGTGGTTTAGTCACTAAGTCATATCTGACTCTTACAACCCCATGGACTGTACCAGCCAGACTTCTCTGTCCATGGGATTCTCCAGGCAAGAATACTGGAGTGGGTTGCCACCTCCTTCTTCAGGGGCTCTTCCCGACCCAGGGATCAAACTCGCATCTCCTGCACAGCAGGCAGATTCTTTAACACTGAGCCACCAGGGAAGTTTATGGTAATATTATTACCGAGCAACAGACAATCATATATCTTCTTCTTACATGAGTTGAGCTGTCCACATATCATAAGAGGTAAATACAAGCATTCTAAACATCAGATCACCACTGGCAATATGAAACCCCTAGCTTATACACCAGAATCAGTCACACACTCATGCTCTTTGTAAGATTCAAGCTCCAATTTGTTGCCGATATTGCCAAAATGGCCAGTAATTTGATTCAACAGATCAAAAACCAAAGATCAGCTGCATATTCTTACCATGTACATTCTCAAGAGAGCAAGCAGCTTCCATTTCCTGACAAAATTATCAGAACAAGCCACCAGGCCTATTAAATACTAAGTATGAGGTATAAATGACAAAACTATAATATTTAAGGTATACAGCATGATGATTTGACACACATAAACACCGTAAAATGATTCACACCATCAAGTTTAATTAACACATCTGTCACCTCATATATATATATATATCCTTTTTTTAATAATCTTCTTTTAAATGACAATTAGCCCCTGATTTGGGCTTCCCTGGTTGCTCAAATGGTAAAGAATCCACCTGCAATGTGGGAGACCTGGGTTCAATTCCTGGGTTGGGAAGATCCCCTGGAGAAGGGGATGGCAACCCACTCCAGTATTCTTGCCTGGAGAATCCCCATGGACAGAGTAGCCTGGTGAGCTACAGTCCACAGGGTTGTAAAGAGTCAGACATGACTGAATGACTAAGCACACACAGTCCCTGTTTGCGACACCTACTGAGTGAACTCTGGGAGTTGGTGATGGACAGGGAGGCCTGGCGTGCTGTGATTCATGGGGTCGCGGAGAGTCGGACATGACTGAGCGACTGAACTGAACTGAACTGATTCATCATAAACAAATTAGAGTAAGCCTACACACCATCTGAAGGTTCTTACCATCATTCTCTCAGAAATCCCATCATCACAGGCTCATTGTAGCACAAATATTTTCACAAGAAATTGAAATGATATATTAGCACAGTTTTTTTCAGGAGCATAAATGTAAATAAAAACAAGCAATTAAAAAGATTTATTTTTTATTTTCAACAGTGAGAAGGATGCAAAGTACTCGGCTGTTACTGTATTTATTTAATGCTCACTTTTTAAATAGTAAATTCATTTAGTTACTTGTAAAACAAGGGAGTTGGTGATGGACAGGGAGGCCTGGCGTGCTGTGATTCATGGGGTCGCGGAGAGTCGGACACGACTGAGCGACTGAACTGAACTGAACTGAAAACAAAATATGGGACAAAACATATGCCTAGAGTAATTCTGTTTTCTCCTTTGTAAAAGAAGATACACTATGTTATTTTATTTAATTTTTCTATGTATAGGAAAAGTGAATCAATAACCTATTTCCAAATGGGCAACTAATTAAATTAACTCTTATTGCATATTTAAGAGAGAGAGTTGTTTTAATTTCCTCTAATTACACACAATAAAAAAGGCTTTTTGTAAATCATTAACAGTTAAAACTACTTTCATTGACAATTTAGGTAGATAAAATATTCACGGCTGTGTGAGAAAATCATTCCTGTAACATTAGTAAATGCATAATCACATTTCCAAAACTAAGGAAATAAAAGCAAAATCACTGGAAAGAATATACATTTACTCTAAATAAATCCTGAGAACATGCCCAGGGATAAGTGTACAAAGCATAACCATAACTCGATTATGTGCCAACAGTGCCTGGAGGTATCTCTTTCTGGATGCCGTTTCTGAACATCTGGGTCAGTCCCATGGCTGAAACAACAATGTCCTAAATAGGGCGTGAGAATAAATGAAATGCACAATAATGTAAACCAAAAAATCTCCTGGATACAAAGGGGCACTAAATGTAATAATGTTTAAAATCAGCATACAGAAGCCCAAAACAAAACAAAAATATTATAAGGCTTTTGGAAAAAATAGGAAAAAAAAAAGAGTAAATTAAGGATAACCTACAGATCTCTGAAAACAGTGAGAGGCTTTATTTTCTCAGGCTCCAAAATCACTGCAGATGGTGACTGCAGACATGAAATTAAAAAACACTTGCTCCTTGGAAGAAAAGCTATGACAAACCTAGACAAAGTATTAAAAAGCAGAGACATTACTTTACCAACAAAGGTGCATATAGTCAAAGCTATGGTTTTTCCAGTAGTTATGTATGGATGTGAGAGCTGAACCGTAACAGATGACTCAATGCCAAAGAACTAATACTTTCGAACTGTGGTGCTGGAGAAGACTCTTGAGAGTCCCTTGGGCTGCAAGGAGATCAAACCAGTTAATCCTAAAGGAAATCAATTCTGAATATTCATTGAAAGGACTGATGATGAAGCTGAAGTTCCAATACTTCAGCTATCTGATGCAGAGAGGAAACTCATTAGAAAAGACCTTGATGCTGGGAAAGACTGAAGGCAGAAGAAGGGGACGACAGAGGACGAGATTGTTGGATGGCATAACTGACTCAATGGGCATGAGTTTGAGCAAGGTCTGGGAGATAGTGAAGGACAAGGAAGCTTGGTGGGCTGCAGTCCATGGGGTCACAAAGAGCTGGACATGACTGAACGTCTGAAAAACAACAGATCTCTATTCTTACCTCAGTTAGGGACAAGAGTCACATACTGGTCTCTCACCTGCTACTTCTAGTTGAATAATATCTGATGAACCAAATTCATGAGCATCTAGCCTACAGTACAAAACAGAGTGGCTCTGTCCTAAAATGGTTATTCTATCCTATTTGCTAGAATTCGTTCAAGAGGCATCTGGATCGTTGCTTTTTTTCAGACCTGTAATATGCACCAATAATTGACTTAGTCACTGATCTCTCCTACTAAGATATACAATAATATGCCTGGCCAGTCTGCCCTAACCCTACACCTGACCTGCACTAAGCATCTCACATATGTAACAGAATGTTGCTTTACTTACAATGCCAACTTTAAAAGTCACTGAACTAAAATTAACTGGACAATAAACTAGGCAGAAATTGCTTTATAAAAAGGGAAAGCTATAGGGAACCCACAGTTCAATTTTATTCAGAGCAAAGAAAAGAAACTTTCAATCATACTAGAAGAAACTGGGCCTTAAGTTTGGGAACTGTACTGAAACTACACATGCAATGAGGACCATTCTGCTAATACAATTGACTTGCTGCTGCATTTGTTGACTGTTTAAATAGGCCCTGTATTACACAAAATAGGGGTTTACAAACTTTTCCTATAAGATGCCAGATAGTAAATATTTTAGGTTTTGTAAGTCATATAGTCTCTGCAAAAGCTATCCAACATGATGGTGTAAAAGCAGCAATAGACAATATGTAGATGACATATGATGAAAAGTGAAGATGATCAATAATTTGAACCAATAACAAATAGTTACTGAAAATCATTAGAATCATAGAAATTCTTTCTAACCTAAAAATGTTACATTTTTTTCCTGTCAACATTTAACAACACATACCCTTCCCTCTCTTACTTTTTCACTCCTTCCATTGATTACCTTCTGTGATGACAGATAAAACAAGCAGCTGATGGTAATAATAGCTTCCAACTAATCTCCCTGCTTCCAGGAATAAAGTATCTAAAACACAATTCTGTTTTCTTATGATAAATTGCCAGATTAGTGATGGTTAAGTCTACAGACTCTCGGATCAAAGAGAACTGAGTGTAAGTCTAGACCATCATTTACTAGTTGTGCAACCATGGGCAAGTTATATAATCTCTCCAAGGTTTCCCTTCCTTATCTACAGAATGGTTATAAAGTAGCAAAAAATTCATAAAGTCGTGGTAAGGAGTATATAAGGTAATTCATATAAAGTGTTCATCAAAATACCTGATACATTAAAATCATTCAACAAATGTATATAATATGATTATGGTAACTGGAGGGTTTAAAACACTCTGCAAATCCTTTGACATTCTTCCCATTGAGATGTAGGATTTATGTGTCCTTCCTTTGAATCAGTCAGCCTTGCTAAATTGCTTGTAACTATGAGAATGCAACAGAGCTGACACCGTGATTTCTAAGGCTAGGTCAGAAAAGGCCATACAACTTTATGTGGTTCTCTTGAAACACTCAATTTAAAGCCACATAAGAAATCCAAGTACCATGACACTGCCATGTTAGAGAGACCACATATAAGCACTCCAATCAACAGATCAGCCTTACACCCACCTGACAATACCTGCTGCCAGAGTGTGAGTAAGCCATCTTGGTCAACCTTCATGACAGAAACAGGGGAGGAGTAGAATGGATGGATGTTGGGGAGGCATGTCTATTATATTATTCCATTTCCTCTGGAAGCTTAGTAGACTGAACAAAGCTCCATAAGCTCAAAACTGTATCTAATTTGTTCTCCAGGGTATATTCTCCGGTTCTGAGTTCATGATGGGCACTTCATAAATATTTATTGAAAGAATATTTTATGCATCTCTGTCTCTTTACTAGTTCCTTTTCCTCCTTCTCTCTGGCTCTTTCCTGTCCAAAAAAAAAAAAACGTTGCTACTAATTTTTGTTCACTTAATTCTTTCCATCCCACTACAAAATGTAACTCACGTAGTCTTTCTTACCCTAAAAAAATCATTCTCTGTTTCTATACTCCTCAGCTTCAGTTCAGTTCAGTTCAGTTGTTCAGTCGTGTCCGACTCTTTGTGATCCCATGAATCACAGCACGCCAGGCCTCCCTGTCCATCACCAACTCCCGGAGTTCACCCAGACTGATGTCCATCAGGTCGATGATGCCATTCAGACATCTCATCCTCTGTCATCCCCTTCTCCTTCTGCCCCCAATCCCTCCCAGCATCAGGGTCTTTTCCAGTGAGTCAACTCTTCACATGAGGTGGCCAAAGTATTGGAGTTTCAGCTTCAGCATCAGTCCTTCCAATGAACACCCAGGACTGATCTCCTTTAGAATGGACTGGAGGGATCTCCTTGCAGTCCACTCCTCAACTTACTGGCCCATTATTTCCTTTTCTTCACTGTCAGACTTCAAGAAAGTAGTGTGCTCTACCTATCTTCACTGCTTCTTCACTCACTGATACTTCAGCTCCTTGTAAACTGAATTTTCTCTTATTACTCAGCTGTTCTCTCAAGTGTCCCAGGTATGTTTCTTTCGTTCCCACATTTAGTGGCCTTCTTCCTCAGTCCTATTTTCCCATGATTTCTTTGCTTCATCTAGTGCTGCTGAAGGTCCATGCCTTTGGAAACACTTCTCTTTGTCTTGATGATACTTCTGCTTCTCTGACTGCTCTGCTTTGTCTTTTCTGGGTTTTTTGTTTGTTGATTTACTGAACTCGCCTTTACCTTCCCTGATCTCTTCAAATGCAGATAGTCTCCAAGATTCTATCTATACCATACTTTCTTATCTTTTCTAGCTCTCAACCTCACCTGTCATATTTATGCTAGATGTTTCCCAAATCATAAGACCTTACCTCTGTTCTGTTTTCCAGTCATTAATTTGTAACCACCAGCTGAATACTTTCACCTGAATGTTCTATACAAAGCCAACATATCAAAAACTGTCCATATTATTTAAATGCTTTCTTCTCTGCAATCACTCTCTTTTTCAGTCTAACTTGATTGAGGCTTTCGATAGCAAGGTAGAAGATCTATTTTGGTAAATGTCATACTGCACTTGAAAATATGAGGGTATTTCAAATATCTTTTGATATTGACTTCAGACATAATTCCACAGTGATAAGAGAACAGACTCTGTAGGATTTCAGTACCTTTAGACCATGAGATGTTTGCACCTTCTTTTATGCCTTTGGATATGTTACAGTGTCTCCCAGTTTACAGTTCATAGACACTTATATAGAATTTATATCCTATTGTTGTGTGAAAACTGTATAAATATTAATGATATTGAATTGTTTCACAGTGCTTTTCAGGTCTACTATATCCTGAAAGTGAGTGAAAGTGAAAGTCACTCAGTCGTGTCCGATTCTTCGCGACCACATGGAGTGCAGTCCACGGAATTCTCCAGGCCAGAATACTGGAGTGGGTAGACTTTCCCTTCTCCAGGGGACCTTTACTTCTCTGTATATTCATTCCATTAATTTTTGAGAGTTTGATATTGAAACTCCAACTAAAAATCTTAATTTATCTACTTAAAAATTGTAACATATAGAGGAACTATATGTAACCTTACTGTGTATTTTCCAAGTCTCCTTTAAATGTGTTACCATACTTTTATAATTTAAAAAAAATCTTTTTAAGCTGTCCATATACTCTTCCCTGCCCACCTTCTTCTGGTCTGTGCTAAACTCTGAATGATGTTACCATTCTCTTAGTCATATAGATTCAAAGCTTATGAGAGTCTTTGACTTCTCCCTTTATTTACTCACCATAGCTTCAGTTCTCCCTACTGGAACTGCTCAGAGAAACTGTCAGCTCTGTAAAGGACAGGACCATAGTAGGTTTATTTTTCCTATTTCCAGTTCCTAGAATAATATCTGGTAGATACACAGCAGGTGGTATTGATCTAATGGATGACTGATTTTCTTATTGATTTCATCTGTGTAATACCCCTGTGATTGGTATTATTTTTTTAACTTTTAATTATCACTGTTTTTACTCTAGTTCAGGTCTCTGTTATCTTTGATTTGGTCTCCTGTCAGAGATGGCTGGATGGCATCACCGACTCTGTGGACATGAGTTTGAGTGAACTCCGGGAGTTGGTGATGGACAGGGAGGCCTGGCGTGCTGTGATTCATGGGGTCGCGGAGAGTCGGACACGACTGAGCGACTGAACTGAACTGAACTAATGATCTCTTAGTTACTTTGTCTCCTTTTTTGTAATTTACTGTACATATTATTTTAGATATACTTTCTAAACTACAGACCTAGTTACATCATCACACTCCTTAAAAACTTTAGTGACTGCTTATTTTCAAACCTAATAAAGTAAAAATTCCCCAGTTTGATTTTCAAGTTCTTCCATGATTTAACCTTAAATAATCTTTCAATCTTCATGTTCTTTTCTTATTTCTTAAGTAAATAAAAAAGTCTGAATCATATAGTAATACAAGAAAGAGAAAGGAAGAGACAGAGAAAGAAAGAAAGAGGGAGAGAAGGGAGGAGGGGGAAAGGAAGGAAGGAAAGAAATCAAGGAAAAAGTATACCATCCTAGCCATAGCAAAAAAGGAGGATGCCTTTTCTTGGAGACTGAAAGAATGATAAAAATGGAGGGGGAGGAAAAAGAGAGCATTTATGCCAGCTATTTACTTAGACAAAATTAGAACTGTTTTAATTTAGAGACATATTCTCATATTCTGGCTCTTTAAAAAAGTTCTTCCAGATGGTCACACCTCCCTAGAGTGACAGCACCCAGTGTAGCCTTACACATATTGGGAATTCAATTAAACACTGCTGACCATCTGATTGAGAATTCAGAGTCTGGAGTAGCTGACTCAATACAAACATATGGCTTAGTCTCCATCAAAGGAAAAATCAAGTCACTGTATTCACTTCTCCAATGCCGCAGCTCCTTTGCAATGTGGGAGAAAACAGAAGTGAACTGATAAAAATAGACCATGTAAAGAAGATTAGGGAACAGACAAACTGTAGAATACAAAATTTCTCTAATTTTGTCATAAAATCAGTATTCTTCAGCTAATCAACACTGAAATATTTCCTAATTCAATTAAATCAATGCTTACTGAGTACTACTTCAGAATATTTAAAATGAAGAAGGCACAATCAGAGCTCACACTGCAAAAAGAGAAGCACATGAATGATTATAATGTGACATTGAGTGATTAAGTATAGAAAGTGAAAAGAAGGGAAGAAAACAATATTAAACTACTTTTAACCCTATAAAGAACCATATGAAATATTCATAGATAGCAAAATAAAAGTTCAGACAGGATAAAAACATTTTTCAAGGTCATATAGCAAGTATACAGTAGGGTATAGATTCAAATTCAGGACTGTGCATGCATGCTCAGTCACTTCAGTCATGTCCAACTCTCTGCAACCGTACGGACTATAGCCCGCCAGGCTCCTATGTCCATGGGATTCTCCAGACAAGAATGCTGGAGGGGGTTGCCATGCCCCTCTCCAGGGGATCTTTCCAACCCAGGGATTGAACCACCATCTCTTACATCTCCTGCACTGGCAGGTGGGTTCTTCGGCACTAGTGCCACCTGGGAAGCCACTAAATTCAGCATTACCTGACCCCAAAATTCAATCTCTCCCAAAAGACAGATAAATAATCTCTGGTGGGCTAGTTGGATGGAGGTTTGGAGGCTGGTAGAAAGAAACAAGGAACAGTTTCTTAGGAAGGCGGCTGTTTCAGGTAGCACCTGGAAACATACAAACAATTTTGAAAAGCTAAGATGTTAAGGAAGGAGAACAATTTCAGGAGAAACAGCTAAGGCACAGAAATGGGATCAATATTTGGAGAATGTATTTACTTAGTTACTTGGTTCAGATAATCTACAGCACAAACTCTTCACAAATAAATATTAAATTGGATACACATTTTCAGGGCCAAATATTGAGGTTAAGTGATTATGACATTGATCCAGGCAAAAGTCTAAACTAGGATCTCAGCAGTTAAAAAGGAGAGAGGGGACTGATGTGACAGGCAATATGCGAAATTATATTTACTCCACATTTAAGGGAGGAAAAGGCAGGGTAGTTCAATAAATGAGCTTGAATTAGGAAGGGAAAACTATCCCTGTCCCACTCCTCTTTGCCCTCAAGAAGTCAAGAAGTAGGCAAACTGGCCCACAGGCAAAACCTATCCCACCCACTGTTTTTATAAATAAAGTTCTATTGGAACACAGCCATGTCCAGTCATTCATGAATCATCAATAACTGCTTTCACCTTACAACAGCAAAAACCATACAGTCAATTAAAATCTAAAGTATTAACTTTCCAGCTCTTAACAGAAAAAAATCTGCTAACATGTGCTCTAGCCCCACACCTTATAAGCCACTGTTCCAACTCTTTCAGTTTGTTCTGGTCTAAATATGAAGCATATAAAGCTATTTCTTAATTGATCAATTTCTAAGATTATCATTTTAATTCCTATCACAGAAGAAGATAAATACATATTTAAAACAGTAGTCAATCTTTAAAACATCACTATGATTTTCTTCATTATTGAGCGTAACGATGAAATGTAACTATTTCCATGCTGCTAAGTCATTTCAGTTCAGTTCAGTTCAGTTCAGTCGCTCAGTCATGTCCGACTCTTAGCGATCCCATGAACCACAGCACGCCAGGCCTCCCTGTCCATCACCAACTCCCGGAATTCACTCAAACTCATGTCCATCGAGTCGGTGATGCCATCCAGCCATCTCATTCTCTGTCGCCCCCGTCTCCTCCCACCCCCAATCGCTCCCAGCATCAGAGTCTTTTCCAGTGAGTCAACTCGTCGCATGAGGTGGCCAAAGTATTGCAGTTTCAGCTTTAGCATCAGTCCTTCCAGTGAACACCCAGGATTGATCTCCTCTAGAATGGACTGGTTGGATCTCCGTGCAGTCCAAGGGACTCTCAAGAGTCTTCTCCAGCACCACAGTTCAAAAGCATCAATTCTTTGGCGATCAGCTTTCTTCACAGTCCAACTCTCACATCCATACATGACCACGGGGAAAACCATAGCCTTGACTAGACGGACCTTGGTTGGCAAAGTAATGTCTCTGCTTTTTAATATGCTATCTAGGCTGGTCATAACTTTCCTGCCAAGGAGTAAGCGTCTTTTAATTTCATGGCTGCAATCAGCATCCGCAGTGATTTTGGAGCCCCCAAAAATAAAGTCTGACACGGTTTCCACTGTTTCCCCATCTATTTCCCATGAAGTCATTTCAGTCGTGCCCAACTCTTTGTGTATCCTGCATTGGCAGGTGTTTTCTTAACCACTATCTCCACCTGGGAAGTCCGATTGTTTTCATACTTATAAAAATGTCTTTCTGAAGTCAATAATTATCACTTGCATCATTTATCTATCACTATCTTATTCCAAATCCAACACATTTGTCAAGTGTCAATTTTTTTTCAAATGTTCAAACATACCAAATACTTCATTGTTTCCATTTGTTTCTCTCAAAACCTTCCACAGTCCTCCATCCTTTTTTCCAATCTAGACTGGTTGCTCTCTAAGCCTAATGAACAGTTATTTTCATAGAACCTCTTTCCTTTGTCCTCCTATATTGAATTCTTTGTTTTCTTCATCCTGTGTCTTTTTCTTTATTGATTTCCTCTTTTGTTTTATGCAAGCTCAACCTTCAGAAGCTTTCTGTGAAAGGACGCATAAGACATAAATGCTTTAATCCTTCTATGTCTCAGCACTTCTTTATTCTACCCTCATATCTAATCAATAGCTTGGCTGAATAAAGAAACAAAGCTGAAAATTATTTCCCCTCATAATTCTAAAAGCTTCGCACCCTTGTCTTTTACAATCCACTGTTGCTCTTAAAAGTCTGATGTCATTCTGATTTCTATTTTTCTCTATGTGACTTCCTTCTGTTTTCATTTTACTTCATATATCCTCCACAAAGCTTTCCGGATTTTACTTTAATCCATGATGTCCTTAAATTTCAGCATGACGTGGCTTCATAGTCTTTTCTCATTAATTATGCTAGAAACTTGCGGTGGGGGGTGCTTTTCAGACTAGAGACTTTGATCCTCCAGTACAAGGAAATTTTCTTGTAATATTTCTTTGATAATTTCCTTCAGGCCTTATTTTTATTCTCTATTTGTATCGTTATCGATGGCCATAATAATGATGCCTAACAAAGCATCCTAAACTTCAGTGGCTTAAAATAATAACCATTTATAATCATTCTGGATTCTACCAGTCAGCTAGGCAGTGCCACTGATCTTGGCTGGGTTTGTTTAGGCAGTTTTTTATGGTCTTGGCTGGGCAAGAAATTTTGCGGTGGCCTGGCCATGAGCTGAATTAAAATGGCATTGCTAAGATTAGGTCTGTTCCATGAGCCTCATCCTCTAGCAGGACAGCTCAGGCAGTTCTCATGATAATCACAGAGGTTTTAGACAGGAAGCAGGAATCTATTTTAAGCTTCTGTATCAAATTTTCTACTCCTCATTGACCAAATTAAGTCACAGAATCAAGTACAAAGCAAGTGTCAGAGAGTATGACCAATCAGCTTGGATGCATAGATTCACATATGAAATCCCTATTAGTCAGATCTCAAGTATGTTGGATTGATCAAATTTTCTATCCTCCTGGCCTCCAATGTCTAGCACAGTACTTCAGTAAATATTTTGATGACTTTAATAACTTGGAACTCAGTCAATCTACATGTATGTTCTCTGTAATCCAAGCTCTAGGTTATTGGTTCATGTTTTTTTCAGTGATCATGTAATGAGGTCTTAAACCCTATAAGGGCTATTCCAGAAATAGGCAACAGTCTCAAAGGTGACTACAAAAAGAAGAGATTAAATGTCAGGTTTCCAGAGTTAGACAGGGGAAGGCTTTTTAAAGGCTGCTCTGATGTACAGAGTCAAACCATATTGTTCCCCCTGGAGGGCAGGGAGCAACAGGTGATTAAGATTGGTCAGGGTGGGTTGGAAAGCAGACTGTGTAGAGATCCAAGTCCAGAAAACAAGGGATTAAAGTCTCCCCCATTTTCCTTGGTGAAAAACAAGCCAGGAAGTCTGGGAACCAAATGGGGCAACAGTGTCTGAGGTGTCAAACGTCAGGAAGGAGTTAAGGACCTGCAAGCCAGTATATCACAGCATTGTTAGAAAAAAGGGCAAAGTCTCAATGGTGAAGGCAAAGAGCCTGGGAACACACTAGGTCAAAGAACAGAAGAGAGAGTAAGCTGGAGCCGAAGGCAGGTTTCACTTGATGGTTGAGCTATTTGCCACAAGGCTTAGAATATGAGTGAAGTATTTTTCAACTGGATTTCTCAACCTTGGCATTACTGACATTTTGGGTCATACAAGTCTTTGTTTTCTGAATGTTGAGCTTCAAGCCAACCTTTTCACTCTCCTCTTTCACTTTCATCAAGAGGCTTTTGAGTTCCTCTTCACTTTCTGCCATAAGGGTGGTGTCATCTGCATATCTGAGGTTATTGATATTTCTCCCAGCAACCTTGATTCCAGCTTGTGCTTCTTCCAGTCCAGCGTTCCTCATGATGTACTCTGCATACAAGTTAAATAAGCAGGGTGACAATATACAGCCTTGACGTACCCCTTTTCCTATTTGGAACCAGTCTGTTGTTCCATGTCCAGTTCTGTTCTTCCTGACCTGCATACAGGTTTCTCAAGAGGCAGGTCAGGTGGTCTGGGATTCCCACCTCTTTCAGAATTTTCCACAGTTTATTGTGATCCACACAGTCAAAGGCTTTGGCATAGTCATTAAGCAGAAATAGATGTTTTTCTGGAACTCTCTTGCTTTCTCCATGATCCAGCAGATGTTGGCAATTTGATCTCTGGTGCCTCTGCCTTTTCGAAAACCTGCTTGAACATCTGAGAGTTCACGGTTCACATATTGCTGAAGTCTGGCTTGGAAAATTTTGAGCATGACTTTTACTAGCATGTGAGATGAGCGCAATTGTGCAGTAGTTTGAGCATTCTTTGGCATTGCCTTTCTTTGGGATTGGAATGAAGACTGACCTTTTCCAGTCCTGTGGCCACTGCTGAGTTTTCCAAATTTGCTGGCAAATTGAATGCAGCACTTTCACAGCATCATCTTTCAGGATTTGAAATAGCTCAACTGGAATTCTATCACCACCACTAGTTTTGTTCGTAGTGATGCTTTCTAAGGCCCATTTGACTTCACATTCCAAGATGTCTGGCTCTAGGTGAGTGATCATGCCATCATGATTATCTTGATGAAAGTGATAAATGAAAGATTTATCTTCATGAAAGTGAAAGAGGAGAGTGAAAAGTTGGCTTGAAGCTCAACATTCAGAAAACAAAGATCATGGCATCTGATCCCATCACTTCATGGGAAATAGATGGGGAAACAGTGGAAACAGTGGCAGACTTTATTTTTGGGGGCTCCAAAATCACTATGGATGCTGACTGCAGCCATGAAATTAAAAGACGCTTACTCCTTGGAAGGAAAGTTATGACCAACCTGCTGCTGCTGCTAAGTCACTTCAGTCGTGTTCGACTCTGTGTGACCCAATAGACGGAAGCCCACCAGGCTCCCCTGTCCCTGGGATTCTCCAGGCAAGAACACTGGAGTGGGTTGCCATTTCCTTCTCCAATGTGTGAAAGTGGAAAGTGAAAAGTGAAAGCGAAGTCGCTTAGTCATGTCCGACCCTTAGCGACCCCATGGACTGCAGCCTACCAGGCTCCTCCATCCATGGGATTTTCTAGGCAAGAGTACTGGAGTGGCTTGCCATTGCCTTCTCCGATGACCAACCTAGATAGTATATTAAAAAGCAGAGACATTACTTTGCCAACAAAGGTCCGTCTAGTCAAGGCTATGGTTTTTCCCGTGGTCATGTATGGATGTGAGAGTTGGACTGTGAAGAAAGCTGATCGCCGAAAGAATTGATGCTTTTGAACTGAGGTGCTGGAGAAGACTCTTGAGAGTCCCTTGGACTGCAAGGAGATCCTACCAGTCCATTCTGGGGGAGATCAATCCTGGGTGTTCATTGGAAGGACTGATGCTAAAGCTGAAACTGCAATACTTTGGCCACCTCATGCGAAGAGTTGACTCACTGGAAAAGACTCTGATGCTGGGAAGGATTTGGGGCAGGAGGAGAAGGGGATGACAGAGAATGAGATGGCTGGATGGCATCACCGACTCAATGGACATGAGTTTGAGTGAACTCCGGGAGTTGGTGATGGACAGGGAGGCCTGGCGTGCTGTGATTCATGGGGTCGCAAAGAGTCGGACACGACTGAGCGACTGAACTGAACTAAACTGAACTGAAGTATTTGTTGGGGGTGGGGCACAGCTTCCCTTTGCACTGTAGGATTGCTGCATCCTTAGCCTATATCCACTAGATGCCAAAAAATGCCTTCAGACATTGCTGAGTGGCCCCCAGGGTGCAAAATCACTCCTGATTGAGAACAAATGTTTTACCTTGTTGAATCAAGTGGCTATTCCTGACTAAAGAAAGGGTGAGGGGGAACCGTGATTATAAGTGACTGTATTAAGACGCTTACTCCTTGGAATAAAAGCTATGACAAACCTAGACAGTATATTCAAAGTAGAAACATCACTTTGCTGACAAAGGTCTATACAGTCAAAGCCATGGTTTTTCCAGTAGTCATGTATGGATGTGACAGCTGGACCATAAAGAAGCCAAAACTGAGCACCAAAAAATTTATGCTTATGAACTGTAGTGCTGGCGAAGACTCTTGACAGTCCCTTGGACAGCAAGGAGATCAAACCAGTCAATCCTAAAGGAAATCAACCCTGAATATTCATTGGAAGGACTAATGCTGAAAATGAAGCTCCAGTACATTGGAGCTGATGTGAAGAGCTGACTCCCTGGAAAAGACACTGATGCTGGGAAGTATTTAGGGCAGAAGGAAAAGGGGGAGACAGAGGATGAGATGTTTGGATGGCATCATCAACTCAATGGACATGAATTTGAGCAAACTTGGGGAGATGGTTAAGGACAGAGAAGCCTGGCATGGGGCAGTCCATTGGGTTGCAAAGAGTCACACACGACTGAATGACTAAACAACAACAAATGTAAATGTTGCATCTTTTTGTATGAATTCCAAAAGGAATCAGGACCAAAGGTAACCTAACATGAACACAGACCAAGAAGAAGCCTTGTATTTGCAAGTGCATGGAAATGTGAATGATTTTAAATTATAGTGAAGAAACAGTGTTTGGAGAAAGAAGACTGGAGTTGACATAATCAATAGCTTACAAATTAATATATAAGACAGATATGTAAATAAATTATTCATAGTTATACTGATTACAATAAGATTATCCCTATTTTATAGCTTAAAAAACAACTCCTTCCTCAGAACTGACAGAAATAACAGTCTCAAATAAAAGTATACAGAATGAATGAATGAGTAAATGACCAAGCAGACAGATAAATGAGAAACAAAACAGCAAACTAGTAAAGCTCTTTGGGGGTCTTAAGCAAGGTGGCACATCATGTAAATGAGAGCTTCATTATTCTACTACATCTCTTCATTTTCCTTAATTGTCATTCTCACTATAAATGCTAATTGGTTTAGCATATATAATAAATTAATCTAGTGGTAGAAGAATTCTATAATAATCCATGCTGAAAAATCTTTGCTTCTCAGCTTTGCAGATAATGAAACTTCTAAAATAGATTGAGCCCATTAGTCTGTGCATAGACCAGACTGATACCGGACTAGAGTACACCATACAGCCTCTCCAGATGTTTACAGCCAGTTGTCCATCTGATTGGTCAGTCTTTGTTAAACAGTTTTAATGTCATGTTAGATTAGCACAGTCTCTGAATTTTAGAGCAACAGGCAGAGTTTCCAAGAAAAGAGACGACTGTACTACATTCTTTCTACCTCTAAAACTATAAAATACTAGTTATCAACTAGCACAACAGATCCAGAGTTGGACTGATTCTGCCTCTGTAACACCTTGTTAACTCATGATGACAATTCATTAATATTTCAGTTGCCTTGAAATATCTGATGCTACAGCTGAGATTATCTCTGTTCTTCATGAGATGGAGTCATATAAAGCTGAGTTTGAATCTGAACACCATCAGGGTCTATGTGACTGTGACTAAGATGTCTAACTTCTTCTAATACTGAAGAGTGTATGGGACTTTAACCACATGAAAATGAGGAAAATAATATCTCATAGGTTTACTATAAGAACTATTAATAAGAAATGATAAGTCTATGACTAGCATATGCAAGGTGCTCAGTGAATAAAAGCATATTCTTTAATATAAATTCACTGACCACTCAGTTGAGTCACTCAGTTATGTCCAACTCTTTGTGACACCATGAATCGCAGCAAGCCAGGCCTCCCTGTCCATCACCAACTCCCAGAGTTCACCCAACCTCAGGTGCATCAAGTTGATGATGCCATCCATCCATCACATCCTCTATTGTCTCCTTCTTCTCCTGCCCCCAATCCCTCCCAGAATAAGGGTATTTTCCAGTGAGTCAACTCTTCGCATGAGGTGGCCAAAGTATTGGAGTTTCAGCTTTACCATCAGTCTTTCCAATGAACACCCAGGACTGATCTCCTTTAGGATGGACTGGTTGGACCTCCATGCAGTCCAAGGGACTCTCAAGAGTCTTTTACAATACCACAGTTCAAAAGCATCAATTCTTTGGCACTCAGCTTTCTTCACAGTCCAACTCTCACATCCATACGTGACCACTGGAAAAACCATAGCCTTGACTAGACGGACCTTTGTGGACAAAGTAATATCTCTGCTTTTTTATTTTAATTGGAGGCTAATTACTTTACATTATTGTATTGGATTTGCCATACATTGACATGAATCTGCCCTGGGTGTACATGTGTTCCATCTTGAACCCCCCTTCCATATCCCTCCCCATCCCATCCCTCTGGTTCTCTCTGCTTTTTAATATGCTATCTAGATTGGTCATAACTTTCCTTCCAAGGAGTAAGCATCTTTTCATTTCATGGCTGCAATCACCATCTGCAGTGATTTTGGAGCCCAGAAAAATAAAGTCTGACACTGTTTCCACTGTTTCCCCATCCACTTCCCATGAAGTGATGGGACCAGGTGCCATGATCTCTATTTTCTGAATGTTGAGCTTCAAGCCAACCTTTTCACTCTCCTCTTTCACTTTCATCAAGAGGCTTTTGAGTTCCTCTTCACTTTCTGCCATAAGGGTGGTGTCATCTGCATATCTGAGGTTATTGATATTTCTCCCGGCAATCTTGATGCCAGCTTGTGCTTCTTCCAGCCCAGCATTCCTCATGATGTACTCTGCATAGAAGTTAAATAAGCAGGGTGACAATATACAACCTTGACATACTCCTTTTCCTATTTGGAACCAGTCTGTAGTTCCATGTACAGTTCTGACTGTTGCTTCCTGACCTGCATACAGGTTTCTCAAGAGGCAGGTCAGGTGATCTGGTATCCCCACCTTTTTCAGAATTTTCCACAGTTTGTTGTGATCCACACAGTCAAAGGCTTTGACATAGTCAATGAATCAGAAATAGATGTTTTTCTGGAACTCTCTTGCTTTTCCCATGATCCAGCAGATGTTGGCAATTTGATCTCTGGTGCCTCTGGTTCTAAAACCAACTTGAACATCAGGAAGTTCACGGTTCACATATAGCTGAAGTCTGGCGTGGAGAATTTTGAGCATGACTTTACTAGAATGTGAGATGAGTGCAATGATGCGGTAATTTGAGCATTCTTTGGCATTGCCTTTCTTTGGGATTGGAATGAAAACTGACCTTTTCCAGTCCTGGGGCCACTGCTGAGTTTTCCAAATTTGCTGGCATATTGAGTGCAGCACTTTCACAGCATCATCTTTCAGGATTTGAAATAGCTCAACTGGAATTCCATCACCTCCACCAGCTTTGTTCGTAGTGATGCTTTCTAAGGCCCACTTGACTTCACATTCCAGGATGTCTGGCTCTAGGTGAGTGATCACACCATCGTGATGAGCTCCTTATTGCCGAATGCAGACTTAAACTGAAGAAAGTAGGGAAAACCACTAGACCATTCAGGTATGACCTAAATCAAATCCCTTATGATTATACAGTGGAAGTGAGAAATAGATTTAAGGGACTAGATCTGATTGATAGAGTGCCTGATGAACTATGGACAGAGGTTCATGACATTGTACAGGAGACAGGGATCAATACCATCCCCGTAGAAAAGAGATGCAAAAAAGCAAAATGGCTGTCTGAGGAGGCCTTACAAATAGCTGTGAAAAGAAGAGAAGTGAAAAGCAAAGGAGAAAAGGAAAGATATAAGCATCTGGATGCAGAGTTCCAAAGAATAGCAAAGATAGATAAGAAAGCCTTCCTCAGTGATCAATGCAAAGAAATAGAGGAAAACAACAGAATGGGAAAGACTAGAGATCTCTTCAAGAAAATCAAAAATACCAAGAGAACATTTCATGCAAAGATGAGCTCGATAAAGGACAGAAATGGTATAGACCTAACAGAAGCAGAATATATTAAGAAGAGGTAGCAAGAATACACAGAACTGTACAAAAAAGAGCTTACTGACCATACTATCTTACAACTCTTTCCTCTTGGCTTAACCTTCTTTAGATTCTTCCTCTTTATCAACTTGTCATTCATTCTTTCCTTTATTTGAAATTATGAAGAGCATACACTTGCCACTGCCTCTCCTCTAAAATGTCTCCAGATATCTCTGGACTCCATAGTGAAAAGAAGTTAAGGTTCCAAACTGGTCTCCACCCTTAAAAATAAAACTGCTTGATTTTGTTGTAAAGTGCCCCTCCACCCATCTCTGATAATTTTCCAGCATTGAGTAAAGAATATTTCTGGCTTTTAAGTCAAGCAGTACTGGATTCCAAATCCAACTGTATTTCTCACTTAGTCAAGTTACTTGGTCTAGTTACTAAATTTCTCTGGGTCTCAGTGTCTCGTAAACTAACACATTTATGCCAATGGGCACAGTGCCTACAAAATAACAGGTAGTCTAGCAAGTGATTTAATTTTTCTCTGCACCGAGGCTGCTAACCAAACCTATGTTCTCAGTCAACAATTTCTCTCAAAGATACAATCCAAAAGGATATATAGTCTAAACTATGTGTGATTATCATGCCCTGTTCCACAACTATTCATTCATTTACTTATTCAACAATTTTCGAAATGCCTTGTGGCTCTAGGAATAAAACAATATTTACATAGCACTTTAAAAGATAACTAAGCCAAGGTTTCAGGACTGAAGAAGCTCAGGGTCTAGTGGGAAGGCAAATATGCAAACCAACAATTACAATGCAGTATTCTAAGTGCTAAAAATAGAGATGTGTACAAGGTGCCCAGATGCACAAAAGAAAGATCAGGCAAAGCTTCCCAGAAGAGATGATTATGCTGGAATTGAGTCTAGGAGGATGAACAGGGCTTCGCTGAGCACAAAAGGGAAAGATGGGTATTCCAGGGAGAATAACAATGGAAAGTGCATGATGCCTGGTGACAACGCCAAGTACAGGAATCAGATATGATTGGAAGATGCTATTGCAGAGGACTGGTGGAAAATGAGGCAGGTTGGAAGGAGCCAAATTACAAAAAGTCTCAAATAATATGCCAGAGAGTTTGGATTTTATCCTTCAAGCAATGGAGAATCACTGATTTCTAAGTCAGAGAATAACATGCTTTAAAACAATTCCTTTAATGGCAGAGGAAGGAAAGGTGGGGGAGGGCTGACACTGAAAGTGGTGATAATGAATGGATGCAAGCAGAAAGAGAAAGGGTCGGATGGCTCTAGGGTTTCTAGTTTAGAAAAATGGTGCATGGTGGTTCCACTGACAAAAAGGACCCACACACGTGGCAGAGCAGAATTGTGGGTAAAGATAATGAAATTTTGGAGTTTCATACCTCCATTGATGAGGAGATGTTCAAAACATCATTGGGAACAACATGTCTGAAGTACAATAGAGGGGACTAAAATAGAGATATAGATTTATGACTGATATTTGTGAGAAATAATTTTTAAAATCAAGGTACATGATTTTTAAAAGAAATGTAATTTGTTTAGGCCTCGACTTCAAATAAAAAGATTATAAATTAAAAACTTTAAACTACTGTATATTCCATATATATTAAATTTTAACATAAAAAACATAAAAAGACATCAACATATTAATGAAAACAATAAACCCTTACCAAAGATAAGTATTTTATATTAATTTACTTATCACTTTTTTAAGCAGTCTACTAATAAAGACATTCTCCTTACATATAAAGTTAATATAGCTCTAAAATAGTGTTTTCATAGAAAAAAAAATAAAGCATGCTTCATCTTCTGAATAATCAAGTATGTTTAATTTCCTGAGTAAATATTACTCATACTTGACACTGAACAGAGTCCAAATTTACTGAAGGAGCTAAGAAATTTCTAAAATCCTATAGCAGCAATAATCCTCACCCAGAGAATATAGTTAAGAGCTTATTATAAAGAACTAGAAGTCAGTGTCATACCAAAATTTTAAATAACACCATGCAACCCTCTACTTAATAAATTATTTCAAAATCAGGTCACAATTGACACTATCTCAGGCAGACGAGAGAGAGCAGATAAGCAGAGAAAATTTCCTTTTCTCTACTGAAGCATGTCCACCAACTGTCATATCTGGAAAATAGCCAAAATGAGCACTTTATTTGCAAAAAACCAGGAGACTCGAAATATTGGCAAAATGAGTGGGTATAAAATATGGAATTGTAGAGAATTCTATTAAGAGTCTCATTTATGGATATTTGGAAACATTTCTAAGACATAGATTACATGCATAAGTCCATCTATATAACAAGCTCTAAAAGTCAAAGGTAGAGCCCCATGAATCCCTGGGGATAATCTTTACCCTTTTCTTTCATATTGTGACCATCTAGCCAGGGTTAAGGTCCCCTTATACACTTCCAAGCCAGATACCTAGCCTCATAGGTGTCTACCTGAATTAGTCACATGAATTACCTTGAGAAAACCACGGTCAAACTATGTCTATTTCTCTTAACCTTCTTTTCCTTATGTTTCTTAATCTTTCTATTCTTTCTTTGTCATGGAGCATTTTCTATTTTCCTTACTACAGGGTTTACTAGAGAAAGCTGACACAGCTGAGTGCTGAAAAAAACAGCTGAACCATTAACAAGGAAGAGAGAAAAGAGGAAGGAAACACAGAAATGTTAACAACTGAGAGGAAAAGCCTGGAGTTTGCTCAAATCTGTGTAAATTTATAACTCTAGATTAGTGTTCTCACTTCAGATCAGGAGCCATGGGCAACTAAGAGTCACCAAGGGTTTTCTAAACGGACTTCTCACTGACTTAAATACATATTAGCACAGGGAACTCTGCTCAATGTCATGTGACAACCTGGATGGGAGGGGGGTTTGGGGGAGAATGGATACATGTATATATATCGCTGAGTCCCTTTTTTATCCACCTGAAACCATCACAACATTATTAATCAGCTATGCTGCTGCTGCTGCTGCTAAGTCACTTCAGTCGTGTCCGACTCTGTGCGACCCCATAGACGGCAGCCCACCAGGCTCCTCTGTCCCTGGAATTTTCCAGGCAAGAGTACTGGAGTGGGGTGCCATTGCCTTCTCCATTAATCAGCTATACTACAATACAAAATAAAAAGTTTTAAAAAATAAGATATATATTTTATGGACATCACCAGATGGTCAACACCAAAATCAGATTGATTATATTCTTTGCAGCCAAAGATGGAGAAGCTGTATACAGTTACCAAAAACAAGACCGGGAGCTGACTGTGGCTCAGATCATGAACTCCTTATTGCCAAATTCAGACTTAAACTGAAGAAAGTAGGGAAAACCACTAGACCATTCAGATATGACCTCAATCAAATCCCTTATGATTATACAGTGGAAGTGAGAAATAGATTTAAGGGACTAGATCTGATAGATAGAGTGCCTGATGAACTCTGGACAGAGGTTCGTGACATTGTACAGGAGACAGGGACGAAGATCATCCCCATGGAAAAGAAATGCAAAAAAGCAAAATGGCTGTCTGAGGAGGCCTTACAAATAGCTGTGAAAAGAAGAGAAGCGAAAAGCAAAGGAGAAAAGGAAAGATACAAGCATCTGAATGCAGAGTTCCAAAGAATAGCAAGGAGAGATAAGAAAGCCTTCCTCAGCGATCAATGCAAAGAAATAGAGGAAAACAACAGAATAGGAAAAACAAGAGATCTCTTCAAGAAAATTAGAGATTCCAAGGGAACATTTCATGCAAAGATAGGCTCGATAAAGGACAGAAATGATATGGACCTAACAGAAGCAGAAGATATTAAGAAGAGGTGGCAAGAATACACAGAAGAACTGTACAAAAAAGATCTTCATGACCCAGATAATCATGATAACGTGGTCACTGACCTAGAGCCAGATATCTTGGAATGTGAAGTCAAGTGGGCCTTAGAAAGCATCACTACGAACAAAGCTAGTGGAGGTGATGGAATTCCAGTTGAACTATTTCAAATCTTGAAAGATGATGCTGTAAAAGTGCTGCACTCAATTTGCCAGCAAATTTGGAAAACTCAGCAGTGGCCACAGGACTGGAAAAGGTCAGTCTTCATTCCAATCCCAAAGAAAGGCAATGCCAAAGAATGCTCAAACTACTGCACAATTGCACTCAACCCACACGCTAGTAAAGTGATGCTCAAAATTCTCCAAACCAGGCTTCAGCAATATGTGAACCGTTAACTCCCAGATGTTCAAGCAGGTTTTCGAAAAGGCAGAGGCACCAGAGATCAAATTGCCAACATCCACTGGATCATGGAGAAAGCAAGAGAGTTCCAGAAAAACATCTATTTCTGCTTCATTAACTATGCCAAAGCCTTTGACTGTGTGGATCACAATAAACTGTGGAATACCAGACCACCTGACCTGCCTCTTAAGGAACCTGTATGCAGGTCAGGAAGCAACAGTCAGAACTGGACATGGAACAACAGACTGGTTCCAAATAGAAAAAGGAGTACGTCAAGGTTGTATATTGTCATCCTGCTTATTTAACTTATGTGCAGAGTACATCATGAGGAACGCTGGGCTGGAAGAAGCACCAGGTGGAATCAAGATTGCCGGGAGAAATATCAATAACCTCAGATACGCAGATGACACCACCCTTATGGCAGAAAGTGAAGAGGAACTCAAAAGCCTCTTGAGGAAAGTGAAAGAGGAGAGTGAAAAGGTTGGCTTGAAGCTCAACATTCAGAAAACAAAGATCATGGCATCTGGCCCCATCATTTCATGGCAAATAGATGGGGAAACACTGGAAACAGTGTCAGATTTTATTTTGGGGGGCTCCAAAATCACTGCGGATGCTGACTGCAGCCAGGAAATTAAAAGACGCTTACTCCTTGGAAGGAAAGTTATGACCAACCTAGATAGTATATTAAAAAGCAGAGACATTACTTTGCCAACCAAGGTCCGTCTAGTCAAGGCTATGGTTTTTCCCGTGGTCATGTATGGATGTGAGAGTTGGACTGTGAAGAAAGCTGAGCGCCAAAGAATTGATGTTTTTGAACTGTGGTGCTGGAGAAGACTCTTGAGAGTCCCTTGGACTGCAAGGAGATCCACCCAGTCCATTCTAAAGGAGATCAATCCTGGGTGTTCATTGGAAGGACTGATGCTAAAGCTGAAACTACAATACTTTGACCACCTCATGAGACGAGTTGACTCTCTGGAAAAGACTCTGATGCTGGGAGGGATTAGGGGCAGGAGGAGAAGGGGACGACAAGGAATGAGATGGCTGGATGGCATCACCGACTCTGTGGACATGAGTTTGAGTGAACTCCGGGAGTTGGTGATGGACAGGGAGGCCTGGCGTGCTGTGATTCATGGGGTCGCAAAGAGTTGGACACGACTGAGTGACTGATCTGAACTGAACTGAGGAGTCAGGATAATGTTCACAGTCAACAACCAGGGAAAAGAGAAGGACAGACAATCATTTTGAGAACCTTTACTATTAGAAACTCCCTAGAATTTATAACATTGCTACTAACACCACTGTTATCTTAGACAAGGTAACAGGCCCAATTGTGTCACACAGTATTCTGGCTCTTTAAGTAAGTGAGGGACAAATAACAGAAAATGGAAAAGGTAAAGTGAAGAAAGACTTCTGGTTTGGATGTAGTCTCTCAAGAAGTTCACAAAATAGTCAAGGTAATAAGTTTTCTTCTGAGTGACCTTTTTCTGAGATGCTGTCCCCTTCGCCCCAATCCCAACTATGAAGTTGAGTCTGAAGAGATCCAGCAGCCTCTAGCATGTACTATATGCTCTGTCCCACTGATCCTTGCTGCCTTGACTCCTGGTCTTTCCAACTCCTGGCAGCTCAACTTCTCCTTGATTCTAAGAGTTCCATACAGTCGTATAAATTCCTGTTTCCATGTAAAGAGCAAGCAAGCAAGACTTCTGAGGAAGGTTACATTAGATATGGATCTTATAGTCTTTTCCTCAACTACTTTCCATCAGAGAAACAATATATGGATTACATTGCTGACAAAATAATTTCAATCCCAGATTTAAGAGTTTTGGAAGGATTCTGAAGGGAATTGGGAAGAAGTAGGATAGATAATCTATGTAGTCACACAGTCTGCTAACATATGTCACAAAGTTCAAGAACCATTTCTATGGAAGCCCAAAGATTCCATAAAAATAGAAATCCAAGATACAAAATACTATGAAAAGGTCATATGGTATTAGAGGTGTACTGATGATAAGAAAAAATAAGAAAAGAGTAGGAGTGATGATCTCTTCAGATTGCTATAATGCGTATTATCTTCCACTTTAAGTATGTTGTTTAAATCCAGACTTGTTTGGTTATGTTATTTGGTAGTAAAACCAAAATTCTAATCATCTTTCCATTGAACTTGTTTTCCCAGACCTAGAAAAGGAGGGCAGCAATTGATAACACTGCCTGCTGCTTAGGTTTTCTTGGATTTGACATGAAAAGCTGAATGGTCTTTTAAAGTACAGACTAAAACTGCAGTGAATTATTTCTGAAATTTCCCCAACTATTTTGTTCCCACTTTTCACAAATAAAGAGAGTATTTTTCAGCTATATCAAGTGCTTATTAAAGAGCTTCCTGGAAGTTTCTTTGCTTAGATTTGTTTCAAGGAATTATGGAATCCTGGTAATAATTTAAAGTCTGGGAGATTCCCAGTACTAATTACCTACTGTTTTGGTTCATTTGCATCAATAATCATTTTTAGAAGAACTGTACAGATTTACCATATTTTAAAATGTTTGGTCAATTTCCTAACAATATTTTTGTGACATCTTAAAAATCATAATGAGAAATATCATATGACAAGAAGAACCTACTTGACGAAATCCTTATCTCTATCAAATTCTGCAAAGTCAACTCCCTCAGAAAATGACAGTTACTGTCTCAGTGCTTTTATAACTCTTTTTTTCTGCATTATCATCATCTTACTGAAATTCCTGAGAATGCACTTTGCTGACAATTACGATAGAGACTTTCAGCTAAACAGAGCAAAAAGTATATAAAGATTTTCTGTCTCCTAGTCAATCTGGACGCCTACTACATATCCACAACAATACACATGAAAGAAGAGCTCATAAAAAATGCAAAGCACTGACCAGCTGATTAAATTATCATCATCTATCCTCGGGATCGCAGAGAGTCGGACACGACTGAGTGACTGAACTGAACTGATCCTCCAAAATGCAAGGAGAAATAGTGTCCAGAAAACTGCCACACAGTATTCAAGCTTTAGTCATAATCTCCATGTTACCTAGAATTCTTACATGCCCACAGCCTAATTTTCTTCCAACACAAGGCTACAGACACTGCTGACTTGGAGAGATTAGCAGTAGTAGTAGTAATAGAAGCAGCAGCAGCAACAGTAATAGTATCATCATCACTGATTTTTTTAAAAAGAGCATTATGTTACTCTCCTCTTCCACTTCCTCTTCCACTCTTCTCTTTTTCTTCCTCATCATTTCTTCTCTTCTTGAACAATTTAGTCCCTAGAGCCATTAAGTAAGGCACAGAAAAGTAGGCATCTACATCAGAAGAAAGAGGGAAGTTGCAGTGGCCTACAGTGAAGCAACAGAGCCCAAGCCAGGGGAGAAGCATGTTCATATTGGGGACAACTGACTGTGGGGTGTCAGAGTTTAAGCAAGCTGAAGAGGGTATCCCCAAGGAGGAGTGGATAATGTGAGACGGTCAGAACCAAACAGGGTGAAAAAGGTGTCCTTGTGGCAGTGGCAGAGGGAAACATCCCAATGTGGGGTGTCAGAATCCAAACAGAGTGAAGACTATATTCATATACAAGGGTCACACTCAGTGCAGGGGGATTACACCCTAAGAAGAATAAAAAATCTATCTTTCTGTAGATGCCAACTGGCAGGAGTCAGAGCCTGAAAAGGGGAAAAGGCTTTCTGTGTAAAAGGCAGTATAAAATAGGTGGCAGAGCCTGCACAGGGCAAGGAAGACAACGACACTGGAAGGTGATCACAATACAGAAGAGGGTATCCCCAAGGAGGAGTGGATAATGTGAGACGGTCAGAGACCAAACAGGGTGAAAAAGGTGTCCTTGTGGCAGTGGCAGAGGGAAACATCCCAATGTGGTTACATATGGAGAATTTATCAAATATGTATATGTATTAAAGAAACACGAGGCCAATGGTTTTCACTATCTGAAAATGGAAGTTATAAACGTAGGAAGAGAAACTCTAAAATGAATCCTACCTGTGGAGTTGGACTAGAATTAGACATATCATTGTAAACTCATGGATTATGATAAATATATAAATGAAAATGTGTGTATCTTCGTATGTTAATTTTTTCTCACTCCTTTGCTCAGATAATCTGAGACAGGTGACACTCCAAAAGCAATGAACATACCTAGCACCCAAAATCTTATCTTCTAATTACCTCTGTCATTCTATTTTACTTCACTTTATTGTACTTTGCAGACACTAGATTTTTTACAAATTGAAGACATGTGATAGCCCTGTGTCAAGCAAGTCTATCAGTGCCATTTTTCCAACAGCACTGGCTCAATTCATGTCTTTGTGTCACATTTCAATATTTCTCATAATATTTCAAACATTATTATATTTCTTATGGTGATCTGTGATCAGTGATCTCTGAAGTTACTACTGAAATTGTTTTGAGGTGCCATGAACCATGCCCACATAAGACGGCAAACAGATAAATCTTGTGTATGTTCTGACTGCTTCACCGACTGGCCATTCCCATCTCTCTCCCTCTCCTTGGGCCTCCCTATTCTCTGAGACACAACAATCTTGAAATTAGGCCAATCAGTAACCCTAGAATGGCCTCTTAAGTGTTCAAGTGAAACAAAGAGTCACATATCTCTTACTTTAAATCAAAAGCTAGAAATGATTAGTGAAAAGCTTAGATATGTCAAAAGCTGAGATAGACTGAAAGCTAGGAAACTGAAGCCAAACAGCTAGCCAAGTTGTGAATGCAAAATAAAAATTCTTGAAGGAAATTTAAAGTTCCAGTCTAGTGAACACACAAACAGTAAGAAAGCAAAACAGCCTTATCCCTAATAAGAAAGTTTTAGTGGTCTGGATAGATCAAATGAGCCACAACATTTGCTTAAACTAAAGCCTAATCCAGAGCAAGTAAAGGCTAAGAGAGAGGTGAGGAAACTGTAAAAGAAAAGTCTGAAGCCAGCAGAAGTTGGTTCATGAGGTTTAAGGAAAGAAGCCATCTCCATCACATAAAAGTGCAAGATGAAGCAGCAAGTGCTAATGCAGAAGCTGTAGCAAGTTACCTAGAAAATCTAACTTAGATAACTAATGGCAGTGGCTACACTACACAACAGATTTTTTTTTGTAAATTAATTACTTTAATTGGAGGCTAACTACTATACAATACTGTATTGGTCTTTGCCATACATTCACATGAATCAGCCATGGGTGTACATGTGTCCCCCATCCTGAACCCCCCACCCTCCTCCCTCCCCATCCCATCCCTCAGGGTCATCCCAGTGCACCAGTCAACAGATTTTTCAATGTAGAAAAATCTTATATTAGAAAACAATGCCATCTTAGATTTTCACAGCTAGAGAGAAGAAGTCAACGTCTGACTTCAAAGCTTCAAAGGACTGGCTGACTCTCTTGTTAGGAGCTAATGCAGCTGGTGGCTTTAAATTGAAGCCAATTGTAAATCAACTATACTTCAATTTTAAAAATAATTAAAAATAAAAATGAAGCCAACACTCACTTACCATTCTAAAAATCCTAAGGCCCTTAAGAATTATGCTAAATCTATTCTGTCTATGCTCTATAAATGGAACAAGAAAGCCCAGATGACAGCACATCTGTTTACAACATGGTTTACTGAATATTTTAAGCCCACTGTTGAGGCCTACTGCTCAGGAATAATATTCCTCTCCAAATATTACTGCTCAATGACAAAACACCTGATCACCCAAGAACTCTGAATGAGATATACAATGAGATTAATACTGTTTTCATACTTACTAATACAACATCCATTCTGCAGTCCACAGATCAAGGAGTAATTTCAACTTTCAAGTCTTATTATTTAAGAAATATATTTTGTAAGGCTATAGCTGCCATAGACAGATAGATCTATAGACCTTGGCAAAGTTAACTGAAAACCTTCTGGAAAAGATTCACTCTTCTGGATGCCATTAAGAACATTCTTGTTTCATGGGAAGAAGTCAAAATATCAACTGGAATAGGAATTTGGAAGAATTTGAATTCCAACCCTTATAGATTACTGAAGGATTCAAGACTCCAGGGAAGGAAGTAACTGCAGATGTGACAGAAATGGCAAAAGAACCAGATAGGGAAATAGAGCCTGAAGATGTGACTGAATTGCTGAAATCTCATAACAGAACTTGAACAGATGAGAAATTGCTTCTCATGGAACAGAAAATAAAGTAGTTCATGAGATAGAATCGACTCCTGGTTAAAATGCTTTGAAGACTGTTGAAACTACAACAGAGGATTTAGACCATTACACAAACACAGTTGCTAAAGAAGCCACAGGTTTTGAAAAGACTGACTCCAGTTGTGAAAGAAGCTCTATTATGGGTAAAATACGAAATAGTATTGCACGCTACAGAAAAATTATACATGAAAGGAAGAGTCACTTGATGTGGCAAACTTCATTTTATTATTTTAGGAAATTGCCATAGCCACTCCAACCTTCAGCAACCACCACCCTGATCAGTCAGCAGTCATCAACATCGAAGCAAGACCAACAAAAAGATTACAACTTGCTGTAAACTTAGATGCTATTTAGCACTTCTAGCAATAAAATATTTTTAAATAAATGTATGTACACTGTTTTTCAGACATAATAATAATGCTATTGCATAATAATGCTATTGCACACTTAACAGACTATATAGTACAGTGCAAACACAACTTATATATGCATTGCAAAACCAACAAATTCACATCACTTGCTTTACTGTAGTGATCTGGAACTAAACCCACAGTACCTCTGACGTATGCCTGTAAATAAATAAATAAATAAAAGAAAGCTTGAGGAAGAATGGGATATTCATATAGTTTAAAGATATCTCCCCACAAAACAGTTTTTACAAAGGGAAAAGAATAATTGTATATACAAAAGTCTGAAAGATACTAGCATAAGCAAATGATTAAAGAAAACATTATCAGCAATATGATGAAATCAAAATCACATACTATCTGATAAGATGCAATGAAAAGAACACACCATCCCTCTGCGAAATTCTTACCTAAATGTATAAGAAAACACCAGGAAAGCCAAACTTGAGACTCATTTTATAAAATAACTGGCCTACAGTCTTCAAAATATCAAGGTCATAAAAGTCAAGGAAAGACTGAGAAACTGTACCCTAGTGAAGATTAAAGAGGTATTACACTAAATGTAATGGGTGATTCTGAACTGGATTTCAAGTGATGCACACAACTGGCACAACGGCCAAAACCTGAGTGGGGCCAGTGGGTATTTCCTGACTCAGCGTACATACTGTGGTCGTGGGCTTTCCAGGTGGCATAAGTGACTTTAAAAAAATCCCACCTGCCAAAGCAGCAGACAAAAGAGATGTGGTTTGATCCCTCAGTTGGGAAGATTCCCTGGAGCAGGAAATGGCAACCCACTCCAGTATTCTTGCCTGGAAAATTCCATGGACAGAGGAGCCTGGTGGGCTACAGTCCCTGAGGCCACAAAGAGTGGAACATGACTGAGCAACCGAGCACACTGTGGTTGTATACGGAAATATTCTTGTCTTTAGGAAATAACTAATAACAAACTAAGGTATTTTGGGGTACCAGTACATTAGGTTGGCAACTTACTCCCAAATGATTCAGAAAAAAAAAAAAAGTTATTTGAATTATACTTCCAGATTTTCTACAAGTGTTTGATTATTTTAAAATTTTTTAAAGAAAAATATTTGAGAGTATATAGTTCTATCTTCAGTCATTAAAGAATTACTTAAACCTTATTTATGATCAGATTTAGATCATACACTGATATCCAATGGAAGGTAGGAGCCAAATGTTGACACTGGATTAATCCAAAGAAAAAGCTGAATTTATTCAGACCTTAGTAAAATTAGATACTACTATATAGTTAGCTATGGTCATATGTATGCAATTTTTGTAAGGGCCTAAAGGTTGGGGGCGGGAGGAGAAGGGGCCGACAGAGAATGAGATGGCTGGATGGCATCACCGACTCTGTGGACATGAGTTTGAGTGAACTCCAGGAGTTGGTGATGGACAGGGAGGCCTGGCGTGCTGTGATTCATGGGGTCACAAAGAGTTGGACACGACTGAGCAACTGAACTGAACTGAAAGAGAAGTCTATTTTCTACCTTCCAAAGCATCATTATCACACTAAATACATAGTACACACTCTCAAAATATTTGTCAATGAAGTTTTAAAAAGAAAGATAAGGAAAATATTAACAATAGGCTTATTAGAAACCCATTAACAATACAGATTACAGCAGAGTATAGACAAATCCAGGTTCCCTGGTGGCTCACTGGTAGAGAATCCACCTGCCAATGCAGGAGACGTGGATTCAATCTGTGGGTCAGAATGATCCCCTGAAGAAGGAAATGGCAACCCACTCAAGTATTCTTGCCTGGAAAATTCCATGGACAGAGGAGACTGGCAGACTATAGTTCATAGGGTTACAAAGAGCCGGATATGACTGAGCGACTGAGCATATACATTTCCAACAAAAAATAATCTCTTTCTGTTGAAATTAGCTTTGTGAGAAATGTAGAAGGTAAGAACAAAGGCTAAATCTTCGGTGATCAGTACCACCCCCAAACGTAGGCAGGAAAAAGTAATCCCTATATCTGCAATCAAGAAGATTAGACAAATTAGCCTACTTAATAGCTTATCTTGGTGCCTATACCATTAAAGATTTAGACTAAGACAAAGTCCCTAACAAGTTACATATTAAAAAGGAAATATCCCAGAGTCCCCATTCAAATACAGATACTCGGAAATCTATATAATTATTCCCTGCACAGCCATTAATGTCTTAGTAATAATAATCATAACAAAAGAATCACTGTGCTAGGTATTTATATAAATGATCTTTACTTCTTGCAACTCTATAAGATAAGTATTATCATTTCAACTTTATAAATAAGGAGACTGAAGCCCAAAGAAGTGAAATAACTTGCCAAAGGCCAAGAATCCATTCAATGGCAGAGTTTTCATTCAAACTCAAGATTCAGATTTTTTCCATTATGTCTTGCTGCTTCTTTTTACTGCACCATTTATTGTTTCTGAAAATGGAGATCTAAGGCACAAAGGTATAAAATGCAATATAGGAAACTTTTTTTTGGTATAGGATAAAACTGAATTAGAGTTCTGAGTTTCAGATAAAGGAAGCCAAAGAATGCCTCGAAACCAAGATAGGAAGAAAGGCTCTGAAAAAGGAAAGAGGTGAACAGAAAGAAGGGAGGTGAAGGTCCTGAGAATAAACTGCCTTGGATCCTTGGTTTTTCTACACAGCCTAATACTAGATTTGATGAGGTCCCTGAGTTGTTAATGAGCTCAGATTTATCAGCTTGAAAGAGATAAATTATAAAGTTTACTAAGTGAGGACTATGGTGAATACTCAATTTTCCTTCTAAGAGGGAAGAAGTAAGGAGATATAAGTCACACCAATCTGAAGACATGGGGTAGACAAGTTATTAGACCATCTTTGAAGACAAAGGAAGTACTATAACATCAAGTGCTTAAGAAATTTTGGATAAAACAATTCCACCCTGTTTAATGTGAAAAGAACAACTGACAAAGGAATATTTTAAAACTTCTTTAACTAGTTCAATGATGAATTCAGTCAAGAAATAAATGTAGAAGTTCCCTGGAGGTCCAGTGTTAAGAATCTGCTGCCAGTTCAGGACGTGGGTTCGATCCCTGGTCCAGGAATATCCCACCTGCCATGAAACAACTGAGCCCATGTGCCACAATTACTGAGCTAGTGCTTTAGAGGCTGCCAGCTGCAGCTACTGAAACCCACAGGCTTACAGTCCATGCTCTGCAACAAGAGAAGCCACCGCAATGAGGGGCCCTTGCACTCTGCACTGCAACAAAGAGTACCCTCCCACACCCACTTGCTGCAACTGGAGAAGGCCCATGTACAGCAAGGAAGAGCCAGCATAGCCAAAATAAATAAATCTTACTAAAAAAAAAAAAGAAAGAAATGTAGGACTTCCCTGATGGTCCAGTCCAGGGAAGTTCATGCTTCCACTTCAGGTGACATGGGTTTGATCCCTGGTCAGGGAACTAAGATCCTGCATGTCACACAGCACAGTAACTTGGTAAATAAAAAAAAAAATGTAAAGCAAAATAGTGCCTATAATATGAAACTGTATGATGAACAAAAGCAAAATTAATGAGAACTATGCAGGATCTGAAATACATTACTATATAAGTTTGTAGAAAATATATTTTCTATTTATATAATGGAATCAATTGGTATTTTCACATTTTAACCAAGGATATACATTGACTGGAGGAAGCACAAGCTGGAATCAAGATTGCTGGGAGAAATATCAATAATCTCAGATATGCAGATGATACTACCCTTATGGCAGAAAGTGAAGAGGAACTCAAAAGCCTCTTGATGAAAGTGAAAGAGGAGAGGGAAAAGGTTGGCTTGAAGCTCAACATTCAGAAAACAAAGATCATGGCATCTGGTCCCATCACTTCATGGGAAATAGATGGAAAAACAGTGGAAACAGTGTCAGACTTTATTTTTTGGGCTCCAAAATCACTGCAGAGGCTGATTGTAGCCAGGAAATTAAAAGACGCTTACTCCTTGGAAGGAAAGTTATGACCAACCTTGATAATATATTGAAAAGCAGAGACATTACTTTGCCAACAAAGGTCCGTCTAGTCAAGGCTATGGTTTTTCCCATGGTCATGTATGGATGTGAGAGTTGGACTGTGAAGAAAGCTGATCGCCAAAGAATTGATGCTTTTGAACTGTGGTGTTGGAGAAGACTCTTGAGAGTCCCTTGTACCGCCAGGAGATCCACCCAGTCCATTCTAGAGGAGATCAATCCTGGGTGTTCATTGGAAGGACTGATGCTAAAGCTGAAACTGCAATACTCTGGCCACCTCATGCGACGAGTTGACTCACTGGAAAAGACTCTGATGCTGGGAAAGGTTGGGGGTGGGAGGAGAAGGGGACGACCAAGAATGAGATGGCTGGATGGCATCACCGACTCTGTGGACATGAGTTTGAGTGAACTCCGGGAGTTGGTGTTGGACAGGGAGGCCTGGCGTGCTGTGATTCATGGGGTCATGGAGAGTCGGACACGACTGAGCAACTGAACTGAACTGAACTATCAAACAAGGAAGCAATGTGCACAAAAAAACGATATCTGGGATCAAAAAGACCTGAATTGGATCTGTCACTTACTAGTTTTGTAACATTTGGCAAGTTATTCAATTTTTCTGCTCTTTCATCCCATATATAAATATGGAGTTAATAACAAATACCTTTCAGAATAATTATTCCACTTCTAGAAATGTATGTTAAGGGACTAGTCCATCCCAAATTATCCCTTCCCTTCATTCCTCCCCGCCCCCCACACCCAACAACCATAAGTTTGTTCTCTAAGTATGTTTCTGTTTTGTAAGTTTATTTGCAGCATTTCCTTTTAGATTCCACATATAAGGGCTGCTGCTGCTGCTGCTGCTGCTGAGTCACTTCAGTCGTGTCTGACTCTGTGTGACCCCCTAGACGGAAGCCCACCAGGCTCCCCCGTCCCTGGGATTCTCCAGGCAAGAACTATCATATGATATTTCAGTCCCTTTGCTGTTCATCTGAAACTATCACAACACTGTTAACTGACTATACTCCAGTACAAAATAAAAAGATGTTATGAATATAATTTTATTAAAAATGTAATTTGTGTAAAAATGTTCATCATAATATCATTTATAAAAATAACAAGTAAACTAAAATCTAATATTAAGGGAATGTTTAAGTAATGGGTATATACACCACCAGATCAGTGGTTCTCATTATAGAGTACACAACAAACTAAGGAAGCTTTGTAAAATGTATATTCCTAGACCCTATACTCAAAAATTCTGACCTAGTAAGTTTCAGACGAGAAAAAGAAATGCATTATTTTGAACAAACAACCAGGAATAATTGTGATGGAAGGGGTCCATGAAAAGTCTGCATTACATGGAATACTACTGTGCGATTAGAAATGTGATTATGAAGACTTTATAACAACATGAAAATGTTTGATATATTATTAAGTGAAATATTTAGGATTCAAACTGTATACTGAATATAATAACAACCACATTAAACAGACATAGAAAAAGTTATTTTAGCAATAGGATTGGAACAATATTTTTCTTATACTCAATTTTTTGAAACACTGTCATGCTATTATAAATGATTAAGCAACATATCAAAATTTAAAACAAAGAGCCAATGAATCTCCATGGCCTTCAGATTTAAAATTCAACTCCTAAGGACAGTACACAAGTACTTTAATCTCCAGACTTACTTCATATCCATGCTCTATAACAAACTACTTCTAATACCCCAAATTATATATATTTTACATTTTTATACAAACTATTAAATATACTCTTCTTTTTGCTGAATTACCCTTCCCCAAAATTGTCAGCCTAACAAACTCCTACTCATTCAACAAGATTTAAGAATCATCTCCTCTCTGAAGTTTACCCTGACTACTCACTCCTCCATCAGATTAAAGGTATCTCCTTCTTCCTCCTGTCATTCCTGAAGCATTGGTTGAGACTTTCATTACAGCACACATTACAGTGTATTCACTCTTTGTTAATATTCTCCCATTATTTTACAAATACTTGTTCATAATTCTTCACCTTCTCCATTATGTCTCCAATGTCTCTATGAAATTCAGAGTAACAGAACACTCTGTCACTAGCCAAAGCAAACCAACAGGAAAGACTCTGTTATTCACTACACCCCAACTGGAGAGTTTACCATGCCAAAGAACATCTCAGCATAATTCCTGCAGCTCCCCCAAACACACTCCCATTCACTCCCATGCCTTCATAATAGCAGCAAAATATTTATGCAAAACAAGGATAATTCTGTAATTTAATACAGTAGTTTTTTAGTATCTTCAAAGCACTAAGAAACTATATTTAGCATATTTAGATGCTATGCTATATAAAACATTTCAAATGGTATCAAATAAGGATTCAAAGTGGCTAAATAGTAATTTGGTGGTAAAAGACAAAAAGAAAAGAAAAGTTTAGTGTGGAAGAATGCTAATTCGGATGCATAGGTCAGAACTTCAAACACCTCCGCAACAATGAAACATAGGTTTTTTAAAAAAACCTATATATTGAGTAAACTTACAATATGAATTCGTTTTAATAAGAAAATAGATATAAAAGAATTTGAATCTCAAGCCATATTAGACATTGAAGTTCTTATACAATTATAGTCTGTATCTTTGTCATAATAAATAAAAACACCTAAGGAATAACTTCTGGAAACAGGCAAAAAATACACCATATGCTGATACCTAAGATGAGTATTTTTCCAGTGAGTCAACTCATCGCATGAGGTGGCCAATGAGTATATAATGTAACAGATATCCAATAAAAAGTTCTAGGGACTAATTTGGTAGGAATAAAAAAAAAGGCTTTTCCAGCACTGGCTATCCTATTTCTCAATCAAATCCCTCTCCCCTTCTACAGCACTAGCCTTGTAAGAAGAAAGGATACATGACCACCTTTATCCAACCCATTCTGAAAAAATCCACTCCATCAACTCTGACATTAGAGATTCACAGCTTTAGTATTTTGACCTAAAGTTTGTTTACTCTTTTGGAGAAGGAAATGGCAACCCACTCCAGTATTCTTGCCTGGAGAATCCCAGGGACAGAGAAGCCTGGTGGGCTGACATCTATGGGGTCGCACAGAGTCGGACACAACTGAAGCAACTTAGCAGCAGCAGCAGCAGTTGTTTCTTCTTTAAATGAAAATACTAAAGTTTTCTCTTCCTAAAAGCCTTTACAGTCAATCATACTTCAGTATGAATTGTCTGCACCCACAAATAGTTGCTGGTGGTAGGGGAAGGTTAGGAAAGACACACGGACACAGAGTCCGTGAGGTGAGAGGAGAAATTAACAGTGACACATGCAGGAAACTAGAGATGATGAAAGCAAACTCTGTAAGCTCCAGAATTTTGAAGGTTCAATTTTTGTTCTTAATCTACTTCTCACTATACACAGCCCATTCCAGCTCTACTCCTCACACAAAACCTGCAACCCTTGGAGAGGGATAGTTGACACAAAAACTAGAGATAGGCTGAACTTGTGCTAATTACAGTAGAGAAGAGGCTTTCTTTCTAAAGAGAAAGAAATTTGAGCCGGAAGTGTTAGAAGAAAGGTGGTGGAGGAAACAGAAATATCAAGCAGACAGCAAGAAATGAGATTGGCTGTTTATGTCCACAACCATCAATCAAGAGATGATCCAATTTGATGGCAACAAGTTTACTCCAATTGTTTCAGCTCAGTTAACTAGAAATAATCGACCACTTTAAATAAAGCTGCTCTCGCAACACAATAGAACCCAAATAATTATATAGCACAACTGAATCAAAATTCATTTTACAGATTCATAAGGATGTGCTGTTAAATAATAAA
Source organism: Moschus berezovskii (assembly GCF_049115385.1). Taxonomy (NCBI): domain Eukaryota; kingdom Metazoa; phylum Chordata; class Mammalia; order Artiodactyla; family Moschidae; genus Moschus; species Moschus berezovskii. Next base: position 68,649,575 of record NC_142465.1, read on the forward strand.
GTATTACCTATAAGAAACACTTTCAGAGATGAACTTTGGAGATTACAACAGAAAGAAATGAGGAAAATAAAATTTATCTTTTGACCATATATTCTAACTCATCCTCAAAAATCACAAAACTGCAAGCCTCACCCAGGTTTAACACAAATGTAGAAGTCACTTGCTGTCCTATCGACACAAAGGAAAACTGGACTCTAAGAAGAGTTCTTAGATCTGTGTTACACAAGAAAATGCACTGGGCTGTCAACTGGCATTGTGCCTTGGGCTGCCATATGGTTTACACGACCATGTCATCACATACGAGAGAAAGAACTGGCACACAGATATGTCTTCTGGGTAAACTCCTGCTTTTTCAAACATGAGATAATCTCTCATATCAACATAAAATAAAATAACCAAAACTCATATTTCAATTAATTAAAACTATGCTGAAATATGTTTGAAATGGAAACCAAAGACACACTAAAATGCATTAAATGTTAAATAGCTTCAGATTCTGTAGGCTGAAATTAATCTTTTCTAACCCATGATTGAATTATAGTCAGCTTCCATTTCTAGTTAAATACTCAGAAAGAATGTTCTATAATAGACTCTGAAAGAATTTTCCAAAATCTCCTCAAATGCATAATGAAATAAATTATTGCAGTACACAACTGAGCTAATAAAATTGTTTACTGTCAGTTAAGAGGTTAAATTGCTAAGGTCATTAGGCACACTACTGAATACTGTAAACTCCTGCATTAATGTCAGTGAAGACCTTCTGTGACTGTAAGAAACCACTGAGACGCACTACGAATTGGGCAATGTAAAAACAGACAGGTTGAGTAGTCACCAGCTGCTTGTCCTAATTCCCTGCTACACAACATCCTCACAGTTTTGAAGAGGGAGCTGGAAACCCTTTAGCTGAGAAAGAGGTCAATACCAAAATTCCCTCTCCTCTCTCCTTACTCCCCATCATGCAGCTGGCACTGTTCACTCAGGCAGACACAGCTCCCTGAACAGAATGGTGCAATCACTGCTTCAAACATCATTACTATCTAAAATAGATAACCCACTTGCAATTTGACTATTTTTATAGATATAACATTTTCGTGCAGTTTAACTGCTCTATTTGTGATTTATTCCATTTAACCAATACAGCTTCCCTGGAAGTGAGTATCATATATTAGAGTCTCAACAGCCACAGCTGCCCAAATAGTTGAAAATTACAATACTTCCAAGTTGTCTTCTATCTCCTTGTATTTATCACCAAAAACTTCATGAACTGAATCTGGAATCTGAAAAACTTATAAGCTGTCTGGTTTACATATCTTTAGTGACAAGATTACTTTTCCCTCAGTTCTTACTGATATACTTCTTCACATGGAGGTCTTGAGAACTGGATTCTTTATGTTCCACAAGCATTTATTAACTACACATAGTATTCGACTCTGAGGCATTAAGAAAATTAAGTAAATTTGAGTTATTAACAAAAGTTTTTACTGCTTTATCAAAATATAAATAATTCTTAAACTAGACTAAAAAAGAAATATTTAACACAGTTTAAAAGGGACTTATTTTTGTTTAGATTAAAAGGTAATTGTGCCAAACAGTGAGATTTTAAAAGGCTTTGCAGCTATCTCAAGAAAGATATGTTAAATAAAATGAAATTTCATATATAATATGAAGGAAGAAAAGGAGGGAAACAATTCAATTTGAGTACTCTAGGGGACGACGGAGAATGAGATGGCTGGATGGCATCACCGACTATGTGGACATGAGTTTGAGTGTACTCCGGGAGTTGGTGATGGACAGGGAGGCCTGGCGTGCTGTGATTCATGGGGTCGCGGACAGTCGGACACGACTGAGCGACTGAACTAAACTGAACTGAACTGAATGAGCTCTGATGAATTCAGTTGTTGTTTTTTTAAGGATGAAAGAGGGTGTAAGAGGTAAAATTGAAAGCAAACGCAGAAGTGAAGTATATACTTGCCCTGGAAAAAGGCTAATGTCCTTTTCAGCTAAGTTTGAAAAAAAAGGAGAGAAGAAATAGAAGTTCACTGCTATGACAGCTAATATAATCTTAATCTCTGACATATTAAAACTGTAGATGGTTTTACACCACAAGAGAATTCCCTAAAGCATCTAACAAAACTAAGAATCTGATTCTTCCCAACTTCTATTTTGCTCTTATCCCTAGTGAGAATAATTTTCAACCCAGAAAGGATAAAAAATGCTAAGATATTACCAAAGCTCCAGAAAGACTGAGATCATAAGAGACACTTCAGTTCAGTTCAGTTGCTGAGTAGTGTCCGACTCTTTGCCACCCCATGAATCACAGCACGCACAACACTTAAACTCATTAGTATCCAGATTCAAAAGAATTAGAAGCAAAGGGGTAGAAAGAATTTGCAACAATACTAGGCATCATCAATGGTTCTCTATCAGAAACAATATAACAAAGTAGCCTAAGTTTGGTGGAATTTATAGACACATGGCTATTGTTTTTCCTGTAGTCATGTATGGATGTGAAAGTTGGACTGTGAAGAAAGCTGATCGCCAAAGAATTGATGCTTTTGAACTGTGGTGTTGGAGAAGACTCTTGAGAGTTCCTTGGACTGCAAGGAGATACAACCAGTCCATTCTAGAGGAGATCAATCCCGGGTGTTCATTGGAAGGACTGATGCTAAAGCTGAAACTGCAATACTTTGGCCACCTCATGCGACGAGTTGACTCACTGGAAAAGACTCTGATGCTGGGAGGGATTGGGGGTGGGAGGAGACCGGGACGACAGAGAATGAGATGGCTGGATGGTATCACCGACTCGATGGACATGAGTTTGAGTGAACTCCGGGAGTTGGTGATGGACAGGGAGGCCTGGCGTGCTGTGATTCATGGGGTCGCAAAGAGTCGGACACGACTGAGCAACTGAACTGAACTGAGGCTTCCCTGGAGAAGGAAATGGCAACTCGCTCCAGTGTTCTTGCCTGGAGAATCCCAGAGATGGGGGGAGCCTGGTGGGCTGCCATCCTTGGGGTCACACAGAGTCGGACATGACTGAAGTGACTTAGCAGCAGCAGCAGGCTTCCCTGGTGGCTCAGAAGGTAAAGAATCTGCCTGCAGTGCAGCAGAGGTAGATTGGATCCCTGGGTCGGGAAGATCCCTTAAGAGAAGGGAATGGCTAACTACTACATTATTCTTGCCTGGAAAATCCCATGGACAGAGGAGGCTGGTGGGCTACAGTTCATGGAGTCACAAAGCGTCGGACATGACTGAGCGACTAAAATACACATACACACAGACTTACTACTACAGAGGTAGATCAAAAGAATGGAATAAACAGAACATAATGTGAATACACAAAGGCAATGGATAAATACCTTATAATATTCAGATACATTAGAGAGAAATAACTGGCTAACAGTTCTATTAAGTGGCCTCAGTGTTGGTAGAAAGACCATGCAAAAAGATGGTCACTTTCAAATTTATACTAATTTGAAGTTCTTTAGGAGTATAGTATAGTTGTTGAATACCAGTTATAGAAAACATACTTATTCAATCTACATATGATACAGAGAAGAGACTTTAATATACTGGAAAACAGAGCCAAGAGAGCTAGATATATTATAAATAACCCACTCCAGTGTTCTTGCCTGCAGAATCCCAGGGATGGCGGAGCCTCGTGGGCTGCCGTCTATGCGGTCGCACAGAGTCGGACACAACTGAAGCGACTTAGCAGCAGCATAGGCTAACATAGGTAAGATTAAATATAATAGGAATAATTTAAGTTCAATCAACACTTTCACAAGTACCAGACAGGGGAACCATGACAAGTTGACAAGTCATTGACAACCATGACAATGGCTTGACAAGTCACTGGGGAAAAAAAAAGTTCAAGTTTTAATTGACTATCTGCTCAATGTGAGCCAAAGGCACCATACAGCTTAGAAAATGTTGACCTGTACTAAGGCAGGTCTTAGATCAATAATAAGAAAGTAATAACTTCATTGTATCATGTTTTAAATAGTTGCTATTTCATTTTCATTGCACAATACATGTTTACTCCAAAATATGGGAAAATACAGATAAGCCAAAAAATAAAGATCACTCACAATTCCACCACTCACTAAATAATCCTATTCCTTCTCCAGAGGATTTTTCCAACCTAGGGATCGAACCCTGGTCTCCTGCATTGCAGGAAGGTTCTTTACTGTCACAGCCACCAGAGAAACCCAATAACTACATTCTTTATGTTTATCATTAGAGACTTCTTAACATACAATATAAATGTTCACACACATTTATTCTTTGTTAAAGAAAAGAATCATACTAAATATGCTGCTTTGTAATTTTTTAAAAAAATTCAAAATATATCAAGTCCCACTATATCCTACACTGGTCAAATGACAACTATTGCATTTTTTTTCATTTCTGGTCACTGTATTTGAAGAGAGTCATTGAAAATTTTGAGAATAGGAAAGAAGTCTGAAAATGTTATTAACATGCTCAGTTGCTAAGTCATGTCTGTCTTTTTGTGATCCTATGGACCATAACCCACCAGGCTCCTGTGTCCATAGGATTTTCCAGGCAAGAATACTGGAGTGGGTTAACATTGCCTACTTGAGGGAATCTTCCCCACCCAGGGATTGAACCCACGTTTCCTGTGACTCCTGCATTGGCACGCAGAGTCTTTACCATTGAGCCACCTGAAAAGCTCCAGGTTCTTAACACCTATGCTCTATTACCACATGGCAACTGGTTGTTAAAATCTTGGAAAAAATAGAAGATTCATAAGAAAACAATATAGCTAAATATTAGCTAAAGAACTGCCCTGGCAAACTAAACTACTTTATACTGACCCATAAAGCCAAATTAGTACCAACTGCTGGAAATTACAGGGAGGCGAATTTTAGCTCAATAAAAGATGAATATTTTAAGTAATTAGAGCCATCAAAAAATAGAGTGGATGGATCTAGCCATTGCAGGGTTTAACAGAACTGCAATAAGTAACTGGTAAAGGATTTTATAGGTAAACTCTCTAGGTAAGAAACTGGATGAAAAGACTCCTTTGTATTTGAAGATTCTGTGATTCTAATGGAAAACTTACTATAGAAATTTACTCCTTTAGTGGCAACCCACTTCAGTATTCCTGCCTGGGAAACCCCATGGACAAAGGAACCTAGTAGGCTACAGTCCATGGGGTCACAAAAGAGTCAGCCATGACTTAGCAACTAAACAATAATTAATTCACGATGATAAACATTTTTGTGTTCACTGGCAGGTGTATGTCTTCTTTGACATACTGTCTGTTTTCTTATAAATAACTGAAAAGACAACAAGGCATTGGAACTTGAAAAAAAAAGAGAAAGAAATTTACTCCTAGTACCATGTGAAGCCAAAGTGTTAGTCACTTAGTTGTGTCAGATTCTTTGTAACCCCGTGGACTATAGCCTGCCAAGCTCCTCTGTCCATGGAATTCTTCAGGCAGAATACTGGAATGGGCAGCCCTTCCCTTCTCCAGGGGATCTTCAAGACCCAGGGATCGAATCTGAGTCTCCTGCATTGCAGGCAGATTCTTTACCATCTGAGCCACCAGGGAAACCTAAGGCCTTAAGAAACAGTCAACAAAGTGATAAGGAACTGGAGATACTTAGTCTTGATAAAGTAGGAAGAGGAGGCACTAAGACCTTAAAAGTGTTGTACACAGAAGTAGAGATTAAATTTATTCTGGAAAGCCCCAAGATTTAAAACTAAAAACAAAATGCAGACATTCAAGAAAGGAAGATTTCAGCTCAAGGGAAAGGAAGGATTACTAATAAAGCTTCCTAAAATGAAAAAATAACAAAGAAAAGAAATAGAGTCAAGTATTCCAGAGTTCTGTGAGAAATCACAGCACAATGATGAATACCAATGTGCTAAATGCTTTACATTAATCTCTATACCCCATTTAACCCTTACAATAGCTCCATATGATAGGTATTCTTACTATTTCCACTTCATAGAAGAGCACAGTGAGGCTTAGAAACATATTTATTCAAGGTCATTTTTACTTTTGCTGAAAATCACAATGTCAACCAAATATCCTGATTCCCCATTATACAGCTACTGCTCACTTAGTAGGTAATAAATAATCAAAAGCATCTTCAGAAAGAGTATCTACTGATTCTTCAAAGGGCAGTCATGAGTTGCTTTCTTTAAGGATGTAAGTATTTTTAAATTAAATTATTATTCCTACCAAAAAAGTGTTCAAATTAGACACACTGGCCATGTACTTTAAACTTCTGCAAATAAAACAGATTCAATGAGTAAGACAAGGTAAGGCAAATTTGAATCACAAAACTTAAAATCCTTCCCATTACTAGCTATGTGATCTTCCTACCTCTTTAGTCCATCATCTGAGAAATCAGGACCAACCTCTTAAGGTTGACATAAGAACTGAATGAGATGATATATGAATTTAGCACAGGATCTGAGCCTATTATTACACAACACAAATAATAAAGTAGGGCATTGTTAAATTACTTCAGTTGTGTCCGACTCTTTGTGACCCCAAGGACTATAGTTTGCTAGGCTCCTCTGTCCATGAGACTCTCCAGGCAAGAGTACTGGAGAGGGTAGCCATTTCCTCATCCAAAAGTAGGGCAGGGGAGTACCAAATCTATTCCACAATTCATTCCAAAATATTTAAAAATTTTGAACCGTCTTTATGTCTGAAGGTAAAGAAATAATTTTCTATTATCTTGTAAATAAGCTTTTGATGACAATCATTTGGGAAATAAAATGACAACTAAATAAAGTGCGCTTTCTTAGGAATTTCATTATATGTAAAGAATCACCCAAAGAAGATAATTTCAATTCTCATTTTCTTCAAAGGCACTATTTTAGTTGTTTATTCAATATGATATAGAAAAATGGAAGTTTAAAGGTTACTGGGTTTGATTTTGCTGTTTTACAACTTGGCTCAAACTGCTCTAATGAACACACATTTTTAAGGTTTTTTGTTTTGTTTTCTATTATGTATTCTCACTGTAGAGCTACTCCTACTACCTCTGACAAAACCAGCAAAAGAGAAAACCTCTCATTCAAAAAGTACATTATAGTCACAATTTTCATGTCATAGTTGATGTTTACCAACACTAAATAGTTGCTATTCTATTCCTAAAATTTTACATTCTCTTTTTAAAATGACACAACTACGAAGGCATTTAAAAGATATTTAAGTTCTATCACAAAGATAAGTTTTTTAAAACACCAATTATCTCAAAGAAATCAACTGAAGTTCTCCCTGCTCGCAAAGAAATTGATTATTTTTAGAAACCCCTTTCAGGATATCAGTTTCTAACCATAACGACATTTATCACTGATATGATAGCAAACATTTATTTCACCTGCAATTTAAAACTACACCCAAATAAACTGCTTCTGTATAAACTACCTGTGACTAAGGACAATTACTAGATCTACAATCTGAAATTTGTACAAACTGTCTACCTGTGATTGAAAGTGAAAATTACTTAACAAGGGAGTGCACATAAGAGTCATCACTTCTAAGACTTACTGAAAAAAATGCCCCATAAATATTCATTGTTCCGAAGCGAACTATCATTCCAATAAAATGCCACTGTCAACAAGCACAGATGATCATATGTGGAGCTTTCTAAAATCCCATCAACTATTTTCCAACTAAATTCATTTCACCGTAACAGAAATGTTCTCATTTACCCTATTAGCCAAGACTGCAACTAACAGTGTTATCTGACCACCACACATGAACACTTGTGTAAAGAACACAATATCATCATCCAAAAGTTTGTATTAAGCACTTGTCAAGAGCAGCAAAGAACAGTTTTTAAAACTGTTAAAAAACCAAGAAAATCACTTCAGCTTAAAAATTTTTTACAAATAGAGTTAGACTTAAGAGATGTTTTAGGGTGAAGATGTGAATGATGATCGATGCCTCCAAAAACATCCAGGATAAACTGAATAGCTATGGTTCTAGAAACTAAATAGCTTTCCATGAATTTTATCTAGTGAATATTCTTCAGGCTCCCTCCCTCACAACTGATTTCATTTGCCTATCAATTCAACGTTTAAATTAATTGTTTTTTCAAATATGTAAATCAACCCTGCTATTTCTAAGATACTGCCTGCTGTAAAAAAGACCTTGTGTGTGTGTGTATGTGTGTTTCCAAGCAATATTAAGTCTCACCTGGAGCATCTTCACATAAAAGGCCTCTACTATATTCCACATACACTTTCCCAATCCCAACCTGGCATTCTTCATCCTGAGATACAATAACCAAGTTTCACTCAGCCATGTCCAGGTGACTGAAAGTACTGCTGGGGCTGACTAACCTGCCTCATCAAGTTGTACACACACCCTGTACTGATGACATCTCACCAGAAGGTTCACTCTCTTCATTTTGTGGGATCATATCCCACAGCACAGCAAATGCCTTCTGCAAAAGAAGGGAAGCAGCAACCAAGGGCTGTGGCTTTTGCAGGATAATGGCATGCACGCAAAAGCTTCTCTGCCAATTTCATTTAAATAGCCGAAAAGGGAACGCGGGGCGGGGGGCGGGGGGGTGGGTAGGAGGCTGGATTCGAAACTGAAAACATGTAATAAACATTGATGGAGAGCGGGTGAGACGCAAAAATTTCTTCCAGCAACACTAGTGCTAGTGCATGTACAAGTTCTGCACCACAGCTCACAGAAAAGTAGCTACTGACGCATTGAGGAAGGCTATTTTAAAATTACTCAAAGAATCTAAGGCATCTATCTGACAGGGAGGTTCATGCCTCCTCTCCATACACACATTCTGTTTTCACACCTAATTTAAGAATGAATCGCTGGCAGCCACCAGGTGCAATAACCGTGAGGAGGAAGGACGTATTCATCACAATGCACAGCGAGGTGTGCAAACGCGGAGCCGGTTCCGGTCCTTACCTTAGCAGATTAGACAGGGGCAGGGGTCCGGATCCACCGCCCAGGATCCCTCCTTTCCTGCCAGACAGGAGTTTCTCCACCAGAGCCACATTTCCAGTGCGAGCAGCTTCCAAGAGCTCCTGGTCCTTCCCCATAGTCTCTCAACGACTCCCTCTCAGAGTCCTTTCCCTCTTCGGGTCCTCCTCCCCGCCCACCCCCACTCCCCACAAATCCAGAGCCCTCCCCGCCCCACCCGAAGATAATGCCAGAGCTCCAGCCCCGTGAGAGCCCTGCAGCCCCCAGCCGGGAACACTACTCTCCGCTCCTCTTCGGGGCGCAGCTTTTACAACGAGGACCAGACCATGTCTTGGAACAGGGTCTGGCTGAGCTGGGAGCCGCGACGCGCCCCCACAGCCACTCCCCTTAATTCCCGAGGCCTCGTTCCCGCGGGTGGGGTGTCAGGGGGTGGGGACCGGAGATGCTTTTTGAGAAGCGGGAGGAGGATGCTGAGGGCTGAGGAGGTCGGAGGAGGAGGAGACGGAGACCGTCCTCGCCTGAGCGCGAGCGCCGCGAACGCCCGTGGCGGCTGCGGCCCGCGCACCCTCGCGCCCCGGCCCGGTTCTCCTCGGCTTTTGCGCCTGGCCCGCTCGGCGGTTAAGGCGGCGGCGTCCGCGGGCCGCGGCCCGCGGCTGAGAGGAGCGCGGCGGCTACGGCTCCGGCGGCCGCGGCCCGCGCCGAGGCCGCGCGGTGCGGCTGAGCTGCGGCGGGCGCGTGCCGAAGGCGGCGGCGGCTGCGGCGGTGGTGGCGGAGGCGGCTCCGGCTCGGGTAGGGCGGGCGGGCGCCCGGGTCCGCCGGCGGCGGCGCGGAGGCCCGGCGCGCGGGGCGGCGGGCGCGCGGGGGGCGTGTGAGCGCCGGCAGGTGCGGCCCGCGAGTCGGTCCGGGGGAGGGGGCGCGGGGGGCGCGGGGCGCGCGGGGGGCGGGGGCCGAGCGGGGGGCGGGGCGCCGGGACGAGACTCGGTTTTCGTGGGCGGGGACCCTCCCTCCTCCAGTCTCCTTGGGAGAGGTTTAACCGTGTGAGGACTGGAGTTCTCCCGGCCTCTGCGACTCCCCAGCCCGGCGGCCGCCGGCGCCACGCCTCGGGTCAGTCACGACGCGTGAGGAAAATCCTCCATGACCGGGATGCGAGGCCGGTGATGCTGGGGAGAAGCCCTCCTGCCACCGCTTGTGTCGGTGTCCAGGCGACTGGACCGGCTTTTCGTCCGTTCGTTTACCTGCCTGAGACCTGCCCTTGTTTTAGTTTAGTTTCAGTGGCCCTGGCCACTGAATGGTTTGTGACTGTTGCAGTTTTTCTAGGGTCTTTCATCAGCCCTCTATTTCAGTTGGGCTTTGAGGATCTGCTGACTTGTGGAAATACCAGGAAAAAGGCTCTCATTGAAAATTCCTCCACATTCACACTGGGAAAAAATACAAATGAGCACGGATTAGAGATCCACTTTAATTTGCATATTCATCAGCAATTCATTGTGTATGGTTGGCTTGATTTTGTTAGCTGCTCTCCTTGCCCGCGATGGAGAGCACGCATATATTTTCTTTCGAAACTTCCTGTAACACCCTGTGCTTTGCCTTGCCCTTGGAATAAACTTCATAAATGTTAACTTGTTGATAATCAGTTGGGAGGAAAGGGACATAAGAGGCACTTTCCTCACAACTCAATGAACTGGATATTACTACCATATATCCATTTTGGTAATGAGGAAATATTGGGTCAAAGCGTTCAATAAATTTTTCAAGATGCTGCACAGTAAGTGGCTGAAAGAATTGGACCACAGAACTGACTCACTGACTCCCAATGCACCTTACTGCCCACATGAAAAAAGTAAATGGACAGACAATAATGATCAAAGACATTTCAGGAGCAGTTACTAGGGACCAGGTACTATTCCGCTTTTCATCTGTTGTCTTAACCTTGTAACAATACCATGAGATGGATACCACTTTTATCTTTAAGATTAGGAAACTGATTAGCTCAAAATTATGGGGCTAGAAAGTGAGCCAAGATTCAAATACAGGACTGCCTGCTACAGGCAGAAATTTTAAGTAAATAATTGGAAAAAACTTAAAAGACTTTCAGGGATAAGCAACAACAAGTGTAGTTTTAAAATTTTTTTATGAAATTTAGTATTCTGCGATTTTATTTGAATGGCTCAAAGTATTAGATATATTATGGCTAAAGGAAGTAGATTTTGAGCTAGTGGTTTTTGTTTTTTAATCTGTTATAATAGTAAGATGATATATGATAATAATATGATCTCTGACATACTGGGACTAGCACACCAGTTAAAGAAACAAGAGGTAAGGAGCCATTAATTTCATTTTGAAAATGGCATGGAGAAATCCTTCTTCCACTTTCCTGATGTTGCCACCTAAGCAAAACACATCTTTCCCAGAATAGACTGTAAGTATTCAGTTGGTCAGAGCTAAAAGTAACCTGCAGTTTTGACAAGCAACAACAGTTAATCATGGCTGAGTTAGTGATCAAGAGGGTTAACCCCCAATGGGAAAACCATTAGTAATGATTTACTAAAAGTCAGTTCCACTGTTTCATATACCCTAGTGGTATGTATGTGATATTCAAAGCCAGTTTTCAACTCCAAACTCTTTGTAGTTACATCATTGTTCCTTGTTGAAGAGGACAAAGGCTTGACTGCATGGGAACTAACATGAAAACAAAAAGTGAAAACATTCTTCCAAAAATCTGAAGAGGCCATGGACTTCCCTGGTGGTCCAAAGGTTAAGAATCTACCTGGCAATGCAGGGGACACTCCCTGCAGGGTTCAATCCCTGGTCCCGGAAGATTCCACATGCCCTGGGGCAACTAAGCCAGTGCGCTTCAAATATTGAGCCCTCAAACCTAGAGTCCACAGTGAGGAATTGGAGAAGATAATGTCGCATGGCATCAAGTTAGCAACTGAGCTAAGACAGGATAACTCTGTGATTTAGGGAGTAGATTTGGAAAGTATCTGCTTTCTCTCCACCTTGAGCTCTATAGTTACTCTGTGTAACTGGGACTATGACAGGCTGTGGGACAGAAGTTAGCAGCTCCAGGCTACAAAATACTATGAAGATATTAGACATCTGAATAGAACACCAAGTTCTAAGTTTCTGCATTCTATTTAAATTTGTCTCCTCATGCCTATATGGCACAAATTCTGCCCTTCATTATCTTCCTGAGGAGACCCAGACATCAAGCATGTTAGCCGCTGCCGCTGAGTCACTGCAGTCGTATCTGACTCTGTGCGACCCCATAGACAGCAGCCCGCCAGGCTCCCCCGTCCCTGGGGTTCTCCAGGCAAGAAGACTGGAGTGGGTTGCCATTTCCCTCTCCAATGCATGAAAGTGAAAAGTGAAAGTGAAGTTGCTCAGTCCTGTCCGACCTTTAGCGACCCCACGGACTGCAGCCTACCAGGCTGCTCCATCCATGGGATTTTCTAGGCAAGAGTACTGGAGTGGCTTGCCATTGCCTTCTCCGAAGCATGTTAGCAGTCTTTCTAAATTTATGGTTATGATTATTGAAGGCCATGGAATGTGAATCACCCATCTTCTCCAAGTTCTAACCAACTGAGAGTAGACATAAGGAATCAAATGAGCATCACATTAGAGTATCATCTATCAGAAGTTTTTTCCTCTCTAGGGAAATTTGATGTGGAAAAATAAGAGCTCCTCCAAGATCATCATGGGCTTCCCTGGTGGCTCAGCAGTAAAGAATCTGCCTGCTATGCAGAAGATGCAGCTTTGATCCCTGGGTCAGGAAGACCCCCTGGAGAAGGAAATGGCTACTCACTCTAGTATTCTTGCCTGAGAAATCCCATGGACAGAGGACCCTGGTGGGCTACAGTCCATGGGATTGCAAAAGAGTTGGACACAACTTGGTGACTTAACAAAACAAGATCATCACATCACATAACATTCCACCACTATCCTGCAGATTCTATCATTAGCTTCCTCCTCTCTCAGAGCCCCCCTGCCTGTGTGCTTCTACCTTTGAAAACCTGTATTCCCTACAGGTGACCCAGTACACAGCCCACTGAAAAGTGTAGTCTTGTCTCCAAACTATTTTTCCTCACATAAAGAAACCCCTGAATTCCAAAAATAATTTTTCACCATCTCTTTTTATTTCCCAGTGAGGAAAAGGGCTCGCATCCCAATAAACCTATTATGCAATCTCTCAGAGGGGTGTCTAAGAAGACACAAAGAACACAGTGTCCACTTTTGGAATCTCATCTCTCTCAAGGGCTAATCTCAACCTACCTCATTCTTATACCCCATCCTCTATTTCTATCTCTCTCCTACACATGGGTCACAGACGTTTTTGGTAAAGGGCCAGAGAGTAAATATCTTCAGGTTTATGGGCACTATCGCACTACACTCAGCTCACCATTGTAGCATGAAAGTTCGTGTGTGTGCTAAATTGCTTCTGTCATGTTGACTCTTTGCGACCCTATGGAATGTAGCCTGTGAGACTCCTTTGTCCATTGGATTCTCCAGGCAAGAGTACTAGAGTGGGTTGCCATGCCCTTCTCCAGGGGATCTTCCCAACCCAGGGATTGATCATGCATCTCTTATGTCTCCTGCATTGGCAGGCAGGTTCTTTACCACTAGTACCACCTGGGAAGCCCTGTAGTCATAGGCAATATTCAAAACAAATGAGTGTGGCTGTGAACCAATAAAACTTTCTTTCTGGATACTGAAATGTGAATTGTGTATACTTTCCATGTGTCACAAAATTTTCTTTTGACTCTTTTTAACCATTTTAAAATGCAGAAACCATCCTTAGTTTACTGGCCATATAGGCTATGGGTAGGATTTGGCCCATGAGCCATAAGCTCATTTAGGAATGACTTATTCTAAAGCCCCTTTATGGGATTCTACTTCTTTGCTTGGCCTGATTGTTTAGAAGGGGGAGAAGGGCAGGAGCCTAGAATCAGATTATCCCCTGAGGCAGCCAAATATTCCCAGTTTAGGCATAAGAGGAACCCTTCCCATCAGCAAATCCTCTCTAATTCTCTTCTATCTCAAGGAAGATCCTTTCTTGAAGTGAAGGCTTGTCAATAGAGGACACATTTAAACTGAGGCTTGAGAAATACATGGCAAAGGGAAGCAGGAAGTGAAGAAAGAGTGTTCCATGCAGAAAGCTGTTTGGGAATCAGTAGGTAGAATTACTCTCAGAACTAAATCCCTGTCACCTCCTGCCATCTTTTACCTTACCTCTGTTTCTACCTTGTTTTATTCATTCATATCTCCCAATCATGCTTGCATTGTTTATGAAAATTAAGTTTGTTATTGTTGAATGATCTTAATTTCAAAATTAAAGTATTTATAAACACTTTTTCTAAAAATAAAGTTGCTTTTTCACTTGTATATGGTCTCTGATTCCTTTTTAACTGATGATATTTGCCCACTTCAAAGGAGTTTCCCTCTTTCTTTACATGAAAAACACCAAAATAAATAAACCATGGCTTGTTCATTTTTAAATATCTATGTATACATTATGGATCAATGAATAGGAATGGGAGTTAGCTGCATGGAACAACTTAAAAACAAAGCTAAGCTGAATATGAAAAAAATGAATGGTTAATTCTAACTATAATCGTCCAGCATACATATGCTTTTTAATTCTCTTACACTAACAAAGAAACATGTGCAACCCATTCTCTATTTATTTGCCACAATCCAAAGTCCTCCCACCTTCCATATTCATGGACCAGCTTCTTCCTATTACCCAGCTGAGGTCCAAGCCTGCCAACTGGGGGACCAAGCTGGGCTGGATTTGCAGCCAAGAACAGAAGGGGAGTAATTGTGAGATTTTCCTGGACTCAGTAGCTAACATTATCTGACTAAATGTGTCGTCTTCTACATTGGTACCTAAATGCTTTCCAAAGCACTTTTCCCACAAATTACAGTTTTATAATTTAAATACACACAAACATACAATAGAACTGTGGTCAGAAGACCTGGGTTTCTATCGTAGTGCAACATCTTCTTAGAAGCCTTCTAGAGCCATCACCAGTCCATAGAGAAGAGTAATACATACCTTTACAAGTATGTCAGTTTGTTACCCGGCTGCAACAAAGTACCACAGACTGGGTAGCTTAAACAAGAGAAATTTATTTCCTCACAATTCTGGAGACTAGAGCCTGAGATCAAGTTGAAGGCAGTGCTGGCTTCATTTGAGGAGTCCTTCTTTGGCTCATAATAGCAGTCTTCTTCCTATGCTTCACACAGTCTTCTATGTGCCTATGTCCTAATCTCTTCTCATGAAGACACAGGTCATATTTGGTTATGGCCCATTCTAATGATCTCACTTCAACTTAACTACTTCTTTAAAGACCCCATCTCCAAATACAGCCACATTCTGAGTTACTGGGCCTTCAGTTCAGTTCAGTTCAGTCGCTCAGTTGTGACCGACTCTTTGCGACCCCATGAATCACAGCACGCCAGGCCTCCCTGTCCATCACCAACTCCTGGAGTTCACTCAAACTCATGTCCACCGAGTCGGTGATGCCATCCAGCCATCTCATTCTCTGTCGTCCCCTTCTCCTCCCGCCCCCAATAACTCCCAGCATCAGTCTTTTCCAGTGAGTCAACTCGTCGCATGAGGTGGCCAAAGTATTGCAGTTTCAGCTTTAGCATCAGTCCTTCCAATGAACACCCAGGATCGATCTCCTTCAGAATGGACTGGTTGGATCTCCTTGCAGTCCAAGGGACTCTCAAGAGTCTTCTCCAGCACCACAGTTCAAAAGCATCAATTCTTCAGCGATCAGCTTTCTTCACAGTCCAACTCTCACATCCATACATGACCACGGGAAAAACCATAGCCTTGACTAGACGGACCTTGGTTGGCAAAGTAATGTCTCTGCTTTTTAATATGCTATCTAGGCTGGTCATAACTTTCCTTCCAAGGAGTAAGCGTCTTTTAATTTCATGGCTGCAATCAGCATCCGCAGTGATTTTGGAACCCCAAAAAACAAAGTCTGACAGTTTCCACTGTTTCCCCATCTATTTCCCATGAAGTGATGGGACCAGATGCCATGATCTTTGTTTTCTGAATGTTGAGCTTCAAGCCAACCTTTTCACTCTCCTCTCTCACTTTCATCAAGAGGCTTTTGAGTTCCTCTTCACTTTCTGCCATAAGGGTGGTGTCATCTGCATATCTGAGGTTATTGATATTTCTTGCGGCAATCTTGATTCCAGCTTGTGCTTCTTCCAGCCCAGCGTTCCTCATGATGTACTCTGCATATAAGTTAAATAAGCAGGGTGACAATATACAACCTTGACGTACTCCTTTTTCTATTTGGAACCAGTCTGTTGTTCCATGTCCTCAATATATGAATTTGGAGGGGATACAATACAGTCAATAAGAGGGTTGATGAATGTTTTGAGGATCAGATTGAATGAGATCAAAAAAGTGAAGGTATTTGGCTCTTAGTAGATATTTGATAAATGCCAGTTAAACCTAAACAAGTAATTTTTAAAGTATCCATTTTATATCATTATTTACTACAATTTTATAGTATCTATATCTAATGCAATATTGTCCAGAAACATCTGATGTTGAAGATAGATTTTAAATAAGAAATCTATACTTCTTATAGGGATGCACAACTGCAATCCTATAATAAAGTAATTCAAAACTCTTGAGTTAATTCTTTTGCTGCCTTTGAGATTCAGCAGTAACCAGGGAGAAATTACTTCCCTTCAGTATCCATGTGATCATACTGCTCATGAAGATCATAAAAATGTTCTCTTTGGGGGAGTTCTGAGTATTTTAAACATCCTAGTAATTGGAGTTAATTTTCTTCAAGGCCCTGTATCTAAAGAGTCAAAATTTTATAGTTTGAGAGTTTGACTCAAATCCAAGATGTATCTAAATGTGTATATATGTGTTTCCTGTGCATGTAGAAAAACTGTAAAATTAGAAAAATCCTGTGGTAATACTAATAAATACTTTAATAATCAATAAATGCATTATTACTGTAATTCATACATAAAAAAATAGATGAAACTCTCAATACTTTTGAAGGGACTAGTCTAGGCAGGGGCTTCCCGGTGACTCAGCAGTAAAGAATCCGCCTGCAATGCAGGAGACCAGGTTTCTATCCTCAGGTTGGGAAGATCCCCTGGAGTAGGAAATGGCAACCCACTCCAGCATTCTTGCCTGGGAAATCCCATGGACAGAGGAACCTGGCAGGCTATAGTCCAAAGGATCACAAACAGCTGAACACAACTTAGGGACTAAACACCAACAGTCTAGGCAGGAAAGAGAAAAGATAAGGACCTCTCCAATACTTTCATCACTGAATTACTTTTCTTAAAAACTATCAGCTCCAGTTTTATGATGATTTTTGGTAGCTATGAATCATTCATTTAATAAACAAATATCACATATACTAATAGAAAAATACAGATATCACTTGACTCAAGTAAGTTTGCTCTATGATTCTTAGTGAAGGAGAAAAAAGAAATCAATTACAGAACCTGCAACCTGAAGCAAGCATTTCACTTGTATGTTTCACTCATGTTGGAATATATTGTTTCAGGTGAAGGAAACTACGTGCAAAGTAGATGGCTGGAGCCCAACTTGATAAGAAAATATTGTAAACACCTAAAGTCTAGAAAAAAGAGAAAAAATGAAATTACTTTCTAGTATCTATAATTATAGAGACAGCATGGAGAAAATTCCAGAGAGTCCAGGGAATTTGGGAAGGATAGGAAATACTGAGCAATTCAAACTGCTAGAGTAGGTAGGGACTCAGTGAACTACTTCTCTGAAAACACTGTGATAAAGATCAGCACATTAAAAACACCCCCCACATAAAACTTTTAAAACTCATTCTTTTGTATACTCTCTTCTCTAGATATACATCACTTATACTTGTAAGAATGTGACAAGATCAAACACCAGAAAATCCACTCCCATTCCCTTTCCATTTGGTCTTCACCTTCAGCAACCCAAGCCCCATCAGAAAAAAAAAATCAAGTATTTCATTTGTCGGGCTTCCCAGATGGCACAGTAGTAAAGAATCCACTTGCCACTGCAGGAGATGCAAGAGATCTAGGTTCAATCCCTAGGTATGGAAGATCCCCTGGAGTAGTAAATGCAACCCATTCCAGTATTCTTGCCTGGAAACTTTCCTGGACAGAGGAGCCTGGTGGGCTACAGTCCATAGGGTCACAAAGAGTCAGAAATGACTAAGCAACTAAGCACACACATTTCATTTGTCAAAAGAGGTACCTGGTAAATAATCTTAACTTTTCTTCCTTGTTTTTGGCTTCCAAAATCCTGGACCCTTAAGAGAAGGATGAGGCGTTTCAATTCTGGAATTGAGGATAATAGGGTTCCTCACCTCACTTCCTATCCTGGGATAGAAAATTGAGACCATTCACACTCATATAGCTTAACCATTGGCACTGAGAACTGAGGTCACCTGTGTCAAGATGACAAATTTACTCCAGGCAATTCTTTTCTAGGAAGACAATTCTATGAAATAGTAAATAATTTCACCATTTCCTTCAGGAACTTCTTAAAATGAGGTGTAATATTTCATCTTCTCATTTTCCCATATTCTTCCTAATTTTTTAAGCTTGCTTTATATTTTGAACTAAGAGGCAAATGATTATTTTCAAGATAATTGTCATAAAATAAATGGCATTTTGAAGATGGGATTTAACTTCAAGTTATTTTATATTGTATTTAGCTAAAAGGAAAATTTTCTCTCCCCATCCTCCAATATATTTTTTATATACAGCCCTGGGATTTTTTATTTTAAATGTTAAATGACTGTTATATGTCTACTTAAATTACTTTTAATACAATTCACAAGCTATTACTCCTGAAAACCATTTCTGAAATGCATTGACAGTTGGCAATGTGTTCATTTCTTTGTTAACAGAAATGCCAATATTTTGGACTGCTCCTAAAGTCATATAATTAGAAATTTTGGTCCAGGACAAGAAGTAAATAAAAAATGTATTCATCTAATAGTAGATGATAATAGGTAGAGGTGGCAAAGATGATGAAAGTAATAAACAACTAAATACAGACATTCAGTTTACATTTTTATTCCATGTGTAAATTATTCTATTAATTTTAGAAAATAATACATTATATTTTTCAGTGACTTAACCAACACTTCTCTTAAAAATGTCTTTATAATTTTAATGTATAGACATTATGATCTCAAAATGAGCTGTACAAAATGTATTTTTATTATTTACATGTTCCTGAATGTGTTATAGACATATGAGATTAAGAGACAACTAAACTTCAAATAAATGAATTTTAAAGTTTACTATTAAATTCATAATACCACAATTCATAGTCTCTTACTCAAATCTTGATAAGTATCAAATTATTTATAGTATGATTAAGATTTTAAAATATTAAAACTAGACTGCACAAAGATCATTATGTTTTGTAGAAAATGGATTGGTAGGCATTTTATTTTTTTTAGGCATTTTAAATTGATGCTTATCAGCAACAAACTTTTTGCTGAATATCAATTATCTTTTTTTGTTAAAAAACTCCCTGGAGGCTTAATGTATATACTTTTAAGATCATTCTGAAGCATATTTATTAACATAAAATTCACCCATTTTAAGTGTAAAGTAGTATGGTTTTAGTAAGTATATAGAGCTGTGCAACTACTACAGGAGTAAGCTTTGTAACACTTTATTCACCCTCCCAAATTCCCTCATGCCCCTTTGTGATCAAGCTGTTCCTCACCCCCAGCCTCAAGGCAAGCACTGGTCTGCCTTCTGCTGTTTTATTTTGCTTTTTCCAGGACCTCACGCTCATATTTCCTATGTCTTTTGTGTCATTTATTTATCTGTTATTATATTTTTAAGATATTTCTACATTGTTCTGTGTGTCAATAGTTTATTTTGCTTTGTTTGCAGTTGTATTCTGTTGAATGCATATGCCACATTTTGTTTACACATGGACCAGCTGATAGGTATTTGAGTGTTCCTATTGTTTGGAGAAGGAAATGGCAACCCACTCCAGTGTTCTTGCCTGGAGAATCCCAGGGACGGGGGAGCCTGGTGGGCTTCCGTCTATGGGGTCACACAGAGTCGGACACGACTGAAGTGACTTAGCAGTAGCAGCTTAGCATTGTTTGCTTACTCTGAATAATGCTGCTACGAATATTTGTGTAGAAATCTTTGTGTGGACATATATTTTCATTTTACTAAGGTAAATCCGTAGGAGTAGAATCATTGGGTCATGTAGTAGGTGCATGCTTCAACTGTTAAGACACTGACAAAACTGTTTCCCATAGCTGCACCACTTTGCACTTTCACTAGCAGTGTATGAGAGTTTGGTTATACCATATCTTCACCAACACTTGACATTTCAGTCTTTTTGAGAAATTCTAATATGAGTATAGTAGTATCTTACTGTGGTTTAAATTTGCATTTCCTTAATGACCAATCAAGTTGGACATCTTTTTGTGAAGTACCTGTACAGATCTTTTCCATTTCTTAAAACTGAGTTGTTTTTATCATTGAGTTGTAAAAGTTCTAAATTAGATCTGGACCCAAGTCCCTTGTTAGATATATGCTTTACAAATATTTTTTCCCCAAGCTGTAGCTTGCCTTTTCATTTTCTTAATGATATCAACAAGCAAAAATTTTTAATTTTTTTAAGTCTATTTATCAGTTTTTAAATTTATGGTTCATGCTTTTTGTGTGTTGTCTCAAGGTCACAAAGTTTTTCTCCTATACTTTGTTCTACATGATGTATGTGGTTTTGCTCTTACGTTTAGGTTGGTGATCTATTTTGAATTAATATTCTGTATGGAGTAAAGAGAGATTCAAGTTCATTTGTTTTCCATGTGGGTATACAGTTATTCCAGAAAATTTTCTGAAAAGCCTATTCTCTTCTAATTGACATTCTTTGATACCTTTACTGAAAATCAACTGACTACATAAGTGTAGGTCCATATCTGGATGCTCAATTCTGTTCCATTGATCTATGTCTATCCTTAATCCTGCAAAACAGGATAATGTTTAGAGAAAACTAGTCATGTTCAATACCTTTCACTGAAACACACAATTTATCTAAATTTAAATATAATAATAGGCAAACAAGGCTGATTAATCTTTCTTTACAATGTATTCTTTACTATCATCTAAAACAAAAGTGATAATTAGATCATTTTGGATAATTTTACTGGATGTGGAAAAAATAAAAGGAAAAACCTATTGTCTGTGGTAGCAAACTCTTATTAACTACTGTAAGGGGTAAATTCATTAAGAAGAATAATTTTCAAATTTAAGAGGGTTAAATAAATATGATTATGAGAAAACTGAAGCACAGTAAGAATACACATAGTTCTATTAAACTGGTTAAAGTCTTTAACCACAGATGAATTACAACCATGGGTATAAAACATAATATTAGGTGATGTAATGACAGAATCATTGTCAGTAATTTTGAGAAATGGAGACCACAAGACATGACACAAGACTGGAAATACACAGATGTTTTCATTTTCAAAACATAAAAAGATAAGACTCTAGAAACTGAAGGCTAATAAGCATAATATTTAAAGCTGGTAAAATTATAGAAGAGAGAAAGCATATATTTTATCAACAATTTTTTCAAATGATCACTGGGAGATAAAACAATTTTTCACCAAACTAAATCCCTTAAATTACACACCTGAAAATAACTAACACAGATCCTGAATTACTGTGACTAGTAAGTATCTTTTTTTTTTTTTAAGTAAAGCAATCTCTTTCATGGGAAAGGAGGGTTTACTGTTTTCTGATCATTACAGGAAAATATGTTTATCCAGCTCTAAGATTTCGGGAAGATACCTTCACATGCATCTTGCTATATATCTTTTAAGTATATATCTTACAGATGTTGGAACTAAAGACTAAGAGTTTTGTAAAATATAGATTGTACGACCAGTAAATAATGCAATGGACTCTCAA
Source organism: Moschus berezovskii (assembly GCF_049115385.1). Lineage (NCBI taxonomy): Eukaryota > Metazoa > Chordata > Mammalia > Artiodactyla > Moschidae > Moschus > Moschus berezovskii. The sequence continues at coordinate 68,671,479 of NC_142465.1, forward strand.
CTTGAGTCAAGTTCTGACTTTGATGTAGACACTCTTCCCATATGTTACAATTTCTTTGGTTAATCCAAAGACAAAAAATTGACTATTACCATCTTAAAAATAAATAAAGTAAAGCAACCTCAAACCTTTCTCTGAGAAATCATACAATGGAAAGAAAGAAAATAAATGAGGTAAAGAAACAATGGTATCCAAACAAAATTATTTTTAAAATATTGTGTACAATTCTAGATTTAAAAAACAGAAAAACTTGGGACTTCCCTGGTGGTCCAGTGGCTAACACTTTGCACTCCCAATGCAGGGGGCTGTGTTTCAAGCCCTGATCAGGGAACTAGATTCCCTTATGCCTCAACTAAGAGAGTTCACAAACCCCAACTAAGACACGGTTCAGTCAAATAAATAAACATATAAAAATAAATATTAAAAAAGTAGAAAAACTTGCTGAATGGTACTGTTTTCAAATTATCAAAATTGATGCCTCCTCTGTGCATGGTAAGCCTAGGAGACATCAAGTATGCATGTACATGCTCAGTTGCTCAGTCATGTCTGACTCTTTGTGACACCATGGGCTGGAGCCCACCAAGCTCTTCTGTTCATGGAATTTTCCAGGCAAGAATACTGGAGTAGGTTGCCATTTCCTCCTCCATGGGATCTTGTCAGCCCAGGGACTGAACTCACATCTCCTGCATCTCCTGCATTGGCAGGTGAATTCTTTACCACTGAGCCACCTGGAAAAGGGACACCAAATATAGACTAAGAAATACCCAGAAGTTGAATATATGAATTTTGAAGTTCAGGGAAGAGTTAAGGCTAGTAATATGAACCTGGACCAGTCAGTGCATTTGTGATATTTAAATCCATGAGACTGAAGAGATCACTAGGAAGTGAGGATAGACAGAGAAGACCAACAAGTGGGTCTTGGGACATTTGGGAACATAAGGAAGATTCATTAAGCAAGACTGATTGGAGGCAGCCAGGGAAGTGAAGAGAAAAACACAGAAGGACTGGGTCCTGAAAACTAAATGAAGTGTTTCAAAAGGTGGAAATGGTCCACTGTGTTAAATGCTTCTGAGAGAGCAGATCAGATAAGACCAAGACTTGAAGCAAAGTGGAGATGGGACAAGAACAGTTTCAGAAAAAAGAGAGGGACAGAACCTAACTGGAGTTGGTTCAAGATAAAATGAGAAGGGACAAAACAGAGACAGTACTTTTAAGAGTTTTTCTATACAGAGGAGCAGGAGAAAAAAAAATCAGAAGTTGAAAGGTAATATATGATCAACGGGCAATTTTTTTTTTTGTCCTTTAGGTTGAGAAATTTTATAACATGCTTGTAGGTTGGTAAAAAAAAATCCTATAGAGAAAGGAAAATTTATGATTTAGAAGAGAGGGGAAAACATTTTAGCAGCAAAAGCCTGGAGTGGTTTAGAAATAACAGTATTTGGTGCACAAATGGAGGATTTGGCCTGAGTTGGCAGTCCATCCATTTCACTCAAGCAAGGCAGTATATACAGGTACAGATGTTGTTTGACCAATAGATTTAAGGAGGGTTTCAGGAAGCAGACACTGAGAAAAGTAAGGAACCTAAAATGATTACTGGGGAGTGACTTCTATGAAAGGAAAGACATGAGTCAGGAGGAGCCATCAGACCACTATGTAAATAAAATTTAAAAAACTACTAAGCTATCATTTTTTATGAAGACATATTCTCAGACATAAAAATACTTAGAAAAAATTTACTACATATACAACTGTCCAGAAATTTTTTCTTGAAAATATGACAAATGATTGAGAGAATAATCAAAACAATTCACAGAGGGGAAATTGTGTTATGAAAGAGCTGGTAATCAAGTAAAACAAAATTAAGTCTAATTACTTGTTTTTAATAAATATCTCTGCAACTTATATTAAAAACAAAAGGCTTAGATAACATTTAAGCTGGGATCTGAAAACAATATTTAGACAGATGAAGAACTGGGAGAAGAGCATTACAGACAGAAGGAACAACATGGGAGCATTTCCTCAAGCCTGGAATGGAGATAAGCACAAATTCGAGGTGACAGGAATCAGATCGTGCTGAGTCTTGCAAGCCATGTTAAGGATTTGGAGATTTAAGTATACTGAAAATTGGTCATATATTTTAAGTAGAGGACTGACATATCTGCACTCTATTTTAAGCAGATCATTCTGGTTGCTATATAAAAAGGCAGGTGGGAGGCTGGGCAAGGATGAAAACTGAGTGGCTATTGAAGGTAAGAAAGCATGTTGCTTGGACTGGGAAGGAATGTAAAGAAGTAAGAAGTGGTAAGCAATTGATAAATTGGAAGTCTGTATTCAATTCAGTCCCTCAGTCGTGTTCGACTCTTTGCGACCCCATGAATCACAGCACGCCAGGCCTCCCTGTCCATCACCAACTCCCGGAGTTCACTCAAACTCATGTCCATCCAGTCGGTGATGCCATCCAGCCATCTCATTCTCTGTCATCCCCGTCTCCTCCCACCCCCAATCCCTCCTAGCATCAGACTCTTTTCCAGTGAGTCAACTCGTTGCATGAGGTGGGCAAAGTATTGCAGTTTCAGCCTTAGCATCAGTCCTTCCAAAACACCCAGGATTGATCTCCTTTAGAATGGACTGGTTGGATCTTCTTGCAGTCCAAGGGACTCTCAAGAGTCTTCTCCAGTACCACAGTTCAAAAGCATCAATTCTTCGGCAATCAGCTTTCTTCACAGTCCAACTCTCACATCCATACATGACCACGGGAAAGACCATAGCCTTGACTAGACGGACCTTTGTTGGCAAAGTAATGTCTCTGTTTTTTAATATACTATCTAGGTTGGTCATAACTTTCCTTCCAAGGAGTAAGCATCTTTTAATTTCATGGCTGCAATCAGCATCCGCAGTGATTTTGGAGCCCAAAAAATAAAGTCTGACACTGTTTCCACTGTTTCCCCATCTATTTCCCATGAAGTGATGGGACCAGATGCCATGATCTTTGTTTTCTGAATGTTGAGCTTCAAGCCAACCTTTTCACTCTCCTCTTTCACTTTCATCAAGAGGCTTTTGAGTTCCTCTTCACTTTCTGCCATAAGGGTAGTGTCATCTGCGTATCTGAGGTTATTGATATTTCTCCCGGCAATCTTGATTCCAGCTTGTGCTTCTTCCAGGAAGTATGTATAGAGAGGCTCAATAGGACAAGCTGATGGACTGCATGTACATGAGTAAAAGCTGAGGGAGACTGTAGAAACAAAGATCCAGAATTTTGACTGGGAGGGTGGTAGTGCTATTTACTAAAATGAGAAACAAAAGATTATCATGGTGGATGTTAGCATGGGGAAGGGAAACGGGGATCAAGAGCTCTACTTTGAACATTTTAAGTGTGAGATGCTTTGGAAACATCCAAATGAAGATGTTAAGAAGTTCAGGATAGTAGTCTGAGTAGAATATCCATTCTTGGAAGTCTTGGTGTATAGAAGATACTTACGACGACAGTAAATGAATATTACCTACAAAATGAACAATGAAATCCTAGCATATAAAGGTTAGATAGAAAAGAAGAAAATAAAGGATATGTAAAAGAAACAATAACTTAAGAGGAAATCTAAGGGAGTGTTAGAATCATGAGTCAAGAGCAATAAGGGAGTATTCAGTTGTGCAAAAACTACAAAAAGTCTCATAAATATGAAGACATGCTCATTTTTGTCAGATGTTGTAACATAGAGGCTACTGATAACAGAAACAGTTTCAGCTGACTTGCACTGGCAGGGGTGAAACTTCAGGTTGCAGTGGAATTGAGAAAAAGGAGAATGTGAGGAAGTGGAGACAGCTTGTTTCAGGTAACTCTTCTGAGAAATGTGGCCATGAAGAAGAGTGGAACAATATCTTGGAGAAAGACTGGAGAGAGACAAAGCTCCAGAGAAGTTTTTTGGTTTTTGATTTTCACTTTAAGGATGGGAGAAACAAGTATAACTTTGAATACTGATACATAATCTGATAGGAAGTAGTTGAAGATATGAGGAAGATGGGGTTTATCTGAAGGAGTGAATGTCTTCAGAAGGCTTTAAACCCACCAGTAGATTGAGAGAATGTAATCTTGTTTTCACCAGTTAATACAGTTTTTGAGTGCTATATGCCAAGCTCACTACTAGGCACCAGTGCTATAAAAATGAAGAAGATAGACAATAAGCCTGCCCTCAAAGACTGTAATTTTTAATGTGGAAGAAAGAAAACATGTAAACAAATATATGATTATTTTGAACATTAATAATTGCTATAAAGCAGTCAAGAGAGTCCATGTGCTAGAGCCAGACCACGCTCTGCATGCCTCCGTGTGTTAGCCAAAAACCAAAATCAAATAGGAACTTCCAAATCTTATGTGACCCAGGCAAAACTCCACTTCCCTTTCCTTTAAAACTCCTAGCCTCACAAGCCATGGTCTCGGTACACATCCCTCACTATCCAGCCATTAATCCCTATACTGATTTGTACATCACATTTCCTGATTCAGTCTTCCATCCCTCTCCAGCGCACAAAACCTTTCCACTGTGAGTCCTTCTGGAACACAAGTCATCAACCAAATCATATCTCCTTAATGTCTTCTTTAAAATACTCCTTCTGCTAAATTTATCTTACTGAAACCTGTCTCTGCTACAGCCCCTGCTTCAAGCAGTGGCGGTTTTTCCTCCCTGTCTTCATATCAGATCCTGGTGGTGCAGTAGGTGTTTAGTGCTTTATTAATGCTTCCAGAACACTTTCCTTCCCTCTTCCCTCATCTTTGAATCTTGTACTGTCAGACTACTGCACCCATTACCATTCTTGTTGAAGTTACCTTCCAACTCCAGTTTACTCCTCCCTTGATCCCTGAACATTTTAGCTCCTGGACCACTTCCCTCTGAGATTCCTCCTATTCTTCCTCTTAGGGATTTTGAGATTCTCACTGATAACCCATCCAATACCTTGGCCTCTCAGTTCTTTAGTCTCCTCTCCTCCAATGACATTGCCTTTTACTCTGTTCAGTTCAGTTCAGTCAGTTCAGTCGCTCAGTCGTGTCCGACTCTCCGCGACCCCATGAATCACAGCACGCCAGGCCTCCCTGTCCATCACCAACTCCCGGAGTTCACTCAAACTCATGTCCACAGAATCGGTGATGCCATCCAGCCATCTCATTCTCCGTCGTCCCCTTCTCCTCCCGCCCCCAACCTTTCCCAGCATCAGAGTCTTTTCCAGTGAGTCAACTCGTCTCATGAGGTGGCCAAAGTATTGGAGTTTCAGCTTTAGCATCAGTCCCTCCAATGAACATCCAGGATTGATCTCCTTTAGAATGGACTGGTTGGATCTCCTTGCAGTATAAGGGACTCTCAAGAGTCTTCTCCAACACCACAGTTCAAAAGCATCGATTCTTCGGCGATCAGCTTTCTTCACAGTCCAACTCTCACATCCATACATGACCACGGGAAAAACCATTGCCTTGACTAGACGGACCTTGGTCGGCAAAGTAATGTCTCTGCTTTTTAATATACTATCAAGGTTGGTCATAACTTTCCTACCAAGGAGCAAGCGTCTTTTAATTTCATGGCTGCAATCAGCATCTGCAGTGATTTTGGAGCCCAAAAAAACAAAGTCTGACACTGTTTCCACTGTTTTTCCATCTATTTCCCATGAAGTGATGGGACCAGATGCCATGATCTTTGTTTTCTGAATGTTCAGCTTCAAGCCAACCTTTTCACTCTCCTCTTTCACTTTCATCAAGAGGCTTTTGAGTTCCTCTTCACTTTCTGCCATAAGGGTAGTGTCATCTGCATATCTGAGGTTATTGATATTTCTCCCAGCAATCTTGATTCCAGCTTGTGCTTCTTCCAGCCCAGCGTTCCTCATGATGTACTCTGCATATAAGTTAAATAAGCAAGGTGACAATATACAACCTTGACGTACACCTTTTCCTATTTGGAACCAGTCTGTTGTTCCATGACTGGTTCTAACAGTTGCTTCCTGACCTGCATACAGGTTTCTCAAGAGGCAGGTCAGGTGGTCTGGGATTCCCATCTCTTTCAGAATGTTCCACAGTTTATTGTGATCCACACAGTCAAAGGCTTTGGCATAGTCAATGAAGCAGAAATAGATGTTACTCACCCTAAAATCATTCTAGATTTTTCATTACCATTAATTAATCTCTACATAATCTCAATTTCCCTGATGGCTCAGATAGTAAAGCGTCTACCTGCAAGGCAGGAGACCCGGGTTCGATCCTTGGGTCAGGAAGATCACCTGGAGAAGGAAATGGCCACCCACTCCAGTACTCATGCCTGGAAAATTCCATGGACAAAAGACCCTTGTAGGCTACAGTCCATGGGGTCGCAAAGAGTCGGACATGACTGAGTGACTTCACTTGAATCTCAAACATCCCATCTTCCAATCTCTACCTTATTTCTAGAATCTCAATTCCAGACACCCTTCAATACCATTCAGTTCAGTTCAGTTCAGTTCAGTCGCTCAGTCGTGTCCGACTCTCCGCGACCCCATGAATCACAGCACGCCAGGCCTCCCTGTCCATCACCAACTCCCGGAGTTCACTCAAACTCATGTCCACAGAGTCCGTGATGCCATCCAGCCATCTCATTCTCCGTCGTCCCCTTCTCCTCCCGCCCCCAACCTTTCCCAGCATCAGAGTCTTTTCCAGTGAGTCAACTCGTCGCATGAGGTGGCCAAAGTATTGCAGTTTCAGCTTTAGTATCAGTCTCTCCAATGAACATCCAGGATTGATCTCCTCCAGAATGGACTGGTTGGATCTCCTTGCAGTATAAGGGACTCTCAAGAGTCTTCTCCAACACCACAGTTCAAAAGCATCGATTCTTCGGCGGTCAGCCTTCTTCACAGTCCAACTCTCACATCCATACATGACCACGGGAAAAACCATTGCCTTGACTAGACGGACCTTGGTTGGCAAAGTAATGTCTCTGCTTTTTAATATACTATCAAGGTTGGTCATAACTTTCCTTCCAAGGAGCAAGCGTCTTTTAATTTCATGGCTGCAATCAGCATCCGCAGTGATTTTGGAGCCCAAAAAAATAAAGTCTGACACTGTTTCCACTGTTTTTCCATCTATTTCCCATGAAGTGATGGGACCAGATGCCGTGATCTTTGTTTTCTGAATGTTGAGCTTCAAGCCAACCTTTTCACTCTCCTCTTTCACTTTCATCAAGAGGCTTTTGAGTTCCTCTTCACTTTCTGCCATAAGGGTAGTGTCATCTGCATATCTGAGGTTATTGATATTTCTCCCGGCAATCTTGATTCCAGCTTGTGCTTCTTCCAGCCCAGCGTTCCTCATGATGTACTCTGCATAGAAGTTAAATAAGCAAGGTGACAATATACAACCTTGACGTACACCTTTTCCTATTTGGAACCAGTCTGTTGTTCCATGTCCAGTTCTAACAGTTGCTTCCTGACCTGCATACAGGTTTCTCAAGAGGCAGGTCAGGTGGTCTGGGATTCCCATCTCTTTCAGAATGTTCCACAGTTTATTGTGATCCACACAGTCAAAGGCTTTGGCATAGTCAATAAAGCAGAAATAGATGTTTTTCTGAAACTCTCTTGCTTTCTCCATGATCCAGCGAATGTTGGCAATTTGATCTCTGGTGCCTCTGCCTTTTCTAAAACCTGCTTGAACATCTGGGAGTTCACGGTTTATATACTGCTGAAGCCTGGCTTGGAGAATTTTGAGCATGACTTTACTAGCGTGTGAGATGAGTGCAATTGTGCGGTAGTTTGAGCATTCTTTGGCATTGCCTTTCTTTGGGATTGGAATGAAGACTGACCTCTTCCAGTCCTGTGGCCACTGCTGAGTTTTCCAAATCTGCTGGCATATTGAGTGCAGCACTTTCACAGCATCATCTTTCAAGACTTGAAATAGCTCAACTGGAATTCCATCACCTCCACTAGCTTTGTTCGTAGTGATGCTTTCTAAGGCCCACTTGACTTCACATTCCAAGATGTCTGGCTCTAGGTCAGTGATCACGTTATCGTGACTATCTTGGTCGTGAAGATCTTTTTTGTACAGTTCTTCTGTGTATTCCTGCCACCTCTTTTTAATATCTTCTGCTTCTGTTAGGTCCATACCATTTCTGTCCTTTATCGAGCCCATCTTTGCATGAAATGTTCCCTTGGAATCTCTAATTTTCTTGAAGAGCTCTCTTGTTTTTCCTATTCTGTTGTTTTCCTCTATTTCTTTGCATTGATCACTGAGGAAGGCTTTCTTATCTCTCCTTGCTATTCTTTGGAACTCTGCATTCAGATGCTTATATCTTTCCTTTTCTCCTTTGCTTTTCGCCTCTCTTCTTTTCACAGCTATTTGTAAGGCCTCCTCAGACAGCCATTTCGCTCTTTTGCATTTCTTTTCCATGGGGATGGTCTTGGTCCCTGTCTCCTGTACAATGTCACGAACCTCCATCCAGAGTTCATCAGGCACTCTATCAATCAGATTTAGTCCCTTAAATCTATTTCTCACTTCCACTGTATAATCAATACCATTGGGATCTACAATGCATTGATCCTACCACTATTTCATTGTCTCTTACCCTTTCCCTCATCTTATTTCTTTCTCTCTCTCCTTGGTATTATGGGTTGAATTGTGACCTCTCTAAAGATATGCTGAAGTCCCAGTACATGTACCTAGTAGTTAGTCCCTAGCAGCTGTGAATGTGATCTTATTTTAATATAGGGGCTTTGCAGATGTAATCAATTTGAGGTCATTAGGACAGTCCTTAATCCAATATGACTAGTGTCCTCAATAGAAAGAGGAAAACTGGAGCACCAACACTCAGAAGGAAGACAACCACGTTAAGACCGAGGCAGAGATCTGAATTATGCAAGCACAAGCCAAGGAACACCTGGAGCTATCGGAAGCTGGAAGGAGAACAGGCCCTGCCAACACCTTGACTGCACATTTCTAACCTCCAGAACTCTGAGACAATACATTTCTGTTATTTTAAAGTACTAAGTTTATGGTACTTTGTTACAGAAGTCCTATTAAACTAATACACCAGGTTAAACTATATATGGTCAGATAATGACATTATGATAAAAGGTATTAAATGGCCAAATGATAAAATCATTCCCATGCATACACTCTGAATTAATTCCCTTGTCTTTCTCTTACTTTATTGTACATGGCTAAACAATAAAAACTGATTAAATTCCATTTTCAGCTTTCTTCATGACTACACTTGCATAGTAAAGCCTGGTCTAAGAAAAATACACAACTATATTGATTGATCTTACTTAAAATACATGGTTATTAAATACAATTGGATTCAAATGGTGCTTGGCAATTATACTGTGTTTCTCTACTCCACTCATTCCTCCTTTCTCCTATGAAACTATTTCATCTCTCTCTTAAAATCTCCAAAAACTTCTCCCTAATCCTTACTCATAGTAAATGTCCTATTTCGATAACCTTTCTAAAAAAATTTCCACAAGTCCCAGGACATCATCTAATCTATACGTCCTCATGTTATCTACGTGTCCATCACCTTATCTACAGGTCCTCATGTTCTTGGCCTTCCATCTGTGTTCTTAGCCCTTCCCTTTACACAATACACTATCCCCTCTTCCCTACTCAAAGAAATTGGTCTAAAAATGTCCTTTCCTTCCTCTACCATAAAACTTTCCTTCCCTACCACATCATTTCTACTAGCTATTATTTCTCCCTTCTTAAAAAAAAAAACAAATCAACACTTTTTCTTACACTTCACTTCCAGCCATAGCCCTCTCTTTTCTCCATAAAATAACATCTACTTCAGTTTACCAGGACAGTTGCAGTTTACATTTTATTATTAAACACTGGTTTAATTATTAATAGTGCCCTTTTCAAATGCATTCCAGTTTGGATTGTAAATTACATAGCTAGCTTACCTCTTGGTGTAAAACTCCCTAGAACGGTTGTCTGTCTTCATTCTCTCCAGTGTTCCACCGTTTATTCTCTTGTGCCCCACGAAAAACAGATCTTGCCCCCACAATCATCTTTTTGACCTCTGAGCAGCATTTAACAGTCAATTTAAACAGCATTTAACATTCCCTCCTTCTTAAACAATGTCTTCATTAGGCTAAATTTTAGGGCACCACTGTCTGACTTCCCTTCCACCACCACTTCACGGTCTCCCGTCCTGGTTTTTCCTCACCTTTCTGGCCTATGAACACCGGACTGGCAAAGAGCTCATTCTTTCAACGTCTGCTTTTTATCTATATTCATTCTCTCCTTACTATTCTCCCAAGCTATTTAGGGATGGAACCTCCCCAACACCACACACTCAGAGTAAAGAGATGCTAAAACAACAATAGATGGTTGTTAATTTTGTCTAAGGAAGAGAGTTATCTTCAAGGATTTTGCTTTGCTGAAGATGGGTGTGTACATCACAGCTGAATGGTTCAGATGCAAAGGCTGAACATTCTACTAGGCATTTAAGTAAGTTGCTCAGGTTAGAAACCATGGATCAACCCTAGACTCTTAGCTTTCATATACCATGTCCAATCCAACAGCAAATTCTCTACAGTTGCACCTTCAAAATGTATCTAGGCTCCAACCACTTCTCACCACTTCTGTTCCTTTAACACCTTTGATCCTATACCTTTCAGTTGCTACTGTCACACAAAATTAACATCATTATACACTGTGTCCAAAAACAAAAACTAATAATTTTTAATGCATTGTCCTCCAACTATATAGAAAATAAAATCTGGAGTTACAAACCAAAGTTACAATAATACTAGCTATTGAATTAATAATTTTTCTTAACATATTAGTCTCTTAAATCTTATATAAAACAAAAAGTGGAGTCACACACCATTGTTACAATACTAGCTTTTATAATTAATTGTCTATATATTTACTTTTACTTTTATTCCTTCATATGACTTCGAGTTACTGTCTAATGTCCTTTCATTTCAAACTTTGTATGCTTTGTTTTTAATGATGACAGTCACTACTGGTAAGAGTGCTTCTGAGGATACAAACTTTGTTCAAGCCTTTTGGAAAGTAGTTTCTGTCTTGGAAAATTCATGGTCTTTGATGCAGTTATTCCACTTTTGGAAATCTATCCTAAGAAAATAATCCGAAAATACAGGCCATCTTTTGGGAAAAAAAAAATGTTTGTTAGAGTTACTTACGTTAGTGAAACACTGGGGAAGACCCAAATGATTAATAATAGAGCAATTGTTACACAAATTTAGTACATATACTCAATAAGTCTTTTATAACAATAAAATTATATCTATAAAGCATTCAAAGTGACATGGGGAAATGGTTCATAGTATGTTAAGAAGAAAAACTATTCCACGATTACACAAATGTAAATGCCAGGCAATTTATGTAATTACAAAATAAAATAATCAGATGTGTCCATTGGAAGGACTGATGCTAAAGCTGAATCTCCAATACTTTGGCCACCTCATGCGAAGAGCTGACTCACTGGAAAAGACTCTGATGCTGGGAGGGATTCGGGGCAGGAAGAGAAGGGGACGACAGAGAATGAGATGGCTGGATGGCATCACCGACGTGATGCACATGAGTTTGAGTGAACTCCGGGAGTTGGTGATGGACAGGGAGGCCTGGCAAGCTGTGATTCATGGGGTCGCGGAGAGTCGGACACGACTGAGCGACTGAACTGAACTGAACTGAACACTGATGAAAACATACTTAGTATACTCATAAGACATTACTAAGATACTTTAGAAGTGGACAATCCAAGCAATTATGCTAAAAAAAGATACAATGAGGTTGTCATAGGTAGAATAATGCCCCCCCAAATTCACCTCCCTAGAACTTTTTGTTGTTTTATGTGCAAAAGAACTTTGCAAATATAATTTAGACTTTCAAACATGGAGATTATTCTGGATTATCCAAGTAGCTCAGATCTAATCATAGGAGTCCTTAAAATCTGTGAATGTTCTCTAGGTAAAAACAGAAGAGATGAGACAGAATGGGAAGGTCAGAGAGATGTGAAGTGTGAAAAGGACTCAACCTACTGTTGCTCACTTTGAAGATGGCAGAAGGAAGTTTCAAGCTAAAGGATACGGGTGGACTTTGGATGCAAAGAACAATTCCCAGTTGGGAATGACAACCAGCAAAGTAATGGAACCTCAGTCCTCCAAACTGCAATGAACTGATGTTGGCCAACTGAATGACTTCAAAGCAGATTCACCCCAGAGCCTCCAGAAAGGAATGCAACCTGACTAACACCCTGATTTCAGATTCTTGTGACTCTCAGAAGTGTTCCCAACTGAACCATACTGTACCTACTGAACTGCGAAATAATAACTTGTAGTTTCTTACGGCAACAGTAGGAAACTAATGCAAAGGGTGAAACAGGAGGTCAGCTTAATAACAAATGACATCAGCACACTATAAAGAGGAAAGGAATACATACTTTTCACTTTTTTTTTTTTTTGCCGTGCTACACAGTATGCTGCTGCGTCTTCAGTCATGTCTGACTCTGTGGGACCCCATAGACGGCAGCCCACTAGGCTCCCCTGTCCCTGGGATTCTCCAAGCAAGAACACTGGAGTAGGTTGCCATTTCCTTCTCCAGCTACACAGTATACAGGATCTTAAGTTCCCTGACCAGGGATCCAACCAGTGCCCCCTGCAGTGAAACGCAGAGTCTTAACAACTGAACCACCAGAGAAGTCCCACCTTTCACATATTTTTGATCATGGAGACAACATGCATACTATAAAAGGAAGCTTAATAGTATTCCTGGATGGACTGAGAGAGTATTGTGCTAAATAAAATAAATAAGACAAAGAAAAATACTTTGTTATTGCTAATATAAAACAAACGAACATATTTTATATAACAAGCAGAAACAGACTCAGATAGAGAACAAACTAGTGGTTATCAGCTGGGAGAGGGAACAGGGCATGAAAAGACAGGTGTATATTATAGGATACATTGTACAGCACAGCCACTAGTTTGTATCAACTTTAAATAGAGTAAAATCTATAAAAATATTGAATCATTATACTGTACACCTAAAATATTATAGATCAATTATACTTTGGTAAAAAAAAAATAGTATTAATAGGCTAACTCCAAACAAGGATTAGAAAGAGAAAAAACAACGTTGTCAAAAGGGTGTCAAACCACTCCATTACAATGGTTTGATAATGAAAAGATCAAATAGTCTGGTCATTCTAGGCAGTTTGGGAATTTGGGTGCAATTAAGAAAGGTAACTAAGCAGTGGATTGTTAAATACAAATGCTGAACCAACCTGTGAGCTTGGGTATTTGGAAGTAAATGTGCTGGCTCTGATCAAGTCATGTGGTTAATAAAATCATTTAATTTGATCTTAGCCAAAAGGCCAAGAAGTGGTATTAAAACCATTTAATTATAGATCCACATTGTGTCACTCTTTTCTCAGGTCAGCACCTCTAGACAGAAGACTGACTTGGAAGACATGGAACTCATTTTCCTGGTGCTGTGTGCGAATTACCTGGGACTAGAATAACACAGGTAGTCTAGGTTCAGATAGGAACTGGCAGGCTATGGCCAACTGCCTATTTTTGTAGTTTTACTGGAACATAACCATATCCGTTCCTTTTCATATTGCCTGCACTTGTTTTCACTCTGTGATGGCAGAACTGAGTAGCTATAACAGATACTACATTGTCCACAAGATACCATTTGGTCCTTTACAGAAAAAAAAAAAAAACCCACCTGCTGACTCCTGGACTAATGAATACAGGGCTTAAATGAAATGAGGTAAATGGGAAAATGTACACTGAGGTTTAAAAAAATAAATTATAAAGGACAGGAGAGACCTGACTCAGCAATAACATACATGAACGAAAAAGTCCTAATGGTTACAAACTAGCACATATTTTGTATGGACAGGATAAAGTCCTTAAAAACCAAGTAGACATATTCTTGTGCTGTGTTAAGTCGCTTCAGTCATGTCCGACTCTTTGCGACCCCATGAATCACAGCACGCCAGGCCTCCCTGTCCGTCCATCACCAACTCCCAGAGTTCACTCAAACTCATGTCCATCGAGTCGGTGATGCCATCCAGCCATCTCATTCTCTGTCGTCCCCTTCTCCTCCCGCCCCCAATCCCTCCCAGCATCAGTCTTTTCCAGTGAGTCGTCGCATGAAGTGGCCAAAGTATTGGAGTTTCAGCTTTAGCATCAGTCCTTCCAATGAACACCCAGGATTGATCTCCTTTAGAATGGACTGGCTGGATCTCCTTGCAGTCCAAGGGACTCTCAAGAGTCTTCTCCAGCACCACAGTTCAAAAGCATCAATTCTTCGGCGATCAGATTTCTTCACAGTCCAACACTCACATCCATACATGACCACGGGAAAAACCATAGCCTTGACTAGACGGACCTTGGTTGGCAAAGTAATGTCTCTGCTTTTTAATATGCTATCTAGATTGGTCATAACTTTCCTTCCAAGGAGTAAGCGTCTTTTAATTTCATGGCTGCAATCAGCATCCACAGTGATTTTGGAGCCCAAAAAAATAAAGTCTGACACCATTTCCCCATCTATTTCCCATGAAGTGATGGGACCAGATGTCCTTTTCATTATAGGGGAGTGGAATGCAAAAGTAGGAAGTCAAGAAACACCTGGAGTAACAGGCAAATTTGGCCTTGGAGCACAGAATGAAGCAGGGCAAAGGCTAATAGAGTTTTGCCAAGAGAACGCACTGGTCATAGCAAACACCCTCTTCCAACAACACAAGAGAAGACTCTACACATGGACATCACCAGATGGTCAACACCGAAATCAGACTGATTATATTCTTTGCAGCCAAAGATGGAGAAGCTGTATACAGTTAGCAAAAACAAGATCAGGAGCTGACTGTGGCTGATAATGAACTCCTTATTGCCAAATTCAGACTTAAAGAAAATAGGGAAAACCACTAGACCACTCAGATATGACCTAAATAAAATCCCTCATGATTATACAGTGGAAGTGAGAAATAGATTTAAGGGACTAGATCTGATAGAGTGCCTGATGAACTATGGACGGAGGTTCGTGACATTGTACAGGAGACAGGGACCAAGATCATCCCCATGGATAATAAATGCAAAAATATATATATATATATACCCTTAGATTACCCTAAAAGAAAGAGTATCTAGACCAGTAGTTGCAGTTCTTCTGGCATTAACCATGGTCCAATACATACTCTTCTCTCCAACCTGTTCTCTGCCTAGAACCTTATCATTCTGGTTTATGAACACATCTTTCAGACTTTAGCTTAGATATAATCCCCTCTGTAAAGCCTTTGATTCCGCAACAGTAGGTTACATGTACTTACCTATCATGACATTTAACTCATCATATTAAAATTGAAATTTACTTGTCTAGCTCCCTGTGTGAGAGATTTAATCCAAATGGGCAAGGACAGGCAACTGGTATCTTAATACCAGACTCAATGCCTGCCATGTAATAGTTTTAAACATGTTTTGTGTTAATAAATCCCATTATAGTTCTCATCAGTCAGACCACATGGTATTAAGTATTCAGTTGAGCAAACTGCTGGTTCCCCACTCAAATCTACCACTTCCCTGCAGGCAGAGCCCTAAGTTTAACCAGTGGTGGTTTTGGCAGGAATGTGATATACTTCAGTAAGAGACATAAGGGCACATCTGATGAGGAATTTCTGAAAAGGAATTTTACTTTTAAAAATAAAATCACCAGTGTACATTTTTATATTATTTGTGCTTCAATTTCTAAAATGTTCACACAAATGGCCTCTGGGCATATTAATGGAACAGCACAAAAAGTGGATCAAAACAAAACCAAAGCGGAAGCTGACTCAGCAAAATATATTAACAAGACACTGAATTTTGAAGGCAAAAATGGGGTAGAGGACTTAATAAGCATGTAAGAATTGTGAAGTATTAGCTGGACCCCCACTAAAATTATAGGAAAGGCTTACACATATGATTACAGTTACTGTTAAACATCTGTGCTAATGCAGCAAATATCTACCACTTTTAAAAGATATACTTGGCATGTTTTTATACTGAGAATATGGCAATGCCTAAAGTTCTGTAAATTTACAGAAAAAGGAAACTAAAAAGTTGCTTAGCTTGCTCATTCTGTTTCCGTCTTCAGAACTCTTTTGCCTTGCCTTCAGAGCTCTAATGCATTATTAGAACCTCATCATCAGAAAACCTCTTGTTCAACAGCAAGGAATGAAGAAAGTGAAAATAAACCAGAGTGAAGAAAGCACCAAATGATTATCACAATACTACATTCACTATTCAGAAGCAAACATATTGTATTTAAGACAAAATGCTAAGATGCTACAATATTATTGCTAGGCCAATAAAATTTCTCCAATAGTAGCAAGCTATTGGAAAAGTCCTGACTCACTTTTCCGTAGAAATTGGAATCTTAAGATCCCTACAGATATACTTTTGTGGGCAAATCATTTACGGAAGAACTGAACGTCAGTAAGAATGTGCCAATCTTTGCACACTGAGTTGAAGACTGTCCGTTTCCATTTTGTTCTTTAGACTTCAGTTCATATGACACACCAAGTGAATTTCTTGTCATAGATTTCTTTCTTAATGATTGGAATTCTGTTCAACATTATTTCCTTACACTGGATTTGTTCCCTATGGTTACTTTTTAAAACTTCTGCCTTGATTATACTATGTATATTTTAATTGGAATTATTTTAAGTATTGTGAAAAGAAATCTGACTTTGATCAGATCCCTAATGCATTTATTTCACCTATATCCTTCAGGGGTAATTATTTTGATCTCTATTTATTCTTTAGTCATATGCCTTCCTATTTTTGCAATTCTTAAGTCTTGATAGTTGTGATTCAGTATCTTGAGTTTTTTGTTACATCAATAAAACAATTCTCCTAAGTGGCTGAAAGAAGGTTAATCACCTCACTGTATAATCTTAACCTCCAAAATGCTCAAGTATATTCCTTCACCTAAACCATCAAATATGTCTTCACATAAAAGTGAAGAATTAAAGTCAAGAATGAGAAATTTTACTTACCATTCAATAAAATGAAAATAAAACCTAATGTGTAAGTTATTTAGTATCGTCTTTTTATTTAAATGGTTTCAAAATCTTTAAAACCTATTACTCCTCTTGCTGATTCAGGGATACTTTTTCTTCTAAGACCAAAAAACTATCATATTATACAAATGGAAAAAAAAGACATTTAGTTGATTTCATATTAGTATTTCTTAAAATTATTCTCCTAAAAGAGTTTCAAATTCTCAGACCTACCAAAACTACACAGGAGTGTTGGCAACACTTATGCCGAATTTTAATACTATAACATTAACATGAATTTCCCTCCACTGTACAATGATCCATTGGATAATACCTAATGGTTTCTAAAAATCACCACATACCCACTTTTGCTTCATAATACCTTAATTTTTGTACTTTTCAAAAAAGCATCAAAATTTTTTTTAAATGTCAAGTATCATAATTTAATGAAATCGGTGTTTTGAAAACTCTACTACTTTAGTATTTCTATATATCCTGTATGATTTCAACTTCTCATATTTTATCCTAAAAGGAAATTGAAATATAGCTCAAAATTTACTCGTTTCAGCATCCCTGGGTGCAAGATCAAATGAGACTGTTCATACCTTAAGAAATAAGGCACAACTGATCTTAGGTAACAATTTCTAAAAACTGAAAACTATTTCAGCCACTACTCTTTTGGCCTTACTTCCATTCTGTTTAGCTAACAGGACTGGCAGATCTCAACAGCCACAACACCATATGGTACAGTCAAAGCCAGATGACATTCTGGCACTGGCAGTTGTATGAAGTGATGTGCTAATTTTCAGTTCTGTGATGATTTGCGATAAATTAAGTAGAATTTCAGATACTCAAAACTCAGAAGAGCGTAATAGAGCAAGTTTCTCTGTTCTCCATCTTTTTTCTTTCTCTGTTCTCCATCTTTTTTCTTTCTCTATGGACACAACGAATCTGCCACTTTTAATAACTACCAACTCCTATTTTTATGCCTAATGTTTCATCTCCCCTCAATCCAATTGAGAGGAAGAACTCAATACCTGAAAAACATCCTTGATACCTCATCTATTATTTTATTATTTCAACAGATTTATTGCGAACCTACTACGTGCCAGGCAGTGTATAAGGCACAGAGAATACAAAGTTGAACAATGACACAAAAACAATTCCTGTCCTCATGGCATTTACAATCCAGAGGGTCCACATTAATCAAACAAATATATATAAAATTACAAAGGTGTTCAACATTAAGTAGAGGTCACGTGATAATGTAATTTTTTTCTTACTCTGAAAAAAATTAGGGAATGCTTCCCTGAAGAAGTGATGAATGAGCTGAGATCTGAAAGACAAATAGGAGTTAACTAAGTGATGAAGGTATTTCAAGCAAAAGAATAGCATGAACAAAGAGTCCTTTGGTGGAAGAAGCACTTTAATTCTCACTAATTTCAGATATTTGAAGTGCAGTAAGAGTCAAATACAAAGTAAGTGAAACAAGGAGCACAATGAAACTAAGAAGTAGTAATAACTAACCTCTCTTAAATGATTTTAAGGTGATGTGCCAGTCACTGCTTTAATGTTTTTGAGATATTAACTCTTCAATGTCCAGAATTATAAATAGCAGCCCTAATAATTGATATCATAGGTAACATAAAATATTTTTGTTTCCATCTAGGTTTAGGTGAGTTACCTTGATTAAAACTACACTTAAAAAAGATTCTGCCTGCAGTATAAAAATGAATCAGAAAGGTCAGTGTAGCTTAGGAAGACCAATTAGGAGGCTACAGAAGTAACTGCAGGCAAAAAGTGCTAATGTTAGCTTAGATTAGAAAGGTGGTAAATGAAGAGAAGTAGACAAATTTACTAGGTAAAATGAAAGGATGTGGTAATGAATTGATTGGGGGTGCTGGTTAGACAGAGGAAGTCCTAGGTTACTAACTTGGGAACCACTGTGATGGTGGAACCTTAGATTGGATACATTAATAAAAACTTAAAGAGGAATATTTAACCCTTGTATTGACAAGTACTGAATAAAAATAACTACAATAAAAACCCAAAAGAAGTTTGTGATTATTTTTGTCACATATATTTGCCTGCAATCATATAAAGCTATTCTTACATGGCTTAAATAATAATGTTTCATTACAACTAGTGTCACATGGTGATCTTTTGAACTCTACAATGAGAAAAGATAAAATTACAATACCAAGAATATGTTTTTTGCATATATGAAATTTAAAAGAAAAACACTAATATAATTTTCTTCCCCTGATTACTAACATCTCTGTTAGGGATTTAGCAAAGACAAGGCAACTTTAATTTTAATTTGTGGTCATTTAAAAACTTTGATAAAGTTTATTACAGGTTGATTCTTATATTTCTCATACAGCAAAAAAGATTGAGACTAATTGGTGATATACAGGGAGGCCTGGCGTGCTGTGATTCATGGGGTCGCAGAGAGTCGGACACGACTGAGCGACTGAACTGAACTGAACTGAACTTAAACAAAATTCTCCCCTTATTTTTCAAGTAGTTTGTTTTTATATACACACACATGTTTTAAAAGCATTATATTCATCTTAAAATAAAAAGATAAAAGACCAATAAGTGATTCCTTTCCCTACCTCTGGAAAAATATGTGAAAGAAGGAATAAGGTTAAATAAAAACATATAATTGGGATTTCAGTGAAAAGAGCAGGTTATTAATTGTGATTTCAGTCAAGTCATTTGTTCATTCTGAGCCATAAGGTCTTTATTAAACTTTTAAAATGTAAACAACACCTACCTCCCAGACTTGTTGTGGGAATTATACAGTGTTTTTGGAAATGATTTATGAATTTTAAATTTCTATAAAAATATTAATCACTATAAATTTTTAAAAATCTAACAAAGCATATAGAATATTCAGCTTCATATTAATTATTATCTCTCCTGTTTATATGATTTTCTTGAG
Source organism: Moschus berezovskii (assembly GCF_049115385.1). Taxonomy (NCBI): domain Eukaryota; kingdom Metazoa; phylum Chordata; class Mammalia; order Artiodactyla; family Moschidae; genus Moschus; species Moschus berezovskii. The sequence goes on from NC_142465.1 coordinate 68,691,438, forward strand.
ATGGCCAAATAAATTGAAAATAAGAAAAACATTCAGGATCTATAACAGTAAGTAATTATAATACATCATAAATTTAAAGTTCATATGAAGCAAATATGTCAAATCTGAAAAACACTGCAAGTTCTAGAGAAGTTCATGTACCATCAATCCTGCTTTTCTATAATAGAGACTGCTTTTGTTGAAATATATACCTATAGATCAAAAGTACTCTACTAAGGATATAAGCTATACATTCAAAACATTTAATTAGACCTTTGCATTTAATCTAAAACTGTACAACAGTCTTAGATTAAAATGGTTTAACATGATTTCTAAAATACTCTGAGGTAAAATAATAACATTATTTAACTTGTTCTTTGCTATATCCTTAGCTCCCAAAACACAGCCTGTATTTTTAAATAAAGTTAATGAAAATGGACATTAAAGACAAAAAAAAAAAAAGGCCAGTACCATTTGCAATAAAATCTAAAATCACTCTAACACTTAATGTAAAATGAAACATATTTCCTTCCAAGTATTTAGATATAGGGATGGCTATATAAGTCATGCCAAACAAGCAAAGCACCATAAAGTATCCTAATGTGGTCCAAAATTTGAAAATTTTCAAGTAAATCAAATAAAGAGCAGTCCAGCTGTTTCAGTTCTATCTTGAATATATTTATGTTTAAGAATGTGAATTTTAAAATAGACCTTACTTAGTTTAATTCTACCAGAAATATATTTTAAATGGTTAAAAGCCTCTGTTTCTTAAATACTCATAAACTTTTATTTCATAATGCATGATTGAGACTCTCTCTCATGTCGGTTTCAAACTTAACAATCCCTAGAAAATAGAATTCAAAATTTACCAGTTATTCTTATTTCAATATATAAGTCACACAGAACTTTAATCAAACTAGCATTATAAATTCGACATGTGCAGACAACCACCTGTTAAGATACTGTAGGAATGGTATGAAATCATTTTATGTATGTGGAAAGAAAATTCTCTGAAAACAGTCCCCTCCTTAAATAGAGGAAAGATGAAGATAAAGAAATAATATAAATAGTATTAATTAAAATTCTTATAGTTACAAATGCTGCCAAACTTAGCAGGATAGTTAAATTACTCTTTGACTTCTAACAATACATGTTTAAAGGAATGTACAAGTAATGCTTTTTAAATCAGTTGGCCATATACTCTAATGCTTTGCTTTTTTACAGTTTGTGCTTTTTATTTTAACATTTGTGCCATCTTCTTTGTTGAAAACTATAGCTTCAACCTATACAGCTTACCCATCACTTAAAATGATTCTTTTTCATTTTAAAGTTACCTCCTACGTTCCGTAGGGTGATGATTTTCCAGAGTTTTCAAACCCAGCAATTAGATAATTTATTAATTTGATTGGACTTTTTTTTACAGTAACAGTTATAGATTTAAGTACATAATTTTAGTAACACTTAAAATGCAAGCCTCCTTTTATTTTACATTAGCCCTAAAAGCATCTGAATCTCTGTAAATAATCGCAAATTATTAACAAAGTGATAAATAAATTCAGCAATCTGTGAGAACACAACAGATTTTCATTTTTCTTTTTAAAAAATGTCTGTAATGTAATATCAAAATTAGGAAATGACATCTTCTATTCATGAGGCATAGAATTCATCTTAACAGTATGCACTGACTTCCCCTATATCACACCAGTTTAAAAGAGGGTTAAACCCTAAAACACAAAACAACCAAAAGATTGTAATGCCCGTACCTAGTATTTTCCAAACTGGTTTTGGAATAGTCACCACTTCATCACATTCTATTTTATTTTATTGTCTTTTCATGAAAAGGAAAGTTTCCCATTAATTGGTAACATCACATTATAAATATAACCTCCACACTCCAAAGCTATAACTTGAGTTTCTGGCTGCCACTCCTGATATTCAACTGATGGAGAAGAGCATCTTTTTCTAAGTGAGCCTCTGCAAGAGCCGTTTTAGCTTTAGCCAATTCTTGTTTAAGTGATTCATTCTCTTCCATGAGCTGAAATGATAAATTTGGAAAATAAGAAATTGTAACCATTTTCAGGAAATACAGACTATTTATACAGTATCTAAAAGTGTGACCCACAAGTCAGCAACATTACCCAATGCTGGTGAGGGTGCACTTAAGCTGTAAAGTGCTCTGAGAAGTTATTTAGAAACACATACCAAGCACTTACAAAAGTCCATAAGTTTTGACCCAGCAATTTAAAACACGAATTAACTCCTAAGTTCCAAATCTAACAGTGATTTTGTTTAATTTCAATGTCCCTTAAGATGCTGCTGACCTCATTTCTCCTTGCTAAGCCTCTCTCCTCTTTCACCATTTACGTCACAGATATTTCTTTTTTATACTGCTCTACCTATGGACTTTTCATCTTTCCCTCTGATGTTTAAGAACTCTTAAATTTTTTGCATTCTATTAAAGTTCATAATTGGTTGTCTTCTCTCATCACTTGAGTCACTCTCTTAGATGGTCTCTTCTACTCCTGTGGCTCCAACAATTATGTATAGTCTGATATAGGGCAAGCCTCTCTTGAGCTCCAGATCCACATTCTGAAGATCTCACTGGACATTTTCATCTAGATGTCAATAGGTCTTCTCTCACTAAGACTCAGTTCAATCCTCTTAGAACCATTCCCTAATCCCTAATCAGGAAAATGTGATAAAACCTTCTCCACAGGAAAAAGCATTTACATAGATACATTAAAATATATGCATTCAACTTCAAAGAGTTCTCAGATTTCTTTTAGCTGCACCTTAAGAATGCCTGTCTCACAGACCAAATTGGGTATTTTACCATACTTCCCTAAACTCTAGTACATATAACACATGTATGTTGTGACTACTGTTTACACACTTCTACTTTCCCATTCAATTTTGAGTTTCTCAATTGATAGGGAGCAGTATTCTCTTCCAATTCTATATCCTTAGCTTAGAGCTGACATTGAACAAATCCTGCTAAATAGATGAATAAACTCATTCTATAGTTTCATCATAGAGAATTAAAATTCTGCTGGATAGAATTTTATAACAGCAAAAAATAAGAAGCAACTCAAATGTTAATAAATGTTAAGAGTAACCTTTAGAAATGATAATATAGCCACACCCACATTAATCTGCCATTAACAATAAATATGAAGCACTGACTATACTTCAATAAATATAAAATAAAATAGATGAAGCATTTGCAGCAATATAGAAAACATCTGTTAAACAATATTAAGCAAAAAGCACAGTATATATTAAGTGTGAAAGTGTTAGTCCATCAGTCGTATCAGACTCTGCAACCTCATGGACTGTATAGCCCGCCAGGCTCCTCTACCCATTGCCAGGCTCCTCTATCCATGGAGTTCTCCAGGCAAGAATACTGGAGTGGGTTGCCATTTCCTTCTCCAGGGGATCTTCCCAACCTAGGGATTAAATCTGGGTCTCCCCCACTGCAGGCAGATTCTCTACCATATGAGTCACCAGGGAAGCCCCACAGCATATATACTAGGATAGCAATTGTTTAGAAAAATTATGGAAAGAGACTGAGAGGAAAAAATTTAAAAATACTTATAGCACTATCGGAGGTTACAATATGTCAGAGCTGTTTTAAAATATTTTTCCAAAGTTCTGAGGTATTACAGTACTCTTGTAACTTAAAAATAAGACATGAAAATGAATATATCCTCTAAATAGCCTTCGCAGATGCCAGAAATGGCACTCTCCCACATTTCCTCCTTTATCTTCTATTAGACTACAACTTCTGTGAAGGCTGGGAATGGCCATACCTTGTTCAACACTGTATCAACTAACTGCCTAGTCCATAACAAGCACTCAACAAATGTGATTTAAAAAAGTAAATAAATAATGCCTAATAATTATGTTAATTGCTGAACTGAATGAGTATGAACTAGGTTTCCCATTACCTGTTCCCTAGTAAAATCAAAAGAGCACTCAGGAAAGTTGGCTGACTGCGAAGGCCAAGGAACTTCTGGGCTCGTCTGAGTGGCTTGAGTGACACTGGGTTCTTTCTTCAGATCACACTTTCCACTGGTATGTAGCAATGAATCACTTTTGACATTTTCTTCCAAATCATTTCTAGTGTTAAGCATCTGAGAATCTAATCAAACATATAAAATATTCAGATAACATTTCTAAATACTTGACAAATCTTAAGTTCTCTTGTGAAAACCTAATTTAAAATGAGTATGTCTTAGTATGAAGACATTATTATGACACAAAAAACAATAAAGTCAAATAAAGAAAAAGCTCATTCATTGGAAAGATTAACAAACTCAAAATCAAAAGCTCATCTGTTGAAAAAAAGAATAAAATTGAAAAAAACCTTAGTTATACAGAGCAAGAAATAAAAGATAAAAAGAAAAAAATTACTAGAATCAGAAATGAAAGAAGGGACATTACTATTGTCCCTTTAACAGAAATAAAAATAATTATATAGGAATACTGTGAAGAACTGTATACCAATAAATTAGATAACTTAGACAAGGCAGAAAAACTTCTACAAAGACACAAACTACCAAAACAGACTCAATAAGAAACAGACTAAATCAGTAATCAAAAACAAAACAAAAAACTATTCAGAGAAAAGCCCAGGCCCAGATATGGCTTCATCAGTGAATTCTACCAAACATTAAAAGAATTAATACCAAATCTTTACAAACTCTTCCAAAAAACAGAAGAGGAGCACTTTTTTAACTCACTCTATAAAACCAGTATTACCCTGATTCCAAAACCAAAGAAATAAAAAAAAAAGTAAACTAAAATCAATATACTTATATAAATAAATAAATAAAACCCTCAATAAACATTAGCAAACTGAACCCAGCAATATAATAAAAATAATTATAGGCCACGGCCAAGTGAGATCTACCCGAGGAGTACAAGATTGATTTAACATTCAAGAAATAAATTAATGTAGTACATCACATCAACAAAACAGAATAAAACAAAAGCCATATGGTCATCTCAACAGATGCAGAAAAAAAAATTTGACAAAATCCAGTACTTTCTCATAATAAAAACAGCAAACCAGGAATAGCAGTTCCTCAAGCTGTTAAAGGAAATTTTCAAAAATTCCACAGCTAATATCACACTCAATGGTAAAAGACTGGATGTTTTTCCCCTAATATTGGGAAAAAGACAATGATGTTTGCTCTCAATACTTTTACTCGACACTGTCCCAGAGGTACCAGGCAAGGTAATTAGGCAAGAAAAGGAAATAAAAGGCATCCAGTTTAGCAAGGAAGAAGTAAAACTATCTCCATTCACAGATGACATGATCTTGTACATAGGAAAAAAAAAGACAGAATCCACTAAAAACTCGCAGAGCTAATGAAAAAGCTTAGCAAGTCTGCAGGATATATGATCAATATACAAAAATCAATTGTTTTCTAAGCACTTACAATGAATAATTCCAAATTAAATTAAGAAAACAGTTCCATTTAAAATGTTATCGAAAAGACAGGAAATACTTTTACAAATCAACACTGTTTCTAACTTTTTGGATCACAGAGAGTCAGAGCATTTAGGTTGCAAGTGAACAGAAGCCCAAGTCAAACTTGTTTTTAAACAAGGAAATGTATTTGTTTCCATAATAGCAGAGTCAAAGTGATGGTGCTTCAGGTATGGACAGATATTGGAATTCATATGATGTCCTCAGGAGTGTCATTTTAGGAACCTGACTCTATCTACTTCTCAGGTCCACTTCTCTCTTCTTCTGTGTTAGTCCAGTCATATGATGGCAAAGGTAACCTCTAGTGACCAAACAAGTGAGTTTTACAGCCTGTGACCCCCTTCGCTCTCAGTGTCATTTTCAATTCACAGACAAAAGACTCAGAATGCTTGGTTCACAGTCCATTCATGTTATCATTCAGTGTCCCAAGGGCTGAAATCTTTTTCCCTTTCCCACTTTAGTGACAGGGCCATATGATTGTCAGGTTCAACCAAAACCACACTTAACTGTCATGACAGAGAGATAGTCCCTCAAACCAAATTATATTCAGAAGATAGAAGAGTAATATCTGTTCAACATAATTTTTCCCCTTAAAAACATTCCTAGAAGGTATCAGCTAGGTCAAAGAACAAAAATACTTTTTAAAGCATTTGTTCATATCGCCAAATTACCCTTCATAATGATTCTAATAATTTTACCCCAATTTTTTATGTATCAAAATAGTTTTATCTACATGGGTAAATGTCACTGAATTGAGTTTTGGTCTGTTCTTGAATTCATATTACAGAAGTCTCAAATCAGAGACTACTGTTTACAATATTGTCCACTGATTGCTTTTAGTAATATTAGTTAGAAAAAATACACAAGAACTGTCGTACTGGCTCAGACTAGCATACCATTCAGCTTGGTAGGGACTGTAAGGGAAATCCTAAAGTACTATGCCATGGAAAAGTCAAATCTTCTACTCCTTCAAACTCAAAAAACTAGTAACACCCCTAAAATTTGACTTCATTATGAGTTTACCATATACTTTTGGCTTTCAAACTTAGAAGAGCAAAACCCTTCTTCTAAATGAAATCTGATATAGAATGCTAATATAAAGTAAAAACAAAAAAACAGGTTGTTACATAGGCTGTAGTGAGGAAAACAGGGTCCAAAGCCCATTCTATTTAGCCTATATCTCTCACCACTCACGGGATCCTAAGAATAATGAAAAGCCACTGACCAAAATAATCCTGAAACCCATTTTATTTCAAACACTGGGAGGTGAGATGAGAGAAAAGGGGAGGGGAGAGAAAGAAGAGAAGAGGAAGAAATATGGAAAGAGGAAAAGATTGAGGCGCAGAAAAAGGGAGGGGAGATTTAGAGAGAGGAGAAGAAAGAACAAGCGTGGGAAAAAAAGGAGAGGGAGGCAGACCTAACTGGAGATAAAAAAGGAGGGCTAACTGTGAATCTGTTTCTGTTCTGCTCATCCACCCACTTGTAGTACCGTTCAGATTCCACACGTAGGTTAAATCAGATAGTATTTCTTTTTCTCTGACTTACTTCACTAAGCTTAATATTCTCCAAGTCCATCCATGTTGTGGCAGATAGCAAAATTCATTCATGGGTATCTGAAATTACCTGTTTGCTAAATTCAAATTTATATTTACATACATATATATATCTGTGTGTATATATAGATTTTGGGTTGGCTAAAAAGTTCATTCGGGTTTTTCCATAACATCTTATACACACATACACACACAGAGGTATGTTAAAAACTTTGTCTATGACAGTAGTATCTCAATATGCTATGATTCCATTTCTCTTTAATTCAAACAGCTTTCTTTTATACATTTTCAGTTATGCTGTTACATGGATACATACATTTCTTATGACTAAGCTACGTTTTAGGAGATCTTTTATCAATATAAAATTTCTCTCTGGGGCCAATGACTTTAACAGGCACCTCAGAAAAGAAAATAAACAAACGGCGAATCAGCATATGAAAAGGCACTGTATATAATATGTCATCAGGGAAATGCACATTCAGACAACAGCATACCACTACACACCTATTTAGAATGGCCAATATACAGAACATTGACACCACCAAATCTAAACACAGACACAGAGCAACAAGAATTCTCATTTACTGCTGGTGAGAATGTAAAATGGTACAATCACTTTCTTCCAAAACTAAACATACTCTTGACCATAAGACCCAGCAATCACACTCCTTTGTATTTACCCATCAGTTCAGTTCAGTTCAGTCGCTCAGTCGTGTCCAACTCTTTGCGACCCCATGAATCACAGCACACCAGGCCTCCCTGTCCGTCCATCACCAACTCCCAGAGTTCTCTCAAACTCATGTCCATTGATTCGGTGATGCCATCCAGCCATCTCATTCTCTGTTGTCCCCGTCTCCTCCCACCCCCAATCCCTCCCAGCATCAGACTCTTTTCCAGTGAGTCAACTCGTCGCATGAGGTGGCCAAAGTACTGGAGTTTCAGCTTTAGCATCAGTCCTTCCAATGAACACCCAGGATTGATCTCCTCTAGAATGGACTGGTTGGATCTCCTTGCAGTCCAAGGGACTCTCAAGAGTCTTCTCCAGCACCACAGTTCAAAAGCATCAATTCTTCGGCAATCAGATTTCTTCACAGTCCAACTCTCACATCCATACATGACCACTGGAAAAACCATAGCCTTGACTAGACAGACCTTGGTTGGCAAAGTGATGTCTCTGCTTTTTAATATGCTATCTAGGTTGGTCATAACTTTCCTTTCAGGGAGTAAGCGTCTTTTAATTTCATGGCTGCAATCAGCATCTGCAGTGATTTTGGAGCCCCAAAAAATAAAGTCTGACACTGTTTCCACTGTTTCCCCATCTATTTCCCATGAAGTGATGGGACCAGATGCCATGATCTTTGTTTTCTGAATGTTGAGCTTCAAGCCAACTTTTTCACTCTCCTCTTTCACTTTCATCAAGAGGCCTTTGAGTTCCTCTTCACTTTCTGCCATAAGGGTGGTGTCATCTGCATATCTGAGGTTATTGATATTTCTCCCGGCAATCTTGATTCCAGCTTGTGCTTCTTCCAGCCCAGTGTTCCTCATGATGTACTCTGCATATAGGTTAAATAAGCAGGGTGACAGTATACAACCTTGACGTACTCCTTTTCCTATTTGGAACCAGTCTGTTGTTCCATGTCCAGTTCTAACTGTTGCTTCCTGACCCGCATACAGATTTCTCAAGAGGCAGGTCAGGTGGTCTGGTATTCCCATCTCTTTCAGAATGTTCCACAGTTTATTGTATTTACCCATAAGGCCCTGAAAACTTATGTCCACACAATTCTTTACAGCAATTTTATTCTGATTGACCAAATAAGGAAGTAACCAAGATGTCCTACAGTAGGTGAAATAAATTGTGTTACATCAGACAATGGAATATTATTCAGCAGTAAGAGGAAATGAGCTAGTAAGCCTTAAAAAGACATGGAGAAACCTTAAATCATATTACTTAGTAAAAGAAGCCAATCTGAGAAGGCAACATATTGTATGACTCAGATCTGACTCTGGGTATCTCTTGAGGGTAGAGCTGATAAGATTTTAGGTGACCTATTATTTTTTACTTAAAAGATGAGGTTTTTAATTTTTAATGATTTCTAAGTAGTTATTTTCCATTAAAGCTTGTTCCTGTTTGAGTTCAAAATCTTATTATCTCTCTGAGGATATTAATTATATTTCTTTAAAAGTCTCAACTTTTCTTCACTCTGAAGTACTAGAACATTCTGTTCTGCTTTCTTACAAGATAAAACTTGAAGTTTGGAGATCTTAAAGTATCTGGGAGCAACAGCCATACAGCAAGCCTATCTTCTCACACCGAAGCTATCTTCGCCTGAGCTTTTATCAGTAATGAAGCTGCCATTTTGATCTTTTTTGGTCTGACTTCTATGTTTGCTGCAGTTGTTCCCCAACTTCAGAGAGGAAGACTCTTCAATCAAGAGTTCCCCACAAACTGATTCCACCTCAGCAATAGTTCTCTCATGGTTACTGGCTACAGAGTTTTCTAGTTTGCCTCTTTTTAGTCCCTCACATTTCACCCTCCATTAATAAAGTGAAACTTAGAAAACCTAAGTCTATCAACTCAAGCTCTCTCCACACTACTTTACAAGACATAGTCCTTACATTAGAGACCTTAAAAATCCTATTAGGATGGAGATACAAAATTTAAGCAGAACTAAATACACAGCAATATACTATAAAGTAACTAATATATGGCAAATAAGTACTCAAGAATTTTAAGAAGTCACAATAGGTTATGTAGAAGGGTTCACTGAAAAGTAGAAGTGTGAATTAACCCAGGAAGGATTTCATTCAAAACACATTTGTAGAATAGATACTAAATCAATTGTAGATGAGTTATTTCTGAGGTAGAGGTTCATACATGGATATTTTATCACAAGGTACTAAGTGTCCCTCAATCATCTACGAATACATATGTACATAAATATAAAATAGTATAGAAAAAGTATGAGGCAAAAAAATAATCAGCATGTAAACAATTTCAAATTTCAGTAGGTGTTCACTTAAACTGTTTTCGTATATACCTCTGATATGAAAAGAGCCATCATCATTTCTCTCTACCACAAGATGATCAATATGAACAGTAACAGGAGCTGGTTCAAGGGATATTGTACTACTACGAGGACTGTCATCCTACGGGAAAGAGAAATAGTATTGGCATGTTGCTATTGAAGTAAAAGATAAAAATCAATCATTTTCAATTAATCATTTTCTTAAACACTACTTCTGCCAAAAATATTTTTAATGAGTTAGGAATATATCTTTAATATGCTTTAGTTGATACAGTGAGAAAACTGCCCACTCTATTTTTATATTTTCTAATTTCTAAGAAGAATCTCTACACCATCACCGCAAGGACCAAGTTCATATTGTTAGGCATGAATCAAAGTCCAGTAGGTTAAATGAACATTTATAAAATGAAAATACAAAAATATTTGTTAACATACTTTTAAATTTATTTTTGTGTTAGAAACTTGTATTTTCATTGGCATCACTGTTGCAACTGTTTCATCGTCCAAAAAATGTTGAATATTCATAAGAGAAGACACAAGAAACTCAGTACTAAAGTTTTCTATATGGCATTGCAGAAATCCATTCTTTTCTGCAAGCAAAGAGTGTATTACAGCACCAGGCCCACTTTCAAATCTCAGAGTAATCTCAGGAGAGGATTTAGAATGAATTACAGCTTTATGATCCGAACCTATGAAAAAAGAACAAATAAAAATTTTAACTTTGTATTATACCTCAAAAACATCACTCTCAATTATCTGTCATTAAGAAGTCACTGTCACTTTGAATAGTATTAAACCAATAATAGATTAAAATTTTACTATGTATTCTTAATTTAAATGATATTTACAGTTCACATGTAACACATGGCTTCCCAGGTTGCTGAATGCTAAAGATTCCTCCTGCCAATGCAGGAGCCGCAGGAAATGAGAGTTAGATCCCTGGAAGGGATCAGGAAGAACCCCTGGAGGAGAACATGGCAACCCCTACCAACATTCTTGCTGGGATAATTTCATGAACAGAGGAGTCTGGTGGGTTATAGTCTATTTGGGGTGCAAAGAGTAGGATATAACTGAGTAACAAAACATATATTCAACCCTAATTTCCATTTTTATAGACAATCTTCTACTGCAATAATGCTGTCTATATTTTTTATTTGTTTGTAACATGCAAAAACATGCCACAATATAAATCTGACATGATTCATAACTCAGGTATTTTGAGTGTGTCTGAGTGTGTACATATCTATACTTTTATAATATACCAGACAATTGCGATGAAGAAATAGTCATGGCATTTAAAGTGACTCAAGCCACTTCTCAAGAAGTGACAAAAGCCTGAAGTTTTGTTTGTTCTTTATTAAAATTGAGCCCTTAAATAACTGGAAAGGAAAATAAAGAAAACCTCATTAAAATATTACTGTTGAATTACAATCTTAAAATTACATTTATACCAAAGGAAATACAGATATGTGTATGTTTATATTTATATTTACTTATGCCTTGGCCTTTTTCCCAAAAAGAATTTGAGTGGATTACAGAGTTATAAGGACTCAAGTTCAAAAAATGTTGTTTAATTTCAATAAAGAACCCATAGAACAGCTTTAAAAATAAAAGTTCCTAGTGAAACTACTTAAGTGAATCGGCCCTCATGGTTAATAAATATTTATCTCTATTTTACATTATCTAGCTCGAAAAAGAATAAGAGGCAACACGTACATGGCACAATCAGAATTAAAAAATAAGCAGGGAATGGAAAAGTAAAGATAGGTGGTAAGATTATTAACTCAAAATACATTATTTAAATTTCTGCATCAAAGGTAGACCAAAAATAGCTTTCTAATAGCAAAGGGAAAATACAATCAGTTTCACAATTCATAGAACCCATGAGATAAAAACAAACTGTTCTGGAAAGGTGAAGCTATTTCATTTATTGAGGTTCCAAGTTATCTGTCCCATGGGCCCTTATAAGAAGAACCCACTAATCAAATTCATGATGAAAAGATGTTTATTTTCCCTCAGTATGTATGTGAATACTTTAGTCTTACAGAAGTCAAATGTATACATATTTATGAAAGGGAGAAGGGTGCAAGAAATTAAAGATATGTATATTTATGCACCAAGGATACATCTCCTTACACAACACAAAGTGGTGAGTTGTTTTAAAACTTTTATTTCAGATAAAAAATGACATTTAATTAAAGCTAGCACTACTTGCTAAGATTCAAAATAAACTGTACAGATATCAGAAGAGTTCAAAAAGACTCCCAGGGAATTCTCCTGGTGGTCCACTGGGAAATACTTGTCAGAGTCCAGGTTCCATCCCAGATGAGAGAAAACGAGCCACATGGTGTGGACAAAAAAAAAAAAAACTCTCAAAAAATTCTTTAAACAATTAAGAACTCAAGTATTTTTAATTTTTTAAAATAGAAGGTAAAAGAAATGGCCACACATTCATAATGGTTAATGTTCTTTCCTGTACCAAGAAAACCAAGAGTTAACTAATTTGTCTATTTAACAGTAAGAACAATTCAAAACAAACAACTTGGTAAATGTGATTTTGCCTTTTATCTATCTATGTTATAACTACATATGTCTATCTACACACACACACACACACACACACACACTCATTCCAGGGACCTGAGAGCCATGAATCATTTCGAACAAAAAGAGTATTTAGAGCAGAGATAAAACAAAATCACTCCTCCCTACTACCTCTTATGCTATGAAACTTTAAAAAGGCTTCCCATTAAAGGGATCCAAACTCTACACATTATTATAGAAAAACAAATCCAAAAACAACTTTATAATTTTAACTGTTCATGTCAGAGTGACAGTGTATATAAACTGTAGATCAAATTACAATCTTTGTTCATATGGCTTATTAATGTCTTAAATGTTAAAGCTAAACTATTTTTTTCTCCTTTTCCCTTTATTCTCTTTTCCTTTCCTTTCTTTCTTGTTATTTTGTTTATTTTTAAACCAAGACAGCTGGAAAAAAAAAAAAATAATAAGGTATTAGCACTGCCTGTATAACCCATACATACAAGGCATTTCAAAATAATATCTACAGTTAGAAACATGGTGAAACAAAGCAATAGGACATGGTAGTAAGCGGGGTATAAAGCAAAAAACTGTGCAAAAAAGTGTTTGGTTAGGTATAGAACAGGGTTTAGCTTTTGAAATTTTACATTCCATCTTTTTTTGTTGTTTTTTCATCTACTAAAAAATCTTTCCAACTATATACATTGAATACCTAGCTTCTTTCATTTTGTATGCTATTGGGATTAACCCTATGCCCCAACCAGTAATGCTGAAGAAGCCAAAGTTAATCGATTCTATGAAGACCTACAAGACCTTTTAGAACTAACACCCCAAAAAGATGTCCTTTTCATTATAGGGGACTGGAATGCAAAAGTAGGAAGTCAAGAAACACCTGGAGTAACAGGCAAATTTGGCCTTGGAGCACGGAATGAAGCAGGGCAAAGGCTAATAGAGTTTTGCCAAGAGAATGCACTGGTCATAGCAAACACCCTCTTCCAACAACACAAGAGAAGACTCTACACATGGACATCACCAGATGGTCAACACCAAAATCAGACTGATTACATTCTTCGCAACCAAAGATGGAGAAGCTGTATACAGTTAGCGAAAACAAGACCAGGAGCTGACTGTGGCTCAGATCATGAACTCCTTATTGCGAAATTCAGACTGAAATTGAAGAAAGTAGGGAAAACCACTAGACCATTCAGATATGACCTCAATCAAATCCCTTATGATTATACAGTGGAAGTGAGAAATAGATTTAAGGGACTAGATCTGATTGATAGAGTGCCTGATGAACTCTGGACGGAGGTTCGTGACATTGTACAGGAGACAGGGACCAAGACCATCCCCATGGAAAAGAAATGCAAAAGAGCGAAATGGCTGTCTGAGGAGGCCTTACAAATAGCTGTGAAAAGAAGGGAGGCGAAAAGCAAAGGAGAAAAGGAAAGATATAAGTATCTGAATGCAGAGTTCCAAAGAATAGCAAGGAGAAATAAGAAAGACTTCCTCAGTGATCAATGCGAAGAAATAGAGAAAAACAACAGAATAGGAAAAACAAGAGACCTCTTCAAGAAAATTAGAGATACCAAGGGAACATTTCATGCAAAGATGGGCTCGATAAAGGACAGAAATGGTATGGACCTAACAGAAGCAGAAGATATTAAGAAGAGGTGGCAGGAATACACAGAAGAACTGTACAAAAAAGATCTTCACGACCAAGATAGTCATGATAACGTGATCACTGACCTAGAGCCAGACATCTTGGAATGTGAAGTCAAGTGGGCCTTAGAAAGCATCACTACGAACAAAGCTAGTGGAGGTGATGGAATTCCAGTTGAGCTATTCCAAGTCTTGAAAGATGATGCTGTGAAAGTGCTGCACTCAATATGCCAGCAGATTTGGAAAACTCAGCAGTGGCCACAGGACTGGAAGAGGTCAGTCTTCATTTCAATCCCAAAGAAAGGCAATGCCAAAGAATGCTCTAACTACCGCACAAGTGCACTCATCTCACACGCTAGTAAAGTCATGCTCAAAATTCTCCAAGCCAGGCTTCAGCAGTATGTAAACCGCGAACTCCCAGATGTTCAAGCAGGTTTTAGAAAAGGCAGAGGCACCAGAGATCAAATTGCCAACATCCGCTGGATCATGGAGAAAGCAAGAGAGTTTCAGAAAAACATCTATTTCTGCTTCATTGACTATGCCAAAGCCTTTGACTGTGTCGATCACAATAAACTGTGGAACATTCTGAAAGAGATGGGAATCCCAGACCACTTGACCTGCCTCTTGAGAAACCTGTATGCAGGTCAGGAAGCAACAGTTAGAACTGGACATGGAACAACAGACTGGTTCCAAATAGGAAAAGGTGTACGTCAAGGTTGTATATTGTCACCTTGCTTATTTAACTTATATGCAGAGTACATCATGAGGAACGCTGGGCTGGAAGAAGCACAAGCTGGAATCAAGATTGCTGGGAGAAATATCAATAACCTCAGATATGAAGATGACACTACCCTTATGGCAGAAAGTGAAGAGGAACTAAAAAGCCTCTTGATGAAAGTGAGAGAGGAGAGTGAAAAGGTTGGCTTGAAGCTCAACATTCAGAAAACAAAGATCACGGCATCTGGTCCCATCACTTCATGGGAAATAGATGGAAAAACAGTGGAAACAGTGTCAGACTTTATTTTTTTGGGCTCCAAAATCACTGCAGACGCTGATTGCAGCCATGAAATTAAAAGACGCTTGCTCCTTGGAAGGAAAGTTATGACCAACCTTGATAGTATATTAAAAAGCAGAGACATTACTTTGCCAACCAAGGTCCGTCTAGTCAAGGCAATGGTTTTTCCCGTGGTCATGTATGGATGTGAGAGTTGGACTGTGAAGAAAGCTGATCGCCGAAGAATCGATGCTTTTGAACTGTGGTGTTGGAGAAGACTCTTGAGAGTCCCTTAGACTGCAAGGAGATCCAACCAGTCCATTCTAAAGGAGATCAATCCTGGATGTTCATTGGAGGGACTGATGCTAAAACTGAAACTGCAATACTTTGGCCACCTCATGCGACGAGTTGACTCACTGGAAAAGACTCTGATGCTGGGAAAGGTTGGGGGTGGGAGGAGAAGGGGACGACGGAGAATGAGATGGCTGGATGGCATCACCGACTCTGTGGACATGAGTTTGAGTGTACTCCGGGAGTTGGTGATGGACAGGGAGGCCTGGCGTGCTGTGATTCATGGGGTCGTGGAGAGTCGGACACGACTGAGCGACTGAACTGAACTGAACTGAATATGAAATTCTTGACTTTCTTTTTAGGAGATACATTGTAAACTGCAAGTCCTACACATAGAAAAAATCAGGAGGTAATTTTCTTCTATGATGCTGGTTTATCGACAAATAGCACATTTACCTGCAATTCCCAGGATGTGAGGTGATAGCATGTTTGTTTGATATCATGCAGGATTGCATGTATTTCAACATGTGTTATATCAGACATAGCATTCTGTATATGTAGCAAAGAAAAATATTACAACTCAGTGACTTTTCAAAAGATTTAAAAAACTGAACACTGTCATTTAAATTTCTCAGTATAATTATTTTAATAAATTCATGTCTTTAAATGACTGAAAACTATGAGTGATAATTCCATATAAAGCTTGAAAAAGGAATGATTTAATGTGGTATTCCTCATCATACACTGCATGTTTTATTGCTTATATCCCTCTGTATCTTAGAGAATGTGTTGATCTTAGAATGAAAACCCACAAGAACAGGATACATGATTTTACCAAATATCAAGGACCACACCAGACTCAGGAAATACTTGCTTATAAGCAAGATAATGGAAAATAAAGCAAGATAATTCAACATTCAAAAAACTAAGATCATGGCATCTGGTCCCATCATTTCAAGGCAAACAGATGGGGAAACAATGGAAACAGTGACAGACTTAATTTTCTTGGTGAGAGAGTCATTTCCTAGGCAGGCTGATAAGAAGTCTAGGGGTCCCCAAGGAGAGAGGGGTCTGGAATTCTCAAGGAGGAAGAAAGGACAAACTTTTTTTTTCCCCTCTACATTCTTTAGGATTAGGTATCCTGCCTGAGGACAGTCTCTGGATTAAAACTTCTGGCTAATCCCGTTATCTTAAAATGTAAATTATGGGAGTAGGTCTGGTGAGGTCTTTACAACCTCTCTTTTGATTCACTGGAGAGTATATAACTCCATTGCTAACACTAGCAAGGGGGTATTCTTTCTGCCCCCTTCTGATGCCTATGTCAGAAGCTTTCTCTATCTCCTTTATACTTTAATAAAACTTTATTAAGTTTGAATTTATTAAGATTGATTTCTTCTCCTCCGGAGGCCAAGAATCCCTGTGTCTTTTCAAGGTTCAGCAACAACCTTTCATTGGGTTCCAAAATCACTATGGATGGTGACCGCAGCCATGAAATTAAAAGACACTTGCTCCTTGGAAGAAAAGCTATGAAAAACACAGACAGTGCACTGAAAAGCAGACACATTTCGTGGCCGACAAAGGTCCATCTAGTCAAGGCTATGGTTTTTCCAGTAGTCAGGTATGGATGTGAGAGTTGGACCATAAAGAAGGCTGAGCACCGAAGAACTGATGCTTTTGAACTATAGTGTTGGAGAAGACTCTTGAGAGTCCCGTGGATTGCAAGGAGATCCAACCAGTCAATCCTAAAGGAAATCAATCCTGATTATTCATTGGAAGGGCTGATGATGAAGCTGAAACTCCAATACTTTGGCCACTTGATGCGAAGACCCAACTCATTAGAAAAGACCCTGTGATGCTGGGAAAGATTGAAGGCAGGAGGAGAAGGGGACAACAGAGGATGATATGGTTGAATGGCATCACCGACTCAATGGACATAAGTTCGAGCAAGCTCCAGGAGATGGTGATGGACAGGGAAGCCTGGTTTGCTGTAGTGCCACAGGGTCACAAAGAGTCAGACGGGACCAAGCGACTTAACAACAACAAGACAATGGAATACAAAAACTGACACTTACTCTAGTGTGGAACTAACTTTGACCTTTCAGGATTACTTTATCACTCTTGTCATGTAGAAAAAAATCTTAGTTTTTTCGAACCTATCATTTCAAAGAATGGGAAGACTCAAAAAATTAAAGATGAAACTTAGCAGAAACAAAAAGAAATTAGAGAGTACCTCTTCAATAGATTGTGTTTCTAATAACTTAAAAGTACTTTATGGAAATATAATCTAAAAAACCAAATATTTTGCATTATTATAAATAAACATCATTTTCCTTGAATTTATTTACAACAAAGGTAGAAATGCTGATGAGTCATATATATTAAAAAAGAAAACAAGTTTAAATCACATTAAAGTCTTACCTACTGGACGATGACTAAGGTAATGCCGTAGACTGATATTGCCTAACTGATCTGGTATCACTTGGTCCACTTGAAGACAGATTTCCGTATCTTCACCTCGGATGTCAATTTCCCCATTAACACCAGTAATTTTAAATACCACAACTGACATCTAATAAGGATTGCATAAATAATATTAGTATACCAAATAATTCAAAACAAAATTTAGGAAAAACACAGGAAACTACTATAACCTCTCAAAATACAACTGTGACTTAATAAAATAATAATATATTTATGACCAACAGAAAGCAGTTATTATATTACAGTGATAAACTTCCACTTCCTTTCTTTCTGCTCAGTTAAGAGAATTGCTTTAGGTCACAAAGATTAAATATATGATGGTTTTGTTATATATTTTTCATTAGCTTTTCATTAAAAGCTGAACACATTTTCTAAGGCATCCATAAGAATACTTCATTAGTTGAAGAGGGCTTAAAATAAACCAGTAACACATTTCTTCTGTAGACAGCCCCTCATAAGGACTGATTATCATCCTTACGATCAAACTTTTTCACAGTAGATTTAATCAAATTAAAATAAAGGTCAAAACATAAAGAATGGAAAAAAGAACCTTTCCTCTTCAACACAACTTTTAAAAAAAATTTAGAAAACTGAAATTGAGAGAATGACAATTCAGTAAGAGTGAAGGAAAAAGTTCAAGAGTAGGAAGAGCAAAGTAAATTACCCACAATCTCAGTCAATTACTTTTACATATCAATGCCCATAAATGGGTACATATTGAATATGAGATAAAGTTGGTGGCATTTCTCTTCATAGAATATCTCTGAAAAGATTACCAGGTCATCATGACTTTCTTGAGCACCCTCTGAATTTGTACTGATGGCATCTGGAGAGGTTTCACCATAATTCTGTAGGTTTGCACTGTTATTTGTCTGATCTGCTGGGCTCTGGTAAATTGTAG
This sequence comes from Moschus berezovskii, assembly GCF_049115385.1. Lineage (NCBI taxonomy): Eukaryota > Metazoa > Chordata > Mammalia > Artiodactyla > Moschidae > Moschus > Moschus berezovskii. The sequence continues at coordinate 68,710,363 of NC_142465.1, forward strand.
TTGAATTCTTTTTAATACCTGAAATAAGACAAAAATAAATAAACTAAAATCAGTTTATACAGACCCAATAATTTTACATTTATCTAACCAAAACGGACTATTCCTTCAACTCTTTCTTCTTCTTATTTAAGAAGACAAGAAGCAAAGAAAAATTAAATTGCAGTTAGTCAGCAAAAAGCAAGAAATAACTTTCCACAATAAGGTGTTAGAGATATTAAACCCTAAACTTAGTATGAAAAGAAGTCTACCGCAGTCAACCACAGTCTGTGTTCTTCCCATTGCAGGTGTGGTGCTGGCGTTACTAGAAGTTCCTGGGCAGCCAGCTTTGCCTCCTCTGTTCTATCCAACATTCAGTGATCCCAGTCTGGCCATTTCATTTCCCTTTTCAGTATCCTACAGTTCTTCTACATGAAATTAATACTACTATTGTCAATGTGATTGTTTTCCATCCTTACCAACCTGCCTTAATTCCTCAATGTGCTCTTTTTCAATATTTCTCAAACTCCCTGTGATAAAAGATAACTTTTTAAAATTTGTGTTCATAACAGATCAACACTTTTTAGAAATACCATAAAAAAGAATTATTGAAATGAAAATGAATCAAGAAAAACGAGAAGAGTCAAAGACACAAAACAAAGCCTCATTTTTTTTTTCACTTCAATCATGCCTGGATTCTGACTTTATATTAAAAAAAAAAGAAAAGCTAATAATTCTAAAAATGATTTCAAGGATTAATTCACTGAATGACAAAACAATCAAGTTAGTCATTCGCTAAACCCTTTTGCTTACATGATAGCATTTTACAAAGTTTTACTTTGTTGTTACAAACATCTTGATCGTAAGTCTTCATAACACTTCACTAAATGCATTATAGAATGCATACCATCTTCATTCACTGAAAGAACATTCTGCTGAATGTAGCTTGCAAGTAGCTTGTTAAAAATTTCTTTTTTTCAGATGTACATTATAATTTGACATCTGTGTACACTACAAAGTACACCATCAAAAGACTAGTTTACCATCCATAATGATAAAATTGATCTCCTTCATCCATTTTATCCATTTCCCCATCCCCTTGCCCTCTGGTAACAACCAACCTGTTTTCAGTATCTATAAAGTTGGTTTTGCTCTGTTTTCATTTTGGTTTTTAAAAAATATAACCCACAATATGAGTGAAATCATATAGTATTTGTCTTTCTCTGTAATAATTTTTACTATTATATTTACTACTATATATAATCAGATTCTAACTCAGTGCCTGACAAAGCAAGTAGGTGTTCAATAAATTACCTATTGAAGGGATAAATAAAATGATTTTTAGGTCAGAGAAATGCATATAAATAAAACTGTAGTATGAATAAATTTCCACATTTCAGAGGGAGTTCCTAACACTGCCAGAGGTTAAGAAAATTTCACTAATAAAATAATATTTAAAATAAAAATAAAAAGAAAGAAAAAAGAATATTTGAGGCACAGGTAAAAAGACTGAGGAAATTTGTCATAGTGAAGAGGCTGACAGAAAGACTGATATATACTGTATAGTAAATATTACAGTACAACTTGAGTACAGTAAGCACATGGGAAAACAGCAGAAATGTAAGCTGAGGCCAGGTCACACAGAGCACTGTCAGTAACATTAAGTTTCTTTTTACATTAACAGCCTTATAGCAGTTAAAACTTATCGGGACTAAAATGGAAATTGACATGATAATATACACATTTTAAAAGAATATTCTGCTTATGAAATGAAAAAAAACTGGGGAGACTAGTTTGAAATTTGTGGTGGGCTGGCAGTCCAGCTATGGGTTTGTTCATTTATAAATATGTATAAATATTCAAAAATACAAATTCATAATATATATGTGTATGTAAATGTGTGTATGTGTGTGTATATATATATACATATATATATATATGTTAGTATTCATATGTGGAAACATACATGAAAGTGAAGTGAAAGTGTTAGTCACTCAGTCATGTCTGACTTTTTGTGACACCTTGGACTGTAGCCTGCCAGGTTCCTCTGTCCATAGAATTCTCTAGGCAAAAATACTGGAGTGGTTAGCCATTCCCTTCTCCAGGGATCTTCCCAACCCAGGGATCAAACCTGGGTCTCCTACACTCAGGCAGATTCATTATCATCTGAGCCACCAGGAAGTCATGTAAACATACAAACATATATATAAAAACACAAAGAAAAATGTCTGGAATTATATATCTCAAAAGTCAATGGTAGCTATTTCCAGAATGGGGAACGGTATCAAGGGCAGAGTAATGGTAGTATTACAGTGATACCTTAAATTTTTACTCTAGATATTTCCATACCATCTGATATTTTCTTAAAAGAGAAAGAACTCATGTATTTCTTGTAAAACTGAAACAAAACACAGAAAAAATAAGAGTCTTTTCCGAATGAAAATAATTCCTTTAACAGAAAGAAAATTATTACAGTTAAAGAGAACTATGACTACAGTCATAAATCATTTAAGCGTTACACAGAAAATCAAATGCCCTTGTATTTTTCAAGACCCTAAAAACAGTCTACAGCTAGAATCTAAGACAGTTATTAGAAATGCAGATAAAAATTTATGAACAATGATACTAATTACAGCATCTTATAGCTGTGAAAAAACTAAAAACAATCTAAATATCCAGTATCAGGGAAACAATTAAAAGGTCAGGGTACATTCTTATGACAACTTAATAATTTAACACTGGTGAAAACAAACAGGCTGAAAACCATATATATGGTGTGATACTATATATACATGTATGGAAATATATATATATACATTTACAAGATAAACTACAATTGGTATCTCTAGACTGTGGGACTTTTGGGTTATTCTCCAAATTGTAGTAGTTTATATTTTACAAATTTTCCACATTGAGTGGTAGTCGCTTTTATTATTTAATTTTCAGAAATAAGAAAATCACTGATACTTTCTGAGAATAAATGGAGATGTTTTCTACAGGAACACTGTTTTTGAAGCATCATCTGATCACAAAACAGAAATCTTCTATTAAAGTAGAATCTTAAGCCATAAAGGGGGCAAGGGAACTAGGAAATAGAGCTATCTGAATCAAGAATACATTTCTATGACCCCTATCAGCATCTCATCTATATTTAACTGGTAAAGTATGCTGGGAAGAAGATTACTGTGAATGGACTATAAAATGGCTTTTTGTTTACATACAGTAATCATTTCCCAAGTCTAGGGTGCTGGCATAGCATACTGGTTGGTTAAAAGCTTAGGTTCCTGAGTCAGACCAAATGAGATTCAAATCTGCCTCTATTCTTATCTGGACATTAAGCTTCAGTTTCTAAAGCTATGAGCTTTTCCTAACCTAAGCCATTTTCAACCATATCAATAGGCTTTTACTCTTCATATGCAAAGTAATTCATATTTGCCTCTCTTAAACTTTAAGATCTGTACAGGCAAATATTCTCTGGCTACGTTCCACAGTATTATTCCTGTTCACAAAGTCCCCAATGTCTTACTGATGGGGATGTGTCTAATACTAAGTCATTCCTAATGGTCTGTACTAGGGCATTCGTTGCTCCTGAATAAAATAGGGGATTCATGTAGTTCCTTCATACACTATCATGTATGAAGGAGAATTTTGGTTATGGGAATCAAAAATCCATTCTGGAAAAATTACAGTCACAGAACCACACAGAATCAACAGATCCATTCTGGAAAAATTACAGTCATAGAACCACATAGATCCATTCAGGAAAAATTACAGTCATAGAACCACATAGACTGGAAAAATTACAGTCATAGTTGAGAATTCATCATGCAAATTAAGCCCATCTAATCAAATTCCAGATACAGGGGTCCCTGTGATAGAGGCTAGTAGCATTAATGATATAAATGATTTTATGATCTAAATGACTATATATAAATAACTTTATGATCTAACTGACTATATATAAATAGCTGCTAAACATCATCCATAAAAAGGAAGGAGTATGTGGTCAAAAGAAGCACCAGAACTACTATTAGGAAGTTAGGTACAATGTTCTTTGTATTGTGTGTATGTGTGTATAAATAAATCTTTTTAGGCTATGACTGATTACTGAGTATAAAAACCTTAAATGCCACTTGTAAGATTTGTGTGTATATAAATTCTTAAATTGTATTGCATTACCTTTTTCCAAAAATATATGACTATCACTTCCATCACTTTCCAATAACTGTTCTTCCAATATCATGCTGTCAAGTGAAATGGTATCCAGTGAGGTTTGTGAGGGGCTTCTTCTCATGTTCTTATAAGAAAAAGAGAGTGGAGCCAAGTTGGGTGGGCAACGTTCCTTAGGCTTTCCACTGTTAACAAACAAAAGTAGTAGAAAATCATCACATAAAAGGAAAAGGATACTTTCGAAAGAATACATCAAAAATATATATATATATAAAATATACACAAAGTTTTAAAATTATATTATCTAAAGATAAGCTCAAAGTATTTTCATATTCTGAAAAACTTATTTTTCCATGTGCTAATTTTAACAATGCCTCATTTATCATGGTTCTCTGTCCAAAGCCAAAAGATACTCATAAGCACACACACGTGCTTGTGTGTTGTATGTGCACGTGCACACACACAAACACACAATTAAACAAACTCCCAATCCAAATCCAAAAGTAAGTCATTACCTTAAGGATGACTGTGATTTAAGTGTTCTGATGGTGGGTATTTCTTCTTTGCTGATTTCCACATTCTCAGAGAGTGAAGTTTTTTCTGGAAGCAAATCTTCAGCCTTAAAGATTGACTCTATGGTTTCACTTCTTTTACTAGTTGAACTATTTGAAAGTATATTCTGATTACCACCATCATCAAATGACAGTATACTTGAATCTTCTCTGTAGTTTAAGACACTATTTGAATCTGTGTAAGATGAATCCTTTTTGCCGCTTGTTTCTGATCCAATTTCTCCTGAGCCACTTTGGCAAACAATTCCGCTACTTTCATCTTCGCTTATTTTCCCTAAATTTTTATCTGATAAATAATCCAGAAAAGAAATATCTTTTTGCAGATTTGTATCACTAGCTGATTTAAAAAGCAAAGGATCCTTCATAGGGACATGGCTAAGGTCAACACTCATAGATCTGTTGTCTGACATATGATTAAGGGTTACACTTCTAATTTGATTTATTCCACTACTAACTTGTTTTCTTTTTGAAGACAAAAATTCTCCATTTTCTGCAGGCAAATAATCCGGAACCATTGGGCTCACACTTTCAGAAACAGGAGACTTAAGAGTATTTGCTTGATCCACAGGATGTAACAAAAGAGCCACTTCTGCACTTTTAAGTAAAATTCCGATGCAAACAGATGTCTGACTAGCTGGACTGCCAGTCACAGCTTCTACATCTTTCCTTAAATTCTCTGAAAGCAAAATAAGTGACTCGTGGAGGAAAAGCAAGAGCAAATATTGGTAGTGATTGATTTGCATACTGACATGTTTACGAACATGAACTAGGACATGAATATCCGCATCTGATGATGGTGAAGAAAATCTTAAAAATGTATCTGAAGAAGGTTTCTGACCACCATTGGTCAAGGGATCAGATTCTGTACTGTAATACTCCTTCAAGAGCTTTTTTCGCTTCCATCGGCCAGTCAGATCACTAGACTCACTTTGTGATGTATTTAGAGAGATTTGACTACAAGTCTGCAGCGATTTTTGTGACATTGCATACCTTTTTGGTTGACAAATCCAGATGGAAAGAGGGAAAGAATCTACAAAATTTATTGGTCGTCCTTTTCCACTTTTCATCCCTTCATAATCTATCCAAAACTGAGAAAAGTACACAGCCCAAACATCTGTGGCAGCAGAGGTTTTAAGAGTGTGTTTATTCAACTTGGGGGTAACATTGCCTTTATAAACTTCATGAAGTTTGGTATCCTGTTCATGAGCATGTCTCTGGAAGATTGGATGCAGAAGATTAAAATTGTCACCAGATTTGGGGAAACTGGTATATGTTTTACTGAAAAAATCACAATCTTTGAAGTCTTGAAATAAAGCTTCTAAATCAGAATGTCGACAGTTTGGACAGTGTCTTGTATTTGTAGCAATCATTTCAGAACTCTGAATAGAAATTGCACGTGGTTGATCTTGATGACATTCAGATTTCATTTCAGAAGGAATAACAAACTAGAAGAGAAAAAAAAAAACTAATCGAGCCTGACTTACAAATCCACACAGCTTGAAGATAAAATGACAACACAGAAATCCTTTTTGACATTTCTCCCCAAAACACTATTTTTCTATCCTGACATAAAATATTCTCTCCCCCCAAATCTTATTAAACCAAATGAAAAAGGCTTAAATGATTAACAACTAAGAAAAGAACCAAAGGGGAATAAAACCACAATGAAAGATGTATGTAACACACGTATTTGTAGACTATCACAAAATAAAAGGGACAAAACAATTAAATCAAGCTAATCAATTATTAAGTGCTTAATATGCCCTGAGTGTGTGTATATATATACGCCTTGAGTATGTAAGTGCCAAGTTTGGAAAAGAGAATTTTTTGTCATAATATTTTAAATTCAAGTGATCTAGAGGATGACTAGATAAGTAAATGGAATGACTGGATAACTGTCATTTGAGTCATTTATTTGGGAGAAAACTATTAAGAAAATAAACGTAAGAGTATAGGTCAAACTATTTACTAAAATTATTTTCTACAAATAATAAAGCCCAGTCTTCAAAATATTTACAACAAAGAGTTCAAACTATACTAGTATTTTTTTTTAGCTTCCTTCCTTTAAAGTTCAAATATCCATGGAATTCTGATTATCAACTACTTGGTGGCAATAAAAAGGAACTTTCTATTATCTTTAGATATTAATAACAGAATAAATGCAACAAATAAAGCCCAGACACAATTTTAAAACTTCACTGTATTATTTACCCTTATTAAAAAAATTTTTCTCAGCTCTGGTAAGAAGCAGGGGGGCGGGAAATGACATTTAGGACTTCCCTGGTGGTGTAGTAGCTAAGAATTCACCTGTCAATGCAGGGTACACAGGTTCAATCCCTGGTCCAAGAAGATTCCACATGCTGCCAGGCAACTAAGCCCATGTGCCACAAGCACTGAAGCCCACATTCTAGAGCCACAACTACTGAGCCCGCACACTGCAACTACTGAAGCCCATGTGCCTACAGACTACCCTCTGGAACAAGAGAAGCCACCACACTGAGAAGCCTGCACACCGCAACTAAGAGTAGACCCTACTCTGCAGCTAGAGAAAGCCTTAGCACACAACGAAGACCCAGTGTAGTCAAAAATAAAACAAATTATAAAGAAAAAATAACTTATTTCTACTGCTTACCTCCAAATGGATGAGCAGTGGAAAAAATAAAAAAAGAAGAAAAGTAGAGAAAGAAGGAATGGGGAAGAGAGAGGAAGCAGTCCCTTAAAGTTTCTATAATTGAAAACAGATTAAAATTTAAATTGCAATGAAGTTGATTTATATTTGAGTACCCATCTTAAATCCTGGAAATTACAATGCTGTTAACTTTTCTTCTGTAAAAATGGTTTTATTCTCACAGCCACTTGTTTATATGGTACCTTTAGCATTAAGCCATCGACTCGAATATCAACATGCTCATCAGATTTTGAATTGTCATTCAACTTGTACACAGCCATAAATTGATTAAGACTTTGTTTTAAATCCAACACAAACTGATTTAACCATAAAATACTTCTTTCATCCACAGTAAACTGTAGTGCATTCAGTTGGCTATAAAGGTTGGGAGATGGAACTGTGGAGAAAAAAAATTTAGAAAGATTTTTAATAAACCGATAGTTCTAAATCTTCCCTGAGAACAGAAAACACATGTTTAAGCTTTATTCTTTCCACATTAACATTAAAATGTTTTACAATGTTATTTACAAAATTTAAGTGATACTATATGTGGAAGGGGATGGTAGCAAACATGTCTGGAGAGACAGGAAACATCTTCAATGCTTCACCAACACAAAAATATACAGTTTGATCTAAATCTGACTGCATAAATAAGAGGTATTGTTTGGATTTCTTTTCCTAATGTTACAGTCAACAAGAAGCAAACTTCAAAAATTTTACCTTCTTGCTCAAAGTATCACATCAAAGTTGTGATCCTCAGTCACTTATTTCTACAAGGATTTACTACCTGACTTAATCTGAATTCTCTAAAATGACAGAACCAAGCCTAATGACTAATTTCTTATTAAAGTGCTAAGTGAGACAGTTCTCCCTGAGGAGGCACCATTCACAAGTTTTTTTCTCCACTTAATCCTAAGCCTAGAACAGTATCTGGTGCCAAGTGAAAAATCAAGTATCTCTTGAATAATCAAACAAATACACTCATAGATCCTCCAAAACATTGGACTCTTATGGGTTGAATAAATGTTTTAGTGTTAATTTATGTTAAACTAATATCTATAATTAGAGTATATCATTCCCTGAAATCTGTATCTATTGCTTCATAAAAGCCATTATCATTCTCAGAGTATTTTGATGAAGATCCTTTATTCCAAAATTTCAGATCTATTCACTTTTACCAAAGCAAACAGTATGACTATCTAGAACTTTTACACTATGCTAATTTAAGGAAAATAAACACAAGGTGTGAGTACCACTAGAGAAGTGACACTGTAACAATGTCTTGAAGAGGCTTTGTTTTCTTTCATTCATTTTCTTTCAGCAGATTCAAAGAAGCCAACTACATTTACTGTATTGTATTAGGCACAAAGAATATAAAAAAGGTCACAGATCTTTCCTTTAAAAGTTCATGGATGATTACAACAGACATATATGAAAGTAGAAAAATTAAAGGACAACAGAGACATCTTATCGGGGATGTGGAGGTGCTTATCTTCAAGGATAGTAAGGAAGTGAGCTGCTGAGGCAATCACGTTGAGGGAAAAAAAGGAGAGGGAATCTCAAATATAGATTAGTGATAATGGCAGCCATAGAGAGATCTAGAGAGTAGTCCAGAAGAATAGAAGAACTCTGACCGCACATCTGCGACAGAGGAAGAAACTTAGTGCACTAAGCAGTAAAAAGATCTATATGCAGTTTCTAACAGGGGTCTACTTATGAAATAGGTTATTACGTAGCTATTAAAGATATTCAAAATAAACTTGTAGAAAACTAGGATCATTAAAGGGAAAGGACAGAATGTAAATCAAATATGTTAAACAAATGCATACATTCAAAACAGGACTAACAACACTATACTTATTGTTATGGTCTGAAATGCATCCCCTCAAAATAGACATACTGAAGTTCTAACTCCAAATACCTCAGGAATAACTGTATTTGGAGATAGGCCTTTTAAAAAGTCAATTATGGTCAAAATGAGTTCATAGGGGTGGGCCCTAGTCCAATATGACAGGTGTGATAAGAAGAGATTAGAAAACAGACACACACACAGGAAAGACCATGTGAGGAGACAACCATCTAGAAGCCAAGAAGAGAGGTCTCTGAGGAAACAACCATGCCAACACTTCAACCTAGAATTCCAGCCTCTAGAACTATGAGGAAATAAATTTCTGTTATTTAAACCACTCAGTCTGTAGTATTTTATTATGGTAGCCTTAGCAAACTAATACACTTTTATTAGCAGTTCTCTCTAAATAGTAGGCTCATGGGCATTTTTTTGGGGGGGATTTTCTTCATGTATAATATATAATGAATGCATATTTACAATTATAAAGAAAAACATTATATATTTTTAAAGTTGGAGCGCTTAACAGAAAGATGAAATGTGAGAACAGAAAATGAATCCCTCCCTGTACATAGGGATCCAATATTTTATGTTCTTTATTTCTGTATATGTGAAATTTTCCATAATAAAAACTTAAAAGTAGTTAAACATAACCAACCAGTTTCACTCCTAAATATTAGGGGGCTAAGATTCAAACTGCTGTGAAGGAATCTGATATTTATCAGAAGAACATGTATAGATTATAGAATATTTTAATTCCCTTGGTGCACATTAACAAAACTGATAAAAATAAATCTAGATTAGAAGTCAGAAATCTTGGAAACTATAGACTTTACTCTGAAGAAAAATTACTAGTTCAGTGAATGAGACATTATTTAAGGAAAACAGTGGGGGGTGTTGGAAACAAAGGGATTAACCAATTACAGATAAATGATTGTAAACAACTAGAGGGCAGAGAAATACAGTTTGGGGGTGAGGATGGGATGAGGTGGGAAGAATTTTGATTTAGAAAACCTATACTTGAGTTTCAGCTGTGCCACTTTATTCTTTATGAGGTGCTGAGCAAATGCCTTAACCTATCTTTTAATTTTCACAGTTTCTGTCAAGAAGGTAGAAGAGAAAACACATTTGAAACATACAAATGGACCACTGAAAAGCATGAAGATGGTAAGGATTAGATCCTAAACAATTGGTACAAATGAGGACTGAAATAAAATAGTTTGATTTTTTTTTCAAAGTAATTTCCAGGATATCTTCTTTTTTACAAAAAAGGCATGAGCATCAGAAATTCCCTTTGAAACTAAAAACCTATATTCAGTTCAGTTCAGTTCAGTCGCTCAGTCGTGTCCGACTCTTTGCGACCCCATGAATCACAGCACGCCAGGCCTCCCCGAAAACAACACCAACTCCCGGAGTTCACTCAAACTCATGTCCATCAAGTCGATGATGCCATCCAGCCATCTCATTCTCTGTCGTCCCCTTCTCCTCCTGCCCCCAATCCCTCCCAGCATCACAGTCTTTTCCAGCGAGTCAACTCATCGCATGAGGTGGCCAAAGTATTGGAGTTTCAGTGAATAATAAACAAATGGGCTAAGTAGGCCAGAGAATTTGGAGTTCCACTTAAAAATTAACCCATTTAAAATTAAAAATAACATAACCCATTTCATTTAAACACCTTTTTTCAACTATGATTTTCAACCAAAATAATGAAAAAGGTACCACATAAACAAAGGCAAATTTTTATTTGAAGAATCAGGTGAATTGAGACAACAGCAAAGAACACAAATAGTCATAAAGTAGCTTACATATAAAAATTCATGTAAGTCAATGTTTCTAACTAAAGACAAGTGCTAAAAGCTGTCCAAGGTATACATTTGGGTATCAAAACTCAGCCTCCCAAATCCTCTATAGCTAAATGGGTAACTTCATCATTATTTTTCAACAAAATATAGTTTTATATAAATGAAATATAAATGAGTTTTACTAAAGAAAAAACATTGATCTTATGCTACAAATAATCTAACTTTCATTCATTCTTTCATTTAACAACAGCTGCTAAGAACAAAAATGAGTCAAACCTCAGGAATAAAATTAAGCATGAATACTACACAGTTCTTGATATGAAGGATGCTACAAGCTAGTAAGGAAAAAGAACACAGAAACAAATTATAAGTATGTAAAAATGCTATACTAGAGTTATAAACAAAACACAATGATTATAAGGGTAAAGAACAACAGACTTCTGTTTCTTTTTTCACATTTATAAAACTCAAAAACTTAGCATGAAAAAAAAAAAAACTTCATGAGTAATGAACAAATAAAAACAAAATAGGAAATGCTCTTACTTGGAAAATCCTTCCCATCTGGATAGTAATACTCTGTGAACTCTATATAGACAGCTGACATTTCTTGTGGAAGATACAGGGATTTTTTATTGCAAGAAATCATACTTTTAGGGGAAGATCGACATTGTTCTGCTGTAGAGACCTAAAAAAAGAAATTAAGTTTATCGAAGTAACACTAAACAATGCCCTTTCCACCAAAGATTTATGCAACACAAACATCACTTCAAATTCTTAAAACTATTTCCAATAATTAACTGCCACTGTAATCTTTATTATATATTTAATTTCACATTAAACTGTTTTAAAATAATACGAATCAACTTATAAAACCATAACTTCTTTGGATTCTCATCAATTACAAACTCAATTCTGTACAAATTTCTTTGCAAATTTACTACTCTGAGGCTTACAACAACAAAATATTTCTGTAAGACTGTACAAATATATAAATGGCAGAGTCAAGATTCAAGTTTTAAAGACTACTTCCCAACTACGTACCTCATAATAATTCTTTACTATAATTCATTATTATGAAAAATAATATAACTATATACAGACCTTTAGTTTAGAATAATAAAAAAATTGTGGAGATGGACAGTGGTGATAATCACACAATAATGTGAATATACTTAATGTCAATGAACTGTATGCTTAAAAATGGCTAAAATGATAAATGTTATGTATATTTTACAATAAAAATTTAAAAATAACAATACAACTATAAATGCTCCTGTCAAACAGTCTGAACTTTCTTCCCAAAAAACTATTAGTTTTAAGATTCACATTACACATCTTTCACTCTCCACAAAACAGCTAATTATAATTACATCAAAAGCATATATACGAATCTCTCCAAAGTTCAACAGATAGCATCTTATCAATTTCATTTATTTATGCTTGCTTAGCAGACCTAGGTGGAGAAGAAAATGGCAACACACTCCAGTGTTCTTGCCTAGAGAATCCCAGGGACAGAGGAGCCTGGTGGGCTGCCATTTATGGGGTCGCACAGAGTTGGACACAACTGAAGCAACTTAGCAGCAGTAGCAGTAGCAGCAGCAGCAGCAGCAGCAGCAGCAGCAGCAGACCCAGCGATGTATCTCAAAGTTATTTTTTTTTGTTCATTCAACAAACATGTATATTTCTCACACAAAGTAGATACTCTTCACTGGTTTGTTTCCTTTTTATAAATTGCTAATCAAACCTTTTGATTATCTGTATAGTCTTCTTAAATTTAAGTCAGTCCCTTATATTATCTAATAAATTTTTCTATGTACTCATGGAAACAAATTCTTTTCAAGTCTAGAGTGTCAAGTTATTTTAGTAGATAATAGTTTTTTTCCTTTTTCTTTTAACAGTTTTCCTTTTCATCAAATTGGGATGAACATACTATTTTCTTCCAGCTACTTTTGCTCTGTTTTGGTTCTCTGTGTACGTGGGATTTCTTTATTGTACTTCATCCTTAATCATACAGGATTATGGGTGATCCTCCTTCCCCATTTCCATATGAACTTACTCAAATATAATGTATTACATATAGAATACTAAGAAAGAAACAATTGCACAATAAGAAAATAACTCTTACATCAATGCATCTCCAAACTGGTATCATTGATATCTGAGGCCAGATCATTCTTTGCTGTGGGGGCTGTAGAATGTTCAGCAGCATTACTACCTCTACCCACTAGATAGCAGCAGCAACCCCCTCTAGATGTGACAACCTCCCCCCAGCTGTGACAACTGTCCTCAGATATCACCAAGCGTCCCCTGCAGGGCATAACTGGTCCCAGTCAAACATTACTAAGTAAAATGAAAACTTTTCAGATAAAACCAAATTTCAAAGACATAGACTTATCAAAATATACCAGAATAATTCATAAATGATAATATATACTTGAAATCCTTTATTTTAAAAAAAAGGGTCATGTCCCTATTGTGCTGGTCTCAACAATTGGGATGTCAGACCATGCTGTATAATTATAGCCTGAATAAGACTGTTAGTATAAATGGGACAGAGTTCTTAGCTATAAAGTAATGTTCACAGGATAGTCAATACTTAGTTTGAATAAGCAAAAACTGCATTTTAGTTTCCTCCAAGAAGACCTTTGTGTAATATGGAATCTGGCTTCCAAAGAGAGGTCTCATCTTTGTTCCTGCTCCTGGGAGCTAATTCTAAACTCGGAATTTCCTCTTCATGGAAGACCTCTGAGACCACAACTGATAGTATATGCTTCACAAGATGACTCAGAATGGGACTGACCACACTTGATAGTCTTAGTGGTATTTAGAGGGTGAAGGCTTGTGTCATCTGGAATCAAGTCCACACATAGAGACTGAATTCAACTGTATGGGCAACATTTCATGCATATTATTAAATGTTTATCCTGGGAGGCACGGATGTTCTGAACTTGGAGCCCTCTCGAACTTCACTCCAGACTCTCTTCCTATTGTCTAATTTATATCCCTCCCCTGTAATAAATGAGACGCTGAACATGAACAACAACTAGTTCATGTAACAACTCGTTGGCCCATCCATTTTTTGGTTGCATCACTAAAATATATCCAATGATTACAACTATCTCCTGTTAAATGAATAACAAGTATTTCACTGAAAAATGCACTTTTCACACATTCCATTATAGCAAAGCTTCTGATGCTCAAGCTGAAACTCCAATATTTTGGCCATCTGATGTGAAGAACTGACTCACTGGAAAAGACCCTGATGCTTGGAAAGATTGAAGTTGGGAGGAGAAGGGGATGAAAGAGGATGAGTGCGTTCAGTGAGTTTTTCTAGTGAATTCTCAAATCTGCAGGCCATTCAGAGAAATCCGCAAACCTATGGTTGGTGTCAGAAGTCTTGTGCAAACTTGGCAGTATGGCAAACTGAGCACTTATCCTCACATTTTGCCTAATTCTGGGTAACCATGCAAACAAAAATCAATGAACTGGTATTTTCTATTCTGATTTAGTCATTTCACAAAGCTAGTCAGGATATTTATAAATAAAATGGTGGCACTGTTTATAAGAGCTGCTTGCAGGAGATACTAAAGGTGTTTATCAGAAGATTTAATTTAAAAAATAAAACATACCTGGTATATATTGAAATCAGCAAGTCTAACCACAACAGAACTAGACATTAACTTCACTTTGGATTGTTGAGGTAACGCTGAAGGCTTTTTGGAAGCCCCTTTCAGAGCTGAATCTATCTCTGTGGGAAACAAAAATCCCTTTCAATTTAGAGTAAAATTATTTTTAACAGTCACTCTTTTATTGTTAATCAGCTACTAGAAATATAGATGAACCCTAATTTCTCAAACAAGATAACATTATGTGGAAACACTTTATATATAAACTGATACAAGAATGTAAGTTGTTATGATGATTACTTTTTTATTTGTGATGATTATTCTTTAAATGGGAATCATACTTATATCACACTTAAGAAACTCTCATACAATAACTTTTGGTAAAACTCCTGTTAAAAAAAGAAGGCTACTTGTCATTTAGGAGTCTGTAATATTCTACACGGGTATCACTTCTACTAGGCATATTAATTTATAAAGTGCTTTCATCTATAATCCTATGATCTGAATGAGGTACAGGTATTTTACACATTAATTAAACACAATACTTATTTACAGAAAATATCATATGGTGAACATACACACACATTCACACATATACACACACACAATTAATATCAGGGGAATGACATAATGTTGGTATAGGTAAAATACCTGTTTGTGTGTGCTGGGGAGAGGCATGTGTTGGGGATTTAGGAGGTGAACCTACATTATGATCCTTTACAGCCTGTTTAAGCATTTCAACGTTGCACTCAAATTCATGTAACAACTCGTTGGCCCATCCATTTTTTGTTTTGGTTGCATCACTAAAATACATCCAATGATTACAACTATCTCCTGTAAAATGAATAATATGTATTTCACTAAAAAATGCACTTTTCACATATTCCATTATAGCAAAGCTTCTGATGCTCAAGCTGAAACTCCAATATTTTGGCCACCTGATGTGAAGAACTGACTCACTGGAAAAGACCCTGATGCTTGGAAAGATTGAAGTTGGGAGGAGAAGGGGATGACAGAGAATGAGATGGTTGGATGGCATCACCGACTCGATGGACATGAATCTGAGGGGAGCTGGTGATGGACAGGGAGCCTGGCGTGCTGCAGTCCATGGGGTCACAAAGAGTTAGACACAACTGAGCAACTGAACTGAACTGAACTGAAAGCTTCTAGTAATATATTCATTTTCTCAAGGGATTCTTTAATCTTCCAATAAACTTGAAGCTTTAACCGACTACAGACATTAATCTTCCTATAAAATATGAGGAAAATATTTAGAATTGAGAGAGAGTATCAAAAGAAAATAACCCAGGAGGATTTGTATCTAGAACCCAGGCTTAGCAGACCATCACTCAAAGTTTCAATAAGAAGCAGCACTGGCGGTTAACTTTCATTGAATTCTCACCCACCTGGCATAACCCCATTAGATAGAATCCTGGAAAATACCATATAGAAAAAAAGGTTCTTCATCAAAGATGTGCTGTAAAGTAACTGCTGATATACTGATATATATATATACATATCTTTGGAAGAAAAACTTTAAGTCAGGATTATTAGGTTTTTCTGTAGCAATTAAGAGAAGTAATACCTATGTAAAAGGGTTAAGAAAATAAAATCTACTTTATGACTACAAGTTTTACCTCGCAAATAGGAAAGATTTCTATGGTAAGAATTATATTCAATATATGTAAGTAACCAATGAATCAGGAGGACAGACAAAGTAACACAAAGTCCTTCAAACAAAACTCTAAATAGCCCAACCTTTAAATTTTATCAGGTACTGACACAGAAATGAACAATACTGTGAAATTGAAATTTGTAAAAATTTGATCATATTTTTAAAGTTCTAGAAAACTCTTTATAGCTATCTGTTTTTCCTTATGTGTATGAATTAAAAAATAAAGTCACATATCACCAAAATGCAAAAATGGATATAAGGTCCAGTTACTTAATTTGGCCATAAACATACATATTTTAGTTTTCATTATTTGGGGAGTGGGAGTACCTATCAATAGTTGATTATTAAAGAATCTATTAAATCTCACCTATTCATGAAATTTAGAAAGTACAGAAAAGTTTCAAAAAAGGTACCTGGAATCCTACAACTTAACTAAAATCACTGTTACTCTTTTGCTTTCTTTTTTTATTTTTGAATATACATAATTTAAAATGCAAAACATGTTAATAACTTTCTTTTGTCACAGCTAACAAAATAGTACAAATGTAGTCTTCTATATTCTAATCTTTCTCAATTTCTAACAATTATACTTGCTAATAATCTACATAAACCTCAACATAAGCTACATGAATGTTTTCTATGGCAATTATATTTTCTTTGTTAAGATACTGGCCAGGGGAAAAAATATTAAGTGTCTTGATCTCTTTTCTCCTTAAAAAAAAATAAAAACAAATGCAATAGATTGGCTATATAATTTAGAAGCAAGATTTACATAATTTAATGAAACTGTTATACAAACCTGCTTTGTGATAAGGGTAGTAATCTATAGTTAGCTGTGTAAAAGACAGTTGCATAGCCCCTCCAGTGATACGTCTGTTTGACTCTGGGGAAAGAAAAAAATGAAATTGAAAGAGAGATAGAGAAAGAAGGATTAAGCAAATATCAGAAACATTTCATTTACCACATTGGCAGTCCAAGCAGTGACAACTGTCTCTGTTACCAAGGTTAACACAATAAGGATTTTAAGAAATTCAATCCAAAAAAAAAAGAAATTCAATCCAGTAAATATTTATTGAACCCTTATCATATTCAAGTACTAAACTAAAAGGTGAGGATACAAGAATAGCAGAACTTTTATATTTACAGCCCTAACCAGATGCCAAGCACTGTTTTAAAAATTTTAAGTGTACTTATTTGTTTTTCATGATGAACCTATAAAACAGGTAACATTAATCTATTTACTTAACAAAATTAAATAGGTCAAGGTTGTACAACCAGTAAGTGCAGAGTTGGTTTTGAAACCAGGAAATCTTAACCACTACGTTACACCATCTTGCCTCCTATTGAATAAGCAATTGAATCTACTAGTTTAGGTGAATTATCTAAGTAACATAGTTACTTTAAGATTGGAAGTATCTAAAACTGCTTCTATTTTGTTATGTCTGTTTATATATTTTGTTTTAGATTCCACATATACATGAGTCATAGATAGGGTAAGGGAGAACGGGATAAAGGCCGTCAAAAGGTATAAACTTTCAGTTATCAGATAAGTAAGTACTAGGAATATGATGTACAACATGATACATATAATTAACACTGCTGTATGTTATATATGAAAGTTGTTAAGAAACTAAATCCTAGGAATTCCCATCACAAGGAAAAATTTTCTTAATTTCTTTAATTTTGTGTCTATATGAGATGATGGATGGGCACTACATTTACTATGATGGTCATTTCATAACGAATGTAAGTCAAATCAATATGTTGTATGTCTTAAACTTATACAGTGTTACATGACAATTATATCTTGATAAAACTAGAAGGAAAAAAATTAAAAGATTAAAAAAAAGTCCAAAGGTAAACAGTCAGTGTAACTCCAACATAAAAACCAAATACTAAAACAGCCCAGACAGTATTTCCCTAGTGGTGCAGTAGATAAGAATCTGTCTGCCAATGCAGGGGACAAGGGTTCGATCCCTGCTCCAGGAAGATTTCACATGCTGTGGAGCAGCAAAGGCCATGAACCACAATTACTGAGTCTATGCTCTAGAGCCCGTGAGCGCACATGCTGCAACTACTGAAATCCGTGTGCCTAGAGCCTGTGCTCTACAAGAGAGGCCACTGCAATGAGAAGTCTGTGTACCACAATGGAGACCCAGCAGAGGCAAAAATAAAAATAATAAAAAATAAAAAACCCAGCATGGACTAAACAAATACAAATTAGTATAAAGCTATGTACATACTCTCTATATTAATTTAACTCCAATTTATCTCACCTGGCAGAATTTCTAGTATAGAACTGTTGCTGCTGCTGCTGCTGCTAAGGTGCTTCAGTCGTGTCCGAGTCTGTGTGACCCCACAGACGGCAGCCCACCAGGCACCCCGTCCCTGAGATTCTCCAGGCAAGAACACTGCAGTGGGTTGCCATTTCCTTCTCCAATGCATGAAAGTGAAAGGTGAAAGTGAAGTCACTCAGTCGTGTCCGACTCTTAGCGACCCCATGGACTGCAGCCTACCAGGCTTCTCCGTCCATGGGATTTTCCAGGCAAGAGTACTGGAGTGGGGTGCCACTGCCTTCTCCGAATATAGAACTACAACCCCTTATTTAAAACACTTGGAGCCAAAAGTTTCAGAATTGCTTCAGATTTTTAGTAAAGTAATACGGTATGTATGTGAGGGTGTATGTGTGTGTTTGTACATAATCACAACACTGCCAGAAGGTCTTGAGACAGCACAAAATAATGCATGCTAAGTCGCTTCATTCATGTCCTACTCTTTGAGACCCTATAGACCATAGCCCGCTAGGCTCCTCTATCCATGGATTCTCCAGGCAAGAATACTGGAGAGGGTTGCCATGTCCTCCTCCAGGGGATCTTCCCAACCTAGGAATTGAACCCATGTCTCTTAATGTCTCCTGCACTAGCAGGAGGTTCTTTTACCACTAGCACCACCTGGAAAGTCCACACAAAGTAATGAAAGACAGTAATTCTTCAGCAAAATTCAAGTATTTACACCAAGTGGGTAAAATAAAGATGATAAGTAGCAACATGCTCATTAGATAAACTTGTGCCAGAAAATAAACTCTTTACAAACTTATGAAAAAGAATTTTGGGCCCTTCTGAATTTTAGAATAGCAGAGAACTGATTATAGATCTGTAGTGTAAGGAAGCTATTTTGGCAGAGGGGTTTTCTCCTTAAATAACATCTTTTATATTATTCGATAATGGAACAACCTAGACAGCTTATTAAAAAGCAGAGACATTACTTTGCCAACAAAGGTCCGTCTAGTCAAACCTATGGTTTTTCTAGTAGTCATGTATGGATGTGAGAGTTGGACTATAAAGAAAACTGAGTGCCAAAGAATTGATGCTTTTGAACTGTGGTGTTGAAGAAGACCCTTGAGAGTCCCTTGGACAGCAAGGAGATACAACCAGTCCATCCTAAAGGAAATCAGTCCTGAATATTCATTGGAAGGACTGATGTTGAAGCTGAAACTCCAATACTTTGGCCACTGGATGGGAAGAACTGACTCATTTGAAAAGACCCTGATGCTGGGAAAGACTGAAGGCAGGAAGAGAAGGGGACGACAGAGGTTGAGATTGTTGGATGGCATCACCGACTCAATGAACATGAGTTTGAGTAGAGCTGGTGATGGACAGGGAGGCCTGGTGTGCTGCAGTCCATGGAGTCGCAAAGAGCTGGACACAACTGAGCGACTGAAGTGAACTGATAAGGGAATATAGAATGAGGAATGTAAAAGAGTTTAGAAAACACTTTTCTCTGTTTTTTTTGGCTTATCACTTAACCTTGACCCCTCATTTTGATATTTTGGTTTGTTTTAACTTTTTTTGATTTGCCTTTCAAATCACTAAAGCAGAAGATGCCACCTATAAGCCGAATAACACAAAGGTAGACAAACAAAAAACAAATCTCTCCAAACTTCAAATCTTCTTTAACCTTTTCTGCTCCACCTATTTATCTGGCAGCTGATATCTGGTTGCCTTGAGAAGGCAGGATAACATCTATGGCTAAGTATCAAGGGTTGGTCTCAATATTCACTCTCACGGTTATAAAAATCCAGAGGAACAACTTTCACAGACATAGTTTTTGATTCAGGTCTGAGGCCCACAGGTTAGATAGCTCCATTTAAAAGAGTTCACCTTGGACTTCCCTGGTGGCAGAGCAGACAAGAATCCACCTGCAATGCAGAGGACACAGATTCGATCCCTGGTCTGGGAAGACTCCACACGCTATGAAGCAACCAAGTCTGTGTGCCACAACTACTGAGCGTTCCAGAGCCTACAAGTTGCGACTACTGAACCTGAGCGCCACAACTACTGAAGCTTGTGCCCTCCAGGGCCCACGGACCGCAACTACTGAGTCCATGTGCTGCCACTACTGAAGCCTGTGCACCTAGAGCCTGTGCTCCACAAGAGAAGCCACTAAAATGAGAGGCTCGTGCACAGTAACGAAGAGGAACCCCTGTCTGCTGCAACTAGAAAAAGCCCACACAAAGTAATGAAGACTCAGCACAGCAAAAAATAAAATAAATAAAAATTTAACAAAGATTCTCAGCTTGATTCTCGTGCTCATCAAGGTCTGAGAACCAATGTCTTAGAAGTAGGACACTGAGACCTTCTAACAATTATGGGCCAGGGACGCTCTGAAGGATATATAGAAATGCCTAGCACCTAGCACACAGATTTTCAAAGTGACCAAGGCCAGCTCCCTGTTAGCCCATTACCTGTGTCCATTACATAAGGAAAAATAAGAGAAGCTAAAGCTAAAAGAAAACACTTTCCTAATTGGAATTTGGCCTCCTGACCAAATTTAGGGACGATCTGGAGTAAGGAGACAGAAAAAATTTAAACAGTCACATAGTTGTGTTTATATGCACAAGGGAGCAGAAAATAGTAGATAAACCATCATGCTGAAAACACACATGTATCACTTCTCAGCCTTTGGGCTAAAATCAAGTGAAAATACATGTGCAAATAATTATGACTTGAGTATGGACTAAAATTTAATTTATGAACAATTTCAAATTTATGAAAGAGCTAATTCAAAGGCAAGTCTAATTTTTCATTATCTTCTAAGAATGTCAGTTTTTAAATAAAAAAAAAAACACAATTTTACCATTAGCATTGACAGCTAACAATGAATTATCTTAAGGCACTAACTAGCAAAGCAAAGTAAAATTTTATACCAATATATACTCCTTAAAATTATACCTTTCATCTGTGTATCTGAATGAATCATAAAATTATGACCAGTTATTTTGAGTACAGACTACTTATTACACATGAAAAACAATCCAGATGTGCAGTAAATTTTAGAGAAAACCAAAATAGTTTCAAATAGCAGTTTTTATTACCTTTTTCTTTAGCATGAATATCATCACATATGTGTAGATCTAGATGAGAAATCACTAAATGATGGGAGGTTTCTTTAACATCAAAGTCACTGAACAGTTTCACAATTGCGTCATTTAGATCAGGAGCATTTGAAGTCTGTGGTGTCTTCGCATGCTGGGTAGACGGGGCTACCGCAGAGCTCTAAAAGATTTAAAGCTGCCTTGTCACTGCAAGTTAAATATTTGTCATTCCCCACTCGAGAAAACTTAAATATTTTTAATGATAAAGTCATAAAAAATAAGCAAATACATTTTATTTTGCATCAGTAACTAAGTTTCCCTAAAATATTTTCTAAATTATATAGGAATAAAACTACAACCTAAAAACTAGAGAACTATAAACAATCTGAATATGAACCTAATATGCTTTAGTAAGTATCTGAGTAGCTATATTTACATATTTATAGCCCTTCCTGTTTGAGAAAATATATTTATTAACTATTAAAGGCAACTTATTTAAATATTATTAGTTCTATATATTAAAAATGAAAACAAATGTAAGCCCTGTATATATTAGCTACAAACACTATTATATGCCCTGAAGAAATAAATAATTATTTTGTAAAACCACTTGTGATATTATTCAGTACTATAGGTGCTCTTAAGAGGTATGGTATGTCTTCTGAACTTGAAGAAGCCAGAAAACAGCAGAGGTTTATAACAGTTTGTGAGTTCACATTCTTTTCTCCCCAGAGAGAAAACATAGTATACTGTTGAAGTATAAAGACATTTGTGAACGTTCAATAGCTTAAAATAACTCTACATACCTAAGTATACTATGAGATGATCTGCATATCTGTTAACCATAAAACTATATATGAAACTTTGGTAACAATTAAAAGAAGACCAGATTTGTTATTTAAAATATTTTTAAACTTTCTAAGAACAATTCGCTAACAAAAGTATAGTTATCTACAGAAAATTAAAGTACTATATACACAGCTTATATACAATATATACCTTCTTCATAGTAAGAACTATAATCATACTGTAAAAAGAATTTCAGAGTGTACTCAGTAAATGAGAATCTCTCGATGAAAATGACCGGGGCCACATTATTTAAAGGAAAACAAAGATGAAACAGTTGTGAAGCCTTAAATTCTAGGGGTTCAGGTAAGCTTTTTTACTAATTATTAAACTGATTTTCATCAGAAAAATCACTTTTTCTTATGTTTTCCCCCATCTACTTTTAAAGCTTTACAGACTATTATTTATGTCTATGATGGTAATATTTTGAAAGAAAACACTCTCCTGTATTGCTTTAATTATGTTTCCTGTCTTTCATCAAGATGAATACTGATACAAATAAAAACATAAGCATTAATCTCCCTACAAACTCTTTTCTTCGTAGTAAGGTACATTCAGGTTTTTGGATGCTATTTGTAGGGGGGAAAGTGGGCCACTATAAACTCTTGCCTCATGAATAATCTTTAAAAAATTCTTAATTTTCAAGTTCGTAAAGCTCTCAAGTTCTAAGTTGAGCAAAGGAACACAACTACTTCACTCTCTAATGCACACTCCTGGTACCTCAAATAATACCTAAAACAGTGATGTGACAACTACCACCAAAGAAAGAAACTCCACAGCAATGTCAATGGCTAAGTGTAACTACCATAAAATATTAAGGAGTGACAAAAAAAGGCTAACTAAATACTAATGACATGGAAGGAAACTATAGCCATTTGCTACTACATCCTTTCTAAACTATGAAATGATGCAGATGCTTAGACAAAAAAAAAAATCTGTAAGGAAATAACTCAAAATGCTAACACTGGTTTTGTTATGGTAGTAACATTATAGAATTTTTGTCCTTGTTTCTCATTTCCTAACCTGTATCTTTATATAGCTTCCTAATCTAAATTCTATTTTATATAATGACATCTATCTACATATTGCATAAATAAGCTATAGCAACATCAACACTTTGTCTATTGATCTTTCAATTATCATCTCTGTTAATGACATCCTAAATTATAATACATGAATCATCACTGCAAGCTTTAACAGGACAGTGTTATGATGGTAATACTGCAAAATGTTACCTCCTGTACTTCCTTAATTATTTTTTCCACTCCAAAATGGAACTCATTATTACCTTTTCTTAGCCTTATGTCCCCTAATCAAACCTGCTTCCTTCTGTACTTATTCTTCTTGTTAATGGAATTACTAATTATTCAAGAAGTTTTCAACTTTTCTCTCTTCTCTGTCCTCAACTGATAAAACACTCAAATATCTTTCCCCAATTTGGCTTGTCTTTTCTTCTTTCAAACCATTACTAGAGATCCAAGTCTACTCCTTCCCTAGAGTGGCAGCCTTCCTACTCTTCAGTCTACCCTCTTATAATACCACCATGTCATACTTAACTTTTGTTTCCTATTTAAAAACTTCCATTGACTTCTATATGCCCATGGGAAAAGTAAACATATAATGCCCATCATGTCTAGTGGCCACTTCTGCTTAAACTCAGGCTACTTCCCTCAGAAAACCCTATTCTATGCTATGATCCAGTACTCAGTTCATCAAACTTTTAAAATTAGATTCCCACACAGAATTATATACAAAGACTTCTTATTGGATAAATATTAATTATTTGGTAGAATGATACATGATTCACCATCAATTCTCTACAGGTTCACCATCAATTCTGTTTTTTTAGCTTAAAGCTCTGGGAAACTTTGTTCACATCAATAGGTAGGCTGGAATGAAATCAACATTATTTTTAGCAAAGCAACATGATTCTTTGAACTCTTTCAAGTCACATGCCAGGATTCACAAAGTGATCTACTGTAAAAAAATTATTTTTAATAGTCTAGCAGCAGGCATTTATTAAATCTTCCTTCAAACATGTTGAAAGCAAAGAAGTGGAAATCACCTAATGTGTTAGTTTGTCACTGGTCATTCACATCCAACATGGACAGCAATATTTCAAATTGCCTGTCATTTCCCAGAGATTTTTGGGTCAAAACCCTCCTGCCCGACTCACCATCCACCACTGACAAATCTATCACAGTAAGAACCAGATGAGTAAGAAGAATGCCTTTCATTTGTAAAGTAGGATACTAGAATAGGAGTAATTATGGAACTGGAGAACCAGACTGACATCTTAACACAATAAAGAGTATACATCAAAATGGAAGACGTGAAACAATTTTCTTAAAACTTGGGAAGTTGTCACATATTCACAAGGTATGTATACATCACTCTCAAAAATAATGCTCTAGTAACACTAAACCCCTTATCTTTATCAGATAACACCATGCTCTCTATCACCATCATACTTTTGTAGATTCTATTTCCTCATCTGAAATACCCTTTCTCTCACCTGTGAACTCCTACTCATTTTCAGACTTAACTTCATTATCCTCTTTGTGAAACCTTTCCAAAGTCCATCCACAAGCAGTTGGTTTAAAACTTCTCTATCCTTCTATAATCTCTCATCCCTCTTTTTTGTGGCTGCTGAGTCTTCACTGCTGCGTGCAGGCTTTCTCTAGTTGCAGTGAGCAGGGGGCTACTCACTATTGTGGTGTGCGAGCTTCTCATGCAGTGGCTTCTCCTGTTGCAGAGCACAGGCTCTAGGGCATACCTGTTGCAGGGCATAGGCTCAGCAGTTGTGGTGCACACACTCAGTTGCTCCAGTGAATGTGGGATCTTCCCAGTTGTTCTTGTTGTTCAGTTGCTCGGCTGTGTCCGACTCTAAAGACTGAAGTCCGCCAGGCTCCTCCATCCATGGGATTTACCAGGCAAGAATACTAGAGTGGGCTGCCATTTCCTCCTGGACCAGGGATCAAACCCACATCTACTGCACTGGCAGGCAAATTCTTATCCACTGTACCACCAGGGAAGTCCCTCATCCCCATTTTTAATTCTGCACTCTAGCACTTATGTGGGACTGCAATGATCTGTTTTACATTTGATTCCCCATTACATTCTGCGATCCTTGAAGGCAGGTTCAGACAATATTTACTTTTACATCAGTAGCATCTAGCCCTGCACCTGATGACAAAGCAGGCAGGCAGTAAACAATGCCAATTTGACAGTCACAATAAAGCCTAAATTACCACGTATCAGTTAGATCACCAACAAAGTACACATCTAAGATGCAATTACTCTATTTCCAATGAAATAATTCATAGAAGTATGATTTCACAATATCCATTAAGTTTTTATTGGATAGACATAAAAAGTCAATCATACTAATAAAACTATCAAAAGACACTACACACTGGGCTTTCCAATTTCCATTCTACAAAAATCTTCATGCTAAATTCTCAGTATTTAGTACTAAGAAAGGTTAGAAAACTTTTTCTTTTTAGGAAAAAAAACTAGTAATGCTTCTAATTTTAAGAAAGTGATCATTAAATAGCTTCTCTAATTTTTGTCCCAGTCATCAGACAATTCTAACAGCTTTGTGTTCACCTTCAGCAATTCCCTAGGGCTTTTATGTAAATCCTTACATTCCCTCCCTTGACTATAATTACCCAGGTTTTCTTCTTTGGGACTTTAGTAAATTTTAACTTGCATTTTTTTAAATTTCCTGAAAATATGTATTTATAACATCCAAATACTTTTATGTTATCATTACGTCTAGTAACAGGCACACACTTGCAAATAAGATATGTACTATATAGACAGACATATATTTGATATATAAGAAAATTCTTGGACTCAAAGTATTATAATCTATTTCACACAGAGAAAACAATTAACCATTCTGATTTTTAAACCACTTACATGTATAGCGAAGTGTTTTTCCTATTAACATTTAATAGCATACCTGTGTAGGTTCAGGAGCCATACTCTTCCTTTGTTCTGTTGATTTTTCTATTGCTTCACTAAGAGATTTTGCATATTGTACCATAGCCTTCAACTGGGAATCCGTTAAAACCCATAATAAGTCATCCAATATTAGAACTAACTTTGTTGCAATGACATTGCAGTCCTTTAACTGTCAGGGAAAAATGATTCATAAAATTAAGCCAATTAATAAAACTTATAATGAACTTGTATTTTTCAAAAGTTAAAATTTTTTCAATGATTTAAATAAATGCTTCCTTTATCACCAAATAGTTGTTGAGTTCCTATAATATGGAAGAAATATTTCCTAGTATTGGAGATATAGTGGTAAAAAAAAAACTGATAGGTTCCTTTACCTTAACAGGTACATGTTACATAGGTATAAGCATTTATATAATTCTGCATTTATAGCTAAAATCATGTAATTATCAATGTTAATGCAACCCAAACTGACCCCTGAAAAATGCAGGGGTTAATGCATATAACTTATAATTGGTCCTCTGTATCCAAGGTTCCTCCATATCCAGGGTTCCTCTGCATCCTCGGGTCCAACCTGGACCATGTAGTACTGAAATATATACTATTGAAAAATATCCACAAAGCTGTGTGGTTCAAGGGTCAACTGTAATGCTAGTAGAAAAGGAGGCATTAAAATTAATTAAAAACTAAAATGCTATTTTAACCACATTTCACAATATTTGTCTTAAGTGTCATACTCTGAAAAATTCTTTCAACTGAGCCATGTTTTTAAAAAAGTGATTACTTTCCCACATTAAATTTCATCAAAGTCTATGGTGGATTTTCAAATGCTGACATCCTTAAGCAGCTACCTTCCATATTTATCTAAATATCCAGTCATATCTTAATAGCCTTCTAAAACTAGTAGTTTTGGTTACTACTAGTGAAGACTTTACTGTTTACCCACTCCTGAGGAATATTCAATAGAAGACATGAAATTATAAAATAGCTACTATTCAATAAATATTTTGTAACTGAGAAATCTATTCAATTTATCAAAAATAAAAATACTAATATTAAACCTAATGCTATCATCACACCAGATTTCTTCAAATATTGCTTGAAGCACTATATTTCCTTTTATTTTGCACTGCTTTAATATGCCAATATTTCACCTATAAACAATTTAAAATTTTTCATCAATTCCAATAGTTATCACATGAATCAAAAGGTAACTCTGTTGACTTACTCTTCTTTTAAGTGTGACTCTGATTTTTGATTGGTTGGTTATTAATCGAACAGGAGCACACATAATTTCAAGATGTGAGCTTTGGGTAGCATCTGCCTCTATTCGAATCATCTGCCAATTTATTTCCTTAAAGGTCAAGACCTAAAGGGAAAACAAGAGATTAGCTTCACAGACACAAAACAGAATAAGAAAAAATGTAGATTTATTAAAAAAAAAAAAAGTTGTTACAAAAATGTATCTTGTGGGATTTCCCTGGTGGTACAATTTAAGAATCCACCTTCTAATTCAGGGCACATGGGTTCAATTCCTAGTCGGGGAACTAAGATTTCCATGTGCCATGAAGCAACACATGTCGCAGAGCAACACATGTCGTAGAGCAACTAAGCTCCTGCGCCAATTAGAGAAGCCTGTGGGCCGCAACAAGAGAAGACCCTGCGTGTCACAACTAGAGAAAAACACTCAAACTGCAGTGAAGACCAAGTGCAGCCAAAAAAGAAAATGTATCTCTTCACAAATTTTCACATGATATTCTAGATCTACTCACTATGCTTTAACTTTTAATTATATACTTTCAAATTCAGTAACACATTTCCATAATTATATTCATCATCTGTAAAGCTGTTGACAATTTTATTCTAAGTAATTTAATTTTAATATAAAACACAAAGAACATTTGAATTATGTAACCAAAAAGAATTTAACATATTTTAATTTTGTAAATTTAAAATTCAATTCTGAGTAGCTTAGAAGTTAAAATAGGACTCATTAAATAACTCTGTAAGTTGAAAGTTTACAGTAAAAACATTAAAAATGTACATTTTATAGTTAAAAAAATAATACAGAGAAAAGTATAGCTTACAGGAAAAAGTAAATCTAGTAGTATGTGAATATAGGCAACCATAAAAAGTAATTATTTTAAATAGACTTTAATATTAATCAATGCTAAAACATTTTTAAACAAAGAAAGAAAAATAGAATCTTTACCTCTCCTCTCTGTGGATCTTGAATACGAGTAAATCTTAAATCTCCATGTTCCCAGTTTGCATTTACACTATAGATTCTTAGCTGGGAAAGTTCAAAGGAGGCATTAAAGGCTTTTGCTCCAATGCGAATGACAATAGAATTTACAGAAACAGTAATTCCTTCAACTACTTTTTCAGCAAAGCCATATTCACTGGGAAAACAAAGCAAAATATAATGCATGAAAGCCAAAAATAAATCATTAAAAGTGAAGAAGTTTTCTGTTAATATTCTCACACAAGTACACAAATTGCTATATTACTCATTTTTGACAAAACGAATTTTTGTTAAAACAGTCTAGTCTGGTTACATGTAAGTTACAAAAAAAAAATGCTATTTCAAAATGCTAAAGGTTTTATAAATTGGTCTCTCTAAATTATTACAATCACCATCCAAAGTTGCCTGCTTTAAAAAGCATTAGTGCAGAGAACTGGCATCAATAAAGTAAATAAGATGGCTAAATTCTTGACACAAAGAAGGCTGTAGACGCCAACTGGAATATAATCTCGTAGTTTAGGGATAAGACCAGAAAAAGTTAACATTATATAATTCAATTCAGTAAATATTTATGGAGCATCTACAGTGTGAACAATGCTGCTGCTGCTGCTCCTGCTGCTGCTGCTAAATCACTTCAGTCGTGAACAATGCTAGGACCAAAGAAAACCAAAACAGAGTTGTGGCATTACAGGGTTTGAAAGTTACTTGGGGAGGAACAAAAAAAAAAACATATCCTAGTAACTGAAATGAGGGACTCTGTCTTTAGGTGCTTTTTTAAAAGGAATCATTAGACCCAGAGGGAGGATAAAGGGAGGAGGGAGGTGGGAGGGGGGTTCAGGAGGGGGAACTTATGTAAACCCGGGGCAAATTCATGTCAATGTATGGCAAAACCAACCAATATAATATTGTAAAATAATTTGTCTCCAATAAAAAATAAATTAATTACCAAAAATAAATAAATAAATAAAAGGAATCATTGGTACACTCAGTAGAGGAAGAAACTGTTTATAATTAATGAGAAATATATCCAGAAAAGAAAGATGAACTTTTCTCAAGGAGAGATAAGAAGGAAGGAAAATCTTTAAAGAGGGAAAAGCACGAGCAAAGACACAGAGAAACAATAAAGGTCATGTTTCAAGAATAAGTATACATGTATATATATTTAAGTATATATGTATGCTGAGTCCCTCTGCTGTCCACCTGAAACTATCATAACATTGTTAATCGGCTGTATTCCAATACAAAATAAAACGTTTTTAAAAATGATAAGTGCAGCAAGACTTAAATACAGACTAGACTACTGATACATTTTTGCAGGGGGGTAGTGAAAGTTTTTGCAAAATTGGCACCTTACTTCAATCATGACTATTATTCCAAAATCTGTATCAGATTTCTTGCTGAAACTTCAGACTGTAAAATTCAAATGTCCATCAGATAGCTCTACTTGGCTGCTTCTCACATATTTCAAAACCAACATCCAAAAAGTGAGGTCATCATTTTTACTGATCATGTACATTGTTCCTCTATACCTGCTATGCTTCTTGATTTACTATCCTAATAAATAAATAAAATTACTTATCTTTCCTAAAATTCAGATGACTTATCTTTTAAATCAGGATATACTTTGTAGCTTACATTTGGACTGTATGAAATAACGCATATGAAGCAAAAAGATCATCCCTGGACTCATGATACTTTAAAAGGTGTATTATTTGTAGTATTACAAATATTAGTATTACGGTATTATTAATACTACTGGAAGTCTATGAGCCTCAGTTTCCTCACTTGTAAAATGAAAATAATAGCTATTTCAAAAGGTTGTTGTGGTCTTTAAGCAGCATGTTATTTGGGAGGAGTTATTATGACCCTAAGAACAAATATTGGTCACTTAGAAATATTTCTGGAGTTGGAAGAATATTTTTATAATAATTATCTGAGAATACTTTTGGAATATTCAAACCTATCTACTCTAATCTATGCACATTAAAAAGTTTTACAATTGTATTGGAGGATTTACCATCAGAAGAGTAAAGGCTGAATGACTAAAGTCTACATCTTTCTGATTATATCATCCAGTATAAACTAAATTTCAGTTTACAAAAATCTCTTCTGAGTTTGGTTAATCTCCACATAGACATCTATCTCTATGTGAAGTGAAAAATCAAATTCCTGAACTTACAAAGTTTACTAAACTACCTGTCTACGGGAGCACTGTTAGCTTACAGGGCCTACAAAGAAGGAAGGGCTAGCCTATTAATTGTTAATTTCCCTCTATTTTAATCTCTTAGCTAAAAACAAAATCAAATGGATCAGTTTTTCCCTAAACTGCATGACTATAAAGAACTGAAGATATATACTCGTATTCTTGACAACCATTCTAGACCTAATGAATCATTCATTTCAAAAAAGGAGCCTAAAAAACCCTGCAGATTTTTATAAGTACCCTAAATGACTTACAATTTGGCAAGTGTGGAAAACATAGAAATAGATTAACACACAAAGCCAAAATTATAAAGCTTGTTGGTACTATAAAAACATGAATCAGGAAAAATACTGTCAACTGCTTAGCATACAATAATACCTAATTTAAGCCACACCTAATTAAAATAAATCATTTGTTTATAACAACTTTCCTGATCTACTTTTGCCCTTTTAATAGTCTTATAAACATCTCAGATTTTTCTCCAATATTTCTGACTAGCCAATTTTAAGATCAACTGCTTCTACCTGGGTTTCCCTGGTGGCTCAGCTGGTAAGCAATCCACCTGCAATGTGGGAGACCTGGGTTCGATCCCTGGGTTGGGAAGATCCCCTGGAGAAGGGAATGGCTACTCACTCCAGTATTTGGGCCTGGAGTTTTCCATGAACTATATAATCCATGGGGTTGCAAAGAGTTGGACACAACTGAGTGACTTTCACTTTCACCTTTTCCTCCAATATTTCTGACTAGCCAATTTTAAGATCAAGTGCTCCAACCTAATTTATCTAACCTGAAATCATAACCTAAACTTTAAAATCTCAAATTGCTGGAAAATACATAAACTACAAAAATGTTAATGTGAAAGGTCTTTTTCCCATCACTATTACCTATAGTCCAAGTATAAACTGTATATCTGATAAATCTGGCTTTCAGTCAACTCTCAGCAGTGGATGGATCACCATTCGATCCCCATGTGAAAAGTCAACGATCTGACTGTAGGTATTCTCACAGAATGCATTAATACAAAGGTGGTTCAACCTTGGTAAAAGAGAAGGAAAATGTGAGAGAGAGTATGTGTGTGTACCTGTATGTGCACGTTCAGTCTCAAGAAGAATTTATCACTGGTTCTACACAGCACATAGAATACTGTAATGTTCAGGGCTGCCATGTTGTACAACTTGAGGAGGCACTAATCACATTAAAATCTATGTAAACTTTTTACATGAATACCTGTACAACGCAAAAATAGTGCAGAAAATCTGTTTTGAAGAAATTATATATAAAACAAGATCCAAGTTTACTGAATGCAAAGATAAATAGGCAAATTTTTAAATATCTATTTTTTAAGAACCACTCTAACTTCTCAAGATGGCTTTGTGAAATGCTCTCCTTTACTTTGTGAAATGCTCTCCTTTACAGGCTTCTACTTTATTAGCATCTGGTTTTTATCTATCAAAATTCAATCTGTATAAAGTATGAGTATTCTCTATTTAATGAATTTTAAAGCAACCCAAAAGGTCTATACTTTTTTAAGGCATCAACTTAACTCTTAGAGTCATAAAAGGTCGACTCATGCACGGAACAAATGTTATGCAGAGAAAGTGTTGAAAGACCAAGTAAGAGACAATCTGATTTATCAACCCACTCCAGTGTTCTTGCCTGGAGAATCCCAAGGACAGGGGAGCCTGGTGGGCTTCCGTCCATGGGGTCACACAGAGTCGGACACGACTGAAGTGACTTAGCAGCAGCAGCAAGCTCTTCTTCCATTTTCTGCTGCTGTTCTACCTTTGACTGATCATCATTATTTAATATCAGGGAAAGCTAGATGAATAAAAGAAGCTAAAAATCAATTCTGCTACTTTTGTAAAATGTTTACTAAAACTATAAAATGTTTGATGGGAGAAGTGACTGAAATAGAGACTGAGGCTAGGAAATTTTATTTTATGTCCTATTACTGCAGATAACAGAGCTGACTACAGAAAAAAAATTCCCTTTGCCAATCATACATATTAATGGATAGCTTACCTTTGTCCTGAAGCAGTTGCAATTGGTGATGGGCCATT
The DNA here is from genome assembly GCF_049115385.1 of Moschus berezovskii. Lineage (NCBI taxonomy): Eukaryota > Metazoa > Chordata > Mammalia > Artiodactyla > Moschidae > Moschus > Moschus berezovskii. The sequence goes on from NC_142465.1 coordinate 68,743,392, forward strand.
TGGGTTTCGTGGTTCTTCACATGTACTCATTTCCATTATTACTTTATCCAAGGACTAATAAAAACACATTTAAAATATAAACATTAGATATTTCATTTTATGTATAAGGATATTATTTAAGACTACTTTCTCATTCATTTCTTTAGGAGCAAAGAAAATAAAGCAGAGTCATTTTAAATGTCTCTTTAAAGGTCTAAAAAGAGAAAATGCTCAGTTCTTTCTCAAGGCACTTTTATCTGCTGGGAAACCTTATTACAGGAGTACAGTAGTAGCCATATACTGTAAGTAGTAGCCATATACTGCTGAGACCATCAGGTTTCACAGAACCATAATTGCTAACCTCAGAATTTACATTACTAATTGATAGATTACTTATTTGTAAATAGGACTAAACAACCTCTAAAAGCTTCTCCCAATCTAATTCCTGAGGTTTAAAACATGTGATTATAAAAAATATGAAATATACAAAAATATGAAAAAATAAACACTCTAAATGAAGAAGTTCTTCAGGCTAAGTTTTTCTTGAAGAAAGATCGAATATCCTTTGTAGTCACCACTAACACATCTCCAGTCATCTCTTCATTCTCTATTTAATATTGAACTTGTCTGAAACTGCCTTGTGCTGTTTACTTGTTCACTGTCAGTCTCCTTATAAAAATATATGTTCCCTCAGGGCAGAGGGGAAGCATTCAATAAGTTTTGGTGGAATGAATGAATCAGTAAATGACCAAATAATCAACTTTCCTTAAAAAGTAAAGTACATTAAAGAATATATTATATATGAGATTAGTAAAAGCAGAAACATAGAAAATCTGGATCAAACTTTATTAAAAGAAGAAGCCCACAGTATGTCAATAAAGAGTTAAAAGATACAATAAAATATACTAACTTAAAATATAATACTCTAGACCTGAAGAACTTTAAAGACCCTCTCATTTTAAAGTTCAAATTTCCCATTTAAAGACTGAGAGAACTAAATACTATCAAAATAGAATGAAAGCTAACAAAGCCATAAGATTATGTTTCTAAGAAACAAAATATTAAGAGTAAATACACAAATATAAATGCTTATTTCTGAGGCAATTCAGAACTTACCAAACAGATGGGATGTGTTTTTAATTTTGTCCATGGTATCTATAAAAGAAAATTTTTCTTTAAAATGAATCATCAAAAAAATAATTTAAAACAGTAACCAACACAGATGTTTCCTTAACATAGTGATAGACATACCAAATTATATCAGATGGTTTAAACTGAACAATTCATTTATACTCTTGAAATCAGCTGCACCTATTTTATTTTTAAAAAGATTACGATCCTTATTTTCTTGGTCATCTTTTTAAATAAAAATTTCAGGTTCTACTAACATTCAGTTCAGTTCAGTTCAGTTCAGTCGCTCAGTCGTGTCCGACTCTCCGTGACCCCATGAATCACAGCACGCCAGGCCTCCCTGTCCATCACCAACTCCCAGAGTTCACTCAAACTCATGTCCACAGAGTCGGTGATGCCATCCAGCCATCTCATTCTCTGTCATCCCCTTCTCCTCCCGCCCCCAAACTTTCCTAGCATCAGAGTCTTTTCCAGTGAGTCACTATATGCTTTTTCTCCAGTTCTGAAAAATACATTTTGATTTTATAGTTTAAGAATTCCCGGCAAAGCTTAATCAGTATTTTGTTCATTTAATAATCTTTTCAATTCTAGAATTCCAGTCAATTTCCTTGTAGATATTCAAGACAAACATAAAAGTAAGACCATTAATGTTAAATGGAAGTAATATCAAATAATGTTCAAATAAATTCTATACTAAGGATAATATTTTTTGAAGACATTTGGGTTTATGGAAGGTAAAACAAAAATTAAAGGTGACCATCAAAGGATATAGCAAACTTTCCACAATCTTTTCTGTATCGCCCAATTTTAATTTTAGCATGCACTATTTCTACTGAGTAGGCTCTCAAACTAAGCCTAATCTTTAAGACAAAGAAGTGATATAATGTGATTAGAGTCAAAGATAATAAAAAAGCTTAAGTTTTAATAAGCAGGTATAATATTAAAAAAAAAACTTTAAAATGTTCAAAATAAGAAACAAATGGGGAAAAGAGACAAAATTTCAAATAAAAGTATAAATATTAAATTTTAAATAAAATTAATAAATAATACAGAAAAATTTATTTTAAACAATAGGGATGAAATAAATAAAATGAAAACAGAAAATGCCTTGCACAGATATCAAAGTCTCACCCTAATCGATGCTTTATTACAAAAAACTTTGTTGATAGCAAGCCATGTTGGCAAATCCAACATGTTCTGGAGCACCTCTTCATCCAACTCCAAATTCTTTAGTTCACCTTCTCCTTTAAGGGTACTAAGATTTATCTTGTCAGGAGATAAATTTTTGGTAAATCTGAAAAAGAATATATATTGACATTTATTTTAGTGTTAGTTACTGTACCAAGTCGTTCTTGCAAATATACAGAGCATTAAGAATATAACAGTGGATTTCACTGGTGTCCAGTGATTAAGAATCCATCTGCCATTGAAGGAGGTGTGGGTTCAATCACTGATCCAGGAAGACTCCACATGATGCAGGGCAACTAAGCCCATGCGCCACAACTACTGGGCCCTCACTCTAGAGCCTGTGCAGTGCAACTACTAAAGCCTGCACACCCAAGCCTGTGCTCTGCAACAAGAGAAGCCGGCACACCACAGTGAAGTGTAGATCCTGCTCACTACAACTAAAGAAAGCCTGTGAACAATAACAAAGACTCAGCACAGACAATAATAAGTCAATATTAAGAAAAAAGAATGTAATAGCAGTATGGGCTTTCCTGGTGGTTCAGCATTAAAGAATCTACCTGCAGTGCTGGAGACTTGAGTTCAGTCAATGCATTGGGAAGATTCCCAGGAGAAGGAAATGGCAATTCACTCCAGTACTCTTGCCTGGGAAATCCCATGGACAAAGGAGCCTGGCAGGCTACAGTCCCTGGGGTCACTGAGGTCTCTGGGGTCACAAGGGTAGGACACGACTTAGTGACTAAACCACCACCATATGTGAGAACCAGATACATTCAAGCTCTAGTTCTTACTATCTTTCAAACTTATGAATACTTGGTATCTACTATTTTTCATGTATTATGCAAGGATTTGAGCCAGCCTCTACTACATTTTACTTTGCTATAGATAATATCACAGAAGTGAATATTCTTATTTTACTAACCAATCCACAAGTGAGGTAAGGAAACGCTGTCATTGTTCAGTTACTAAGCCAAGTCCGACTCTTTGCAACCCCATGGACTGCAGCACACCAGGCTTCACTGTCCTTTACTATCTCCCAGAGTTTGCCCTCATGTCCATTGAGTCGGTGATGCCAACCAACCAACTCATGCTCTGTCACCCCCTTCTCCTCTTGCCCTCAGTCTTTCCCAGCATCAGGGTCTTTTCCAATAATTCAGCTCTTTGCATCAGGTGGCCATATTATCGGAGCTTCAGCTTCAGAATCAGTCTTGCCAATGAATATTCAGGGTTGCTTTCCTTTAGGACTGACTGGTTTAAACTCTGTGCTGTCCAAGGGACTCTCAAGAGTCTTCTCCAGCACCACAATTCAAAAGCATCAATTCTTCGGCACTCAGCCTTCGAAATTCAACTCTCACATCCATACATGACTACTGGAAAAACCATACCTTTGACTATACGCACTTTTCTCAGCAAAGTGATGTCTCCGTTTTTTAATACACTGTCTAGGTTTGTCATAGCTTTTCTTTCAAGGAGAAAGTGTCTTTCAATTTCATGGCCACAGTCACCATCCACAATGATTCTGGAACCCAAGAAAATAACTGTCACTGTTTCCTCTTTTTCCCCATCTATTTTCCATGAAGAGATGGGACTGGAAGCCATGACCTTTGTTTTCTGAATGTTGAGTTTTAAGCCAGCTTTTTCCCTCTTCTCCTTCATCCTCATCAAGAGGCTCTTTATTTCCTCTTTGCTTTCTGCCATTAAAGTGGTATCATCTGCATATCTCAGATTATTGATATTTCTCCCGGCAATCTTGATTCTAGCTTGTGACTCATCTAGTCCAGCATTTTGCATGATATACTCTGTGTAAGTTAAATAAGCAGGGTGACAATATACAGCCTTGACTTACTCCTTTCCCAATTTTGAACTAGTCCATTGTTCCATGTCTAACTATTGCTTCTTGTCCTGCATATAGGCTTCGCAGGGACGTGTAAGGTCATCTGGTATTACCATCTCTTTAAGAACTTTCCACAGTTTGTTGTAATCCACACGGTCAAAGGCTTTAGCATAGTCAGTAGAGCAGAAGTAGAAACCTGACCTTTTCCAGTCCTGTGGCCACTGCTGTGTTTTCCAAATTTGCTGGCATATTGAGTGCAGCACTTTAACAGCATCATCTTTTAGGATTTGAAATAGCTCAGCTAGAATTCCATCACAAAGGAAATGAGATATAACTCTTTAGAAATAGAAGCAGCAGCAGATGCCACCATTGCCATTTATCATGCCAAGTATTTAATGAAAGTGCCAAAAGTCACATTAAAGATTTGACCCTGAATTCTAATTAAAGAATGCAGATTATCTATAATGATTTGACAAAGAAAGTTCTTAAACTTAAAAGAAGAGACGGAAAATAATAACAGAATAACAGCAAACATTTTCCAAGTGTTTAATGGTACCAGACTCTTCTGTTTGAGTGCATGCATTACTGATTCTCATGATAATCCATTAGAGTCAATACTACTTTTATTCCCACTTTTTACAAGATTAAATATAATGAGAAATCAACTTGTTTGCCCAATGTCACAAACAATAAAGATGATAACTATAATAACAATAAATTATACATGCACTTTAAAGTACTTTCATATATATTAATTCTTAACACAACCATGAAAGGTTAAAAAATTGTCAACTTTACCCAGCTTTACTTTTTCAAAAGTGAAACTACTGACAAAGTTAACTACTAGCTAACAAAAAAGTTATTAGCCAGTCTTCTACCTTTTTTTGATATTAAATATTAAAGTAACAAAATGTACTGGGTTATTTACATGCCTTACACACCAATAAGAATCAATATGCACATTCTTCTGCATTGACTCTAAACCAGAATTTCTTGAGTCAGATCTTATCTGGATTCATATCTTCTCACAAGATGTCAAACACTGACTTTGTCAATATAAAGTTCTTATTTAACTCAGAGTTGATCAATAATGCCAAGTCGTTTCAAACTTACCACCAATCATGTTTGTTTTGAAAATATAAAGTTTCCTGATAGGCTGCCATTTCTAAGCACATAGGAATGACCTATCATTGCCTCAAGGCAGAATATTAGCTCTTGAAGGGAGCTAATTCAGTAAGTACTGGGTTGGCCAAATGAAAAAAATCTGAATGAACATTTTGGCCAACTCAATACTTACTAAGGATTCACTATTCAGACACATACACTGGAAAGCAGCATATCAAGGTTCCTGCTTTTGTGAAGTGCTCAGTTTAGTTGGTGAGACAGATCAAATAGCATGACTAAGAGTGAATACAGCAGGGGTTCTTAATCCAGAGGTTCTTTGAAATAGGGACTTTTGAGCTGATATCTAAAGGATGAGTAGTAGAAGTTAACTAGGCAAGAAAAAGAAGGGGGCAGGAAAGTGTTTTCCAAGTAGAGGGAGTAAAACATACAAAGGTTCTGAGGCAGGAGACAGAATAAAGTAGAACAGAAAAGAGATCAGCATCTGGAATGTAGCAAGAAGACCAGAGAAATAGAAGATAACTCTTGAAGGACAAAGAGAGGGCTGATTACACATTCGTCATTCAACAATTTTAACCAATATCTACAAAGTTAAATATATAATAAGTCAGAGTCTGATAACTATGGAGGAAAAAACAAAGCAAAAATAACATAAGAGGTGCATGCAAAGGATCTTTTCATTTTTAAAAGAGTGGACACGAAAAGCCTCATTAAAAACATGATATATGGGCAAAGAGCTGAAGAAAGCCAAGGAGCTAGCTATGCAAATATCTAGAGGAAGAATACTCTAGGCAGAGTTAAAGCTAAGGACAAAAACTTGAAGTAAGAACACACAGGTCTGAGGAATAGCAAAAAGGCCAATGTGGCTGGAGGAAATGAACAATGGCAAAAATAAAAAGAGATAAAGCTAGAGAAATAACAGGGGGATCATGTGGGGCCTTTTAAGCCACTCTAAGGACTCTGGCTTTTACTCTGAGTAAAAATGAGAATGACTGGAGATGGTTTTGACTAGAATAGGATAAGAGAACAATTTTTTTAAGGATCACTCTATTGAGAAGAGATGAAATAAGTACACAGACAGAAGCAGTGAGCCCAGACAGGAGACTATTACAATAATACAGGTAACAGAAGATGTTGCCTTGGATCAAGTTGGAAGAGTAGGAAGTGGTTAAGAAGGGAACAATTCAAGACATACTCTGAAGTTAAAGCAACAGGATTTGATAATACATACTGAAGTCAAGGATGGCTCCAAGGGTTTTGGTCTGAGCAACGAGAAGGACAGAGTCACCAATTATTGGGTTAGAGAGAGAGAGGGAGAAGTAAGTTTCAGATAAAGGATCAGAATTTAGGTTTAGAATAGTTTAATTAAGAAATGCTTATCAGATATCCAAGAGAAGATACCAATTAAGTAGCTAGATATTCAAATCTTATTCAGTAGCTACAGATACAAATTTAAGAATCACCAATGTTATATACGTACGTCTACAAGATAGAGACAAAAAAATGAAACGGCTCAAAGACTGTGGTCAAAGACCACTAAGAGGCCGAGGAGCCAACAAAGATGATTAAGAAGGAAGGGCCAGTGAGGTAGGAGAGAAATCAGTTTTGTTTTTTTTAGGTGGGAGAAAATTCAGCAGGCTTGTATGTGGATGATAATGATGCAGAAAAAAGAAAACTACTGATGGGGAGACAACTGATATAACAAAATCCTTGATTAGAAGACAGCAGATAGAGTACACAAGACAAGCTGACTTTGAATAGTTTTGACTTTTGAAAAGCATGTTAGTATTATACATATGTAAAAAATAAAATAAGAAAGAATGTGAAGAGGAAAACACCTAAAACTGAAAGTAACTTGAAAAAAATGAACCTAATTGTATGCAAAAAAAATGTAACCATACTGAAGGGGAAGATGGGAAGAAAGGACAAATGGACAGATGAAAAAAACTAATCTGAGTAACTCATAAATACCAACATCTGACTATACATCTTTAGTGTTGGGCAGGGAGGAGTCGTTAGTGGAGAAATCAGGCAACATCTTAACTAGCTATGGTACAGGAACGTTTGTCTCAATGATATTTACAAAAGGAAAAAAGCACCTAAATATCCATAATAATCCCTTTAATTGTGATATATTATACCTACATATATATCAAGTAGTTTGTGTGCGTGCGCAGCTCTGCCATGTCCAACTCTTTGTAATCCCATGGACAATACAGCCCACCTGGCTCTTCTGTCTGTGGAATTTTCCAGGCAAGAAAACTGGAACGGGTTACCATTTCCTACTCCAGGGTTCCTTCCCGACCCAGGAATCAAACCCATGTATCTTGTGTCTCTTTTACCAGCAGGCAGACTCTTTACCACTAGCACCATCTGGGAAGATGGTATCAAGTAATATATGTTGCCAATTATATAAAGAAATGGTTACACTATAATGCCTGATGAAAATTCAAGGTTCAAAATTATATACTGTGATTTCAATTATATAAAAAATGCATTATAAAATCTCAAATCAATAGTACACATGATTGGTGAGATTTTAGATTTATTTCTTCATCTTTATACTTTTCTGTATGGTTTAGTATTTTATAAGGAGTATATATAACTTTGATAAAGACAAAACTTCAACAGAAACCCAAAAAGACAAGACAAGCAAAAGTGGTAGATGGAATGATTAAAACATGTTATTCACAAGAAATCCTATTTTCAATTTAGTTCACACCAAAGGGACAACACCTGCAAAGAGTGCAGACCTAAAAGACAGACAAACAGATGTGAACTCTAGTTAGGCTACCTGCTGTGATATCTCTCTGCCTCAATTTGCCCATCTGTAAAGTGAAGAAAATACCACCAAGTTCAAAAGATTTTAGTGAGGATTAAAGATAATACATAAAGTATTGGGTACAAAACAGACATCCAATTAAGAGTCTTCTTTCTCCTGCCCTGCTTTTCACTAAGGTTAAATTACAAAGGCACTGAAGTTCTCTGGTGGTCCAGTGGTTAAGACTCTGCCTGCCAATGCAGGGGACACAGGTCTGATTCCTGGTCTGGGAAGATTCCACATGCTGTGGGGCAACTAAGCCCATGTGCCACAACTACTGAGCTCTAGAGCCCACGCTCTGCAACAAAAGAAGTCACTCCATGAGAAACCTCAGCACTGCAACTAGAGAGTAGCCCCTACTCACTGCAACTAGAGAAAGCCCGGGCACAGCAAGGGAGATCATGTACAACCATAAATTAATTCATTTAAAAAATTTGTTTAAATAAAAAAACCTATGAAGGCCCTGATTATAGTTTTGAACTGGAGCAATAACAAAGGTTCAAGCTTAGGAACTTCCTGATGGTTCAGTGGTTAGGGTTATGCACCTTCAGCACTGAGGACACAAGAATTTGATCCCTAGACAGGGAACTACTATCCCACAAGCAACAGAGCCAAAAAATAAAGTTCAAGTTTATCCAAATAGTACTTTAAACATGTTAATATTGCTCATCTATTAAAATATTTTAAACAGGAGGCTGAAGATATAATGCTGTCACATCCACAGCTATGAGAAAATTGGTTTCTTATACTGGGTAGGCCACAGACACATCAAATTATTTCTCTGCTATTATTCATATGTAAGGCTTTAATTTACATATGTTTCCGTTTTAAACAAATGTTTCCCAATCATTTATTAATATGTTCCTTCCAAAAACAGAGACAGGAGAATGGTTCCTCAGTCACATTTCTTATAACTTAATTGATAGAGGGAAAAATACACTGTAAGTGTATGCTAGGCAAACAAAGGAACGAAAACCCACAAAATAACATCAAGGCATGGGAGAGCTATGCCTCTACCTATGCTTTGTCCAAGTGCTGCTATAAGCTCTTTGGACTAAATTGCCATGTGAAGTCTCCATACAATTGTATTTTTCTACTAAATATTATAATTGAGCAGGGTTATAATACCAGAGCCTGATCCTAAAGAGAATCAATTGTTACATGAAATAAAACTCTTTAGTTCACTAAAGACTCATTTAAAGCTCTAAAGGGTATATAAACACTTTAAACCAAACATTTTAAAAAATGGTAAAACTCTAAGTCAATAAATTAAATTTCTGAATAATTAATTATTTGGGAGAGATGAGGGACAGGTGGGAGATTAGAAACACGAAATCTATATAAAACCAAAGTAGACACGTTAAAGACTTAAAGTGAGGGTAAAAAAGAAAACTGATTGACCTGAAAACGTCAAAATCATAACAAATGCAGAGAAGAAAGTCAAAACATAATAAAGATAAAATTGGCACAATTCTTACTGATTTTATTTTTAAAATTAGGAACACACCAGAATGTCCCATTACTATATATATTATGCCATGTAAAGAGATTTATTTTAAAATAAGCAGGTGTTATTGTAACATTGGTATTATATGAAATAAAATTTAAAGGTGAATGTATATATTTTACTGGTTAATTTTATATTTTTAACAATGTACCAATTTTAAAGCTAACTTAATACACGCAAGCTAACTTCTATTTCATCCAAAATCTTCTTTAATTACATATATTACATGAAAATAAACTTACTAGTTTTTTCATTATTAACATCAAAATAGCTAAGTAAAGGAATAAAATTTCCAGGCAAATAGAAAGGATAGGTTTGATTTATATTATACATTTTACAATTAATACATAATGAGAGTCTAAATTATGTATAAAGCACTGTGCAAGGTAAATATTTAGGACAAAACAAAGGTATAAATTTTATATCTAATGTTACTGTGAATTTTAGTCATGATTTATTTGAAATTTCATCAGATCCATTTCATAGCTATACCTAAAAAAAAGATTACAAATTATTTTATTTGCTAAAGCAATCTGAAACAGATTTATGAAATGAACTATCTCTAGGTTATCTATACTATTTAGGGGTAGAATCATAAAATTTTAGTGTTAAAAACAATCTTGCTGCTGCTGCTGCTAAGTCACTTCAGTCATGTCCGACTTTGTGCGACCCCAGTCTTAGAACATAGTTTATAAAGCCTTTTCTGAATTACTTACCTTCTTCCACAATTATCTCTTCACATTCAGATAACAAATCCTGGGACATTCTTTTAAAACTTCATCAGCTAATACACATTTCTTGAATTATTCACCTTGTCCTGAAAGTTTTTATGGTTCCTATTATAGTATATGTTATTAGAGATTCACATCAATGCCTACTATTTTTCTATACTTAGGAAGTGGCTATGCTACTTGATAATATTTTTCTCAAATAACAGCTATAATTAGAAATAATCATTTTAATTCTGGTATTCCATGCATGAAAAACTAGATTTTACAGGTAATTTAACAACACATGTTGAATTGTATAATTTAAAAGTTTAAAGCAGGCACAATCTGAAGTTCTTGGATAGGCTTCAAGGGGGTTTTTGAACACCAAAATGTCCCAGAACCATTGCTTTAAAGCAACAGGATTAATTTTAACCATCCAGAAAATAAATTACTTCAATACCACTGCATTTGATTTAATTAACTTAGTTTTAAATTAATTTATTATTAATAAATACCTCCTAGGGTGCTTGCCCAGTTACCAGTGATTCCATCTTCTCAAAGGCTATAAACATAGAGAAAACATACAGATCTAAAACACGTTAACATACATCCTTGGTTATAGCTGATTTGATCTACAGAATGACAAGGCATTTAGATTCTTTAATCAGAATTCTTCCCTCAGAAATTTAAAACTAAAACACTACATTAGAACCAAGCTGACAGATAATAAAGATGATGACTGAGAAACACAAATCCAACATTTTAAAACTTAAAAGATACCATAAATAAAGATTCTTCCCCCATCATTATTCCATTCTCTCCAACTGGGCCCAGCTAAAATCCTAAAACAAACTAGTAACTGAAATCACTAACTAGTATCTCAAGACTGTGTGTCTCTACAAAAATTACATTCTCACTGCATATGAAAAGATATTATAAGAACCAAAATCTTTATGTAAGCAAATCTAACAATAGCTTCTGCCTGACTTTATTAAAAGTAGTATTTCTAGAAGAATACCTTAAGACCATATGGTAAAGTTGTACAAGACAGCATGCTATTGGAGCATGCTCCCAAAATCTGACAGTCTGCCAAGTCCTTTGGCTAATATCATTAAGTTGTTAATCTTCACCTAATTACATCCTTTCACAGACCATGGGCTTCATCAGGCAGTCATAAAGATTTCTCCAATTGGGATTTCCATGGTGGTCCAGTAGCTAAGACTCCACACTCCCAATGCAGGGGGGGCCTGGGTTCAATTCCTGGTTGGAAAACTCGTTCCCACATGATGCAACTAAAGATACTGCATGCTGCAACGAAGGTCAAAGATCATGTGTGCCGCAACTAAGGCCTGGCACAGGCAAATAAATAAATATAAATATTTTTAAAAGATTTCTCTAATCAAAACTAAGAAATAAATGAGGCTTTTCTAAATAAACCCCTATTCCGTTTCTGCCTTATTTGCAGGCCAAGTCGCTTCAGTCTTGTCCAACTCTTTGCAACCCTCTGGACTGTAACCCACACCAGGCTCCTCCACCCATGGGATTCTCCATCAAGAATACTAGAGTGTGTTACCATGCCCTCCTCCAGGGGATCTTCCCAACCCAGGGATCAAACCCGTGTTTCTTACATCTCCTGCACTGGCAGGCAGGTTCTTTACCACCAGTGCCACCTACCTTACCCAATACCCTTTTCTCACCCCAGTTGTACCTCCTTTAATAACAGGCACCCTCCTCGTAAGGCTAGTTGCCTTCTTGCACCACTTTGTGCCTCATCATCTTCAGGCTCAAAAAGTGAATTAGTTGTTTTCAAAATTTTGGACATGAACTACAGTACATACGTACGAAACGAATTATTCCTCGAAGTGAAGTTTAATATGGTCTGAAATTTCCCATTCTATTTCCTTCTTTTAAAATGGTCATCAACACCACTGACTGCACAAGGCAAAGCGTGACCCGCACTTGAACAAACAACGTGTACGAAGCACAACGTGGACGAAGCATATGCATCATGACCAGGAAGTCATTCCAGTAATGAAGGCTGGTTTATCATTCAAAGCCAATTAACACAACTCACCCCACGAAAAATAAAATCACATGATGATCTCAGCAAAGGCATAAAAAGGCGTATGACAAAGTTAACACCATGAATGGATATGTAACCCTCAATAAACTAGGAACTGAAGAGAACTTCCCCAAAACTACAAAGAACTTGTACACACACTCTAGAGTTACAATCATACTTTATGATGAGAGACTAACATGCTTTTCCCCTAAGACAGAGACAAGACAAGGAGGTCTGCTCTCAATACTTTTATTCAACACTGTATTAGAGGTTCTAGCTGACACAGGAAGGCAAAAAATAATAATAATAATAATTTTAAAATAATAAAAATAAAAGGCATTCAGTTTAGAAATAAAATGAAACTATTTTTTCCCAGATGACATTATCATCTATGTAGAAAATCCTACGAATCTTAGGACAAAAACAAACCCAAACTACCAGAACTAATAAACGAGTTCAGCAAGGTTACAAGATATAAGACTAACATAAAAAATAAAATGAATTGAAGACACAAGAAAGACTCCCAGTGGCCAAAGCTGGAAAAATCTGGGCAACAAAATACAATTTATTGGATTATAACTCAAAGTATAAAATAAATATACGTGAGTCTACACAGATAAAAATGCGTGACTGAATAAGTAAGTAACTGGGAGAAAATAGATAAACCTCCTACACAGAAAAATTTTAAATAGCTTATAAGATATTCCAACCTTAGTGAAGTGGAGCAGAACTCCTCACTCATTTTGTGTTAGCTGCATATGGTGGTTCCTTCCTTTCTTCCAAGACATATGGTGTGAAAGTGAGGAACAGAGTAATTCTAAAGTGGATAACCTGTCAAACACTGTATCAATCAGGTGATCAATGCAACATGACCAATAAGAGATCTAAAAACACATACAGACTGAAGGTGAAGAGAATGAAAGAAGACACTCTATGCATGGAAATCAAAAGAAAGCCATTGTAGTAATAATTACATCAGAAAAAGTATATTTCAATACAAAAACTGTAACAAGAGACAAAGAAGGAATTACACAGTGATCAAAGGATCAATCCAAGTTGAAGACGCAACATTTGTAAATATATATATATATGCACCCAACATGGGTTTCCCAGGTGGCACTAGTGGTAAAGAATCCATCTGCCACTGCAAGAGACATAGGAGACACGGCTTCAATCCTTGGATCAGGAAGACCCCCTGGAAAAGGGCATGGCAACCCACTCCAGTATTCTGACCTACAGAATCCCATGGACAGAGGAGCCTGATGGGCTACAGTACATACAGTCTCAAAGAGTTGGACATGACTGAAGCGACTTAGCATGCACACCAAACACAGGAAAATCTAAATATGTAAGCAAATATTAACAGACATAGAGGAAGAAACTGACGGCAACAGAACAACAGAAGGGGATTTTAACACCCTACTTCTACTTTTCTTTTTCCTTCTTTTTCTTTGCTTTCCTTTCCTCTTCTATTTACTTTATAATTTGAAATTAAATAATTTTGTTATATAAATACTGATTTTTTCACTGTAATTCTTCTTGAGATATAAAATTCACATACATAACACTCACTCCTTTAAAGTGTACAATTCAGTGGTTTAGAAATAGGTTTATTCACAGAGTTGTGCAACCATCACCATTATCAAAGTCCAGAACATTTCATCACCCCCAAAAGAACCTGGATACCCCTTAGCAATCACTCTTCATTTCTACTTTTGCTCACCCTAGCCCTAGGCAACTACTGTTTTACTCTCTGTCTCTATAGATTTACCTTTCTGAACATTTTATTTAAGCAGTATATAATATGACTGGCTTCTTTAACTTAGCATAATGTTTTTGAGATTCATTCTTGTTATTGCTTTCTATATTGCTGAATAATCCATTGTGTGACTATACCACATTCTGTTTATCTATTCATCGGTGTGTGAATACTTGGTCATTTCTGCTCTTTAATTATTATGAATATGTAACATTTCTATAGTTGGTGATGGACAGGGAGGCCTGGCGTGCTGTGATTCATGGGGTCGCGGAGAGTCGGACACGACTGAGCGACTAAACTGAACTGAACTGAACATTTCTATGAACATTTGTGTGTTAGTTTCCTGTTATGATATGTTTTTTATTTTCCTTGGGTAGATACCTAGGAGTGAAATTTCTGGGTAATATGATTTCACATTTTGAGGAATTATCATACTGTTTTCCAGTGTGTCTGCACCATTTTATATTCCCACTAGCAACGTATGAGGTTCCAGTTTCTCAACATCCTTGCCAACACTTGTGTATTGTCTGTCTTTTTTATTATAGCCATCCTACTGGATATGAAGTGGTAACTTCTTGTGGTTTTGATTTCCATTTCCTCTCTGCCTAATGATGTTGAGAATCTTTTCCTGTGCTTATTCGTTATTTGTATATATTTTTTCTTTGGAATACTGTCTGTTCACATTCTTTGCCTACTTAGGCTGTCTTTTTATTATTACTGAGTTGTAAGAGTACTATGTATTCTTGACACAAGTCCCTTAGTATGATATATATATGATCTGCAAGTATTTTCTCCTAGATTTTAGTTTCTTGATGTTAAGTTTGACTTATTCTTTTAAAAGGATCTTATTTCCAGAAGGAGAGTATAGTAAATCAACGTGGCAATATCTGTAACCTTCTTGTAAAGAAAATATTATTGTTCTTTCATGAATTTCTTTCTGTTTGATAAAACATACTGTTTTGGTGAACGGTATTTTTCTTCAGATAGTATGTTAAATTGAAAAAAAAATTGGCAAGCCATCTCTTGAATACAGCTTAAAATGTTAGATGTATTTCAATATTTCCCTCTGCCTTTTAAAATTATGCACATAAATATATCTTGATTGTATCATCTGAAATTAAGTGGTATTCTGATATGAACTATGTTAGTAAATACTAAAAGATAAAAAATTGTGCAACTCAGTAAAAAAATATATAATTTTCAAAAATAACTATAAAGAATCTGGGCCCTATCAACTTGAAAAAACTTGAAATTGCTTTTAAAAATGCAATTATAGTCAGGTATGGTTTATGAAATGTGTTCTTTAAGGTGAACATGGCAAAGAGTCCGTCACCTTTCCCGGGCCTCTAGATCCAGGCCTGCAGATCTAAGACAGGACTGGAGAGCTGGCCTCCAAAGCCAGTTTTGCAGCTGTCCTGTCAGATAGCATGGCCTTGGGCAAGTCACTGAACTCTCTGGAAACTCCAGTTTGTCAGTGTGACTAGCAGGAGTTCCTCTTCTTTGCACAGAGATGCTGTAAAGATAAATGAAGGCTGTGTAAAAGCTCTTAAAGTGCCCTGCCAGTCCAGAGGCTGGTGTTTTTGTAAAGCTGTGAAAGGAAATTTCTGACAATCTCTGGGAGAGAAACTAAATGAGAACCTCTCCCTTGTCCAGTTCTACACTACTAGTGCACTACTAGCTCTTGACTTTTCTGAGCAGGGCACGCACCCTAGAACTATTCTGGCTGAATGTTATCTCAGGGGTCCTAAAGAGTGAATGAATTGTCCGAGTCCTTTACAAGCAACATCTAGGCAACCATTCAAACCATAATCTGAGAAATTTTCAATCAGTGAGCAGGTATTTCGGAGAAGGCAATGGCAGCCCACTCCAGTACTCTTGCCTGGAAAATCCCATGGACGGCAGAGCCTGGTAGGCTGCAGTCCATGGGGTCGCTAAAAGTCGGACATGACTGAGCGACCTACCTTTCCCTTTCCCTTTATATCAATGGACAAATGATTCTGACAGAAAAATCAACAAGAAAACACTGGTCCTAAATGACAGATTAGACCACATGAAGTTGACTGATATTTATAGAGCATTCCATCTAAAAGCAACATAATACAAATTCTTTTCAAGTACACATGGAACATTCTTTAGGACAGATCAGACAAGAGATTATAATACAAGTTTCATTAAATTTCAGAAGACTGAAAACATTAAGTATCATTTTCAACCACAACACTATGAGGACTAAATATCAACTACAAGGGGAAAAAAAAAGAACAAAAAGCACAAACATGTGGAGGGTAAACAATATGCTCTAAACAACCAATGAGTCACCGAAGGAGTCAAAGAGGAAATTAAAAAATAACCTAGAGACAAATGAAAATGAAAACACAATGACCCAAAATCTACAGACTCAGCAAAAGCAGTAACAAAAGGGAAGCTGACAGCAATACCAGCTTATGTCAGGAAACAAGGAAAATTGTAAATCTAAAGAAACTAAAAAAAGAACAAACAAAATCCAAAGTTGGTTCAGTTCAGTCGCTCAGTCGTGTCCAACTCTCCGCGACCCCATGAATCACAGCACGCCAGGCCTCCCTGTCCATCACCCACTCCCGGAGTACACTCAAACTCATGTCCACAGAGTCGGTGATGCCATCCAGCCATCTCATTCTCCGTCATCCCCTTCTCCTCCCGCCCCCAACCTTTCCCAGCATCAGAGTCTTTTCCAGTGAGTCAAAGTTGGTAGAAGGAAAAAAATCATAAAGATCAGAGCAGAAACAAATAGAAAAAAAAAAAAAAAGAAAAGATAAATGAACAAAGAGTTGGTTATTTGAAAATTTAAACAAAACTGACAAACTTGTAGTCAGACTCTTCAAGAAACAAGAAGGGTCCACATCAATAAAATCAGAAATGAAAAAGAAGTTACAATTGACACCATAGAAATACAAAAGATCATAAGAGATTACTACCAACAAACAGGTCAATAAAATGGACAGCCTAGAAGAAATGACAAATTCCTAGAAATGTACAATTTTCAAAAACTGAATCAGAAAGAAATAGAAAACATGACCAATTACCAATAGTAAAAGTGAATTAAATAATTTCAAAATTCCCAACAAATGGAAGTCCAGAACCAGAGGGTTCAAAGGTGAATTCTACCAGCTAGAGGAAGAGTTAACACCTATCTCTCTCAAATTATTCCGAAAAATGCAGAGGAAGAAATACTTCCAAACTCATTCTACAAGGCCTGCATCACCTTGATATCAAAACCAGACAAACACATCACAAAAAAAGAAAATTCCAGGCCAAGATCACTGATGAACATAGATGCAACACTCCTCTAGAGAATTATTAGCAAACCAAATTCAACAATACATTAAAAGTATCACACAGCATGACTGAGTGGCATTTGTCCCAGGGATGCAAGAATGACTCAAAAGCCACAAAACAATCAATGTGATAAACCATATTAACTGAAGAATAAAATCATATGATCATCTCAACAGATGTAGCTTTTGATAAAGCTGAACAATTATTTATGATAAAAACTCTCAACAAAGTGGGTATAGAGGGAACATAGCTCAACATAATAAAGGCCACATATGACAAATCCACAGCTACATCATACTTAATGGTAAAAAGCTGAAAGCATTTCCTCTAAGATCAAAAAAAAGACAAGGATTCCCACTCTTGTCACTTTTTTATTCAGTATAGTATTGGAAGTCTTAGGCACAGAAATCAGACAAGAAAAATAAATGAATACAAGGAACAAAATAGGAAAGGAAGAAGTAAAACTGTCACTGCTTGCAAATGACACAGTACTATACACAAAAATCCCAAAGACACCAAAGAAAAAATACTAAAACTCACTGATGAATTCAGTAAATTTGTAGGATACAAATATGCATAAATTATTGTATCCCTATACACTAACAATGAACTGTCAGAATGAGAAATTAAGGAAACAATCCCATTTACCACTGCATTAAAAAAGAATAAAATACTTAGGAATGAACCTATCTGAGGAGGCAAAAGACATGTCCTCTGAAAACTATAAGACAATGATGAAAGAAAGTGAAGACACAAACAAATGTAAAGATATAATGTGTTCTTAAATTGGAAGAATCAATACTGTTAAAATGACCATACTACCCAAGGCAATCTATAGATTCAATGCAATCCCTAACAAATTACCAACAGTATTTTTCACAGGACTAGAAACAATTTTAAAATTTGTATAAAAACACAAAGACCTCAGAGAGCCAAAATAATCTTGAGAAAGAACAAAGTTGGAAGTATCACACTGCCTGATTTCAAACTACTCTACAAAGGTACAATAATCAAAACAGTACAGTACTGGCACAAACACAGACACATATATCAATGGAAAAGAACAGAGTTCAGGAATGAGTCCACACTTCTATAGGCAATTAATCTACAACAAAAGAGGCAAGAATATACAATGTGGAAAAGAAAGTGAAAGAAAGAAAGAAAGTGAAGTCACTCAGTCATGTCTGACTCTTTGCGACCCCAAGGACTGTAGCCTACCAGGTTCCACCATCCATGGGATTTTCCAGGCAAGAATACTGGCGTGGGTTGCCATTTCCTTCTCCAGGAGATCTTCCCGACCCAGGGAATGAACCCAGGTCTCCCACATGGTAGGCATTGTAGGCAGATGCTTTACTGGCTAAGCCATCAGGGAAGACCCTCATGTGGAAAAGACAGCCTCCTTAATAAATGATGTTGTTAAAACCGGATAGCTGCATGCAAAAGAATCAAATTGTACTAATTTCTCACACCATGTACAAAAATAAATTTAAAATGGATTAATAAAGACAAATGTAAGAACAGAAATCATAAAACTTCTATAATAACACATAGGCAGTATGCTCTTTGATACTGGTCTTAGCAATATATATTTGGATATATTTAGGTATCTCTTCAGGCAAGGGAAACTAAAGCAAAAATAAACAATGAGACTATATCAAACTAAAAGCTTTTATACAGTGAAGGAAACTATCAACAAATTAAAAAGGTCACCTACTGGATGAAAGAAGATATCTGTAAACAATATGTCTAACAAAGGGTTAGAACACAAAATAAAGAATTCAAACATTTAAAAAAGGTCAGAAGACCTGGATATTTTCCCAAAGAAGGCAGACAGATGATCAAAAGGAATCTGAAAAGATGCTCAACATCAGTAATCATGAGGGAAATGCAAATCAAAACTGTAATGAGATATCACCTCACATCTGTAAGACTGGCTATTATCAGAAAAACCACAAATAATAAGCATTAACGAGGATGTATAGAAAAGGGAACCCTCATGGACTGTTGGTGGGGCTGTAAATGAGTACAACCACAACAGAAAACAGTAGGGAGGCTCCTCCAAAAATTAAAAACAGAGTCTCTCAATCGTGTCTGACTTTTTGCAACTCATGGACTGCAGACAGCCAGGTTTCTCTGTCCACGGAATTCTCTAGGCAAGACTACTGGAATGGGTTGCCATTCCCTCCTCCAGGGGATCTTCCCAACCCAGGGACAGAATCCAAGTCTCCTGCATTGTTGGCAGTCTCTTTACCATCTGAGCCACCAGGAACACACAATCCAGCAATTCCACTCCTGGATATTTATACAAAGGAAACTGAAACACTATTTAGAAAAGATATATGTACCCCTATGTTCACTGAAGCATTATTTACAACAGCCAAGATATGGAAGCAATCTACATGTTTATCAAAGGAATATTACTCGGCCATAAAACAGATACAGAGAATGAACAAGTGGTTGCCAGAGGGGAGAGGGACAGAAGAAGAAAAATAGGGGAGGGAGATTAAGCAGTACAAACTTCCATTTGTAAAGTGAACGAGTCATGGGTATGATATCTACAGTGTGGGAAATACAGTCAATAATTTTGTAATATCATTGTATGGGAAAAGATGGTTAACTAGTCTTATCATGGTGATCATTAGGAAATACATAGAAATGCTGAATCACTATACTGTGTAACAGGAACTAACATAGTGCTGTAGGTCAATTACACTTCAAAAACAAACAAACTCACAAAAAAGAGATGAGATTTGTGGTTACCAGAGGGCAGAGGTAGGGGTAACTAGATGGAGGCAGTCTAAAGGTACAAAAGGAAAGTTATGACCAACCTAGAGAGCATATAAAAAGCAGAGACATTACTTTGTCAACAAAGGTCTGTGTAGTCAAGGCTATGATTTTTCCAGTAGTCATATATGGGTGTGAGAGTTGGACTACAAAGAAAGCTGAGCACCGAAGAATTGATGCTTTTGAACTGTGGTGTTGAAGAAGACTCTTGAGAGTCCCTTGGACTGCAAGGATATCCAACCAGTCCATCCTAAAGGAGATCAATCCTGGGTGTTCATTGGAAGGACTGATGTTGAAGCTGAAACAATACTCTGGCCACCTGATGAGAAGAGCTGACTCATTGGAAAAGACCCTGATGCTGGGAAAGATTGAGGGCAGGAGAAGGGGATGACAGAGGACGAGATGGTTGGATGGCATCACCAACTCAATGGACATGAGTTTGGGTAAACTCCGGGAGTTGGTGATGGACAGCGAGGCCTGGCGTGTTGTGGTTCATGGGGTCGCAAAGAGTCAGACATGACTGAGCGACTGAACTGAACTGAACTGACATAAACATTTACTCATTAATTGTGGTAAATGTACCATACTAACGTAAGATGTTAACAATACAGGTAATGGGCTAGGGGATGTATGAAAACTCTCTGTACTAGCCTTAGAACTTTTCTACAAATCTAAAAGTATTCTAAACTAAAAACCTCATTGAAAAAATCATTGAGCTGCATATGGGAAGTTTATCTCAATAAAAAGTTACTGCAATAAACGTGTTAATTATGGTTCCATATGCTAGCAACAATCAGAAAATTTTAAGGTATCATTTACATTAGTATAACGAGTTTGAAATTTTTAGAGATAACCCTGACAAAGGGTTATAAGACCTATATACTAGAAAGATACTAGAAAGAAAACTAGAAGATACTGCTGAGAGAAATTAAACAAGACATAATTATATAGATAAATAAAACCAAGTACGTAGATCAGAAGACAGTATTGTTTAGATGTCAGTTCTCCCCAAACAGAATTATGGCTCCCAAGCAAATATCCAACAGACTTTTTGGTAGGAATGACAAGCTGATTCTAAAATTTACATGAAAACGCAAAAAACCTAGCATGTCAAAATAACTCTGAAAAAGATAAATCAAGTTGGAGGCCTTGTCCTACCAATTTCAAGCTTATTTAAAAGCTACAGTAATCAACACAGTCTGATATTGGAGTAAAGACAAATAATCAGTGGAACAAAACAGTCCTGAAACAGACCCAAGTTTATAGTCAGCTGATTTTCAACAAAGGTACAATATCAATTCAGTGAGAAAAAGATGGTATTTTCAATAAATTGTGTTAGAGCAACTGTTTAGCAATATACAAAGAGAAGGAAAAAAGAACTCTGATACTTAATCACACCACAAATAACAAATTAACTCTAAATGGATTGCAGACTAAAATCTAAGAACAGAAGCTATAAGACTTCTATAAGAAACACTGGAGAAAAAGACTTTGAGCTTGGTAAACATTTCTATAACACAACAAAAAATACACAAACCAAAAAAGAAAAAAGTCAACAAATTATACTTCATCAAAATTAAAAACTCTGTGCATCAAAAGATACTATTTCTACAAAACAAGCCACAGACTGGCAGAAAATATTTACAAACATATATCTGAAAAAGGACTTGTATCTACAATATATAAGGAACTCTTATAACTCAAAAGTAAGACATCCCATTAATTATATAGGTAAAAGATTTAAACAGACTCTCAAACAAAAGAAGGCATACAGATAGTATATAAGCACACTGAAAGATGTACATCATCAGTCAATAGGAAACTGCAAATTAAAAACCACAGATACCGCTACTTATCTATTAAACTGGGCAAAATTAGAAGACTAAACTGAATGCTAGTGAAGAATGGAGCAAGTGGAACTGTCACACAATTGCTGGTGAGAATATAAAATACAGACTTCGGAACACATTTATTCAAGAGAAGTGAAAAGTATATGTCCTCACAAAGATTTAAACATGAATGTTCACAGGAGCTTTATTTGTAACAGCCCAAGAAAGAACCCAAATGACGATTAACAGGTGAATGAATAAACAATTTCATTGTGGAACTGTGGCATACACACAATGGAATATACTCAGCAATAAGACATAATGCATAAAACAACACAGGTTAATTGCAAAATAATTATGCTGAGGGGAAAAGGGCAGGAAAGAAGTATACTAAATGATTATATGAAATCCTGGGAAATACAAACTAATGTAAGTGAAAAAGAGTAGATCAATAATAACAAAAGATAAGGCAGGAAGACAGGATGGAGAAAATTACAAAGGAGTATAAAGAAATGTTTGAGAGCATAAATCAAAATTTCAACAAATTGTACACCTTTAATATGTGAAAGTTATTGTACAATTGTATTTCAATAGAGGTGTTTAAATCAGATATTTATATAAGTAATTATATATACCCATATATAAATATATATATATATGGCTTCCCTTGTGGCTCAGCTGCTAAAGAATCCGCCTGCAATGCGGGAGACCTGGGTTTGATCCCTGGGTTGGGAAGATCCCCTGGAGAAGGGAAAGGCAGTATGTAAACCAAGAACTTCCAGATGCATTAGCTGGGTTTAGAAAAGGCAGAGAAGGAACCAGAAATCAAATTGCCAACATCATTGGGTCATATAGAAAGCAAAGGAATTCCAGAAAAATATCTATTTCTGTTTCATCGACTATGTGAAAGCCTTTGACTGTGTGAAGGATCACCATAAACTGTGGTAAATTCTTAAAGAGATGGGAATATCAGATGATCTTACTTGTCTCCTGAGAAACCTGTATGCAGGTCAAGAAGCAATAGTCAGAAACAGACATGGAACAACATATTGGTTCCAAATTGGGAAAGGAGTATTCACTCTGCTTATTTAAAATTATATGCAGAGCACATCATATGAAATGCCAGGCTGGATGAATCACAAGCTGGAATCAAGATTGCTAGGAGAAATATCAACAACCTCAGATAAGCAGATGATACCACTCTAATGAAAGTGAAGAGAAACTAAAGAGCCTCTTGATGAAGGTGAAAGAGAAAAGTGAAAAAGTTGGCTTAAAACCCAACATTCAAAAAACTAAGATGATGGCATCCAGTCCCATCACTTCATGGCAAATAGATGGGGGAAAGTGGAAACAGTGACAAATTTTATTTTTTTGGGCTACAAAATCACTGCAGCCACAAAATTAAAAGACACTTGCTCCTTGGAAGAAAAGCTATGACAAACCTAGATAGCATATTAAACAGCAGAGATATCACTTGGCAGACCAAGGTCCGTATAGTCAAAGCTATGGCTTTCCTAGTATGTATGGATGTGAGTTGGACCATCAAGAAGGCTGAACACTAAAGAATTGATGCTTTTGAATTGTGGTGTTGGAGAAGACTCCTGAGAGTCCCTTGGACTGCAGGAGATCAAACCAGTCAATCCTAAAGGAAATTAACCCTGAACATTCATTGGAAGGACTGTTGCTAAAGCTCCAATACTTTAGCCACCTGATGTGGAGTACTGACTCATTGGAAAACACCTTGATGCTGGGAAAGACTGAGGGCAGGAGGAGGAGGACTGAGGTGACAAAGGATGAGATGGTTGGATGGCATCACCCATTCAGTGTACATGAACTTGTGCAAACTTCAGGGAAGGCTGGCGTGCTGCGGTGCATAGGGTCGCAAAGAGTTGGACATGACTTGGCAACTGAACGACAACAAATTTATTTTTTTTTTAATTACAAGGATGGAACAAGGATCAAGATATGCTCATAATAAATTCCTCTTTTTTTTTTTGAGCATTCACAATTTGCAGAGTTTATTTGGCTTGGTTATTTTTGTAATATGCATGTAAACAAAATCAACCAATCCTGTCTAACAAGTTTTTCCACAGAAACATTCAAAGAATGCAAAGGCTGCAAACTGGCAGCCTATGAGCTATGTTTTGCCCACAGACATGTTTGTCTGGCCTGGACAGTGTTTCTAACAACCAGAATATGTGGCTAACATTTAAAATGGGTAGATGTTACATTAAAACCTGGGTTTCTAAATTTCAATGAAATGTCAGAAAACCTGACACAATTAGGTATACATTCTTCAAGGCAAAAACTGAGCTCTGATTAAGCTCTTGGGTAACTTAGAAAAATGAGACAAAATTACTCCTTTCAAAGACCTCATAATTTACTATTAGAAGCAATCACAGAAAGAAATTATTGTAGTGTTTCACAGTCATACTATGTGCCAGGCAACGTGTGATGGATATTATAATAAAAATGAGACTAGGTTAAGTAAGATGGATGAGGGAAGAGATCATCAACTTTGCTAAAAAGCCTACTGCTTTGGAAAGGCTTCATAGAGGAGGCAGCACTGGAGCCACATCTTTGAGAGGAAGTTTTTGCTAGGTGACCAGGGCAGAGGAGGACATTTCAGATAAGCAGCAGCATGTTCAAGGTTACAGATCATATGCAGCCAGCACAGATGAAGCACAAGGCTAACAATAAAGTAGTTTGAAAAGAAATGATATGCTTTGAAAGCACAGCAGCAGCCAGAACATGAAGAACTCTTGTATCTCATGCCAAGGAATGCAGGTTTCATCCTACACATCAGTATTATTCCCACAGTGCCCCTGAGGAGACTGCTCATGATTCAACCTAGGTGGAACAGAAATAAAAAGGGTAAAGATATGCCAGCTGAACCCCACCCCCAATTGCTGTTTCAACTAGATTGAGCCCTACTACTATTCTACACAGTAAAGTTCTATTTATATCTCTTTGGACAAAAAATTATGTTATAAACCAAAAAAGAAAAAAAATTTTTAAGTTTGAATATGAGCAATTGAAAAATATTTACCAAGAAATTAAATAAGATTAGTATTTTGTTAAGATCTCTCTGGTTCCAAGAATGGAATAAAGAAGTATGAGAAGGACTTCCCTGGTGGTCCAGTGGTTAAGAATCCGCCTTGCAATGCAGGGGATTCCAGTTCGATTCCTGGTCTCTGAAGATCCCACATCCTTCAGGGCAACTAAGCCCATGCACCAGAACTACTGAGCCTGCAATTTGGAGGCCACAAACTGCAACTACAGAGCCCATGTGCCGAAACTACTGAAGCCTGAGTACCTAGAGCCCATGCTCCACAAGAGAAGCTATTGCAATGAAAAGCCTGCAAACTGCAATGAGAGAAAAGCGCGCACGCAACAATGAAGACCAAGAGCAGCCAATAATAAATAAATATTTTTTTTAAAAAAGAAGCATGATAAATGAGAATACTTAACTTCAACTGATCCAATAAATTATGATTTAAATCTGGGTGGTGACAGTAGAGATAGTCAAATCTTATTGATATCTACTTTGTAGCAAATAATCTGCTATATGCTATGTTCAGGATAAAAAGATAAATTCAAGAGTTATTTAAATAAAAAGGGACAATGACTGATTAAAATGAGAAGGTTAAGAAGAAAAAGGAATTAAGCTTCGTAGGTGACTTGAATAAAAGCACAGACAGTGTGATTTAAGCTTAGATGAAAATCACTATACCTCACCTTCAATAAGCTAAGCACAAACCAAACCAAAAAAGAAACATTAAGGAGGTGTAATCTAGGCAAAGCAAAATTTACAGCCATGACTATACTTCCGAAGCAAAGGTCCTAGAGGATTTGCTAGAGGTATACACAAAATCAGAACCATCCTTGAATGCCACCAGAAACAACAGAAGTTCTTAACTACCAATATCTTAACAATCTCAAAGGTTTTTCTAACAGTCTGCTGAAAGATAAAGCTTAGCATTCTTCCTTGGCAATTTGGTTAAGATCCAGATAACCAAATGATGATGGAATCAAGAATATTGAAAAGCAAACAAGAATATTGGAAAATAATATTTAAGTCATCACACCTATATAATTGCCAGCTAATATATGGTCAGCAAGTTTATCAACTGTTCCATTACACCAAGGATAAGTATGTAACGAGTGGCTCAATTCTGCTCATGACTAGTCTTCAATTATGAACTTCTTAGTAGACTTTTAGAGGTCCAGAGTATTTAAGTGTATAAATTTCCCAAGCATGAGAAGCATTCAAATATAAGTTTCTAGGTTTTTCATTGAGTCCTATACTGAAAAATTTAGTGCTATTTCCATGAATCTGATTTTATAGCAAAACTGTTTTCCCTGATTTTTAAAGGGCAGTGGGAGACAGAAGAAAAGATTGGGGTGGGAGCCCTTACATTCTTCAAAATGAATCCTATTTTCACAGCTGTTCATGAGAGTTATTGCAACGTCTTCAATAAAAATTATAACCAACATTAAATACACAAAACTTTTATGTTCTTCAGTGAATTGGTCAAAACATTCTCTTTATGAAAAGAGCCTTCATACATCATTAATTACATTAGACTATAATGCCTAATCCATTAAAGAGTACATAACGTTAATTACTATTTCCAAGTAGCTGACAATAAGTTATAAAGCTCACTCATGCAAAATCAGAAAGACCTGGTTATAACTTTAAGTGTATTGCCAAATCTCATATATTAGAAGACATTCTAAGAGAACTGCATGGGCCTGTAGCTACATAGTTTAAAAAAAAAACAAACATGAAACTGGTGTCTGACTAAAACAAGAAGAAATAGAAAATATTCTCAAAGTATCTTTATGTGGGCACAGGAAGTGCTTGCATTTACAGAGAGAGAAGAAAAAAAATGGGGAATAGAAGAATTACCTGAGGGCAGGAAATTCAGACAAAAGGTCCCTACTCCTGGTGAAAGCAAGTAGTCAGTTGCCAGGGTTTCTTAGACTCCTCTGGGACTCATTTGGGTGATTATGAAATTCACAGCACACCAATCTCCACCACAGCCAGCAGGGATCGCTGCAGGGAATGGGCACACAGGGGACACAGAAGGGAGCAAGTTTAAGGGAAGGAAGAGGAAAGGAATGATATGATAAAAATATTTAGCTGTGAGTCACTTTAAAGAAAATACAGTTGTATTTCACACTGGATTAACTATAGGCAAATGCTGCTTAAAATCTAAGATAAATTAATCATTTATGATTTTCTTCATTCTTTCTACCACTGGCAGCACTACTACTCTATTAAATCAATGTTTTAAATTTTATATTAAAAATAATATTTAACAAAAACGAGATAGCTATGCTATACAAAAGTTACACAGACTGAACTAAATAATTCAATATTAAATGAAACCAATTAGAACAAGCACTCTAAAAGAAAAGCAACCTACAAACTGTCAAAATTTTAACTGCCAGAAGGCCCAGTTAAAACTATAATCCTCATTTCATTTCATAAAGAATACTAAAGAGTAAAGTCACCTATGAAAAATAACCCACAAACATCGAGATTGTAATATTGCTAAAAATGTATCCAGCTTTATAAATACAAATATTTATGACCTATGTGTTTTATGAGGGCCGATGTATAAATTTACAATAGTATAAATCTATTCCTCCAGTCAGCTAAAAATGTTTCTGAGCAACTACCATGTACCACAGTACTGAGGCAGATGCTAAAGATACAATTGCGAGCCACACAAGCACAGTCACTGCCCTCAGAATTCAAAGCCTATCAGGGTTATTCTGCCCTTAAAGAGATGACAGTCTATGGAACTAATAAACAAGAAGCTTTTGTTCTAAAATAAATAAACAACAGTAGAGGAAAAACCACAATATTATAATAACAGTGGCAGAAAAGAAGTCACAGATTCCTCTCTTAATGGTACTCTGGGGAAGAAAAAAGAGTGTATTATACATTCAGCTAAAATTGTCTTAAAGGATAGACTAATATAAAGGTTCAAAATTTTTATACAACATTCTTTTTGACTGGGAGAAGTCTCAAAATAAGTCAGTGAATTATGAGACAGACCATAACAAGCATAATGCCTTAAAAAAAAATACATCCGGGATCATATGTGCTCAGCTTTTAATTTTGTTTTAATAATTTGGTCTTGATATGATAACTGCTCATATTTCACTCATGGAAAAGGTATCATAAAACTTGTGAAGTGAAGTGAAAGTTGCTCAGTCACGTCCGACTCTTTGCAACCCCATGGACTATACAGTCCATGGAATTCTCCAGGCCAGAATACTGGAGTGGGTAGCCTTTCCCTTCTCCAGGGGATCTTCCCAACCCAGGGATCAAACCCAGGTCTCCCGCATAGCAGGCAGATTCTTTACCAGCTGAGCCACAAGGGAAGCCCCATAAAGCTTGTAACTTATATTCAATCTGAGCTAATATCAACTTGTAAATATCAATATTTAATAGAAATATTAAATTACTCATCTTAAGTAACATTGTATGCAAACTTTAAAACATAAACTGCTAAGATATTTAGAGATTTTCCTACTGAGGAAACATTCAGACTGGAAATTGCAGTACTAAGGCAAAGTGTAATACTGCAAAAAAATTATGCAAGTGAAAAGAAATGAATGGAGAAATTGTCCTTCCCCAACTTTAAAGAACTGCTGAGTCAAAAGACTATGTTTTCCAAGTTTCAAAGGACGGTAAAGTCAAATGATTCCCAAGTAATAAACAAATCTCCGGAGGGATATTGCAACAGGATGATAAAATACCATAAAGGAGTAATACAGGAAGTGCTGAAAACTCAAAGAAAGGCGAACTGTTAGGTGCAAACTACAGCCTAAACAGGCAGTATAGAATAAATCATATTATGAAGGTGCTGGATCAGTGACTTAACTACTCAACACTACCTGTTAAATCTTAGGAAAGTCTAAAACCTCAATGTTTTAATAACTTCCTTCTAGGTGACAGGAACTGGAGAAGGAAATGGCAACCCACTCCAGTGTTCTTGCCTGGAGAATCCCAGGGACGGGGGAGCCTGGTGGGCTTCCATCTATGGGGTCGCACAGAGTCGGACACGACTGAAGTGACTTAGCAGCAGCAGCAGCAGGTGACAGGAACAAATACCTTCTGATTCTAGGATAACAGTATTATAATTTAATCCAAGAAACCACGCATTCAATCTCCTTTTCACCTGAAGTTTTCAAATCAATCTCCTGAAACTAACTTTTCTAAGAATCAGTATCTGCTTGTAGTTGTAAATTAACATGAAAGAAACAGGCCCCTTGCTCAATTTTAGATGCTTCTATGAAGTGTACTTAATAGAAAAAAAGAAAAATCTATCCCCTAAAATTCAACTCACAATTCACTTTTCTGTAATTATCTATTGGCTAAGCCAAAGGATGACCACACACAAAAAACACTAACATCACTGTTGCCAAACTCTAAGAGGCTCAGTCTAAATTAGCTTACAAATAAAGGGATCTCCATTTATATATTAATAGAGAACCAAAGTAACATATCCAGAGCCAAACTCCAGATCTTTTTCCATAAACCTGCTCCTTCTGCATATCTTCTCCAACTTAATTAATAGCAACTCCATCTTCTCAGTTGCTTATGTCAAAGTCATCCATGACTGTCCTTCTCAATTCACATCTTATCTATTGGCAAAACCTGTGGCTCTGCCTTCAAAATACATCTAAAACCTGACTATGTATCTCAACAACTTCACCGCATCCACCTAGCTCCATGCCAGTATATTTTCTCATCTGGATAGTTAACACTTTTCACTAGGCTCCTGCTTCTTCCCCTGCCCTCCAATTATTTATTTCCCACTTGGCTGCAGAGTGATCAACGGTTCAAAGCCTTCCAGTGGCTTCCAGTCTCACTCAGGGCAAAAGCCAAAGTCACTACAAGGTCCCAAGAGATCTGGCCCTTGATTTCTTTTTGAGCTTATCTTCTACTCACCTCAGTTCTCATTCCACTTCACCTATACTGAAGGCATTAACGTATTTGCCAAAAAATGACAAGTAAGCTCCCTCTTCTGGATCTTTGCATTTGTTCGCACTCCCAATTTCAGGTCTCTCGTCAAACACCTTCTCAATTAAGCCTTCTCCATCACTGGATTTAAAATTGCAAAGTTTGTCCCCCCACCTCTGTGCACTTCCTACTCCCTTTCTCTGTTATTTTTTTCAAGAGCAATGTACTTCACATTTAAATTAAATGTGAAGGTCTATTAATCTAATTACTCTCAGCCTTCTCTGATTAAAATGTAAGCTCCACTGAGGGCAGGGAGTTTGCCCCAACACTATGGACTAGCACCTGGTACAGAGAAGCACTCAGTAAATATACTGTGAGGCACTCTAATCTCCCTTGACTTTGCCATTCAGTCACAAGATCCTGCAAACACTCAACCTTTCCTAATCTCCTTAAAAAATATTCCAAATAGTTAATCTTCTCAGGCCACTCTCCCTTTCTACTTTTTTTTTCCACTTTGTTTAGGGAGTATGTCTTGTTGAGACTATCAAGAAGTTTCTTTTACCTCAACCCTTGGAGCTGGCCTGTATCCAGGCCTTTCCCAAGCCTGTTTCTCTAACCTTCTCATAAATTCTGTGGAATACCGATATCTTTCTACATTATTTTTCTACTTAATCTAATCAGAGCACCTCTATAGACTCTATGTTTCCACCCCAGAGAAATGTTCCTGAACCTTGGACTGCAAATCAAATTCATAACCGTGTACCTTTCTTTAGTGATCATGTTCCTCTTTAGTCAGGAATTCTTTATTAGCAGTCACCTCCTGGGATGAAGTTCAATTTCAATTTCCCTATCACGGCAAATGAGGCCTTCCAAAACCTAATTTAGTTCAGTGCCTATTAAAGACACCAAATGGAGCAGCAAGCCTGAATCTAAACAGTTCTCCCCATGACCACATCTTTGCTGTACAACCCTTTGCCATAGCTAATTGACCCGTGGATAAACAGAACTGGGTCAAACAGATTCTCTCTCCCTGAAATCTGACACTTCAACAGGAAAGACCAGACTGGGAGTTGTGAAAGATGGGACAGCACCCTAAAGTAGTGGTTCTCAACTGAGAGAAGCTGTACCTTCCAGGGGACATCTGGCAACATCTGGAGACGTGCTCTCATTGTCAAGACTGCAGGAGTGCTACTGGCATCTAGTGGGTGGAGACCAGAGGTGCTGCTCAACATCCTACAATGTGCAGAGCAGCCTTTCACAAAAAAGAATCATCTGGTTCAAATGTCAACAGTGCCGAGGTTCAAGTACTCTTCCAACGAGGCCCTCGGCGTTGGCTGTTCCAGATTCTGTGACCCACACTAGCAGCTTTTTTTACATTTCCTCTTTTAGCCTAAGTGAAACAGAGCAGGTTTTTGTTGTTTGCAGACAATATAATCTTTTTTTAACAGTTTTTTTAAGTGGAATATAATTGCTTTACAATGTTGTATTAGTTTTTGTTGACCAATGAAGTGAATCAGCTATGCGTGGGTGCTAACTTGCTTCAGTCGTGCCTGACTCTTTGTGACCCCATGGTCTGCAGCCCTCCTGGCTCAGCTGTCCATGGGATTCTCCAAGCAAGAATACTGGAGTAGGTTGCATGCCCTCCTCCAGGGGATCTTCCCCACCCAGGGATCAAACCCTTATCTCTTACCTCTCCTGCATTGGCAGGTGGGTTCTTTACCACTAGCACTCCCTGGGAATCAGTTACATGTATACATATATCCCCTCCCTCTTGAAATTTCCTCCCACCCCTCCCATCCCACCCCTCTTGGTCATTACCTGAGTACCAAGCAAAGTTCCCTGTGCTATACACTAGGTTCCCACTAGCTAGCTATTTAACACACAGTAGTATATTTATCAGGAGAAGGCAATGGCACCCCACTCCAGTTCTCTTTCCTGGAAAATCCCATGGACAGAGGAGCCTGGTAGGCTGCTGTCCATGGGGTCGCTAAGAGTCGGACACGACTGAAGCGACTTAGCAGCAGCAACAGTATATTTATGACAGACAATATAATCTTAATTAGCCCAGTATCAGTTCAGTTCAGTTCAGTTCAGTCGCTCAGTCGTGTCCGACTCTCCGCGACCCCATGAATCACAGCACGCCAGGCCTCCCTGTCCATCACCAACTCCCGGAGTACACTCAAACTCATGTCCACAGAGTCGGTGATGCCATCCAGCCATCTCATTC
Organism: Moschus berezovskii; assembly: GCF_049115385.1. Classification (NCBI taxonomy): domain Eukaryota; kingdom Metazoa; phylum Chordata; class Mammalia; order Artiodactyla; family Moschidae; genus Moschus; species Moschus berezovskii. The sequence goes on from NC_142465.1 coordinate 68,775,641, forward strand.
TCCGTCGTCCCCTTCTCCTCCCGCCCCCAACCTTTCCCAGCATCAGAGTCTTTTCCAGTGAGTCAACTCGTCGCATGAGGTGGCCAAAGTATTGCAGTTTCAGCTTTAGCATCAGTCCCTCCAATGAACATCCAGGATTGATCTCCTTTAGAATGGACTGGTTGGATCTCCTTGCAGTATAAGGGACTCTCAAGAGTCTTCTCCAACACCACAGTTCAAAAGCATCGATTCTTCGGCGATCAGCTTTCTTCACAGTCCAACTCTCACATCCATACATGACCACGGGAAAAACCATTGCCTTGACTAGACGGACCTTGGTCGGCAAAGTAACGTCTCTGCTTTTTAATATACTATCAAGGTTGGTCATAACTTTCCTTCCAAGGAGCAAGCGTCTTTTAATTTCATGGCTGCAATCAGCATCTGCAGTGATTTTGGAGCCCAAAAAAATAAAGTCTGACACTGTTTCCATTGTTTTTCCATCTATTTCCCATGAAGTGATGGGACCAGATGCCATGATCTTTGTTTTCTGAATGTTGAGCTTCAAGCCAACCTTTTCACTCTCCTCTTTCACTTTCATCAAGAGGCTTTTGAGTTCCTCTTCACTTTCTGCCATAAGGGTAGTGTCATCTGCATATCTGAGGTTATTGATATTTCTCCCAGCAATCTTGATTCCAGCTTGTGCTTCTTCCAGCCCAGTGTTCCTCATGATGTACTCTGCATATAAGTTAAATAAGCAAGGTGACAATATACAACCTTGACGTACACCTTTTCCTATTTGGAACCAGTCTGTTGTTCCATGACCGGTTCTAACTGTTGCTTCCTGACCTGCATACAGGTTTCTCAAGAGGCAGGTCAGGTGGTCTGGGATTCCCATCTCTTTCAGAATGTTCCACAGTTTATTGTGATCCACACAGTCAAAGGCTTTGGCATAGTCAATGAAGCAGAAATAGATGTTTTTCTGAAACTCTCTTGCTTTCTCCATGATCCAGCGGATGTTGGCAATTTGATCTCTGGTGCCTCTGCCTTTTCTAAAACCTGCTTGAACATCTGGGAGTTCACGGTTTACATACTGCTGAAGCCTGGCTTGGAGAATTTTGAGCATGACTTTACTAGCGTGTGAGATGAGTGCAATTGTGCGGTAGTTTGAACATTCTTTGGCATTGCCTTTCTTTGGGATTGGAATGAAGACTGACCTCTTCCAGTCCTGTGGCCACTGCTGAGTTTTCCAAATCTGCTGGCATATTGAGTGCAGCACTTTCACAGCATCATCTTTCAAGACTTGAAATAGCTCAACTGGAATTCCATCACCTCCACTAGCTTTGTTCCTAGTGATGCTTTCTAAGGCCCACTTGACTTCACATTCCAAGATGTCTGGCTCTAGGTCAGTGATCACATTATCGTGACTATCTTGGTCGTGAAGACCTTTTTTGTACAGTTCTTCTGTGTATTCCTGCCACCTCTTCTTAATATCTTCTGCTTCTGTTAGGTCCATACCATTTCTGTCCTTTATCGAGCCCATCTTTGCATGAAAAGTTCCCTTGGAATCTCTAATTTTCTTGAAGAGCTCTCTTGTTTTTCCTATTCTGTTGTTTTCCTCTATTTCTTTGCATTGATCACTGAGGAAGGCTTTCTTATCTCTCCTTGCTATTCTTTGGAACTCTGCATTCAGATGCTTATATCTTTCCTTTTCTCCTTTGCTTTTCGCCTCTCTTCTTTTTACAGCTATTTGTAAGGCCTCCTCAGACAGCCATTTCGCTCTTTTGCATTTCTTTTCCATGGGGATGGTCTTGGTCCCTGTCTCCTGTACAATGTCACGAACCTCCGTCCAGAGTTCATCAGGCACTCTATCAATCAGATCTAGTCCCTTAAATCTATTTCTCACTTCCACTGCATAATCATAAGGGATTTGATTGAGGTCATATCTGAATGGTCTAGTGGTTTTCCCTACTTTCTTCAATTTAAGTCTGAACTTCGCAATAAGGAGTTCATGATCTGAGCCACAGTCAGCTCCTGGTCTTGTTTTCGCTAACTGTATACAGCTTCTCCATCTTTGGTTGCAAAGAATATAATCAATCTGATTTCGGTGTTGACCATCTGGTGATGTCCATGTGTAGAGTCTTCTCTTGTGTTGTTGGAAGAGGGTGTTTGCTATGACCAGTGCATTCTCTTGACAAAACTCTATTAGCCTTTGCCCTGCTTCATTCCGTGCTCCAAGGCCAAATTTGCCAGTTACTCCAGGTGTTTCTTGACTTCCTACTTTTGCATTCCAGTCCCCTAGAATGAAAAGGATATCTTTTTTGGGTGTTAGTTCTAAAAGGTCTTGTAGGTCTTCATAGAACCGATTAACTTCGGCTTCTTCAGCAGTACTGGTTGGGGCATAGGCCCAGTATACTAGTCCAATAATCTGACACACATGTGTATACTTTAAATCAGTTTCTCAACCTCAAAACTAATGACATGTAGGTCAAATAATTTTTTTTTGTGAGAGACCGTGCTGTCTACTATAGGATGTTTAGCAGTATCCTTGGCCTCTGTCTGCTAGTTAAAACCCCAAGACCCAACTCTGCTGAGTCATGATAATCAGAAATGTCTCCAGACATTGCCAAATATCCTCTGAGGGGTCAAACACTCATGTTTCATAACCACTGCTTAAAACTATACAAAGACTGTACTCAGGTGTAGTGTATGTCTTTTCAACACCCACTTGTACCCCCAGCATAATATGCCTTGAGCCAAAGGGGAAGCGGGGGAGCATTTGTATCTGAATCTTCCCCATCTCTCTTTACGCCCTGGCTTAAATGTACCCCATCTTCAAGCTTTTACTCCCTGCCCTTCACCTTTGCTGGAGCACATGTGTACACATACCACAGTAACAGGTAATGAGGACTTGAGCTGAAAGGTAAGCTCCTGCTTTTCTTTCTTACACTTGTTGTAACTTTTCTTTAGAGCTTTCCATTTCCTTGTGAAAAAATACTCTCCTAGAGAACTCTCCAAAACATATCCGTGACAGTTACAGTATGAAAGATCAGGGTAAAGTCGCCTTCAAAGGCTTTTCCTGTCTCACTTCTATTAAAATGTAAAGTGAAAGAGGAGAGTGAAAAGGTTGGCTTGAAGCTCAACATTCAGAAAACAAAGATCATGGCATCTGATCCCATCACTTCATGGGGAATAGATGGGGAAACAGTGGAAACAGTGGCAGACTTTATTATGGGAGGCTCCAAAATCACTGTGGATGCTGACTGCAACCATGAAATTAAAAGACGCTTACTCCTTGGAAGGAAAGTTATGACCAACCTAGATGGTATATTAAAAAGCAGAGACATTACTTTGCCAACAAAGGTCTGTCTAGTCAAGGCTATGGTTTTTCCAGTGGTCATGTATGGATGTGAGAGTTGGACTGTGAAGAAAGCTGATCGCCGAAGAATTGATGCTCTTGAACTGTGGTGTTCGAGAAGAGTCTTGAGAGTCCCTTGGACTGCAAGGAGATCCAGCCAGTCCATTCTAAAGGAGATCAATCCTGGGTGTTCACTGGAAGGACTGATGCTAAAGCTGAAACTCCAATACTTTGGCCACCTCATGCAAAGAGTTGACTCACTGGAAAAGACTCTGATGCTGGGAGGGATTGGGGGCGGGAGGAGAAGGGGACGACAGAGAATGAGATGGCTGGATGGCATCACCGACGCGATGCACATGAGTTTGAGTGTACTCCGGGAGTTGGTGATGGACAGGGAGGCCTGGCGTGCTGTGATTCATGGGGTCGCAAAGAGTCGGACACGACTGAGTGACTGAACTGAACTGAACTGAACTCTGTAACTACTCTGCATGTGGGTGCGCGGGCACACACACACACTCACTCACTTACTTGTCCTCTTCAGTTTCAGATCTGTTTCAAGTATACAAACTTTTTATTAACAATGAAAGAGATGCTTGGGATATAAATTAAACAACTAGATAGGGAATAAGTATATAGATTTACACTTCTCAAATAGTTCATCATTTGCTTTAAGCATTTGTTAATCTCTAAAGAATAATTCTCTTATCAGTTCAGTTCAGTCGCTCAGTCGTGTCCGACTCTTTGCAACCCCATGGACTGCAGTGAGTATGACTCTTTGCAACCCCAAGGACTGTAGCACACCAGTTTTCCTGTCCTTCACCAACTCCCGGATCTTGCTCAAACTCACGTCCATCGAGTCGGTGATGCCATCCAACCATCTCATCCTCTGTTGTCCCCTTCTCCTCCTGCCTTCAATCTTTCCCAACATCAGGGTCTTTTCCAAGGAGTCAGTTCTTTGCATCAGGTGGCCAAATTACAGCTTCAACTTCAGCATCAATCCTTCCAATGAATATTCAGGACTGATTTCCTTTAGTATTGATTGGTTTGATCTCCTTGCTGTCCAAGGGACTCTCAAGAGTCTTCTCCAACACCACAGTTCAAAAGCATCAATTCTTCCATTCTCAGCTTTCTTAAGCCCTTGTATCTGAATAACACTGGTTTTAATCTTACAATTTCACCACACTTCAACCTCCAAGTTCGGAATAAGCACTCTTTATCTCCTAGATAAAGTGTCATTTTCCTAGTCCTTTCTTTCCAGCATACCAAAGGTACCATATTTATTCAATTATTCAATTGTCCATTATTTCTTAAAAGCACAGGAAAATCGTCCATGCCCAATATCTGTGATAATATTGGTGGCTTCTAGTCTTGCCTCAGTTTAAAAAAAAGCAGTGTGAAGCACAGTCAATTCATTGTTGCCATTCATGCATTCATTCAAAAAATAGTCATTGAGTACCTACATCATTCTAGACTCAAAAAAAAAAACCTGCCCTCATGGAGTTTACATTCAGTACAGAAGACAAATGAACTGAAAATTAAATAAGTACATCTTATTACAGATGAGGATGAGTGCTACAGAGAAAAGAATGGTCAAGTAAGCCCTCCATTAAGAAGCTACCATGAGTTCCATTCACTAGTCATAAGAAATGTCTATTATCGGAAGATAATATATTCTTAGTATTTCCTATCAAATTGTGTTCCAGATGGTTAGATCAGTATAGTGACATCTTTATTACTGCATAATCTATAAAATTAAGTTTGACCTAGATAATTTCAGAAGTTCATCACTACCAGAGTAACAATAAATTATCACAACAGCCACCTTGTTTCTTCTATTGTCATCCTTTATAAATAACTATTTTTCTTAGGAGACGACAGCAACAACAGTAAGGTTAATATCTTAACCAAGAGGATGAATTAGATACTCTTCAGTCATTTGACTTAAGGAAGTTTTGAAACATGAATTAACTGAAAACTTAAGTGCTTCAAAAACTCATCTCAAAAAAATCATTAGTTTACAGCGCAATTATTAGAAATCATACAGATTAAAAAAGTAATCTTCTATATGTATAACTGATTCACTATGCTATATACCTGAAACTAACACATGGTAAATCTACACTCTGTTATTAAAAAAAAGAGTAATTCTCAAGATTCAACTCTGAATGTGTCTGCTTTGTGAACTAAGCCATTACCTTTACAACTAATTTGTAAGAGTCCTTCTCAACAGGAGTTCTATAAGAGAATTAAACTCTAATGTCCTCAGGTTCTCAATGACTGAACAAACTTTTCTCCTGTGCATCTAAAATGGAACTAGCTATGTAAATACTGTCATCCTCGGGAGAGTGAGAAAATAGAAATTCAAATCATTTTCTGTAGGTGTAAATTTTCTTGTGAACTGAGTATGAGAAAGGCTGGAGGACATCTGAGAAGGCAGATCTTACTTAAATCATACAAAATAATGATAAAATCTTCTTCCAAAATGAAGTAATTCATTATTGGATCATATGGACAATTTCAAAAGAAACTTTCCAATTATTGATACTATTAAGAAATGTATAATCATCAGTGCTTCTATAATTTGTTACTTTAAAAAAATACCTTTATCTTATTCAGTGTTATAAGTGATGAAAATATTTGCTGAATCACAGAAATAATAATAATTTTGTTCTCCAGCATACAACCTGTGGTATACAATGATTTGGACAATCAAGAGCTCTCTTTACTAGGAAAGTATATCATCACACCCAAGTATTTTCCTAAAATCAGTTAAAAGTAAGCATTAACTTACAAATAACAGAGGAAAGGGTCATAATCAAGCACTCTGAATTCGCTGTTAACAACTTGGAAACAAGATCCTACATTTAGCCTGTGTTTTGAGACAAATATGGAAAAGTCAGGGGCAGTAGCAAACTGCCAGCTTTACTGAGTCATGATTCTGACTAAAACCGCGTTATGAAATGGAAAGGATGACAAGCCTTGGGTTTGTTACCACAGATGTTGACTCCCTGAATTTATGGATCTTAGATTTAAAAAAATAATAAACTCCGTACGAATGATTTGGGGCTAAAACGACTCCAGAAAAAACTTGCCAAAGCTGGTAACTCTGATTATTTACCTAAAGCAAATCCTAACTGTGCAAACAGGCACACCCTCTAATGCAGACTGGGAACGGCGAGGCAGGGTGAATTCAGAACAATAACAAGGTTAACATTTCAGTGAGAAGACAAGGCTCAGCCCTAACAGTCCACACTGCCCTGGGTTAACGGAACCGCTCAGCTCCGAATGGAGGCGAGCAGACACCGAGCACCTGGGAGACGCCAGACCACCTCCAGTCTCCGCGCAGGACCGCCCGAGAGGGTCCTCCCGACGCCCCCCAGACGCCGCGTCGGGGACGATCCCAGACATCAGCCTTTCCCTGCCACCCAACACGATCCTCCGCGAGCCGATCGGGGGAGAGAATCCATCCAGGGGCGCCGTCCAGGGGCGGACCTGTCTGTGAGCGACCCCGACCGGGGACGACCGGGTCCAGGCGCTGGCTCGCGAGGCCAGCCCTGAGTGCAGGGGCCAAGCGAGATCCGGGGCCGCGACCTCTGCCCCTCTGGAGCAGGGAGTCCAAGGGTCGCCTCCTGCTCGGCTGCCAGTCCCCGCCGCCCCTGAAGCCGCGGGTTGCCTCTGGTACCCGCTAGGGCGGAGGCGGGCTTGTGCCCACGCTCGAGGCTCTGACTAACCTGGAAAGGTGCTTCAGAATCTGTTTCTTGATGAGCCCAGCCATGGTGCCGAGGCGGGAGGCGCCGCGCTCTCTCTCCGTTCTTCACTGCCTCCTCTCTTCGAGGCCGTCTCCCCTTTGTCCGGATTCACCCGGACGGAGGAGAGGCTCCTGAGCACTCACGCCCAGGACAGACCCGAGGCCCCGGCCGAGGCAACAGCAGCCACCGCTGCCGCCAAGGACCCGGAGCATTGCGCTCAGGCAGCCGCGGCCGCCGCCGGCGCCATCTTGGCTGCAACATCACCTAAGAGACCTGGGGGAGGGCCAGGGAGACGCGAGCGCGAGGCGGGGCGGGGCCGGCGCGAGGCGGGACGGGGCGGGGCGGGGCGAGGTGGGGCGGGGCCGGCGCGAGGCGGGGCGGGGCGGGGCGGGGCGGGGTAACGCAAGCCTAGGAGGTTTGTTGTCCCGCTTCCCTTGCAGGGTCTCAGGTTCGGGGGTCTACTTGTCCCTGACCCTCTTGAACAGTTTGACTCCCAACCCCAGAACCTTCTGGGTGTTAGACCTCCATCCTCAGGCTCTAGTGTCCTTCACTGAGTGCTTCGTCCATATCTCACTTTTCTTTTTCATTTCCCTGTCAGAATTGACTCCACAAAGTGCTGATTGCTTTGCCTTCATTTACTCAGTTTTCTGCATATTCTTCTTTGCTTAGATATTCTGCGTTCCCCTGGCCAAATGATATAATTTGATGTTTCCTTTAGATAGTATATTAAAAAGCAGAGACATTACTTTGCCAACAAAGGTCCGTCTAGTCAGTTCAGTTCAGTTCAGTTCAGTCGCTCAGTCGTGTCCGACTCTCCGCGACCCCATGAATCACAGCACGCCAGGCCTCCCTGTTCATCGCCAACCCCCGGAGTACACTCAAATTCATGTCCACAGAGTCGGTGATGCCATCCAGCCATCTCATTCTCCGTCGTCCCCTTCTCCTCCCGCCCCCAACCTTTCCCAGCATCACAGTCTTTTCCAGTGAGTCAACTCGTCGCATGAGGTGGCCAAAGTATTGCAAGGCTATGGTTTTTCCAATGGTCATGTATGGATGTGAGAGATGGACTGTGAAGAAAGCTGATCGCCGAAGAACTGATGCTTTTGAACTGTGGTGCTGGAGAAGACTCTTGAGAGTCCCTTGGACTGCAAGGAGATCCAACCAGTCCATTCTAAAGGAGATCAGTCCTGGATGTTCATGGGAAGGACTGATGCTAAAGCTGAAACTGCAATACTTTGGCCACCTCATGCAACGAGTTGACTCACTGGAAAAGAGTTTGATGCTGGGAAGGATTGGGGGCGGGAGGAGAAGGGGACGACAGAGAATGAGATGGCTGGATGGCGTCACCGACTCGATGGACATGAGTTTGAGTGAACTCCGGGAGCTGGTGATGGACAGGGAGGCCTGGCGTGCTGTGATTCATGGGGTCACAAAGAGTCAGACCATGACTGAGCGACTGAACTGAACTGAACTAGAAATTTTAAGGAAAGTGAAAGCTGTTACGGTGTGTTAATATAGTCCAGGACCTGGAAATGAGAAGGCCTATAGTTTTTGCTCTATTATTTTCTAGTTACATTAACCTGGAGAAAATAATTTCTTACTTTCAGCCTCAGTTTAATTATCTATACAATAGGTTGATAATACCAGCCTTACAAACTCACTAGGTTGCTGTATCTAGAGAAATAAAGATGTAAAATTTCACTTAAAAATTTCTATGAAAAGGAAGGAAATAGTTGAAATCAGGGAGAGCTATTCTAGCTCTGCACCTTCACTCAACCCAGCCCCAAACCAATACTTTACAGAGATGAAAATTACCATCCAGTGACATCTGATAAAGGGGGGGGAAAAATTACACTATCTCTGAGGGATGCATCAGAAAACTCTGTGGGAGTGTATGGGAATGGCAAGGGGATAGTTTACATATAGTCCAACACCTGACCCATTTAAAGCAAGGGAAAGCAGATACTTGTGGATTGACTATTTACTCAATTTACTCATTTATAATGCACTACAAATAAAGGACTATTCAAGTAACTAAGTAGCCTAAATGAAAACAAACTTCCTGTCATCAAGAAGTTAATTAACAGCCTCAGATGAAAGGTAAATTCCTTTGCTAAGACCTTGAGCTCTGTGATTAGACTCTTGTTCAAAGGCTGACTTGGCCACTTTGTAGGCAGAGTGTAAACTTGGGCAACTTATTTCAATCTCAGCCTCAGTATCTCATCTATTGGAGATAAAAGTATCTCAATTTTGTTAGGATTAAACGCATATATAGTGTTCAACAAAGTAGCTAGCATATGTCAAGCTCTTAATGCTATTATTATCCTTGGCATAATGAGAAACAGAAGAAAAGGGTCATGAGAACACAAAGGATGGAGTGATTCTATCTTGTCTAGTCAGAGATGGGATTTTAGTGGAGATATTATTCCAAGGGTGAGAATGTCAGCTTAATGTTAAATGAACTGGCTCCAAAGTCAGATTTGGATTTGAAAGTTCACTCTATCAGCTGAGCCACAAGGGAAGCCCAAGAATAGTGGAGTGGGTAGCCTTTCCCTTCTCCAGTGGATCTTCCCAAATCAGGAATCAAACTGGGGTCTCCTGCATTGCAGGCATTTTCTTTACCAATCGAGCTATCAGGGAAGCCCTAACATTAAATGAATTGGCTCCAAAGCCAGCCTTGTATTTGAAACTTCACTCTGAATTTTTAGCTTTGTAATGGTAGGGAAAGTGCCGAACCTCTCCAGCCCTCTGATATTATTTATCTTCATGAGGTTGTTGTGAGGATTAACTAAGTTAATGCAGGTTAAATACTTAGAGAGTACCAGACACAACAGAATGTTGGCTATCATTACTAACTCACTAGGTGGAAAAAGATGTTTCAAGCAGGTGGAACACAATTATGAAAAAGGACAGAAGTGTCAAAGTCCATGACTTCTAAACGGCAAGTAGTCTAATGTGCTAGAACTGCATGAGAATTCCTTTTCAAAGTACGAACTATTAAAGAATACTTCAGGTTAATAAGAGTAGTTACAATATCTTTTTCTTTAGAAAAGACATGACAATAATTTCAACTTGCCTCTCCTTTAACCGAGAGAACACCTGTCATAAACCCACCATAAATTCTATGGTTAAATTTACATTTTTGTTCATTGCTACTTAATTTTCAAAAAGTTAGAAACATGATTGTCATTCAAATATATAATCAATGTGCATCAAAAATTTAACTCACATTAATGCAGGAACAAGCAAGATAAGATATAAAGTTATTTCACTTATTAATGCAACTTAAATATTTGCACATGTTCACTATGTATCAGTTCAGTTCAGTTGCTCAGTCGTGTCCGACTCTTTGCGACCCCATGAATCACAGCACGCCAGGCCTCCCTGTCCATCACCAATTCCCGGAGTTCACTCAAACACATGTCCATCGAGTCGGTGATGCCATCCAGCCATCTCATTCTCTGTCATCCCCGTCTCCTCCCACCCCCAATCCCTCCCAGCATCAGACTCTTTTCCAGTGAGTCAACTCGTTGCATGAGGTGGTCAAAGTATTTATATCAGAGTGATATTTTTAACCCTTTTAAAATTACACACTGCCAAAATATACATGTATTTTAAAAGCAATAGTCACACGCTTGAGATTATGTATACTAAAATCTTGAGGGGTGGGAAGAGGGATTGCATGGTGTGAAGGTGAATGAAGTCAGAGCTTTTACTGAGCAGTCTGTGCTGAAGCTGGCTCAACTTCATACTCAGCCAGTTCATACTGGCTCATGAACCAGTTGTGCACGTCTCTTTCCAAATCTGTGTTCCAGTGTTTGGTAACTTCAGGAAAGCTTGTAATCAGCCACTGTAACAATATTTTCATTGCATAAAATGGTGAACACTACAAATCAGGACTTTTCGCCTGGAGATTCAGTTGTTAAATATTTACTAGCAGACAACGTGGGATGGGTGGAAGGGAGATGAGATTGCAAATGCATGGACATTATTTCATAGGCAGTGTCAAGCCTTGGAAAACTATGGTGATTGAATTTGGGAAATATGATGAGATCTCTGATTCAGAAAAATATTTCTGATAATCATACTGGCAGTACAGAGGACAGAACATATTGAGAAGAGAATGGAAATAGGAACCTTGAGAAACTTGTAACATTACTATTTCTGGTGAAGATGAAGCAGTATCAGTAGAGGCAAACAAACAACCAAAAAAAAAAAAAAATCAAGGAAAAATTCCAGGATTAAGTGAAGGATTGCTGTTGAAGGTAACTGAGGTTTCTAGTTTGAGGCACTAGGTCGATACTGGGGCATACCACTAATTCAGACAAGTAATAGAGATGGAACAAGCAGTTGTGGAGATAAAATTGTTTTGAATGTTACCTTTAAGGTTATTTCAGGCTGTCTGAATAGAAACATTCAGGTTGCAATTGGGGGTGGAAGTTCTTCTTTAGGATTTATTCAAGGATAGCTGAAGCCAAGAACAAAAATGATCTTGATCTGGGCTCAGGGGAAAATAAAGGAAAGCATGCTTTTGAACTGTGGTGCTGGAGAAGACTCTTGAGAGTCCCTTGGACTGCAAGGAGATACAACCAGTCCATTCTAAAAGAGATCAATCCTGGGTGTTCATTGGAAGGACTGATGCTAAAGCTGAAACTCCAATACTTTGGCCACCTCATGTGCCAAGTTAACTCACTGGAAAAGGCTCTGATGATGGGAGGGATTGGGGGCGGGAAGAGAAGGGGAAGACAGAGAATGAGATGGCTGGATGGCATCACCGACTCTATGGACATGAGTTTGAGTGAACTCCAGGAGTTGGTGATGGACAGGGAGGCCTGGCGTGCTGTGATTCATGGGGTCGCAGAGTTGGACACGACTGAGTGACTGAACTGAAGTGAGAAAGGGCTTAAAACCAGTAGAGATAGAATGGAAAGAGCATATTTTAAAAGATGAGAGGTGAATCGAAATGGTGACCACTCTATGATGTAAGATTGATAAATATTTTTTACATGAGGAAGCCTATTAATTTAATATTGTTAGGAAATTGATTACTAAAATTGGATATAACTAAATTTGAAGTTTCAATGACTTTTTTTTTTACAAAGAATTATAGACACCAGTAGAGTGCCTGAGGTGTTGAAGAAAATTCTTGAGAGTCCCTTGGACTGCAAGGAGATCCAACCAGTCCATCCTAAAGGAGATCAATCCTGGGTGTTCATTGGAGGGACTGATGTTGAAGCTGAAACTCCAGTACTTTGGCCACCTGATGTGAAGAACTGACTCATTTGAAAAGACCCTGATGCTGGGAAAGATTGAGGGCAGGAGGAGAAGGGGACGACAGAGGATGAGATGGTTGGATGGCATCACCAACTTGATGGACATGGGTTTGGGTGGACTCCAGGAGTTGGTGATGGACAGAGGGGCCTGGCGTGCTGCTTTTCATGTGGTTGCAAAGAGTCGGACACGACTGCGTGTCTGAATTGAACTGAGAGTGCCTGACTTTGAGAAGTTTGCCATGGCAAAGGCAATAGAATGATCATAAAATAAAAGGATGATGATGGCAATGACAGTGATGATAACTACTACCAGGTACTTGAATTTTATCATTTACTCTTCATAAAACAATTCGGCAAGGGGAAATTATTATAGTATTCCATTTTATAGATCAGGAAACTAAGGTGTAAAGAGGTTAAAACTAACCTGTCCAACACATGTAGTGGCAGAGGCATGATTTGACCCAGGAGTTTGAAAGAAGAAACAGCACTCTTAACCACTATCTTTGATTTCAGTAATAGGACCTACTTCAAAAATTGTAAAGATTAAATTAAGAAATACAACCAAAACCCAAAATTTAACCACACGCATTAAGTGCTGCATAAGTATTAACCCTTATCTTCATCACCCAAGGTTACACAGCCATTTTGTGGCAGGGTCCGGATTCCAATTTAAAATTCATTCTCTTAACCATTACGATATTGTGGAGTGAGCCCAAGTCATCACGGGAACACACAGGAGGAATACCTAACTTTAGGAAGGGAAACGGAGAGGAGTGTGTCAGATATCGAGAAGTTTTTTTCGATAAGACACAAAGCTCGGTCCAGAAGAGCAAGCGGACAGGGAAGAGTGTGAGTAAAACAGCGAGGCGGTTGACGCAACAGCGTGTTTGTAACAAGGTGATTGGATCCAACACTCGGATGAGCAGTGGCGCATGATGAAGCTGAAGTCTTCATACCCAATTCCATGCTGCGTATGGTTTTGCAATGTATTCTTCAAAGACGTCACTGAATAATACTATTCGAACACACAACCTTCCCTCCCAAACCTCCCACAGAGATGGTTCGTTATAGGCGTTATAAGAAACTTCCAAAAGCAACTCAAGTCTACAAAAGTAAAGAACAACCACGCATTGAAAGAAAAAAAAACTTTAGCATTTTCTCTCTTATTGGATCTGGCCAAGAAGTAAAAAGGTTAGGATAGGAACTATGGTATGACTGCAAGCAGGTAGGGCGGCAGTGCAATCTCTGGTTTCCGGCGTCCTCGGTTGCTAAGGGAGACCGGAAGCGCCCGTGTGCTCGGTGGATGCAACCATAGAGTGCCGGAAGCAGTAACCATAGAGTGCTGGGAAAAACGTGAGCAGAGGGGTTGGAGAAGGCTGCGGCGACTTGGTTTCTGCTGAAATGACGACGTTAGTGCTGGATAACGGAGCTTACAACGCCAAAATCGGTTACAGCCATGAAACTGTCTCGTAAGTGTTCGCTGCCCGCAAGAGACAAAGCCTGTATGCTTAGTAGTTACGTGTGCTACGCTTCATTTGGGGACGTCTGTAAACTGCAAACGCCCCCGCGCGGCTCTCACTCTGTTTGAGGGATGCTCGGCTTGGAACTGGGTAGCTGGGAAGCTTTGAAGTGGGACTCGGGTTACTGATTTTGGACTTTGTGGCCCCGGAAGTGGGATCTGTGTTTCGTTTCGTAACAGGAAATAGGCAAGTAGCCTTCTAAGGAAGAGGTTCCCAAATGAGGGGCCTGTACACAAGGATCCTGAGCCGCGTGTATATGCGTTTTTCCTGGGAAGCAGTTATGGCCTCTGTCAAATCCTCCACGGGTTAAATGTACCCCCCCCCCCCACCAAAGTGTAAAAACCACTGTGTCAGTGACTGAAGACTTTGAAGGCTTTGTATTCAAACCCTTCTAAGTGCTCTCTGACTGACCTAGTTGATTTAGATTCGGTTAAACAGTTAATACACTGGCATTCATAAACTATTTACGTTTGAGTAAAGACTAAGCTTTAGCATCAGTCCTTCCAGTGAACACCCAGGATCGATCTCCCTTAGAATGGACTGGTTGGATCTCCTTGCGGTACAAGGGGCTCTCAAGAGTCTTCTCCAACACCACAGTTCAAAAGCATCAATTCTTCGGCGATCAGCTTTCTTCACAGTCCAACTCTCACATCCATACATTACCACGGCGTGCTGTGATTCATGGGGTCGCGGAGAGTCGGACACGACTGAGCGACTGAACTGAACTGAAAGACTAAGCAAATTTAAAGACTCGCTTTTCCTGTAGCATATTCACAGGGGACCCGGGGACTTTTTTTACTTCCTCCTTCCTTTTTTTTTTTAAGAGAACAGTCAGACTGAGTAAAAATGTAAATTGTTGCAGTCTTATTTCTGCAGTGTGTATTATTGTTCTTATCTTTTAACAGAAAATCTCTTATCATGTACTTAAGGACTAATTTAAAAGTTTTGAGAAGAGTAGGTTCTGAATACTCGGGCTTCCCTGGGGCTCAGACAGTAAAGCATCTGCCTGCAATGAGGGAGACCTGGGTTGGATCCCTGGGTCAGGATGATCCCCTGGAGAAGGAAAAGGCAATCCACTTCAGTACTCTTGCCTGGAAAATCCCATGGGCCGAGGAACCTCGGTATAGTGACAAGAGGGGTGGGGGAAGAAGCAAGCAAAATAATCAAGGATAGTACATTGACTAAAATACTATTATAGCCATAAGATTGACTACAATGCAGGGTTTAAAAATCATGTCCTGAAAGATTATACACTTTCACTGTATTATCTCAATGCAAGGATTTTGATTGCCTTTAGTGCAAAGTAATCCTCAGGCCATAGTGGCATATTTGAGGGTGGCAAATTCTGCTCCCCCTCACTTTCTCTCTATCCTTCTGTCTCTCTCTCTATATATATATGTATATATATGTGCACACAGTCGCATACAACACATATAAGTGTAGACATGTATGATGGATAATGGCTCTAGTTTGTCTTCCTAACCAGATTGTAAGCTCATGGTGGGCAGCAGCTATATTTAAAACTACCTCCTACTTCTGTACACTATAGTATCTTGCAACTGAAGATCTTTGACTCCATGGAAACTTACCTTTATGGTCAGAATTTTGAACTTGCTTTTTTTTTTTTTTAACTAGAATGGTATTGAGTTTTTTTCAGGAACTTTAACTTTACTTCAGCCCCTCTTCACCTGTGTGCAGTGGCAGAATCAATGCCCACCTGTAATAATATCTTGAAGATTATTTGAGGAAGATAATGGGTCCAGTGCAGAACCTGGTATATGGTGAAAGTGAAAGTCCCTCAGTCCTGTCCGAATCTTTGCGTCCCCATGGACTATACAGTCCATGGAGTACTCCAGGCCAGAATACTGGAATGGGTAGCTGTTCCTTTCTCCAGGGGATCTTCCCAACCCAGGAATCGAACCCAGGTCTCCTGCATTGCAGGCGGATGCTTTACCAGCTGAGCCACAAGGGAACCCCAAGAATACTGGAGTGGGTAGCCTATCCCTTCTCCAGCGGATCTTCCTGATGGAGGAATCGGAACCGGAGTCTCCTGCATTGCAGGCAGATTTTTTACCAGCTGAGCTATCAGGGTAAGCCCTGATATATGGTAGAACTTTTTTTTTTTTTAAGTCATTTTTAAATATTTTGAAGACAGAATGAGAAACACTGGTTCTGGAAATTTTCATGTTCTTTCTTTTAGAAAATAAAAATGGTTGTTAGGTAATTGTATTTTTAAGAACTAAGTATTTAGGGAATAATTATATTATTTGTTTCTTTGTAGAGTTATTCCAAACTGTCAGTTTAGATCAAAAACAGCACGTCTTAAAACTTTTACTGCTAACCAGATAGATGAAATAAAGGACCCTTCTGGACTCTTTTATATTCTTCCTTTTCAAAAGGTAATCAAACTCTATGACATTTCTAGCATTAAGGACCTACATTTAAAGATAATTTGAAATGTATTATAAGATTTTGTGTGTTTGAAAATATTTTTAGATATCTGAGAAAGTGTTATTTAAAGTTGAATTAAGAGCTTATTAAAACCAAAAATTGAATTTAAATTGCCATATTAAAAAATAGCCATGAATAATTATACCTCTATGAAAAAGAATCAACTATACTTCAATAAATAAAAATAAATGACCATAATTTAGTTACTGATTGTGGGTACTGAATTTTACTTGTTTATGTTAAAGCTGAATGAAATACAAACATAAAAGAAAATAAATATAGAGGGGCATCTCTACATACTGGTGTGTCTTTTGAGCCCTTTGATGTTTTGGTTATTGTTAATTTGTAATGTTTTGAATATTTAAAAGAAGAGAAACATACCAATGTAATAGCTTTGAGATTCAACTAGTATTAGACTGGTAAAGAGAGAGTAATTAAGAGATAGTAATCAGTGATTTACAATGTATTGATCTGATTTTTTAAAAGTTAATTCATAAAACAAATTTTTTAGGGCTACTTGGTGAATTGGGATGTTCAAAGACAAGTTTGGGATTACCTTTTTGGAAAAGAAATGTATCAGGTAACAAGTTGGAGTATGTATTCACATTTCTATTTCTATGTCTCATTCAAGTGAAAAATTAGAAGTTATATTTTAAGATTTATAAATTTTTGAATATTTCTTACAATATTTAAGTCACTTAATCTACTGTGCTTAGCTTTGATTTTCTAAATAAGTGCAAGTGCGTAGAATTTCTATTGTGAAGTGGAATTTGAGGTTGAGAAGAGCTAATCTATATGAAATTTAAGATTAAAATTTTACTTCAGATATCTACTATTCTTAGACCACATTATCGTCTCATTTTTCACAATAAATTTTTTTTGCTCATTTATCTGAATGTGTGAATGATACAATGTTAGAATTTTGTACTCTTAATATCATTAGTGTGACTTTAGGTATCCTGAGAGAATATTCAAATTTTAATGCTTCTTTAAGAGTATGTGGGAGAGAATTGTGTAAACATTAAATATCCCAAAGTTTTCACCTTTTACCTTTTATTTTATTTATTACCTTTTAAAAACAAAATACCAGTTCCAGTGCTTGTAGTTGTATCATTCATTACTTTTGAATCATTATCTTTAAACAATTTGATGGTACCATTTTATCAGTGCTACCATTAAGAGAGTTAAATAATAGTTGAAGACCATGAATGCTATAACCAGACTTCCCAAGTTCAGTCCTAAGTTTGTCATTAACTAGTTATGTGGACCTCGATAACTCATTCAGCTCTTCTGTGTCTCAGTTTGCTCGCCTTTCAAAAGGGGATAATAGTAAGACATGTCTTCTAGGGTTATTGTGAGAATTAAATAGATGTATGTACATAAAGAAGATGTTTATAATTGTAACTACAAAGCTACAAAACTGGGAATTTTTTTTCCTCTTATAGGTTGACTTTTTAGACACTAATATTATCATCACAGAACCATATTTTAACTTCACTTCAATTCAAGAATCAATGAATGAAATCTTATTTGAAGAATACCAGTTTCAAGCAGTATTAAGAGTAAATGGTGAGTTAAAGTTCTGATTGAAATTGAGTTATGTGAATATGAATAAACACTTAAAATCCAAGAATATTGAGTGACATTCTTTTAAATTTGATGAAATTTAAAACTAAATGAAGTCCTCGAGCTTATTAGTCAGACTTCTCTCACTGTATCTTCTTAATATGGTATTTCTCCCTAATGAAGCTAATTAGCAACGTATTTCTAATCTCTGAAAGTTTGTTTTTTCTGAGATAGTTGTCTTTTCTATCACTGATGTGTTTGCTATTCTTATTATTGTTTGAAATAATGTTAATAGCTCAGACTGCCAATATGAGGAAAAACAATCTATAAATATCATCTAGAAGTTAGTTTTTTAAAGGCTAGAATTAAATTGACTGTACAAAGAAAGTATTCACCTATTTAGCATGTACCATTTAAGTCTGTATAAACAACAATATACTGTAATGGTCAGGAACATAATCTCTAGAAAAGTGTTCTCAACCAAGAGTGATATTGCTCCTGGGGACATTTAACAGTGTCTGGAGACATTTTTCATTGTCACAACTGGGATGGTGCTTCTTGCATCTAATATGTAGAGGACCAAGATGCTGCTAAAACAGTGCACAGTAAAGCCCCCAACACTGGGGAAGTATCTGACCCACAATGTCAGTAGTTCTGAAGCTGAGAAAACCTGCTGTGGAGTCATACTGCTTACGTTTGAATCCTGGCTCTGTTACTTTCTAATCATGTGACCTTGGGCACATCATTAACGTCTCTGCTTCAGTTTCTACATCTGTAAAAATGGGATTGTTGTGAGGATTAAAACACACTCATGGAGTTTAGAATAGTGCCCAGCATGTAATAAATGCTCAGCAAAATTATTTGCTATTAAATAATTATTACAAGTTGTGAAGTAAATATTTAAAGTTGATCACAAAGTTTTTACCATTTTCCACAAAAATATCATGTTTTAATGTTTAAATATCTGACAGAATTAGGAATGTTATTTTAGATTAACTCTCTTTTTTTTTTACAAAGCAAAATTTCTGTCTTTCTGTTTGCTTTGGTTTGCTGCTTTTCTTTACTTATTGTTTTAAATTAGTTGTACTTTATTCAGTGTGTTTATTTTTTTCTTTATCTTTTGTTTTCTTAATAGCTGGGGCTCTCAGCGCACATAGGTATTTCCGAGATAATCCTTCCGAGTTATGCTGTATCATTGTAGATAGTGGATATTCCTTTACACATATAGTTCCTTACTGTAGAAGTAAGAAGAAAAAAGAAGCAATTATTCGGTGAGTTGCATTCAGTTTTCATCTTATTTCTTATAATAAAACTGGATGAAATGTGTGATAAACTGAACTAAATTTGAATTCTTCCTTTTTAGGATTAATGTGGGAGGAAAACTCCTAACCAATCATCTAAAAGAAATTATATCTTATAGGTAATACTTAGCTTTGATTCTATGGGAAGATGAGATGCTGGGGGTGAAATTTTTAAAGTAATTTAAAATTATGCCTTGCCTTTAGCTTAATTTCAGGTGACAGTTCTGAATTATTGCTTTAAAGACTGTATTACATAGATACTGGGTTGGCCCAAAAGTCCTTTTGGGTTTTTCTGTAACACCTTATGGAAGAACTTTTTGACCAACTCAGTAAATACCAATGATGGTCAAGTTAAAAAGCTTTCTGACATATGAAATGGTAGTGTCCACCAGAAAGACATTTCCAGTTTCTCGGGAGTTTAATACATTAATAATATTTTAAAATTACAAATGTGCACATACCTTGTAAAACATTGTACAATGCATATAAGGAAATAAGGGTCTAAAAAGAAAATAAATCTCTGCTTCCCTTTTCCATTTCTCTTGTCAGTTCTCCATACACAGTATAATACTTGAACTTTATTTATCTTTTATCTTTTTTTAATCTCTAAAAGCCTTAATAATGTGCACTGCCATGTATAAAACAATAGTTAGTAGGAACCTACTGTATAGTACAGGGAGCTCAGCTCAGTGCTCTGTAATGACCTAGAGGGATAGGATGTTGGGTGGGTATGAGGGAAGTCCAAGAGGGAGGGTATATATGGATACATATAGCTGGTTCAGTTTGTTGTATAACAGAAACTAACACAACATTGTAAAGCAACTATATTCCCCCCGAAGAATAAAAATATATAGATAGATATGTTTCTGGATTAGCCAATATTAGTTGACTGTCCACTATTAAAAGATTAGGAATTAGTGTACTTAATCACCTCCCAAGGAGGGCATAGCAACCCACTCCAGTATTCCTGCCTGGAGAATCCCTATGGACAGAGGACTTCGGTGGGCTACCGTCCATGGGATTGCAGAGTTAGACCTGACTGAGTGACTAAGCACAACTTAAAATAAGATAATGGAATGGGTATTCCATAAAGTTAAAAATATTTTACACATTCAAAAATTTAATATTTTTTAAAGATCAGTTACTTGGAAATTTAATTCCAAAAGAATACTTTCAATGATAAGTTGCATTTAAATTGTTTTCATTTCACATTACCATTTTTATTTCTGTTTAGGCAGTTACACGTTATGGATGAAACACATGTGATTAATCAAGTGAAAGAAGATGTATGCTATGTGTCTCAGGATTTTTATAGAGACATGGATATTGCCAAGTATGTGTAATGGTAGCCTAAGAATTGGAAAGTTGATTCTTGGCTAATGTTGAACATAGTTAAAATACTTCATAAGTCTCTATTTTGTTTTCCAGGTTGAAAGGAGAAGAAAATACAGTAATGGTAGACTATGTTTTGCCTGACTTTAGTACAATTAAAAAGGGCTTTTGTAAGGTAATTTAAAAAAAATTTTTATTTTGTATTAGCATGAAGTTAATTTATAATGTATTAGTTTCTGGTGTATAATAAGTGATTCGGTTATACATTATTCTTTTTCAAGTGTTTTCTTTCTGTTATTACAGAATATTAAGTAGAGTTCCCTGTGCTATACAGTAGGTTCTTATTATTTATTTTATATATATTGTGCATGGATGCATGCTTAGTTGCTTCAGTTATGTCCAACTCTTTGTGACCCCAGGACTGTAGCCTGCTAGGTTCCTCTGTCCTTGGGATTTTCCAGGCAAGACTACTCGGATGGGTAGCCATTCCCTTTTCCAAAGGATTTTCCCGACCCAGTGATTGAACCTGAGTCTCCTGCACTGCAGGCAAACTCTACACTTTCTAAGCCACTAGGGAAGCCCGTAGTAACTCCATGGACTGTAGCCCCCCAGGCTTCTCTGTTCATGGAATTTTCTAGGCAAGAATATTGGAGTGGGTAGCCATTCCCTTCTCCAGGGGATCTTCCTGACCCAGGGATTGAACCTGAATCTTGCATTGCAGGTGGATTCTTGACCATCTGAGCCACCCGTATAGAAGTGTATATTAATCCCAATATCCTAATTTATCCTTCTCCCCATCTTTCTCTTTTGACAACCATAAGTTTGTTTTCTAAGTCTGTGATGCAAGGTAATTTTAAGTTTTTCTTCAAGCAACCACTCAGATTTGAAAAGCATCTAGCTGGGATTGATGGAATGTCAGAGTTGATGATAGCCTTCTTGCCTGTTGGCCATTTCTGTAGACACCAGAGTATGAATGATTAACTAATATCTGTATTAAATTTATTTAGAAAAAGAACTATCCACTGTGATAGCTTATGGGACAAATCTGGAGATAAACAGTAACTTTACCTATATTATGGTTTAACCATCTCTGTTTTCTTAAGAATTAGTGTAAGTCCAGTTAGAAGTAGATTATTTGCCTGTTGTGAATGTTATTGACACAACAGACCCAGGGCTGTGATGTCAGATTGTAATTGAAAAAGGCAAAATCCAGTGCACTTTGAAAATGTTGAGTAGAGTTTATCTTGGATGTCAAAACAATATAATTTCTCCCTATCTTTGATCAGCTCAGTTTTATGTTTGGGTAAATGTGAAGTTTGCCCTTACAGTTACTGGCTTGGTGAAGACTTTTAGAAGTTAAAAGTCTTTGGTCAGAAACCTAAGCACACAGAGATATTTTCACAAGGAGACATTTATGGTAATGTTCATTGCAGTATACATTGAGTGAAAACTTGGGAAGAACCTAAATACTCCCTAGTGGAAGAAGAATAAATTTTGATTTATTCACGTTATAAAATAAGCAGTAAAAGTATAGTAGAGGTATGCGATCATTATGGATAAATCTAATTTCTGTTTAGAAGACTATATACTATTTCAGGATGTGTAGAATAATTCTTTATATGTGGGCATTTATAAAAATGAAGTAAAAGTATAAAAACTGTGTATATGAATGATAACACCCCATTTAAAATGGGAGTGTTATCTGTGAAGTTATGTTAAACTGACTGATGGATACATGGGTTTTATATAATTATTTATACTTGTTTTTATGCCTGAAATTAAAAAAAAAATTTGGGGGGGGCCAGATTTTTAAGGTGAAATACAAATCAGAATTCAGAGAAGGCTACCCAAGTTCTTATAAAATCAGTATTATCCTATAATGTCCTTAGAAATAGATCCTTGTGGAAGGACCGAGGCTGACTTTAAGAAGTGAGAATTATGACAGATTATGGAATCTGGTTATCTGGACATGAACTGGAGAGAGGAACTGGAAGCCTGACTCCCAGAATATGGAAGATGTAGTTTTTTCTTTGCAAGACAAGGAAAACTGCCCCAAACATATAGATAGCAGGCCTCTTTCTCATCAGGCATGTTTGATCATCCTCATACAGTTATAGCTGTTTAAAGCAGTCCAGTGATATAAACACCTTATAGAGAATTTACAGCACTCTGAACTTACGATGATAAAGTAATCGGTATTTCTACCAGGATGGACCCTAAACGATGGACCCTGTGTCTCTAAACCTGACTGAAAATCACCAGGGCCACTTGAAGAACAATTGATGTCCTTGTTCTTTGTCCCTGTCCCTGGAAATATTTAGTACCTAAGTTTGGAAACTTAATCTCTAAAAGAGAAAAAAAATCTCTTCCAGGTGATTGGACTATTAGCTAGGTTTGGAAATCTTTCTCTTTTGTAAAACGTAGTTCTCTCCTGCCCTGCAAATGACAACTTACCAGTTTATTGGACATTATCTACCGAACTCTGCCAGTTTCCTTCCCAAATCATAAGCCTTGATTTCTCGGCACTGCACTCACTGTACATAGTGAGCTAGTAGAGGTGTGGTTGTTCCATCATTTGACTGTTGTATTGTTTCTCATCAGAGAAAAAAGGCAAAAGCCACATTGTATTGTTTGCAACTCTTTTATTGACTTTGGCCTTGTGATCAGAATCTTGGTGTGACTGCACTTCTATGGACTCCTTGTTACGTGTACACTTTAATATCAATTGAGTGGACATAGTTGGACTGGACTTTTACCAGATAATGGAATGTTACCTCAAATGTCTGTTTAAAAAATAACGGTTTAATTTCTACTTTGCCAATTAATATTAAAATTTATATTTCAGTATATGTTAAATTGTGTACATCTTAATAATTTTTAAGGTTTAGAAATGACTAGATTTTGTATATGTTAGGATTACTCCTAAAATGTATCTTTTTTAATTTAATACTTGATTAACTTGTTTTCATTGTTGCCTGATAATCAAAATCTTTGATGAGAGCTGATAAAATATGTTTGAAATTAGAAAAGCCATACTGCATAAAATGAAAGAGAATTTGTTTCAGAGTCTTTATACTTAGAATATTGTTAAAACTTGGACCTTGATTGTTTATTCAAGAATATTTTTAAATACTCAGGAAAAAGTTACAACCTTGATTTTCTAGTATTGGTGACAGCAATAATAATGAGGTCTGTAATATTGTTACCGATTACAGCTGATAGCAATTCCAGTTTTATTCTTTAACAGAAAGAGAATGCCTACTAAAATGTAATGAATGCTTTACTGACCTTAATTGAGAAAATTAAGTTAACAATTACTTAATAGTTACCATTTGCCACTTTTATACATATTTTTCATGTTACCAGAATGAAATTGATGAGGACTGTACAGTCAATCATGGCCTACATTAACTAAAATAGCAACTCCCAGCAGCCCTTTTAAATTTCTTCATCTATGTCTAAAACAAAAATCATTTTGGAATTGTATTCTTAGAAACAGAAACTGCTTGTAGTTCCAGATTACATATTAACAGTGATTTCAGAGCTAACATTCAGCAAGGATTTCTACTTCTGGCTCTTTCCCCTAGTTAGATATTTGACCCTGGGTCAATCAGTTGATCTTTGTAAAATTAGGAGTGTGGACTAGAAGACTTCTTGTCAAATGAAATTCTCCATATCTGTATCTGTCTCAAGTTATTTTGAGTGTTGACTAGATGAGTTACATCCTGTACACTCAAACCAATATCATTTTTTAATGAATTTGTTAATTCATAGGAAGTATTTTCCATTCTTCTTGAGAAGGAAGAATATCTGTGCAGAAATAATATTCTTTGCCAGTGCAGCAGTAGTTTAGCTGGGTAAAAAGTGATGTGTTGTTTTCCTTGTTCTTCCTATAGTATTGTGAATTTCCTAGAGTATTATTGCAGTTTTTTTTTAGGATATATTTAAAAATACTGTTTCAAGTGAGAAATTTCCAAATGATAGCAATCAAAATCATTCATATCCAGATTAGGAGTAGCAGTGTAATGCATGCATGCTAAATTGCTTCAGTTGTGTCAGACTCTTTGCAACCCATGGACTGTAGCCTGCCAGGCTCCTCTCTCCATGGGATTCTTCAGGCAAGAATACTGGAGTGGGTTGCCATGCCCTCCAGGAGATCTTCCTGACCCAGGGATCAAACCTGTGTCTCCTGTGGAATGTAGTAGGAGGAAATACTGTGTGTTTCGGGGTTATTAGCTGAATGATCTTGAGCAAGTCACATAACCTTGCCTAGCCCAATTGGATCGTTAATAAAAGGAAAATATGCCTGCCTTACTGGGTTATATGAGAATTCAGAGTGCTAATGTATGTAAAATGCCTGAAGAGAACTCCACGTTGTTGGCTTGCATGCTGTACTGGGTAGCGGATTTGTGATGGTGAACAATATGGACAACAAAGGATGATAGAGGATGATTACTGGAGGAACCTTTTATTTGGGAGTCAGAAAAAGCCTCTGAGGAAGCTGAAACCTGAACAGAGAATGGATGACTGATTACATTGAGGAATCTGTTATAGTCTTTATATACTTTACTGTCTAACAAGTGAATATTTTCATACATTTTAAATAATTTTATATAAAGGATTTGGATATAGTCAGTTACAGGTAAAAATGCATATATGACCCTGTATACGAGACAGCAAAAGAGACACAGATGTATAGAACAGTCTTTGGGACTCTATGGGAGAGGGTGAGGGTGGGATGATTTGGGAGAATGGCATTGAAACACGTATGTTGTCATATGTGAAACGAATCACTAGTTCAGGGTCAATGCATGTTATAGGATGCTCAGGGCTGGCATGCGGGGATGACCCAGAGGGAGGATAAAGGGAGGAGGGAGGTGGGAGGGGGGTTCAGGAGGGGGAACTTATGTAAACCCGGGGCAAATTCATATCAATGTATGGCAAAACCAACCAATATAATATTGTAAAATAATTTGCCTCCAATAAAAAATAAATTAATTACAAAAAAAATGCATATATGAGTCAAATGAAGTTTATGTCTTTAACCGTCTAGAAGAGCTGATGATTCTTAGTACAGTTGAGAGGAACCATTATTTTAATGATGTAGAATGTTATAGAAGGAAATTATTTTTTTCCTGGGCCCTTCAGGAATTACAGCTCACAGAGTTTAATGAGTTAGCAGAAAATAAATAGCAGAAGAATTTCAGTGATAAAGTCCATTTATTTGCCTAAATGATTTGGTAACTGATGTTTGAATAGAGATTGAATGCATAATAAAATTTTTAGAGTATGTTCTTTGTTCTTTAGAAAGTGGATTCACTCTGTTACTATAAATAGATTATGAAATTCCTTCTGCTCTATTATCCTTTTCTTTGTTTGTTTTAAAATGTGTGGAATAAAGCCAGCTCATCTTTGAGGGAGTAGCCGCATTAAGAGTAAATAATCACTGAATTGTGTGGTTTAAGTAACAGGAGAGAAGACCACATTTTTCTAAATTTTTAGACTCCTGAAACTTCCAAGAACATGGTTAATATATTGGTATTTCACAGTATTAAGATTACTAAATGTTAGTCATTATATGAGCTAGATAATGTAGCATACTTTTAATCTTATTTTTCTTTAAGCCAAGAGAAGAGATGGTGTTAAGTGGAAAATACAAATCTGGGGAACAAATTCTTCGTTTGGCCAATGAGAGATTTGCTGTTCCAGAAATACTCTTCAATCCTTCTGATATAGGCATTCAAGAAATGGGGATTCCAGAAGCTATTGTCTATTCAATTCAGAACTTACCTGAAGGTACATTAATAAATTAATGAGAAATAATGATATCCTTGTTGCTCAGCTGGTAAAGAATCCGTCTGCAGTGTGGGAGACCTGGGTTCGATCCCTGAGTTGGGAAGATCCCCTGGAGAAGGGAAAGCCTACCCACTCCAGTATTGTGGCTTAGAGAATTCCACGGACTGTATAGTCCATGGGGTTGCAAAGAGTCGAACACAACTGAGCGACTTTCGCACAATATTTTTAAAAAATTATAAGCTCTCTGAATCCTAAGAAGTCAGCTGTTTCTTCTGAATAGTTTGAACAAATGGCTACTTTATTTGCAGAGACTTCCAGATCCAGTAATGCACTTGAATGATTCTTTATTGGTCCCAGATTATAAATTTGATAAAAGTAATTACGGTCTACTTAAACTTAAAGTAATTCATCTCTTCATGAGTATTAAATTGCTGTATCCCTTTTAGAAAAGTTTTAAGCCAGATTTGCACAGAATAGATATTTATAATTTAACAATTATAATGGTTTTTAGATTAATATACTGGAAGGTAGTTCAGTTCAGTGCAGTCGCTCAGTCGTGTCTGACCCTTTGCGACCCCATGAATCATAGCACGCCAGGCCTCCCTGTCCATCACCAACTCCCGGAGTTCACTCAAACTCAAGTCCATCGAGTTGGTGATGCCATCCAGCCATCTCATTCTCTGTCGTCCCCGTCTCCTCCCACCCCCAATCCCTCCCAGCATCAGACTCTTTTCCAGTGAGTCAACTCTTTGCATGAGGTGGCCAAAGTATTGGAGTTTCAGCTTTAGCATCAGTCCTTCCAGTGAACACCCAGGACTGATCTCCTTTAGAATGGACTGGTTGGATCTCCTTGCAGTCCAAGGGACTCTCAAGAGTCTTCTCCAGCGCCACAGTTCAAAAGCATCAATTCTTCGGTGATCAGCTTTCTTCACAGTCCAACTCTCACTTCCATACCTGACCACTGGAAAAACCATAGCCTGACTAGACAGACCTTGGTTGGCAAAGTAATGTCTCTGCTTTTTAATATGTTATCTAGGTTGGTCATAACTTTCCTTCCAAGGAGTAAGCGTCTTTTAATTTCATGGCTGCAATCAGCATCCGCAGTGATTTTGGAGCCCAAAAAATAAAGTCTGACACCGTTTCCCCATCTATTTCCCATGAAGTGATGGGGCCAGATGCCATGATCTTTGTTTTCTGAATGTTGAGCTTCAAGCCAACTTTTTCACTCTCCTCTTTCACTTTCATCAAGAGGCTTTTTAGTTTCTCTTCACTTTCTGCCATAAGGGTGGTGTCATCTGCATATCTGAGGTTATTGATCTTTCTCCCGGCACTCTTGAATCCAGCTTGTGCTTCTTCCAGCCCAGCATTTCTCATGATGTACTCTGCATATAAGTTAAATAAGCAGGATGACAATATACAGCCTTGACGTACTCCTTTTCCTATTTGGAACCAGTCTGTTGTTCCATGTCCAGTTCTAACTGTTGCTTCCTGACCTGCATACAGGTTTCTCAAGAGGCAGGTCAGATGGTCTGGTATTCCCATCTCTTTCAGAATGTTCCACAGTTTATTGTGATCGACAAAATCAAAGGCTTTGTCATAGTCAATAAAGCAGAAATAGATGTTTTCTGGAACTCTCTTGCTTTTTCCATGATCCAGCGGATGTTGGCAATTTGATCTCTGGTGCCTCTGCCTTTTCTAAAACCTGCTTGAACATCTGGAAGTTCACGGTTCACGTATTGCTGAAGCCTGGCTTGGAGAATTTTGAGCATGTCTTTATTAGCGTGTGAGATGAGTGCAATTGTGCGGTAGTTTGAGCATTCTTTGGCATTCCCTTTCTTTGGGATTGGGATGAAGACCGACCTTTTCCAGTCCTGTGGCCACTGCTGAGTTTTCCAAATTTGCTGGCATGTTGAGTGCAGCACTTTCACAGCATCATCTTTCAGGATTTGAAATAGCTCAACTGGAATTCCATCACCTCCACTAGCTTTGTTCGTCGTGATGCTCTCTAAGGCCCACTTCACATTCCAAGATGTCTGGCTCTAGGTGAGTGATCACACCATCGTGATTATCTTGGTCTTGAAGCTCTTTTTTGTACAGTTCTGTGTATTCTTGCCACCTCTTCTTAATATCTTCTGCTTCTGTTAGGTCCACACCATTTCTGTCCTTTATCGAGCCCATCTTTGCATGAAATGTTCCCTTGGTATCTCCAATTTTCTTGAAGAGATCTCTAGTCTTTCCTATTCTGTTGTTTTCCTCTGTTTCTTTGCATTTTTTTTTTTTTGGAAGTTTTATTGAAATTAAAGTACAGTGTTTCACAGTGTTGTCTGGGTTCTCTTGAAGCATGATTTAATGAAATGATGTTCTAGAGTTTTGGAGTACTTTTATACCTTGAAAATGTCTCCCTTCTTCTTAAGGAACAATTTAGGCATTGTAGAAAATCTTGCACATGCAATGCCCTTTCCTCCCATTAAAAAAAAGAAGAAAAAGAAAGATAATGCCATCACCTTAGTATAGCTTCTTCAGGATATCTTTCCAACCCAGGGATCAAACCCAGGTCCCCCGCATTGCAGGCAGATTTTTTACCGTCTGAGCCATAACTTGCCAGTTGTTTTAATACAGCTATTTTACAGCTATTTTCATATTAATATTTCATGTTGATTTCTCATTTTATATAATCAGTATTTTTCACTATTTTTAAGTATTACACAGTAAATATGTGTGTCTTAGTGGGATAACATGGAAACTTGAATTCTCAAGTTAAAAATGGACCTCTTTTTTATCTTTATACCAGCTAACCATATCAGCCCACATAAAGACCTCTTTCATTTTATGGAAGAACAGTTGTAATTTTCATAGGTCTGGTACTAGAATTTTACTCATTTACATATAGCTTATATGTATATGTAATAAATTGCTAGTAGTTCAACCCCTTCACTTTTGCCTTGCTTTTAAAGATTTATGAGGTCATATTTCTGTTTAATGTATTTATTTGTATAAATGATAATCTCATCACAACATCTTATAATTTATATGTTAAAATAAATGGTTTCCCAACTAGTAACTTGAATTCCTAATTGCTTTTACCTAAGCCCACCTCCCTATTTCTCCAGAACGATAAGTAAACAGATTTTCTAATGTCTCTTTTCTCTCTCTTTTTTATCTCTTTTAAAAGAAATGCAGCCACATTTTTTTAAGAACATCGTTTTGACAGGAGGAAATTCCCTTTTCCCAGGATTTAGGGATCGAGTTTACTCGGAAGTTCGATGTCTCACTCCAACAGATTACGATGTTTCTGTTGTGCTGCCTGAAAAGTAAGTCTTGGCTTATATAGAAACAAATAATGGAAGTTAGTTTGTAGATAAAAAGAGGTCTATAGACAGACTTGAGTTTAAAGCCTACTTCTACCATTTTGGCAGGTTTAGTTTACCTTTGGGATGCTCATTTTTCTTTTCTCGAAAATTGAAATGACAAACCTAACATTTAAGTGGATTAAAAGGAGGTGAAATATGTAAAGTACTGATCATCATGTTTAGTAAATAACAGGTGCTCAGTTAATATAAGATCACTTCCCTGTAGTGAATCAGTCCTCATTCCTAAAAAACTTTTACAGACAAAGCAGTTAGGTTATTAACTATTCGATTTCTCTGAACTGTCATTTTTTGAGAGTTTCTATCAAGAATACAAATATGAGGATTTAACCAATAAGATTAATTATGTCAACTGATAAGTTGTTTTAAAATAATTTAAAATATTTAAAATAAACTTTTATATTTAAGTAGTCTTTTTTTTTTTTTTAATTCAAGGCTATTTCACATGTACCCCCTATCCTGTTTTATGAGAAAAAGCAGATAATTAATGTAGAATTTTAGAGCTGTCAGAAAGGCTTACCGATCTGTCTAGTTCTATGTACTTACTTTCTAAATAAACAAGGGCTGGTGAGTTAACAAAGGCCTTATGGTAAAGTTAATTGCAGTAACCAGACTAAAATTTAGTTCTGTTTAGTTGGAGGCAGGCGTTCTCACCAAATTCCAGTAATCCCCCCCTCACTGCTCCACTGTAGCAGAGTTGAAAACAAGACCTCACACACCTGATGTGGGCCACAAGGCACGTGGGATCTTAGTTCTCCAACCAGGGATTGAACCCACATCCCCTGCATCGGAAGAGCAGAGAATCTTAGCCACTGGACCACAAGGGAAGTCCCCCACATACCTGATTTTTAATTTTAGAATTTTATTTTAAAGCTAAAGTGGAGTTTTTTAAAATCAATAGCAGTTAATAGAAGGCCCTCATCTGGTCACTTAATTTGATAGCCATCAGATAAAAGAACAAACAACCATTAGATGTTGGAATGATTTTTATCAGCATTAATGTTCCTATACTCTTTTGAATATGAAGTATATTGAATTTTAAAATGCAAGTCATGAACACACATTATGGATATGAAAAGAGAAATAGTTTTTATTCTTTTATCCATCAGATCTTTTTTGCACATCTTTACAGATAGATCTAGATACAGATTTAGTTTTTTTAAGGTTAGGAAATGCAATAAATACAATAAGGAAAATTTCCTGTATCATTTTTCAGATTTAAAATTAAACTAGGGGAGAGAAATAGTAGAATTACACAAAGTATAACCAGTATAACCTTGGTTGTACATAAATTAAAAGTCTGATGTGCTCTAAGTTTACTTAGTGCCCTTTTCCTACCATGTAACAGGTTTGTCATGAACTGTGCTTTCTTTTTTTCTTTTCTTCCTTTTATTACCCCCTCCCCTGCACTGCACTGTGTTTTCTAAATGTCTTATGTATTAGAGGGAACAAAGTATAGGAGCAAAAGCACAGACTGTGAAAACAACTCCCAAGTTGAATCCTAGTTTCAGTCTGAAGCTCTTTGAACCTCATTTTCCAGATATATAAAGTGAGTTTATAATAGCAGTTTCATCGGTTGTAGGGTGAATTGATGAGATGATGTATCTTTGCCACATACAAAAGTTAGACTCAGATATATTCCAGTTTTTCTTTTTATGCATTTTTTATCTTTTATTTGTATTCTTGATTTTTCTTAGAAGATCCATAAATTCAGAGCACAGGGAAAAAGTAAAGATCTATTTGTAGTGGTAACCAAGTTTCCTTTCTTTGAGTTTCTTTACTTCTTTGAAAGTGGAAAGTGAAAGTTAATCACTGTTTGCAACCCAATGGACTATAGCCCTCCAGGTTCCCCTGTTCATGGAATTTTCCAGGCAAGAGTATTGGAGTGGGTTACTATTTGTTTCTCCAGGGGATTTTCTTTTCCAAGAGATTGAACTGAACCCGATCTCCTGCATTGCAGGCAGATTCTTCACCATTTGAGCCACCAGGGAAGCCCCTCCTCTGAAGTTTATACTTATTTTCACACTTGAAATGATTTTCTGTTAAATCAAGTTGGATACAGATTGCCACATTTTAGTTACTAATTAATGTTTCTGGCATTTCAGTTCTGTAAAATCATCTGGGTTCATTTCTTTTACCTTTATTTTTAGCCCTATTACTTATGCCTGGGAAGGTGGAAAATTGATATCAGAGAATGACGATTTTGAAGATATGGTGGTAACAAGAGAAGATTATGAAGAAAATGGACATTCTATCTGTGAAGAGAAATTTGATATTTAAGAAACATTTCTGAAAGTTCTGACTTACTATGACAGAGGTTTAATTTTCAGCATTCTTTTTAAAGGAAGTTAAGGACCTGTGTTAGCTTTCATCCTAAGATAACATCTCGAACTTATGTAAATACTTTGATCCATGGCTAATTTTCAAAGGTTTCTTAACTAGGTTAGTAAGTAAACTGTAACTCACCCCATATTTTCATTTAGGAACTAGACTTATTCTAACAATGCTTATGCTGTTTCTGAGAGTAAGTTATCTTTCATTAAAAGATGAAAGAGTGAGTGTAATTTAAGTTTAATTCTTTATAGCCAAAAACGCAAACTTAACTGTCTCACTGGTCAGGTTTCCTTAGAAGGTAATTTTGTGTGACTGACTCAGAATTGACCAGTGTGTGTTCATCATTTCCCTTCCCCAGTGGAGATACAATTTCTCTCTTTTAGAGCTAAGTATTTTATTTTTAAATCGTCATTTTTATTTCTATATACTTAAGTTGGAAAAACTAACCTATGTTTGTATCGTGTTTATTTTTTACTTGGAGTAAGTGTGAAAAGATGACAATCTAAACCAATTTAGTCGAGTGTTTTTGATCACTGCCATGTTTCAGAAGTGTATTATTTCACTCATAAAAACACTACACCATTTTTTAATTTTCTTATACACCATTTTTTAGGATGAAATTCTTATGTCATTGGGCTCATGAATCAAATTCCTACCAATCTCTCTACCTTAGCTAGAATCTTGCACCTACCCCTTGTCTTCAGGGATTTTAACAGCCTAGAGTGAAAGAAGGTAGTTTTCCAAAGGAAAATTAAGATAAAGAGACAGATGCTGGGCAGGGTGAAAGAACTGTCCACTACAATTACATTTGGATTATATGGATGGTCCCTGACTCAACAGTGGTTCGACTTAATGATTTTTTGACTCTACAATGGTGCAAAAGCAGTAGCATTTAGTAGAGACTGTTCTTCAAATTTTGAAGATTTATTTATTTATTTTTGGCTGTCCTGGGTCTTTGTTGCTTTGTGTGGGCTTTCTCTGATTTTGGTGAGCAGGGGCTACTCTTTGTTGCAGCGCATGGACTTCTGATTGCTGTGGCTTCTCTTGTTGCAGAGCATGGGCTCTAGGCACACAGGCTACAGAAGTGTGATACTTGGACTCAGTAGTTGTGGCACTCAGCTTTGGTTGCTCTGCACACGTGGGATCTCACTGGGCCAGGGACTGAAGCTGTGCCCTCTGCATTAGCAGATTTGTTCTTAACCACTAGACCACCAGGGAAGCCCTGTTCTTGGAATTTTGAATTTTGATCTTTTCCCGACCTAGTGATATGTGGTATGTTACTTTCTTGTGATGCTGGGCAGCATTTGGGCACATGGGTGGGTATTCATTATCTTATCTCATAGTTTTTAAGTCTCTGATCCACTAGTTCAAACTTGCGCTGTCATCGCCAGCGATATCTTCATGCAAATAGAACAACCAGAAATGCTGCTGTCAGTTCTGCTCTGGCATCATTTCCCTTCCCCCGTGCAGGTTAGGCTTGTTCAGTGACATGCCGTGTCAAGTGGAACTGCTCTATACAAGACTGGACTCAGGATGGACAAGTTAATCACAAGAGATCACACTTAAAGCATTTATTCTTACTATACTGTTTACCTTTCTCTCAACCCACATCTGACCAAAGAGAAAAAATTCAGACCTAGTTTATGAGTGGGTTATGCATGATATGGCTGGCAGTAGCCAGAAGTGGAGTGCTGGCAAAGATTAAAAGTTGAACTATCACACCTATAAATAAAGAGTTGCCTCATAGTATCACTGGTCACAGAGTTAAGTGACAGAGTTGATATGCAACAGCAGCCTTTTGGTTTTTATGTTCAAAAACCTTTTTAGCACATAAGCAATTACACAGAAAAGAGGTCTCAAGAATGGCTTTCACATTAAAAAGAATGAAATGCCATTTGCAGCAACATGTATGTATGTTCATCCTAAGTTGAACTAAGTTGGACAGAGAAGGAGAAATACAGTGTGACATCCTTTATATGTGGAATCTAAAAAGTGATACAAATGAACTCACAAAGCAAACAGACTCAGAGAAGGAACTTATCAGTTGCGGAGTTGGGGGAAGGGATAGTTCGAGAGTTTGGGATGGACATGTACACACTGCTGTATTTAAAATGGATAACCAACAAAGACCTACTGTATAGCACATGGAACTCTTCTCAGTGTTATGTGGCAGCCTGAGTCGGGGGAGAGTTTGAGGGAGAATGGATACGTGGACATATATGGCTGAGTCCCTTTGCTGTTCACCTGAAACTATCACAACATTGTTAATCAGCTGTACCCTAATACAAAATAAAAAGTAAAAAAAAAATTTAGAAAAGAATGGTTTTCAGTCTTGAACATTATTTTTAATTTTTTATTTTTGGCTGTGCTGGGTTTTTATTGCTGCATTTGGGCTTTCTCTAGTTGTGGCAAGCGGGGGCTACTCTAGTTGCAGTGTGTGAACTCATTGTGGTGGCTTCTCTTTTTTCTTTTTCTAATTTATTTTAAATTGGTGGATAACTGCTTTACAAAGCTTCTCTTGCTGCAGAGCACAAGCTGTACGGTGCATGGGCTTCAGTAGTTGTCGTTCACAGGCTTAACTGCCTCGCCACATGTGGAATCTTCCCAGACCAGGGATTGAAACCATGTCCCCTGCATTGGCAGGCAGATTCTTAACCGCTGGACTGCCAGGGAAGTCCACTGAATATTCTTTATGTATGTAAATTCTATGAGGTAGAATTTTTATCTCAACATTTATTTCTCCAAGTTAAATAATATTTACCTGAATAGGACCTAAAAATATGAATAAGAAGTCTATGAAGTGTTAAGCAGGATGAATCATGATCCTAATTGTCATGAATATAATTTACTGAATATTCTAATAGGAGATAAGCTTTTCAGTGATTGGAAATGGATTTTATTTATACAGGGAAGAAAAACTTTGTCCCTACATTGCTCAAAAAGGTTTAGCCTCAAATTAAATGACAATACCCTTGGGAATTTGCTGTAAGCCTAATAAACTGTATGGAGCTGACACTAGGTGGAGTAGCTGGGATAGGAATTTCTCTTTAGGAATTAATGCCCCAGAACCTTCAAAACCTTTCAGTAAAAATCATTTTACTTTGTAAACAAGTTTAACTGAACAGTAGTATATTCAAAATAGTCTCCATTAGGGAATGCTATAGAATGTGTCATTCAAATTAAACATTTCAAGCACTAGTGATTCTACTGTTTCTAAATTGGATTTTATCTCAACCCAGTGTTCTCACTTACTAACATTTTCCCTTATGAACCCAAATAGGTCAGGTAGTAAATCCAGATCTCTGACCCCAGAGCGCAGACCCTTGTTCCCTACCACTCTGTCTCTCAGACCTTTGATATTTCTGGTCCAGTCTTATAAACACAAATTACTCGTGTATATTTTTATTCTAGAGATTAAAAACAAAACGAGGTTCAGAAGGAAGATATCTGAAGGTTATAAATATGAGCAGTAGATCCAAGGACACAGTAGTATCTTGAACACATTTCTCAAAGTGCCATCCATTCTTAGCGATAGCTGGCAATTCTCCACCTGATTCACACGCAACATTAAAATGCAGACTCCTAATAAGGAGATGTTCCCCTGCACCCCTACTAATAATGAGGGTTGGGCTGCATGTTTCCACTTTTTTCCTGTCTAGAATCACCCTCTCAGCTCTTCCACTGGAGGTATACTAATTTCCTCCCCAATTCAAAATAACCATATACATGAGGACAGTTAACATCTTCTAATGGGCAGGAGGAGAAGGGGATGACAGAGAATGAGATGGCTGGATGGCATCACCGACTCGATGGACATGAGTCTGAGTGAACTCCGGGAGTTGGTGATGGACAGGGAGGCCTGGCGTGCTATGATTCATGGGGTCGCAAAGAGTTGGACACGACTGAGCGACTGAACTGAACTGAAAACACTATTATGCTTATTGTACCTAAAGGAACTATTGCCTTACATAAACATTCCTTTTTCCACCTCTTCCCTAAATAGTTGCCTTTTAGTGCTGTGAGAGTTAAATCGTACAGCATAACCAATAACTCACATAAGAAGTAAAAAGGAATACTGTGAAAGGGGAGTACTCTTGTACAGTCAATTCTTTCATTAAAAATCTATGCATTTTTACAGTCCTCTACTTAAACTGGTATTTTCAAACAATAAGAAGCTATTTTAAGTCCTGATCAGTGTGCATTTGTGATTATATTTGTACTTATTTTTTACCTAAGCCGACAAGATCTTTTCCGAGTGGTGTTTCAAAAGGAGCATGTACAAAACTGGCCTGCAGACATCAGTCTGGGGTTGCCTTTGCTCTTCCTGTTTGTGCCAATGTATCATGTAGAATTGCTCTGTTTTCTTCCACTGTATTTATTGCTACATTTCTCAGCATAAACCTATCCCATTGTATTTTTTATAAATGAATATATTTTTTAACATAAAAAAAGATACTAGGATTACTATTAATCTCAAGAGCCAACTGGTGAAGGTATCGGCTTGTCTTTTCCTTTTTTTTTCAAACTCCTTGTATGTCAAACTTTGGCAAGATGTGAAACCTAAAAAAAAAAGTGCAAATGGAGAAGCAGGGTAAAAAAAGAAAATCATGAAAATGTACCTGTTCAAACTGGTGTTATGCTGGATTTTTTTTCCTCAAATAGGTAGATGACATTACTTATATTTTCTTTGCTTCAGAGTAATACTGTTTCTTTACAGTATACTGTGCTCTATACTTGAGCAAAACATAACCTTGTCTTATTGTACATACATTATTTGATTTTATTTCCAAAATAAGTCCATGAAGTAGGAGAACCAATGTACTACTATTCTAGTTTCAAGTGGAATACACTGGAATTTAAGTGACATGACTCACAAATTGAAGGGGAGGAAAAAGTTCCTTGACTTTCTTAGGGTCCCTGGCTAGGTCTGAGAAGTAAACTGATAAATACAAAAATGGGAGGAAAAGCATACAAATGTATTTAATAAGTTTTGTTTGACATAGGAGCCTTCATAAGGAAATGAAGACTCAAAGAAACAGACCTATATACTTTATGCTAGGTTTGATGAAGAATTGAAGAAGGAAATGGCAACCCACTCCTGTACTCTTGCCCTGGAAAATCGCATGGCTATAGTCCATGGGGTTGCAAAGAGTCAGACATGACTGAGCGATTTCACTTTCTTTTCTTTGGTGAAGAATACACAGTCCTGAAAGAATGTGACAAGGTAAGGTATGAGGTAATTGTAATAAACTGGGAAAAGTTAGCAAAGCCTGTTTGTTCAGATTCTTCTTGACTTCCGTTTGCCTTGGGAGATAAGGATAGTCCTTTGCTCCTGGTGTAGAGAGGGCATCTTTCATATGAAGGTGTTATAGTCTATCTATCTCAGGGAGAAATGGCAAGAGGGGAGTAGGTCAGAGCAACCCTCCTGCTTCTGCCATTTTCTC
Organism: Moschus berezovskii; assembly: GCF_049115385.1. NCBI lineage: Eukaryota > Metazoa > Chordata > Mammalia > Artiodactyla > Moschidae > Moschus > Moschus berezovskii. The sequence continues at coordinate 68,813,109 of NC_142465.1, forward strand.
AAACTCTCTCAGCTTAAAATATTCAATGTCATGTGTCATGTTTTGGGGTAATGTGTCCTGAGCCCCCATCAGAAGCATGTACAAAACATAAAGAATTTCATGAACATGAGCAGTCTTTTTTTCATGGCTCTGTGAGCTGTCTTAGCATGTACAGTCAACTAAGCCTATCTCTACGCTGATCTACAGATGGGGACACCTTAGTCTCCAGACACAGCAAAACAATTCTCAATTACGGTAACTTCTGAAATCCTACAGCCCATTAATATTAGGTTTTGTGGGTGGTTGTTTTTTTTCTATTTTCACTATAATGGCCTTTGCTTAAACACATGTGGTGACACCCTGGAGTTACATTGCCTCTGAAAACTTAAAATCCTACACCTAACTCTCTGTTCAGAATCTACTGCCCTTCAAATAATAATAATAGCTTACAATGAATGTTTACATATATCAAACCTTTTGTACTTTTTCTCACTAAATCTTCAATGTTCTAAGGTGTAGAGTTGTTGGCATTAATATTATTAGCCCTGCATTATCAATAAAGAAACAGAAGCTTGGACCACATGGCTGAGCTAGGGTCTGAACCTGGGATCGCCCCACTCCCAGGGTTTGAAGTCTCTATACTATACCGTACTGCCTTTAGCCCTATCACAATTCACATCAGTCTCAGAACACGAAAACCTGCCATGCCATTTTTCTGTGTCATCTTTTTTCCATCCTTAGACACATATCTGATCATCTGAACCACTTTCTCAGTCAGTTGATTTTAAATGTTTCTGATAACAAATATTTATCCTTTTCCTTATAATCAAGACAGCACAGGTAAAGCCCTATAATAGGAAAAAGCTTGGCTTGTTTGAGATTCCCTATTATGAATACCCCCATCTGGAAGCAGCAATGAGATACAGAAAGTATTTACCTTTTTAGAAGAAAGGTAATCAAACAGAGGCTTCCAAAAAGAACTAGAGAAGAACTTATCTAGAGATATTAAAAAATAACCTTAATGTAACCACCTTTTATAACATTGTACATTTATTACATACCCTTGGTTCCCTTCCAACTTATGTGACTATAACAGTCACTTAATGATATAGAAAGAATAAGTCTGAGTCAATACCTGATATGGCATCTGGATCTTCTCCATGCAGAAGCTTCTTGAGTTTCTTACTAACCAGATTGAATAAAGTAACTGGTGTCTACATAAAAACAGATATTTTCAAGTTTCTAATATGAATTTTTCTAGCCAGTAATCTAATATAGGGGGCTTCCCTGGTGGCTCAGAAGGTAAAGAATCAGCCTGCAATGCAAGAGACCCGGGTTTGATCCTTGGGTCAGGAAGATCCCCTGGAGAAGGGAATGGCAAAAAAATCTTTTTTTGACCAATACATAGGAGAAGAGGATTACAGATGGGGAAAGGGGGCGGGTAGCAGAAGGCCTCTGAATTATAAAGGGTATATAAATACTTGAAATTTTTTTAGAATTCTTAAAATTATATTTTCTCCTTCCACATATGTGGTATATCTGAAACTAGGTTAACCAATCATTAGTACAGTGTTCTACAATAATAAAAATTATTTGTACTTCCATAACAGCACTGGACTAGATAATCTTGCACTGTAATCACATGATCTATATGTAAATAGTAGCTCTAAAATACATAATAACATCATTCTCTTAAAATAGATATATACTACTTTTCCAGTCTTAGTTATTACACGAAGGAAATCCCAGATTACAACATGTATCTGGGGGGAAAATTTCCTCAGCTAACATTGTTACAGAGGGTAAACCTACCAACGTTGAACCTCGTATCCACATAGCTCCTTCATCTTGACCCCCAAGGTAGGTACCTTTCCATTAGCTTCTGTTCTCCTGAAAATTTACAAATATGAAGCCATCCCCATCAGTTCATTCTGTCATGCAACAAAAATTTAGTGAGTGCTTTCTATGTGCCAGGACAGTTATAGGTGATAAACAAGCACCCTCAAGTCTGAACTCATGGAATTTGCATTCTCAGACATGACAGCACATGAGATAAAGACAATTTCAAAAGTCAGCAAATATATAATTTCAGGTAGTGATAAGTGCCATTAAGAAAGCATAAAGCAGGATACAAAGCTAGAGTGAAGAAGATGGGTAGATATCTTAGTTAGAGAAGATAGAAAGATGCCCCTCTGAGTTACTGAGAGGCTATCATTTTGAGCAGAGGCCTGAAGTGATGTGATTGAGGTCATAAAAAGACTGAAGAGAAAACGTCCCAGACATACCCAAAACAGCACAGGTAAAGCCCCGGAACAGGGAAAAGCTTGGCTTGCTTGAGATCCCGTATTATAAATACCCTCATCTCAATTTCCCTGAAATACTTCATCCCCTAATCTCCAGAAACCAGTCATTGGAGTCACTTCTCCCTGCTTCCTGAATTCCATACCAGCACATCCTCCAGCCCTCGTCCAGTTGCTTCTCCCTTTCAGTCCTGCTACAAAATTTGAACCAGTATCTTTCTTTATGACATTGCTAGTTCTGACATGAGGGGGAGGTAAGAAATCCTTTCCAACTTCTCAACCATATGTAGCAAAGAGGAGAATTCATTTACCTAGAGGAGGAGGCAGAGTGAGAAGTAAGTGGAGATGCTAAGGAAGAGGAGGAGAGAAAACATTCTTTCTAAACTCCTGGTTGGATCTTTTTATAAGTAAGGAAAAAACATGAATTTTGGTTTAGTGACTGTAGAATTAAATATTTATGTAACCACTACCCTAATCTCTATTTATTATATTTTATGATGAAAAATGAGGTGCAGAGTAACAACTGATTTTTAAATGAGCTTTAGAATATATTTCATTCAAAAGTCATAAAAAAGGGACTGCTTCTATTGTATATATTTAGTACCACCTTTTTCTCTGAAATAATGGAGAAGAAACTTCAGTTAAGGGTGAGAGAACTGCTGCAAGATTCAAACCAATGTGTTTCTAATGACATGAGAGAAATTTTTTACACACAAAAAAATGAGAAGGGAACAATTTTTTTAAAAATGTATCCACACCCCCAAACTCCCCTCCCATCCAGTTGAGAAGGGAATATTTCTTTATAGAGGCTTTGGAGAAATAATGCCACTAAAAGTACCAGTGTCTGGTACTAAAATATAGTAGTGAGGCTAAAAGGTAATCTTTTTCTAAGATTACCTTAGAAAAAAGTAATCTTTTTCTTCTGTTAGGAAAAAAAAAATCTTTTTCTAAGATCTTTTTCAAAATATATCAAGAATTTGACAATGGCTCACTAACCCTATTGCTACTCCTTTGTTTCATGTCACTACATTTCTTCCCAGATTACTACAATAGCTTCCTAAAAGATTTTTCTGCTTCCTTCCTGCCCCCTTTATAATCTGTCCACAACACAAAAGCCAGTTATCTTTGTAAATATCAGTCAGATGAGCCCACTCTCGTGCTCAAAACCTCTCATGAGTCCCCACTTAATTCCAAGGACAGGCAAGGTCTCTCCAATGGTCTACAAGGGCCACCTCCTCTCTGACCTCATCTCACACTGCTCTCCCCTCTGCTCATCGCTTCTTTGCTCTTGTTCCTCTGCACCCAGGCAAGCATCACCTCCAAGTCCTTTGCTCTGGGAACCATTTTTTCTGCCCCAAACCAACACCCTCCCAACCCTCATGGCCATTTAGTTGACTGTCCTTGTTCCACTATCTGTTCAAGTCTCACTTTCTCAGTGAGCCTAACCTTGTCCACACCATTTAAACCATAAGCTCCTACTAACCCCCACCCTGGCACCTCAAAATTCCTTTAAACTGCTCTTTTTTTTTTTCCTATTGCATTTGTTGCTTTTGATCAAACTGTATGATGATAACTTACTGGGTGTGTTTTTATTTTTGTCTGCGCCACGCGGCCTGTGGATCCTGGTTCTCTGACCAGGGATCGAACCTGGGTCCCCGAAGCAAAAGTGAAAAGGGGTCTGCATCTTTGCGTTTTGTTTGCTAATGTGTTCCAAGTACCTAAGACAGTGTCTGGCACATAGTAATGCACCAGAAATAGGTTGAAGAAATTAATCAATATACTTGTAAATATCAACTAAATACCAACGTTGTTTTGAATCTGCTTCCTTCTCTTTAGTGGGTGTGGGGAGAGAGCATTCCTTCAATCTTTGCCCATTATAGGTACTCAGTAAATCATTAAGTGAATACTTTGCTTTTTCATCTGACACAAATAGCTTAGTAATAAGTGTGTCGAGGCAAAATACCAGATGTACCTTGAAGAGCTCATAGTGCAGCTCCAGTAGGAACAAGACTAGTTGTCCTACCTGTACTTTTAATAATGACTTAGATTGCAAAACTGCTTTGGCAAGAGTTTTCAGGACCACCATTTTGTTATCAAACTGTAAACAAAAAGATTCATTAGCTTGAATTGGTTTTAAATGAAATAAATAGAAGGTATTAAAACTGTTGTTGCAATTTTTTTCACCTTTTTTTGTAACTTGTTGGCATTAGCTTCTGATGCAATTGCCACAAAAGTAAGTAGCCATTGTTAATTCTTCTCTAATGTTGGACAACAACAATCTTAGATATAGTTGTGTTGCTTCAAGTGATTCTGTTCTTTTTTCATTTTCTGTTCAGTTCAGTTCAGTTCAGTTCATTCGCTCAGTCAAGTCCAACTCTCCGCGACCCCATGAATCACAGCACACCAGGCCTCCCTGTCCATCACCAACTCCTGGAGTACACTCAAATTCATGTCCACAGAGTCGGTGATGCCATCCAGCCATCTCATTCTCTGTCGTCCCCTTCTTCTCCCGCCCTCAACCTTTCCCAGCATCAGAGTCTTTTCCAGTGAGTCAACTCATCGCATGAGGTGGCCAAAGTATTGCAGTTTCGTTACATGGGTTTAAAAGAAGACAAAGCAAGGGGAAAAAATAAATGCAGATTATACTACTTAGCAGTCAATTAAAATTCTGTGATGCTGTTTGGTTTGCAGATTCATTTTTACATTTGAAATGTTTTTATTATAAAATATTTCAAACATATATGAAATTATCTATATAATATGCCAAACACATGCATAATTATATCCAGCACTGTCAAACATTAATTTCATTTTTTTGGCTACATGCCACAGTCTGTGGGATCTTAGTTCCCCGACCAGGAATCAAACCCGCACCCTCTGCACTGGAAGCGCAGTCTTAATCACTGGACCACCAGAGAAGTCCCCTTAATTTGTTTTTAATGTGAAATTATATGGTCACCTACCTAGCTAAAAAAAGACATGATATGTCACTCAATTTTTATTTTACTAAAAGATCACCAAATTAGTACATCAGAAATTAATATTTACAGACACCTCAATTCTCTAGCCCTGTGAAGGTGAAAAGTGAATGTGAAAGTTGCTCAGTCATGTCCAAATCTTTGCGACTGTATAGTCCATGGAAGTCTCCAGGCCAGAATACTGGAGTGGGTAGCCTTTCCCTTCTCCAGGGCATCTTCCCACCCCAGGTCTCCTGCATTGCAGGCAGATTCTTTACCAGCTGAGCCACAAGGGAAGCCCCTCTCTAGTCCTGTAGTGTATCAAAATATTTCTTAGAATGTCCCTATGATAGAATTACCTTAGATCTAATTCCTATACTACATTATTACATTTGACATTACAATTTACATGACAGGCAAAAAGTAGTGGTAAAAAAAAGTGAAAAAAGAACTCTATGAGGGAATTTGCTGGTGATCTAGTTGTTAGGACTTGGTGCTTTTATTGACAGGTCCTATGGTTTCATCTGTGGTGGTGGAACTAAGATTCCATAAGCCATGGACTTTGGCCAAAAAAAAAAAAAGACTCCATGAAGTAATATGACACCATAGAAAAAAATATTAAAATGCAACATTCAGGGAATTCCATGGTGGTCCAGTGGTTAGGAATCCATGCTTCCACTGCAGGGGGTAGGGGTTCAATCCCTTCTTGGGGAACTAAGATCCTACCTGCTGCAGAGCACAGCCGAAAAAAGCAATACTCATATAATACATATAATTTTCTGCAACTTGTATCTTCAGGTTTTATTATTATGCAAGAAAACTGAAGTTTAAACATCACTTAACTAAAAGTTCAATAATTCCTGAATAAATACCAATATATTCATCAGTTAATAAGTAGCCTCTCTCCTGATTTGGAAAACTCAGCAGTGGCCACAGGACTGGGAAAGTCAGTTTTCATCCCAATCCCAAAGAAAGGCAATGCCAAAGAATGCTCAAACTACCGCACAATTGCACTCATCTCACATGCTAGTAAAGTAATGCTCAAAATTCTCTAAGCCAGGCTTCAGCAATATGTAAACCATGAACTTCCAGATGTTCAAGCTGGTTTTAGAAAAGGCAGAGGAACCAGAGATCAAATTGTCAACATCTGCTGGATCATTGAAAAAGCAAGAGAGTTCTAGAAAAACATCTATTTCTGCTTTATTGACTATGACAAAGCCTTTGATTGTGTGGATCACAATAAACCGTGGAAAATTCTGAAAGAGATGGGAATACCAGACCATCTGACCTACCTCTTGAGAAACCTGTATGCAGGTCAGGAGGCAACAGTTAGAACTGGACATGGAAAAACAGACTGGTTCCAAATAGGAAAAGGAGTACGTCAAGGTTGTATATTGTCACCCTGCTTATTTAACTTATATGCCAAGTACACTATGAGAAACAGTGGGCTAGATGAAGCACAAGCTGGAATCAAGATTGCTGGGAGAAATATCAACTTCAGATATGCAGATGACACGACCCTTATGCCAGAAAGTGAAAAAGAACTAAAGAGCCTCTTGATGAAGGTGAAAGAGGAGAGTGAAAAATTTGGCTTAAAGCTCAACATTCAGAAAACTAAGATCATGGCATCCAGTCCCATCATTTCATGGCAAATAGATGGGGAAACAGTGGAAACAGTGGCTGACTATTTTTTTGCGCTCCAAAATCACTGCAGATGGTGCCTGCAGCCATGAAATTAAAACACGCTTACTCCTTGGAAGGAAAGTTATGACCAACCTAGACAGCATATTAAAAAGCAGAGACATTACTTTGCCAACAAAGGTCTGTCTAGTCAAGGCTATGGTTTTTCCAGTAGTCATGTATGGATGTAAGAGTTGGACTATAAAGAAAGCTGAGCACCGAAGAATTAATGATTTTGAACTGTGGTGTTGGAGAAGACTCTTGAGAGTCCCTTGGACTGCAAGGAGATCCAACCAGTCCATCCTAAAGGAGATCAGTCCTGGGTGTTCATTGGAAGGACTGATGTTGAAGCTGAAACTCCAATACTTTGGCCACCTGATGAGAAGAGCTGACTCATTTGAAAAGACTCTGATGCTGGGAAAGATTGAGGGCAGGAGGAGAAGGGGATGACAAAGGATGAGATGGTTGGATGGCATCACCGACTCAATGGACGTGGATTTGGGTGGACTCCGGGAGTTGGTGATAGACAGGGAGGCCTGGCTTGCGGTGGTTCATGGGGTCGCAAAGAGTCAAACACAACTGAGCAACTGAACTGAACTGAACTGACTCAGGTAGACGTTAAGTTTGGAATCACCTCTCTGTCTGTTAGGCAACTGTTTGCGATAACAAGATCTTCCTCTCTATTTAATTGAAGAATTTGTTTTTTAACTAGAGGTTCCAAAATACTTTCCAAGAATAGAAGGTGAATCAATTGAAGAATACATAACAATGTTTGTTGTTTTCAAACATCTTCCACAGCTTAGAAAGAAAAATAATACAACTATCAGACTAACAAAAGACATACACACATTCAACCAGTATTATAAAATTCTATTTCCAGCAATACAAAAGCATTAACATAATATAATGGATGAATTTAATGCTGGGATAATTAAATTGGCTAAATTACAGTTTTTCTTTTCAGGATTGATCTTTAAATAGACATCAGGCTTATGAGTCATATTACTTTTATTTTCTGGTTATGTTAGTTATAAAGTGATATTATCTAGCTTTTAAGGGGTATTATCAATAGGTTAATTCCAGATATAAAAAACTATTGGTCCTGCTTACAAATTATTTTGCACATCTGAGAGAATGAGATTACTAATTATTTACAATTGTATTCAAAGCAGGGATAGTTGTAGCTAAATTGTTTTTAAATTCAAATATATTATTAGGGACTAATTTCAACTTGGGTTTCTGGTCATTTATGTTAAGAGTTAATAAAGTTTTTTTTTTTATTCTAAGCATTGGATCATCATTAATATTATGTTTTTCTTTAAATGAAAGAAAATTACAGAAGCTAAAGCTACAGTAAATCTCTTGCAGAGCTTTACTGCCAATCATTGTTGTTCAGGCAGTAAGTCGTGTCTGACTCTTTGAGACCCCATGGTTGCCCTCTGTTCTTCCCAGTAGCATACTGGACATCTCCCAACCTGGGGGGGGTTTCATCTTCCAGTGCCATATTTTTTACCTTTTCATTACTGTTCATGGGGTTCTTGAGAACACTGGAGTGGTTTGCCATTTCCTCCTCCACTGGACCATGTTTTGTCAGAACTCTTCACTATGACCTGTCCATCCTGAGTGGCCCTGCATGGCATGGCTCATAGCTTCATTGAGTTATATAAGCCCCTTTGCCATGACAAGGCTGTTATCTATAAAGGGGTACTGCCAATAGCCTATGCATTAAATTTGGGTCATAGCTGTGATTTGTTTGGTTATTTTAAATAGAATTTTGAATACAGTATTTTGAGTAGAATTAACTTGTTTAAAAATGGGAGATTTCATATAAAATTCTCAGTTTCTAGCTTCTCTTTTAAAGTATCATAAGATCTCATAATACTGGGCTTGAATTAATGCCTGACCAAAGTTAGCTGATATAAGTTAGTGGCTACCCTATTTGCACTGACATGTCATTTTCAGCTCACCTCAAACCCCACCACTTCCTACTGTATCCCAGTGAAGTTGTCAGCTACCGTTTTCATGGTATGCTATTGGTTTTGCTACAGTAGAAATTAATTTCCCTAGAGTTATATCTCTGTCTTAAGCAGGAAAAGGAAAAACAGCCACTGGGGCCATTGCTTGGCAAATCCCATGGACAGAAGAGCCTGGCGGGGTCGCAAAAGAGTCAGACACACCTTAGAGACTAAACAACAAAGGCCATGCATTTCAAGCAAAACGACAGTATATATTTTTCCTACATGTTTGAAAATGAAATACTCACATGCTCTCTCATCTGTCTGGGTCCTAAAGGCATCTGAGTTTGCTACTGCTGAGTTACTGACCAAAAATAAATCAGCAATCTTTTAGTGAAGACCTGAGATCATTTGTTACTGTTCAGTCTCTAAGTCATGTCTGACTCTTTGCGACCCCATGAACTGCAGCATGCCAGGCTTCCCTGTTTTTCACTATCTCCCAGAGTTTGCTCAAACTCATGTCCACTGAATCAGTGATGCCATCCAACCATCTCATCTTCTGTTGCCACCTTCTCCTCTTTCCCTCAATCTTTCCCAGCATCAGGGTCTTTTCCAGTGAGTCAGTTTTTCTCATCAGGTGGCCAAAATATTGGCACTTCAGCTTCAGAAACTGTCATTCCAGTGACTATTCAAGGTTTGATTTCTTTTAGAATGGACTGGTTTGATCTCCTTGCTGTTCAAAGGACTCTCAAGAGTCTTCTCCAGCACCACAGTTCGAAAGTATCAATTTGTCAGCGCTCAGCCTTCTGTATGGATTCTCCAGGCAAGAATACTGGAGTGAGTTGCCATTTCCTTCTCCAATGCATGAAAGTGAAAAGTGAAAGTGAAGTCGCTCAGTCGTGTCTGACTCTTAGCGACACCCTGGATTGCAGCCTACCAGGCTCCTCCGTCCATGGGATTTTCCAGGCAAGAGTACTGGAGTGGGGTGCCATTGCCTTCTCCAAATATCATCCTAGTTATGCAAAACTAAATTCCCAAAATATACACAAATATATGAAAACAGAAAGAAAGGTCTGGAAGGATAAAATTCAAACTAACCTTTGGGAAATAGACATAATGAAGGCATGTTCACTTTTCAGCATACATATTTCTGATTTTTATAATGTACATATATAAACTTTTTCAATTAATTGGAGACAATAAAATTTAACAATTTAGATATAATTTACATTTCACAAAATTCACTCTTTTAAAGTGTACAATTCAATGACTTTTCATTCACAACTCTGTGCAGCCATCTCTTTCATCTAACTCCAGACCATTTCATCACCTCAAAAAGAAGACTTCATACAGTTAGCAGTCACTCTTCATTCCCTCCTACCCCAGTGAATTTTTAATAAAAAAATTTTTAGGAAGATAAGAGAATAAATTGAAACATCTAGAATGTTGTTTCTAGATTTTTGTTGTTAGAATCCGAGAATTTAAGGTCTTTCTTCCTTTGCCCATGAATAACTGGAAGTTCAATTCAGTTCAGTTCAGTCTCTCAGTCGTGTCCGACTCTTTGTGACCCCATGGACCACAGAACGCCAGGCCTCCCTGTCCATCACCAACTCCCGGAGTTTACCCAAATTCATGTCCATTGATTTGGTGATGTCATCCAACCATCTCAGCCTCTGTCGTCCCCTTCTCCTCTTGCCTTCAATCTTTCCCAGCATCAGGGTCTTTACAAATGAGTCAGCTCTTCACATAAGGTGGCCAAAGTATTGGAGTTTCAGCTTCAGCATCAGTCCTTCCAATGAATATTTAGGGTTGATTTCCTTTAGGATTGGCTGGTTTGATCTCCTTGCAGTCCAAGGGACTCTCAGGGGTCTTCTCCAACACCACAGTTCAAAAGCATCAATTCTTTTGTGCTCAGCTTTCTTTATAGTCCAACTCTCACATCCATACATGACTACTGGAAAAACCATAGCTTTGACTAGACGGACCTTTGTTGGCAAAGTAATGTCTCTGCTTTTTAATATACTATCTAGGTTGGTCGTAACTTTCCTTCCAAGGAGTGAGTAACAGGAAACTGGATGCGAATTTTACACAACGGTGCGATGTTTAGAGCAAAGAAACAGTCACCTTCAAACGCCCTCTGTAGCAGAAGTCTATCCTTGAACTATTACAGCGCGAGACCTTGTGGACAGTGCGTAGACAGGAGCAGGGGGCGGAGGGCAGAGTGGAAAAGGGGAAGGTTTGAGAACTAAGAGCAAGTAGGGTAGAGGTTAGGGTAGCGTGGGGTCGATAAGCCTAGGAGTCTATGAGCAGTGGAGACAGGGTTATTTTCCATGGACCATCTGCCTCGCTAAGCGTCATTAAACAAGTAGGCCAGGTTAAAGAAATAGTCCTCGAGCTCAAGGACTTGCAGCATTGGCATCATCTTAATGAACGTCTTAGAAACACAGACCATCAGACCGTACTCTTGAATCCAAGCTGCATTTTAACAACATACCCAAATCATGGGTTCATATTAAAGTCTGAGAAGCACTGCTTTCCAGGATTCCCGAAGAAGAGTAGCTTCTGAAAAGACCCAGAGGCGGTCCTCAGACGGACTGAGAGGACAGGTGGGCGGGGAAAGGGGCGGGTCCAGGAAAGGGGCGGGCCCCAAAGGCTGAGCTCAAAGTCCAAACCTTCGCTCCCCTCAGCCGTCCCCCTCTTTAGGCTCTAAAGGGCTACCTGTCCTTCTTTTCCTGGAGCCTCTAGGGCTCACGAAGCTCGATCCGTTCCGCCCAGGGCCGGGAAGCTGGATCTGGCCGTCAGGGCAAGGCTACGCAACCGCGGAGTCAAACGAACCGCCAGAAACTCGTCCACCGGGCTCCGCCTCCTGCCCGTGACCCCGCCCCCACTTGGCTCTCTTGGGGCGGGGACCAAAGACGCCCCGGTCCCGCCCCTTCCGAACAAGCCGGAAGTGACGTCATGCCCGGACCGACTGGTCTTTCGGTCTTCTTCCCCCTCCTTCACTCTTCCTCCCCAGTCCCGCCCCTCCCCTCCCCTTCCCCCTCCTCCGGTTCCAGCCTTTGAGGCCGCTCGCGTGTGGGAGGCTATGGAGTAAGCCGGCGGCAGCGGCCAGGCGCCGAGGCTGAGCAGGAGCAGCAGAGAGGCGTTTGGGGGGCGGGGGTGGGGAAGAGCCCCAGCGCCGCCCCTCCTGAGGGAGACGGGGAAGAGGTGAGTGACCGCCCATGGGCACCGAACGACCTCCTTCACCGATCGCGCACCCGCCTGGGCTCCCCAGGCAGAGAGAAGGAATGGGGAAGGACCAGCGCCCGGGGTAGGCCTCCCAAGGTCCCCGGGGCTGGCCACTGTTGCCTGGTGACGGGCCTGCTGGCTGCAGGCGGGGCCGGCTGGGCGGTCGGCGCCCTAGCGCGAAGCAGGGCTAGGGGAGCGGCAAGCTGTGGGGAGCGGATCCGGGAGGCCCGAGTCTCCCGAGGAGGCCTGGAAGCGACTGGAGACCCCGGGCTGGAGCCATCTGCTGGAGGGCGAGCCCCCTGCTCAGGCTCAGGAGCTCGGGTTTCCGCGGTGGAGATCTTTGTTCCCTTTTGGGAAATAGGACACTACTCCGGGACTGGGTGAGACGAGCTCCCCTCAGTGCTGAGGTGCGCCTCTGATAACCTGGGTTACCATCTGAGGCCCTCCGGCCCAGCGTCCTTTTCTGATAGGAGCTTTAGTTCTGGAATGGAAGGTTATTGTTAGTGAGGTGGGTGGGGCAGGTGTTTTTTTATATACCCTCTCCGAGGCTCCTTCGCTCCTGTTTTGCTAAGTGGGAGAGAAAGGATGGAAGAAGGTTGAGACCCATGGAGCATGAAAAAACTTGGGATCCGACAGAGTACATACCTATGGTCAGTAATTAAGGGAACCAATGTTATCAAGTCAGCTCTCATAACTGTCTTCCTGAGGCTCCAGTCTCAAGTGACTTAAAAGCACCAAGTCAGTAGTGACACAGTTTTAAGTTGCAAACTGGTCTGGAGTCAAAAAATTTACAAATTGGATTCTCGGAGTAAGAAGTTTCCTAAGTCAAATTCGCAAGCCTCTTCATTCTGGAATATTAATATGGTTTAAGGTTAATGCTCCAAACCAGCCTGTCACAATAAAACCCCCTTCATGTTCTGGTAACAGATTGAAAGTCAAGTGGTTGAAGCTTCCTTTTGGACTTTACAGGTTATTTTTTTGTTTGTTTGGCTTTTTTTTTTTTTTTTCAGTTAAATACTAATTTTTTTTAAGTTTTAAAATAATTTGTCAGCTGAGTGTATAAGTAGAATTCTTGAGACACTATTAAACTGTCATAAAAGACAATTTTGAGGGAGTGTTTAAAGGAAAGAACCTAAAGGAAAGTAAGGACCTTCATTCTGTTCAGATCCATTTTACACACATGCAGAAACCTATTCTGTTCTCTCTGATATCCAAAAACACCCAGTAAAATAAAACACCCAATAAAATACAAGCACAATGTACACTGAAATGTTTCTATAAAAACCAATACCATAATTAGGAATAACTACTCATACTCACATGTTTGAAAATCATGACTTATCTCCCAAGAAAAATAGGTCCTCTTACTGTGTTTGACTCAAGTGACTAGTTTTCATCATCCATCCTTTCTATAGGAGTTCAAGTTTAACAACTTCCTGTCTCATATCAGCCTCTCCTGGAGTCTTATTTGAATATCTCTTGAGTCTGTCTACTCCTGGTCTTCACACTAGTATTCTAGTTCGGCCACCATCATTTCTTATTTGAATTACTTATGGTCTCCTAATTAGGGTCTTCCCATGTGGCCCTCCGGAGAAGGCAGTGGCAACCCACTCCAGTACTCTTGCCTGGAAAATCCCATGGACGGAGGAGCCTGGTAGGCTGCAGTCCATGGGGTCGCTAGGATCGGACACAACTGAGTGACTTCACTTTCACTTTTCACTTGCATGCACTGGGGAAGGAAATGGCAACCCACTCCAGTATTCTTGCCTGGAGAATCCCAGGGATGGGGGAACCTGGTGGGCTGCTGTCTGTGGGGTTGCACAGAGTCGGACACAACTGAAGCGATTTAGCAGCAATAGGTGGCCCTAGCAGTAAAGAACCTGCCTGCCACTGCAGGAGACATAAGAGACGCAGGTTTGATCCCTGGATCAGGGAGATCCCTGGAGTAGGAAATGGCAATCCACTCCAGTATTCTTGCTTAGAGAATCCCATAGACAGAGGAGCCTGGCGGGCTACAGTCCATAGGGTCACAAAGGGCAGGCGCAACTGACGCAACTTAGCACACACAGAGCACACAATTAGGGTCTACCTGCATTTACTGTTGGCTCCTTCTATAGTTTTGCACACCAGACTGAGTGATTTTTCAAAATGCAGATCTGATCACATAATCTTCATGTTTGAAATCCTTCACGTATTTTAGGAGAAACTAAAATCCTTAACAGGATGTTTGGGCAGCTCTTAATTGCCTTTGCAACCTCATCTCCACAGCGCCTTCTGGCCTCCTTTTCTTCTCCTAGTCACTTCGTTCTTTCTGTTCTGCTTCAGGTGTATGGCATTTGATTATGATGCTTCCGTTGCCTAGAAATGCTCTTTCCTCTTCATCCAGTTAATGCCTGCTTTTCATTCAGCTTACATCAGGGAAGACTTTCCTAATTAGGATACATTCCCCTGATTGTATGTTCTCATGATGCCATCGCAGAATTGCCATACTGATTAATACTTACTAAGTTAATGAGATTTCCCTCATGTCTTGACACTGTGTAAGTGCTTAATAAATGTTTGTTAAATGTATGAATTCATTGACGACTTATGAAATGTGCCAGGAATTGTTCTCAGTATTTTGTGCGCATCGTTGTCTTTAATCCTCTCAACAGTTACTTGAGGCATGGGTGACAATTTCCCTTTTTTAAAGACTGGAAATAGTGTTAGGAACGCTAGTTGGTGGTTATAGTGCTTTTATGAAACCTGGCATTTGAACCCAGGTTTTGCTGCCACTGAAGACTGTAATTAATCATGTAATTCTCATACTGCACGTCATAATCACCTGGGGAGCTGCTCAAAATACAAATGCCTTGACTGCACATTTATGGATTCTGACTCCAAAGGCTTGAGATAGTACCTTGGCATTTATATGTTTTAACAAGTAGTTATTGTTCAGTCACTAAGTTGTATCCAACTTTTTGCAACCCTGTGTCCTGCAGCATGCCAGGCTTCCTTGTCCTTCACCATCTCCTGGAGTTTGCTGAAATTCATGTCCGTTGAGTCATTGATGCTATCTAACCGTCTAATCCTCTGTCGCCCTCTCTTCCTTTTGCCTTCAGTCTTCCCAGCATCAGTCTTTTCCAGTGAGTCGGCTCTTCCCATCAGGTGGCCAGAGTATTGGAGCTTCAGCTTCAGCATCAGCCCTTCCAATGAATATTTAGGCCTGATTTCCTTTAGGATTGATTGGTTTGATTTTGCAGTCCAGGGGACTCTCAAGAGTCTTCTCCAGCACCACAGTTTAGACATTCACCAGAATTTGAAGATCATTGCTTTGAAGTTTGAAAACCATTTTTTTTGACAACACTTCTGTGCTGTATGAGTTTCGGTTTTCACGCATTTCAGTTTTCAGTTCAGTTCAGTTCAGTTCAGTCTCTCAGTCGTGTCCGATTCTCCGCGACCCCATGAATCACTGCACTGTATTTCAGATTTTAGGTCGTCTTAAGTAATAATCACAGTCTTATGGAAATAAGCTTAGTTATCATTTTGTCTAATTTCCTAGTCAGTTATTCTTTTTCTTCTGGCTAGAGTTGCTGAATTAAAAGTAGAAAAGTCGCTTCGCTGACAGAGGTCCTTATGGTCAAAGCTATGGTTTTTCCAGTATTCATATACGGAGAGTTGGACCATAAAGAAGGCTGAGCGCTGAAGAATTGATGCTTTTGAACTGTGGTGCTGAAGAAGACTCTTGAGAGTCCCTTGAACAGCAAGGAGATCAAACCAGCCAATCCTAAAGGAAATCAACCCTAAATATTCGTTGGAAGGACTGATGCTGAAGCTGAAGCTCCAGTACTTTGGCCACCTAATGCAAAGAACTGACTCACTAGAAAAGACACTGATACTGGGAAAGATTGAGGGCAAGAGGAGAAGGGGACAACAGAGGATGAGATGGTTGGATGGCATTGACTCAATGGACATGAGTTTGAGCAAACTCTGGGAGATAGTGAAGGACAGGAAAGCCTGGTGTGCTGCAGTTCATGGGGTCCCAAAGAGTCGGACACAACTTAGCGACTGAACAACAGAGTTGCTGAACAGTGAGACACTGCCACCCCAGTGCTGTTGCTTTTTTTTTTTTTTTAATTATAATAATTTCCAAGTGTCTGGTTGACTTCCTATAGTAAAAACTGTACTTAGTTCAGGGGCCGAAAGTGCCTTCTAAAGAGTTGGATGTAATTTTTCCTCAAATTTTACTTATTGTTCAAATTAGTTATTTGATACTTTAGCATATGTTGCCTTGTAACCTCACATTCTGCTTTTAAAATCTTACTATATACAGACTTAATAATAAAAACAATGTTTTACTTCTTGTTTCTCCTACTATACCTAGCCTGGTGTTTTTTATCTCTTCTGTACCCAGTAATTTACTGAGTGATGTGTGCTTCACTGTCCACTGCTAAGTCTTCTTAGTTTTTTGTTTCTTAAATCAGGGATGTCTCTTGAAATAATCGGTTCTAGCTCAACTTATAATAATTATATACTGTTTGTATTTATAAAGAGAATGATTGTGTTCAGCTGATACAATCTTTGTTTCCCAAGTAAAACTAAACATGGTTTCTGTATAGGCCAAAGAATGTTTTTAACCATTTTTTTAAACACTATCTTTTTAAAAACTTTAGTAATCTGTAAGCACCTCCTACCAAAAAAAAGTATTTCAAAAATTCTTGTGGTTGGTTTACTTCTCTCCCTCTTGCCACTTTGATGGTAAGCTCTTTCATGGCTTATTTTTTCTTTGCTTCTTTTTTCCCGTTTCTTATGTGGTGTCAGGTACATAGTGGGTACTCAATAAATATAAAATAGTTCACCAGATGTATTTTCATGTGTATTTCTACCAGTGTTGACTCTGGCTAATGGATAGGCAACTCAAATTTGAATATTAACTCTGAAAATATCCTTTGTTTTGATACTCAACTATTTATAATTTTCAAATCACATCATATATAGTCTTCCTCACCTTCATGTCTTGGCACAGTCCTTTCTGGAAACTCTTTTACTTTTCTCCTACTTGAAAAACACTTCTCTTTTTTTCTTTTAAACTTTTTATTGGAATATAATTGATTTACGAACACTTCATTTTTGGGCCCATTTTCATGTTGCCAAAGCATGTTACATTTATACTCTAGTTAACTGGTATAAGTCTTTTCAGAGTGTGTTACTCAACTGAGTCCCTAAATAGCAGAAATGTTTCCATTTACATCTGTATTCCCAACATATGACACGTGCATAGCATGTAATACATATTTTAGGCAGAGTTAGAGGAAAGGATGTGTAGGTTTTAAATAGGATTTTAATGTCTCTTCCACCTTCCCATCAAAATCAGTAGCAGATGTTCATAGAAAACAACTTGGCATGGCAATAAATGTTTTCATAATTCCAGTAGTAACATTTTCCAACTGCTTTCAGAAATGCAGTATTAAATAGAAAAAGGAAAGCAATTTTCATTTCTATTTACAGACAGTTCAGATCTTTAACAGAAGAAAGTAAGTTATATCTAAATAAATACAATTTAATTAACTGAGAAAATAGGACACAAACTAACACTACGTTCGTCCAGTGGCCTTCTAGATATTTTTGCTTGTGTATTCTCTAATTTTGTAAGACATTGTGCTTTTTGTGCTTTAAGTTGATAGCATCAGAATTTTTTTTGTCGAGGGTTTAGATAGTTACAGAGTATCTAATTTTTAGATTATGTTTTATTTTTATCAGAACCTTGGAGTTTTTGCTTATTAATTGAAATAAGCGTGTTCTATACACTCCTGTAATAACTATCTTGTTTCTTAATTGTATTTCTGTGACAGATAAGGCATAGGATTTTGCTGTTAAGAACTAAAGCATAATCTCCTTCAGAATTTCTTACCAAACTTCTTTTTGCTTTACTCTTAAGAGACTTTCAGGATTAATGTATTCTCGAACTGCATTTTCCCTTTTGGCATGCCTGCTAAGGTTTTGTATACCCAGAGAAATGCCCTATAATAAGACTGGGATGGCTGAGAAAAACATTTTACTTTGGTCAAGTGGGAGAAAATTGTGAAAAAGAGTTGGCTAAGGAAAATTTGCAAGGTACACACTTGTTCTCAGGCAAATCAATTTTAGGAAAGAATACACATGGTTTCCCTGGTGGCTCACTGGTAGAGTCTACCTGCCAGTGCAGGAGATGGGGTTTCAATCACTGAATTGAAAAGATCCCCTGGAAAAGGAAATGGCAACCCACTCCAGTGTTCTTGTCTGGAAAATCCCATGGACAGAGAAGCCTGACAGGGTCCATGGAGTTGCAAAAGAGTGGAACAGGACTTAGCATCTAAACAACAACAATACACAGCAGGTGAAAGTTTGATGAGTGGTAGGCCTTTAGACCTCTTTCTGTGCGGTAGACCCTTAAACAATCTAGTGAAGCCTATGGACCTGTTCTCAGAGTAACATTTTCACAGCTTGTCAGTTTCTTTCTACAGAAGCCTCTGGGATTCTGATTGGATTGCATCAAGTCTATAGATTGATGGGGAAAATTGACAATGTCTTAACAATATTGTACAAACAATATTGTCGGTACAACTTTTTCCATTTAAGTCATCTTCAATTTTTCACAAAAAATTTTATTTTCATTATGCAAGTCTTTGTATCTTTGTATCTTTTTTAAGTCTTTGTATCTTGTTAAATTTATTCTTAAGTATTTTGTGTCCTTGAAATGCTATTTTTTCCATTTGCTGTATTTATTTGCATCAGTGTTTGCCTTTTAAATTTTTTACTTTGCATGTCAACATTTTTTTAGTTCCTTAATTTTTTCAATTGAAGTATGTTTGATTTACAGTTTCAAGCATACACCAAAATGATTCAGTTATGCATACATACATACATACATACATATATGTATTTTCTTTTCCAGGTCATTTTCCATTATAAGTTACTACAAGATACTTTCTCATAGGCCTAGGCTTCCATGAAATCACTGCTTTTACCCTTGGTTCCAGTGTGTGTGAGATTTTTGTGTGCATCCTTTAAGAGTGAAGTTTGTGGAATTCCCATGGCTAAGCCCAGCTGGCCTTCAAAGCCAAATGCTCTGGGGGTTTCTCCTCCCAATGTGCTAGAGCTCTGGGCTGGGGAGCCTGATGTAAGGCTCTCTCACTCCTGTGAGAGAACCTCTGTAATAAAATTTTTCTCTAGTTTGTGGGGAAATATCTCGTATCCTGGGGGAGCATGAGATTTGATTATATCATGAGTCCACTCCTCTTACCCATCTTGTGGTTCTGTCTTTATGTCCTTAGTTGTAGAGGATCTTTTCTGGTAGATTTCAGTCCTTTTCAGTGTATTGTTTTGATCTTGATGTGCTCGAGAGAGGAGATGAGCTTCAGTTCAGTTCAGTCGCTCAGTCGTGTCCGACTCTTTGCAACCCCATGAATCACAGCATGCCAGGCCTCCCTGTCCATAACCAGCTCCCGGAGCTCACTCAAACTCATGTCCATCGAGTCGGTGATGCCATCCAGCCATTTCATTCTCTGTCGTCCCCGTCTCCTCCCACCCCCAATCCCTCCTAGCATCAGACTCTTTTCCAGTGAGCTTAGGTTCCTTCTATTCCACCATCTTGGCCATTCCTCCCTCAAAATGGTAATTTTGAAATTTCCATGTTCAGTTGTCTGTTTCTAAAATATAAAAGTAGTCTTTTTAAAAAAGTATTTTCATATTCTGCCTTAATGCTTACTTACATATTAATTCCAGTAGCTGTTTTTGTGAATTACTTCTGACATTCTGTGTGTATGATCGTGTTATTGAGAATAAAGAATTTTACTTCTTCTCTTTCTTCCTGTAGATATTCAGAGATACCATTTGTCAGGTTGAGGAAGCTCCTTTCTGTTGTTAGTTTGCTGTGCATTTTTATACTGAATGAGCATTGACTTTTGTCAAAAAAATTTTTCTGCCTTAACCTAGTTATTGTTGTTCAGTAGCTCAGTTGTGTCCAAATGTTTGTAACCCCATGGACTGCAGCTCACCAGGCTTCTGTGCCTTGACTATCTCACCGAGTTTGTTCAAACTCATGTCCATTGAGTCGATGATGCAGTCCAACTATCTCATCCTCTGTTGCCCCCTTCTCCTCCTGCCCTCAATCTTTCCCAGCATCAGGGTCTTTTCCAGAGAGTCTGCTCTTCACAAATGGTGGCCAAAGTACTGGAGTTTCAGCTTTAGCTTCAGTACTTCCAATGAATATTTCGGGTTGATTTCCTTTAGGCTTCCCTGGTGGCTCAGATGGTAAAGCATCTGCTTGCAATGTGGGAGACCCGGGTTCGATCCCTGGGTGGGGAAGATTCCCCTGGAGAAGGAAATGGCAACCCACTCCAGTACTCTTGCCTGGAAAATTCCATGGACGAGGAGCCTTGTAGGCTACAGTCCATGGGGTTGCAAAGAGTCGGACACGACTGAGTGACTTCACTTCACTTCCTTTAGGATTAGCTGGTTTGATCTCCTTGCAGTCCAAGGGACTCTTAAGAGTCTTCTCCAGCACCACAGTTGGAAAGCATCAGTTCTTCAGCGCTGAGCCTTCTTTATGGTACCGCTCTCACATTCACACATGACTACTGGAAAACCATAATTTTGACTATATGGAGCTTTGTCGACATAGTGATGTCTCTGCTTTTTAATATGCTGTCTAGGTTTGTTGTAACTTTTCTTCCAAGGATTGAGTGTCTTTTTAATTTCTTGGCTGCAGTCACCCCATACTCAGCAGTCAACCCATCTAAGCCTGGAGTTCTATTTGTGGTACGAGTTGTAGTTATGAAATGCATTTCTTTTACTGGGTTGGCCAGAAAGGTCATTTGGGTTTTTTCTGTAACATCTTACAGGAAATATAGGGTTATTCTGACTTTCTCTTTAGTTATGGTAGTTGTACCGCCCCAATAATTTTTTCACTTTATCCAAGTTGTTGAATTAATTGGCTGGCATAAGATTATCCATAATATAATACCTGATTGATTCAGAATCTATAGAATCTGTAAGGGATTAGCGTCTGCAGGATTTCCTCTATTTACAATACTGGTCATGTGTGTTTTTAAAAGTTTGCTTAATGTAATTAGAGATTTATCTTAAAAAAGTGTGTGGCTTCATTCTTTTCTTTTTCATTTCTCTTATTAAATTAAATTCAGTCTGTTCCATTTAAGTCTATTCTTTATTCTTTCTACTTTTTAAATTTATTTTGAGTTTAATTCTCTCCTTTTTTCTAACTTCCTAAGTTGGAAGCTTATACCATTGATTTTGGAATTTTTTTCCCCTAATATAAACATTTAAAGCTATGAATTTCCTATGAGGCAAGCTTTGCCTACATACCACAGATTTCTCAGTTTCGTTCATTTCCAGATATTTTAAATTTTTTTCTGTGGTTTCTTTTTTAACCCTTGAGTATTTAGAAGTGTTGTTTAATTTCCAGGTATTTGCATTTTTCTAGATATTTATCTATCACTGACTTCTAGCTTAATTTCATTGTCCTTGTTGAACATTTTTTATATTATTCCAGTAGTTTCACTCATTTGAGACTTATTTTATGGTTCAACATATAGTCTATCTTAGTGAATATACCATGTACATATGAAAACAAAATACATTCTGCTTTTGTTGAGTGGAGTGTTTTAGGTTAGGTTACTTGATTTGTTGTTGTTGTTAAGTTGCTAAGTTGTGTCCTGCTCTTTTGTGACCCCATGCTGTAGCCCACCAGGCTCCTCTGTCCATGGGATTTCCTAGGCAAGAATACTGTAATGGGTTGCCATTTTCTTTCTCCAAGGGATCTTTCCGACCCAGGGACTGAACCCACATCTCCATTGTTCTGGACTTCTATTTCCTTACTGATTTTCTGTCTTTTTGGTCTTTCTGTCCATCAGCCACTAAGAACGGATCTGTGAAGTCTCCAGCTACACTTGAAGATTTGTCTGTTTCTTCCTTCAGTTCTATTAGTTTTTGCTGCATTTATTTTGAAGCTCCCTTAGTTCAATATGTACACATTTAGGATTGTTATATCTTCTTGAGAATCGACAACTTTGTCACTGTAAAGTGTCCCTCTTTGTCTTGAAGCCTGTTCTGTCTGTTATTAATATAGCCACTCCAGCTCGGTATATTTTCACATTTTTGAACTTAGTTGCAGCATATGGGATCCAGTTCCCCGACCAGTGGAAGCCCAAAGTCTTAACCAGTGAACCACCAGGGAAGTACCCATTTTTAAACTTTTAAATCATCCTGTAAAGTGGGTTTCTTGTAAACGGTGTATAACTGAGTCTTGCTTTTTTAATATAGTTTGATAGTCTCATTCATTTAACAGGGCTTTAAATCATTTACATCTAATGTAGTTATTTATATGGTTGAATTTAGCTCTATCTTGTTACTTATTTTCTATTTTCACATTTGTTCTTTTTTTTTTTTTTCCTATTTTTTAAAAAATTAACTCAGTTTACTGAAGGGTTCCATTGTATTTCCACTATTGGCTGTTTAGGTTTGTCTCTTTATTATTTTAGGTCTTGCTCTAGGGTCTTTAGTATGTCTTTAATGTGCCACAGTCTAACTTCAAATGGTATTATACTACCTCACATATAAGAATATTTCAAAAATATACTTTCACTTCACCTCTCTTATCCTTGGTTTGTCTTGTCACATTTTTACTTTTACATATAAGTGCAATACATTTTTGCTATTTTTGCTTTAATTAGCTATCTTTTAGAGATAATGTAAGATAAGTGTTTTATATACCTGAATAATTTTTACTTTTAGGGTCCTCCATTCCTTTTGTAGATTCAGATTTCCATCTGGTATGGTTTAGTATAACAGTAGAGCCTTTCAGGTTTTGTGTATTATTTTTACTGAGAAGAAAGATTCAGACCCTCTGTACCACTTCAAGTCTTCAAGGGTCTTATGATATGCACCATTATTGTACAGTTGAGCAGCGTTCATGTTAGTGTCAAGTGTGACTGTGTCTTTTCTCTTGTTAGTCTGTGACAGTTAAGGTGGAAGCACAGTTTGGCTCCTAGACTCAAGTATATTGGGTTCTCTGAAGGCAAAACTAACATATAACTTTGTCTCTATAGGATTGTTTTGCTTGTTGTTTGGGGTATATTAAACTTTCACAGTAAGTAATGAATCAGTGCTTAAAGAAGTAAGAACCAATGATCACTGCTCTCCTATATTCTGTGTTTCTAGGTAACTATAACTACCCAGAACTGCAGCCATGGAGTCCATGCTAAATAAGTTGAAGAGTACTGTTACAAAAGTAACAGCTGACGTCACTAGTGCTGTGATGGGAAATCCTGTCACTAGAGAATTTGATGTTGGCCGACATATTGCCAGTGGTGGCAATGGGCTAGCTTGGAAGATTTTTAATGGCACAAAAAAGTCAACAAAGCAGGTAAGTTTTAACTTAAAGTTCAGCTGGAAAAAAAACACACATGCTAATAATGACCATACTGTGCATGTATCCTTTTTTATTTTAAAAAATGCTGAAAGCAATCGGTTCTTTAGTTGTCATTTCATTCATCTAAGGAGGTCATAGAAAAACAAATGCTTTTAAACATGCCCTTGAATGTCCTAGTTACAAATACATTATTTGATGTATCAGCTCATCTTGTGATTTAATTTTGTTTACTTAATAACATAAACATATCAGTTGAGCAAATGAGTGTATTAGATATTTAGCAAAATGTTTTAGAATAAAAATTCCCATGTTCCTTTTATCTTTATCAATGAGTTATGACATACTACTCAGTTAAACTTTTCTAATGTTAAGTGCATTCTTTTTTTAAGCATTCTTACTTCCCTCTTTTCTTCTATAACCTTCTAGAAAATAGACTTCTGTAATATTTTTTCATGTTTATTAACCTGGTAATTTTTACCATCAAAGGGCGATATATTTGTGGGATATAATCAGTAGTATGTTTTGGGGTATACTGATTTAAAAGTTATTTTGAAACTGTACTTTTAGTGAAGAGTAGTTTGAGTTGTATTTTTATTAATTTAAGAAACCAACAGATAGTTCTGAGAAATGTGGAGGATTACTAAAATTTACTAACCACTTTCTTTTGGAATTGTTGAAGAATTGGAAAATCTCCAGGTTTAAAACCTCTGTGGAAATATATTCTTTAAAAAGAAAAATTAGTTTCTGAAAGTACTTCACTTCCCTATATGTGAAACATACAGACTTTAAGACATGTGAGGTTTATTACACATATGTTCCAATGAGTATCAAAATTGTATAATTGTGGGTATGCATTATGACTTTTCCAAAACCAGATTATTCCCAAATAAGTATATTTAAGACTGAATTGGCTTTGGTTATCCTTTTATGAAGGAGGAGTCTTGTTCCTGTAATAGATTGCTGGTATGTGGTTTGTACCTGACCTTAAATCTTGTTTTTATTGTCATTTGGTTGGAAGTGCTTAAGTCCAAAGTTGATCTGTACCTTAGATATTGATTGGTCATTTTTGAACATTGTTTTCACTTTCACCAGCAGCTTATCCAAAAAATAATGGTTCCTTGAGTATTGACTACTTAGAAAGCTGTGAATGAAATCATGAAGTTATGTAAATAACCAACCTCCAATGCCAGTATAAATTGCTTTTATAATCAGTTATATAAAGGAAAAGTGAAAGAATACCTACTAAATTTTGCATTGTTTATTAAGAATGCAATAACATAATAGTGTCTTTGTCCTTAATCAAAAGAGTTCAGGGTGTTTGTGTTTATATCATTAGTTCATATGCTGAAACCCTCTGTTACTATTGGAGCTCCTGTTGTTGCCATAGAACATGAGAACCAGGCACAAATAATAGATGATTGCTTAGATATTGCACGTTAATGTAGCATTTCTCAGCAGCTGACTTTCAGAACTGAGTTCTCTTATGAAACTATACTGTACTCCTTTTGTTTTCTGACAAAATTATTACTTTGAGGAAAAAGGTAGTTTTAGAATATATCATTGCTCTCTGTGGGTATGATTTTGAATTTTCTTTCTTTGCCTCTTTCAAACCTCAGAGGTCAGAACTCTGAGTATCCTGTCTGGAATGCTGACTGATTCCTTAAGGAAGAGCTGAGTGCCTAACCAGCTTGGCCCTGAAGCCTCATTTGAATTTCTCCCTTAATTGAAAAATGCTAATTCTTTTTTCAGTAGCCTCATATTTATTAAAAGAGAATCAGAGAAAATAGATAATCTGGAGCTGTACTTAATACAATATTGGTAGCCATACGATATGTATGGCTTTTTCAATTAATTAAAATTAAGATTAAATTTAGTTTTTCTGTTGTTGTACTGGTCACATTTCAAATGCTGCATAGCCACATGTGGCTAGTATTACCATATTGGACAATGCAGGTATAGAACTTTCTATCATCACAGAAAGTTCTGTTGAACAGTGCTGATTTTAGAGAAACTGGGGGAAAAATAATGGAAAAGGATACTCTTCTTTGTCCTTTACTTCCCGCTTAAAGTGACATTGCAGAGAAGGCAATGGCAAGCCACTCCAGTACTTTTGCCTAGAAAATCCCATGGACAGAGGAGCCTGGTAGGCTGCAGTCCGTGGGGTCGCTAAGGGTCGGACACGACTGAGGTACTTCACTTTCACTTTTCACTTTCACACATTGGAGAAGGAAATGGCAACCCACTCCAGTGTTCTTGCCTGGAGAATCCCAGGGACAGGGGAGCCTGGTGGGCTTCCGTCTATGGGGTCACACAGAGTCGGACACAACTGAAACGACTTAGCAGCAGCAAAGTGACATTGAGGCTGAAGGAATCTTGCCTACCCTCTCAGCTTTTCTTTACTTAGCATATAGTGTACTTGATTGTAGTTGTGTTTTATAGCAGAATGAAAGTGAAGTGAAAGCGTTAGTCACTCAGTCGTGTCCAACTCTTTGTGACCCCATGGACTGTAGTTCGCAAGGCTCTTCTGTCCATGGGATTCTCCAGGCAAGAATACTGGAGTGGGTAGCCATTCCATTCTTCATGGGATCTTCCTGACCCAGGGATTGAACCTGGGTCTCCCACATTGCAGACAGATTCTTTACTGTCTGAGCCCACAGGGCAGCCCTTATAGCACAATATATGATCTTAAATTTGACTTTGAGGTAAACATCAGGTAAGATACTTTGGGCTAGGAGATTCTTATACCTGGTTTTAATAGTTAAAAATAGGAAAGTGTTTTCTCTTGTTATATGGCAGTGAAATAAATACTATGATATTCAAACTATTGCATTTAAAATTTACATCTGTTCTTTCCTCCATTTCATATTTTACTGTTTTTTACATGATTTTCAAAAATTATCATAATTTCACATTGTATTAAAAAAAAACACAAAAAAACACAGCAGTATTTCCAAGTAAAAAGAATCCTTATATTAATATTTTCAGGGTTTGTATACATAGCCCTTTGAGGGTTATCTATGTAATTTTTCCTAGGATTGGTTATTTCAAGTTCACATTCAGTTCAGTTCAGTTCAGTCACTCAGTCGTGTCCGACTCTGCGACCCCATGAATCACAGCATGCCAGGCCTCCCTGTCCATCACCAACTCCCGGAGTTCACTCAAACTCATGTCCATCGAGTCGGTGATGCCATCCAGCCATCTCATTCTCTGTCGTCCCCATCTCCTCCTGCCCCCAATCCCTCCCAGCATCAGAGTCTTTTCCAGTGAGTCAACTCGTCGCATGAGGTGGCCAAAGTATTGGAGTTTCAGCTTTAGCATCAGTCCTTCCAATGAACACCCAGGATTAATCTCTTTTAGAATGGACTGGTAGGATCTCCTTGCAGTCCAAGGGACTCTCAGGAGTCTTCTCCAGCACCACAGTTCAAAAGCATCAATTCTTCGGCGATCAGCTTTCTTCACAGTCCAACTCTCACATCCATACGTGACCACTGGAAAAACCATAGCCTTGACTAGACAGACCTTGGTTGGCAAAGTAATGTCTCTGTTTTTTAATATGCTATCTAGGTTGGTCATAACTTTCCTTCCAAGGAGTAAGCGTCTTTTAATTTCATGGCTGCAATCAGCATCCGCAGTGATTTTGGAGCCCAGAAAAATAAAGTCTGACACTGTTTCCACTGTTTCCCCATCTATTTCCCATGAGGTGATGGGACCAGATGCCATGATCTTTGTTTTCTGAATGTTGAGCTTCAAGCCAACCTTTTCACTCTCCTTTTTCACTTTCATCAAGAGGCTTTTGAGTTCCTCTTCACTTTCTGCCATAAGGGTGGTGTCATCTGCATATCTGAGGTTATTGATCTTTCTCCTGGCAATCTTGATTCCAGCTTGTGCTTCTTCCAGCCCAGCGTTCCTCATGATGTACTCTGCATATAGGTTAAATAAGCAGGGTGACAGTATACAACCTTGATGTACTCCTTTTCCTATTTGGAACCAGTCTGTTGTTCCTCTACTACAGAAGTTCACATTAGTAGATAATTAATTAAAATTTTCAGATTACGTACAACTTTAAAATTTTTAACTTAAATGTTTGAAACCCTCTGAGAAGAGTTGTTAGAACAGCACTTAAAAAACTGATGAAAAAAGAACATATTTATGAAACCTGGAATACAGCAAGATAAGACGACTTGGTAAATACAGAGTTACTTGTGCCTGGTTACTTGTGCTTTCGTTGTACCTGATTATACATCTGTATTATTATTCTGTCTTTATGCTTCCAAAAACCAATTTCTGCTGCTCTTTATTATTTTTGAAAGACATTCATTGAAGAAGTACCTCATAGTGAATAATTTAGGAAAGTGAAATTAAGATTTCCTAAGAATCTTCATGGCAAATGTGTATTTTGTAGTAAAATAAAGTTCTTAGGCTAGTTCTGTATATAAAATGAGCCATTGGGATTTTTAAAAGTTATTATCTAGATAAACTTAACCAAGTGCAACATGTGAACATGTGGAAATGGATAGATCTTCAATTATAGTTTATTAGCACTTGAAGCTACTATTTAGTCATAAGTACTGTTTAGTTTCCTTTTTGCGTGTTTATTTAAAGCAGCTCTTACTTCCTAACCATTAGTCTT
Organism: Moschus berezovskii; assembly: GCF_049115385.1. Lineage (NCBI taxonomy): Eukaryota > Metazoa > Chordata > Mammalia > Artiodactyla > Moschidae > Moschus > Moschus berezovskii. The sequence goes on from NC_142465.1 coordinate 68,841,245, forward strand.
TCTAGAATCTCTTTCTAGAGATGCTATAAAATAACTCTTGTAATGTCTAGTAGATAGTTGCTGGGCTGAGTTTATTCTGCTTTATTTCTCTTATAGCTTTGAAACTGACTTAGTCTTTTTACAGAATAGCATATTTAGGATTAAAATGGTTATATAAGCATAGATAAGATAGGAATTTTATACAGGTGATATGTGTTACCAGAGAGGGTAGTATAGTGAAGTAGTAGAAGCAAGACACAAACTAGAGATTAGGTGATAATCTATTCTGTTGAATAGTTTTGAGGTACAGGCTAAGTTTTTTTTTAGAAAATCAGTATGAGGTCTAAAGTTTAGTTAACTAGTCACTACTTTGTTGACATTGGTTAATTTTAATTAACTGTTTGGACCAAAGAAAATATTTTAAGATAGTTGATAACCTAATCTGGCATCTTTTATCTTTGACCTAAGACAGTGAATGGATGCCTCAGAGAGTGTGTTGTTTCTTTTTCTTTATGAACAGTAGTGTTCTTCCTTCAGAGAGGTGAATCCGTCGGAACTCAGAAGTCACGTCTTTTTTTAAAGACTTAAAACATCTTGAAAAAATAAACACATTTAAATTAGATGCATTTTAAAATGTGTTAGAACACTTACTAAAATAAGATTGTACACATGAATAGTGAGATAGGAGCTTGAACTTGTAGGTCATTTATTTTTCGTTCAAAGTAATATTACATAATGTTCTTAGCTCCTGTTTGTTCTGTGTCTCAAACTGATCAAAAGAGCTAATACTGTGTGTGTGTGTGTATGCCAGGCTAACTTATAAAGGCAGTATACATGTGAGTGCTGTTTAAGTCTCTCACTCAAATAGTTTCCTGGAGGCTTATATCACATTTTGTTGTTCAGTCACTAAGTTGTGTTTGACTCTTTTGAGACCCCATGGACTGTTGCCCACCAACCTCCTCTATCCATGGGATTTTCCAGGCAAGAATACTGGAGTGGGTTGTCATTTGCTTCTCCAGGGGATCTTCCCAACCTAGGTATTAAACCCGTGTCTCTTGTGTCTCCTGCATTGGCAGGTGGACTCTTCACCACTGCACCAACTGGGAAGCCTGAATCTTATACCTTTGAAAATATTTAAATTTAGTAATCGTGAAGAAACCAACTTTTCGATACCAAAAAAGTATTACAATAGTGTTAAAATTTGCATAGTATTACGCGTTTGTAGATAATGCATAGCTCAAATTTTATTACTTTTATATATTATTGATTAAGATTACACATTTCTTTTATTAGGAAGTGGCTGTTTTTGTCTTTGATAAAAAGCTGATTGATAAATATCAAAAATTTGAAAAGGATCAAATCATTGATTCTCTAAAACGAGGAGTCCAACAGTTAACTCGACTACGACACCCTCGACTTCTTACTGTCCAGCATCCTTTAGAAGAATCCAGGTAAATTTTTATGAAAACTTACACTAGAGACTTCCTAAAAAAAATAATTTAAAAAAAAACCTTTATATTTGCATTCTATCTATGCAACATACTTTTAGTGAAAATTTTTTTTATAAACTTTGAGGGTTGAGTTCTAATGGATTAATTACTTCTTTAAAATTTACTTGCATGTGCTATGTATATAATCTCTTTTTGAAGTATTAATAGGAGTTTTCCCTGCATTTGCCTTGAGTCTGTATGTGTTTATTCTATGCTCAAGACTACATTACTCCAAATGGAAGCTACAAGAGAAGTCCCTGCCTGAAAGAAGTGGTTCTTGTTAATTTGCTAGAATTCATTGTGCCCTCTTTATTGATTCAATGTTCAGAGGTTGTTTTTATGTGTGTTCCAGGTAGTACTGTTCTGGGTGTTTAACTTTTTACTAGGTCCTGTATGTCACCCCATAGCCCTCAGTTACTCCACTATCTTTGACCCTACAGCTCCCCTTATACTGATTTAACTATTGCAGAACTTGGGCTTTATTGGCATTCATGAAGAGAGATAATTCAGAGGTCACTTTAAGGCATTTTCATGGCTAGGTGTAAAAATTACAGTAGCATTGATGGAAATAGGAACACGTTACGGAAGAAAAAAGTAACTTCCAGTTTTTAATGACTTAATAATATGGAAATGACACTGGGATCATCCAAAAGAAATGTGCTATAGAACAGTAAGCCATACAAAAGTTCAGAGTTGGTGATGTCTATGGAGGTGAATAACACAGTGGTAGTGAAAGTTGCTCAGTTGTGTCTGACTCTTTGCGACCCCATGGACTGTACAGTCCATGGAATTCTCCAGTCCAGAATACTGGAGTGGGAAGCTGTCCCCTTCTCCAGGGGATATTCCCAACCCGGGGATCAAACCCAGGTCTCCCACATTGCAGGTGGATTCTTTACCAGCTGAGCCACAAGGAAAGCCCTAGTAACATAGAGGCAGTGATTAAAACCATGAAAAAAGTGAATTTCAGGAGCATGAGTCAAAAGAGCAGAGTAGTGATGACAGAACTTGAAAAGGGGGAAGAAGGGCCTGGGAAAGAAACTGGAGGAGAAATGCCATACATGTTGTATGGCAGGAGAAAAATTGGCAGTGTGTTATGGGAGCCAAGTAAGGGAAGAAAGGACTCCTTAACACTGGAGACCACCTAATAAAAAGGAAAGACAGGCTGAGAAGGACCATTGCATTTGGCTAGGAAAAAGTTATTAGTGATACTCAATAATTTCAGTAGGATGGCAGTTTGGAAGCTAGAAAGGAACCCAGTAGAGAAAACATCATTATGTGAATTAAATCCCATCCGTTCCGTTCCGTTCAGTCGCTCAGTCATGTCCGACTCTTTGCGACCCTGTGGACTGTAGCCTACCAGGCTTCTCCGTCCATGGGAAGGAACTAAAAGGAAATTTCAGGAGGATAGTTATAAATCACTAATATACTGAGGTAAAGTGTAGGGAAATGAGATCATTCATATTAAATGAACTTTACTTTTTTTCAGGTAGAACGTGGATCATAGATGAGTAGTGGGTAAAAGAATGAGGAGTTAATATAAGAGGGCTATGAAGGGATATTTTTGAATGTTGAAAAATAAAAAGAGCAAAGTTAAGTATATTATGTCTTTAGATGATAAGTTTATGAAGTCTTGGATTTTGTATTTTTGCTTCAGCTTCTGACAGAAGCAAGAGAGTAAAAGAAACCTGTGATGATAACTACAGGGTTAATAAGTGTTTGCTCAGTAAAGGGTAGTAAGGATGATTCAACTGAAGCAGTAGGGAGAAAGAAAGTGTAGTCAGGACTGAATACTTCAGACTTGTTGAATAAAGTTACTGGGAAGCTAGATTAGGTGGTGGTAGTAAAAGGTAGGTGATGAATGGTTAGTAAATACCTGTGGTTGGGGAAGATGGTCCATGAGATGGGCTATGGTACTTCTGGTGTGTAACTGTTTGTAATGATGATGGAAATAAATATTCATGAAAGATAATAAGGCCTTCAAACTTGAAGAATAATCATGAATATTGATATGACCAAGAATGATTCTGAGGACAAGACAGCAAAGGAAAAAAATTAGAGTTGCTAAAATAAATGAGTCCTGGGAATCACTGAAAATTGTAGACAAACCCTAGGAGTATTTGAGCAGTTTTCCTCCAGTTAACTCAGAGGTTAACACGTCTGCCTCCAATGCGGGAGACCCGGGTTCGATCCCTGGGTCGGGAAGGTCCCCTGGAGAAGGAAATGGTAACCCACTCCAGTATTCTTGCCTGGAGAATCCCATGGATGGAGAAGCCTGGTAGGCTACAGTCCACGGGGTCGCAAAGAGTCGGACACGACTGAGCGACTGAACAGAACAGAACAGTTCAGTGAACGAAAGCCTGGTGTCCGCTCTGTTAATAAGCTTAGCGAGGGAGTGAAGAACAAGATCAGGATCATTATCTTTCATGATATCTGAGCTGGCAGGACAGTGTAACCTCCTCCTTCAACCTAAGCAACTCTGTCTTTACAGCAACTCTGTCTTTACCTCTTATACATATTGAACTTCTGCATAAGCTTTCATTTGAAAAATAGGTTCAAGGTGAAAAAAAAGTTACTCAGTACTACTGACAGATGGAATAGCAGAAGGCATGTTTGCCATTCAGCAGTCACTGTCTAGGTGGAGAGGCTTGGGATAGCTTTGTTAATTCTCTGCCTTATAATTTTTCATTATCATAGCCTAAGCCCTAAGGCATGAAATGTTAGGACTTGAAGTCTCAGACACTTGGTAATTATAGTAGCAATTGTAAGCATTTACTGAGCTTATATTTTAGTCAGCATGTTATGTATTTCACATGCACTTGATCTTCACAGTAACCCTTTTCATGGTGGTCTTGCATCACCATTTTACAAATGGACAAAGTGAGACTCAAAGTGTCTAAATGAGACCAACAAAGAATAAGGATGCTGGGACTTGAAATTGGGTATTTGTCTTCAGAGCTTGAGTTCTTGATCATTAGTCTACAAGGCTTATTGAATGTTAATATCTAGCATTTTCTGAATTTCTAAACATTCTTATAATCAAAAAACAATAGAGAATTCCCTGGCCATCCAGTGGTTAGACTCTGAGCTACTGATGCTGGCAGCCCAAGTTCAGTCCCTGCTCTGGGAACTAAGATGCCGCACGCCACGCAGTATGCCCAAAGCATTACAAAAAAAAATCAAGAATGATAATTTTAAAAATTGGAAACTTGTGACACCTTTAAAAATGATAGATAAAAACAAAGCTGCTCTGAGATTAAGGTTGTCATGAGGCCAGTCACTCCGACCAGCATCTGGACCTGACTGCCTGGCCCTGAAATCTTCCCCACTGACCTCCTCCAGGTAAGCTCCCTCAGCTCCAGGTGTGTCCATGGGCCGTGCTCTGAACAGAACATAGTATCTCCTGGCCCCTTGGCAACCTGGGGGAGCCTTGTTGATCCTCTAGACATGGGCTCCATAGTCACTCCCAGTCAGTTCAGCTCACTTCAGTTGCGCAGTCCTGTCCGACTCCTTGCGACCCCGTGGACTGCAGTATGCCAGGCCTCCCTGTCCATCACCAACTCCCGGAGTCTACTCAGACTTGTGTTCATTAGTTGGTGATGCCATCCAACCATCTCATCCTCATCATCCCCTTCTCCTCCCGCCTTCAATCTTTCCTACATCAGGGTCTATTCACATGAATCAGTTCTTCCAATCAGGTGGCCAAAGTATGGAGTTTCAGCTTCAGCTTCAGTCTTTCCAATGAATATTCAGGACTGATTTCCTTTAGGATGGACTGTTTGGATCTCCTTTGCAGTCCAAGGGACTCTCAAGAGCCTTCTCCAATACCACAGGTCAAAAGCAGCAATTCTTTGGCACTCAGCTTTCTTTATAGTCCAACTCTCACATCCATTCACGACTACTGGAAAAACCGTAGCTTTGACTAGACACACCTTTGTTGGCAAAGTAATGTCTCTGCTTTTTAATATGCTGTCTAGGTTGGTCATAACTTTTCTTCCAAGGAACAGGAGTCTTTTAATTTTATGGCTGCAATCACCATCTGCAGTGATTTTGGAGCCCCCAGAAATAAAGTCTGTCACTGTTTACATTGTTTCCCCATCTATTTGCCATAAAGTGATGGGCCCAGGTGCCATGATCTTAGTTTTCTGAATGTTGAGCTTTAAGCCAACTTTTTCACTGTCCTCTTTCACTTTCATTAAGAGGCCCTTGAGTTCTTCTTTGCTTTCTGTCATAAGGGTGGTATCATCTGCATATCTGAGGTTATTGATATTTCTCCCGGCAATCTTGATTCCAGCTTGTGTTTCATCCAGCCCAGCGTTTCTCATGATGCACTTGGCATATAAGTTAAGTAAGCAGGGTTACAATATACAGCCTTGATGTACTCCTTTTCGTATTTGGAACCAGTCTGTTGTTCCATGTCCAGTTCTAACTGTTGTTTCCTGAGCTGCATATAGATTTCTCAGGAGGCAGGTCAGGTGGTCTGGTATTCCCATCTCTTTCAGAATTTTCCACAGTTTATTGTGATCCACACAGTCAAAGGTTTTGGGGTAGTTGATGAAGCACAAGTAGATGTTTTTCTGGAACTCTGTTGCTTTTTTGATAATCCAGCAAAGGTTGGCAATTTGATCTCTGGTTCCCCTGCCTTTTCTAAAACCAGCTTGAACATCTGGAAGTTCACGGTTCATATATTGCCGAAGCCTGGCTTAGAGAATTTTGAGCATTACTTTACTAGCGTGTGAGATGAGTCCAATTGTGCAGTAGTTCGAGCCTTCTTTGGCATTGCCTTTCTTTGGGATTGTAATGAACACTGACCTTTTCCAGTCCCATGGCAACTGTTGAGGTTTCCAAATTTGCTGGCATATTGAATGCAGCACTTTCAAAGCATCATTTTTTAGGATTTGAAATAGCTCAACTGGAATTCCATCACCTCCACTAGCTTTGTTCGTAGTGATGCTTTCTAAGGCCCACTTGACTTCACATTCCAGGATGTCTGGCTCTAGGTGAGTGATCACACCATCGTGGTTATCTGGGTTGTGAAGATCTTTTTTGTACAGTTCTTCTGTGTATTCTTGCCACCTCTTCTTGCTATCTTCTGTTTCTGTTAGGTCCATTCCATTTCTGTCCATTATTGTGCCCATCTTTGCATGAAATGTTCCCTTGGTGTCTGATTTTCTTGAAGAGATCTCTAGTCTTTCCCATTCTGTTGTTTTTCTGTATTTCTTTGCATTGATTACTGAGGAAGACTTTCTCATATCTCTCCTTGCTATTCTTTGGAACTCTGCATTCCAACGGGTATATCTTTCCTTTTCTCCTTTGCCTTTAACTTCTCTTCACAGCTGTTTGTAAGGCCTCCTCAGACAACCATTTTGTATTTTTGCATTTCTTTTTCTTGGGGATGGTCTTGATCCCACCCTTCTGTACTGTGTCACGAACCTCTGTCCATAGTTCATCAGGCACTCTGTCTATCAGATCTAATCCCTTGACTCTCACTTCCACTGTATAGTCATAAGGGATTTGATTTAGGTCATACGTGAATGGTCTAATGGTTTTCCCTGCTTCCTTCAATTTAATTCTGAATTTGGCAGTAAGGAGATTGAGCCAAAGTCAGCTCCTGGTCTTGTTTTTGCTGACTGTGTAGAGCTTCTCCATCTTGGCTGCAAAGAATATAATCAGTCTGATTTCAGTATTGACCATCTGGTGATGTCCACGTGTAGAGTCTTCTCTTGTGTTGTTGGAAAAGGGTGTTTGCTATGACCAGTGCATTCTCTTGGCAAAACTCTATTAGCCTTTGCCCTGCTTCATTTTGTACTCCAAGGCCAAATTTTCCTGTTACCCCAGGTGTTTCTTGACTTCCTACTTATGCATTCCAGTCCCCTATAATAAAAAGGACATCTTTTTGGGGTATTAGCTCTAGAAGGTCTTGTAGGTCTTCGTAGAACCGTTCAACTTCAGCTTCTTCAGCATTACTGGTCGGGGCATAGACTTGGATTACTGTGATATTGAATGGTTTGCCTTGGAAGCGAACAGAGATCATTCTGTCATTTTGGGGATTGCATCCGAGTATTGCATTTCAGACTCTTATTGACTATGATGGCTACTCCATTTTTTTCTAAGGAATTCTTGCCCACAGTATTAGATATAATGGTCATCTGAGTTAAATTCACCCATTCTAGTCCATTTTAGTTTGCTGATTCCTAAAATGTCGATGTTCACTCTTGTCATCTCCTGTTTGACCACTTCCAATTTGCCTTGATTCATGGACCTAACATTCCGGATTCCTATGCAATATTGCTCTTTACAGCTTTGGACGTTACTTCTATCACCAGTCACGTCTACAGCTGGGTGTTTGTGCATTGGCTCCGTCTCTTCATTCTTTCTGGAGTTATTTCTCCACTGATCTCCAGTAGCATATTGGGCACCTACCGACCTGGGGAGTTTATCTTTCAGTGTCCTATCTTTTTGCCTTCTCATACTGTTCATGGGGTTCTGAAGGCAAGAATATTGAAGTGGTTTGCCATTCCCTTCTCCAGTGGACCACATTTTGTCAAAACTCTCCACCATGACCCATCTGTCTTGGGTGGCCCTACAAGGCATGACTCATAGTTTCATTGAGTTAGACAAGGCTATGGACCATGTGATCAGATTAGTTAGTTTTCTGTGGTTGTGGCTTTCAGTCTGTCTGTCTGCTGATGGAGAAGGATAAGAGGCTTATGGAAGCTTCCTGTTGGGATAGACTGACTGAGGGGGAAACTGGGTCTTGTTCTGATGGGCGGGGCCATGCTTTAATCCAATTTTCTGTTGTGGGTGGGGCTGTGTTCCCTCTCTGTTATTTATCTGGGGCCAAACTATGGTGGAGGTAGAAGATAATAAAGATAAAGGTGACTTTCTTCAAAAGGTCCCATTCAGGCACTGCTACACTCAGTGCCCCCAACCCTACAGCAGGCCACTGCTGACCCACACCTATGCCAGAGACTCCTGGACACTCCCACCCACTTACCACCTGGAAACAGGACACCCCCCAGCCCCTGGCCAGCACGCATGCACACCTCTACTAGCAATGTGCTATGGAGGATAAGTACCAGAGCTTGCAAAGTACCAGAGGAGGCCCCAGGGGATAACCATGTTTGCCAAAGCAAGAACAAAAAGGTATTCACATTGTTTCCAGGTGCAAAAGACAGACCAAAAGATGCAAAAATAATGTGCCTGCCCAGGGCTCCAACAACTCACAAAGGTCTCAAGTGACATAATTCAGGGACCGCCCCCCCACCCCCCATCCAGATGTTTGTTTTTAACAGTGAAAAAAAGAAATGTGGCCAGCTTATGCGAGCTCGAGCTATGTCCTGACTCCTCTTGCTCCAGAGGCATCTGGGAAGTCTATAGTTTCCTTTGAGCATATTCTGAATATTATAGCCTTAGAAATGCGGGTAATATAACAGTATTCTAAATTTTTTTATTGGTTTTCCACAAAGAATATTAATTATTCAAAAAGCACAATGGTAATTATCCAGTGTAATTCATATACAGAGCTTCCTGACTTTGTGAGTCTAAGTATGTTATAGTAATGGTGAAAATAAATCTAAACTTGTCTACCTTCTTGGTAATTAAATAGGACCACTCATATTTTTCTTTTTTTAAAACAGGGACTGCTTGGCATTTTGCACAGAACCAGTTTTTGCCAGTTTAGCCAATGTTCTGGGTAACTGGGAAAATCTACCTTCCCCTGTGTCTCCAGACATTAAGGATTATAAACTTTATGATGTAGAAACCAAATATGGTTTGCTTCAGGTATGTATTTTTATTCATCATGTGGATGGAATATTTTCCTTCAAAAGTATTTTTATAGCCATTTCAAATTTAGCTATATAAACTGCTTTCAGTAATTTAAAAATCATTTCTATGTTCTAGGATTTCTCTCTACAGTTTATTGTTAGGCTTAAGTTGTATTTTTAATGTATGAAACATAACATTAGTAACCTTTGGAGAAGAGCACTTGTTGATTGGTGGATGTGTGGTTCCTTTTATATTTTTTTGAGTTTTAAACGTTCAGAATGCATCTCATAAGTCCATTCCACTTTTGCTGATTTCCTTCCCCTACTTACCAAAATATCTTCAGCTTTATAGAGTAAATTTATACAGTAGATTCTTTGTTTTGGGGGACAGAGATAATTTTATTATTTTTAACAGCTTTATTAAGGTATAATTAATTAGCATACAGTAAACTTCACATATTTAAAAATACACAGTTATTAAGTTCCTAGGTAGAACCATCACTGCAGTCAAAATAACGTACGTATCCATGACCCTCCAGAGTCTCCTCATACCTATTGTAATCCTTACCTCTTGCTCCTTGCTACCTTTTTGTCTCTCATCCCAGGAAACCAGTGACCTGCTTTCTGTCACTGTGAATCAGTTTGTATTTTCTAGAATTTTCTAAATGAAATCATACAATATGTACTGTGTTTTTGGCTGGGCTTCTTTCAATCAATCAAATTATTTTGATATTCACTCATATAGTTGTATGTATCAGTGCTTCTTTTTGTTTCTGAGCAGTAGTCCATAGCATGGCTGTACCATAGGTTTCTTGTCCATGTACTCATTGACAGTCATTTGGGTTGCTTACGGTTTTGGACACTTGTGCATAAAGCTGCTATGAACATTCATGTACATGTTCTTGATGGACATTTAATTTCACTTCTCTTGGTTAATTACCAGGGAGTGGGATGACTAAATCAAACAGTATGTATATAGTTCATTTTCTAAGAAAATGAAAAACCGTTTTAGAAATGGTAATACCATTTTGCAGTCCCATTGCAGTATATAGAAGTTACATATTTTTTCACATCTTTCCAAAACTTGGTATGGTTGGTCCTTTCAAATCCAGTCTTCACTTTTTGTTACCAAATACCATGGTGATCTCAGGCACAAATATAAAATTATCAAATATTAATCCAAAGTAAGAATGAGTGAACATCAGTTTGAAAACTGAGCACAATACTAAGAAAATCTTAATATCAATGTGGAGTGTAAGTATAAAAAATATTAAGAATTAGAATCAAATTTACGAAGGTGTTTCTTGATATTTACTGTCTGTTAACTCAGAAACCAGATTCTCTCACTTTTCAAACTCAGGAACTGAATAAATTTGGGACACAAAGTCTTTTCTTTTGCTTTTGTGTATGTAGAAAGGAACTTAAATAAGTAGTTGCTCTCTGTTTTGGGAGATTTTCTTGCTAATGCTTAGAATGCTCTGGCAACTTTCTCTACACTTTTGCATTTATGAAATTTAGTAACCTGACATGTAAAAAGTTTTATTGGGAGAAGCAGAAATTTGATTATTATGAGACATTTATTAATATACTTGAATGTAAAAATATCTTTTATTCCAATTTACAGGTTTCTGAAGGATTGTCATTTTTGCACAGCAGTGTGAAAATGGTTCATGGAAATATTACACCTGAAAATATAATTTTGAATAAAAGTGGAGCCTGGAAAATAATGGGCTTTGATTTTTGTGTATCATCAACCAATCCTTCTGAACAAGAGGTAATAAAGGTTTTATTCTTCTAATTTTTTTAAAGCTCTGGAAATTTTTGAATTGCATCTGAAATAGAGAATTTATATGTCTGATGATGAGATGATTGGATGGCCTTACCAACTCAGTGGACATGAGTTTGAGAGCAGATAGACAGTAGAGGACAGAGAAACCTATGCTTAGTTCCTTAGTCGTGTCTAACTCTTTGTGACCTCATGGACTGCAATATGCCATGCTCCTCCATCCATGGGAGTTTTCAGAAAAGAGGGTTGCCATTTCTTCCTCTAGGGGATCCTCCCGACCCAGGGATCAAACCTACGTCTCTTGTGTCTCCTACATTGGCAGGCAGATTCTTTACCCCTGGCATCATCTGGGAAGTCTGATAAATCTGTATAAATAGGCTTTGTGGTACAATGGTATGTTTAAATTTATAGCTTTATAGAAAATTTCTAATGTTCGTTGTACCTGAGAATATTTAATACACTAATTCCACAGTAATGATACTTTAGAAGCAAGTGCTAGAGTTAAGCAAATTTGAGCACTTTGGGGTTAGGTAGGTTTTTTCCCCCTCAGAATGTCAGGTACAGGAACAAACTGTGAATTTAGCAGTGTTTCCCCAACTTATTGAACCACAGAATCTTGTTTAGGGAGCATGATAGCAACAATAGCAGTGACAGTCATGGCTGACGTTTATTGAAGCTCTTTCTAAACACTGCTGCTGCTGCTAAGTCACTTCAGTCGTGTCCGACTCTGTGTGACCCCATAGATGGCAGCCCACCAGGCTTCCCCGTGCCTGGGATTCTCCAGGCAAGAACACTGGAGTGGGTTGCCATTTCCTTCTCCAATGTGTGAAAGTGAAAAGTGAAAGTCGCTAAGTCGTGTCCGACCCTTAGCGACCCCATGGACTGCAGCCCACCAGGATCCCCCGTCCATGGGATTTTCTAGGCAAGAGTACTGGAGTGGCTTGCCATTGCCTTCTCCATTCTAAACACTACCTGTGTATTTACTTATTATCCTTGCAACAACTCAGTGAGGTATAGGAATAATACAGATGAGCAAGCTAGACTCATAGAATGAACTAACCTGCTTTAAGTTTAGGCAGGTGGTAAGCAGTAGATCTAAGATTTGAACCCAGTTTTTCTGGCTAAAAAGCACCTGTTACTTAGTCAGTATGAAACCTACCTATTTATACTTAGGGAAACACTGCAATATTTCAAGTTTTTACTACGTAGTTGTTAAAGAAACCACGATTTGACCTAAAAAATATTTGTAATATAAGTAAACATTTTTAGGGGAAGCAGAAAGAATTAGTATTTGTTGAGATATACTATGGGTCAGGCATTGTGCTGGGACTGTTTTCCATACATTTGTTTAATTTTACAACAGCCTTTTGAACCTATTAATTAAATCACATAGCTCATTAGTGAAAGAACAAGGTTTCAAACAACTACTTGAGCTTGTAAGTTTGAAGCCTGTATCAGAAAACATAGGCCAGACCTTTCCATGTTCAAAATGCATCATATAGTATACTGATAATTTGTTTTCTGGAAGAGAGTGCCAATAATCTCAAAGTTATAAGAGTTCTTATTCTATCTCTTAGCTTGTTTCATGCATGTTGTAGTTTTGGGATTTGGGGAAATTTAGAATTGAAAGTGGTGATGACATTTTCACTTGCATGACTGAGTGTGAATTTAAAACTTAATTGTTAGTAGTTGACAGTGGTTTGCTTTAATTTGACATATTTAATCCATGTGATCATTTTTCTATCCTTTTATAGCCTAAGTTTCCATGTAAAGAATGGGACCCAAATTTACCATCATTGTGTCTTCCAAATCCTGAATATTTGGCTCCTGAATATATACTTTCTGTGACCTGTGAAACAGCCAGTGATATGTACTCTTTAGGAACTGTCATGTATGCTGTATTTAATAAAGGGAAACCTGTATTTGAAGTTAACAAGCAAGATATTTACAAGAGTTTCAGCAGACAATTGGATCAGGTATTTGCCTTTAAATATTTGCTTGCATTAAAAATGTATTAAATGTTTCTTAGTATTTTTTTCTAAAATATGTTCAGAAAATTCTCTAAACTGGGAGGAGTGTCTCATATTTTGTTTTCATAAAATCAACTTAACAAAAGTAATTCTTAGGATTAATATTTGTTACTACAACTTTAATCATGGCATTTATTTACTGGAGTGAAAATTGAAATATGGCCTAAAATACTGGGCATTTTGCTTTAGGAATAGAGACAATTTCAGGTATTAAAAGACATGTTTTAGTTATCTTGCAATAGCAGTTTTTTCAATCTAAAAATACATTTACTAAATTTCAAAAATATTTAAATGAGCTGTTCACAATATAAATGTGTGTCTTTTGAATACTTTATATTCATATTTAACATTACTCTTGAACAGTTGAGTCGTTTAGGATCTAGTTCACTTACAAGTATACCTGAGGAAGTCCGTGAACATGTAAAACTACTGTTAAATGTAACTCCAACTGTAAGACCAGATGCAGATCAAATGACAAAGGTGAGTATATATTAATTCCTGCCTTAGATGGAGGGACAAAAAATGAGTTAAAGTTGATTAAATGCTTCTGAAGATTTAATATATAGTCCCCAGATAACGTCTGTATTCATGGGTGTTTTAAATATTCATTGTCCTTTAATCTTAAGGAATTAATTTATGATGTAAGTGCTCTGATATAAAGTTAAGATTTCAAATAAAGAGACATAATAGTTACAGTTGGGCATGCATAAGTTCTAGACATGCTAAGAGTTCATAACCCTCTTAATTCACTCATATAAGCATGGATTTTAATAAATGGTACTGTTTATGGCCTCAAGATATTTTAGTTCATCTTTCAATATTTTACTAGTTATGTAAAGTAAATGTTATTGTGTAGACAGTTCACAGATTCTGATTCTGAAAAATTGACTTCAAAAAGAGAAGTAATTTATTATTTCTTAATCTGATTTTTACAATTAGAATTTTTATTAAGTTGTCTTGAGCATTTTGCTAAATGTTTCTGAGTATTTTTTTTTCACCATACTGTGTCAGTTTCACATATGAGAAGTATTTCAATATTTATTAAAATAATTTTACTTTTCTGTTTTTAGATTCCCTTCTTTGATGATGTTGGTGCAGTAACACTGCAATATTTTGATACCTTATTCCAAAGAGATAACCTTCAGAAATCACAGTTTTTCAAAGGACTGCCAAAGGTTCTGCCAAAACTGCCTAAGGTTTGTGGTTGTTTTTTTAAACAAATGGTCCCTTCTCTATGTTTCATTATATGCTGTCTTCCACTTGTTTGCAGAGGGGGGAGTTGTATGTATGTATTCTTGGCTGTGCTAGGTCTTTGTTGCTGCATGGGCTTTTCTCTAGTGGTAACAAGCAGGTCAGAGAAGGCAATGGCAAGCCACTCCAGTACTCTTGCCTAGAAAATCGCATGGACAGAGGAGCCTGGTGGGCTCTAGTCCATGGGGTCGCTACTAGTCGGACACGACTGAGTGACTTCACTTTCACTTTTCACTTTCACACATTGAAGAAGGAAATGGCAGCCCACTCCAGTGTTCTTGCCTGGAGAATTCCAGAGACAGCAGAGCCTGGTCAGCTGCCGTCTGTGGGGTCGCACAGAGTTGAAAATGCCTGAAGCGACTTAGCAGCAGCAGCAGCAAGCCGGGGCTTACTCTCTAGTTGTGATGCACAGGTTTCCCATTGCGGAAGCTTCTCCTGTTGCAGAGACAGGCTCAATAGATGTGGTACATGGGCTTAGTTGCTCTGTGGCATGTGGGATCTTTCTGCTTCCGGGATAGAACTCATATCTCCTACCTTGGTAGGTGGGTTCTTTTCCACTGGGGCCACTAGGGAAGCCTAAGGTTTGTTGTTGATCAGTTTGTTATTGTAGTCAAGAGTTTAGCATTTATAATTTACCTTGACTTCACTATAACAACACTTCCCCCAAAATGTAACTTTAGCCAAGGGTACATAAATGTCTAAAAGGCTAACGACTGAAGTCATAAATGTTTAGTGGATCTTTTTTACATGGTGGAAAAATAATTAAATAGGATAAAATAATTAGAAGCGTTCAGGTCAGTCGCTCAGTAGTGTCTACTCTTTGCACTCCATGAACCTCAGCACACCAGGCCTTCCTGTCCATCAACAACTCCCGATGACTACACAAACTCATGTCCATTAAGTTGATGATGCCATTTAACCATCATCCTCTGTCATCCCCTTCTCCTCCTGCTGTCAGTCTTTCCAGCATCAGGGTCTTTTCAAATGAGTCAGCTCTTCACATCAGGTAGCCAAAATATTGGAGTTTCAGCTTCAACATCAGTCCTTCCAATGAACACCCAGGACTGACCTCCTTTAGGATGGACTGGTTGGATTTCCTTGCAGTCCAAGGGACTCTCAAGGGTCTTCTCCAACACCACAGTTCAAAAGCATCAATTCTGCGCTTGGCTTTCTTTATACTCCAATTCTCACATCCATACATGACTACTGGAAAAACCAGCCTTAATTAGATGGACCTTTGTTGACAAAGTAATGTCTCTGCTTTTTAATATGCTGTCTAGGTTGGTCATAACTTTCCTTCCAAGGAGTAAGCATCTTTTAATTTCATGGCTGCAAGCACCATCTGCAGTGATTTTGGAGCCCCCAGAAATAAAGTCTGTCACTGTTTCCACTATTTCCCCATCTATTTGCCATGAAGTGATGGGACCAGATGCCATGATCTTAGTTTTCTGAATGTTGAGCTTTAAGCCAACTTTTTCACTCTCCTCTTTCACCTTCATCAAGAGGTTCTTTAGTTCTTCTTCACTTTCTGCCATAAGGGTGGTGTCATCTGCATATCTGAGGTTATTGATAGTTTCTCCCAGCAATCTTGATTCCAGCTTGTGCTTCATCAGCCCAGCATTTCTCATGATGTACTCTGCATATAAAATAAATAAGCAGGGTGACAATATACAGCCTTGACGTATTCCTTTTCCTATTTGGAACCAGTCTCTTGTTCCATGTCCAGTTCTAACTGTTGTTTCCTGACGTGCATACAGGTTTCTCAAGAGGCAGGTCAGGTGGTTTGGTATTCCCATCTGTTTCAGAGTTTTCCACAGTTTATTATGATCTACACAGTCAAAGGGAGAAGGCAATGGCACCCCACTCCAGTACTCTTGCCTGGAAAATCCCATAGATGGAGGAGCCTGGTAGGCTGCAGTCAGTAAAGCAGAAATAGATGTTTTTCTGGAACTCTGTTGCTTTTTCGATAATCCAGCAAAGGTTGGCAATTTGATCTCTGGTTTCTCTGCCTTTTCTAAAACCAGCTTGAACATCTGGAAGTTCACGGTTCATGTATTGCTGAAGCCTGGCTTGGAGAATTTTGAGCATTACTTTACTAGAATGTGAGATGAGTGCAATTGTGTGGTAGTTTGAGCATTCTTTGGCATTGCCTTTCTTTGGGATTGGAATGAACACTGACCTTTTCCAGTCGCGTGGCAACTGCTGAGGTTTCCAAATTTGCTGGCATATTGAATGCAGCACTTTCACAACATAATCTTTTAGGATTTGAAATAGCTCAACTGGAATTCCATCACCTCCACTAGCTTTGTTCATTGTGATACTACTTCCTAAGGCCCACTTGACTTCACATTCCAGGATGTCTGGCTCTAGGTGAGTGATCACACCATCGTGAATATCTGGGTTGTGAAGATCTTTTTTCTATAGTTCTTCTAAGTGTATTCTTGCCACCTCTTAATATCTTCTGCTTCTGTTAGGGCCATACCATTTCTGTCCTTTATTGTGCCCATCTTTGCATGAAATGTTCCCTTCGTAATTCTAATTTTCTTGCTAGTCTTTCCTATTCTGTTGTTTTCCTCTATTTCTTTGCACTGATCGCTGAGGAAGGCTTTCTTATCTCTCCTTGCTATTCTTTGAAAGTCTGCATTCAAATGGGTATATCTTTCCTTTTCTCCTTTGCTTTTGGCTTCTTTTCTTTTTCAGCTATTTGTAAAGCCTCCTCAGACAGCCATTTTGCCTTTTTGCATTTCTTGGGGATGGTCTTGATCCCTGTCTCCTGTACAGTGTCACGAACCTCCGTCCACAGTTCATCAGGCACTATGTCTATCAGATCTAGTCCCTTAAATCTATTTGTCACTTCCACTGTATAATTGGCAGGGATTTGATTTAGGTCATACCTGAATGGTCTATTGGTTTTCCCCACTTTCTTCAATTTAAGTCTCAATTTGGCCCTAAGGAGTTCATGATCTGAGCCATAGTCAGCTCCTGGTCTTGTTATTTCTGACTGTATACAGCTTCTCCATCTTTGGCTGCAAAGAATATAATCAATCTGATTTCGGTGTTGACCATCTGGTAATGTCCATGCGTAGAGTCTTCTCTTGTGTTGTTGGAAGAGCGTGTTTGCTATGACCAGTGCATTCTCTTGGCAAAACTCTGTTAGTCATTGCTCTGCTTCATTCTGTACTCCAAGGCCAAATTTGCCTGTTACTCCGGGTGTTTCTTGACTTCCTACTTTTGCATTCCAGTCCCCTATAATGAAAAGGACATTTTTTTTGAGTGTTAGTTCTAAAACGTTTTGTAGGTCTTCATAGAACCATTCAACCTCAGCTTCTTCAGCGTAACTGGTCAGGGCATAGACTTGGATTACCGTGATATTTAATGGTTTGCCTTGGAAACAAACAGAGATCATTCTGTCGTTTTTGGGATTGCATCCGAGTACTGCATTTCGGAATCTTTTGTTGACTATGATGGCTACTCCATTTCTTCTAAGGGATTCCTGCCCTCAGTAGTAGATATAATGGTCAAATGAGTTAAATTCACCCATTCCAGTCCATCTTAGTTCACTGATTCCTAGAATGTCAGCGTTCACTCTTGCCATCTCCTGTTTGACCACTTCTAATTTGCCTTGATTCGTGGACCTAACATTCCGGGTTCTTATGCAATATTGCTCTTTACAGCATTGGACCTTGCTTCTATCACCAGTCCCATCCACAACTGGGTCTTGTTTTTTCTTTGGCTCCATCCCTTCATTCTTTCTGGAGTTATTTCTCCACTGATCTCCAGTAGCATATTGGGTACCTACTGACCTGGGGAGTTCATCTTTCAGTGTCCTATCTTTTTGCCTTTTCATACTGTTCATGGGGTTCTCAAGGCAAGAATAGTGAAGTGGTTTGCCATTCCGTTCTCCAGTGGACCACATTCTGTCAGCACTTGGACATTAAACATCAGAAGAGAAGTTGTAAAGTGTCATGGAAATCATGTCTCACAAGCAATTAAGGGGTTACTTCGGTATGATACTAGTCTCTCCAGTTCTTCTACTCTCTCTTCCTGGCTTAGTATATTGTGAGGATAACATAGTCTAAAAATATTAATGAATGCTGAAAAAGCCACTGTCTGGAAAACTAGTTAAATCCTTTGTAAAAATAATTCCAGTGTTTAATCTATCAGATATTCATTGGTTATATACTGTTTGTCTAGCCCTTTACCTCGACGCCCTGGAGAATAAATGGGAAACAAAATATTGTCCCTGTTTTCAAGGCCCTTTTAGTAAATGTAGATGGAGTTAACGTGCATGAAACAATAATTTGCAATATGGGATATGAATCATAAGTAATGAAGAAATTAAGAGAACTATATTAATGAGGACTAATTAAGAAAGTTTTCCTAAAGAGTGACCATATGTCCCCCTTTCTCTGTAATGTTCCCAGGTTATGTCTTTTGTCCTGGCATAATTAGCAATAGTAATATTTTATTCTCAAAAGTGTCCCAGTTTCAACTATCACTTATATAGTCATTTTACCCAAAAGGATTGTAGGTGTTAGATGCTTAACTTCAATGTTAATACTAAAAACCTGATATAAAGATTAATTTTAAGAAAACATTTTTGCTTTTCAGCGTGTGATTGTGCAGAGAATTTTGCCTTGTTTGAGTTCAGAATTTGTAAACCCTGACATGGTACCTTTTGTTTTGCCCAATGTTCTACTCATTGCTGAAGAATGTACCAAAGAAGAATATGTTAAGTTAATTCTACCTGAACTTGGGCCTGTCTTTAAACAGCAGGAGCCAATCCAGGTATGTATGTAGATATTTTTTCCTGTTTATCTGTGGTTATTCAGTGGTCTTAATCAATGATGGCTATCACTGAAAACAAAAGGAATGGATATCTGGCTTTTTAAAAATTGATGTAAGTGTGAGAGACTTGCTTTTCCATTAGTCAGAAGCTATTTTTCATATGCTTGAAGTGAACCATTCCTAAAGTTATAGTTGAACTTTGCAAGTAAATGTCTATAGCTCTCAACAAGTTACTATCTCAGAAAACAAACTGTAGTGAAGTTTTACATGTCTGTATTGTTCCCATTGGCCTTACTGAAAGTTACAGTTTAGTAAAATAAATATTTTTCTCCTGCACTTTTAAATATTTCTGTTTTTCTGCTTTGTTATTGAATCTTGAATTTGTAGATGGTTTGTGCCAGTTGTTCCCTTCATTTTATTGCTAATAAATAGTTTCACTAGAAGAGTGAGCATGCTTCCAGCACCATGGAAGTAATGTGTGTATTGTTAAGAGAAAATTTAATTAGAGTCTGATATGGACTCTATTAAAATATTTATTCCCCAGATTCAAGGTGGACTTGGATTTAAGGGAGCAGCAGGGTCCCATACTTCAGTTAGAATCTGGCCACCTTCATCTCCTTGGACAAGTCATTACTCTCTTACAGCTTCTATTTTGGTCATTTCTGAAGTTAAAGGAGTTGTTGAAATTAATTGAAATTTTCTAGCACATGGTAAATATTACTAAGTTTCTGATACTACATGGCAATAGCTTATTGGTTAACTGTTGATTACCTAATTTAACGGTTTAATGACAGACTGTGGTCCTTCCCTTGAAGGGAGGGAAACGGAAGTCTGTGGTAGTAAGGCAAGAGTTCCTCTGCCTAAGAAAGGGGCAGGTGACGGAACTGTAGGGTTTGAAGCAGAGTTCTCCAAACATGGTCAAGGTGTCTGGAAGAAAAGCAGTGGAGTCAGATGTCCACCAATCTGTGCATCAGTTAGGAGCCTAAGGAATCTATCATCTGAGCACTTATTTGCCTTCATTCTTTGCATTTCTTCTCCCTTACTGCTGCTGCTAAGTCACTTCAGTCGCATAGTCTAGCTAAAAATCCCTTCTGAAAAATTTTAGCTGAGCCTTGACAAAACTAGTCTGCATAAATAGAAGGGATGGTTTGTTTCTATCACTTAGCTATGTGATAGGACAGATGAGCAGGGACAACTGAAAATGTTTCTTTCTAGAATTTTTCCTGACAGTCCTTTTCATTTCTGTACCTTTTCTTGTCTTGAACTTCATAGAAGCCAAGTGATAGAATTTACTTCTTTGCAACGTCTGACTTTGCTGCCCCCAAACTTTTATTTTTTACCCAGTAGCTTTCTAGATAGTTGGTACTTGTGGGTGAGTGATGTATTACTGAAGATATGTGAAAGTTAGGAAATTAACTTTTATTTAAATATTTAAACCGAAAACAGATGTTAAATATTGTGCTTCTAGAAACATAAGAGACTTGATTTATATGTTTTTGTCTTCCATGCCTTCAGGCTAGCAACATGGTAAGTGTCAAAATACATGACTTATTCTTTTGAAGCAGCTTTAAATTTTGGCATATGTAAAGTGGCATAAAAATTCTAGACTTTGATACATTGTTCCCCTTGTATACACAGATTTTATTAATCTTCCTCCAAAAAATGGATCTGCTGCTAACCAAAACTCCTCCTGACGAGATCAAGAACAGTGTCCTGCCAATGGTTTACAGAGCCCTAGAGGCTCCCTCCATTCAGATCCAGGTATAATATTCCTATTTTTTTCTTTTAATGATGATTTTGATTAGTAAAGCAAAAGAAAGAAGTAAATTACATTTTAAGTTTGTCATAAAATTTGTATATAAAGCTCAATAATACATATTAATGAGTTAGTAAATTTCATTATGTACTTTTAAAATATATCCACTCCTAACTAATTTGAAGAATCAATTGATGAATACCGGTATTAATAAAATAAAATGATTTATTGTTCTCTTTACTTATCAGAAACGTACTATTCTGGAAGGTTTGATTTATTGTAGTTTGGATTGCTACATACCTTCTTCCTAAATGAGTAATTAACATATGAGTTAAAATGACAAACATGTATGTGCCTTTTTCTTATGAAAGCATTAAGCAGGTACTCCCCATACTCATGATTTTTTCATGCTTGGTAACTCAGTCTTCTATTCAGAAATGTTTTTGCTTTTGAATTGAATTTAATTTGTATAGCAGGTAGGTAGAAAAGCAGATAATAATTTAGTGTAAGCATCCCTAATGCGTGAAAAGTCATGCATTCATGTTACAGAAGTGCTTTAAAACATTGCATACTTTGCCAAACTTCTGGTTCATTGCATACTTTGCCAAACTTCTGGTTCATTGCATACTTTGCCAAACTTTTAGTTCTTTGCTACTAAAATTTTGGTTCTATGGATTATCTGGAAAAAAAGTTTGGATTGCTATTAAAAGTATAATTTAGTTTGAGCTTTTTTCCCCCATACTGTGGAAAGAGCATCTCATTGCATAAAAGGTTTCATATTTAAAAGTTTATACTCTCTTTGCCAGTGTAGATATTCTAGTAAAGAAAAACATAGAAGTTTAATTTTTATAAGTTGATAACCAAGCTTTTTTATTTTTAATGTGAACCTAATACCATACATATATGGTCACTTTTTTGATTCACTTCAGTCTTTATCTGAGGTCTTTTATATTATTCGAAGTTGCGAAGTTGATTTTAAAATTTTTCCTTATAACATCATTTCTTACATCCTTTGTCCAAATGACATGGAATGATTGGGAAAGGTTTACTTACTGTTACTTTTTGGCACTTTCCAAAGGAATTGTGAATTATAGCTTGAAACATTCCCACAGGCTCTGTGTAGCCAATCTGATTATATATTCAGCTAGATTAGGGAGGAAAGAGAGGGTCAAGTGATGTGAAAGTCATTTTTCTTCATAAAATGAAGTGAAGTGAAGTCTCTCAGTTGTGTCTGACTCTGCGACCCCATGGACTGTAGCCTACCAGACTCCTCCGTCCATGAGATTTTCCAGGCAAGAATTCTGGCGTGGGTTGCCATTTCCTTCTCCAGAGGATCTTCCCCATCCAGGGATAGAACCCGGGTCTCCTGCACTGTAGGCAGACGCTTTACTGTCTGAGCCACCAGGGAAGTCTTTTCTTCATAAGGGGGTTAGTTCAGCAAAAAAGTTAACCAGCCAGTATTTTACTAAAATAATTAATATATAATTCAAATGGACTTGTGCAATTTTACCAAGTTTGAGAAACCAGCAATTCTGATGTCATTTCAGTAGAAGTGTTTAGTCACACCAGTCCAGTTAACTAGTATCAGCATTGCTTGGTAAGAGTCTGATAAAGTTAAAACCTGCCTAAGCTTTGGGAGAGAGAGCAAGAGCATGAAACAAAAGTCTTTTCCTCACGCCTTTGCAAGTAAGAAGGCTAGGAAGTAACTTGTGAAATTTTTTTTGGAGTGGTATTTTTAAAGTGAAGTTTGATTGGAACTAGGAACATTTAAGAGGCTAGAGAGAGTTTAGAAAAACATTTGGAAAATTAAAAGATGGTTTAGAAAAGTTAGGATCATTAGAGGCATTGATAAATGAAAACCAGTTTTTAAAATTATTTACCTTTAAAATTACATGGAGAACTTGTGTTCTTTCTCCCCTCCCCACCACCAATTATAGAGAAAATAGAACGTAAAAGGCAGAAGTTGCTGCAAACACGCTAATTGGACTTTCTTTTGTTTCATTTTTTCACTCCCCTGTTCTTAGGTCTCCTTGTATGGAGAGAGCTCTCCCCTCCTTTAACTAAGTGATTTAGACATTTGCCTCTTTAAAACCTACTCCTAGATTGTATGACATAGTGCATATATGGAGTGTTCAGTCCAGTCTTTCTCAGATGAATTAAAGACTGAACTTTACTGTTCCCCTCTGGTAACAGGAGCACAGTGTCTCACTGACTGTTCAGCCTTGCTCATTCTCCTCTACCAACTGTGGAAAAATAGTCTCTTAAATGTAGCTTGTATTTCTTATCTTCAAATTATGTCACCTGCTTAATTATTATACTTCTGAATGGATACTAACTCTCTTCTTTCCGTCTGCCTTTTGGAAATCTAGGAATTAAGTTTAAGTAGATAAAATATTTGCCAAAATTCTGTCAGATTCTTAGTGATTAATTCATTTCTGTCTGCTAACTACAAATAAGTATATCTTGGTTTGCCAGGTATCATCAATAACTCCTTCTCTGATACTCCATTTTCTTCAGTAAGCTCTTTCGTGCTTTCCTAAAAGAATCATTCTACCTTATAAGATATCTGAGATGTGGGTTCTTCAGCCAGTTTTTTCTCAAGCCATTTCCTGTTCTTTTTCTTATCTCATTTAATCCTCCATCATCCTTCCTTTCCTCTGTTATACTCAGAGTTCCCAGTTCCAGTCATTTACACTGTGGCATAGCATTAGTTAACAAGAATTTTTTAAACGACTTTTCCTGTTTCTATATGTTACATTTGCTTTAGTATCAGATTTTAGAAATACTTGAAAATATCAATATAAAGAAACTTTAAATCCTCTGTCAGAGGTGCCCACAGTTCAGTTAACATTTCCAGATATATCCTTCCAGTTCTTTTTCCTAAGTCTGTAGACAGATACATGTTTTAAAAATTGGAATGATATAATAGTGTCTTATTACATTTATCCTCGATATTATTAAACAATCTTTGAACATATATTTTAAAATGTTTGTATTATATTCCATCATATGGATATTGTAACAGCTAAGAAATTCATTATTTAGGAGGAATAGTTTTACATGAATTGGTATAATATTTGATCTTTCTCTTGTAAGAGATAGCAGAACGTAGATGTTACTTTTTTTTTTTAAGATGTTCCTATTTTAAAATTAAATGAAGACTTGTGTTTTCAGAGTAAGAAATTAGGAATGTTATCAGGAAATTTTGGTACATGTGCTAGTTGTGTGACCTAGCATGAATTTGAGTGAGGTCTTCTGAGACTGTTTTCTCATTTGTAAAGTAGAAAATTGATAATAAGTATTTTTCTTTCAAATAGCTTTTGAAAGGATCAAATGATAGATACAAGTTTATTTCAAACTATGTGGCAAAATTAACTGTGCAAATACAAAATGCTTTTTAATATGTTTCTCTGAGATTGATCCAATTTATTTTATTAATAGGAACTCTGTCTAAACATCATTCCAACCTTTGCAAATCTTATAGACTACCCATCCATGAAAAATGCTTTGATACCAAGAATTAAGAATGCATGTCTGCAAACGTCTTCCCTTGCTGTAAGTAATTATATATTTTTGTCCCTCACTTCTCATTGGCTTAGTAATTTTCTTATTGTTTAGTAATCTTCTTATAGTTTGTTCATATATTTCATCTTGGCTCTAAGTAGCCTATAAATAGTACAATGAAAGTGAGCAATAGCTGTAGTTTGCCCAGATATATAATTTTATAGTATTCCATCCCTAACATTACTCCCTGTCAGCTAGTGCTTCAGTAGGAAATTTGAGTAATTTTTTTCTTAATCCTCTTTTGCTTTAAGCCACAATTAATTTTTTTTAATCACCTAAATTGTTTTCCGCTTTTCTTAGTTTACTTTAAAAAAAATTTTATTAATATTATGATCCTGATTCAAAGTATTCTATCTTAAAAAATTCTAGCAAAGAAAGTAGGGTGTGAAATGTTTAACAAAATAGTCAAGAGACTATAGATAAAATTTTGATAAAAGAGCTCCTAAATACCAGGTTTTAGTAACTATATTAAAAATATCTTTAGAAATATAAAACTTCGGGTAGGGCAGATAGAATTTTCACATATTGTTAAAATATTTAAGAATGACTTGAACATGAATTAGAGAAATATACTAGAGGCCCAGTAAAATGAATCATTTGATGGGAGAATGTAGGCCTTTTTATAGTTCAAATGACCTCAAGAAAATATTCTTAGCAAGCAAATATGTAGTAAAGCTTCTCAAATCCTAATTTATTTAAAATGACATGAAAGTAAAATCATTCTTTGCCTTTGGCTACTTAGTATCCTGGTAAAGCAATCATAAATTTTCTGAAACAAATCAGGGGAATTTATAAATATGTGAATTTTGTATATTAATAAAGGATGAGAGTCTTTAACTTTTCTTTCATTTTTGAAATTTTAACATATATGAAGATTAGACTCATGCTTAAAATACTTTGGTCTAGATTGTGAAGACTTTCAATGACTAATTCAGTTTACCTCTTTTAATAGGTACGTGTAAATTCATTAGTGTGCTTAGGAAAGATTTTGGAATACTTGGATAAATGGTTTGTACTTGATGATATTCTACCCTTCTTACAACAAATTCCATCCAAGGAACCTGCGGTCCTCATGGGAATTTTAGGTAGCTGAAAAATTAATGTCATTTGATGCTACTTTACTGTTTCATAATCATGCAAGTAAACTTCTCAGTCTGTAAAACCATTTTGCTCTCTTTTCATATATATAGCATTCAGTAGCTGAAGAATGATGGTGTAAATGCCATGATATAACTTCTCTCTCTGTTAATTTTAGCAAAAGTGGTGGTACCTGACATTTGCAAAGGGATGAAAACATTTGGGAATCCCAGCTTCACAAATAGCGTGCAGTTTTCCCTCTAAAAATGATACTGAATGAGAGAGGCAAACTAAGCTCCTTGAAATGCTGATACCAATCATAATAGTAATACCTAATGTTTGTTACCCGATTTATAAGAGGCACTCTGCTAAGTCTTTTATGCATTATCTTATTTTGTCCTCTCTAAAATCTAATGAGATTTGGTACTTTTATTTCTATTTTACAATAAGGCCATGAGGTTTAGCCAAATGAAGTAAGTTATTCAAGATTATACAGCTAAAAAGTGGTAGAGTTGGCTCTTAATTTAGATATGTTTAAATATGAACACAGGGCTTCCGTGGTGGCCCACTGGTAAAGAACCTACCTGCCAGTGCAGGAGACATGGGTTCAGTCCCTGGGTTGAGAAGATTCCCTTGAGAAGGAAATGGCAACCCACTCCAGTATTCTTGCCTGGGAAATCCCATGGACAGAGGAATCTGGTGGGTTACAGCCCATGGGGTCACAAAAGAGTTGGAGACAACTTACCAACTTAGCAACAACAACAAAATATGACAATGAAAACATATATTTTAAATTGCTAAGTGCTGATAAAGCATTATGAGCCTTACAGCACCTTCTAGTCTGTCAGCGTGCTAATTATAAATCACTCTATTAAAAAAACTCTGAAATTGTTTATAAATAGTTGAAGTCCAGTCTGAAAATGCTGGGGTCTGTTATACTGTTAGCTGTTCCGTTCCGTCGCTCAGTCGTGTCCGACTCTTTGCGACCCCGTGGACTGTAGCCTACCAGGCTTCTCAGTCCATGGGATTCTCCAGGCAAGAATACTGGAGTGGGTTACCGTTTCCTTCTCCAGGGGATCTTCCCGATCCAGGGATCGAACCTGGGTCTCCCGCAGGAAGACCCTTTAACCTCTGAGCCACCAGGGAAGCCCATACTGTTAGCTGTAGAATCACATAAACATTAACAAGTTACTAAACTTGAAATTCTGTGTTAATTTTGAAGAAAATCTATATTATTCAGCCATTATCTTAAATACCTACTGTAGTGCCTGATTTATAGAATATCCTCAGTAAATATTTATAGGAATGGTCACTAAGTAATCTGTTGTAGACCTCTGTGGACATAGAATTTTTGTGATACGTTATGAAACTTTTGAGTTCAAGGAAATTAGTCTTCTTGACAAGGAGTTTGACACAATGAAAAGAGCCCTAACCCCAATTCTGGCTGTGCCAGTTCTTAGATTGACTTTGAAAAGTTTATCTATCACCTAAGGGTAAAATAATATCATCATAGGAGTTTTGTGAGAGCTCAGTGAGACCAACTGAAGGGAAAGTAATGAGCATAGTGCTCTGCAAACAAGCATTTAGTGGGCATACAGAGTTCTTTGAGTATAAAGTGAAGGGTGCATTAACTGGAGAATAATAGGAGGTAGTGTGTTCCAAAGCTTTAGCTTATATACAAAACTCTTACACCATGAAAGCATTCAGAGATTGAGGAGCAAATGTGCTCAGTTTACCAAATGAAGGCTTTGTGAAACAGGTATAACCGCAGGGTCTTGAAAGTTGAGTAAATATGTAAGACAACAGGGAAGGATTGTGTGGAGTTAAATTATTAAAGTTCAGAGATGTTGAGTCTGATTGACTGAAGTGAATAAAGGTGTAGGACCTATGCTTAGATACTTCTAAGTTTGAGTGAATAGTATGAAATACTATACCTGATTCGAATAGGCTTTGCCTGGTACTATCATTGTTGTTCAGTCTCGCTTAATTGTGTCTTACTCTTTCCGGCCCATGGACTGCAGTGCACCAGGCTTCCTGATCTTCACCATCTCCCAGGCCTTGCTCAACCTCCTCCATAGAGTTGGTGATGCCATCCAGCCATCTCGTCCTCTGTCGTCCCCTTCTCCTCCCGCCTTCAAACTTTCCCAGGATCAGGGTCTTTTCTAATGAGGCAGCTCTTCATGTTAGGTGGCCAAAGTACTGGAGCTTCAGCTTCAGCATCAGTCCTTCCAATGAATATTCAGGATTGATTTCCTTTAGGATTGACTAGTTTGATCTTCTTGCTCTCCAAGGGACTCTCGAGAGTCTTTTCCAATGTCACAGTTCAAAAGCATCAGTTCTTCAGTGCTCAGCCTTTTTTATGTCCAACTCTCACATCCATACATTACTACAGGAAAAACCATAGCTTTGACTAAATGGACCTTTGTTAGCAAAGTAATGTCTCTGCTTTGTAATATGCTGTATAGGTTTGTCAAAGCTTTTCTTCCAACGAGCAACAATTTCATGTCTGCAGTCACCATCTGCAGTGATTTTTAAGTCCAAAAAAGTAAAGTCTGTCACTGTTTCCATTGTTTCCCTGTCTATTTGCATGAAATGATGGGACCAGATGCCATGATCTTCATTTTTTGAATGTTGAGTTTTAAGCCAGCTTTTTCACTCTCCTCTTTCACCTTCATCAAGAGGCTCTTTAGTTCTTCTTCGATTTCTGCCACAGGGTGGTCTCATCTGCCTAGCAGAGTTTATTGATATTTCTCCCGACAGTCTTGAGCCCAGCTTGTACTTCATCCACCGTGGCATTTCACATGATTATACTCTGCATAGAAGTTAAATGAGCAGGGTAACAATATACAGCCTTGACGTACTGTTTTCCCAATTTTGAACCAGTCTGTTCTTCCATGTCCAGTTCTGACTGTTGCTTCTTTACTTGCATGCAGATTTCTTAGGAGGCAGGTAAGGTGGTCTGATCTCTTGAAGAATTGTCCACAGTTTATTGTGATCCACACAATCAAAGGCTTTAGCGTAGTTAGTGAAGCAGAAGTATTTTTTCTGGAATTCTCTTGCTTTTTCTGTGATCCAACGGATGTTGGCAATTTGATCTCTAGTTCCTCTGCCCTTTCTAAATCCAGCTTGAACATCTGAAAGTTCTCAGTTCACATACTGTTGAAGCCTAGCTTGGAGAATTTTGAGCATTACTTTGCTAGCCTGTGAAATGAGTGCAGTGGTGTGGTAGTTTGAACATTCTTTGGCATTGCTCTTCTTTGGGATTGGAATGAAAACTGACCTTTTCCAGCCCTGTGGCCACTGCTGAGTTTTCCAGATTTGCTGGCATATTGAGTGCAGCACTTTCACAGCATCGTCTTGTAGGATTTGAAATAACTCAGCTGGAATTCCATCACCTCCACTAGCTTTGTTTGTAGTAATGCTTCCAAAGGCCCACTTGACTTCGCACTCTAAGATATCTGGCTCTAGGTGAGCCAGAGTTGGTACCATCATGGGTATCTGGGTCATTAAGGTCTTTTGTATAGTTCTTCTATGTATTCTTTTCACCTCTTCTTAATATCTTCTGCTTCTGTTAGGTTTAGAAATGTTACCATTTCTGTCCTTTATCGAGCCCATCTTTGCATGAAATGTTCCCTTGGTATCTCAAATTTTCTCAAAGAGATCTTTAGTCTTTCCCATTTTATTGTTTTCCTCTATTTCTTTGCATTGTTCACTTAGGAAGGCTTTCTTATCTCTCCTTGATATTCTTTGGAATTCTGCATTCAGATGGGTATATCTGCCAAAAAAAATACAGGCTTTTACAGTTACACTGTTTTAAGCCAAAGAATATGGGATAAGTGTGTCATGGTATGTTAAATCTAAACTGACAGTAAAGCTGAAATCATTCTGATACATATGTAAGAACATTCTTCAAAGCATTGATAAGGAAAAATTTGTAACTGTGCTGATTTTCAAGAGATTTTATATAGATAAATTGTTGTTTTTCTGATTTCTATTAATTTTGTAGTATTGAATTATAACATTTATTTTATTCTTTTTTTTTAAATCAGGTATTTACAAATGTACATTTACCCATAAGAAGTTGGGAATCACCAAAGAGCAGCTGGCTGGAAAAGTATTGCCTCATCTGATTCCCCTGAGTATTGAAAACAATCTTAATCTCAATCAGGTAGGAATATTTTTGTGCTTTATTCAATTTATTCAGCTTTCTCTTTTCTTGGCATTGCATGTATAAATATATTACATATAAACATTCATAATTGGAGAAAGAAATAGCAACCCACTCCAGGGTTCTTGCCTGGAGAATCCCAGGAACAGGGGAGCCTGGGGAGCTGCCATCTATGGTGTCGCACAGAGTTAGACACGACTGAAGCGATTTAGCAGCAAACATTGATAAAACAAGGAAAATATGTTGAAGAGGTATATGAAGAAAGTGCTTTTTACATTCAAAGTAAGGAGTATGTGAGTTAGAAAGAGGGATTATTGAAAGCCTTGTGTAGTCAGTCAGTTAAGTTGCTCAGTTGTGTCCAGCTCTTTGCGACCCCATGAACTGCAGCACACCAGGCTTCCCTGTCCATTTACCAACTCTGGAACTTGCTCAAACTCATGTCCATTGAGTCAGTGATGCCATCCAACCATCTCGTCCTCTGTTGTCTGCTTCCCCTCCTGCCTTGAGTCTTTCCCAGCATCAAGGTCTTTTCCAATGAGTCAGTTCTTTGTCCCCTTCCGCTGCTGCCTTCAGTCTTTCCCAGCATCAGAGTCTTTTCCAATGAGTCAGTTCTTTGCATCAGGTGGCCAAAGTATTGGAGTTTCAGCTTCAGCATCAGTCCTTCCAATGAATATTCAGGACTGATTTCCTTTAGGATGGACTGGTTTAATCTCCTTGCAGTCCACGGGACTCTCAAGAGTCTTCTCCAACACCACAGTTCAAAAACATCAGTTATTTGGCTCTCAACTTTATGGTCCAACTCTTACATTTTGGCTGGATGGCATCACCGACTCGATGGACATGAGTTTGAGTGAACTCCTGGAATTGGTGATAGACAGGAGTGCTGTGATTCATGGGGTCGCAAAGACATGAGTTTGAGTGAACTCCTGGAATTGGTGATAGACAGGAGTGCTGTGATTCATGGGGTCGCAAAGAGTCGGACACGACTGAGCGACTGAACTGAACTGAACTGGATTTGGGGAGGGAAGAAAGTAGCTTCTAGAGTCTTCCTGTAATTTGTGGTATTACTGAAATAAATTGTTTCTGAAGTAGCATAAGAATTATTTAACTATGTTTAGACATTGAGTTGGGTATTCTTATGAACTTTAATTATTTGAAAGTTAGATTATGTATATTTAATATTTCTACTGGCTTTTTAGAAAGCAAGGTTTATTTTAGCCAAACGTGTCATTTTTATAATGATCGAATAAAGAGTAATTTTTTATGCATCATTAAACAGATTGTGGGCTTCCCAGGTGGTACTCATGGTAAAGAACCTGTCTGACAAGCAGGAGATACAAGAGATGCGGGTTTAATCCCTACGTTGGGAAGGTGCCCTGAAGGAGGGAATGGGAACCCACTGCAGTATTTTTGCCTGTAGAATTCCGTGGACAGAGGAGCTGGCAAGCTGCAGTCTGTGGGGTTTCAAAGAGTCAGATGTGACTGAAGTGACTTAGCATGCACGCAAACACAGATATGTACATATTAGGTGGTCAGTTTTGGATTAGTCTGAAAAAAAATCAATGTGTAATAACTGGTGGAGTTGAATTTATTTAAGACTGCTGAGTAATAGCTGTTAGACAGCTCAGAATATAAAACTTATTGAGACATGTTTTCTGGAACTTAAAATATCACCACTGTACAAAGATACTGTAGAAGCTTGCTACGATATTCTGAGCTAAAATATGTATAATCTATTCTTGTGTCATCAGATCTATGGGTCATATTCTGGTAAAAATAGAGAATATTATGAATAACTTGTTGAATTTTTTTATTTGATTACTTTGTTGCTAACTTGAAATATCCTAACTATATCAATTTCTTATTATACCAGTTCAATTCTTTCATTTCCGTCATAAAAGAGATGCTTAATAGATTGGAGTCAGAACATAAGACTAAACTGGAACAACTTCATATAATGCAAGAACAGCAGAAGTAAGTAGGTTGAATATGAATTGCACATGGTCCAGGAGTGACATTAAAGTTATGTCATGGTTGATTTCCTAGAATATGGATGAGAAAAATTGAAGGATTTCAATTTGACTATATGGAAAAGACTCTCATGATGGGAGGGATTGGGGGCAGGAGGAGAAGGGGACGACAGAGGATGAGATGGCTGGATGGCATCACCAACTCGATGGACATGAGTTTGGGTAAACTCCGGGAATTGGTGATGGACAGGGAGGCCTGCCGTGCTGCTATTCATGGGGTCTCAAAGAGTCAGACACGACTGAGTGACTGAACTGAACTGAACTGAACTGAACTGGAAGCGTGTAAAAATTTTCCAGCAGATTAAGTTAAACTGAATTTAAATAGAATGTTGTTGAAAATCTGATTTTATTTCTAAATACAAAAGCATAACATGATATAATCTTAATGTTTTCTCTACATAAAGAAAATTCTGTTTCTGAGAAAAATCTCTTGTTATATTAGCCACCAGCATTGTAAAGTCAGGGTGCTGATCACCTAGAGCACCACTTAAAAGTCTTTTTTTTATCAAATCTGTGAAATCCTGGTGTTTTGCTTTCTCCCTTTCTCTTTTATCTAACCTTTGAAACATTTACAGAGAATTCATTCCATATGTAGTACCACAGCATCCACCTCTTTTGTGTGTGTGTCTTATGGAGAGGATTTTCTAAATTATTTGCAAAATATTAGTATACAAAGGATGAGGGGAAAGATGAAAATTATTCAATAGAAAATGCCAGTTTTTATGATCAAATATTCACTATATTCTTTGCTCCAAAGAGAAACACATGAGTTTAGATGTCCATTAATGTTTAATCCTGAGCCAAAGACATCTGAAAATCAGTAAAATTACTAGTCACAAGCCAAATCCTCCAAAAGAAGCTTTTTTGGCCTTGTTCCAGTGTAAGGTAAAGGCTTCATGGAAGTAAATACACAAGGTGTAGAATGACATGAAATAGCCATTTGTATATGCTAAATATTCTGTGAGATGCATATGCCTATACATACATGTGTGTGTGTATATATATATGCTATTAATGGATTAACTGTGTTAGCATAGGAACCCTGAAAATCTTTAAAAATTACAACAGAGAAATTTTCTATCTAGTATTTATACTTGAGGTGTAAATGAACCTTCTCTTTGTTTTCTTCCTGTCTAAATAAATCTTACCTGTTTTTCAAGGCATAGATCTTGCCCACATGTTTCATTCACTGATTATAGAATATATATTGTTAGAATCATAGATTCTGAACTTCATCATGTTAAGTTCCCATATTGTATCTTGTCTCTCAGTGAGCTCTGAACTCTCATATGGTAAGAACTGTCCTTTCATGATTTTATGACACCCTGAGTAAATTCTCCAGTAAATCTCAAATGTTAAGTTTTTAAAAAAAGACTTGTATACAAATGTTACTTGTAGGGTCAAGCAGACAAAGTAAGTAATGAAAAAGATTATGACTCTTCTTAATGAAGTTGCAGTTTGTTTAGGTTGTAATAACTTCTATGTGGGTGAACTATTTTTAGGACAAGTATTTTAAAAACATTTCTTTTTGTAGCTTTGTCATAACTCAGCTCTTTCTTACAGATCTTTGGATATAGGAAATCAAATGAATGCTTCTGAGGAGACAAAAGTTACAAATGTTGGGTCTCAGGTAAGAAGACATTTAGATCATTCTAATTTTGGGGGGAAAAAAGTGCTTGACAGTGCATTCCATTTCAGAAGCTTCTGATCTTTAAGTAGTAAAGTTTTGTGCATTGTTCAACTGGTTGATTTTTTTCTGTTTCAGCAGATTGACAAAGTCTTTAACAACATTGGAGCAGACCTTCTGACTGGTGGTGAATCAGAAAATAAAGAGGATGGGTTACAGAATAAACAAAAAAGAGTAAGTTTCTTTACTGTTCTTTTGACATGCATGTTTATATTATATGACTTCTATAAACCATAGATTTTTTTGTTGAGAAATACTATTTAGCTTAATAGAAACATTCTTTAATTATCTTTATGAAATTTAAAAGTTATCAGTGGATCATGACCTAACCCATGTTGAGAATAAGCATGCTTAATATTTTTAACTTCTTTTTTTATTCATTCTCCCACATTGGTAATGTTTCTAGGTTGCCTGGCTTCTTGTCCTTTCTGTTGTACTTTGCCAGTCACATCCCTTGATAAATTTTACAGTGTCTCTTCTCTGCTCCTGATTTTGAATAATAAACTATAAAACTATAGTTTCCAGCTGAAATATTAGCATCCAATATAAAAAATAAATCAACTTTGAATTTCGCTAAGGGCAGTTTTCTTCTTACCTGTATGTGTAAAACCAAGACACTGTGGTTTACAAAATTGGAGGACCTACTGTGGGCTTAAAGGTTAGCAAAGAAGATCTAAGAAAAAAGACAGACGCTGAATTTGATTCAGACGTTAGTATCAAAAATGTTGTGTGTTCATGTTTTTTTTTTTAAGTTGTTAATTCTTACTTAGCTTTTGATGAGTTCTTAAAATATTTTTTGGAGTAAGATAAAAACAGTTGAACAAGAATCTCCCAATTTTATAGCTAATTCATGTTGTACAGCAGAAACTAATACAACATTATAAAGCAGTTCAGTTCAGTCGCTCAGTCGTGTCCGACTCTTTGCAATCCCGTGAATCACAGCACACCAGGCCTCCCTGTCCATCACCAACTCCCGGAGTTCACTCAAACTCACGTCCATCGAGTCGGTGATGCCATCCAGCCATCTCATTCTCTGTCGTCCCCTTCTCCTCCTGCCCTCAATCCCTCCCAGCATTAGAGTCTTTTCCAGTGAGTCAGCTCTTCACATGAGGTGGCCAAAGTATTGGAGTTTCAGCTTTAGCATCAGTCCTTCCAATGAACATCCAGGACTGATCTCCTTTAGGATGGATTGGTTGGACCTCCTTGCAGTCCAAGGGACTCTCAAGAGTCTTCTCCAGCACCATAGTTCAAAAGCATCAATTCTTCAGCGATCAGCTTTCTTCACAGTCCAACTCTCACATCCATACCGGACCACTGGAAAAACCATAGCCTTGACTAGACGGACCTTGGTTGGCAAAGTAATGTCTCTGCTTTTTATTATGCTATCTAGGTTGGTCTTAACTTTCCTTCTAAGAAGTAAGCGTCTTTTAATTTCATGGCTGCAATCAGCATCCGCAGTGATTTTGGAGCCCAGAAAAATAAAGTCTGACACTGTTTCCACTGTTTCTCCATCTATTTCCCATGAAGTGATAGGACCAGATGCCATGATCTTAGTTTTCTGAATGTTGAACTTCTAGCCAACCTTTTCACTCTCCTCTTTCACTTTCATCAAGAGGCTTTTGAGTTCCTCTTCACTTTCTGCCATAAGGGTGGTGTCATCTGCATATCTGAGGTTATTGATATTTCTCCCAGCAGTCTTGATTCCAGCTTGTGCTTCTTCCAGCCCAGCGTTCCTCATGATGTACTCTGCATAGAAGTTAAATAAGCAGGGTGACAATATACAGCCTTGATGTACACCTTTTCCTATTTGGAACCAGTCTGTTGTTCCATGTCCAGTTCTAACTGTTGCTTCCTGACTTGCATATAGGTTTCTCAAGAGGTAGGTCAGGTGGTCTGGTATTCCCATCTCTTTCAAAATTTTCCACAGTTTACTGTGATCCACACAGTCAAAGGCTTTGACATAGTCAATAAAGCAGAAGTAGATGTTTTTCTTGAACTCTCTTTTTTTTTCATGATCCAACAGATGTTGGCAATTTGATCTGTAGTTCCTCTGCCTTTTCTAAAGCAATTATCCTTTAATTAAAAAAGAAAATGAATGGTATATATAAAAAAGGAAAAAAAACAAATAAAAACCCCACAAAACTAAAGTATAACTGACTTTAGTTATACTGCTGTGGCAGTCACCAATATAGTAGTTCGTAAACTACTTGGTATTGTCAAGTATTGTCAAATGATATTGTCAAACATACAGAAAAGCAATATTCTGCTTTACAAATGAAATTATGAAAGTTGACAGTTAACTTTTTTTTGCTGTTGTTTTAAGTCATCACTTACACTTGAAGAAAAACAAAAATTAGCAAAAGAACAGGAGCAGGCCCAGAAGTTGAAAAGCCAGCAGCCTCTTAAACCTCAAGTTCACACACCTATTGCTCCAGTCAAGCAGGTCAGAGTTCATTTTTTTGGTATAATTATATTATTCTTAGGGAGTAAGGTATTGTAGAAATGAGTCTACCTACTAGTGTTTTATGAAAATGTATTTCAGAGAATACTTTAATTTGTAATTTCTAAGAAGTATGGGCATAGAGAATTTTCCAGCACCTCCTCAATAATCTGCCTAATGCACGATGTTTTGTGATAGTGCTTGTTACCAATATAGAAGAAGCTAGATTAATGGGACGGTTCTTTAAAAACACTAGGTCTGTGATACTAATTCAGCTCTGCTCACTTTGAATTGATCAGGAATATTATGTTCATGCATTTATGTATTTTTGAGCAAGAAATAATTTTCATTTTTTTTGCTTTTTTGTTATAGTCATGTTCGAAACTTGATTTAGGGATTCTTACCTGTATGTCTTGACCAGTATTTATTTCCTTCTATGTTCCAGGCATTGTTTTAGGTGCTGGTTTTAGAACAGTGATTAAGTTCTCTGCTTGGAGAAAGTTTACACTCTTACTGGTTTCGGAAATAACTTTATCTTAAAAGCTTTCTTCGAATTATTTTTGTTGTTGTTGTCTCCTAATCATTAAACTTTTTCCTCTGGGAAAAATCTTTGTGGGCCAAGAGGCAAAATAAAGTATTTTGTAGGTACTTATATAAGAATAAAGAAATTTAGAAAACTAAATTTCCACACAATTGTGATGAAAGTCAAAATACAGAAATAATGAAGTATCCTTTTCTGTGGGGCTTCCCTGGTTGCTCACTGATTAAGAATCCGCCTACCCATGCAGGAGACCCAGGTTCTATCCCTGAGTTAGGAAGATCCCATGGAGAAGGAAATGGCAACCCATTCTTGCCTGGGAAATCCCAAAGAGCCTGGCAGGCTACAGTCCATGGGGTCACAAAAGAGACACACAACTTAGCGACTAAACAACAACAACATCCTTTTCTATAGTACAGATCTAATGAGAAAAATGCAATTCTGCTTTTTGGTGGAGGCACAATGGGGAAGAGAACATTTCATTTAATTGGAGTTCAAATTTTTGTTCCCTGTCATTCAAATTGTTGCAAATGTTCATCTTTAAAGAGGTTTAAATATGTGGCAAACTGGGTTTGGCTCTGAACTGTGTAGTTTGCTGTCTCAGTGTAGACAAGCTTAATTTTAACTTGTTCTTTATAATAAAATTTATCAAGCATTTTACTAATTTTAAAGTAATTTGGAATAAAGTAATTTCCTTGTATTTTTCAGACTAAGGACCTGACAGACACATTGATGGATAACATGTCATCTTTGACCAGTCTTTCTGTTAGCACCCCTAAAATTTCTGCTTCAAGTTCCTTCACTTCTGTTCCTTCCACGGGCCTTGGCATGATGTTTTCTACACCAATTGACAATACAAAGAGAAATTTAACAAATGGCCTAAATGCTAACATGGGCTTTCAGACTTCAGGATTCAACATGCCAGTTAATACAAACCAGAACTTCTTCAGTAGTCCAAGCACACCTGGAGTGACCAAGATGGCACTGGGAACACCTTCCACCTTGCCAAACTTCAATGCTGTGAGTGTTCCTCCTGCAGGTGGAAAGCAGACTCAGCAAAGACCCACAGATATGTCTGCTCTTAATAATCTCTTTGGCCCTCAGAAACCCAAAGTTAGCATGAACCAGTTATCACAACAGAAACCAAATCAGTGGCTTAATCAGTTTGTACCTCCTCAAGGGTCTCCAGGTGTGGGCAGTTCAGTAATGGGAACACAGGTGAACATGATGGGACAATCTGCCTTTGGAATGCAGGCTAATCCTTTCTTTAACCCACAGAACTTTGCACAGCCACCAACTACTATGACCAGTAGCAGTTCAGCTAGCAATGATTTAAAAGATCTTTTTGGGTGAGGTGTCATGCTCCTATTTTTGAAGGATTACTTCAGTTTTAATCATGGGTAAGCTGATTTACATCTTTATATAGCTGGCTTGGAGGAAGTACTTCTATGGGAGAGTGGTCCTGTGATAGGAAAAAAACAAACAAACAAAAAAAACACCTGTTTTCATGCCAGCATAGTAGTTGTATGGACTCCTAACAGTTGAGGTTTTTAAACCATTGAGGATTTTTTCCTCTTACCAACTCCTCTTCAGGTTTTTAAAAGACCCAACCCATATCAATCTCAATGAGAAAAAAAAGATACCTGAGTATCTTGAATAGCAGAATTTTTAAATCAAATGTTTATTTTGGCTTGTATATCTTGGTGTTATTTTAAAAGCTGAGTTGATGGTAATTGCAAGTTTCATCTGTTAAATACTACATGGTACACAGTCTACCTTCACAAGTCATTAGTCTTCATTTTAAATATGTGAAAAATCTTGATGCTGTATTGATTTGTTTGCATTTAGTACAACTGAGAAAATGATACGCATAATGAAAAGGATCAGGTCATTTGCTTTTCCAATCTTACTGCTTCTCAGATGAACTAATGTTTAGTACAAAAGACTGAGCAAATACTGCAAAATTTAATTTAACCTTAATTTCATTGATTCAAACTAAAGGCATTATTAACTATCATAAATGCAAACGGATCGTTGTAAATTATTTTTTAGCATGGTCTGCCTCAAGTAGTAATGTATTTTTCTCCATTTACTTGGATATGTTTAGAGTCACTTTTTTTCCTCCTGTGTCACAGACAGAAGAGTTATGTACTGATTTGTACAGGTATTTGACAAAGCCGTCTCTGTGCTTTTTCCTGATTGCTGCCTTTAACTTCACTTTGAATTGAAAGTTCAGAGGTTGCAGCATATATGAATTGCATTTTCAAAAGGAGATTTGTAAGAATTAAACTATATTTAATGAGTAAACTTTTGAGATTTCTGCTGTATTGTTTCAAATGTAATAAACTTTACTTCTCTAAAAATGAGCACTTGCATCTTCTGGCTGCTAACAGATTAATTTTCAGCTTAAGTCTGACCTCATCACTTAGTGCATCTGAAGTTTAATTCTGTTCTCATAATTTTAGGGTCTTTCATTCAAACATTTCTATGTTCATAATTAGCCATTTTTAGGAAAAAAAGGATAAATTCTTCTAACAGGAAACATGCTTTCGTTTTCAAGGCCTTTCTCTGATGTTTTTCTCTGATTAGCTGATCAGTCAACTGTGGATCGATGTCATTTGTATTCGGTTAAGTTATATTCCATCATTATAACTTTAAACTAATCTTTCAGAGAACTATAATGTATTATATTATAACTGCTGCCATAGAGTTGTGGATTTTAATTATCAGAAACCAGCAATCATTTAAAATAAACCCTATGAACTTTACTGTTCTGACACTACATTTATTTATTGAAAAAATATATATCTTCACATTGAACATATACTACTTAATTATAAGATATAATTTGATAATATTGCTGGCAGCATTCAATAAGAAGGTATTTAAAAAAATAAAAAGTCAGCTATATGTCTGGTTTTTCTTCGAGTGGTACTTTTTACATGGTTTTAGGAAAGGACTCAGGAATGCTGAAGAAACTTACCAAGAAATGAAAAGCACTAGGAAGATCAAATGTTTTTGGCAAATGCATTCATACCAGATTGTGTCTTATTTGTAACACAGTATCTATCTTGAGAAAAGTTTACATAAGGAATAAAATTGCATAATGTTGAAGAATTTTTCTTAGTAACAATTCAGTAGTCACTGCTCTTCAGGAAGTTGCTTTTTATTTTGTAAAATAACTTGACTATGTCAGTGTTGAACTCCTAATAAGAAAATTTACTATAACTATGTAATTTGAAAGTTTAAATATAAAAGCAGATTATTTGAGAAATATTTGTGATTCTTAGGTAATTTCCACATCTTGAAATTTGTTCATTCATTGAGGTAATGGTGCTATATTTTTGGAAAATTTTCTATATGTTTTTCCTCCTTTCTTGAAGGTATTTTGTTTAAGTCATTTCTATCACTTGAACTGTTACCATCGCCTTTTACTGTTGTGAATTTGCCTCTAAAAATAGTGCTGTTTTTAGGCTTGTATTTCTATGTGAACAAAATTTTCAAAGCATTGGATTACCTTAAAATTATTTCAGATAGCGACAGCATTTAAGTCCCTTGTGCATAGAGTAGAAAATTGGTAGTTAAAAAGCACCTGTCTCCAAAAATTACAAGAAAGATTCCCTTTATTTGAATTGGTTCTTTATTCTCCTAATGCTAAAGTGTGTGGTGTATTTGGAGGATGCATAAAAGGAAATGGAAATAGACTATGTACTTGGTTGGGGTTTGTTTGTTTAATTTTATTTTTATTTGGGGACACATAACCTTTCATGTGAATAAGTTAAGGACATAGGTTTTTGCTATTATTTTCAACCTGTAAGATACCTCACATGGTTGCTTTTACATATTAAAGGAAAAGGTATATGTGAAAGTACCTGATAGCAAGCACAGAGTATGCACCAAATAAATTTCAGCTTTTATAAAACTTTCTATATTAAGTTGTAATTTCATGCTTTGTTATTTACTGGTCTTGAAATAATTTTAGAACAGAACAAATTATTTGAATTCCAACAGTATAGGATTTTAAGGGATTATGTGGCTGGCTCTCAAACTATTACTGTGACAGTAAGAAATATATCTTACATTACAAACCCAGTATATGAGATTTATATCTGAAACAAAAGTTTCATAAAACCTTTAACACATATAGTGTATTATTATTATTCTGTCCTATTAATTTTAAAAAATCTGGTTATCCCTAAAAGGATTTCATCATATCATTTGGGTAAAACTGAAATAATTCATTGCTCTCTTTCTCCAAGCAGGTGTAGGAGCAGGGGATCAGAGATTAACATGGCCTAACCCAAGAAGGTTAGAGCCAGAAATAGAAGCTAGATTTTCTTTTTTTCACTATTCTGCAGTCCAGTCGGAGAAGGCAATGGCAAGCCACTCCAGTACTCTTGCCTAGAAAATCCCATGGATGGAGGAGCCTGGTGGGCTGCAGTCCCTGGGGTCGCTAAGGGTCGGACACGACTGAGCGACTTCACTTTCACTTTTCACTTTCACAGATTGGAGAAGGAAATGGCAACCCACTCCAGTGTTCTTGCCTGGAGAATCCCAGGGACGGGGGAGCCTGGTAGGATTCCGTCTATGGGGTCACACAGAGTCGGACACGACTGAAGTGACTTAGCAGCAGCAGCAGAAGCAGTCCAGTGCTTTTTATCATAGCGGCATCCTTTATATCCTTTATTATATGAATTCTGGAGTTGCTTTTGTGAAAATGGTTAAATATGGTGAATGTTATGTGTTCAGTACTTATTTGGTACCATAAATACGTTTATGTTGAAAAAATTGGTGTTGCAGTGGGAGATGGAGGTGATAGAATAGAAATGCTCAAAATCAGCCTTTGGGCTTTTTCTCTGAATTGTGGATGAGAATGGTTAGGGGAGCCAGGTCAGCAGTGCTTGCAGTATCCAGACATGTATTAATAATAGAATTAAAGCATACAGTTTTGGTGGAGGAGGAAGCAGTATGGTGGAAAAAGCCATTTTACCGTACTAGAGCTTGTTAGATATTGATGGTGGAGGAAATGACAACCTGTTCCAGTATTCTTGCTGGGATACTCCCATGGACAGAGAAGCCTGGCAGGCTATGGTCCATGGGGTCGGAAACAGCTGAGCACAGCACACGCACAGGTATTATTGATAGAAAGCTTTATCCAAAGCAGCCAAGCTACTCCAGCCTCACAGAGAGGATTTAACTACGCGGAATGCAGAACACATAAGTAATTTAAAATTTCCTAGTAACCACATTGAAAAGCAAAAATAGATGAAGTTAATTGTAATATATTTTGTTTAACTTAATAGAGCTAAAATACCTTTTCAGCATGAATTGATAGAAAATTTAATGATATATTCTTTTTTTGTACCTCGTCTTGAGAGGCAGTGTATATTTTACACTTAGGACATCTCAATTCAGGCTAGTCACATTTTGAGTACTTAGTAACCACATGTGACTAGTAGCTCCTGTGTTAGTGTAGGTATACATGGACAGTAAGAAGACAAAAGAGTGAACTATAGCAATTATCACCTTACTGTTGATATCAACTCCCAGCTCCAAATCCATCCTTCTCTACCCTGCTTTGTGATACTGGACCCTGTAAACATGTCTCCCTTTGCCAACTTGGCAGAATGTTAGGCTTCGTTGATGAGGGTCCTGTTCTAAAGTGGCGTTGCAAAGCAATAGCAGCATGAAGTCCCTTCTGGATTCTGGTTCTCCATTTGTAGTCACCACAGGAACCCAGCAGCCCCAGCAGAAGAGCCCCAGCTGTGCCTCAATCATATGTCCCACTTTGGAGGAGCTCCAGTGGGTTGCTTTCAGCCCCTCCCTCAAGCAACTGTCTCCCACTCTGGCCCTCTGACAATTTCTTCACTACCGGAGGTGGGGGGCAGGGGTGGTTGCTGAATGTTCCTGTGGAAGCCACGCCTTCACTGAAGAAGTCCTACGCTCAGCTTGAGTGGTTGGAGTGGGGAGGAAAGCCTTTCCTAGTCTACTTCCTTAATTCTCTTTTTCCTTTTTCCCAGCCCAGAGGTAGTACCTTTTTTTTTGCCACTGCTACTTTTGAACTCCTTAAGAGTTCTTTTTTTTTAAGTCTTAAAATAGCCACCTTCTACTAATTAACAATGATTTCATTAAAATTTCCCTTTTAAATGTCTGCTTTTGTCTCCTATCCTCATCTTCACTGGTAAGACCCCTCAATCTGTTAAGCCATTTGAAATTGGGGCCACAGGATATGTACTGGTGCTAACAAAAACTATAGGGAATTGTATATACATAGCCTATATTAAAACTTTCTGGACATTCTTTTGAAATGTGCCTTGAGTGGAAATATGATTTACCTACTCTAGACCTATTTGATACAGTTCCAACTTTCTTTTTTTTCCTTCCTGTTTTTTAGACATACATTCTTTGTGGTGGCCTCGGTTGTGACGAAAACCTGTGTTTGGCTTTCATATTAAAGTAAATGAGATTAAGAGTCTAATGTCCCAAGTTTGAATGTAGGAATCTAACATTCATACAGGCCCTTCTGGGTTTCTGCCAGTCTTTCTAAATGCAGTGATCAAACCAAAGTCAAGTATGGGCCATGTCCACGGGCACATTAGGAGTACTTTGGAGCCAGATAAAGCTGGGACTCGGTGGGGGCATTTTTTTTTTTTTTTAATTCCAGGCTAAAATTATAGTACTCATACTCTATGGAGGCAGAATGTGATTCTTTATGTATTTGTTCAGTTGGAACAGATCCAAAACAGTTTTTGAGAAAATCCTGTCTCTAACTGGGTGCTCTTAAGATTACTTTTGAGAAGAGATGGAAAGGCCTCTCACCGAAGTGGGATCCTCATTAAACTGCTCCGGTGTCAGAAGGAGTTGGTTTTTCTGTCTCCAGCTCTGCTGATCATATGGTGTGTGTGTGTTCAGCCGCTAAGTTGTGTTCGACTCTGTGACCCCATGAACTGTAGCCTGCCAGGCTTCTCTGTCCAAGGGATTCTCCAGGCAAGCATACTGGAGTGGGTTACCATTTCTTCCTCTAGGAGATGTTCCCGACCCAGGGATCAAACCCGAATCTCTTGCATGTACTGCATTAGCAGGTGGATTCTTTGACCACTGAGCCACCTAGGAAGCCCTGTTCATATGGACCTGCCCTTAATCAGTAATGATATCTCTATCCAGATACTTGTCAGATAACAACCTTTATTGCCCAACATTCACAATCTCATTCTTGAGAAAGTTTTATGGAGGAGGCTAAACGCTGAATAATCCATCCATTTCCTTAGAAATTCCAAATGAAATTAAACTCACTGTGGAGACCTTTGTCCCCAAATTGCCTTGTATTAGCCACACATCAATTTCCTTTTGGACTGTATTGTGAAACCTGGTGTGCTGTGATTCATGGGGTCGCAAAGAGTCGGACACAACTGAGCGACTGAACTGTGAAGCTTTGCCAAGGATGACACTGGATCACTCTGACATACAATAGCTTTGAGAATCCACAGGAGAAACTTCAGGTTTCATTTAGGAGTAAACATGCTTCTAAGCAACTTATCTTTTAAAGTCTCTGACTAACGGAACAAGTCACATGTTAACAGATGTGAAGTTCAGTGAAATTTGCAGTCCACCTGTAGCAAGTCCATAGGACATTAATGGTATGCATTGTTCAGTACCTTCTGGCTTTATCTGATTTTTTAAATTCTTACTGCTCCTTTGCTCTGAATTCTATTTTTAAAAAAGAAGTTTTGTATTATGTTCTTGGAAATTCTCATTTTAAAACAAGGTAGAGTGTAAATAAAGATGTGGAGTGAATGAATCTTGTCTCTTTAGCTGACCGGGATATGTTTTCTCAGCTATAAAATGAGGATCGAGTCTTACAGGCTTATTAGGATTAAATGAAGTCAACGTGTTATGAAGCACCCGACAAGGCCCTTGACATACTATAAGTGTTCAGGAGATACCCCCACCTTGTTTATGATGGACATAAGCCTCTAAAATAATGAACAACAGATACCTCACCAAGCATTATTTGAATATATTTATTCTTCAGAATATAAGCCAAAAATAGGTTATAGGCTGTGATATTCTTGGGACACAAGTAGTAATGAGATGTTTGGTTGCTAAGTCATCTCTGACTCTTTTGCATGAATTGTAGCCCACATGAACTGTAGCCCACCAGGCCTCTCTATCCATGGGATTTCCCAGGCAGGAATACTGGACTAGGTTGCCATTTCCTCCTCCAGGGGTCTTCCCAACTGAGGGATTGAACCTGTGTCTCCTGCATTGGTAAGTTGATAGA
This sequence comes from Moschus berezovskii, assembly GCF_049115385.1. NCBI lineage: Eukaryota > Metazoa > Chordata > Mammalia > Artiodactyla > Moschidae > Moschus > Moschus berezovskii. The sequence continues at coordinate 68,885,876 of NC_142465.1, forward strand.
TTCTTTACCACTGAGCCACCAGGGAAACCCATAATGAGATATAGGCCTTGTCATTAAGAATTTTGCACTGTGGTTACAACCACAAAGGTAACTGAGTAAGTTGACAGTTACAGGACACAAAGGTAACTGAGTAAGTTGACAGTTACAGGACAGTGTGGTACACAGTGAGTCCCCTACATACAAAAAGTTCTATTCCAAAAGCACATTTGTCAAGTCCAATTTGGTCATAGTCCAAGCCTAGGTATCCAGCTAACACAATTAACTATGTCGTGCTGTACTGTAATAGGTTTATAATACTTTTCACACAAATAATACATTAAAAAATTTTTTAATTAAACACTTTCATCTTACAGTACAGAAGTACCAGCTACATCACCACTGCTTTTACACTTGCTTCTGGACATCCTGGTCTTGAAATAAAGGTATCATACTACTGCACTCTATGCAGTACTAAAAAGTACACAAAAGCACAACTGCTTGTAGAGGATGCATGCATGTGACAGTGTACACCAAACATGTGAACACCTGTTTTGCATCTGAAAGTTCACAACTTGAAGGTTGCTACTGTAGGGGACATACTGTATGTGCTGTGACAGCTCTTTTTTTTTTTGAACAGAGGAAAATTTATGCGTCGAACCTGGACTGGTCACTTATGATAATATACATGCTACAATTCCATTCTCTCCAATCATTCCACCTTCACCCTCTCCCACAGAGTCCCAAAGACTGTTCTAAATGCCTATGTCTCTTTTGCAGTCTCTTATACAGGGTTCAGGTTACCATTTTTCTAAATTCCATATATATGCGTTAATATACGGTATTGATGTTCTTCTTTCTGGCTTACTTCACTCTGTATAATTGGCTCCAATTTCATCCACCTCATTAAAACTGAATCAAATGCATTCTTTTTGATGGCTGAGAAATACTCCATTGTGTATATGTACCAAAGCTTTCTTATCCATTCATCTGCAGATGGACATCTAGGTTGCTTCCATGTCCTGGCTATTATAAACAGTGCTGCAATGAACATTGGAGTACATGTGTCTCTTTCAATTCTGGTTTCCTCGGTGTGTATGCCCAGGAGTGCGATCGCTGGATCATATGGCAGTTCTATTTCGAGTTTTCTGAGGAATCTCCACACTGTTCTCCATAGTGGCTGTACTAGTTTGCATTCCCACCAACAGTGTAAGAGGGTTCCCTTCTCTCCACACCCTCTCCAGCACTTATTGCATGTAGACTTTTGGATAGCAGCCATTCTGACTGGTGTGAAATGGTATCTCATTGTGGTTTTGATTTGCATTTCTCTGATGATGAGGGATGTTGAGCATTTTTTCATGTGTTTATTAGCCATCTTTATGTCTTCTTTGGAGAAATGTCTGTTTAGTTCTTTGGCCCATTTTTTGATTGGGTCACTTAGTTTTCTGGAATTAAGCTGCAGGAGCTGCTTGTATAATTTGGAGATTAATCCTTTATCAGTTGCTTCATTTGCTATTATTGTCTCCCATTCTGAAGGTTGTCTTCTCACCTTGCTTAGAGTTTCCTTTGCTGTGCAGAAGCTTTTGATTTTAATTAGGTCCCATTTGTTTATTTTTGCTTTTATTTGCAATATTCTGGGAGGTGGGTCTTGGAGGATCCTGCTGTGATTTATGTCGGAGAGTGTTTTGCCTACGTTCTCCTCTAGGAGTTTTATAGTTTCTGGTCTTACATTTAGATCTTTAATCCATTTTGAGTTTATTTTGGTGTATGGTGTTAGGAAGTGTTCTAGTTTCATTCTTTTACAAGTGGCTGACCAGTTTTCCCAGCACCACTTGTTAAAGAGACTGTCTTTTCTCCATTTTATATTCTTGCCTCCTTTGTCGAAGATAAGGTGTCCATAGGAGCGTGGGTTTATCTCTGGGCTTTCTATTTTGTTCCATTGATCTATATTTCTGTCTTTATGCCAGTACCATACTGTCTTGATGACTGTGGCTTTGTAATAGAGCCTGAAGTCCGGCAGGTTAATTCCCCCAGTTCCATTCTTCTTCCTCAAGATTGCTTTGGCTATTCGAGGTTTTTTGTATTTCCATACAAATTGTGAGATTATTTGTTCTAGTTCTGTGAAAAATATGTCTTTTGTTTCCTTAGGTAGATATATTCCTAAGTATTTAATTGTTTTCATTGCTAATGAATATATATATATATATAATATAAGATATTATATATATATAATATAAGATATTATATATATATAATATAAGATATTATATATATATAATATAAGAGGGACAGCCAACCTGGACAGGGGAGTGAGGAAGGCTTCTTCAGAGGAGATGGGGCTTGAGCTCAACCTTGAGGGCAGTCTTTTAAAAACTGTTTTTGATGGTATCAAATGATTACTTATGAATTACATTTTCCCAAATTAAACTGGACATATGAGGGAGAGGATTGTAGCAGGTAACTCCCAAGGCCCTTTTGAATCCTGAGATTATATGAGAATTGCTTGAATTAAGGAAGGTCTGGTCAAATGACTTGATTACAAGGAAGAGTGGAATTAATGCTGGCTGAATAAGCCAGGGATGACATCAACTCAAAGAGTAAAATAAGTGAGATATATTGTTATTTTCTAAATTAATATTTATACTTCATTGAACATTTCAGAAATTTAAGAATCCAAACTTGTGAGTTTAATAAAGATATACTGAATAGATAAATCTACTTTAAAACAGTGACTGGTGAATCCCTGGCAGTCCAGTGGTTAGAACTCAGTGCTTTCACCGTCAGGGGTCCGGGTTCAATCCCTGGTGAGGGAACAAAGATCCCATAAGGTGCACAGCCAAAAAATAAACTGGATGGTTTCTGGGGTAAAAGACTGGTGTAATTGAATTTAGTCTATAAACCACCAGAAGATGTCACTGTCTTCCAAATAATGGTCCATGACATTGGCTATTTTTCAGGTACAGATTTGAACACTGACTGGGACAGATTGATGTTTAGCCTATAGAACTGAATCTATGAGGAAGATAGGACCTCACAGAAAATACTTGTTGAAGGTGTGTAGGTTTGTTCCATCGTGATTCTTAATGCCCCAGATACATGAATCCTTTTATTTACTTCATGTTTTGAAGTTAACTGGACACTCTGGATTTCATTTGTGCTTTCAAGAAAACTTAAGGTGGTGAAAAATCCTCCAAAATATCCTCTCTGATCTTGACTTCCTCTCACATTTTCAGGTTTCATTTTTATTATTATGCAAATGCCTTTATTATCAAATTTTCCATGTTCTATTTTGGACACCGTCTAAGATATCCTTGAATCTTTTCTAAGTCAATTTCCATGTTGTATAAAGCAAAACTGGAACATATTTTCCATACTGTAATAATACAGGATGAAAAAAGCAGTATTTCCTCTTACGTAGATTTAGGGATTTCAGACTGTCTGAACCAATATATACCAATATATAATAGGAAGTAACACATTAAAGAAAAATAAATGATCTTTATAGCAAGATTGCTGGGAGAAATATCAATAACCTCAGATATGCAGATGACACCACCCTTATGGCAGAAACTGAAGAGGAACTCAAAAGCCTCTTGATGAAAGTGAAAGAGGAGAGTGAAAAGGTTGGCTTGAAGCTCAAGATTCAGAAAACAAAGATCATGGCATCTGGTCCCATCACTTCATGGGAAATAGATGGGGAAAAAGTGTCAGACTTTATTTTTTGGGCTCCAAAATCACTGCAGATGCTGATTGCAGCCATGAAATTAAAAGACGCTTACTCCTTGGAAGGAAAGTTATGACCAACCTAGATAGTATATTAAAAAGCAGAGACATTACTTTGCCAACCAAGGTCCGTCTAGTCAAGGCTATGGTTTTTCCCGTGGTCATGTATGGATGTGAGTTGGACTGTGAAGAAAGCTGATTGCCGAAGAATTTATGCTTTTGAACTGTGGTATTGGAGAAGACTCTTGAGAGTCCCTTGGACTGCAAGGAGATCCAACCAATCCATTCTAGAGGAGATCAATCCTGGGTGTTCATTGGAAGGACTGATGCTAAAGCTGAAACTGCAATACTTTGGCCACCTCATGTGACGAGTTGACTCACTGGAAAAGACTCTGGTGCTGGGAGGGATTGGGGGCGGGAGGAGAAGGGGATGACAGAGAATGAGATGGCTGGATGGCATCACTGACTTGACGGACATGAGTTTGAGTGAACTCTGGGAGTTAGTCATGGACAGGGAGGCCTGGCGTGCTGTGATTCATGGGGTCACAAAGAGTTGGACACGACTGAGCGACTGAACTGAACTGAACCGATAGCAAGAAAGTGAAAGCTGCTCAGTCATGTCCAACTGTTTGTGACACCATGGGCTATACAGTTCATGGAATTCTCCAGGCAAGAATACTGGAGTGGGTTGCTATTCCCTTCTCCAGGGGATCTTCCCAACCTGGGGATCAAACCCAGGTTCTCCCTCATTGCAGGTGGATTCTTTACCAGCTGAGCCACAAGGGAAGCCCAAAGACACCGGTTATATCCCTGGGTCAGGAAGATCCCCTGGAGGAGAGCAGAGCCTATAGCAAGAGAACAGACTCAAAAATTGATCACTGAGTGCCTTGTGCTTGGGGGCTATGGGAATGGGATTCTCCAAGATATAAGCGTTAATAATTCGTTAAAGGCAGCTAATAACACCCAGCAGATGAGTAGATGGGTATGAGTTCATCTTCAATTCTGCCCCAAACTGCAAAAGAACTGAATACATCACTTGCCTTCTCCATGCCTGTTGGTTTCAACAGTAAAGTAGAGTAGTCTTCCCAACCTATTTCTCTAGGTAGATATAAACTCAAAGGAGCAGTGAATAAGTTAAAGTATTTCATAAATAAAAGAAATTTATATAAATTCTTTTATGAAAAATGCAAAATACTCAAATCATTTCATGCTGTGTAAAGACATCCTGTATTTCTGTGTTTTGATTATTTGACTTTAAAGATTCCATTAATAGGAAAAATTTGGGAAATTCTTTCCATTAATTGGGAAAAATTTAAATTTTCATTAATTGGGGGAAAATATTTAAGCAGTTACATTGATGAACTGAAAATAGAACTTGATATATTTGTATTCCATGTATGCAGGCTTATGTTTGTAAAGATTCTAGACATTTATTTAATAATGGCATAAAATTATGTTCCTAATAAGAATATAGAGCCAAATAAATTGAATTCCAGTACCCAACTCACAGTGGACTGAAATGTAATGAGACTATCTGCTTTACTGAGGACTAGAACAGTGTTGTATAATAAAATGAGTGCATTTGTAATCAACTAGTTTCAATACTGGCTCCACCAGGGTTTGGTTACTTTTTGTAACCAAAAAGTATGTAACTATGTAACTTCTTGAGTTTGTGCCTCAGTTTCCTGATAGGTTTCAGTTCAGTCGCTCAGTCATGTCCAATTCTTTGCGACCCCATGAACTGCAGCCTCCTTGTCCATCACCAACTCCTGGAGTCCACCCAAACTCACATCCATTGAGTCAGTGATGCCATCCAGCCATCTCATCCTCTATCGTCCCCTTCTCCTCCTGCCCTCAATCTTTCCCAGCATCAGGGTCTTTTCCAACGAGTTGGCTCTTCGCATCAGGTGGCCAAAGTATTGGAGTTTCAGCTTCAACATCAGTCCTTCCAATGAACACCCAGGACTGATGTCCTTTAGGATAGACTGGTTGAATCTGTTTGCAGTCCAAGGGACTCTCAAGAATTTCCACCACCACAGTTCAAAAGCATCAATTCTTCGGCGCTCAGCTTTCTTTATAGTCCAACTCTCACATCCATACATGACCACTGGAAAAACTATAGCCTTGACTAGACGGAACTTTGTTGACAAAGTAATGTCTCTGCTCTTTAATATGCTGTCTAGGTTGGTCATAACTTCCTTCCAAGGAGTAAGCGTCTTTTCTGCAATCACCATCGGCAGTGATTTTGGAGCCCAGAAAAATAAAGTCAGCCACTGTTTCTACTGTTTCCCCATCTATTTGCCATGAAGTAATGGGACCAGATGCCATGATCTTAGTCTTCTGAATGTTGAGCTTTAAGCCAAACTTTTCACTCTCCTCTTTCACTTTCATCAAGAGGCTCTTTAGTTCTTCACTTTCTGCCATAAGGGTGGTGTCATCTGCATATCTGAGGTTATTGATATTTCTCCTGGCAATCTTGATTCCAGCTTGTGCTTCCTCCAGCCCAGTGTTTCTCATGATGTACTCTGCATATAAGTTAAATAAGTGGGGTGACAATATACAGCCTTGATGTACTTCTTTTCCTATTTTGGAACCAGTCTTTTGTTACATGGAGATAATAACTTTGGTCATTCTACTTTGTCATTTCTAGTTTTTCATTCTCCTTTGTGAGAATGAAATGAGATCAGAAAATTCAAGTCAGCAATGACTTGAAGCATTGACTACAGAATGAGATAATTATTCCCAATGGACATGAGTTTGAGCAATCTTTAGGACATAGTGAATGTCAGGGAAGCCTGGTGTGCTGCAGTCCATGACGTTGCAGAGTTGGACAGGACTGAGCGACTCAACAAAAGTCCCCCCCCACCTTAGAAAGGGACTCTATCAGGCTTGGGTGGCTGGTGGCAATCTTAATCCAGGGGCTGGTACATCAGTGTTTTTATGTTAATTTTTTTTACTGTTGGTTTGCCCTATTTTTGATGAACATTTTAGGGAAAGCAAACCTTAATATGTAACCTCAAAATTTTTTCTAAAATTTTTGCTTTTGCTATCACAAGCTTACCTATACAGCCACCCCTTTAGATCTGTGTGGGGGAGGGGTTCCAGCCCTCTACCTTTACCCCCTGCAGGATGGCAAAATCTTGGACACTCAAGTACCTTACCAGCCCTCTGTGTCCACAGATGCAGAATCCATAGATATGGAGGGCAGGCAGTAGTTCTGTGCTCAATGACTTTTTAAAGACACAATATTCTGAACACGTGTTTCCTGAGTTGTTATGTTACAGTCCTTAGTACCCACAGTGGATTTATAGGATCACAATGTACCGTGTATTGTATTGACACAAGCTCAGGAGATGGATTTAAGCACCTGCTCCCCAGTCTCCACATTCTACTTGCCAGGCTACCTTGGGCAAAATTGCGTCGGTTTCTCTATCTGCTTGTTACACAGGTGGTTGGGAGAATCAAATAAGATACTACAAAGTGCTTTGTAAAACAGAGTATTAATAAAAGAATGTAAAAAATAGAAGTGCAGTGAAAAAAATCAAGTTTTATATACATTCAGATTAGTGCTAATGGTAGTTATCAACAATATACAAACTTAAAGGATGGCAGAAGTGTTGTTTAACAGAAAGTTTTATGTTGGTATCAGTATGTTATAGGGAGCAGGGGAGAGCAGTGTGGAACTGGGGTGTGGAATGAGGTCTGAAAAAGCTGCCATAAAATTCAGGAGAGAAGGAACCTCAGGAAGATTAATTTTCTTCATTACCTCTGTTTCTTTATAAAATTTCTTATCCTAAAAGGTGAATAATTTGGCCATTAGCTCTGAGCCGAGTTAAAATTTTCCACCTAACACTTTGATCTGATTTGATGAAATTATTTTCTTGAATAAATATTATTTTCAAGTTGTTTGGGATTTGTTTACTTTTTGGGGGGAGGGAGGTCTAGGTAGATTGGAATGGAATGACTTCACTAACAACCAATTTATGAGACCCACTTTTTTCACTGTTGGGAGATTGGAGTCCTACCTAAAATTAAACGGAACAGTCAAGCTTGCCCTCATGGTGTTAGATACAGGCAGTATTAGCATTTCAGGATTTGGGTTTTAAATAATTGATATAGACAGGATTATTTTTCTTCCTTTTTAAAAAAAAAAAAAAAGTTTGCCCACACCCCATGGCATGTGGGACTGTAGCTTCCCAGGTATTAAACCCCCACCACATGCACTGAAAGGAGGCATTTTAACCATTGGACCACCAGGGAAGTCCCTAGTATAGTCAAGATTCTTTTTCCATGAAGAGCAGAAACTGTCTTACCTAAACTAAAATGAGGACAATTTGTTACAAGGATGTGGATATTTCAGAAACCAAAGAGTAGAGGGACAGCTGGGTCTAGACAGACAGGAACTGGAAAGCCGTTAGAAACAGATACCCTTGCCCTGCTAAAGGTTCATTGTGTTTCATTCTCACTGAGCCAAACCTGGTTCTCTGCAGCTCCAGTCCATGATGTGAATATACAAACTCCATCCCGGCCAGGGTTCTGCAAGATAACTAGCAGTCTTATAGTTCTAAAGTTAAACTACAGGAGAATTTGGCATCTGATTGGCTCAGCACGGTGCAGGTGCCCATCCTTGGTTCATCCAACAGTGGTCAGAGGAGACAGGAAACATCATAGCATATAAAGGACTTTTGGGGGCCTGTTGCTATAAAAGAGGAGGGAGATGGTAGTGGGAGCGAAGTTCCCTGAGAATGAGGAATTGCTATGATCTTGGCAAGAACCTCTAATGATGTCCTAGTCAATCTTACTTTCTCAAAGGGAAGAGGCTGTTTCTGTACAGAATGACAGGAAGTCATCAAGTGCTTGTCAACAGCTGGATTTTTTTTCCTAATGCATATTCAGTCTACATATTCCCAGCGTAGACCAAAGCTCTAATTTCATGGCTCTTGGGTTTCTGCTCTACACATCATTTCCTCTTTGTTTTATTTGATATTTTGAGATGGGGAGCACATGTTTAATGCTCTTCTGTAAATTATATAAAGCTCACAATCACTGTTCCAACCTTGTTTTCAACCCCGTGGTGCACTCACCTGACTCTGAAACTATGCAGCTTTACCCCAGGCACCATGCTCTTTCCTGTAAGTCTTCTCTCCCACTTTGTTTTTCTTTCCTTTGCCTCACTCTTTCATCCCTGAAAGCGATCATCCCCTCTTCTAGGAAACCTTCTTCCATCCCTCAACAAGCTAATTTAGGTGTCCTTACCTCTGCTTTCATTGCCAGATGCATCACTCATTACACCATATGGACTTATTCACTCTCTGGATTGTTTCTTCAAGGGAAATATCACAGTTCAACCTACATCACCAGTGTCTCAAAAGGCCTATCACATACTAGGCCCTCAAGGGAGGGAACAAATGAATACAATGAGCCTCAGTTCTGCAACGTCTGGCTTTATATTTTTTTGTCTCTATTATCAACAGATCTAATGTAGACGTTATTATCAACACTAGCGCACTAGTATAGAGTACTAGTGTAGAGTAGGTCTCTAATGCCAGACTTCCTGTGTCCACAGCTGATCTCTGCCTAGTTTCCTAATTGTGTGAACTTTAGTTGACTTAAAAGCTCTGTGCCCCAGTTTCCTCATCTGTAGATGGTATAATGAGAGTACTCACCTTAGAGAGTCATTCTGGGGACTAAATGAGTTAAATGTGTGGAGTCTGGCCCCTAGAGGGTGCTCCATAAGTGTTAGTTATTATTATCACTAACCATCTAAATCACCACCAAAAACCCTTTGCACATTCAGATGTGTTTCATGAGCAATACATTCTGCAGGATTGGTTAGTGCTCTTAATATCATTGACCTTTAAGAGAGATTCATGTGGTCTTTGCCTATTGGTGTTTCCATTATGTGCTCTAAGAGATCAGTAACTGAGGGTATCTGGGGATTGACAAAAAGGTTAAAAGCTTCGCCAGGGAATGACTTCTGTAGCAAGAGAGTGTATTTATCATATTTTAGTTAGATTGTATTTGCTTTTGATGAATGAGTGAACTTTCTGGAGACAGGGTGAAGACATATTGGTGGAATGATTAGATGTGTGATTTCCTGGAGTCTTAGCATTCTCAGCCCTAAGGGGTTGTAGGTGGCAAAGTTGGTGGCCTGAAAATATCTATCCTTTTAAGAGCACAAGGCTGGACAGGATTTTTTGCAGAAACTGATAAGTTGGTTCTAAAATTTGTATGGAATTATGAAAGACTTATAATAGCCAAAACAATTTAAATTAAAGAACAAAGTTGGAAGGGTTTCATTACCTGATTTCAAAACTTACTCTATAAAACTACAGTCAACAGAGTATAAATTGTTAGTCGGATAGACACAGAGATCAGAAGAAGAGAACTGAGTCCAGAAATAATTTTTTTTAATATTTATGTTTTACTGATTTTTGACAGGGGTTCTTAGGCAATTCATTAGACAAAGAATAGCCTACTAACAACTGGAGATCCACATGGGAAGAGTTGAACACAGATGTGTACCTTATACCATATGTAAAAATGAGCTCAAAATGGATCGTAGACTTATATGTAAGAGCTAAACAAGCAAACTTTTAGGGGAAAAAAATAGAAACTCTTTAAGATGTCAAATTAGGCAAAGATTTCTGTCTTAGGTGTATGAAAAAGGCACAGTCTATGAATGAATGAACAAAGAAAGTTTGTACTTTGAAATACAGCATGAAGAAAATGAAAACACAAGCAGTAGACTGGGAGAAAACATTTGCAAATCCTATTATCTGATGAAGAATTTGTATTGAAAATATATACTCATACACCTCACTAATAAGGAAAAAATTCATTTTAAAAATGGACGAAATGTTTAAATAGAAAATTTACCCAAAATGTATACACGGGACTAACGAGCACATGACAAGATGATCAATGCAGGGAAATGCAAAGTAAAACCACAGTGATATGCCACGTCATACCCACGTGAAAGTCTATAAAGACAATCAGTATTGGTGACGATGTCAGAAATGGGACCCTCATACCTGCTACCAGGAATGTAAAATAGAGTTGTCACTGTGGAAAGTAATTTGGCAGTTACTTAAAAACGTGCTTACCACGCAATCCACCAATTCCAATCCTAGGTATTTCCCAAGAGAAATGAAAAGATTTGTCCAAAGAAAGATTTGCACATAGAAGTCCTTAACAATTTTATTCATAATAGCCAGAGATTAGAAGCAACTAAATGTCCATCAACTGGTCAATGGATAGGTACAATGTGATATGTCCATACAATAAACTATTTCACTGAAAGCAGTGGAGGAAGAACAAACTACTGATACAAGTTCTAACATGGACAAATCTGGAAATCATCATATTAAATGGAAGATGTCAGACACAAGAGACAATATACTGTATGGTATATAGTGTGTTGATTCCATTTATAGAAAAGGTCTGTTAAAGGAAAATTTATAGAGATAGAAAGATTGATGGTCGTCTGGTGCAGTGTGAGGGATGGGAGACAAGGATTAATAGTGGATATGAGGGTTCTCATTGGGATGATAGAAATGTTCTATCTGCTTTGTGCTTTATGGTGATGCTTGCACAACATGATAAATTTACTAGAAATCATTGATTGTCCACTTGAAATGGGTAAGGTATATGATATGCAAAATATATCTCAGTAAATTCGGAGGAGGTAGTATGGGTTGGGGGGGATGGAAGGATGGAGGAGGAGAAAGAAAGAGGGAGGAGAGAGAGAGTGTGAGAACAGGACCACATGAAGTCAGGCTGTTTGGATCTGAAACCTAGCAAGTCTAAACCTCTCTTTGCCTCAGTTTCCTTTCAGTGAAGTTGGGGAAAATAATAACTAGCTTATCTACAAAGTAGTGTTGGAAAGATTGTGATAATATGTAAACAGTGCTTAACACAAAGTTTGGACCATAAAGACAGAGCAATAAATATTAGCCATTATAATAATAATAATTATTATTGATGGTAGTATTTAACCTGCCAAGGATCCAGCTCATTCAGATCAACTTAATTCAAATCCTGGAGAAGGATTTGGACTGCGGCTGCAGAAAACAGGGACTGATCTTGTGGAAATGACTCCAGGGGAGTCTGAGAGTCTAAAGCACGGGGTCGGTCAGTCCCCTGCAAGTTGGGAGACCGGACCTCTGGAGCCTCACAGATGCAAGCTGTTTCTTCATGGCAGCAGCATTCGTGGAAGGGTCATCCTGCCGCTATCAATGTGGGAGCAACATGTGCTGTTTCTACTCCAGTCCAACAAGGATTTTTCACTGCTGCATGCCAGATCCTGTTGGCTTGGAGGACAGTGGATTCGGGGGCACAGAGGAGGGACACCTAACCTTGTGTATGAGGGCTTCTAGAGGAAGTGATGTCTCTGTGAGACTTGAGACTACCTTGGCATTTCCCAGATGAAGGGTGAGGAGAGTTACCCAGGCAGAAGGCACAGCTTGAGTAAACCCCAGAAGTGATAGGGAGATTGCAGAATTCAGTGAAGAGCTGATAGAAAAAGCAGAATGAAAAGAAGCAGGGCTGGAATCACACCGAGTCTTCTGTGCCATGATAAAGAATTTAGGTTTATTCTGAAGGCAAGACTAGGGAAGAGCACGAAGCAGGTTCTAGGACTGGCTCAGCTACCTTCAGTTCAATGGTCTCAATGGCACTTAACACGCTACACCCTGAGTGAGCCTGCTATGTTGATCAGACAAATGCCTTCCTAGAGGCATATGGCTTGGGTTTTGTGTTTAGCCTCCTCAAGTGCAAATGTTCCTCCAAGGACCATATCCATACTGGTGTCTGGTGCAAAAACTGCTTCAACTCTCCCAAGAGAGGCATAAGGGGCCCTAATGCAGTGACTGAGAGCCTGTCTTGGGGGCCAGACCTCAGAAAAGCAGAGGACTTGTGGGTGTTTCACACACCTCACCCTGGGTGCTTGCTCTGGCTGAGAGCCCGTTAATAAGCCCAGCGGCCAAGGGACAGGTATTGTGCCGGTTACTATGGCATCACCTTGGAAAGGATCCCTCAGTGAAAGCCACAGCCGAGCTGAGTGAGGCAGGAGGGGAATGTGGTCAGAAGCAGCAGGAGGGGCTGGAGATAGGCTGCAGAGGCTTTCGCTGGTTGCAGGACACTTCGTGGGCTGGAGCACCCTTTAGCTTCTCCAGCTGCAGCCCAGGGAGGGAGCCGGGCTGCGCTCAGCCTGAGAGTGGCTGCCTGAGACAGCACCACAGGCTGCTGCTGAGCTGGGAGCTGAGAGGGGCTGAATTCCCAGTCACAGATCATCTGGCCTCTCCTGTTTTGGGGGGCGGGTGTTGTGTCTCATCTGGAAAGATCTGGGCTGGGTTTCATGCCTTTTTGATTGTAAATAGTCACCTCCCTGAGAACTGACTTCCAGGTGTTCATCAAGGAAAGCAGAGTGGTCCCCTTGCTGGAAATGAAGGATGAGAGTTCCTGAGACTGACTGTTGACGGCTTGGAGGTACCCCTGTCTCACAATGCCTTTTAAAGCATTTGATACCTTCAAAGAAAAAATTTTGAAACCTGGAAAGGAGGGAGTGAAGAATGCTGTGGGAGATTCGTTGGGGATTTTACAAAGGTAAAGTCTGAATGCAAACTTTAGGTTTATTTCAGAGTAGCTTCACATTGCTGCTGGTGTTTTTAAAGAATTTGCCTCATGTTTTTAAAGCTACATTTTAAAAAGGAGTGGGAGGGTCAGAATAAAGGGCTTCTGGAGCCCCTGCCAGCTCCAACAGACTATACCTGGAGGAAAAGAAGATGCATCAAAGGATATGGTTGAATTAGGAAAACACCAAGACAAGCACTCCGTTTATGCAGCAAGATTAGCACTTATTGGACACAGTAATATTGCAAGTTGTGTGTTTGGCATTGAATTAGAAAATATTTGGGGATATTATGTTAATTCAATAGTAACAACAAAACCAGGAACCACTTTACATGGTTATGCTTTGAGTTGAAATAATTTTTAAGAATTTTTCACTGTAAATGAAAATTAGGTATTTTCAAATTGTATAGCTTGTAATATAAATTGTATGAAGTGATTCTTGATTGTGTAGTTTTCAAAGAGAAGGATTATTGCACAATAGTATGAAGAAAGTAACTTTAAAAATTAGTATTTAAAGCAGAAAATCTTACATGATTAAATGGGAAAGTGTTAAGTGGTGTCATTGAATTGAATGTTTTTGTCTAAACAAAAAAATAGACCTTTTTTTAAAGTAAAATATATTATTATTGGAAGGAGAATTTGCCATAAATGAATGAATTGATGTGATATTTAATTTTTGATTTTTAAAATAAACATAGTAAATGCCTTCCTAGGTTTTATAAATGAATGAATAAGCAGTCCTTATGTGCAAGGTAAATGATTCTTTTAATTTCTTTGATGTAAATAAATGTGAAAATAACTTTGATTAAATTTTTATCATTATTTCTAATTATGATGAATGGAAATTTCCCTTGGCATCTGCTTTTAACTTTTCTATGTTTTCTCATAAATTTAAAAACTAGCCCACAGATTCATTCCACTTCTTGTGTTTTATAATACACAGGCTCCTGCCAGTGTTAATTTTTCTACTGTATCCCTTTGGTGAGCTTAGCAAGAGAACTGGATTGGGCACTTTATTACTTTGGTAATTAAAAACAAAAAGTTTCAGTCAGAACTACACTGAATTATCATGTATAAATGAAAACCTACCTCAGTGACAGCAGGATAAACTAGCTAAACACAGGAAATGATTATAATAACCTTCTCTTTTAAGAGTGTTTTATTCTTCTGTCGAGCACTCCCAGGTAACATCTTTTTATGGTGGTGTTTATTTGATTAAAAATGCAAAAGGAAGCACAGTGGCTTAATTGGCATATTCAAGTGATGACAACTATTTAGCTTTATATTAACACTTAGAAGTGTTCTTTTTCAACTTTAGCTGCTTTTTAAAATTTAATCACTTTTCTCAATCCTAAGTGCTGGTTTTACTATGTTTGATTGAATGATCCACTTGAATATCCTTTTGTTTACCAGATTGGTATGCCTAGGGATATAAGAAAATCAGTAATTTCCAAGTTGTACGATTTCAACCCCAAATTAAGCTATGTGTCTATTACTCTGAAGAGTTTTCTCAGAATTGGCTCACTGAACAATTAAAAAAAAAAACCACAAAACCCTGCTATCATAGTTCTAGATAGAGAGCACACTAAATACATGCTAGATGTTATCATTGTTGTCGTAATTATAGAATGATTGGTTTTAGAATAAAGCCAAATTCATACCTCATCTTTCAGTGATCCCTAGAGAGAAATTATTGGCAGAGGTAGGCATTAACTGACTGGCGATCTGAACTGATCCTCAACTCTAGTGGTCTTAGAGCAGAGCTCCAGCATTAGGGCTCCTCCAGCAAAAACAGCTCTGCTGTTTTAACACTTGGTGTTAACCTCAAGTCTGTAAGATAATTATATATATATATATATAATGCTTTGCCCAGAACTTGGTATGTAATGGATGTTTCCTCCCCTTGTGGATTTTTACATAAAACCAGTTGACAGGATCCAGTGTAAGAAAAAAGTCATAAAGAAATGTTTTCTGTTTTGTAAGGGGCAGGAACATTGGGGAGTTAAGAATCCCGACTTTCTAACTTAGCAATCAGTATAAATCATAGATGTCTAATAATGTTTACCACTGAGATCATCATCTAAATGGAATTTTCTGTATGTTTTTGAACTATGGGGTATTCCTCATGGTCAAGGGAGAGGTAAGTGCATAGAGAAGTATCTGAAGTTCACACATGGGGCTAATTACAGCCAGCCACTGTTAGTCTTCCTGGAGAGCAGTCATTGATAAGAAGCAGCTGAGCAATTCATCAGCTAAAGGTACATTAATATTTTTGAAATGTAGGAAGAAAGATAATGCATTCACTTACTGTCCACTATTGGAACAGATAGAAGGCATTGCATTTGAAAATTAATGTCCAGAAACTGATATAGAGACTTTTTTCAGCTTAAGTGATGAATGTTCTCTAATTGCTTATGTGTAGAAAATGATAGCCAGAGAAGGCAGTGGCATCCCACTCCAGTGCTCTTGCCTGGAAACTCCCATGGACGGAGGAGCCTGGTGGGCTGCAGTCCATGGGGTCGCTAAGGTCGGACACGACTGAGCGACTTCACTTTCACTTTTCACTTTCATGCATTGGAGAAGGAAATGGCAACCCACTCCAGTATTCTTGCCTGGAGAATCCCAGGGACGGGAAAGCCTGATGGGCTGCCGTCTATGGGGTCGCACAGAGTCAGACACGACTGAAGCGACTTAGCAGCAGCAGCAGCAGTAAATGATAGTAATAAACACTATGTTCCAGGTACCATTAATTCTATTAACAACCCTATGAGGGAGGGCCAATTATAATCACAGTTTTACAGATGAGAAAACTGAGGCACAGAGAGGTTAAGTAATTTGCCTAAGGCAACACAGCTTGTGAGTGGCAGAGCTGGGTTTCAGACCAGACATTTTGTGCCCATCTTTCTTAATCATTACCCTGTGCTACCACTCAAATCAACTGTCTGGTGGTAGAAATTCATTTAATCTTAACCACAGCTCTATAAGATAGGTATTATATTCATTCATGCCAGAAATTCATAGATACCACTGGGGTTGCACATTATAAAGAGTCTTATAATCTAAATAACTCTTAGATATGAATATAAATGGCAATAAATGGCATTTATGCTCATCCTAGCAGAGTGGACTCAGGTGGTTATGAGGATTAATGTAATAAAAATAACTGGCACATGTGTCAAGTTCTGTTCTAAACGATCTATGCTGTTGTTGTTTAGTTGCTAAGTTGTGTCCAACTCTCTGTGACCCCATAGACTGCAGCATACCAGGCTCCCCTGTCCATGGGCTACTCCAGGCAAGAATACTGGAATAGCTTGCCTTGCCCTCCTCCAAGGGATCTTCCTGACTCATGGATCAAACCCATGTCTCTTACATCTCTTGCATTTGCAAGCAGGTTCTTTTACCGCTAATGCCACCTGGGAAGAAAGCTCAGAGAGGTTAACTAGGCCAAAGTCACACAGCTAAGTAAATGGAAGAGTAAAAATTCAAATAAAGGGACGCTAATGCCTAGATTGGATGGAGATTGGAGAAGAGATGCATCCAGGATGTCACCCAAGTTTTTTTTCTGAGCAACCAAAGGAACAAAATTGTCATTACTTGGAATTCGAAAAGCTTCAGGAATTAACTTTTTTTAAGAGGAACTCAGTCTGGATATGTTAGGTTTGAGATGCTGATCATGTGTCCACAAAGATGTCAAATAAATCTAGAAATGAAAATTGAAATCTGTTAGCATTGCATGGTGTCTAAAGCCTAGAGATGAGTGAGGTCACCTAGAAAGTACAGACAGAAAACAAGAGATCTGTGAACTGAGCTCTGGGCATCCCAGTGCTTACAGGTTGAGGAAGTAATACATCAGCTTAAGAGACAAAACAGAAGGAGTGTTTAGGGGATTGGAAGGACCACCAAGTGAGTGTGGTATCCATGAAAGAATCAAAGTCATCAAGGAAGAAAGAATAATCAGTAGTGCCAAGTGCTGCTGACGGGTCAACTAGATGAGGACTGGAAAGAGCCTTTGGGTTGAACCATGTGGGCTCATGGTTGACTCATTGGAAAAGACCCTGATCCTGGGAAATATTGAAGGCAGGAAGAGAAGGGGATGACTGAGGATGAGTGGGTGGATGGCATCACCAACTCAATGGACATGAGTTTGAGCAAGCTCCAGGAGTTGGTGATGGATAGGGAAGCCTGGCATGCTGCAATCTGTGGGGTTATGAAGAGTCGGACATGACTGAGGGACTAAACTGAACTGAACCATGTGGAGGGCATTGACAGTCCAAGAAGAGCAATTTTGGTGGACAGATGGGGGGACATACCTGTTTGGAGTGTGTCTAAGAGAGAATGGGACAAAGGGAAGTGAGACAGTGACTTCTGAGTTTTTACATAAAAGGAAGGTGAGAAATAGGCAGGTAGCTGAAAGCGAAAGTGTTTTTATTTTAAATGTTGATGTGGGATAAATAAGGGCATATTTGTAGACAGTAGGAATGTTCTAGTAGAGAGGAGAAAATAATTGATGAAATATGTGGATAGGGATTTCCTTGAGTACATGAGAGGCAATGAGATCTAGTGCCCAGGGAAAGAGGGTGGCCTTGGCTAGAAGCTTGGAAGACAATCATAGAAGAAAACACAGACATCAGCATACATGCAGGTAGGTTGCAAAAATGCATTGGGAGGTTGATGATGTTCTCTTCTGATTACTGCCATATTCTTGCATGTTTTTTAAGCTACCATTCTGACCTCACAAATTAAAATTGAAAGTTCCTTTCCTGTTTTATCACTGCATTTCACTTTGATTTCAAGAAAACCTGCACCATCCAGCAATTAAAACTGTTTATGTGTCTTTCTTCCTCTAAGAGCTGAAGGAGATCAGAAACCGTGTGACTTTCTTTATTCTTCCATAACACTCAGTATAGTGCCTGACATACAGTAGGCACTCAGTAAATATTTGATGAACTGAATTAAATCCAGTACATTTGCTCTCTCTCAGTTCAGTTGCTCAGTTGTGTCCAACTCTTTCCAACCCCATGGAGTGCAGCATGCCAGGCTTCCCTGTCCCTGATCTCTCTACCTGTGCTTTAACCTCATTTGCTTGATTCATAAGAAGCTACTAAGATTATCTCTGCTATGAATTGGTGGGCAAATTATTTGTGCTTCTATGTAGTCTGTTAGACATTGTATTAGTTATTAGTGAATATGATACTCTTGAAAACATAAGCTTTGCTATTTTTACAAAGACTTGGACCTTAATCAGGCATCTTCAGAAGGGTTATGATATGTGTGATGATGGAAACAACTCCTTTTATTATTGATAGTGTTTAGTTTGCCCAATTACTTTTTTTTTTTAAAGAAGAGAGTAAATTCACTGCAATGGACTACCATAATCTGAATTTATGGGACTCAATGAGAAATCATGCCCTCTGTTTAAAAAGTGCCAGAGAATCACCTTAGAACCACTTAAGAAAGAATGGATACACAACCAACTGGTTTGTGCTGCGATAGAAAATGTACCTTCTTACCTAGTATTTTATTAAGACTTAGAAAAAGAAGAAAAAAGAATATGAAAATAAATTGATTTTTTACTGTATATCTTTTAGCAGGCTTCAAGTGACATTAAAATTAAAGTCAAACATAATAGTCAGCTGGGTCATGCCATGTGGCTGAAGTCTATAGATACTCTTTCAGCAGGATATTCAGATATTCAGTAAGGCATATTGTTGAGGATACAAACTCTGGACTTGAACTTGCATCCTACCTCAGAGGACTTAGTTTTTTGTCTATAAATGGACAAGATAACACTATCTACCTTGTGTAGCTGTTATGAGATTAAAATAAATTAATGTCTATAAGGGTGCAATACATATCCAGAATATCAGTAAATTTTAGCCACTATAATTTATTTTAGTAATAATGATGATGATGTTAAAACATGCAGGATGCATCCTACTCTGGGTTTTCCTTTTTCTTTCTTGGTACACTTTTTCTTCTTGCCTAGTATACTTTGTAATCCTGGTCTTTCTTCCCTGTTCATTTGCCCACTGTAGGAAAATTGATGGGACCAATGAGCAAGAAGGTAACATTGAGCTGAATGAAGAGGGGAGACCAGTGCAGACGTCCAGGCAGAGGCCCCCACTCTGTGACTGCCACTGCTGTGGGGTCCCTAAGCGCTACATCATTGCTATCATGAGTGGGCTGGGGTTCTGCATTTCCTTTGGGATTCGCTGCAATCTTGGAGTTGCCATTGTGGAAATGGTCAATAACAGCACTGTATATGTTGATGGAAAGCCGGAAATTCAGGTCAGTGTCTGTCTACGTCTGTGTCAGTGTCTTTTGGCAACAGCTGTATTAATGTTTTAAATTCTTAAAGTAAAATACATAGGGGACTTCCCTGATGGTCCAGTGGTTAAGACTCTGCACTTCTACTGCAGGAGATGAGGGTTTGATCCCTGGTCGGGGATCTAAGATCCCCCATGCCACATGGTGCAGCTTAAATAAATAAGTAAATAAAGCTTATAAAAACACATAGGATCACAAGGGAAACCAATTATTTTAAATACAGATAACAAACTATTTGAGAATTGAATTTGTGATATAGAAACATATGGGTTTCTTTATAAACATATCAGCAATGGGTCTAGTAATTTCTGTAATTTTGGTGTTTGAAGGGTAAGCAATAATTTGAGATAATGGCAACAGCCATCATGGGATAGGAACATATTTACAATTTCCTCTAGTAATAGAATCACAAGTCCTGATAATATGACTGGGGTTTGTTGCCTACATTCACAATTGTAGGAAATGCTGCTTTATTAGTAGCAATAAAGATGCTGATTTTTCCCCGTCCAAGTTCGTAGATCCACAGAATTCCATCCACAGACTCCAGTTAAGAATCCTGGTAAATGGATAGGATGAGGTAAGCATCTAAGAAGGAAGCAACTGGTAAAGTGGGGTTAGGCCGCGGAGAGCCCGGCAAGTCTAAGGGGAGTCAGGCATGGGCTTTAAGCAGAGAAATGGTATCATCAGATCCATACTCCAGGATGCTCACTGTCCAGCCAGTCATCTCCCAGGGGATCAGGACTTGAGTGAATAGAAGCAGAAGGCCCCATTCAGAGGCTCTTGTAGTCATAAGCAAGCCTATAGTGATGTCACTTAAACAGTACTGTTTTCATGAATCCCTGAAAAGATGAAATCTGGTTTGTTTCTTAAATGATAAGCCTTGAGAAGTATTGAGATTATGGGAGAATAAAACAAAAACGTATGCCCAGTAGATACCCAATATATCTGTTTCATTGTGTTAAATGCACACACTGGAGTGACTCATATGGAAATCCATCTGTTTGCAGAGAGCCTTCTAGCACTGTGTACATAACCTTCCCAAAGTACCTACTATCCCTTCTCCCTGAGCCCTGACAACCATAAATTTGTTTTCTAAGTCTGTAAGTCTCTTTCTGTTTCGTAAGTAAGTTCATGTGTATCTTTTTTTTTTTTAGAGTCCATGTATAAGGGATATCATATATTTCTCCTTCTCTGTCTGGTCTGATTTACGTCACTCAATGTGACACTCTTTTGGTCCATCCCTGTTGCTACATGTAGCATTATTTCATTCTTTTTAATGGCTGAGTAATATTTCATCATGTATATGTACTACATCTTCTTCATCCATTTTTCTGTTGATGGACATTTAGGTTGCTTCCATGTCTTGGCTGGGGCGTCCGTGGAGACTCAGGTGGTAAAGAATCTGCCTGTAATGTGGGAGACCTGGGTTAAATCCCTGGGTTGGGTAGGTCCCCTGAAGGAGGGCATGGTAACCCACACCAGTATTCTTGCCTGGAGAATCCCCATTGACAAAGGAGCCTGGTGGGCTACAGTCCATGGTGTTGCAAAGAGTCAGACATGATTGAGGGACAAAGCACACACACACATCACACACATGTGTCTTGGCTATTGTAAACTGCTGCCATGAACATTGAGGTGTATGTATCCTTTCAGATCATGTTTTTCTCCACATATATGCCCAGGAGTAGGATACCCTGCTCTATGTTTAGAGGTAGCTCTATGTTTAGTTTGTTAAGGAACCTCCATATTATTCTCCATAATGGCTGTGCCAATTTACATTCCCACCAAGAGTGCAGGAGGGTTCCTTTCTTGCAGAGAGACTTCTAATAGTTCTCCAATCCCTGCCCATGTTTGGGAAAACATTTAGATCAGAGTTTCCCAAACTGGTGTCTGGACACCACTGTTCTATAGGCTGTGCTTTGAAGAAGGTGTTATATGAACTAGGAACCTTTACTGTGCTGTGTCCCATAAGAATCTCCAAGAGGGGCCTGTGGTGTGCTTTATTTCCTGGACTTAACTGCAGAATGCTTTCCTTCATGCTGTGTCTATCGGCATTACCTGGAACAGTTTCTGCCAAATACTGGTTAGTGAAAATTTGTTTTTAGTTCATTAAAAAGAAGTCTTTAGTTGGCCTGCAGATTCCCCCGCCCTTTTTCTTTTTTAACTAAGAGATTATTCTACCAGAAGAAAAGGGTACCATGGAGATTCTTCTAACCATTCTCTTTTTTATGCCACAGTTGAATCTGTTTTTAAAAGGATATCCTGGTTGTTTATTTTGGGGGAGGGACAAGGGAGGGCAGGAGAGGTGTAAGAGGGCTGTCATACATTTTTAAAATAAAGAATGATGGACATTAATGAGGTCTCAGATACATATCGCATGCATTCTGGCGGCCTTTTGTGAGGAAAGGCAGCTAATTAAAGTTGTCTGCTAAGGCCTGGATCAAAATGAGATGCTGGTTTGCATTTGTTTGTTGCATGAAAAGATAGGCCTAGGTCAACAGAATTTGCTTTGAGGCAAATGGAAAAGGCATTTTGATAAACTTAAGGAACAATGGTGTGTGCTCTCTAGTTTCTATGGTGTTGCCCTCTGGAGTCTTAGAGAAACTGATTAAGGTCTAAAATATGCTTTACATCATTTTCTCTGGCCTCATAAGTAAGAGTTTAGTAGCATTTTGGAAGTTCCAATTTACAGCAGGCCATTTCTCTCTTATCCAGACAGAACAAAGCTTAGATATCATCTGAGCATGTTCAACCCAATGACAAAGATTTCACTAATTGTATTAAGAAACCCTCTCAATGGCTTGTAATTTTGTTCGGTTGGCTTTATTGGAGAAAAACTAGATATTTTTCAGTGAGATATTTTTAAATCTTTTTTTTCAATAGAGGGAGAAAAGTAAGTAGTATGAATAGGTGTGTGTGCTCGGTTGCTCAGGCAGGTCTGACTATTTGCAGTCCTGTGCACTGTATAGCCTGCCAGGCTCCTCTGTCCATGGAATTTTCCAGGCAAGGATATTGGAATGGGTTCCATTTCCTATTCCAGGTATAAATAGGTAGGCCTTGCAAATAACTGGCATATATTCTGCAAGTCGTATCAATGGTAGCTTCAGTTGTGTGAATCATAATCATTTTTTAGTTTAATAATTATGAGTTTTAAGACGTGTGAATCACTTAGAACAGTGTCTGGCATGTGGTAAACAATAAATGACTGAAGTGTGAGAAACTTGGAGATTAGTTCACCCTCAGGGAAAATCCAGACTCCTTCTCCTGAATCATGAGCCCTGTAGGGTTAAGAAGAATCGGGCTTTGGAATCTGCTGGACCTGGTTTCAAACTTGACTCTGTTGTTTATTAGCTCTGGGACCTTGAGCAAGTTGCCCTTCTGTCCTGGTCAGGGATTGCTGGTTGCAAAGAATAGAAATGGGAAACCAGCTCAAGTTAAAAAGGAAATGACTGTAGGGCTATAGGGGATCTCAGGAAAGTGAACGGTGGAAAGCTATCTGCTGTGTATTCTTGTGCAGTCTGTGCCCCAGAAGAGGGAGCCAGCCTGAGGTGGGACTGAGATCCAGGCTGTACCACACTGTGGGGAGGAGAAGGAGTCAGGAGGGGCAGAGTGGAACCGGACCTCATGGGAACTAGGAAATCCTCAGCTTACTCTCCAACTTGCTGGCCTTTCAGGGTCTTGCATCTGCTTCTCTCTGAATCGGCTCCATTCTCCCAGGTCTCTCCATGGACTGCTTTTTTGTTTTTTCTTTTCCATGGTATCTCACTGCTCTCCAAAGCTGAAGTTCCTCAAGCCGTTGCCTTGCTGGGGAGCTGACTTACCTGGCCCTGACTCCAGTAGAACTTGTTTCAAATGTGCAGTATTGTCTAACTAGAATCTCTGGGTTCAGATTAGAGAGATAGAGAGAAAGAAGAGAGAGAGACAGACATCAGCCTATATGTTGGCTCCCGCTATTCAGGTGTCCATCCACAGTTACGGGGGAGAGGCCCTTGGCACTGAGGGGAGGAGGAGAATCCTCTTAGAATGTGAGCAGGGAGGTAAGAAATGGCATTTCTAGAAATTCTTTACCAAGTCTCATTGCTGTATTATGAAATGGGAATAAAAGGCCTGATTGCAGATCAAATGAGATAATCTGGTACCAATATATTAAACACCTCTATTACTTTCCTAAGGCTGCTGTAACAAATGAGCATGAACATGTGGCTTAAAAACAATGGGAACTTAGTCTCTCATAGTCAGGGAAGCCAGAAATCAACTCGACTTTGGAGGGAGCCACACTCCCTCCAAAGGCTCCAGGGGAGAATCCGTCTTTGCCTTTTCCAGCTTTGGCGGCTCCAAGTGTTCCTTGGCTTGTAGCGGCATCACTCTAGTCTCTGCCTTCATCTTCACATGGCCTTCTTTCCCCTTATGTCTCAAGTCTCCCCCTGCATTTCTCTTACAGGGACACTTGTCATCAGATTTAGGGCCCAGTTAGATAATCCAGAAAAATTCACCTTGAGATCCTTGACTTTATCACATCATCAAAACACTTTTCTCAAATAAGACAGCATCTGTAGATTCATGCGACAAGTTGACTCACTGGAAAAGACTCTGATGCTGGGAGGGATTGGGGGTGGGAGGAGACAGGGACAACAGAGAATGAGATGGCTGGATGGCATCACCAGCTCAATGGACATGAGTTTGAGTGAACTCTGGGAGCTGGTGATGGACAGGGAGGCCTGGCCTGCTGTGATTCATGGGGTTGCAAAGAGTTGGACATGACTGAGTGACTGAACTGAACTGATAGATTCTGGGGGGTTTGTGCATGTATCTTTGGGGACCATTTTTTCAGCCTAATACCATCTCTGACATAGCACCTGACTTATTATAAGAATTCATACATTGGACCATTATGATTCTCATGGACTCAATGATAGTGAAAGTCAGTTCTTGGCAGGCACAAGTACTTTTCTTCAGGTAACTTTGTCCAAATGGAAAGAAGCACCACTCTGTCAGAGGAAAAGACATGAGCAAGGGAGCATGCGATTGACAGTTAGTTGTTGAATGAAGTGGATCCCTCTCTCTTGGATTTTGGTTTCTTGGGGGCATTCTGTGACTCAAGGCAAGGAAGTCTAGTCTCTACATCTTAGTGAGAAAGTCAAGTCTCCACAGCAATGGAAGGAATATAGATTTTTGGTAAGAGGTCTTGGTCTTGGCTTTCTTTACAGCTGGTTCTATGACTTGGGGCAAGTAAATTAATCTCAATTTCCTCTTCTATAGAAAATGACGTAATTAACTCTAGGTATTGTAAAGAGGAAATACATGGAAAGTGACTTAAAATCATGTCCTTCTTCAGCTCAGTGCTTCATCTCTCTTTGAGTAAAAGTCAAGGTCCTTATGGTGACTTAGAAGGCCCTTCATCACTTGAATCTCTCCTATTTTAATGCCTGTTATTCTCTTCCTCATCCATCATCCTCCAACTCCTCTGACATCTGGCTGTTCCTCTAACACACAAGACACATCCTTATCTCAGGGCCTTTGCACTTGCTATTTCTTTGTCTAGAAAGCAATTTCTTCTGATAAGGAAAAGCATCACTTGCTCCCTTTCTTCCTTTAGGAGTTCACTCAGAAGTCATTTCTTCAGTGAAAGCTTCCCTGACCACTCTATGTAGAATATCTCCCTACTTCACTCCTACCCGACATTTTCTGTCCCCTTCTCTGTTCATATTTCTTTCTTCCTCACCGATTACTATCTAACACAGCAAACACCTATATACTTCCTGCCATCCCCACTGACATCTTTGTGAAAACAGCAATTACTGTTGTTGTTCACTGCTATATGCACAGTATCTAGTGCAATGTGTGCACATAGTAGCGTAAAATTAAAATTTGGTGAACTGATTGGAATGAATGATGGTTAGTTTCATTTTACTCTTGAGCTTCAACTTCCTAGTCTGCAAAATGGGAACTACAGTGCAGAGCATAGGCCAATATTACTTGCACAATATTACCTCCTAGAAGGCAAAGGCAATACTTGAGTTTGTATTTATACTATCACCTGACCTGGCACACAGGAAGCACAAGGGGCATATTGAATAAATGAGCAAATAAGTACATGACCATTTGTGATAGGAAAACAGAATGTGATGAAAATTCATAAAAGGTACTATGTTGATAATTAAGAACTCTTACTCCATAATAGGAACATCTTGGATTTTGATACCAATGCTTTACAAAGCCATTCATTAATTTGGCAAATCTTTACTTGCATCTTCTATGTTGTAGACACTTGTTTTAGGTACAGAGGTTATAAAGTTGAAAGGACACGGCTGCCACCTTAGAGTCACCTGCCACCTCAGGTGGGAAATGAACATGTGACAGGCTAGTTTGAGAACAGGGTGAGTGCCATGACTGCAAGAACAGAGGTTTATGGACCACGGCTTAGGAAAAATGACCACTTCAATTCAGGGTAGCTGAGGAGCTTCCTCAGAGGAGGAAGATTTGTAAGAAATCTGAAAGGGGTGAATTACTTTGCTGGGAAAGAAAGTGAGGAAAGGCTTCAATGGTCTGAGAGTTGTGTAAGGGTGTTTTGTTGCCATTGTCATCATCCTAACGACAACAATAGCTGCTAACATTTACTGAGTCTACACTGTGCTCCAGGCATAATCCTAATGTGTTAAATGCAAAATCTCTAAGCAGAGGAATAACCTACTAGAAATATGCATGGCATTTATCCCCAGACGTCCTATGGGTAGGTAGGTTTTGTTATCTTCATAAAGAAATGAGAGGCATGACTGTCATTCCCTTAGTGCTCTGACTAAACTGGTACCTAAATAACCCAATAAACCTAGAATTTACCTTTTGTTTTCTTTACAAGTTGTTTTATTTTCTTCTTAGCCTTCATCATTTTTTTTTTTAAACTTGTTCATAGCCTCTTCTTTCTCTCACTAGAAGTTAAGCTCAATGACAACAAGGACTTTGCTGGGTCCCTGATGTCATTGAGGCCCCCCATCAATATTTGCTGAGTATACCTTCACTGTTCACCTGAAACTATCACAGCATTGTTAATCTGCTATACCCCAATACAAATTAAAAAACTAAAAAGATATTTGCTGAATTTAAAGGAGGGAAAGAAAAGACTTTGTAGGGTTATTATATAGGATCATCAGTGAGTGATGACAGGCAAGTGTTTTCTTACAAACCAAGTGTATCTGATTTCTCATTTCCAGACAGCACAATTTAACTGGGATCCAGAGACGGTGGGCCTTATCCATGGATCTTTTTTCTGGGGTTATATTGTGACACAAATTCCAGGTGGTTTCATTTCAAATAAATTTGCTGCAAACAGGTAAGATAAATTGATTTAACATGAGTGCTACACAGATCATAATATGGCTTTGTGTGTTTTTATCAATTCTGAACAATTGACTCTCAATTTAGGGGTGCAGAATGAAAGATAGAAGTCATTCCTAAAGATATGGTTCACAGACATTGATCTTATATGATCCTGTTCTTAAGAATCTCTTTTTGTTTACTTTTTTGTTTAATCTAATCTATCTTACAATTCTTTAACTGATTATGTAGTTAAAAAAAAAAGCAACTGCATCTGAGTCTGGAGAAACAGTTTCTGGACCCTCAGTAACTCACTTGGTAACCTCTACTGAGTTCCTCCTTTTCCCTGGACCTCCATTTCCTCATCTGTGAAATGAAACATGGATTAGATTGTGTCTGAGTTCCCTTTGACCAGTGACATTCTGTGATGCTGTTTACTATGTTGATATTATCCTGTACTATGCTGGTTTTGTCATGTGAGTGGGAGGGGCTTGTCTCTGGACTGTAAGATGTCTTTCACACCCTTGTGATTCTATAGGAGGTATTTGAGCAAATAAAAGTAGGTCCAAGAAAAAATGAGCTGCCTCAAGGAGTAGTAGTTCTCTGTTACTAAAAGTATTCAATCTAAATATGATGGCCACTTGGGAGATATATGATATGTATATGTACTAGAAAAGGAGTGTACTAGGAGTATGCTAGTTATTTCCAGGTCATTTCTCATTGTAATTGACTTAACATATATGGATTTTGTGAAGTGTATATTTTATAAAGCAGTACTTTTCAAACTCTAAAACAGAACTCATTAGATGGTAACAAAATCAATAGTGATTTACCAATATCTATTTTTCTAAAAAGAGAGAGAAATAGAAGGAAAGATAATCAAATAGAATAGAAAATATCTTAGCTCATTACACATTTTGGAATCGTACTTTGGAAATTGTTTTGGTTACATCTGTGTGTATGAGTGTGTGTTGGGTTGCAATATAAAATTTATTTTGATTTATGGATCAAGGAAAAAAAGTCTGAAAGTCATATCCATATGTAAAGTCATTTCTATGAGCATGACTCATATTTGACTTATGTTCTTATCTAATTTGTGTCCTTTATTTATTGTCACTTGCCTGTTGTATTCTTCTTAAAAAGTGATAAAATCCTGGTTTCTATGGTCTTTGAAGTCACTATTCATACTTTTGCCCTAAAAGGAAATAACATATAATAAGATTTCCCAGAATATAAAAGATCTGAAATATCATTAGCATGTGTGAGAAAGAAATAAAATGATGCCATTCTCTTTCCTGGGATACTCCTATCCAGGCAAAGAGGAGACACACGGTACTTGGCTGAAAGCTAGGGAGCTGAGACAGGTACCCAGCCTGTCCTGTGCTTGACTGGTCCCAGGACACAGTATGCTTCTCAGATAGTGGTATCCCCATCTGCTAACATGAGGGCAGAACTGGGAAACAGGAGATACAACCCAAATGTGCAGAAGTATGAGGTAGTAGTCAGAATGGATTATTCAGGGAGAATCTAGAAGAATGGTGGGTCTCCAATAAGTTTACCTCATGAAGGTCAATCTCCAGCTTCTGGATCTTATCTAGGCAGAACGACCCTGTACTGCCCCAAACCTTCCCATTATTGGCCCAAGGACTGGAGCTTGGGAATCAAAGCAGCTCGACAGTCTAGCACGGCACACACCAGACCCTAACACATCTATTTCTCTATTAATTTATACAGTGATCTTCCATGAACTGGTAGATTTGTTCCTGATGTTTAACTAATGTGCCATATCTATGGTGGACCTGCCCAGTAACACGGTGTTTTGGTCCCTCAGGGTCTTTGGGGCTGCCATCTTCTTAACATCGACCTTGAACATGTTCATTCCATCTGCAGCCAGAGTGCATTATGGCTGTGTCATGTGTGTCAGGATTTTGCAAGGTTTAGTGGAGGTAAGAGACTCTTTTCCGAACAAATTTTGATATTGTTGGAGACAACACGATCTTTTAGAAATTTTAATTTTTGACGAAAACCTCCTTTATCAGTTTTCCTCTCTCCTACCTTGTCTGGCTATCTGAACTTTCTGGTTATGATTATAATTATGAATACTTTAATTAAAACTCCATGTGTGATTCCAAATTTATACACAATGAAGGATCATTTCACAGAGTGCAGAATTTCAGATGAGCCAGGAGTGATCTTAGAGGTAATTTAATCTAACCACTTCCGCTTAATAAATTTTGAAACTGAAGCCCAAAGGCTTCAGTTCACATAACCAAGGCTCTTTCCACTAAAACAATTTAAATGGATTTATTAATAAATCTGTAAATTTCCAGGGATGTAGTCTTACACAGAGATTTAACTTGATGAAGTGGGTAGTATAATATAGAACCAAAAGGTAAATATTTTGTACTCTGCTGGCCATACTGTGGTCTGTTGCAACTTCTTAACTCTGCCATTGTTTACAAAAGCAGCCAGAGATATATAAATGTGTGGGCATGGCTACTTTCCAGTGAAACTTTTTGGACACTGATATTTTTTATTTCATATGATTTTTGCATGCCAGGAAATGCAATTCTTTAAAAAAATTTTTTCCTGGTCACTTAAAAATTTAAAAACCATTCTTTGCTTGAGGGCTGGACAAAAACAGATCATGGGCCACATCTGGCCATAATTTGCTACCACCTGATGTAGAGAAATGTTTCCCAAACTCAGTCATTCACCTCTAACCATTGTCACTTTTGTCATATTCACACTATGATTCATACTGTTACTTGCCTATAGTTTTTCCCTGGTCAATTTACTTAAAAACAAGATGGGGAACACATGTATACCCGGGGCAGATTCATGTCAATGTATGGCTAAACCAATACAATAATGTAAAGTAATTAGTCTCCAATTAAAATAAATAAATTAAAAATAAATAAAATAAAGTAAAGCAAAATAAAAGAACCTCATCACAAGCAACAATATTTTTGATATCATGGGTTTAATGTGCTAGTTATAGTTTTCTAAAGCATATTAGAATATATATGTAACAGTGATAATAAAAAATGTAGGTTGCTTTAGTACTTTAAATCCAATTATTATCCCACTGGAGGGACATATACCATACTTTGGAAAATACTAACACAGTAGAAAGAACATAATATTAGCAGTCCTGAAGACAAGAATCTAGTCACTTAATGGCTGTCAGCCTCAGATTCCATATCTTTAAACGAGAGCATGGATCAGCTGATTGTGGAAATCCATTTCCACACTGATATTAAATAATAATATGAAATATGAAGACCCACTTCCCTATTCCCCACCTTGCTTACCTTTGAGCTAGTATTTGAATTTTAGCATCTCTGCTGTGAGTCAAAATAGCTGACATATATTATTTAGTTTCTGTGAGTTGGGCTTTTATATTGTAGTGTTAAAGAGGCAAAGTCCAAGTTCTAAACACGAAAAGAAACGGGAGTCAAATCAAATCATCCATTTTCAACTGTTTTGCCAGGGTGTGACGTACCCAGCATGTCACGGGATGTGGAGTAAGTGGGCACCACCTTTGGAGAGAAGCAGACTGGCTACAACCTCCTTTTGTGGTGAGTGTATTGGAATAATAGCAAATTTTATATAGGAATGCTTTTGGCTTTAGGTGAAGACCTTGCTAAATAGAATTAATTTTTTTCACATAACAGAAGTCCAAAGGTGAATGGTTGGTTGCTTGTGTTGATTCTGCTGGCCTGTAATCTATCCAGGGCCTGTGCATGTTCCAGGTTTCTACTCCACTGTCCTTAGAGTGATAACATGCCTTCATGCATATTCCTCATGTTCCCTAAATGGCCACCACAGTTCCAGGCATTAAGTCCACACTAAAGGCAGAAAGAAGAGGGGATGGGTGTCCTAACCACCTCTATTCCTTTCATCAGGAAAGAAAAGGCTTTCCCAATCTCCCTAACAGGCTTCCATTCTTATTTGCTTGGTCCTAACTGTGTCACAGGCTTTACTAACTGCAGAGAAAGCTGGGAAAGCCAGTGCCTAGCTTTTCTAACATCTTTAATAGAGAAAAGTAAGAAAAAAGTCATTGGAAGTGGTTGTAGGGTTAGCCAACAAATATTTCCCAAAGTTGAAAGTAGAAGATATAGAATAGTTAAGGCCCCAGTCCTCTTCTTTTTACAAATGGAGAAAATAAAACTAAAATTTAAAATCTCATTTCATTGAACTAAAACAGAAGTCCAATGACTTGCTCAAGATCACATAGCTACCAAAGAATGGAGCAGGAGCTAGAACATTGGATTCTTGATTCAGAGCTTTCCTCACCACACACTACTTTGTACACACTGTCATCAGTTCAGTTCAGTTCAGTTCAGTCGCTCAGTCATGTCCGACTCTTTGCAATCCCATGGACTGCCGCACACCAGGCCTCTCAGTCCATGTCCTCCCATCACCAACATCCGGAGCCTACTCAAACTCATGTCCATTGAGTCGGTGATGCCATCCAACCATCTCATCCTCTGTCATCCCCTTCTCCTCCCACCTTCAATCTTTCCCAGCATCAGGGTCTTTTCAAATGAGTCAGCTCTCTGCATCAGGTGGCCAAAATATTGGAATTTCAGCTTCAACATCAGTCCTTCCAATGAATATTCAGGACTGATTTCCTTTAGGATGGACTGGTTGGATCTCCTTTCAGTCCAAGAGACTCTCAAGAGTCTTCTCCAACACCACAGTTTAAAAGCATCAATATTTTGGTGCTCAGCTTTCCTTATAGTCCACCACTCACATCCATACATGACTACTGGAAAAACCATAGCTTTGACTAGACAGTCCTTTGTTGGTAAAGTAACGTCTCTGCCTTTTAATATGCTGTCTAGGTTGGTCATAGCTTTTCTTCCAAGGAGCAAGTATTTTTTAATTTCATGGCTGTAGTCACCATCTGCAGTGATCTGTCAAAGAGACCACTTAATCAACTTTTGCTATTATCTTCCAGAAAAAAAAAAATGAAGAGGACATCATCCATTTTACCCAAAAGCAAATTAATAGCCCTTAAGTACTGATGTGACTTTAACTCCTGGATCTCCAAATTTCACCTTGCTAAGGTTGCCTCATTTGAAGCCATGCCTTTAGGACTGGCCCCTCTATGAATCTCTGAGAGTAATCAGTGTTCAGAAGACTCTACTAGGTACCCATCAATATTTGAACAAGAACAGCATGTGCTGCCACCAATATTTTCAAATATTTTTTTAATGCAGGAAGAGGCCAAAGAAGACAAAAGTGACTTAGGCCACAAAAGTTAACAATGGGCCCACACAGAATTAGGATCATAATTTAGATCTGCTTAGTTTTTCAAGCTAGCATATCTTTCCTAACACAAGCTAACCTGTACATTTTAGTTAAGGAGGAATCTTTACTTCTCTGAATATATTTATTTATTTTCCCTCTCCTTCTTTGGGGCTTCCCTGATAGCTCAGACATTGAAGAATCTGCCTGCAATGCAGGGACCTGGATTCGATCCCTGGGTCGGGAAAATCCCCTGGGGAAGGAAATGGCAACCCACTCCAGTATTCTTGCTTAGAGAATTCCATGGACAGAGGAGCCTGGTGGGCTACGGATCATGGGGTCACAAAGAGTTGAACACAGTTAAGTGACTAACACTTTCACTTTCTCTTCTTTACCTGCACAAGTAGTAGTAGTGCTAGCAGCAGCAATAGGAGTAATAAATAAAGGATAATAATAATAAATAAATAATAAATAAAGGATAATAAATAAATAATAATAAATAACAGATCCCAGGAAATTTGGCATGAAACATTCACCCATGTGCCTATTTTGTGTCTCATTTGGAAATGCACGCACAGCTGAGATGCCTTTACATCTTTAGTCTCCGCCATCCTTAGGAACCATTTTTGTCCTCTTGCTTGCAGTTCAAGATCAACTCCACCTCCCCTACTGATCTTATACCAACTCTAGAAGAATGTAAGATTCTGCCCCACCTGACCTTGACCTATTTTCTTCCGATGATTTACTTATAAGGCCTTTTATTTTGATTTGCCAGCAAATAAGAACAACTAGCAGCCACTCCCCATTCTTAGTGTGTTTATAGCCCTAAAATGGCTAATTTAAGAAATGATATGATGCTCAAGGAAAGTTATCTGATCAAGGTCACAGGCTTTATTGCATTTCCCACCTAAGGTGTGGCCTTGGTTTCTAAGAAGAGCACAGCAAAAATGTCATTAGAAGTGAACCCAGGCTTGGGGATAAATGATTCTTATACTTAAAAAGTATTGCAGTTGGAAGAGTCTTTAGAAAACATCTAGTCACATTCATTGTTTTATTTTTTTAATTAATTTTAATTTTTAAAGAAATAAAGCTGGCTTTATTCAAAGACATAGCTTTTTGGTTTTGTTTTCCCCTAGTTTTATTGAGATGGAAGAGACATACAGCACTGTTTACATTTCGGGTGTTCAATGTAATGATTTGACTTACATACATCATGAAATATTTGTGACAATAGGTTTAGTGAATGTCATCATATCACACAGATACAACATCAAAGAAATAGGCAAAAAATCTTTTTTCCTTGTGATGAGAACTCTTAGGATTTACTGTCTTACCAACTTTCATTTACAACATACATCAGTGTTAGTTATCTTTATTATGTTGTATGATACACCCCTAGAACTTACGTATACTTGGCAATTTGTACTTTTTGATTGCTTTCATATGATTCCCCCTCTACCCACCCCTGCCTCTGATAGCCATAAATCTGAATTCTTTTTCTAACTCCATTGTTTTATAGTAGAGGAGGCTGATGCTCAGGGAGGGGGAAAAAAGATATAAATTCTCATGGAAATTGCGGACAGAACTGCGGACTCTCTCATCCCCAGTTCAGCTACTCCTCTCAGTCTATGCCATTCAATAAGCCCCCTCCTCTTCCTCTGTGGTGACCACACAGAGGGATCAAGGTGCAGTTAGGGCAATATGGGCGGAGAGCCCTATAGGGTATGCTCAGGACCGATGGGTGTGATAGGAGATCACATTCAGCCACGTTTGGAAGGATGAGGAAAAGTTGTCTAAAAGACAGGAGAGGACAATTTCAAGCTGTAAAATTTCCTCAATGGAAGAATGCTTCCTGCTATGAGGAATTATTGGCTATTGTTGAATGGAAGAAGTAGGACTGAATTATTAAACAGTTAAGGTTAATGGCTTTGGATTCCTGCAGACCTAGATTCTGGTCACTCACAACCATGTGACCTCAGGAAATTTACCTTCCATTCCAAGCATTCTTGTAAAATGGGGATGACACCAGTACCAATGTTACCAGGTTGAAAAAAAGGTTAAATAAAATTAGGGGTCCAGAGTACTCAGCACAATGCTAGAAATCACACAGAAAGCAACTCAATGCATCTTTTATTCAGTTCAGTTCAGTCGCTCAGTCATGTCCAACTCTTTGTGACCCCATGAATCGCAGCACACCAGGCCTCCCTCTCCATCACTAACTCCCGGAGTCCACCCAAATCCATGTCCATTGAGTCAGTGATGCCATCCAACTATCTCATCCTCTGTCGTCCCCTTCTCCTCCTGCTCTCAATCTTTCCCAGCATCAAAGTCTTTTCAAATGAGTCAGCTCTTCGCATCAGGTGGCCAAAGTATTGGAGTTTCAGCTTCAACATCAGTCTTTCCAATGAACACCCAGGACTGATCTCCTTTAGGATGGACTGGTTGGATCTCCTTGCAGTCCAAGGGACTCTCAAGAATCTTCTCCAACACCACAATTCAAAAGCATCAATTCTTCTGCACTCAGCTTTCTTTATATTCCAACTCTCACATCCATACATGACCACTGAATAAACCATAGCCTTGACTAGATGGACCTTTGTTGGCAAAGTAATGTCTCTGCTTTTTAATATGCTATCTAGATTGGTCATAACTTTCCTTCCAAGGAGTAAGCGTCTTTTAATTTCATGGCTGCAATAAGCATCTGCAGTGATTTTGGAGCCCCCCAAAATAAAGTCTGACACTGTTTCCACTGTTTCCCCATCTATTTGCCATGAAGTGATGGGACTGGCTGTCATGATCTTAGTTTTCTGAATGTTGAGCTTTAAGCCAACTTTTTCACTCTCCTCTTTCACTTCATCAAGAGGTTCTTTAGTTCTTCTTCACTTTCTGCCATAAGGGTGGTGTCATCTGCATATCTGAGGTTATTGATATTTCTCCTGGCAATCTTGATTCCAGCTTGTGCTTCTTCCAGCCCAGCGTTTCTCATGATGTACTCTGCATATAAGTTAAATAGACGGTTATCCCCTGACCCTCCCCATTTGCATCATCTAAACTGGAGCTCCCACCTCCCACTCCCAGGGTATTTGCTCCAGGAAAGCCTTCTCCACACCCACAGAGGAATCAGATCTGTAGCTCTTCTTTATAGATAATATGTCCTGGAACCTTTGCCTTATCCGTCTGAGGAAGTCTGAGGTTAAAAAAATTAAAAGTGCTCTATCATTCTGTATACAATAGCAGCAGTAATAGTTGATGTTTGAAAGTGAAAGTGTTAGTCCCTCAGTCGTGTCTGACTCTTTGCCATCCCATGGACTGTAGCCCACCAGGCTCCTCTGTCTATGGGGTTCTCCAGGCAAGAATACAGGAGTGGTTGCCATTTCCTTCTCCAGGGGATCTTCCTGATCCGGGGATCAAACCCACGTTTCTTGCATTGCAGGCAGATTCTTTTACTACTAGCACCAGCTGAGAAGCTCTAAAAAGCAGCCCTCTTGGCTTGGTTCCACTGGGACTCAAACCCAGGACCTTCTCTGTGTAGAGCAGATGTGATAACCACTATGCTAGTTGGTGTTTATGTAACATTTAATTAGAGCACCTTTGCTCCTCGAAACAACCTGGTAAGACAGAGATTTCACTTCCATCTGAAAAAAATGATTTGGAGGAATTGAGAGACTTCCTCAGGGCTTCTGATGTTCAGATCCGGGATTCCAGGTCAGGCCTTTCATAGCTAGCTGGGCCCAACTTGGAAAGACGGGATTTAATTTCTTTGTCTGGAAGCTCTCCAAGCTCCCATTTCCTGAAGATCTACCTTAGCACTGGGTATGGGATACAGCATTTCCTTTTGCTGCTCACTTGTGCTGAAGCAAGAATTTTTTCCACTCATACCCAGAGGGAATTTCATATAGTAATTTTTTTGATTCAGTTAATATTTATTGGGAGTTCGCGGGGCTCGTGTCTCTCCACCAGATATCATAGAGCTTCAGGAGATAGTGAAGGTGAGGTCACTGCCTCTAACCCTTGTTATCTTGTCCAGACAAGATAAACATCCACACACAGGTAAGTATTTACAAGGTTAGGTATTTCAAAGTAAGAAACTAAAAAATGTACCCATTTAGGAGGCAGATGAAGACAGTAGCTATCCTGGTCATCCTGCCATCCTGAAATTTAACAGTTTTCTGGTATTAAAAAAAAAAATTGAGATGCTAAAAAGCATGATCCTTTCATAGTTTGAAGTTCCTTATTTAAAGACCTAGGTGAATTATATATCAATATAATTATATCTCAATAAAACTGGGAGAAGAAAAAAAATTTTAAATAAAGACCTAGGTGATAATCCTTCTGAATTGTGAACCCTGAGAGATAGATACATGAATGCTTTCACTTTCTTTCTTTCTTTTTAATGTTCTGGCTATTTATTTACTTATTGGCTGTACCCCAAGCATGTGATTGAGGGTGGGAGGAGACGGGGATGACAGAGAATGAGATGGCTGGATGGCATCACCGACTCGATGGACATGAGTTTGAGTGAACTCCGGGAGTTGGTGATGGACAGGGAGGCCTGGTGTGCTGTGATTCATGGGGTCGCAAGGAGTCAGACACGACTGAGTGACTGAACTGAACTGAACTGAAGCATGTGGGATGTTAATTTCCTGACCCGGGATTGAACCCCTGCCCCCTGTAATGGAAGCACGGAGTCTTAACCACTGAACCACCAGGGAAGTCCCTGTTCCTTCACTTTCTGTCTTCAGCACCCAATATTGTGCCTGGTTGAATTTTTCAGAGTTCTGTCACATTTTTCTCATTTTTTTAATTCCATTTTCTTGTAAATCCAAATCGAGGTGCCTGAGCCATCTCTGTCTAATCTTTCCATGGAGTCTGGATGAAGTTAAAAGGGTATCCTGGAGACCTTTCTCTCCTGGAAGCCTGTTTTAGGCACAGTGGGAGTTGGCCAGCTCCCCTGCACAGAGGCATCCTAACTCCCAATCAGTGTGATTGGTCTTCACGTTGACTGCTGAACTCTAAACGGGTTGGATGGGCTTGCCTGACGACTGGTAAGTTTCCTTCAACTTTCCTTGTCCTAGGTTCCTATGCAGGAGCAGTGATTGCCATGCCGCTGGCTGGGGTGTTGGTCCAGTACATTGGATGGGCCTCTGTCTTTTATATTTATGGTGAGTGATTTGATTTATGAGTTCCCATGGGTAACTGGGCTTCCCGGGTGGCTCGGTGGTGAAGAATCCCCTGCCAATTCAGGAGCTGCAGGAAATGCAGGTCTAATCCCTGGGTCAGAAAGATCCCCTGGAGGAGGGAATGGCAATCCACTTCAATATTCTTGCCTGGAGAATCCCAGGGACAGAGGAACCTGGTGGGCTACAATCCATAGGGTCACAAAGAGTTGGACAGGACTGAAGTGACTGAGCACACACGCACACATGGGTAATTGATAGATATGGCATTTGACTATCTAATGGGGTTGGCTTAAGAGTTTACTGTATGAAAATAGGGATCACTAAGACAAGTTTATCACGTAAATGGAATACTTGTCTAACGATGATTCATTTAATGTGTATATAAAAGTTGAATTTCTTAATGAGCAGAACATAATCTTTCTTTAAATACCAGCTAATAACATAATGACAGGAAAAATCAACCAAATGCTTTCTCCTAGCTGAATATAGTGCCATTTGAGAATACTTTGAAATTTGACAAAATTTCGAGATGAAAGAAAATCAAGCCTTTTGTTTTTCAATTGCAGGTATTTTGGGGATTATTTGGTATGTGTTTTGGCTGCTGCAGGCCTATGAGTGTCCAGCAGCTCACCCATCAATATCCCAGGAGGAGAGGACCTATATAGAGACAAGTATAGGAGAAGGAGCCAACTTGGTTAGTCTCAGTGTAAGTAGAGAGGGAGAGATGAAGACTTCCCTCTTTTTTTATGAGTATTTCTTTCAGTTATTGTGTTAGCCTCATAAGAAAAATAATCTGTCAGTATATTCACTAAAAATCTCACTGTATTTTCACTTTCTAGAAATTTAATACACCATGGAAAAGATTTTTCACGTCATTGCCAGTGTATGCAATCATTGTGGCCAATTTTTGCAGAAGCTGGACATTTTATTTGCTGTTAATAAGTCAGCCTGCTTACTTTGAAGAGGTCTTTGGATTTGCAATAAGTAAGGTAAACATACAGATTCTTGAACTTTAAATCTCTTGCTTCTACTGCGAAAATCTTTGCTTGATAAAATAATTACATTACTGATCAAAATTCACAACAGTTCTGTGACACCTAATACCCTGGAGGTCAGACAAGTTATGCATTCTACGCACAATATACATAGCTAT
The DNA here is from genome assembly GCF_049115385.1 of Moschus berezovskii. Lineage (NCBI taxonomy): Eukaryota > Metazoa > Chordata > Mammalia > Artiodactyla > Moschidae > Moschus > Moschus berezovskii. Next base: position 68,924,435 of record NC_142465.1, read on the forward strand.
CTAATTTCTTCTTAGTAAGGATCAGAGCTGTATTAAGATGCTTTTAAAGATTTATATTCTCCCCATTCTCAAAGTGTTTCTGAAGCTGACTCAAGAACTGCATATTAGGCAAGGATCAAAGATTTAAGGGTGCGAGATTTTTTTTTCCTATAAATTATTCAGGGAGGAGCAGAAAGAACCTGAGAGCTCATTTTGCAGATCACAGTCATAGCACTAATGACCAGTACTTTATGGTTTAGAAAGAACCTTTTTCAATGTCCCCAACCATTGCTATTAGGTTGCCTGTGTTGCAGGTAGGAAGAGTGTGGATGGTAAAACATAAGCTGTCATCCTAAAAGTATTAAGTCTCCTTCCCACAGGACAAAGAACAGAGGCATAGTAGAGGTAGATATATGCATAGCTACGGTACTGTCAGAGGTGACAATGGAAGAGCTAGCACAACCAGTAGTGGCTGCCATCAGGGAGCACTCACTCTGTGCCAAGAGTCTAACTGCCATGTGCCAGGTTGTTAAACACCCACTGGGTACTGGGGCCTCTGTGAACGATTTTAAGAATAGACCTACCCATCTCAAGGAGCTTCCTATCTGGTAGAGGAGACGAGTAGGTCTGTTCTTAAAGTTCATTCATTCGTTGTTTATTCATTACAAAATTCAGGCCTGTCTCAGTCCCGTATAATTAGATGATTAAATTTGGCGGTGAGGGTGAGGGGTTCAGTGCAGATGGTGAGGGTGTTAAAGAAGTACATCTCTCAGAAGTAGCTAAAAACAGCTCACTGTTTCTTTTCATTCTAGGTGGGTCTCTTGTCAGCAGTCCCACACATGGTTATGACGATCATTGTGCCTATTGGAGGACAACTGGCTGATTATTTAAGAAGCAGAAAAATTTTGACCACAACTGCTGTCAGAAAAATCATGAACTGCGGAGGTACTGTGGATTTCATAGGTGGCTTAAGCAGCTTTTATATAATGAGATGAAACTGAATTGCAAGCCATATTTTTGAGGTTACGTCTAACCTCATTTAGCCTGTACTTGTGCAACCTGAGATATGACAATTTGGGAATTCCTTGGTGCTCCAGCGGTTAGAACTCTGTGCTCTCACTGACAAGGGCCTGGGTTCAATCCCTGGTTGGGGCACTAAGATGTGGGGTACTATTTTGGTCATGTGGCCAAAAAAGAGATATTTTTTAAAAAGAATGACAGGGAAACCTGGCGTGCTGCTATTCATGGGGTCTCAAAGAATCGGATATGACTGAGTGTCTGAACAACAACATAGATGATGGAAAGTGAGGTAAAAAAAATCCTAGTCTGGCTGAATTGGTTGCCTATGTGAACTTCACGTTGTTTTAATATGAAATGAAAAAAATTCTCAGACCTTTCAATTCTAGTTCTTGTCAGCTTGGACTAGTTTCACTTCCTAGGATCCCTTGATTACCCATAAAGTTTAAATTTTATCCTTCAGCTCCTGAAACATTCAGTCCTAGCATTTTCACTGTAGATAGGAGTCACTAATGCTGTTAAATAATTTTTCTTTCTTTGAAAGTCTACTATTTGGCAAAAATCTTTTTTTTTTCTTATTGATGAATCAATGTATCATTTATAGGTTTTCTTCACACAATGTCTTTATTCTAATTCTTTTGGGGGAATTAACTTTCTGGTTCCACTTTTCTGATAGTGTTAAGGGAAGTTTGAGCCATGTGCCTTGTTGTGTAAGACAGGGCAGTTCCAAAACACAAATAGTATACAATGGTATGTGTGTGTGTATTTTCTCAGTCATGTCCAACTCTTTGCCACTCCCTAGACAATAGCCTGCCAGGCTCCTTTGTCCATGGAATCTTCCAGGCAAGAATACTGGAGTGGGTTGCCATTTCCTTCTCCAGGGGATCTTCCTGACTCGAGGATTGAACCCACTTCTCCTGCATCAGCAGGCGGATTCTTTACCACTAAGCTACCTGGGACACCCTTATACCATTACTACTTGTTATTAATTTTGTTTCAATAACTTAAACTATATACAGGGGAAAATAACCTGCCAATGCAGGAGACGCAAAAGACACAGGTTTGATCCCTGGGTCAGGAAGATCCCCTGAAGGAAGAAGTGGCAACCCACTCTAGTATTCTTGCTGGAATAATCCTGTGGACCAAGGAGCCTGGGGGGCTTCTGTCCATGGGGTCACAAAGAGTTGGACATGACTGAAGCGACTGAGCATGGATGCACGGTTCTTTTCAGTTGCTCAGTTGTGTCTAACTCTTTGCGACCCCATGGACTGCAGCACTCCAGTCTTCCTTGTCCATCACCAACTCCTGGAACTTGCTCAGACTCATTTCCATTGAGTCAGTGATGCCACCCAACCATCTCATCCTCTGCCGTCCCCCTCTCCTCCTGCCTTCAATCTTTCCTAGCATCAGGGTCTTTTCTAAGGAGTCAGTTCTTTGCATCAGGTGGGAGGTTCAGCTTCAGCATCAGTCCTTCCAACGAATATTTAGTACGGATTTCCTTTAGGGTTGACTGATTTGATCTTGCTGTCCAAGGGACTCCGGCATCACAGTTCAAAAGCAACAGCAACAGTTCTTTGGTCCTTAGCTTTCTTTATGATCCAACTTTCACATCCATATATGACTACTGGAAAAATCATAGCTTAGGCTAGACAGTCCTTTGTCAGCAAAGAAATGTCTCTGCTTTTTAATATGCTGTCTAGGTTTGTCATAGCTTTTCTTCCAAGGAGCAAAATTCCATGGCTGTAGTTACCATATGTAGTGATTTTGGAGCCTTAGGAAATATAGTCTGTCACTGTTTCCCCATCTATTTGCCATGAGGTGATGGGACATCACTGGATGCCCAGTAATGGTATAAAGTCCACAGTTTAAAAAAAATATTGATTAATTAAAATTTAAAAACTTTTAAATACAATTTTTGAAGCTTTTGTTCCATTTAGAATTGTTACAAAATAGTGACTACTTTCTTCATGTTGTATAATACATCCTTGAGCCTATCTTACACCCAGTAGTTTGTATCTTCCACTCCCCTACCCGTATACTGTTCCTCCCTCTCTCCATCCCCCCACTGGCAAGCAGTAATTTATTCTCTACATCAGTGAGTCTGTGAAGCTCACAGTTTAAAAAGCACCTCTGTGCCCATAATTTCACTGATTCTCTTTAGATGACCATCTAAAACAATCATTGATGCTGCCCTATTTCTATAATAGTTTTGAAGAATGGATTCAGAAAGGTAAGCAACTTATTAAGTTGCTTACAAAAGCAACTTACAAAAAAGTGCCTTGGCTTGTATTTTAATCTTGATTTTCCTTTCTTTCCTTTGCATTAATTATCAAGTTCCCACTATATACTTGCCAGGCTCTGTACTATATCCATGGTACCTTCCCTGGATAATACCACAGTTTTGTTGGGGGAGGCAGAAACACAAATGAAAAACTACAGGGCAATGCTGAAAAATTCTGTGAAATGAGTAAGAAGAAGGAGATGTCAGCTTCACTGCTGGTGAGTGGCAGGGTTGTCAGCTTCCTAAGTAAAGCAATATTTGAACTGGACTTTAAAGAACAGTAAGATTTCTCCAGAAATGAGAAGTAAGTGATACGAGAAGAATACTGCAGGTGAAGGAACACTCTGTGGAAATACAGTACGGGCACAAAACAGTGTTGTGATCAGGAAATGGTAGAGAGATGTGTGCAACAGTAGAGGGCTTTCCATGGGCTTCGGATAGTGAGCAACGGGGTAAGAGTGACAGAAAATGAAACTGGGACAGCAGGAGGAATTTATTATAGACACTGTACTTATAGTATGGAACCACTGACAAACATTTTAAGTAAAGGGACAACTTATCAGATTTGTAGTTTCTAAAAATAATGATCCAGAGAATGGATCAGAGGAAAAAGAGATGGGAAAACCAGTAAAGAGGTTTTTGAAGTTGTCTGAGTGAGAGGTAGTGGAGTCCAGAACTAAGACAATGGTAGGGGAAGGAAAAGCAGATATTTCTAAGGCCATTGTCATGGATTCTTATCTGAAAACTGAAGAAGAGAAAAAAGTCCAAGTTGATTCTGAGATTTCTGCTTTGAACATTCGATTACCATTTGTTGAGTCATGCCCATGGCTGGCAGTCATGCTCAACACCTTATATACCCAGTTTCATTTAATCTTCCAATGCTCCGAGGTTGTATTATGAGCTTTTGGCGGGGAGGAATGAGGAATCTAAGAGATGAAGTGCTCATCCAAGATCACACCCTTAGTGATTTTGAGATGGAATCTGAACCCAAGGAGGCCTATCTGATAAAGTCTGGGTTCTAAACACAGGCGGATAAATTAATTGAGAGAAGAAGGAAGAGTGTGGTGGTGGGTTTTTGGTCTGTTTTTGAGTGAATACTGGGGACAGAGACTTGATTTGGGCCTGTTATCTTTGAGGTAACTCAGAGGACAATCGGGTAGTGATGTCTGGAATCAGTATACAGTCTCTGGGATGAAGCATTATTTCACTGTCTTCTACCTCCCAGGGTACTTCCTGTCCCTGGAAATAGTACTTATATCATCTTTCCATCTGCTATCAGCTGAACACGTGTGTGTTTTTGTGTGTTGGTGAGAAAGATCTTCATCATTTCCTTACCCTTTTTTATTGTGCTGGATTCACTTATTTTGAATGAAAGGAGCAAAAAGTATTTCTGTCCTACTGTATTTCATGTGCAAATATCTCATGGCATTGTAAAGAGGCCTGAAAGCTTGGCAAACTTCTGAAAAGGAAGAATTTTGCCTATGCTTTACCGGTGGTGAGGCTCTGCTTTTTGTTTCATATATTCACTACTGCTTTCTAATCACTTTTGGCAATAATAATACTATTTTATTTTTAAATTTTATTTTTGTTTCATTTTCTGTGAGAGACCATCACTTGTGTAATCAATGGAGAATCACTGATGGTCTTAGAAATGGTAGGGGGAACTACCCATGAACAACTGGTAATAAACATTCCTCATCCCATGGGTATCATTGTACCTCCTGGGATTATTCAGTGTTCAAGGCACACCAGGAAATTGTTGGAAAGCTCACAGAACACCTGCGTAATATTAGCAAAGTCGTATAGTCAAGAAATATCCCTATAAGATTGTAAATATTGTGCCAGAATATGTGTACTAAAAGCTTGGGTCCGTGAAAATAGATTCTTTTTGATACATTCATGAACTTGGGCTGACTGACATGAAAATGACATTTTCCCCTGCTGTTTCCATTCACAGGTTTTGGCATGGAGGCAACCCTGCTCCTCGTGGTTGGCTTTTCCCATACCAAAGGAATGGCTATCTCCTTTCTGGTGCTTGCTGTAGGATTTAGTGGTTTTGCTATTTCAGGTAAAGTGTCCTTTGGATTTCCAAATCTTTTCCATAGATTCAGCAAGACTTGGGAGAAAGGAAAGAAAGGATATTGAGCATCTACCTTTGGCAGCCAGACCATTCCCAAGGATCAGGGCCACTGGCTAGAGATTTTCATCTAGTGGGGATGATTTTGAATATCACTGAGAACTGGGCTTAGGAGCCCAGCCAAGCTGGAATTATCACTACTTTCTCCATCCTGGGAAAGACAACATGCTGGTGCCCTCTCTGGGGCATGGGCAGAATGTGTGTTGCTGGGAAAGTGGCACCTTCATACTTCAGCACCAGGCCACCTGACCTAACAGAGGCTCTTGTGACTTTTTTGATTCTCACTTCCTACAGGAGAACTGCTAACATTAACTCACAATCAAATGATGTAGTCATTTGACATAAAGTTATAGAATCAGAAGGGCTTCCCAGGTGGCGCTAGTGGTAAAGAATCTGTCTGCCAATGCAGAAGGTGGCAGGAATGTGGATTCAGTCCCTGGGTTGGGGAGATCACCTGGAGGAGGAAATGGCAACCCATTCCAGTATTCTTGCCTGGAAAATTGCAAGGACAGAGGAGCCTGGTGGGCTACAGTCCATGAGGTCGCAAAGAGCTGGCATGACTGAGAATGTGCATACACACACATAGAATCAGAAAGTTTTAAGGATAGAATTTTTCTTTAGTTTTCTGTCTTCTCCATGGCTTTCATTTTCTAAACAAGGACATGCAGGTCCAGAGAGGTGATGTGACTTGCTAAGCCAGCAAGACTTAAGAAGAATAGTAATGATGATGTGAGCTAACATTGATCAGGCACAAACTCTGTGCTGGGGGCTGTTCACAGCCCACTCTGTGTATTAATCCCTGCAATTCTAACAGCTACCCTAGGGCCTTCAGTCTCCCCATTTTATAGGAGCAGAAACCAGCTACTGTATGAGAGGTAACAGTGCTAGCATATTACAGACTTCAGAAGTTCCCTGTGCAAAACTGGGTGAAAAAGTAAAACTTACAGATTTTTTTTCCTATCTTTAAAAGAGATTGTAATACTAAAAACTGTCATTTAACGGAACACTTGACATGTGTTGCATCTCTGACAACATTGGGAAGCAAATGATATTACCATTATTTTACTGAGGAATAACTTAAAGCTCAGGAAAATGAAGGACTTTCCTATTGTTACACAACTGGAGACAAAGGAAGAACTAAGGTGCAGTCCTGCCTGGTCTTCATGCCTGAGCTCTTTCCATGATTCTGGGCTGTCTTAAAGGTCAAACAGGGTGATAACATCCTAGAACAGAAAAGCACCCAACCTCTGGTCAAAACTACTCTTAAGGCAGGGCCTCAAAATACAGCTGACCCTTGAATGATGTGGGGGTTATGGTGCTGATCCCCCACCCCACATAGTCAAAAATCTGACTATACCGGAGTGGGTAGCCTTTCCCTTCTCCAGGGAATCTACCCAACCCAGGGATTAAACCAGGGTTTCCTACATTGCAGGTGGATTCTTTACCAGCTGAGCCACAAGAGAAGCCCAAAATACTGCAGTGTGTAGCCCATCCCTTCTCCAGTGGAACTTCCCAATCCAGGAATCAAACCAGGGTTTCCTGCATTGCAGGCAGATTCTTTACCAACTGAGCTATGAGGGAAACCCTCCTCTATAAAGTATTCCTCTGCATCCTGGGTTTTGTTGTATCCTTGATTTTGCATCTGAGGATTCAGTCAATCAACCACAGATCCTGTGCATGTGTGCTTGCATGCTTAGTTGCTTATCTGATTTTTTGTGACCTTGTGAACTATACCCTGCCAAGCTCCTCCATCCATGGAATTTTCCAGACAAGAATACTGGAGCAGGTTGCTATTTCCTCCTCCTAGCGATCTTTCAGAGAAGGCAATGGCAAGACACTCCAGTACTATTGCCTAGAAAATCCCATGGATGGAGGAGCCTGGTAGGCTGCAGTCTGTGGGGTCACTAAGGGTTGGACATGATTGAGCGACTTCACTTTTCACTTTCACACATTGGAGAAGGAAATGGCAACCCACTCAAGTGTTCTTGCCTGGAGAATCCCAGGGATGGGGGAGCCTGGTGGGCTTCTGTCTATGGGGTCACACAGAGTCGGACATGACTGAAGTGACTTAGCAGCAGCAGCAGCAGCGATCTTTCAGAGAAGGCAATGGCAAGCCACTCCAGTACTATTGCCTAGAAAATCCCATGGATGGAGGAGCCTGGTAGGCTGCAGTCTGGGGGGTCGCTAAGGGTCGGACACGACTGAGCGACTTCACTTTTCGCTTTCACACATTGGAGAAGGAAATGGCAACCCACTCAAGTGTTCTTGCCTGGAGAATCCCAGGGATGGGGGAGCCTGGTGGGCTTCTGTCTATGGGGTCACACAGAGTCGGACACGACTGAAGTGACTTAGCAGCAGCAGCAGCAGAGATCTTTCTGACTCAGTGATTGAACCCATGTCTCCTGCTTCTCCTGCAATACTTTAGTATTTACTGCTGCTGCTGCTGCTGCCGCTAAGTTGCTTCAGTCATGTCCAACTCTGTGCAACCCCATAGATGGCAGCCACCAGGCTCTGCCGTCCCTGGGATTCTCCAGGCAAGAATACTGCAGTGGGTTGCCATTTCCTTCTCCAGTGCTTGAAAGTGAAAAGTGAAAGTGAAGTCGCTCAGTTGTATTCGACTCTTAGCGACTCCATGGACTGCAGCCTACCAGGCTCCTCCGTCCATGGGATTTTCCAGACAAGAGTACTGGAGTGGGGTGCCATTGCCTTCTCCGGTAGTATTTACTACTGAGAAACAAATCTGCCTGTAACTAGACCCATGCAGCTCCAACCCACTTTGTTCAAGGGTCAACTATAAATAGAGCTGATGAATAGTTAAATTGGAAAAAAATGTTTGCACTTAAGAGTAGCTTGAAGCTAACAACTTGGGTTTAGGGATGCAAAGACCTGGATGTAAGGCCCCTCTTTAGTACTTACTATTTACAGAAGGCAAAAAAAAAAAAGGCTGAGTTATTTAAATCCTAAGCCTTAGTTTCCTTATCTAGAGACTGGAGAGATATACTGGCAACTTCATAGGGCTGTTGGGAGATTGCAATGAACTGAGGTCATTCTTTCATTCCTTCACACTTCCCAAGAGTCAGACACTGTTCTTGGCGCAGCAGATACTGCAGTGAAAAAAGAAAAGCTTCTGTCCTTATAAAGTTTACATTCTAGTGGAAATAAAGCTTTTGAAGATCTTAGTCCCAGTACCAGATGCATAAAATAATTAAAAAACATTCAATTATTATTGTTCAATTATTATTCAATCTAGCCCAATACTTCTCAAAATTTACTGGTGCATACAAGTCACCTTAGGATCTTGCAAAAATGCAGATTCTGATTTAGCCAGTGTAGAGTGGAGCCTGAGATCCTGCATTTCGAGCAGGCTCCCCAATGAAGTTGACGCCACTGATCAATAGTCCACACTTTGAGTAGCATGGATAGAGCAGTCATGAATTGTGTCCCAGCAGGATGTTAAGGGACATCTTCTTTTGATAGCCCTATAATGCAAAAGAGATTCATATCCTGTCCACAGAGATATTGAAATAAATATTCAGGCTCATATTGTCCCCAGATTTCCAGTTTAAGCGACAATCAGACGGAGAGAAATTTTTTTTTTCAGCATTTACACCGTGCTGGTCACTTTTGAGGTATGAACTCATTTAATCCCTGTAGCAGCCTGATGAGAAGGATATTGCTATGTTCATTTTACTAGTGAGGACACTGAGGCTTGGAGAGTTATCAGGTAAATTAAGTGATTAGAATTGGAATAAAGGTTTATCTGATCCAACAGTGAGACTACAGGAAGGACTATGGTCATGGGCTTCCCTTGTAGCTCAGTTGGTAAAGAATCTGCCTGCAGTGCAGGAGGCATGGGTTCAATCCCTGGGTTGGGAAGTCCCCCTGGAGAAGGAAATGACAACCCACTCCAGTATCCTTGCCTGGAAAATCTCATGGACAGAGGAGCCTGGTGGGCTACAGTCCATGGGGTCTCAAAGAGTTGGGCACGACTGAGCAACTTAACACTATGGTCATGGGGAGGATGATTCCTTAGGATCTGTCAACTGTATGTCAACTTTATAAGGAGTTAATAGGGATGCCAAGGGAGACTTGCTCAGTTTAGGAACTGATTATAAATAGGAGAGCTGAGACAGGTGAGATTAGAAAGATACAAAGAATGGGTGATATCTGCTTTAGAAGAGGTCCTGTGTAGAGAAGACAGACTCTCTCAACTTGTGTGTAACTTGCTTTGTGTGTATGCTTCAAAAAAAAAAAAGTTGTTAGTATCTCAGTTTCTCCGTGATTTTTCCCCCAAACCTCAGGATTGTGTAGCTAGAAACCTAAATGGCTTTTCTCATATTATCTTTAGCTGAACACAGATGTCCAGGCTTTGTATCAGAATATAATACTCACCAATCATATTAATTGCTTCTTATCTCTGGGTTCTTTTCTAATAAAGTGTTTATCACATTCAAATCAACAGTAAGATTAATTAATCTTGCAGCTGTTTTATATTCTGATTTTCTGCCACTTTGATCTGAAAGAGAAGGTGTGTTTATTCCAGAAAGCTTTCCTTAAAATTCTCTCTGAACAGAGGTAGGAAATAAAACAAGCAGCCAATAGGCTGGATTAGAAAAAGAAGTTTTTTAAATTCTATTTTTAGTTCTTTGTACAAAATAGAGAATTAAAAAGCAAGACAAGGGAAAATAAAAATATGAGTAAATAAAACGTATGACTTCCTGCTATAATTTCAGAGTTCAAGTTGGTAATTAATTAAACAATTATATATTGAGTACCTCCTATGCCCCAGATACTTTGCCAGCTCAGGAAAGTAAACACGTAGATGGATGTTGTACTGTAAATAACCTGATGTTGGCTTTCACCTCTTTTGTACCTATGTAATAGACATATATTATTTATCTTAATTCTTACAACAGTTTTATAAGAATGATTATCCCAGTTTATAGATGAAGAAGCTGAGGTTCAGAAAGATTAAATAATTTGTCCAGGTTTGTATCTCAATTAAACAGCCAGATCCAAGGTCTGACTCTAAAATGTACCCCTGGGCTACACTGACAGAATTGGTTCCCAGTACCTGATGCCTTCTCTTTCAAAGTCTTGTCCTTCCCCTGCCTTCCTGCTTCCTTCATTCTACCCATCCTTTTCTCCTGAAAAACAGATGAATAGTGAGGTACTGGTGATTTTTTATTTTACCACTCCTTGCAGCATTACCTATTCATAAAAGACCTCAGAGAGACAGATATGTTTTATGGTGGCAGCAACAGCAGCGATGCTGATATTGGCACCATGATAGTTACTAGAGCTCAGCTGTTTGCCAAGAGCTCTCACATACATATTTCCCCTAAGCCTCATCTCACAGCATCTTTATGAGTTAAGGAGTAATATGACCCTCAAAATAGAGATGAGGAAACAAAGTCCTAAAGATGACTTGTTTAAAGAGATAAGAATAAGATTTGAATCCAGATTTATAAATTTCAAATCAAGTACGTATGTGGAAATGTTTTGTAAATTACAGAGGATCCTGCAAATGTTTGTATAAATCTTTCTTATCCAAAATGAGCCCTTTATAATATGCCATGTGGTACTAAGGCAGACCTACCTGTGGTGGCCTTTTGGGAGTGAGCTGAGAGCTAGGAAGGAGGGTATTATGAAGCAAGATTAGTTTTAATCACGCTGTATGTGATTGTGTGGGCTTACCTGGTGGCTCAGGTGGTTCCCTGGTGGCTCAGTGGTAAAGAATCTGCCTGCAGTGCAGGGTTGAGAAGATCCTCTGGAGAAGGAAATGGCAACCCACTCCAGTATTCTTGCCTGGGAAATCCCATGGTCAGAGGAGCCTGGAGGGCTGCAGTCTATGGGTTGTAAAAGAGTCGAACACGACTTAGGGACTAAACAACAACAATGTGATTGTGTGTTTGCTTACTCTGAATAAATGTGATCCAGGCTGTGCTTTTCAGTATTGCCCCAAACACCATTATTTTGGGGTTTCAAGCCTAGAAGGTAGATGTGCCATAATTCTCCCCATGAAGAACCCATTGTAGCCATTACTAATCAATCACAGCATGGTTTTCTGCTATGAGCAGACACAGTCTGACAATCCTCAAGCCAGCCCTTTTGGTAAAGGTATCCATTAGTAGAGGAAAGAGATTGATGAGAGTTGGGGAAAGCTAAATATTTTTCAAAATGTATTTGGAATTCTGTTCCTGAGTCTGATTTTGAGATGTTTGGCTTCACTGTAGGTTTCAATGTCAACCACTTGGATATTGCCCCTCGCTATGCCAGCATTCTCATGGGAATCTCAAATGGCGTGGGAACCCTCTCTGGAATGGTCTGTCCGCTTATTGTGGGCGCAATGACCAAGCACAAGGTAATGCTTTCCTTTGGGGTGTGGGTTACAGTATGAGAGGACCGAAATACTGCACAAAGTCTCAGGGCCCTCTCCCAGCCTGTGTAAATGTGTATGTCCTTGACTTGGCTGAGTCATTTGAGCTTCTTTTTAATTTTCCGTCTTCTTTTAAAAAATTATCAATTATTGATGGCAGCAGGCCTGACTGATGTTTGGTTCTATGTTTCTTAAACTGAGAAATAGAAGGGGTGTGTGTGTGTGTGTGTAGTCTTCTTTTAAAAAATTATCATTTATTGATGGCAGCAGGCCTGACTGATGTTTGGTTCTATGTTTCTTAAACTGAGAAATAGAAGGGGTGTGTGTGTGTGTGTGTAGTCTTCTTTTAAAAAATTATCATTTATTGATGGCAGCAGGCCTGACTGATGTTTGGTTCTATGTTTCTTAAACTGAGAAATAGAAGGGGTGTGTGTGTGTGTGTGTGTGTGTGTAGTCTTCTTTTAAAAAATTATCATTTATTGATGGCAGCAGGCCTGACTGATGTTTGGTTCTATGTTTCTTAAACTGAGAAATAGAAGGGGTGTGTGTGTGTGTGTGTGTGTGTAGTCTTCTTTTAAAAAATTATCATTTATTGATGGCAGCAGGCCTGACTGATGTTTGGTTCTATGTTTCTTAAACTGAGAAATAGAAGGGGGGTGTGTGTGTGTGCGCGTGTGTGTGTGTGTGTGTGTGTGTGTGTGTAGAAGTGATAATACCATAAAGACTGTTTAAAGACACAAAAAAGAAACTGAGCAATCAAGTCAGGATAAATAAATTACCCAAGGTTGTTTTATAATTCCAAGTAATCAGACTTTATAGTCATTTCCAATTATTGCTTAGCATGCTCCAGCATGAAAATATTAGTGCAATTATACTTCCTTATTATGAAGAAAACAAACAAGACATTAATGACCCTTCCGAAGAACCTACGCAGGTGTGGCAGCAGGTCGTTTCTGAACGTTTGTGTATTTAGACTAAGGTGGGTAGTACAGGAGGATCCCAGATCCATCCAGAATTCAGCCACAGGCCACATGGTTTCTTCATCTCTGTCTTTGAAAGGGTTTTAGATATGCTGCCTTCTGCAAATTAATGTTGTTTGATACTATGGCATTTTTACCCAACTATTCTTTGTTGTTGGATTGCCTATTACAAATATAACTTCAGAAATTCTCCCAGTTTCTTGGAGAAGAAAGTGTGGGATAACATTTCTTATCTTTTGATAGAAAAAAAAGGTGGGCTTTGGTGACTTTACAGGCAGAGGCTCCAAACTATCTCTCTATTCATGAGACGATAGGATTGGTAACATGATTATTAATTCTGTTATTAAATCTTTCAATACAAATTCCCATTATTTTTTATACAATATATTTTCACAGAAAATATGATTATATATAAGCTACTGGCAGTCCAAACTGAGCATTTTTGTGACTTGAATTGTCATGTATCCAAAGCAAGCAAGAAGGAGACCTCTGATATTTACAATGGTGGGTTCCTAAAGCAAATTTAATTTAACCTCATTTGTATATTTAGGAGAGCTATGAAATGTTGCAGCAAGGATCCTACAGGATGTTTATTTTATAAAGTATTTTTCTAAATTAAAAAAGTGCATATTCACTGTAGTCTTAACTTTGATTTTTTTAAACATTCAAATTCTGTTTGGGTCCTGGGCATGCATCTGCCACATGTCTTCCCAAGAAGCACAGCATTGCTTTGGGGTGACTAAGTGCTTTTGTCCCAGTGGAGGACTCCAGAAGATACTGTTAATTTCTGTTTTTGGTTAAAATATTAATTGGTACTGTTTCCTTGTTCAGACCCGTGAGGAGTGGCAGAATGTGTTCCTCATAGCTGCCTTGGTGCACTACAGTGGCGTAATCTTCTATGGGGTCTTTGCTTCGGGGGAGAAACAGGAGTGGGCAGACCCCGAGAACCTTTCTGAGGAGAAGTGTGGAATCATTGACCAGGATGAATTAGCTGAGGAGACAGAAGTCAACCATGAGAGTTTTGCAAGTCCCAGAAAGAAGATGTCATATGGAGCCACCACCCAGAATTGTGAAGTCCAGAGAAAGGAATGGAGAGGACAGAGAGGAGTGACCCTCAACGAGGAAGAGCTGACATCCTACCAGAACGAAGGGGAAAACTTCTCAGATGCATCCTAATGTCTGAGGGGCACTTCCGGCTCCTCTGCACTTTAGAACCAGAAAGTATCCATACCCATTGTCTTCTCCATAGGCTGGCTTGCCAGGGGGTTAACTCTAGGGATGTTGCATGTGGGGGAGCAGGGAGAGATTTACTCAGCAGTAAGGAAACAACTTGCTCTAAGTTCATAAGATGTATGGCTATAAGTTTTTTGATTTGCAGTTGATTCTGCTCTCAAAGAATAAACTATTCAGGAAGGGATGATTGGAAGAATAAGATGAAATGTCATGTCTTTCAAAGAAAAATAGAAGGAAATGGGGATGTTTGGCCTGGAGGAGACAAAAAAATATCTGCTACTACATTTCTGAGAGCAGCCATGCAGAGGTGGGTTTCCTATTCCTAATAAAGGCCACTGCTTTCAAAGGCCCTGTATTGTGCCAGATGCTTTATTATATTCTCATTTAATCTCCACACCCCATGACATACATTTCTTATCCCCATTTTACAACTGAGGAAAAGAAAGCAACAAAAGATGGACTTGCTCAGGGTCATCCTGCCAGAGGCAGTGCTGAGAATACGTGTGTGCATGCATGCTCAGCCATGTCCGACTCTTTGCAACCCCATGGACTTCAGCCCTTCAGGCCCTTCTGTTCATGGGATTTCCAGAGAAGAATACTGGAGTGGGTTGCCATTTCCTACTCCAAGTGTTGAGATTGGTGGAGTCCAAAATAGATGTCAGTTTTGGAGACGAAGGTTTTGCTTCAGGTTAGAAGAGATATTTTTAATAATGAAAACTATAAATGGAGTGGGTTGTCATGTGGATAATTCCCTATCTTGGCAGGCATGGAGGATGGAAAACATTTGGGTTGATGTGGCAGAGAACATTCAAACATTGTATGGGGGACTGGATTCAAAGATCCTTAGGGCCCTAGGTCGGAGAAGGCAATGGCAAGCCACTCCAGTACTCTTGCTAGAAAATCCCATGGATGGAGGAGCCTGGTAGGCTGCAGGCCGTGGGGTTGCTAAGGGTCGGACACGACTGAGCGACTTCACTTTCACTTTTCACTTTCACACATTGGAGAAGGAAATGGCAACCCACTCCAGTGTTCTTGCCTGGAGAATCCCAGGGAAGGGGGAGCCTGGTGGGCTTCCGTCTATGGGGTCACACAGAGTCGGACACGACTGAAGTGACTTAGCAGCAGCAGCAGCAGCAGGGCCCTAGGTAATCTGAGAGCCAAATGAGTCTGTGAATTCATATGAATGTGAAAGTTGCTTAGTTGTATCCAACTCTTTACGACCCTGTGGACTGTAGCCTGCCAGGCAACTCCATCCATGGGCTTTTCCAGGCAAGAATACTAGAGTTGGTTGCTATTTCCTTCTCCAGGGGATCTTCCCGACCCAGGGATTGAACCCAGGTCTCCTGCATTGCAGGCAGACTCTTTACCATCTGAGCCAGCAGGGAAGCTCATAACATGAATTCATACTTTTCTTATATTTTTTAAATAACAAGAGCCACAGACTATATGAGAGATTCAAATAGGTTTAAAAAAAAGAAGAGGAAAAATGAAAAACTAAGCAAAATAACAAAGTTCCAGGAATCTGATGGTCAGAATGGCTGAGAAGAAGTAAACTAAATTTCACCTCTTCAGGGAATTTCCTGGCATCCTGTGGTTAGGACTCTGCCATTCCACTGCAGGGGGCCCAGTTCAATCCCTGGTCAGGAAAGTAGGCTCCTACAAACTGTGTAGTGTGAGCTAAAAAATATGATTTAAACCCATCACAATGTCAAGAATATGGTTAAATAATGTCCCAAATTACTTGTAAATCTTAAGACATTTAGTAATTTAAGAAGTTGGTTCATGCATTTTATTAGGTAAAATTCTTAGAAGAGTCCTCTATTTTTTTAAAAAAATGTATGTCTACTGTTTTGGCTGGTGATACTAGGAAGTTTGATCAATTAGACAAAATTATGATGGAAGTATTCCTAATGACCTTACTCAGAATGATATTAAGGGAAACCACAATAACACAGCAGTAGTTAAACAGTGAAATACTAGAACGTAAACATCTGGGACAATTAGATCTGTAGTTAGTGTTGAAAAGCTTATCTTTAAGGCAGTAACATGGATACTCTCTAAATATATTTTAATATTTAACGATATTTGAAAACAATGTTGGCATGTAAAAATGTTGCTTGAAAATAAAATTATTTTCCTTTTTATTGTTTTGAAAAGTTTAATTCTACTTTCAGAAGAAAAAGTATTATAGAAAAAATGGTAGATTTACTTGTAGTTTGTTATTGTAGGATTTTTTTTTCTAATTTCTCCCATATATATATATTTCTGGTCCCTAACTGTATCAGCAGAATTGTAATGTATTTTATAAAAAGAATACTTTTGGGGCGAAAATGCCTGACTCTCTATCAAATAGTATTATTTATGTCATTGGTGTATCATTTATGTTATTATATGTATTTAAATCTCTTTAGTGAAACTGTAACTTAGAACAGTTCCTGGCACATAGAAAGTGCTCAATAAACATTACTTATCATCATCGTTATCATCTTTTAACCTTTTTTGGGTTGAAAAGAAAGCATGTTGTTTCATTTTCACTCGACAAGATTTATTGTGAAAGTCGTGCCATTTTCTAAGTAAAAAAAAAAAAAGAGAGAAATTTATGGTAGCCAGTGTTTTCTTTTTTTCTTCTGTTCATGAAGTCAATAACTATTTTAAGAACTCATGGTAATCCTTAAGGCAATATTGCAGATTGTGACACAAAGTTGTACTTACTCCAACATTTGAAGTCAGCAGCATATATAGAAATTTGATAAATTACTTTGATAAATCAAAGCCCTTAGGGCACCTGTCCCTTGTCCTTACAGTATTTAAAAAATGGGGTCCTAAGTCATGGTGTTAGAAACTAGAAAACACATTATTTTGTTGTGTTGGGTTTAGTGAAGGTTGCAATGAACAAATAATTATATTGGAACATCAGGCAAGTGTATTGAATGGTTTGCAAGTTACAGTACATTTTGCTGCAAATATTCATTTGTAGGTCAGTTCTTAGAGGCAAACTATGGATTCTAGCAAGAAGGGAAGGAGACCTGAGGTGCTAGATTCTTGAGACAAGGAAGTTTGACTGGTCCTTTTTAAAAAGTTTTGGAACTTTTTGGAAAGTGAAAGTTAT
The DNA here is from genome assembly GCF_049115385.1 of Moschus berezovskii. Lineage (NCBI taxonomy): Eukaryota > Metazoa > Chordata > Mammalia > Artiodactyla > Moschidae > Moschus > Moschus berezovskii. Next base: position 68,941,550 of record NC_142465.1, read on the forward strand.
GGAACATGAACATTACAAGAAAAATAATAATTGTTTAAGAAATAATGACACATTTATTATCCCTGCCTGTGTGTTAAATTCAAAGTAAAAATTGGAACCTACTGTTTCTATTTCACACTGATTCCTTCTGAGCCCAACAAACCTTTTCCTCCCTCCCTGTTTCTTATCTCAGTTAATTACATCACCCTTTCACTGGAGCTAAATCTTTGAGTCATCTTTGACTTTAAAAAAAAGTAGCCTTTTCTCTCTTCCCTGCCAAGTCCACTTAACTTTATTTTCAATCTGGAGCTCAGTGTCTTACATCACTTTTGGAAATTTTTCAGCTATTCTCTCTTAGTATACTGCTTTTGGCCCCTTTTTTACTGTAGGCTCTTTCTGAGAACCCAGAATGGATGCTAGTCTGTGGGTAGCACTCTGACCATCACTTCTGATGGTTCCACAATGCTTTTGAGCAGACATTAAAAACATTTTTTTTGTCTTTTCTAGTGTGGAGTTGGTCTGAACTACCTAGTCTGCCATTAATGGATGCTGAAGTCCCTTTTAATTTTATCTTTACAAGTTCTCTAGAACTAATTTATTTCCCTAAGGTTATTGTGGTATTAAATTAAACCTCAAATATCAGCAAATGTTTATTTCTCTCTTGTGTTACTAGCTGAGTGTGGGTTGGATTGGGTGGACTAAACAGTTAGTCAGGTACCCGGCATTTATTTTTTCTCCACTTACCATTTTGTAGTTCACAATTTGGAACATATAAACAATTTTTAAAATATACGTTTCCATTATAGGTTCAGTTCAGTTCAGTTGCTCAGTCGTATCCTACTCTTTCCAACCCCATGGACTGCAGCACACCAGGCTTCCCTGTCCATCACCAACTCCCAGAGCTTGCTCAAACTCATGTCCATGGAGTTGGTGATACCATCCAACCATCTTATCCTCTGTTGTCCCCTTCTTTTCATGAATTCAACCTTTTCCAGCATCAGGCTTTTTTCTAAGGAGTCAGTTCTTCGCATCAGGTGGCCAAACTATTGGAGTTTCAGCTTCAGCATCAGTCCTTCCAATGAATAGTCAGGACTGATTTCCTTTAGGATTGACTGGTTTGATCTTGCAGTCCAAGGGACTTAAAAGTCTTCTCCAACACCACAGTTCAAAAGCATCAATTCTTCAGTGCTCAGCTTTAAGAAAGCTGAGAATAATTACAGGTTGTTATAAGGTATTGAATATTGTTCCCTGTGCAACAGTCCTTGTTGTTTATTTTATATGAGGTCGTGTGTATCTCTTAACACATACTCTTAATTTATCCACCCCTCCCCCTGCCCCCCTTTGGTAACTTTATTTTCTACGTCTGAGTCTATTTTTTTGTATGTAGATTCATTTGTATAATTTTTTAGATTCCACATATAAGTGATATCATATGTTTGTCTTTCTCAGTGTGACTTACTTCACTTGTACGGGAATCTCTGATCTGTCACTGGTGCTGCACGTGACAATATTTCAGTCTTTTTTATAGTTGAGTAGTATTCCATTGTATGTATATACCACACTTCTTTATAAGATTTGATATCACCGTGAACAAAGAAGTGGGGAGGGAGGAGGCGGCACTCTGGCTTTTCACTACCTTTCCTGGAAATGCAGTGTTATTTCTGCTCCTAGTTTGGGTGCAGAATAAAGGAAAGCATGTGAATTACTGAGAGAGCACTAGTTGCTTCTGTTACTCAACTCTACTAGGTAGGGGTCTTGTGAACTCTCACTGGTCATATTGAAAGATTCTCCTAACCCCGAGTGCCAAAAATGCCGTGATTGTGCTACACGATATTCTGGGAGATTGGAATTAAGTTGTAGGGAGCAAATCTTGTATGGAAGGGGTATTTGGGACCCTTACAGGAGAAACCACAGAGATTGATATCTTTATTAGAATCAAAAGTCATTACAGTACAGTAGATTTTGGTCTGATTCAAACCTGGCCTTAATAGCTATGCGGACCAATTTGAAGAGCTAAGGAAGCTGAAATTTTCTTTAAATTTCATTTCTCCCTGGATCCTGGACCTTGTGCTAGGCCCTTTCCATATATGATCTGATTTAACTCTCATGGCCACTCAATGAGGAAATTTCAACTATTTATTCCCAAGTATTTAACTATATTATTAAAATATAAATGGTGTTTCAGAGCAGAACTTATACTCAAGAACTCTAATGGCCATATTTTAATCTTAATTCTTTTTTAAAAGTTGAAATATATTGATTTACAATATCATATTAATCTTAACTAAATAGTAATCTTTATTCGATGTTTAATCTGTTCTCCACCTCTTCTCCTGGTGGCAGTAATTTCAGACAATGGTAATTCTTAAAGTCACGACAATGGCCCAGTAATTTCAGGAAGGTGTGAGCGAACTGATGGAATGAGCTCTGGTAGTTTGATCCAGATCCCAATACGGGGCCAGGTGAAAAACCAGATGAACAGGTGAGATCCCTCTTCTCACCAACTGCTGGACTGGAGTGAGACGGAAGAAAACCCCTAGGGGAAGCAGGGGCCCCTCTATTTTCCCAATTTTCCCTGGTGACCCCGATAGGAAGGCTGAACCCAACGCTTACTCTGTGTGTGTATGTGTGTGTGTGTGTGTGTGTGGTGGTGGTGGTGGTGGTGGGGAGTTGCAGGGGGTTGCCAGAAGTTTGAATTTCTCTCAGGCATCCAAGATATGGAAACACAAACACTGTCCAGATGCTCAGTACATGCCCTGCGTGGAATAGAGGCTCAACAGACATTTTTTCAAAATCTGATGTATTTAAGGATGATTATGCTGGAGGTGATTTTCAGGTTGATTCGTCAAACATGGCAAGTTAAATGTAAGTCTGCTTCCTAAGATTATAATAAAGGAATAAAAGAGCACAAAAATTTTCCAGGACAAGGAGAAAGGAAGAGACAACCACATTTGGGGAATGAAATAAGGATCAGTTCAGTTCAGTTCAGTCGCTCAGTTGTGTCTGACTCTTTGCAACCCCATGAATCACAGCACGCCAGGCCTCCCTGTCCATCACCAACTCCTGGAGTTCACTCAAACTCATGTCCATTGAGTCGGTGATTCCATCCAGCCACCTCATTCTCTGTAGTCCCCATCTCCTCCCACCCCCAATCCCTCCCAGCATCAGAGTCTTTTCCAGTGAGTCAACTCGTCGTATGAGGTGGCCAAAGTATTGGAGTTTCAGCTTTAGCATCAGTTCTTCCAGTGAACACCCAGGATTGATCTCCTTTAAAATGGACTGATTGGATCTCCTTGCAGTCCAAGGGACTCTCAAGAGTCTTCTCCAGCACCACAGTTCAAAAGTATCAATTCTTCGACGATCAGCTTTCTTCACAGTCCAACTCTCACATCCATACATGACCACAGGAAAAACCATAGCCTTGACTAGACGCACCTTGGTTGGCAAAGTAATGTCTCTGCTTTTTAATATGCTATCTAGGTTGGTCATAACTTTCCTTCCAAGGAGTAAGCGTCTTTTAATTCTCTGGCTGCAATCAGCATCTGCAGTGATTTTGGAGCCCCCAAAAATAAAGTCTGACACTGTTTCCACTGTTTCCCCATCTATTTCCCATGAAGTGATGGGACCAGATGCCATGATCTTTGTTTTCTGAATGTTGAGCTTCAAGCCAACCTTTTCACTCTCCTCTTTCACTTTCATCAAGAGGCTTTTGAGTTCCTTTTCACTTTCTGCCATAAGGGTGGTGTCATCTGCATATCTGAGGTTATTGATATTTCTCCTGGCAATCTTGCTATAAAGATCATTTATTTTTCTTTAATGTGTTACTTCCTATTATATATTGGTATATATTGGTTCAGACAGTCTGAACCTTACAAGAGACCTAAGGATTCACAGTGTGAGGGGTGGGAACTCACTTTCTAAGACAAAGGCTTACAGTCATTGACATTTGGGGGTTTCCCCATCAAAATAAGTAGACCCCTGTGCAACCTTTTCCTGTGGAGGCCACCCACCATGCCCTTCCAATGGGAATAAACATTCATTCATTCAATCTACAATTATTTATCATCTATAATGAGCATTTCAATCATTGAGCACCTATAATGGTCTAGGCACTGGGAATAGAAAATAAGTGAACAAAATAAGTCTCTGCTCTTATAGAGTTACATTCTAGAGGGCAGACACGGCAAGTAAGCAGGTTGATAATTAAATTCAGTATATGGCATGTGAGAGGGTGATAAGTGCTAAGACAAACATAGAACAAGGTAAGGGGATAGGGAGTGAGGGGGTTGGCATATTCAGGGATGTAGTGAACTTTCAGCAGAGACCTAAAGGCAGTGAGGAAGCAAGTCAGGAGCCTATTTGGGCCAAGGGTTCCAGGAATAAGAAAAAGCAAGTACAAAGGCCGTGCATGAAGTGGGAATACACTTGACATATTTAAAGAACACCAAGTCTTTTAAAGTGTTCAGATTCTAGACATATTTTGAAGGAAGACAGAACATTTGCTGAGAAGCAGAAGACTGGGGAGGATCAGACTTGGTAGGGGGAGAAATCCAGGATCAAAAATTTTTGACATGTTTGACTTGGGAATTTTATTTGCCTATTGATTGCTGGGTAGCAATACCAGTGGGCAGTGGAAGGCAGTCTGGGATTCAGGGCAGAGGTCAGAGCTGGAGCTGTACATTCATAAGTCATTGTCACATCATACCAATGGTAGTTAAAGCCTTGAGACCCAGATGAGATCATCAAGACTTGCACATGATTGAGCCCTGGGAGCACTCCAACAGAGAGAGATGTCAGGAGGTAAGGAGGCATTAGCAGAGGATATGGAGAAGCGAGGGAGCAGGCTAGAGAAGGGGACCCAGAGAGGATGGCATCCTGCTGCTAGGTGAAGAAAGAACGGCTTGAAGGAGGGGTGATGGTTAGCGTAGGGTCAGGACACAATCAGTTGCATCAAAGCTGCTGTTAAATGAAGTAAGAGGGCTGAGAATGGGCCATTGGAATCGGCGGCATGGAGGTCACCGGTGACCTTGATAAGAATCATTTTAATGTAGTGGTGAGGATAAAAGCCTGATGGAGTGTATTCCACAAAGGCTGGACTTTTTACTGTCTTCCTCTTACATATGAATAGACAGCCAAAGATTGCTGAGAGTTCAGGAAAGTTTCCAATACTAAAGACAGACTCAACGGTGACAGGGAGGAAGGTAATTGGAGGAAACCCAACATCTCAGGGAGTAGAACAAACCTTAATCTAAAAGAGAAGAAAAGCTACTGCGTGCATGACACAAAAAGGTTTCTTTTTTTTTTTTTAAGGAAGAAATGTCCAGAGAAGCAGATATGGCTAGATAGAATTTTGAGTCTGGGAGGTGACTGTGACTCCAGGGCTGGAAAGTTCTTCAAACACAGGAACAGGAACAGCACAGAGTAACCTCTTTCTCTTCTTTTCCCCCTTTCCTCCCTTCTCCTCTCCCTTCTCTCTCTCTCTGCCATTACATGACAAAATTAAAACAATTTAGTAATGACTTTGGTGTCCTTTGTTTAAGGGAAACAACCCATGTCTGAGGGGCGGTAGGGAGGGGTAGTTTAATGCTTACTAGCAGTGAAGCAGTCTTCCCAGCGATTTTGGGCAAGAGAAAAATTTTACAAAATGTTAGAAGAGACAACTCAGAAGCTGGGTGTGCTTGGTCGAGGATGTCCTAATAAGGCGTGCAGGTCCTATTTTCTAGGATGAGGTGAGCTCACCAACGCCGAGTTGGAGGATGGATTGGGGTTAGATTTCAGGGTCAGGTGTATTCTGTCAAGTGCGGACTGAGGTGTGATTTGCGAAGTGGGCGGGGCCATCTTGGGATCCTGACAAGTTGAGTTAACCTTCTCAGGCCTACTGATGATGTCTGGATCCTGAAGTAAAGCTGAAGTCAAATAACTCAGACATACCATGGAGGTGAGAGCCTTTTGACCCTTTCGGCCATCTATATGATGACTTCTGTAGGATCCGGGCAAACGGGCTAGAGAGTTGCTGCCAGGTGGATCTGCTTCTCTTTTTTCCTCAGCTTTATCTGGTGGGGCAGGATGGAGCCACGTTTCAGTCAGGCTTGTGGCTGAGCAGAACTAACCTGCCGTATGAAAACGAGGCGAAGAAGGGGAACATTTGTTGATGAAATTAACTTCGCCACAAATTTCATACAGATACAGTCTCACAGGAAAGGAGGAGCGAAGACAGATCCTGAAGCCGGCTGTGTGCTTAGTCGCTTAGTCCTGTCTGACTCTTTGCGACCGCATGGACTGCAGCCCGCCAGACTCCTCTGTCCATGGGATTCTCCAGGCAAGAATACTGGAGTGGGTTGCCATGCCCTCCTCCGGGGGATCTTCCCAACCCAGGGATCGAACCCAGGTCCCCTGCACTGCAGGCGGATTCTTGACGGTCTGAGCCACCAGGGAAGCCCAAGAATACTGGAGTGGGTTGCTCTTTCCTTTTCCAGGGGAACTTCCCGACCCAGGAATGGAACCGGGGTCTCCTGCATTGCAGGCGGATTCTTTACCACCTGAGCTACCAGGGAAGCCCCCTGAAGCAGGTGAAAGCCACTAATGTTGTGGGTCATGGTTGTGAGGTGTAGGTACTGGAGACCTGCAGACTTCTCAACATGAGGTCTATGAACACCCAAGAAAATATGAACCAGATGGTAAGCTGTGACTTCTCCCAAAAGTCATCTGGAGAGAAGACTTATCTGTAATCTTCTACAGCTACTGTCATAGTCCCAGAGGTTTCCATGATCCAAAAGAGTCTAAGATTGGGAATTCCTTGGCAGTCCAGTGGTCAGGACACTGGACTTGCACTACCATGGGGCACTAGTTGGATCCCTGGTCAGTGAACTAAGATCCCGCAAGACACACAGCATGGCCAAAAAAATAAAATAAGATTTGACTAGAATGGACTGTGAAGAAAGCCGATCACCAAAGGATTGATGCTTTTGAACTGTGGTGTTGGAGAAGACTCTTGAGAGTCCCATGGACTGCAAGGAGATTCAACTGGTCCATTCTAGAGGAGATCAATCCTGGGTGTTCATTGGAAGGACTGATGCTAAAGCTGAAACTCCAATACTTTGGCCACCTCATGTGACAAGTTGACTCACTGGAAAAGATTCTGATGCTAGGAGGGATTGGGGGCAGGAGGAGAAGGGGACGGCAGAGAATGAGGTGGCTGGATGGCATCACTGATTAGATGGACATGAGTTTGAGTGAACTCCAGGAGTTGGTGATGGACAGGGAGGCCTGGCGTGCTGTGTGATTCATGGGGTCGCAAAGAGTCGGACACGACTGAGCGACTGAACTGACTGAACTGACCAGTACTAAATTGAAGGAAATCTAGTAAATTGTAGTCACTGCCTGATATACTCTGTGGAAGACTGATTCTCTAGCTTAGGTGCCTGGCCTTCTCATAGTCCTATCTTCTTTTTTCTTCATGGAACTTCATTTTCTATCATAGTTCCCATCTCCTTCCTTCACTTTCAGTCTTCGTTCCAATCCTTTTCCGTACCCTCTTTCTTCTTTCTCTACTGTTTAATAGATCCACTGGGGAGCTTGGCTTGGAGTGGTGGGGCAATCAGGTAGGCAGGTACTTCTCCAATTTACTTATCATCTTTCACACTGTTCCTAGTAATGATTATAAAATATTGACATTAAGTAAATAAACTCATTTTGAAAGTTCTTGCATGGTGTCTTTTCAAGCTACATGATGTTTGACCATAATATGTACTAAAGGGTGATGAGAAACACCCCAGAAAGATAATGTTAACATCCTTGATTGGAATGTAACTATAAATTAATGGAAAATACAATGAAGTACTGTGAATAAATAGCCATAAAGCCTGGTTAAATATTATCACTTAAAGAACCATTAAGAAATAATGCTATTTATATAACTAAAGTGAATCCCATTTCTCTGCAGATCAAACAATTATGCACAGCAAGAGCAAGCATCTTGGCTTTCACTAATTACAGAATTTTTTTCCCACAAAAAAGCTTTTTATATTTTGATAGTGCTGATTGTTTTAAAGTTGTTCCCAAGGATTCATGTTCAAAGATCATCTTTCAGTCTATCACATTTTTAAGAATGATGTAATGCTTTCTTGATTACTTCAATATAACATAAAATGGAAATTCCATGGTTTGAGGTTTGCAGATAGTTCCTTTTTAATCTTCTTTAGGAACACATTTTATAATGAGTTTTGGTCTAAAATGTGATCCTGGTTTTCATCAGAATTTCTCTCACTCTATTTTTGGCTGAAATGGGGTAAAGAGTCAAATGACTTTTGGCTCTTTTTTGTCTAGTGTTTGTGGTTTCACACGGTTTGAATATGCTCGAGGATAAGATTTCATTTTTTGTAGAGAAAAGTTTAAGGCACCAGTTGTCCAGCATATATCCCTGTGAGCTGCACTCTCTCTCTGATGAAGGTCATAATATTTTCTTTTTTAGAGAGATCGAAGACCATAGCTTTTATGGATGGATTCATTATTGTTTAAGGATGAAACTGGTATTTAAAATATGCAAATGTTAATTTTACTCCTATTAAAAACCCCAGAGATTTCTGTATTACTTGTCTATCACTTCAGGGCAAATCACCACTGATTTTATGGCTTTGAGACACAAAACTATGTACTGGCTCACACCTCTATGGGTTGGCTATTTCAGTTGGATTCAGCCAGGTGGTTCTTCTACTGCTCTCTGCTGGGGTCACCCTTGTGACTGCAGTCAACTTGTGCTCGACTTGGTTTGGATGACCTAGATGGTTTTACTGGCTGTTGATGCTAGCTGTTGCCTGAGGTGCCCTGGTTCTCTACCACATGGCCTCACATCCTCTGACTGGCTTGACCCAGCTTCATTACATGATAGACATTATAGATATAATAGATATAATGTACTTCTTACGTTATAAGAAGGAGAGAATGGAAGCAGTAGGGGCCTCTTGAGGCCAAGCCTCAGATGCCTCACAGTGTCACTTCTTCCACATTTTTTGGTTCCAGAGCCATCCCCGGTTCAAGGAGAGGGATGATAAGTTTCACCCCCTGATGGAAGGAGCCTCAAAATCACATTGCAATGGGACATCCATATTGGGTTCCAAGGATTATAGTGATCATCTTTGCAGGCAAACCTCCCATAGCTTCTTATCTCAATTAAAATAAAAACCAAATTTTCACTATGGCTCCCAAGTCCCTACATCTTCTGACTTCCTTTTCAATTTTGTATTGTTCCATGCTTCCCTTCATTCATTGCCCTCCTTTGTGTTGCTCAAATGACCTCACCTGGTTGTTCTCCATGTTTCAAATGCTCCTTCTTTGTATCTAGGCTCCTTCTTGTCGTTCAGGTCTTAGTTAAATGTCACTAAAAGTATATTTTAAAAAACACTTTATTGAGGTATGACTGGCACATTAAAAAACTATGCTTATTTAATGTATATAACTCTAAGGGGTTGGGAATAAGTGCATACCCATGAAACCATCATCGGTTCAAGGTCATAGACACATCCATCACCACCCAAAGATTTCCTCCCATTATTATTAGTGTGTGGTGAAAACATTGAACATGAAATCTATACTTAGTCAATTTTGAGTACTGTACTCAACTGAGTACAGTACTGTTTGCTGGACACCATGCTGTGCAGTAGATCTCCAGAGTTTATCTTGCATAACTGGAATTTTGTACCATTTGACCATCACCTGCTCATATCCCTTCCTTGCTTCCTAACCCCAGTGACCACAATTCTACTCTGCTTTTGCGAGTTTGACACTTTTTTTTTTTTGGTCACACTGTGCAACACATGGGATCTTACTTCCCCAACCAAGGATTGAACCCATGCCCCTTGCAGTGGAAGAATGTCTTCTTAACCACTGGCCCACCAGTGGTGGTGAGGGGAGGTTCTGAGTTTATCTGTTTTAGATTCCACATAACAGAACCCTCAGAATGTCTTAAGTTGCCTCTTCCACTTTCTTAGCAACTCTTTATCATTTGTATGCTTTTATCTATTTTATTTATCACTTTCTAAATTATCTTTAAAATATGCTTACTGCTTATTTTCCCACTGGAATTTAAGTTCTTTGGGAGCTAAGGCTTTGTCTGTCTTGTTTATTCCTATTTATTCAAGGATGAGAAGGTGTCTTTGTAATGGTCCTCAACCTTGGCTACGCTCTAGAGGGTGTGGGGTGATGCCCAGGCTGTACTCCGGACAACTAGAAATGCCAAAAGGATCCCAAAGAGCAGCCAAAAGGAAGGACCACTGGTTAGCCTGAAAACCTCAGAGAAGAGCAGGAACCAGGGCTAGGTCTTAAAGAGAAGGCAAGATTTAGAGACATGGGGCAAAGAAGAAAGCCTTCCTCTCAGAAAGGATGTAGGAGGAGCAACAGGGAAAGGAACTAGATATTGCAGAATGAGTAATGCCAGGAATCGGCTTGTTAACTTGATTTGATAAGCTGTTGGTACATTGACCATTCTTCCTGAATTTTCCAGACTAGCTGATTTGAAATATTGTGTTCCATTTTCCGTGTAAATCAGCAATGCATCTTTTAACATTTGAGCATCTAAACTCCAACTCTAAAGCAGAAGCAACACAAAATTATAGTAAAATGATGAATCTTTTTTTTTTAAATGATGAATATTTTTTAGAAAATATTAGGTTGGTGCAAAAGTAATTGTGGTTTTTGCATTGTTGAAATTTGCCATTTGATATTGGAATATATTTTAAATAAATGTGATTATGTTATACATCATTTTAATGCACATTTCTTGCTTTCATTTTTGCTAATGGCTTATTACTTACTGTTTATATTTATTTTAGACTAGGGAAATAATGCTAGACAAAAAGCAAATTCAAGCACTTTTCTTGTTTGAGTTCAAAATAGGTTATAAAGCAGCAGAGGCGATTTGCAACATCAACAGCCATTTGGCCCAGGAACTGCTAATGAACATACAATGCAGTGGTGGTTCAAGAAGTTTTGCAAAGGAGATGAAAGCCTTGAAAATAATGAGTGTAGTGGTTGGCCATCAGAAGTTGATACCGACCAGCAGAAAGTCATCATGGAAGCTGATACTCTTACAATTGAAAAGTTGCCAAAGAATTCAATGTCAGCTATTTTTCCATCATTTGACATTTGAAGGGAATTGGAAAGGTGAAAAAGGTTGATAAGTGGGTGCCTTGTGAGCTGACTGGAAATCAAAAAGTTGTCATTTTGAGGTGTAATCTTCTCTTATTCTATGCAACAATGACAAGCCATTTCTCGATTGAACTGTGACGTGTAATGGGAAGTGGATTTTATACAAAAGCTGAGTTGCAGAAGAAGCTCCAAAGCCAAAGCCAAATTTGCACCAAAAAAGGTCATGGTCACGGTTTGGTGGTCTGCTGTCAGTCTGATCCACTACAGTTTTCTGAATCCTAGTGAAATCATTACATCTGAGAAGTATGCTCAGCAAATCAGTGAGATGCACCGAAAACTGCAATGCCTACAGCTGGCACTGGTCAACAGAAAGGACCCAATTCTTCACAACAATGCAGGACCACACGTCACACAATCAACTGCTTCAAAAGCTGAATGAATTGAGCTTTGAGGTTTTGTTTCATCCACCATATTCACCTGACCTCTCGCCAACTGACCACCACTTCTTCAAGCATCTTAACGACGTTTTTCAGGGAAAACGCTTCCATAACTAGCAGGAGGCAGAAAATGCTTTCCAAGAGTTCATTGAATCCCAAAGCATGGATTTTTACACTAGAGTAATAAACAAACTTATTTCTCATTGGCGAAAATGTGTTGATTGTAACGGTTCCCTTTTTGGTTAATAATGATGTGTTTGAGCTTAGTTATAACGATTTAAAATTCACAGTCCAAAACCGTAATTACATTTGCACCAATCTAATAGCTACTATGGTATGAGAAATCTTGTCATTTAAGAAAGCAACTTTGTATCCTTAACTAGGGGCATAGGAGTGATAAAAGTGATATTTTAGGATTGTTCTGTAAGAACAGATTGGAGATTAGAGGCAAGGAAAGGAAAGAGGTAGGTACTCCAGCCATGCTGGTGTATTTATCCGCATGAAGTGAATAAGGGTCATGGTGATGGGGACATAAAGTTAAGGGTGGATGTGAGAGGCATTTTGGGAAAAAAAGCAAGTCACAAGTCATGATGATGGGTCAGTAGTGTAACAGTTAGGAGGGAAGGGTGACCTTACCCTCATGGGTTAAATTATTTTGGTGAGCATTTATATTGATCAGTTTCACAGAATTAAATTCATGTAATGCTGTGTGTTACCTGAATGACAGGGCAAAGAGCAGAGAGAAAAAGCCTGGCACCACGTTTCAAAAACCTAAATCCTTTAGTTTCTAAATTGAGATATAATTCACATACCATACACTTCACTCTTTTAAAGTGTATAATTCAGCGACTTTTCATATATTCCAGAGGTTGTGCAATCAACATCACTGTCTAATCCAGAACATTTTTATCACCCCAGAAAGAACCCTGTACTCATTAGCAACCATTCCTCATTCCCCTTTCCCCATCTCTTGGCAACCACTAATCTACTTTCTGTCTATGGATTTGCCTATTGTGAACATTTCATATACATGGAATCATATCATATATGGTATTTTGTGGTTGCTTTCATTTAGCATTTCTTCAAGGTTTATCCATGTTGTAGCACATGCAGGCATGCATGCTCAGTTTTTCAGTCATGTCTGACCCTCTGTGACCCCATGCACTGTAGCCCGCCAGGCTCCTGTGCTCATGGGATTCTCTAGGCAAGCATACTGGAGTGTGTTGTCATTTCCTCTTCCAGGGGATCATCCCAATCCTGGCATCAAACCTGCCTCTCCTGTGTCTCCTGCACTGGCAGGAGGATTCTTTACCACTGAGCCACCTGGGAAGCCCGTGGTAGCAGATATCAGCGCCTTATTCCTTTTTATGGCTGAATAATATTTCATTGTATGGATATACCACATTTATCTCTTCATCAGTTATTTGGGTTATTTATACTTTTTGGCTTTTATGAATAATGCTTAAACCCTGCATTTTAAGATTGCTTTTACTACATTTTACATTCATGTGCTATTTTCAATGTTTCAAGGGGACTACTAGAAGCATCCCTTTGGCTCACACAGATCTTCCATTAAAATGGAAGATCAAGCCACTCCTTTTCTCAAAATGCTCCAATGACTCCCTTCTCACTTGTAGTAAAAGACAATCCTGAGTACAAACTCCAAGGCTCTCTTCAGTCTGTTTTTCTGTGTCTCCTTGTCCCACCCTTTGTCTCAGCTGCCCTGGCCTTCTAGGTGATACTCAGCTGCACTGGGCAGGCTTTCTCTTCTGGTTCTTGCTTGCACCTCTTCTCCCAGGGATCTCAATGGATCACTGTCACCTCCTTGCTCAGACCTTTTCTGATCTCACAGTTGAAAAGAACACCCTGGTACCCCCACTGTACTTTGCATATCCCATCTCCCTTCTTGCTGTATTTTACTTAGAACTTATTCTATCTATATATTTTATTTTCTTATTTATTGTCTCTCTTATTAAAATGAACACTCTGTAAGAGTAAGAAATTTGATGCATTGTGTTCATCCATATAGCCCCAGCACCTAGAATTGCATTTGCCAGATAATAGGTGTTAAATATTTGCAGAATGAATAAGTGAATATACTTCAATTTAGGCTGCTTGCTGCTGCTGCTGTGTCACTTCAGTCGTGTCCGACTCTGTGTGACCCCATAGACGGCAGCCAATCAGGCTCCCCCGTCCCTGGGATTCTCCAGGCAAGAACACTGGAGTGGGTTGCCATTTCCTTCTCCAATGCATAAAAGGGAAAAGTGAAAGTGAAGTCGCTCAGTTGTGTCCGACTCTTAGCGACCCCATGGACTGCAGCCCACCAGGCTCCTCCATCCATGGGATTTTCCAGGCAAGAGTACTGGAGTGGGATGCCATTGCCTTCTCTGTTAGGCTGCTTAGGCTATTTAAAATAACAGATTTTTTTTGAGGGGGTGGTGTTTTGACTGATAGGATAACCAGTATGAAAGTGTGTCTAACTCCTGCTCATCGAAAGTTCTTAAGAGCATAAGTCTTTGACTATACTCATTAGTTTGACTAATGTAAAAGAAAAATACAGGCATTGTCTCTCAGATACACCAGTTTATTTGGTAGAAAAAACTTCAGAAACCTGGGTCTCTCCTGGGGGAGGCTGTGGGGAACACAGGGAGTGCCTCATGGTAAGAAATTTGGGAACAACTACTCTAAATGGCTATCTGAAAGGATGTTGGTTAATGCGGTTGGTTAATTACTGAGGAATTCCAGGAAAGAAAAAAAGCTACATTTTAAACAAACGTTTATCAGCATGTACCATTTGACTGGTCTACTGTCCAAAGGTTCCTCTTGCAACTCTTTTTGGCAGCACTTGTGTAAAACTGAGGCAGCAGCAAGTGACAAAGGTTTTATTTATCTCCCGTTATTATCTGTTGACTTTTTAAAAGGCTCAGTACAAACAGGAGCAGGGTGAAGCAATGTCTTGTGAGGCCTAGGGTTCCCACGAGCCCTCTTGAAACTTTCTGAGCCAGTGAGAGAGAACATCAAGGAATCTTTTTATTACATAGCTGTGTGAAATGAGGCTCCAAAAGGTGAAGTAATGTTTTTAAAGCCATACTGTAAAATAAGAATCTGCCAAAGCAAAATGAAACTAGTCGTAATTTGAGAGAATTCATCTGAGTTGTACTCTGATTACACTGGATATTTTCTCTACACAGATTCTATACACATACTTCATCAGTAGTGTGACCTTTGAGATAGAAGTTATCTTTTCCTTTTACTTTCAAGAGATCTGAGACTGACAGAGGCTAACTTACCCCAAACTTCAAGTAAATGGCAGAGCTAGGATTCAAATCTCCTTATTCAGATCTGTTACGAAAATCTTTGGTCTCTTTCTCTGAAGTCTTGTGTCTCCAGGTGGGAAATCTCAGTACAGATCTGTGGTTCCTACCTCCTGACATTCACAAATAATGATGATGATGATTATAACACATACTTACTGTGTGTCTACATTATTCTAGCTTCTGGGGTATGTTTTTAAAAAGCAAGAAAAGTTCCTGCCCTTGTGGGGAAAAAAAGACAATCAATATAATATAGAAACAGTTTATGTAGTTTTTCAAAGTGATATATGTGATGGGGACAATAAATAGAGCAAAGTAAGGGGCATGTTCAAATAGAGTGGTCAGGCAACTTCACTCAGAAGGTAATACTCGAAGGAGTTGGCGATACAGTTATCTGGAGTGAAATGTTTGATGAAGAGAGAAGAGCTATTGCAATGGCTCTGAGGTGGGATCATGCCCTATGGGTTTGAGAGACAGTAAGAATAGTCAGTGTGACAACCATGGTGAGAGTGGAAGCAGAGAATGTTGGGGAGGGGGGTGGTGAGGTCAGGTGGAACAGGGGCCAGATTGTGCCTCATAGGTTACAGTTAAGACATTGGTTGGCTTTTACTCTCAGTGAAATGGGGGAGTCTTTGTAGGACTTGGGGAGGAGAATCAACTTTACACATTAAAAGGATCCCACTGGCTGTTGTGTTGAGGAAAGTGAAAGGGGAGAAAGATGGCCACACCAGATACATTCCTCCTTCAAATATATAGACAAGCGATGGTGATGGCTTAGACCAGAGTGGCAGCAAGGGAGGGAGAGAGAAATGATTGGGTTCTGGACAAGATTTGCTGAAGGATTTGAGAGAAAGAGAGGAATCAAGGATACCTGTGACTTCTCACAAGACATCTCCCCACTGAATCTTCTAAGCAACTCTGCTGCAAGGCTGTTGGTTCAAGAACCTTCACGGTATGTGTGCATCATGTGGCAAAATATTTTTCAGTGTGAAGAGGAACCAAAATACTTAAACTGTTTCATCAAAACAATCACTCTGTGTAAGACACAATATTTTTAAGTATCAAGAATCAGAAATCTAGTGCTGTTACCTATGTGATCATGGTCAGAGTTACTTCATCTTTCTGAGCCCCAAGTTCTTTTTCTGTAAGATGGGGATCACTGTTCTGCTGTCTCAGTTATGAGACAGTGTGAACTCTAAGCAGTGATTTGTTTGGTTAACTGCTGGACTCACACTTAGAATGGTGCCGGTGACATTGTAGGTGCTCAGAAAACTCAAATGAGTAGATGGAAGAGAATGTACTCAAAGACCTTGGGGGTGGGAATTGTAAGTCTAAGTTAGGTTTATTATTAAGTAAGACAACTGCCAAGACAAGCAGCTTTGGGGGAGGCCTAAATTAACAGGATAATTACTTTGCTTTGACTCAGCCTGTCACTTTTGATTGTTCATATAATGGAATGATGAGGACATTCCCTCAGAGTTTCTAGCCTCTAGTACTCATATGCCTTTTCATAAGCCAGCAGCACCTGGACAACTTATGTAAGAACAACTTTGATGAGCATTCTCTTTTTAATTAAGGACATCTGCTTTTTCTGTCCATCTCATTAGAGAGTTTCTTTGCACCATGAATCTGATTGCGGGGGAAGCTGATAATGAAAATATACAAGGTGCATAAAGTCGAGGGGAACTGAATTCTAATCTCCAGTCAATGAGTTAATACATGGAAACCCTTAGAACTGTAAGAAAATGCTTCAGAAATACTAGCTGTTCTTATTATATCATTCATTCATTTTCCTCCTCCGTCCATCCCTCCATTTCCTCCTTCCTTCCTAACTCACTAATCCATTCATTTTAGGGCTGTTTCCTGACACCTATTTTGTGAAGGGTCTTGTGGTATGTGGAGGGCATATAAAGATGAATGAGGTACTACCTCTAATCAGTGAGATATTCACATGAAGCCAGTTAGAAAGCAATGCAGGAAGGGCATCTGTCCAGCCCATCTGTTTCCTGACATCATATTGTTGTTGTTCAGTCACCCAGTCATGTCTGACTCTTTGCGACCCCATGGACTGCAGCACGCCAGGCCTCTCTGTCCCTCATCATCTCCCAGAGTTTGCCCAAGTTCATGTCTATTGCATTGATGACGTCATCCAGCCATCTCATCCTCTGACACCCTCTTTTCCATTGGAGGAGAGAATGGCAAACCACCCCAGTATATTTGCCATGAGAACCTCATGAACTGTATAAAAAGACTAAAATGACATTATGTTAATGTAACAAATACCTGAGTGGGTGGTCCTAAGTTCCCCAGAGTTTTAAGCTCTCCCTTTCTCTTCATATAGGAATAAAATGTTTCCAGCCTCCATCACATGCGGGAAATTCAGCACCCTGCACAAAAGCTTTCTGATGATTCCTGTTTGTCAGTTCTCACTCCAGTTTCTTTCTTGCTCTTCATTTGTCATCTTGTCTCCTACATTTTTTGTGCTAGATCTAAATGGATTTACCACAAGCAACCCAAGCACCACTACTCAAGCTTACTATGGATAAGAGATTTTTATCATGTGTTTTGTGTGGATAATGGGAGATAGAGTGTGTAATTTAAGCACAGAGTAGGAACCTAAGTTCATACTCGATGTCTCAATGCCCTTGAAATTATCAGCCTTTCCTGCAATTCCCCCGTTAGAAATGCTCCTCTTTTCTACTTAGTTTCTTGCTCTAAATGTCACTCTGTTTTATACCCTGTAATTTTCTCTTATAACCTCTCCTTCTCGTCCTTCTAGAGACTGGGGTAGGGGTTGGGTACAAGTATGGAAACAAGAAGACCAGAAGGAAAGTTGTGGTAGAAATCCAGGCAGCCAGTGATGATGATGTGGACCCTCAAAAGGGGAGGTTGTTAGTGAGCAAACAGATCCAGAAGTTTTTTTGAAGGTAGCGTTGTCAGGTTTGCTGATGTATTGGATACGGGACTTAAGAGAAAAAAGGTCCAGATAACCCCAGGATCATTGACTTGAGCAACAGAAAATGTAGAATTAGTAAAAGTAACTTATGTTTGGGCTTTCCTGGTGGCTCAGATGATTAAGAATCCACCTGCAATGTGGGACACCTGGGTTCGATCTCTGGGTTGGGAAGATCCCCTGGAAGAGGGCATGGTAACCCACTCCAGTATTATTGTCTGGACAATCCCCATGGACAGAGGAGCCTGGCCGGCTGCAGTCCATGGGGTCGCAAAGAGTCAGACATTGACTGAATGACCAAACACACACACACAACTCATGTTTAATGCAGAATATCTGGAAAATATTTAAAATATAATTAAGAAAACAGTCATATTCCAGAGTTTCTGTTACCTAAAGATCATCATGGCTAACATTTCCCTGTATTTCCATCCAGTCAATTTTTTCTTCCTTGTTAATTGTTCTAGGTGTACTTTCTCTGAGTGTGTATATGTTCATATATACAAAATGTAAGTACACATATACAGCAGTGTATATACACATACACATATATTACTATAGCTATTCAGTTCAGTTCAGTCGCTCAGTTGTGTCCGACTCTTGTGACCCCATGGACTGCAGCACGCCAAGCTTCACTGTCCGTCACCAACTCGTGGAGTTCACTCAAACTCATATCCATTGAGTCGATGACGCCATCCAACCATCTCATCCTCTGTTGTCCCCTTCTCTTCTTCTCTGTACAGAATACATATTTATCCTGCTTTTTAAAAACTATTCATTCATGTGATTGTGTCACATCTTAGTTGTGGCACACAGGATCTTCACTGTGGTGCACAGAGTCTTTTGCTGTGGCACACGGGTTCAGTAGTTGTGGTGCGTGGGCTTAGTTTCTTCATGGCATGTGGGATCTTAGTTCCCCGACCAAGGATCGAACCCATGTTCTCTGTGTTGCAAGGAAGATTCTTAACCACTGGACCTCCAGGGAAGTCCCTATCCTGCTTTTTAAAAAATTCTTAACCTAATTATATCTTTGAACTATTCATATTCAGCGTTTCTCTGTCAGCAAGCACCATAATACCACCAAACTTCCTTGTAGCATTATTTTCTGCTATTCTGAATATTTTCCCCTAGGTCAATAGATGGTTTGGGAAACATTTTTAATAGATGCATAATGTACCATATGCATGTACAGTATAGCTGTAGCATAATGTCTTTAGCTGTTGCTCTATTGTGGATGTCATTTCTGTTTTCATGCTATGAAAAATAATGCTGCAATCTTTGCATGGAAATATTTGTATGTGACTGATGATTTCCTCACGAGAAATTGCTAAACATAGAATCAGCAGTCAGTATTTTAAAGGTTAAAAAAAATGGCTCTTGATAATTGATCATTTCTCAGCATTATACCTGACACATTTTGATGACAAGTTGAGAGTTTAAGGTCCCCAACGGTGAGTCATTTAAACACTCACTTATTCAGTTTCTCACCAGGCTTTTAAAACTAGTGCCTACTTCTCTTCCAACTTTGATTAAACTGAAAAGGCTAACTATAATTAATCTGTGTTAATGAGCATGAAGAGCATTTGAAAGTCATGTAGAAACTGGTGATTATGAAATCTTTTCATCTACCACAGTGCCTTTTATTTCATAGGAGAAGAATTTCCTTTTCCACCAACCCTATTCCCTTCTCTGCCCCCTATTTGGCAGGGCATGGTCCGGGGCCAAATCTAAAAACAATGAACGTTTTCCTAAACTTACAGCTTCTCTGGATGCTAGCCAAGCATGTCAGTTAGGATGATGACAAATAACTGGAACCCAGTAAAACTACTGGAGGGCTCCAGAGGTTTGGGCATGAAGCATGAGGACAAAGTTAGGTCTGTGGCTAAAAGGCAGTCTTAGACTTGCATAGTAAATCCTTGCTGTATGGTTTGGATTCTGACTCGACTTTGCAGGGTTGCAGCAAGTGTGGGTATATTATTCATCTGAAATACAGTTAGATTCACTTATTATTTATATTCCATTTGGGTCTCTCCTCCCCACCCACTGCCTCCCTGCTTCCATTCATACCCTTATCTTACTTGATGTTAACTGATTAATTTTGGCATTTGAAACATTCCCATAATTCTAAGAGTTAAGGCTGTCTGAAAGGTATGTTCAGAGAAGTATCACTGCCCACCTCATCCCTGCTACCCCATGCCCCTTCCCCCATTCTTCCCATCTCATCCCACCCACTCCTCATAGAAAATAATCTCATTAGTTCCTGGTTTATATTTCCTGAATTTCTTTTGCATGGAAGCATATATGTTTTCTCATACACTTCTTTCTTACAGGAGAGGTATCATACTATATACATTCTTTTGTATTTGGCTTCTTTTTCAGTTGACAGTATATCCTGGAGACCATAGTATCTGCTCATAGAAATCTTCCCCATCTTTATTTATAGCAGCATAACATTTTATTGTGTGAATATGTCATAGTTTATCTGACTAGTCTCCTATATTTGAGCATTTAGATTATTCAGTATTTTGCAGTTGTAAACAATGATGCAATGGATAACTACATGAGTATTTGTATATATACTTTTTATTGTTAAGGTGTATCTTCAAGGTAGATTTGTAGAATCGGGATTGTTGGTTCAACAAATAAGTACACATGTATTTACTGTAATGTGTTGCCAAATTTTCTTCATGAAGGGTTTTACCAGTTTGTATAGCCATCAGCATGTGTGAGGGTGCCTGTCTGTTTTCCCACATTCTGTCAATAGAAAGTGCAGTCATAATTCTTAACTTTTGTCAGTCTGATAGCTGAGAATGGTACCTTCACATACTCTGACTTATGTCTCCTCAACTGGCAAGATTGCCAAGTGAGTTCTGTTTGGCTGCATCCTCCCTGCCCTGTGGCATGGAAACTGTCTCCATGCAGGAGCTGGGCCAGTCAAAAGATTCACCTCATTTCTTTCACTTTTCTCAGGGATGATAATCCTGAATTCTACTATCCAATGTCTAAAAAAAACCTCTTTATTTAATATATTTTGTCTGCTTTTCTAGTTGTTTAAGGTAAGAGCTTAAATTCAGTCCCTGTTATCCCATCATTGTTGGTAGCATGTGAAAGTGAATAAGCTGGTCCAATATCCAACTGATAAGACTTCTAGATACAGAGAGAACATTATCAATGATTATTGAAGCAAGAGGAAAAAAAAATAGAACTGAATAGACACTTTCTCTTACACTGAAGTGGCTGAAGAAATTATAAGCAGAGTGAATGCAACCACATCCACCCTGTGAAAATTCATAACTCTAAAACAATAAAGGAAAAAATGGAAAACTTCTACAAAGGGAGGAAAAGAAAAGAGAAAGGGAAGCTTTCTGTATAAAAGAAAGAGAAGCCGAGTAGGAACAGGATTCTCATTGCCAGAACGCTAAAAGATAGCAGACCAAGTTTTTAGAGGCCTGAAAGAATTTGATTTTGAATCTAAAATTCTACAACCAGCAAATTAGAATATGAGTGATAGTAAAATTTTAAGAGAATACTGTGGACAGCTTAATAGGAACAACTTTGAAAATAAAGTTGATATTGACGATTTTCTTGGAAAATATAGATGAATAAAAATTGACTCAGGGAGATATAGAACAATCAAATAGACCTGTATTCATAGAAGTTGAAAATTAAATTCAGTATATACCTATTAAAAGGCACCCGGCCCAGAAGGATCTATAGGAAAGTTCTATTGAACTTCAAGGAACAGGTGAAAAGATTATAAAAGCTTTCTCATTCATTCTAAGAGGCTACCAGACCATGTTAACAAAGTCAGACAAGCACAGAAGACCAATGAAGGTCCAGTCAGAGACAGAAATCTTGCTAATTGTTGAAAATAATGAAAAGAATTGATAACTGGTCGTAAAGTTGTTACCCAGGTAACCAAAAGGATAAAAGGAGAAGTCTAAGGTGTCAGAATTGTAGCAGCTGCATAAAACAGTTTACATGGTGAAGGAGTAAAGAAGTTGAACATATTAAACATATAGACATATGAAGAAGAGTGCCCATGAGCTGAAACTCAGATCTCTGAAGAGAGGCTGCTGCCATACCTGTGCTGGTGTATCAGCCTTGTAGGGAGTTGGAGGGATGTAGTGGTTGCTGAGGCTGCTTCTGCAAGTGTCAGAAAAACAACAAACTGGATTCAGCTGTTTCTCTGAGAAGAAACTGCCCTGGCTGGGTGAAGAAGCGTTGCTAGGATACCATACACAGGAAAAGGAAGCAGACGGCAAGATCATGGCAAGCTGTCAGGAGGAGCAAATCCCTTCTTCCTCTTCTAGCCTTGCCATCTCCTTTGTTAGTCAGAGACTAAGAAGAAGCCAGTTGGCAAAGCAGAAATGTGGTTTGGGCAGTTCCAATCCTAGCATCACAAATCAACATATAGAGGAGTGGGCTTGAAGCTGAGACTATAAAGAAAGCTGAGCACAGAATAATTGATGCTTTTGAACTGTGGTGTTGGAGAAGACTCTTGAGAGTCCCTTGGACTGCAAGGAGATCCAACCAGTCCATACTAAAGGAGATCAGTCCTGGGTGTTCATTGGAAGGACTGATGTTGAAGCTGAAACTCCAATACTTTGGCCACCTGATGTGAAGAACTGACTCATTGGAAAAGACCCTGATGCTGGAAAAGATTGAAGGCAGGCGGAGAAGGGGACGACAGAGGATGAGATGGTTCGATGGCATCACCGACTCAATGCACATGGGTTTGGGTGGACTCCGGGAGTTGGTGATGGACAGGGAGGTCTGGTGTGCTGTTGTTCATGGGGTTGCAAAGATTCGGACACGACTGAGCGACTGAACTGAACTGAACTGGAGCTGAGAGAGCTCAGAGAGCACATACACAAGGAAAATTTACACTCATCCCATATTATAAACGGATGAAAAAAAACCAAAAACATCAACATATTAAACCTAACAATGTAGAAAAAAAATATATCACAGCAAAGTAGGGTTTATCGCAGGAATACGAGGAAGCTTCAACTCAGAAAGCTATTTATCAACAGATGGAAGTAGATTCTGAAAAAGCATTTGATGAAAGTCAATGTCTGTTCCCGATAAAATTGCTTAACAAAACTAGTTAGAAAAGCATCATTGTATATAATGGTGATACATCAGAAAAATTTTTACCAAAGTCAGAAATAAGACAAGGAGGCATATTATCACTGCTTCATTTCAACATTAAACTGGAGGGCTTAAAAATACAACTTAATAAGAAAAAGAAGAAAATATTTACACTTGAGTAGAAGAGATAAAATTATCACTTTTGGTAAAAGGCTGATGTCCTCTTCTTAAAAATCCAAGAAAAACAATGGAAAAACTAGTAAGACTGATATAAAAATTCAGATGGATACATACATGATCATATGAAAAGCTAGAAACCATGTCTTTCCTGTGTATCAGTGATGACCAATTAGAAAATATAAAACTCCTGCTTATCTTACAACAAAAGTATAAAAGTATATCAGAAACATAACAAGATTTGTAGAGAATAAAAACAATAAATATATATATAAATAAACCTAAAAATGTACAAAAAGTTCTATTAAAGGACACAAGAGAAGGTTTGAATAAATAGACCTAGATGGGAAGAATAAATTTCATAAAAGTATCACTTTAATTCAATCCCAATAGCAATTACAGCTGGATGTTTTTAAAAGGAAAACTAATGAACTGATTTTTAAAGTTCATCTGATTGGAAAAAATTGGGCTGGAATAAAAAATTTTTAAGAAAGAATCAGGTTCTTGCCTTCCACATATTAAAATGTACCATAAGGTGATATTAATTAAAATAAAGTGACACTTAGTGTGGAAATAGATAATTTGATCATTGAAAGAGCAGACAACATTTAGAAACATAGGCATACATTTATGGAATTTATGGTAAAATTATCATTTCAATAGCATTGGAAAAGAAAGACTATTGAATATTGATTTGGAAAAGAAAAAAGTTAGGTCATTATTAAACACAAGTCTCAGATTAATGGAATATGTTTAACTAAGAAATTATTAGGAAAAAATATGTGACAATGTATTTAAATCTTGAAAATTAGAACAACTTTCCTAAGCAAAATATAAACATAGGAACCATGAAGAGAAAGAATGGATAGACCTGACTGCAGAAAAATAGAAATTATTTTACCCAAAGAAAGACACTGTATTTGAGAAATGTATGACTGCTTGGGAGAATGTTTTTGCAACATATTTATTAAAAATGTACTTATAATCCAGTCACTGTGCTAATTCTTTGCAGACATGATTTAGTCCTCAGAGTAAGAGGACTAATTGAAGTTGATATTATTTGTCCCCAATCTGGCAGAGAGAAAACTGAGATTCGGAAAGTATTTATAAGCATCTTGCTTAATTTCTCACAGTTTCTAAGTGGTGGGGCCAAAATTTCATACCAATTCTGTTTGACTTTCAGAGCTCTTTCCCATGACCTTTTTTTCTTCCTAGTGCTAACTTAGTTTACCTTGAACATTTCTAAAATTGCACTGTTATCTCATATGAAGTATTCTCTGACCTCATCTCTTATGCTGTGGTCCTATGGAGTGTTAGTCCCTTAAATCACCCATAGCACAATGAAGGAACAAATGGATTATATGGATAATGTAATGTCAGTGAGTCTACAAATATTTATTCTGTGCAAAGGGAGAGGGATAACCTTATCATGTGCATTCACAATTAAAAACTTGGCATAAACAGGAGCTACTAGAGAAATTTGAAGTTGGCCAGTTCTCTGATTTGTTGTGCAGTGTTGTCAGAATTATTCATCAGGCTAGCTTCATGCTGACAAGTGATAATTTCGGCAGGGCAAGTGAATTTCATGACCCAAGCCCACAGGAAACTCTTAAGCATGGAACTTGATGCTTGCTTTATCAATAAATGACTCTAAACAAATTCTAGATTGGGATAATGTGGTGAAAAAAGAAAGAAGTTCCCAGAATTTGGAAAGAAAAACACAAACCCTTTGTTTAGATAAAAGCCTACAGCTCCCATTTTCTACCTTATCTTTGGCCAAATATTTGAACAGAGTTGCAATAACAGAGCTAAACTGACAGTTTTCAGTTACATTTCTTTTCATCTATTTCCTTGTGGTGCTGCTAGATTATGACTCCTGTTACCTTTGTTATATGGGATTATTAACATTTCCTGAGCTAATCATTCCCATACCTCGTGGCTATTTCCACTCTCCTCTGTCTGTCCTTTTAACATTGGTATTTTTTAGACTTCTACCCAAGGTCTTTTCTTTTGGTCTCATCCAACCTATAGCTCCAGTTACCAGGATGTGCAAGTGATATCTGTTTTATTTAGGGAGATTTTGGTGGCATCAGAGGATGATATCAGATACCTTACAGGACAAGAAATCTGGAGATAGTGTGTTCCAGGGTTGGCTCAGGAGTTCAGAGATGTCATCAGGTACCAAGGTTCTTTACACCTTTCAGCTCTGGCATTCACGGAGCCATCTTACCAGTTTCTAGATGGCAGCTGAAGCTCCAAACCTGTTTCTCATAATACTTTTAAAGTGGGAAGGAAGTGGGTTTTGAAGGCAGAGGAGGGCTCTCTTCTCATGTTGCTCTCTGCTTTATAAGAAAGGAAAATCTTTCCTCAGTGGACTTCACTTGCGTTAGAAGTAAGTCATGTATCATACCAGCAACAAAGAGAAATGGGGTT
Organism: Moschus berezovskii; assembly: GCF_049115385.1. Taxonomy (NCBI): domain Eukaryota; kingdom Metazoa; phylum Chordata; class Mammalia; order Artiodactyla; family Moschidae; genus Moschus; species Moschus berezovskii. The sequence goes on from NC_142465.1 coordinate 68,967,079, forward strand.
ACCAGGATTGAAGTGTGTGTGTGTGTGTGTTAGTTGTTTAGTCGTGTCCTACTATCTGCAACCCCATAGACTGCAGCCCACCAGGCCCTTCCGTCCATGGGATTCTCCAGGCAAGAACATTGGAGTGGGTTGCCATTTCCCTCTCAAAAAGGAACTATAGAAAGAAAGAAAGTGAAGTCGCTCAGTTGTGTCTGACTCTTTTCAACCCCATGGACTGTAGCCCACTAGGCTCCTCCATCCATGAAACTTTCCAGGCAAGAGTACTGGAGTGGGTTGCCATTTCCTTCTACAAGGATTAACTTAACAATTTTTGTTTTATTCTTTGAACTGAGTACATCACTACATGAATAAAATTAGAGTTCTGATAGCAAGGAAGATGGGAGGGAGCGGTCATTGGATGGTTAATTAATAATGTCAAGGATAGCACCCCAACATCAATATCTTCAACCCTAATCTACTTCATGAAGTTTAGTCCCATTTATGCAAATACCTGTAAGACATCTGTCTCACACTTCTCAGATTCCATAAACTCATCATTTTCCCTGACAGTCCTTTGCCTAAACCCCAAGGTCCTGCCCTATTGCACACATAGACCTCCTTCTGCTTTAAAGAAACAAATGATATTGCCACTCATTCAGTTGCCCAAAACAAAAACCTAGGTGTAAACTTTAACATCCCTTATCCCTTAACCTTCACATTTAGTCAGTCACAAACCCAATGTGTCTTCTTAAGGCATAAGACTCAGATCTTAGCCTTTCTTTGTCTTCCTTTCCATAGAAGCAAGCAAAATCACTAACAAACCAACTCATTATATAATATTTACAAAATTTTCAAATTGTATTTCTAAAATTTTTTAATAAAACTTTATGGTTTTAATTTTAAAAATTTTGTATTTTAGTTATTGATGGATAACACGTGTTTTTAAATTTTTAAGCAAATTCTGTTAGTGTATGGTCTCTAGAAAAGAGAGTATGAAGCAAAATTTACACACTTATTGGAGAAAAGGATCCAATCATGAGGTCATGGGCGAGAGGGGAAAAAAGGAACAAAGTAGAGGAGGGAAAACAACAGAAGTTGGTGTATTGCCAAGTTTAGGTATGCCTTCTCAAGAAAACATTGCTAGCTAATGTGGGAAATCTCCTGAGTGGTCAGTCATGTGGATTCACTGCTTTTCAGAACAGTTCTTTGTGAAAAAAGAATAAGGACATGACATGTATCTGCAGTCTTATTTCCATCTTCTGGCTCATTGGTGAAACCTGCCTACAAGGCATTGAGAATCTCACACCTGCCCCTTTATTACCCAGCCCTTTTGGACAACCACTGGCTGGAAAAACTAGTCTTCATGGAGTTTAACCAGGTTTGGCCTCATACCAGACTTGCTGTAGCTCCCGTGCTGTTGGCACAATGGAGCCCATGTCTCAGTCCAGTCCTCATCCCAAGGGAGGCTGAGAAAATTGAAGATGTTAGGATATGAGGCGATGGTGGCAACAGCTGGGGTGTGAGCCATCTCTGGGATGGCTCCAATCTGGGAAGAAGGCAAGTGACCAGGGCTGGAGAGTACGTGAGGATGAGCAGCTCTGGTGTGGTGCATGAACTAAACAGCACACAGTGCGTGAGAAATGGATGAAAGGATCCTATAAGTACTTAAATGTGACAAAAGGGTTAAAAGTACATATGGCAGAATTCTTTCATCTACTGTTGATATTTTTCCAGATACTTTTGGATGACATTTGTTTAAAAATGTGATCTTGTTTCTTAACTTATCCCTCAAATGTCAGAAAAGTCATAATTTGGTGTTTTCAGAATTATATATTTAAATTTAAGTTTACATTTATGTTTCCATAGATTAAAGACCTGTATTTGAAAAGCAAAACTTCAAAATTACTAGAATAAGATACTGAAGTGTATTCTTATGATTTAAGACAGCAAAAAGATTTCTAAATCAGAAGACAAAAGCACAATGTGTAGAAAAAAGAACTGACATTAATATGTTTAAATTCTGTGTATCAAAATTAAAATATAGCCCATAGGTTGAGAGAAGATATTTCCAATGCATATAACCAGAAAGGTTTAAGATCCCACATATATAAAGAATAGTTCAGTTCAGTTCAGTTCAGTTCAGTCTCTCAGTCGTGTCCGACTCTCCGCGACCCCATGAATCACAGAACGCCAGGCCTCCCTGTCCATCACCAACTCCCGGAGTTCACTCAAACTCATGTCCACAGAGTCAGTGATGCCATCCAGCCATCTCATTCTCGGTCGTCCCCTTCTTCTCCCGCCCCCAACCCTTCCCAGCATCAGAGTCTTTTCCAGTGTTACAAATCAACAAAAAATCCAGGCAACCCAGTGCTAAAATGGGCAAAGAATATAGAGGCAGTTCACAGAATTGGAAAACTGAATGCCAAAATAATAAATAAATAAAAAGTTGCTAAGTCACGTCTGACCCTTTGCAACCCCATGGACTATAGCCTACCAGGCTTCTCCATCCATGGGATTTTCTAGGCAAGAGTTCTGGAGTGGGTTGCTATCTCCTTATCCCAAATGCCAAATAAACCAGCAATCAAAGAAATCCAAAATAAATGGGTTATTATTTCATACCCTAAAGTAAAAAACGGACCATATGATATGCTAGTGAAAATACAGCGGAATAAGAGTAGAAATTGGTAGAGCAAGCTTGTAGAGCAATTTAGGAGTCTATTAAAGTTGAAACACTACAAAACTACAGTTTAATTTCTACGTGCATATCCTAGAAAACATTTGCACCTGTATGCCTGGGATTAGATGCAAGAATGCTTGTTGCAGGATTGATTGAAATAGTGAAAAATTGGAAAAAACCTTCATGTCCATCTATGGGAGAATGACAACATTGCAGATAATGATGAAGTAGAATTAAAACAAATGAATTAGAGCCTAGTGTTGAAAAAGCAAGTTGCGGAAAAATTTATTTCATAAATTTTGTTTGTGAATAAAATTTATTTCAAGTGCATAAAATTTATTTCAAGTATGAAAACACACAGAAGAGTACTATGTACTAATTGTGACTTGGTATAATAAAAATGTAATTTGTGTAGGAATGGCCACATATAAAGGTCATTACAATGGCAAACTTTGGAGAAGAAGGAAAGTGGATGGCATTGGAGGTTGACAGGACCTTCAACTACATGTAAGGTTTTATTTCTTTCAAATAAGAAAATGATCCAAATATGATTTTGATGAGTTAGTGATTTCTCAGGGTTTTAAAAAAGATTCTCTGTTTTTCTGTATGATTGAAGACTTCATACCAAAAACATTTATAAAAGATAAAAATCTAAAAGGAATTAAAATTATATGCTTAAGAAATTTAAGTAGAAAATTTTAATTTAAATGTAAACTAAATTTATATTCAGAAGCATTCATTGGAAATGGTTGGAAAAAATACCATCCCATATAAAATGCTAAAATTTTTATTTACAGCCCCAAACAATAGAGATCTGTCAACTTGATAAGAGTCTGCAGAATGATTCTACATGAAAACAGAAAACAAAAAAGCAATAGAAAGGAAATGAGCAAGGCTTACTCTAATGGATAATCTGATTAAAATGCCTGTCACAGTATTTATTGATGCTGTTGATGTTTGCCAGTATCTGTGTAAAGAGGAATATTAGGCAGGAAACAGTTTTAGTGGCTGTCACAAAATACCAAAAAAATAGCAGCTTAAACAAGGGAAAAGTATGTTTCTCTGTCGTACATCAGTTCAGTTCAGTTCAGTTCAGTCGCTCAGTCATGTCCGACTCTCCGCGACCCCATGAATCACAGCACGCCAGGCCTCCCTGTCCATCACCAACTCCCGGAGTTCACTCAAACTCATGTCCACAGAGTCGGTGATGCCATCCAGCCATCTCATTCTCCGTCGTCCCCTTCTCCTCCCGCCCCCAACCTTTCCCAGCATCAGAGTCTTTTCCAGTGAGTCAACTCGTCGCATGAGGTGGCCAAAGTATTGCAGTTTCAGCTTTAGCATCAGTCCCTCCAATGAACATCCAGGATTGATCTCCTTTAGAATGGACTGGTTGGATCTCCTTGCAGTATAAGGGACTCTCAAGAGTCTTCTCCAACACCACAGTTCAAAAGCATCGATTCTTCGGCGATCAGTCTTCTTCACAGTCCAACTCTCACATCCATACACGGTGTAAGTAGTTTAGAACTGATGCAGTAGTTTTAGAGTGTCAGAGACCTGAACTCCTATCTTGCTGCTCTGTCAATTCTCAACACACAACTTTCTCTTTTGGTCGAAGATGGCTGCCCCAGCCTTCACCATCATTTCATCCAACAGGAAGGATTTGCAAAGAAAGTGGAGGGCATGCTTCTTCCTTGTAAGGACATGACTAGTAAGTTACTCTGTCAATTGTCTCATTCCATGGCTACACCTAGCAGCAAGGGAGGCTGAGGAAGATTGTCTTTGTTCTGGGTGTCATGAGAACCCAAGAGTTTTCATTCTTAGCACATATAGGGTAACAATTAGGAACCTTAGGTCAAGTGGCAAAACTTCATTCTTTAACAGCTGGTAGAAAATTCTTAGCATGAGAAATGTCTTGTTTAGGGAACTATCTTTCAGTCATTTGGTGTGAAAATATATGCAGCGCAGAGACTAGAAAGAGAAGGTGCAGTGAAAGGAACTTAGATGTTTCTCTGCATAGGTAAATTTGCATTTTTTTTTCCTACAGAGGAAAGAGGGAGAGATACTAAGTTATTTGACAGAAGTCTGGACTCTCTGAACATTTATCAAGTCTGCCACTCAAAGAAAGGCTCTTTGGGGACTTCCTTAGTGGTCCAGTGACTGAGATTCCATGTTCCCAATGCAGGGCACCCAGGTTCGATCCCTGGTCAGGGAACTAGATCCTGCATGCCACAGCTAAGAACCAGCACAGCCAAATGAATAAATATATTGTTTTAAAAGACTCTGTGAAGTTGGATTTTATATATTGATGTGTAGAAATCTAGGAAGGGACTGAGTTTCAGTGTGAGCCAGTATAATGCATAACAAGAGATTCCTTCAGAAGGTAAACAGTTCACAAATGAAAGTACTCAGACTCACCCCTCACCTTTCCATTGGCTTGTCCTTGAACCCAGTTTTGGAGGAGTTATTTTCCAAGAACCTTCTAAATTTTCACAGTGAATGAAGCCCTGGCAGGTCTCTTTCATGTCTGCCAAATATGCTTGAGTTTTAAGACGAGCACAACCCAGGCTGAAGCTACAGGCTTTGCTAATCTCAGTCTGATCTTGGCGGCGTCCATTCATCCTCAGCCCAAGCTTCTCCTATCACTGAGAGACAATGTGTAACATTGGGACTCCACACCAGAACACTGTATGAACTCATTGAGATTTGTTCGAGAATTTTATTGGACATAGTCACAAAGATGTTCAGACTCTTAAATGCTGGCCATGGCCTGAAAGATCTCTAAGAATTAACTCTAGTACTTAAAAAAAAAAGTCCTTATATTGTAGCATAAGATTAAAACTTAGGTTTAGATTGTTAGTATTTTAAAAGCTCTTCACATCTCAAGGACTTAATGATGTTGATTCATTCATTCACTATGTGTTGTGGAAGATAACACAATGTATTAAATATGGTCCATGCACTCATGGAGCTTTTCATTAATTGATTGATTCATTAAATATTTATGGAGCACCAGCTGTATACTTGCCACTGGGTTAAAAGTGAGGAATGAGATCTGCCCTCAAGGAGTTTCCTATGGATAAAACAGACAAGGAGATTAACAATTACAAGACAGTGGGATGCATGCTATGCAAAAGGAAAGCTTAAGGTGCTATGCGTGTCGATAGCAAATATACAGCTTTTAAAGCCAGTTATTTGTGGGATCTTTAATATAAAAAAAAAAAAAAACTACAGACTGGGAGAGCCTTCCCAGTTTTCAAAGCATCTGTGATTTCTCTGGTATTGTTTACAGAACAGAGCCTGAGAAAATCTTTCCTGCTAACAAGCCAGAATTTAGTTTATAATTAGACAAGAGGGCTCAACAACCAGGGGTGATGGAACATTGCCGAGAATCTTGGAGAGGACCAAGGGAAACAGTTTACAATTAATTTAAATTTTGAGGTTTTAAAAATGTTCATTTATTTTCCATGGAAACCAGTGTCAACCCATCTCAGAGACTGGGAATTTAAGGGTGGAATTCTTTGTGGTATCTTTTACCTGCTTTAATCGCAAGTAGTGACTATTGATGGCTCAGATGGTAAAAAAATATGCCTGCAATACAGGAGACCTGAGTTCAGTACAGGAGACACTGGGTCAGGAAGATCCCTGGAGAAGGGAATGGCTCCTCAATAGTCCAGTATTCTTGCCTGGAGAATTCCATGGACAGAGGAGTCTGGCATGGGGTCACAAAGAGTTGGACATGACTGAGTGACTAACACACAAACAGTGACTACTGAACACTAACCACATGCTAGTCATTGCTAGATGCTTTACATTTGCTATCTTATTTTTTCTCTAAAGAAGCTAGAGGGATAGAGGATGCAAGTGTGAGATTCAAGATATTGCCTCAGTGAGACTTCCCTTGTGGTCCAGTGGTTAAGACTTTGCTTTCCAATGCAAGGGGCACAGGTTCAGGGATCTAAGATCCCACATGCCTTGCAGCCAAAAATCCAAAATATGAAAGAGAAACAGTATTGTCACAAATAATAAAAACTTAAAAAAATGGTCCACATTTTAAAAAATCTTAAAAATAGTTTTCATCGAATCAGTCTCTGAGTAACCATCTCATCAAAAAGATTTGTGTTAACTTAAATGTAGGGATTCATAGTCTCACTAAGAAATAGCGCTAATTGGCATAATTTTCATTGCGTAATTAGGAATCCATTTGAACCAAACTTACTTTCTTTTTAATTTTTTGTTGTTTTTTGTTTGTTTGCTTTTTGCTGAACCAAACTTTCTTGTTGAACATCTTTTTATATAAAATGGAAGCCAGAGATAACTGTGAGAGAAATCAGCTATATAGGTATTTTTCCACCTAATCTGGACTTTGTGAAGTGTAGTCAAAAATTTATTCAAGAAACCATTTTACTTTGCTATTCTTTCCTGTCAATCAAAAAATGGGGAAAGAGGTATAAAAAATAGAAATTAGCTTCTGGGCTTAGAAGGAGATAAGAAAATATTTGTAACTTTATTAGACTGTTGGAGCTATTTGCTCTGCAAACTGTGTTTTTTGTAAATTATCTCATTTTGCTCTCTTAGCTCATGATACTTCTGTCCTTTATCAACCCTCCTTGAGGAAATCCTCCTTTTGTTTTTAAATTCAATTTATTTGAATCAGTTCTAATGAGGTGGATGAAACTGGAGCCTACTATACAGAGTGAAGTAAGCCAGAAAGAAAAACACCAATACAGTATACTAATGCATATATATGGAATTTAGAAAGATGGTAACGATAACCCTGTATGCGAGACAGCAAAAGAGACAAAGGTGTATAAAACAGTATTTTGGACTAGGTGACAGAGGGTGAGGGTGGGATGATTTGGGAAAAAGGCATTGAAACATGTAAATTATCATATGTGAAACAAATCACCAGTCCATGTTCAATGCATGATATGGGGTGCTCAGGGCTGGTGCACTGGGATGACCCAGAGGGATGGGATGGGGAGGGAGGTGGGAGGGGGGGTTCAGGATGGGGAACACATGTACACCAGTGGCTGATTCAAGTCAATGTATGGCAAAACCAATACAATATTGTAAAGTAAAATAAATAAATAAATACATTAAAAAAATAAAATAAAAATGTAACACCTCTGGGAAAAAACAAACAAAAAAATAAACTAAAACTAAAAAACCCAACCCACCTATTTCTCCTACTCCCCACCCTCTGCTTCTGGCAAATACCATTATGTTCTTTGTGTCTATGAACTACTATCCCCCTCTAGGTACATATATGTTTTTAATTTTTTATTGAGTTATATTTGATTTATAATATTATTTTAGGTGTACAACATAGTGATTCAAATTTTTATAGGTTATACTTCTTTGAAAGTTATTATAAAATATTAACTATATTCTCTGCACTGGACAATATATCCTTGTAGCTTATTTATTTTACAGATAGTAGTTTGTCCCTCCTAATCCCCTACCCATATCTTCTCTCTCCCCCATCCCTCTCCCCAATGGTAACTACTGGTATGTTCTCTATTTCTCTGAGTCTGTTCCTTTTTGTTATAGTTACTAATTTATTTTATTTTTAAATTTCACATATAAATGATAACAGGTACTATTTGTCTTTCTTTGTCTGACTTACTTCACTTGGCATAATGTCCTTCATTGATGTTGTCACAAATGGCAAAATTTCATTCTTTTTTATGGTAGAGTAGTATTCCATTCAGAGAAGGCAATGGCAAGCCACTCCAGTACTCTTGCCTAGAAAATACCATGGACGGAGGAGCCTGGTGGGCTGCAGTCCATGGGGTCGCTACGAGTCAGACATGACTGAGCGACTTCACTTTCACTTTTCACTTTCACACATTGGAGAAGGAAATGGCAACCCACTCCAGTGTTCTTGCCTGGAGAATCCCAGGGATGGGGGAGCCTGGTAAGCTGTCGTCTATGGGGTCACACAGAGTTGCACATGACTGAAGTGACTTAGCAACAGCAGCAGCAGCAGTATTCCATTATCTTGGAATGTGAAGTCAAGTGGGCCTTAGAAAGCATCACTACGAGCAAAGCTAGTGGAGGTGATGGAATTTCAGTTGAGCTATTTCAAATCCTGAAGGATGATGCTGTGAAAGTGCTGCACTCAATATGCCAGCAAATTTGGAAAACTCAGCAGTGGCCACAGGACTGAAAAAGGTCAGTTTTCATTCCAATCCCAAAGAAAGGGAATGCCAAAGAATGCTCAAACTACCGCACAATTGCACTCATCTCACACGCTAGTAAAGTCATGCTCAAAATTCTCCAAGCCAGGCTTCAGCAATACGTAAACCGTGAACTTCCAGATGTTCAAGCTGGTTTTAGAAAAGGCAGAGGAACCAGAGATCAAATTGCCAACATCCGCTGGATCATCAAAAAAGCACGAGAGTAAAACATTTTTTTCTGCTTTATTGACTATGCCAAAGCCTTTGACTGTGTGGATCACAATAAACTGTGGAAAATTCTGAAAGAGATGGGAATACCAGACCACCTGACCTACCTTTTGAGAAACCTGTGTACAGGTCAGGAAGCAACAGTTAGAACTGGACATGGAACAACAGACTGGTTCCAAATAGGAAAAGGAATACGTCAAGGTTGTATATTGTCACCCTGCTTATTTAACTTATATGCAGAGTACATCATGAGGAACGCTGGGCTGGAAGAAGCACAAGCTGGAATCAAGACTGCTGGGAGAAATATCAATAACCTCAGACATGCAGATGATACCACCTTTATGGAAGAAAGTGAAGAGGAACTCAAAAGCCCTTGATGAAAGTGAAAGAGGAGAGTGAAAAGGTTGGCTTGAAGCTCAACATTCAGAAAACAAAGATCATGGCATCTGGTCCCATCACTTCATGGCAAATAGATGGAGAAACAGTGTAAATGGTGTCAGACTTTATTTTTGGGGGCTCCAAAATCACTGCAGATGCTGTATGCAGCCATGAAATTAAAAGACGCTTACTCTTTGAATGGAAAGTTATGACCAACCTGGAGAGCATATTAAAAAGCAGAGACATTACTTTTCCAACAAAGGTCCGTCTAGTCAAGGCTATGGTTTTTCCCGTGGTCATGTATGGATGTGAGAGTTGGACTGTGAAGAAAGCTGATCGCTGAAGAATTGATGCTTTTGGACTGTGGTGTTGGAGAAGACTCTTGAGAGTCCCTTGGATTGCAAGGAGATCCAACCAATCCATTCTAAAGGAGACCAGTCCTGGGTGTTCATTGGAAGGACTGATGCTAAAGCTGAAACTCCAATACTTTTGCCACCTCATGCGACGAGTTGACTCACTGGAAAAGATTCTCATGCTGGGAGGGATTGGGGACAGGAGGAGAAGGGGATGATAGAGAATGAGATGACTGGATGGCATTACCGACTCAAAGGACATGAGTTTGAGTGAACTCCGGGAGTTGGTGATGGACAGGGAGGCCTGGCGTGCTGTGATTCATGGGGTCGCAAAGAGTCGGACACGACTGAGTGACAACTGAACTGTACTGATGAACACTGGGGTGCATATTTCTATTTGAATTAGTATTTTCATTTTCTTCAGATATACACACATGAATGGAATTGCTGGATCATACATTTTTATATTTTTAGTTTTTGGGGGGAACTATTTTCTGCAGTGGTTGTACCCATTTACACTCCCATCAATAGTGTGTGAGGGTTCCTTTTTCTCCACATCCTTGCCAACACTTGTTATTTCCAGTCTTTTTGATAATAGTTATTTTAACACATTGTGGTTTTGATTTGCATTTCCCTGGTGCTTAGTAATGTAGAGCATCTATTCATGTACCTGTTGGTCATCCGTATGTCTTCTTTGGAAAAATGTCTATTCACATCTTCTATCTATTTTTAATCAAATTATTTGTGATTTTGCTATTGAATCATATGAGTTCTTTATGTATTTTGAATATTAGCCTCTTATCAGATATATGACTTGCAAATTTTTTCTACCTTTCAGTAGGTATGTTTTCATTTATTGATGGTTTCCTTTTTGGTGATTTTTAGTTTGATATGTTTGCCCTTATTTACTTTTGCTTTTGTTGCTTTTGCTTCTTGCATCAGATTGAAAAAATCATTGCCAAGACCTATGTCAAGGAGCTCACCACCTATGTTTTCTTCTAGGAGATTTATAGTTTCAGGTTTTATGTTTAAGTATTTAATCCATTCTGAGTTTATTTTTGTGTGTGGTTTAAATAGTAGTCCAGTTTCAGTCTTTTGCATGTGGCTGTCTGATTTTCCCAACACTATTTATTGAAGAGACTATCCTTTCCTCATTCAGTATTCCTGCTCTTTGTCATATGTTATTGGACCATATGTGCATGGGTTTATTGCTGGACTCTTTATTCTCTTTCAATGATCTATATGTTTATTTTTAATACTGATAATGCAGTGTTTTAATTACTGTAGCTTTGTAATATGGTTTGAAATCAGGGAGTGTAATACCTCCAGCTTTTTATTTTTCCTCAAGATTGCTTCAGCTATTCAGGATGTTCTATGATTTCACACAAATTTTAGGACTGTCTGTTCTACCCTTGTGAAAAATGCCACTGGAATTTTGATAGGCAGTTCACTGAATTTGTATATTTCCTTGAGTAGATATGCATTTTAGCAATATCAATCTTCTAATACATGAGCACAGAATATCTTTCCATTTATTTGTATCTTCTTTAATTTCTTTCATTAATGTCTTGTAGTTTTCAATATACAGGTTTTTTACCTCCTTGGTTAAATCTACTCCTAAATATTTTATTCTTTTTAATGCAGTTGTGCATGAGATTCTTTTCTTAGCTTCTCTTTCTTACTGTTCATTATCAGTTCAGTTCAGTTCAGTTCAGTCGCTTAGTCGTGTCCGACTCTTAGCGACCCCATGAACCACAACACGAAAGGCCTCCCTGTCCATCACTAACTCCCGGAGTTCACTCAAACTCATGTCCATCGAGTTGGTGATGCCATCGAGCCATCTCATTCTCTGTCGTCCCCGTCTCCTCCTACCCCCAATCGCTCCCAGCATCAGAGTCTTTTCCAGTGAGTCAACTCGTCGCATGAGGTGGCTAAAGTATTGCAGTTTCAGCTTTAGCATTAGTCCTTCCAATGAACACCCAGGATTGATCTCCTCCAGAATGGACTGGTTGGATCTCCTTGCAGTCCAAGGGACTCTCAAGAGTCTTCTCCAGCACCACAGTTCAAAACCATCAATTCTTCGTCGATCAGCTTTCTTCACAGTCCAAATCTCACATCCATACATGACCACGGGAAAAACCATAGCCTTGACTAGACGGACCTTTGTTGGCAAAGTAATGTCTCTGCTTTTTAATATGCTATCTAGGCTGGTCATAACTTTCCTTCCAAGGAGTAAGTGTCTTTTAATTTCATGGCTGCAATCAGCATCTGCAGTGATTTTGGAGCCCAAAAAAATAAAGTCTGACACGGTTTCCACTGTTTCCTCATCTATTTCCCAAGAAGTGATGGGACCAGATGCCATGATCTTCGTTTTCTGAATGTTGAGCTTCAAGCCAACCTTTTCACTCTCCTCTTTTACTTTCATCAAAAGGCCTTTGAGTTCCTCTTCACTTTCTGCCATAAGGGTGGTGTCATCTGCATATCTGAGGTTATTGATATTTCTCCCAGCAATCTTGATTCCAGCTTGTACATCTTCCAGCTCAGCGTTCCTCATGATGTACTCTGCATATAAGTTAAATAAGCAGGGTGACAATATACAGCCTTGACGTATTCCTTTTCCTATTTGGAACCAGTCTGTTGTTCCATGACCAGTTCTAACTGTTTCTTCCTGACCTGCATACAGGTTTCTCAAGAGGCAGGTCAGGTGGTCTGGTATTCCTATCTCTTTCAGAATGTTCCACAGTTTATTGTGATCCACACAGTCAAAGGCCTTGGCATAGTCAATGAAGCAGAAATAGATGTTTTTCTGGAACTCTGTTGCTTTCTCCATAATCCAGCGGATGTTGGCAATTTGATCTCTGGTTCCTCTGCCTTTTCTAAAACCAGCTTGAACATTTGGAAGTTCACGATTCACATATTGCTGAAGCCTAGCTTGGAGAATTTTGAGCATGATTTTACTAGCGTGTGAGATGAGTGCAATTGTGCGGTAGTTTGAGCATTCTTTGGCATTCCCTTTCTTTGGGATTGGAATGAAGACTGACCTTTTCCAGTCCTGTGGCCATTGCTGAGTTTTCCAAATTTGCTGGCATATTGAGTGCAGCACTTTCACAGCATCATCTTTCAGGATTTGAAATAGCTCAATTGGAATTCCATCACCTCCACTAGCTTTGTTCATCGTGAGGTGTATACAAACATAACATATTTTTATATACTGACTTTGTATCCTACAGCTTTACTAAATTTACTTATTAGTTCTAATAGTTTCCTGATGGAGTTTTCAGCATTTTCTATACATAAAATAATGTCATCTGGAAGTAATGACAGTTTTATTTCTTCCTTTCCTGTTTTGGATGCCTTTATTTAGTTTTTCTTGTTGAATTTCTCTGGTTTTGATATTCAGTACTGTGTTGAATAAAAGTGGCAGCTTTTTTTCAGCTTTCCGTTGATGAGTATTATAATGGCTGTACAGTTGTCATATTTGGCCTTTACTAGGTTGAATACATTCCCTCTATATCCACTCTGTTAAGAATTTTTTTAAAACATGAAAGGATACTGAAATTTGTCAAATGCTTTTTTCTGCTTCTGTTGAGATGATCATATATGATTTTTATCCTTCATTTTGTTAATGTGGTGTATCATATTTAATCTTTATAAACATCTGTGTGGAAATTCTTAGTTCCATTTTACAAATGGATAAACTGAGTGTCAAAGTATAATTTGTCTCAGTTTACACTGTCAGAGGGAAGAGCTGAGATTTAAACACAGTGTCTGTGAGATTTCAAGCCCTGTTCTCTTAATCCCTATGCTGCAGTGTGTCCCAGATGCTGTATTTTTACAATAAAAACATTTTAGCTGTGTATCATTTACACTTTATGCTCTCCTGACTACTTTTGAGAAACACAGCTAATAAAAAACATAGCAATAAATGTTTAAGAGAACAGTTATAACAAGAATTAAAGGGAAATCAAAAGCCCTTTGAGGCGGGGACAATATCACACCAAAATAATCACATAAAAGTAATCATTTTCCATAAATGTTTGTTGAATGAGCAAATGATCAGAGATTTTAAGCTTAAAAGTTCCTAGAAGCTAGAGCACAAAGAGGAGCATGATATGTCTAACATAAGAAAGCATATCAGTTCAGTTCAGTTGCTCAGTCGTGTCCAACTCTTTGAGACCCCATGGACTGCAGCACACCAGGCCTCCCTGTCCATCACCAGTTCTCAGAGTTTACTCAAACTCATGTCCATTGAGTTGGTGATGCCATCCAACCATCTCATCCTCTGTCGTCCCTTTCTCATCCCCCTCAATCTTTCCCAGCATCAGGGTCTTTTCCAAGGAGTCAGCTCTTCACATCAGGTGGCCAGAGTATTGGAGTTTCAGCTTTAGCATAAGTCCTTCCAATGAACACTCAGGACTGGTCTTCTTTAGGATGGACTGGTTGGATCTCCTTGCAGTCCAAGGGACTCTCAAGAGTCTTCTCCAACACCACAGTTCAAAAGCATCAATTCTTTGACATTCAGCTTTCTTTGTAGTCCAACTCTCACATCCATACATGACTACTGGAAAAACCATAGCTTTGACTCGACAGACCTTTGTTGGCAAAGTAATGTCTCTGCTTTTTAATATGCTGTCTAGGTTGGTCATAACTGTCCTTCCAAGGAATAAGCGTCTTTTAATTTCATGGCTGCAATCAGCATCTGCAGTGATTTTGGAGCCCCCCAAAATAAAATCTGCCACTGTTTCCACTGTTTCCCCACCTGTCTACCATGAAGTGATGGGACCAGATGCCATGATCTTAGTTTTCTGAATGCTGAACTTTAAGCCAACTTTTTCACTCTCCTCATTCACTTTCATCAAGAGGCTCTTTCCAAGAAAGCATATAACCTTAATGAAACGAGTTATTTTGTAGACTTTAATAGCTGGGGAAACATAACTGATGATATTGTTAACTGTAGTATTTCAGAAGCAGAAATTATCTATATATATAAGCTATTTTTTGTAATGATCTTTGAAAAACATGATAAATTCTTATGAAGCATCTTATGAGGAGCTAAGTTAATATGCTCTGGATAGGTCTCCTTCTGAGCTAATGTGATGATTCTGATTCTTAGTTGGGAGGAAAAGCACTCTTCCCAAAGATGTTCTAGTACAGGGAAAGAGTTAGGTATCAGAAGGCTGGTTAGTCTTGGTTCAAGCCCCACTGCTTGGCCATTCTAACCTTTGACCTTAGGCAAGCCCCTTAACCAGCTTCAGCTTTCTCAGCTGGAAATAGGTGAACAGGATCTACTTTGGAAAGTTTTTGTCAACATATTAAGAGCAACTATATGCAAAATGGCAGTTTACAACGTAACAAAAATGACGGTGGTTATCAAACTGATTCCTCTCTTTGCAGCCATCGAGGTCTAAATTAACATTTACTTCAGTTCTCTTCAGTTACTTTTTGCTTTTTTATTTTTCCCCAATTTTATGTGAAGTATATTTGGAGTTTCCTACATAATGTGTTTCACAAAGATAGGAAATGTATCTGTCTTATGTACTGCCATGTGCCTAATAACTGGCCCTGAGCAGGGGCTCAATAAACATGCATTTAAATGAAAGATTGAATGAATGAATGGATTAGGGTGAACTGGGGTGAGCTCTTGCTTATACTCACAGTCTTCCTCATCATCCCATACACCAAGGTTTCTGGTTTGGAAATACTAGAAGGAGTACATTGCACCTCAGGGTACAATGTAATATTACATTGAAATATATTCTTCTAATATTATATTGCACCTTAGTATGAGTTTTTCTGTTTCTGAAGAGGTCAGAGGAGTCTGGACCTTCCCCATACCCTCATTGGTCTGATTGATAGTCACAGTCTCTATTTTTTGCTATTTCTGTAACCTATTTGATTTTCATAATTTCCTTCTCCATCTTACTTTCTTCTATGTTTCAGGAAGAAGAAGATAAACTCCAGATATGATTACAACTTTAGATTTTATATGTTCTTGCTATAGACACATTTTCCTTATTTTATCTCATATAGTTTGCTCAGCAGTTAAGCCCAGGGAAGCCCAAATTTTCAGATAGATGATTTAATGTTATGGTAAATAGCAATACTTTAGCTATCTATTAATGGAAAAACCCACAGTCAGTTGTATTTAATCATTGGCAATGGATTCACAGAGACCATACTACCAAAGTGATTCATAGAGACTAGTGTTTAGAACTTAATTTTTTAAATCAATTAAGAAGCAATGTTAGCAAAACAGGTATTCAGTACTCATAGAGAATAACAGAATCACAAAGGAAAGGGGAAATTACTAAAATTTTGTTCAGAGAGAATGGGAGGAGGTAGCATCAATGAAATTAAACTCAGTAATTAAATCCTAATGAGTAATGATCTAGCTTTCTCGATAAAATAATGCTTGGCCCTGTTCTGGTGATAATCGGATTCTCTTTGATAAGCATAGCAGTAGAAAGGGATAATGCTTTGAAAATGGGCTTTGTTGAATAACAAGGCATTCACTCTTTTCAGCTTCATCTATGATATCTGATCCCCAAATCTGATACGGACACACACCCTTCCTTTGACTATAAGCAGGAAAGGGGGATGGGCTGACAGCATCTTATGTCTAAGGTAATTCATCATTCTGCAGTGAGATGTGTCTCCTCAAATTGTCACCTTGTATTATATCCTCCCAATATAATGGATGATGATGACTCATTGTAGTAGCAGTATGAGTTTATTTCTGAAACATAAACTCCAGAGATTGGTATAGAGAGTCAGCTCATCTTTTACCTATTGTTTTGGTCCTGCTTGTAAGATACCAGGGCTTCCCTGGTGGCTCAGATGGTAAAAAATTTGCCTGCAATGCAGGAGACCTGGATTCAATCCCTGGGTAAAACACCAGCCTGAGGGCTTATACCCAAAGGGTGGCATCTGATTAGTTGGGCTGGGCCAGGGGAGAAATTTGCCAAACATGTTAAAATCTATGCTCTCAAAAAATATAGGCTTCTTGGTCCAGGAAGGAATATTTCAGCCACAGAAATACCACTGAGGTTTTAGATCTAGAAATGAGCAGGTTTAAATCTCAGGCCAAAACTCAAGAGTTTGAAAAATAGTTGTTTTCCATTTTGCCAAGTTGCCAAGAAATTAAATTTTGGTCATTATTGGCACTCTGCCCGGGGTTGTGTCGAGTTCTCACACATAATCACAGCTCCTCCAACCATGGGACATCACCCACAGTGTTCACTGTGGAGCTGACCTTTGTCCCAATCTGTGGGGGCTCTGCAGCTCAGTTGCTTCTGTGCTACACTCAGGGTACCCAGTTCTTTGGCAGTGTTTGGAACTATTCTACACAGCCCTCCCTCCAGAGGGGAAGTTGTTAGAAATGTGATTTTGAGGAACATGGCTGACAGTGGAACATTTTACAATCAAAGCAAGTAGGATGAATAGTCTAATATTTATTCCAGAAAAGTTAGAATTTCATTATAAAACTGTGTATATAAAACTATTGATAAAGCATTTGGGATGTTTGCTTGAATCAAAGAGACCTTCAAGGACCATCCCAAGAAGCTGTCTAAATCATTTAAGACCTTGTTTAATTGACACCATTTTACCATAAACGACAAAGCTGCAATTTATTCAGAATTTACTCTGTGTTAGGCCCTGTTCTAATTTTTTACACACAGGATCTCTTAATCTTTACAGCAACTTTGTGAGGGTGATATTATTGATACTACCTACAGCTCAGCATGAGACTCTGGGAAGCAGAGAACATGACTGATTCAAACCCAAGTTGATTTGTGCAGCACCAGCTCAATTTAGAGGGAGGGTTACTGTATTCTCCCTCAAAATCTTTTAGCAACTTGATGTTTTTCTGATGGAAAGTTTTTCTCTGAATCTCATTTAAATTGCTCATGCTGCAGTCGAAGCCCTTTTTTTCTTTGTCTCCTTTGTGACTGCAGAGAACAGCTGGTCACCATCCCACTGACAATGCAATGATGCGTCGTTCAAGGAGGGGACAGTAATTGTCCTCCTTCAGAATTGACAATCTCAGCTCCTTGAACTGTTTTCCCTTGGCCCTATTTTCCCTCAAACCTTCAATTACATCTTTGTTTCTTGCCCAGTCCTTTGAGGACGGCTCCACAGATTAACTCAGCTGCACTGGATGTGGGACAGGGCGAGGTCAGGCAGTTTGAGTTTATGTTCTTCTGAATTTCCTTAAAATGAGCATCACTGGGCTGATTCTAATCTGCAGTCAGCCTCAGGGGCCCCTTGGAGTCCCTCCTTGGATCCCTCCAAATGCAGGTCTTAGCTTCCTATGCATCTGCTCCCAACTATAGAGGGCACACAGACCTCGGGTGACCTTCACCCCATTTTGTGTTAAAATTTTTCACGTCTCTATATCTCTGCCTTTCCCCATAAAATGCCCTTCCCCCACTCTTCAAATATCCTCACAACTTCCTTATCTTCAAAGGCTCTGCTCAAAGACCCAGTCCCCCCTGATGACCAGGAGAATGGACTCTCACCCACCTCCAGCCAGCCACATACCTTTTCTATTTCTCTCTAAGGTCTTTTGACTTTCTGCTCAGAATATCTGTCTCCACATCATATCATTCATTTAAAAAATTGATTGGCAGTTTTATTTTTAAAATAGGCAGTGCATGCAAATAGTATTCAATCCAAAATGTATGAAATGCACACACTACATTTTCCCTAGTACTTTCCCTGCAGAGGCAAGCAGTTAGTGTTATCAGTCTCATATGTATTTAATATAATTCTAGACATAGCCTATATATCTAGTTTGCAATGATACGTATGTATTTAACAGTGAACACATTTTCCTGTACTTTCTTTTCAATTAGTAATATAGCTTGGATACTGTTCCATTATAAGCTTCTTTATCTTCTTTGTGGCTGTGTAATATTCTCTTCCGTGGCTATACAGTAGTTGACTTCACCAATTCCTGGTAAAGGACATTTGGTTTTAAGAGGCGAGGCTTTAGAATCAGACTACCTTGATAAAATTCTTCTCATTGCTTATTAGTTATATGACCTTGGGGGAATTACAATAGTGCTTTCTTCCCAGGCTTCCCTCGTGGCTCAAATTGTATAGAACCTGCCTGTAATGCAGGAGACTCAGGTTTGATCCCTGGGTAAGGATTATCCCCTGGAGTAGGAAATGGAAACCCACTCTAGTATTCTTGCCTGGGAAATCCCATGGACAGAGGAGCCTGGCAGGCTACAGTTCATGGGGTCGCGAAGAGTCAGACACAGCTGAGGGACTAACACTTCTTCCTAGGGTTGTTGAGGATTAAACATGTTAATCAATGTAAAGTACTTATAATAATGTGAGGCACATAGTAAGCTCTTAATAAATGTTAGTTTTTGTTTGGATTATTTCCCAAATTTTGCTATTGCATTCTATGCTGAAGGAAATGACCTTGAACATAGGAGTGATATCCAGATATTTAGCAACACTTATAGCACCAGCACTGACCAATCAGAATGAGGTTGGCCATGGTGCTGAGCATGATCCTGGAGCCCCTGCAGTATCATACATTGTATCTTGAGTTACTGGGTCTCGGCTTAGGTCGGTACTTACCAATGAGTAATGCAGATCTGGGTTTGATTCCTGGGTCAGGAAGATCCCCTGGAGAAGGGAATGGCTATCCACTGCCGTATTCATTCCTGGAGAATTCCATGGACAGAGGAGACTGTGGATTACAGTCCATGAGATTGCAATGATTTGGACACGACTGAGTGACTAACACTTTACTCTCTTTTTCAAGCAACAGTTTTAGCGTTTTAGCAGTCAGTACGGCAGTTCTGGAGCATACAGGTGAATTTAGCTGTTCTCATGCATCATTTCACCTATCTGTGCATATATCTTTTAGAATAAATTCCTGAAAGTGGAATTGCTGGTAAAATCTCATGCACACTTGCAATTTGTCCTTCTTAGAGGTTATACCAGTTTACATCCCCATCAACAATAGATGAAAGTGCTTACCCTCACTGGCACAATATGTTAGTGTATTTCTCTTTATCTTTGCTCATCTGATAGGTGAAAAATTATATCTCAGTGTGGTTTTAATTTGCATTTCTTTTATTATGATTGATTTTGAATATCTTTTTATATGCTTATCGGTCGTATGTATCCTTTTTGTTTCATCTTTTCATGCACTTTACCTGTTTTTCTTTGGTGGTGTTGATCATTTTCTTATTGATTTGCAGGAACTCTTCATATATCATATTACATTCATTCTTTTACTTAACTGTAGAGATTCATTGGTCACCTACAGCAGGCTAGGGATATAGAGATTAAAAATAACCACAGAACTTGCCTTCAAAGAGCTTACAGACTCATGAAGGAGACAGATAAGGAAATAAACCATTGTAATAAAGAATAAAAAGTGCTTTGAGATGGGTGGGCCTGGGATGCTTTGGGAGCACAGGGAAGAGAGAACATTCATGTGGACTATGTCTGATTAGGAATCTGCAAAGGATGTACAAAGCCTTTGAGTAACACATGCTTAAATGCTTGTCCTTTGTATAAAGACTGGTGTTTTAAATACCTGGTTGACTCCTCTGTTTCAGACTCATTTCTTAGAAAATCAGCACTATGATTTCATCATATCTGATTCTGCTCCATGGTCATGACTTATATCTGGCAAACACAACAGGAATAGTGTAGATACCTCACCACTACTCTAAAAACATACTTTCTTGATAGTAAGTAGCTTTGTCTCCACTGAAGACAGATAGCTTACCATTGAACTATCATCTAAATTTCCCAAATGGATAGAGGCATTTCCAAATATAAAATGGGCCATATCCCCAAATATGGTCCTTCGTTCTACGGGTTTCAAATGCAGGTTGGACATAATATAGCACTCAGGTCCAACAATGACCTTCATCTTTCTCTTATATCTTTTATTTCCCTTATTGAGAACCTGCTGTGAATGCTTCACATCTAATTAATCCATTTAGCAGCACATGGCATTAAATGGGTCATCCTATTTTAAGACCTTTTTTTTTTTTTCATGAGTTGAATGCAATTTGGACAAGCCACTCCAGCTGGGCCTGGAACAATGGAACACAAGCCTTGGATAGAACAGAAGTTCTAAACAGTTTTTCTTCTGTGTTGTTCTAGTGCATGACAGACTTTTGAATTCCTGTGTCATAAACCCTCTAAGCAGCTCATACTTGATCCCCCGAGGTACAGAGTCACTGCTTCAGCTCTTAGCAGTGCCAAAGAAAATGATTCCACTTTTTATCAGGAAGTGTTGTCTGAATTAATAACACTGGACTACTACATACTTTATGGGGCTCAATAGAAAATGGAAATAGAAAGACCTTTATTGAAAAACTAAGAATTTCAACGGAATGGCAGCACAATGTTAAATCAAACATATGGTCTTCTAAGTGAGGGATCCTGTGTGACTGAACAGGTCATATGTTCATGAAGCAGCCCTGTGAATGGGTTGCAAAAAACTACAATATATCAGCCTAGCACAGATGATCCCTTCATCAGACCCTTGGCATCCCTTCATCAGACCCTTGGCACCTTCCACCAGATGTGGAAGGAAACTTGGCTGTCCTCTTGTTGAACATTCTTATCTTCCAGGTAGGGAAACAGGCATGGAGAGATTGAGTTAAGATCCAGGCAGAGCTGGGTAGAAGCAGAGTCAGATCTATAACCAAAGATATAATGTGATTAAAATATATGAACAAGAGAGGTTCAGATTACTTATCACACCCTTTGAAATTGATCATTTCTCCTATTTTAAAACCATGACTTAAGTTATGTGTACCTTTGAGAGTTTTGTCACGTTTCCACCAATACTTTTCCACCAAAGAAAGTAAATGGTATATGTGTCCTTTCTCTTTGCCCTTGGCTTCCCACCCCACCAAATTATGTCCAGAATCCAAGTCCATGGGCACTGATTCAATGATCTTTTGACTGATCACATGCTTTTCAAACTTTCTTAACTCTGACCTTGGGAATTTCCTGAAAGTCTGGTAGTTAAGACTCTGCACTTCCTATGCAGGAGGCACAGATTCCATCCTTGTTTGGGGAGCTAAGATCTTCTGTGCTGCAGAGACAAAACAAAACGAGAAATCAAATGTCAAAAATTATAAATGAGTACTTGTATAACATTGGGGATGAAAGTGTCTTTCTAAGAATAAGACCAGAAGCATCAGCATTAAGAAAAATACTGATATATTTTACTTTGCAAAAACTGAAAAAAGAATTTCGTATGTTAAAAGCATCCATGATATCAGTCCTCTGTCAGATACATGTATTAAATATTGTCTCACAATCTAAAATAAATGTAAATAAATAAGCAAATAAGCTTTGACCTTACAACTATGTTATACTGAAATTTAGGTTGCAACAACACACGCATGCATAAGTGATACAGCTCCCTTAAGCAGTACTTACCTTTCTGTTTGCAAAGGAAATGTTTGCTATGCTATTTTAAAATGCTATTTCATTGAAACAAACAAATGCTGGTCATGACCTACTAAACTGATTTTGGGAACAACAATGGGTTATATCGTGCAGTTCAAGAACCTTTCTTGAATTTCCATGTTGATTCTCTACTGGGAAGGGTAGGTGAGGACTGGAGGCATCTTACAGAAATACTCTTCTGGAAAAATGAATCACTAAGGCTGCTGGAGAAGACTCTTGAGAGTCCCTTGGACTGCAAGGAGATCTAACCAGTCCATTCTAAAGGAGATCAATCCTGGGTATTCATTGGAAGGACTGATGCTAAAGCTGAAACTCCAATACTTTGGCTACCTCATGCGACGAGTTGACTCACTGGAAAAGACTCTGATGTTGGGAGGGATTGGGGGCGGGAGGAGAAGGGGACGACAGAGAATGAGATGGCTGGATGGCATCACTGACTTTATGGAGATGAATTTGAGTGAACTCCGGGAGTTGGTGATGGACAGGGAGGCCTGGCGTGCTGTGATTCATGGGGTTGCAAAGAGTTGGACATGACTGAGCGATTGAACTGAATGGAACTGAAGTGAAGGCCCCCATGTGCTGGCAAAAGGGCAAGAAATAGACACATTTGGATCCTACTAGGGGGATAAAAATTGGCATGACCTTTCTGAACACAGTTTGCTAAATTTACTAGAGTCTTGGAAGTGTGACACTCTGACCTAGTATTTCTGCCTCTAGAAAACAAAGACATAATCACAGATGTAGCCAAATTTAACTACCAAGGACAATCATTGCAATATGATTTATAATTGAGGGAAATTAGAAATAATTTAAAAGTTCAGCAGTAGGGGTTTAGTCAAATGAGGGCATATGCCTATGAATTCAATAGTATATCCCCATTAAATTGTTTGGTATTATGTATGTAATGAAATATTTAATAATATCAAAATAGTTATGGTACATTAAATGAGAAAAGCATATTCAGAACAGTATATGCCATATGACACCATTTTTTAAGAAAAGACTTGAATGGATCTATTTTTCATTAAAGAGTTTGGGAGAAACTATATCACAGTGTATTCTATACACTATGTATGTCATAGTATATTCTGTGACTCTATGGGTTGTAAGAATATTGTTGTTGTTCAGTTGCTAAGTCATATCTGACTCTTTGTGACCCCATGGACTGCAGCATGCCAGGCCTCCCTGTCCCCTCACCATCTCCCAGATTTTGCCCAAGTTCATGTCCATTGAATCGGTGATGCTATCCAACCGTCTTATCCTCTGCCACCCTCTTCTCCTTTAGCCTTCAATCTTTCCCAGCATCAGAGTCTTTTCCAATGCCTTGGCTGTTCACATCAGGTGGCCAGAGTATTGGGGCTTCAGCTTCAGCATCAGTCCTTCCAATGAGTATACAGAGTTATTTCCCTTAGGATTGACTGGTTGATCTCCTTGCAGTCCAAGGGACTCTCACAGAATCTTCTCCATCCAGGTTCAGATGAAGGTTTAGCTGCATTCTTCAACATCTACAGGAGGGTTCTCTCCCCAGTGAAGATCCAGTGACTCCAATGAGTCACTTAGAATAGGTGAATGAAGAAGTGGGTGGAGTCCTTATAGAGCTTCTATCGATAATTTCTGGAAATTTTCGTATCTAATGGGGCCAGATGCATCCTTTTGCTGTTTTATGGCACACATCTTCGTGTGACATTTCATATTGATCTTCACAATAAAAGGCATTTTTCCCTGTTATTGCTGGGAGTGGGGGAGAAAATTCAGGTCCAGAGATTGACTTGCTCAAGGTCATATGGTTAGACTAGTCAGAACTCAAATCCATGCCCCTGACACTAACATCAGTGCTTTCAGCAGTGCCTCTACCATGGTGCACTCGGTTTGGGAAACTTCTTCTGGTTATGAAAGCACAGCTTCTTGAGAGTGGTGCTTTGCTGATAGCTTACAGTGAACAATAAACTGTGGAACATTCTGAAAGAGATGGGAATCCCAGACCACCTGACCTGCCTCTTGAGAAACCTGTATGCAGGCCAGGAAGCAACAGTTAGAACTGGACATGGAACAACAGACTGGTTCCAAATAGGAAAAGGTGTACGTCAAGGTTGTATATTGTCACCTTGCTTATTTAACTTATATGCAGAGTACATCAGGAAGCAACAGTTAGAACTGGACATGGAACAACAGACTGGCTCCAAATAGGAAAAGGTGTACGTCAAGGTTGTATATTGTCACCTTGCTTATTTAACTTATATGCAGAGTACATCAGGAAGCAACAGTTAGAACTGGACATGGAACAACAGACTGGTTCCAAATAGGAAAAGGAGTACGTCAAGGCTGTATATTGTCACCTTGCTTATTTAACTTATATGCAGAGTACATCATGAGGAACGCTGGGCTGGAAGAAGCACAAGCTGGAATCAAGATTGCTGGGAGAAATATCAATAACCTCAGATATGCAGATGACACTACCCTTATGGCAGAAAGTGAAGAGGAACTCAAAAGCCTCTTGAGGAAAGTGAGAGAGGAGAGTGAAAAGGTTGGCTTGAAGCTCAACATTCAGAAAACAAAGATCATGGCATCTGGTCCCATCACTTCATGGGAAATAGATGGAAAAACAGTGGAAACAGTGTCAGACTTGATTTTTTGGGGCTCCAAAATCACTGCAGATGGTGATTGCAGCCATGAATTTAAAAGACACTTGCTCCTTGGAAGGAAAGTTATGACCAACCTTGATAGTATATTAAAAAGCAGAGACATTACTTTGCCAACCAAGGTCCGTCTAGTCAAGGCAATGGTTTTTCCCGTGGACATGTATGGATGTGAGAGTTGGACTGTGAAGAAGGCTGATCGCCGAAGAATGTGGTGCTTTTGAACTGTGGTGTTGGAGAAGACTCTTGAGAGTCCCTTATACTTCAAGGAGATCCAACCAGTCCATTCTAAGGGAGATCAATCCTGGATGTTCATTGGAGGGACTGATGCTAAAGCTGAAACTGCAATACTTTGGCCACCTCATGCGACGAGTTGACTCACTGGAAAAGACTCTGATTCTGGGAAAGGTTGGGGGCGAGAGGAGAAGGGGACGACGGAGAATGAGATGGCTGGATGGCATCACCGACTCTGTGGACATGAGTTTGAGTGAACTCCGGGAGTTGGTGATGGACAGGGAGGCCTGGCGTGCTGTGATTAATGGGGTTGCGGAGAGTCGGACACGACTGAGCGACTGAACTGAGCTGAACTACAGTGAACAATGTCAGATTCATGATCTTCGAAGAAGATTTAGCTTCAGGACTAGGGACCTGGCTTGAATATGTACAGCTTTTGTGTTC
The DNA here is from genome assembly GCF_049115385.1 of Moschus berezovskii. Lineage (NCBI taxonomy): Eukaryota > Metazoa > Chordata > Mammalia > Artiodactyla > Moschidae > Moschus > Moschus berezovskii. Next base: position 68,992,652 of record NC_142465.1, read on the forward strand.
AGTTCAGTTCAGTTGCTCAGTTGTGTCCGACTCTTTGTGACCCCGTGAATTACAGCATGCCAGGCCTCCCTGTCTATCACCAACTCCCGGAGTTTACCCAAACTCATGTCCATCGAGTCGGTGATGCCATCCAGCCATCTCATCCTCTCTCATCCCCTTCTCCTCCTGCCCCCAATCCCTCTCAGCATCAGAATCTTTTCCAGTGAGTCAACTCTTTGCATGAGGTGGCAAAAGTATTGGAGTTCCATCTTTAACATCAGTCCTTCCAATGAACACCCAGGACTGATCTTCTTTAGGATGGACTGGTTGCACCTCCTTGCTGTCCAAGGGACTCTCAAGAGTCTTCTCCAACACCACAGTTCAAAAGCATCAATTTTTCAGTGCTCAGCTTTCGTCATAGTCCAGTTCTCACATCCATACATGATCACTGGGAAAACCATAGCCTTGACTAGATAGACCTTTGTTGGCAAAGTAATGTCTCTGCTTTTTAATATGCTATCTAGTTGGGTCATAACTTTCCTTCCAAGGAGTAAGCGTCTTTTAATTTCATGGCTGCAATCACCATCTGCAGTGATTTTGGAGCCCAAAAAAATAAAGTCAGCCACTGTTTCCACTGTTTCCCCATATATTTGCCATGACGTGATGATCTTAGTTTTCTGAATGTTGAACTTCTAGCCAACTTTTTCACTCTCCTCTTTCACTTTCATCAAGAGGCTTTTGAGATCCTCTTCAATTTCTTCCATAAGGGTAGTGTCATCTGCATATCTGAGGTTATTGATATTTCTCCCAGCAATCTTGATTCCAGCTTGTGCTTCCTCCAGCCCAGCGTTTTTCATGATGTACTCTGCATATAAGTTAAATAAGCAGGGTGACAATATACAACCTTGACGTACTCCTTTTCCTATTTGGAACCAGTCTGTTGTTCCACGTCCAGTTCTAACTGTTGCTTCCTGACCTGCATACAGGTTTTTCGAGAGGCAGGTTAGGTGGTCTGGTATTCCCATCTCTTTCAGAATTTTCCACAGTTTATTGTGATCCACACAGTCAAAGGCTTTGGCATAGTCAATGAAGCAGAAATAGATGTTTTTCTGGAACTCTCTTGCTTTCTCCATGATCCAGCGGATGTTGGCAATTTGATATCTGGTTCCTCTGCCTTTTCTAAAACCAGCTTGAACATCTGGAAGTTCACGGTTCACAAATTGCTGAAGCCTGGCTTGGAGAATTTTGAGCATGACTTTACTAGTGTGTGAGATGAGTGCAATTGTGTGGTCATTTGAACATTCTTTGGCATTGCCTTTCTTTGGGATTGGAATGAAAACTGACCTTTTCCAGTCCTGTGGCCACTGCTGAGGTTTCCAAATTTGCTGGCATATTGAGTGCAGCACTTTCACAGCATCATCCTTCAGGATTTGAAATAGCTCAACTGGAATTCCATCACCTCCACTAGCTTTGTTCGTAGTGATGTTTTCTAAGACCCACCTGACTTCATATTCCAAGATGTCTGGCTCCAGGTGAGTGATCACACCATCGTGATTGTCTTGGTCATGAAGCTCTTTTTTGTACAGTTCTATGTATTCCTGCTACCTCTTCTTAGTGTCTTCTGCTTCTGTTAGGTCCATACCATTTCTGTCCATTATCGAGCCCATCTTTGAATGAAATGTTCCCTTGATATCTCTAATTTTCTTGAAGAGATCTCTAGTCTTTCCCATTCTGTTGTTTTCCTCTATTTCTTTGCATTGATCACTGAGGAAGTCTTTCTTATCTTTCCTTTCTATTCTTTGGAACTCTGCATTCACATGGGAATATCTTTCCTTTTCTCATTTGTTTTTCACTTCTATTCTTTTCTCAGCTATTTGTAAGGCCTCCTCAGACAGCCATTTTGCTTTTTTACATTTCTTTTCCATGAGGATGGTCTTGATACCTGTTTCTTGTACAATGTCACAAACTTCCATTCATAGTTCATCAGGCACTGCTTTTGTGTAGCAGAGTTTTATTAAAGTATAAAAAGGACAGAGAAAGCTTCTGACATAGACATCAGAAGGGGGAAGGAGAATGCCCCACTTGCTAGCCTTATCAAGGCCTTATATACTTTTACCAGACTCACTCCCACAACACACATCTTAAATTAACAAGATTAGAACTAATAGTAGAAAGATCTTACCAGACTCACTCCCACAACATACATTTTAAGATAACAAGATTAGTTTGAAGGTTCTTAAAAAGGAGAAACATGTCCTGGAGCAGGATACATTGTTATATAGTTTAAGATGAGTTGTTTTGTTGTATAATCATCAGCTCTGATCTTAAAGAAAAGTGAAAAGTGAAAGTGAAGTCGCTCAGTCATGTCCGACTCTTTGCGACCCTGTGGACTGTAGCCCACCAGTCTCCTCCATCAACGGGATTCTCCAGGCAAGAAAACTGGAGTGGATTGCCATTTCCTTCTCCAGGGGATCTTTCCAACCCAGGGATCGAACCCAGGTTCTCCTGCATTGCAGGCAGACACTTTAACCTCTGAGCCACCAAGGAAGCCCTGGACTTAAAGAAAGTTAGTCTTAAAGATTGTTGTCATAACAACTCAGAGTTTAAGAGAAAACATCTTATGTGGCTAAGACAAAGCAATGTAGAATAAAAGCAATGTTTGTCCCTTTCTCCTAAGGGCCCTGGATTCCTTATCAACCTATCTATGAATTAACTCTCTCATTACCAAGGAAAAGATATTATTCAATGCTGTAAAGACCATTGCAGATGCAACTTTCTGATAGATACAGTGTTGGAGCAGAGATTAATGCTCACAGGTAAGCCTGAGTCAACAGGAAAAGAGGCCAGCGTCAGTGATCCAAGCTCTTCCTTTGTCTCCTTCTTCTGTGTGTTTTAGTGTCCATCTGTTCTCTGTGGTCATCACCCAGGCCTCCTAGGCTGGGTTTCACCTTGGCTATCCAAGTATTCAAAGTTCACCTGTTCTGCTTCCCATTTACCTCAGGATATTTTATAGTCCCTGATCTGGGGTGAACTCAATCACTAGAGTTGGGGGGAGGTGGATTTTTCCAAAAAAAGAAGAATCCTGGAGAAGATAAGGAAGTCAACACATTAACCAAGAAACTCTATCAATGAATGAAGAGGATTTTTTTTTTTTGCAGAATGGCTTACTTTGGCCACCTCATGTGAAGAGTTGACTCACTGCAAAAGACTCTGATGCTGGGAGGGATTGGGGGCAGGAGGAGAAGGGGACGACAGAGAATGAGATGGCTGGATAACATCACTGACTCGATGAACATGAGTTTGAGTGAACTCCGGGAGTTGGTGATGGACAGGGAGGCCTGGCATGCTGTGATTCATGGGGTCGCAGAGTTGGACACAACTGAACTATATACTTAATACCGTACAAAAGTTGGTCACTGTCAATATGTTTAATGACTTCCTTCATCTGTATTCTACTCAGCAACTCATTAAAATAAGCCAGTATTGAGAAGCACTTCATAGAATAAATATTTTTATTTCACTTTGTTTGGATTGATTGTAGTACAAAATATAGGAGAAAATATAGCAGTTTTGGAGAAAAGAACTTAAGGCCCAGCTTTCTTGCTTTCATGAGCCATTGAATGTCTAAGTCTTACTTTCCTCATTTAAAAAATGAAGATAATACTTCCTAGTTCCTAAATTATAAAGACAACATCTAAGAAAGTCCTCATTCACCCAATGGTGGACTGAGTCAGCTTGCCCTGGCCCATGAGCACTGGTAGTTTTCAGGTTTTTCTGAACTGATTGTTAAACATAGCACCTATTAAAAGTTAAATTACAATGCTGCTGCTGCTGCTAAGTCACTTCAGTCGTGTCCGACTCTGTGTGACCCCATAGATGGAAGCCCACCAGGTTCCCCCTTCCCTGGGATTCTCCAGGCAAGAACACTGGAGTGGGTTGCCATTTCCTTCTCCAATGTGTGAAAGTGAAAAATGAAAGTGAAGTCACTCAGTCGTGTCCAACCCTTAGCAACCCCACGGCCTGCAGCCTACCAGGCTCCTCCATCCATGGGATTTTCTAGGCAATAGTACTGGAGTGGCTTGCCATTGCCTTCTCCACTCAAGAGGGTTGCTGCTGCTGCTAAGTCACTTCAGTCGTGTCCGACTCTGTGTGACCCCATAGACAGAAGCCCACCAGGCTCCCCCGTCCCTGGGATTCTCAAAGACACTTAAAAATCAAGGGTAATATGTACTTAAAACTTCTTACATTCTAACTGTTTTAAAATATTTCACAATTATGTATGCTTTCGTGGCTATTCACATCTATTGTATCTGAATGGTGGAAATTCTAAGCAATTATGTGCCTCTGTACATCTCTTTCCATCTCTGTGTTCAGTCACATCATGCTGATAGCTTGAAATTGGCCACTGTGAAGCTAGTCACATCATGGGAATGAACTAAATCTACAATCTGTACTTCTTTTACTGCTTTGGTAATTGTTTAACACTGTTTCTTGATGCTTTTGTCCTAAGTTTCTTCAGTTGTTTCTGACTCTTTGTGACCCCAAGGACTGTAGCCTGCCAGGCGCCTCTGTCCATGGGATTTCCCAGGCAAAAATACTAGAGTGGGTTTCCATATCCTTCTCTGAGGGATCTTCCTGATTACACCCACCTTTTTTACATCTCCTACATTGGCAGGTGGATTCCTTACCACTAGTGCCACCTGGGAAGCCCCAGTGTTTCTCAACCTCAGCACTATTGACATTTGGAGCTCAGCAATCCCTTGTTCCAGAAGGATGCGCTGTGCACCATAGGGTTTTTAGCAGCATCTCTCTTCTCTACCTACTAAATGCCACTCATACTCCCTCCAAGTTGTGACAACCACTACTGTCTCCAGATACTGCCAAATATCCCCTTGTGGGCAAGACTTCTCCCGCTCCTTCCCCGTTGAAAGCCGCTGGTCAAAGGGGTTGGCAAACTAAGGCTGGAGGACAAAATTTGGCCTATGGATGTTTCTGTACAGCCTGCGGGCTAAGAAGAGATTTTAAATTTTTTAAAGTTTGAAAAATATGACAGAGACCAGATGTGGCCGCAAAGCCTAAAATATTTACTTTTTGGCCCTTTATAGAAAAAGTTTGTTGACCTCTGGTCTAAGTTGTGGTGATGTTAATAATGCAGATTATGTACATTGTGAAGAGCATACACGAAACATTGAATAAATGCTCTTCCAGTATTTGAAAACTATTATTTGATTCAGCAAAAAAGCTGTTCATATCTCTTTTGAACTAGTGAATTTCTAACATATGTAGTATTTGAGCCAAAAGAGCATTCAGTTTAATGAATGTAATTTGTGTGAGACTAAGAGTTTAACAGTACATCATGTGTGTGATATCAGGAAAATAAGTGTATTGGGAAGGAATTAATGGAAGGGAATGCAGGTCCATTTGTCAATTCATGCTTGAGCTGCAACCATATATTGGCTACTGATATAAGAGTTCAGCAATATTTTCTTCTTGACATTTCACACTATCACATTCACATGCCTAGACTAGACCTGAAGGATCAAGGATGAAAGGTACTGAGAAGGAAAAAAAGGAGCATTTCAGGATAAGGAAAGGTTCTGAGGCACGAGGGAGCTTGGAGAAGCCCATTAAGTAAAGAGAACATCAGTGTTTTTCAATTTAGAGTATGGAGGAACCATGAAGAAATAGGGTTAGTATAGGTGGGGGCAGTGGTGTGCTGGGAAGTATTTAACAACCAGCTCTCAGGGCAGGTGTACACACACACATACTCACACATATCCTCCCAGGTACATATACACTCACAAGTTTATTTAAAATTTTTTGGGGAGAAGGAACAAGATGGTGGAGGAATAGGATGGCGAGACCACTCTCTCCCCCACAAATTCATCAAAAGAACATTTGAATGAGGAGTAAAGTCCACAAAACAACTTCTGAATGCTGGCAGAGGACATCAGGCACCCAGAAAAGCAGCCCATTGTCTTCAAAAGGAGGTAGGAAAAAACATAAAAGATAAAAAGAGAGACAAAGAGGTAAGGACAGAGCTCCATCCTGGAAAGGGAGGCTTTAAAAAGAGAGACGTTTCCAAACACCAGGAAACACTGTCACTGGCTAGTCTGTGGCGAGCCTTGGAACCTCAGAGGGCCACATAACCGGGAGGAAAAAAGAAAGAAATAATTAAAACACACAGATTACCCTCCAAACGGTAACTTCCAGCGGAGAAGCAGCGCAGACGCCTGCATACACCATTAGCAAGCAGGGGCTGTGCAGGGAGGAGCCAGCTGAACTGCTTAGAGAGAGGACTGGGCTTGAATGCCACGAGGGCAATCTGAGAGATCTAACAGGGAATAACAAAGCAGACTGGGATAGCTTCCCCACGAAAAGGCAGAAAGCTCTAACCTACGACTCCACCAGCCCCGCTCACAGAACAAAGGACTGAGCAGAGTGAGCCGGCTGCGGTCGGCCCATCCCCCATCCCCCGCCAAGACAGGCAGGGAGGTCAGCCAGAGCCAGAGGGGGCAACCACGGCCCCAGAAAGGCATCTGATACAAACTGCAGGCAGGCTTGTTGCTAATCAAGACTTCATGGGCTTGGGCCGGTCGATATCCACCTGAGAAGGTGCGCTGGTTGTACACTCAGAAAACCGAGTGGCAGGGACTGGGGAGGTGATAAGTCACAGCTACCGCGCTCACCAAATACCTGGTCACCTGAGCTGCTCAGACCGGGGAAGGCACAAAACGCAGACCCAGCCAAGTCTGCACCTTTGTGGAGTACCCTAGAAACTGAACTTGAGACGCTCAGACCTGGAAAGTGCATACAACCCAGCGCCAGCCTCGGACAGTTCCCGGCAGAGCAACCTAGAGCCTGTGCAGTGTAGACTGGGACAAGACACATGCTGTGAGCAGGGGCAAACCCAGTGTGGCCAAGACGCTGCGAGCACTCCCCACAGACGCCAGAGATTTTTGTCTGCAGCGTTCCTCCCTTTCCAGAACAGGACTGAACATCTGAGCCTTAAAAAGTGTCCACCCGCCCCCTAATATCAGGCTGGAAATTAGACAATGAAGAGACCAGCAAACAGAAGCTAAAACAGCGGGAACCACCTTGGAAATGACAGATAGAGAAGTCTAGAGACTACTCCAAGAATAAGACCAAAAACCAGAGGCAAGAGGCTTAAGCCTGAATCCTGAGAACACCAGAGAACTCCTGACTCCAGGGAACATTAATCGATAGGAGCTCATCAAACGCCTCCATACCTACACTGAAACCAAGGACCACCCAAGGGTCAACAAGTTCCAGAGCAAGACATACCATGCAAATTCTCCAGCAACACAGGAAAATAGCCCTGAGCTTCAATATACAGGCTGCCCAAAGTCACTCCAAACCCACTGAATCTCATAACTCATTACTAGACACTACATTGCACTCCAGAGAGAAGAAATCCAGCTCCACCCACCAGAACACTGACACAAGCTTCCCTAACCAGGGAACCTTGACAAGTCACCCGTCCAACCCCACACACAGCGAGGAAACTACATAATAAAGAGAACTCCACAAACTGCCAGAAGACGGAAAGGCCACCCCAAGCACAGCTATATAAGCAAGATGAAGAGGCAGAGAAATACCCAGCAAGTAAAGGAACAAGATAAATGCCCACCAACACAAACAAAAGAGGAAGATACAGGGAATCTACCTAATAAAGAATTTCGAATTTTTATGGTGAAAATGATTCAAAATCTTGAAAGCAAAATGGAGTTACAGATAAATAACCTGGAGAAAGGATTGAGAAGATGGAAGAAAGGTTTAATAAGGAATTAGAGGAAATAAAAAAGAGTCAATATACAATGAATAACGCAATAGATGAGATCAGAAACACTCTGGAGGGAACAAACAGTAGAATAACAGAGGCAGAAGACAGGATAAGTGAGCTAGAAGATAGAATTGCAGAAATAAATGAAACAGAGGAAAAAAGAAACATGAATTAAAAGAAATGAGGGCAATATTAGAGACCTCTGAGACAATGTTAAATGCTCCAACATTCGAATCATAGGAGTCCCAGAAGAAGACAAAAAGAAAGACCATGAGAGAATACTTGAGGAGATAATAGTTGAAAACTTCCCTAAAACGGGGAAAGAAATAATCACCCAAGTCCAAGAAACCCAGAGAGTCCCCAACAGGATAAACCCAAGGAGAAATACTCCAAGACACATATTAATCAAATTAACAAAGATCAAACACAAAGAACAAATATTAAAAGCAGTAAGGGAAAAGCAGCAAATAACACACAAGGGGATTCCCATAAGGATAACAGCTGATCTTTCAACAGAAACTCTTCAGGCCAGGAGGGAATGGCAAGACATACTTAAAGTGATGAAAGAAAATAACCTACAGCCCAGATTACTGTACCCAGCAAGGATCTCATTCAAATATGAAGGAGAAATCAAAATCTTTACAGACAAGCAAAAGCTGAGGGAATTCAGCATCACCAAACCAGCTCTTCAACAAATGCTAAAGGATCTTCTCTAGACAGGAAACACAGAAAGAGTGTATAAACTCAAACCCAAAGCAATAAAGAAAATGGCAACAGGATCATACTTATCAATAATCACCTTAAACGTAAATGGGTTGAATGCCCCAAAAAAAGACAAAGGCTGGCTGAATGGATACAAAAACAAGACCCCCATATGTGTTGTCTACAAGAGACCCACCTCAAAACGAGGGACACATACAGACTGAAAGTGAAGGGCTGGAAAAAGATATTCCACGCAAATAGAGACCAAAAGAAAGCAGGAGTAGCAATACTCATATCAGATAAAATAGACTTTAAAACAAAGGCTGTGAAAAGAGACAAAGAAGGAAACTACATAATGATCAAAGGATCAATCCAAGAAGAAGATATAACAATTATAAATATTTATGCACCCAACATAGGAGCACTGCAATATGTAAGACAATTACTAACAAGTATGAAAGGGGAAATTAACAACAATGCAATAATCAGTTCAGTTCAGTCGCTCAGTCGTGTCCGACTCTCCGCGACCCCATGAATCACAGGACACCAGGCCTCCCTGTTCATCACCAACTCCCGGAGTTCACTCAAACTCATGTCCACAGAGTCGGTAATGCCATCCAGCCATCTCATTCTCCGTCGTCCCCTTCTCCTCCCGCCCCCAACCTTTCCCAGCATCAGAGTCTTTTCCAGTGAGTCAACTCGTCGCATGAGGTGGCCAAAGTATTGCAGTTTCAGCTTTAGCATCAGTCCCTCCAATGAACATCCAGGATTGATCTCCTCTAGAATGGACTGGTTGGATCTCCTTGCAGTATAAGGGACTCTCAAGAGTCTTCTCCAACACCACAGTTCAAAAGCATCGATTCTTCGGCGATCAGCCTTCTTCACAGTCCAACTCTCACATCCATACATGACCACGGGAAAAACCATTGCCTTGACTAGACGGACCTTGGTTGGCAAAGTAATGTCTCTGCTTTTTAATATACTATCAAGGTTGGTCATAACTTTCCTTCCAAGGAGCAAGCGTCTTTTAATTTCATGGCTGCAATCAGCGTCTGCAGTGATTTTGGAGCCCCAAAAAATCAAGTCTGACACTGTTTCCACTGTTTTTCCATCTATTTCCCATGAAGTGATGGTACCAGATGACATGATCTTTGTTTTCTGAATGTTGAGCTTCAAGCCAACCTTTTCACTCTCCTCTTTCACTTTCATCAAGAGGCTTTTGAGTTCCTCTTCACTTTCTGCCATAAGGGTAGTGTCATCTGCATATCTGAGGTTATTGATATTTCTCCCAGCAATCTTGATTCCAGCTTGTGCTTCTTCCAGCCCAGCGTTCCTCATGATGTACTCTGCATATAAGTTAAATAAGCAAGGTGACAATATACAACCTTGACGTACACCTTTTCCTATTTGGAACCAGTCTGTTGTTCCATGTCCAGTTCTAACAGTTGCTTCCTGACCTGCATACAGGTTTCTCAAGAGGCAGGTCAGGTGGTCTGGGATTCCCATCTCTTTCATAATGTTCCACAGTTTATTGTGATCGACACAGTCAAAGGCTTTGGCATAGTCAATAAAGCAGAAATAGATGTTTTTCTGAAACTCTCTTGCTTTCTCCATGATCCAGCGGATGTTGGCAATTTGATCTCTGGTGCCTCTGCCTTTTCTAAAACCTGCTTGAACATCTGGGAGTTCACGGTTTACATACTGCTGAAGCCTGGCTTGGAGAATTTTGAGCATGACTTTACTAGCGTGTGAGATGAGTGCAATTGTGCGGTAGTTTGAGCATTCTTTGGCATTGCCTTTCTTTGGAATTGGAATGAAGACTGACCTCTTCCAGTCCTGTGGCCACTGCTGAGTTTTCCAAATCTGCTGGCATATTGAGTGCAGCACTTTCACAGCATCATCTTTCAGGACTTGAAATAGCTCAACTGGAATTCCATCACCTCCACTAGCTTTGTTCGTAGTGATGCTTTCTAAGGCCCACTTGACTTCACATTCCAAGATGTCTGGCTCTAGGTCAGTGATCACGTTATCGTGACTATCTTGGTCGTGAAGATCTTTTTTGTACAGTTCTTCTGTGTATTCCTGCCACCTCTTCTTAATATCTTCTGCTTCTGTTAGGTCCATACCATTTCTGTCCTTTATCGAGCCCATCTTTGCATGAAATGTTCCCTTGGAATCTCTAATTTTCTTGAAGAGCTCTCTTGTTTTTCCTATTCTGTTGTTTTCCTCTATTTCTTTGCATTGATCACTGAGGAAGTCTTTCTTATCTCTCCTTGCTATTCTTTGGAACTCTGCATTCAGATGCTTATATCTTTCCTTTTCTCCTTTGCTTTTCGCCTCTCTTCTTTTCACAGCTATTTGTAAGGCCTCCTCAGACAGCCATTTCACTCTTTTGCATTTCTTTTCCATGGGGATGGTCTTGGTCCATGTCTCCTGTACAATGTCACGAACCTCCGTCCAGAGTTCATCAGGCACTCTCTCTATCAGATCTAGTCCCTTAAATCTATTTCTCACTTCCACTGTATAATCATAAGGGATTTGATTGAGGTCATATCTGAATGGTCTAGTGGTTTTCCCTACTTTCTTCAATTTAAGTCTGAATTTGGCAATAAGGAGCTCATGATCTGAGCCACAGTCAGCTCCTGGTCTTGTTTTCGCTAACTGTATACAGTTTCTCCATCTTTGGTTGCAAAGAATATAATCAATCTGATTTCGGTGTTGACCATCTGGTGATGTCCATGTGTAGAGTCTTCTCTTGTGCTGTTGGAAGAGGGTGTTTGCTATGACCAGTGCATTCTCTTGACAAAACTCTATTAGCCTTTGCCCTGCTTCATTCCGTGCTCCAAGGCCAAATTTGCCAGTTACTCCAGGTGTTTCTTGACTTCCTACTTTTGCATTCCAGTCCCCTATAATGAAAAGGACATCTTTTTTGGGTGTTAGTTCTAAAAGGTCTTGTAGGTCTTCATAGAACCGATTAACTTCGGCTTCTTCAGCATTACTCGTTGGGGCATAGGCCTGGATTACTGTAATATTGAATGGTTTGCCTTGGAAATGAACAGAAATCATCCTGTCATTTTTAAGATTGCATCCAAGTACTGCATTTCGGACTCTTTTGTTGACCATGATGGCTACTCCATTTCTTCTAAGGGATTCCTGCCCACAGTATTAGATATAATGGTCGTCTGAGTTAAATTCACCCATTCCAGTCCATTTTAATTCACTGATTCCTAGAATGTCAACGTTCACTCTCGCCATCTCCTGTTTGACCACTTCCAATTTGCCTTGATTCATGGACCTAACATTCCAGGTTCCTATGCAATACTGCTCTTTACAGCACCTGACCTTGCTTCTATCACTGGTCACATCCACAACTGGGTATTGGTTTTGCTTTTGCTCCATACCTTTATTCCTTCTATAGTTATTTCTCCACTGAGCTCCAGTAGCATACTGGGCACCTACTGACCTGGGGAATTCCTCATTCAGTATCCTATCATTTTGCCCTTTGTTACTGTTCATGGGGTTCTCAAGGCAAGTATACTGAAGTGGTTTGCCATTCCCTTCTCCAGTGGACCACATTCGGCTGTGGTCCATGTGATCAGATTGGCTAGTTTCCTGTGATTATGATATCAGTCTGTCCGCCCTCTGGTGCCCCCTAGCAATACCTACCGTCTTATTTGGGTTTCTCTTACCTTGGTCGTGGAAAATCTCTTCACAGCTGCTCCAGCAAAGTGCAGCCGCTGTACCTTACCTTGGGTGAGGGGTATCTCCTCGAGGCCGCCCCTCCTGACCTTGAACGCGGAGTAGCTCCTCTCGGCCCTCCTGCGCCCGCGCAGCCACCACCTGTTGGACGTGGGGTAGCTCCTCTCGGCCGCCGGCCCTGGCCTCAGGCGTGGGGTAGCTCCTCACGGCCGCACCTCTTTGCGTGGTTCGTTGTGCCGGGGCCGGCGTCTCTCGCGTCGCGTCAATAATAGTGGGAGATTTTAATACCCCACTTACATCTATGGATAGATCAACTAAACAGAAAATTAACAAGGAAACACAAACTTTAAATGATACAATAGACCAGTTAGACCTAATAGATATCTATAGGACATTTCACCCCAAAACAATGAATTTCACCTTTTCTCAAGTGCACATGGAACCTTTTCCAGGATAGATCACATCCTGGGCCATAAATCTAGCCTTGGTAAATTCAAAAAAATTGAAATCATTCCAAGCATCTTTTCTGACCACAATGCAGTAAGATTAGATCTCAATTACGGGAGAAAAACCATTAAAAATGCCAACATATGGAGGCTGAACAACACGTTGCTAAATAATGAACAAATCATAGAAGAAATCAAAAGAGAAATCAAAATATGCATAGAAATGAATGAAAATGAAAACACAACAACCCAAAACCTCTGGGACACTGTGAAAGCAGTGCTAAGGGGGAAATTCATAGCAATACAGGCACACCTCAAGAAACAAGAAAAAAATCAACTAAATAACCTAACCCTACATCTAAAGCAACTAGAAAAGGAAGAAATGAAGAACCCCAGGGTTAGTAGAAGGAACGAAATCGTAAAAATTAGGGCAGAGATAAATGCAAAAGAAACAAAAGAGACCATAGCAAAAATCAACAAAGCCAAAAGCTGGTTCTTTGAGAAGGTAAATAAAATTGACAAACCACTAGGCAGACTCATCAAGAAACAAAGGGAGAAGAACCAAATCAATAAAATTAGAAATGAAAATGGAGAGATCACAACCGACAACACAGAAATACAAAGGATTATTAGAGAATACTATCAGCAATTATATGGCAATAAAATGAATAACCTGGAAGAAATGGACAAATTCCTAGAAAAGTACACCTTGCCAAAACTGAACCAGGAAGAAATAGAAAATCTGAATAGACCCATCACAAGCACAGAACTAGAGGCTGTAATCAGAAATCTTCCAGCAAACAAAAGCCCAGGTCCAGACGGCTTCACAGCTGAATGCTACCAAAAATTCAGAGAAGAGCTAACACCTATTCTACTCAAACTCTTCCAGAAAATTGCTGAGGAAGGGAAACTCCCAAACTCATTCTATGAGGCCACCATCACCCTAATCCCAAAACCTGGTAAAAATCCCACACAAAAAAGAAAACTACAGGCCAATATCACTGATGAACATAGACGCAAAAATCCTTAACAAAATTCTAGCAATCAGAATCCAACAACACATTAAGAAGATCATACCTCATGACCAAGTGGGCTTTATCCCAGGAATGCAAGGATTCTTCAATATCTGCAAATCAATCAACGTAATACACCACATTAACAAACTGAAAAATAAAAATCATATGATTATCTCAATAGATGCAGAGAAAGCCTTCGACAAAATTCAACATCCATTTATGATAAAAACCCTCCAGAAAGTGGGAATAGAAGGGACATATCTCAACATAATAAAAGCTATATATGACAAACCCACAGCAAACATTAACCTCAACGGTGAAAAACTGAAAACATTTCCCCTAAAGTCAGGAACAAGACAAGGGTGCCCACTCTCACCACTACTATTCAACATAGTTCTGGAAGTTTTGGCTACAGCAATCAGAGCAGAAAAAGACGTTAAAGGAATACAAATTGGAAAAGAAGAAGTAAAACTTTCACTGTTCGCTGATGACATGATCCTCTACGCAGAAAACCCTAAAGACTCTACCAGAAAACTACTAGAGCTAATCAATGAATACAGTAAAGTTGCAGGATATAAAATCAACACACAGAAATCCCTTGCATTCCTATACACTAATAATGAGAAAATAGAAAGAGAAATTAAGGAAACTATTCCATTCACTGTTGCAATGAAAAGAATTAAATACTTAGGAATGTATCTACCTAAGGAAACAAAAGACTTTACATAGAAAACTATAAAACACTGGTGAAAGTAATCAAAGAGGACACTAATAGATGGAGAAATATACTGTGTTCGTGGGTTGGAAGAATATATTGTAAAAATGAGTGTACTACCCAAAGTAATTTATACATTCAATGCAATCCCCATAAAGCTACCAACGATATTTTTCACAGAACTAGAACAAGTAATCTCACAATTTGTATGGAAATACAAAAAACCTCGAATAGCCAAAGCAATCTTGAGGAAGAAGAATGGAACTGGGGGAATCAACCTGCCGGACTTCAGGCTCTACTACTAAGCCACAGTCATCAAGACAGTATGGTACTGGCATAAAGACAGAAATATAGATCAATGGAACAAAATAGAAAGCCAGAGATAAATTCACGCACCTATGGACACCTTATCTTTGACAAAGGAGGCAAGAATATAAAATGGAGAAAAGACAGTCTCTTTAACAAGTGGTGCTGGGAAAACTGGTCAGCCACTTGTAAATGAATGAAACTAGAACACTTCCTAACACCATACATCAAAATAAACTCAAAATGGATTAGAGAGCTAAATGTAAGACCAGATTCTATAAAACTCCTAGAAGAGAACGTAGGCAAAACACTCTGACATAAATCACAGCAGGATCCTCCAAGACCCACCTCCAAGAATATTGGAAATAAAAGCAAAAATAAACAAATGGGACCTAATTAAAATCAAAAGCTTCTGCACAGCAAAGGAAACTATAAGCAAGGTGAAAAGACAGCCTTCAGAATGGGAGAAAATAATAGCAAATGAAGCAACTGATAAAGCATTAATCTCCAAAATATACAAGCAGCTCCTGTAGCTCAATTCCAGAAAAATAAATGACCCAATCAAAAAATGGGCCAAAGAACTAAACAGACATTTCTCCAAAGAAGACATAAAGATGGCTAGCAAACACATGAAAAAATGCTCAACATCCCTCCTAATCAGAGAAATGCAAATCAAAACCACAGTGAGATACCATTTCACACCAGTCAAAATGGCTGCTATCCAAAAGTCTACATGCAATAAATGCTGGAAAGGGTGTGGAGAGAAGGGAACCCTCTTACACTCTTGGTGGGAATGCAAACTGGTACAGCCACTATGGAGAACAGTGTGGAGATTCCTCAAAAAACTGGAAATAGAACTGCCATATGATCCAGCGATCGCACTCCTGGGCATACACACCGAGGAAACCAGAATTGAAAGAGACACATGTACTCCAATGTTCATTGCAGCATTGTTTATAATAGCCAGGACACGGAAGCAACCTAGATGTCCATCTGCAGATGAATGGATAAGAAAGCTTTGGTACATATACACAATGGAATATTACTCAGCCATTTAAAAGAATGCATTTGAACCAGTTCTAGTGAGGTGGATGAAACTAGAGCCTATTATACAGAGTGAAGTAAACCAGAAAGAAAAACACCAATACAATATACTAACGCATATATATGGAATTTAGAAAGATGCAAATGATAACCCTGTATACGAGACAGCAAAAGAGACACAGATGTATAAAACAGTCTTTGGGACTCTGTGGGAGAGGGTGAGGGTGGGATGGTTTGGGAGAATGGCATTGAAACATCTATATTATCATATGTGAAACGAATCACCAGTTCAGGGTCGATGCATGTTACAGGATGCTCGGGGCTGGTATGCGGGGATGACCCAGAGGGAGGATAATGGGAGGAGGTAGGTGGGAGGGGGTTCGGGAGGGGGAACTCATGTACACCCAGGGTGGATTCATGTCAATGTATGGCAGAACCAACCAATATAATATTGTAAAATAATTAGCCTCCAATAAAAATTAAAAAAAATAAAATAAAATAAAAATTTTCTGATATAACAGTTGTCTAACATGATTTTACAAATAATAATAAAATATACAATTTATATATGTATATATAAATATATAATTGTATAAATATATGTAATTTATATATATAATTGTATATATGTGTATATACAGTTCCAGGTAGTCATTTGATTCTCAGAGAATTCTTTCAGCCTTCACCTTCCACTGCTGATGAAGAGAATGAAGCCATGACAAAGGTTCTCTCATCCAAGAAGAATTGGTATGGGAGTCATACAGGAGCCCCTTGGGCAGCCCAGAGCTGCAGAGCCTACTGTGTGTCATGGGAAAGACTCTTCAAATTGGCAGGGGAGTGTTTACCAAGGCTGGGCTTTCCCTCTTCCTGGTAATAAAGGGTAGGGGTGGTGTGCTTCAAGATAGAAGAAGCCCATGGGGGTAGGGAGTCTGAGCCTGCAGGACCTACAGATGCTATTTAATAAGAGAAGTAAAATACAGCTTTCCTAATGGTAACCCACTCCAGTATTCTTGCCTGGAGAATCCCATGGATGGAGAAGCCTGGTAGGCCACAGTCCACGTGGTCGCAAAGAGTCGGACACGACTGAGCGACGGAACGGAAGGGAACGGAATAGATTTGAGTGTAGGCCTTCCACCCAGTTCTTTCCATGGTTTGCTATGATCCACACAGTAAAAGGCTTTGTTTTAGTCAACAAAACAGAAGTAGATGTTTTTCTGGAACTCTCGTGCTTTTTCGATGATCCAGTGGACGTTGGCAATTTGTCCTCTGGTTCCTCTGCCTTTTCTAAATCCAGCTTGAACATCTGGAAGTTCCCAGTTCATGTACTGTTGAATCCTGGCTTGGAGAATTTTGAGCATTACTTTGCTAGTGTGTGAGATGAGTGTAATTGTGTGGTAGTTTGAAGCCTTTCTTTGGGATTGAAATGGAAACTGACTTTTTCCTCTCCTGTGGCCACTGCTGAGGTTTCCAAATTTGCTGGCATATTGAGTGCAGCACTGTCACAGCATCATCTTTTAGGATTTGAAACAGTTCAACTGAAATTCCATCACCTCCACTAGCTTTGTTCGTAGTGATGCTTCCTAAGGTCCCCTTGACTTCTCATTCTAGGATGTCTGGTTCTAGGTAAGTGATCACACCATTGTGGTTATCTGGGTCATGAAGATCTTTTTTGTATAGTTCTTCTGTGAAGTGTTGCCACCTCTTCTTAATATCTTCTGCTTCTGTTAGGTACATAGCATTTCTGTACTTTATCGAGCCCATCTTTGCATGAAATGTTCCCTTGGTATCTCTAATTTTCTTGAAGAGATCTCTAGTCTTTCCCATTCTATTGTCCTCCTCTGTTTATTTGCATTGATCACTGAGGAAGGCTTTCTTATCTCTCCTTCCTGTTCATTGGAACTCTGCATTCAAATAGGTATATCTTTCCTTTTTTCCTTTGCCTTTTGCTTCTCTTCCTTTCTCAGCTATTTGTAAGGCCTCCTCAGCCAACCATTTTGCCTTTTTGCATTTCTTTTTGTTGCAAATGGTCTTGATCACTGCTTCCTATACAATGTCATGATCCTCTGTCCATAGTTCTTTAGGCATTCTGTCTATCAGATCTAATCTCTTGAGTCTATTTGTAACTTCCACTGTATAATCAAACTGTGGGAAATTCTAAAGAGATGGAAATACCAGACCACCTGACCTGCCTCCTGAGAAATCTGTATGCAGGTCAAGAAACAACAGTTAGAACTGGACATGGAACAACATTCTGGTTCCAAATAGGAAAAGGAGTACATCAAGGCTGTATATTGTCACCCTTCTTATTTAACTAATATGCAGAGTGCATCACATGAAATGCCAGACTGGATGAAGCAGAAGTTGGAATCAAGATTGCCAGGAGAAATATCAATAACCTCAGATATGCAACTGATATGCCCTTATGCCCTTATGGCATAAAGTGATATGCCCATATGCCCTTATGGCAGAAAGTGAGGAAGAACTAAAGAGTCTCTTGACAAAAGTGAAAGAGGAGAGAGAAAAAAGTTGGTGTAAAACTCAACATTCAGAAAATGGAGATCATGGCATGTGGTCTCATCACTTCTGGCAAATAGATGGGAAAACAATGGAAACAGTGAGAAATTTTATTTTGGGGGGCTCTAAAATCACTACAGATAGTGACTGCAGCCATGAAATTAAAAGATGCTTGCTCATTGGAAGAAAAGCTATGACCAACCTAGACAGCATATTAAAAAGCAGAGACATTGCTTTGCCAACAAAGGTCCATCATGGTCAACAAAATAGTCCGAAATGCAGTACTTGGATGCAATCTTCAAAATGACAGAATGATTTCTGTTCGTCTCCAAGGCACCATTCAATATTACAGTAATCCAAACCTATGCCCCAACCAGTAACGCTGAAGAAGCCGAAGTTGAATGGTTCTATGAAGACCTACAAGACCTTTCATAACTAACACCAAAAAAAGATGTCCTTTTCATTATAGGGGACTGGAATGCAAAAGTAGGAAGTTAAGAAACACCTGGAGTAACAGGCAAATTTGGCCTTGGAGCACAGAATGAAGCAGGGCAAGGGCGAATAGAGTTTTGCCAAGAGAACGCACTGGTCATAGCAAACACCCTCTTCCAACAACACAAGAGAAGACTCTACACATCGACATCACCAGATGGTCAACACCGAAATCAGATTGATTATATTCTTTGCAGCCAAAGATGGAGAAGCTCTATACAGTTAGCAAAAACAAGACCAGGAGCTGACTGGCTCAGATCATGAACTCCTTATTGCCAAATTCAGACTTAAATTGAAGAAAGTAGGGAAAATCACTAGACCATTCAGATATGACCTAAATCAAATCCCTTATGATTATACAGTGGAAGTGAGAAATAGATTTAAGGGTCTAGATCTGATAGAGAGAGTGCCTGATGAACTCTGGGTGGAGGTTCGTGACGTTGTACAGGAGACAGGGACCAAGACCATCCCCATGGAAAAGAAATGCAAAAAAGCAAACTGGCTGTCTGAGAAGGCCTTACAAATAGCTGTGAAAAGAAGAGAAGTGAAAAGCCAAGGAGAAAAGGAAAGATATAAGCATCTGAATGCAGAATTCCAAAGAATAGCAAGGAGAGATAAGAAAGCCTTCTTCAACAATCAATGCAAAGAAATAGAGGAAAACAACAGAATAGGAAAAACAAGAGATCTCTTCAAGAAAATTGGAGATACCAAGGGAACATTTCATGCAAAGATGAGCTCGATAAAGGACAGAAATGGTATGGACCTAACAGAAGCAGAAGATATTAAGAAAAGGTGGCAAGAATACACAGAAGAACTGTACAAAAAAGATCTTCATGACCAAGATAATCACGATGGTGTGATCACTCACCTGGAGCCAGACATCTTGGAATGTGAACTCAAGTGGTCCTTACAGAGCATCACTATGAACAAAGCTAGTGGAGGTGATGGAATTCCAGTTGAGCTATTTCAAATCCTGAAAGATGATGCTGTGAAAGTGCTGCACTCAATATGCCAGCAAATTTGGAAAACTCAGCAGTGGCCACAGGACTGGAAAAGGTCAGTCTTCATTCCAATTCCAAAGAAAGGCAATGCCAAAGATTGCTCAAACTACCGCACAATTGCACTCATCTCACACGCTAGTAAAGTCATGCTCAAAATTCGTCAAACCAGGCTTCAGCAATATGTGAACCGTGAACTCCCAGATGTTCAAGCAGGTTTTAGGAAAGGCAGAGGTACCAGAGATCAAATTGCCAACATCCGATGGATCATGGAGAAAGCAAGAGAGTTCCAGAAAAACATCTATTTCTGCTTCATTGACTATGCCAAAGCCTTTGACTGTGTGGATCACAATAAACTGTGGAAAATTCTGAAAGAGGTGGGAATACCAGACCACCTGGCCTACCTCTTGAAAAACCTATATGCAGGTCAGGAAGCAACAGTTGGAACTGGACATGGAACAACAGACTGGTTCCAAATAGGAAAAGGAATACGTCAAGGTTGTATATTGTCATCCTGCTTATTTAACTTATATGCAGAGTACCTTATGAAAAACGCTGGGCTGGAAGAAGCACAAGCTGGAATCAAGATTGTGGGGAGAAATATCAATAACCTCAGATATGCAGATGACACCATCCTTATGGCAGAAAGTGAAGAGGAACTCAAAAGCCTCTTGATGAAAGTGAAAGAGGAGAGTGAAAAGGTTGGCTTGAAGCTCAACATTCAAGAAACAAAGATCATGGCATCTGGTCCCATCGCTTCATGGCAAATAGATGGGAAAACAGTGGAAACAGTGTCAGACTTTATTTTTTTGGACTCCAAAATCACTGCAGATGCTGATTGCAGCCATGAAATTAAAAGACGCTTACTCTTTGGAAGGAAAGTTATGACCAACCTTGATAGTATATTAAAAAGCAGAGACATTACTTTGCCAACCAAAGTCCGTCTAGTCAAGGTTACAGTTTTTCCAGTGGTCATGTATGGATGTGAGAGGTGGACTGTGAAGAAAGCTGATCGCCGAAGAATTGATGCTTTTGAACTTTGGTACTGGAGAAGACTCTTGAGAGTCCCTTGGACTGCAAGGAGATCCAACCAGTCCATTCTAAAGGAGATCAATCCTGGGTGTTCATTGGAAGGACTGATACTGAAGTTGAAACTCCAATACTTTTGCCACCTCATGCAAAGAGTTTACTCACTGGAAAAGACTCTGACGCTGGGAAGGATTGGGGGCAGGAGAAGGGGACGACAGAGAATGAGATGGCTGGATGGCATCACCGACTCGATGGACATGAGTTTGAGTGAACTCCAGGAGTTGGTGATGGACAGGGAGGCCTGGCGTGCTGTGATTCATGGGGTCGCAGAGCGTGGGACATGACTGAGTGACTGAACTGAACTGAACTGAGTCAAGGCTATGGTTTTTCCAGTGTTCATGTATGGATGTGAGGGGTGGACTATAAAGAAAGCTGAGCACCAAAGAATTGCTGCTTTTGAACTGTGGTGTTGGCGGAGACTCTTGAGAGTCCCTTGGACTGCACAGAGATCAAACCAGTCAGTCCTAAAGGAAATCAACCCTGAATATTCGTTGGAAAGACTGATGCTGAAATTGAAGTTCCAATACTTCGGCCGTCTGATGCAAAGAGCCGACTCATTAGAGAAGATTGATCCTGGGAAAGATTGAAGGCAGGAGAAGGGGACGACAGAGGACAAGATGGTTGGATGGCATCACCAACTCAATGATATGAGTTTGAGTAAGCTCCAGGAGATGGTGAAAGGCAGGGAAACCTGTCATACTGCAGTCCACGGGGTTGCAGAGTTGGACATGACTGAGCGACTGAATAACAACAACAAAATGTATTGGGTACTTCCTGTCTGTTAGGCACTTTTATAAACATTTTATGCATTTTAAACTATGCGTGTAATTCTCACCACCACACATAGGACAGTTACACCATCCTCATCTTATAGACAAGGAAACCAAGACCCAGAAATGCTGAGTGTCTTCCCTGAGTTTGTGGCAGATGAGTAGGTATCTCACCAGAGCCCCACACTTTACGCTGCTGTGCAATTCAGAAACCAGAAGAAAAGAGTTAGAGGACAACATTATTCTTCAGAAGGGAAGTGGTGGTAGGCCTGAATCAGCAGAGGAGCACAGTGGGTTGGAAATAGGAGACATTAGAAAGATGAAATCTGCATTAATCTGTTACTCCTTGATATAGAAAGCCTGAGAGAGGGAGAGTCGAAAAGGTTCATAGTTGTTAACTTCAGTCCCTTGTAGGTGATGGAGCTATTGAAAGCAGTTGGAGAGAGAGAGGGAAGATGACAATTCAGTTTTAGATGATGTGTGCAGAAATCGGGGTACCTGGGACCCTTAAAACACAGCCTGCGGAGAAGTGTTTTCAAAGGCTTCAGGGCGTGCCTCAGCTTTGTTACAGTCCCTATCCAGGGGCTTTGGAAGTTCGTCCTGGGAATCTCGAGCATGTCCCAAGGTTCCTTTCTCTGTTTATATCATTTAGCAGGGAAAGGATTGTTAATGACTAATCTCTGTCCATGAGGCACAGAGCCAAGGCAGAGATGCTGCTGCTAGGCGGGAAGGCCGCCCATGACTGGCCCCGGCTCCTGCTGAAACTCCCTCCTCCTCACCCCACTGTCTCCTGGACTCACCCCAATGCAAAATCAGATCCTGAGCATTTGTAGCAAAACCACTGCATTTTGGAGAGGAAGACAGGACTCAGAATCCTCCCAGGGCTTTGAAAGTTCACCTCAAGCCTAAGATAATCTCAGTGAGTATCTAATTCCTCTCGGAGTGGGGTATCCATCCCAAAACAGCAGAGGGGACATTGTCATTGAAAGATTTTCTTTAGCATCAGGAAGTTTGGTCGATGAATGAATTCTCAGTTGGTAGAATTTGATGCAAGATCCTGATGGTTTCTAAAAAATTTTTTAAAAAATTCTTCTAAATGAAGCAGAAGTCAATGGGTAGTACTTTATTGAAAAGTAAATTTCTTCTCTTACTGAAAAATTATTTTGGAATATCTTTTCAACATTGTGATCATCCAGGAGAATCACTGGAGACCGTAAATTTCAGGAGTGTCTTTGTTCTGATTCTGTAGGCAATCTCGTCTGTATAATGTGCTGTGATTTATCAAATCCTAATGCAAGTTGGGGAATATTACTAATGTCAGAAGCCTTCAGATCTAGGACTTGAATGACATTTAAGCTATGCTTGACTGAAAGTTTTTCCTAGGAGAAGAGTAGGTTTCAAAATCTTTCTGAGTCCTACTGCAAACTTTTCTATTGGTTTCCATTTCTCATAATAGTATCAGATGGAAATATTAAAATAAGATGGAAATTGTTAGGAAGAACTTTATTACTAAAATTCTCCAAGGTCTGAATCTGCAGATAAAGCATCTCCTGCTCTACGTGCTGCCATAGGGTATTAGGCAACTGTGAGCAAAGCCTTGGTCATATTTCTCTCAACTGAGTTTTTGTTTAGAAGGGAGGGGCTGGGGAAAGGGATGCAAATGACTCCTGCTGGATCCTTGGTCTGAGAAACTCACCTGAGCTTTAAAGAAATCTGATGATGTCAGTGATGCTGCCTTAGAACCACCTCAGCAGTATCAACAAGGGGAATAGAGACAGCCAATGCCAGGTGTGATTTTATAAAATGATAGACACCTTTGTCTCTGAATCTCCCCCACCCTCCCAATTGTGGACCTGTGCCATTTGCACCGTGGACTTTTCTGTTTTGCTGAGAATGTTGCAATACAGCTGATGCAACTCGAGTTAGCTGATAAAATACTGGCCAGGGATGATGCTTTCGTCCTGAGACCCTTCATCAGGATTTGCAGCATTGTTTTCTGCCACACACCTCTGCCCTCTCCCCCACAGTGGGAGAAGCAAAATAATGTAATCCCTCTCCCTCCTTTTATTTCCACACCTCCAAAATCTGGCCACATGGTGGTGGAACACCCAGTCTTTGTGTTTGGAAGAAAAAGAACTGTGTATGCAAGAGTGTGTACCAACATGTCAGAGGCTTTGTCTAAATTGCCTGTTTCCTCCCTGTGTGGCTCAGATGGTAAAGCGTCTGCCTACAATGCGGGAGACCTGGGTTTGATCCCTGGGTCGGGAAGTTCCCCTGGAGAAGGAAATGGCAACCCACTCCAGTATTCTTGCCTGGAAAATCCCATGGACGGAGGAGCCCGGTAGGCTACAGTCCATGGGTCACAAAGAGTTGGACATGACTGAAAGACTTCACTTTACTTCACTTCTCACAATAACCCTGAATGGAAGTTCTTATACTCATTTTACCGATGAGAAAACTGAGGCTCAAAGGGAACAAGTAACCTGTCTGCAATCACACAGCTAGGAAGTAACAGGACCTGAATATGAGGGCAAGTCTTTGTAACTCAGAAGTTCTCTTCTTGCTTCCTCAATATTGTTGGAGGTTGGGAGAATTTGAAATCTGGAATGATGGGAGGAAAGCAGGTGGACCAGACCACAAATGTTTCATCTTAACAGGGGTGATTTGTTAAGACCTATCACAATTGTGAAGATTCCTAAAACTTCTTAGGCCATTTTCTAATAACTACACTCAAGCAGGGCAAGTGGAAAGTTATTAGCACTACTTGCTTTAACCCAAAGGTCAATCTAGGAAAGCTGACTGGACACCTCAGTTATTGTCACCTTATTTAAAGATTCAGTGAACCCTCACTGGTGTTGTGATCAGGGACTTTCAAAAGGAGCTCAGAACTGCTGTGTTTCACAGAAACCTCAGGTTATGAACACCAGGAGAATACATATCACCTTGTGATAGGTTTACAGAGATTTGCATTGTCATTGGATAAAGAAAAGAAGGAAGGTTCATGTTCTTTTCTTGTTAGGGAGTGTTTTTTCCTTCATTTTGCTCAGTCTCATTTTTCTCTTAAATCTTAGCAACATACATCATGAAGGGGTTAAAAGAAATGGAAACAGTTTTTCAGTATTTTTCTTCCCAGGTATTTCTTGTTGCTGTTATGTTTTCTACCAGTGGAAATGTAAAAGGCATCACTATGTATCCTCAGTCACCCAGCTGCAGGGGAGGCAAAAGTCATCAGTACCTAAAAATATCCACCCTCCTCTCTTCTCCTACCTCCCTGTTCTTTCATCCCAATCTGCAGTCCCCTAGACCCCTTGCCCTCCACAATAAGTTACTTTCTCCTTTAGTTTGCCCCTTTCCAATTTGGGCAATAAAGGAATGTCTGCTCTTCTTTTTCTCTTCTTTGTAAACTTGTTTCAGTTCAATGCCAACGTAATGCAGCTTGATTGCAAAGGGAAGTATTGTATAAGAAACAATTACACAGGAAAAATATGTTTTTTCTTTGTTAGGTCTAAGAATGACAACAGAGTTCTGGTGATCAAAATTAATAGGTGTGACTATAAAATGAATTTTTATTAATTTTACTTTTTCTGGATAAAAGTCCAAATAAAGCTTTGCTATTTCAGTTCCTATTTTAAATAGAAGCAGTGCTGGAGTGAACATTCTTGTGTACTTGTACAAAGCTTTATCCAGGGAAGATACCTAAGAATTAGAATTGTACTTTTATTTTTCAGAATATACTGCTAAAGAGTCCTCCAAAAAGATATAACAACTATGCCCTCACTAGCAGTGTGAGAGAATGTGTATTTCCACACATCTGCTTCAACTTTTAATATTATCAGACAAAAAAGCATTGATAATTCAGTAGGTGGAAATAGTATCTAGTTGTATTAGTTTGCATTTTTCTAATTAATAACTAGCTTCAGATGTTTTTGTATGTTCATCGACCACTTTTATTTCCCTTTTGGTGAATTTCCTCTTTGTATCCTTTGCCAGTTTCTTCCTTGAGTTGTTTATCTTTTCTGTTTTTATTTATAGGAGTTATTAATATATTGTTTATACTAATTTTTGGCCACTATTTATGTGGTAAACATTTTCTCCCAGTTTATTTCATATATTTAACTTTGTTTATGGTGTCTTGATTTCAGTCTTCTTGATTTTAATGTAGTCAAATTGATTATTTTCCTACTTGTTTCTTGTTCAATAAGTCTTCTTCTTCAATGCCCTAAATTCATAAAGATCACAAATGTGTTTTTCTATATTTTCTGCCAATAATGTTTATCATTTTAAAAGTCTTTAATCCACCTGAGACTAAAAATTATACAAGATAGGAATTTTTAATATTTTACCCCAAAGGAATAATTGTTTTTCTTGGTATTAGGTCTTGAATAGGCCACTTTTCTCCACTGGTTTGAGCTGAGTCCACTCACTACAGCATGAGGCCAATGTTTGGCTGCTTAGAAGACAACCTGCTGTTTTCTTCCTATGGCCATCCCCTCTGCATGCCTTCTGCTTAGTTTAGTGCCTACTTCTTAGAGATTAAGTTCACAAACCAGCCCCACATCCTCAAAAAGACTTTCTCTCTCTCCTAGTCACATCCATGCTTAACACGCACCAGTCAGACTCCCATTTAGAATAAATTTGAACTCCTTATCATAGTCAACAGGCCATAGAGAGGTGCTTACTCTCAGACCTCATCTCCTGCACTGCCCCTTTGCTCACTCATCTCCAACCTCATTGGGCTTTCGCTGTTCCTCCAGCACCCCAAGACAAGGGCCTTAGCACTTGCTGACCACTCTGCCTGGACTTATTTCCCCCCTTTTCGGCTTACTTCTTCTCCTCCTCCACATCTCAGTTCAAATGTCCACTCTCTAGAGAGCTCTTCTAGGATCACCCTCTCTAAAATAGTGCCCAGTTCCCAGATGGCGCTTGTAGTAAAGAACCCGTCTGCCAGTGCAGGAGATCTGAGAGATGCAGGTGGAAGATCCCCTGGAGGAGGGCATGGGAACCACTCCAGTATTCTTGCCTGGAGAATCCCACGGACAGAGGAGTCTGACAGCCTATAGTCCATGGGGTTGCAAAGAGTCAGACATGACTAGTGACTTAGCCTGCATGCATGCACAACACTTAATCCCTTATCTCCTTAATTTTTTTGTTATCATCATTGGAAACCTTACTACTACTTGTTTACTTGCAAATTATCAGGATTTTTTTTTTAATTCTGTTTCATCCATCATTCTATTTCCAAGACCCAGAAAAAAACCTGGTACATGGTGAACAATTAATGAACGCTGAGTGAGTGAAGCCTTTGCTTGTGCTCCTGAAGGGACTTGTGCTTACCTCTATTATAACAATCCCCATACCATTTTAATTTGGTTGTTGTCCTTATCTGACTTTTCCACTAAGCCTCTTGAAGGATCATGATTTTTTTCTTTTTTGCCTGTATCTTTTTAATGCCTGACACAGAGTCAATAAATGTATATTGTAATGAATAAATATGTGAGTGAATGAATTCTCTTGGCATTGATATTAGAAGTGATATTTTCTCTTTAAAAGAGAAAATGTAGTATTTTTAAGCAAGGGCTCTCTCTTTTAGACCCAGTGAAACAAAAGACAGCATGCCATACTGTTCATTTTGGGAGATTGTATCAGTTATCTAGTACTATGTAACAAGCTACTGCACAACTTAATGGCTTAAAAAGATAATAACTTATTATTTCTTATAATTCTGTGAGCTGACTAGGTGGCTCTTTGCTGGTTTTTCCTGAGCTCAATCAGGTAACGTATCAACTGGAGGGTCAACTAGGTCTCATTCTCATGACTGGGGCCTTGATACTGGCTGTTGACTGGCATAATTGAAATGACCCAGTGTCTTTGTCCTGGAGTATTTCATTCCTGGCTTCTTCGTGGCATGGGGTCTCAGGACAACATCCCAAGAGAATGAAAGTGGAAGTAACAAGGTTCTCTTGAGGTTTACCTTCAGAAGTACAACAATTCTGTCGGTCAAAGCAAGTCATCAAAACAGTTCATTCAAGGGTGGGGCTTTACTTATTTCTAAGAATTGCAGAGTTAGCTTTTGGTTTAAGATGGCATTACTCTCATTAAATCTACTTGCTAAAACTCTTTGTGGATTTATTAGTCTTTTTGGGACTTACTCCATGCCTGAAAACTTACCTTCATAATTTTTTGAGACAAACTTCTTTCTACTTTGGACATGTCAAGCTACTATGAAATAATGTTGTGGGATAATGCTCTAGAATTCTTAGAAGCTCTTTTACCTGGATGTGAGGGTCTCCTAGGCACCTCCTTATGTGTTTTGAGCTCTCAGCAAAGGGTCTTATAGCCACATCCATGATTTGATATTTACTGTGGAATCATTTATTGATGAGTCGTGGCAAACCCTCATTGCAAAAGGGCATATGGAGTGGGAGAGGCCGTGGTGACCACTTTTACAAATAACAAATGATTTATATAAATAATAGGTGGGATAAGGTGGGAAGTGGGAGGGAGGTTCAAGAGAAAGGGGACATACATATACCTATGGCTGATTCATGTTGATATATGGCAGGCAGAAACCAACACAGTACTGTAAAGCAATTATCCTCTAATTACAAATAAATTGATTTAAAAAGTAATAGTCATAAAATTTCAGAAGATCTAATGAATTATTTGAAAAGAAAATGACAAGTCATGGAGACTAAAGCAGATAATGGGGAGAAACTTCCCTGACTATTAAGAATGAAAGTTAAGTAGACCAAAAACTATTCCTGGTAGCTCTCAAGGAAAAGAAATTAACAAAGGGAGCTTTGGGAGGATTATTAAAACTATTTCCTGGGGTGGTCAGTCCATGTATAAAATGTAGGGGATCACTGCTTAAGAGATTTCCAAGAAGAATGGATTTTATCTTCACTAATTAGGACTACATTGTGAGGAAGCGGCCTTAGATGTCAGGTTTTTTGTGTGACTAAAAAAAGTCCTTCTTCAGCTCTTGCATGTGTTGTTATCCTACACGTGTATTTCCTGTTGATTCTGTGGCTGAAATAAGACTGATTCTAAAAATGGTTATCTGGTAAGATATATTATTCATTTATTGTTTATGTGTTTAGTTCACTTATTCATTTATTCATCAGTCAACAAATAATTAATTGTGTATCTAATGTGTACTTGGCCACAGGCTGGGGACTGGAGATCCTGGGTGAGCACTCCTAGAGCTGATGGTCCAGTAGGGGTGTGTACGTGCATGCGTGCTAAGTTGCTTCAGTCATGTCTGACTCTTTGCGACCCTATGTGACAGTAGCCCACCAGGCTTCTCTTTCCATGGGATTCCCCAAGCAAGAATACTGGAGTGGGTTGCCATGCCCTCCTCCAGGAAGAGGATGTTCCCTAGCGAGGGATCAAACCCAAATCTCTTCTGGCTCCTGCATTGGTAGGCAGGTTCTTTACCACTAGTGCCACCTGGGAAGCCCACAATGGGGTGACCGACAGACAAATCACCACAAAAACAAAGGCAGAATTACAACTGGACGCATACTCCAAGAGGTGCCCAGTGCTATGATAGTTTGCTGGAATCAGCCCTGGTCAAGGTTGAGAAGGAGACCTAGAACTAGAATAAGACAAATGAGATGCTTAGGGTGCAAAATGTACAGAGTCCTGACTCCCAATTTCATGGCCCTGGGGGCCTTTATTCCAGGTGCTTCTTTTACACTTAGTTGAAAATAAAGGTCAGCCACTCTTTGAGCCCTATTGTATAACCTCCAAAGCACAGAAGCTCAGAAGTAGAGGTCTGGTTGACTCAGAAATATTTTTATTGTACATCACCTGAAGGAAGTGTACCTTTACATGGCGACTTTTTTACTATTTAAAAAAGTATTTATTTTTTGTTTGTTTATCTGTTTGACTGTGCTGAGTTTTAGTTGTGGCATGCAGGATCTTTTGTTGTGACATGCAACTCTTTGTTGCAGCATGTGGGATCTAGTTCCCTGATCAGGGATTGAACCCAGGCCCTCTACATTGGGAACTCAGACTCTTAGCCACTGGATCACCAAGAAGTCCCTAAATGAAGACTTTAGAAACAGCAAAGAAGTTTGAAAAGAAGCAAAATAATATGACAGGCAAACTTTGTAGAGGCTTACTTAATTGTGCATATAAACAGCTAATGTTGAAATGCTTTAGGCAGAACTGACCTTGCAGAAATGCCAGTTCACCCTCACTAAGCACTGGTGAGTAGTAAATGACAGTCTCAGTGGGAGAGTTGCATGAGAAAACATGAATTTAGAGTTAGATGGTGGGTTTACATCCCCACTTTGGTTCTTACTAGCGGTGTGACCTTGGAAAGTTTGCCTAATCTCTTAGAGCCTCAGTTTTCTCATTTATAAAGTGTATATATTATTACCTACTTGGTTTATTACAGGTCAAATAAGATAACATAGCATGAAAGCTGCTGCATAGTAAGTGCTCATAAAATGGTAGATATTATTTTAATCTATTTTCACAAAAGATGTAAAGGTTACTCTGATACCATTAAAGGTCATCCAGTTCTTCCAGGGCACTACTCTCAGAATAATGTGATCACAATGGCCACACATTGTCCTTTAAATCTCAACTTCAGAAAGGATCTAGTCTCTCCCCACCCCTCCTTTTTTTTCCCATGAGAACTGTTTTTTGTTTTGTTTTGTTTTCTTAAAAACTTTTTATTTTGTATTGGAGCATAATCGATTAACAATGTTGTGATCATTTCAGTTGAACAGTAAAGGGACTAAAACCATACATCTACAAGTATCCCTTCTGCCCCAAATGGAAAGGATCTGTTTTTCTAAATCTGTATTTTGGCCCTGAAAAGAATTACTTTGGTTTGATTACTTCTGGGAAAACCAAATCCCCTGTGAGATAAAACCTTTTATTCTAGAACTCCTTTCTCTTTTCTCTTAGGAATATTCTTCCAGCCTTGGGCTGAATCCAGGACTTCTACTGAGCATGAAATGATGATGGCTAGAAAGTGCTTATTTTTTATTGCCCTTTGTGAATGAACTACATAGATATCCCACAAAGTATATGCTTTACCACCAGCAACTGGGTTTATCTGAGAAAAATGTCACTGAGAAGGGTGACTTTGGGTGTGGATAGTTCATGGGGAACCAGCACAAGAAACTTCTTTTATCTTCATATTATGAGAACTGAGATTCTTCTAAATCAGAGTCAAGGCCGTTTAATTGGAGCAGGGTCTTTCCAAGGTCTCTTCCAAATGGTTTGTGCTAAATCAGAGAAGCTCCATCCACCATGAACTCCCTGTGACACACACTATCTAAACAAGTACAAACTGATAACCAGAAAGTAGGAGTCCAAGCTACCAGTCACTCTGTGTCTTATCACTTTAAAAACAAATAGTGCTTACCACTTCTGAAATGATTCCTGGGTCCTTAAGTTAAGGCTTACATTACATCATAGTACAAATAAACATAAAGTAAAATAAACATTTTGTCCCTGCTTCCACTAGTACCCAAGTCTTAAGCTTTGTATCATCAGCCTTCTTTCTCTTCTTCCTCCTCCTCTCTGTAAACTGTACTCAAGTCACTTCCTTTCCATCTTTACAGAAACCACACTGCT
This sequence comes from Moschus berezovskii, assembly GCF_049115385.1. Classification (NCBI taxonomy): domain Eukaryota; kingdom Metazoa; phylum Chordata; class Mammalia; order Artiodactyla; family Moschidae; genus Moschus; species Moschus berezovskii. Next base: position 69,023,823 of record NC_142465.1, read on the forward strand.
TTGCACCTAATCATCTCACTTCCGGAATGAGAATTTCCTGAATTTTCCTTCTCCTTCCTTCACTGCTTACTTCCCTGTCCCGCCTTCTCATAAGAGTAATCTTGAACATAGATTTTATTGTGCCATCAAAATTTCCAATAGCACCTCGTTGACCACAGTTAAAAGTCCCCAACATTTTATAGTTAGGAATTACTTCCTCCTCAAAGCCTCAAGAACGTGTGCGTGTGTGTGTGTGTGTGTGTGTATGTTTAAGAGTGCGTAAGAGAGAATCTCTGTATGAGTTTGCATATCTTTATAGATGAGGAAATGCTTCACATATATAATTTCATTCATTATTTTAATTATGAAATATTTCCAACATGGAGAACACTGAATAATAATCATCAGCTTTCTTGTATTTAACCCCTAGCTTAAGGGGAATATTAAAGATGCTTTGAAATTCCCTATGTATCTACCCAGTCATTCTGACCACGTCCTGAATGTGGATTCAGCACTTCCAGGCTTGTCTCTACAGGTTAGACAGGGATCACGAGCTTTTTCTATAAAGACCAGAGAGTGAATATTTTATGCTTTGTGGACCACGTGCAATTGTGTTGCAACTACTTAAACTCTGCCACTGTGGTGTGAAAACAGCCATAGGCAATATGTAAACAAAAAGGCATGTTTGGTTCTGGGCAAGCTTGATTTGGCCTGGGGATCATATTTGCTGACCCTCGCATTAGGATATCAGGATTAATATGTAGCATTGTTTTGCATATCTTTAAACTTACATACACTATATCAAACTGCATGTATTACTCTGCAACCTGATTCTTTTCCTCAATATGAAGTTACTCAGTTTATCCATATGAATACTTAGTCCATTCATTTAAATGCTGTATAGCACTTACAAATATACTTACAGCACTATGCATATACTATTTCTTTATATGCATACTATTTTTGTATTTTTGTATTTATTGTACTCATTCTCTCGTTAATGGACATTTATTAATGTTTACAGTTTTATTTTTTTTTTTTTACTGTTGGAAACAATGCAGTCAAATTTGTGCCTGTCACTTTCTCTATATATGGACATTTATGAAAGATTACCTTATAATTTTTATATCAGTTCTATTATTTAGATTTTTTAAACATTCAGCTGAGGGTGTATAGTGGGGCAGAGTGTTAAGTGAATAGTTGCAGGTTATGGGTGAAGCTATGAAAGTTCAGCACTGGTTCTCCATTCTAGTCTCCTTTTTTTTTCTTTTTTTTTGATCACTGGGTCAGGAAGATCCCCTGGTGGAGGAAATGGCAACCCACTCCAATATTCTTGCCTGAAGAATCCCATGGACAGAGGAGCCTGGTAGGCTATAGGCCACAGGGTCACAAGGAGTCAGACATGACTGAGTGACTGACCACACACGCACATAGTTGATTTACAGTGTTGTGTTAATTTCTTCTGTATAGCAAAGTGACTCAGTTATACACACATACATATACGCATGTTCACTATATTCTTTTTCATACTCTTTCCCATAATGGTTTGTCACAGGATATTGAATACGGTTCCCTGTGTTATACAATGAAGTGAAAGTCTCTCAGTCGTGTCCAACTCTTTGCAACCCCATGAACTATACAGTCCATGGAATTCTCCAGGCCACAGTACTGGAGTGGGTAGCTTTTCCCTTCTCCAGGGGATCTTCCCAACTCAGGGATTGAACCCACGTCTCCTGCATTGCAGGCGGATTCTTTACCAGCTGAGCCAAAAGGAAAGCCTGTGTTACACAGTTGGACCTGTTGTTTATCCCTCCTGTATATAATAGTTTCTCTCTGCTAATTCCCATTCCTTCCCTCCTCATTCTAATCTTCTCATGTTTCATCCCTCTTGACATCTGTCTTGGACCACAGATATTATTTCTGTGTATGCGTAACTCTGCTAGCTGTGAGAGGGTGTACAAAAGGAGCATATCTATGGTTCCTGCCTGCTAGGAGTTTACGATATAGTGGAGAAGATGACAGATGAAGTTAAATCATTAATGACCACATGAGGAGCGGGGAAGATAAATGATAGGGGAAGCATTCCTGGAGAAGTTGGGACATACATGAAAGAACATCTACAAAATTGAGAGTTATAAAAGCATGTTTGAATAAATGAAGCCACAACTTGCCCCTGAAAGATAAAACTGAATATTATAAAGATATAAATCTTCCTACCTAAATATATAGGTTTGGTACCATATCAAACTCCCAAAGAAACTTTTCTTAAAGAATGTGATACACAATGTGATAATTTATCATAGAGAACAAGAAGGTAAGAATATCTTAGAAAAGGTTGAAAACAAATGAACAATAATAGGAAAGGATGATCTTGATGCAGATGTAACTATATGATCAATGGGAAACGAAATTCAGTCTCAATAAAAGAGAAATTATAAATCAATGGGAAAGGAAAAAAGTATTCAGCAAGCAATTCTCAGAAAAATCACCCTGTACCAAAAACTAAAACTAAAAATCTTTTAAAAAATCTAATATATTTAACTACATACAGTGCAAATTTTTTCAAGTAAAGATAATTAAAAGACAAATGAAAATGTTTGTAATAAGTATACCAGAATGCTAGTACACTCAATATACAAAGAACTCCTCTAAGTCAATAAAAAAAAGCAAACTTCCATAGAAAGGTGCAAAGGACATAAAAATATCTATCACATACAGACAATAGAGACATAAAATAAATTTCTTTTCAATTTCCTCATATTCAAGGAAATATAATTCAATACAATGAGATAAGATTTGTCACTGGCAAATTAGAAAAGAATGCTTGAAGTGGGAGCAAGTAATGCCAATGAAGTTGTGATGAGACAGGCACCCAGATCCACTCCTGGTACGAGTGTAAATTGGAGCAAAATTATAGAATGTCACTTGGCATTTTGTAAATACTTTTCTCTATTGTCTGAATTTTCAGCAATGACATCTTTATTTTACAAATGATTTAATTTGAAAAATAAATTGTAACAGCTTTTCAGGAAAATAGTGCATGAAGGTAGAGAAGTTACTTTTCTTTATCTGCTGCGATTCCAAACTTAATGCTTTATGTGTTGATACATACATGAATTCACTTGAATAGAAAGGATGGCTTTCTGTTCAGTTCAGTTCAGTTCAGTCGCTCAGTCGTGTCCGACTCTCCGCGACCCCATGAATCACAGCACGCCAGGCCTCCCTGTCCATCACCAACTCCCGGAGTTCACTCAAACCCATGTCCATCGAGTCGGTGATGCCATCCAGCCATCTCATTCTCTGTCGTCCCCTTCTCCTCCCGCCCCCAACCTTTCCCAGCATCAGAGTCTTTTCCAGTGAGTCAACTCGTCGCATGAGGTGGCCAAAGTATTGCAGTTTCAGCTTTAGCATCAGTCCTTCCAATGAACACCCAGGATTGATCTCCTTTAGAAGGGACTGGTTGGATCTCCTTGCAGTCCAAGGGACTCTCAAGAGTCTTCTCCAGCACCACAGTTCAAAAGCATCAATTCTTCGGCGCTCAGCTTTCTTCACAGTCCAACTCTCACATCCATACATGACCACGGGAAAAACCATAGCCTTGACTAGACAGACCTTGGTTGGCAAAGTAATGTCTCTGCTTTTTAATATACTATAAAGGTTGGTCATAACTTTCCTTCCAAGGAGTAAGCGTCTTTTAATTTCATGGCTGCAATCAGCATCTGCAGTGATTTTGGAGCCCCCCAAAATAAAGTCTGACACTGTTTCCGCTGTTTTTCCATCTATTTCCCATGAAGTGATGGGACCAGATGCCATGATCTTTGTTTTCTGAATGTTGAGCTTCAAACCAACCTTTTCACTCTCCTCTTTCACTTTCATCAAGAGGCCTTTGAGTTCCTCTTCACTTTCTGCCATAAGGGTGGTGTCATCTGCATATCTGAGGTTATTGATATTTCTCCCAGCAATCTTGATTCCAGCTTGTGCTTCATCCAGCCCAGCGTTTCTCATGATGTACTCTGCATATAAGTTAAATAAGCAAGGTGACAGGGCTTTTATTACTAACTTCAGAGATGCTTAGGCGCTCTCTCTGCAGTTGTTCAAAGTTCATTATTTAACCAGGACCTTTACCTGTATTTCTAAGAAGCTGTTCTTCCCCTGGTGTGCGTGTTCTGCCAGTGCTAGCTCCGGCTGTTACCCAACAGTGGCGTCTTCCTTTCTTATCTGCCCGCTCTTTCCTCCACACTGGATGGGTGTCTCCACTTGTGCTCTGGAATGCAGAGGGTGAGCCACCCTATTTATAGAGAAAGTCTGCTGCTGCTAAGTCACTTCAGTCGTGTCCGACTCTGTGCGACCCCGTAGATGGAAGCCCAACAGGCTCCGCCATCCCTGGGATTCTCCAGGCAAGAACATTGGAGTAGGTTGCCATTTCCTTCTCCAACGCATGAAAGTGAAAAGTGAAAGTGAAGTCCCTCAGTCGTGTCCAACTCTTCACGACCCCATGGACTGCAGCCTACCAGGCTCCTCCATCCATGGGATTTTCCAGGCAAGAGTGCTGGAGTGGGGTGCCATTGCCTTCTCCAAGAGAAAGTCTACTAAGCACCAATATTAATAGCTAGTAATAAACTTAATCCGGAAAAAATGTGTCTAAACATTTAAAATATTGAATTCATTAGAAATTTTTTAAATCCAAATTTGTATACAAAACTTAGTTATAGAAAATATGATAGAATATTCAGTAATAGACATTCAATCATATGTTAGGATAAAATTCTGCAGTGTAGTGGAATGCAATGGGAACTCAAAAAAGGACAGGGATGATTAAACTTTTTTCCCAAAGTTTAAAGAACATTTCCTTGTATTTCTTAGAGTGATGAAGATTATTAAGTTGCTGTGGTATTTAGATTTAATTGAAGAGATTTGAGCAATGTAATAACATGTAAAAATGTCAATTTTGCAATATATCAGCAATTACAGTTTTTAAACTAGCTTATTTTTTAGTAAAAAAACTTTAGATGCCAACCCAAAAATGTGTTGAGGGAGCATATTGTTTTTTAAAACTTCATTTTTGGGGGTAAACAAGCAAAATTCAAAGGTCACTAAGGTAGAGAATATTCATTTTCTTATCCTCAACCTATAAAACGACTCCTTGTATGGAAGGGAGAAATCAAGGAGGAAAAAAGACTCCAGAGCTACGATCTTTCTTAGATCTTCCAGGGAGTTATTCTCCTATTGTGAAGCAATTCCCTCAAAGAAAGGGAAGAGTATTAGAGAAAGGAAGACACAAATGTAACCCTCATTAAAGAAATAGCAAATGTGGAAACATCTGCCAAATGCTTCAGACGTAGTTTTTGTTGTTCAGTCTCTCAGTTGTGTCTGGCTGTTTGTGACCCCATGGACTGCAGCACACCAGGCTTCCCTGTCCTTCACTATCTCCCAGAGTTTGCTCAAACTCATGTCCATTTAGTTGATGATTCCATCAAACCATCTCATCCTCTGTCACCCCCTTCTCCTTCTGCCCTCAGTCTTTACCAGCATCAGGGTCTTTTCAAATGAGTCAGCTCTTTGCATAAGTGGCTGAAGTATTGGAGCTTCAACTGCAGGATCAGTCCTTCCAATAAATATTCAGGGTTAATTTTCTTTAGGATTGTCTGGTTTGATCTTGCTATCCAAGGGACTCTCAAGACTCTTCTCCAGCACCACAGTTTGAAAGTATCATTTCTTTGGCACTCAGTCATCTTTATGGTCCAGCTCTCACATCCATACATGATTACTGGAAAAACCATAGCTTTGACAATATGGACCTTTGTCGTACATATAAGGTGCTCATTAAATCACAGGGTAATTAAGACTAAAGCTGCCAAACCCAGGAAGGATCTGTCAAGAGTCAAAGAAGAGACTATTATCATGATATGTATAAAATTAAGTGGGGTCACATCCCCAAGGTACTCATTATAGTTATTCATAGTTTACTATATTACTTTGATTTTTAAATTTTTATTCTATTCTTTATATAAGGCAGGAGGAAACAATCTTTTCCTACAAAGGGGCTAGACAGTAAATTTTGGTTTTGTGGGTAATACAGTGTGTGTTGCAACTATTCAGCTCTGCTACTGGAGGGAAAAAGAAGCCATAGATTGTCCAGAAACAAATGAATGCATCTGTGAGCCAATAAAACTTTGTTTATGAACATTTAAATGTGAATTTTGTATAATTTTCATGTCATGAAATTTCTTTCTTCTGATATTTTCAAAACTATCTGAAAATGTAAAAACCATTCTTAGTCCACAGGCTTTACAAAAACCGTTGGTAGGCCAGCTCTGGCCTATAGGCAGTAGTTTGCCAGACTCCAATTTAAGGTATGGGGCCCTTTATGCTAAGAGTGGGTACAGTATGAGAAGGATACACAGGAAACCAGCTCCAGTGACTGGTAAGGGAAAAGAGTAGCAGAACTCAAGGAAGACTTATTTTTCAGTGTAGTATTTAAATTGCTTGCCATGTGCTTGTGTTGCCATTCCAAAAATTAAAGTTTCCTTTGTATTAACCCCCTTCAGAAATCATGACCGACAGACCTGATTTGAGCAGACTTGGTCAATTGTCTGGATTCTGGGAGATTTTTGTTGTTAGTTGATCAGGGGCTTCCCAGGTGGCTCAGTGATAAAGAATCAGCCTACCAAGGATGAAATGCAAGTTCAATCCCTGGATTGGAAAATCCCTTGAAGAAAGGAAAGGCTATGCACTCCAGTATTCTTGCCTGAGAAATCCCATGGACAGAGGAGCCTGGTGGTCTATAGTCCATGGGGTCACAAAGAGTCAGACACAACTGAGCACGCACACACACAGCTAGCTTATGAGTATGAATGTGGTCCCATCAATAGTGACAACTGAACTTTTACTGGTTTATTCCTCAGGACTTCTAGTTCCTTATCGAGCCCTCCTCTCCCTGCAGGTGTTCTAGGAATGCCCTGGGTCTCTTTATGTTTGTTCATAATCAAGTCTACGCTGGCCACTTCTTCCATTACTTTTTGTGTTCATGGGGGAAAGCAGTGCCCAACTAGTGGTCACAGTTCCTCTGCTGGGCACGTTTCCATGGGTTATGGTGATGCCCAGATGGTGCCACTGTTTCACAGATGCTCCAGAAAGGCCCAGAGTCCGCTTGGAGTCAAAACTCCTATGACTATGATATGTTGCAAAGTTGTTTGAAGGAGGGGATGGAAGTGAGAGGAGCTCTCTCCTCCTTGTTGCATTCTTTTGGAAGTTCTATCTTCAGTTCAGTTCAGTCGCTCAGTCATGTCTGACTCTATGCGACCCCATGAATTGCAGCACGACAGGCCTCCCGGTCCATCACCAACTCCCAGAGTCCAGCCAAACTCATGTCCATCGAGTCGGTGATGCCATCCAACCATCTCATCCTCTGTCGTCCCCTTTTCCTCCTGCCCCCAATCCCTCCCAGCATCAGAGTCTTTTCCAGTAAGTCAACTCTTCACATGAGGTGGCCAAAGTATTAGAGTTTCAGCTTCAGCATCAGTCCTTCCAATGAACACCCAGGACTGATCTCCTTTAGAATGGACTGGTTGGATCTCCTTGCAGTCCAAGGGACTCTCAAGAGTCTCTCCAGCACCACAGTTCAAAAGCATCAATTCTTTGGCGCTCAGCTTTCTTCACAGTCCAACTCTCACATCCATACATGACCACGGGAAAAACCATAGCCTTGACTAGACAGACCTTGGTTGGCAAAGTAATGTCTATGCTTTTTAATATACTGTCTAGGTTGGTCATAACTTTCCTTCCAAGGAGTAAGCTTCTTTTAATTTCATGGCTGCAATCAGCATCTGCAGTGATTTTGGAGCCTAAAAAAATAAAGTCTGACACTGTTTCCACTGTTTCCCCATCTATTTCCCATGAAGCGATGGGACCAGATGCCATGATCTTTGTTTTCTGAGTGCTGAGCTTCAAGCCAACCTTTTCACTCTCCTCTTTCACTTTCATCAAGAGGCTTTTTAGTTCCTCTTCACTTTCTGCCATATAATGGTGTCATCTGCATATCTGAGGTTATTGTTATTTCTCCCAGCAATCTTGATTCCAGCTTGTGCTTCCTCCAGCCTGGCATTTGTCTCATGATGTGCTCTGCATATAAGTTAAATAAGCAGGGTGACAATATACAACCTTGACGTACTCCTTTTCCTATTTGGAACCAGTCTGTTGTTCCATGTCCAGTTCTAACTGTTGCTTCCTGACCTGCATATAGGTTTCTTAAGAGGCGGGTCAGGTCGTATGGTATTCCCATCTCTTTCCACATTTATTGTGATTTTCCACAGTTTATTGTGATCCACACAGTCAAAGGCTTTGGCATAGTCAATAAAGCAGAAATAGATGTTTTCTGGAACTCTCTTGCTTTTTTGATGATCCAGCAGATGTTGGCAATTTGATCTCTGGTTCCTCTGCCTTTTCTAAAACCAGCTTGAACATCTGGAAGTTCACGGTTTACGTATTGCTGAAACCTGGCTTGGAGAATTTTGAGCATTCCTTTACTTGTGTGTGATATGAGTGCAATTGTGCGGTAGTTTGAGCATTCTTTGGCATTGCCTTTCTTTGGGGTTGGAATGAAAACTGACCTTTTCCTGTCCTGTGGCCACTGCTGAGTTTTCCAAATTTGCTGGCATATTGAGTGCAGCACTTTCACAGCATCATCTTTCAGGATTTGAAAGAGCTCAACGGAATTCCATCACCTCCACTAGCTTTGTTCGTAGTGATGCTTTCTAAGGCCCGCTTGACTTTTCATTCCAGGATGTCTGGCTCTAGGTGAGTGATCATACCATCGTGATTATCTTGGTCATGAAGCTCTTTTTTGTACAGTTCTTCTGTGTATTGTTCCCACCTCTTCTTAATATCTTCTGCTTCTGTTAGGTCCATACCATTTCTGTCCTTTATTGACCCCATCTTTGCATGAAATGTTCCCTTGGTATCTCTAATTTTCTTGAAGAGATCTGTAGTCTTTCCCATTCTGTTGTTTTCCTCTATTTCTTTGCATTGATCGCTGAGGAAGGCTTTTTTATCTCTTCTTGCTATTCTTTGGAACTTTGCATTCAAATGGGAATATCTTTCCTTTTCTCCTTTGCTTTTTGCTTCTCTTCTTTTCACAGCTATTTATGAGGCCTCCTCAGACAGCAGTTCAGTATTTCCAGACTCATTTTTGTTTATAACCCTCTCACTTCTTACCTCAGATTGTCAAGAAGACCTCTTGAATCTAACACAGATTGGTCAAACACTGTGCCACATTGAGGATTATACATACCTCTAAAGATTGAGGCTTTACTTTGAGGTGAAGATCACGGTTCCTGGTTCCCTCTGACTTTAGGGTGAGTTTTCTCCTGATAAGTCCCTTGTCTTATTGGACAGTAGACTTTGGTAGGTCCAGGCCAGTGGTTTACCAGATGGACTCAGGTATGTCTGCATTCCCACAGTGGACACAGCTTGTATCATTTCTCAGGAGCTGCTCTCTCTTGTTTCTTCAACCTCTCTGGAGTATTCTAGATGTGACTGAGTATTGCTTGTCTTTAAAAATTGCCCTCGAAACCACACATTTTCCTCCAGCTACTTCCCTATCTTGACTCCTTCTTACACCCCTTTCCCTCCTGACGTCATGGTGGTGAGAAGGCCTCTTGAATCTAATACAGGTGGGCCCCCACTAGAGCATCCTCATCTTTGCCTTCATCAGCAGCTTCAGTTCAGTTCAGTTAGTTCAGTCACTCAGTCGTGTCCCACTCTTTGCGAGCCCATGAATCACAGCACGCCAGGCCTCCCTGTCCATCACCAACTCCCGGAGTTCACTCAGACTAATGAACATCGGAGCTGGTGATGCCGTCCAGCCATCTCATTCTCTGTCGTCCCCGTCTCCTCCCACCCCCAATCCCTCCCAGCATCAGACTCTTTTCCAGTGAGTCAACTCGTCACATGAGGTGGCCAAAGTATTGGAGTTTCAGGTTTAGCATCAGTCCTTCCAATGAACACCCAGGACTGATCTCCTCTAGAATAGACTGGTTGGATCTCCTTGCAGTCCAAGGGACTCCCGAGAGTCTTCTCCAGCACCACAGTTCAAAAGCATCGATTCTTCGGCGATCAACTTTCTTCACAGTCCAACTCTCACATCCATACATGATCACAGGAAAAACCATAACCTTGACTAGACGGACCTTGGTTGGCAAAGTAATGTCTCTGCTTTTTAATATACTATCTAGGTGATGTTCATTGGAGGGACTGATGCTAAAGCTGAAACTGCAATACTTTGGCCACCTCATGGGACGAGTTGACTCACTGGAAAAGACTCTGATGCTGGGAAAGGTTGGGGGCAGGAGGAGAAGGGGACGACAGAGAATGAGATGGCTGGATGGCATCACCGACTCTGTGGACATGAGTTTGAGTGTACTCCGGGAGTTGGTGATGGACAGGGAGGCCTGGCGTGCTGTGATTCATGGGGTCGTGGAGAGTCGGACACGACTGAGCGACTGAACTGAACTGAGGTTGGTCATAACTTTCCTTCCAAGGAGTAAGCGTCTTTTAATTTCATGGCTGCAATCAGCATCTGCAGTGATTTTGGAGCCCAAAAAAATAAAGTCTGACACTGTTTCCACTGTTTCCCCATCTATTTCCCATGAAGTGATGGGACCAGATGCCATGATCTTTGTTTTCTGAATGTTGAGCTTCAAGCCAACCTTTTCACTCTCCTCTTTCACTTTCCTCAAGAAGCTTTTTAGTTCCTCTTCACTTTCTGCCATAAGGGTGGTGTCATCTGCATATCTGAGGTTATTGACATTTCTCCCAGCAATCTTGATTCCAGCTTGTGCTTCTTCCAGCCCAGCGTTCCTCATGATGTACTCTGCATATAAGTTAAGTAAGCAAGGTGACAATATACAGTCTTGACGTACTCCTTTCCTATTTGGAACCAGTCTGTTGTTCCATGTACAGTTCTGACTGTTGCTTCCTGGCCTGCATACAGGTTTCTCAAGAGGCAGGTCAGGTGGTCTGGTATTCCCATCTCTTTCAGAATTTTCCACAGTTTACTGTGATCCACACAGTCAAAGGCTTTGGCATAGTCAATGAAGCAGAAATAGATGTTTTTCCGGAACTCTCTTGCTTTCTCCATGATCCAGCGGATGTTGGCAATTTGATCTCTGGACTACCTTACCAGCAGCCAAATGTCTGCTCGAACTGTCACTTCTGCTTGATCTGGAACATTTTTCTGAGTGAGGAAGAAACAGAAAGCTATGAATAGTAAGGAAGTTCTAATAAAATCAATATTTGCCCAACAAACCACCTGTATTCTCTTCCTGAGTTGGCAAGAGTACTGGAGTGGGTTGCCATTTCCTTCTCCAGGTAAATATAAGTAGTTATCTGTAAATGATATGATTTCTTAGAAAAGATAGGAGGCCTTGGAAAAAGTGTTCTGAGAACATACCTTTTCATTATTCAACTTTTTTCATTACTTTTTCAGTGGGGTAGAAGACATATTGGAAGGAAGGAAGGAAGAACTAGAAATATAGGTAAAAGTGAACACCGCATCTCTTGGGTTCTTGGATATACTCTGGACATCTTCTCAGGATGAAACTTCAGACATTTGGGTGAGATTTACTACTTTTTTTCTTCTTGCCATAGCTTCTTTTACCCTAGATTAAATACACAACAAGGTAGACCATGAGAATGAAAATGTAAGCCCCTTAAATTTTCTATAAAAGGCAAAAATAAAGATCTTGGGTGAACATCTTCTGAATTTTTTATCTGCTAATATGATATCTACTCAACTTAAGAAAATTCCAAGGAATTTCCTGGTGGGCTGGTTGATTAGACCCTATGCTTTCACTGTTAAGGGTGTGGGTTCAATCCCTGGTTGGTGAACTAAGATCCTATAGGTTTCACAGTACAGCCAAAAAAAGAAAATGAAAAATTCTGGTAGGAAGTGATCTGAAATCATTTTTGTGTCTTGCAAAGACCTGTTCATCTTTAGTGTAAAATTTAAGAAAAATCATTGATTCATCCCATTTTTAATCAAGCCTTTTATATTTTTTTCTGTTTTTTCTATACACAAAATAGACATATCCAAAATATCATCATAGCTTGCTCAAATCTACCAAGTGCTGAAACAAATGAAAACATACGGTGTTTTCCCAGATAAATCAGAGAGTATCTAGTCTGAAAGCATATATCTTAGACATTTGTAAGTCCAAATGTGTGTAAAAATGGTAATTATCAAGGAAGGACATGTAAAGAAAAGCTATGATAAAATGTCTACAAAGGGAATCTTTTGTGCTTGTTAAAATTAACTTGCTCTGTCTCTCCCTCTTTCTTAATCATCTCCCTACCCTCCCCAACACTCTATGTATTTATTTACCTTTCAGGGGATTTTTTTGAAGACCACCATAACGAAGGTAATACATTCTCATAGAAAAGTTTGGATGGGATCAAAAATGAATCTCATTGAACACTCCCACTTACCTGCCACAGATGAATTTTCTCTTTCTGACAATTTATTTGGTAAGTTGTCAAGTTCATTTGAATATTAGTAAAAAAAAAACAAAACCACAATTTGGACATACAAAAGGAAAAAAACATAACTGATAAGTCCAGAGAGAATCCAGAAAATTTTTTTTGTTCTGAGTACTCCATAGACATTAGCTACTCCGCAAGGTTAGAGATAGATCAGACCTTGGATTCACTGAACCTAATAGTCTTCTTTTTTATAGATGAGAACTGCAAGAGTCAGAGAGTTTTGTGACTTGTCCAAGGCCATGAGGCTAGATAATTAACAGAGCTGGGAGTAGAAACACATTCCTGTCTAGGGATAATTCTAATATTATTATAGCACGTACTAAAGTATGAAATCATAATTCTTATGGTTTAATATTATACCTATTACAGGCTGAGGTTACTTCGATTATAGCTCTGTGCTGCGTTTCCTTTCCAACCGTCTTCCGGTACTGGGGGAGATATGGCTCAGTGTCAGGATTAGTCATTTAAACTGGATTGAGCACAAATTGTACTAAGTTGTTTTCAGTAGATCTGTAACTAGATGATACCATAAAATGATCTATTGCTCCACTTTATGCATTTATTAAAAAAACACCTCATTATAAAGAGTTTGAATTGAGAATATCAGCAAAATGTTGGCAGGGGCAGTATTTTGGGTGGGGTAGAGCAGCTTTCTGCCACTCTTAAAATAGTTCCCTTCTGCTTTGTAACTCTGCTGGGAGGCTTGGATGCTCCCAGGTTTTTATGCTATATTAAAATATGACCCATGATCGATGATGATAGTGAGAATGCAAACACTTGAAATTACACAAAATTCAATGTGTTAAGGCATCATCCCTTATTTGGTTGCAGAAATCCCTGAAAGATATTAATCAACAGCTTATACTATTACCTACTAGTCATTAGCATTAGTGTGCAGTGGTTTATCAGGTCATTTCTATAAGGTAGAGTGGCCCAATGATGTTGAATAAGAGAACCCAGACGCCAAACAGATAATGTAACAGGCTTTAATGGCTGCGCATCCCGGGCGGAACCCCAAGACCTAACAGAGCGAGGTCAGGAAGTCTGCACAGAACAAAGGCAAGAGGCAACTTATATAACTTTAGGCAAGATTTGAAGTGGTGGTCTCTCATAGGTCAGTTAGCCGGGGGCAAGACTGGGTTGGTTGCTGACGCAGCGGATTAGTTCTTGCTGTTTCTGAGCAGAATGCTGTTTCTGGACAGGAGGTTAGGAGGGGGAGGTTAGGAGAGGGTTGATTTCTACCAGGAACTGATACCTCAGGGACATTCTAGCAATGGGGGAGGGAATGAGGGAACAGAGCACAATAGTCAGTCTTTTTCTGCCAGTGGGAAGAAGAGAAGGGGGGAAGGGAAGAGACCAAAATGGCCATTGAGGTCCGACCTTACAATTTCCAAGGAGGGGTCATTATTATCTCTTTACATGTCTACCTGCCCCCATTCAGTTTAAGAGCCTCTCAGGGCAGCGACTCGGAGAAGGCAATGGCACCCCACTCCAGTACTCTTGCCTGGAAAATCCCATGGATGGAGGAGCCTGGTAGGCTGCAGTCCATAGGGTCGCTAAGAGTTGGACACGACTGAATGATTTCACTTTCACTTTTCACTTTCATGCATTGGAGAAGGAACTGGCAACCCACTCCAGTGTTCTTGCCTGGAGAATCCCAGGGATGGTGGAGCCTGGTGGGCTGCCATCTATGGGGTCGCAGAGAATCGGACATGACTGAAGCGACTTAGCAGCAGCAGCAGCAGCAGCAAGGGCAGGAACTATATTTTATTAATCCTAGTATCTACTTAATAAGTAAGAATCAAACAATAAATAATAGTAGGGAAGGAGAAAAGAGGTTTAAGGGGAAAAGATGTTTATCAATAACTCTGAGAGAACTACAGGCAGCAGTAATTATTTATGAAATGCCAGTTCTCAGACATACTTGCTACATCCCTTCCAGTTGGCTTTTCTTCATCCTGTGGATACAGTCAAGGGCAGTGGGACATAGACCTCCATGTCTGGACATTTGACCCTTTGCTTCCAGCCTACCCTTATATGGGTCCTTAAAAATATAATGTATAAATATCTTTATAATATTTTATCTACTCATCAGAACTCATAGGATGATTAGGACTGTAGGTGCAGATCACAGACTAAGGAAAGTTGCACTTGAGATGATTTTTTTCACATACAGACTCCATTTCCTGCTCTGAAATTTTATGACTGCATGTTAAGATCTCCAAATCTAAACTCTGATGTCATCATTATTAAACAAATCCATCCAGCTTTAATTTGTATATACATCAAGAGGAAACTAGATTTTTCTTACAAACTAGTCTACTTTAAGCAAGCTCATCAGACTGAAAGCTGACCTCAGTGGTGGTGAGGTGAAAAAGAGGTAAGTAGATAGAGGAAAAGCTGTGAAGGAGCTGTCAAGTTAGAAACATCTGAAAATGATTTCTACGGAAGCGTTGTGGTTCATGCTTTCTTTCAGTGGTGCTCTTTCCTCATCTCTCCTTTGCAGGACCACATCCTTATCCAGTTTCCTAACACTTTTTGTAGTGTTTCTTAGAATACATAGAACAAAATGCATAAGCTGCAATTCATGGCTGTTATTCTGAGTTGGAGAAGATTCCTTCAATCTTCTCTATTAAGTTCTAGAGCTGGGTCTAGTGTGTTTTTATTTTTCTCCCACATACATTTCCCTCGGGGCCTCTGTCTCACTATGTTCTCTCCATATGTTCAACATACCTAAGCAAAATCTGCCAAAGGGGAGGATGAAGAGCATTTTGTTATTCTTCCTGCCCATCTTCTTTCGTGTCTTGATGACACTGATGGATTCTCTGAACCTCCTACTCTGAGCCTAGGGTACAGAGCACCAGGGAAAAGACTGTGGCTCATGGATGAGTAGCGCATAGTACCTAAGTCACCACTTGTAGATCTTTAGATGTGCCCAAAATTCAGAAGAGATGGGAATACCAGACCACTTAACCTGCCTCTTGAGAAACCTGTATGCAGGTCAGGAAGCAACAGTTAGAACTGGACATGGAACAACAGACTGGTTCCAAATAGGAAAAGGAGTACGTCAAGGTTGTATATTGTCATCCTGCTTATTTAACTTACATTCAGAGTACATCATGAGGAACGCTGGGCTGGAAGAAGCACAAGCTGGAATCAAGATTGCCGGGAGAAATATCAATAACCTCAGATATGCAGATGACACCACCCTTATGGCAGAAAGTGAAGAGGAACTAAAAAGCCTCTTGAGGAAAGTGAAAGAGGAGAGTGAAAGGTTGGCTTGAAGCTCAACATTCAGAAAACAAAGATCATGGCATCTGGTCCCATCACTTCATGGGAAATAGATGGGGAAACAGTGTAAACAATGTCAGACTTTATTTTTTGGGGCTCCAAAATCACTGCGGATGCTGACTGCAACCATGAAATTAAAAGACGCTTACTCCTTGGAACGAAAGTTATGACCAACCTAGACAGCATATTAAAAAGCAGAGACATTACTTTGCCAACCAAGGTCCATCTAGTCAAGGCTATGGTTTTTCCCGTGGTCATGTATGGATGTGAGAGTTGGACTGTGAAGAAAGCTGAGCGCCGAAGAATTGATGCTTTTGAACTGTGGTGCTGGAGAAGACTCTTGAGAGTCCCTTGGACTGCAAGGAGATCCAATCAGTCCATTCTAAAGGAGATCAATCCTGGGTATTCATTGGAAGGACTTATGCTAAAGCTGAAGCTCCAATACTTTGGCTACCTCATGCGACGAGTTGACTCACTGGAAAAGAGTCTGATGCTAGGAGGGGTTGGGGGTGGGAGGAGACGGGGACGACAGAGAATGAGATGGCTGGATGGCATCACCGACTCGATGGACATGAGTTTGAGTGAATTCCGGGAGTTGGTGATGGACAGGGAGGCCTGGCGTGCTGTGATTCATGGGGTCGCAAAGAGTCGGACACGACTGAGCAACTGAACTGAACTGAACTGAAAATTCAAAAGTTTAACTCATAGGCTCAACTAACTGGAGAGCTGGACTCTTTTCCTATGGTCTAACTGTGTAATGAAAACCAGCCATTGTGTTGTTATAACAAGAGCAACTTAAGTTTATGGTATTGCACATGGATGGCTATAATTTCTTCCATCTAGATATTGAACACTGACCATATGCTCAGTGTTGGAATAAAGCAGGAAATAAGACAGGCAAGATCCTAGTGGAGAGTAAACTCTCAAGAAACAGGCAAAGGAATAAATAAATGAAATAATATCAGGTTGTGGTGAGTGCTATGGAAACAACAAAAGAGGGTGATGTCGTAGCAACTGGAAGAAGGAGGCCGCTCTAACTTGTGTGGTCAGGGGAGGCCTCTGAGGAGTTGACAACTGAGCTAAAAAAGACAGTCTTAATCTGAAGAAGTTTTCTGGGTAAAGGAAATGCAAATGCAAAGGCCCAAAGTCTAGAATGACTTGGAACGGCCTTGTCTTCTCATTTTTATTGAGGAAAGTTGAAAGAGTCTAGAGAACTGACTCTAGACCCCATATTTCCATTAATCAACATTGGTAAAAGGAGATTATTAGGCTGCAAATTCTAGGACACCTAGAACTAGCATTCAAGTCCACAAATCTCTAGAGTCATGTCAGGAAGTGGCAACTTGGACTCAGTGGTACTCACCTGACATATGATGTGGCTTTAAGGTGGTCCTGGGCATGGTCCCCCTTCCTGCAGGTCACCCAAAACGCCATAATTAAACCCCAAGACATTGACATTTAATTTAAGACATTGAGAAAGTGATATAAATGTTACTCAACAAATACTGATGAGCACTCACTAATGGACTGTGGTTACACTAATGACTTTGTAAATAAGGCCTTTCAGCTGCTTCCAGAGAGGACTGTGGGCCCCTCTAGAAGGCTTTGCTTAAGGAGAAGGGGAAGCCTTTCCATCTATATAAATGGTTACCCTGAAAAGCAGAGCCTGAAGCAAGGATTGTGTACAGACTTTATGTGAGAGATGACCCTAGGGAGCAGAAGCCAAGGACTGGAGTGATAAGACAGGGAAGGAGGAAAAACCAAGATGAGTGAATTATAGAGATCACTGCTGTGGGCAAGGGGAGCTTGATTGCACTGGGAGAAGCAGAGAGAATTGTCCACCGAGGTACCAGGCACTGGAGAAGTTATTAATTGACCTCTGGCTCCCCTTGGTTGAGGGTCACTCTGGGGGCATTAATGTCCTTGCACTTCTGGGCCATGCTTTTGCTACTCTCAGTGGAATCAAGCCGTGTGGTCTCCTGTGGCCTTGGAGAAGCTCTGGGCTAAAAGCAGAGATATGCAGCCAGCCTGCTCTTGAAATGACAGGGTGCAAGTGTGAAGTGAGTCCGAGCTTGTGCATGATCCCCTGCTACAGCTACAGTTGACGTGAGCGGTGGGCCAAGGATGCACACCATCGCCAGAGGGGCTGCCACAAAGTGCTAACAGGTTTCCCCCGCTACCAAACCAGTCGGGATACTGAAAGGAAAGCTAAGATGGGGTGGGGGAATGGTGTACATTTGTCTTATAGTTCTCTTTTTTTTAGGTTGCACCTTGTAGAAAAGAAGGAAAGAAATAGAATTACAGAGATGGGTCTGGAATCACCTTGCAAGATCCTTCAACTCATTCTGTGGCCAGGCCTGCCTCACAAATCCACATGGGGATCTAGCTCATTGGTCACTCAATCCATACACAGGACTCAGGACTGAAGGACATGGTGACCTAAAAAAGACAAGTTTCCTTTCCTTTGGGAGATCCCGAAAGCCAGGAAACTTGGTCAAAGATTAATTTGAGTGGGTTAAGAAAGACTTCTCTGATGAATGAAGAAGGCAGAGTCTTATGCAATTAGTACATAATAAAAGGTAATAATGACAAAGTCCACAGCTTCCCGTGGTGTGACATAATGAATAGGGTAGAATGTGACATGTCAATTAAAATCTGTCTTCTTTTAGCAAATTGTCGTTTAAGAACTAAAGGGAAAAAATAACAGAATTTGAAAGACTCAGAAAATAGAAAACCATTCTTATAATAGCAAAGAATAAGCAAGAAAATGTACAATCTTTTTTTACTGGAGTGTAATTGCTTTACAATGTTGTGTTAATTTCTGCAGTACAACAAAATGAGTCAGCTATATGCATATGTATATCGCCTCCCTCTTGGACCGCCTCCTAACCCACTCCCCACCCCACCCCCTCTAGATCATCACAGCACTGAGCTGAGCTTCTGTGTTACATATACAGCAGATTCCAAAATAGCTATCTATTTTGCACATGGTAGTATATATATGTCAGTGCTGCTCTCCCAATTCATCCTACCCTGTCCTTCCCCAACCTGTGTCCATGTGTCCATTTTTTATATCTGCCTCTCTATTCCTGCCCTACAAATAGATTAATCAGTACAGTTATCCTAGAATTCCATGTATATGTGCTAATATACAAGATTTGTTTTTCTCTTTCTGACTTACTTCACTATGTATGGCAGACTCTAGGTCCATTCACATCACTGCAGATCTTATGTTCCCATACCAACTATTTCAAGTACGATGAATCCAGTTCCTTTAGCTCGGTGTTACTGGGAAATGTTCAATGAATGTGAGTGGAAATAAGTGATGAAATTGAAAGAAATAAAGTTTCAGAGGCAATTGAGACTCTGAACTTCAGTTTTCTCCCCTGTAAATTGGGGTTAATAATAACGCTTCACTGCTTGTTGGAGGATTGAATGACTGTGTGGGAAAGTGCCCTGTAAATCTGAAGGCATCATAAAGCAGTATAGCTCCTCCAGGGTTTGAAATGTAGTTGTTATTATTTAAACTGTTGGAATGATAAGCACCACTTTACTTATTAAATGGAGGAAATTCTGTTGATCTTAACATTGTTGAGTGCTAACAATTTTCAAGGAGCCAACAGAAACCAACAGTATCAAGCTAAATTTCTGGGTGTTCTAAGGAAAAAAAACATGTTCTCTCATGTTGGCATTATAGCATTGTTAACAACAGCTATGGAATCTGCATTTTTGTGTTACTTTTATTATTGTTTCTAACAGTGTTTCCAAAGCCCCATTATGAATGAGGTCCAGCAAGTCACAGGAGGTCAGATCCTAAATAATCCTATCCACTTACACTTCATTTCCTTTAGCTACTTCTCATTACATTATGCTTTTCTCAGCTGTTGATGTTCATTTTCTCTGTATAGCTTTATTTTTATTGAAATCTGGTTCTTGCCTATGTCTTTTGCTTAAATTAATAGAAACTTTCAGATGTTGCAGAACCAGCCAGATGGTTTTAAAATACAATCAAGGGTCTTGAGCTGCAATGTTGTATAATATTTCTGACATTTGATTTCAAGTCTTTTTCTATCTCACTGAGTTTAACACAAGTCAATGTAGTTCTGACCTGGTGGGCGAATCAAAGCTGAAAGTTTCCAGAAGATGGAAAGATACCATTGTCTCAGACAAAACAGAGCTTTGCTTTAGCCTTATTTAAATATTTTGTTACTACCTTTTATTACCTATATCTCTTCCACAGATTGAAGCAGTCTCTAGGATTTTTATTAATTCACTGTGGCTTTGGATTTTGCTCTCCCAGGATTCTCAGATCTGGTACTGTTGCTATAAGTTAAAGAAATGGGAGAAGGAAAATAAAGATCAGTAGACCTTTCCCTATTACAAAATAAATTACTGCTTCTTTTAGATAGGGCATGCATCATTTGGAAGAGGTATGCAGTGAGGTACTGGCTGACCAGCTAGTTAGTGAATCCACTACCATCCAGGGCCTGGTTCTCAACCTTGCAGGCTAAGAAATAGGTCTCAGGGACTCTCAGGATAACCAAACTGAGAAAGGTTGATTATGAAATCAGGCTGCAAATTTATACATTTACAGTGGTTGAAAAAGAAAAATGTGATCATAACCACTGCCGTTTCTTGAGCCCTTTCTACATGTCAGGCATCATACGAAGTACATTTTAGATTGGTTAGTGGATTCTGCATTAAGTCCCCTCAAGGCTAGTCCCATATCACTGGTATGAGGTCATAGGCAGATTACTTAACTTTGTGCGAGTTACTTATCTCATTTAAAGAATTCTCAGAGGAATGCCTGGCACATTGTAAATACTCTATTTGCCATTAGTGTTAATTCTCATAACACTTTTATAGGGTAGATAATATACCATTACTATTCCCCTTTTGATGATGAGAAAATAGAGATCTAAGGATGTTAAATAATCTGCTAAGATTCCATAGATAGTGAGTAGACAACCAAAATATAGTCCAGACCAGGAAATCAGAATTGGATGATTAAGGATTCAGGCTAAGAGAACATTCCTGTTCACCTTCTCAGTGGAGAAAGTCTTTCCAGTGAGACTGTATCACTCAAATCTGTTGGTCAAGTCTCTTCTCAAGGATAGTTCTCAGAAAATCATTGCTAGAGTTTGCTCTGGAACTTCCCTTTTTTAAGGCATCATAGCTAATGCCCCCATTTGGCACAACTGACATATCATTCACATTGCTCCCAAGTACCATCTACAACAGTGCTGTCCAGTAGAACTTTCTGTGGTGATAAAAAATGTTGTTGGTTTACTTTGTCTAATGCAGTAACCACTAACTACCTGTGGCTACTGATCACTTAAAATGGGACTAGTGTAACTGAGAAATTAATTCTAATTTTATTTAATTTAAATTAATTTATACTCCGGGAGTTGGTGATGGACAGGGAGGCCTGGCGTGTTGCAGTCCATGGGGTCACAAAGAGTCAGACACGACTGAGCAACTGAACTGAATTTAAATTTAAGTCGCCATATATAGGCAGTGACTACTGTTTCAAACAGCACAGACCTTCAGGGGAAAAATGTATTTTGAGGATTGAAAGCAGCTTTGCAAATTGTGATTCTTGGTTGAGCAATCCAAACTGAAATACACCCAGGAACCATAACTCTGGCAATGAGGGCAGGTGTGCTTTAGCTTTTCGACCACAAGGCTTTGAGTGAGAAGACCGGGATTAGAGCCTTAGTTTCATCCCTTAATAGCTGGGTAACTTAAGACAAATCATATCACTTCACTGAATTGCCTTTCCAAGTCTGCAAAACAAGGTAAAAGATAGTGGGCATCAGAAATAATACCTTCCTCAAGGTGTGCAAGTAAGAATCAGGTGAGATAATGTGTGTGTGTGTGCGTGCTTAGTCACTCAGTCGTGTTGGACTCTTTGTGACCCCATGAACTATAGCCTGCCAGTCACCTCTGTCTGTGGGGATTCTCCAGGCAAGAATACTGGAGTGGGTTGTCATGCCCTCCTCCAGAGGATCTTCCCAACCCAGAGATCGAACCCAGGTCTCCCGCATTGCAGGCAGATTCTTTACCATCTGAGCCATCAGTGAAGGCCAGTGGATAGAGAGCCACTTTGTAAACCTGTAAAGGTTGTAGAAATGGCTTGCTGCTGCAGTGATTATTATGTTTATATAGATTATGTTGGCCTTTTAAAACTGCTTTCATACTTATTATATCATTTTATCTTCACAACAGGCCGATGAGGGAAGTAGGGCAGGAATTATTATCTATATTTTTACCATCTGTTGATATGTCTGGTTGCATTATCCTTGAGCTGAACCCCAGAACTACTGAGTCCTATTCTAAAGCCCTGCCTTCCAAAAAGTAACCCACAGTCACAAGCTTGGTATCCACAGATTATGCCACAGAAATTATTCTTACTCAGGAAGCAACCACCCTACACTGTGAATCCAAGGCTGAATAATTAAAATATCAATATAATGATGATGGGTAGCCACCCAGTGTGCTAAGCATTTAATAAATATTATTTTATTTAATCCTCATAATACTTCTCTGAGGTTGTGTGATTATCAGTCCCATTCTGCAGACGAGGAAACTGAGGCAGTAGTTTGTCTGTGATCCATAGAGCTAGTGAGTGCCAAGAAAGCCTGCATGTATTAGTTTGCTAAGGCTGGTGTAATAAAATACCACATATTGGGTGACTTAAATGACAGATGTATTGTTGTACCAGTTTGGAGGCTAGAAGTTCAAAATCAAGGCTGAGTTGGCTCTTTCTGAAGGCTGAAATGGACGGATCTGTTTCTGGCCTCTCTTCTTAGCTTGTAGATGATGTTTCCCTGTGTCTTTTTGCACCGCCTTTTCTTTGAGCTTCTGTGTCTGAACTACAGATTTTCCATTTGCATAAGAACACCAGTCATACGGGATTAGGAACCAATCTAATGACCTCATTTTAACTTGGTTACCTCTATAAAGACCCTGTCTCCAGACAGTGTTGCAAGTTGAGGAGCTGGGTAAGTATGTACAACTTCCACATACTTACTGTGGGGAGGGGACATAGTTCTACCCATAACACTGGGTATAAACCCAGATTAATTGGCCTCACACCATTCAGTATTATGCTTTCATGTTTCCTGACATTACAAAATTATACCATTCTGTACCCTTTTGAGAGGAACAAATGCCAAAACATAGAACATGGCACTAGACCCTCAAATCCACTTTTAGAGCCACTGAACCAAAATCTATGCTCTGAAAATTCCTAAATTGGAACGTGCTGCCCCAAAATGTTTATCTAAGAGGCTGGTTTCCAGCTTACCAGGCAATTTGGCATTGAGGACTTTTCTCATAAACATTTACAAATATTCTGCTCAGTAATGAAGTTAATCAGTAAACCACACAACCTCTGGCCTCTGTCACTCCTCACCTAGTCTCATTTTCAGTTGCTGTGAGTAAGTTAAGAATGGTAATGCAGTTTCAGGAGTTAGAAAATCCAGTTCAAATCAGTCCTTGTCACAGCCACACATCTTCAGGATTCGACATGGAAGTCATGAGCGTGAAGCCCGCTAAAGGTAAGAGAGTGTTCACAGCTGCTCGCGGTGGAACTTTTGCCAATGGACTGAGGAAACGTGGGGGACTTTTGCTTGAGATTTCAGCAATAGATCTCCATCAAAGATGGCTTAGTCAGAATCAGAAGACTGGGGTGAAAAGCTGGCTGGGGTGATTTTTGTAGGGTTCAAGGTAGGTGCGTATCTCATAGAAATTAAATCTAAATGTGTTTTCCCTACAATTCTTCACTGGATATTGTGTTAAAGTAGCACAGTTCTTCCAAGTTAAACACTAGGCAGCTGAAGTATTAATGCCCTCAGACACTTGAAAAAACATTTTAAAGTACATTGTTTAACGCAATGTTTTTAAAATGGCAAGTCTTAGATCCTAGTGGGTCATGACATCTATTTTGTGACTTGTGACCAGCATTAAAGATTTAGAATTGAATAAGTACAGTAGAAATATCAGAGTGCAGTCAAGGGTAAGGATAAGTGTTATTTCATGGAAATTTTGTTTCACATTATTTATACATAGGTTTATAAGTGTGTATAGGGATCATGGTATAAGATTTATTTCAAACTGTGAGTTGTGGTGAGAAAAATAAAAAGAAAAAATAAAAATAAAAATCCAAAAAAATTAATTGAAATAGTTTCACAACAGGTTTCTCCCAGTAGTCAATGGAAAATCAGATGAGTAAAGAGTTCAGCATGAAGCCCAGTATGTTTGTTTTCTCTGAACTAAAATATAGATTATAATTAAAATATAGATAGTATAAAGAATATTGTCTGTTTTCATATTTTTCAAAATAGAAGCTTACCTTTTGAATTTCCAGCTAGAGAAACTTATCATTTTTACAATAATTATAATTTTTAACATATTTCTGATTGTAGACTTCGCAGCATGTTATTTCGGTTAAATGTGTTATTTAAAAATGACTGAGACTGTATTTAGAAACGGAAAGTAGATAGAAGGCTGGAGAAACAAATTTCCCATCATTTCAATTTAATAAACATTTGTTAAAGATTTAAACTGTGTCAGGCACTGTGTAAGGTGCCACAAATGAAGGAAAAAAGGGAATATAATATTTAGTAATCTAATGTATTCCCCTAAAGTCCACAGACTAACCACAACAATAGCAAAAATGTATTGAATGTTTATGCTTAGTCAGGCACTGGGCAGTTTACATTCCTTTTCTTAGGTTATCTTTAACCTTTCACCTAGGCACTATATTTTGCTTCAATTACTATATTGTCCTATCCTTTTTAAAATCAATTTTCATTGGCATATAGTTGTTTTACAATGCTGTATTTGTTTCTGCTGTATAGCAAAGTGAATCAGCTATCGTGTACATATTTCTTTTTTTTCTGGATTTCCTTCCCATTTAGGTCACCACAGAACATTGAGTAGAGTTCCCTGTGCTATACAGTAGATTCCCACTAGTTAACCTATTTTATACATAGTAGTGTATTATATTACCCCAGCTTTATAAGAAAGGAGCAGAAGCTTAAAGAAGTTCAGTGTGTTTCCCAAGTTCATACTTCTAGCATGTTGCATGAATCCAGATTTGTCTGCATGGCAGGATGCTTGTAACGCATATGTCCTACCACCTTAAATGATGTAGTCTGAAATATGAGCCTGTAAACCAACAGAAGCAATGGTACCTTCTTCTGAGTGTGCAGTACCAGTGTGTGCAGAGGAGAGGAGATGAATTCTAACTAGGGAAACTGGATCAGGCTTCACAGAGCAGGCGATGGGTTGACAAACTTGGTGGGAAGAGGCACCAACATCACCAAGGCCTGGCACCAGGAATGGCAAACAATTTCACAAACCAAGTCGTATCATCTACTTGAGGAACCATGGGTTAGGAAATAAAGAAAGGACAAGAAGGCAGTTTTTCCATTCATGAAACATTTCAGCAAACATTCATGAAACATTTACCAGAGTCAGCATTGTGCCAGGGAGAAAAACTGGATATAATCTGAATCCTTTATTGGGCTCATCAGCAATTAACTACAGGTTCAAGAAAAAACGCCATCCTTCTCACGTGAACCTGATTCTCCCATCTGGGTACCCAGTGGTTCTGGTCACAAACTCCTTAGAGCTGTGCTGTTGGATATGGCCATCATTAGCCACATGTGGCTATTTTAAATTTTAATTATTTAAAGTTACAGAAAATGAAAAATTCATTTCCTCATTATCACTAGGCATGTTTCAAATGTTCACTATTCCACATGGTTAGCAGCTAACACGTTGAAAGCTATAGAGGGCTTCCGTCTCAGAAATTTCCCTTTGGTCTACTCCTTTAGAGAAACTATTAAATGCTACTAAATGACTCTCTACCCAGAAAATTTTTCTTCCTTTTACAGGGGGTCTCAGACTATCCTGAAGTCCATTCAAGTGTTCCCATTTAAGAACTCTTCCCTAAACTCCCACAGAAAATTTCCTATTATAAAGAAATCCAAATTCTCCTAATTCTTGCTAAACTGATTCTTAAGAAATCATTCATAAATTGTATTAAAGCAGAAATAAATTTACCTTTTCAGAAAGTACACTCTGAGGTTGACCTGCCTTTGCCCTCTCCACATCTTATGCTCTGTTGAAAAATTCTGTATTCATTTACTTGGTTTTATCCCAGCCCTTGACATACCTTACCCCTCCCCACCCCAAGCACACAGACAAGAGAAAGTCTGGGGCCTCTTCCATCTCTTCTCTGTCTTGTTCACTGTTTTATTCTCAGAAGCTAGTTCTGTGTTTAGCAAATTGTAATATATATATATATATATCTTATTTAAAAGATAGATAACGTATCAGAACAGATTAATGTGTATTAATGTTTACTAATTAACTATCAATTAACTGTCATTAGAATCAAGATTTCTTGGTTCTTTGGGAAACAAACATGCCTTTTTATGGTGTTTAACTTATCAAAACTTTTTCTCATAAACTGTGTCTTATACTCAAAACTACCTTATGAGATAGGAAGGCTGGTTGTTAGTAGCTTCGTTTTACAGAAGAAAACAGAAAAATGTTAGGCAGTTGTTTAAAATCTTGTAGTCAGTTCATGAAAGCTCTTCTTGTTCCACTATTTTGGAGCATGGTGTTCATGCTGGATTTTTTTCTTTAATTGTAAGTTGCCTGCATATTTATTGTCTCTACACTATGAAATACTAGAAGTGGATGTGCTTTGGGAACAAAGGTGTTATTTATAATACTGTGTGTACTGATATCATAAGCTCACCCTGTTTATTAATTTCATATAGTAGAATTGATGTCTTTGTGAAAGCTTTCCATTTTAATTTGAAATGATTCCAGAGATTGATATGATACTGATAACATGATTTGACTTGAGTTGGAACTCCATGGTGTCTCTTGATTTGTAAAAGATTTATTGAAAGAATGCTCAGAGATCCTGAATTTTGAAGAGAAAATGACTATACATTTCTTTATATTCTAGAGAATCAACATTCTGTCTTTAATTGATTATGTGACTTCAGGCAAGTTACTTAACCTTACTGGTACTGGACCTGTAGATGGAGAGAATCTGGGGCTGGAGGTGGGAATGGGGAGTTGAGTAGGGGTAAGATGGGTTGGAGGATAAATCTAGGTGAAACTAATGATTTTAATGCTTTTAACTATTTTCAGTTGTATTCACTCCAGGAATTTTAATCATATTTAGCTACTAAATAGATCAAAATTTTGCTTATGTTTTATCTTTTTTCTGTAATAATTTCATATTTTTATATTCTTCCATTTTGTGGTCATAAGAAAAAGCACCATTGCCAAAACTGTTTGACTGTCAGATATACTGACTCAGTGCTGATTTTATATAGATAAGTTGGGCATGAAAGAAACAAAATTGATTTCACACAGATACTGTATACTTTGTGTTCCATTAATCATTTCCTAGATCAATGCAGAAAGCTTTTTTTTTTACCAACTAATATTTAACGTACATATTTTCCACTTTGTCATTGTAGAAAGACTGTTAATTGTAATGCCCATAAACTGTTGGTCATAAACTTATAGAGGTTTTTGATATAAAGAAGAACTATAATATCATGAAGCATGGAGTCTTCTCTTTACAGATAAGGAAGGCCTAGGCAGTGTAGTAAGTACCATATAACTAGGTTCAGAACCAAGGCTCCCAGAACCCAGGGTCAAGGAATACTTCCCAAGAGAAGCTACACTTAATGAGAAATTTAAAGATAAGTGGAGAATAGTGAGATGATGTTCTTGGAGGGGGGTACCTGTGTGGAGGAAGGTTCCAGGCTCAGAAAGCAGCATGGGGGAGAGGTTTTCAGTCTGGAAGTAGCAAGGCACATTCAAGGAATATGGAAGTCAGAACATGGGAAATGGCTGGGAAAGAAAGAAATAGTAGGATCATGCATAGTCTTGCAGGCCTAGTTATAGGTTACCTGCAAATGGAGGCACTAAAGGGACTAGTAAACTCAAGTATAAAAGAAGGAAGAGAAAATATTTACCATCATTCTTTAAAGCATCACACATTTGAAGTCATCCCAGAGAGGAACAATTCAGCACATGAGCTTTGAAGTCAGACTCAAAGTTTAAATCTCAGCTACTTAAGTGTATAGGAATAAAGTTGCCTAACTACCCTCAACCTTGGAATACTCAGTTGTAAGTGAGGATAATACTATTACCCACTTCATAGGATTTCATGAGACAGAAATGACAAAAGACAGCATTTGTATATTTACCTGTTACCTTTTTTTACTATGAATTGTTGAATGTTTTCCAACTTTCCTTTTTGTTTTTCTTTTAAGCATCCTATATGTTTTCCTTTTTTACATGTTGGATATTTTCTTATTGATGTGCAAAAGCTCTTTATATATTAGTGATATGAGTGTTTTGTCTGTCCTCTATGTTGCAAATATCTTTCTGAGCTTTTAATTTTGTTATTTAATCTTTTAATAGTTTTTTTTACTGTAAAATGTTAATTTTTATGTTAAAATTTTAATCTAAATATTTAAATATTTCAGTCTTTCCTTAGAGCCTGTACTCCTAACCATATGCTAAACTGCCTCTTATTTATAGAATGATGATATCAATTCCAGTTTTGTTGTCACTTTTTTTCAGGTGTACTAACAGAACAAGTGGCAGGTCCTCTGGGACAGAATCTAGAAGTGGAACCATACTCACAATACAACAACGTTCAGTTTCCCCAAGTTCAACCACAGATTTCCTCTTCTTCCTATTATTCCAATGTGGGTTTCTATCCCCAGCAGCCTGAAGAGTGGTACTCTCCTGGAATATATGAACTCAGGCGAATGCCTGCTGAGACTCTCTATCAGGGAGAGACTGAGGTAGTGGAGATTCCCGTAACAAAGAAGGCCCGACTGGGAGCATCAGCAGGGAGAATAAAAGGGGATGAGCTATGTGTTGTTTGTGGAGACAGAGCATCTGGATATCACTATAACGCCCTGACCTGTGAGGGATGCAAAGGTAAACATCTTTTGGTTGGCAGTTTTCTCCTTATTAAGGTTTTTCTATATTTGTTGTTGAAATCCCTCAAACTGGATTCTTTCCTTTTCCCAAATAACTTCCCATTTCTCTTCTTCTGCTTCTCCCTCTTCTTATCTCCTCACCTCCATTGGGATGTCATAGGTTTCTAGGAAGATCTTATTAGAATATTTAGCTTGGATATAAGTAACATTTTCCCTATTCACAACCTCACATATAGTTAGAAGGAATTTATGATTGTGGTTTTGTTTGTTTTTATTGTCTTTTTAAGAAAGAGACATTGCTGAACTCCTCTGCCTTAAAATTAAGGTCAAGGAGAATAAGACTCTATTCAGTAAATATTTAAAAATACATTTTCATGTACTCTAGTTAACTGATCAAGAGACAGAGGAAGGCAAACAGAAGGAAACAAAAAGGAATAGCTGATAGTCAATAAATATTTCACTTAGCAGGGACATAGAAGTGCTGTAGGGGAACCAATAAAATTGCAATCCATATCAGTTCAGTTCAGTTCAATCGCTCAGTCGTGTCCGACTCTCCGCGACCCCATGAATCACAGCACGCCAGGCCTCCCTGTCCATCACCAGGGTAAAATACAACATATGAAACATGAAAGTGACTCAGTATGAATCCCTATGTGATCATTCTCCTAATGAGGGCACAAATGATAAGCTTGTAAAATTTCAGAGGAAGAACATAGTGGACTAGTTGGTTTATCTATTTATTTTTTAATTTGTTCATTCAACAAGTATTTATGGGATGCTACCATGTTAGCTTCTAGGTCATCGAAAGCTGATTAAGAACTATCCCTTGAGTAGAATCTGTTGAATGGTATGCCAATTTAGTGTTTCCAGATGCCAGTGATTGCCACAAAAATAAACAAAAATCTACAGACGAATGGTCGAGGACATTTCAAACTTTTGAAAGTGCAGATGATCAGGTTGTCTAAAACTTGGTGTGACTTCATGAGATTTTTTTCCCCAAAAGCAGTATTTATACCCCAAGTTAAAAAATTAAGACAGATCTATAAAGAAAAATTTAAAGATTCTTTTATGGCCTTCAAAATACTTTTATCCTTTTTGTGGAGAGTCAAGTCCATAAGGATAAAAAGAAAAATGTAAATTCTTTGAAGACATAGATTATGTCTTCTTCAGCTTTGCCACGCCTCATAGCATCTAACACAGTGTCTGGTATGTAGTAAATGTGGAGTAAGTGGTTTTTTGGAATGACATAATGAAAATCCATGCTCATCACTTCCTAAATAAGAAGGGACATAGCCTCAAATCTCCCGCTTCTAAAGCTGACTCCAGAGACTTTATTACTGCTCTTTGAGCTATTTGTTCAAGACAACACTGACTAACTTGGTGGCCAAAAGAAGAGAATCAAGTGCTCCATTTAGGCACTGAGATATTGGTATTATCCAAGCTAAGGGAATAGAACCCTGAGGTCAGTAACCTGGGCCAGATCGCCCCCTTACAGGTGGAGGCTGTGAAGGTGAAGGCTGGCGTGGAATCTGGTTCTCCTCAGAAGAATTCACAGCTGTGGTGGAGTGAGTAGAGGAAGACCAGAGTGCTGTGGACAACCATAAGAAACAGCAACTGCAAAAGCAGACGGGATGAGAAGCCCACCAAGGATACAGAAGAGAAGTCAGAGCTGGGAGGCTGGGAGACAAGTGCAGCGTCAGGAGACAAGGGCACAGAAGTCTGGTCCAAGGAGGACTGATTCTCAGGGCAGTTCAGGGAGGAAAAGCTGGATCTGAACCTGGATACATTTGTGAGAGCAGAGAAAGGCAGAGCTTTTCCATTGATTTGATATGAGACTTTGCCCCCATGATGACAGCAAAAGGACAAGAGTGCAAGACAGGAAATGAGACAGAGCCAGGCAGGGCCCATGTTCTATATCAAGGGTTGGCAAATTTTTTTTCTGTAAAGAGATGGATAGCAAATACTGTATGCTTTGCACTGTAGCAGTCTTTGTTGCAATTACACAACTCTGGCAAACTCAGCCATGAAAGAGTGGCTTTACTTAGCCTACAGAAATAGGGAGGAAAATAAAAAAGAGGTAGTGGATCAAATTTGGCTCATGGGCCTAGCTGTAATTTGCTGACCCCTGTTCTAGAGAACTAACTCTTCTTGACCTTAATTTTTAAAGAGTTGAGTCCAGCATCAGAATTAACTGGGAGTTGTGCAGTGAGAGAGCCCAACACTCAGGGTATGCATGCAAGAAAAATATTTCTTCTCTTATGTAACTGGGTTTAATCCAATTTCAAGCCCTGGTGGAAACCTCATTTCATTAACTCAGGATGATTCTACTGAATTTTTCTGAGATTTCCTCTGAATTCCAGAATAACATAGCGTAGTGGAGGGATTGGGCTTCCCAGGTGGTGCCAGTGGTAAAGAACCTGCCTGCCAACGCAGGAGGTGTAAGAGACCTGGGTTCAATCCCTGGGTTGGGCAACCCATTCCAGTATTCTTTCCTGGAGAATCACATGGACAGAGGAGCCTGGCAGGCTACAGTCCATAGGGTCGCACAAGGTTGGACACAACTGAAGCTACTTAGCACGCACACATGCACATGGAGGGATTGGGCCCAGGGGTGGGACTCAGTCCAGCATCTGTGGAGGAATGTTCTTTCTGGTCTTCAGCCATTAGTGGGAAAGGTCTCTGAGGCACTATCCTGGTGTCCTGACCACACTCCTCCTTCCTCTCCAGCCCCACAGTGTCACCTGGAATGCCTGGTTCTCCAGGGAAACCACGTGGCCATATCATTTGCTTCTGTGCCTCACTGGGTGCAGGGAACCCCTGGGGCCTCCCTGTACTCTCCCCTGGAAAAAGCACAAGAATCCCTCTATTTTAGGATTTCCCAATTATGTGGAATTCCTATAAGCTTTCAGTAAACCTAATCCCAGGACTCTTATCTGACAATTAGGGGGTGGGAGGGACAGAGTTCAGGACCTTCTCAGATATTCAGTGTGTCATTACTCTTTGATTATCTGCCTCTTCCAATTTGGGGAAATTTTATTAGTGTCTGGGATCTTGGGGCTTAGACTTTAGTGACTGAAAAGTCAATAATCGGCTCCATCATGCTTTCTTCATGAAAAATCTGTCTGCAATTCAGGAGACCAGAGTTCAATTTGTGGGTCAGGAAGATCCCCCGAAGAAGGGAATGGCTACGCACTCCAGTATTCCTGCCTAGAGGATTCCATAGACAGAGGAGTCTGGTGGGTTATATAGTCCATGGGGTTGCAAAGACTAGACACAAAGAGTCAGACACAACTGAGCAACTAACACACTTGAGGCAACAAGTGAAAATTGTTCTAGCTTAGTGAATAGGGAGGAGAATAGGGTAGAGTACAAGCCAAAGAACCGTCATCTGCAGGCCTAACAGCTTGGCCTACTTGGTGTCCCCACCGCACACCCCTTGGGTATCTCCATTTACCACACGCAAAAGGAATCTCACTCCATAATGTTCCATCAAAGGGAGTGTGAGCTCTGGGATTTGACAGGCATGCATTGAATCTGTACTTCTTGGCTGACTACGCAAGTTACTTACCATATTAATTAGTCAGTGTTCAACAAAGTAAAGCAGAAACGGAATTTCAAGCAGAGAAGAATCCATACAGGAGAAGTTGGAAGGGCAGAGGAGCAGCGTCTGTGCTGTGTTCCAGGAGGATAGTTGAAGTCACAGGCAGAACTGGAATGCCAGGGTAGTTGTTGTCCAAGAAGATGGGGAGTCAGGAAGCTAAAGAACTGTTGACTTCAGGAACACAGCACCATATCTGCCCTTTAGGGATCAGGGATCTGCCTTACTACAATTACTGGCTCCAGAGCTATGGCGTGCCTGCTAAATCTGTACATATAAAAGATGAAGGCCCTGTGACAACTCTCTTAGTGCCCTGCAAGCTAACAACTGGAAACCAAGATGCTGTCATAGCAGAACTTTGTGATCCTGCTTGCTAGCATAAACAGCAGAAGCACAGCTCTTGTTTCACTTCCACTTTTCAAATATCTTACAAGAGGATCTGTTTGGCAGAGGTTAAGTCATATCCACATTTAGCAGCAAGGGAATCTGGGAAAGACTGTGTTCAACTATCCTGCCCTTACAGTAGAGGGTGCATGCATCCAGTTAGCCAGTCCTTAGCTGACAGAATATGTAACTTCTTTGAACCTCCAGTTTTCAAACTAGGGATAATATCTATTTCACGGAGTTTGTGAGGATTAAGTTAGATTTTTATATGCAAAGATCCTGGTAGCTCTCTTGCCTTAGGATGCCACTCAGATCAGTCATGTATGTAATACTTTAAACACACATACACACTAATACATACCCACGAGAAATTTTTTTAAAGCTTAAAAACAAAGGAAGGATTTTAAACTTTTTTAAATTTCCTGATTTCACTTGTCTCTATATCTGTTTCTGCTGGAAATATTTTAATTTTTCTTGAGGTTTTATTTGATATAAGCACTTATGGCATCAATAAGATAAATTCTGATTTTTTTAAATGTAATAATTGCAGAACACAAGCATAAAGCCAAGTGACAGTGACTGTCATTTGTTTGGTACTAGATTAAATCGAGACCTGTCCCTCCCCTTCAGTTATCAGTGGAGCATATAGAAATATGCTAAGGTCTGGATGAATTTTGATTCAAACCTCAAGCCTCAGCTAACACAACTGATCTGCATCTGACTGGATATTTGAAATGGCTGCATTCACAAATAGGTCAATGTCACTCACAACCCATCTCCATGCCAGGAAAGTCTAGCCTATCAGTGAGAAAATAGTAGAACTTTTAAAAGGCATTTTATGAGTAAATGAGAGGCTTTTCATCCATTTGAACATATTTTTATATAAGGTAGTGAACCCACATTAGACTTAGTTCTGAAGTTTAAGAGAAGATTCCAGAATTATTGAAACAATTGTGGTATATTGGGCGAATATAGTGTTTCCAATAGATGTTTTGTTTATGGTTCAGAGTTGAGATACCCTGACTTACTTATAAACTTACTGAAATCCTATTTGATTTTGAGGTCTGATTTTATAAAATGCAATAAGGATCTCAAAGAACTCTATAGGTCAAATTATCTTAGAGTGTGATTCAAGGGGTGGGGTTTAAAGAATTTCACTGCATGGGATGCCTTTTGTAATAAGTGTTACAAAATCTTGGGAAGAGCAGGACTCGGAGGGCAAATAACCTGGATTCTAACCAGCTTATTCTCTTCCAAGTTACTTAATGTCTCTGGGCTTCAGAGTTCTTACCTGTAAAATGAGGATAATAATAAAGATGAGGAGGAGGAGGGTAAGATGATGATGATGATGGTAATGTGAGGATGAGAGACAGATAAATAACATATACTGAGTGATGATTTTGTTCAGGCTTTATCTGCAGACTTTACATGTACTAACACCTTTCATTATCAAGAAAGCCCTTTGACATAGATTTAAATAAGGTAATGTGTATAAAGCAGTTAGCATAGTATAAATTTCCATCCACTATTATTATTGTTATCACTGGATTGCCATGAAGAATAATATGAGACATTGATTTTAAAACATCTAGCTTAAGTCATGCTCAAAATTCTCCAAGCCAGGCTTCAGCAGTATGTAAACCGTGAACTCCCAGATGGTCAAGCAGGTTTTAGAAAAGGCAGAGGAACCAGAGATCAAATTGCCAACATCCGCTGGATCATGGAGAAAGCAAGAGAGTTTCAGAAAAACATCTATTTCTGCTTCATTGACTATGCCAAAGCCTTTGACTGTGTGGATCACAATAAACTGTGGAACATTCTGAAAGAGATGGGAATCCCAGACCACCTGACCTGCCTCTTGAGAAACCTGTAGGAAGGTCAGGAAGCAACAGTTAGAACTGGACATGGAACAACAGACTGGTTCCAAATAGGAAAAGGTGTACGTCAAGGTTGTATATTGTCACCGTGCTTATTTAACTTATATGCAGAGTACATCATGAGGAACGCTAGACTGGAAGAAGCACAAGCTGGAATCAAGATTGCTGGGAGAAATATCAATAACCTCAGATATGCAGATGACACTACCCTTATGGCAGAAAGTGAAGAGGAACTCAAAAGCCTCTTGATGAAAGTGAAAGAGGAGAGTGAAAAGGTTGGCTTGAAGCTCAACATTCAGAAAACAAAGATCATGGCATCTGGTCCCATCACTTCATGGGAAATAGATGGAAAAACAGTGGAAACAGTGTCAGACTTTATTTTTTTGGGCTCCAAAATCACTGCAGATGCTGATTGCAGCCATGAAATTAAAAGATGCTTGCTCCTTGGAAGGAAAGTTATGACCAACCTTGATAGTATATTAAAAAGCAGAGACATTACTTTGCCAACCAAGGTCCGTCTAGTCAAGGCAATGGTTTTTCCCGTGGTCATGTATGGATGTGAGAGTTGGACTGTGAAGAAAGCTGATCGCCGAAGAATCGATGCTTTTGAACTGTGGTGTTGGAGAAGACTCTTGAGAGTCCCTTATACTGCAAGGAGATCCAACCAGTCCATTCTAAAGGAGATCAGTCCTGGATGTTCATTGGAGGGACTGATGCTAAAGCTGAAACTGCAATACTTTGGCCACCTCATGGGACGAGTTGACTCACTGGAAAAGACTGATGCTGGGAAAGGTTGGGGGCGGGAGGAGAAGGGGACGACAGAGAATGAGATGGCTGGATGGCATCACCGACTCTGTGGACATGAGTTTGAGTGAACTCCGGGAGTTGGTGATGGACAGGGAGGCCTGGCGTGCTGTGATTCATGGGGTCACGGAGAGTCGGACACGACTGAGCGACTGAACTGAACTGAACTGAGCTTTGTACCTCGCACATTTGAGTGTTCAAAAAGCAAACCCTATTGTTATTTTGTTGATGAATTCCTGCTGTTTTATCGTTGTTATTCTTGTCTTCATCCAACCTCCCTAATTTGGATCATTTGTTGTTGTTGTTCAATCGCTAAGTTGTGTTTGACTCTTTGCGAGCCCATGGACTTGCAGCATGCAAGGCTTCCCTGGCTTTCACTGTCTCCCAAAGTTTGCTCAGATTCATGTCCATTGAGTTTGTGATGCTATCTAACTATCTCATCCTCTGCTGCCCTCTTCTCCTTTTGCCTTCAATCTTTCCTAGCATCAGGGTCTTTTTCAGTGAGTTGGTCCTTCACGCCAGGTGGCCAAAGTATTGGAGCTTCTGCTTCAGCATCAGTCCTTCCAGTGAATACTCAGAGTTAATTTCCTTTAGGATTGACTGGCTTGATCTCCCTGCAGCCCAAGGGACTCTCTAAAGTCTTCTCCAGCATCACAATTCAAAGGAATCAGTTCTTCAGCACTCAGCCAACTCTCACATCTGTATATGACTACTAGAAAAACCACAGCTTTGACTAGATGGACTTTTATCGACAAAATGATGTCTTTGCTTTGATTTTTAATATGCTGTCTAGATTTGTCATAGCTTCCTTCCAAGAAGCAAGCGTGTTTTAATTTCGAGGCTTCAGTCACTGTCCACAGTGATTTTGGAGCCCAAGAAAATAGCATCTGTCACTGCTTCCACTTTTTCCCCATCAATTTGCCATGAAGTGATGGGACCAGATGCCATGATCTTAGTTCTCTCTTCCTATTAGTAAACTAATTAAACCTCTAGCTGCTGGGAATTTGAATTAATTCAGTTTTGTAAAGTAAATATTATTAAATACCAGCTATGTTCCAGGATATGTTCTAAGCATAGGAAATGCAATGGTGAACAAAACAAACAAACTTCTTGCACTCAGTGTCACCATTTAAAGCAAAGTAGGAAAACAGTTCACACGGCTGAGCTAAAATAAATAAAAGGGAGAAATCAGTAAAACAAACAAAAAAGATTAAAATTACAAAAAAGATTAAAATTACAAAAGTGATAAAATAGTATCTAAAAGAACATGCAGAAAAATGAAATGGTAGAAGGGTGATTTCCAATGGATAAAAATTGATATTTTAAATAAATATAGAGCAGTGATATAAGAGAAAATGAAGACAATAAAAATTAGATTTAAACAAGAAAAAAAGTTTAAATATATAAACAGTATGTAAATATGAAAGTAGTGACTAAAGGGAACAGTGTAAGCCTCCAACTCCTGGAATTTGCCTACCTGGGAGTTTAAATGCTGTTAAAGACCTGCTAGGCAAACTCCTGCTGAGTGACTTTATACTTACCCTCATTCTTCCAAAGATACCCAGTAGGAGTGAGGGTGTCAGTGATTTTTGCTTTCAATTCCTTTAGGCACTAAGACATTTTATCAAATAAATGAGCACACGTTTTTCAAAAGTCAAATGGTAGAAAAGCCCCTGCCCAACCATTTCCACCTCAACTCCTGCTTCCCAGAGGCAAACACTGATAACCACTTGTGGTTTCGTTTTTTGTGTGTGCTTTGCATTTTGTTTTTTTGTCATTTGGATAGTCTCTATTTCCACAGAACTATCTTCCCTCCTTACAAACACAGAATTAGAGATATAGAGAAGGTGCATATAATTTTAAAGGTAATATTTCTTTATTATGCTCTTAATATCCATGGGATTAGCAGTAATGGCCCTCTATTTTTTTTTTTCTGATAGTAGTAATTTATGTCTTCTCTCTATCTTGATTTACTCAAGAGAGAGGAAGCACATATTTGTGTCAAACATTGATGGTGGTTCAATCAAGATGAGCACTGAATCAAGTGGAGGATCCTTTTCAGTTGTGGTGGGGTAAAGTGTGATTGGCATGGGTTTAAGAGAAAAGGGAGGAGATCAAGTAGAGACAGCCAATGTGGATTGCTCGTTAAAGAAGTCTTGTCATAAAGAGGAGCAGAGAAGCAGGGCAATGAATGGAAGGATGGGGGCTGAGGCAGGGTTTTATTTTAGGGTGGGTTTGGTTTAGAAGAGGACCAGTCCATCTTTAGTAAAAGGAAGGAAGGCAGATTATGTAGTACAAATACAGACAGGTTGATGGATTTCATGGTGGTACATGTGGAAATTCTCTTCTGAAAGGTTTAATTTTGTCAGTCAAATAAGAAGCTCAGCCATTAGCTGAGAGTTATAAGTATGGATGTGGTGTTGAGAGATTGAAAAGGAAAGGTTGTAACAAAGTCTAGGAGAGGAGAGGATGCTGACTAGGGACATGACAGGATTGCCTGCAGGATGGAGGACCCCACTCCAGATGTGTCATCAGGAATAAATAAAACTATTAAGATGGTTGTGTGTTTCTTCCTGGCACATTAAGGCTACATAAAACTATTAGGATGGCTCTCTTTTTTTCTGATAATAATAATTTATGTCTTCGGTCTCTCTTGATTGACTCGAGAGAGGAAGCACTTAATTGTGCAAAGACAATTCCCAAATGACTAGAAACAAGAGTAATCTCATTGAGTAGACAAGGAGATTCCTTGCCTACCTCTCTAAGGATGCTCTTTGTGTTTCTGTGGCCTGCTTTTCCCTGTCAGGAGGAAGGACAAGATTTTGCTGTTAGATGGAATGTTCTGGTTCTTGTCATCTGGGCATAAGGATTCCCTGTTCCTCCTTGCCTTCCCTCACTGACCCGGATTCATTGCTTGAGACTGCACGCAAGTACTACTGCTATCCCTGGCTTAGCATAGGGGCTGGCAAACTTTTTCTGTATGTAAAGAGGCAGAGAGTTAGTATTTTAGGCTTTGCAGGTATTAAGGTCTCTGTCACAACTCTTTGACTCTGCCATTGTAGTGCAGAAGTAGATATGTAAATGAATGGTTATGGTTTTGTTCCAATAAAACTTTATTTATGGATGCTGACATTTAAATGTCATGTAATTTTTCCGTTCCGTTTCGTCGCTCAGTCGTGTCCGACTCTTTGCGACCCCGTGGACTGTAGCCTACCAGGCTTCTCCGTCCATGGGATTCTCCAGGCAAGAATACTGGAGTGAGTTACCGTTTCCTTCTCCAGGGGATCTTCCCGACCCAGGGATCGAACCCGGGTCTCCCGCATTGGAAGCAGACGCTTTAACCTCTGAGCCACCAGGGAAAGTACAAATATTCTTCTTTTGATTTCTTTCAACTATTAAAATGTGTAAAAATCATTCTCAGGTTGTGGGCCATACAGAAATAGGGAGCTAAACGGATCCTTTAAGCTGTAGTTAGCCAACCCCTGGCTTAACCCAGTGCTCCTCATTGATGTTTCAGGGCCCTCTCTGCATCTACTTGTATCTGAACGTAGAAATTCCCCATTGCTACTACTCTTGAACTCTTCTGCACCAGTTTTGGGCCATGTTTCTTCGTAAATTTACTCTGATTTCTTTCTGAGGTTTGTCAACATTTTTGATACACTGATGAAGTTGTATTCAAACATTTTTATAGACTATTATATTTTATTTATTTTTTCTCTTATTTCATGGTATTTTTTTTTTCCCCAGAGGGAGTATAGAAGTATGATGAATGCCCTTTGACTACTTAGTTGTCTGCAGATTTGTCTGCTTTGGAGTGACATTAGATAATTCAAAGTCAGATCTTTTTAAACTTATTTACTTTGAGTTTGAGTGAACTCCGGGAGTTGGTGATGGACAGGGAGGCCTGGCGTGCTGTGATTCATGGGGTCGCAAAGAGTCGGACACGACTGAGCGACTGAACTGAAGGTAAAAAGATTATTACATATTGTAGTGGACTTCCCTGGTGGTAAAGCATCTGCCTACAATGCAGGAGACCCGGGTTCAATCCCTGGGTTGGGAAGATCTCCTGGAGAAGGAAATGGCAACCTACTCCAGTATTCTTGCCTGGAAAACCCCATGGATGGAAGAGCCTGGTAGGCTGCAGTCCATGGGGTCGCAGAGTCGGACACGACTGAGCAGCTTCACTTTCACTTTCCCTGGTGGTTAAGAATCTGCCTTCCAGTGCTGGGGACATAAGTTTGATCCCTGGTCAAGGAAGATTCCACATGCAGCTGGGCAACTAAGCCCAGGTGCCACAACTACTGAGCTCATGTACGGCAGTTACTGAAAGCCCACGTGATCTGGAGCCCATACTCTGCAACAGGATAAGCCATGGCAAGGAGAAGTCTGTACACCGCAACTATAGCCCCTGATTGAAGCAATGAAGACCCAGTGAGCCAATAAATAGATTTATTAGTTAATTAAAAAGATAAATGGTAGTGATACAAGTAAGTGTTGAAAAACCAGGTTGACATATTTTTGTGGCTCTTTTGAACTGTGGTGCTGGAGAAGACTCTTGATAGTTCCCTGGACTGCGAGGAGAGCCAACCAGTCCATTCTAAAGGAGATCGATCCTGGGTGTTCATTGGAAGGACTGATGCTAAAGCTGAAACTCCAATACTTTGGCCACCTCATGCGACGAGTTGACTCACTGGAAAAGAGTCTGATGCTAGGAGGGATTGGGGGTGGGAGGAGACGGGGATGACAGAGAATGAGATGGCTGGATGGCATCACTGACTCGAAGGACATGAGTTTGAGTGAACTCTGGGAGTTGGTGATGGACAGGGAGGCCTGGCGTGCTGTGATTCATAGGGTCGCAAAGAGTCGGACACTACTGAGCGACTGAACTGAACTGAACTGATTGAAGAAATAAAGGCGGAAAAGGCAATGGCAAGCCACTCCAGTACTCTTGCCTAGAAAATCCCATGGATGGAGGAGCCTAGTGGGCTGCAGTCCATGGGGTCACTAAGAGTTGGACACAACTGAGTGACTTTACTTTCACTTTTCACTTTCATGCATTAGAGATGGAAATGGCAACCCACTCCAGTGTTCTTGCCTGGAGAATCCCAGGGACGGGGGAGCCTGGTGGCTGCTGTCTATGGGGTCGCACAGAGTCACACACAACTGAAGCGACTTAGCAGCGGCAGCAGCAGGAAGAGATAAAGGGTTGGCGGGGGGGGGGGGGGTGGGACTTGTTGTTTAGTCACTAAGTCATGTCTGACTCTCTTGCCACCCCATGGACTATAGCCTACCAAGCTCCTCTGTCCACGGGATTTCCCACACAAGAATACTGGAGTGGGTTGCCATTTCCTTCTCCAGGGGATCTTCCCAACCCAGGAATTGAACTAGGTCTCCTGCACTGGCAGGCAGATTCTTTACCACTGAGCCATGAGAGAAGCCATTAGCAAGAACTAAATAGTTAAGACTAATTTTCATCAACTGTAATTCAAGAGTTTGAGATTTGCTTTTTCAAAAACAGTGATCTAAAACAGTCACCTGCCAGGTGATCAGGAGTCTGTTGTTGAGTTCTAAAATTTTCAGCAAGCAACTCAAAGAGAAGAATTGAGATCCTGAAGTCTAAGAAATTATGTGATGTGGACCAAGTTTACCTAGTTTAGTATTGGCAGCAATTCTCTCTAGTTTGTACTCCACTGCAGCTTTCTACCAGTGAGACAGATGTGGAAACGACAGCTGAGGTGGGAGAGGGAGAATAGGATGTTTCTGAAGAAGTTTTGATTTTTTGTTTTAAATATCTATTTATTTATTTATTTATTTAGCTCTGCTGGGTCTTAGTTGCAGCATTCAGGATCTTTAGTTGTGGTGTGTGAACTCTTAGTTGCAGCATGTGGGAGCTAGCTCCCTGACCAGGAATGAAATCCAGGTCCCCTGCATTAGGAGCGGGGAGTATTAGCCACTGGACCACCATGGAAATGTCCGCAAAAAAGTTTTGGGGATAGGGATGAAACTGTGGAGCATTTCACAGGAATTGGGGATTTGGGGACATTAATGTCAAAAGATAATTTTTAGGAATGAAATCTTACCAGAAGGAAAGCATGATATAGTGATTATGTGCATAGAGTTTGGAACTGAGCCTATCAGGGTTCAAATCTGAGCTCTACTATTTACTATCTGTGGGACCTTGAGCAAATCACTTAATTTCTATGTAACTCAGTCCCCTTATCTGTAAGAGGGAGATAAGAATAAGTCTACCTCAAAGGATTGTTATGAATGTTAAGTGAAACGCCATATGCAAAATGTTTTAAAGAGTCTGATACAAAATAAGTCATGTATAAGTGAGTGTTAGTCGTTCAGTCATATCTGACTCTTTGCGACCCCATGGTCTGTCCATAGAATTCTCCAGGCAAGAATACTGGAGTGGGTTGCCACTCCCTTCTCCAGTGGATCTTCCCAACCCAGGAATCAAACCAGGATCTCCTGAATTTCAGGCAGATTCTTTACCATCTGAACTATCAAGGAAGCCCCTATAAAGTGGGTTGTAGTGTCCTTTTTATGCTACAGTCTGCTGAGGCAGAACTAAACGCTGACTCTATTTAGGCCATAGATAACTAATTGCTTAGTCCTATGTGTTTGTTGCTGTTTAAAAATCCATGTGTTTGTTGCTGTTTAAAAATCCCCTATGATTATACAGTCGAAGTGACAAATATATTCAAAGGATTAGATCTGATAGAGTGCCTGAAGAACTATGGATGGAGGTTTGAGACACTGTATAGGAGGCAGTGATCAAGATCATCCCCGAGAAAAAGAAATTCAAAAATGCAAAATGGCTGTCTGAGGAGGCCTTACAAATAGCTGAGAAAAGAAGCGAAAGGCAAAGGAAAAAAGGAAAGATATACCCATTTGAATGCAGAGCTCCAGAGAATAGCACAGAAAGATAAGAGAGCCTTCCTCAGTTATCAGTGCAAAGAAATAGAGGAAAACAATAGAATGGGAAAGACTACAGATCTCTTCAAGAAAAATAGAAATACCAAGGGAGCATTTCATGCAAAGATGGGCTCGATAAAGGACAGAAATGGTATGGACCTAACAGAAACAGAAGATATTAAGAAGAGGTGGCAAGAATACACAGAAGAAATGTACAAAAAAGATCTTCACAACCCAGATAATCATGATGGTGTGATCACTCACCTAGAGCCCAACATCCTGGAATGAAAAGTCAAGTCTTCCTAAGTCAAGGGCCTTAGGAAGCATCACTACAAAGAAAGCTAGTGAAGGTGATGGAATTCCAGTTGAGCTATTTCAAATCCTAAAAGATGATGCTGTGAAAGTGCTGCACTCAATATGCCAGCAAATTTTGAAAACTCAGCAGTGGCCACAGGACAAGAAAAGGTCAGTTTTCATTCCAATCCCAAAGAAAGGCAATGCGAAAGAATGTTCGAACTACTGCACAATTGTTCTCAACTCACAAGCTAGCAAAGTAATGTTCAAAATTCTTTAAGTCAGGATTCAATAGTACATGAACTATGAACTTTCAGATGTTCAAGCTGGATTTAGGAAAGGCAGAGGAACCAGAGATCAAATTGCCAACATCTGTTGGATCATCAAAAAAGCAAGGGAGTTCCAGAAAATCATCTGCTTCTGCTTTAGTGACTATGCCAAAGCCTTAGACTGTGTGGATCACAAAAACTGTGGAAAATTCTCCAAGAGATGGGAATACCAAACCACCTGACCTGCCTCCTGAGAAACCTGTATGCAGGACAAGAAGCAACAGAACTGGACATGGAACAACAGACTGGTTCCAAATTGGGAAAGGAGTACATCAAGGCATATTGTCACCCTGAATATTTAACTTATATGTAGAGTACATCATGTGAAATGCTGAACTGGATGAAGCATAAGCTGGAATCAAGATTGCCAGGAGAAATATCAGTAACCTCAGATATGCAGATGACACCACCCTTATGGCAGAAATAGAAGAAGAACTGAAGAGCCTCTTGATGAAAGTGAAAGAGGAGAGTGAAAAACTGAGCTTAAAACTCAACCTTCAGAAAACTAAGATCATGGCATCCAGTCTCATCACTTCATGGCAAATAGATTGGGAAACAGTGGAAACAGTGAGAGACTAGTTTTTTGGGCTCCAAAATCACTGCAGATGGTGACTACAGCCATGAAATTAAAAAGATGCTTGCTCCTTAGAGGAAAAGCTATGACCAACCTAGCATATTGAAAAACAGAGACATTGTTTTGCCAACAAAGGTCTGCCTAGTCAAAGCTATGGTTTTTCCAGTAGTCATGTATGGATGTGAGAGTTGGACTACAAGGAAAGCTGAGTGCCGAAGAATTGATGCTTTTGAACTGTGGTGTTGGAGAAGACTCTTGAGAGTCCCTTGGGCTGCAAGGAGAACCAACCAGTCAATCCTAAAAATCATCTCTGAATATTCATTGGAAGGACTGATGTTAATGCTGAAACTCCAATACTTTTGCCACCTGATGCCAAGAACTGACTCACTGGGAAAGACCCTGATGCTGGGAAAGATTGAAGGTGGGAGGAGAAGGGGACAACGGAGGATGAGATGATTGGATAGCATCACCGACTCAATGGACATGAGTTTGAGTAAGCTCCGGGATTTGGTGATGGACAGGGAAGTCTGGTGTGCTGCAGTCCATGGGGTTGCAAAGAGTTGGATATGACTGAACTGAACGGAAAAAGCCAGGGGAGGACTTACCTGGTGGTCTAGTGGTTAAGAATCCTTGCTTCCACTGCAGAGGGCATGAGTTTGAGCCATAGTCAAGGAACTAAGATTCTGCATGCCTTGGGCCTTGGTGAAAAAAAAAAAGAAAAAAAGCCTTAAAAGTTTAAACATCAACCAACATTTTATTGATTTCAAATTAATGGGTGGCCTACTGTCAGTCCCTGGAGTCCAGTATGTGCATGTGTGTTTGTATAGGCATGTGTGTATGTATGAGTTGGGAGTATATGGATTCTGTCTGTATGTGA
This sequence comes from Moschus berezovskii, assembly GCF_049115385.1. Classification (NCBI taxonomy): domain Eukaryota; kingdom Metazoa; phylum Chordata; class Mammalia; order Artiodactyla; family Moschidae; genus Moschus; species Moschus berezovskii. Next base: position 69,068,289 of record NC_142465.1, read on the forward strand.
AAAGAAAGTATTAATTGCTCAGTTTTGTCTGACTCTTTGCAACCCCATGGACTATAGCCCACCAGGCTCCTCTGTCCATGAAATTCTCTAGGCAAGAATACTGGAGTGAGTTGCCATTCCCTTCTCCAAGGGATCTTCCCAGCCAGGGATCGAGCCCAGATCTCCTGCATTGCAGTCAGATGCCCAGGGAAGCCCCAAACAAAAAAGCAGGATGTCCAGTATTCTGCATAATTGAGGGGTCCATTTTACCATAGCTATTCACCTGCCCCCTCCAGGAATCCTCCTAGTGCAACATACTCCTCAGATGGCAATGCCAGCCCTGTCTACTCATCTCTGATTACCAGGGAGCCTCTGTTCCTCAGAGAATTTTCTTTCTATTCATTTTCAAATGGCTTTTTTGATATGGGCATTGTTGAATATGCACTAGATAGAGGCAGAGGTATGTGTATGGATGGATTTGCATAAGTATAAATAGTGTATATGTAGCCTTATTTAAGTGATATAATGATAGTATTGTGTTGCCACCTCAGAGTGAAAGCTAATTAATTCAGCTATTGAGATGATAATGATTTCCTTCTCAGTATTAATTCAATATTAACAGAATAAAAACAAAAAAAACCCTGCAGAATTGTCCTTTGACTCATCTTGGAATAAGGAATTTTATTTATGTTTATTATTGAACTATCAGTATTGATTATGATTTTAGAGGGAATCATCCTTGGGAGGGGCAGAGAATAAGTGGAAATATTAACTCAGGTAGGCTAAAGTGGTCATTGAGTTCAATCATTTGGTACCAGGAAAAAAAATTTTTTTTTGTCTATAGTTTCTTTTGAAATCCATGATCTGGTATTTGCACTCCCAATATCAAGTCTTTTTTTAGACTTCATGTGGTTAGATTTGACATTTAGGAAAACGGTAGTATCTTTCCTACTGAGAGTTACACTAGCTGACAAATTTACAAGCAAGTTTATGACTTTTTTAACCTTGACAACTCTAACCTTTTCTTCATATTGAGTTAGTTATCCAGGCCTGAATGTTCCTGTTTCCTCCTCCCTGTTTTCTCTGCCTCTAAGTCAGGCACCCATCACCCTCTGGCCATAACAGCCTCTTGTCTCCAGTCTCCCTGTCCCACCTTGATCTTGCTCCAAGGTATCTTCCCAACATACAGATTAAGTTAGACCCTCCCCTGCCAAAACCCTTTAAAGGCATTTCAGCTTCTTTGCTTGGAGTTCAAGTTCATTTAACCATATTCTGTCACATGCCCTCATCCAGCTCCCACTAATTCTCCCCACACTCTACCCTCCCATCAGTATGGATTATCTACCCTTCTTTGGAATTTCCATAACTCCATGCCATTGCTCATTTCCCAGTCTTTCCTTTCTCCTTCAAAGTCCATGTTTTAAAATTCTACTTATTCTCTGATGTCCAGCTTAAATTCTGATTCCATCATGAGTTCTGTGACTCCCCCTGTGCTTAGTTGCTCAGTTGTGTCTGACTCTTTGTGACCCAGTGGACAGTAGCCTGCCAGGCTCCTCTGTCCATGTGGATTCTCCAGGCAAGAATACAGGAGTGGGTTGCCATGCCCTCCTCCAGGGGATCTTGACCTGCAGGGATTGAACCCAGGTCAAGTCTAGTGTCTTGAGGAAAAGACATATGGACTCAGAATAGCCCTAAATAATTCCAAGTGACTTCCCCTACTTGAAATTAATCAGGGTCCCATGGACGGAGGAGCCTGGTAGACTACAGTCCACGGGGTCACAAAGAGTTGGACAGGGCTGAGTGACTTCACTTTCACTTTCTTTCATTCCCAGCCCATATAATGCCTTTTCCTCAGACACTAGACTATCGGGGTCCAGCCCCGATACGACCCAGGGTATCCTCAGGATGAACGGCGTCGGCGTTAGAGAGAGAGAGAGACAGACAGGGGCTGATGATTCCTTGGTTTACGCTGGAAACCAATAAAACCCCAGCACGGGGCTTGCTCTGTTTACGTAGGCCGCAGGCGCCCTCTCGAATCACTGGAGGTACCCCACCAGGGCACCCCCTCGAGTGGGTCTTAGAAGCCCAGGCAGATAAGTAAACTCAGAGGGCCCAGCGCTCCAAGGATCTCAACCAGAAAAAGGAGAATAGAGAAAAGGATGGAAAAAGAGAAAGAACGACACGGGGAGACCAAGCTTCAGTGAGCAAGGCCCAAAACTTTATTTTCCAGTGCTGCTTTTATACCCTAAGTTGTGCACATAAAAAACAGAGAAAGAGAGGTATAGAGTCACGCCAAAATCACGCGGGGTCAGCAGTCTTGACCCTTATCAGGATCAGGGCTCATTTTTGTATGTCTCGTGATATACAAAAGTTTTGGGTGGTTTACATCATCTTCTGGCCAGGTGGCCTGCTAACAGTTTATGGCCCTCTCTCCTAACAAAGGTTAGTTAGCTAGAAAAAGGCTTATATTCTTTTAAGTTGATTTTCCTAAAGTCAGGTGCTATACACATGACAAGGTTACATTCCTATAAGGTACAGGTGTAGTGAGCTACAAGAAAGGAATTTATTAACTTAAGATCTGATGTGGTTAAATCAAAGGCTACTACTTATATTCTCTATATGTGATTAATATATTTCCAAGGATACAACAGATACAGGAAACTTTGCAGCAAGCATTGATTCAACAATGAAATCTTTTCTAGTACTATTCTAATGATTTTAACTTCTTCAACAGATTCCTGTATTTTAGAATATTAGGCTTTCTGTCCTTGCATGGCTGGGAGGCTATAAACAGTCACACTCATAGTTGTAAGAGCCCGGACAAACTTGTCATGCAAGTTAGAAAGCTATCAGAGGGGCTTGGATTGGAACACTCCTATTAAGCCTAGGAGAACTTTTAAACTACAGCTCTGAATTAATGTTTTCAGAGAAAGGTGGTTGGGGGGAAGCCCCTGTAAGTATTAGAGGACTTGGTAAGAGGCGTAAGATAGTAAAGCAGTCAGACTCCAGTTTTCTTTGGGGTAGATGCTCAGGTAAGTCCAGGGGGTTCCTCGAGCCCTGATTAGCCTTTGCCCGTCAGGCCTCTTCCCCAGTTGACCTTTGCCACAGGTAGGATTTCCCTCGCTGGCTCCCGGCACTAGACTTCTCAGTGATGGGAAAGTGTCATATACTTATCTTACTAGAACAATTTTATTGCCTTCTGCTTGGAAAATTTTAATAACAAATGTGCAAGTCTCTAAGTCTATGATGGAACTGCTGTCTCCCCTTTAATGTGGCAGATCCTTCACAAGAATTTAGTGTGGCCATGGAATGATCACTTTTTCATCTACATTACAATAATTCATTACTTAATTAGCTCTCTTATTACTCTCCACTGCATTATACTGTGATTTTACTTCTTTGTCTTGCCACTAAGTTGGAAGCTCTGAGGAGAGGAATGTTTTCTTCATCCTGGTATAGCTCTTGCATTCTTTGATGAAGCTTGCAGATAGTAGGGAGTTAATATTAACTGATTCTCTCGTGATGTGAGAGGGGCAATTATAGCCTCATTGTTAAGAGTGTGGAGTTTGGTGCATGACTGCCTGGATTTGAACTTTCTAGTCCACCTATTAACAATGTGCTCACAACCAAAGTTCTTAAACTCTATGTACCTTTTTTCTTCATCTGTAATATGGGGATACATAATATTATCTTCATAATAAAATTGATATAAAGACTAAATAAATAATACAAGTGAAGTGGTTAGAACAAAAGCCAGTGGGTGTTTGGTAAATGTCAGCTATTATTCCAATAGGCTGTTAAAATAGAAGGACACAGCTGTCTCAGTTTTGACAGAGGCAAGAAGACAATAGGTGTTATAATTCTAAGCAAGCCCATCTTGTGGTGGGTAGTTAAAGACTAGTTAAATATCATGCCCACTTTGAAGGTTTGGAGTGAGGAGGAATTTACAGAGGGAGCTTTAAAGGTTTAGGAAATGTGACTAGTGTGCTGGGAATCCCACATCCCCATTGCAGAGGGGTGGGGTGCAGCTGTCTGCCCCTGGGGGCCACCAGTGGAAGTTCAGTTCAGTTCAATTCAGTGCTCAGTCGTGTCTGACTCTTGGAACCCCGTAGACTGCAGCACACCAGGCTTCCCTGTCCATCATGAAATCCCGGAGCTTAATCAAACTCATGTCCAACGAGTCAGTGATGCCATCCAATCATCTCATCCTCTGTCATCCCCTTCTCCTCCCACCTTCAATCTTTCCCAGGAACAGGGTCTTTCCCAGTGAGTCAGTTCTTGGCATCAGGTGGCCAAAGTATTGGAGGTTCAGCTTCAACATCAGTCCTTCCAATGAATATTCAGGACACATTTCCTTTAGGATTGACTGGTTGGATCTCCTTGCAGTCCAAGGGACTCTCAAGAGTCTTCTCCAATACCACAGTTCAAAAGCATCAATTCTTCAGTGCTCAGCTTTCTTTATAGTAGTCACATCCATACGTGACTACTAAAAACCATAGCTTTGACTAGGCAGACCTTTGTTGGCAAAGCAATGTCTCTGCTTTTCAATATGCTAGGTTGGTCATAGCTTTTCCTCTAAGGAGCAAGCATCTTTTAATTTCATGGCTGTAGTCACCATCTGCAATGATTTTGGAGCCCAAAAAACTAGTCTCTCACTGTTTCCACTGTTTCCCAATCTATTTGCCATGAAGTGATGAGACTGGATGCCATGATCTTAGTTTTCTGAAAGTTGAGTTTTAAGCCCAGTTTTTCACTCTCCTCTTTCACTTTCATCAAGAGGCTCTTCAGTTCTTCTTCTATTTCTGCCATAAGGGTGGTGTCATCTGCATATCTGAGGTTACTGATATTTCTCCTGGCAATCTTGATTCCAGCTTATGCTTCATCCAGTTCAGCATTTCACATGATGTACTCTGCATATACGTTAAATATGCAGGGTGACAATATGCAGCCTTGACAAACTCCTTTCTCGTTTTGGAGCTAGTCTGTTGTTCCATGTCCAGTTCTAACGGTTGCTTCTTGACCTACATATAGATTTCTCAGGAGGCAGATCAGGTGGTCTGGTATTCCCATCTCTTTCAGAATTTTCCACAGTTTATTGTGATCCACACAGGCTAAGGCTTTGGTGTAGTCAATAAAGTAAAAGTAGATGATTTTCTGGAGCTCCCTTGCTTTTGCAATGATCCAGTGGATGTTGGCAATACGATCTCTGGTTCCTCTGCCTTTTCTAAATCCAGCTTGAACATGTGGAAGTTCACTATTCACGTGCTGTTGAAGTCTGGCTTAGAGAATTTTGAGCATTACTTTGCTAGTGTGAGATGAGTGCAATTGTGTGCTAGTTTGAGCATTCTTTGCAATTGCCTTTCTTTGGTATTGGAAGGAAAACTGACCTTTTCCTGTCCTGTGGCCACTGCTGAGTTTTCAAAATTTGCTGGCATATTGAGTGCAGCACTGTTACAGCATCATCTTTTAGGATTTGAAATAGCTCAATTGGGATTCCATCACCTCCACTGGCTTTGTTCATACTGATGCTTCCTCAGGCCCCCTTGACTTCACTTTCCAGGATGTTTGGCTCTAGGTGAGTGATCACACGATCATGGTTATCTGGGTCATTAAGATCTTTTTTGTGTAGTTTTTTTTGTGTATTCTTGCCACCTCTTCTTACTATCTTCTGCTTCTGTTAGGTCCATACCATTTCTGTCCTTTATTGTGCCCATCTTTGCACGAAATGTTCCCTTGGTATCTTTTAATTTTCTTGAAGAGATCTCTAGTCTTTCCCATTTTATTGTTTTCCTCTATTTCTTTACATTGATCGCTGAAGAAGGTTTTCTTATTTCTCCTTGCTGTTCTTTGGAACTCTGCATTCAGATAGGTATATCTTTCCGTTTCTCCTTTGCCTTTCGCTTCTCTTCTTTTCTCAGCTATTTGTAAGGCCTCCTCAGACAACCATTTTGCATTTTTCATTTCTTTTTCTTGGAGATGGTTTTGATCACTGCCTCCTACATGATGTCTCAAACCTCCATCCATAGTTCTTCAGGCACTCTGTCTGTCAGATCTAATCTCTTGAATCTATTTGTCACTTCCACTGTATAATCATAAGGGATTTGATTTGGGTCATACCTAAATGGTCTAGTGGTTTTCCCTACTTTATTCAATTTAAGTCTGAATTTTGCAATAAGGAGTTCATGATCTGAGCCAGTCAGTTCCTGTTCTCGTTTTGCTGACTGTATAGTGCTTCTCCATCTTTGGCTGCAAAGGATATAATCAATCTGATTTCAGTATTGACCATTTGATGATGTCCATATGTACAGTCTTCCCATGTGTTTTTGGAAGAGGGTGTTTGCTGTGACCAGTGAGTTCTTCTGGCAAAACTCCGTTAGTCTTTTCCCAGCTTCATTTTGTACTCCAAGGCCAAATTGGCCTGTTACTCCAGGTATCTCTTGACTTCTTACTTTTACATTCCGCTCACCTATAATGCAAAGGACATCTTTTTTGGGTGTTAGTTCTAGAAGTTCTTGTAGGTCTTTATAGGACCATTTAATTTCAGCTTCTTTAGCATTATTGGTCAGGGCATTGACTTGGATTACTGTGATATGGAAAGGTTTGCACTGGAAATGAATAGAGATCATTGTGGAGAAGGCAATGGCAAGCCACTCCAGTACTCTTGCCTGGAAAATCCCATGGATGGAGGAGCCTGGTAGCCTGCAGTCCGTGGGGTCGCTAAGGGTCGGACACGACTGAGCGACTTCACTTTCACTTTTCACTTTCACACATTGGAGAAGGAAATGGCAACCCACTCCAGTGTTCTTGCCTGGAGAATCCCAGGGACGGGGGAGCCTGGTGGGCTTCCATCTATGGGGTCACACAGAGTCGGACACGACTGAAGTGACTTAGCAGCAGCAGCAGAGATCATTGTGTCGTTTTTGAGATTGCATCCAAGTACTGCATTTCAGACTCTTTGTTGACTATGAGGGCTACTCCATTTATTCTAAGGGATTCTTGCCCACAGTAGTAGATACAATGGTCATCTGAGTTAAATTCACCCATTTCAGTCCATTTTAGTTCGCTGATTCCTAAAATGTTGAAGCTCGCTCTTGCCATCTCTTATTTGACCACTTCCAATTTACCTTGATTGATGGACCTAATGTTCTAGGTTCCTATGCAATACTGTTCTTTACAGCATCAGACTTTACTTCCATCACCAGTCATATCCACAGCTGAGTGTTGTTTTTTCTTTGGCTTTGTCTCTTCATTTTTTCTTGAGTTATTTCTCCACTGTTCTCCAGTAGCATACTGGGTACCTACCGACTTGGGGAGCTTATCTTTCAGTGTCCTATCTTTTTGCCTTTTGTTCATACTGTTTCATGCAGTTCTCAAGGCAAGAATACTGAAGTGTTTTGCTCTTTCCTTCTCCAGTGGACCACAGTGGACCACATTTTGTCAGAACTTTCCACCACGCCCCATCCTTCTTGGGTGGCCCTACACAGCATGGCTCATAGTTTCATTGAGTTAGACAAGGCTGTGGTCCATGTGATCAGTTTGATTAGTTTTCTGTGATTGTGGTTTTCATTCTATCTGCCCTCTGATGGATAAGGATAAGAGGCTTCTGGAAGCTTCCTGATGGGAAAGACTGACTGAGGGGGAAACTGGGTCTTGTTTTGGTGGGTGGGGCCATGCTCAGTAAATCTTTAATCCAATTTTCTGTAGATGGGAGGGGCTATGTTCCTTTCCTGTTGTTTGACCTGAGGCAAAACTATCCTTCAAAAGTCAAACTCTTATCTTTCTCCATCAGAGGACAGAGAGACTGAAAAACACAATCACAGAAAACTAACTAATCTAATCACATGGACCACAGCCTTGTCTAACTCAATGAAACTATGAGCCATGCCATGTAGGCCACCCAAGATGGATGGGTCATGATGGAGACTTCTGACAAAACTTCTGGTCCACTGGAGAAGGGAATGGCAAACCACTTCAGTATTCTTGCCTTGAGAACCCCATTAACAGTATGAAAAGGCAAAAAGATAGGGCACTGAAAGATGAACTCCCCAGGTCGGTAGGTGCTGAATTAGAATCAGATCATGAACTCCTTATTGCAAAATTCAGACTTAAATTGAAGAAAGTAGGGAAAATGGCTAGACCATTCAGGTAAGACCTAAATCAAATCCCTCACAATTATATATGGGAAGTGAGAAATAGATTTAAGGCACCAGATCTGATAGACAGAGTGCCTGATGAACTATGGACAGAGGTTCATGACATTGTACAGGAGACAGGGATCAAGACCATCCCCAAGAAATATAAATGCAAAAACGCAAAATGGCTGTCTGAGGAGAGCTTACAAATAGCTGTGAAAAGAAGAGAAGTGAAAAGCAAAAGAGAAAAGGAAGGATATACTCATTTGATGCAGAGTTCCAAAGAATAGCAAGGAGAGATAAGAAAGCCTTCCTCAGTGATCAGTGCAAATAAATAGAGGAAAACAATAGTATGGGAAAGACTAGAGACCTCTTCAAGAAAAATAGAGATACCAAGGGAACATTTCATGCAAAGATGGGCACAATAAAGGACAGAAATTGTATGGACCTAGCAGAAGCAGAAGATAGTAAGAAGATGTGGCAACAATATACAGAAGAACTATACAAAAAAGATCTTAATGACCCAGATAATCAGAATGGTGTGATCACTCACCTAGAGCCAGACATCCTGGAATGTGAAGTCAAGTGGGCCTGAGGAAGCATGACTATGAACAAAGCTGGTGGTGGTGATGGAATTCCAGTTGAGCTATTTCAAATCCTAAAAGATGATGCTGTAACAGTGCTGCACTCAATATGCCAGCAAATTTGGAAACCTCAGCAGTGGCCACAGGACAGGAAAAGGTCAGTTTTCCTTCCAATTCCAAAGAAAGGCAATTGCAAAGAATGCTCAAACTAGGGCACAATTTCTCACACGCTAGCAAAGTCATGCTCAAAATTCTCCAAGTCAGGCTTCAACAATACGTGAACCATGAACTTCCAGATGTTCAAGCTGGATTTAGAAAAGGCAGAGGAACCCAGAGATCAAATTGCCAACATCCATTTGATCATCAAAAAAGCAAGAGCGTTCCAGAAAAACATCTATTTCCGCTTTATTGACTATGCCAAAGCCTTTGACTGTGTGGATCACCTCAAACTGTGGAAAATTCTGAAAGAGATGGGAATAACAGACAACCTGACCTGCCTCTTGAGAAATCTTTATGCAAGTCAGGAAGCAACAGTTAGAACTGGACATGGAACAACAGACTGGTTCCAAATAGGAAAAGGAGTACGTCAAGGCTGAATGTTGTCACCGAGCTTATTTAACTTATATGCAGAGTACATCAAGAGAAACACTGGCTTGATGAAGCACAGGCTGGAATCAAGATTGCCTGGAGAAATATCAGTAACCTAAGATATGCAGATGATACCAGTCTTATGGCAGAAAGTGAAGAAGAACTAAAGAGCCTCTTGATGAAAGTAAAAGAGGAGAATGCAAAAGTTGGCTTAAAACTCAACATTCCGAAAACTAAGATCATGGCATTCAGTCCCATCACTTCCTGCCAAATAGATGGGGAAACAGTGGCACACTTTATTTTTTGGGCTCCAAAATCACTACAGATGCTGACTAAAACCATGAAATTAAAAGAAGCTTACTCCTTGTAAGAAAATTTATGACCAACCTAGACAGTATATTAAAAAGCAAAGACATTACTTTGCCAACAAAAGTCCGTCTAGTCAAAGCTGTGGCTTTCCCAGTCATCATGTATGGATGTGAGAGCTGGACTGTAAAGAAAGCTGAGCATCGAAGAATTGATGCTGTTGAACTATGGTATTGGAGAATACTCTTGAGAGTCCCTTGGACTGCAAGGAGATCCAACCAATCCATCCCAGGGGAAATCCGTCCTGAATATTCTTTGGAAGGACTGATATTGTAGCTGAAACTTCAATGCTTTGGCCACCTGATGCGAAGAACTAACTTTTTTAAAAAAACCCTCATGCTGGGAAAGTTTGAAGGTGGGAGAAGGGGACGACAGAGGATGAGCTGGTTGGATGGCATCACCAACTCAATGGACATGAGTTTGAGTAAGCTCCAGGAGTTGGTGAAGGACAGGGAAGCCTGGCGTGCTGCAGTCAGTGGGGTTGCAAAGAGTTGGACTTGAGTGAACAACTGAATTGAACTGAATGAAGATAATAGCAACCTCCTTCAAAAGTTCCCATGCACACACTGCTGCATTCATTGCCCCCAACCCTGCAGCATAACCCCACTGACCCAAGCCTCTGCTAGACTCCTGGACACTCATGGGCAAGTCTGGGTCAGTCTCTTGTGGGGTCACTGCTCTTTTCTCCTGGCTCCTGATGCACACAAGGTTTTATTTGTGCCCTTGAAGAGTCTGTTTCCCCAGTCCTGTGTAAGTTTTTGTGGCTCTGTGGTGGGGTTAATGGTGATCTCCTCCAAGAGGGCTTATGACATACCTAGGTCTCCTGCACCCAGAGTCCCTGCCCTAGTGGCAGGCCACTGCTGACACATACCTCCACAGGAGACACTCAAACACTCAACACCAGTGGAAAAAGTATGGGGCTTATATGGGAATTAGGAAAAGATATCCCTAATCCCCAGATAAGGTCTGTACACTAAGGAGCCCCTGCTGCCCTGCGCCCAATGGAAGGGTCGTCAACAGGGTCACATGAGGGGACTGACAAATATTCCCCACAACTGAGGGACACCAGAGATTGATGTGTGACTTTCACCTGAGAGGTTGAAAGGTCAAGAGGGCAGGTAGCTGACTGCTCATAGATAGGTGGGAGAAACTTTCTCTGAGTTTGTTGGAGCAGAGAAAATGGCATGGAGTTAGGTCTATGCTAAAAGAACCACATGGAGGGACCTCGGAAGAAAGAGAATGGAGGGGAATTGCCAAATTCCTAGAAGCAGAGGGAGATACAGGCCATGGGCTAGAAGAGAGAATATTTGCTGTCATCAAGGAACTTCAGAGGAGAGGGGAGGAGTTCTCAAAATAACACAACCAATGGAATAAACAGTCAATTTCAGAAACTTGCTAGATAGAAACCAGCTTCTGACAACACCAGGCAAGTAAACACTTTCCTGTCACTTCCTCCCCTGCCTCCCACAATTCTTTCTTGATTCACCACAGAAGTGCCAGGAACTATGGTCATCCAGGTTCATGGGTGGAGGAGGAAAAAGAGAAGCAGAGAGGGATTCAGTCAATCCCTTGCCCTACTCCAGACAACTGAACTGAAGCAGCAGTGGGTATGGCTACATCCCCTTCAGGGAGATGCTTATTTTTAAAGCAAGGTTCGCATGGTTATTATTATACCAAGCTGGTATGTTAAGTACTGATATGAAACCTTAAATGTGACCTCTCCCTGTCTGCCTGGTAAACAGTCCCTTGTTTTTTAAGACAGCTCATTTCTCACTTCTGATTCTGACCTCTGCATCCAGAACTGACCATTCAGCCAGCTTCTTTGCCCCAGCACAGCCCAGAAACATGGAATTTCACTGATTTGGTTGTTTGCATCTCTTTGTTCTCAACCAACCTGTAAACTGTAAGAGGGCAGGGATGACTTATTCAGCTCCTTACCACTGGCACCTCGAGCTCATTAGCAGGTAACTGTCTCCCTGTAAAGATACACTAATGAAAGCAATCTATCTTTTAAAACTGAGGGTTTTTCTAAGAGAGGCTATCATTCAAGTGTGCCTTTATTTTTGAGAGATAAATCTTTGAAATAGCAGCCAATCTGGACCACGCAGTGCAACTGAAAGGACATTTGTCACAGGTATGGTCGAGGATGGCCTGGGTGCCCTGCAGGGGTTCGTGAGAAGATGCTCTGCCATCTCTGAATTCGAGTGTGTTGTTGGGAGCCTCTTACTCCTGTCTGTGTTTCTTCCCCAGGTTTCTTCAGAAGAAGCATCACCAAAAACGCCGTGTACAAGTGTAAAAACGGGGGCAACTGCGTGATGGACATGTACATGCGAAGGAAGTGCCAAGAGTGTCGACTAAGGAAATGCAAAGAAATGGGAATGTTGGCTGAATGTATGTATACAGGTATTTGCATCAAGCAATTAAATTCCACTAAAAATCTCTTAAGGAGGCAGATGTCAGGTAATTCGTATGATTAGAATGGTAGGTCACAAATTGAGGAAGGGACTTAGTAAACCATCTAAGTTCTTGAAAAGAATAATGAACCATTGAAATTGTCCAAACTGTCAGCTGCAGAGCACTTCATACACCTGAAAGAAACAGCTGTATTTTGGTGTCCATTCTTGCGATGAATTATATGTGAAATGAAGTGGCTTTAACATACAGCCAAAATAGCATGTTTTAATTAGCTACAAAGAATAAAAGTCTAAAAGTTTCCTCCAAATATGATTTAATATCCTGCTTACTTATTGTTTAATTAGCATAAAAATTCACAGCTGTGGGGAAAATTAAGAATGTTTTAAAAGGTATAACTGCCTCTGAATTGTCTAGATAGAGTTTTAAACCAAGTCGTTTTATTAAGACTCCTTCTCTTTGTGCAGCTTTGAACCAATTTGTATAGGTTTACACAGGAAATTAACTACTCCGAGTTTTAATATAATTTGGTCTTTCGATCAGATAAAGAGACACTGTATTAACTGCTGGCTTTGTGAGAAACCGTAATCTTCATCAGAATTTGAAATGCACGCTAGTATGTAACATATTAATTTTTCATTCTGAAAATTCTGCAGAACCCTCAGATTCTGAGATACGCCCTCATCCTTCTCAAAACACAAATAGACAAACAAATGTCACCAAGGAGATGTTAAGATTCAGAGAGGGAATGCCACATGAAATAAAAACCTCTGGAAGGTGACTCCAGTTCTATTGTTCCCCAACCACAGGCAACTGGGATGGACCCAAAGAAATAATGCCTGCAGGAAGGGTGAAAAAATAGGGCAGTGTAAATAATCCAGCTCTGGATGGATGAAAGTTTTATAGTGGCTGATCACAATCTCTTCTTAGCATGTATGAAACAAGAGACTGCGGCAGGGGCTGCGGCTGGAATCCAATCTTACAGTGGAAACACTCACTTCAATTCTAGGTGGTTCATGTTCCTCATCACTTAAATATGAACCTGTTCCAGCTAAGTCCTGAGGACATTTTTCATATCCTACCTACAAAAGTCTATAATATTATTTCTGAAAACACAGACTCATCCAGCAACAGATACAGGAACTTTTGTATGATCCTATAAAATACATGCCCTGGACAAAGAAATTCGTGGAAATTTGTTTCATTAACATTGAAAGAATGAGGAAGTTAAATGGGAACATGGGAGATTGTTCTCCACTATTTTAGATTGTTCTGTTTAAGTGAAAATTCATGATGATATTGTATTATTATTCAAAGTGTGAAAGTGTTAGTTGCTCAGTCATGTCTAACTCTGCGACCCCATGGACTGTAGCCTGCCAGGCTCCTTCGTCCATGGAATTCTCCAGGCAAGAATATTAGAGTGGGTAGCTAGTACCTTCTCCAGGGGATCTTCCCTACCCTGAAATCAAACCCGGGTCTCCTGCATTGTAGGCAGATTCTTTAAGTTTTGAGCCACCAGGGAAGCCCCATGATTATTCAAAAAAAATTTTCAAAGTCCCCTGAAGTTATTTTCATCTATAACTATATTCTCAATAATTTATACAATTCTGAAAATTAACAGAACTTTAAGATTTTTCCCTAAAGGATGTTGACATCATTTTACCTAACACATTTACTTCTGTGTTTAATGTAAAGTTGAATATACTTCTTACAGTACATTATGTAAACATCAATGAAAAATAATATTAATATTATGTTTTGAAACACTAGCTTTCGGGGCTCCCCAGGCCAGAAAGAGGGTGAGTGTCATTCACCTTCTTTTATTGACTACCTTACACTTGTACAATGCTTTGTTATTACAGATTCTTTGTTTACTCATTTAAAAAAGTGACCTAGTCATATTTAATCTACAAAAAACTCTATAGGGTAAATATCATTTACATTTTAGCAAGGAAGAAACTGAGACTCACAGGAGACATATTTCTTGTTCAAGGTCAAGTCTTACAGTGTCAGCAGGGCTAGAATCAGCTCAGTGCCAGATGGCAAAGGAGACCTTTAGAGCTGACTATAGCTCAGCTGCCTTGTGACCACACACACCCAGTAGGACTTTCCTTGGATGGTGAAGACTCTGCTTATTTTTTCAGGCTTGTTAACTGAAATTCAGTGTAAATCTAAACGACTGAGAAAAAATGTGAAGCAGCACACAGATCAGGCCATCCATGAAGACAGTGAAGGACGTGACCTGCGACAAGTGACCTCGACGACTAAGTCATGCAGGGTAATGATGGGCCACAGTGTTGGTCAGAACCAGTGGCTGCTGAGCTTCCAGGATGTCGTGGCATGGGCGGGGGGCTTTCAGACGAGGGCCACAGCCACAACCAGGATTTCATTTCAAGTGTGCGTCAAGTGGATTTCTTCTTTGCTTTTTAATTATTTATTTAAAATATTTATATATTAATTTTACTGTGCCAAGTCTTAGTTGCACCACATGGGATCTAGTTCCCTTACCAGGAATTGAACCCGGGGGTTCAATTCAATGCCTGTGTTGGGGGCATGGAGTCTTAGCCACTGGCCCACCAGGGAAGTCCCTCTTCTTTGCTTTTTAATCAAAAGAGTAATATATGCTTCCATGTAAAAATTCAAAAGATAGCAAAAGCCATTCCCTTCTCCAGGGGAGCTTCCCAACCCACGGATCAAACCTGGGTCTCCTGCTTTGCAGGCAGACTCTTGACCATCTGAACCACCAGGGAAGCCTATGGAAACATGGATGAAGTAAAATAAGTGCAAGTTCCCCATCTCCTTGACTCCATTCCTCTCCTGCATCGCTGAGTTTGCCAGTGAGAATGGCTTGGGATATAAAGAGGATTTTTTTAAACCACATATTGATGACATTTTTTTCCTTGTCATTGAGAAGGGAGGCTCAGACCAGAAAGGATGTGTATTCAATAGAGGCTTGTGGATTAGTCCTTCTCAAGGGGTAAGACAGGGTGAATACACATCTGTGGATCAATAGAGAAAGGCCATTTCCACCGAGGTCACCAATTACTCAAGAAATCCTTTCAGCTACTTGGACAAAACAGAGGAACAGCATCTTGGATGCTTGGCCAAACATATGATGATGGTGCACAGGACTTTTGGAAAAATTTTAACTTTCCATTAGTTGAAAAACCAGTAATCCATGATCAGTCAAGTCATACTTTTCTCAATATTATACCACTGATGAAAATGTCATCCATGTTTAATTTTGCAACTATGTTCTGTTGAATTCATTTCAAAAACTTAATTTTATATTAGAAGTACAGATAACCCTTAAACAACATGAAGGTGATTAGGGGTACCCACTCTCAGGCAATTGAAAATCCTCATGTCATTTCACATGCTGCTGCTGCTGCTGCATCACTTCAGTCGTGTCCGACTCTGTGCGACCCCATAGACGGCAGCCCACCAGGCTGTCCCATCCCTGGGATTCTCCAGGCAAGAACACTGGAGTGGGTTGCCATTTCCTTTTCCAATGCGTGAAAGTGAAAAGTGAAAGTGAGGTCGTTCAGTCCTGTCTGACTGAGTGACCCCATGGACTGCAGCCTACCAGACTCTTCCATCCATGGGATTTTCTAGGCAAGAGTACTGGAGTGGCTTGCCATTGCCTTTTCCGATTTCACAAGCTAGCCCTCCAGTAACCTCAGTTCTTCATCCGTGAACTCAAAAACCAGCCACAGATTCTGTAGTGCAGCAGAACATGTTTAACAAGAGAAATTCATGCATAAGTGGACCCACATAGTTCAAACCCTGTGTTGTTCAAGGGTCGGCTGTATTGCTTTGCCATGGTGCTTTGTCAATAATACTTTGGCAAAGGAAGCAACGAGTTGACACAATTAGTCTCATCTCACAAAACATGCTAATCAGAGGGAAAGAGGTGTTTGGCATCTGAATTGTCCAGATTGATGACTCACTACTTCAGGGGTTGGTAACATTTCTATAAAGGACCAGATATTTTAGGCCTTGGCCACACAGTCTCTGTAAGAACCATTCAACTCTGCCATGGTAGTACACAAGCAGTATAGACAATACACTGAAAAGCAAGTGTAGTGCTGTTGAAATACATTTATAAAACCAGGTGGATTTGGTCCATGGGCTACAGTTGGTTGACCCCTGTTCCACATAACTACACTTATGTGAGGTCTCCATTTTATATGTGGGAAGCTGTTCTTAGTTATGATCAAACTTTAAATTTTTAGTAATTTTGTGAATTGTCTTGATAGGCTTCATATCCAGATTATTATTTCTTCATAAGAAATACATGAAAGGAATATTTTGCTATCCATGTTTTGTAGATAGGAAAATTAGCCACTTGGGACAAATTTAGTGAAATGTGATATAGCTTGTCCAATGGCCCAGAGAAAGCAAGTACACATTATAACAGAGTGCATGCACAGTTTCTGCCATATTTAGGGCTTTTTTCAACAGTTTCTGCTAGTGGTTTACTCTAGATGAATGTATATATGAGAAACATGCCTTATAACCACCTTCCCTAACACCTTTTATTTTTTTGCCAGTGTAGGAGAAAACTGAACTCACCCCAGATCAACAGAATCTTCTTAATTATATTATGGATTCATATAGCAAGCAGAGGATGCCTCAGGAAATAACAAATAAAATTGTATGTACAATATCTGAAAATTATGTGTTTGAAGTTAATATTTTCTGGAGCTTTGACTACCTTGGAGGTCAAATTTATATATGAATATGTTACTTTAAAATGATTATGGCTTAGAATTAAAGTTATACTTTAAACTTTTTGCTACATTAAACAAAGAGTAAGTCTCATATTTAGCTTGGTAATAGCATTTGTTCTCCAAAGATCTGAAAATATGAGTTGGGTCTTAAATTTTATTATATAAATATGTTTCTGTAGTCTAATAATTTTATGTTGATTTCTATGATCTACTTATTGTTTGCTTTTTTTCCCTTAAATTTTAGTTAAAAGAAGAATTCAGTGCAGAAGAAAATTTTCTCATTTTAACGGAAATGGCTACCAGTCATGTACAGGTTCTTGTAGAATTCACAAAAAAACTTCCAGGTATCTTTGCACATACTTACTTCTCTACTATTCTGTACAGTATTCTTGTGACATTGAAAGGCAGGTGTCTGTTTATTATTGAATGGGAGTCATCTCACATCTGCTCTTAATTCATGTGTCTACTACAGACATGAAATATTAGAGCCATATCATGTTCCACTCATTTATAATAATTCACCAAATGATCGATTAAAAATTGAAACTTTGCAGAATTGTTATTTGTCCATTTATTAATCCAATAAGCATTTTTGATGCCGCAGCAGCAGCAGCAGCTATACTAAGTGAGAGGTGCTCAGTCATGTCTGACTCTGTGTCTCAACTGCTGTCTCAGATGGTCAAGAATCTGCTTGCAATTTGGGAGACCCAGGTTTGATCCCTGGGTTCAGAAGATTCCCTGGAGAAGGGAATGGCTACCCACTCCAGTTTTCTTGCCTAGAGAATTCCATGGAGAGAGGAGCCCGGCAGGCTACAGTCCATGGGGTCACAAAGAGTCAGACACGACTGAGCCACTAAGATGTTCCCTTTCACTACACTAAGTACCTAACAATTACCTTCAAGTAGAGTAACTAAAGGCTAAAAAATTTTTAACGTATACAAAGAGCTGTTTGAACAGAGAGAAAGTGGTTCCTAATTGTACCTGAGAAAGACCAGAAGGCTTCAGAAAGAATCTTATTTGATTTGGGTATAAAACAATAAAAGGAGTTTTCCTGGTGATATGAAAAAAGGGGCATTCCAAGTTGAGAGATCTACTTGTGAAAATGTAATGAAGCATGAACAAGAATAGGATTATTAGAGATGGGAGAGAAGATTCAGTGTATCTATGGTGGGCTCCTTGGTTTGACATAAAGCAGATTGGTACCAGACTGATGAGGACATAACTAAAGGATTTAATTCTTATGCCCTGGATGGTAAGGAGTTTTGGTGGCTTTATTTATTTATTTATTTTTGAAGTAGAACAAGATGAAATTTATGTTACAGAGATATGACTTTATTGGGTTTGTATAAGATGGATCAGAAAAGGGAAGCATTGCAGGTAGTCAGAATCAGTTAGTATGCCTACTGCACCAATCTAGGTAAAGGGCTTGAAATAAAGCAATAGCAGTGAAAGAGAAGAGGAAATGAAGAGAGACTCAAAAATTGATAGGACTTAATGAACAATTGTATGTGGGGGATGAGGGAGAGGGACTTATCCGTAGTCATTTAGATTGTGTGTGCATGCTCAGTCATGTCTGACTCTTTGTGACCCCATGGACTGTAACCCACCAGGCTCCACAGTCCATGGGATTTTCCAGGCAAGAAGTGGATTGTCATTCCCTTCTCCAGCTGATCTTCCCGACCCAGGGATTGAACCTGCATCTCCTGAGTCTCCTGCATTGGCAGGCAGATTCTTTATCACTGAGCCACCTTGGAAGCCCCATTTAGATGGTGCCAGTGCAGAAATTGGAATTCAAGATTCTTATCTCCCAAAGTTACGCCCCTCCCCACCCTCCATTTTCCAGCCGCATTATCAATGCTAAGTCAATAGGTTTAAGTTGTTTCAGTGTTTTAAAAATATGTTAGTACATTAGAAACCCATGGTCTAGTAGAGTATATACCTGGTATAGTAGAACAACACTGTAATATTGTTATAGAAGGTAACTTCTGATGTAGGATTTTAATTAGACATTTAATTTGCTTTCTTTTGCTAGCATTATGCTATTATTTTATTAAATGTGTCATGGATAGACATAAGGTTATGTAAAAGTCATAAAATGTGGGGAGAAAGTTCTTGTTATCACTGAAACATTAATATAGCTCATTCCTTTATTAACAATGAAAGAGAAACTTAATTTGTTGTATGCTAATTTAGCTAACTGGAAAAGAGTCTGATGCTAGGAGGGATTGTGGGTGGGAGGAGACGGGGACGACAGAGAATGAGATGGCTGGATGGCATCACTGACTCAATGGACATGAATTTGAGTGAGCTCCAGGAGTTGGTGATGGACAGGGAGACCTGGCATGCTGTGATTTGTGGGGTCACAAAGAGTCAGACACGACTGAGCGACTGAACTGAACTGAACTGAATTTAGCTAAAGCAATCTTGATCAAAACCAAGATTGTACAAGAGTGGAAACTGTGTGTCAGGGATAGAACTGGGAAAGGGAGAATGTGATGTCCTTGGTTGTTTATGGGAAAAGGTTTTTCAGTTCAAATGGTCAGTTGGTATTGAACCAAGGAATGACTGAAGAAAAGAAAGAATCTTATTTACAAGAAGGTAGCTTATCTGAAAGCAATGGCAAGAATCTTTTACACCTCTTCATTTCCAGTGCCTAACATAGTTCCTGAGGGAGAGAAACAATTAATGCATGTTTAAATAAATAATGCATGTTTTGTGAGTAAAGTAGAAGGAAAAAAATTTAAATACAGCAGGACATTAAAGACAAGAAAATCTTGAGAAACTAAGAATATTGATTAACAATAACTTTAGAAATGACATTATTATGTATAATAATAATAGTGATATAATACCAGTATGAAAGGGTGTTTTGTGAAAGACACAGCAAGTCTTTCAGCACTTTGAGTATAACCTGTGCCAGGCACTGTCCAGGGTGCTGGAGACTCAGCAAGGCTCCTGCCCTCAGAGGAGCTCTTAGAGTCTTTAAGGTAGTGACTTTTTTTTTTTAAAGAGACAGAAAAGACTCAAACTCTTAGAACAGGGGAAGGTTATTCATTACCAATAGGAAAAGAGATGGTTACAGCAGAGCTGCTACGTAGAGAAGATGTTCTGAGACTTGCCTTGGTCAGGCATTTGTGACACTGAGATGGAAATGAGACTTCAGGACTGATTTAAGTTTCTGAGTTATATTTCAGAAAGAGAAACAAAAGGGCATAGCCTCTAAAAGTGTGATTCAGAATCTTGGATAAGAGGTAGACAGGGAATATAATTTGAAAAAGCTTATTCTTTACTCTCACGCTCTGATTTTATACTTGGGAAAAATACAAATTATGGAAAAGGACTTAAATGTTTGCTTATCAATGGGGGGATGAATTTAAAAGATTAATGGACTTTGATAAAAAAAATTCCTACCAGAGACATTTCCAAACCTCCTTAAAATCATACCTCATAGATATGGGTCATCTCAGAAGGCAGGCTCAGCAGGCAGGCAAAGAAGGAATCTTTCACTCCATTTTTAAAGTTTTAGATGGAAAAACTCTGAATAAATTGGTGTCCATTGTAAGTAATTCAATCGCCTGACTCAATGCAGAAATATATGCAGCAGAAAGTTAGGGTTAGAAAGTCCCCTCTTCACCGACCTGTATCATCTTTATTCTATGTTACTGTTAATAGACGTCTGGTTTGATTTCTTTCACATATTTTTATCTCTACAAACATACACATACCTAGGTTTTTTTAATGTTTATGAGATCATATAATATGTATTTCTTTGGGAGTATTTTTTTTAAGCATCTATGATTTCCCATGTCCATATGTGTAAATCAGCCTCATGCTTTTAAGAACTGCATAGTATTCTATTGTAATAATAATAGTTAACATTATTTAAGTACTTACTGTATGTCAAAAACTGTACTAAGCATTTAATGAAATTGCTTCATTAATACTTCTGCCAATCATAAGGAGCAGGTACTTTTATAATCCCCATTTGGAGATGAGGAAAGTGAGGCATTGTTTGCTAATACCACAAAGATAGCAAGTGTCAGAGACAGAATTTTATTCCAGGCAACCTGATTTTAGAGACCTTATTTTATACTGTCCTCCATACTGTCATCATATTTTATACTGATTTACCATAATTTATTTAAGTAATCACCATTAATGGTCTCTTGCTATGTTTTTAGTTCTTCAATTCATTCATTTATTTATACTGTCCTCCATACTGTCATCATATTTTATACTGATTTACCATAATTTATTTAGGTAATCACCATTAATGGTCTCTTGCTATGTTTTTAGTTCTTCAATTCATTCATTTATTCATTGAACAAGTATTTTTGAATGCCTGTCATCAACGTCAGATCAGTTCAGTTCAGTTCAGTCGCTCAGTCGTGACCGACTCTTTGTGACCCCATGAATCACACCACGCCAGGCCTCCCTGTCTATCACCAACTCCCGGAGTTCACTCAAACTCATGTCCACAGAGTCGGTGATGCCATCCAGCCACCTCATTCTCTGTCATCCCCTTCTCCTCCCGCCCCCCAATCTTTCCCAGCATCAGAGTCTTTTCCAGTGAGTCAACTCGTCGCATGAGGTGGCCAAAGTATTGGAGTTTCAGCTTTAGCATCAGTCCTTCCAATGAACACCCAGGATCGATCTCCTTTAGAATGGACTGGTTGGATCTCCTTGCAGTCCAAGGGACTCTCAAGAGTCTTCTCCAGCACCACAGTTCAAAAGCATCAATTCTTTGGTGATCAGCTTTCTTCACAGTCCAACTCTCACATCCATACATGACCACGGGAAAAACCATAGCCTTGACTAGACGGACCTTGGTTGGCAAAGTAATGTTTTTGCTTTTTAATATGCTATCTAGGTTGGTCATAACTTTCCTTCCAAGGAGTAAGCGTCTTTTAATTTCATGGCTGCAATCAGCATCCGCAGTGATTTTGGAGCCCCCAAAAATAAAGTCTGACACTGTTTCTACTGTTTCCCCATCTATTTCCCATGAAGTGATGGGACCAGATACCATGATCTTTGTTTTCTGAATGTTGAGCTTCAAGCCAACCTTTTCACTCTCCTCTTTCACTTTCATCAAGAGGCTTTTGAGTTCCTCTTCACTTTCTGCCATAAGGGTGGTGTCATCTGAATATCTGAGGTTATTGATATTTCTCCCGGCAATCTTGATTTCAGCTTGTGCTTCTTCCAGCCCAGCGTTCCTCATGATGTACTCTGCATATAAGTTAAATAAGCAGGGTGACAATATACAACCTTGACGTACTCCTTTTCCTATTTGGAACCAGTCTGTTCCATGGCCAGTTCTAACTGTTGCTTCCTGCGTAGTGACTTTTAATTCTTGGCATTACTCTCTTCTCTGAATTCTGTTGCTCTTTAATGCTTTTCCAGGGCATTTAGACTCTGATGGCATTAGTTTATTTCTGTCTGTGTTCATGTGTCCATGTGTGTCTGTGTATTAATACATACATGCACACGAGTTTGTGTTTCCTGTTCATTCATTTAGTCATTATAAAATTATTTAACAAATAATTCTTGGATACAAGTTATATGTCAGGCACTTAGAACAAAAATGAATGAATTAAACAGGCAAAGTTTCTGTCTTCAAAGTTTATACTCTAGGAGAGTGGCAAACAATTAACAAATAAGCCAGTAACCCTATAGTATCATGTCAAACAGTGTTGTTATATGAATGAAAATAAAGACGGTAGGGACTAGTGAGTGCTAGGAAGTACTATTTTAGGTAGGGTCACCTTGAAGCAGAGACCTGCCTACAGTGAGGGAGTGAGGCATGGGGATAGTTGGAGAAGAGCAAACACCTTGAAGCAAAATTAGACTTGTGGGCTCACAGCAGAGCCAGGAGTCAGTGTGGCTGGAGCATAATGACTGAAGAGGAGGTGATGAAGGAGAAAATGGGGTCAAAGAGGCTGCTGGGGACTGTAGCCTATAAGCCTGCAGAAGGACTTTGGATTTTCCAGGCAGCGTTATATATTTCCTCAGCTTATCAGTTCTTTCCCATATTTCTCCTATTTTCTGTACCCTGCATGTGCAGTGTTGAGCTCAGAGCAGACACCTCAACCTGGCCCTGATTGTGTTTTTGGCAAGGAGGGTAGAATGCCACTTCTTCACATAGATTAAAGACTCATGAGTTGGTCAAATATTCATTTAAACCTCTGAGTACATGTAAAATGTTTTCTGGCTTGTGGATACTTCCATTGTACAGAGTTAACCCTCTCTGACCCTTTCTGACATGACTAAAATAATGGTTCAAAGACAATATGCTTTGTCTCCAGTATTTCATCTGAATCAGCCTGTGTCTTCCATAGTGTACAAGTATACATATTTGGTGATGTCCTTTTTTGCCCAACTCATTGAACAAATCCTGCTCAATAAAGATAAAAGTCAGCTTCTATTTGGGGTGTACAATAGATACTTATTAACTCGATTTGGCTACTCAGTCTTAAAACAATTCCAAAGTCACTTTATGGAAGTGTTCTATCAGTGGGGATGATGAAATATTGTTATACGACATTCAACTTTTTGATACTGATTTGATTATCATCTTCATTCAGGATTTCAGACATTGGACCATGAAGATCAGATTGCTTTGCTGAAAGGGTCTGCAGTTGAAGCTATGTTTCTCCGTTCAGCTGAGATTTTCAGTAAGAAACTTCCAGCTGGACATACTGACCTACTGGAAGAAAGAATTCGAAAGAGTGGTAAGTAATTTGGTTAATGGTAAAAAGCGTTTGTTCCTGCAAGTAAGAATTTGAATATGCCATGAAGTCAGGCCTCTTGCCTGTCTTATGCAGTTTATGCCTATTGTGACTAGCGTGGAAAATGACACAAAAAAGAAAAGATGCAATTTAAATAGATGCAAATTTTGTGACTTGGTTCAAAAATTCTTGTTGTAATAGCAAAATACCAAAAATACTCTTTTCACTGCCTTAAGATGAAGGACCAAAGGAAAAAAATTTTTTTAATATTGGAAAATTAGTCTGATTTTTAAAATAACATAAAGGAGTGGGATTATTCAGTCTAGAAAAAAGATCCATTTATTCAGAAACTTCAGCTATGAATGACTATGTATCACGCTATTAATCTATCTCAGTTCAAAGCCAAATAAGAAATAATACCAATAGCAACATTTATACATCACTTATTGGGTTTCAGGCACTGTTCTAAATACTTTATATATTGGTTCCTCAAATCCTCACAGAAATCCTTTAAGTACTATTATTCTTCCAATTTTATAGATGGAAAAACTAAGACGGAGAGTGGTTAAATAATGTTTTCAGAGATAGACAGGAAGCCTAACTTCAGAAGCCACGTGTCCTAACTGCTATACTTCACTGCCTCTCAGATAAAATGAAATAATGAATGAATAACACAGTTTAACTTACTGTGGAGGAGTACTGTGATGGGGAAGGTATGGAAATGAGAATGTATGGTCTTTGTGCTCGGGGAACTCACAGACTCGTGGAGAAGTAAGGTGTGTAAGCAAGTGACTCCAAAGGAGTGTAAGAGAGAGTATAAGGAATATGTATGCAAAATGAAGTTGAAGCATAGAGATGTGCCTCCCTCTGCCAAATCTTCCTGGTGAGTCAGAAAAGGCATGTAAAGTTACAGTTGAATCATGGAGGATGGTTATGAACTTGTTGAGCCACAAGTCTGAAAAAGGCATTCCAAGAGATATAGCCTTTACAATATAATAATATAGAAACTTCAGGTACAAAGATGTGGAGAAATGAGAGAGCTTCCATGTATAGGACTGACAGATACCTTGATATTGCTGCAAGATAATATTTGTGGAGCTGAAAAGGCAGGGAATGCTGGATTATTAAGGATGTTGAATGCCACAAAAGTAGCTTTAGTTCTTATGTAACTGGAATTCTTGGTAATATTCTGAACAGATATGATATGACCATAAAAGTACTATGGAAAGATCTTTATTGTGAAGAAAGGCTTGGTGGAATTAAGACAAGTAGCAGGTCTCTATAAAGAGACCAATGCAATAACTAGGTTAGAAAACATGAGGGTCTTACAGACTAAAAATATGCAGTGATCAAAAAGAAAAAACCTTACTTGATAACATAAGTTACAGGACTTGTAATACTGCGAATTTCAGAAAAGCTCAAGAATGAAGTTTTCTAGAACAGTCTGTATAAAGAAATATGCATGCCTCCGGCTCATAAGATACTTCACCCAAACATCAGCCACATATTGTGACAATGAAAACCATCCAAATTCATGTGCTGCTTCATATTTTTAATCTATGGTGATGCTTCCCTTTATTAATATTTATGAATTTACTTCCCCCAGTGGATTCTCAGAACATTGCCTTTTCCCCACACCATATAAAAACCTGATCTTGCAAGATGACCTTTCAGAATAACTTTATTTTTATGCAAATATAACACATTCTTATTTCTATTGTATGTTTAATTCCAGAATAACATAACATTTCAAAGTTACCCTGTTTAAGTCTACAGAACTCTTTAAAGACTATAATGTGAAATTTCTTTTCCTGTTCTTCAAATTCATACTCTTTTGTTTGGTATTATTAAATCCCATTACATCCTCCAAGATACTGTCTCCTGAGATACATTTATTTAGTAAGGATTACATTGTTTATTTATGTTAATTGAGGCTTCAGAATATATTTCTGATACACCTGTGGCTGAGTTGTTTTTTTCATAATTCTAGTGCATCAGTTTTTTACTCCTAATGTGGTATTATGCAAAATTTATTTATAACCTTGAATTTTTAATAAAAATAGGAATAATCATATGATACCATAAAATATGATAGAACTGAAAAGGGCTTGCTGACACTAATTAGTTTACATTCTTACATTAAGGAAATTAGCAATAAATTCTCACAGATTTAACAACTTGTTCTGTTCTGTTCACTTCAAATAGAAATAACCTCTGAAAACTATAGTGGTTTTTGGTCTTTTTAGATTACCCACAACAGACATAAGTGAAATATTCAATTCAGTAAGTGTTTATCAAGATGACAATATACCTTGTGATTTTGCAATGGTTTGCTTTTACAAGCATCATCTTCTTAGTATTTCCAATGGCCTCTAAATGTGAGGGCTACGTTCCTATTTTATAATTGGGGAAACAGGCTTACATGGGCTGGGTGACCTGCCCAAGGTCATACAGCTAATCAGTAGGCTATCAGGAGATGAACACACGTGTTCTACTCAAAGCCCAGCACTGTTTCTATACATTGTACCTGTCACTTGCTAAAATCTAGTATTTGCCCAGCTACTAGCTGGTAGGGAATATAAAGACCCAGTAAGACACGGTTCTTCCCCTTTGGTTGAGTGAGAAGGCACAAGCAGCAGCTATCAATCTGAAATTGCATTTAAGCAAATAATAGAATGAATAGAGACAATGAGGTCAGAGGAAAGAGAGGTGCTTATCAGAGTGATGAAGTTGTTGTAGCATACTAAAGCATACCGTACATAGTATATTTTTTCTACTTTTTAAAATATATATGATTTTGCTGCTTTAACTTTGGCAACTTACACAAAATGAAAATCGTTATAAAAGCTAAATTCTCTAATGAAGCAGATTTAGGCTGTCAGTTCATAGACTGTCTTTGAAAGAAAGGTTGGAAATGTACAGAGACAAATGACAGAATATTTATAAGAAAGTTTTAATTCTTAAACTTTAGAAATCTTACAACTTCTCATGTTGCTTTTCAAAGTGGTCACATGATAATTTTGGCATGGGACAAATTTGGGGGTCAAATTGTAGGAAGAAACCCCTTCAAAAAAAGAGATAGTATTAAAGTAACACAAATGTCAATATTTCCATTGCCTCTCAGCAGTATTCCCCAAGCCTGTTTTGCTTGTCCAGTTTGGGACATTATGTATTTCTTTATGCATTTGTCTCCTCCATCAATCTGTAAGCTGCTTGAGGACTGTTCCCAGCACAAACACAGTGCCTGGCACAGACAAGGTGCACAAAAATTGGTGAGTTTGGTTGAGATGAATCTGAAATTTGACAGTCCAAACCCTGGCAACTCCTAAGCACCATTATCCTAAGATAAATTTTAGCCACCCAGAATACTGGAAAGTATTAAATATCTTAAATATTTTAATCAAGACAACAGTATGGCAAAAATGACTCACTGATTGGAGGTTAGCAATTGAAACAGAGGCCAAGGTCCAATCTCTTCGCACCACAAGAATATTTCCATCGTCTGAATGGCATCCTTTCTCCTAGTACATCTCACAGCTATGTAACCTTCATTGCTAGGAACAAGCAAGACATAATATGGCATAATTTAACAAGCATTTATTAATCTCCTACTGTGTTTCCAGTTGGATGGTAGTTACTAAGGACACAGATATGAATAAGAAACATCTTTATTGGTCAGGCAGTGTGCCAAGCACTGGGGATAGGGCAGTTGACTCCTGTTCTTATAAAATGTAGATTGTATTTCACACTCTAATGGGAGGGAGAGATATGAATTGTGAGAGGTGCTATAGAATTGAACATAGAGGAGGGAACAATTAATTCTGCTTCAACATGACAGGAAAAGCTCCACAGAAAAAGCAAAATTTGAATTTGGCCTTGAAATACCAGTAGGGTGTCCTAGCCAAATGAGGATGCCTTGTATATGTGCATTTGTGTTTGATACACACACACATATCTCTGCTTTATTTTTGCCCCCAATTAAAACTAGGAAGTTAATTAGGAAATAAAGACATTGACATTTAAAGTAACTTCAAAGAGTATAGCGTTAATTCTATCACATGGTTATTCTCTCAGAGAATATTTATCATTGGAAAAATAATTTTATCAATCACAGACTTTTTTAAGGAAAACAAAAAACAGAGAAGCAGAAACAGTGATTTTTTTTTTTTTTTTAACAACTAACATTTTCATGGTAGGCTTTGTGATTAAATTGGAAAATAGCCCCCTCTTGTGACCAAAAATCAACTAATTGGACTTAGAACAAGTTTCTGGAGGAGGAGGAAGCAGGAAAATAGGAAAAGACTGCCCCTTCAGGATGATGTTGTTGTTACGTTGCTTATGTTAGAAATTGCTGGCTCAAAAATACTTAAAGCATCTCTTTGTTTATGTTGGCATGATTAATTCTGATTATCCACTCTAATTCCAAAAGCAACTTTATATTTATCTATCCTGTAGGAAAATAATTTTTTAAACTTTTCTATTATTTATTTTCTACATTTTCTTTATGTTCACTGTTGGTCTTTCCAATGAACATTTACAAGATGAACATTTTCAATAAACATTTTAACCTGTTTTTTTTTCCCCCAAAATTACCAGATGCAATTAGATAGCTAATGGTATCATCTTTGGAAGGTGAAAGGGATTTAGGAAAACAAAATAAGAAATTAGATAGTCAAAGATGATTTCATAAATATTTTCAAACCAATTGCCTGCTTCCCTGGTAGCTCAGTTGGTAAAGAATCTGCCTGCAATGCAGGAGATGGCGGTTCAGTCCCTGGGTTGGGAAGATCCTCTGGAGAAAGAAATGGCAATCTACTCCAATATTCTTGCCTGGAGAATCCCATGGACCAAGGAGCCTGGCAGGCTATAGTCCATGGGATCACAAGAGTCGGACACAACTTAGCGACTAAACCACCACCAACCTTATCTCCAAACCTTTAAGAATTATTTAAAATAATGACAGTTGTGAGTTATTTTAGGTAACCACAACTGATGAGTATAGTACTCAAATATAGAAGACTGCTGTTTCTCAAAAGTGAAAAAGAGTGGCCTTATTAGCAAATACAGATCTTTGCTTAGCTTTAATACCTAGAAAAATACTGAGGCAAATCACTGATCAGCCAGTTTGTATTCATCTCTAGCAAACTGCAGAATGCAAAAACAAAACAAAAAGCAAAAATACAGCTTTGTAAATACAAAAGTATATGAGCTTAATCAAAGATTAAGATGGAATGAATGTATTGACCCAATTTCCTGAATAATGACAATAATAGTTCTTATTATGACTATTTGCTCTAACATTTATGAGGTTTTAACATTTACTGAGAGTTTACCATGAGCCAAGCAGGATGCTGCATCTGAGCTGGTGGCTCAGATGGTAAAGAATTTGCCAGCAATGTAGGAGATCTGGGTTCTATCCCTAGGTCAGGAAGATCCCCTGGAGGAAGTAATGGCAACCCACTCCAGTGTTCTTGCCTGGAGAATTCCATGGACAGAGGAGCCTGGAGGACTACAGTCCATGGGGTTGCAAAGAGTCGGACACTACTGAATGACTAACATTTTCACTTTCACTATACTAAGTACCTAACAATTACCTTCAAGTAGAGGAGAAGGCAAAGGCACCCCACTCCAGTACTCTTGCCTGGAGAATCCCATGGACAGAGGAGCCTGGAAGGCTGCAGTCCATGGGGTCGCTGAGGGTCGGACACGACTGAGCGACTTCACTTTCAATTTTCACTTTCACACATTGGAGAAGGAAATGGCAACCCACTCCAGTGTTCTTGCCTGGAGAATCCCAGGGACGGGGGAGCCTGGTGGGCTTCCGTCTATGGGGTCACACAGAGTCGGACACGACTGAAGTGACTTAGCAAGCAAGCAAGCAAGAGTGACTAAAGGCTAGGCCTGGTGTTAAGAACTCTACATATTTTATCTCACATAATACTATTGTTACAATTCACATTTCACAGATGAGGAAACTGAGGCTTAAAGAGTTTAAGTAATGTGCCCAAGATCAAGTCATAGGTCAGCTTTTAGACTCAGACTTACTACCTCTTTAACTACTATGTCTGTTGGCAGCCAGGACTAGTAGTCCAAGCCTACATACTCCAGCCGTCTGAATTTTAAGTTGTATCTAGCTTGATCATGGGCATTCACTTCAATCTGTAACAGCTGGATAGAGGGAAGTCTTCCAGACGATGTCATCCCCAAGTTGTTCAACAAAGACACTATTGTTAACAGAGCCCACTGGGGTCGATTAAGCATTGAAGGGGAGAAAAGTGCTATTTTGATTAAAAGAGAGAAAGGCCAGGGATTCTGTTTGAGAAGATTCTTCAGATTCATCTAAAGATGAGGATTCAGACTTTCTGATCCTGTGAAATATACTATTAGATGATAATTATACTCTTTTCAGCATTTGGAATCCAATTTTACTTTGGTATGTTTCGACTTAAGCTCTAAGGCTTTAGATCTAGTTTGGGATGGAATAGAGTTGTCTATTGTGAACCAGTTCTGGGAAACTCAGTCTCATCTTAATTCATCCATAAGTCACAACACAACCTTTATTTATTTATTTTTTCTGCACAATTCCCTAATCAAAGCTTTTTTGGAGTGGGGCCAAGCACAGAACAGGCACCAAACTAATAGCTCTTGAATGACTGGAGGAATTGGCACAAAGGAATCTTAAATTATGAAGAGGAGTAAGTTATAAAGGAGGAGGAGGGTATTGCAAGCAGAGAAAATAACATGTACAAAACTGAGCAATAAGAATTGTTTAGGGAACTCCAAGTGCCTGAACATGGCTGGAGTAAAGGTTGTGTGATAGAAAGATAGTACCCCTTAGTCACAACTAAGAGCCAGGACTCTGGGGTCTACTAGCTTTGGTTTGAATCCTGGTTCCACTTTTCACCAGCTGTGTGTCTTTGGTCAAGTTTTGTAACCTCTCTGTGCCCATCTTATGGGGTGTTAGGAAGATTAAATGAGTCCCAGTGCTTAGAACAGCACCTAATACATAGTGAGTACTCAAATGTTAACTCCTATTGTTATCATGTGGGTGAGTAGTCGATGGTGGGAAAGGCAGGGGACAGGGCCTAGAGTTTCCTATGTAAAAAGGAAGGCATTTATGCCAAAACCATGGTGAGTTTTTGAAGGTTTAAAAGACTTGGGGAGACATGGTGTGGTTTGATTTTTAGAAGGGTGATTCTGGGATGGATTGAAAAGGACCACACTGAAAACAGGAAGACCAGTGAGGAGGCAGGTGGAGTAATCCAGATGAAAACAATTAAAAACTTAAACTAGGTCAACCAAGTGCCAGGTGAGAGCTAGCTGGTCAAATCCAGAGGACTCAGCACCGGACTGAGTTAGAGGGAGGCTGAATCTTGGTTATGGGTGGAGACATTGGGTGGGTGAGGATACCAGTCACTAAGAATGGGAACACCAGGAAAGAAGTGTATTTGGAGGAAGATGGGGAATTTAGTTCTGTACATGGTGTCTTCGATTTTGGACATGCTGAGTTTGAAGAGAAGAGCCAAGTACCATTGCCTGGTAGGCAGTGGATAAACAGTTTGATACTTCAGAGAGAGATTGGAACTCTGTTAAGAAACTCTAGCTAATGTATTAAGTAGAGTTTAGACTTCCGGACTAAAGAACAATAATTTTTTGTTGGTTAAGATCTAAAGGAGATCAATCCTGGGTGTTCATTGGAAGGACTGATGCTAAAGCTGAAACTCCAATACTTTGGCCACCTCATGCGACGAGTTGACTCCCTGGAAAAGACTCTGATGCTGGGAAGGATTGGGGGCGGGAGGAGAAGGGGACAACAGAGGATGAGATGGCTGGATGGCATCACCGACTCGATGGACATGAGTTTGAGTGAACTCCGGGAGTTTGGTAATGGACAAGGAGGCCTGGCGTGCTGTGATTCATGGGGTCGCAAAGAGCTGGACACAACTGAGCGACTGAACTCAACTCAACTCAAGATGCTGTCTATGTCTTGATTTTAGATAGTGATATTTAAAAGATTAACTAAGCCCCATCTAGAATATGGTGAAGTTTCTTTTGGTAATTCAAGAATATTATCATTTATTGTCACACAGTTGTGACTAAAACAAAGGCACAGTTCAGTTCAGTTGCTCAGTCGTGTCCGACTCTTTGTGACCCCATGAATCACAGCATGCCAGGCCTCCCTGTCCATCACCAACTCCCGGAGTTCACTCAAACTCATGTCCACAGAGTCGGTGATGCCATCCAGCCATCTCATTCTCTGTTGTCCCCATCTCCTCCCACCCCCAATCCCTCCTAGCATCAGACTCTTTTCCAGTGAGTCAACTCTTTGCATGAGGTGGCCAAAGTATTGGAGTTTCAGCTTTAGCATCAGTCCTTCCAGTGAGCACCCAGGATTGATATCCTTTAGAATGGACTGACTGGATCTCCTTGCAGTCCAAGGGACTCTCAAGAGTCTTCTCCAGCACCACAGTTCAAAAGCATCAATTCTTCGGCGATCAGCTTTCTTCACAGTCTAACTCTCACATCCATACATGACCACGGGAAAAACCATAGCCTTGACTAGACAGACCTTTGTTGGCAAAGTAATGTCTCTGCTTTTTAATATGCTATCTAGGTTGGTCATAAAGGCACAATCAAGATCAAAGATAAATCATTGATTAGTTTATATTTTAAGGATTTTGTTAACTGATCCTTTTTGCAGTGCCTCACCTTTAACTGGGGTATTTATATATAGTCATTATTTAAATGTATACATATGGGTATACATATTGTCTGTGTGTGTATAATGTGTTTGTAGTTTTACACTTTTTAGTCATTCAAACATTTTATTATGTCTCTGCAATTTTTCAACTTTCCCCTATAGGTATCTCTGATGAATATATAACGCCTATGTTTAGTTTTTATAAAAGTGTTGCTGAATTGAAAATGACTCAAGAAGAGTATGCTCTGCTTACGGCAATTGTTATCCTCTCTCCAGGTAATTTCAATGTTATATCTTTATTTTTATTCCATTTTTCGGTTTTCCTCTTAAGGATAGTAGGAATATTAAGGAAAATCTTGGATAAAAAACATAAACAGAAAGCAAAATGGCCTATAATTCCATCACTCAAATTGAACCATTGTTAACATTTCAGTGTAGTTCTTCTAGCCTTTTTCTGAACATCATGCTCATTCATTTAATAATTGCATTTTGAATACCTTTATACACTAAACATGTCTCCAGACATTGCGGGATATAGCACCAAAGAAACAGACAGGAGGTAGTTTACATCCTAGCAGAGTGAGAAAGACAATGAATAAAGAAACAAACAAAAAGAATTTTCAGGGAGTGGTAATACTACAAAAAGAATAAGATGTCATATAAGGAAAGAAAGTGGCAGCAAAATGCTGTTATAATCAGTAGTCGGGGAAGGCTCATCTAAAGGGTTGAAATTTGAGCAGGACATAAATGAAACTATATACTTTTTTAACATAATAAAGAATATACTGTCTTTATTCTTTTTCCATGTCATTAAAAATCATATTGGTAGAATTTTGTTGCAATATGTACATCATGTTGTATGATGTATAATCATTTACTCAGTTGTTACCATGTTTGGATATTCAAGATGTTTCCAGATTTGTCATTGCTGTTGTTTTAAACAATGTTGAAATGAATCTCTGTACATAAAATTTGTCTATATTTTTTGATTAATTATTTGGGAATAAGTAATGTCATGTTCCTGATTTGTAAAGCTTAATTACAGTGTTAGCCTTAAAGCATTTTAATATATGATACTGTGGCAGATGCTATTAGTAGTTGTTACTTTGTTTTACCATGCCGCTGCTGCTGCTGCTAAGTCGCTTCAGTCGTGTCCGACTCTGTGCGACCCCATAGACAGCAGCCAACCAGGCTCCCCCGTCCCTGGGATTCTCCAGGCAAGAACACTGGAGTGGGTTGCCATTTCCTTCTCCAATGAATGAAAGTGAAAAGTGAAAGTGAAGTCATTCAGTCGTGTCTGACTCTTAGCGACCCCATGGACTGCAGCCTACCAGGCTCCTCTACCCATGGGATTGGAAAAATTATAATTTTAGAAAGAATGACCCAGAAATTCCACTCCTCAGAATATACTCACCACAAATGACGCTTATGTCTATTCTTGGGGTTACCTTTTGGGTGCATTTGTCACCAACTCCAAGCTCATACTGCTCTGCACATGGTGGTCCAAAAAATCAAGAGATGAGTTGTTAAGATAAGGAATAGCAACTTTATCTGGAAATCCAGCATATTAGGATGGTGGACTAGTGTTCCAAAGAACCATCTTACTGAAGTTAGAATTCAGGCTTCTTTTATAATAAAATTGGAGTGGGTGTAATTGGTTGCTGCAAACTTCTTGGTGCTAGAATCCTTTGTTCTTGCAGCTGTCCAGGTAGTTCTGGTTATAATGTTACTATAAACCACCAACAGGACAAATGTTATTCTCTGTTCTGCAACATTTTATCTCTAAATGAATGGAAAAGTGTCTTACCTTTAAAGGTCAGAGCCTTGAGAATGGGTTATTCTGTATATTTCAGGCTCCAGGCAACATTCTATTACAAAATGCAGCACTCCAGTACTCTTGCCTAGAGGATGGAGGAGCCTGGTGGGCTGCAGGCCCTGGGGTCTCTAGGGGTCGGACACGACTGAGCGGCTTCGCTTTCACTTTTCACTTTCACACGTTGGAGAGGGAAATGGCAACCCACTCCAGTGTTCTTGCCTGGAGAATCCCAGGGACGGGGGAGCCTGGTGGGCTTCCGTCTGTGGGGTCACACAGAGTTGGACACGACTGAAGTGACTTAGCAGCAGCAGGGTTAAGATGACTAAGCACAGGTAACAGAGCGCACAGTTTAAAACCAAAGGTGTAGTGTGTAGTCTTTCCTGAACACATTGATTGGAAGGAGAATTTAGGCAGGCCTCTGGGGGGCAGTAAAGGTTTTATAGCTTGATCTAATTGTGATTACAGGAATATATATACATGTGTGTAAAAATTCATCAATGTGAATACTTTGCCCATTTTAAGTGTACAGTATTTATAAGTTACAGTTCAAAGAAAGTTAACCTTGCTGTAATTATGCCAAATTTTACTTTTCCACTTTTTTTGTCATTTTATTTTGAACTTGAAAAACAGATAGACAATACATAAAGAACAGAGAGGCAGTAGAGAAGCTTCAGGAACCACTGCTTGATGTGCTACAAAAGTTATGTAAGATTCATCAGCCTGAGAATCCTCAACATTTTGCCTGTCTTCTGGGTCGCCTGACTGAGTTGAGGACATTCAACCATCACCACGCAGACATGCTTATGTCATGGAGAGTGAATGACCACAAGTTTACCCCACTTCTCTGTGAAATCTGGGATGTGCAGTGATGAGCACTGCAGAGGCAGCGTCCAGCTCTTCCTTTTCCTGATGTAAATCTGATACATAACTTTCTTTTATTGCATTTGTACCTGGCTTCATCCCAGAATTTCCCTCTATATTTATGTGGTAGTTATATAACCCTAACAATTGTAAATATGGGGCTAGGTTGAAATACTCTCTCTATATTGTATTTTACAAAGCTTTAGGGAATTTTTCATTCAAATTGGCATGCCCGGTTTGCCAAATTAAATCAATCATTACTGTAAGTCTGTTGAAATAGGGGAAGCTCTCATTTTGCTCTTCATCTTACCTTATTGCATATATTTTATTAAAGAGTTGTGTTCAATTTGGGCAATAAACTGAACATAGTGGCAACAGGCTTTTCTTTGGGAACAAAATTAGAAACATATACAAACTTATTTCTTTAAACAATGAATGGCATCCTATTGAGTCTGAGGGGGTAATTTCCAAAAAGATAAACTCTTACAACATAAATAGTGCTTTTCTCATCCCTGGAAGTCCCGGTGAACATTCATTTGTGATAGCCCTTTGATAATTTCTTATTCTTCAGAGTTCACCAAGCATAGCATACAGAAGAGTTAATGATTCTCACATAAAATATTCCCTCAAGCAATTTCTTTCCCTACTTAGGGTCCTGAGGTGGCATTTACAAATTCAGAGTATGCAGATAACTCCAGTGATGGGACATTCCCTTTTCTCTCATAAACATGCTCTCTATTGGCTTTAGCGTATTTAATTACTGATTTTTCATTTATTTGTTTGTTTTGCTTTTGGAAAACACTCCTTCAGCTGGGTGCACAGCTGTGTATACTTCCCCTAAAGCAGGAATTAGTTCATTTCCTTCCTTCATTGTTATATTGTTCCATTCTTCCCACCATCCTCCAGTAAATATAATAAAACACCTTCTGTAAGTAATGGGTTTACATGTCCCTTACTCCTGAAATCAGCCAAATTGGAGCTTGCTTAGCAGCAAAGAGTTTTTTATTTTAAAATATTAAGGCAATCCTGTAGTTCTAACAAAAGCTAGTCAGTAGAAAAGGGAGTGAGTTGGGGCTAACATTAGTTGAATGCCATTTGTTTCAACAAGAAAAAAGACTTGAGTCCCCACTAAGTAAAATCTTTATGCTAATCTCCATAGGAGATATAAAGACGATTAAGACCCAGTAACTGCCTGGAGGGGCTTAAAAGAAGAGCAGAGGAAAGTGCTGTGGGCTTACCTGGGAAAATCTTGTAGAGGAGGTGACATTTGCCCTGGGCTTGGAAGAATAGTCAGGACTTCATGGGTCAGGGTAAGAAAGGAGAGGATTCAAGGTGAACACGGTGGCGGGAGCTAAAGAAGGGGAGGTGGGGGAGTTGTACAGATGTCTAAGGACCATAAGAAATGTGGGCCAGAGCGGGAGGGTGCACAGTACCTTCGTAAGCCTCAGTTTCACCTCTGCAAAATAAAGATCTCAGTACCCACCATCAAAAGGGATTGAGCTGATGAATGAAGAGTAAGTGGGAAGTTGCAGACTCAGCAGGGAAGTGGGTGGTGAAGAAAGGACATTTAAGACAGAGAAGTAAATTTCTGGATGCCTGAAGGGTCAGTTTGGGGAACTGAGTGGTTTGGTGTTTCCAGATCCTAAGGCATGTGGGGGAAAGCAAGTGGTGGGAAATGAGCTGGAGGTGAGGGTGTCCTGTAGATGGAGATAGAAGTTAATCTCTTAGGTTTGGATTTATTCAGGTGGTTAAAACCTTATAATAGCAAGTATTATAACTAGTCCCCAGTTCCTGACATGGAGATTCTAAAACTCTTGGTATTTCCTGAGTGATAGGAGGAACTTTAGTATTTATAACAAGATCCTTTCACCGAGTTAATGCTAATAAGGTGACTCTTGGTAGGCCTCTAGATGCTTCAGGGTAGAGGATGGTTGCCAGAGGAACCAACCACGTGATTAGAGGGTTAGAATTCAGTCCCATTCCTCGAACTCTGGGGAAGGGAGAGGAACATTGAGATCGATGTCAGTTGTCAATGGCCAATGATTTAATCATTCATGGCTATGTAATGGAAATTCCAATTCAAAAAAAACCACTAAATGATAGTATTTGGAGAACTTCTGGGCTGGTGAACACATCGAGGTGCCAGGAGGGTGACGTGCCAGAGAGTGTGGAAGCTCCACACCCTCCTCCATTTACCCTTTGTCTCTTTCATTTGACTGTTCCTGAGATGTAGCCTTTATAATACACTGGTAATAGTAAGTGAACTGCTTTCCTGAGTTCTGTGAGCCAAACCAGCAAATTAACAAACCTGAAGAGGGAATCACCTATACATATCTCATTTCCACATAAGGGCACATTTTGAGGTTCCGAGACAGCGTATTAAAAAGCAGAGATATCACTTTGCCGCCAAAGATTTGATACTTTCAAATTGTGGTGGAGAAGACTCTTGAGAGTCCCTTGGACAACAAGAAAATTAAACCAGTCCATCCTAAAGGAAATCAGCCCTGAATATTTATTGGAAGGACTGATGCTGAAGCTGAAGCTCCAATACTTTGGCCACCTGATGTGAAGAGCTGACTCACTGGAAAAGACCCTGATAGTGGGAAAGACTGAAAGCAGGAGAAGAAGGGGATGACAGAGGATGAGATGGTTGGATGGCATCACTGACTCAATGGACGTGAGTTTGAGCAAACTGGGAGATAGTGAAAGACAGGGAAGCCTGGTGTGCTGAAGTTCATGGGGTCACAAAGAGTCAGAAATGACTGAGTAAGACTGAACAACTAAGGTTCCCGGTGGATATGAATTTTGGAGGGGAGGCTATTCGACTCACTATATAAATATAACATTTTAGTATTGATCATAACTGTTATAAAATTTTATATTATTGAATACATACAGATAATATTTGTTAATGTAAATCAATAACATCTCTTTAAGATTGAACTTAGTCTTATTTTCAGTGTTGGCTCTCAATAGATCATCTGCTGAATGAGTAGTTTAATTGACTGAGTGTATCAAGATCTCTGTCACCCCCAGATTTCATCCAGTGGTTCACACAAGGTGGAATCCATGGGTTGACAGCTAAGGTCAGCATTAAAAACAATAGCAGAAAATACAAAATGCAGAACAAAACAACTAATACATCAATCAAAAGAAAAAAATCTCCAACAACTACAGTAGACTTCAAGCAATAAAGGAGCATTCTTATAGGGTTGTGAAGAAACCAAATTGTATTTCAATATTCAAGGATTATGAGATTATGAGTGACTCTTTTGTGTTCTTTAGAGACGTGTAGTCAGATGATATTCCTAATGTAATAACTTGAAAAATTTAGATCTCCAAGCATGATGCTTTCATCACATCTGGAGAAAGTCAGAACTATTAAATAAAATACTTTGTCATCTGATAGAAGCAAACTGGTGAGGCTTGCTTTGCATGTTATGACCATGCCAATTTCAAGTGAGAACACCTAAAACATTACTATTAACCTAACCACCAATTAGAAAACCTACACATGAAAGTAAATTGCAGCTCACTAGTTGAAACCCTCAATTACTAATTGCAGTGTTAAAATCAAGGTAGGTAAGATGGTGAATGTGCTTAGGAGGTGGGTACTAGGGGGGTGGGGTACTAACTGAGAATTCTTGTAAAAGTGAGGTTGAGAGAGCAACATGGGGGACTTTTTTTTATTCAAAAGGGAAAAGCAATAAGAATCTAAGAATCTAGAAGGGGAACTTCTCACCCATTCCCCACCTTTAACCAATGAGGAAGATGGGCTTGGAGGATCTGATTTGAACAGATTTCCTGACTCTGGATTCACTTTTCACCACACTGTCCTTTATAAGCAAGAGGAGTTACCAAGTCAAACCAAATAGACAATGAAAATATAAAGAAACCAGCCATGAAAATACCCTGCTGCCAAAATTTCAGCAAATGGCTTAGAGAAATATTAAGTGGTGTGTGTGAATGTGTGTGTGAGTGTATTTGAGAGAGAATGTATACATACTTAACATAGTTTCAATTTTTAATAAATAGTATTCAAATGTTTAGATACATAGCATGCATGTAAGAAAAAATAGAACTGTTAACTATTGACTCATCAAACAAAATCTGTGTGACACAATTTACTTATTCTTAAGGTTCTGGAGAGCAGTGTACATATTTTGATATTTGGGCTCAACAAATGCCACATAAAATCAGAACTCCACTCGAAATTTGTCTGAATGAAATGGTATGACAAATTGCCTCTTTACTTTCAATAGAAACACTGTAAAACTGGTTCCCAACCTTTTTGACACCAGGGAAGACAGTTTTTCCATGGACCAGAGTGTGTGTTGGGGGGGTGGGGGCTGGTTTCAGGATGATTCAAGTGCATTGCATTTATTGTGTACTTTATTTCAATTATTATTACATCAGTTATACCTCAGTTAATCAGGCATTAGATTCCAGAGCCTGGGGACCCCTGCTATAAAACATAGGTTGATTTGAACACCAGGTCGTGTGAAAATGGATCTCCTGCAGTCATGGACAACAAAGCGTTCTGTTAAAGACACCAGTAAAAAAGGAGCAACCACGCTTGGGTATCAGATTCAATGATCACTTAAATGTCAACTTTTTGATGACCATCTTTACTGGGCTAACCCAGAAGGTAAGCGCTGCAAAAGCAGGACCCCACTGCTTACGATGGAGTCTGGTACAGAACAAGTGCTTAAGTGTGTTTGTTAAATTGACTTCTCAAATCTCTGTCTCTTGCACAAACCAGTTTAACCAGCTTCAGACCTAATTTTCCAACCATATCTTCTGAAGACCTCAACATGCACATTTGTCTCACATTTCAAAGTGAACATGACCTCACACCAAAATGCATTCATTATTTTTCCTCCAGTGTTGTTTTCTTTGTGTTCCTTAGATTGGCATCACTGTCATATGATACCAAGTCCAGATAAATCAGCCTTATAAGTATCTCCAGACATCTCTTTCTCACTATCCTTTCTGAGCTAGTTTAAGTAATTATAATCTTTTAATTTTTAGAATTGCTGCCAATCTTACTACTGTCTCCAAAACCCTCAAAAATATTTTTTCCCCTAAAACACAAATCAATCACAATCGCTTGCAAGAAAGAATCTAAATTCCATAGTATCTACAAAGGTTTCCTCTGTGCTACTCCTCCAGCCTGATTTATCAATACCTCTAAAACCCTAAACTTGTCATTCAGAACTACAATTCCCAGACCATTCCAGATGCTCTCACATCCCTGGAAGCTTATTCTCTCTGCCTAGAAAGCACTCCTCACTCCTAATTATCCTCTCCTTTGGCAGATCCCTATTTGTCCTTCAAAATTCAAGTCCTTTCAAGCCTCTGACCATCACTCTTCAATACTGTACGGTTTTCCTCTTTCACAGATTCTCTGATTTCCACTGAGTTTTTACCACGTTGCTGAGCACTTTCAAGGTAAAGACTTTTCTCTTTTTAGTCTTTCAGCAAGCAACAGTACCTCTTCTTCTTCTTCTTCTTTTTGTTGTTGTTAAGTGAATGAAGGAATAAATGCTAAAGAGCATCTGCTGCTGCTGCTGCTAAGTCGCTTCAGTCGTGTCCGACTCCTTCCGACCCCATAGACGGCAGCCCACAGGCTACTCCTTCCCTGGGATTCTCCAGGCAAGAATACTGGAGTGGGTTGCCAATTCCTTCTCCAATGCACGCTAAGTCGCTTCAGTCACGTCCGACTCTGTGAGACCCCATGGACAGCAGCCCACCAGGCTCCTCTGTCCACAGGATTCTCCAGGAAAGAATACTGGAGTGGGTTGCCATTTCCTTCTCCAGCTAAAGAGCCTCATTCCTGGTCAATTCCACTCTTTACAGATGGGAAACTGAGACCCAGAAAGGCGACATAATTTGACAAAATAAAGCTGAAAGAAAGGGCCTGGCCTTACAGGCTTTCGTCTCTGACTTTATCCCCATATTAACAAGTCATGTTTAGTGATCAGAGACCTATCTTTTATTACATTCAAGACCAGTCTCCACTTTACCTCAACCCTCCTATCTCTCATTGTGCTGCGGTCAAATCCTTCTCCCTCCTCCCCCACACCCTATGGTGTTTCCCGAAGGAACAGCCAACATCCTCTTTCTGCTTTCAGTTGCGGCCCGGAACTGCAGGGTTTCTCTCCCTCTCCCCACGCCCCTCACAAGGATGACAGTTTGTATCCGGAAACGACAGCGCCCTCAATACAGTGAAATTTCGGTTGGATTTAGGATTGGGAGGGGCTCTTAACAGATCAGGATAAAACTCAGGGCAACTCTGAGCAACACTCCAGGATGCTTCGAGAAGGGACTGATTCACCTCTCCTGCTAATCTGGACAAATAGGGTTTATTGTTGTCGCTGAGGGGCCAGATGAAAGGACGTGCCCTGTGACCAAGCCATTTTCTGTGCAAAGAGCGACTTGGCCGCCGGACTTGTCTGACCCTAGGCAGAGGAAGGAGACTAGTCCCTTGATCCAGACGCACGCGGGTCTCGTGCTCCCTAGAGGCCTGGAGGCGGGGCGGGGCTTCCAGCCACGCCCCCTCTCCGCCTCCTTCGAAACGGGCCGTGGCGATTGGTTCCTTCGAAACGGGCCGCGGCGAACCCTGAGCCTGAGGCAGCCGCGGCGGCGGTTGGGCAGGGGCGTGCCGGCCAGGCACAGATTGAGCGAGATGTTCAAGCAGGGAGAAGTGACCCTCCTGCGCCTGTGCGGGTGAGTACTTCTTTGTTTGCCGTTCTCTTTTCCTCGCGAACTCTTACTCGGCTTCTTGGGGCTGCGGCGCCTCAACTGGCACTGGAAGAGGCCTCGCGCTCAGCCCACTCAAAAGGTTGGTTCAGTAGGGGCTCCGAGCTGCGGGATTCAAGTTGATGTGCGATTGGTCCGCTGCGAGTGTCGCGTGCGCTGATTGGTCCCTGGGGCTGTCAAGATGAAGCAAGTCCCTG
This sequence comes from Moschus berezovskii, assembly GCF_049115385.1. Classification (NCBI taxonomy): domain Eukaryota; kingdom Metazoa; phylum Chordata; class Mammalia; order Artiodactyla; family Moschidae; genus Moschus; species Moschus berezovskii. Next base: position 69,110,145 of record NC_142465.1, read on the forward strand.
CCTTCTCCTGCCCACCCAGGTTTGGTGCAGGGGTCACAGGTGTGCTGGGGCGGCAGGTGTGCTAGGCGGGGGATGAGGTAATCACTTGCTGCCCCTCAGCTTTAGAATCCAGGAAGAGATCAGAGTCTGAAATTTAGCCTCTCCAGAGGCACCTTTGTTTCCAAGCACCTAGCTCATATAGGGTCACTTAATTCCTCGGTGTCACCCCTGGGAAGAACTGAGGTAGTCACTGACCTTGGAAGGGAAATTGCAGATAGTTATTTTGCCATCTGGCAGAGGGAAAAGTTTGTTCTCTGTTCCCTCCGGTCCACGCAAGGGTCATGTCGCCGAGATGAACGGAAAGAGGGAACGTACCTCAAGGCTGTGAGCGCTGCTTTGCCCACCCGCACGTCTCGGTTTGAAGGGTGCGTTGCGGGAAGTTTTGTAGATTGCCTTGGAAGTCGAAGGAAAATTTTAGAGCCTGTGCTTGCCATTCAGTCGCTCCTGGTTCCTAACTAATCTCTTCGAACCGCGGGATTGAGGCTTACTGATTTAGAGTGCTTCGTGGAACGTCTGTTAGAGAAGCTGGTCAGTCCTTATTAAGAGAAGAGATGTTTCTTTGCCGGCCCAGGCTAGGTCAGAGTTTGCGTGTAGCTTCGTTTGTGTGAAGAGTATTAATACCTACTCTCTCAGAAGAAATGCATGTTGTGAACTGCTGTCTGATGTCCTCAATTGGCACTTAAATAATTAGGAATTGGCATTCTCGCCACCTCAGATTCCCTCTAGGAGGAGATTGGAATGGATTTGAATGAAGAAGTGGAAACTGGTGGTAGTCGTCTGGTGTAGGTCCTGATACGTGTCTGTCTGACTCATTTATTTCAAAACCTCATTAAAAACCAACGGACTTTGCATGGTAGGTGTGTCTGCTATTTCCACATTAATGAATTATAAGTAATATTTCTTTTTATGTGTTTCTAAGTGTGGGGGCTCTGAAGTCACATTTTACTATGTGTGTGACCTTAGGCAAGTTATTTAATCTTTCTAAGTCTATATTGCCTACTGTGTAAACAAAGGTTAATAATAAATAGTTGCTACCTTATTGCTGTGATGGTTGTGAAGATCAAATGAAATAATCCCTATAACTAGTTTAGTTCGTTGCCTGACACATAACTAGCATTATTTCTGTGCTGCTGGGCAGAGAGGAGCAAAAGGTGAAGGCAGTGCCAGAGGTAGTGGTATTAACATTTATCATTCATTGGTTTGTACAAGTAAAGTACTCATTACTGTTTATCAGTATGAGATGGTTGGATGGCATCACTGACTCAATGGACGTGAGTTTGAGCAAACTTAGGGAGACAGTGAAGGACAGGGAAGCCTGACTGGCTGCAGTCCATGGGGTCGCAAAGAGATGGACATGACTGAGGGACTGAGCAACAACGACAACTGTTTATCAAACGCATTATTACCTAGCTTGTATAAGGTAGATGCTTTACTTATATATTGTTAAACCTGTTAGTAATCCTGCAGTGTCATTGGTGTTTTCTCCATTTTATAGATGAGGAAACTGAAGCTCAGAGAAAGAAATTGAGCTACTGAGGTTCACCCAGAATTCAGTCTAGACTGTCTCACTCCAATGTCCAACCTCTTTTTTTAATCACACTACTCTTGCATTTATATACCCAGAATTAAGCTTCTTTGCACAAAGTTGTTTGTATGGCCCAGGTTCATTTTTCCCATGGGTTTCGGTTTATTTTGACTACTTTATTAAGAAATAGTGGTAAGTAATTTGTGATGGTAAATCAAAGTATATGGTAAAGAAATAATGTCAACAGTATACTGCTATTACTAAAAAACTAAATGAGTCCAATATGTTTGGAGATTGATCAGTTCAAAAGTAATGTTTCCTAATTTATATATCCCCATTCAGTTTTTGCGTATTTACTGTACTTTTTACTAAGCAGCACTCTTCCCACCCCCCACCCCCGTCAATTTCAATTAAAGTTTGGAGATAATGAAAGTTCAGTTATTTCAGTAATTGTTTTTCAAGCTGACTGTTGTGAGGAAAGTAAGGGGTTAAGGTTAATGCATACTGTTATATTTTACTTTCTTACAGTAAATTGGCTGTATATGTTTATGTGTGTGTGTGTTTTACTTTCTTCCTATTATTTGTTTCTCCCTCTACTTTGTTATTTTTAAATCTTTAATGAAACTTGCAGTGTACATAGTATTTGAGAGAATAGGAAACTTGAGTCTGTCAGTCAGTTGTCTCACTTTGAATTTCCCTATTTTAATTGAAATGTAACCACCATAGAGAAATGCCTCAGAAGTAATGTTTACAAGATGCAGGCAATAATTATAATTGTTATCTCTTCAGTGTTTCTCCTTCTAAAAACTCAAAAAGTTTTCTCAGTACACTGTTACAAAATAGGGGTTTTAACAGAAAGTTGCTATGTATCTGTGTCAATGAATTACCAATTTTCAAAGAACTAGAATGTAATGAAATGTAGCAGATACACTAAATGCAGTTTCATTTTTACTGCTGAAAGGGTCTTTTACAATATTATGACCATCAGTCATAGGTTAGATATTGCTGAAGTGCTGACTGGTAGAGATTTCTGCCTTCTCTCACAAAAACAAACTTTTCTGTAAGAAAGTATAATCTATGGTGAAGGGCTCACTTTACATAGAATTTTAAACACCGTGACTTTTGTTTTCCTTTGATGGATGACTTGTTAATGGTTTTGATTGCCAAAATAAAATTTGCTGTTGAAAAAATTACTTAACTTTGTTCAGGAATTTGTTTCTTTCACCCTCACACAGTTTAGAAAACACTGTGACCAGAGTAACATAATTAAATACTGTCCTGCAGATTGCTTTTGGTTGCATGACATATAATGGACATCTTTTCATATCAATACATACAGTTCTTATTCTTTCAAGTGGACGAATGAATCCACTGTATGAATGTCCTGTATGTTATTTTAGAGGTTTCCTGATTTAATGTTGTTTTTACATTTCTTTATGTTAGTGTATATGTATGTTTTCCATTGTATACATATGCCTGCAATGTGGGAGACCTGGATTCTATCCCTGGGTCGGAAAGATCCCCTGTAGAAGGAGATGGCAACCCACTCCAGTATTCTTGCCTGGAAAATCCCATGGATGGAGGGATCTGGCAGTCCATGGGATTGCAAAGGGTCAGACACGACTGAGCAACTTCACGTTTCACTTTCATGTTTTCCATCAATTCTTTTAGTCTATCATATATAAAGGCAAACTGATTTTAAGTTTTTTGTTTTAAACATTTCTTGGCTCCTTCCTCTCAAAGCCAACTGTGTGACAATCTCTCTCCACCTCTATTCTCACATTCCCTTCTCTGGCTCTGACCTTTCTGCCTCCCACTTATAAGAATTTTTGTTATTACAATGGGCTCACCAGGATAACCTCTCATTTTCTTTGGCCCATAATTTACTCAATCAGCGGGGTCCATTTTGCTCATGGAAACAGTATATTCACAGGTTTGGCAGTTATTACATAGATGTCTTTGGGGTTCATTATCCCGTCTACTGCAAATGGAGTTTATTTAAAAGATGTAATAAAAAGTATCCAGTAGGACAGCCATATGAATTCCTGAGTAGTATATTGACCCCAGAGTCCTTGCCTGTTGGCACAGCTCTTCTGTCTTGTCTTGTTCATTTGGATCCTCTGCTAAATGTACACCAGATATAGTCTTTTTTTTTTTTCCAGTGATTTTATATCAGGTAGCTCACTTGACCTGCTGGTACCTTGACTAGTAACTACTTCACATATTTCTCCTCGGACATGTGTGATGGGAGGCAAGATTATTTATCAATTCAGGTCCCATAATAAACAAAAATGAAAAATAATAAATAATACCCCCAAAAGTTTCCTGTTAGATACTTGTTTGCTGTGTATCAGTTTCCAAAACTTGCACCACATTTTACCTATCTGGTTTTTCCTAGAGATGTTCACACATCCATCTTCCACCACAAGTGTTTTCCTAAACTTTCAGCTTGAATACTTCTCTTAACACTACTTCCAATAGCAATCCTGTAATAGACTTGCTTCCCTGGTGGCTCACATGGTAAAGAATCTGCCTATAGTACAGGAGACCCAGGTTCAATCCCCAGGGGAATGGAAGATCCCCTGGAGAAGGAAATGGCTGCCAACTCCAGTTCTTGCCTGGAGAATTCCAAGGACAGAATTCAGTCCATAGGGTCGCAATTTGGTCAAGCAGTGTACAGAACTAATGAAGAAATAGTATAAAGCACTGTATAAATAAGGAATTGGGAGAAATGCTAGGTGAATTCAAGAGCTACAGATATAAGCAGAATTAATTTAGGTCAATCAGGAAGGGCTCCTGGGAGAAGGTAAATCAGAAGAGTTGTAAACCTGGAATAATCTAGATGAGGATTCTGTCCCTCTTGTTGACTCTTTCTCTCCTGTCTAAATGTTGGATTTTCTCAGGACTTGTTCTAGGCCCTAATCACTGCTTTCTCCATTTCTTTCTCCAGAAAGGTCTCATTCTTTCTAGTGGCTTTATCTCCCAGGGATTGCTGACAATTTCTATCTCCTCCCAAACTTTCTTCTCAGCTCTAGATTTCCAACTGCTAAAATGACATTTTGCTTGAATGTCATTAAAGACTTCTCAAATTAAACATGACAAAATCACAGTGCCATCTCTGCTGGGTTCCCTGCTTCAGTCTGTTCAGATGCCCATCATCCTCATCTCACTAAACACTGCCATCATCTATTTGCTCAGTTGCTTAAACCAGAAAACCTGGAGTCGTTCCTGATAATTCACTCTGCCCTGACATCTTTGCCTTCACCCTCCATCTCTAACCATTATCAAGTCTTGATTCTTAACTCCAAAATAGATGTTGGATCCATCCACTTCTCTCTGGTTGAGACATTGTCAGCATCCCTGCTCAGTCACCATCATTTGTCGCTGAACTGCTGCAGCGGGTCCACTCCTCTTCCCCTTCCAGGCTGCTCTCCATCTCATCTCCTATGTGCTCAGTTTCCTTTGCTCTCCCTGTTTCCACTCCTCTCTGCTTCTCCTTCTCTCATTGAAGCCACTGATTCTTATCCCCACAGCTCTACCCACTTGTCCTGTTTCCTTCCCCCTTTTCTCTGTTAAACCCATCACTATTTTGCTCCCATGTCTCCCACCCCCGCTGCGGGAGATCTATTAAAACTATGAATTACATTATGTCTTTCTTTTGGTTAAAACTCTTCCGTGGCTTCCTACTGCACTTAGAATAAAATCTAATTTCCACAACTTGGTTTTGTGTGGTGGGGCTACTGCCTAACTTTGCAGCCCTATCCTAAGGCACACATGCTGCACGCTTCGGTCATACTGGGTTCTTTCAGTCCTCAGAACACACCAAATGCTCTCTGTTCAGAGTCTTTGTACAAGTATTCTCCATGTATAGAACTTTTCCTCTTCTCTCTCCCTGGCTGATTCCCACCATTCTTCAAGTTCATGTTTTCCTCTGGCAAAACATTCCTATATCACTAAGTCTAAGTCTTTAAAGTAGGCCTCTGCTGTTCTCTCTCTGTTCTTTCCTCCAAAGCAATTATCATGATTTAACATTGTATATTCATCTGTGTATTCACTAATGTATCAAAAGGCAAAATGATAGGATACTGAATGAGGAATTCCCCAGGTCGGTAGGTGCCCAGTATGCTGCTGGAGATCAGTGGAGAAATAACTCCAGAAAGAATGAAGGGATGGAGCCAAAGCAAAACAAATATCCAGTTGTGGATGTGACTGGTGATAGAAGCAAGGTACGATGATGTAAAGAGCAATATTGCATAGGAACCTGGAATGTTAGGTCCATGAATCAAGGCAAATTGGAAGTGGTCAAACAGGAGATGGCAAGAGTGAACATAGGCATTCTAGGAATCAGTGAACTAAAATGGACTGGAATGGGTGAATTTAACTCAGATGACCATTGTATCTACAACTGTGGGCAGGAATCCCTTAGAAGAAATGGAGTAGCCATCATGGTCAACAAAAGAGTCCGAAATGCAGTACTTGGATACAATCTTTAAAATGACAGAATGATTTCTGTTCATTTACAAGGCAAACCATTCAGTATTACAGTAATCCAAGCCTATGCCCCAACAAGTAACGCTGAAGAAGCCGAAGTTGAACGGTTCTATGAAGACCTACAAGACCTTTTAGAACTAACACCCAAGAAAGATGTCCTTTTCATTATAGGGGACTGGAATGCAAAACTAGGAAGTCAAGAAACTCCTGAGGTAACAGGCATATTTGGCCTTGGAGCACGGAATGAAGCAGGGCAAAGGCGAATAGAGTTTTGCCAAAAGAACGCACTGGTCATAGCAAACACCCTCTTCCAACAACACAAGAAGACTCTACACATGAGTCAACACTGAAATCAGATTGATTATATTCTTTGCAGCCAAAGATGGAGAAGCTCTATGCAGTTAGCAAAAACAAGACCAGGAGCTGACTGTGGCTCAGATCATGAACTCCTTATTGCCAAATTCAGACTGAAATTGAAGAAAGTAGGGAAAACCACTAGACCATTCAGATATGACCTAAATCCAATCCCTTATGATTACATGGTGGAAGTGAGAAATAGATTTAAGGGACTAGATCTGATAGATAGAGTGCCTGATGAACTATGGACAGAGGTTCGTGACATTGTACAGGAGACAGGGACCAAGACCATCCCCATGAAAAAGAAATGCAAAAAAGCAAAATGGCTGTCTGAAGAGGCTTTACAAATAGCTGTGAAAAGAAGAGAAGTGAAAAGCAAAGGAGAAAAGGAAAGATATAAGCATCTGAATGCAGAGTTCCAAAGAATAGCAAGGAGAGATAAGAAAGCCTTCCTCAGCGATCGATGCAAAGAAATAGAGGAAAACAACAGAATAGGAAAAACAAGAGATCTCTTCAAGAAAATTAGAGATACCAAGGGAACATTTCGTGTAAAGATGGGCTCGATAAAGGACAGAAATGGTGTGGACCTAACAGAAGCAGAAGATATTAAGAAGAGGTGGCAAGAATACACAGAACTGTACAAAAAAGATCTTCATGACCAAGATAATCACGATGGCATGATCACTGACCTAGAGCCAGTCATCTTGGAATGTGAAGTCAAGTGGGCCTTAGAGAGCATCACTACGAACAAAGCTAGTGGAGGTGATGGAATTCCAATTGAGCTATTTCAAATCCTGAAAGATGATGCTGTGAAAGTGCTGTATTCAGTATGCCAGCAAATTTGGAAAACTCAGCAGTGGCCACAGGACTGGAAAAGGTCAGTCTTCGTTCCAATCCCAAAGAAAGGCAATGCCAAAGAATGCTCAAACTACTGCACAATTGCACTCATCTCACACTCTAGTAAAGTCATGCTCAAAATTCTTCAAGCCAGGCTTCAGCAATATGTGAACCGTGAACTCCCAGATGTTCAAGCAGGTTTTAGAAAAGGCAGAGGCACCAGAGATCAAATTGCCAACATCCGCTAGATCATGGAGAAAGCAAGAGAGTTCCAGAAAAACATCTATTTCTGCTTCATTGACTATGCCAAAGCCTTTGACTGTGTGGATCACAATAAACTGTGGAACATTCTGAAAGAGATGGGAATACCAGACCACCTGACCTGCCTCTTGAGAAGCCTGTATGCAGGTAAGGAAGCAACAGTTAGAACTGGCCATGGAACAACAGACTGGTTCCAAATAGGAAAAGGAGTAGGTCAAGGTTGTATATTGTCACCCTGCTTATTTAACTTATATGCAGAGTACATCATGAGGAACGCTGGGCTGGAAGATGTACAAGCTGGAATCAAGATTGCCGGGAGAAATATCAATAACCTCAGATATGCAGATGACACCACCCTTACGGCAGAAAGTGAAGAGGAACTCAAAAGCCTCTTGATGAAAGTGAAAGAAGAGAGTGAAAAGGTTGGCTTGAAGCTCAACATTCAGAAAACAAAGATCATGGCATCTGGTCCCATAACTTAATGGGAAATAGATGGGAAAAGAGTGGAAACAGTGTTAGACTTTATTTTTTGGGGCTCCAAAATCACTGCGGATACCGATTGCAGCCATGAAATTAAAAGACGCTTACTCCTTGGAAAGGAAAGTTATGACCAACCTAGATAACATATTAAAAAGCAGAGACATTACTTTGCCAACCAAGGTCCGTCTAGTCAAGGCTATGGTTTTTCCCGTGGTCATATATGGATGTGAGAGCTGGACTGTGAAGAAAGCTGATCGCCGAAAAATTGATACTTTTGAACTGTGGTGCTGGAGAAGACTCTTGAGAGTCCCTTGGACTGCAAGGTGATCCATCAGTCCATTCTAAAGGAGATCAATCCTGGGTGTTCATTGGAAGGGCTGATGATAAAGCTGAAACTCCAATACTTTGGCCACCTCATGCGAAGAGTTGACTCACTGGAAAAGACTGTGATGCTGGAAGGGATTGGGGGTGGGAGGAGATGGGGACGGCAGAGAATGAGATGGCTGGATGGCATCACTGTCTCGATGGACATGAGTTTGAGTGAACTCCGGGAGTTGGTGATGGACAGGGAGTCCTGGCGTGCTGTGATTCATGGGGTCGCCAAGAGTCGGTCACAACTGAGCGACTGAACTGAACTGATTCACTAATGTACACAAATGAATGTAGTGGTCCATGAGAGCATCACATCTGTTATGCTCATCACTGCATCTCTTGCCTGGGGTGCCTAGTTTAATAAGGGGTGTGAAAAAATACTTGTCAGAAAAATGAAGTAATGGACACTGCTTGGATGAACATGTAGTCTGAATAGTGATAGAGCCACAGAAACGAGCAAAACTGGTAGAGAGGATGCTGAGGAGACAGCTTGAGTGTAGCAAAGAGCCTCTTTGTGACACATCTGAAGACTTACTCTAGCAATGGACTTGTATGTCAGAAATCCATATATAAGTATATTCCCAATTAGGTTGTTGGTATTTTAGAGTTTTTAATGTTCATTTATGGGCTTCCCTTGTGGCTCAGCTGGTAAAGAATCTGCCTGCAATGTGGGAGACCTGGGTTCAATCCCTGGGTTGGGATAATCCCCTGGAGAAGGGAAGGACTACCCACTCCAGTATTCTGGCCTGGAGAATTCCATAGACTGTATACAGTCCGTGGGTCACGAAGAGTCGTTCATTTATAACCATATTACAATATGTTGTAAATTTTTTATGTTAGAAAAAAGAAGCTTTCCAAATTACATTTAATGATTTCTCAGTATTAGTTTTGTTGTCTCTTTCTAATTTGATGAATTATGTTAAGTGCACTGTAATTATGTTTCATCATGGTATCATCACAACAACTCACTTGTTAAGTGCTAGGTATGTGTCAGGTACTTTATTTGCATCACCTCATTTAATCTTTACATGAAGCAGACAAGGGAGGTGGTGGTATCCCATTTACAAATGAGAACATGGATTCAGAGAAGTTAACTACCCCGAAGTGAAAAAAGAAAGTGAAGTCACTTTGTCATGTCCAACTTTTTGCGACCCTATGGACAGTAGCCTACCAGGCTCCTCCATCCATGGGATTTTCCAGGCAAGAGTAATGGAGTGGGTTACCATTTTCTTCTCCAGGGGATCTTCCCAACCCAGGGATTGAACCCAGGTCTCCCACATTGCAGGCAGACACTTTACTGTCTGAGTCACCAGGGAAGCTAACTAACTATCCCAAGATTATCTGAAATTCAAACCAGATGGGTCTGCTACTTTCTGCCACCCCAATGGTGCCTTTATAGTGACTTATTTTTTACATTAAAAAACATGAACTCTGTTCGGTATGGATTCAGTCGCTAAGTCCTGTCTGACTCAATGCAACACCATGGACTGCAGAACGCAAGGCTCCGCTGTCCTCTACTATCTTGGAGTTTGTTTAGATTCAAGTCCATTGAGTTAGTGGTGCTATCTAACCATCTCATCCTCTGCCTTCTCCAAAAGGATCCCTTCTCCTTTTGCCTTCAGTCTTCCACAGCCTCAGGGTCTTTTCCAATGTGTTGGCTCTTCGCATAAGGTGGTCAAAGTATTGGAGCTTCAGCTTGAGCATTAGTCCTTCCAATGAATATTCAGGGTTGAGTTCCTTTAGGATTGACTGGTTTGATCTCCTTGCTGTCCAAGGGACTCTCAAAATCTTCTCCAGCGCCATAATTCGAAAGCATCAATTCTTTGGCACTCAGCCTTCTTTTTGGTCCAGCTCTCACATCCATACATGACTACTGGAAAAATTGTAGCTTTGACTATATGGACCTTTGTCAGCAAAGTGATGTCTCTGCTTTTTAATACACCATCTAGGTTTGTCATAATTTTCCTTCCAAGGAGCAAGTGTCTTTTAATTTCATGGCTGCAGTCTCCATCTACAGTGATTTTGGAGCCCAAGAAAATAAAATCTGTCACTTTTTCCACTTTTTCCCCTATTTGCCATGAATCAATGCGACCAGATGCCATGACCTTAGTTTTTTTAGTGTTGTGTTTCAAGTCAACTTTTTCACCCTCTTCCTTTGCCCTCATCAAGAGGTTCTTTAGTTCCTCCTCACTTTCTGCTATTAGAGTAGTATCATCTGTATATCTGAGGTTATTCCACCCAGCAACCTTGATTCCAACTTGTGGTTTATCCAGCTTGGCATTTCACATGATGTACTCTGCATATAGATTAAATAAGCAGGGTGACAGGGTATATTGTGGAGTACTGTTGTACTCCTTTCCCAGTTTTGAGCTAGTCAGTTGTTCCATGTCCAATTCTAACTGTTGCTTCTTGACCCACATACAGATTTCTCAGGAGACAGGTAAGGTATTCTGGCACTCCCATCCCTTGTTGTGCATGGTCAAAGGCTTTAGTGTAGTTAATGAAGCAGAAGTAGATGTTTTTCTGGAATTCCTTTGCTTTTCCCATGATTAAAAAAAATGTTGGCAATTTGATCTCTGGTTCCTCTGCCTCTTTGGAACCCAGCTTGTATGTATCCAAGTTCTCAGTTCACATACTGCTGAAGCCTCTAGCATGAGGGATTTTTTTTTTTTTAAGACAAAATTTCACAAAAGTCTTCATTTTTCTTGCTACGGAAGAATTCAGAGGCGCTACTATTTCCTTCTCATAATAAAGCAATTCTCAGCAATCAAGTCATATATATTTTTAATGACAAAATGGTTAGTGTTAACCCTATGTGATCAGAAAATAATTAAAGACTACAGGGTGGTAACTATCAGAAATAATACTGGACAGAGGATTACTAACAGAGCAATTTTCAATAGAAAACTGAGCATTTCCCTTGGGAAATAAATTTAATATTCTATTATTAAGCAACTGGGGCAAAAAAGATTAGATTTTCTGTAACTGCGATTGAACAGGATTAGAAAGGCTGCATGGGGATGAAGTTTTTTTGATGATTTTATGATGACAACTACCACCTTCTAGCTAGTTTAGCTCTCCGAAGAAAATGTTCAATCAAAAGGCTAAATCATACAAAGCACTTAACATTTTCAAACAGTTGCCTAATAAACTTTTAAAAGAGATTATCCAAAGCAGTGGATTATTTTTATCAAATATTTGAACAAGCCACACTCAGAAACACTACAATGGAGCAGCTTACTGGTTTATCTGGTTCTCTGCACTACTACAAAAATAGTCAGAAAGAGCTTGGTGTACTCAGGGTAAGGCTGACGGTTTACTTGCTGCAAGCCGTGTATCTTGCAGTTACATTCTCCCAGTTGATCACATTCCAAATGGCCTTCAGATAATCGGGCCTGACATTTTTATACTGAAGGTAATAAGCATGCTCCCACACGTCAGTCTCCAGCAGGGGGATAAGACGTGTTGTTCCTTGTAGGGGATCCTGGTTAGAACAAGCAGCAATCTGTAAGCGTCCCTGCACATTACTGAAGCCGAGCCAACCCCAACCGGAGCCTTGGTCACCAACAGATACAGCAGTCAGCTTTTCCTTAAATTTGGCAAAGGAACCAAAGTCACGTTTGATGGCTTACAGCAATTCCCCTTTGGGTTCTCCACCACCGTTAGGGCTCAGATTTGTCCAGAAGATGCTGTGATTGATATGGCCCCCACCGTTGAACTTTAACGCAGGCTGCAGAGCTATCTGAGCTGTAACATCACCCTTCTCCAGCGCCTCCCCGTACTTCTCGGCGACGTTGAGGTGGTTCACGTAGGCCGCGTGGTGCTTGCTGTGGGAAGTTGCATTATCTGCGCGTTGATGTGCGGCTCCAGGACGCCGTAGTCTTACGGCAGGTCGGGGAGGCTGTGCTTCTGCCGGGAGCCCAGCGCGCCCAGGGCCGGCACCAGTCTCCTGCTTGTGCTGCACGCCACCTGGGACAACATGGTGGATGCCGCCCGTGAGCCTCGGAGTTCGAGTCGCCGCGCCGTGCTGACCTGCGATGATCAGCATGAGGGATTTTGAGCATAACCTTGCTAGCATGTGAAATGAGCACAATTGTAGTTGGAACATTCTTTGGCATTGCCCTTCTTTGGGATTGGAATGAAAAGTGACCTTTTCCAATTCTGTGGCCACTGCTGAGTTTAACAGCTTTGTCTTTTAGGATTTGAAATAGCTCAGTGGAATTGTCACCTCCGCTAACTTTGTTCATAGTAATGCTTCCTAAGGCCCACTTGACTTCACATTCCAGGATGTCTGGCTCTAGGTGAGTGACCACACCATTTTGGTTATTTGGGCATTAAGACATTTTTTGTAGAGTTCTTCTGTGTATTCTTGCCACCTCTTCTTAATCTCTTTTGCTTCTGTTAGGTCCCTACTGTTTCTGCCCTTTATTATGTTCATCTTTCCATGAAATGTTCCCTTGATATCTCCAGTTTTCTTGAAGAGATTTCTAGTCTTTCCCATTCTATTGTTTTCCTCTGTTTCTTTGCATTGTTGATTTATATAGGTGTTTTTTTTTTTTAATGTTTCCCTACTGTTCTCTGAAACTTTGCATTCAGCTGGATTTATCTTTCCCTTTTCCCCTTGCCTTTAGTTTCTCTTCTTTCCTCAGCTATTTGTAAAGCCTCCTCAGACAACCACTTTGCTCCTTGAATTTCTTTTTCTTGGGGATAGTTATGGTCACTACCTTCTGTACAATGTAATGAACCTCTGTCCATAGGTCTTCAGGCACTCTGTCTACCAGATCTAATCCCTTGAATCTATTTGTCGCTTTCCCTGTATAATCATAAGGGATTTAATTTAAGTCATACCTGAATTAGTGGTCTAGTGGTTTTCCCTACTTTGTTCAGTTTAAGCCTGAATTTTGCAATGAGAAGCTCATGTTCTGAGCCACAGTCAACTCCAGGTCTTTTTTTATTTGCTGACTGTATAGAACTTCTCCATCTTCAGCTGCAAAAAATATAATTAATCTATTTTGGTATTGACTGTCTGGTGATGTCCATGTGTAGAGTCTTCTCTTGTGTTGTTGGAAAAGGGTGTTTGCTGTGACCAGTGTGTTCTCTTGACAAAACTGTTAGCCTTCATTTTGTACTCCAGAAAACCAAGCCTGTTATTCTGTGTACCTCTTGACTTCCTACTTTTGCATTTCAATCCCCTATGATGAAAAGGACATCTTTTTTTGGTGTTAGTTCTAGAAGGTTTTATAGTCTTAATAGAACCAATCAACTTTAGCTTCTTCAGCATCAGTGGTTGAAGCGTAGACTTTGATTACTATGATGTTGAATGGTTTGCCTTGAAAACGAACTGAGATCATTCTGTTATATTTGAGGTTGCACCCAAGTACTGCATTTTGGACTCTTTTATTGCCTATGAGGGCTAATCCATTTCTTCTAAGGGATTCTTGCCCACAATAGTAGATATAATGGTCATCTGAATTAAATTTGCCCATTCCTGTCTATTTTAGTTCCCTGATTCCTGAGATGTAAATGTTTAGTCTTACCATCTTGTATTTGACCACATCCAATTTACCTTGATTCATGGACCTAACTTTCCATGTTCCTGTGCTATATTGTTCTTTACAATATCAGATTTTACTTTCACCACCAGGCATATCCACTGAGCATATAATGAGCATATAATGCATATAAACTGAGCCTTGTTTCCACTTTGGCCCAACCACTTCATTCTTTCTGGAGCTATTAGTAATTGCCCTCTGGTCTTCCCCAGTAGTATATTGGACACCTTCCAACCTGGGGGCCTCATCTTCTGGTGTCATATCTTTTTGTCTTTTTATACTGTTTGTGAGGTTCTCGCGGCAAGAATACTGAAGTGGGTTACCATTTCCTCCTTCAGAGTACCATGATTTGTCAGAACTTTGCACTATGACCCGTCTGTCTTGGGTGGCCTTGCACGGCATGGCTCATAGTTTCGTTGAGTTACGCAAGCCCCTTCACCACGACAAGGCTGTGATCCATGAAGGGGATGGTATGAATACAGCATTTCTATTTTCTCTTCTAGGCAACTAAGAAATATTTAACTCAGAATTTTAAAACTGAGAAGATAGTTTTTTTTATTCCCCTGAACAAATCAGGATATTTTCTTTAACTATTTTTCTAAATGAAGCATTAAAAATGATGAAATGTTTTTTGACACACAGAAGGGAGTACAAAGTAATGTAAGAACACTTGTGTTCTCACCACTTCTCTTGAATGAGAATCTTGTTGGTACGGTTGCCTCTGTGCATTCCATCCTAATCTCACCTTCCTTCCTTCCTCAGCAGTGACCACTGTGCCAACCTGGGCATTTATCATATCCCTGCAGCTTATGTGTCTTGGAAGTTTTTTGTCAGCTGGGTGCTATCAGTGTGTGGCAGTGGCAGTTAATGTTATTTTTCTGAGGAATCTTACTTTATTTCTTTGTTTTTTGGCCATTATTTTACAAATTGGCCCCTGATTTGTTCTAGGACTGAACCATGCTACTTGCGCTCTCCCCACCATATTTTATTAATATAATGTGAGTGAGGAATTAAAATGTACTCAGTTTCAGAGCCTACAGCTGTGGAACAAAGGAGCAGGTCCACAGGCTGGCATTTTTTTTTTATTCACATCATGATCTGAAGTCAAGTTGGTATAAAGAGACTTACCATAAATAATCTTAAGGATCTCATTGCTGAAACTATTTCTGAGTGGTGTTGTTCAGTCAGTAAGTCATGTCCAACTCTTCTGTGACCCCATGGGCGAAGTGGACTAGGCCCAGATTCAGTTCAAGTTTCAGGTAGATGAGCTTATTACGTGCTTCTAACATTTTCTCCAGATTTAAAAAATTGAACATGGTATTCCTCACTTGTGGTTTGTCTTGTTGAAGACTCCCATTAGCAAATAGTCTGGCCTTGGTCACATGAGAGCTTCCCACCCCCCCCACCCCCTCAAGATCTAAAGGAAAAGGCTTCCTCAAGATGGCACAGAATTAAAGTAGTCTTCTCCAAAAAGACAAAAAACAGAAACCAAAAAGGCCAGTAAGTTGTTAATTAAGATGCAGCTCCAAAATGAAGAGTTGCTGATTCAGTGTAATTAGTTTATGTGGAAAAAAAAAATGTAGAGACAGATACTTTTAGCGAAAGATAGATAAGAGGAAAGTAGGTAATAAGCTGAGTAAGAAGCAAGAATTGCAGTTGTGATACAGGTTAGGAACTGGGCTAGCAGTAGACAAGAAGCTGCTTTTGGGATTATATGCTTGAGAGAATGGCTCAAAAATATCACATCACTGGCTCTTAGTATCTGGAACATAGTGAATACTCTGGAGTTAATTGATGATTCACTGATAAAAAGTCTCATCAACTAATAAAAGTTTTCCAGTAAGAGCATGTGTTTGTGTACATGATAGTTTTCCACATATGAAGAGATGTTATAATTTATCTGAGTAACATTTATTAAATAACTACTTTTAAAAGGTAATCAAGATGGTTATCCTTTTGTCATCTTTAAAGTCGCTCTATGAGATAAGAATGATGTGGGAAAAGATATATATGTATGTGTATATATATCATATTTAAATAGACTCTGCTAAAGTTCAGTGACTGAAGATCGTGCACAAATTCTTCATTTCTTTCATAAAACTAATTTTGTTGAATTTTCCATAAAAAGTGCAACTGCTAAACATTCTTGTGATAGCTTCTTTGTGACTGTGTCACTGTTCTTGATTTGCACACGCCTTACAATTTAAGCCTTCTTTTGTTTGGGGTTGGCAGTTCCAACTGTTCAAGCTCTTGTCTGATTATGTGGGACTCCTTATTTTAATGGGAGCAGCTTCTCTGCTGCATTTTTAAAAAATGGTCTCGGAAGCTTTTTACTGTGGATCTTTGTTAGGGACAAAGGATTATTTATGCTAAAGGAAAATGTATTCCCGACTGAATTTGCTCGTGGGAAGCATAACAAGCTCATTAGTAATGCTCAATTGTACTTTGGCCTTTTGCTAGGGTAGAGAGAAGAAAAAATGATATCAAGAACGTTCTGCTGTTCTTTGCCTTCTTACAAAATCAATGTGATGTGTAACATCAGACTTTTCAGTTAGGTTTAGTTCCATTTCAGCTTTGGTACCAGAAGTGTTCCTGAGAGGAAAGTGGAATGTGTAGTGGTCACCGTGCCTGAGGTATGTTTGGTATGACTTAGGGGAAGAAAGTCACTTTTCCTGGGAAATGGATAGCATTATAGCCTTATAAGCCATTTTCTATTTTTTCTTAGAATGTTTTAATGGTGGTTTACAATTAAAAAAATAGACCAGTATACTACACTGCTCTCAGCAATCTAAAAATTCTAGGTTTTATATAGTCTATATTATTCTGAATGTTTTCAAACTCTTTTTTTTCCTCTGAAAATATATTAAAGAATTGTATTAATCTAACTTAATTAAAGTTGTATTTTTTTTTCTTGTAGGTTTCAAGAATAGTACTTTTGGGTTTGAATTCCTGTTCCTTTTGGGTTTTTGGCTTTAACACCTTGTGGAGAAAATAACTTATAGAAAGGCATTGAGTATTGTTTCATAGTTAAAATTGTTTTTTTTTTCTTTTTTACTTTTATCATCTGGTAGAAGAGGCTTATGGTGTAGCTTGTGAATTTATACGAAGTTTAGATGAACTTACGTGATCTCTTTGTAAAGATCAGATGAAAGATACTTTCAGTATCAGTCGCTGTGATGTTTGTATTACATTATACTTACAGTGTCTTCACAGGGAGAAATTCTGGGGCATTTTTCATATAAAACTAAGTTTTATTGTTAATTTACTAGTCAGATGCTTCAAGAGTTTCATTGATATTAGTGCCAGAAACTACATATTAAAGTGTTTCAGATTTTCCTCTTTCAAATGAGGAGTACTTTTATGAAGAAGCTAGGAGTATGATTGAATTCTCCTATCATCAAGTAACTCTAAATAGAAGAAAAAGTATTAGGTTTTCCATCGAATAGAATAAAACAGATTCCTTATAAGTTGAGGGTTTAGGGGAATGGAAAAGCTACCATTGTGTGAATATTAATGTTCTGTTTTACTTTCAGAACAGCAGTGTCATTTCAGTATAGATGACCATGCTGCCTGCAATTCAAGTAAGTGGTTTTCTTGGGAAAATATATATTTAAATTAATGAGATCAATGTAACAAGATTACAATAGTTAGTAGAGTTATCACAAATTTTTTTTATTGTACTAGTTTTTTAAACATCAAATATAACAGAAATACTCTATTTTTACTTTCTAGTTCTAAAAAGACTTAATTTTAAGCATTCATTTATACTGCATATTTGTAAGAATCAAAAATACCTTAGGATTGGTGAGTTCATCTTAATTATACTACCCCAGGAAAAAGAATATTTTGTGATTTTCTTCTCATTAGAATTTAGGATGTGTTTGTAGTTGAAAGAGCTTTCAATGAAAACAAATGAAAAGTTTTAATTTTAGATGATTGTACATTTGTCCTTTAATGCCTGTAAATAACATGGAATTAAAACTTAAAATTTAAAGTGTGGATTTTTTTGGTTAGTTTTTTGGTGAGGAGAAGCAAGATGAAAATAATGAGACAAACTAGAATAATCTTACATTTGAATTTGATTGATTTCCAGAGTTAGTACTTATTCTTATATCCTTTAAAGTTTTTTTTCTTTTGATATACATAGAACATGACTGAATTTTAACTTAAAAACTGCCCTGGAAGGTCTACTTAGAAAGATGCAAGCAACTGATAGTAAAGTTTGCCTTGGAAAGTGAGAATTGTAGAGTCAGTCAGATTTCATGTCTGATTTTAGTTCTGCCGCTCTGTGAGATCCTGGCAAGTTATTTTACCTCTGAGTTCCCACTTCCTTGCCGCTAAGGTGAGGCTAATAGATAGCACTTATTTTTTAGGTAGTTGTGAGGAATCAGTGAGATAACAGGAGCAAGATGTGTCCTGGAATGTGTTACATAGTAGGCACTTAGGAAGTTTGGTTGTATCATTGGTACAACAAAATTACCCAGATGTAAAACTGGAGATTCTACCTGTGTCATGAGAGCCTTTTTTTTTTTTTTTTTTTAATTAAAAAAGAAGATATCAAGATAACAGTGGGTGATAGCCTAGAGAAGATAATTTATCAAATGGTTAAGAACAACTCAGGCTGTGATGTTGCTTTCTCTCCTCCTGTGCTGTGCAGCTCTGTCTTCCAACTCTGCTAGTAAACACTTTCATAGTGTTTTCCTTTTGGGCTTCCCTGATAGCTCAGTTGGTAAAGAATCCACCTGCAATGCAGGAGACCCTAGTTCGATTCCTGGGTCAGGAAGATCCCCTGGAGAAGGGAAAGGCTACCCACTCCAGTATTCTGGCTTGGAGAATTCCATGGAATGTGTAGTCCATGGGGTCACAGAGTCAGACACGAATGAGGGACTTTCACTTCACTTTTAACTTGGCAGTTATGGCAGTCTCCCAAAAGGTCTTATTTTTCCTATTTGCTGCTGCTGCTGTTAAGTCACTTCAGTCGTGTCCCACTCTGTGTGACCCCATAGACGGAAGCCCACCAGGCTCCCCCGTCCCTGGGATTCTCCAGGCAAGAACGCTGGAGTGGGTTGCCATTTCCTTCTCCAATGTGTGAAAGTGAAAAGTGAAAGTGAAGTCGCTCAGTTGTGTCCGACCCTTAGCGACCCCACGGACTGCAGCCTACCAGGCTTCTCCATCCATGGGATTCTCCAGGCAAGAATATTGGAGTGGGTTGCCATTTCCTTCTCCACCTCCATCCATTTCCGTTCCGTTCCGTCACTCAGTCATGTCCGACTCTTTGCGAACCCGTGGACTGTAGCCTACCAGGCTCCTCCGTCCATGGGATTCTCCAGGCAAGAATACTTGAGTGGGTTACCATTTCCTTCTCCAGGGGATCTTCCCGACCCAGGGATTGAACCCGGGTCTCCTACATTGGAGGCAGACGCTTTAACCTCTGAGCCACCAGGTCCTCTCTAATCCACATTGAGTATGCTCAGAACTTCTTATTTCTAAAAACCATTTTTATCTGAGTATTTACATCTGTCTCTTTTTATCCGGGTCTCTGCATGTCATCAATTTCATGTTGATTATGTTTTCTTCCTTATTGAATGCTTTTTATCATTGCACATTGACCATATTTTTCTCATTTCCATCCTACTGGCCATTAATACTTTCTTGATGAATTTTTTTTTTTCACAGTGTTTTCTTGTAGTTTCATGAACCTTTCTCTTATCTAGATTACACAGATCCACCTCTAGTGATTTCTTTTTCAAGAGTACTTTTGACATCCCTCATGGAAGTTTTTACTTCTTTCCCTGGTGAATGTGAGAACATCCTAGGATTTTCACCTCTTTGCTAATTAGGCTTCATTAGTCCTAAATGCCTTGCAGAGAGGAGGCACCCAGTAGACAGCTGTTTTCAATTTGTTTCTTATTCACTTAATTCATGAAGGTCTTCCTTGCCCCTTTTTATGACCATGGTTCTGATTGGTAAATAAACTTACAGTCTAAAAATCAGTGAACTATAGCTCCTAATCTCTTTTGGGTCCTAGTCCCTTTTGAAAACCTGACAAAAAACAATGAACTCTCTCTCTCTGAGAAAAGGACTGTTTGTACATAGGCCTAAATTTTTGCCTAAATGTCAGTTAGGTTAAATCAGTAAGTTGTGTACTGATTCAGGTTCTTCTGTAGACTGCCTATGGTTAGGAATCTTTACAATATGACAGTTTTCAGCATGTTTGAGGACAATCTTTATACATGCAGACTTTGTTATTAACATCTAACTTTTAACAACATTAATATGCTAATTGCTTTACAGTGTTGTGTTGGTTTTTGCTGTACAACAATGTGAATCAGTCATAATTATATATATGCCCTCCCTCTAAAGCCTCCCTCCCCTCCCCACCAATCCCACCCCTCTAGGTCATCACAGAGCACTAGGCTGGGCTTCCTGTGTTATATAGCAACTTCCCACTATCTGTTTTACACTTGATAGTGTATACATGTCAAAGCTACTTTCTCAACTCATCCCACCCTCACCTTCCCTGGCTGTGTCCACAAGTCTGTTCTCTACTAGGTTCATCAGTACTATCTTTTTTTCCTAGATTCCATATATATGCATTAATATATGATACTTGTTTTTCTCTGCCTTACTTCATCTGTGTAAGAGGCTCTACCTCACTGAAACTGACTCAAATTCATTCCTTTTTATCAACCCAGGTTTTTATAGTTTTCTGTTTGCAATAATAGGAATATCCAAGTACTCTTCTCCCTAATATGGCAAGAAATTTAGAATGACTTTTGTTAATTTTAACTTCTCCATTTTTGCACACGATTTTTTTGAGACCACCTTCCTAGCTAATATACATTTTTCCTTGACAAACATTCACATCTTCTCTGACTTTTGTCAGCTTAGTTAAACGACAAATAACTAAGGTGCATCTTGAATTTGATGGGCCAAAAAGTCATTTGCCAGTATCTGTTCCTCAATTTTTCAGCTAATATTTTTGATTGCATATCATGTGCTAGGTCTTATACTGAGTCCTGAGATTACAAACAGAAACAAGATGTGCTTATGAAGGGAAGATTTAGATATTAAATTGCTGCTATACTCCCTTTGAAATAATTCTAAGAGAATTTGGGGAAATAAAATCTTTTTCCTAAAACTTTATAGGATCCTCATTTATTTTTCTGAACCACTGCCCCTCAAATAATTTTGTTTCTGTTTGTCTTTGGGTACTTTTAAGTTTTGCTACTCCTGCTTGCCTCTGGTGGTATATATTCCTTGTCTTTCTTTGCCTTTGGGATTTTTTAAAAATGTGTTTATTTCTTACCACAGGAGATTGGAATTGGCTCATTTTTTTCCTTCAAGTTTGTCTGTGATTACGACTTTTAATTTGATATAGTTAAGACTTGCCTCAAATAAACTTCAGTGAGTTTAATATATTTTAGGGGGGAGATTATCCACTTTTAAAAATCAAGAAAGAACTAGATTCACTTGATATTGCCTATATTTATGCCTCTTTTTTAGAAAACTTAAAAAATTTTTTACTTAAAAGCATCACAAAGCTACAACTAATTGTTAAGTGTAGAACAGAAGTACTTGTTTGCTGAACCATTTGAAAATAGGTTGCAGATCTTGTGCCCCCTTACTTCCGAACTTCAGTAGTGTATTTCTCATGTGCAAGGACTTCCTGCTATAAAACCATCGTTAAATCATCAGAGTCAGGACACTGGTGTTGGTGCAATACTGCTGTCTAATATTCAGACCACTTTCAAATATTGCCAGTTGTCCCAATAGTGTCCAGTTCAGAATCACATGTTGCGTTTAGTTGTCGTGTCCCTTATTCTCCATCAGTCCAGAGCAGTATCTCAGTCTTTGCTTTCTTTAATGACCTTGACACTTTTGAATATTATAGACCAATTATTTTGTAGAATGTCTCTCAATTTAGATTTACCTGATATTTCTTGTGATTAGATTGAGGTTATGCATCTTGGCAGGAATATCACAGAGGGATGCTGTTTCATCTCACTACATCCCATCAAGTGGCATATGATTTTGATTCGTCCCACTATTGATCATATTCACTTGTGTCACTCAGTTAAGTTGTGGCCTGATAAGTTTCTCAACTGTGAAATTACTCTTTCTTTGTAATAAGTATT
The DNA here is from genome assembly GCF_049115385.1 of Moschus berezovskii. NCBI lineage: Eukaryota > Metazoa > Chordata > Mammalia > Artiodactyla > Moschidae > Moschus > Moschus berezovskii. The sequence continues at coordinate 69,132,197 of NC_142465.1, forward strand.
TCTGTGGAAATACTTTGAAACTGTATGAAAATCTCATCCCTCATGAGAATTCCAGTTATTTCATTTGTTTGTATCTGCGTGAACTCAGAGTTGTCCATTTTATTCAGTGTGTTATAATTCCCTTACATCATTATTTTGATGCTCAAATTGTTCCTAATTTAGCCGGCAGAAGTCCCTTCAAGTTGACTTCTGGGTCCTTTTGCATGTCTCCATCATTCTTTAAGTACTTCTTTGCTTTCTGGTAAACAATACTCCATTCCTACACCATAGAGATCATTCTGATTTTCTCTCAGTCCACAGTTATACCTCTCTTCTTTGGCAGGAAGAAACCTGGCTCCAACCTGATAAACCCTCATGTCTCCCATTGTTACTGCCACTTCTCCCTAAGTTGATGCCCTTCTCAACTCAGTTGGGTTCTGACACCCTGCACCGGGACATTCCCCCATTGTCCCCAGTGGACACCCTCCTTACCTTGCCTAGGGTCTGACATTGTGCTTGGGGCTGTACCCATGTGTAGTAGATACCCTGTCACCTCACTCAAGCTCTGACCCTCTGTTTCTCCCCTCCTGTGAGAACCCCTTCACCACTTGGGCTCTGATACCCTTTCTTCAATTTAAATTTAGCACAGTCTTTTCTCTCAGTAATTCTATATTAAAAGCACATCTAATTATATTTCAAAATTTGCAAGTGTTGGTTTGATAGAATGTTTATGTCAGTTTTTATTTCAAACCAGAGGTTGACCAGTTAGTAAATATTTTTGACTTTGTGAGTTGGTAGGCAGAATTGAAGCTATTATGTAGGTGCTTATGTAACTACCATTTTAAAATGTAAAAATCATTTTTAGCTTGTGAGCCTTGCAATAGCAGGTGATAACCAGATTATATAGGTTTTTTAGATAACACTGTTGTTAGGATTTAAAGTTTATAAAATGCCATCTGTGCACTCATTCGTTTATTTGTCCATTATTCAACACATATTGTTAGGCCCAGTGCTACATTCTACAAGTGTGTTAGTCGCTCAGTCATGTCCAATTCTTTATGACCCCATGGACTGTAGCCTGCCAGGTTCCTATGTCCATAGAATTCTCCAGGCAAGACTACTGGAGTGGGTAGCCCTTCCCTTCTCCAGGGGATCTTCCCAACCCAGGGATCAAACTCAGGTCTTCTACATTCTACAGAGATGTATTATTAACTCATTTTACAAGCAAGATGCTGAGACTCTGGTTAGGTAACTTGTTAAACTTACTCAGCTAACAAGTGAAAGAAAAATAATTATGTGTTAACTTTTATCCCCTTGATTTGACAGTAGAATCCATTAGTTAGAGATTCACTTATATTTGTCACAGAATTAAATATGGAAAGTAAGTCAAGTATCTAGACTAATAGTTTGCTTCTAGTTTATTAACTTTCTGTGAGCTGCTGAAGCTCTGTATATGTGTATATTAAATATAGTCTATGATTCATTATTTAAATAAACATTGGAATCCTGACTTTTAACAAGTTGCACCCATTGGTTGATGTTTTCTCTAGGTGTGGTTTGGAGAAGACCTGCCTCTAAGTCCACGGAGTCCTCTGACCCCCAGACATGGGCCAGGTTTGGCTGATGTTTGTCAGTATGATGAGTGGATAGCTGTGAGGCATGAGGCCACCCTGTTGCCCATGCAAGAAGACCTGTCAATCTGGTTAAATGGTTTATTAGGTAAGGCTTGCAAAGATACTCAAAATTGTATTCTCTTACCCAGTGAATGTTTATTGAGAATCTTACTCTTTGTCAAGGAATCATTGTTCCAGAGGTTGGGGATCCTCTAGTGAAGGAAATATTTGATGCCCTTATTTTCACCAAACTTACATTCTATCTTACAGAAGATATTGTGGTTCACTCTGACCCCCAGGGCTTGAATAGTAACCAAGTTTGAGGCTTAATGGTAGAGGTCAAGTAGTGGTCAAGTAGTAAAAGCTGTGAATAATCAATGTTTTCATTGTTAATATTAAAAAAAAATTAAGTGTATTGGTCTAATTTGGGAGTCTATATTTCATTGATTCCCACCCCCCCCCCCCCACCTTAAACTTGTGTAAAGCATGAGATTCTGGGTGGAATATATGCTGTAATTAAAATGATTTCTGTTTCCCTGGTGTCTCAGCTGGTAAAGAATTCAGCTGCAATGTGGGAGACCTGAGTTTGATCCCTGGGTTGGGAAGATCTCCTGAAGAAGGGAACGTCTACCCACTCCAGTATTCTGGCTTGGAGAATTCCATGGACTGTACCATCCATGGGGTTGCAAAGAGTTGGACATGACTGAGCAACTTCACTTCTGTTTCTGAAGCTCTGAGGGGCACAGGCATATGAAACCTAGGAGGAAGTGTTGGGATGGGGAATACATGGCATCTTACTTCTTTACTCAGAGGGTGTGAGTGCTCTGAATTTTCCCCCCAGGGGCAGGGGGTAGGGGAAATCTTTAAATAACAGAATTTTGTGTAGCCTTCCAAAGTTTTCATGAAAAGGTATACATACATCTCATCTATGGTCTTTCAAGGTAATTAAAAACACACTAAACACTCACTCTAAAGATCGCATATCAGTTTGAAGATTTAGATAATTTTTTTGAAGTTTATTATGTAATAGTGAAGTGAAAGTGGCTCAGTCGTGTCCGACTCTTTGCGACTCCATGGACTATACAGTCCATGGAATTCTCCAGGCCAGAATACTGGAGTGGATAGCCTTTACCCATCTCCAGGAGATCTTCCCGACCCAGGGATTGAAGCAGGGTCTCCTGCATTGCAAGCGGATTCTTTACCAACTGAACTATGAGGGAAGCCTAGGGTCTCATAAGGCCCAAGTCAAGTTGCTGACTGAGGTGGACTCTTACCTAGAAGCTGTGGGGACAAATCCACTTCCATGTGAGTTCCATTTGTTGGCCAAATTCAGTTCCTTATAGTGTAGGATGTCTCCATGCTGGCTGTTGGGGTGGAGGGTGGGTGTCAGCTCTTTCAGAGGCCACCACAGGGAATTCCTTGGCGGTCCAGTGGTTAGAACTCTGCGCTTCCATTGTATGGGGCCTAGGTTGGATCCTTGGGCAGTGAACCAAGATCCCACAGGGACAAAAAAGGCCACTGCATTCCTCATCACACGGGTCCCTTCGTCAGCAAGCCAGCAAGGGCTCCAGTTTTCCTCATGCTTCACGTCTCTGACTTCCTCTTATTATGTAATAATGCATCCAAAAAGAGGATTTTAGAGTTGAAAAGCTGGTATTTCCTGAATGTTTGTTATGTTGCTCTTTCATTTTTAAATTGCAACAAAGTCCATCTTATAGAGAATCTTTCTTGTGCATGCAACTGTAATGTGCAGTGAATCAAAACTGAATAGTGAGTATTGAAATATAAAACACTTCGGTGTTTTTAAATGAAATAAAGTAAATGTCATTTTATTTTTTCTGTGCTTCTATACCACAGATATTTTTGTTTCATTTGTTTTATTTTGTTTCACTTAATTTGACATTATCTGCTGTTTTAACTGTAATATCTAAGAGTGAATACCTGGGGTCTGATCTAGTGTTTGTCTAGTGTTTCAGCTATAATCTGATTACATTTAATTAAATTTTAGCCATATTGTTTGAATTTACTGTTTCTGGAAGAATCTTAGCTTTGAAATATGTTCTTAGGTGTTGAAGTTAAGGCCGAAAGGCTATTGGAAGAACTTGATAATGGAGTGCTATTATGCCAACTGATTGATGTTCTTCAAAACATGGTGAAAACATGCAACTCTGAAGAACCAGTGGTAAGAAAATGTTTGACAGTAGTGATTTTGTACTTTGGTACATATAGATTTGTTTATGGACGCTTTTTATTTCTACAAGGTTATAAGCTACCACCTCAAATATATGTAAATCTTGGATAATTTACTTAACCTTTTTGAGCATCTGAAAAAAATTCTCACTTGTAAAATGGAGATATTAACATTTACCTTAAAGAATATAGTTTCGAGGAGTCAGCAAAATTAAATGAGATAATATAGAGATAGTGGTTAGCTTAGTGCCTGGTATATAGTAAATATGTAATAGCTAGCTCTGCCTGAGAATAATAGTACCTTCCTTATAGGATTACTTTAAGAGTTAAATGAAAAAAGAGGTTATGACGGTTCCTGGAACACAGTTAAGAGCTATCATCATCATCTTTTTATTCCTTATATACTATCTTGGTGTTAAATTCTATAAGTATTGGTTGAATGAATAATACTTTTCTTAGACAGTTTTCCTCCATTGTCCATGAGGTTGTGATTTGAAGTAGATAAGGCTTCCTCTCTTTTTATCAAATATGGATGTTTTCATTCATGGGATCTGAGGTTTGTGACTGTGGGTCCTAAGCATGAGCCTAGTGGTGGTAGAAATATAAAGTAGTACCATCTTTATAGGTAAAGATATATATATTTATATATATATAGGTAATATATATCACATTGAAAATAAAGCATATTGTTTGATAAGTAACATAATTCTAATTCCAGGAATTTATTCTAAAAAAATAACCACAAATTCACAAGAACTATTGTGCAAAAAAAATTTAAGAACAACCTAAATGCTCATCAGTAAAGAAGTTGTTTTAGTATCTAAATAGTAGAATATTATCTGTTCATTAGAAATGACTATTTTATTTATCCTAAGGATGCCTGCAACCTGTCATTAAGTGTGCATATGCACTTACATAAATCAGACTACAGAATAGTGACTTTATGTAGCAGTATGTAGGGACACATATGCTTGTGTGCAGAGATGTCTTACTGAAATGTGGATGAGATTTCAGTTGCTGCTAACCATCTTTGCATTTGGCAGTGCTGTTTGATTTTATATATATATGTGTGTATATATATATATATATATATATATATATATATACAATTAGAAAAACTCAGAAAGCTATTTTAACTCTGGAAAATAATAGCAACAGGAAGGACATATAAGGAACTGGTAATAGTGGTTATCTCCAAGGAGTAGAAGGAACTGAGGCATAAAGGTGGGAGAAAGACATACCCTACTATGCCTGCTGCATTAAAAAAAATCATATACATGAATTTCTTATTTCAAGTAAAAATTTAAGACAAAACTGAAAACTGCTCCTCAGCAGGATTATTTGGTCCAGATAATAAAAATAAAAACATAGGATTCTGTAAAACTTAGATCATCGATTTTCAAAGATCTTGAATTAAGAATGGGCTACGATTTCATTGGTGAAGTTCTCCTCAAGAAACTCAGAACCATATTTGTAAATCTGCAAATAAGGAAGTAAGCAAAAATTAGTCTGTCTGTAAACCTTTAGCAACAATAATTTTGTGTTTGTATTTATGTTTGGAGAGATGTACTATCAAGATGTGCTCTCATGTCATTCTTAAAATCTTCTAGAACTAACACCCAAAAAGATGTCCTTTTCATATAGGAGACTGGAAAGCAAAAGTAGGAAGTCAAGAAACACCTGGAGTAACAGGCAAATTTGGCCTTGGAGCACAGAATGAAGCAGGGCAAAGGCTCATAGAGTTTGCCAAGAGAACACACTGGTCATGGCAAACAACCTCTTCCAACAACACAAGAGAAGACTCAACACATGGACATTACCAGATGGTCAACACTGAAATCAGATTGATTATATTCTTTGCAGCCCAAAGATGGAGAAGCTCTATACAGTCAGCAAAAACAAGACCTGTAGCTGACTGTGGCTCAGATCATGAACTCCTTATTGCCAAATTCAGACTTAAATTGAGGAAAGTAAGGAAAAGCACTAGACCATTAATGTATGACCTGAATTAAAATCCCTTACAGTGGAAGTGACAAATAGATTCAGGGGATTAGATCTGATAGAGTGCCTGAAGAACTATGGATGTTGGTTCATGACATTGTTCAAGAGGCAGTGATCAAGACCATCCCCAAGAAAAAGAAATGCAGAAAGGCAAAATGGTTGTCTGAGGAGGCCTTACAAACAGCTATGAAAAGAAGAGAAGTGAAAGGCAAGGAGAAAAGGAAAGATATACCCATTTGAATGCAGAGCTCCAAAAAATAGCAAGGAGAGATAAGAAAGCCTTCTTCAGTGATCAATGCAAAGAAATAGAGGAAAACAGTACAATGGAAAAGACTAGAGATCTCTTCAAGAAAATTAGAAATACCAAGGGAACATTTCATTCAAAGATGGGCAAAATAAAGGACAGAAATTATATGGACCTAACAGAAGCAGAAGACATTAAGAAGAGGTGGCAACAATACACAGAACTACACAAAGGAGATTTTCATGACCCAGATAATCACCATGGGTGATCATTCACCTAGAGCCAGACATCCTGGAATGTGAAGTCAAGTGGGCCTCAGGAAGCATCACAACGAACAAAGCTAGTGGAAGTGATGGAACTCCAGTTGAGCTATTTCAAATCCTAAATGATGATGCTGTGAAAGTGCTGCAGTCAATATGCCAGCAAATTTGAAAATTTCAGTAGTGGCCACAGGACAGAAAAGGTCAGTTTTCATTCAAATCCCAAAGAAAGGCAATGCCAAAGACTGTTCAAACTATCGCACAATTGCACTCATCTCACACACTAGCAAAGTAATGCTCAAAATTCTCTAAGCCAGACTTCAACAGTATGTAAATCATGAACTTCCAGATGTTCAAGCTGGATTTAGAAAAGGCAGAAGTACCAGAGATCAAATGCCAACATCCGTTGGATCATCAAAAAAGCAAAAGGGTTCCAGAAAAACATCTACTTTTGGTTTATTGACTATGCCAAAGCCTTTGACTGTGTGGATCACAACAAACTGTGGAAAATTCTTCAAGAGATGGGAATACCAGACCACCTGACCTGCCTCCTGAGAAATCTGTATGTAGGCCAGGAAGCAACAGTTAGAACTGGCCATGGAACAACATACTGGTTCCAAATAGGGAAAGGAGTACGTCCAGGCTGTTCATTGTCACCCTGCTTATTTAACTTATATGCAGAGTACATCATGAGAAATGCTGGACTGGATGAAGCACAAGCTGGAATCAAGATTGCTGGGAGAAATGTCAATAATCTCAGATATGCTGATGACACCACCTTTATGGCAGAAAGTGAAGAAGAACTAAAGAGCCTCTTGATGAAAGTGGAAGAGGAGAGTGAAAAGGTTGGCTTGAAGCTCAACATTCAGAAAACTAAGATCATAGCATCCAGTCTCATCACTTCATGGCAAATAGATAGGGAAACAGTGGAAATAGTGGCAGACTTTATTTTTTCGGGCTCCAAAATCACTGCAATCATGAAATTAAAAGCAGAGATGTTACTTTACCAACAAAGGACCATCTAGTCAAAGCTATGGTTTTTCCAGTAGTCATGTATGGATGTGAGAGTTGGACTACAAAGAAAGCTGAGCGCTGAAGCATTGATACTTTTGAACTGTGGTGTTGGAGAAGACTCTTGATAGTCCCTTGGACTGAAAGGAGATCCAACCAGTACATCCTAAAGTAAATCAGTCCTGAATATTCATTGGAAGGACTGATGTTGAAGCTGAAACTCTAATACTTTGACCACCTGATGTGAAGAACTGACTCATTGGAAAAGACCTGATGCTGGGAAAGATTGAAGGCGGGAGGATAAGGAGACAACAGAGGATAAGATGGTTGGATGGCATCACCAACTCAATGGAGATGAGTTTGAATAAACTCCAGGAGTTGGTGATGGACAGGGTGCCTGGCGTGCTATAGTCCATGGAGTTGCAACCAGTCAGACATGACTGAGTGACTGAACTGAACTGAACTGCTAATTTTGACCAGATTGTTTTCCTAGAAATGATTTTCTGGAATATATTGGGTTGGCCAAAAAGTTCATTTGAGTTTTTCTGTGCCATCTTATGGAAAAACCCAAACAAACCTTTTGGCCAACCCAATACTTACTAAAAAAAGCAAAATAATTTTTGAAGATGCATTTCTCCCTAGTGCTGTGTAATCTTTAGCTACCTTCAAGGGACTAAATATTTATTAATGCCCATGTTAAAATGGATATCTAATGAAAATATTCTTGATACTTGTTGAAATTATTCCTTTGTTTTTTCCAGAATTTTCCAATGAGAAAAGTGCCCTGTAAGAAAGATGCTGCATCTGGTTCATTCTTTGCTAGAGACAATACTGCGAACTTCCTTCACTGGTGCAGGCACATTGGGGTTGATGAGACTTACCTCTTTGAATCTGAAGGTTTAGGTAAGTGTTGTCGTTGTATTGCAGCAGGATATTTTTGTATGCCTCATTTCTAGTTTTTCTTTCCAAATAACAACTCAAATGTCACATCTCATTTTCTTAGAAAAATTTATGTTCTAAATAGATGAGAAACAATTGGAGAATCAGATTCCAAATCAAATACATGATTAAATTTTTCATTTTTAGTTATAAATCCTATATATCTAGAATGGCCTAGACAGACTTTACTTCCCAAATGAGTTGGCTATGGGAAAGTTCTGGACTAATGTTTATTAACTAATTAATGTTTTAATCAAGAATTACTCAACAGAGTCTAAATTACTGGTAATCTCTCCTTGACCATATAATTATGGAAATAACAGAAGGTCAAATGATGTATACTCATGGTGTTTAGGTTTACCTCATAAACAGAAGCTGCTAACTTGGTTATCTAAATGGATTAGTGTTTTTGACAATTCATTTAAAAAAATCATGCTCTACTGAAGAATTATTCATGTATTTTCTCATTTAATTCAATAGAAGCATCCGTGCAGTGACCAAACTGAAAGCTATCTAAGTTTTTTACTTGACATATATTCCCTCAAAGCATTTATATATGTTAACTGCCTGTTTAATTTGCCCCTTAAAATATGTGGTCTTATTTTTTCACAGTTTTGCACAAAGATCCAAGACAGGTGTATCTTTGTCTTCTTGAAATTGGTCGAATTGTCTCAAGGTATGTATTCCACAATATTTCAGACTTGTGCAAAGTCATAAAGATGTTTTAAGCTGCTTTATTTTATCTAGAATACTATTTTATATAAATTAAAATAATTTTTAATTGGAATAAAGTAATTTACTATTTTTTCTTTCTTTTTGTTCCTTTAGTAACTTTGTTCACGTGAGCTGTATCAACATTTGCTTGTTCATATAGCTTGCCTTTATTTAATATTAAACTATAAAAGTGGGCACTTAGATTTTTTAGGTTAAGAGTAGAATAAGAGCATGCAACCTTTAAGCAGTTCAAAGTGAGGCAAGTCCTTTGAACACAAAGAGGGTTTGATAAGAAGGCCAAGGTTTGGTATTCTCCATACCTAGTTCAATTCTGTCTTTACTCATGAGCTGATTTTTAAAGGTATCTTTAGGATCCCAGATTGAATATTTGGAGCATTCAGTAACCCAAATATATATGCTATGTTATAAAGGTGATAATCTGAATTTTTGGCAGTCTCAGTTCAATTCAGTTCAGTCGCTCAGTCGTGTCCGACTCTTTATGACCCCATGAATCACAGCACGCCAGGCCTCCCTGTCCATCACCAACTCCCGGAGTTCACTCAAACTCATGTCCATCGAGTCGGTGATGCCATCCAGCCATCTCATTCTCTGTCATCCCCGTCTCCTCCCGCCCCCAATCCCTCCCAGCATCAGAGTCTTTTCCAGTGAGTCAACTTGTCGCATGAGGTGGCCAAAGTATTGGAGTTTCAGCTTTAGCATCAGTCCTTCCAATGAACACCCAGGATTGATCTCCTTTAGAATGGACTGGTTGGATCTCCTTGAAGCTCAACATTCAGAAAACAAAGATCATGGCATCTGGTCCTATCACTTCATGGGAAATAGATGGGGAAACAGTGGAAACAGTGTCAGACTTTATTTTTTGGGGCTCCAAAATCACTGTGGATGCTGATTGCAGCCATGAAATTAAAAGACGCTTACTCCTTGGAAGGAAAGTTATGACCAACCTTGATAGCATATTAAAAAGCAGAGACATTACTTTGCCAACCAAGGTCCGTCTAGTCAAGGCTATGGTTTTTCCCGTGGTCATGTATGGATGTGAGAGTTGGACTGTGAAGAAAGCTGATCGCCGAAGAATTGATGCTTTTGAACTGTGGTGCTGGAGTAGAGTCTTGAAAGTCCCTTGGACTGCAAAGCATTTCTAGATGTTCTGATGAAACTACTGGTATAAGAGAGTCATACAGACTTTATTTAAAATTAAAAGATAACCTATTGTGATATACATGGAAGTACTTGCCTCAGACTTCACTTGATTGATGAGATCTCATAATTGATTTTCCAGATATGGGGTTGAGCCACCAGTATTAGTAAAACTTGAGAAAGAAATTGAACTAGAAGAGACTTTACTTAATACTTCTGGGCCTGAAGATTCCATCAGCATTCCAAAATCGTGTTGTCAGCATGAAGAGCTGCATGAAGCTGTAAGTAACTGTCACACTTACTTTCAACTGTGATGCGTCAGAGTCTCATAGTTTGCCAGAAGTGTTCCTCTTTCTTTTTTATTGTAATTGAAATGGGGAAAAAAATGTAGCATGAATGTAAGTGTTTATTGCACTGTTATTTGTAAGGGTGAAAAATCGGAAGCAATATAAATACTCTCAAATTGGACATTGGTTAGGTAAATAGGATTCATTATCTTTACAGAATAATCATTTTATGTGATCATTATGAAGACCGTATAGCAATAAGAAAAATGTTTATTTTGTATAAAGTATGTATCAGAACAAGGAGAATGAAAATAATGGATGTTAGGGTAGAGACTTCACAGATGATTTTAATTTCTTTAGCTGTTTCTTTAATGTTAAAGTGTTAATTATGCAATAGATAAAACCAGAAGACAACATTTTTTTTAGTCATAGTACTTATTTCTTCATTTAGATTCACGACCTTATTTATATTGTGGATTAGTGCTAATTTGTACTGCTGAATAAAAGTGGTGTTTGGTATTTTGAACAAAGAAAATAAGTGACCTTTAGTCTTGTTATGAAAACTGAAAGAAAACACATTTCTTGAAACCTGTATGTGCTGTATGATGAATATATTCAATGTCCGCCTATACATACGTGATCTGCCAGAATATTAGGATCATGTCTAAAATAGGGAGCAATTATCTGATTCATTTTTTTGAGTGCTGTGAAGAAGTATAGAACTGCAGTTCTGTGTACCTAAGAAACTTTAATGGATAGAAAATAATGACTGAAATAATTACCTCCTTTCAAATTACTTTTTTATCAGATTTATAAATGGTTTAAATAATAATAATTATGGTAAATAATTATAAATTCTTTCCCCAAGTTCAGATTATTTTTAGTCATCCTTTGCATGTGGTATGTATGTGTGTGCATGAATGCGTGTACATATACATGCACATATACCCAGACTATGAACAAGGTAAACTTGATTGAATGTCATATGAAAATCAGTTCTATTTATAATCATGCTATTTTGTTAAATGAATGATGTTGTGAGATAAATCCAGACACTTCTGATTGGGCCCCGGATGAATCCTTAAGAGTCGTCTTGGGTAGATAATGAAAACATAAGACAATCATAAATTTCTGTTAGTGCTCAGCTACATTGAGTATATCTGAAGAGACTTTCTTTAATATCATGTCTGTATTCAGTTAACTGAATTTGTTTAGATATACTCTGTATGACAAGTAGTTGAGAAAAATAAACATGGTCTTGATTTTTCAAAAGTGTTATTTTAGGAGAACAAAATATTTTCTATAGTGGCTGATATGTGACTTTTTTTCAAGTCATACATATCTCAGGAAATATTTTCATTGAGTCAATTGATTTTAATTTCCATGTTTTGCATATAGAATTCCTAAATTTTTATTTCAGTTTTTACCATTTTTAAGATATTTACTGTAGTTAAAAATTCTGTAAACCCCTTGAGGAGTAGAGGTAGTTCAACTCTCATCTCCATAGCAGACTATTTGAAACAAAGCAAGTGTTTTTAGAAGAATGTCTCTTGAGTTGAAATTTTTAGAATTTACTCTATCTTCAGTTCAGTTCAGTCGCTCAGTCGTGTCTGACTCTTTGCTACCCCATGAATCACAGCATGCCAGGCCTCCCTGTCAATCACCAACTCCCGGAGTTCACTCAAACTCATGTCCATCGAGTCGGTGATGCCATCCAGCCATCTCATTCTGTCATCCCCGTCTCCTCCCACCCCCAATCCCTCCTAGCATCAGAGTCTTTTCCAGTGAGTCAACTCGTCGCATGAGGTGGCCAAAGTATTGGAGTTTCAGCTTTAGCATCAGTCCTTCCAATGAACACCCAGGATTGAATCTCCCTTAGAATGGACTGGTTGGATCTCCTTGCAGTCCAAGGGACTCTCAAGAGTCTTCTCCAGCACCACAGTTCAAAAGCATCAATTCTTTGGCGATCAGCTTTCTTCACAGTCCAACTCTCACATCCATACATGACCACGGGAAAAACCATAGCCTTGACTAGATGGACCTTGGTTGGCAAAGTAATGTCTCCCTGTCTTAGGTGAATAGATAAAAATATGTCTGTGTCTATTTTAACAGTAACTTTGGAACATATCTGAATATTCCCCCATAGTATTACTGTAGCATAGCACTGGGGACAAGTGAAAATTCTAAGTTAAACTTTATCTGACATATATGTATAAACTTTATCTGACATACATATATTTTTAATTCTTTATTCTGTTGGCTTTCTTGGCTTTAAATTTTGTTGTTGTTTAGTCACTCAGTTGTGTCTGGCTCTTTGCGACCCCATGGACTGTAGCCCACCAGTCTCCTCTGTTCATGGGATTTCCCAGGCAGGAATACTGAAGTGGGTTGCCATTTCCTTCTCCCTGACTTGACATATATTAATTCAGGTCTTAAAACAATTCAAGCTTAGTAATGAACTCATACATTTCTTGTGATCTAATGAGTGTGTTTTGAATTGACTTCACTGTGTGCGTATTCACAGACCTTTTCTGGTGATCAGTGAGTACACACAATGAGTCTGACTGCACTTGGGCAGAGAACAAGAGAGAGACTCAGTACTTCATCACTGCTGACTTTTATTAGATTAGTGAATGTCTAAGTCTCAGATGGTAAAGAATCTGCCTGAAATGTGGGAGACCCAGGTTCGATCCCTGGGTTGGGAAGATCCCCTGGAGAAGGAAATGGCAACCCACTCAAGTATTCAAGCCTGGAGAATTCCATGGACAGAGGAGCCTGGAAGGCCACAGTCCATGGGGTAGCAAAGAGTCAGACATGACTGAGCTACTGACACACTCAGAAGATTAAAGATAATAGTTGAACTGTCTTTAAATTTTTATCTTTGAGTTTGATTTTTCCCAGCTGTCAAATACCCTTGCATTCTAATGTTAAAGTAGTTTTGGCATAAGTCCTAAATCTTTTTATTCATTTTTAATCTTAGGTTAAACACATTGCTGAAGACCCTCCTTGTAGTTGTTCTCATCGGTTTTCTATTGAGTACTTATCTGAAGGACGATATCGACTAGGAGATAAAATACTTTTTATAAGAGTAAGTCCACCATTTACATCCTGTTACACTCAGATCTTTTTTTAAAATTAATTTTCATTGAAGTATAGTTGATTTACAATGTTGTGTTAGTTTCTGCTGTACAGCAAATTGAATCAGTTATATGCATACATATATCCACTCTTTTTTTAGATTCTGTTCCCATATAGGACATTATAGAGCATTGAGTAGAGTTCCCTGTGCTATGTAGTAGGTTCTTATTAATCTTATATATATGTCAGTTCCAATATCCCAATTTATATCCCCACCCCTCCCCACATTCAGATCTTGTTTTGAGCAACTAACATAGGGATAGCTAAGACTAGACTTTGGATATAATTGGGGGAAAAAATATCTTTGAATACCTCAGGTAACATTTCATTTTCAGACTTCCTAGGAAGGAATAGTTTTCTATCATGAGAAGAAAGAAGCAAAATCAGAACATCTAATAAGATTAAATGTCAGTAAGAAGAAAAATAAATAGAAATATTGTAGTTGATAATAAGACTTTGGGTTTTAAGTAGGAAGCCTTTTTTTTTTTGCTGACACAGTATCAGCATCTATACTAATATGCTAATATACATGCTCATTTTCTTTCTTTATCCCTTCTGCAATCTGCTGTTGATTAATTGTCCGTGTTGCTGATAAGGAGATTCAAGTTTTACCTGTTCAGCATTCTGTCCACTTCTGATACAAGAGCTGTTTTATTCCTCAGTTAGGAATTTAATATAAAAGTATGTAAAAATATCCAATTTCACTACGCACATTTTCTTTGATTTCATGTATTATTATTAGATCCCCATACCCCACTCAGCTCACCCAGAAACAGGTACATGCACTTTCTGTCTTTTAGTTAACTTTCTTTTCTTAAGCAGTATGATACAGTGACAGTGTACAGAGCATGGGATTTGGAGTTAAAATTTGCAGAGCAGTCTCGTACAACTGTGTTGATTTGCCTGTTGAATGAATAGGGGCCTGAGGTCCAGCTTAGGCTGCGCTGGCAGACCCAAGATGTACCGTTTCTGCATGAAGGCACCATTTGGGGTCGGCAGCCTTGTGAATGTGAGGCCAGGCCAAGTTGGTGATTTGGGACAGTCTCCTTAATCTCTCAGAGCCATTAGTTCCTCATCTGCAGAGAAGAACTAGAAATAGATTATATCAAAGTTTTGGAAAGATTAAATTGATATAATTCATGTGAATGTAATTTATTAAATTCTGAAGTATAAAATTTGGTCATTTTTATGGTTCTTTTGCAGTTGTCAGTGTTTTCTCTGTATTATGAGGCATTTTTTCCCTTTTCTCCCTCTTCTTTACTATCTCTACTCCTTTCTTCCTACAATAGTGAATTCTCTACTTAGCAGTGTTCTCCTTGTTGTTTTGCACTTAGTAATTTGGATTTTTAGGATGTAAGCTGTATGTAAATATCTTCCTTACAAACTGGAAGACTATTGTTAGTGTCATGATTCAGTATGAATTAAATGTTAATAATACAAGAAAGAGACTATCAATTTATAGTGAAGCTGGTGGCAAATATACTACATTTCATAGTCAGAGACACCACAGACTGTGACTGCTAATAAATTATGGCTGCACCTTACAATTTTACAGCTTTATTTTTTGCTTTCTTTTGGGGAAAGATGCTTCATGGAAAACATGTCATGGTCCGTGTCGGTGGAGGCTGGGATACTCTTCAAGGATTTTTGCTTAAATATGACCCCTGTCGAATATTACAGTTTGCTACGCTAGAACAGAAAATTCTAGCATTTCAAAAAGGAGTTTCCAATGAAAGTGTGCCTGATTCACCCGCCAGAACACCTCAGCCTCCTGAAATGAATCCTTTGTCAGCAGTTAGCATGTTTCAGAAACAAAACTCAAAACCTGGCACACCGGTTGGTATTCCAAGGGGCAAAGAGAAGCATGTACATCTGCCAGCTGCATTGCCATCAGCATCTTCCCTGAAAGGAGGGAATCTGGCCCCGGGGTCAGTCCGTTCTAAATTGACAAATTCTCCAGCAGCGTCTTCTCATCTCAAACTCAAGTCTTCAAAGAGCATAACAAAGAAACCACAGGCTCCTTCAAACAATGCATCATCTTCACATGCTTCTTTAAATCCAGTGGGTAAAAGCACTTTTTCACCAGCTTTATCAAGAGCAGCACCTTGTGTATCTGAGTCGTTGAGAAAATGTATCTCATCACCCAGTACTCCTAATACCAAGCGTGTTCCAGCCCAGAAGTCAAGAGATGTGCCTGAGCCTACACTTCTGCCAAATAAGTGTTCTGGAAAAACTGAACCAAAGCATTTGAAACACAATCATGTACCTTCCAGGGATCATGCAGTCTCTCCCTCGGCTGCACATTTAAATTCATCATCAAAGTGTCCAAAGCCACCTAAGGCACATCTGCATGTGAGGCCTAACCCTTCTTCCTTCCAGTCCCCTGCAAAAGTGACAACCAGTTCCAAAGCTGTCACCAGGAGTCTGGAAACACGGGCTCAGCCCCATGGTAGAGCTCCTCAAGCCCAGAAACCTAAGTCGGCCCTGAATTTAAACCAGCCACTTTCTGTATCCTCAGTTGCTCCTGCAAAAGCTGCACAGAAATTGAAAGATAAGAATATGGTTTCAGTTGCCAAAAAGCAGCCTCAGAATAAAAGCACGTCCCAGAAGACAGGACCCAGCTCCTCCAGGTCCCCGGGCCGTACCCCACTGTCCATTGTGAGTCTTCCCCAGTCTTCTGCCAAACCACAACCTGAACCAAAGTCAGTACAGACTGCCACCAAGAGCCAGTGCTCAGCTACTGGGCCTCCCAAAAGTGGCAAAGCCTCAGTTTCAACCAGGAAACCACCCTCATCTGGCAAGGAGACGGTTAGTGCAGATAAAAAACCTTCTGCTAAAAAGAAGGAAGACGATGGCCATTATTTCGTTATGACAGGAAGTAAGAAACCTAGAAAATAAATATAATGTGTCATTCTAAGAAAACAGGAGAAGAGAAAGAGAGTGAATGTGTTAACTTCACATCCTAAAAGGTTTCTCCTATTTGTGTTTATCCAAATAGGTTCAGACATTAAGTACAATAAGAGGGGGTAGAGGCTGGGCCCAGGAGAAGTCTCATCAGAATTCACATACCTGAATTCACCAGAAGGTACCTTTTTGAGGCAGACAGTGGTAAAAGCACCAGGAGGTTCTTATGAGTTGTAGACATTTATATCATTTTCCATCTGTGAAATTTTTGTTAATGTTTCCCCACTAAGGGAAACAAAGTCAAATAACACTACTAGGACTGTAACCGTAGTTGCTATACTTTGAGTATGCGTTCAAATATGGCGGTTATTACCTGCTGATAGCAATAGAGGTGCTTTTATGTTATTGCATTATAATTTAAAAGCAACGTTTTGGCACTTGTCTTGGCACCTAATTTAGGTTCCTGTTCAGGATTGTTGAAAGGAACAATACCGAGTACTGATGGCTGCTGCACGTTTGCTTGCTGTTACACTGAGTGTGGGAGAATTATTACTACTTAAAATTTTGTAAGCTTTCCAAATCAGAAAGAACTGATTTTTTAACTGACTTATATTAACATCGATAATATTTGTTACCAGTATTTTTGGTAAAAAAACAAGATATAAAAATATAAATAGAAATTTGGAAAAAAGTTCATGTATTGTTTATAAGAACTTATATTTTTGATGGACATTGTGCAATGTGAAAGGGGAAACAACTTAGTTTTAGCATATTAGAAATATGTTTTAATAATGCAATTTTCTATGAGTGCATATGACAGTTTTTACATTAAAATAATGTTAACATCAAAATTATATTTTTACAGTCTCAAAATTAAGGTGATAGTGAAGAAAAAGTGCTGCATAAAAATTCTATCATGTGATTGTTATTTTTCTTTATACTAATACCCATTCTAATTAGTTTTCCAGTTACTTTTTCTTCATTCAAGTCATGCTGCCTTCAGTTTTCCAGTGTCAAACAGACAGTCAGTATGTACCGTTTTACCCAGATGATGTAATGACTACATAGACTCCCTCAATCTAATGTGTTTGTAAATAATATGTTTTTAAAGAGATTGTGCCTATTTAAAAAATTATTAATGTACTTTCAGAAGTTTTAGGGATGTGTTTAATAACTTTACAGTATTATCAGTTATTCCATATTGAGGTTTGTGTTTCCCTATTTT
Source organism: Moschus berezovskii (assembly GCF_049115385.1). Lineage (NCBI taxonomy): Eukaryota > Metazoa > Chordata > Mammalia > Artiodactyla > Moschidae > Moschus > Moschus berezovskii. The sequence continues at coordinate 69,149,860 of NC_142465.1, forward strand.
AAACTAAAATGTGTTCTCTAAAGAAAAATAATGGTTCATCAAATATGCAATCACAGAATAGCCATCTTAAGCTGACTACTAATGTTTATAGATTATAAAGCATGAAACTTTTGTATAAAACTAAGTGATCTTTTGTCTGAGGAATAAAGACAAAAGTTATATGCAAGCTAGTTTTTGAAATAATTGATGCTTCTCGTAAAAGAGATAGTCACCAGAATAGTTTAGTTTCACTGATGGTCTGAGCATTGAGGGAGATAATATTTACATCTTTGGAAAGTGAAGTCAGGATTCAAGAAGTACTATTTACATTTCTAGTGATAAGAAATATTTACTGTATCTTTCAAAAAGGAAGAATTTTACCTTCAGGAAGGTGTTTATTCCTTTGTAAGACCCAACAGTGCTTCTGTATCAGTAACATCTGGAATAAAATTGTTATGTGGCACAAATTCCAAGAACTAGTTTTTTTTTCAATTGGAAAAGAAGAACAATTTTTTTCAATTGGAAGTTAATTCATAAATAGTCCTATTTTCATCAGGCCACTGATAGTAGGGATTTCTAATTCCTATAATTCTGTTTTAATTTCACACTTTGATGCAGTGAGAATATTCTTGAAATACTCATTTTATCCAATATTCATGGTCAGAAAATAAAGCTATTTTTTTTAAAGTAAGCAATGGCTGAAAGATAATTCCTTCTAATATATTTTGATATGCTCTTAAAAGACCTAGTGTTTCTAATTGTTTTCACAGTTTTAAAAGTACATTGTTGAAGTTGGGAAAAATTTTTCATTTCTTAATAATAGTGCATGATTTTTAAAGTTCCTTTTTGTTTAATATTTAATAAAGTGAATATTAACCTTAAAGTACTGAAGTACCTGGAAGAAGAAATAATGTGTACTTCCAAGAAAGAATGGAATGTTTTTCCATTGGTATAATTTGTTTTTGTGAATAACATGTCAAAGTAACCTTCAGGGGAAAATGAAATGCTGACTATTTTTGCATTGTTTGAGCCTTACAGTAGGTATTTAAAACTTAAATCTTCAAAATGTTTTGATAAGTTAGATAATCTCTAACTTTCTTCTTCACACTAAATTTACAGTGCTTAAAGGATAAGGGAAATTTTTTGAGAAAAAGATTGCCATAACTTCTGTGATGTATAGCTGATATAAAAATCTGTTACTTTTTTAAAAGCCATCAGTAACAATTGTCAAGATACAGTCTTGTATCCAGGTTTGCATACTGACTCCATTTGAATCCAAATTTATGTATATTTTCTTGGACTGGCAATGTTTGTATCAGATTTTAACTTAAATATATTTTCTCAAGTATTAAAATTTAACATATATACCAAGTCCTCAATTTACTTTTTTGTGTGTTCTGAGTATATTCTGATCACTTGGTTCATGTGAGAAATTGCATATATGATGCAACTAAGACCCGATGCAGCCAAATGAATAAATAAATATTAAAAAAATAATGTTGATGTTGATTTATCTTAAAATAGGTGTTTATGGTGATGAAGTGATTTAAGAGATTGCAATGACAAAACATTAATATATAATACTTCTTAATTGTCGGCATTCTGCTAGGCACAATATTTATTGCATGGTGTTGGCATGTAGTGTGTTCTCTCTTATAATTTGGCTAGTCTTATGGTTTCATATAATACATTTTATCTAATTTGACCAACTTTCTTAAATTACTTTTGATAAATTATTTCACAAATTATAATGAATGAATTTAGTAGAATGGATTAATGTTGGGTGTGATTGTTGAGGACCTCTAGTGGTCAAATGTGGCATTGTTGAAACATTTTTATCAACTTAAATCACTTTTCTACAACCTCTCTTGAGTTATGGGAGATAGAGGAATAGGACAGTCATCACATTCAAGAACCTTGGGTTTATAGAGCACTGTGAAACTGATGAAGCACTTTCAATTAATTAACATCCAGTCTTCTGAACAGTTCCATGAGATAGTATTATCTTCTTTAGAATATAAACACCATAAAGACAGGAATTGCATCTGTTTTGTTTGCCAGTGTTTTCCAAAGCCTAAGCCAATGCTTGGCACATAGTAGACACTCAGTAAGTATCTGTTAATAAAAAAAGAATGAACTCTTTTTGTCGATGAGGAAACTAAGGCTCAAGATAATTGACAGTAGTAAATATAAAAATATCCTAGTAGGATTGCTTAATTGAATTTTATTTAAAGGATAATTTTACCTATTTATAATTTTACACAAATTTGATTTGTTCTTTGTGTTAATTTGATAAAATAGGAATTTAGTGGCATCTTCTAAAAAAATCTGTTGGAATATCACATCCTTTGTTTTCTTTATTTCTTCCTTTATTTAATTGGTTTTGATTTACTCTTTATTTGCATCATTTCTTTTTAGATTCTGCATATAAGGGATGTCACAAGATATTTATTTCTCTGACTTTACTCAATGTGACTGTCTCTTAAGGAATTACCCTTTATTTTAAATATTCTAAACTTGAATAGATTTATAGAGATCAGTGTATTCTTACATTTTTAACTTTCTGTCTCTTTTGCTTTCTCGTATACAGGGTTATCGTTACCATCTTTCTAAATTCCATATATATGCGTTAGTATACTGTATTGGTATTTTTCTTTCTGGCTTACTTCATTCTATAATAGGCTCCAGTTTCATCTATCTCATTAAAACTGATTCAAATGTATTCTTTTTAAGTGCTGAGTAATACTCCATTGTACCACAGCTTTCTTATCCATTTGTCTGCAGATGGACATCTAGGTTGCTTCCATGTCCTGGCTATTACAGACAGTGCTGCGATGAACATTGGAGTACACATGTCTCTTTCAATTCTGGTTTCCTCAGCGTGTATGCACAGGAGTGGGATTGCTAGGTCGTATGGCAGTTCTATTTCCAGTTTTTTAAGGAATCTCCACACTGTTCTCCAAAAATATGGAACGCTTCACAAATTTGCTTGTCATCCTTGAACAGGGGCCATGCTAATCTCTGTATCATTCCAATTTTAGTATATGTGCATTTTTAATTTAATATTTATAAAGCACTTACCTGTATTCAAAGTAAGTTCTAGGAATGATGAATGTTTGCACTTAATCCTCAGGACAATGTCATGAGGTTGAGGTGCTCTGTAACTATTTGCTGGATAAATGAATGAAAAAAATAAGTTAAAGGTGGCACAAAATACTTATATTGGCAATTAAAATAAATTCCCTGCTAGTGCAGTGGAAATAGATTTTGGTGAAAGGTACTACTTGCAGGTGACCCAAGAATCTCCAGGTTTAAAAACATTAAAAAAAAAAAAGTTTGCCCTTTGAGTGAACAGAAAAAATAAATTTTCTTCTTCTTCCAGGAGGAATAAATAAATTTTAATTTCTGTCACACAGCCCTGATAAGGTAATACAAAGTTGTATCATGTAATTTCAGTAATTACTTCAATAATTCACTGCACCATGCTAGGTTCTCAGGAACCCTATAATCATCTGTGGAAGAATATGGCAGACTGTGGTGTATGTGTACTGGAAGAGGAGTGGAATGTGACGTTTCTTATTTCATTCCCAAGCCCTGAGGTAACATGAAACAAGTACCTTTAAACAACGATTTGTGATAGTTTCCATTTATGTTAAGCATCAGTGAAAATAATTTTTGAAGTTCAAGAAGTCCCAGGTGTCCTTAAAGATTGGGGAAAATAAAAAAGTCACCACTGAGAATGACAGCCCTTGAAATCAATGAAGCCCAAAGGGGAAGTGAAGAGGCCAGGATGGTCTTCCGAGGCTACTCTAGCAGGAACTGAGAGTTCTGACTTTACCCACTGCTTCCCCCAACAGCCCTTCACCTGCCTCACCATACCCCCCACATCACTGCTTAAACATCACTTACTCAGAAGCTTCCAGACCCTCCGAGCCTTGGTTGGATGCTTCTGTGTACCTTCTCCACACCTTACACTTGCCCTGTCACTGCACTGCCACCTAACAGAACTTTCCCACTGACTTACCTCAGTTCCTCACCAATTCCTCACTTGACAGTTGCAGATCCTGCATTTAATGTCTGCGTTTAATGCCTAAATGTTTGTGGAGGCAAAAAAGTAGTCTTTTACTGATGGAAATAAGCATCCGTATGTATAAAGTGACCCTCTAATTTAATATTTTTGGCCCACCTACTGTTAAAATTTGCCAACAAAGGTCCGTCTAGTCAAGGCTATGGTTTTTCCCGTGGTCATGTATGGATGTGAGAGTTGGACTGTGAAGAAAGCTGATCGCCAAAGAATTGATGCTTTTGAACTGTGGTGTTGGAGAAGACTCTTGAGAGTCCCTTGTACTGCAAGGAGATCCAACCAGTCCATTCTAAGGGAGATCGATCCTGGGTGTTCATTGGAAGGACTGATGCTAAAGCTGAAACTGCAATACTTTGGCCATCTCATGCGACGAGTTGACTCACTGGAAAAGACTGATGCTGGGAAAGATTGGGGGCGGGAGGAGAAGGGGATGACTGAGAATGAGATGGCTGGATGGCATCACCGACTCTGTGGACATGAGTTTGAGTGAACTCCGGGAGTTGGTGATGGACAGGGAGGCCTGGCGTGCTGTGATTCATGGGGTCGTGGAGATTCGGACACGACTGAGCGACTGAACTGAACTGAACTGAACTGTTAAAATGATTTTTTTCCCCCCCTGGGGAAATGTCATGGCAGAGTTTGGAAAAACATAGATGACCTGCTTATTTCTGGAGGGGAGTGGAGAGGAGAAGCAGGGAGGGCAGTAATCAGAGAGGCCTTGAAGTTATGGATTTCTTCTGTTACTTTCAGTTCAGTTCAGTCGCTCAGTCATGTCCGACTCTTCACAACCCCATGGACCACAGCATGCCAGGCCTCCCTGTCATGGACCTCACCAACTCCCAGAGTTCACTCAAACTCATCTCCATTGAGGCGGTGATGCCATCCAGCCATCTCATCCTCTGTCATCCCCTTCTCTTGCCTTCACTCTTTCCCAGCATCAGAGTCTTTTCAAATGAGTCAGCTCTTTGCATCAGGTGGCCAGAGTATTGGAGTTTCAGCTTCAACATCAGTCCTTCCAATGAACACTCAGGACTGATTTCCTTTAGGATGAACTGGTTGGATCTCCTTGCAGTCCAAGGGACTCTCAAGAGTCTTCTCCAATACTACAGTTCAAAAGCATCAATTCTTTGGCACTCAGCTTTCTTTATAGTCCAACTCTCACATCCATACATGATTACTGGAAAAACCATTGCCTTGATGAGACAGAGCTTTGTTGGCAAAGTAATGTCCCTGCTTTTTAATAGGCTGTCTAGGTTGGTCATAACTGTCCTTCCAACAAGTAAGCATTTTTTTAATTTATGGCTGCAGTCAACATCTTCAGTGATTTTGGGGCCCAGAAAAATAAAGTCAGCCACTGTTTCCCCATCTATTTGCATGAAGTGATGGGACTGGATGCCATGATTTTAGTTTTCTGAATGTTGAGCTTTAAGCCAACATTTTCACTCTCCTCTTTCACTTTCATCAAGAGACTCTTTAGTAGTTCTTCACTTTCTGCCATAAGGGTGGTGTCATCTGCATATCTGAGGTTATTGATATTTCTCCCAGCAATCTTGATTCCAGCTTGTGCTTCTTCCAGTCCAGCATTCCTCATGATGTACTCTGCATAGAAGTTACATTAGTTCCAGAGAATGTTGCATTTTTATAGAAGAAAAATGTTAGAAACTTCTTTCAATTGTCTATACAGGTTTTTGTTTTAAAACATTTATTTTCGGGGTTGGGAGAATTTACTCAGAGCATCATATATAGACTGAGGTTAGCAAGAGTCCTGCTGCTGCTGCTGCTAAGTCACGTCAATCGTGTCTGACTCTGTGTGACCCCATAGATGGCAGCCCACCAGGCTCCCCCGTCCCTGGGATTCTCCAGGCAAGAACACTGGAGTGGGTTGCCATTTCCTTCTCCAATGCGTGAAGGTGAAGTCGTGTCCAACTCTTAGCAACCCCATGGATTGTAGCCTACCAGGCTCCTCCATCCATGGGAGTTTCCAGGCAAGAGTACTGGAGTGGGTTGCCAGTGCCTTCTCCGAGCAAGAGTCCTGCTACTACCTAATTCTGTCCTCACATTGAACAGATGAGGAAACTCAGGCCCCAGAGAGTTTGTTAGTAGAGCCCATTAGTTACCGAATTCATACCACCTGGGAGCAACAGAGTGACTGCAAGGCAGTGGTCCTAGGGGGCTATGTGAGTCACCCTGATTGCTGGTCCCTTCAATGTATCATAAATGCCCTCATTCCAGCCCAGCAGACTCCTTGTATTACCTGTATGGATGATTGGTTCCAGAGCAATCTACTGGACCATAAGGCAGTGAAACTTCATCAATTTGCTCATTTAGCAAACAGTTCTGAGTGCCTCCATCATGACAGTCACTGCTAGGGATACCATGGTAAGACCACCCTGCTCTCCAGGATGTGACAGTCTTTATTCAGGTGATTAACAACAACAAAGTATGATCTTTTTGACTGTAGCCCACTCAGTTCTTTCTGGGGTAAGACACTTTGGTGAGAATAGCCTGCCTTTTCTCATATTGCTTCAGATCAGGAGCCCATCAGTTCAGTTCAGTTCAGTCGCTCAGTCGTGTCCGACTCTTTACGACCCCATGAATCACGGCACGCCAGGCCTCCCCGTCCATCACCAACTCCCGGAGTTCACTCAAACTCATGTCCATCGAGTTGGTGATGCCATCCAGCCATCTCATTCTCTGTTGTCCCCATCTCCTCCCACCCCCAATCCCTCCTAGCATCAGAGTCTTTTCCAGTGAGTCAACTCGTCGCATGAGGTGGCCAAAGTATTGGAGTTTCAGCTTTAGCATCAGTCCTTCCAATGAACACCCAGGATTGATCTCCTTTAGAATGGACTGGTTGGATCTCCTTGCAGTCCAAGGGACTCTCAAGAGTCTTCTCCAGCACCACAGTTCAGGAGCCCATAGAAAACAAAAAAAAACCCATGTTATTTGTATCTGAGCCTCAAGAACAAGAGTCATTCGTCACCAATTGTTACTCAGAAAATGGAGCAGAGAGGATCAAATCTTAAACCAGGCATTGGAAACAGAAATCTGAGCTTTCTCTGCATAAGCCATTACTTAGAAATTAAGAAGCACACATCTCTTAATGCACAAAGATGCTCTTCTAGCTCCATAGGATGTCTCCTGTGACAGTGGGGATTGATTCCCACCATTCCCCCTCCAGAGACTCCACCTTGACCTTAACAAGTCGCCCTGCCACAGACAGAGGCAGGATCTCAAACTAGCTGCCTATAGGAAGGCTGGTCTCTCTCCAGCCACCTCAGTAGGTCAGAGGAACACATCTTTGAGCAGATGCTCTCAGTGATTTGACATCTCATTACTGCTTCCTGCTGCCCCAGCAGATGACAGGAAACTTGTCCTGTAAAGTTGATGGCTATGGCTCATGGAACAGCACCTTCTGGGCCTCTGCAGCATCTTGGCTGTCCTGCAGCCCAAAGGAACCCATAGGTGTCCCAAGGAGACCTGCTGTGTTAGGTCAGCACTTCTGTCTTCAAGAAACAGATTCACTTTGGTTTTCTTTAGTACTGGGCTTTATGGATACACAGAATCTAGAGGACAATAGGAATCTGGCAGCAACCCAGAAGTATCTGTTCAGTGAGCCTCACAGAAATTGGCACTGGAGTCGCCCAGAAGCACAAGGAGCTCTAGAGTCAGGTAACCTCATCTCCCTTCTGCAGCCTGAGTTTCCCTCTTCACTCTGGTGCTCTGCCAGGAACATTCTCCAGCCAGCCTCCAGGTTTCTGCACCTCTTTGGGTGTTTTCTTGCATCTTCTCCAAAATTATCCAGCCAACCAAACAACCAACCAAGAAACTGCCTGGTACCATTTACCAGTTCAGAGTCTCAGTGAGAATCTGATTGAGTTAATTACCATTGTTTTTGTGCCTATTTTTTGCTCCAGGCCACTGCACAGGTCAACCAATGAACTTACTGCTCTCCATATACCCATCCCCCTTGATCAACCAACCTGGTGAACAGATAGGTCACGTGGTCTAGAGCCTGGCTACCTTGATGTAAAGACAGCTTGGTTCACTTGTCTTAGAGCCAGTTTTCCTTAAAAGGCTGGGCATGACTGATTTGTCCAGTCCTCTTGGTAAACAAGCCCAGAGTTAGGTTGGATTTGGTCTGAGGTCCCAAGGGAGGTCTCTTTGCATCAGGGAGCCTTCAATTTCTAGCACTGACCTTTTCTTTCAAGATCGTTGAGTCCAATATGATGGTAGATGTAATCCTCCCAAATCTAAATCCATATTTTATGGCTAGAAATGTACAGATATATATATGTTACTAAGGATAAGTTTAAGTAATGTTCAAATCAGCAAGTTTTATTTTACCCCTGATTTGAACAGTGGGCCAATTTGGGAAAACCGATGTGTGTCCAGCCCACTGTGGGGTCTTCCAAAGCCCTTTTCTGAGAGGGAGAGAGAATGTTCTAGACCCTTGCTTCCCAATTTCTAGAGAAGACACTCCAACTATTACACTACAGCATCAAAACAAGCAATTGATTTAATCAGTTTGTTAAAAAAAAAAATAGGCAAACCAGTGCTTGAGAATCATGTAAAAACAACCAAGATTGGTTGACTTTCTTTTGGTGGTTTTAGTGTTTTATAGACACCGTCTGAGATGCCCAGAATGCATTGTATCAGCCAGAATCATTTCTGTCCCTGAAATTCTGTCCCCAAATGACTTTCAGTGACTCCTTGAAAATGTTCAAGGGCTTTTACCTGCGCCGAGTCTTTGATTGTTTTCCCTAAGAAATTCCTGTTAGATGAAATGGCACAGCTGTATAAGATAAATTAAGATTGATTTTTATTTAATAACACTAGTTTTGAAGCTAGTAGAGATGCCAAATATATTCACTGCTGTCATTTGCCTCTTTGGAGAGCAGAACTTTGCTGTTCCTTACAATTCTTCCTTGTCTAAGTGATTACAGGAGGAAACAAAAAGAAGCTATTAGTAGATTTCACCACCATATTTAGAGCCTTATCCTAAAACCTGAAGAGGTTCTGAAATCACTCTTATATAGAACTCACTTTGTGCCAGATACTGTTCTAAATGCTTTCCATGTAGGAACTTATTTAATGTTTACAACTCTATAAGATAGATTCTATGACTATCCCTACTTTATAGATGAGAAAACTGAGGTACTGAGATATTTCTTCCATCCTCTGTGTTGAGGCCTGATACTTCATTATCTTAGACAAATCCTTGGTTTTCAACTCTAGCTTTCTCCAGAAGTGGTTCACTGGGCGGAGAAGCATGGGCTGGTCACAAACTGTCACCTGTGTCTCTTAAGTAGGGGTCTTGGCCATGTGTTCATGTGTCAGACCTGTGGTGTGCTGGTGTGCACAGGAGTCGCACAGCCCTTGGCCTCCCTCAGAGCCAAGGCTAGCTAAGTGTGCCCTCTCTTACATCCAGTTTCTCTCGTTTCCCCAGCATTTCCCTGCTAATCCTACAGACAGGCTCAAGTCTGACCACACTTTCTTCTTTTTCTCCCTCATCCCCAAGTGGCCACCACGTGTTGGTCAGGATGGGCTAGACTTTGCTGTGGAAAAGCACTCTTCATGGCTTGTAGCAACAGAAGGTTACTTCTCAGTCATGCTGGATGTCCATCAGGGCCATTGGGGGCTCTGCTCATCTTAGATGCTTGGGGACCCAGGCTGATGGAAGCTCCATACTTACAACACTTCAGCACTTACTGTGTCAGGGGAAATGGGTGTGGGAGTGGCCGGCTTTTTGAAACTTTTTGAAACTCCTCCTTTGATCTTCCTGATGCAACTGATTTTTCTCACAGTTCTCTGACCCTTCACTCCTGTGTTTTTGACCTGTGCGCCCGTGCTGCCCTTTACATGTAGCTGCTCCCTAAGGACCATTTCTTGGCCCTTTTCTAGCAAAATATATTTCCTTCCTTCCTTCCTTCATTTCTGTGTGAATGACTTCAGATCTTTATTTTTCAGCCCAGTTTCCCTGAGTCTCACTTCTACTGTCAGTAGTCATCAGCCTTCTCCCATTACTACCTCAAAATCTCTTACCTCAAAAGAAAATTTCCATCTCTACCAAATCTACTTTTCCTCCAACTCCCATGTTTCTGTTGACATCCCTTCCTCTTCTCATACTGAAACATTCAAACAATTTTAGAATGTGCCTCAGATCCATCCCCTTACCTGTGCTGCTGCCCAAGTTCACAGCCTTCTCACCTCTCCTGGCAGACAATAGCCTCCCAATAACTCTTTGATCACACTTTCAGCCTCTCTGCCTGGCTCAAGGCTGCACATTGTACAGCTCTAGGAGCACCATTCATGATGTGTTCTAGGTCAATGGCACCCCCCAGAGTTGTGCAGAGGACCTGCAGGCCTGCACTGAGCCTATAGTCATCTGCCTATAGTTCCACTTGAATCCTGACACACAATTAATTGCTCAAAAACCTTCCTGGACTTCCATTCCAATCTGAGTAAAGGCCAAATATCCTGGCAGTACCCCTCACAGGTCCAGATGGGAGTCACCCTCTCTCTTCTGTCTTCTACATCAAAAGGCATTATAGTGATTTAAGAAGAGTGTTTCCTTTACCTGCTCTATGAGTGAAAAAGTAAATTAATTGAGAGATTAAATTAATAAAGACTATTTGTTGCTAAAATAGTGGAAAACATCAAGCCAAAATGGCTTAAGTTTTAAAAGAGAGTGTATTGGCTCACATAAATGAGAACTGCAGAGGGCATGTCTTACCACTTTAGGAATAACAGGATATGGGGCTCCGCAAAGGTCCTCGGGACTCCTTGCCTCTCTTTCCACTTCAAGAAGCTAAAACCACAGCAGGCCTGTCTGGCGGGAGCTAAAGCAAAGGAGGAGAGGCAGCTGCCACCACAGATGCTGCCCAAGAGGAGGAGGAATGTTCTGACTGCCCCTCCCTGTGTCCTCTGGTGGCCCACCACTGCTGCCTTCCGTTGGCGCACCCCAGAGTGGGGAATGCAGCCAGAAGGAGAAAGGGAAGAGGCAGGTCTGAGAGCAAACAGGTGAACCACCAGCACAAGCGCCTCATTCAGAGTCACACAGTGCTAAGTGGTGGAGCCTGTCTTACGCCACAGCTGAAGCTCTGAATCCTGCCACCCGTGCTGCAGCCAGCAAAAAAGAGTGTTCCAGCTGGAGACGTCTGTGTGAGTGAAAGTAGCAAATTCTGGAACGTGTGTGGAAATAGAGGGTCCCCTTGGGCTGCAGTGTAAGGTGCTTGCAGAGGAACAGCAGAAAAAGGGTCCACGCTACAGAGAGTCTGAAGGCCTGGCTCAGGAATTTGGTCTTCGTTCAGGAAGCACAAGGAAAATTACCAAAGGAAAAGTAAGAGATAAGGTAATTAATTTATAGCTATAAAGATGTCAGAGAGAGGAAGGAAATGCTTGGTCTCTCTTCAAACAAAATCAAAATACAAAGTGAAATAATTCTCAAGAATGAAACTTACATAATAGAGAGTTGCTTTTTTTTCTACTAATTTTTGTATAGTTGCCATCTTTGATACTGATAACAGAAATTAGGAAATCAAAAGCAAAAATAAACAAGTGGGACAACATCAAACTGAAAACTGCATAGCAAAGGAAGCCATTAAAACGAAAAGGCAGTCTATTGAATAGGAGGAAATATTTGTAAATCATGTATTTGATAAAGGGTTAACAGTCAAAGTATATGAAGAACTCATACAACTCAGCAGCGAAAAACCAAACAATCCAACATGCAGATAGCCAGCAGACACATGAGAAGATGCTCAACATCACTAATCATCAGCAAAATGCAAATCAAGATCACGAGATATCACCTCATACCTGTTAGAATGGCTTTTATCAAAAAGACAAGAAATAAGTGTTGGCCAGGAAGTGGAGAAAAGGGAACCCTTGTACATGGTTGGTGGGAATGTAAACTGGTGTAGCCATTATGGAAAACAGTTTGGAAGTTGCTCAAAAAATTGAAAATAGAGTTACCATCAGTTCAGTTCAGTTCAGTTGCTCAGTCATGTCTGACTCTTTGCAACCCCATGAATCACAGCACACCAGGCCTACCATGCTGCTGCTGCTGCTGCTAAGTCACTTCAGTCGTGTCCGACTCTGTGTGACCCCATAGACGGAAGCCCACCAGGCTCCCCCGTCCCTGGGATTCTCCAGGCAAGAACACTGGAGTGGGTTGCCATTTCCTTCTCCAATGTGTGAAAGTGAAAAGTGAAAGTGAAGTCACTCAGTTGTGTCCGACCTTTAGCGACCCCACGGACTGCAGCCTACCAGGCTCCTCCATCCATGGGATTTTCTAGGCAAGAGTACTGGAGTGGCTTGCCATTGCCTTCTCCGGGGAGGCCTACCATAGGATCCAACAATTCTGTTTCTGGGTATATAACTGAAGAAAATGAAAGCACTGATTTGAAACTATATATGCACCCCAATTCTCATGGCAGCATTATCTATAATAGCCAATATGTGGAAGCAACCTAAATGCCCATCAATGGATGAATGTATAAAGAAAGTGCCATATGTGTGTGTGTGTATGGACAGGGAGGCCTGGAGTGCTGTGATTCATGGGGTCGCAAAGAGTCGGACACGACTGAGCAACTGAACTGAATATGTATAACTGGAATTATTCAGCCATAAAATGGATGGAAATCTTGCCATTTACAACAACATGGATGGACCTTGAGGACATCATGATAAGTGAAAGAAGGCTGGCAAGTGCCATCTGATCTCATATATGGAATCTAAAAAAAGAAAAAAAAAGTCTTCACTCTTTGTAGTACCTAATAAAGTACTTAGTACCTAATAATGCTCAATAAATATTTGTGGAAAATATGAATTTTAAAAAGTGTGGTAATGGTAGATCAATGAAATGGAACAGAGAAGTTAGAAACAGATCCACAGAAATACACTCCATAAATTTTTGACAAAAGTGCTAAAGAAATTCAGTGGAGGAGAGACGGGTAACTTTTTAACAAGTGGATTAATAAACTGTGGTATTTTCTTAAAATCACATAGCACAACAGGAATAACTACTGCTACACACAACAACATAATGAATCTTACAATGATTGTCAAAAGCATCCATATATGAGAGCATAACAACAAAAAATAGGAGTGAACATTCATTCAGGTGAGGACCTACCATGAGCTGGGCTCTGAGTCAGGGCTTTAGAGCAGGCCAACATGAATCGTTTGTTGGGCTCTTCTAACATTTCCATTCCCTTTTGAAGTTACAGGAGAACACCACACGTAATGACCTGTGATCTGAAAGGAGCTCTGTGGTTTCTAGAAAGTACACTAAATGAGTGTTCACTTTGTACTCATTTTGTGGTTTTACATCTCAAGGTTATATGCTTGAGCTGGATTTATTTGAAGTTGAATGGCTTGACCTCGCTTGCAAATGATATCGATGGAATGTACACAAAAGAGATATGTCCACTAAGAAGGAAAATGTCTCTGGGTGAGGGCAGTAAACTAGGAGATTTTGCATCTTTTGTGGGGAGAGACTGAGTTAGTGATTAAGCCCCTTGATACCTTCATTTCTTTAATCACAAACTGAAGATACTTGTTATTTAATAATAAGTATATAATCTTCAACAACACAGATGCCCCAACTAAAGGTCTAGCTGTGAGCCATACAACATTAGGCACATCACCTAGGGGACATTAAATATTATATAAACTGGGTTGCTATAGGAGGTTAGGTGGTTAGCTTTACAAATTTTAATCAACAGGCAGTGAGTCAAAAAAATATGAATCCCTAGGTGGTTAGAAAATTTAGTTCAACCTCAACCCCCTGCCATGACCTTACGCTTGAAACCCATTTGTTCACTCATTCAACATTTATTAAGTATTTTCTAGCTTCCATGATTTCAGCAAGATTTATTAATTGCCCATATATGCCCAGTTTTGAGCAATGGTGAATAAAATAGATACAGCTTGATCCTAAGGGAAGTACTGTTTATGCCCATGGTTAATACAGATTGCGCTGTCAAAAAGCTCTCTCTTTAGCAGGAAGACAAATTGGTGAGCAGACCTGCAGACAAGATGTGATGCGAGTATGAAGGTGTTCTTTGGGAATGAGTGGTGAGCTCTCCAAGTGTCCAGAGAAAGCTTCTCTGAGAGCTAACGCAGTGGCTGGACCTTGAGAGAAGCAAAGGAGTTCCCAGACTTTCAGGGAAGCACATTTTGAGTAGAAGTGGCAGGATGCTGAGGTATGGAAATGTGAAACATCATTCACAGTTTGGAATTTAGGGCTCTGAAGGTGTGGGAACAGGCGGGCAAAGCCGAGCCTCATGAAGGCTGTGAACCATGTTTCGGAATTTGGGTTTCATTGTGAGGCACATGAAGGCAGTTGATAGATGTGAAACAGAGAAGTGACATGATCAGGTTTGCCTTTTAGGAAAATTATCCACCAACATTGTGACTCCTGGAGCCACTACAGGAAAAAGATTGATGCAACTTGGCCACTCACTGGAAGCCCGGATGCAGGCATGTGGGTGTGTGTGATGGAAGGAGGAAGGGGGAGTCTAGGAGACTCCCAGGCTTCTGGGTTTTGGCAGCAGCCTCTTTACAACCCCTAGGCTCCAGACTTTTCACACTAAAAAAGTTTTGCAGATGACAACCAGATCTCTCTTCCTTGAACAGATCTTTTGTCATGTTGCTTCCTTGTTACAAAATTTTAAGTGTGTCTTACTCTGAAAATGTGAACTTCTGAGCTTCCTTCCAAGGTCCTTTGTTGGGCCTACCCAACGTTAAATCCTTCTACTCGCCTGAACACTCCTTTTTCACTGCCTCACAAACACCCCTGTCTCTTCCATCTCAGTGCCCTTGCATCTTCCGTCTGCATAGCTGAGGTGCACCATCCCGAAGGCTAGCCTGGCCTAATCTCCCTCATGTGGCCTTCTTGGAGCCCTTCATGCCTCACTGATCTGCTGTGTCTTTGTCTCCTGTAGTCTGGGGCGAGTACATAAGAGAAGAACGTGAGCCTCACTAGGGCAGGGATTTTGTCTATTTCACTGCTGTATTCGCACCCTTGGAAGAGTTTCTGAAACATGACAGGTACCTGATAAGGAATGAATGAATGAATAATAATGAATGAATGACTATTCGGCGCTCCATAAATATTTAAGAAAGAAAACATTTTCAAGAAATAGAACACTTGATGGATTTGATCATTCGTGAAGTCAAGAAACATATACTGATTACTCTGTGACAAGTATCATGATGGTTTCTGTGTATTCAGTGTATTCAAAAAGTCATTACACTTTGAGTCCACAATGAGAACAAAATCATTATCAGAATCAAAATCTGATGAATATTTATATTTTAACAGTACAAACAGATAGGGAACAGTACAAACAGACTTTTACTTAAAAAAAAACCCAGAATTTCATATCCCTTAGATTTCAGCATTTTCAAAGTCTGATAATACCAAGCTTTGGTAAAGGTGAATGACTATTTCACTTTTTTCAAAGGAGCAAAAGCCATCCTCAAACACAGCTTAATTGAGGGAGAAATTAGTCCAGTCATGTTGGAAGTCACTTTTCCCGTTATCTTGTAAAAGTGAAGATGGGTGTGCAAGATAGTCCAGTAAATCTACTCTACACAGAAAACTCTCAGACGTGTGCCTGGGGACAAAAACAACAGTGCTAATGGCAGTACAGTTTGAAATGAACAGTTGGAAACAACCAAAATGCCTCAGCAGCAGCAGAATGAGTAAGTTAATCATGGTTGTATCCCAGTGGTGGAATCTTCTGGAGCTGTGACATGAGTGAACTTGATATTAATTATTATATTATAATATTTATTATATTAATATAATATAATTAATAATCACATAATATATATTATATAATTATTTTATTATATATAATAAAATTATATATTTATAATTATATATAACTTAGTTATATATAATTATAATATAATTATATTATTTAATACTAATTATAATTATATTTAAATATAATTTAAATATATAAATAATATATTAAAATATAATTGATTATAATTATATAATTAATCTATCATATAATATTATATAATTAATCTATTATATAATATTATATAATTAATCTATTATATAATATATAGTATAATTAATATATTATATTAATTATATTATATTAATATAATTACTTATATGACTCAATCTCACAAATGTTATATCAAGTGAAAAAAAAGCAAGGTGTAGAATAATAACGTATAAGGATCCTCTTTGCATGAAGTTTAAACATAGACTATAATATATTATTTGTGAATCGATATAGATGTAGTAAAAGTATAAAATATACCTGACAGGGTGACTAACCATCTCTGCCTAGAACTGTTTTACCACTGAAAGTTCTATATCCTAGAAACCCTCCATTTCCAGGCACAACAAAACAATTGGTTGTCTTACCTGAAGAAGAGAATCATCAGGCTCAGAGTGAGGGTTATAGGCACGTTCCTGGCAGTCCAGTGGCTAAGACTGCGCTCCCAATGCAGGGGCCCGGGTTCGTTGCCTGGTCTGGGAGCTAGATCTCTCATGCCACAACAAAAATCCCAACTAAGACCTGGAACAGCCAAATAAATAAATATTAAAAGAGAAACTGGGGGTTGCTTCAGGAAGGTAAGGAAATGAAATTGGGTAAAGGTGCATTGGGTATAATTTAGCTGAATTTGTAGTGTTCTGTTTTGTAAACTGGAGTATGAGTATGTATGTGGTTATTTGTTATTTTATTCTCCATTCGTATATCTGAAATATTTCATAATTAAGAAGCAAAACAAGGAAGTTCCTATAATGACTGCTGTGGCGTGACAGCCAGTGCATCTCCAGCTTTCAGGACTGAAGCACTTGCTCCTGCAGCAACCTGGAGTGCTGGCAGGTTCATCATCTTCCTCCTACCTGAGTCTTGAACTTCCTTGATCCCTAACTGCCTTTGTTTGAATGGATCCACTTCATTTCTGGCGCAGCCTGCAATCAGTGACTGCTTGATACACGGATGTAAAGGCTCATTTCCTCGTTCCTCAGTTCAGGACCCTTACAAACGGCCCTCCAGGCTCCAGAGCTCCCCGTAGAGTCAGCGGAGGTGTCTGTTGTGATAACATCACAGGCCACCTTCTTGTGCCCAGTCTTCCCTCCTTCCCCTCCCTTTCCTTCCCTTCCCTTTCCTTCTCTTCCCTTCCAGGTGTTGCCCTGAGGATGCTCCCTGGTAGATGGATGCAAGCACATCTCCATGTCAGTCTTTCTCCAGGGGAACTTGACCTGTGACCCTGTCCTTCCAAGAAAAAGAGAGAGAGGCAGAGAGACTGAGATCACAAATTATAAAAATAGTTCCCCTGCCTCTATATTTTTCTTTAGGCCCTGCCCACCCCTCCTTGTATCCCAGTTGATTTTTAAATCTCAGGTCTATATACTACACAAAATTCTAGGTCTGGATGTGAAAAAGAAATACTCATTATATTTTAATGAACAATAACAAAATGATACATTTTTTCTCCCACAGAGGGGTTTTGTGGGTCAGAGAATATTCTCACTTCCGATTTTGTTTTTCCCGCCGAAAGAGTCATTCAGAGGAATCAGGTGATTCTATCTGAGCCAAGTTGTGTGATTCTGGAAAAACAGAAACAGAGTCTAAAACAGTACCTAACAAACCACTGACTTGTGTGATGCAGATAATAAATACTTGGGAACAGAGAGAAAGGGAGTCAGTGAGATACAGCAATGGGATCAGGCTCAGAACACACACAGATTAAAAATAAATGAGAGAAAGAAGGAGCATCTTGAAGCAGTCATCTCTCCACAAGCCTAACAGATCTTGGGGAAAGGTCAGTCATTTGATCTTGGGCCATAACCTAAAAACTGCCAAAACCACTCTCAGTATGACCCCCTCCCTGTCCTGATCCCCATAAGCTTGCACCCTTGATCTTGCACCAGGATATCTTGCAAACTCCAAGACTGCAGGGCTCCTTCCCGTAGAAAGACACACACACCCACCCTGCCAACATTCCTACTGTGGTTCCTAAGTGTTAGTTGCTCAGTTGTGTCCAACTCTTGCGACCCCATGGACTGTAGCCCGCTAGGCTCCTCTGTCCATGGAATTCTCTAGACAAGAATACTGGAGTGGGTAGCCATTTCCTTCTCCAGGGAATCTTCTCAACCCAGGGATCGAACCCAGGTCTCCTGCATTGGCAGGCAGATTCTTTACCAGCTGAGCCGCCTGTCTCCCTCGCTGAGTTCCTTGATGGGAGCTAGCTCTGTTTAGCACTACTTTCTAAATTCTACTGCAGCAAAGTGCTCTTGAAATTGTCTAGATTTAAATCCCAGGTCCACTGCTCACTGGCTGTGTGACCTTGGTCAAGTAACCACACCTCAGTGTCCTCAACTATAAATCAAGAATAACACTCCTAATATAGATAGGAGGTCTAAGCAGGAAAATGTTTCCAAAGCATGAAGTGAAATGCTTGAAAAACCTGTGCAGAGTTTAATAAATGATTGATCAGTTGAATATTTTAAATGTAAAAATGATTCTAAGAAGATGTAGGAAAATAACCCATTAATATTTCAATACTATGCAAATTTTTAAAAACTTGACTGTGATGTAGGATTAAAATAAATCTAGTGAGGAAAGAAGGGAGGATTAAACTTCACGTTCCTACCAAACCATCTGTAGAAATGATAAAATTAGAAAATTCTTGTGACAGAGAATTGTCATGTTTGTTGAATTGAATTGCGAGGAGGAAAAAAATGGTCAGGTTCTGTTTAATGTTATAATTCCTATGAGAGTAATTAAAATCTGAAGTTTCTGCTGCTTTTTTTAGAAATAATGTCTGCTTGAAATGAGCTCTAATTGTCCCTATTTACACACTGGTTGCGAGAGCCCATCCCAGGCAGGCAGACAACTCTGTAATTAGCTCCCTTCAAGAACAAAGCAATGACCATCTTTCAGCTGCTTTCTGGCTTTTGAGCTTAGGAGGCAAAGGAGAGTTTTTGGCTTGCTTGCAAAATGGAATTTAAATCTGCCACAAACAGTCAGTTGCAAGAATGATAATTGCACAGTTTGTTACAATTGATTTATACAGGCCCCAGGAAAGAATGAAGAGCTTCTGGCTAAAATTGTCAAATGAATAATCAGTGATGTGTGAAATTTTCTCTTTCTGAGATTTTAATGGCTGCATTTAGAATAAAATGGTGACGTTGACCTATTTCTCATACAGTGAATAAACCAGCTGATATTTTGGGTTGTCTCTTAATCATTCTCATTGATATCACCCTTTTCAATATCTACTATGATCTGCTTTTTATTAATATTTTGCACATTTCAGATGAAGAATTTTAATGAAAAAAATTTAGTATCTACTTATTTATATGGCTATGTCGGGTCTTAGTTGTGACATGTGGGACCTAGTGCCCCAATCAGGGAGTGAACCTGGGCCCCATGCACTGGGAGTGCAGAGTCCTAGCCATTGGACCACCACGGACTCCCCTCCACCAAATTATTAACTCATTGATTACATCTTGTAAAAGAATGTATGCAAAAGTAAAAATTGTGCTACTGAACCCAACAAAAACTTGTGTGTGCCACCAAAATCTTTTGCAAAGAGCATATAAACTGAATTACCCCCTTCACTACCAACACCACCTTGCAAAACACATATACAATACAGATGCACACATATACACATTTAGCTCAGAAGAAATGGGATGATTCCACTTTGGTGTGTCACATGAAAATATCTTATTTTGCTTGTTTCATTCAATCTAGAAGTCTCTTTATTGTGTGAATTTAACCTGGATGCATTTATTGTGATTACTGATATAATTTGGACTATCTCTGCTACTTTACATTGAGTTTCTACCTTCATACGTTCTCTTTTTTTCCCTTCTTTCCTGACTTCTATTCTGTTCCCCAATGCTACCTTCTTTTCACCAATTTTCAAATATTCTACTTCTATTCTTTTAAGGATTACATTAAATAAAAGTTCTAACACACATGTAAAATACATCTGTCAAAGAAAACAAGGAACTTAGCATGTTTATCTTCCCTCTTAATCTCACTCATCACCGTCTTTTATGTTATTATCTAGAATTTTAGGTCTATGTTGTCTCTAAATAAGAAAAAATAATTATTTCTATTTTTGTAAACCATCATTATTTCTATTTTATAGTCAATAATTGCATCCTTGAAGTCAAGTGGGCCTTAGGAAGCATCACTACGAACAAAGCTAGTGGAGGTGATGGAATTCCAGTTGAGTGATTTCATATCCTAATTGATGATGCTGTGAAAGTGCTGCACTCAATATTCCAGCATTTGGAAAATTCAGCAGTGGCCACAGGATTGGAAAAGGTCAGTTTTCATTCCAATCCCAAAGAAAGGCAATGCCAAAGAATGCTCAAACTATCATATAATTGTACTCATTTCACACGCTAGTAAAGTAATGCTTAAAATTCTCCAAGCCAGGCTTTAGCAATACGTGAACCGTGAACTTCCAGATGTTCAAGCTGGACTTAGAAAAGGCAGAGGAAGCAGAGATCAAATTGCCAACATCGCTGGATCATCAAAAAAGCAAGATTTCCAGAAAAACATCTATTTCTGCTTTATTGACTATGCCAAAGCCTTTGACTGTGTAGATCACAATAAACTGTGGAAAATTCTAAAGAGATGGGAATACCAAACCACCTGACCTGCCTCTTGAGAAACCTGTATGCAGGTCAGGAAGCAACAGTTAGAACTGGACATGGAACAACAGACTGGTTCCAAATAGAAAAAGGAGCATCTCAAGGCTGTATATTGTCACCATACTTATTTAACTTATATGCAGAGTACATCATGAGAAACACTGGGCTGAAGGAAGCACAGGCTGAAATCAAGATTGCTGGGAGAAATATCAATAGCTTCAGAAATGCAGATGACACCACCCTTATGGCAGAAAGTGAAGAACTACTAAAGAGCCTCTTGATGAAAGTGAAAGAGGGGAGTGAAAAAGTTGGCTTAAAACTCAACATTCAGAAAACTAAGATCATGGCATCCGGTCCCATCACTTCATGGCAAATAGATGGGGAAACAGTGGTTGACTTTATTTTTCTGGGCTCCAAAATCACTGCAGATGGTGATTGCAGCCATGAAATTAAAAGACGCTTACTCCTTGGAAGGAAAGCTATGACCAACCTAGACAGCATATTAAAGAGTAGAGACATTACTTTGCCAACAAAGGTCCATCTAGTCAAGGCTATGGTTTTTCCAGTGGTCATGTATGGATGTGAGTTGGACTATAAAGAAAGCTGAGTGTAGAAGAATCGATGCTTTTGAACTGTGGTGTTGGAGAGGACTCTTGATAGTCCCTTTGACAGCAAGGAGATTAGTCCTGGGTGTTCACTGGAAAGACTGATGTTGAAGCTGAAACCCCAATACTTTGGCCACCTTATGCGAAGAGCTGACTCATTGGAAAAGATCCTGATGCTGGGAAAGATTGAAGGCAGGAGAAGAAGGGGACGACAGAGGATGAGATGGTTGGATGGCATCACTGACTCAATGGACATGGGTTTGGGTGGACTCCAGGAGTTGGTGATGGACAGGGAGGCCTGGCATGCTGTGGTTCATGGGGTTGCAAAGAGTTGGACACGACTGAGTGACTGAACTGAACTGAACCTTCCTCATAGATTTCTTTTTCTTCTTCCTGTAGCAGTTTTTTTCAGGGAAGATTTCTGGATAACACACTATTTTAGTCTTTGCCTGAAAGTATCTATTTCATTCTCTCTCTTGCTTTCTTTTAAAATTATACTCAATTGTGGGAATAAGGAATACTTTCACATGATACAAAATTCAATTAAGTTATATATTATTTTAGTTGGGTATAGAATTCCATATTCAGTATTGCTTTTCCTTGGCACTATGGAGATATAACTCCATTTATTCTGGCATCATTTTGTAAATTAGAAATTTTGCATCTGTTTGATTGTCATTCTTTTTAGCTTCTCTGCTGGCTTTCAAGAAATTTCTCTTGCTGTTCTGCAGTTTTGCTTCTACAATTAAAAGAGTGGATTTTTTAAAAAGTTGTCCTGCTTGATATACATTTTAATATGCCTTTGATATACTTTTTTATTCTGAAAAGTTACACCAGAGCATTATAATCTGTTTTTCATATCTCAGTTTCATTTTCACATTTTTTTTCTCATTTCATCTCTGTGTTTTATTTTGGATCAAGCCCTCCCTTTTAATCAGTGATTCTTTAACTAAATCTAGTCAACAGTTAATATCTTTCTCATGTCAATGATTACTGTCTTATTTTCCATAATTTTTAATTGGTAGTTTTTCATAATTCTTTGTTCTTGATTATAACTTCCATCCTTTATCTCTTTTAAGATTTTAAATGTAAATAAAAGTCCTTTGGGGATTGCTGTACTTCTATTTCTTTGACTATAAAAGTTCCTATTTGCTTGGAAGGCTTTTAAGAAACAAGTATAATATCAGCCACCTTCAGCTTAAGAGCTGAAAGAAAAAACCAAAAACCATCCACTAAGAGATCAAGCTCTTGATCCTATCATTTTCTGTTAGGACTTTGTGTAAGTTGTTATCTGCCAATGTCATATCCTCATGCTTAAGAGTTTTTTATGTTATATTAATTTGTGTCATCTTATAAAAACTTTGGAGGATAAGAAGATCAGATATTATCTCCATTTTACAGATAAGAAAGATGAGACTCAGGAAGATGCTATTATTGAAATTTTTATGGCTAGAAAATATGGCAAAATCAAGATGAATGCCAAATATTTTGATTTCCACTTCCTTGCTCTTCCCATTTCATATTATAACCTCTCAATATGCATCTCATTAGTGGGGAACCCTTTTTCTCATCTCCTGATGTTTCCTTCCCATGAAGGACATTTCATCAGTTTAACTCCTGACCTCTTTCCCTTCCCTCTCTCCAGCCCTGGGTGGTAGTAATTTACTTGACTGGTAGATTGAAGAAAAATTCTTCCCTAATTCTCTTTGTGAAGGAGCTTGCTTTCCCAGAGGAAAGATCTACTCTGCTCTGTAATTCTAGGAGATATGTGGTAGGTGGGTTGGCAGGTGGAAGTTAGGAAGGTTTTCTGGTTCATTTCTGCCTGAAATTTAGTACTTAAATTTGCTTAATCCGGTCAACAGGCCTATTTGGTTAATACTCTAAACTGGACCCTCCAATCTAGTTCCTATTATGAATCCCATTGATATTCTGGCTTCTATCTTTACTCATTATTTTATATCTCAACTTGCTCAGAGCCTGGTCAAAGAATAGAGGTTACCACTTATTGGGCATGTCCCTGGAAATCGCCCATTTAATCTGCAATACTCTAGGGAGTTTAGAAATAAGAATGAAGTGTGGGAGCAAACAATCATGACCAAATCCTGCAATAACCACAGGAATATTGCATGACTCAGAAAATATATTAGGGACTTCCCTAGAGATCCAGTGGTTAAAACTCCCTACTTCTGCTGCAGAGGGCACAGGTTTGATCCCTGCAGGGGAACTAAGATTCCCCCCATACGTTATTTGGTGTGGCCAAAAAATTATATTAAAGAAAGAAAGTATATTAGACACGAAAAGAAGTTAGCTGGGAGGATCCATTTAAGTATTAATAGCAATTGATAGTCAGAAATGATGAAAATGAAACTCATTCTCTTAGCAGAAAAATCAATGGACCAGGTAACAAATTAACCTCTATTCACTGCTTAAATCTCGAGGAGCAAAAATAAAATCAATATATACCAAGTATGCAGTGGTTCAAAGAAACAGCATCAGAAATGAACACTAAGGTGAATTGTTAAGCTTATGGCAAAAATCTATTTTATAAAATAGCCTTACACATGAGCTTCTTTCCTTAAAGAACATCTTGATAGTCACCTCTTTCAATGCAGCCTGCCCAGATTAACACGCAACCAACTTTGTTTTTAAGTATTTACTATATAGTGGGGAAAGAAATGGCAACTCACTCCAGTATTCTTGCCTGGAAAATTCCATGGACATAGAAGCCTGGTGGGTTATAATCCATCAAGTCACAAAGAATCAGACACAACTGAGTGACTAAAGATGAGCACACAGTGCATACGAGACACCTTTTTATCCATAAAATGTACACAAATACATGGGTGAAAGCTCCTTACCAAAGAAAGAAGTTTAGCAAACTTCCAAGTAGGGAAAGAAGAAAAATTTACCACGAGAAGCCCTTTCACTCTGGGCCAGACCTGGCAAGGCTGTGAATGTGTATTTGTAGATCCTGGTTCTTGTGGATTGTGTATTCATGTGTCAGAACACCAAACACATCCCTGCTCAGGTCAGAATAGATACCACACAGCGAATCCCAGAGGGATAGGAGCAGATCTGTATCTCTGCATCATCCCTGGTACCTCCTGGAGCTGTCAGTGTGTGGGGTCCATGTGTGTGTGGTGGCCTTTTGTTCACCACTTCTGAGCATCTAACAAGAGAGTCACCTCAGGATGCTTATTGCTACTGAGTTTGTTGCTTTTTCATTTACCAATGAAGTAACATGAGACCAGTACTGTATATCATTTTAGAAATCTATGCTGAAGATGGTGTGATGTGTGTGCAGTAGATATCTCAAAATAGAAGTGTTGTAAAGCATTTGGTGGCTTCTCATAGTGATTTTTTTTCTTTTCTATTTTGGAATTTTTTCCTGGATGCTTCTAAAATGACACTCGTCTGCGAGCCTCCAAACTTCCTGAGTGGGCACAAATTGAGTCTTACGAATAGAATGGGAAAGACTAAAGATCTCTTCAAGAAATTAGAGATACCAAGGGAACATTTCATGCAAAGATGGGCTCAATAAAGGACAGAAATGGAATGGACCTAACAGAAGCAGAAGACATTAAGAGGTGGCAAGAATACACAGAAGAACTGTACAAAAAAGATCCATGACCCAGATAACCATGATGGTGTGATCACTCACCTACAGCCAGACATCCTAGAATGCGAAGTCAAGTGGGCCTTAGGAAGCATCACTACGAACAAAGCTAGTGGAGGTGATGGAATTCCAGTTGAGCTCTTTCGAATCCTAAATGATGATGCTGTGAAAGTGCTACACTCATATGCCAGCAAATTTGGAAAACTCAGCAGTGGCTACAGGACTGGAAAAGGTCAGTTTTCATTCCAATCCCAAAGAAAGGCAACGCCAAAGAATGCTCAAACTACTGCACAATTGCACTCATCTCACATGTTAGCAAAGTAATGCTCAAAATTCTCCAAGCTAGGCTTCAATAGTACGTGAACTGTGAACTTCCAGATGTTTAAGCTGGACTTAGAAAAGGCAGAGGAACCAGAGATCAAATTGCCAGCATCTGCTGGATCATCGAAAAAGCAAGAGTTCCAGAAAAACATCTATTTCTGCTTTATTGACTATGCCAAAGTCTTTGACTGTGTGGATCACAACAAACTCTGGAAAATCCTTAAAGAGATGGGAATAACAGACACCTGATCTGCCTCCTGAGAAATCTATATGCAGGTCAAGGAACAACAGTTAGAACTGGACATGGAACAACAGGCTAGTTCCAAATCAGGAAAGGAGTATGTCAAGGCTGTATATTATCACCCTACTTACTTAACATATATGCAGAGTACATCATGCGAAATGCTGGGCTGGATGAAGTACAGGCTGGAATCAAGATTGCCCAGAGAAATATCAATAACCTCAGATACGCAGATGATACCACCCTTATGGCAGAAAACAAAGAAGAACTAAAGAGCCTCTTCATGAAAGTGAAAGATGAGAGTGAAAATTTTGGCTTAAAACTCAACATTCAGAAAACTAAGGTCAAGGCATCTGGTCCCATCACTTCATGGCAAATAGATGGGGAAACAATGAAAACAGTGAGAGACTTTATTTTGGGGGGCCCCAAAATCACTGCAGATGGTGATTGCAGCCATGAAATTAAAAGACACTTGTTCCTTGGAAGAAAAGCTATGAACAACCTAGCAGCACGTTAAAAAGCAGAGACATTACTTTATCAACAAAGGTCCATCTAGTCAAAGCTATGGTTTTTCCAGTAGTCATGTATGGATGTGAGAGCTGGACTATAAAGAAAGCTGAGTGCTGAAGAACTTTTGCTTTTGAAGTGTGGTGTTGGAAAAGACTCTTGAGAGTCCCTTGGGCTGCAAGGAGATCCAACCAGTCCATCCTAAAGGAAATCAGTCCTGAATATTCATTGGAAGGACTGATGCTGAAGCCAAAACTCCAATACTTTGGCCACCTGATGTGAAGAACTGACTCCTTGGAAAAGACCCTAATGCTGGAAGGATTGAAGGTGGGAGGAGAAGGGGACGACAGAGGATGAGATGGTTGGATGGCATCACCCATGTGATGGACTTGAGCTTGAGTAAACTTTGGAAGTTGGTGATGGACAGGGAAGCCTGGCAAGCTGGTGTCCATGGGGTCGCAAAGAGTCGCACACAACTGAGCAACTGAACTGAACTAAACTGAACTGAATTTATGTCCCCCACTGTGTGTGGATACAGATTGTGCTGAAAAAATACTTGCTAGATGAAAGACTGGTCACAATACCAAGGGAAGAAAGAACTCTAAGCTACCCTGAGACTCATTAGTTACTCTAACTTAGCATCAGGCTCCGGATACTGCAAATGAATTCATAATGGAGAGCAGAGAGGTCAAGCTATAGGGAAGAATAGTTCCAGCAGTGGGAATTTTTTTCTTGAAATCTAAAATGTTTGTATATCAACTTTAATTATGTGCTAGTGGCTTCAAACAAAAGAGCTCTTTAGTGCAAGTAATCTAAAAGTATTTTGATCTGTCCAAAATAAAGTTAATTTTAGTAGGATTATTGGTCAATGTTTACACATGTTTTTATAGTTCTTGACACCAACTACTTTTCCAACAAGTTTTTTTGGTTTCCAACACCACCAGAGGGATCAGAGCATACCTTCCACACCACTACTCTCCCTTCCCCAACTCTAGGTACCAATCATTTTTTTCCCCCTAAAATTTTACTCACTTAATGAAAAATGATGTGTATGCTCAGTTGTGTCTGACTCTTTGTGGCCCCATAGACTGTACCCCTCCAGGCTCCTCTTTCCATGGAATTCTCTAGGCAAGAATGCTGGAGTGAGTTGCCATTTCCTTCTCCAAGGGATCGTCCCAACCCAGGGATCAAATCCACATCTCTTAACATCTCCTGGCTTGGCAGGCAGGCAGGTTCTTTACCACTAGCGCCACCAAATGCTAGTTCATTTTTTGCTTGTTGTTTGTATTTCTTTGGCTACCATTGATTCTGAACAATTTCTCCTATTAATGTCCTTTGCTCATTTTTTATCCCCAGTGGTCATAGTGGTCTTCTTCTTAATGTGTATAAATGCTATTAGAAAATGGTAAAAAATATATATTATGTCCTTGTTGCCTGGAGGAGGGAATGGCAACCCACTCCGGTATTCTTGCCTGGAGAGTCCCTGTGGACAGAAGAGCCTGGTGGACTACAGTCCATGGGGTTGCAAAGAGTCAGACACGACTGAGTGACTAAGCATATATCCTTGTTGTGTATATAGTTTTTTTCAGTCAATGTATCTTTTGCTTGGTTATATTTTTGTGTGAAGAAGTTTCAAAATCGTGTGCAGTGAAATTTCAGTCTTGTGATATCTTTAACCACTCCCAAGTTCAGAAAGTTGCACTGCCCCCAGAAGTTTGATAGATATTTATTTTACTTAAAAAAAAAGGCCTGAGTTTTGTATATAGAGATTTAATCCATTTGAAATTTATTGGGATACATGTGTGAGATAAAGATCTAAATAATTAGTTTCTGCCAAATTGACAAGCAATTATCTTAGTACCATTATATTCTCTCCTCTGTTATTTGGTGATGACTTTGTGAAAAATCATTTAAATTCTTCTGTGTAATAGTATCTATATCTTCTGTGCTTATTCTAGTCCAATGATCTGTCAGCTATTCAAAGATTACCACACTATTTCAAATTATCATGTAAGACTCTTTTCCTATATTACTGCTGCTTTTTGAAAATTATTCTATATTTACCCCGACTCTTTGTGACCCCATGGTTTGTAGCCTGCCAGGCTCCTCTGCCCAGTGGAATTCTCCAGGCAAGAATATTGGAGTGGGTTGCCATTCCCTTCTCCAGGGGATCTTCCCAAACCAGGGATAGCACCTGGGTCTCCAGCATTGCAGGCAGATTCTTTACTGTTTGAGCTACCAAGGAAGTCCTTAAAATATATTCCTTTTCTTCCCATGAAAATGCTTCTGTTGGAATTTTGTTTGGGTGTCTTTCACCTAAAAATGAAATCTACAAGGAACTACAGAATCTACAAGGAACATTTTCCAATATGGTATACCTTTCTATTAACCAAGTATTTGTGCTCTTTAAATAAGTTTTGGATTTTCTTTAGAGAGGTCATACACATTTCTCATAGAAATTACTCCCAAGTATGTTTTTTTTTTTTTAAACCTGTAACTGGAACTGGAATCCTTCTCATTATATTTCTTAACTTCTCAGTTGTTTGCAGGCATGCTATTGATTTCCACAAATTCATTTCGCTCTTATTCGACCTTTTTAAAACCATGGGCCCTGTCTTCTGCAAAGGAGTATTAGGAGAAGTATTCATGAGAAGAACATTTCTGTGCCACTTACACAAACTACAGAGTCACCATGTGATTCAAATGTCTTTTATATAAAAGATGAACATAGCTTTCTTTTATGGGGTGAAGAGATATATCTATCTCCTCTGTATCCCTGGTCTTCAAATTACTGCTTCCTCTCCCAGCCCAGAAGAGCATTCCCAGGAATGCTGCTCTTTCCTTGTCTCATTGGTGTTCCAGTCCCTGCTCTGGGCCTCCTGGCTTGGGCAGCCCATTCAGAGTGCTCTGGTGGCTTACAGAGTATGGACACTCACCATGGCCTCCTGATGCTGCTCCGCTAGTTTTGGTGTCATCAGCTGCTACCACTGAGTGACTCTTTGTCTCCATTTGTCCTGTTCACCTGGAAGTCCTTCCAGCCAGACGAGACCCTGGTGTGAGACCAGAAGCAACAGCGCATCTTATTTCCTTATTGTTCCCCAAGAAATCCAGAGCTAAACTTGGATAATTTAACTTACCCCAAGCTCTTTTCTTCTTTTGATGGTTTTTCAAGCTTCTAAGTATTTTTTTCACTGACTTGTTTTATATGTGATTTAGCTAAACACACTAGATCAAGTCTTCTCTAAAAATAGGCAAGATATAAATCTTAGCAAAAATGTGTTTTATGGTTAGATTTTGATTAAATAAACCATACCATGTATGCTTTTCAGATTAACAGCTTTTTAAAAAAAAACAGAATGAAGCAGTGGGGAAAGAGCACATGTAAGTTTTACAAATAATACCTCCTGGGCATCTGTATATGTATATATGTGTGTGTATGGCTCCGGTGTCCACGGAATTTCACAGGTAAGAATCCTGGGGTGGGTTGCCATCCCCTTCTCCAGGGGATCTTCCCGATCCAGGAATCAAACCTGGGTCTCCCACATTGCAGGCAGATTCTTTACCATCTGAGCCACCGAGGAAGTCCCAAAATGTACATGCATGAGTTTTTTCAAAACATACATGTGCACATAGGTGGTATTAAAAATAGTTTAAAACAATGGTCACCTAAATTCACATGTAAATAAAAATTTAAAAATACATGCCCTTTTATTCTCTAACAAAACTGCTTTAAATGATATAAATCGTAGTGAAATGAAGCATCAAATAATTTCTAAATTGTTTGTTGATTTTTAGAAATTGCTGATATGACCTTGCTGTCACTGGCTAAATGATGCCTGCTCTGAGCCAGGAGCTGTGTGAAACTCTTCCAGCCACTTCCTTATTGCATAGATGGGCATTTGGTTCCTGGAGTCAGGGACTTGGTTGCAGGCAGAGAGCAACTAAGCCTGTTCACTGTCACAGCCAGGTATCCTCTGGATGCCAGCACTTCCCACAAGGACTGGACACAGATCGCCTTTCCCTCAACCCCTGCCCACGATGTAGTCTCCTTGTTTTCAGAATTCTCCTGGCCACTCCCGCATCAAGTCAAGGAAATGGATGCCACCTGGAAATTGATACTTTCAAACTGTGGTGTTGGAGAAAACTCTTGAGAGTCCCTTGGACTGCAAAGAGATCCAACCAGTCAATTCTAAAGGAAATCAGTCCTGATTATTCATTGGAAGGACTGATGCTGAAACTGAAACTCCAATACTTTGGCCACCTGATGCGAAGAACTGAAAAGACCCTGATATTGGGAAAGATCGAAGGCAGGAGGAGAAGGGGACGACAGAGGATTAGATGGTTGATGGCATTACTGACTCGATGGACATGAGTCTGAGCAAGCTCCGGGATTTGGTGATGGACAGGGAAGCCTGGCAGGCTGCAGTCCATGGGGTCGCAAAGAGTCAGATACGACTGAGCGACTGAACTGAACTGAAAGACAACTGCCACCAGGTGGCGCCAACCTCTGCAGCGAGGACGTGAACCGGTTTGGGCCTTGCAGCTCTGGCTGTTAAAAGCTGAGTGGTTTCACTAACCTGGCAGTAAAGGCCTGCTATTTAGATGGTGAGATTTTTGGACTCCACTTTCTGCATTACGGAGTGTGGGGGTTAGATTTTAGATCGCTATGAGGATGTACCTCAAGTTTTCTCCCTTCCCAACAATATTTGATTTGGAAAATTTTGAAACTTGGAGAAAAATTGTAAGAATGATACAGTATATATAATGACACCCATATACCTTTCGCCTAGATTCACCAGGCCTTACCATTTGGCCACATGCTCAAGCTCTCACACTCTCTCATGTCTCTCTAATCTCTCCCTGCCTAGTTGTACATTTTTCTTCCTGAATCATTTGAAAATTAGCTGCATCAATCTGACTCTTCATCCCTAAATGCGTCACCGTCTTCTCCTAAGAACAAGGACATTCTTCTACACAATCACAATTACTTTCAGAACATGCAGTGTTGATAATGATGTCATTATCTCATATATAGATCTTAGTATTGAGTTTTCTAAATTGTCCTAATTATGCCATTTATAATATTTTAAAAGTTCAGGATCTAATAAAAAAATCTCACACTGTATTTGTCATAACCTTGAGTCACCTTAACCTGAGATGATATCCCACCTTTTTGAGCACGCACACGTAAACACACATGTGTGTCTGGGTGTGGCCGGTCTTTTATGAAACTGTTTCGGAGAGTCCAAGCCAGTTTTTTGTATTTGTCTGATTCTTCTTTCATGATTAAATTTGGATTAAACATTTTTGGCAAGAACACCTCAAGGTGATGCTGCATTTTCTTAAAACAGTTTTTAAAAGATTCCAGTGATTTTATTTTCACAACATACTTTTTGTTCTAGAAAGAAAATCACTAATCACTGACTCAAATTAATTTTAACACACACACAAACCTTCTTAGACCTTCTGCCTTTGTCATTCTGATCCCATTTTCATGATTATACCACAGATAATGGACAAAAGGAAATTACACAATGAAAACCAGCAGATTCAAGTTCATAAGGGATTCTATCTAAGTAAAGGCCCTAGTAGTACTGTTGACACCTGGGTTGTCTGTACAGCAACCTTTCTTTCAAAGAGTCACCAAACTTCCCTCTCTGTGTGGCCTCGGCTGTCAATCATGGGACTCACCCTCTTGACCCGCGGTGATGGTTCAAGGGTAAGCAGGATGTGATCCGAACAGAGCCCACTTCTTCTCTAAGAGATTACACATGGATTCTGAAGAAAAGTCTCTCTCTTCCTCTGGGGTTGTAAGATAAATGATTATGTTTCCTGGAAGCATTTATGGTCCTCTTCCTTATTTTATGAAGGAATATTCTGCAGAAGAAAGTCCACACACACAAAACGAAGCAGTGGCAAGTGGAGATAGAAAAAAGTCAATAGAAAGAGACAGAGTTAGTCCATGTGACACGCGTTAGTCCCTGGATCTAGCCATGCCTGAAGTTGAGTCAGCTATAAATTCCTGTTTTATCCCCTTAAGCTAGATTGAGTTGAGTTTCTGCTTCTAGCAGCTGAGTTTTGAGTAATGCAATCATGATCTTGGTCAGAAACACAATAAGCTTTTTCTTAGCATTGGCACAGCCTTGGCAATCACCAAAGAGTTGCAGGTACCTGGGCTATAATAGGAATGATATTAATAATACACACTTCAGGGTACCTGTTGTACAGATTAAGAGGGGAACTGGATAAGCACTTGACAGTGTCTGGCTCATATTAGGAAATCCGTGTACCACACACAGAAGTCTTGGGCATCTCTCTAGGCTTCTGCCGTTTGCTCTGTGTCCTTGAATTTTCCCCTCACTGGGCCTCCCTAGTGGCTCAGATGTTAAAGAATCTGCCTGCAATGCGGGAGACCTGGGTTTGATCCCTGGGTTGGGAAGATCCCCTGGAGAAGGGAAAGACAACCCACTCCAGTATTCTTGCCTGGAGAATCCCATGGACAGAGAAGCCTGGCGGGCTATAGTCCATGAGGTTGCAAAGAGTCAGACACAACTGAGCTACCAACACTTTCACTTCACTGCCCAGACTAAAGCCAGACTTGGCTGAGAACAGTGCTTGCTTGGGTAATGTTCATTGCTCACTGTCAATGTCTTGGTTATATTCTCTCCATTTGTCCTATAAGCTCAGCAACATGAACAGAGTGTTGAATATGTCTTGAGGGTATTCTGCGTTTGTCAGGTTATTATTTTTCCAGGCAAGAAAGAAGCCAAGGGTGAGGCTAACAGAACGGAACTGCACTGACAGTTTTGGCAGCAGGCACTCTCTGCATGAGCTGGAGCTGAAGCTCGGGGGTCAGGAAATTAGGGACACTGGAATTGGTAAGTTTTGGGGCTACGTGTGTATTTGTTTTGGCCTTATTTATCCTCTTTCTGCAACCTTTTCCAGGAGGAAGTCTGTCCTTTCAGAGGCCACTGTATTTCTTGTTGTCGAAGGGGCCAGTTGCAAAGAGTCTTTCAGAAAAGCAAAATTCCCAGGGAAGGACTCATGAGGTTTATGTAAGTACCTGTACAACGCAGGCATACCTCAGGGGTTATGGAATTGCAAACACTCTCAATTGCTACATTTTTCTGGACTCCTCCTCTAAGTACCTTAACATCTACTAAGAAGGGGTACCTCAGGCAGGTGCTAACAGATATCCTGGTTGACTTCAGGTCTGGAAGATCATTGGAGGTGAGAGCATGGCTGTCTCTGGTAGGAGTTTGTGGCCAGTGTGGACTTTCCACCTAGTCCACGGTGTGTTTGGAGTGGGGATAAGGGCACAGCGGTGACTTCTCACGCCTGAAAATTCAGACTCAAGTGGGAAGAATATGCTAGGCTTTGTGGAAGTCAGCCAGCCCAGTTTCCCAAGTTCTTGTATGGTTTGGAGTTGAGTGCTGGTAACCCCAGGGCTGGAAGCAGGTGATCTGAGCACTCTTTTCACTGCTTGGAAGAGCTTGGTGGGTGGGCCTGGCAGGATCCTCTTTGTTTGGGGAGCCACTAGAGCCTCCTGAGGAAGAATTGGTGCTAAGGACAGAGATCAGTTCAGTTCAGTCGCTCAGTCATGTCCGACTCTCTGCGACCCCATGAATCACAGCACTCCAGGACTCCCTGTCCATCACCAACTCCTGGAGTTTACCCAAACTCATGTCCATTGAGTTGGTGATGCCATCCAGCCGTCTCATTCTCTGTCGTCCCCATCTCCTCCCACCCCCAACCTTTCCCAGCATCAGAGTCTTTTCCAGTGAGTCAACTCGTCGCATGAGGTGGCCAAAGTATTGGAGTTTCAGCTTTAGCATCAGTCCTTCCAATGAACACCCAGGATTGATCTCCTTTAGAATGGACTGGTTGGATCTCCTTGCAGTCCAAGGGACTTCAAGAGTCTTCTCCAACACCACAGTTCAAAAGCATCAATGCAGGCATATAAATTCAGCTGGAGAACAACATCCTAGTGGCCGAGACAGAAATGGTTTGAGTATAGGGAGGCCTCCTCCTAGTGCTCCCATCAGAGCCCTGGAGGAGAAGTCACTGTAAAACTCTGAGAGCTGCTCTCGAGGACTCTGGGTAACCAGATCAATAGTTAGCCCTGCTTAAGGCCATGCTTTGGTGGCAGTAGAAAAGGCACAGAAAGAGCACTTCCTCCTTCTAGCAGAGCAGCTGCGGCATCACAGTGAGACCTGAGGGGTCAGTACAGAGAGCATGAATGATGGTGGCAACTGTGATTGCCACAGGGAGGGGCTTGGGTATAGCTCTCATGGACCCCAGTGCCTCAGGAGCAAAGGCAGACAGCGGTGTGATGGGAAACAGTGAAGGCCTTCTTAAGTGATCAATGCAAAGAAATAGAGGAAAATAATAGAATGGTAAAGACTAGAGATCTCTTCAAGAAAATTGGAGCTATCAAAAGAACATTTCATGCAAAGATGGGCACAGTAAAGGACAGAAATTTCAAGAACATAACAGAAGCAGAAGAAATAAGAAGAGGTGTCAAGAATTCACAGAAGAACTATACAAAAAAGGTCTTAATGACCTAGATAACCACGATGGTGTGATCACTCACCTAGACTCACACATCCTGAAGTGTGAAGTCAAGTGGGCCTTAGGAAGCATTACTACAAATAAACCTGGTGGAAGTGATTGAATTCCATCTGAGCTATTTCAAATCCTAAAAGATGATGCTGTGAAAGCGCTGCACTCAATATGTAAGCGAATTTGGAAAACTCAGCATGGCCATAGGACTGGAAAAGATCAGTTTCATTACAATTTTAAAGAAGGGAATAACAAAGAATGTTCAAACTACCATAAAATTGTGCTCATTTCACATGCTAGCAAGGTTATACTCAAAATCCTTTAAGCTAGGCTTCAGTGGTACCTGAACTGAGAACTTCCAGATGCATAAACTGGGTTGAGAAAAGGCAGAGGAACCAGAAATCAAATTGCCAACATTTGTAGGATCATGGAGAAGGCAACGGAGTTCCAGAAAAACATCTACTTCTGCTTCATTGACTATGCCAAAGCCTTTGACTGTGTGGATCACAACAAACTGAAGAATTCTTGAAGATATGGGAATACCAGACCATCTTACCTGTCTCCTGAGAAACCTATATCCAGGTCAAGAAGCAACAGTTAAAACTGGATATGTAACAACTGACTGGTTCAAAATTGGGAAAAGGAGTAGGACATATTGTATATTGTCATCATGCTTATTTAACTTCTATTCAGAATGCTGGGCTGGATGAATCACAAGCTGGAATCAAGGTGGTTGGGGGAAATATCAATAACTTCAGATATGCAGATGATACCACTCTAATGACAGAAAGTGAAGAGGAACTAAAGAGCCTCTTGATGAAGGTGAAAGAGGAGAGTGAAAAAACTGACTTAAAACTCAACATTCAAAAAGCAAAGATCATGACATCCTGTCCCATGACTTCATGGCAGATAAGTTCAGTTCAGTTCAGTTCAGTTCAGTCGCTTAGTCGTGTCCGACTCTCTGCGACCCCATGAATCACAGCATGCCAGGCCTCCCTGTCTATCACCAACTCCCGGAGTTCACTCAAACTCATGTCCA
Organism: Moschus berezovskii; assembly: GCF_049115385.1. Taxonomy (NCBI): domain Eukaryota; kingdom Metazoa; phylum Chordata; class Mammalia; order Artiodactyla; family Moschidae; genus Moschus; species Moschus berezovskii. The sequence continues at coordinate 69,185,474 of NC_142465.1, forward strand.
CAGAGTTGCTGATTCCATCCAGCCATCTCATTCTCTGTCATCCCCTTCTCCTCCCGCCCCCAATCCCTCCCAGCATCAGAGTCTTTTCCAGCGAGTCAACTCATCGCATGAGGTGGACAAAGTATTGCAGTTTCAGCTTTAGCATCAGTCCTTCCAGTGGACACCCGGGATTGATCTCCTTTAGAATGGACTAGTTGGATCTCCTTGCAGTCCAAGGGACTCTCAAGAGTCTTCTCCAGCACCACAGTTCAAAAGCATCAATTCTTCAGCAATCAGCTTTCTTCATAGTCCAACTCTCACATCTATATATGACCACAGGAAAAACCATAGCCTTGACTAGACAGACCTTTGTTGGCAAAGTAATGTCTCTGTTTTTTAATATACTATCTAGGTTGGTCATAACTTTCCTTCCAAGAAGTAAGTGTCTTTTAATTTCATGGCTGCAATCAGCATCTGCAGTGATTTTGGAGCCCCAAAAAATAAAGTCTGACACTGTTTCCACTGTTTTTCCATCTATTTCCCATGAAGTGATGGGACCAGATGCTATGATCTTTGTTTTCTGAATGTTGAGCTTCAAGCCAACCTTTTCACTCTCCTCTTTCACTTTCATCAAGTGAAATGCTGCTTCTTCCAGCCCAGCATTCCTCATGATGTACTCTGCATATAAGTTAAATAAGCAGGGTGACAATATACAGCCTTGACGTACTCCTTTTCCTATTTGGAACCAGTCTGTTGTTCCGTGTATAGTTCTGACTGTTGCTTCCTGACCTGCATACAGGTTTCTCAAGAGACAGGTCAGGTGGCCTGGTATTCCCATCTCATTCAGAATTTTCCACAGTTTATTGTGATCCACACAGTCAAAGGCTTTGGCATAGTCAATGAAGCAGAAATAGATGTTTTTCTGGAACTCTCTTGCTTTCTCCATGATCCAGCGGATGTTGGCAATTTAATCTCTGGTGCCTCTGCCTTTTCTAAAACCTGCTTGAACATCTGTGAGTTCACGGAAGGGGGAAAAGTAGAAGTAGTGAAAGATTTTATTTTCTTGTGTTTCAGAATCACTGTGGACAGTGACTGAAGCCATGAAATTAAAAGATGCTTGGTCTTTGAAAGAAAAGCTATGACAAACCTAGACAGCATATTAAATAGCAGAGATATCACTTTTCGGACAAAGGTCTGTATAGTCAAAGCTATGGTTTTTCCAGTGGTCATGTATGGATGTGAGAGTTGGACCATAAAGAAGACTGAGCACTGAAGAATTGATGCTTTTGAACTGTGGTGTTGGAGAAGACTCTTGAGAGTCTCTTGGACTGCAAGATCAAACCAGTCAATCCTAAAGGGAATCAATCCTGAATATTCATTGGAAGGACTGATGCTGAAGCTGAAGTTCTTATACTTTGGCCACCTGATGTGCAGAGCTGACTTACTAGAAAAGACCAGGGCAGAGAGTTAAACAATGGGGCTGAAATGGTGACTGGTAGGAATACGCCCAGGATCCTGTACCGGTGAGCCTGTCAAGCATCACCCCAGACTTTTCAGAACTAACTGGGGGAAGCAAAGTTAGTCAGGGACATGGGAAAGATGTAGAGAAATACAGTTTTCTACTGTAAATGTTACCCCATTGTTAACCTTTTTACTCCAGGACGTGTGGTCTGGGAGGTAGAGAGGGGAACATGGGCTCCACCTGTCATTTCAAGCCCCTTTATTCTGATTATGAACAGCTTGTGCCACACAAGAATAGACACAAGAGTGACTTGGGATTGTTTTGCTTGATTGGCAGAGAAGCAGAATTTGGAGGAAACCTGGTGCCCCAGACAGCATCAAGGACTCACAGAGGGGCTTTTGATTATCAGCTTATTGCTTCCCTTTAAATTCCTCTGAGCCCAGGAGTCTTGGCTTAGCTCTAGAAATGTCTAGGGATTTATAAGCAAAGATTCTTGGGAGAAGGTTTGAGCTGAAGTGTTAACAAAAGAGACGATCACATCAAAATCGACATAAGGTTTCAGGGCATCATCTATTCACCAGTCTCAACAGAGGGGTAATTCCATCATTATAATAAAGCAAAGCAAATTAAAGAGAGCAGTACTTAGATAGCTCCAATACAGGTTCTCTGGAAATACCACTTGTAGAAATATCGACTATTTCGGATTACCCATGTCAATCTGTCATTCTCTAGTGAAACAAATTTGCATGCAGAAGTGTAAATCTATAGTAGGATTGCTGAAGCTGTCAAGTCTAGCTTTATGATTTGGTATTTGGGAGATTCAGTATGGACAAAGGACATTTACACTGCAATCATAACTTGATTTCCTCTGCTTTTTACTAGCTTGTATGACCTTAAGAAGATCACTTCCACCTCTCAGATTCAGTCCCCATACTGGTAAAATGTAGATGATAACATTCACAGAGTTCCTGTTATTGTATGTAGGAAACAAATATCTCTAAGTTTCAGCATGGGTTATTAACACAATATAATATCACAATGTAATATTTATTGTGATCTGAGTTTTATCAGTAACAAAGTCTGTATGAGCAGAAGTAGCTCTGATAAACACAGGCTGGGCAAATCAAACTGACCGCTGACATGATCGTGACAGGTGTTGGCATTTAGGGCCTCGGGTTAGGTCAGCACTTTTGCTCTCACATTTCTATTGGCTACAACTGTGGGGATGCTGAATCTAAGACTCAGGAACTCAAATCTGAATCACAATTATAATTTTAAATCTTTTGAACTTTGGTCGACTTAGAGCTGAGATGGTTCAGTACCTTAGAGAAATAAAATCGCAACACTTGGATTAAAGGACACTTAGAGCTTAACACTTGGATTAAGCTCTAAAGGACTGTGATTATGCTACAATGAGTATTCAGAAAAACAAAAACCTGAAGAGGAAATGAAGTTAAGGTCTAGTTGCCCTCTTTAATTCAAGTTTCTACGCTTGATCACACCATAAGTCATTCTCCTTGACTGTACCTTGTGGCTCAGACCCCTCAGAATGTGAATCCACCCCTGAGTAGGAGACATGAGAGCACAGAGATAGGACAGTCAGGCTAGGAAGACTTCCAGGTGGAGGTGAAAGTTAAAAAGGAGACTAAGTAATGAGAAGGAGGTTTGATCCACAATTACAGGGAGAGCAGAGAAACATTCCAGGCAAAGGGGACAATCTATGTGAGTGAAGGAATGGATGGATAAATAGAGGGGTGGATAGATAGATGGATACCCTAAGCTTAGAAATATAGATATCTCCTAAATATGACTAGAGTTTATGCTGCTGCTGCTCAGTCACTTCAGTCGTGTCCGACTCTGTGTGACCCCATAGACAGAAGCCCACCAGACTCCCCCGTCCCTGGGATTCTCCAGGCAAGAACACTGGAGTGGGTTGCCATTTCCTTCTCCAATGTGTGAAAGTGAAAAGTGAAAGTGAAGTCGCTCAGTCGTGTCCCACCCTTAGCGACCCCACAGACTGCAGCCTACCAGGCTCCTCCATCCACTGGATTTTCTAGGCAAGAGTACTGGAGTGGCTTGCCATTGCCTTCTCCAAGAGCTTATTCTAGTTAATGGCATATACTGATTCTTCTCCCACTGGAGGTATCCTTGTGGCTCAAGGCATCCATTGTATGATTGGTGAGAACCCAGTTTGAATTCTGGTTGTGCTGGTTACTTATTCCCTATGTGGTTCAGAATTAGTTATTTCTTGCAACTTCTTGGGTCTCAAGCATCTCAGTTAAAAAATGAGGACATTAACATCCACCTCAAAGGTTTATTTCTTAGAACTAAATGACATTTTGTAAAGTTGTTAGAACAGTCCTTGGGACGAAGTAAATGCTGGGTTAATCGTGACATTAACCATCATCAGCATCAGCAACAGGTGATTTCCATCTAAGAAAAAGCAGCGTGACTGTAACAGCCACCTGAATAACATCGAGCAAACACCAGCATGAGCCAGGTCATCTCAAAAGCAGTGATTTTGAGAAGAAATGCACAGGGAAGTCATCTGATGATCTTCATTGGTCCAAACACATGATTCAGCCTTGAAAACCACAGGCTGGCTTGGGATCCTGGCTACTGACTTGGGGATGGGGGTCAGACGTGATGCACGGTGTAATAAGTACTTGGTTCCATCCAGGCAGTACAGAGAAACAGAATGGCTCCTCTGCAAAGAAATAGCAGTAATTGTTGTCCTTTATAAGAGCTGACGCTTAGAAAGTGGACTGTAATTCTTGCCCTTCACAGAGAGTTAGAAAGAGAACCATTAGAATACTGTCTTCCGGACTTACTGACTCTGTAAAGGTACTTAATGCCTCTTGAGTTTCTTCATCTTCAAAAAGGAGACACCCTCCCTGACTCCCAGGGTTGCTGTGAGCAGCAGACAAATGATGGAAAACAACAAACACACAGTCTCCGTGATTAGTGGAAGTGCTGATACCCAATGGCATCTGATTCTTAGACGACTTGCTTTTCTCAGAGAGCAGAATGCTACCTGCCTATAATAAATATTTCAGAGATGCTGAATTATTTATTTATTATATACCTGGGTTTACAAGGAAGGAAATTGGTTTCTTTAAAACAGTAACATTGATTGGCTTAAATAGCAGAAACAGCACTCTCGCATCCTTATTTACAGACCCTGGACCGAGTTCCAAGAGCACAATGGCAGATTATGGATGTACCTGCTGACCTGCAGACAAATAGGAGGGTTAAAAGATCAATTAAATAATCTTAACTCGTGAGCAGCAGGGAAAATATTTCAGCAGAAACATTGATTGTTGTCCTGAAATGTACTACAGTGGAGCTAAATAGATTCATGTCTTCACAGGCAGTGGGTTTCCTGGCTTGTATCCCAGGCCTGGGGGCCTGTGATGTAGGGCAGACAGAACCTAAGGATAGGAAAAGAGAAATGGATATGTATTGAGCATCTATTCTTGCCAGGCAGTCTACCTAGCCACTTCACCCAGGTAGGTCACCGAACATCTTTTAATATCTGGGAGGTTAAGTTCCTTGTTCCTTGTCTCCAGGTGATACAGCTAGTCAGAAGCAGGTGTCACCAACACCAGGATTTACGTAGAGAATGGTCTCATGGACCCAGGGTGGGAGAAGGAGAGGGTGGGATGAGTTGGGAGAGTGTCACTGACATACATATACCACCATCCGTAAGACAGGTGGCTACTGGGAAGGCACTGTACAGCACAGGGAGCTCAGCTTGGTGCTCCGCGGTGACCTGGAGGGGTCGGCGGGAGGGAGGCTCAAGATGGAGGGGATATATGTATACCTATGGCTGACTCATGTTGTACAGCAGGAAATAACACAACAGTGTAAAGCAGTTACACCCCAGTGTAATAAATAAATAATACAATCAGAATTTGACTCTCAGATCGGCGTTCTTTGTCACCACCAGCCTGACCATTCATTTCATCAGTCAACAAACATCCGTTGAGCTGCTTCCACATGCCAGGCACTTGGGATGCAAAGGCACAGCAGGTAGGTTTTCTGCCCCCAAGGGTCTCACAGTCTGAAGAGGGAGACAGACAAGGGGACTTCCAGTTTCCATGTTGGGGTGGAGACAGTGGGACCAGAAGGCAATTTACTGTGATGCTTCAGGACTCCTCATTTGTATGTGTCCCTTCTCAATAAATATTCACTCTTATACCTGTCTTTCTAATTTGTATTATTTTTCTTACAGAGCATTCTCAAAGTATATAAGCTTTGGGACCCAGTCCACCTGGATTCAGCCCTTAGCATTGACACAGCGACCCCCGTAGACATGCACGTACAGTATCTATATCCGCCCAGAAGGCTTCTAGAAGGTCGCCCTTGAAATGAGACTTAAGTATAAGAAGTACACAGAGAAGTGGAGGGCGGCGGACAGGATGGGCCTGGAGAACAGGACCTAGGGAAGAGGTGGTGGGGAAGTCAGATTAGCTCAGTTTATCCAGGATGATGCCACCATAATGCAGCGTTGTGGGGAAAGGTGTGTTGGCTATGGCGGCAGCTGATAGACAGTGGGGTGCTGGTGAGGGTGGGCAGGAGAGACTGTAGGGCCAGTGTGGGAGGGACTTCCGTCCTGGCTTTTATAGAACTTTAACTCTGATCTTTCATGCTAGAAGGAACAACTGAAGGATTTTTTGGATCCATTTTTTAGCATTAGATTTTAGAAGCATCCGTCTGATATCAAGACGCAGGATGACCTGGAGGCAGCGTGAGCAGCTGTTACCTAGGACTGTCCTGGTTTTAGCACCGAAGGTTCTCTGTCCTGGAACTCCCCTCAGCCCCAGAGAAACCAGGACAGAGAGTCACCTGACTTGGAAGAGGGTGGGCCCAAAGCCAGGAGAAACACTGAGGTCCGCTCAGCAAATATGCAGCCCATCACCCACCTGATAGCTCCACTTCGATGTCTAAATGGCAACATTAAATCAATGTGCTCCAAACCTCAGAGCGTTTGCACTTGCTGTTCCCCAGGATAACCACACGGTTCACTCCTTCGCCTCCTTCTGATGTTTATTCCGATCTTAACTTCTCAGCAAGGCCTCCCCACAGATCCTCTTTAATTATTGCAATCCCTATGCTTGACATTCCCTATCCTTGTTTTGGTTTTGTTCATAGCGCTCCACCACCACCCAACGTGCCCAACATATTGAATATTTACGTTTTTTATGGTCAGTTTTTTTTCCCACTATCAAAATATTTCATGAAGGCAGAAATTTTGTTTGTTTTATTCATTGTCCAGGGCGGTGTCTGGCATGGGGGACAGGTTCTTTGAGTAAACTGAGTCTTCCTTGATTCCTCTCTGCTCTCCCAGGCCCCGCATTCAGTTCCTCTGCAAATTCTGGTGACTGTCTGTTCACAGTAGATCCAGAATATGAGTTCTTAGCACCTCCACCATGCCTACCCAGGCCCAGGCCACGTCATCACTCACCTGGATTGCTGCGAGAGCCTCCCTCCCCAGGCTTCCGGTATCCATCCTTGCTTCTGAACAGCCCGTTCTGTTCTCAAATCAGCAGCCAGGGGATCCTGCTGAAATGCGAGTCTGATCACATTGCTGCATCATCTGCTCAGTTCCCCCTTTCCCCTCCCCCCCATCTCCTCTCCTTCGCCTCCTCCTCTTCCCTCCCTGCCACTGCTTCTTCTCAGGCCCACCGCTGCTTCTGGGAAGGCATCTTCTAATGTGTCCAGGTTCTGTCCCTTCCAGCCACACAGGCTCCCTTTGTGTGCCTCAAGCACACTAGGCTCTTTCCTGCCCCAGGGTCTTCCTGCTGCTAAGTCACTTCAGTCGTGTCCGACTCTGTGTGACCCCATAGACGGAAGCCCACCAGGCTCCCCTGTCCCTGGGATTCTCCAGGCAAGAACACTGGAGTGGGTTGCCATTTCCTTCTCCACTGCTGCTGCTGCTAAGTCACTTCAGTCGTGTCCGACTCTGTGTGACGCCATAGACGGAAGCCCACCAGGCTCCCCTGTCCCTGGGATTCTCCAGGCAAGAACAATGGAGTGGGTTGCCATTTCCTTCTCCACTGCTGCTGCTGCTAAGTCACTTCAGTCGTGTCCGACTCTGTGTGACGCCATAGACGGAAGCCCACCAGGCTCCCCTGTCCCTGGGATTCTCCAGGCAAGAACACTACTACTTGCCATTTAATGCTCTTCTCCAGGCATTCCCGTGTCTGACCCATTTCCTTCCAGTCTCAGCTTCTCTCCCACACTGAAAGGAAATAGCAAACCCACCTCCACACAGCTGAAGACCCTTCGTTTTTTCTTCATGACTTGGTACCTCGCAAGTCAGATGGTGAACTATTGTTTCTCTTCTCCTCCCCCTATTCAGCCCTCTCTCTGTCTGAGAACATGGAGCTGCAAGACTTGTTGGGAAGGGAAAAAATCCAGAATCCAGGCCCATGACAAAAAAACTGACCAAAAAAAATTAATTTAAAGTAAGTAAAAGAGCTTTCATTCCATTTTTTAAATGCCTTTATGAACTAATTTTCTTTCCCTCTTAGAAAAGGCAGAAATGTGTGTTCTTGTCATAAAGAAAGAACTCATTACCTTCCTTGCTGGTAGAGACAGAAAAGTAGAAGCAGAATTCCAGAAAAATAGATCCTTTCCCTTTCTCTCTCTTTTCACTCACTGTATTTACCAACTTTCAGGAAGTAGAGGGTTTTGCTGCTCAAACTTTATTCCTGTCTCTCAAAAAGCAAATCTCTTGGAAATTCTTTGCAAGAAGCCTGTTTGCTGCTAGAATGTGTTGAGAATATTGCTTCTTTCACAAGGTCTGTTTTGTATCTTTAATTCATAGGAGTTTTTTGTTGTTGTTCACCCGCCTCCCACTTCTCCCCACTATTCCCCTTGGATTTTCCATGTGCTTCCTTCTTTGTCTCTTGCAGATGGTCGCATGTTCAAACTTTCTGTGTACTCATTTGCCATGCAGTTACACACGCATCATCTCATCTCATTTAATCTTCATAAGCATCCTGTGAGGTGCTATTATTATTATTTTCTTTTACACACAAGGAAGCTGATGCCTCAGAGCTAAGTAGTGTGGTGAGAGCTGTCAGTACCCCCTCCCATGTCACCATTGCAATGGGCACTGGTTGGCTTCCCACCGCCAGGGTCTATATATGTTTCTTTCACCCCAGAAGAGGCCAGAAGTGCTGGGGAATATGCCTATTCCCATTCCAACACACCCCCTCCATGGCAGCCTTTAACCAATGACTGATGGAGTTGGTGTATAAATATCACAGCTTCCCTGGTCCTTGGGTGGAAGAGAACTGAGGGGCATTTTCTAGGCTGGTTTCAGAGACTCCTAGTAGGATTGTGCTCCGATGGTCCATAGTTACCTGTCTGGTTAAAGAACCTTCTGTTGGCTACATCTACTTCTCTCTCTCTTCCCCTAATGGAGTTTCCTGGGATCACTTCCTAGATATGTATTTGCACTGGAATCCTTATCTCAGGGTCTGCTTCAAAGGGAACCAAAGATAGATCTTTGCCTGAGATTATATAGTTACCAGATGGCAGAGCTGAACTGCAGACTCAAATCTGTGTGATTCTAGAGCTTGTGTCTTTCATCATGATGTTCTAATCCCTTCCTTCTCTTTAAGAATTTTTAAAAATTTCTATCACTTATAGTGGTGATAACTTTCTTCCTAATGTGTCAAATTATAGCAAACAATAGTTTTGCTTTAAAAAACCATCTTGATAAATCAGTTGGAAAATGTTAACATTTTCTTAAATTGAAAATTTAGTTTTATAATGACAAATTATAAGCTATAAAAGGACAAGTTCCCACAAGTCCACAACCTAGCATTAATGGGGACCATATGATATGAGTTATGACAAGAAGAAGAGCGAGATTGGATTAATGACAAGTTAGGAATACTTTGTTAAGTTAAAAATGAATTTACTGGAAGGTCTTGGTTAGATTGGGGACTCCCAGATGGTGTAGTGTTAAATAATTCGCCTGCTAGTGCAGGAGACACAAGAGATATAGTTTCAGTCCTTGGGTTGGGAAGATATCCTGAAGTAGGGAATGACAACCCACTCCAGTATTCTTGCCTGGAGAATGCCATGGACAGAGGAGCTTGGCAGGCTACAGTCCATGGAGTCGCAAAGAGTCACACGACTAAGCATGCACGTACTTGATTAGATTATGGATTTGAAAGAAGAGTTGGATAGTCAAGTTCCAGACAGGACAGACACCAGGACAGCTTTTGGGAACCAGGGACCCGAAGCTATTGGACAGTCTTTTCCGGGAACCATAGTCAAGTTGATTAAGCTTCAATTCATCCTGGTGAAGACTAATTCCAGGGTCAGATGGTGTGACTGGCTGAGCAGAGACAGTGGGTGGGGAGCACTTTGATTGATACAAGCAATGGGGGAGATGCTCTTTCCCCTACAAAAAAATTACCTGGCTGCTTTAGAAAAGGAGGAGTGGGGTTCTGTGCCATAAAGATGACAAATATCCTTGTGAAAGAGAAGGGAAAATATCTGCTGAGGAAAGGTAGGAGAAGGGGGAAATGACAGCACACAGAGGAATATTTAATACATGAGGTGTCTGCAAAGAGAAGCAATTGTGGATGTTCCCAGCTGCCGACGGGGTCCTTGCAATGTCTATCCCCTTTTGAGGTAATCTGCTATTCTCCTCTCTATTCCTTCCACCCTAGACACATTGGGTTTCTGGTGTTCCTCTATCACATGAGATACATTCGTCCTCAAGACATCTCTACTTGCTGTTTCGATTTCTGGAACAGCATTCCCTCAACTTCAGCATGGCTATTCCCTTACCTCCTTCAGGTATTTGTTCAAATTTCACCTTCAAAGGGCTGCCTTCCCTGACCACCCACTCCCTCCCCTCCTCCCCACCTTCTCTGCCTTATTTATCTGTGTATATTGGATATTATTACCATCTCACATTATGTTTTTATTTGCATAATATACGTGTTCCTTCATGAGAATAAATATTCCATGAGGGCAGAGGTTTGGTAACCCCAGTTTCTAGAATGTTCCTGACATGTTGCGGGTGTTTGATAAATATTTGTTGAATGAACAATGAATGGCTTCTCCTCTCTTCCTCCGGTAAGGCTATCAAGTGTAAACATAAGGTTTCAAAATGATTGACAGAGGCAAGCCTGAAATGAAGTCCTAGGGCAGGCAAGAGGGGCACCAAAGATGTCCCGCAGAGGCGTCTGTGGAAATATGCCTGGAGGATTCTCTGCCCCTCCAACCACTACACATGATGGGGTCATGGGGATTCTGGCTTCAGAGGGAATTCCTGTTTCTTTTTTTTTTTAAATGAAAAAAGTTAAATTTTATTATCTTGAAGGTGAAAACAGTCCAGTTTCTTAGAGATACATTAAATTGAAAAAAAAAAAAATCTTAACCATATCATCAGTCTCACGAGTAAATGTGGTAAATCTTTTATAGGGATACACTTTTTTTTTTTTTAATTTTTTTCCAATTTTATTTATTTATTTTTTTCAAGTTGAACAGACTAAATTTCTTTAAGCAAACTTACTTATACTCCAGAGTCCTTTAAAAACTTAATAGCATTTATACATTGAAGGTATTTGATTTTCTTGTAACTAGCACTTCAAATGCAACAAGCATTTGAAGCAACAAGCATTTGACCCAACAAGTAAAACTTTCTACAGTTCATAACTTTTATAAACAAAATAAATTAAATGTACAGTGAATAAGTTCTCTGAAATATTTCAATATTTCTGCAGGTTTAGTAACATCGTAAAATACATTTCAACTAAAATTCACAAATCTAAAAACCTGTTAGGCATTTTTAGGCGTTTTAAGATGGAAATGAAGACCAATGTTACATCGTAATATGCCAATTACAAATAGTACTTCAAATAGCAAATACTACAGTTTGTCCCAAACTTTAAAAACTATTCATGAACTCAACACTGAACTATTGATGGCTATGAGAATTGTTTCCTAGCCTTTTTGAAAATTTCAACCCATTTACGTTTAAGGTAATTATTGATAAGTACGATCCCGTAGCCATTTTCTTTATTGCTTTGGGTTCAAGTTTATACACTCTTTCTGTGTATCCTGTCTATAGAAGATCCTTTAGCATTTGTTGGAGAGCTGGTTTGGTGATGCTGAATTCCCTCAGCTTTTGCTTGTCTGTAAAGCTTTTGATTTCTCCTTCATATTTGAATGAGATCCTTGCTGGGTATAGTAATCTGGGCTGTAGGGTATTTTCTTTCATCACTTTAAGTATGTCTTGCCACTCCCTTCTGGCCTGAAGAGTTTCTGTTGAAAGATCAGCTGTTATCCTTACGGGAATCCCCTTATGTGTTATTTGCTGCTTTTCCCTTGCTGCTTTTAATATTTGTTCTTTGTGTTTGATCTTTGTTAATTTGATTAATATGTGTCTTGGAGTATTTCGCCTTGGGTTTATCCTGTTGGGGACTCTCTGGGTTTCTTGGACTTGGGTGATTATTTCTTTCCCTATTTTAGGGAAGTTTTCAACTATTATCTCCTCAAGTATTCTCTCATGGTCTTTCTTTTTGTCTTCTTCTTCTGGGACTCCTATGATTCGAATGTTGGAGCGTTTAACATTGTCCCAGAGGTCTCTAATATTGTCCTCATTTCTTTTAATTCGTTTTTCTTTTTTCCTCTCTGTTTCATTGATTTCTACAATTCTATCTTCTAGTTCGCTTATCCTGTCTTCTGCCTCTGTTATTCTACTGTTTGTTCCCTCCAGAGTGTTTCTGATCTCATCTATTGCATTATTCATTGTATATTGACTCTTTTTTATTTCTTCTAAGTCCTTATTAAATCTTTCTTCCGTCTTCTCAATCCTTTTCTCCAGGTTATTTATCTGTAACTCCATTTTGCTTTCAAGATTTTGAATCATTTTCACCATCAAAATTTGAAATTCTTTATCAGGTAAATTCCCTATATCTTCTTCTTTTGTTTGTGTTGGTGGGCAATTATCTTGTTCCTTTACTTGCTGGGTATTTCTCTGCCTCTTCATCTTGCTTATATTGCTTTGCTTGGGGTGGCCTTTCCCTCTTCTTGCAGTTTTGTGGAGTTCTCTTTATTACGTAGTTTCTTCGCTGTGTGTGGGGTTGGTCGAGTGACTTGTCCGGGTTCCCTGGTTAGGGAAGCATGTGTCGGTGTTCTGGTGGGTGGAGCTGGATTTCTTCTCTCTCCTTTAGAAGACAATGGGCTGCTTTTCTGGGAGCCTGATGTCCTCTGCCAGTATTCAGAAGTTGTTTTGTGGACTTACTCCATGTTCAAATGTTCTTTTGATGAATTTGTGGGGGAGAAAGTGGTCTTGCCATCTTATCCCTCCGCCATCTTGTTTCTTCCTCCCCAGAACACTGGATTCTTATATTCCACTTGGTCGTGGAGTATCTCTTCCCAGCTGCTCCAGCAAGGCGCAGCTGCTGTACCTTACCTTGGACGAGGGGTATCTCCTCAAGGCCGCGCCTCCTGCTTTGAATGTAGATCAGCTCCTCTCGGCCCTCCGGTGCTGAAGCAGCCACCGCCTCCTGAACGTGGTATAGCTCCTCTCGGCCTCCGCCCTAACCCTGGGCGCGGGGTAGCTCATCTCAGCCACGATTCTGCACGTGGTCGGTTGCGCCGGAGCCGGGCGTCTCCCGCGCCTGCGCCGCCGGAGCCGGGCGTCCGGAATTCCTGTTTCTATGCGTCATTACTCTTTCAAAGTTTTAAGTGATTCCTGTTAAAGTCTAGTTTCATAACCTTGTGATCATTGTATGCTTACAGTGATAATCCCAAGAGGAGTGGTTGGCATGATCATCTCTTATTTTATAGATTCCTAGAGGCTCTGGGAAAATGGGAAGACAAGCCAGCAAAGAAGTGAAATTAATTAACTGAGAAACACATCAAAGTGTAACTGACCTTGTTTACTCAAATAAGAAATAATCTTTACCAATCTTGAAGATCCACTCTCTGTGCAGTTTCTGTGGGTCCCTTTTATCTTGAAAATGTTAGTCCCTCAGTCATGTCTGACTCTTTGAGACTCCATGGACTGTAGCCCCCAGGTTCTTCTGTCCATGGAATTCTCCAGGCAAAAATAGTGGGTAGCCATTCCCTTCTCCAGAGGATCTTCCCAACCAAGGGATTGAACCTGGATCTCGTGTGTTGCAGGCAGATTCTTTGCCTTCTAAGCCACCAGGAAAGTTGATTTACATTTCTTATTTTCTGAATCACCAGATAGCAGTATTAAATTTTTGTTGATGTTATTGCTGATTTAGGTACCATTCTGCAAAATAATGTTTGAGTTAAATACATCTCCAACTCTAATGCCAAGTTTCTGAGGATTAATTAACAGTGAATTAGTTGAAGTCTCAGGAATGATGAAAGACAAGTATATAACATCAAAAATTGATCTAATGACCACAAAGACATAATAGCTAACACATATGGAACACTTAAAATGTACCAGGCACTACGCTATGAAGATATGGTGGAGAGAAATGATCTCATTTAGCTTAAAAGACATTCCAGTTTCAGATCCACAAACATTTATTTGGCCCATGTGCCAGGCAATGGGTATACAAAGAGAAATTATAATTTCTGTCTTCAGTTTTCTTTTGTGTTAGATTAATTTCTTTTATGTCCATGAAATAACATGGAAAAATCTCTGTAAGTGTGAAGATGTGTGTGCCCCAATTATCTTCATTGAGGCACACAAAGACCTTCACACTGGCTTCACACCTACCCATCTTCCTTCATTGACTGTTTTCTCCTCAAATTATATCCTAACCCTACTCATTTCTCCAAATAAGCCACAAGATATCACATCCTTAGGTCTTTGTACATGTTCTCACCTTTGCTTTAAATTCTCTCATCTGTCAGCTGAATTCCAAATGCCCTTCAAAACCCATTTTACCCATCAACTCTTCCATGAGGGTGTCTTTGAAAGCCCCTCGCCCACCTCATCTCTAGGATCAAGAGCTGGCCAATGGTTGTGCGTGTCTTTTGTGTTTACCTTCCCAGTGTCCAGTCTCCCTTCTTTTGCTAACAGCACCCCACTTTTCACTAAGGAAGTCACTCCTCCCACTTTTCATCCATAAGGCTTGGGTGGGACTGATCCCACCTCCACCTCCACCTGGGAGTGGGTGGTTGAGCTTAAAGTCCCAGTTCAGAGGCTGAAGAGTGGCTCAGGGATGGGCACCTGACTCACCTGGACTGCAGAAGACCAGCCTCAGCACTTCTGCCAGAGCTGTTGAGAAGGAGGCTTCTTATTTCAGCTGAGGTTGTTAAATCAGCAGACAAAGCTGGGGCCGTCTTTGGCCCGTGAGAAAGGAGCCTGTCAGAGGACAGCAAGAGAGGGAGAGAGAGTTCTAAACATGCAGACCCAGCTTTGAAATGTCTGAAAAATTTACCTCTAGATAGCTCAGCAGTTTATTGTTGGGTAAATGAATGAATGAGTCAATAAATTCTCCCTGTGCTTTAAACTCATCCGAGTTGGGTTTCCGTTATCTGTAACAGGAAGGATTCTATGAAATGGACCCTTTCTCATTGTTATATGATAGATAGATGTTAGAGAGATAGCAACAGATAGATGAATGGTCAGATCATGTAAACTGTGAGGATTTTTAGGAAGGAACTTGTCTTGTCCCTCAGTGTATCTTTAATGCTAGCGTAGTGCTCACTGAATGAACAAAGGAATGAATTGTCTTTAATAGTGACATAGGACGCTGCAGAATTTTAAATGGACATAGATAATCCCAAAGATTTTCTGAGTCATGCTTAGCACATTTATGTCATATTGGTGATGACTTACACAAGAATGACCCTCAAAACCTCCTGGGAGAAAGGATTCAGCTGGCCACACTATCATTCTGATACCATTCTTTTGATAAAGGACAAAAATCCCACTTTAGAAAATGACTGTACTATGATATGGGCCCAAGTTAAGTATAGTTATAAAATTGTATATGGTACTTGCTATACATGGTACAGGCTCTGTTTCAGGTGCTTTATAAGTTTTAAATTTCTTGATCCTTACCACAAGTTTATAAGATAGATACAATTATTGCCTCCATTTACATCTTGGAAAACAGAGGTGTAAAGAGGATTACAAACCCAGATCTCACAGATGTCACCTGGCCAGTGCTTCCTGCAGTGAGGGATCCAGTAGAGGCTGGTAAGGGGTGAGTCAAGAAAGGCACCTAGAAAATGTCTTAGCGGAATGGAAAGAGAGGAATAAAAGAGAAGGCTTCATTTTATAGCAAGAACAATGCAGAGGTCCAGATTCTGTTTCACTTAAAAATTCAGTGCTAGCTTTTTTCAAAATAAGGAATGAGAAGTTTGTAATGAAGCCTCGTCTTTCAGGGTCGAGCCTCTATAGTGACTGCTTACTGTGACCAAAGCTCTGTGTCTAGTGTTTGTATGTTGTGGTGGAGAAGATTAATTTCTCCTCAATATCTGTTAATTCATTTCATCCATATTAAAAGAAATTGTGGTTTTTAGCTGTGTGTGTGGCTGGTTGGAATAAAATAAACTCCAGTTTCCTATGCCATTAGGATGGCCATATGGTTAAGTTCTGGCCAGTGGGATGTAAGCATGTGTCATGTGTAATGCTTACGCGTCATGTGCAATATTTAGGAAGTGTCCTGAAAGGAGGGAGGCAGGCATGCCTCCCTCTTGCTGGTTGTACTGTGTGCATGATATTGTGATTTATAATAAATATATATTTGGTCTTTGTTCTAGTTTCTGGCACAGAATGCCTAAAACCCTTGGAATTTTGTAAATGATGAGAGCACTAAAAAGTCTTCTGTTATGTTAATGAGGTGATATTTAGAGGCACCTGTGCATGGAAGCCAGGGTTGGAACTTTCAGCCCCACTTCCCTGACTTCAGGGGAGAAAGGTGGGGCTGGAGGTTGGAATCAGCGTTCAATGATTTAATCAATCATGCCTATGGAATGAAACCTTCATAAAAACCCAGAAGGACAGGGTTCAGAGAGCTTCCAGGATGGTGAACAGGTGGAGGTGCTGGGAGAGAGCCTGTGACCACAACCCCCTTCCCCAATACCTTGCCCTGTGCATATCTTACGTAAGTTATAGCCTTTTATAATCAACTGGTCATCTAGTCAGTAAAATGTTTCTCTGAGTTCTGTGAGCAAATAATTGAGTCTAGGAAAGTGTTGTGGGAACATCTGATTAATCGCCAGTCAGTCAGAAGCACTAGTGTGGATCTGATCTGGATGTGGCTGTTGGCATCTGATGTGAAGGGCAGTCCTATGGGGTGGAGCCCTGAACCTACAATGTCTGATTCTCTCTCCTGGTGGACAGCATCAGTGTTCAGTTGAACTGTGGCCACCAGCTAGCGTCCGAGAACCGCTTTGTGCTGTAGGGACCTCTCCCCCCACTGTAATTTGATGCAGAACCTTTAGACACTCGAGCAGCTATCCTGCCCATGATGTTTGGTGCCGTGTGCTAGGATGGCAGTCACACATGCCGAGCTGCTTCTACTAAATTCACCAGTTATGCAAGTCATTCCTCCCCCCATTGGGGATCACAGACTCTAATGAATGTTCTTCAAATGGAAACAAGAGGAATGGGACATCGGCATTACATAGCATAGAATATTTTTTGTTAATCTCAGTTTTACTTTGGGAAACTTGTTAGGTAATGTAAGTGTAATGCTAGGACTTTGGTTCAAAGCGGCCTGATTCTCAAGCCGGTGAGCTTCTCTACTATCTGGACTGCACAGCTTACTATTACTCACAGCAGTGAGCTGGCAATGAGAGGAAGGACACTGAAATGTAGTGTTTGCCAACCTCCTTGGTGTAAATATTCCCACCAGGCCCATTTCAAGCTAGCAGTAGTTCAACAATGGACCTGCAAAATTCCTGAAACTCTGTTGGTCTCCCTGAGCCCAGGTGAACTGGCTCCAGCACTTCTGGTGTATACTTAGCTGAGGCTGAGAGAAGGCGCTCCAGGCAAACTGCAGGTTGTCTCCAACTGTCCTTCGGTACATTCAGGCTGTGCAGTTTTGGGTCTAATTAGGATAACAGCCATCCAGAGCAAGCAGAACACCTGGGGAGCCCCCACAAAGATGCTGGGCATGAAGTGATTAAAGAGTAACTGCATGACCTGTGGCCCCTGAGGGACGTTAGGGGAGCTTCATAGGAAGTGAGGTGGCTGCCTTGTTCTTTCGTATGGGTGATCCATTTTCAGAGAGATCTGGCCAACAGGATTCTCAAGGGCTTCTCTAGATGACAAAATACCTACAATACTATCACTGGAGCCGGGGGAGGATAGCTCTGCAGAGAGAAGCAGGACTGGAGCACTTGGGTTCAAGAGAGAGAAAGCTCTGTGGTCACAAATCCACAAGCAGCATCTGGCAAGGCAAGTTGGAGAGACTCTGATGCTTCCTCCTGTAGTCAGTGGGTACAATAAGAGCCTGTAATTTGAGTAAGTGCTGGAGGAAGGCTAAGAGGCTTTAATAGGGTGTCTGTGGTGACAAGGGCAATGCAGGACACACAGCTGAGGGTTTGGACAAACCTGCCCTGAGAAAGTTCTCTTACCACATCCTTAGGAGGAAGGCTGTAAACTCTTATTGGAACCCACTGTACATCCTTGGTAGCTTGAGGATGGTGAGTTTATGCCACATCTATTAATAGTTCTCCTGACAGAGTGGGTTCAGTGACGCTCAATAAATCATTTTGTTAACTGCGTGAATTCCCGAGCTAAAGAAGGCCTTTGGCTTTGTGGAATAAGGATGTCCGTCCTGGAGGGCCCGGTTTGGGATTGACTGTCAAGGTTCTGCACATGAGCCAAACCAGGCCATCAGCCCCCTCCTAGAATTCTCGCTTGCCCGAGCCCTAACCCTGTCATTACATAAGGGGGACGTGTTGACCTAGCTCTGCTTTCTTTCGTGTCTCTGCTCCCTGTGAAAAATCTGTTCTAAGGTCCTAATGTTTTCAATCCAGTGTGCTTGTTTTGAATTTGTTTTATTACTCCCAAGGTTAAATCACAAAACACACACTCCTCTGTGTGGATTCTCTTTTTCTGGTGGTAGCATTGTGCTTCTCCAGGGACAGAATTGTAGACATTTCACATAGAGGTACTGGCAAGTGAGGGTCTTGCCCGCCCCTTGAGTATCACTGTTGTATGGTCAGGCCACCCAAGAGGGCTATCCCCTTGTTCTCTGTACATCCCCTGCCTCACCTAGACCCTAATCACCCAATGGACCTTCCTACGCACTTGCTCCTGGCCCCAGCTGGTCATGGTTCTAACTCTAGATCAGAGCATATCCACTATGACAGCTTGATGGTGAGGAGTGTGCCCCTGTGCTGATTTCCCTGGAAGCTGAAGAACAAACCTCAACTCAATTCCCTCTATAACTGGTAACCTCTCCCTGCCCCCGGGAGAGAAGAATGCCACCATGTCCTGTCTGCCATCTACCACACATAATGGGATGTTGCTCTAGGACCTTGCTTCAGACATATAAGATTCCCTCATCCCCCATTAAACCACTGATGTCTCTCTTGATGACTCTGGGCTGTTTCTTTGATCTGAAGCTAGGCAAGTACAGGCCTTGCAGACCTGTGGTGTGCAGCCCAACAAGTATGGACTCAGGTGTTTTGTTTTAAAGTTCTATGCTTCTCTGTCCTTTTGATATAGCTGAATTCACCTTTGAGCACTTCCATGCTGTCTGCCACAAGATGTTTCCATATTACCTTTTACTTTCCTTGCCCCAGACCTGGAGCCAGCCATGTTTGCAAGAAGCCCTAGTTTCTTTAAGTGGGAAGTGTTACTTGGAAACAAAGAACTGAGTGTGAGGTATGCTCATTACTACTGGAATATCATTACCTCTGGCCCCTTTTTATAGACAGAGCTAGAAGAAAAATTCAATGATGAATTAATAATGCTTCCTCAATTCAAATAAAACACAGCCCCAAGCCTTAATCTCCCCATTCCATATATGCATTTTTACTTGTTTATACTATTATATAATAAACACAACGTAATTTCAGAAATACAACCAATAAGAACACTACCAATTCTGAACCTATTAAGTAAAGTTCAAGATATCTTTTCAATTCTCTTGATTTTAAGATATATTCTATTAAGGATGTACAATCTTAGTGTTATGTTTAAAAGATATTTGAATAATTTTTCTGTGTGACTGTGTTATCTATCTAGGATATATTAATATTCAATTCTTTATTTGATGTTAAGGTTTTATTCCCTGGTGGCTCAGATGGTAAAGCATCTGCCTATAATGTGGGAGACCGGCGTTCAATCCCTAGGTTGGGAAGATCTCCTGGAGAAGGAAATGGCAACCCACTCCAGTCTTCTTGCCTGGAAAATCCCATGGACGGAGGAACCTGGTGGGCTACAGTCCATGGGGTTGCAAAGAGTCGGACAGGACTGAGCGACTTCACTTTCACTTTCAAGGTTTTATTTTATCTTTCTTTTTACTTAATTTTATGTTTGAATATGTAAAATAGTTACATCATTTAAAAGTTAAGACTAGTAAAAAAGTTCTAATCAGAGAAATTGTGCTCGTACCCCTACACCCACCCCCTATAGGCAGTTACATTCAATAGCTTCAGATTTGTTGTTCTTGATTTTCTTTTTTGAAAAATACGGGTACATATTTTCTTTCTCTACAAAAGAGCATAAAATGAACTTTCTTTTGCACCTTGCTTTCTGTCACTTGACAATATATTCTGCAGATTACTCCATATTAGTTTATAGAGATCTTTCTCATCCTTTTCAATAGCTGCATAGTATTCTATTATACAGATATACTGTAATTTATTTGTAATGCCCTATGGATGGGCATTAGAGAAGGGAATGGCAACCCACTCCAGCAGTCTTGCCTGGAGAATCCCATGGACAGAGGAACCTGGCAAGATACAGTCCATGGGGTCACAAACAATCACACATGACTGAGCAACTAACACACCCACACACATGAATGGGCATATGGATAATTCCTAATGCTTTATTACAAATAGTGTAGTGAATAACTTTTTTGTGTGTGAAGGTATATTTTCAGAGTAAATTTTCAGCAGTGAGATTGATGGCTTAAAGGGTTGATGCATATGTAATTTTGCTAGAAAATGGCAAATTTCCCTTCAAATGGGCTGTACCATTTTGCCTTCCCACCAACAATATATAAAAGTCCTTTTTCTCTCATTGTCTGGCCATTAAGGATATCATTAAAGTCTTAACTTTTTTGTCTGATAGTTAAGAAATGGTATCTCAGTCTAATTTTAATTTGTATTTCTCTTATTATAAGTGAAATTGAGCATTATTAATATATATAAAAGGCCATGTGTGTATCTTTTTCCAGGAACTACCTGCTCATATCTTTTACTATCTAGTAGGTTTTTAATGCATACTCTAAAAATCATGAAATTCTAGTTATAATATAGGAGTTTACAAAAGACTTTCACAAGTCATCTTTTTGATCCTGAAAGATTTTGAAAACCTCAGATGGAATAAGGACAGAACTGTTGAACTAGAACAGTTTCAAGGTAGTCTCATTAATCTGGAAAATACAGAGTACCTGCAACTATATGCATGAACTATCTTGTCTGATGCTGTTAGAAACCTTGAGCAGAATATTTCATGTAGAATATTATTAACACTGGCTGAGAGCAACTTGTCAGATGTTCATAATCATTTAATAAATATTCTCAGAAGTCCAATGTTGTCAAGTAAAGCCTAACTTGCTTCCTGCTTACAGCTGCACCTAAAAGGAGCCCTGAGGTGGAAATAGGGCCTGGCAGAATAGCAGCTACACCTCAAAAACATCACAGTTCAATGGGTTTGTTCATGTGGCTACTTCCATGGTTTGCTTCTGAATTTTTGCTTTTATTTCTCTTCTTATTCAGAAAGTGACTTGAACTCTCCCCAGTATCTCTAATGACTGTTAAGTCCAGACATTTTTCTTAAGAGGTTCCCTGCCAGAAATCTTTCATTTAGCAAACCATACCGCTAAAGGCAAGAGGGGTTGATTTACTGGAATTACTGCTTGGCAAAGGCCGAAGAGTCAACTCTGCCACACTCTGACCCAGAGAAAGATTTTTGGAAAATAAGGATCATTTCCTTCAGTTGGAATAAAACCACTCTGCAAGGAATCAAATTGGCCTTCTGTCAGTGTGATCTTCATAACTCAAGAGACAGAGGCATGTGCCATGTCCACAAATGGAGTTGGCCAAGCAAACTGGGGAAGGGTGGGAAGTGGAAAGAACCTCACCAGCTTCCCTATTGAACTGAAAATCCCCTCAAGGAAGTAAAGTGAGAGAGGGAGCACTCATCTCTAGTCCATAAGCTGCTCTCCCTCATGGGCAGGAAGAAAGAATATCTTGTCTCCATTAGAACAGTCCTCTGAGATCCTGCCTGAAATGCACACATGGCTGAATTGGAGGAGGATGAATGACTCAGAATTTCTTGAAGGATGTAAAGCACTTACCCTCCAGGGCATTCTCTTGACTAAAGCTGCAGTCAGAAAAGACAAACCATAGTTACCACGTGAAGGTAAGCACTGACCACAGCGGGTGAAGTGCTTGATGCCTCAGAATTCCTACAGAACAGATTTGAAGGTGACAAGGGTAGCTGCCAGGGCTTATAACAAACACAGAGAGAAAACACAGAGTGCTACAGGAGATTAAGAGTTGGATTCAGGAGAATTCAAATATTTTTAAATCAACTTGATTAAGGCAAAATTTATAAACAAGAAAATATACACATTTTAAATGTACACTTTGTACATTTAAATGTACACTTTGAAGTTTTGACAGTCTGCCACCACTGCCACCAAGATATAAGACATTTCTATCATCTGCAAAGTGTCCCTTTTTGCCCCTTCCCATTCCTGGGCTCAGGGAATCACTGATGATTGATTCTGTTGCTTGAGATGAAACTGAACTTTCCTGTGAGATTCATGTAAGTGGAACCATGCAGTATTTGCTCATTTGTGTCATGCTTCCTTCACTCAGCGTAATAGTCTGGGATTCATTCATGCTGCTGCTTATACCAGCAGTTCTTCTTTTTTTCATCCTTTAGGTGTCCCACTCTCTCCTTCCCATACTGTGTCCATAAGTCTATTCTCTGTGTTTCTATCTCCATGTCTGCCCAGGAAATAGGTTCATCAGTAGCATCTTTCTAGATTCCATATGCATGTGTTAGTATGCAAAATTTATCTTTCTCTTTCTGACTTAACATCACTCTGTATAATAGGCTCTGGGTTTATCTACCTCATTAGGACTGACTTTCTGTTCTATAGCTTAGAAAATATTCCAATGGATATATGTACCACAGTTTCTGTATCCATTCATCTGTCAATGGACATCTAGATTGTCTCATATCCTGGCTGTTGTAAAAAGTGCTAGAATGAACTCTGGAGTACATTCAGTCTCTTTCAGTTGTGGTTTTCTTATCTGGAGAAGGCAATGGCAACCCACTCCAGTGCTCTTGCCTGGAAAATCCCATGGATGGAGGAGCCTGGTAGGCTACAGTCCATGAGGTCGTTAAGAGTCGGACATGACTGAGCAACTTCACTTTCGCTCTTCACTTTCATGCATTGGAGAAGGAAATGGCACCCCACTCCAGTGTTCTTGCCTGGAGAATCCTAGGGGCGGGGGAGCCTGGTGGGCTGCTGTCTATGGGGTCGCACAGAGTCGGACACGACTGAAGCGACTCAGCAGCAGCAGCAGCAGCAGCAGGGTATATGCCCGGTAGTGGTATTGTTGGGTCATATGGTAGTTCTGTTCCTAATAATGAGTGATGTTGAATGTCTTTTCATGTGTTTGTTGGCCATCTGTATGCTAAATTACTTTCTATTTACTTTTTTCCCCCATAAATCTGCAACTGGTGAAATTGTAGAGAAGGAATTTGTGGGTAGGTAACTTCTATTTTTGGCTATAAATATTTGTCAATAAACTGAAATTCACATAGTATTCCAAGACAACTCTTGAACAATTTGTTTCAACTTCCTTCAATTGTGTGTAAGCAGTGACCTAATCACACTCTGTAAATGGTTATTGCCAAAGTGCTAAAATAATATATCTATGGGTCAGCTGGACAGACCATGGCCTTGATGAACAGTTGCTTTGTTCCCTTTACTATAGTAGCAGCTAGGACTATGAAGTGAAGAGACTCACTAGTTCCTGGTCACAGAAGCTGGGAGATGAAAGTGACTCTTTCCTTGGAGGAGCAGTTTTTCTGTTGGTGTTGCCAGGAAGTAAGCCCTTTCTTTCCAAAATGATGAGGATTCCTGAGGTAGATAATGGATTCATGTATAGATGGTTAATGGCTGAATGAAAGGATAACCAGCCTGCCAAAAAGGCTTTTATTTATCTATCCATAAGATAACTAGATGAAGGAGATAAGGAAAGAGTATGCATTGAATAGGGAGGAGTAAAAGTCAAGAGATAATCACTGATGTTCAGTTCAGTTCAGTTCATTTCAGTCGCTCAGTCGTGTCCGACTCTTTGCGACCCCATGAATCACAGCACGACAGGCCTCCCTGTCCATCACCAACTCCTGGAGTTCACTCAAACTCATGTCCATTGAGTCGGTGATGCCATCCAGCCATCTCATTCTCTGTCGTCCCCGTCTCCTCCCACCCCCAATCCCTCCCAGCATCAGACTCTTTTCCAGTGAGTCAACTTGTCGCATGAGGTGGCCAAAGTATTGCAGCTTCAGCTTTAGCATCAGCCCTTCCAATGAACACCAGGATTGATCTCCTTTAGAATGGACTGGTTGGATCTCCTTGTAGTCCGAGGGACTCTCAAGAGTCTTCTCCAGCACCACAGTTCAAAATCATCAATTCTTCAGCGATCAGCTTTCTTCAGAGTCCAACTCTCACATCCATACATGACCACGGGAAAAACCATAGCCTTGACTAGATGGACCTTTGTTGGCAAAGTAATGTCTCTGCTTTTTAATATGCTATCTAGGTTGGTCATAACTTTCCTTCCAAGGAGTAAGCGTCTTAATTTCCTGGCTGCAATTAGCATCTGCAGTGATTTTGGAGCCCCAAAAAATAAAGTCTGACACTGTTTCCACTGTTTCCCCATCTATTTCCCATGAAGTGATGGGACCAGATGCCATGATGTTTGTTTTCTGAATGTTGAGCTTCAAGCCAACATTTTCACTCTTGTCTTTCGCTTTCATCAAGAGGCTTTTGAGTTCTTCTTCACTTTCTGCCATAAGGTGCCGGGAGCCAGCGAGGGAAATTCTACCCGTGGCAAAGGTCAACTGGGGAAGAGGCCTGACGGGCAAAGGCTAATCAGGACTCGAGGAGCCCCCTGGACTTACCTGAGCATCTACCCCAAAGAAAACCGGAATCTGACTGCTTTACTATCTTACGCCTCTTACCAAGTCCTCTAATACTTAAGGGGGCTTCCCCCCAACCACCTTTCTCTGAAAACATTAATTCAGAGCTGTAGTTTAAAAGTTCTCCTCGGCTTAATAGGAGTGTTCCAATCCAAGCCCCTCTGATAGCTTTCTAACTTGCATGACAAGTTTGTCCGGGCTCTTACAACTATGAGTGTGACTGTTTATAGCCTCCCAGCCATGCAAGGACAGAAAGTCTGATATTCTAAAATACAGAAATCTGTTGAAGAAGTTAAAATCATTTGAATAGTACTAAAAGAGATTTCATTGTTGAATCAATGCTTGCTGCAAAGTTTCCTGTATCTGTTGTATCCTTGGAAATATATTAATCACATATAGAGAATATAAGTAGTAGCCTTTGATTTAACCACATCAGATCTTAAGTTAATAAATTCCTTTCTTGTAGCTCACTACACCTGTACCTTATAGGAATGTAACCTTGTCATGTGTATAGCACCTGACTTTAGGAAAATCAACTTAAAAGAATATAAGCCTTTTTCTAGCTAACTAACCTTTGTTAGGAGAGAGGGCCATAAACTGTTAGCAGGCCACCTGGCCGGAAGATGATGTAAACCACCCAAAACTTTTGTATATCACGAGACATACAAAAATGAGCCCTGATCCTGATAAGGGTCAAGACTGCTGACCCCGTGTGATTTTGGCATGACTCTATACCTCTCTTTCTCTGTTTCTTATGCGCATAACTTAGGGTATAAAAGCAGCACTGGAAAATAAAGTTTTGGGCCTTGCTCACTAAGGCTTGGTCTCCCCGTGCCGTTCTTTCTCTTTTTCCATCCTTTTCTCTATTCTCCTTTTTCTGGTTGAGATCCTTGGAGCGCTGGGCCCTCTGAGTTTACTTATCTGCCTGGGCTTCTAAGACCCACTCGAGGGGGTGCCCTGGTGGGGTGCCTCCAGTGATTCGAGAGGGCGCCTGCGGCCTACGTAAACAGAGCAAGCCCCGTGCTGGGGTTTTATTGGTTTCCAGCGTAAACCAAGGAATCATCAGCCCCTGTCTCTCTCTCTAACGCCGACGCCGTTCATCCCGAGGATACCCTGGGCCTTATCGAGGCTGGACCCCGATAATAAGGGTAGTGTCATCTGCATATCTGAGGTTATTGATATTTCTCCCAGCAATCTTGATTCCAGCTTGTGCTTCTTGCAGCCCAGCGTTCCTCATGATGTACTCTGCATAGAAGTTAAATAAACAGGGTGACAATATACAGCCTTGACGTACTCCTTTTCCTATTTGGAACCAGTCTGTTGTTCCATGTACAGTTCTGACTGTTGCTTCCTGACCTGCATACAGGTTTCTCAAGAGGCAGGTCAGGTGGTCTGGTATTCCCATCTCTTTCAGAATGTTCCACAGTTTATTGTGATCCACACAGTCAAAGGCTTTGGCATAGTCAATGAAGCAGAAATAGATGTTTTTCTGGAACTTTCTTGCTTTCTCCATGATCCAGTGGATGTTGGCAATTTGATCTCTGGTGCCTCTGCCTTTTCTAAAACCTGCTTGAACATCTGGGAGTTCACGGTTCATATAATGCTGAAGCCTGGCTTGGAGAATTTTGAGCATGGCTTTACTAGCGTGTGAGATCAGTGCAATTGTGCGGTAGTTTGAGCATTCTTTGGCATTCCATAATCATTGATGTTAGCAGACAAGAAAAGGAGAAATAGAAACACAAAGAAGAAGCTATTTACAGCGGGGTTGGAGGGGCACACGCCCCTGTCAATATGTATGACCAGAGGGACTATGAAAGGGTGAAGTTGTTGAGAGCTAGTTTAGCAGCTGGCCTTGCTGTACAGTCTCTGATGACAGGGTGATGGGCAAGGTCCCAAGGCAAGAGAGACAAGTACCATTGCTGGTCCTCTCCCCTCTGGACCCCATTCTCTTCATTGTATCCAGTGGCCTCCTGGGCAAATGGAATGAAATCTTCATTATACCCAGTATACATTTCCTATTTATTGAGATATGATTCATATAATATAAAACAGGCCCTTTAAATGTATACAATTCAGAGATTTTTAGTACAGACAGAGACCTGTGTAAACATCACTACTACCTAATTCCAGCACATTTTTAGCACCCCAAGAAGAAACCCCATATCTGTTACAGTCACTCCCCATTCCTTCCTTCACCAAGCCCTCAGCGACTGCTATCAACTTTTATGTTTTTAAGATTTTATAATTTAATAGTTTTAAGATTATATCAAAATTGAGAGAGATGTATAGAGATTTTCCATATGCTTCCTGACCCGCTATGTGCATGGCCTCTGCTATTATCAGTACTGCTTACCAGAATGATCCTTTTGTTGTTGTTGTTAAACAAAGGAAGAACCTATACTGATAGATGATAATCATCCAGAGTCAGTTTACTTTCTGGTTTACTCGTGGTATTGTACATTCTGTGGATTTGGACAAGGGTATAATAAACATATGGGCTTCCCACATGGCGCTCGTGGTAAAGAACCTGCCTGCCAGTGCAGCAGATGTAAGAGACGTGAGTTTGATACCTGGGTCAGGAAGATCCCCTGGAGGATGGCATGGCAACCCACTCCAGTGTTCTTGCCTGGAGAATCCTGTGGACAGAGGAGCCTGGTAGGCTATGGTCCATAGGGTCTCAAAGTGTCAGACACGATTGAAGCAACTTAGCAAGCACATACATAATAACGTACATCTATCATTATAACATCGTACAGAGTATTCTCACTGCCCTAAAAATCCTCTGTGTTCTGCCTGTTTATCTTCTCCTCCTACAACCTCTGTCACCGCCTCCCCCAACTACTCTCTGTCTCTATAGATTTGCCTCTTCTGGGGTTTTCATATAAATTGAGTCAAACTCGTGGCCTTTTGTATCTGGCTTCTTTCACCTAGAATAAATAATATGTATTTTTTTCTTTTTTAATTAATAAATTTTATATCTTAGAGCAATTTTAGTGTACAGAAAAACTGAGCAATAGGTTCACGTGCCTACTTTCCCCACCCCCTACACAGAGCTCTCTATTGCTTTTTTTCACCATCTCAATCATTTTTTAAATGTACAATTCAATAGTCGGCTATATTCCCATTGTTGTGCCAGTACACTGGTTTACTTTAAAATGAGAGGTTGAAGAGTAGTCTTCAAGTCTACTTGACACCCTCTCTGGGACTGAAAGCTCAAGACCTTGATTAAGACTCTTCTCACAATCTTGCAGCCCCACCGAGGCTCTCTTCCATTTGCCAGGCTCCACAAAAGGCCTGAGTTGAGCTCTTGGGAACAGTGGTGACTCTCCAAGAATGAGCACACGCCTCCCTGACCTTGTAGCATTGATTTGTTCTCCTCCACTTTAGTAAATATTTTAAGGCATTGAATTGGATTTCAAACATCAGAGACTTATTTTTATCCTGAATAAAACTTAACTGAATTAATATTGAAAGCACTAAATGATTCAACTCTAAAAACTTGTGGAGGAAGTCTTCCTAAAACTATTTTAATTGTCTCCTCTGGGCACAAAGGCCACTTGCCTTAAGAGATTTGCAATGCTGATAATATTCTTGAATAGTGGAGATTTTTGCAAACATCAAGGGTGATTTAGGTATTATGGAGGTGATGACACTACTTTTCTATGAGTATCTTTGCGAGGATAAATTAGAGAGACAGGATAAGGACATAATGAAACTAAGCCATGTTGTGTGGGGCCACCCAAGACGGACGAGTCATGGTGGAGAGGTCTGACAGCATGTGGTCCACTGGAGAAGGGAATGGCAAACCACTTCAGTATACTTTCCTTGAGAACCCCATGAACAGTATCAAAAGGCAAAATGATAGGATACTGAATGAGGAATTCCCCAGGTCGGTAGGTGCCCAGTATGCTACTGGAGATCAGTGGAGAAATAACTCCAGAAAGAATAACGGGATGGAGCCAAAGCAAAACAAATACCCAGTTGTGGATGTGACTGGTGATAGAAGTAAGGTCCGATGCTGTAAAGAGCAATATTGCATACGAACCTGGAATGTTAGGTCCATGAATCAAGGCAAATTGAAGTGGTCACACAGGAGATGACCAGAGTGAACGTAAACATTCCAGAAATCAGTGAATTAAAATGGACTGGAATGGGTGAATTTAACTCAGATGACCATTATATCTACTACTGTGGGCAGGAATCCCTTAGAAGAAATGCAGTAGCCATCATGGTCAACAAAAGAGTCCGAAATGCAGTACTTGGATGCAATCTTAAAAATGACAGAATGATTTCTGTTTGTTTCCAAGGCAAACCATTCAATATTATAGTAATCCAAGCCTTTGCCCCAACAAGTAATGCTGAAGAAGCCGAAGTTGAATGGTTCTATGAAGACCTACAAGACCTTTTAGAACTAACACCCAAAAAAGATGTCCCTTTCATTATAGGGGACTGGAATGCAAAAGTAGGAAGTCAGGAAACACCTGGAGTAACAGGCAAATTTGGCCTTGGAGCACGAAATGAAGCAGGGCAAAGGCTAATAGAGTTTTGCCAAGAGAACGCACTGGTCATAGCAAACACCCTCTTCCAACAACACAAGAGAAGACTCTACACGTGGACATCACCAGATGGTCAACACCGAAATCAGATTGATTATATTCTTTGCAGCCAAAGATGGAGAAGCTCTATACAGTTAGCAAAAACAAGACCAGGAGCTGACTGTGGCTCAGATCATGAA
This sequence comes from Moschus berezovskii, assembly GCF_049115385.1. Lineage (NCBI taxonomy): Eukaryota > Metazoa > Chordata > Mammalia > Artiodactyla > Moschidae > Moschus > Moschus berezovskii. The sequence goes on from NC_142465.1 coordinate 69,214,979, forward strand.
CTCCTTATTGCCAAATTCAGACTGAAATTGAAGAAAGTAGGGAAAACCACTAGTCCATTCAGATATGACCTAAATCAAATCCCTATGATTATACAGTGGAAGTGAGAAATAGATTAAGGGACTAGATCTGATAGATAGAGTGCCTGATGAACTCTGGACGGAGGTTCGTGACATTGTACAGGAGACAGGCACCAAGACCATCCCCATGGAAAAGAAATTCAAAAAAGCAAAATGGCTGTCTGAGGAGGCCTTACAAATAGCTGTGAAAAGAAGAGAATTGAAAAGCAAAGGAGAAAAGGAAAGATATAAGCATCTGAATGTAGAGATCCAAAGAATAGTAAGGAGAGATAAGAAAGCCTTCCTCAGTGATCAATGCAAAGAAATAGAGGAAAACAACAGAATAGGAAAAACAAGAGATCTCTTCAAGAAAATTAGAGATATCAAGGGAACATTTCATGCAAAGATGGGGTCGATAAAGGACAGAAATGGTATGGACCTAACAGAAGCAGAAGATATTAAGAAGAGGTGGCAGGAATACACAGAAGAACTGTACAAAAAAGATCTTCACGGCCAAGATAATCAAGATGGCGTGATCACTCACCTGGAGCCAGACATCTTGGAATGTGAAGTCAAGTGGGCCTTAGAGCGCATCACTACGAACAAAGCTAGTGGAGGTGATGGGATTCCAATTGAGCTATTTCAAATCCTGAAAGATGATGCTGTGAAAGTGCTGCACTCAGTATGCCAGCAAATTTGGAAAACTCAGCAGTGGCCACAGGACTGGAAAAGGTCAGTCTTCATTCCAACCCCAAAGAAAGGCAATGCCAGAGAATGCTCAAACTACCGCACAATTGCACTCATCTCACACGCTAGTAAAGTCATGCTCAAAATTCTCCAAGTCAGGCTTCAGCAATATGTGAACCGTGAACTCCCAGATGTTCAAGCAGGTTTTAGAAAAGGCAGAGGCACCAGAGATGAAATCGCCAACATCTGCTGGATCATGGAGAAAGCAAGAGAGTTCCAGAAAAACATCTATTTCTGCTTCATTGACTATGCCAAAGCCTTTGACTGTGTGGATCACAATAAACTGTGGAACATTCTGAAAGAGATGGGAATACCAGACCACCTGACCTGCCTCTTGAGAAACCTGTATGCAGGTCAGGAAGAAACATTAGAACTGGACATGAAACAACAGACTGGTTCCAAATAGGAAAAGGAGTACGTCAAGGTTGTATACTGTCACCCTGTTCATTTAACTTCTATGCAGAGTACATCATGAGGAATGCTGGGCTGGAAGAAGCACAAGCTGGAATCAAGATTGCTGGGAGAAATATCAATAACCTCAGATATGCAGATGACACCACCCTTATGGCAGAAAGTGAAGAGGAACTAAAAAGCCTCTTGAGGAAAGTGAAAGAGGAGAGTGAAAATGTTGGCTTGAAGCTCAACATTCAGAAAACGAAGATCATGGCATCTGGTCCCATCACTTCATGGGAAATAGATGGGGAAACAGTGGAAGCACTGTTATACTTTATATTTTTGGGCTCCAAAATCACTGCAGATGCTGATTGCAGCCAGGAAATTAAAAGACGCTTACTCCTTGGAAGGAAAGTTATGACCAACCTAGATAGCATATTAAAAAGCAGAGACATTACTTTGCCAACCAAGGTCCGTCTAGTCAAGGGTTGGTTTTTCCCGTGGTCATGCATGGATGTGAGAGTTGGACTGTGAAGAAAGCTGATTCGCCGAAGAATTGATGCTTCTGAACTATGGTGCTGGAGAAGACTCTTGAGAGTCCCTTGTACTGCAAGGAGATCCAACCAGTCCATTCTAAAGGAGATCAATCCTGGGTGTTCATTGGAAGGACTGATGCTAAAGCTGAAACTCTAATACTTTGGCCACCTCATGCGACGAGTTGACTCACTGGAGAAGACTCTGATGCTGGGAAGGATTGGGGGTGGGAGGAGACGGGGATGACAGAGAATGAGATGGCTGGATGGCATCACCGACTCGATGGACATGAGTTTGAGTGAACTCCGGGAGTTGGTGATGGACAGGGAGGCCTGGCGTGCTGTGATTCATGGGGTCGCAAAGAGTCGGACACGACTGAGCGACTGAACTGGATTGAACTGAACTGAAGATGCTGTCTATATTTTTAGTTTATCTATATCTAGTAGAAAAAATATTGAATCGGAAATAATTGTTACCATTTGTTGGGTGGTTAGTATGTCTCTGGTACTATGCTAAGCATTTTTATATGTGTTTTTGTTTTTAAAACTCACAACAGTCTTATGAGTTAGCTACTACTATTTTCATTTTTTAATTGAGACATACAGCACTGTAAGTTTAAGGTTTACAAAATATTTATACATTTATATTGCACTGTGATTGCCATTGTAGCATTAGCTTAACACCTCAATCACATCACATAATTATCATTTCTTCTTGTGGTGGGAGCAATTGAAGTTCTAGTCTCTTAGTAAGTTAAATGTTTATAATACAGTTTGGGTGTCTGTACTGTATTTTAGCTCTGCAGGATGTAATTATTTACTAGTTGCAAGTATGTACCTTTAAACAACATCTCTCTGGGAAGGCAATGAAGCTAAGAAACATTAAATCACTCACTAGGTCCCCCATTTTGCAAATGAATTTTACTCCAGAGTCAAAAGTGTTCAAGTACTCTGCTGACCTGGAAGTTGGATCAAGTAATTTCTCATCCTGACTTCATGGAATTGGGCTTCATTTTCCTCACCTGTATAATAAGGATATTGGACCATATGCATGATTCCTAACCTGTGGCTGCCTTCAAAACAAGCTGCTATAGAGAATGTGGGTGACTGACAGCCTCCAGCTACTGCCCCTGTGAATCCAAGGCCCCATATATACAAGGCTGCACCCAGCCAGTGATTGAGCATGGGAGGGGTCCTGGTGTTGGCCCAGTGAGGGGCTTCCTCTCATAGACAGGATTGGCTCTGGGCCCCCCTCTCAGCTGACCAGGACTGCACTTCAGTCTGAGACTCTTCTTGTCCAATCCTTCCTTCTCGATCTCCTTCCCAGGACTTGCGCGGTGATGTGACGGCACTCCCTGCCTACTCCTGCCCATATTCCATTTAAGCTTCTTGGAAATTACTCTCAATACATCTTTTGCACATGTAATCCTATCTTTTCATCTGCTACTCAGAGGACCAGAACTGACAACTTCCAACTTGAGTGGGAGGGTCAGGAAAATATTTCAAAGGGTCTGGAAATTCCAAGTTCAATTAAGAGATGTCTTTATACTATAAATCCTAGGTTTCACATTTATATGAACTACTACTTTCCAGATGAATGTAGATGGTGAATATAGTGTGGAATCATTTGAGTGTTATTGAATTTACAGATACTTTTGTTCATGTGTATGTTTTCAACCAGTAAATTTTTAAAACATGATTGATAGAAAGGGTCTTTATGCTTAAAGTACTATGAGCCCCTGGGCTGGATGCCCACACAGAGTCTGTCAGGTCTGACATCCTTTGATCCATGGGGCAGTACTGCATAGTGGTTAAGGAGCAGTGCTGAGAGCATGGCCTTTGTCATCAGATGACCCTGGATTTGAGTCCTTAATTTCCTTTTCACTAGTTACATAATCTTAGGCAAGATGCACAGTCTCTCCAAGTCTTTGTTTGCTCATCTAAAACGGAGATACTAATAGTGACGTCCAGATGATATGGTTGTGAGAGTTACGAAAGAAACATGACTGGTAAAGTACTTTGCTTCTTAAAAGCTCATTGGAATTATTATCATTACTTGTCCTTAGTTTCATTTTGTGTATTCATCTTCAATTCTACCCAATATAACCTAAAAGATATTTTATAGTGCATTTCATAGTTTTTAACTCTTACTTTGTGAGAATGGGAGACAGTAATTTCTTATCTTCCTAAATCGGCTTCCCTGGTGGCTCTGTGGTAAAGAATATGCTTACAACGCAGGAGACTTGCAGGAGACACAGGTTCAGTCCCTGGGTCGGAAAGATCCCCTGGAGTAGGCAATGGCAACCCACTCCAGTATTCTTGCCTGGGGAATGTCATGGACAGAGGAACCTGGCGGGCTACAGTCCACGGGGTTGAAAAGGAATCAGACATGACTGAGCAACTAAACAACAGCAACAAAAATCTTCCTAAATTATTTGGTACATCCTTTCAAAGACATTGCATCTCATGTTTCATACACCTCTATTCCTTTGAGCTGAGACCTTTGTAACCAACCGAGCTTTCATTTAATCATCTGGAATAATCTTGCCCTTCGTGTTTTCCCTCCTGTGTAATTTCCCTTTCACAGCCAATTTGTCCTTAATGCTCAGACTAGAGCTATCTCGGTAACATGAAGAACAGAACATCCACTATCATTGACACAACCCCATTTCAAACAGACGATGATTTCAGGCAGACATAGGGGTGTGAGATTTGGAAATAGGGCAGTTTTTTGAATAATATAAATAATTGCTTATTTGAGTACTGATTTTGTAGTTGACAGCAAAAATCTTCTGGGGTGACTCATTAGTGGGACAGGTGCAAGAACAGCTGCTCTGATTAATGTATTAGGGATCCTCATTCTTGATTTCTGTTAAGGATGAGAGCAAAGCTTTGCTATCTACCTGATTACACAAAAAAGATTGGATTGAGGAGGGGTAACCAAGAGGAATGTTTTTAGTTGAAGATAATAAAATACATGACTTCAGTGTTACACAAACTGGAGTTTGTTTTTCTTATATAGAATGAAACAGATGGTTGCTGTGTTGGTTTCTCAGCTCAACCACGTCTAGGGTTATCTCCCTGAGATCCTTTTGGCCTTTCCTTCATTGTCCCAGAATGGTTACAGGAATTCCAATCATCATGCTCACAGTCAGGGCAAGTGGAAGGAGGAAGGAGCAGTAAGAAACTCCCATGGATCCCCAGCAGACCATTGGAATGAGCAAACCCTGTAAGTATGTCTCATTGGCTAGAACTGTGCATGCGGTCCTCAGTTAGCTGCAAAGGAAGATAGGAAATGAAAATTTAGCTGGGGCCCTTGCCATCCGGGATACAATCAGGATTCTATTAAATGGTCAGGGGAAGTAGAGGAAGTACACTGGGAAGGATACCAACACAATTTCATCTCAGAGGCAATCCTAGGAATGTTACTGATGTTCATGTCTGAGAGGAGTGTTAAATGTTGTGGTACATCTACTGGAGATCAAAATACATCACAACAAGCTTCAAAGAGGTGTCCACAATATCCTTTCCCTGTAAGCTTACACTACACTGAGAAGGATATCTCAGTAAAGCTTAGAAGTCATCTTCTTAGTCATGAGGAATTTTTTTTTCCTCTCTAACAAGGTCATGGTAATATAATTTACTTGAAATTACAGAATGTAGCAGAGATTCTTATGAAATTGCCTTTATTTCTCTGAAACACCATGCTATATTTAGGGTAAACTATGTCCTGGAATCTGTTTGAGAGTTCAGTTGTAATTTGCTCAAATTAGTTGTCCCCAAGTTCACAATTTAAAGTTTTAAGAAAGATACAAACGACATCAGGAGCTTAAGCAGAATATATACAGATCTTAGAATCCTGAGGTGTGCAATATAAATTAGGCCATGCCTCAGGAGTTTCTCATGAAGATGCCTGCAACATGAACTTTTGGACCCTGCCTGATTCTACAAAAATTATCCATCTTCAGAACTAGGTAAAATTGTGAAAGTGGACAAGTATCTGTCTGAGTCTTTTCTCATTTATATGGTATGTACTATCTTTGTCAGAAATGACAATCTAGGTATGTAGTTTTCATTTCATTTTTATTTTAAATCTACTTTAAAATTAATTATATGTTTGTCATGGGTAAATAAGTATAGCTATTTGACTTGTAGCATATTTCTGTTACTTATATAATTCTCCTCTTCCCTGATATCTTGCTCTAATATCTCTAAATCATGTAGCCCTCATATTTTCCCTTTTAAAAATTTAGTGATATTTTCAAATTATGTTTTTATGGAGAACTTAAAAACCACAGAAAAGTAGAAAAGAAAACCTCACATTATTTATGACACATTTATATGCATTTGTATGTTTCACCCTTGATGACCTCTTGTGTGATGTCCAAGATGGAATATAAACACACATATATCTTGTATATATACATATATCTATCATATGTATATATATGTATACATATGATACACAGAGATGTGCATGGCTGGTGTGTGCCTAGAAAAAACTGGAACCTCCCTAAATCTGGATGAATAAAATCATATTCTGACTTGAACTGATGCATATGGTGAGAGCAGTCAATTTTCAGGCCAGTTTGATCATGGGAATGAGGTTAAAGAAGGCATACAAGGATAAGCAACTAGAAGTATTTGGTCATTTATCACATTATGAGTAGTCCTGTGCTGTGCTATGCTTAGTCGTTCAGTGTGTTTGACTCTTTCAGACCCCATGGACTATAGCCTGTCAGGCTCCTCTGTCCATGGGGATTCTCCAGGCAAGAATACTGGAATGGGTTGCCATGCCCTTCTCCAGGGGATCTTCCCAGCCCAGGGATTGAACCCAGATCTCCCACATTGCAGGCAGATTCTTTGCCACCTGAACCATCAGGGAAGCCTAAGAGTAGGCCTGGTACCTCATTAATTTGAAAATATATGTAAATACACATTATAACCAGAGAAGTTAAGTGACATAACACAGAGAGAACCAGAACTAGAATTTTGGCTTTCTAGTTCACTGGTTTCACTTCTTAATAAACTTAATAAAGAATATATACAAAAAAGCTTAGAGCTAATATCATACTATCGGTGAGAAACTCAAAGCTTTTCCATTAAAATCAGGTTCAAGGCAAGGATGTTCCCTCTTACCATTCCTTTTCAACATTGTACTGAAAGTTTTAGCTGATGCAATAAGAAAAGGAAACAAAATGTATAGAGATTGTGAAGGAAGAAATAAAACTCTGTTCACAGATGACATGTCATCTATGTAGAAAATTCAAAAGAATCAACAATAACAACAAAAAACCCCTCCTGTAATTAATAAGTGATTATAGCAAGGTTGCAAGATATAAGGTTAGTATATAAAAATCAGTTTCTTTCCTATATACCATCAGTGAACAAGCAGAATTTGACATTAGAAACATAATAACATTTATATTAGCATCTTTAAAAGTAAAATACTTAGGCATAAATCTAAGAAAATATGTACAAGAACCATATGAGGAAAACTATAAGACTCTGATAAAAAAAAAAACAAAGAAGATTTCATGTTCATGGATAGCAAGACTCAATCCTGTCAATATGTCAGTTTTCCCCAATTTGATCTATAGACTCAATGCAATCCCAATCCCAGAAAGTTCTTTTGTGGATATTGACAAACTAATTCTAAAGTTCATTTGGAGAGACAAAAATATCTCATGAGGAAGAGAAAATACTATCTTAACATTAAAGACTAAATTTGTTGTGATCCGGTGTTCACTCTTTGGCTTTTGGTTGTTTGACCAGAAAAACCTGTTAAACTCAGTGAATGGAGGATTGGGAAGTTCTTTTATTTAACATGATCTTTTCCCTCCAGGGTTTTGTTTACTTTTTATTTCTCAGTCTGCTTTTCTGCAGTGGAGGCAAATATTTTCCTCCCTAATGATTGTATTCATCTCACATGAAATTTATTCTCAGTAGGCAGCTAACAAAATCCATCAGCAGTTCTTTGTTATTATTAGTTTATTTATTTTGGATGATTTTGTTGATGTTATTTTAAAAATCCCTTGGCACTTGCCACCCCATATGTGTTCTGTTACACAGATATTTAAAATATCTATTATTAAGAAGCACTCATAAGTAGGGGATTTACATGTCTCTCCTAAATATCAATTGTTATATATATTCTGATTATTCTGTATGTTTTCACCTCTCTCAGTAGGGAATTAGAACCTAAAATATGTATGGGATGAAGAGGTCTGTTTTGCTGTGTGGAGTGATTAGAAAGTCCAGTGGTTTGGATGTCTATGGTGGGAACTTATGAAGCAGAACTGATTAACCAGAGCACACTGGTGTCAGTTTTAAAGTATTGAAATATTAATACCTCCACTCCGGTTGTAATAAACAGGTTCCACCCCATGATCCCCATTGCCTGGCATCTTGTTTCCCCTGGACTTTCCCACAACCCGGTGGCTAAAGGGTGAAGCCTGGCACATGTGGGTTCCTGTTTAGCAGAACATGTGCGGTATTTGCTGTTCAATATTATGAACATCATTAACCCTTGTGAAAGGGATTATTACTTGGTTGATATGCCTAAAAGAATCCTGGAAAATTGCATGTAATAAATAATAGGGGTTAACATCTGTTGAGAACTGTTCTACAGGCTTTATACACATTAACTCATTCAAGACCCTCAACAACCCTATGTTGTGGCTCTTATTATCGCCCCATTTGGCAGATGAGGCCTGGTGGAGTTTGTTGTTTGAATTCAGATTCACCCCAGAACCAGTGCTCTTAAGTTTCCTCTTGGGTCTGACCTTCTGTGATTCTCTAAGCAATACACAAATATTGGGCTTTTACCATGTAGAGCACTGTGTAATACACTGTGGGCAAAATAAAGAAAAATAAGACATGATCAAGTGTTTTGCATAGTTTATCATCTAGTGAATTTGGTCAAGATCCCCTTCTCCTGTTCTGGACAGCACAAGTCCCACACAAATTCCTTTCTATGTCAGAGAAACTATTTAATGAACAAACCCCAGAGGAAATATTTGTTACATAAGATTCTTGTTTAACAGTGTTTATTACAGATTTAGAAAGGTGATATTTTCATGCACTGCTTTCTAGGAGATAGGAAATATTTTTTATAATATAGACATTTTTGCTTTTTACACTGAGACGGAAGTTACGGTAATTTTTTCATCATCAGTATGAATTCAGAATCATTCTAATCCATATGGATCTGAATATAAAACATTTTCACCTGTATAGTCATTGCAACACTCAGAATTTCAGGTTGAGGTACATGTCTCTGTTTTCATAAATGAGTCATACGGCATTTATATAACAAAATAAAGCATATTTAAGGTAAATATTATTGAATCCTCTAATAAATTTTCCATTGTGTCTATGCATAGGATTTAATGACAAAACAATGTCCTGCCAAAGCCAATTCTATTTTATGCTAAATCTAGTTAAATTGCCTGCAGAGTAGTTAGTGAAATATGTAATAAAAGGCATTTGTACTATTACAGGTGACGGTTTTTCTGTTGTAAATTGAAGAGAGTTCATGACACTTGAGAAATGGAGACCAGTATGTCAGAATTTAAATAATCTACTCTCTTCCTTAAGGTAAGAATTCACTGTGCATGTTTAATTTTACAGTTTGTTTCTAGCAGTTGGCCCTGATATACTCAGGAAAACCTCATGTAGCCTCTTCTTATTGCACCTTACTGCCTTTCAGTACAACTAACCTATTTTTCCTTAAGGAAAAAAAAAAGTATAAATAAAACAATATTTTAAATAGAAGACTTAGAAGGCAAAACAATCAGATAGTTTATATACATTCACAACATTTGGAAGTGTTATATTATGAGCTCTGGAATCTGGTTTCAAAGCTTGGATCCATACCTTACTAACAGTTAATTAGCCACTTGGTGGCTCAGTTTTCCTGTCAAATGATGATCACAATAGTATCTATTTCACTAGTCTTAATATTAAGACTGTATATATTATTGCACTTTATATATAAATGCTTTTATATATATATACACATATAAAGAATGAACAATTCATGGTACACAAGAAACTTTATTTACTGTAACAGATCTGTCAAGTTTTGTAAGAATGTGTTATAAACATTCATTTAAAGCTCTAAAACATGAACTTGATCTATCTACTTCTTTGCCATTTTAGGTTATTGGGTTTTAAAACGAGTTTGAGGCCTTTGCAACCTTTCCAATTAAACCTCCAAAATTTTACTGTCAGGGGCAGCTTTGTATAATTTGAATGTATTTAATTTTGGAATTTTGAAAAACAAAAGTTGTCATTTCATTTTAGCCACTTTTTCTTTTCAGGTATAGCAAATTATAGAAGAGATCCAAGGGAGCCTTTATTGTAATGGAAATGGAATTGTTATGTAGCTATAATGTTCCATCTTTGAAATCAGTTATTTTAAAACATTCAACTTGTTAAATCTTTAATAATGGATCACATTCTAAGTCAAGTTGATGGCAGTCACATGAAAGCTGAATTACTTTTCAGATGCAATAGTCTTAAAGAATGAGTATTTATAGAGTAGTTACTAAACTACAAACTTAAAATAAGTTATTAAAAATGTTAATCACCCAGAAATGTTAATCACCGAGAGGTGGCCTCTTCCAGGGTCAAACGCAATACAATCACGTTCAGAGCAGTTAATAATACGTCAAATTGTTCAAGTTCAGAGTGTGCTGAGAAGTGAAGGAGAAGCAGTTTTCCTCAATCTATCATCTGAAAAAGGCATTTTCCTGGAAAGGTTTAGAACATAGCTTTCATCAAGGTTGTGACAGTTCATATTTTACTCCTGAAGACATGTTGAATGAATAAAACATAAGAAAATCTGAACGACAGGCTTGTCTTTAGGAAATTTTACCCGCAACAACACAAATCCTGGGCCTCATCTTTCACATGTCATTTCCTTGGTGAAGTCATTTGTGAACACTGCACAGACAGGCCCCTCTTGCTCCTTGCAAGGTGTCTACTAGCCTATGCTTCATCAGGGTATCCTACTTCTTTGCTGGTCTTCCTTCTTCTCAAGACTGTGAGGCAGGGGGACCACCCCCTCCTTCAGACCAGGAGACAGGGAGGCTGTTGAAAGACCACAGCCTCATCTGACATCACATGGCCTGGGCATAGGGGAAGGCTCTTAGCAAACCTGATGATGAAGGAATGAGGTCTATTTGGCCATTAATTCCTCAACCAAGAGTCCCAGGGTTCTCAACCTTAATTCCATTGAGAAGACCAAATATCTCCAGGTTTTGGAGTGGTATGACGTGGACAGAAGTTCAAGTGGCCTTAAGAGAGGTGAATTAATTACATGCTACTTTTTTAGTTCCTGCTAATTAGAAAAGAGCTGCCAAGAAGAATTAAGTGCAATTTGTAACACATTTTGATTGTCCTTCCTCGCCACCTTCCCTGGGAGGAAATGTGGAGATAAAGAGAGGAGAAATACCTGTGTCTGGATGGCAGAAGACAACTCACCAATGGCCTTGGGTCCCAGCAGAGGTGCACAGCGGGGATCTAGGAGGCAGCTCCAGGCTCGGACCCCAGGGCTTGGACAGGAGCAGGCACCAGGGGTGGGACAGGCTGACAAGAGCACCCAGGCGAGAGTGCTGAGGAGCTGGGGCCGCTGAGGGTGGGGAACTGAGGGTGGGCTGGGGGTGGGAGCAGGGAGGCTGCCAAGACAAGGAGGGCTCCGGGTGGGCACACTGAGGGAGGCAGGCCTGCCCCACAGCCTCACAACCTGGAGCAGAGGGCAGGTTCCCGAATCGCCTTAGGCTTGAGGTCAGCAGGTTCTGTGCCTGGGGTCAGGGAAGTGTGAGATTAAAGGAACCTGGGCGGGGGAGAGGCTGGTGGAGAAGACCGGTGGGGGAGAGGGTGCAGCGTCCAAGACAGAGCCCCACAGAGCCTCCAGAGTGATGGCACTGTCCGTGGCCCAGCTGATCTCCGCTTAAAGTGGGCAGGGCGCTAACAATGGTTACCCGCCGCTTTACAGACTGGGCAAACAAAGGGTCACAGAGAGGGTCTTGACTAAGGGTCACCTGCCGGTAGCTGACTGAGGCTGCGGGAATAAAATGCCAGATTCCAATCTCTCACTCCCCAGCTCTACCTTACCCAGCGCCTTCTCGCCCTTCTCCCAGTCTGGCCGCGCCGGCTGCAAAGTGACATTGCATCCCAGAGCCTTGCCCACCGCCACCTGCCGCCACCTCCCCGCGCCCCAGAAAAACGGGAGTGCGAGAAGAGAAGAGAGAAGAGCAGAGATGAGAAGGTGGCAGGTGCAAAAACCTGACACCTGGATCAGGCCGGCGAGCGCCACGGGCAGCGGCGGTGGCTAGAGCAGGAGCCAGCCGAAAGCTTCCTAAAGAAACGCCCCTTTTGCCTTCTCCAGATTGCTCTGCCCTCTCCTTTTTCCTCCATTGAGAGTTGGCAAAACCCCAGACGCTGTTAAATAGCCTTGACAGCATCGCCCCGCAGTTCGTTGGGAGCTAGCGTTGTTCCAAGGCCGAGATACCCTGGTGCTCAGGACCGTGAGTCCCCCGCTCGGAAGCCGGGAGTGCACCCCGCTTGTCGACGTGACTTTGCACCTAGTACTCGAAAAGGCTCAGGTGCGCCTGATCCCGAGGGGGCTTTAGGCGGCCTCGCCTCTTCTCTTGTCCCTATCCGCAAGGGTGCTGCTGGCCTCTCGGATCTCTTTCTCCCTGTTCCCCATTCTTCCAACTCCGATTCTAAATGAAGAGCTCTCACAACAGATGGCTGGGCTTCCACAGAGGACGAGCAAGGGGCTCGGGCATTCAATCATAAAGAATGTTTGAGTTCGTGCCCCGATCGACAGGCAGGGCAGTCATAGTGGAATAGGACACTGGTCATAGCTTCGTGGGGAGACAGGCGCACGAATCGAGGTGATAGGATAGTGTTGCCAGGACAGATATGATCTGCTGGGGTCAGAACTCTGTACTTAGCCGTCAAGGACTTCATTAATAAAAGTCTTCAAGACAGAGCTGTGACTTTCCCCGGGGTTTTGGCCTCAAAGGAAACCCTTTCTGAGACTGTCTCCTGGGCTGGGACTCGCACCCGAGAGCCATACCCACCCCTCTGTCCCCAGGCGCGCTCTCCAGTGAAACTTCCCTAGAAAGGGAGCTGGAGGTTCCAGGTCCCCGAAGCCTCGGCGCGCTCGGAACTTCCCTATCCCGCCTTTGCCCGCATCACGCCTGCCGCCTCCACCCCGAGGGGCACCCCTCTTTGGCGTGGACCCAGCCAGCTCCTGCCCGCCGCCCGCCGGGTGTGGCCGCAGGCACCGGGCGCGTCCGCCCGGCACCTCCCACCGCGGGCTTCGCCCCTCCTCTCTCGGGGTTGCGCGCCCTCCTGCGGGTTCAGTCCCCGCGGGGACCCGGAGCACCGCGGCCCGTGTGCGTCCTCGCTCCCCACGCCCTAGCAGCCGAGACCCGGCCCCGGGCACCTGAGCGCCGCCGGCTCCTCTCCGAGCGGCCGCGGCCGGCGGACTGGGCATGCTCAGCGGTGGGGCGGCCGGGCGCCGCGGGAGCCGAGCGCATGCCTTTGCGGGGCCGGGCGCCCGCCGTCCAGGGGCGCGGCACGCAGGCGGCCGCTGTCACCGACGCCCGGGCCAGCCTGCGCAGGACGCGGGCCAGGATGGCCTCTCTCACGGCATACGGTAACGGCGGCCGATCGCGGGCTCTTGGGGCGCCTTGGGCGGCTGGGACCCGGGAGCCGTCCGATCACCCCGGGAAACTTCGGGGTTCGGCTCCCGAGAGGGTCTGGGAGGGAGGGAGCGGGCTGCAGCGCGCGCTGGCCTGGGGCTGGGGGCGGGGGTCGGGTGGTAGTTGGAGGCTGCCTGGAACCTGGGAAGGGGGCGTTTGTGGAGTCCGGGAAGTAAAAACGCCTAAATTTTAGGTGTTTGCGGGCTTTGGGACTCTAGAAAAATTCCTTCCTCTTCTTACCACCGAGAGGAAGGGATGCGGGTGTTGAGCCTTTTTCTAATGGTGTGAAGCTAGGAGCTCGATCTGCGTTCAGTTCTTGCTCATCTTGTCCCTGACTGACCTTGAACAAGTTATTTAAACTTTTCTGTGCTTGCATTTCTCCATCTGTAAATTAGAAATGAGAACATCTCTCTTGACAGATGCTATGAGGTTAAATTATATGCATCAAAGTATGCTTTTAATACAGAAAAACTCAGCTTGGAAATAATAGTTACATGGAGATGGAAGATATTTTTCCCTTCCCATTTTATTGTTAAAGAAATACATTTTTTAATTATTATTTTTAAGGCATTGTACAATTCTGAAAGAACATGAAATCACAGTGTGAAGGTTTCAGACTCAGCTAGAAATCCTGGCCGCTGGGGAAACCAACAAGCCTCTGTATCAACATTTCTGCTTGCGTGGAAAAAGCAGTTCTTTCGTCCATTATCAGAGATGCTGCTGAGAGCGGGTTGTGAGGCAGGAACTCAGGCAGACCTTTTCCCTTAACCTGGCTTGCGATCAGTTGCTGTGATATTTAGTTTGGGCATTTTAAACACGGAAGTACTGAGCAGTGACTGGGGGAGGTTCTGAGAGGACATCTCAGAGCCAGGGCTCCTTGGGAGGGAAATTGTTGCCATTTGGCATGGAGGCTTCATTCTCCAGGCCAGTGATGTCCCCTGCTCATTTCCCCAAGGTTAAAGGGGTCAGTCTCCTTTTCTTGGGATTTAAACTGACTCGACTGAAGCGACTTAGCAGCAGCAGCAAATGATCACTCAGGTGGCTCTGAGGGCTTGCAATCGATGCTTGGGAACCAAACAAATTGTGAGCAGATTACAAATTGCATACTAGCAGCCTATTTTTTTTTTTTTTAAACTCAGAGCATTTTCTGCAGAGATCTGGGTCAATTTTTGTCCCTACTGCACATTTAGCATGTAACATTGTCATTCTTGGGTTACCATTTTTTAGTCCTATTCATTGGTAGAAATCTATTTTTATATCTTTTCCTATCAAAGAGAGCTAACTTCTGGATTTTACATGATGTTAGATTTCACATGCTAGTCTAGTGGATGTCTGTAATAGGTTTACATAATAATCTGTTCCATGATTTTCTAGAAGCTTTAAAAGCTTAATTGGGCAGCCAGGTGGAGAAAATGAAGTCAGAAGTGAAACTGTTTGAAAAGCAAGTATATTTTAGTAATTCAAGGAAAAAGTGGCAGATCTTTTTTTTTTTTTTTTGACAACTAAGAGTTATATAGTTTCTCTTTAGAACCTTACAGGAAACTGAGACAGATTTAAGTAAATATATCAGTTAATATTTGTGCTATTTTAAATATATTCTTTACTCTTCTCCCTCCTCTGAACCATCCTTAAAGCGGATATTCTTGGCCTCTGAGTGCACATTACTTTGTCTATACTGAGGAGACCAAGACACAACAAGATAAATTAGTCCATCTGGGTTTTCAACCTGGTGAATGAGCTCAGGAAAAACAAACCGAGCACATTCAATACATTCCTCATCTGCTGGGTGCTGTTGAGTTTATTTTCTGATGAGTTTCGTCCGGTTCTGGAACCTTCATCTCTCTGAACATTGAACTGCTTTTAAAAAATATCCCCTTTCAATTCTGTTGGATTTGGGTTTAGATATCGTGATGGGGATGACCTGTTTCTTGTCTAGAATTTAGAGGGTTCAATTTTTATATTCAATTGACTGATTTAATAAATGCCTTTAATCCTATCTTTAGCACAGGGACTGTCAAGAGAATGAACAGTTACAGTGTAGACCGTGTGTTTTAGGTTCCTAAAAAGAGAGAGAAATTTGGCTTATGTATGCATTTCATTAGCAGCAGGCTCCAGTTAAACCTCATTAGCTTCCCATCCAAATTTGCATTTTTGATCCTATGTTGCAAAGGCTTTTTCTGTAGTTTGGTGTGAATTTTTATGTTCAGGCAGCCATCTAGATATGTATCTTCTAGAAACATGGAATGAAATTAGGGTAATTAATAACTGCAATATGTCCTTAAAGAAATACATGTTCAGTGGATGATGCAGTTTAAAAATTCTGGATTTTTAATGCCTCTACCTTTTGTACTCACTACTGATCTTTCTTTCCCTGTCCTCTCAATGGTATAGGTTCTTGACCACATTTAGCTCATTATGTAACCATATGCACGAGGCCAAGGACAGTGGCAAGAGAGAAATGACTGGGACTTGATTCATTCTTGGTCATCCAGAAGAAGGCCCAGGGGCTGTGTCCAAGCTGCATCAGGAAGGTACTTGTGGCAGGACCTGCCGACCTGGCTTTTAGCTGTCAGCTTCCAATCTTAGGAGGCTTAATAAGGGGCCCAAGGAGCTTATAGAGCACAGTGGGAAAGATTTCAGATAAGGAAAGCCTCTCTGAGGAGATACTTGAGCAGAGGGGTGAATTAAGGAAAGGGACAAGCCATTTTGATAGGTGGGGAAAGTGCATTCCTAGCAAAGGAAACAGTTAGGTGCAAAGGCCTTAGGACAGGAATGACTTTGTCATGCCCAAGGCTAGCAGGGAGGTCAGTGTGGCGAGAGCGGAGAGCAAGTAGAAGACGAGAAGGAAACACAGTCAGAGCCAGTTTCGTTGTTATAGCTGTTCTCCCTTCATTTCCCTGCTACTTCTTAAAGGGCTTCTCTGTGCATAGTTTTGTTATTATAACTATTCTCCCCTCATTTCCCTGCTATTTCTTAAAGGGCTTCTTTCTTCCCTGCTTCTGTTTCTTGTTGCTGTTTGCCTGGGTTCTGTCCTTGGCTTTCTAATCTCACTCTCAGCCATTCGGATGGCATTGATTAGACCTCTACCAAATGGGAGACAGTGGCCCTGGGTGCAGAGTCGGTCTCTTAGGAGGAAGCCTGTAAACAACTGGGTGACGGAGTTGTAGGTAGAAGTGTGGGGTGTGCTGAGACACAATAACAGCAGTACTTTGAGCAAATTAGCTCATTTAAACCTCACCACTACCTTTAAGAAATTAGTCCAATATTAGCCCTGTATCCACTTGAGGAAATTCAGTCCCAGATAGGTTGAAGAATTTACTTAATCTCACCTAGTAAATGGGGAGCCCGAATACAGGCTGGAGAGTTTGGCTGGGGAGCCTGAGGCTGGGGAAGTTAGGAAGAAGAGAAAATGTGCCTGTTCACGAACATGTTCACCATGTATGGGTGGCTCTGTGGATTAACTCAGGGAGTTAATGGGCTTGAGCACAGGCCAAAGGTAGTGGATGACCAGAAGCTCTGAACTTCTGATTGGAAGAGGGTAGGAGAGGGGCATACTGAGAGCCAAGCCTAACTATGTAACATGGAAATGGAGGGAAGCCAAAAAGACGAGAGCCTAGGACGTACGTCCCTTCCTAGCACTTTGTCTTTATTGGTGCATGCGTGTTCAGTCACCTCTGACTCTTTGCAGCCCTGTGGACTGAAGCCCACCAGGCTCTTCTATCCGTGGGATTTTCCAGGCAAGAATACTGGATTGGGTGGCCATTTCTTATTCCAGGGGATCTTCCAGATCTAGGGATCCAATTCACATCTCTTGAGTCTCCTGCGTTGGCAGGTGGATTCTTTACCACTGCGCCACCTGGGAAGCCCTTGTCTTTATCCAGTGACTCCCAGATAGGAATCGCCAACTTTGAGCTTCTTTTCTTGTTTGTACTATGCTTGTCTAACCAGCTGTCTGCTTGACTTCTTTACGTGTATGCTCCTCTGGCATTGCAAACTCATTGTGTCCAAAACAGAATTCCTCTGTATTTGGACCTGTATTCTGTAGAATTAGTCCAGCTACTGAGCTCAAACTATGTTCCAGGCTCTAGCCTGGCCCCTGGAATACCAGAATAAATGAGATCTCACTCCTTCTCTCAGGATGGCAGCGTCAGCTGGAGGAACTAGACTCCTAAAGAGAATTATGATGCGATGTTGCAGGAGAGGGGCTGGGGGGAGTGAGGGAGAGGTTGAAAAGAGTTACCCAGAGGAGATGATGTTGAAAGACCAACTGGGAGAAGAGGGTATTCCAGGGAGGAGCAACAGCATGAATAAAGGTGAGGGGAGCAACACGGTGTTGGTAGAACATGACGTTCAAGACAGGAGAGGTTGGCGGGGGCCAGCATGCTCTATCGAGTACCTAGGCTGGAATCTTCGGAGTCATCTTTGAATCCTCTCTTATCAGAACACACTAACAGTGACCTTAGGCTAACAAATTCACCTCTGGGGCCTCAATTTTCTTATCTGCAAAATGGGATCCCTCTGAGGTTTAAATGCAACAGTACTTGTAAGAGCTTATGAGTGACACATAGTAAGTACTCAGTAAGCATGGCTGTTACTGTCAACTTCCTCTCCCAGCCGTGTACTCTCAACCACTACGACCCATTGATTCTTCTTCCTTAAAGTTTTTATACTCTGTCTTCTCCTCTCCTTTCCCACTGCTCCTATCCTAGTCGAGGTCGCTGCCAATTTTGACTGTAGCAGCATCCTCCCAACTATCTCTGCCTCAGTCCAAGCCTCTTTGATCCCAGTTGCAAATCTAATCCTGTTATTCCTATGCTTAAAACTCTCCAAGGGATCCCCTCTGCTTGCAGGTCAAAGTCTGACTTCCCTAGGTTGACAAAGCCGTTCAGGAGCTGACCACCATCCTTCTTTCCTGCTGCTCTTGGTCCCAGCATCCAACTTTTTAGGCAGGGAGGTGGCTGATTGCGCCTGGTTTTTTCAGGTGTATGGACTTGGCCCATGCTCTGAAACATAGCCCCCTCCTCCTTTATGAGGCTCACTCCCCCTTGCCTTTGACTTCGCCATCCTACTGTGTTCCTCTCTTGGGACCTTTCAGGTTACTCCTCTCCCGAACAAATTTTTTGTGTATGTGTGTGTGTGTGTGTGTGGTGCAACAAAGACTTCTCTCTGTGGGTTGTAAAGTCCCAAAGGCCAAGGACTACATCTTTTTTTTTTTTTCAGTGCCTATAATACTTTAAAAAAAAAAAAACTATTTACTTATTTGGCTGCACCAGGTTTTAGTTTTGGCACTTCATTGCAGCATGCAAGATCTTTAGTTGCAGCATGTGAGACCTGATTCCCTGACCAGTGATCAAACCCTGTCCCCTGCATTGGGAGTGCAGAGTTTTAGCCACTGGACCACCAGGTAAGTCCCTGGTGCCTAGCCCAGCAGCTGGCACATACTGGGTGAACAATCCTCGCCAGTCTGATCAACTAAAAGACTGAATGGACAATAGGAGAGGGTAGTACACCACACAAGACCATCCCCATGGAAAAGAAATGCAAAAAAACAAAATGGCTGTCTGAGGAGGCCTTACAAATAGCTGTGAAAAGAAGAGAAGCGAAAAGCAAAGGAGAAAAAGAAAGATATAAGCATCTGAATGCAGAGTTCCAACGAATAGCAAGGAGGGATAAGAAAGCCTTCCTCAGTGATCAATGCAAAGAAATAGAGGAAAACAACAGAATAGGAAAAACAAGAGATCTCTTCAAGAAAATTAGAGATTCTAAGGGAACATTTCATGCAAAGATGGGCTCAATAAAGGACAGAAATGGTATGGACCTAACAGAAGCAGAAGATATTAAGAAGAGGTGGCAAGAATACACAGAAGAACTGTACAAAAAAGATCTTCACGACCAAGATAGTCACGATAACGTGATCACTGACCTAGAGCCAGACATCTTGGAGTGTGAAGTCAAGTGGGCCTTAGAGAGCATCACTACGAACAAAGCTAGTGGAGGTGATGGAATTCCAGTTGAGCTATTTCAAATCTTGAAAGATGATGCTGTGAAAGTGCTGCACTCAATATGCCAGCAAATTTGGAAAACTCAGCAGTGGCCACAGGCCTGGAAAAGGTCAGTCTTCATTCCAATCCCAAAGAAAGGCAATGCCAAAGAATGCTCAAACTACCGCACAATTGCCCTCATCTCACATGCTAGTAAAGTCATGCTCAAAATTCTCCAAGCCAGGCTTCAGCAATATGTGAACCGTGAACTCCCAGATGTTCAAGCAGGTTTTAGAAAAGGCAGAGGCACCAGAGATCAAATTGCCAACATCCGCTGGATCATGGAGAAAGCAAGAGAGTTCCAGAAAAACATCTATTTCTGCCTGATTGACTATGCCAAAGCCTTTGACTGTGTGGATCACAGTAAACTGTGGAAAATTCTGAAAGAGATGGGAATACCAGACCACCTGACCTGCCTCTTGAGAAACCTGTATTCAGGTCAGGAAGCAACAGTTAGAACTGGACATGGAACAACAGACTGGTTCCAAATAGGAAAAGGAGTACGTCAAGGTTGTATATTGTCACCTTGCTTATTTAACTTATATGCAGGGTACATCATGAGGAACGCTGGGCTGGAAGAAGCACAGGCTGGAATCAAGATTGCTGGGAGAAATATCAATAACCTCAGATATGCAGATGACACCACCCTTATGGCAGAAAGTGAAGAGGAACTCAAAAGCCTCTTGATGAAAGTAAAAGAGGAGAGTGAAAAGGTTGGCTTGAAACTCAACATTCAGAAAACAAAGATCATGGCATCTGGTCCCATCACTTCATGGGAAATAGATGGAAAAACAGTGGAAACAGTGTCAGACTTTGTTTTTTTGGGCTCCAAAATCACTGCAGATGCTGATTGCAGCCATGAAATTAAAAGACACTTACTTGGAAAGTTATGATCAACCTTGATAATATATTAAAAAGCAGAGATATTACTTTGCCAACAAAGGTCCATCTAGTCAAGGCTATGGTTTTTCCTGTGGTCATGTATGGATGTGAGAGTTGGACTGTGAATAAAGCCGATCGCTGAAGAATTGATGCTTTTGAACTGTGGTGTTGGAGAAGACTCTTGAGAGTCCCTTGTACTGCAAGGAGACCCAACCAGTCCATTCTAAGGGAGATCGATCCTGGGTGTTCATTGGAAGGACTGATGCTAAAGCTGAAACTGCAATACTTTGGCCACCTCATGCAACGAGTTGACTCACTGGAAAAGACTCTGATGCTGGGAAGGGTTGAGGGCGGGAGGAGAAGGGGACAACGGAGAATGAGATGGCTGGATGGCATCAGCGACTCTGTGGACATGAGTTTGAGTGAACTCCAGGAGTTGGTGATGGACAGGGAGGCCTGGTGTGCTGTGATTCATGGGGTCGCGGAGAGTCGGACACGACTGAGCGACTGAACTGAACTGAGTACACCACACATACAATTTTAAGACTTCATTTTCCTATTGCAAATAAGTAACAAAACTTTTGGGCTTCCCAGGTGGCCCAGTAGTAAGGAATCCACCTGCCAATGCAGGAAACACAGGTTTGATCCCTGGGTTGGGAAGATCCCCTAGAGTAGGAAATGGCAACTCTCTGCAGTATTCTTGACTGGAGAATCCCATGGAGAGAGTTGGCTAGTGGGCTGCAGTCCATGGGATCACGAAGAACTGGACAGAGCTGAGCACACACATACACAACAGAACTTTTACCCTTCAGAAAATAGAAATGAACAACAGAGCAGACGCATCCACCCTATGAGGTGAAATCTGAAGTATGCTAATAGGCTAGAAGTCATGCTTTAGCGGTGAAAAATATCTAAGGAGCTCTTTGAAGGCGTCTCTTGTTCTTGTCCTCCACCAACTGGCTTGTTATTATGCAATCCAGGCATTCATGGTCAACATTGATTAGGATCCTTTTTGATTAAGAAGCTGCAGCGAAGCCTGCACAGATTAGTTTTTGACCTTCAGTCCTTCACACTTAAAAAATTTCTTTCTGGGGTAAAATAAATTTTATTTTGATCCTGTGAAGAAGCACTTTAATCTTTTCCTTTAAAACATGATTTTCTTTGTAATAGGCATGTGGATTTTTTTATTAGAACTTAGTCCTAAACAAACTGTTCATGGCTACCAACAAAGTTTCTAGAATAAACAATTCAACATGTATTTTGTGAGTGCTCACTATGTGTCAGGCACTGTCGTGGGTTCTGGAAGTAAGAACAAAATTAGAAACTGTTTTCGTGAATCTTATTACATTGTAATAATGCTGCTGCTGCTGCTAAGTCGCTTCAGTCGTGTCTGACTCTGTGCAACCCCATGGACAGCAGCCCACCAGGCTCCCCCATCCCTGGGATTCTCCAGGCAAGAACACTGGAGTGGCTTGCCATTTCCTTTCCAATGCATGAAAGTGAAGTCGCTCAGTTGTGTCCGACTCTTCGTGACCCCATGGACTGCAGCCCACCAGGCTCTTCCGTCCATGGGATTTTCCAGGCAGGAGTACTGGAGTGGGTTGCCATTGTCTTCTCCATGAATAATGAGGTATGTATATTTACCTTCTGGAAAAAATGACAAAGAATGTAGGCTTTTCAACACTGAATCAAAAAGGTACAAGGAGGAAACAAAAGGAAAGGAAGGAAAGGTTCTTCTCTAATTAGGATTCCTGGAAAGCCTTTTTGCCACTGTGTCTGTGAGAGTGGAATCAAAGGGAGGCTGAGATAATGAATATCAGGCCCCGTGTTTAAAATGCAGGAAAGGTGACTGAAGTATTTGAAAGTTTGCTAGAGTGGTTGGCAAACATTTATTGTACTTTGTATGTATTAGGCAGAGCCAGGCACTGTGGACACAAAGTGAACAGGCATTGACTTTGCCCTCCAGGGGTTTGGGTCTAGCTCAGGTCCAGTGGGAGATGCAGAGGAAAGAACCATTCCTAGTACAGTAAGTCCCCTACATACGAACCTTCAAGCTGCAAACTTTCAAAGATGCAAACATGCTTTCCATCAAGGTCAGGTGTGAGTGAAACTGCATCTTGTCCTCCATATCCTATCGCTGATGATCTTTCAGCTCTGTCATCTCCCACCTCCTCTGCCTCCTCCAGGCAGTAACTCTTCTTGCCTGTTCACTTGGTGCCAATCTCTGTATGCCAGCTGTTGTACTGTTTAGTTCAGTTCAGTTGCTCAGTCGTGTCCGACTCTTTGTGACCCCATGGACTACAGCACCCCAGGCTTCCCTGTTCATCACCAAATCCCGGAGCTTACTCAAGCTCATGTCCATCGAGTCAGTGATGCCATCCAACCATCTCGTCCTCTGTTGTCCCCTTCTCCTCTTCAATCTTTCCCAGCATCAGGGTCTTTTCAAATGAGTCCGTTCTTTGCATCAGGTGGCCAAAGTATTGGAGTTTCAGCATCAGTCTTTCCAGTGAATATTCAGGACTGATTTCCTTTAGGATGGACTGGTTGGATCTCCTTGCAGTCTAAGGGATTGTACTGTACTACTGTACTTTTCAAGGTACTGTATTGTAAGACCAAAATGTTTTATTTGTTGTGTTTTTTTTTTTTTTGTATTATTTGTGTGAAAAGCATTATAAACCTATTACAGTACAGTACTATATAGGATTGTGTTAGTTGGGTACCTTGGCTAACTTTGTTGGACTTAAGAACAAATGGGACTTTTGACCTCGTTGTTAGAACATGACTCATTTGTCTGTTGGGAACTTACTGCTATTACATCTGGTCCCTGCCCTGCCTGTCTCCTGATGCTGCTGCAGTGTCACATGAAAGAGCAAAGACGAAAATGTTATGAAAACCTAGAAAGCCCTGGAGCGTTATAGTACACAGCACTCTGGTGTGTTTATTGTTGTTGCAGGGAAAGCTCTGTGGAGTGAAGCACACTCTACACTTTGATTAATTCATCAGCACCTTAGGGAGACTTTCCACGGCACCAGTTCCTACCAGGGGTGAGCCTGCAGCTACTCTCTGTGGTAGGCACTCAATGTTTTTTAAATGAATGAATTTCAGTTACAATATAAGGAAGAATTTGAGGCTCAGGGAGGTTAGGGGATGAGATACAGGCTATAGCAGCAAGGAGGAAAGGGTTGGCCTTGAATATTAAACTTTTCTGTAAGCCCATAAAATACACAGCAGACATGGAGTAAATCACACTAGTATTTCTAATCAACATACATATGCACAGACACACATCCCACCCACACGACTGATATTTTGTTTTCTTACTAGTGGATTTTCTAGAGCCTTTTATAAACAATTTTAAGTGATTTACAAAACATTCACTATAAAGATGTGGTAAGCAGTTATAGCTCACTCTCTATATAATAAATATATATTTTTAAAAATTAAATGTTATTTCTAGTATACTACTGTAGAGTGGTAATTAAACAAATTGTGAATTTTTTGATAATGTCAATAGTTATGTGTCATTATCAGTTTGGTAATTCGTGAGTTTTATTTGTCCATATATATCAGCAGATTTCTAATATGTTTTTAAGGGTTTAATGAAAATATTTTCTTTTTTTTTTTTTTTAGTATGTCTTCCCTTTCTTGTGCGTGAGATGTTCTCCCAGATTTTGTGAACTGTGGATTCCAGGGGAGGATTTTACTGGGGCTTGGAGACCCTAGACTGGTAGCACTGGCATCACCTGGGATTCTATTAGAAATGCAACTGTTAATTGTATCTCAATAGTACTGAAAAATATGCAGAATTCCAGGCCCACCCCAGAGCTAGTAAATCAAGCTCTTCACTCTAACAAATGCCCAGGTGATTTGCAGTTAAAATCTTCCCTTCTGATGATGGATTTGTCAGTTTCTCCTTGTAGCTCTATTAATTTTTGCTTCATATATTTTGAGGTTATTTTATCTTAAATAGCTCAGAAGTAGCATTTTTTATATCTTCCTGAAGAATCGAACATTTTAGCGAACCTTTCTGAACCTTTTATCATTATTTATTGCCCCTCTTTACCGTGGTCATGTATGGATGTGAGAGTTGGACTGTGAAGAAAGCTGATTGCCGAAGAATTGATGCTTTTGAACTGTGGTGCTGGAGAAGACTCTTGAGAGTCCCTTGGACTGCAAGGAGATCCAACCAGTCCATTCTAAAGGAGATCAATCCTGAGTGTTCATTGGAAGGACTGATGCTAAAGCTGAAACTGCAATACTTTGGCCACCTCATGCGACGAGTTGACTCACTGGAAAAGACTCTGATGCTGGGAAAGGTTGGGGGCGGGAGGAGACGGGGATGACAGAGAATGAGATGGCTGGATGGCATCACCGACTCGATGGACATGGGTTTGAGTGAACTCCAGGAGTTGGTGATGGACAGGGAGGCCTGGCGTGCTGTGATTCATGGGGTCGCAGAGAGTCGGACATGACTGAGCAACTGAACTGAACTGAACTGATGCTTAATAATGCTTTTTGTCTTAAAACCTTTTTCATCTAAAATTAACATAGTACCTCTAGCTTTATTTGATTAATGCTTGTTGTATCTTTTTATATCTTTTACGTTCAACATTTCTGTGTCCTTCTGTTATAGGTGTTTATCTTATAAAGAGCACTTAGTTGATTTTTTTTGTTTGTTTTCAAAATACATTTCACAATATCTTAAATAGCAAATTTAGACCATTTACATGTATTGTTATTACAAGTGTATTTGAACTTAATTCTACCATTTGACTTCAGATTTTCTCTTTGTCTTATTTTTTCCTATCATTTAACTCTGATTTATTCCAAGTTGAATTTTTTTGTTAATTTCCCTCTCCCATTCTTACTTACCATCTGTCTCCAATAAAAAATTAATTAAAAAGGCGCTAGGTTTGTCTTATACTCAGCCAATATTTGAGAAGAGAGGCACAGACAGAAGGAGGACAGATTATTAATGTAAGCTGGGTTAGGAGGGTTCCTACTGTATCTGTTGCTACATGTTTGACAGTCATGTATCTGATGATATTCTACAGAGAAAGAGATAGACATCAAATCATGGACCCTGTTTTCAGAGGCCAATTTAACAGGAATGTATGACAAAACGTAACCCAACTTTATTTATCTCAAATTATCTTGGGTATACTTATGATCAGGATGTTCTTGTAACAAAATCAGGTTGCTTTACAGTGTTGTGTTAAATTCTGCTGTACATCAAAGTGTATCAGTTATATCTATCTATTCTTTTTTATATTTTCTTCCTATTTAGGCCACCACAGAGCACTGAGCAGAGTTCCCTGTGCTATACAGTAGGTTCTCAGGTCTGACAGAATGTGGTCCACTGGAGAAGGGAATGGCAAACCACTTCAGTATACTTGCCTTGAGAACCCCATGAACAGTATCAAAAGGCAAAATGATAGGATACTGAATGAGGAATTCCCCATGTTGGTAGGTGCCCAGTATGCTGCTGGAGATCAGTGGAGAAATAACTCCAGAAAGAATGACGGGATGGAGCCAAAGCAAAACAAATACCCAGTTGTGGATGTGACTGGTGATAGAAGCAAGGTCCGATGCTGTAAAGAGCAATATTGCATACGAACCTGGAATGTTAGGTCCATGATTCAAGGCAAATTGAAGTGGTCACACAGGAGATAATAAGAGTGAACGTCGACATTCTAGGAATCAATGAACTAAAATGGACTGATATGGGTGACTTTAACTCAGATGACCATTATATCTACTACTGTGGGCAGGAATCCCTTAGAAGAAATGGAGTAGCCATCACGGTCAACAAAAGAGTCCGAAATGCAGTACTTGGATGCAATCTTAAAAACAACAGAATGATTTCTGTTCGTTTCCAAGGCAAACCATTCAATATTACAGCAATCCAGGCCTATGCCCCAACCAGTAATGCTGAAGAAGCTGAAGTTAATCGGTTCTATGAAGACCTACAAGACCTTTTAGAACTAACACCCAAAAAAGATGTCCTTTTCATTATAGGGGACTGGAATGCAAAAGTAGGAAGTCAAGAAACACCTGGAGTAACAGGCAAATTTGGCCTTGGAGCACAAAATGAAGCAGGGCAAAGGCTAATAGTTTTGCCAAGAGAACGCACTGGTCATAGCAAACACCCTCTTCCAACAACACAAGAGAAGACGCTACACGTGGACATCACCAGATGCTCAACACCGAAGTCAGATTGATTATATTCTTTGCAGCCAAAGATGGAGAAGCTCTATACAGTTAGCAAAAACAAGACCAGGAGCTGACTGTGGCTCAGATCATGAACTCCTTATTGCGAAATTCAGACTGAAATTGAAGAAAGTAGGGAAAACCACTAGACCGTTCAGATATGGCCTAAATCAAATCCCTTATGATTATACAGTGGAAGTGAGAAATAGATTCAAGGGACTAGATCTGATAGAAAGAGTGCCTGATGAACTCTGGACGGAGGTTCATGACATTGTACAGGAGACAGGGACCAAGACCATCCCCATGGAAAAGAAATGCAAAAAAGCAAAATGGCTGTCTGAGGAGGCCTTACAAATAGCTGTGAAAAGAAGAGAAGTGAAAAGCAAAGGAGAAAAAGAAAGTTATAAGCATCTGAATGCAGAGTTCCAAAGAATAGCTAGGAGAGATAAGAAAGCCTTCCTCAGTGATCAATGCAAAGAGAGATAAACAACAGAATAAGAAAAACAAGAGATCTTTTCAAGAAAATTAGAGATTCCAAGGGAACATTTCATGCAAAGATGGGCTCAATAAAGGACAGAAATGGTATGGACCTAACAGAAGCAGAAGATTTAAGAAGAGGTGGCAAGAATACATAGAAGAACTGTACAAAAAAGGTCTTCACGACGAAGATAATCACGATGGCGTGATCACTCACCTGGAACCAGACATCTTGGAATGTGAAGTCAAGTGGGCCTTAGAGAGCATCACTACGAACAAAGCTAGTGGAGGTGATGGAATTCCAGTGGAGTTATTTCAAATCCTGAAAGATGATGCTGTGAAAATGTTGCACTCAATATGCCAGCAAATTTGGAAAACTCAGCAGTGGCCACAGGACTGGAAAAGGTCAGTCTTCATTCCAATCCCAAGAAAGGCAATACCAAAGAATGCTCAAACTACTGCACAATTGCACTCATCTCACACGCTAGTAAAGTCATGCTCAAAATTCTCCAAGCCAGGCTTCAGCAATATGTGAACCGTGAACTCCCAGATGTTCAAGCAGGTTTTAGAAAAGGCAGAGGCACCAGAGATCAAATTGCCAACATCCGCTGGATCATGGAGAAAGCAAGAGAGTTCCAGAAAAACATCTATTTCTGCTTCATTGACTATGCCAAAGCCTTTGACTGTGTGAATCACAATAAACTGTGGAACATTCTGAAAGAGGTGGGAATACCAGACCACCTGACCTGCCTCTTGAAAAACCTGTATGCAGGTCAGGAAGCAACAGTTAGAACTGGACATGGAACAACAGACTGGTTCCAAATAGGAAAAGGAGTACGTCAAGGTTGTATATTGTCACCCTGCTTATTTAACTTCTATGCAGAGTACATCATGAGGAACACTGGGCTGGAAGAAGCACAAGCTGGATTCAAGATTGCCGGAAGAAATATCAATAACCTCAGATATGCAGATGATACCACCCTTATGGCAGAAAGTGAAGAGGAACTCAAAGGCCTCTTGAGGAAAGTGAAAGAGGAGAGTGAAAAGGTTGGCTTGAAGCTTAACATTCAGAAAACAAAGATCATGGCATCTGGTCCCATCACTTCATGGGAAATAGAAGGGGAAACAGTGGAAACAGTGTCAGACTTTATTTTTTTGGGCTCCAAAATCACTGCAGATGCTGATTGCAGCCAGGAAATTAAATGACGGTTACTCCTTGGAAGGAAAGTTATGACCAACCTAAATAGCATATTAAAAAGCAGAGACGTTACCTTGCCAACCAAGGTCTGTCTAGTCAAGGGTATGTTTTTTCCCTTGGTCATGTATGGATGTGAGAGTTGGACTGTGAAGAAAGCTGATCGCTGAAGAAATGATGCTTTTGAACTGTGGTGCTGGAGAAGACTCTTGAGAGTCCCTTGGACTGCAAGGAGATCCAACCAGTCCATTCTAAAGGAGATCAATCCTGGGTGTTCATTGGAAGGCCTGATGCTAAAGCTGAAACTCTAATACTTTGGCCACCTCATGCAATGAGTTGACTCACTGGAAAAGAGTCTGATGTTAGGAGGGATTGGGCGTGGGAGGAGACAGGGACGACAGAGAATGAGATGGCTGGATGGCATCACCGACTCTGTGGACATGAGTTTGAGTGAACTCTGGGAGTTGGTGATGGACAGGGAGGCCTGGCATGCTGTGATTCATGGGGTCGCAAAGAGTCGGACACGACTGAGCGACTGAACTGAACTGAATTTATACATAGTAGTGTGTCTGTGTCAATCCCAACCTCCCAATTCATCCCACCTCCCCTTCCCCTCCTTGGTATCCATTAGTTTGTTCTTTACATCTGTGTCTCTATTTCTGCTTTGCCAATAAGTTCGTCTGTGCCATTTTTCTAGATTCTGTGTATAAATGATATTATATATTTACTTTTCTCTTTCTGCATTCACCCTGGATGACAGTCTCTAGGTCTATCCATATCTCTGCATATGACACTGTTCCATTCCTTTTAAGGACTGAGTAATATTCCATTGTATGTATGTACACATCTTTATCCATTCCTATGTTGAGGGACATTTAAGTAGCATCAGTGTCCTAGCTATTGTAAATAGTGCATCAGTGAACATTGGGATGAAAAATGGAGAAGACCTATAGAGTCAGCAAAAAGAAGACCGGGAGCTGACTGTGGCTGAGTACATGAGCTCCTTATTGCCAAATTCAAACTTAAATTGAAGAAAGTAGGGAAAACCACTAGACCATTCAAGTATGACCTAAATCAAATCCATTACAATTATACAGTGGAAGTGACAAATAGATTCAAGGGATTAGATCTGATAGAGTGCCTGAAGACCTATGGATGGAGGTTTGTAACATTGTACAGGAAGCAGGGATCAAGCCCATCCCCAAGAAATGCAAAAAGGCAAAACAGGTCTGAAGAGAAGGTCTGAGGAGGTCTGAGGAGGCCTTACAAATAGCTGTGAAAAGAAGAGAAGCAAAGGGCAAAGGAGAAAAAGAAAGATATACCCATTTGAATGTAGAATTCCAAAGAATAGCAAGGAGAGATAAGAAAGCCTTCTCAGTGATCAATGCAAAGAAATAGAGGAAAACAATAGAATGGGAAAGACTAGACATCTCTTCAAGAAAATTAGAGATACCAAGGGAACTTTTCATGCAAAGATGGGCTCAATAAAGGAAAGAAATGGTTTGGACCTAACAGAAGCAGAAGAGAATAAGAAGAGGTGGCAAGAATACACAGATGAACTATACAAAAAAAGATCTTCACGACCCAGATAAACACGATGGTGTGATCACTCACGCAGAACTAGACATCCTGAAATGTGAAGTCAGGTGGGCCTTAGGAAGAAGCAGCATGATGAACAAAGCTAGTGGAGGTGATGAAATTCCAGTAGAACAGTTTCAAATCCTAAAAGATGATGCTGTGAAAGTGCTGCACTCAATACGCCAGCAAATTTGGAAACCTCAGCAGTGGCCACAGGACTGGAAAATGTCAGTTTTCCTTCCAATCCCAAAGAAAGGCAGTGCCAAAGAATGCTCAGACTATTGCACAATTGCACTCATCTCACACACTAGCAAAGTAATGCCCCAAATTCTCAAAGCCAGGCTTCAACAGCATGTGAACCATGAATTTCCAGATGTTCAAGGTGGATTTACAAAAGGCAGAGGAACCAGAGATCAAATTGCCAACATCCATTGGATCATTGAAAAAGCAACAGAATTCCAGAAAAACATCTACTTCTGCTTTATTGACCGCGCCAAAGCCATTGACTGTGTGGATCACAACAGACTCTGTAAAATTCTTCAAGAAATAGGAATACCAGACCACCTGACCTGCCTCCTGAGAAATCTGTATGCAGGTCAAGAAGCAACAGTTAGAATTGGACATGGAACAACAGACTGGTTCCAAACAGGGAAAGGAGTACGTCAAGGCTGTATATTTTCACCCTGCTTATTTAACTTATATGCAGAGTACATAATGAGAAATGCTGGACTGGATGAAGCACAAGCTGGAATCAAGATTGTCGGGAGAAATATCAATAACCTCAGATATGCAGATGACACCACCCTTATGGCAGAAAGCGAAGAAGAACTAAAGAGCTTCTTGATGAAAGTGAAAGAGGAGAGTGAAGAAGTTGGCTTAAAGCTCAACATTCAGAAAACTAAGATCATGGCATCTGGTCCCATCACTTCATGGCAAATAGATGGGGAAACAATGGAAACAGTGGCAGACTTTATTTTGGGGGGCTCCAAAATCACTGCAGGTGGTGACTGCAGCCATGAAATTAAAAGACGCTTACTCCTTGGAAGGGAAGTTATGACCAACCTCAGTTCAGTTCAGTTCAGTCGCTCAGTCGTGTCTGACTCTTTGTGACCCCATGAATCAGAGCACGCCGGGCCTCCTTGTCCATCACCAACTCCCAGAGTTCACTCAAAGTCATGTGCATCGAGTTGGTGATGCCATCCAGCCATCTCATTCTCTGTCGTCCCCTTCTTCTCCCTCCCCCAATCCTTCCTAGCATCAGAGTCTTTTCCAGTGAGTCAACTCGTCGCATGAGGTGGCCAAAGTATTGTAGTTTCAGCTTTAGCATCAGTCCTTCCAATGCACACCCAGGATTGATCTCCTTTAGAATGGACTGGTTGGATCTCCTTGCAGTCCAAGGGACTCTCAAGAGTCTTCTCTAGCACCACAGTTCAAAAGCATCAATTCTTCGGTGATCAGCTTTCTTCAACTAGACAGCATATTAAAAAGCAGAGACATTACTTTGCCAACAAAGGTCCATCTAGTCAAAGATATGGTTTTTCCAGTAGTCTTGTATGGATGTGAGAGTTGCACTATAAAGAAAGCTGAGTACTGAAGAATTGATGCTTTTGAACTGTGGTGTTGTAGAAGACTCTTGAGAGTCCCTTGGACTGCAAGGAGATCAAACCAGTCCATCCTAAAGGAAATCAGTCCTGAATATTCGTTGGAAGGACTGATGCTGAAGTTGAAACTCTAATACTCTGACCACCTAATGCAAAGAACTGACTCATTTGAAAAGATCCTGATGCTGGGAAAGATTGAAGGTGGGAGGAGAAGGGGACGACAGAGGATGAGATGGTTGGATGGCATCACTGACTCAGTGGACATGAGTTTGAGTGAACTCCAGGAGATGTTGATGGACAGGAAAGCCCGGAGTGCTGCAGTCCATGGGGTTGCAAAGAGTCGGATGTGATTGAGTGATGGAACTGAACTGACTCATAATTTCAAATTATGGTTTTCTCAGGGTATGTGCCCAACAAACCTAGGTTTTAATTGCAGCTTTGTGACTTCCCTGAAGTGTGATTCTGGGCAAGTTCTCTAATTTTGTGAGCCTCTAGATAGTGGGATAATCATACCTGTCTTAAAAGTGTCTTTTTGGAGTGCAAATGAAATAATGGTGAAAATGAAGTAATGAGTTTTTAGCTCAGTGCCTGACAAGGAGTATGTAGTGAATGACTACTGTTTTATGAATCCACCACCATTTCATTTCCTTATACATTTTGTGCAGAATTTGCATTTCTACATCTTGCCCTATTGTAATTTCTGTCCCTCTTTATTTTTGTAAAAAAGCTATTGTATATACAGACAGGTGGTTAAGACAAATTGATAATTTAACAAATAATTATAAAATGAATACCTTGTGACCACCACCGAGGTCAAGAATAGGACATTCCCAGCACTGTGGAGCACACCCGCATTCCCTGTACTTTCTCACAATTCAAACTGTTTTCTTTCTTACCAAATGGATGCCGACTAATTATTTTTGTGATAATTATTTTGATACTTTTCCTTACAGTTTACCATCTATGTATGCGTCTATAAATAATTCAGTTTAGTTTTGTTGTTGAAATTTTCATAAATAGAGTCATACATCATTTGGGTAATCTTTCTTTCATTAAAGATTATGTTTGTGAGGTCTGAATAGTATTTTGTGTTGCTTTGCTTTGTTCATTTCATTTGCTAAATGGTATTCCATTTTAGGAGAAGGCAATGACAAGCCACTCCAGTACTCTTGCCTAGGAAATCCCATGGATGGAGGAGCCTGGTGGGCTGCAGTCCATGGGGTCGCTAGGGGGTTGGACAGGACTGAGCGACTTCACTTTCAATTTTCACTTTCACACATTGGAGAAGGAAATGGCAACCCACTCCAGTGTTCTTGCCTGGAGAATCCCAGGGACGGGGGAGCCTGGTGGGCTTCCGTCTATGGGGTCACACAGAGTCGGACACGACTGAAGTGACTTAGCAGCAGCAGCAGCAGCATTCCACTTTATGAGTACCTTTGTTCTTTTTAAATATAGTTAGTTGCTCAGTCAAGTCCAACTCATCGCGACCCCATGGACTGTAGCCTGACAGGCTCCTCTGTCCAAGGGATTCTTAAGGCAAGAATACTTGAGTGGGTTGCCATGCACTTTTCTAAGGGATCTTCCGGACCCCAGGATTGAACCTGGGTCTTCTGCATTGATAGGCAGATTCCTTATTGTCTGAGCCACTAAGGAAGCCCGAAAGCTAACACTAATTGTACACTTTCTAGGTATTATTTTATAAAGTAAATGCTGTTTTTATTCCCATTGTACATACATGGAAACAGAGCCACGGAGAGACAGTGTGCTCAAAGGATGGAACCAGGTGTCTAATGTCGATTACTGACTCCAGAACCCACAGAGTTCATTAACCTCACTCATAGGCTCAAGTTTTTCCACTGGTTACTTGATTTTATTTAACTGCAGTTCATTCCTAAAAGATTAAATGGATATTCAAGCCCTCTCACATTTTTTGGTTTTAATTCTTACGTAGGAAAACATCTTCTTTGCAGAGTCACTTTGTACCGAAACTACCATAGTTCTTTGTACTTACTTTTGCTCTTTGAGTTTTTTCAAAATATTGTGAAACTATGCCCTAGTTTTACCATTCAGGTTCAACTCAGATTTCAGTAGTTTTTCCTGTTCAAATGTATGCGCAGCCTCTTCCCAGGCATTCACTGCTAATTCAAACATTCTGTTTCTTTGTTGATTATGAATTTTCGGTGTTTTCTTTTTCATTCCTTTTCCCTTTTCTCCATTCATAATCATTTCTGTGGCTACTGAATCTCTCCTGTCACCTCTCCCCACACTTTGATGCCACTGACCGTGTCCCTTTTCCCTTCCAAAATATTTTAAGGGCAGATCATTAGTGAAGGGTTTTTAAAAATTAGGAATGACAGCTTCAGAGTAGCTGTAGTTTGATATGTTTTAGGTCTGGGTCTTGTTGACTCAGCTGATTCCACAAATATATATAGAATTACTTGCTAACCATGCATTTTGTGCGGCTGATTTATTTTTGTTACCCATACCTCATCCTCTTCTACCTCCCCACCCTAGCCCAGGAAAAGTGAGATAAACACTATTGTCACCATTTTCAGATGGAAAGATCAGGACTAAAGAAGTCAAGATCTTGACCAAGTTCACAGAATTCATGTGCAGCAACGCTGGGGCTTCAGACCTCAGGTCTGCTGACTCCTAGCCGAGTGCTCCTTCTCCTTGAACCTCTGTTGAAGTTACAGTTCATAAGAAGGGGAAATGGCCAAGTTAATTTTATGCATTCCTTTATTCTTTCTTTCAAGCAATGAAAGTATATTGAGGATTCACCTTTTCCAGTCATAGCACTAAGATCTGGAAATAACAAATTGAATAATGTGTGGACCTGCCCTTGACAAGCACGTGGTTTCGGGTACCCCCGTGCTGTGCTTAGCTGTTGAGTCTTGTTGGACACTTTGCAACCCCATGGACTATGGCCCGCCAGGCTCCTCTGTCCATGGGGATTCTCCAGGCAAGAATACTGGAGTGGGTTACCATGCCCTCCTCCAGGGGATCTTCCCAACCCAGGGATCGAATCCAGGTTTCCCTCATTGCAGCAGGATTCTTTACCATCTGTGACACTAGGGAAGCCCTAGGGGTACCCGTAATAGAGTACAATCTCGCATGCACGATATTGTTGGAGTGTCTACTGCACCTGAAGCCTGCTAGAGAGGGGAGATGGTGTGGGAAGGTTTCTTAGAGAAGGAGTTGGTTGCATGAACTTGCTTAAATTATTTTCTCCACATTAAAAATTGTTTACTTCCTTGTTCCTGGACCTACAGTGACCTTGATGTGGCCTCTAGGGGCTCCCACTACTTCTCTGCCCTCTGGCTCATTACCTGCTTTTGTCAATACTCTCCAACTGTTTTCAAACCACAAGCACATCCAGACACCCCTGCGGATGACTCCCATTTCCTGCTCTCTCCGTCCAGGCACCTGCGGGTCTTTCCTCCGAGAGTGTTCATCTGCAAAGCCATCTTCTCTACAGTCTGCATTACTGTTCTTAAAATATGACTCCGCATGTTTATAAAAACCCTTTCTTTTTGAGTACATTTGACTAATTCTTAATTATTTCTCTCCTTCAGACCTGTAATTTTTAACATTATAAATCAGAATTTCATAATGAGTTTTCCTGGTATCACATGACATATAATATTCGTATATTTCCTTCAGGTCAGTTTTGCAACCATTCTTATGATAACTTTTTGTCTCTAACCTGTAATGTGTTATATTAAATAATATTTATTTTGATATTTTTAAAAATATTCATTTAATTTGACCACGTGGGTCTTAGTGGCAGCATGTGGGCTTTTTTTAGCTGTGGCATGTGAAATCTAGTTCCCTGACCAGGGATAGAACCCAGACCCCCTGCATTGGGATCATGGAGTCCTGGCCACCGGTCCACCAGGGAAATCCCTGTTTTTGATATTTTAAAGTCACTTATGCCCTGCCTTTTTCATAGACATTTTAAAACAGGTCTGATCTCGGTTGGAGCTCTGCTCTGCCACATGCTGTTGTGTGACCTCAGGCAAGGTGCTCAGCCACCTGGAGCCTCAGCTTTTCCATCAGAGACATGGGGTGACACCTGCCCTGTTCCACCTCATGCGTGGGACACGGTGGCTGGAAACGCTAAGATGCCATGTAAATGGGAGGTTTGGTGTCTCTGCTGCTCTGCCTGGAAGGCAGTCTGCTCACTGTACCGAAGTCTGCATGGCAGCTGGCTGAACTCGAGCCTGGAAGGGAGACTGAACCCACTCTCCTCCACTGCCTTTCCTGCCATGATTTGGCCACCACCACCTTTCTCAGGATGACTGAGTGGCCTCATAAAGCAGTCTTTCTGCCTTTCCTTTCACACTCCTCTAGTCTGTTCCCTTTGCTGCCTCAAAGTGATCTTTCTGAAATGAAAATGGAATCCTGTTCTCTTGGCAGCATCCAGACTTGTTAATGTGGTTTATAAAGACCCTTTGTGGTCCAGCCGCTGCTCATCTCTCTTTTACTGTGTTTAGCTGCTAACTCACGAAGCTGAGACTTCTGAGTTTCTAGACATGATGATATCACTCTGCGTGGGTCTTTCCCCTCAATGCACCCCGCTTTTGCCTAGTTGGATAGTATTCATCTCTTAGGTTTTAGTTCAGATGTCACTTCCTCCACGAAGCCTTACCTGATACATTCTAGTTTGGACTAGGTGTTTTTTCACCTGGTCAGAGAGTCCTCTCCCAGTGCCCGCCTCACATTTTAGTAACAGTGACACCAAACTGAAATTTGTCTATGTGACAATCTGGGTTGTTTGTCAGAATGTTCGAAATGCCTGGCCCCTAGCATTTCCTGCGATGAATGAACCAGTGAATGAATACGAGTTTCCTGGACACAGACATTTGGTTTATTTACCAGCAGCCATAAATCTACTTTGTGGTCATGGTATTTATCATAATGTAATTAACCTCCTCTTTTATTTTCTTAACAGACAAAGATATAAGCAGTGGGAGTTATAACCTTTCCTCTGCAACGACCGGCAGCTACTACAGTTGTGTCAGCCAGGTCACCATAGGTGAGCAACTGAGTCATGTTTTAATGAAAATTATTATTACCTGTAAAGGGCTGGGGTGTGGGGCTAAGGAAGGAGTGAGTAGTAAATATAAACACTGTTGAATTTATTTTCAGGATCGGGGCAATTGCTTGTGGACGCAACTTGCTGGGGCGCCCTCTTGTGGATCATTATTACTTTTGCATAGAGATGATTGGAGCTAATGTGGTCCAGATTTAAAAAACATGGGTTTCCCTAACTCTCCATCATTTGCTTTCTCTTTCACTTGTGTATCACTTATATTATTATGTACTTCATATAAAAACTGACTTAGTTTTTTAAGATTTATTTTCATTTATTTAAAAAGAAAATTTATATCACAATAGCAAATAGTATGTTTCCTATAATTTAATGCGTAGCAGTGAAAGTCGCTCGGTTGTGTCTGATTCTTTGCAACCCCATGGACTGCAGGCTCTTCTGTCCATGGGGATTCTCCAGGCAATAATACTGGATAGGGTTTCTGTTCCCTTCTCCAGAGGACATTCCTGACCCAGGGATTGAACCTGGGTCTTCCTCATTGCAGGCAGATTCTTTACTGTCTGAGACACCAGGGAAGCCCTATTCCAAGGTGGCTCAGTGGTAAAGAATTTGCCTACCAATTTAATGCATACATGTGTAAAATAACAACAAATTAGTGTTACTGAATGCTAGCTATGCTTTGGGGGATTCTGTGTGTACCAGCTGCCCTTCCCCTGAGATCTCAGAAATAAAATCTCCTGTCATAGCACATGGCCTCCTCAGAAACTTGAAGTCTGCAGCTGGGGGCGTGTGGCTCTCTATCCCTCCCTCCCGGATGAGGGACTCCCTGAAGATACAGAAGGATCCTAGCGGAACATAACATGCTCATCTAACACTGCTCTTTGGGGGAAGTATAACTAGGATAGAAACAATATCAGTAATAGGAAGACCTAAGAAGCACATTTCTTGAAAAGCCCAGAGAATTTCTAGAAGGGGAGACTGAGGAAGGTTAAAGTTAGACATCTACCCTGGTAACATCCCTGGAGCCATGTCAGTGGATGATGGGAGGGAAGCCAGGTTACAGGGCCTTGAATAAGGAGTATTGAACTGTGAGTAGAGATGTCGCTTAAGACACTTGTCAGTAAACATGGAGGGGTAAATGGTGAAAACCATGTGGGAGCTTTCTCTGCCAAGTGCTGTTCTAGGTGCTTTTCCTGTATGTACCCATTTAATCCTCACAAAAATCCAATGAGACAGATGCTGTTATTTCCTCCATTTTACAGATGAGGAAACTGAGTTCTTAAAAAGTTAAAAAGTAAGAAAGAAAGAACACATGGGTGGTAAGAGCTGGGATTTGAGCCCAGGTAATCCAGCTCCCTCCACTAGCTTTGTTCGTAGTGATGCTCTCTAAGGCCCACTTGACTTCACATTCCAAGATGTCTGGCTCCAGGTGAGTGATCACGCCATCGTGATTATCTTCATTGTGAAGATCTTCTTTGTACAGTTCTTCTGTGTATTCTTGCCACCTCTTCTTAATATCTTCTGCTTCTGTTAGGTCCATACCATTTCTGTCCTTTATCAAGCCTATCTTTGCATGAAATGTTCCCCTGATATCTCTAATTTTCTTGAAGAGATCTCTTGTTTTTCCTATTCTGTTGTTTTCCTCTATTTCTTTGCATTGATCGCTGAGGAAGGCTTTCTTATTTCTCCTTGCTATTCTTTGGAACTCTGCATTCAGATGCTGATATCTTTCCTTTTCTCCTTTGCTTTTCAATTCTCTTCTTTTCACAGCTATTTGTAAGGCCTCCTCAGACAGCCATTTTGCCTTTTTGCATTTCTTTTCCATGGGGATGATCTTGGTCCCTGTCTCCTGTACAATGTCACGAACCTCCGTCCATATTTCATCAGGCACTCTATCAGATCTAGACCCTTAAATCTATTTCTTACTTCCACTGTATAATCATAAGGGATTTGATCTAGGTCATATCTGAATGGTCTCGTGGTTTTCCCTGCTTTCTTCAATTAAAGTCTGAATTTGGCAATAAGGAGTTCATGATCTGAGCCACAGTCAGCTCCTGGTCTTGTTTTTGCTAACTGTATAGAGCTTCTCCATCTTTGGCTGCAAAGAATATAATCAATCTGATTTCGGTGTTGACCATCTGGTGATGTCCATGTGTAGAGTCTTCTCTTGTGTTGTTGGAAGAGGGTGTTTGCTACGACCAGTGCATTCTCTTGGGAAAACTATTAGCCTTTGCCCTGCTTCATTTTGTGCTCCAAGGCCAAATTTGCCTGTTACTCCAGGTGTTTCCTGACTTCCTACTTTTGCATTCCAGTCCCCCCCTATAATGAAAAGGAAATCTTTTTTGGGTGTTAGTTCTAAAAGGACTTGTAGGTCTTCACAGAACCATTCAACTTCAGCTTCTTCAGCATTACTGGTTGGGGCATAGACTTGGATTACTGTAATATTGAATGGTTTGCCTTGGAAATGAACAGAAATCATTCTGTCATTTTTAAGATTGCATCCAAGTACTGCATTTCAGACTCTTTTGTTGACCATGATGGCTACTCCATTTCTTCTAATGAATTCCTGCCTACAGTAGTAGATATAATGGTCATCTGAGTTAAATTCACCCATTCCAGTCCATTTTAGTTCGCTGATTCCTAGAATGTCTACGTTCACTCTTGTCATCTCCTGTGTGACCACTTCAATTTGCCTTGATTCATGGACCTAACATTCCAGGTTCCTATGCAATATTGCTGTTTACAGCATCTGACCTTGCTTCTATCACCAGTCACATTCACAACTGGGTATTTGTTTTGCTTTGGCTCCATCCCTTCATTCTTTCTGGAGTTATTTCTCCACTGATCTCCAGTAGCATACTGGGCACCTACCGACCTGGGAATTCCTTATTCAGTATCCTATCATTTTGCCTTTTGATACTGTTCATGGGGTTCTCAAGGCAAGTATACTGAAGTGGTTTGCCATTCCCTTCTCCAGTGGAGCACATGCTGTCAGACCTCTCCACCATGACCCTTCCGTCTTGGGTGGCCCCACACGGCATGGCTTATTGCAGCCATGAAATTAGAAGACGCTTACTCCTTGGAAGGAAACTTATGACCAACTTAGATAGCATAGTAAAAAGCAGAGACATTACTTTGCCAACAAAGGTCTGTCTAGTCAAGGCTATGGTTTTTCCTGTGGTCATGTATGGATGTGAGAGTTGGACTGTGAAGAAAGCTGATCGCCGAAGAATTGGTGCTTTTGAACTGTGATGTTGGAGAAGACTCTTGAGAGTCCCTTGGACTGCAAGGAGATCCAACCAGTCCATTCTAAAGGAGGTCAATCCTGGGTGTTCATTGGAAGGACTGATGCTAAAACTGAAACTCCAATACTTTGGCCACCTCATGCAACGAGTTGACTCACTGGAAAAGACTCTGATGCTGGGAGGGATTGGGGGAGGGAGGAGAAGGGGACGACAGAGAATGAGATCGATGGATGGCATCACCAACTCGATTTACATGAGTTTGAGTGTACTCTGGGAGTTGGTGATGGACAGGGAGGCCTGGCGTGCTGTGATTCATGGGGTCGCACCGAGTCGGACACGACTGAGTGAATGAACTGAACTGAATCCAGCTCCTGTTGGACGTCACTCTTGTGAAATTGCCATGGGTCTAGTCAACTATGGCCATCATGTCATGGTGTTATGAACTGAATTTGTTTCTCCAAAGACAGATTGAAGCTTTAACATCTGGTACCTGTGAATTGACCTTATTTGAAAATAGGGTGTGTACAGATGTAACCAAGTTAGGATGAGGTCATATGCACTTAGGATGGGGCTTCTAATTCAATGTGACTGGTGTCTTTGTAAGCAGAGAAGAGACACACGAGACATATATATATATGGAGAGCATCGTGTGATGACAGAGGCAAAGATTAGAGTCTTGTGTCTACAAATCAAGGAACTCCAAAGATCGCCAGCAACATCAGAGGCTAAGAAAAATGCAAACAACAGATTTTCTCCTAGAGACTTTAGAGAGAGCACAGCCCTGCCAAAATCTTGATTTCAGATTTCTAGCCTCTAAAATTGTAAGAGGATAAATTTCTGTTTTTTTTTTTCTTTTTTAAAGCCACCTAGTTTGTGGCCTTTTGTTACAGTAGCCCTCGGAAACTCATGTAACAGGGTCTTTAGAAGAAATTATTATTATTTTTTGGCTGTGATGGGTCTTTGTTGCTGTGCAGGCTTTTCTCTAGTTTCAGAGAGCAGAAGCTGCTACTTATTGCCGTGCATAGGCTTCTCATTGCATTGGCTTCTCTTGTTGCAGAGCACAGGCTGTGGGTGCATGGGCTTCAGTAGTTGTGGCTCCCAGGCTCTAGTGGTGCACAGGTTTAGTTGGTCTGCAGCATGTGGGATCTTCCTGGACCAGGGATCAAACCTGTGTCCCCTGCATTAGCAGGTGGATTCTTATCCACGGTTCTGCCAAGTAAGTCCATGTGACAGGTTCTTACCTATGTACTCATCTCTGAAGAAGAGATGGGTATGACACACAGTTTTTTCAGAAGGTGATGGGCCCTTGAATGTTGCTTCTGTTTCAACAAACTCAAACTGACTAAACCCATAAGGAAAATTAACACTCTTATGAAAAACCCAAATGAACTTTTGGGCCAACCCAATATTATTTCACATAACAGGAAAGTCTGTTGGGAGGACTGGTTGATTAAGCTGCTCAATGATACCGTGAAAGACCTTCTTCCATTTGCCTTCCTAGGAGAATCTATCTCTGTGGTGGCAGCCAGATGGTCCAGGAATTACACTGAGACACAACAGTGGTCAGAGGAAAAGGAGCTTTGGTGCCTTCCTCAGGCACGCCCTTGAGGAGCTGAAACTTTCCCGTGCAGGGTCTACTCTCTCATTGGGTGGGATTAGGTCATATGACCACCCTTCAGCCAATCCCTGACAAAGGAGATAAGATCGTCTTTAGACGCATCCTTGCCCGGTGGAGCTGGGAGAGGGCTAGATCTGCCTGCCTTCAGTCACTGGGCTGTGTGTGGGCGGGATGAATTCCCAAACAAAATTTGACTCTGTGGGAGGATGGGATGGGGGATGGGTTCTGCACAGGGATCAGGCTGTGTCCACTGCCCACAGTCTGTCCAGTACAAACTCTTTAAAAATATTTATAGTAAAAATAGCAAATAATTAACAACTTTTTACTCAGTACTGGAGGGAGGACATCTCTGAGTCACTTAGCATTTTTTGTTTTTAGAGCTCTTTTTGTTTTCTTTCATCTCCTGTACTTCAAGTGTCTCATCTGTGAGGGAATTCCATTTAAGAAAACAGCACACTTCTGGACTTCCTATTAATGTAATTCTTTGTAGAAACCTATGTCCTGACAAAAGAATTGCCAAAAAATCCAATCCACAGAAAAAATGACTCCTTCTGAAAATTTTCTACTTATCTGTGAGACCCTTGTAAAACTCCTTATATTTTTAGTAAATGCCCATTTTATCATGTATGAGAGATTTAAGAATTTTAAAGTTAATTAACATCATTTTTTTTTTTTTCTCAAGACCATCTATAATTTTGAGTGTTCCTTCAGTTCAGTTCAGTTCAGTTCAGTCGCTCAGTCGTGTCCAACTCTCTGCGACCCCATGAATCACAGCACGCCAGGCCTCCCTGTCCATCACCAACTCCCGGAGTACACTCAAACTCATGTCCACAGAGTCGGTGATGCCATCCAGCCATCTCATTCTCCGTCGTCCCCTTCTCCTCCCGCCCCCAACCTTTCCCAGCATCAGAGTCTTTTCCAGTGAGTCAACTCGTCTCATGAGGTGGCCAAAGTATTGCAGTTTCAGCTTTAGCATCAGTCCCTCCAATGAACACCCAGGATTGATCTTCTTTAGAATGGACTGGTTGGATCTCCTTGCAGTATAAGGGACTCTTAAGAGTTCTCCAACACCACAGTTCAAAAGCATCGATTCTTCGGGGATCAGCCTTCTTCACAGTCCAACTCTCACATCCATACATGACCATGGGAAAAACCATTGCCTTGACTAGACGGACCTTTGTTGGCAAAGTAATGTCTCTGCTTTTTAATATACTATCAAGGTTGGTCATAACTTTCCTTCCAAGGAGCAAGCGTCTTTTAATTTCATGGCTACAATCAGCATCCGCAGTGATTTTGGAGCCCAAAAAAATAAAGTCTGACACTGTTTCCACTGTTTTTCCATCTATTTCCCATGAAGTGATGGGACCAGATGCCATGATCTTCTTTTTCTGAATGTTGAGCTTCAAGCCAATCTTTTCACTCTCCTCTTTCACTTTCATCAAGAGGCTTTTGAGTTCCTCTTCACTTTCTGCCATAAGGGTAGTGTCATCTGCATATCTGAGGTTATTGATATTTCTCCCAGCAATCTTGATTCCAGCCTGTGCTTCTTCCAGCCCAGCGTTCCTCATGATGTACTC
The DNA here is from genome assembly GCF_049115385.1 of Moschus berezovskii. NCBI lineage: Eukaryota > Metazoa > Chordata > Mammalia > Artiodactyla > Moschidae > Moschus > Moschus berezovskii. The sequence goes on from NC_142465.1 coordinate 69,257,909, forward strand.
TGCATATAAGTTAAATAAGCAAGGTGACAATATACAACCTTGACGTACTCCTTTTCCTATTTGGAACCAGTCTGTTGTTCCATGTCCAGTTCTGACTGTTGCTTCCTGACCTACATACAGGTTTCTCAAGAGGCAGGTCAGGTGGTCTGGTATTCCCATTTCTTTCAGAATGTTCCACAGTTTATTGTGATCCACACAGTTCCTTACATGTCTCTTTTTAGGATTTGGGGGCTAGTGAGTTACAATGTTGACATGTAACTCAAAGGGAGCTGGGGCCCCTGCTTCTACCCCACTTCCCACCTGGAGACAGGGTGATGGGAAAGAGAGAGTGAGTAGGCTACCAATGTGACATTCTTAATACTTGCCTCTTGGACACTCGGACTCCAGCTGTCCACCAGCTGTTGGACAACCAACCACCCAATATACTTTGACCTCATTGCTGCTATTAAATTTTGGCTGATCTGGTTCCATTCCATTATAAGTATGCAGATCTTATTATAGCTCACTTGTATCAATAACAGGAATTAATGTATTTGCTAATGAACTCCATTTCTGCATTAAATGATGTGGAAATTTCCTAAACTTATAAAGGACTGTGAACGATATTTTTTCAAAATTAAGCATGTTATAAATAAGCTATCATTTTATGAAAGAAATGGTAAAACCTGAAATCGTGGATAGTTTAGAGTTCCTTAGGACTTTTAAGTCTAATGCTTTTACAGTATGTGATAAATATTGTACACCCCATTCTGTGTAATGACTTCCAAGGAGCTTGGAATATGGGAAGAAGAAGAGGTGCTTAATCAAATTTCCAAATGAAACAATGAGGCAAGGGAAAACATGGTCCCGTAATTGTTCTTCTTGTAAAAGGATTCTCTGGTGTAGGTAGGAGGTAATATGTTTTCACAATTTTAATAAAAACAATGGAACATCAATTTAAATGGAGCCTCCTCGAATTTCCTTTCTATGGCCCAGTACACTCTTAGGAGCTATGGGAGATCCAAGAGTATTGATTGCAAGATAAACACATTTGCATCAGAGGTTTAGTCCAACAAGCGCTATGGGGGCAGCCCTGGGGTCAGTAGCATTTGCTTCAGCCTCCACTGCAGCTCTGGGTCCACTGAGGTTCTGAACATTGAGAATTAGCATTCTCTGTGATTATCTTCAGGGGCCCCATGGCCCTCACCAGAGGAGTCCCTCATCTCACTGCTGCTACTGCTGCTGCTAAGTTACTTCAGTCGTGTCCGAGTCTGTGTGACCCCATAGATGGAAGCCCACCAGGCTCCCCCTTCCCTGGGATTCTCCAGGCAAGAACACTGGAGTGGGTTGCCATTTCCTTCTCCAATCTCACTACATTCCATTTACTCACCTTTTAGGAAGATGACCAACCAAGAAGAGTTCAAATAGTCCAGTTAGTGTGTTCTCAAGTGTGTCAGCATTTCCCTTTCCTTGTGAATTCTGGCCCATTGAGATCCCTCTATGAAAATTGTTTGGAAAGGAATAAGTGACCTCAGAGCAATTTGTGGGGGAAACAGATCCCAGTTCCATTTTCTAGAATCCTTCTTGTTGCCTGTGCTCTTATTGAGGCAGGGTAGCTTTGAGGACCAGAGCACTTGTCTTTGATGAGCCTGGGCTTGAATCTGTTATCTCTGTGTTGTTATTGACCTCGGGAAAGTAATAATGTCCCTTAGCCTTGGTTTCCTAATCTGTCAAATGGGAATATTAGTACATTCCTGACAGGGTTATTGTGAGGTTTAAATGAGGCGGTGCTAATAGATCCCTAGTCCATTGCCAGTAAGTGTTAGACAGGATCATAACTTCTAGTAGGTTTATCATGTTGTTTTTGGATTTATCATTTTATGACAGTGAAATAGAGTTTTCATTCCTTGGCATCAGCCGTGACTTCATTGTGGCTGATTCCCAGATTTACAGCTCTGGTCCCTTGTCTCCTGATCCTCACTGCCTTTGTTTTTCAGCCTGTTCAGTTCAGTTCAGTTGAGTCACTCAGTCGTATCCGACTCTCTGCGACCCCATGAATCACAGCACGCCAGGCCTCCCTGTCCATCATCAACTCCCGGAGTACACTCACACACATGTCCACAGAGTCGGTGATGCCATCCAGCCATCTCATTCTCGGTCGTCCCCTTCTCCTCCCGCCCCCAACCTTTCCCAGCATCAGAGTCTTTTCCAGTGAATCAACTCATAGCATGAGGTGGCCAAAGTATTGCAGTTTCAGCTTCAGCATCAGTCTTTCCAATGAACACCCAGGATCGATCTCCCTTAGAATGGACTGGTTGGATCTCCTTGCGGTACAAGGGACTCTCAAGAGTCTTCTCCAACACCACAGTTCAAAAGCATCAATTCTTCGGCGATGAGCTTTCTTCACAGTCCAACTCTCACATCCATACATGACCATGGGAAAAACCATTGCCTTGACTAGACGGACCTTTGTTGGCAAAGTAATGTCTCTGCTTTTTAATATATTATCAAGGTTGGTCATAACTTTCCTTCCAAGGAGTAAGCATCTTTTAATTTCATGGCTGCAATCAGCATCCGCAGTGATTTTGGAGCTCAAAAAAATAAAGTCTGACACTGTTTCCACTGTTTTTCCATCTATTTCCGATGAAGTGATGGGACCAGATGCCATGATCTTTGTTTTCTGAATGTTGAGCTTCAAGCCAACCTTTTCACTCTCCTCTTTCACTTTCATCAAGAGGCTTTTGAGTTCCTCTTCACTTTCTGCCATAAGGGTAGTGTCAGCCTAGTGCCAAACATTTCCAGATAGGTATTTCAAGTAAAACTCTATCTCCTCCCGTCTATAAACACACTCAACCTTCCTCAGCCCTTGCCAGGCCAGTCCTTCTGATGGCCACCGGGAGGATGAGGAAATTCACCTGTTTGCCTTAAGTCTTTTCTGACATCTTTCTGGACAAAGCCACCTGGTGGCCCCAAACTCCTTTCTTTCCATCTTATTGTTGTATATCTCACTGGACTTCTTTTCCTTTCTTGCTTCCAACACTTAGATTTGGTCCCTTAGTAATGCTTTCTTAGCTTCTACACCATAGCCTCTATGTCACCTCCTTGCCACTGGTCTAGGAAGAATTCTGTGAACAGTGGGTATCTATTGAATGAATGCCAGGATAAAGAGCCAAATAGAGAAACACTGGGAGGGAGTTTCAAAGATGATTAAGATACCCTCTGACCTTGAGGGATGCTCAGCTCATGAGGGAGACACATAGAAAAAAGGAACACTTGGCTGTGAAGTATAGGCAGAGATTGTCCAACACATGAAAGTGAAAGGGTTAGTCTCTCAGTCCTGTCTGACTCTTTGTGACCCCATGGACGGTAGCCCACCAGGCTTCTCTGTCCATGGGGTCTCTAGGTAAGAATACTAGAGTGGGTAGCCATTCTCTTCTCCAGGGGCTCTTCCCAACCCAGGGATCAAACCCAGATCTCCTGTATAGCAGGCAGGTTCTGTACCAACTGAGTCAGCCCTGTCTGACACACGTCTGTGTTCATGCATACTGTGGGAGGTTTCATGCATAGTGTTTCTCACAGTGTGGGAGGGCTGCCCAGACACCATTGTCAAGTCTTCAGGATCCAGGCAGGCCTCCCACCTTGTTACCCCTTTAGGGCTTTCTTGGTCCCTCAATACCCTTTCCCCCATTTGGACTGTCTCCCCTCACACCTCCAGTCCCTACACCCAGCACCTTTTCCAGGGCCTCTCTTTACTTGGTTAAGTCAGCTTTGGGAAGTCAGAGGAAGCTTCCCAGATGGAATCAGCACCAGAGGAAGCAGGGACAGATTCTGGCTTTTGCTGCTGTCTGTTTGATTTTGCCAGTCCCCACTTCAAAAACTTATTTAGAGCTATTGTTGCCTAGTAAGTAAAATCCAATTTTCTTACCTTGGCATTTAAGACCCTTAGCTATCTTGCATCAACCTACCTTTGCATTTTTACTTTTTTTCCTGACTGTACTTACATTGTATTTCTAAATTCTCTATCTTGCCTGCAGATGCAAAGGCCTGCAGAGGTCAGTCATGTAAGATAAATTCAGTGAAGCAGGCTGGGAGTAAGGCATTAGGGAGTAGTGGGGACTGTGGCAGACAGGAATTCCTTTATTCCACTTCATAATGTGGCTCTGTGGTTGCTTCAGCTAACAGCTGCCACATGGGAATGCAGTCCAGTATTGCTAGATCTTTAGGGGAAGATCAAGAAGCTTTTTTTTGTTGTTTTTTAATATTTATTTTTGTCTCTGCTGGGTCTTCATTGCTGCATGCAGGCTTTCTCTAGTAGTGGTTAGCAGAGGCTACTCTTCCTTGCGGTGTGCGGGTTTCTCATTATAGTAGCCTTTCTTGTTGCAGAGCATTGGTTCCAGAGAGCAGGCTCAGTAGTTGCGATGCATGGGCTTAGTTGCTCCTAGCATGTGGGATCTTTTCAGACCAGGAATTGAACCTGTGTCTTCTGCATTGGCAGGCAAATTCTTTACCACTGGACCACCAAGAAAGCCCTGAAAATCAAGAGATTTTTAAAGAGATAACAGAAAGGTGGATTTTTGTTAAGACTGCTCTAGATTTTTATTGTTGTCAATTTTAATTTTGATTCAAATTAAGAAAAATGTAGGTTAACAAAACATAGCTACAGAATAAATCTGTTCTTCTGGTTGTTCTAGACTACAACCCTTACCTAGAAGGCCAAGTTCATTCCATTTTTTCCATGACCTAGTTCCTGTACCAAGAAGGGCCTTGTCTCCCAAAATCCTGAGGAATGTTCCTGTCCTACTTTAGTTCTTTCATCTCACTTTGTATTCTTGTTAGTTGTAATTTAGGAGAAAGGACATAGGTTTTGGAGCCAGACAGATCTGGCACTTACTGGCTGCTTGGCCTCGGGAAGATTCAGTTTCCTCATCTATAATACTGAAATAGTGGAGAAGGGAGCAACAGAGATGAGATAGTTGGATGGCATCATCGACTCAAAGAACATGAGTTTGAGCAAACTCTGGGGGATAGTGAAGGACAGGGAAGCCTGGCGTGCTGCAGTCCATGGGGTCTCAAAGACTCATATACGACTTAGCAACTGAACAACATCCTCATATAATTGTGTGAAGATTACAGTCACTTTTTGTAAAGTACCTAGAATGTAATAAAAGTGAAAGTGTTAGTTGCTCAGTTATGTCCAACTCTTTGCCACCTCATGGACTGTAGCCTTCCAGGCTCCTCTGTCCATGGAATTTTCCAGGCAGGAATACTGGAGTGGGTTGCCATTCTCTTCTCCAGGGGATCTTTCCAACCCAGAAACTGAACCCAGATCTCTTGCATTGCAGGTAGATTCTTTGCCATCTGAGCCAGTAGGGAAACCAGAATGTAATAGACCTTCATTTATTTTTATCATTATAATCACAAGTCTTATCTCCTTTATTAGACTCTGAGCTCCTGAAGGATAAAGACTGGGCACCCAGCACACAGTATGTGCTTGATAAACATGCATTGGTTAGTTAACAGGATTCATCAAGTGTGACAATTCCTGCCTGTTTACTAGTAACATGAAGCCTTATCTCAAGTGGTGTTTTATTGACTCACAGCTAAGACTTTTGGGAAATACAAAAGGCAAAATGCTGTGATGTTTTAATTGCTGATCCTGACCTTATGTGTCTGTCTTGCCAGGTTACGATGTTGCCGGGCCTGTTGCGATTGGGCTCACCCACTGGAAAAATCCCTATGCACAAGGCAGACCCACCCTCCCATCGGATCTGCCTCTCTTCATCCCCAAAGATGCAGGCGTCCCGGTGTATCACCGATCCCTCACTCGCAAGACTGAGCTGGCTACGCCTCTGTCTTGCCCAGCCTCACTGTCCATCACTCCAGTGCCTTCTTACAGCAGCAGCAGCCAGGAAACCCTGAGCCAGGACACAACAGGTAACAGTGCCGGCTTCCTGTTGGAGATTCAGGACACAGTGTGTTTAAAGAGTCCTTCATGCATTTGCCTACTGAATGGATTGTATCTGTATTTCTGCTTGTGGACCCCAACAATTCTCCCATATCTGCTGGCCTTTAAATAGCTTGGGTGTATCAGAAGTAAGGTTAGATGTGTTCAGAAATATTTGACCTAAGCATTAGTTCTGTTTGGTATGATGTCATCTGGACATCAACTCTGAATCAGAATTCCAAGTTTTCCTGTAGGACTTTCTGTTTGTTTAATTTCTATTCTCTACTTAGTGAAAAGGCATCTATCTTGAATTAAACTCTTGTATTCAAGAAAGTTTTGAATACAGTCAAGTTGGTAGGCAGTTACTATCAACACGTGATGCTCCACCAGTTTGATCTATGTCAGGGGTCTGCCCATCACTGCCAATGGGCCAAATCTTGGCTGCCACTTGTTTGTTTTCAGCCCAAGAACTAAAAATAGTTTCTGTTTTAAATGGTCAGTATCTTAGTCTGTTCATGCTGCTATGACATAAGACCACAGATCAGGTAGTTCATAAAAAAGCAAATTTATTTTTCACAGTCTGAGGGCTGGAGGTTTGAGATCAGGATGCCAGCATAGTTGGGTGAGGACCCTTTTTTGGGTCATAGACCTCTCATAGTGTCCTTACATGACAGAAAGGGTGAGGGATTTCTGTGGGGTCTTTTTTGTAAGAATGCTAATCCCAGTCATGATGGCTTTACCTTCATGACCTAAGCACCTCCCAAGGACTCCACCTCCTAAAAATGGTATTTCCTATTGTGTGATGGGGCAAAACTAAGTTTAACTAGGTAGCCACAACATTCCGCAAGGAGAGGAGTTAAAAATAATGATCAGCTAAATGATGCTTAAAGTTTAGGCAGTGCTCAGAGGCTTCTAAATCATGTATCTACTCCCAGGTAAACTGCTGACTAGCCAGGGAAGGAGGAAACAAGAAGGGAGTGGCTATACCATCATATTAGGCATTAGGATTTCAAATGTATACATTTTGGAAGGACACAAACATTCAGACCATACTGTTGGAAAAAATTAAAAGGATGATAGTCTTTGAGACATGTGAAATTCACATTTCAGCGTTCATATATAAAGTTTTATTGGGACACAACCACTTATGTATTTGTCTGTGGTTGCTGTCAGGTGACAGTGGCAGAGTTGAGTAATTGTGACAGAGATGATATGGCCTGCAAAGCCTAAAATATTTGCTGTGTGGCTCTTTGCAAAAAATGTTGACCACTGATCTATGTGATCTTTGGGGCTCATGACTTACACAGTCAGGGCAAGAAGAATATTCACAGCATCTTGCTTTGAAATTTACTGCTTCCATTATACTTTGAGTTGTGGAAAGCTTTACTTAGGCAAGAATGGCCAGTTAATTAAACATTTCTAGAGTCTTGAGTTGGAGGTTTAAAATATGCAAAATCTATCCTGCCACTATTTTTCCCCCTACAGATACAACACTTAGAGATAATGGTTTAGGTGGAGAAATTCAATGTGTAATTTCTGTTCTGGAGATAAATTTTTGAAGGTTGACACTCAACATTTCACAGTGACACTCAGCACATTCACAGATGCTGCCACCTAGAGATGAGACACTGATGTTGCAGACTTTCCAGATGATCAAGAGCAATCTCTAAACAGTGGATTGCAGACTTCACTAATGTTCAGAGTCCCCAGCTGCTTAGAAACGAAGATGGCTGGGCTCTATCCAGGGGATGCTGTGGGCATGGCACAGAGCAAGCTTCAGTGTCTGCTCTCTGCAGACTGCTCCCTCCTGGGATTTTTATTCCTGAGTTTCCCACACACACCTTGGGGTGTCACAAATATGACACACAAGTGTCTTTGGTTAAGTGGCTGGATGATATTGCAGAGTGCTGGGGGATATTTGCATACCATTAGCTCTGGAAAACTGAGCATCTTTCTTGTTGTCCTGATTGAAGGTCAATTGGAGAGTAGAGAAATCATGATCTGAAGTATGAACATTTTCCATATTTATGTTTGAAATCTCCTGCGCTTTGATTTATCATGATTGAAACTGACTCTGCCTGCTTTAAAAAGTTGAGTAAAATCCGAAGTTAAGAAAAGTGCTGCCTTTGGCCAGGGCAGCTGCAAGGTTATGGCATTTCATGGCAAAGAGGAGTGTGAAATGGCAGCTGCCAGATTAACATTTTATCACCATTTTTTCCCTTCGAGTTGACTTTTCATTTTCTTTTTCCATAGAGCCTCACAGTCTGATTTTTGGAGGAGGTTTCTATTTTTAACTTGTAGGTTTTCAGAAACAAATGAAAAGCCCATGTTTCTCTTTAATCCTAAGAACTTTCTGTGAGCAAAAAAATGTTGAATTTTTACAATGTTGTTTTTAGTAATAATAATTTGTGTATTTACAAAGTAAGCCTGACACTTAATGATACATTAAATAAGCAGGTAGTATTTTATAATATAATATTATAGATTCTGGTGTAACTTCTGTGAGTCTCAATTATGATTACCTAGAGGACTTTCCTCGGAGAAGGCAATGGCAACCCACTCCAGTACTCTTGCCTGGAAAATCCCATGGATGGAGGAGCCTGGTAGCTGCAGTCCATGGGGTTGCTAAGAGTTGGATACGACTGAGCGACTTCACTTTCACTTTTCACTTTCATGCGTTGGAGGAGGAAATGGCAACCCACTCCAGTGTTCTTGCCTGGAGAATCCCAGAGATGGGAGAGCCTGGTGGGCTGCCGTCTATGGGGTCGCACAGAGTCGGACACGACTGAAGTGACTTAGTAGCAGCAGCAGCAGCAGCAGAGGACTTCCCTGGTGGCTCAGACGGTAAAGCATCTGTCTACAATGTGGGAGACCTGGGTTCGACTCCTGGGTCAGGAAGATCCCCTGGAGAAAGAAATGGCAATACATTCCAGTACTATTGCCTGGAAAATCACATGGACAGAAGAGCCTGGTAGGCTACAGGCCATGGGGTTGCAAAGAGTCAGACACAACTGAGCAACTTCACTTTATAGGTTAATTATTGCATTTGTTGATTTCTTACAGCAGTTTATTAATTTTAATTGTATTTTTTTGTTGTGATAACTTCCAGTTTCATTTTTCCTTCTTGTTTATTTTTGCTGCATCTTGCATCATGTGGGATCTTAGTTCCCCAAACAGGGATTAAATCCATACCCTCTGCATTGAAAGTACAGAGTCTTAACCACTGGACCACCAAGAAGTCTCTCCTTCCTGTTTTTAATAATAAAGTTAGTTTATATATGCATATATACATACACACACATACACATATATATTTGATTCTGTTGCTAGTTTGAAGAAAACTCTGAGGTAAGATAAGTCACTTTAACTCGAGGAGAGTGTCCTACAGTTTCCAGACTGAATTTCCAACTCTGTTTAATGGTGCCACAGTCCATCCAGACCCCAGGGCAAAAACTGGGTGTCCTCATGCTTTAAGCCTCTGCTGCCATCAGCCTCCACAGCCAGCTGACTAGCATGTTCATTGTCTGCTCTAGAGATGTCTCTGATTCAGAGCATCCTCTCCATCCCCACTGCACTATCTCACTCCAGCTCTCACGATCTCTACTAGAGGAGCCTCCCCACTTCTGAATTCTTCTATGTCCTTGGGGTTAGCTTTTCCAAATTCACCTCTTCCTCTGTTTTCCACTCTTTCTCCCTCTCTCCATTCCTCTCCCACTTGAAAATCTCTGTTGAGAGAAAGAATGGAGAGAGAGAATATTTTTTAAAAGATAATCACGGAGAGATTCCCAGAATTGTTGAGAGACAGAAATATTTTGATTCAAGAAACACAGTAACGCTGAGCAGAATAAGTAAAAATAAATACACATATAAACATATTGTGGGGAGTCAGCAAAAGACAGAGAAAAATCTTAGCAGTCTCAGGGGAAAAGCAGATTTACCATGAATGAGAAACAATTAAGGAGGAAGCCTTTCCAATGATAATGATAGAGGCCAAGAGACAGTGAATCAATGTATTCAAAGGGCTGAAAGAGGTAATGGTCAGTTCAGAATTCTGAATCCAGCTAAGTGATCATTGAAGAGGGAGGTCAGCATTAGAACATTTTTGGAAAAAGACTGGGAAATTGTACCCAATACACAGCTACTGGAAGAATGACTGTTCAGTTCAGTTCAGTCGCTCAGTCATGTCCGACTCTCCGCGACCCCATGAATCACAGCACACCCAGGCCTCCCTGTCCATCACCAACTCCTGGAGTTCACTCAAACTCATGTCCACAGAGTCGGTGATGCCATCCAGCCATCTCATTCTCTGTCATCCCCTTCTCCTCCCTCCCCCAACCTTTCCCAGCATCAGAGTCTTTTCCAGTGAGTCAACTCGTCGCATGAGGTGGCCAAAGTATTGCAGCTTCAGCTTTAGCATCAGTCCTTCCAATGAACACCCAGGATCGATTTCCCTTAGAATGGACTGGTTGGATCTCCTTGCAGTCCAAGGGACTCTCAAGAGTCTTCTCCAACATCACAGTTCAAAAGCATCAATTCTTGGGCGATCAGCTTTCTTCACAGTCCAACTCTCACATGCATACATGACCACGGGAAAAACCATTGCCTTGACTAGACGGACCTTTGTTGGCAAAGTAATGTCTCTGCTTTTTAACATATTATCAAGGTTGGCATAACTTTCCTTCTAAGGAGTAAGCGTCTTTTAATTTCATGGCTGCAATCAGTATCTGCAGTGATTTTGGAGCCCCAAAAAATAGTCTGACACTGTTTCCACTGTTTTTCCATCTATTTCCCATGAAGTGATGGGACCAGATGCCATGATCTTTGTTTTCTGAATGTTGAGCTTCAAGCCAACCTTTTCACTCTCCTCTTTCACTTTCGTCAAGAAGCTTTTGAGTTCCTCTTCACTTTCTGCCATAAGGGTGGTGTCATCTGCATATCTGAGGTTATTGACATTTCTCCCAGCAATCTTGATTCCAGCTTGTGCTTCTTCCAGCCCAGCGTTCCTCATGATGTACTCTGCATATAAGTTAAATAAGCAAGGTGACAATATACAGCCTTGACGCACTCCTTTTCCTATTTGGAACCAGTCTGTTGTTACATGTCCAGTTCTGACTGTTGCTTCCTGACCTGCATACAGGTTTCTCAAGAGGCAGGTTAGGTGGTCTGGTATTCCCATCTCTTTCAGAATTTTCCACAGTTTATTGTGATCCACAAAGTCAAAGGCTTTGGCATAATCAATGAAGCAGAAATAGATGCTCTTCTGGAACTCTCTTGCTTTCTCCATGATCCAGCGGATGTTGGCAATTTGATCTCTGGTGCCTCTGCCTTTTCTAAAACCTGCTTGAACATCTGGGAGTTCACAGTTCACATATTGCTGAAGCCTGGCTTGGAGAATTTTGAGCATGACTTTACTAGCGTGTGAGATGAGGGCAATTGTGTAGAAGTTTGAGCATTCCTTGGCATTGCCTTTCTTTGGGATTGGAAAGAAGACTGACCATTTCCAGTCCTGTGGCCACTGCTGAGTTTTCCAAATTTTCTGTCATATTGAGTGCAGCACTTTCACAGCATCATCTTTCAAGATTTGAAATAGCTCAACTGGAATTCCATCACCACCACTAGCTTTGTTCGTAGTGATGCTTTCTAAGGCCCACTTGACTTCACATTCCAAGATGTCTGATCACGTTATCGTGACTATCTTGGTCGTGAAGATCTTTTTTGTACAGTTCTTCTGTGTATTCTTGCCACCTCTTCTTAATATCTTCTGCTTCTGTTAGGTCCATACCATTTTTGTCCTTTATCGAGCCCATCTTTGCATGAAATGTTCCCTTGGAATCTCTAATTTTCTTGAAGAGATCTCTTGTTTTTCCTATTCTGTTGTTTTCCTCTATTTCTTTGCATTGATCACTGAGAAAGGCTTTCTTATTTCTCCTTGCTATTCTTTGGAACTCTGCATTCAGATGCTTATATCTTTCCTTTACCCCTTTGCTTTTCGCTTCTCTTCTTTTCACAGCTATTTGTAAGGCCTCCTCAGACAGCCATTTTGCTTTTTTGCATTTCTTTTCCATGGGGATGGTCTTGGTCCCTGTCTCCTGTACAATGTCACGAACTTCCGTTCAGAGTTCATCAGGCACTCTTTCTATCAGATCTAGTCCCTTAAATCTATTCCTCACTTCCACTGTATAATCATAAGGGATTTGATTTAGGTCATATCTGAATGGTCTAGTGGTTTTCCCTACTTTCTTCAATTTCAGTCTGAATTTGGCAATAAGGAGTTCATGATCTGAGCCACAGTCAGCTCCTGGTCTTGTTTTTGCTAACTGTATAGAGCTTCTCCATCTTTGGCTGCAAAGAATATAATCAATCTGACTTCGGTGTTGACCATCTGGTGATTTTTTATTTTAAAAAATATTTATTTATTTGACTGTGCCAGGTTTTTAGTTGTGGGATTTTAACTTTTAGTTGCAGCATGTGGAATCTAGTTCCCTTAACAGGGATTGAACTTGGGCCCCCTCCATTGGGAGTGCAGAATCTTAGCCCTTGTACCACCAGGGAAGTCCCCTGAAGAGCCTACTTTAGAAAAGAAGGAATTTGAGCCTAGAAGAAAAGCTGAGATGAAAGAAATAAAGAGAGGAAGAAAATACATGTTTAATTTAGAAAGAACCCTCTAGAAGAATGGTTTTCAACCAGGGATAATTGTATTTCATGGGTACATTTGGCAATGTCTGGAGGTATTTTTGGTTGACACAATGGGGCAGAAGGTATTATAAACATCTACTGATGCTGAAGCTGAAACTCCAATATTTGGCCACCTGATGTGAAGAACTGACTCATTTGAAAAGACCCTGATGCTGGGAAAGATTGAAGGTGGGAGGAGAAGGGGAAGACAGAGGATGAGATGGTTGGATGGCATCACTGATTCAATGGACGTGAGTTTGAGCAAGCTTTGGGAGTTGGTGATTGACAGGGAACCCTGGCATGCCGCCCTCCATGGGGTCACATAGAGTCATACACGACTGAGCTACTGTACTGTACTGGATGGGTAGAGGCCAGGAATGCTGCTCATCATCTGCAATGTATGTGGCACGGTATGTTCATCATTAATTCTTAACACTGCCTCCTTCCTTTGCATTTCTCTTCTTACATGTTGTACCTTAACCTTGCAGGGGGCCCCCAACTTTATGGCATTTCCAGGACTGTCTTTGATAAAGTATGTCCTTCACACTTTTGATTTTCCTTTTTCTATGTTTCTTTGTGTTCTTTGACTCTTCCTAAATTGTATCTCATGCTGCATATAGGTCTTTTCTTGTTCACTTATACCAATTTCTCAGCCTTGGCACTATTGACATTTTGGGTTGAGTAATTCTTTGTTATGGGGGCTGTCTTTTGCATTGGAGCTGTTTAGCAGTATCTTGGTTTCTACCTGATGGATGCCAATTGTGACAACCAGAAATATCTCCAGACAATGCCAAATGTCTTCTTGATTCTAAAATTGCCCCTAGTCGAGAAAGTGAAAGTTGCTCAGTTGTGTCCAACTCTTTGCGATTGCATGGACTATACAGTCCATGGAATTCTCCAGGCCAAAATACTGGAGTGGGTAGCCTTTCCCTTCTCCAGGGGATCTTCCCAATCCAGGGGTAGAGCCCAGGTCTCCTGCGTTGCAGGTGGGTTCTTTACCAACTGAGCTATGAGGGAAGCCCCTAGTATAGAACCACTGCTGCTGCTGCTGCTGCTAAGTCACTTCAGTCATGTCCAACTCTGTGTGACCCCATAGACGGAAGCCCACCAGGCTCCCCTGTCCCTGGGATTCTCCAGGCAAGAACACTGGAGTGGGTTGCCATTTCCTTCTCCAATGTGTGAAAGTGAAAAGTGAAAGTGAAGTTGCTCAGTCGTGTCCGACCCTTAGTGACCCCATGGACTGCAGCCTACCAGGTTCTTCCATCCATGGGATTTTCTAGGCAAGAATACTGGAGTGGCTTGCCATTGCCTTCTCCGCTAGAACCACTGGTTTATACTAATTAAGTCCAGTGCAGTTCTCTGGACTTCTGCTTAATGGGAATAATATAATCTAATCATTGAGGGTGGGGTTCATGACTTATGATGAGTTTTACCCTATATTTAGGGCTTCCCTTGTGGATCAGCTGGTAAAGAATCAGCCTACAATGTAGAAGACCCAGGTTCGATCCCTGGATTGGGAAGATCCCCTGGAAAAGGGAAAGGCTATCCACTCCAGTATTCTGCCTGGAGAATTCCATGGACTGTATAGTCCATGGGGTCGCAAAGGGTCAGACACAACTGAGCGACTTTCACCTCACCCTATATTTAACATGAGCCTTTCCCAACCTGTGCCCTAACCAAAAACATGGAGGGACTCTCTTTGCAAAGAGGCAGGCTTTCCCCTTGAGAATACAGGTTAACACATTAGATATTTGACCATTAGCCCCCAGGATACAGTCTGAAATTGTGTTTAAGTCAGAGCTCCTCCATTTGTGTTCAAGACCAGTGGTAATTACCCTGCATCTACATACACAGGATGAGCAAGAACTTATCCCTTCTGTATTATGCCTTCCACCCCAGTCTCCTGTGTCTCACAACCTTCATATGCAGTCTTTTGGTAGAGCTGGGTGTTAGAAAATGATCCTAAATCCAAACATTTCTCATGGATTTTAAAGATGATCCTCACTTGTGAAAGGGAAGGAAGATGTGAAGTGACTATTCTCTGCTCCTGATCAATACTCATTTCCCAAGAGTCTGTCTTGTTACTGGGATGGAAGATGTTCACTTAACCTTTCCTAGAAATCTCATACCCACTCCAGTGTTCTTGCCTGGAGAATCCCAGGGATGGGGGAGCCTGGTGGGCTGCTGTCTATGGGGTTGCACAGAGTTGGACACGACTGAAGCAACTTAGCAGCAGCAGCAATCTCATATAGGGTGTACTAGTGCTTCTGTATGTGCAGACACTGAAGACTATGCTATGAATTTGCTCGAGGTATAGAGGACCTGAGGAGAGGTACCCACTTAACAGCACAAATTCAGTTTACTTCAACAAATTGTGACGAGATATATTCAGAGTTGATGCCAAAAGAAATAGGGGAAAATTAAGTTTCAGAGCTCGGGTGCCACAATAAGTGACCCGGCAACTTGAGCCACTGATGTGACCAGGAGATGAAAATAATCTGATCCAACTGGGAGACTGGTGTGCTACTTTTTAGAGATGCCCAGAGATGCTCATGGACTTGCCCCTGTTTGCATACTATGGGCCTAGCTAGTCTTAAAGCCAAAATTTCTGCTTCAGTGTTAGCTCAGCTGAATTCATGGCAGAGTAATGGAAAGGACAGCCACCCTCTTCAAAAACCAGGACAATATAAAGTAGACATAGTTTCTAAATCATGATATCTACAGTGGGCTTCTTATAGACAACACATAGTTGGAGCTTGTGCTTTTATCCATTCTTTTGATCTGTCTTTTAACTGATATGGTTAAACCATTCACATTTAAAGTGATTATTGATAGAGCTGGGTAAATATCTACCGCTTTGTAACTGCTTTCTATTCATTGCATTTGTTTGCTGTTTCTTCTTTCCTCTCTCGTTTTAATTGAACATTGTATATGATATTTAAAATGGAATGGACCATATATGTGAGACAGCAAAAGAGACACAGATGTAAAGAACAGACTTATAGACTCTGTGGGAGAAAGCGAGGGTGGGATGATTTGAGAGAATAGCATTGAACATGCATATTACCATATGTGAAATAGATTGCCAGTCCAGGTTCAATGCATGAGACAGGGTGCTCAGGGCTGGTGAACTGGGATGACCCTGAGGGATGGGGTGGGGAGGGAGGTAGGAGGGGCATTCAGGATGGGGAACATAGGTACACCCGGGGCAGATTCATGTGAATGTATGGCAAAAACCTTCACAATATTGTAAAGTAATTCAGTTCAGTTCAGTTCAGTCGCTCAGTCGTGTCCGACTCTGCGACCCCATGAATCACAGCACGCCAGGCCTCCCTGTCCATCACCAACTCCTGGAGTTCACTCAAACTCATGTCCACAGAGTCGGTGATGCCATCCAGCCATCTCATTCTCTGTCATCCCCTTCTCCTCCTGCCCCCAACCTTCCCAGCATCAGAGTCTTTTCCAGTGAGTCAACTCGTCGCATGAGGTGGACAAAGTATTGGAGTTTCAGCTTTAGCATCAGTCCTTCCAATGAACACCCAGGACTGATCTCCTTTAGAATGGACTGGTTGGGTCTCCTTGCAGTCCAAGGGACTCTCAAGAGTCTTCTCCAGCACCACAGTTTAAAAGCATCAGTTCTTCGGTGATCAGCTTTCTTCACAGTCCAACTCTCACATCCATACATGACCACGGGAAAAACCATAGCCTTGACTAGACGCACCTTGGTTGGCAAAGTAATGCCTCTGCTTTTTAATATTCTATCTAGGTTGGTCATAACTTTCCTTCCAAGGAGTAAGCGTCTTTTATTTCATGGCTGCAATCAGCATCTGCAGTGATTTTGGAGCCCCCAAAAGTAAAGTCTGACACTGTTTCCACTGTTTTCCCATCTATTTCCCATGAAGTGATGGGACCAGATGCCATGATCTTCGTTTTCTGAATGTTGAGCTTCAAGCCAACCTTTTTACTCTCCTCTTTCACTTTCATCAGAGGCTTTTGAGTTCCTCTTCACTTTCTGCCATAAGGGTGGTGTCATCTGCATATATGAGGTTATTGATATTTCTCCCAGCAATCTTGATTCCAGCTTATGCTTCTTCCAGCCCACCGTTCCTCATGATATACTCTGCATATAAGTTAAATAAGGAGGGTAACAATATACAACCTTGACGTACTCCTTTTCCTATTTGGAACTGGTCTGGTGTTCCATGTCCAGTTCTGACTGTTGCTTCCTGACCTGCATACAGGTTCCTCAAGAGGCAGGTCAGGTGGTCTGGTATTCCCATCTCATTCAGAATTTTCCACAGTTTATTGTGATCCACACAGTCAAAGGCTTTGGCATAGTCAATGAAGCAGAAATAGATGTTTTTCTGGAACTCTCTTGCTTTTTCCATGATCCAGCAGATGTTGGCAATTTGATCTCTGGTGCCTCTGCCTTTTCTAAAACCTGCTTGAACATCTGGGAGTTCACGGTTCACATATTGCTGAAGCCTGACTTGGAGAATTTTGAGCATGACTTTACTAGCGTGTGAGATGAATGCAATTGTGCGGTAGTTTGAGCATTCTTTGGCATTGCCTTTCTTTGGGATTGGAAAGAAGACTGACCTTTTCCAGTCCTGTGGCCATTTCTGAGTTTTCCAAATTTGCTGGCATATTGAGTGCAGCACTTTCACAGCATCATCGTTCAGGATTTGAAATAGCTCTACTGGAATTCCATCACCTCCACTAGCTTTGTTCGTAGTGATGCTTTCTAAGGCCCACTTGACTTCACACTCCAAGATGTCTGGCTCTAGGTCAGTGATCACATTATCATGACTATCTTCGTTGTGAAGATCTTTGTACAGTTCTTCTGTGTATTTTTGCCACCTCTTCTTAATATCTTCTGCTTCTGTTAGGTCCATACCATTTCTGTCCTTTATCGAGCCCATCTTTGCATGAAATGTTCCCTTGGAATCTCTAATTTTCTTGAAGAGATCTCTTGTTTTTCCTATTCTGTTGTTTTCCTCTATTTCTTTGCATTGATCACTGAGGAAGGCTTTCTTCTTTCTCCTTGGTATTCTTTGGAACTTTGCATTCAGATGCTGATATCTTTCCTTTTCTCCTTTGCTTTTCACTTCTCTTCTTTTCACCGCTATTTGTAAGGCCTCCTCAGACAGCCATTTTGCCTTTTTGCATTTCTTTTCCTTGGGGATGGTCTTGGTCCCTGTCTCCTGTACAATGTCACGAACCTCCGTCCAGAGTTCATCAGGCACTCTATCTATCAGATCTAGTCTCTTAATCTATTTCTCACTTCCACTGTATAATCATAAGGGATCTGATTTAGGTCATATCTGAATGGTCTAGTGGTTTTCCCTACTTTCTTCAATTTCAGTCTGAATTTGGCAATAAGGAGTTCATGATCTGAGCCAGTCAGCTCCTGGTCTTGTTTTTGCTAACTGTATAGAGCTTCTCCATCTTTGGCTGCAAAGAATATAATCAATCTGATTTCGGTGTTGACCATCTGGTGATGTCCATGTGTAGCGCCTTCTCTTGTGTTGTTGGAAGAGGGTGTTTGCTATGACCAGTGCGTTCTCTTGACAAAACTCTATTAGCCTTTGCCATGCTTCATTTTGTGCTCCAAGGCCAAATTTGCCTATTACTCCAGGTGTTTCCTGACTTCCTACTTTTGCATTCCAGTCCCCTATAATGAAAAGGACATCTTTTTTGGGTGTTAGTTCTAGAAGGTCTTGTAGGTCTTCATAGAACCGTTCATCTTTAGCTTCTTCAGCATTTCTGGTTGGGGCATAGGCCTGGATTACTGTAATATTGAATGGTTTGCCTTGGGAACGAACAGAAATCATTCTGTCGTTTTTAAGATTGCATCCAAGTACTGCATTTCGGACTCTTTTGTTGACCATGATGGCTACTCCATTTCTTCTAATGGATTCCTGCCCACAGTAGTAGATATAATGGTCATCTGAGTTAAATTCACCCATCCCAGTCCATTTTAGTTCACTGATTCCTAGAATGTCTATGTTCACTCTTGCCATTTCCTGTTTGATCACTTCCAATTTGCCTTGATTCATGGACCTAACATTCCAGGTTCCTATGCAATATTGCTGTTTACAGCATCGGACCTTACTTCTATCACCAGTCACATCTACAACTGGGTATTTGTTTTGCTTTGGCTCCATCCCTTCATTCCTTCTAGAGTTATTTCTCCACTGATCTCCAGTAGCATACTGGGCACCTACCGACCCGGGGAATTCCTCATTCAATATCCTATCATTTTGCCTTTTGATACTGTTCATGGGGTTCTCAAGGCAAGTATACTGAAGTGGTTTGCCATTCCCTTCTCCAGTGGACCACATTCGGCTGTGGTCCATGTGATCAGAACGACTAGTTTTCTGTGATTATGATTTCAGCGTGTCTGCCCTCTGATGCCCCCTCGCAATACCTACTGTCTTATTTGGGTTTCTCTTACCTTGGTCGTGGGATATCTCTTCACAGCTGCTCCAGCAAAGCGTAGCCGCTGCACCTTACCTTGGACGAGGGGTATCTCCTCAAGGCCGCCCCTCCTGACCTTGAAGGTGGAGTAGCTCCTTTGGGCCACGCTTCTTTGCGTGGTCGGTTGCACGGGAGCCGGCGTCTCTCGCATCTGTGCGGCGGGAGCCGGCGTCTAATAAATTAATTAAAACAAAACAAAACAAAAATGGAATGGGTACCTACTCCCTTATTTCTCTGTCCTTAAAATGTTTTCCTTTTGTCAAAACGTCCCTGAAGGGGTAATTCAACTTTAATTGTATGTGATGGAATGTTTCCTAGTAAAGTTTATATGGAAAGTAGTAGGTATCATGCTTAGCTTGCTAATGTTGGGAAGTTGTAATAAGTGAAACCACTTGTCCTGGCTTTCTGGAAGGTGATCTGTGGTTTTCTAGAATATTGGCACAGAAATGGTATGGACCTAACAGAAGCAGAAGATATTAAGAAGAGGTGGCAGGAATACACAGAAGAACTGTACAAAAAAGATCTTCACGACCAAGATAGTCACGATAACGTGATCAGACATCTTGGAATGTGAAGTCAAGTGGGCCTTAGAAAGCATCACTACGAACAAAGCTAGTGGAGGTGATGGAATTCCAGTTGAGCTATTTCAAGTCTTGAAAGATGATGCTGTGAAAGTGCTGCACTCAATATGCCAGCAGATTTGGAAAACTCAGCAGTGGCCACAGGACTGGAAAAGGGCAGTCTTCATTCCAATCCCAAAGAAAGGCAATGCCAAAGAATGCTCAAACTACCGGACAATTGCATTCATCTCACACACTAGTAAAGTCATGCTCAAAATTCTCCAAGCCAGGCTTCAGCAGTATGTAAACCGTGAACTCCCAGATGTTCAAGCAGGTTTTAGAAAAGGCAGAGGCACCAGAGATCAAATTGCCAACATCCGCTGGATCATGGAGAAAGCAAGAGAGTTTCAGAAAAACATCTATTTCTGCTTCATTGACTATGCCAAAGCCTTTGACTGTGTCGATCACAATAAACTGTGGAACATTCTGAAAGAGATGGGAATCCCAGACCACCTGACCTGCCTCTTGAGAAACCTGTATGCAGGTCAGGAAGCAACTGTTAGAACTGGACATGGAACAACAGACTGGTTCCAAATAGGAAAAGGTGTACGTCAAGGTTGTATATTGTCACCTTGCTTATTTAACTTATATGCAGAGTACATCATGAGGAACGCTGGGCTGGAAGAAGCACAAGCTGGAATCAAGATTGCTGGGAGAAATATCAATAACCTCAGATATGCAGATGACACTACCCTTATGGCAGAAAGTGAAGAGGAACTCAAAAGCCTCTTGAGGAAAGTGAAAGAGGAGAGTGAAAAGGTTGGCTTGAAGCTCAACATTCAGAAAACAAAGATCATGGCATCTGGTCCCATCACTTCATGGGAAATAGATGGAAAAACAGTGGAAACAGTGTCAGACTTTGTTTTTTTGGGCTCCAAAATCACTGCAGATGCTGATTGCAGCCATGAAATTAAAAGACGCTTGCTCCTTGGAAGGAAAGTTATGACCAACCTTGATAGTATATTAAAAAGCAGAGACATTACTTTGCCAACCAAGGTCCGTCTAGTCAAGGCAATGGTTTTTCCCGTGGTCATGTATGCATGTGAGAGTTGGACTGTGAAGAAAGCTGATCGCCGAAGAATCGATGCTTTTGAACTGTGATGTTGGAAAAGACTCTTGAGAGTCCCTTATACTGCAAGGAGATCCAACGAGTCCATTCTAAAGGAGATCAATCCTGGATGTTCATTGGAGGGACTGATGCTAAAGCTGAAACTGCAATACTTTGGCCACCTCATGCGACGAGTTGACTCACTGGAAAAGACTCTGATGCTGGGAAAGGTTGGGGGCGGGAGGAGAAGGGGACGACTGAGAATGAGATGGCTGGATGGCATCACCGACTCTGTGGACATGAGTTTGAGTGAACTCCAGGAGTTGGTGATGGACAGGGAGGCCTGGCGTGCTGTGATTCATGGGGTCATGGAGAGTCGGACACGACTGAGCGACTGAACTGAACTGAACTGAGAATATTGGCTGGGTAGAAGATGTCGCAGTAGAAAGGCAGGCATTTGCGTAGAGGTTGTTCACATGAGGAACTGGTGTTCCAAACAGTGGACAGTGCACGGAGACTGATCCCAGAGCAATTAGGGGTAGTGTGTCCTTATAGTCAAACTTGAGCACTGAGTGCATTATATATAGAGATGTTGTTATATGGGGTCGTTGGGTTCCCTGGGGCTATTACTTTGGTTTTCAACTTTTTTTTTGGCATTCCATGAGTTAATTGACATTTGTGAATGGACCTAGAATCTTAACCCATGTATATGCCACTTCTCTGAGAAAAACTGAGGTTAGTTGGGGACTGCCCGCATTTTAGAACTAAGAGGATGGTTGGGAATGTTTATTTGACAAGAGAACGGGCTGAGAGAAATAAATCACTGAGCTTTCTTCAAGTTTCCTAATTTCCTCTTGTTCTCTTAAATTTGGCTGTATCGTTCTTTTCAGAATTCAAGACCATGTACTGTCATTTAACTTCTGATTCTAGCACAATCCCGTTAATCCCTTCTCCAGGTGTAGTGGTTATTTAGTTTTAGAAGATTGAAAGCATCGGTGAATCAGGGAATGATTAATGGTACATGAGGACAAAGTCAATTAAATGACGCAGCTATGAAGTTTCTGGAGGATTTCTGATATATGAAACTGAAAAACCTGATTTAAAACTGTATTAAATCTGATTTGCAAAGGATGATATATTTTAGAATCCAAAGGCATTAAAATGCTCCAATAAACTTATCCATTCATCCAGTCATCTAGATTCTTGCTACCTGATGTATGGTCCTCTAGAGATAAGAAGGCTTGAACTGGGATTAAGCAATATAATCCAAAAGGGGCACGTCTGAAGGATAGTTTGGAGGTAGCTTCAGCACATCTTGGTGATTAATAGATGTGGTATGTGAGTGAGTGGATATTGTATGTGCGTCCAGATAAGTTGAACTATATTACTGAAACTTTATTGTTTAGGCCAGTTCTCTCAAACGTTAATGTGAATACAGATCACTTGGAGATGTTAAATGGAAGATTCTCATTCAGTAGGTAGGGGTTGAGGGTGACATCCTGCTTTTCTGACAAGCTCCTGTATGACTGTTGTGGAGCTTGTAAGTTAGTGTGAGATGCAGATAACAAAATCACACCCCAAAATGTACAGTATACTATAGTGATGAACAGGCAGGTGCTCTGAAGGAAAGGGATCTTTTTTAAAGATCCTTGGAAATCTTGTTTTTATCAAAACATGCCTCTGAGTACCCAGAAAAGCACTCCATAAAGACATTTGCTTTACCACCAGTTGTAAGTGGGAGGTCTGCTTATACCATGTTTTGGGCAAATGATTGACCAGTGTGGTATGTGTTCTAACTTTTTTGTATACATGGTTTAAATACCAAAAAACCCCAACAACCACAGTACTGCCTGAGGAGGGGAATTAGTTAGCTTGGTTTGGGTTTCCTGGGAAATAGGTTCTGAGCCAGAGATGGGCATGTAAGAAGTTTATTGGGGAGAACCCCTGGGATCAATGTGTATGAGTGTATTTGTGGATGTGGGCAGTGAGGATGGAAGTGGGAATGAATGGAGCAGGGCTGGGTTGAGAGGGGATTTGGACTGTGATGATATACACAGGCTTCAGTGCATCATACATGGTGATCTGGAGCTGGCCGGCCTTCAACACTATCCCACAATGGGGCTTTTGTACCTCTCATCATTGCCTGGAGGCAACCTGCTACAGGAAATGGGTGTGACCTTGAGAAATTCTCTTGGAGGGTAAGGCCCCAAAGAGAGCAACTCAGCTGAACGCGATCAGCACCAATACTTACAGCAGCTGGGGGAGTGTTAGGGCTCACTACAGCCTCTGCCACATCAGCTGATTGAAATGAAGGGATTAAGAAGTTATAAAGGGGGAAGGCAAGTTGGCTGCATAGTGGATTTCTCAAGCCACGGTTATGGTAAGTCGGCTGGGGTGGGAGGCAATGACTGTGCCACTTGTTTAACTGAGTCCTGAGTTGAAGTAGGTTAGGGTTTTTGAGATGTGGTTCATCAGAGTTCATCCAGTGGGTTTTGGACAGCAACTGACTTGTAAATTATTTTGAAAGTCGGGAACGCATAGAGGATTTACGCTTTGAATTATGTGGGGGGGCAGGTGGTGATGCATGGGGCAGATTTTCTGAGCACCCAGATTCAGGCTCACCTTGTAATATTCCCCTCCAACAAAGGGGGACCCTTCTGACAACTGTGTGCCTGGTTAGGAGGGTAGGAGTTTGGAAGTTTTCTATGGCGGTTTCTTTTCAGCAAAATAAGAATACATCTGGTTTATGACCGTAACTGGAGAATGGGCGAGTTCCCTTCGCTTTTCTCATCTGAGGTGGTGCCCATTTATTCAACAGCTGTTCCCTGAGTGGCTAGTACTGAGTGGGTCAAGCATTGCATTAGGACACAGGGCTCCTTTCTTTTTGGAATGACGGTGGAGCAAGCTAGTGAATTAAACAGATATTAAATAATCACTAATAAGAAAATCTGATTAGCTCAGTGAAGGGGAAAAAAACACAATTAGGGATTCCGCGTGGGCAACGCTCACTGACCAGGGTACGTGGCCTGGGCTCCCAGGCGGACAGGGCGGGACGAGCTGCGGGCTCCACGGAGGCGGTGTCTGCGGCTGCCAGGAGGAGCAGGTGCTGAGGCTCTCGGAGCCGGGGAGCCAGACAGGCACAGGCCTGTGCAGGTAGCGCGGAAGCGGAGCTGGGCCCCATGGGCCCGCGCGCTCTCCTGGACCGCGCTGTGAGATCCAGGCTCCAACAGTGGGCTCAGCACCAATTCGCCGGAGCAAACAAAACCAAAACACAATCAGAGGGAATATCAAGTGGGGTTTATTTAGTTTTGAAAATAGGTAATGATTGTGGCTCAGATCATGAACTCCTTATTGACAAATTCAGACTTAAATTGAAGAAAGTAGGGTAAACCACTAGACCATTCAGATATGACCTAAATCAAATCCCTTATGATTATACAGTGGAAGTGAGAAATAGATTTAAGGGACTAGATCTGATAGAAAGAGTGCCTGATGAACTCTGGACGGAGGTTCGTGACATTGTACAGGAGACAGGGACCAAGACCATCCCTATGGAAAAGAAATGCAAAAAAGCAAAATGGCTGTCTGAGGAGGCCTTACAAATAGCTGTGAAAAGAAGAGAGGCGAAAAGCAAGGGAAACAAGGAAAGATATCAGCATCTGAATGCAGAGTTCCAAAGAATAACAAGGAGAGATAAGAAAGCCTTCCTCAGTGATCAATGCAAAGAAATAGAGGAAAACAACAGAATAGGAAAAACAAGAGATCTCAAGAAAATTAGAGATTCCAAGGGAACATAAAAGCAGAGACATTACTCTGCCAACCAAGGTCCATCTAGTCAAGGCTATGGTTTTTCCTGTGGTCATGTATTGATGTGAGAGTTGGACTGTGAAGAAAGCTGATCGCCGAAGAATTGATGCTTTTGAACTGTGGTGCTGGAGAAGACTCTTGAGAGTCCCTTGTACTGCAAGGAGATCCAACCAGTCCATTCTAAGGGAGATCGATCCTGGGTGTTCATTGGAAGGACTGATGCTAAAGCTGAAACTGCAATCCTTTGGCCACCTCATGCGGCGAGTTGACTCACTGGACAAGACTCTGATGCTGGGAAAGGTTGGGGGCGGGAGGAGAAGGGGACGACCGAGAATGAGATGGCTGGATGGCATCACCGACTCTGTGGACATGAGTTTGAGTGAACTCCGGGAGTTGGTGATGGACAGGGAGGCCTGGCGTGCTGTGATTCATGGGGTCACAAAGAGTCGCACATGACTGAGCGACTGAACTGAAAGACTCAGAGTGACAGTAGATTGAGAGATCTCAAGGATGTATTGGAGCTGGTGAAGTTATAGTGAGAATGTGGGCAGCCAGGAAACTGAAGACCTGGCTTCCCTTCCCAGCTCAGTCACGTAGCATGGTACCCTCACCCGAAGGACTTAACTTCTTTGAGCTTTGATTGCTTCATCTGTAAAATGATACTGCTATGAGACTCAAATGAGATCAGATAGACGAAAAGTTTGTTAATCCTAAAATGTGAGGATTTTAGGAAAGTGGCTATTTCTATTAACTACTCTGGCCCACTGATTCCTTCCTTCTTTCTTTCCTTACCTGGCTCCTCGGATTTCCTGGTTTGGGCTTAGATGATGTGTTCAGTGAGTTGTAAAGTGCTATTCAACTGCCTTGTCTTATCTTGTGGCTTTCAACTTGTTTTTTCAGTGTGTGTGTTTTTTACCATTACCTAAGTAACAAAACATTTTCATATTGTGATCTACTACCTCTACTACTTTTTCTTCTTCCTTTTCTCTCACATCTGACAAAAATGTTTCAGGATATAAAGCTTATCCTCATGTGTTATGTACGCTGATAATGCATTCTTTTCCCCCCTGAAGTGGATAGGGATCCATTAAATTGATGCCATTGTCTACTAATGATTGCAACTTATAATTTGAATGGCATTGTTCTATATAAAATAGTAGTACCTCAGATCCTCTGAAACCATAGTAAGGTGACAGAGGTAATTTTTTTTGATGGTGTGTGTGAGGTCTGTTTTACAAGGGTTTTTGGACTGAGGTTGACTACTGGTGACTGAAACCTTGAGAAAGGGGGACTGCTGTAGTGTTAACTGTAGTCACCTTGCTGTACCTCCCCAGGATTTATTTTTTGTAACTGGAAGTTGGTATCTTTTGACCATTGTTATCCATTTGACCCACCCTCTGCCTCTGGCAACTACCAATCTGTTCTGTTTCTATAAATTCATTTTAATTCATTAAAAAATTTCTGCAGGTAGGTGAGCTCATATAGTATATTTTATCTCATTTAATAATTCCCTCAAGGTTCATCCATGTTGCAAATGAGAGGATCCTTCTTTCTAATGACTGAATAATATTCCATTTTACATGCATACCATATCTTTATCCATTCATCCTATTGATGGACGCTTACGTTGTTTCCGTATCTTGGCTGTTGTGAATAATGCTGCAATGAACATGGGAGTACAGATATCTTTTGGAAGTAGTCTTTCTATTTTCCTTGGGCAAATACCTGTAAGTAGAATAGCTGGATTGTTCGAATAGCTAGAATAGCTTGATTATTTAATTTATAAACTTTTGAGGACTCTCCATACTGTTCTCTGTAGTGGCTGCACCAACTTATATTCTGATTAGTGTGTAAGGGTTCTCTTTTTTTTCCCACATCCTCACTAATACTTGTTACTGCTTATCTTTTTGGTGATGCCTCACACATGTTAGAATGTCTATCTCACTGTGGTTTTGATTTGCATTTCCTTGACTAGTAATGTTGACCACCTTCTCATGAACCTGTTGACCATTTGCATGTTGTCCTTGGGAAAATGTCTATTCAGTTCCTCTGCCTACCTTTTTAATCATATTTTTTTTTCTTTTGAGTTGTAGGAGTTATTTTAATATTTGAAAAGTAATCCCTTCCAGGATATATCATTTGCAAATATTTTCTCCCATTCAGAAGCTTTCCTTTTTATGTAATTGATGGTTTCTTTTGCTGTGCAGTAAAGGAGGTTCGTGACATTGTACAGGAGACAGGGACCAAGACCATCCCCATGGAAAAGAAATGCAAAAAAGCAAAATGGCTGTCTGAGGAGGCCTTACAAATAGCTGTGAAAAGAAGAGAAGTGAAAAGCAAAGGAGAAAAGGAAAGATATAAGCATCTGAATGCAGAGTTCCAAAGAATAGTAAGGAGAGATAAGAAAGCATTCCTCAGCATTCAATGCAAAGAAATAGAGGAAAACAACAGAATAGGAAAAACAAGAGATCTTTTCAGAAAATTAGAGATATCAAGGGAACATTTCATGCAAAGATGGGCTCGATAAAGGACAGAAATGGTATGGACCTAACAGAAGCAGAAGATATTAAGAAGAGGTGGCAAGAATACACAGAAGAACTGTACAAAAAAGATCTTCACGGCCAAGATAATCAAGATGGCGTGATCACTCACCTGGAGCCAGACATCTTGGAATGTGAAGTCAAGTGGGCCTTAGAGCGCATCACTACGAACAAAGCTAGTGGAGGTGATGGAATTCCAATTGAGCTATTTAAAATCCTGAAAGATGATGCTGTGAAAGTGCTGCACTCAATATGCCAGCAAATTTGGAAAACTCAACGGTGGCCACAGGACTGGAAAAGGTCAGTCTTCATTCCAATCCCAAAGAAAGGCAATGCCAAAGAATGTTCAAACTACCGCACAATTGCACTCATCTCACACGCTAGTAAAGTCATGCTCAAAATTCTCCAAGCCAGGCTTCAGCAATATGTGAACCGTGAACTTCCATATGTTCAAGCAGGTTTTAGAAAAAGCAGAGGCACCAGAGATCAAATTGCCAACATCTGCTGGATCATGGAGAAAGCAAGAGATTCCGAAAAAACATCTATTTCTGCTTCATTGACTATGCCAAAGCCTTTGACTGTGTGGATCACAATAAACTGTGGAAAATTCTGAAAGAGATGGGAATACCAGACCACGTGACCTGCCTCTTGAGAAACCTGTATTCAGGTCAGGAAGCAACAGTTAGAACTGGACATGGAACTACAGACTGGTTCCAAATAGGAAAAGGAGTACGTCAAGGTTGTATATTGTCACCCTGCTTATTTAACTTCTATGCAGAGTACATTATGAGGAACGCTGGGCTGGAAGAAGCGCAAGCTGGAATCAAGATTGCTGGGAGAAATATCAATAACCTCAGATATGCAGATGACACCACCCTTATAGAACAAAGTGAAGAGGAACTAAAGAGCCTCTCGATGAAAGTGAAAGAGGAGAGTGAAAAGGTTGGCTTGAAGCTCAACATTCAGAAAACAAAGATCATGGCATCTGGTCCCATCACTTCATGGGAAATAGATGGGGAAACAGTGGAAACAGTGTCAGACTTTATTTTTTTGGGCTCCAAAATCACTGCAGATGCTGATTGCAGCCAGGAAATTAAAAGACGCTTACTCCTTGGAAGGAAAGTTATGACCAACCTAGGCAGCATATTAAAAAGCAGAGACATTACTTTGCCAACCAAGTTCCGTCTAGTCAAGGCTATGGTTTTTCCCGTGGTCATGTATGGATGTGAGAGTTGGACTGTGAAGAAAGCTGATCGCCGAAGAATTGATGCTTTTGAACTGTGGTGCTGGAGAAGACTCTTGAGAGTCCCTTGGACTGCAAGGAGATCCAACCAGTCCATTCTAAAGGAGATCAGTCCTGGGTGTTCATTGGAAGGACTGATGCTAAAGCTGAAACTCCAATACTTTGACCACCTCATGCGAAGAGTTGACTCACTGGAAAAGACTCTGATGCTGGGAAGGATTGGGGGCGGGAGGAGACGGGGATGACAGAGAATGAGATGGCTGGATGGCATCATTGACTCTATGGACATGAGTTTGAGTGAACTCTGGCATTTGGTGATGGTCAGGGAGGCCTGGTGTGCTGTGATTCATGGGGTCGCAAAGAATTGGACACGATTGAGTGACTGAACTGAACTGAACGTTATAATTGTAATTTTTTTTTCATTGTAATCTCTCTTTTTTTTTTTTGCTTCTTATGTCAGATCCAAAAAAGTCATCCGTAAGACCAATGTCAGGGAGTCCCTCTCTGTTCAAGAATTTTATGGCTTGTATTATTATCCTTGAATTTTAATATAGTATAGGCTGCTACAGAAAGTGCTTTTGTGTTATTTTCCTCATTTAATTTTAGGGCCAAGATTTCAGTATTTTGTGTCCTAAACTAACATTTTGCAGCCTTCCTATATAAAAAGTATAGTGAAGATTCAGGATGAAACTAGAGTTGTCATTTTAATTTGTGTAGAATACATATTATTATTTTATAATGTGATTTAATGATGGAATGAACAATGACCAGAAAGCCCAAGACTTAACAAGAGACAGGAGAATGAGAAATTAAATGATGACTCTTCTCCCTTCCTCCACCTTCAATAGTTGAGCTTAAAAAAAATAATCTGCCTCATATCTTGAGGAAAAATTTGCTATATAGATTCAGTTGTACTAAGAAGTACTTTTATTGTTTGGCTGAAACCCAAGAAGAGCCAGAAAAATCTTAAGTTTTCAATATGCTCTAATCACTTATTTGCTATGCATCTTTTAAAATAGAGCAGGGATAAGATTGCCTACATCATGTTTTTGTAAGAATTCAGAGTGAATCAACTTAAAGTCCTTAGAAGAGGGCTGCACATAATTACTACTGTTTTCATGATCATAAATCCAGTTATAGACGTCTTTAATTCTTCCAAAATGTACTGAACACTGCCTGTGCTTGCCATTGTGGAAAATGGTGTGGATGTAAAAATGAAATGCAGGGTCCTTGTCTCTTTGGAGCTTCCAGCAGAGAAAATAATTTCACACGTGGTTATAATTCACTAGAATACACTCGTCTCATCACTTTCTTCTTCACACCCCTTATTTGGTCTCTGTCTGCCCTTTGTAATAGTGGATCCTGTCCCATTGGCCTCTTCAGGGACTTTATCAGCTTCTTTCTAACTAGTGTCTACATTCACTCAAGTCCTAAGTCCTATAAACTAAGACAAATCCCAATTCTCTATAACAAAAGTGAACAAACCAAAAATACCAACAAAACAAGCAAGACCCAACTCCTAACTCTAGAGTGCCCTCTAGCTACTACCCCTTCTCCTCCAAACTCCAAAGACAAGCCTGCATTCATTGTCTTCTCTTTTCACCCCTTTTTCCCCTTTACTCTTCATCTGGCATCTCCACCCACCCTTGCATGGGATATATCAATCATCAGTGACCTCCTAATTGCCAAACCTAGTAAATATTTTCCCATCCTAATCCTACTCCCTTTCAGTGGGGATTGTTCAGCTCTTGGGAGATCTCCATGGAGCCCTTCTAGCCTTGGGTTCTATTCTATGTCTGTTCTTCTCCTTTACTAGACCTTCTCTATATCCCTTAAATATCAATGTATTTAACTGATATTTAATAAATTTAATAAATATAATTTATTTAATAAATAACACAGTCTGCCCTTTTACTCCATCTGCCGTTCCTGGTTTGTAGCCTGGTTTGTTGATCTGTATTCTGTATTGTAGGCTCAAACCTCCCACGTGACTTTTTCTAACTTTTTTAGAAGTGTTCATATAGATGTCTCACAGGTACTCCAACTTGTCTTAGCCACAATCCCCCCCTTTTTATCCCAAATTCACCTTTTCCTTCTGTATTTTCTGTCTTGCTGAATGTACCCAGTTGTCCAAGTCAAAACCCTAGAATAATCCTAGACTTTTCTCTTCGGCTCCTCACATCCCTGCAGTAAGCCATGTTGAATGTGTCCCTGTTCACTCTCCGTATCTTGATTCAAATCTTGTCACTTGTGTCTGGATACTTCCCTCGAGCATCTCCAGACTCTTTTCTTGATACTATCAATGATAATATTCTTTTTGCTCTATTTTACTTCTTATCCTACTACTTTGATCAATCAATATCTATTCTCTTTCTCAAGGACTACAGCTTTGAATATAAGTGCATGCTCAGTTGCTTCAGTGGTGTTCGATTCTTTGTGCCCACTGTGGACCATAGCCCTCAAGACTCCTATGTCCATGGGATTATCCAGGCAAGAATACTGGAGTGGGTTGCCGTTTCCTACTCCAGTGGAACTTCCCAACCCAGGGATTGAACCCATGTCTTGTGTGTCTCCTGCATTGGCAGGTGGGTTCTTTACCACTAGTGCAACCTTTAATATAAAGGAAAATATCAGCACTCAAAACTCCCCTTAAAAAGGAAAGGCCAGAAAGTATTGGGAACATTACATCATACCGGAAAATGTCCTGACTGAGAGAGACCCTTTGGATCAGAGGTTGGCCATGAATGGCCTTGCAGCAAGCTCTTCCACCTTTAGCTTGGACTTAATCTGCTTGGAAGTGCTCTGACCCAGAATGCTCTTCATGGAGAGACTCTGACCCCAGAGTCACCTGCCCTCTGTCCTGGCTCATTTGGGAAGCGAGTAGGGCTGACATTGAACTGTACTTGGATATGAGTTGTTAGCACAGATGGTGGCCTCAGTGTGTGATGCTTGCCACGTGACTGGTGTTGGGGAGCAGATGGACGCCTTCTTTCTGCACCAGCTGACACATGAATCCTCCTCAAAGGCACAGAGTACAAGTGGAGTGAGGCGGTCTGGAGCAGGTAAGGCAAGGAGTCAGGTGACAGCATTCTGTCCTCTCTGGCAAGAGCTGTTGGCTGTGTGTCCTTAGGGACAGGTCTGGAACTTGGTTTCCCACAGGAGATGTGTTACTCTCCCCAATTTTGATTTAATAATGATAGCTGCCACTTACATGCCTCTAAACAGTTCACAATGTTTTAACCTTCATTATCTCACTTGATGTTCACGCTGACCCTGTAAAGCAGTGTATTGGTTTCCTGGGATTACTGCAACAAGTAGTCACAAACTTAAGTGGCATAAAACAACAGACATTTATTCTCCCTCCATTCTGGAGGCCAGAAGTTTGAAATCAAGATGGCAGCAGGACTGTCTTCCCTCTGAAAGCTCTAGGGAACAATCTTTACCTTCCTCTTCCAGTTGGTGTGTATGTGTGTGTGTCTTGCTCCTTTCTGTCTTGTAAGGACTGTCACTGGATTCAGGGCCTGTTTTACTCCAGGATGATATCATCTCAAGATCCTTGCCTTAATTACATTGGTTAAGACCCTTATTCCAAATAAGTTCAAATTCTGAGGTCCTCAGTTCAGTTCAGTCGCTCAGTCGTGTCCAACTCTCTGCGACCCCATGAATCACA
Source organism: Moschus berezovskii (assembly GCF_049115385.1). Lineage (NCBI taxonomy): Eukaryota > Metazoa > Chordata > Mammalia > Artiodactyla > Moschidae > Moschus > Moschus berezovskii. The sequence goes on from NC_142465.1 coordinate 69,289,915, forward strand.
GCACACCAGGCCTCCCTGTCCATCACCAACTCCCGGAGTTCACTCAAACTCATGTCCACAGAGTCAGTGATGCCATCCAGCCATCTCATTCTCTGTCGTCCCCTTCTCCTCCCACCCCCAACCTTTCCCAGCATCAGAGGTCCTAGGTGGGTATATATTTTAGAGAGTGCTGCTCAACCCACTATGGAGAAGTATTAGTAAACTCATTTGAGGCTGTAGAGAATGTGTTTTGCACAGATACATTGGAGCTTGGACTCAAACTCAAGTCTTTGGACATCAAATGTCATATCTTCCTACTCGGTCATGTATGTGGTATCACTATGTGGTATCTTTGTGTGGTGGGAGCATCACTTTCCTTCCCATGTGTTAAGCACCACTACAGCCTTGGGAAATGCATGCATCCTTGTTAAATCAAGAACAGACCTAACTGGAGCTTTCTTACTATGGCTGAGACTGGAATTAGGGGAGAATGAGTTAATGGATTCTTGGCTCAGTCATTTCTCCCTGCTTTTTCCATCTCTTTCCTACATTTTCAGAAGGGGCTGGGCAAAGCATAGCTGCTACAGTTGTGTGGTCAGTGTGGCTGAGCTGACTTGGCCAGGAGACCCCTCCAACATGCTGTTTCTTTCCTTCCCTGAACAAGAGGCACCTGTACTCCACACCTGAAGCTTTTAGAGACAAAAAGGGAAGGAGAAAGGAGAGAAGCATAGGAAGAGAAGCAGGAATGGCCTACTTAAACTTACTCTAGAAGTTCTCTGCAAGAAAGATCCCTAGGGCCTTTATCAAGACCTTTTGGCCACTTAAAGCTAAGGCCACCTTTGCCATATGCTGCGTCCTCCTCTTCTTTTCCTTTCCATCTGCTATCTATATTTTCTCCTCACTCTACCCAAAACTTCAGTTTCTGCAGCACAGGGGTCTTCAGTGGTGTGGGAAGAAAGGTATCTGTCCAGAGGGTTTGTGTGACTTTCGGTCCCAGGCCCACATCCTGTCCTTGGGTCAATTCCTGTAGGTCCTTAGCATCAGGGTCCCGAGGACCACCTCCAGGTTCACTGATTCCCTGGGAGAATTTGAAGGAGTCAGCACATAGTCATAATCATAGCCAAGATATATTTTGATGAAAGGGTACAAAACAATACCAGCAAACAGAAAAGTTAGGTGGGACAAAGTGAAAGTGAAGCTCAGTTGTGTCCGACTCTTTACAACCCCATGGACTATACAGTCCATGGAATTCTCCAGGCCAGAATACTGGACTGGGTAGCCTTTCCCTTCTCCAGGGGATCTTCCCAACCCAGGGATTGAACCCAGGTCTCCTGCATTGCCAGCAGATTCTTTACCAGCTGAGCCATAAGGGAAGCCCAAGAATACTGGAGTGGGTAGTCTACCCTTCTTCAGGGGGTCTTCCCAACCCAGGAATTGAGTCGGGGTCTCCTGCATTGCAGGCGGATTCTTTATCCATTGAGCTATGAGACGAAGTCCAGAGGAAACCAAGCTCAAGTTTCCAAGGGTTTTTTCCCAGTGGAGTTGCACAGGATATAGTTAATTCCTCCAACACCAAATTGTGACAACATGCATCAAGTGTTGTCTACCAGGGAAGCTCATTAAAGACTTGGTGCCTAGGGGGTTTTTGGTCACTTGAGTACCCTCTGCCTCGCATGTATCAAAATCCCAGACTCCCAGAGGGAAAGCAGGTGTTCATCATAACCCATATTGCTTAAACAAACCCAGGCACCATGAGCCATTCTATTGGAGAATGGATAGAACTGTCCTGAAGTCCAGGTTCTCAGATGCCAGCCAAGGGCCAACAAGCATTTCTAAAGAAATGGTCTCAGGCCTGCAACGTTAATTCTTTTATGCACAATCCAAGTCATCTCCTCCAGGTTCTAAATTTTCAGCTGCTGACAGTTTCTCCTCTCTGTCTCTAATGTGGACCCTTTTTCTCAGCATCCCGGGCTTCCTTTCCAGTGCTCACAGTGGAAGAAGGTTCCCCTATTCCTCCTCGTTCTGCCTTCACTAAGCACATAGAGGCATCATCATTAATCATTGGGGGAAAAAGGGTATAACAAAAGCAATAGAAACCTTATACAGTTCACTTAATCATGAGCAGTTCCCATTTCTTACTTACCGGGAGTCATTTTATAAGGTGCCGGAGGCGGTCCAGGTGATTCTAGGTGCTGGAATGTTCAGGGCCCCATATATAACCCACCAGATTTCAGGATTGGTTGATAGGTAGGTACAGGTCCTTGGCATGTAGAGATTAAACTGCATGGTTGATGCAGTTTCCATGAGGGCAGAGTGTCCTTAGCTCTTTTTACTGCTGAGTCACTCGTTTTCTGACCAGAGTGGTTTGGAGAATGTGGCTTAAGTTGGATATTGCTCCCCTTTGTACTTTCTACCCAGGTCTTGGGACAGCCCAACTCAGGCAAAATTCAGGCTACTATTGCCTCATGCTGGCCCAGGTGTTGAGGGAAAATAGGAGGCCAGGATCTCTAGTGCTGTCGACCTTCAGCCAGATTACCTTTTCCCCACTCAAAACCGTGGCTTCTTTGGAAAGGAACAATATATCAGAAATGTCAGTTATTTTAGAAAGTCCTCTATATGGAAACCTAGAGACATGAAGCCTGGGAGGATGTGTTCATCTGTACCAGGTGAGAATGTGGCTGGGAAAATTCAGCTCTCTGGGGAGTTCTCACGTACTTCTAACTTGCTCCATGTCTCTCTCTGGTTGAGATCTTAGGTCAAAATTCTTGTATTGATCTCCTGAACACCCACTCTGTGCCATGGCTGATGCAGTTTCCATGAGGGCAGAGAGTTCCTACTATGTTTACTGCTGAGTCCCCAGCATGAAAGCCTAGAACATGGTAAATGTCCAATGAATCCATTGTCAAATGAATCTGTTCCATCTAATCTCCAGAAACAACTTTTTTTGAAGAGTAGAAATCTATATTTCTCATCTTTAAGACAAACACAGTGTTAGTGAGATGAAATAACTTGTTAATACGTATACCATAGTATAGCCATGCCCAATCTTTTTGGCACCAGAGACCAATTTTATGGAAGACAACTCTTCCACAGACTAGGGGTGAGGGGATGATTTCAAGATGACTCAAGCGCATTATATTTATTGTGCACTTTATTTCTAATCTAATGCTGCTGCTGATATGGTAAAAGGTACCAACCCTTGACTTGGAGGTTGGGGATCCCTGCCATAGTAAGTGGATGAGCAGGGATTGGATCCAGCTTCACCCGGGTACAGAGAGGAAGTTCTGAACCATGCACGTCATAGGCCCTCAATGTGTTTGTTGCACTGAACTGCTTTGTTTGGTTTATTACAGCTTTGAGTTGTAAATGCTATACTTGGATGTTTTGATGTTTTTACTAGTGTGTTTCTATAACTTAAAGTGCTACAACTTCCCCAGATTTTCAGATTTCCCCATAGTTTGACCCCTGAGTCAGAAAGATCTGGAGAAGGGCATGGCAGCCTACTCCAATATTCTTGCCTGGAGAATCCCATGGACAGAGGAGCCTGGCAGATGATAGTCCATCGGGTCACAGAGAGTTGAACACGACTGAGCGACTTTCACTTTCATAGTGAGTTCACATCATACTTGGACATTTCAGGGAGATAGGGAGTAGCATTAAATTTGGTAGAATAATTCTGTTTTTATAAAATTTCTAAGAGACTTTGATTCCCTTAAATCTACATAATTAACAGCTATTAAAATTGTCATGTCATGAATCTCTATGCCTGTGATAGCATCTTATGTGTGAAAAGCCATCTGTTTAGGTAGCTATTTACGAAGTGACAAATAGCTTCTCTGTTGAAATCAGGAAACAACTAAAATTCAAAGACAAAAAACCTATCCACACAGTCATTTTTAAACCTATTACGAAATATGCCTGCTTTCTCACAGAAAGACTTTTGAAATCAATTTTCTTGGGTGGCATTCACTTAATTACAAAATTAGGCAGCCTTATCAATCTCACTTTTCTCATCAAGAGTGCAAGGATATCTTGAGAGGTAAGCATTTGTGATTTTAATACAAAGGAAAGAAGCAAGTGATCTAGCTGGCTCCTGAAATTGATCTGACCTCTTTATAAATAATGTAGAGAAATTAATAGGATATTCATGAAGATAATAAAAATGTAACTGTTACTTTGGTGTTTTAATCTAACAATGAGAGTGTATAGTGTGGTCAGCTCACTGGGTGGAAAAGGATACCCAGGGGTTCTATTGGTACCTCATCCCTTACCAGCTGTTGGCCATGGGCAACTCCCTTAGCATCTTGGAACCTAGTTTCCTGATTTGTGATGTGAGGTTGTTAGAAATTTGCGTAGAGAGTTGTGAAGGTGCTTAAATGAATATGGGAAACCTTGATCTGAACTGTAAAGGGGTGTATCAACACAAATATAAAGAATCCTTATTATAGACTGGAAGGTCATCTGATAGGTTACTCCTGAAATTTTGTCTTTTTGGACACAATTAAGTACAGATACATCCTAGAATGATACTTTGACTCCCATGTCTAATATGACCTCTTAGCGTCCTTCTGTCAGCCGCAAATTGGCACTTGCCGTAGGTGTGTCCTATCTGCATGTGAAAGGATTAAGTCATGTGCTGCTACAGCTGGTAACCTCCCGCACCCCCGAAGGACTTCAGGATGGAGAGCAGAAATGAGGCACTCTGTGCTGTGGGAAAACTGGCGGGACAGATCTTCAGATAGTCAGATATTCTAAGGAGCTGATTTTATGAGCCCAATTCTTACATCTCCTCATCTCTAGAAAAACACTAAAATCCTTCATGGTGACAACTGTTTCTTGTGACTAGCAGAAGCTTCACGAGACCAGCAGAAACTTACTAAAAGAGTATGTGCCTGATTGCCAATTCAGTATCCTGTCCTTTCCCTGTACGTCTTTGGAGCAGTTTCTCAGAGCTGAGGTGCTGTCTGCCAGGCTGCAGTCCTCATATTGCCCCAAATAAAACTTGCAACTCTCACGTTGTGCTTTCTATAGTGATAGGCACCATTAAGTTGCTTGAACTTAAATATGTTGCCAGGGGAAAGAAAATGCACATGCATTTTGAGAGTTTTCACAAGTTTAGAATTATGTTTTATTCAGCCAAATTTCTGAGGATTTAAACCCAGAAGGCAGCCTCTCAAATGGCTCTGAGGGACTGCTGGTTAAGAGAGGAGCCAGGATATGTGAGCCAGAATGTATGAATTTTGCAACAAAAACCAGGTAGTCAGAGCATGAAAAGATTACTGTCGATTAAAGAAAACCAGCCATCTCAAGTTAATGAATTTAGCACTTTTCTATGTATGGAAAGATGCAAGAGTCTGACTCATTGAAATCATTCCTTTGATATGCACTGTATCTCTCTCTAGCCAGTATCCTGTCTTTTTCCCATCCTGGATCCCCTCAAGGTACACAGTTGGGGGTGGCTGCAGTGGTTGGTGGCTTGATGGCTGTCGCGTTCTTTGTCTAATAATATGGCAGGTGACATTCTTCATCCACAAATACTTAATGCCAAAGCCATCTCTTGGGGACGTTTAGACAGAAGTGTCATATTGTTATAACTTAAAATTGTTAGTTGTAGTCTATTGGTTTAACACATTCCAGGAATACAATGAGCTTAGTTAAGCATTATTTGTATTTCCACAAAGCTATTTTTTCCTCAATCAAATTGTCTAAACTTTCAGAAGACAACATTTACAGACTTTAAATAATTCAGCTTAGGGATTGTTATATAGATAGTAATAAAAACATATGTAACTTTTGGAATTCATGAAATGTTTACCCCTCTGAATGAACATAGTGATGGTTATGTAATACACTGTTACCCCATTTTGCTTTAGGTGCCAAGAAACTCAGAGCTCAACTTTATAGTAACTATTTTAGTCAGTGTCAGTGTTAAGAGGGCTCTCCTTAAGTTTAATTAGGTCCCATTTATTTTTGCTTTTTTACCTTTATTTCAGGAGACAAATCCAAAAAAAAAATATTGCTGCAATTTATGTCAGTATTTTGCCTGTTTTCCTCCAGGAGTATTATAGCATCCAATCTTCCATGTCCATGTTTAATTCATTTTGAGTTTGTTTTTGCAGGTGGCGTGAGAATGTTCTAATATCATTCTTTTACATGTACTTTTACATGTAGCTGTCCCATTTTCCCAGCACCATGTACTGATTAGACTGTCTGCATTCTGTGGTGTGTGTGTGTGTGTGTGTGTGTCCCATTTTCCCAGCACCATTTACTGATTAGACTGTCTGCATTCTATATTCTTACCTCCATTGTTGCAGGTTAATTGACCGGGGTGTGTGTGTGTGTGTCATAATTGACCGGGGTGTGTGTGTGTGTGTGTGTGTGTGTCCCATTTTCCCAGCACCATGTACTGATTAGACTGTCTGCATTCTGTATTCTTACGTGTGTGTGTGTGTGTGTGTGTGTGTCCCATTTTCCCAGCAACATTTACTGATTAGACTGTCTGCATTCTGTATTCTTACCTCTGTGTGTGTGTGTGTGTGTGTCCCATTTTCCCAGCACCATTTACTGATTAGACTGTCTGCATTCTGTATTCTTACCTCTGTGTGTGTGTGTGTGTGTGTCCCATTTTCCCAGCACCATTTACTGATTAGACTGTCTGCATTCTGTATTCTTACCTCCATTGTTGCAGGTTAATTGACCGGGGTGTCTGTGTCTGTGTGTGTCTGTGTGTGTGTGTGTGTGTGTCTGTGTGTGTGTGTCTGTGTGTGTGCATTGTTGCAGGTTAATTGACTGGGGGTGTGTGTGTGTGTTTTGCAGGTTAATTGACCGGGTGTGTGTGTGTGTAACTGAATACTCCTCAGTCATAAAAAAGAATGAAATTTTGCCATTTGCAGTGACATGGATAGATTTGGAAGGCATTATGCCAAGTGAAGTAACTGAAAGAAAGACAAATACTGTGTGATATCACTTATATGTAGAATCTAAAAAATACAACAGACTAGTGAATGTAACAGAAAAGCAGACTCAGATACAGGAAAACAAGCTAGTGGTTACCACTGGGGGGTAATATAGGGGTGAGGGGAGTGGAAGGTATAAACAATTGGATGTAATATACACTACAAGGATGTATTATACCACACAGGGAATATAGTCAATAACTGAATAGAGTGTAGCCTTCAAAAACTGTATTAAAAAACAAGTAATAATAGTACCCCCGTGGATCATTTTAAGAATTATGTGAAATATAATAAACCATGCAGATTGCTTTTAAAAAGTTCTCCTTAGACGATTAGCATCTGAATCACCTTGAATGCAGTTCAGATGGACTCAGCCTCACTGTAGATCTAGTGATGGAGATTTCTTGGATCCTGGTCTTAGAAACTGGCATTTTAGGTAGAATACTGGTTATTCTTAGGCACACTAAACTTTGAAAATTACTGGCTTTAGAATTTCAGATTCTTCTTCCTTCGATGACAGGAGTTTTGACTTTGTTTCTATCTTAAGAGCCATATTATATCTCTAAGTGCCCATCACCTTCTTGGAATTAGGCAGGACAGACTAACTAACTTAAATGTTCATTTGGAAATGATTATAAAAACCAAGAGAGAGTAAAGAAACTTTTTGCAGTGCAAGAGCTTCAGATCAGCTTTTGCACTGAAGAAGGTAAGAAGGAGGACTTGCAGCCGGGACCTGTGGGCTCATGTTTGACCACTTCTCTGCAGCTGGAGTGATGGTGTAGACATCTCAAAATGCACTAGTGGAAGGGAAAGTCGCTCAGTCATGTCCAACTCTTTGTGACCCCGTGGACTATACAGCCCATGGAATTTTCTAGGCAAAAATACTGGAGTGGGTAGCCTTTCTCTTCTCCGGGGGATCTTTGATGTGTGGGTATGCACTCATGCATTTGTTTCACATCCCAGGCAGAGCTCACAGCCCAACTCTTAAGATGAGAGAGATCAGTGCTGTTGATGGGCATCTGGAATCTAAACTGAACCTCTTGGTTTAGGTTGCTGAGAATTCTTATATCATTGGATATGCCTATCTTTCAGTTCAGTTCAGTCGCTCAGTCGTGTCCGACTCTTTGCGACCCCATGAATCACAGCACGCCAGGCCTCCCTGTCCATCACCAACTTCCGGAGTTCACTCAAACTCATGTCCATCGAGTCGGTGATGCCATCCAGCCATCTCATTCTCTGTCGTCCCTTTCTCCTCCCTCCCCCAATCCCTCCCAGCATCAGAGTCTTTTCCAGTGAGTCAACTTGTTGCATGAGGTGGCCAAAATATTGGAGTTTCAGCTTTAGCATCAGTCCTTCCAATGAACACCCAGGATTGATCTCCTTTAGAATGGACTGGTTGGATCTCCTTGCAGTCCAAGGGACTCTCAAGAGTCTTAAATACACATTTTAGGGCCCAATCTACATGATTTTAAAATTTACCCTCTAATTTGCCCCATACCACTGACGATTGAAAAGGAATGAGTTTAGAAGTAGCAGATTTTGGCTGAGAACTAAAATGCTTTTTTTTTTTTTTTGAATGCTTCTGTTGCTCTTGCCCCCTTTTCTGGTATGCGGCACTCCGTCACCCTTGAATCTCTGCATTGTTTTCAACACCTAACGCAGATGACATTTGAGTCACAGGGAGACCGTCTGGCGTAAAGGAATGAGTTTTGAGTCTGGAGGACCTTGACCCAGGGATGCCAAATCTTTCTGAGATCTGTGAACAAGCAGACACTGCTCATTGATTGCATAATAGATTCCTGTTTCCCTGGGAGCCTGATGCAGCTGTTGAATCCCATGGCAGTGCTTTAGTAAGCTGCCACCAGCTAGTTGATACAAAAGAAGAATCCTCTTTACCATGGTGATCAGCCTTTCCAGTTTTTGTCAGATGTAACCTCTCCTCTTCCTTCAATTCCTTTTTTTAAAATAGGTTTTTATTAATTATGGAATAGATGTAGACACTTTATGAATATTTTATAAGATATAAAGGATCACATGACCTCAACTACCTGTTTATACACTATTCAGCTTAAACAACAGAACATGATCATCACCTCTGAATGCTCCTGTAGCCTCTCCCTGATCCTCTGGATATTAAAAAAGGATCTAATATGGTTGCCCCATATTAGAGGCAACCACTCTTCTAACTTTGGGGTTTTTCATTTTCTTGTCTTATTTTACAGTTTTGCTCTACATTTGTATCCTTAAACAATATAGTTTATATTTTTGAATTTGATGGAAGCAGCATCATAGTATTAAGACTTTTTCACTTCAGGATAAATTGGATGAGGTTCATCTATATTGTAGACAAGTATAATTTGTTTTTGTGATGACTCGCCTGCTGGTGCAGGAGACTTAAGAGACCTGGGTTCGATCCCTGGAGAAGGAGGTGGCAACCCACTCCAGTATTATTGCCTGGACAATCCTATGGACAGAAGAGTCTGGCAGGATACAGTCCATGGGGTTGCAAAGGGTCGAACACGACTGAAGCGACTTAACACACATGCATGTAGTATTTCATTGTATTAATAAACCCAACACATTAATGCATTCCACCATTTATGGACACTTTTGTAATTCCAGTTTGGGGCTGCAAAAAACAACTTTGCTATGAATTATCTTGCCTGGGTTTGGATACAAGAGTTTCTCTAGGGTTATACCTAGAGAAGTGGAATTGCTGGGCCCTAGGGTATGAACCTGCTCAGCTGTATTCAATAAAGGCCAAATATTTTCCACATTCGTTGTGTCAGTATACACTTTCATGATCAGTACATAATAATTTCCATGAAACTCATGATGATGATGACTGATAGCTAATTCACATTGTATCGACTGTGCCTGGCAATACACTTGATATATATAAACTCCATTCCCACCGCATGGGAATGTGGGAGTGTCCGACCTGTTCTCCATCCTTGCCAGCATCTAAAGTTAGCTAACTTTTATGGTTTGGCAGACTGGTGGATGTGACATGGTACCCTATTATCGTTTTACTATGTGTTTCTATTACCAATAAGGTTGAACATCTCTTCATATGTCTGAAGTGCCCGTTCAGGTCCTTACCCCATATTTGAATTGGGTTGTGTTTACAGCATAAGAAATTTCTCATTTTTTTCTACTTTTTGTTATACTTTGGGTCCTGTCTTATTTCTTTCATTAGATTGTAAGCTCCTTAAGGAACTGACAGTGACTTGTGTGTTTATTCTTACAGAGCTAAGCATTATTTTAGTTTTTTATTGGAATATAGTTAGTTTGTGGTGAACTACAAACTAGTACAAATTAGCATCTGAATTTTTCCCATATTAATTGAACCTGGTCATTGCACAAGACTATCTAGTTTACCTATTTATTTATGAAAATTTGTACCCTTTTATCAACCTTCCCCACATCCCCCAGCAAGCATTCTACTGTTAGAAAAGTGATGCCATGTGGTATCTGTCTTTCTCTGTCTGGCTTATTTCTCTTAAGTAATGCTCTCAGGGTCCATCCATGTTGTTGCAAATGGCAGGATTTTCTTCTTTCTCTTAGATGCATAACACTCCATTGTATATATATGTATATGTCACATTTTTATCCATTCATGGATATTTGGCTTGTTTCCATATCTTGATGTGATATTGTAATTTACAATAATATATATTTGGTCCTTATCCCCATTTCTGGTGCAAAACTCCTAAAACTTTTGGTTGTTTCCTGAGTGATAAGAGTGATCAAGGTGTCTTGCAGAAAGCACACAAGCATGGGGGTTGGTTGCCAGTGGAGCCAACCACATGATTAGAGGGCTAGAACTTTCAGTCACCCTTCTCCCCTTCCACCTCCAAGAGGAAGAGAGGAGCTGAAGGGTGAATCAATTACCAGTGGCCAATGACTTAACCAGTTGTGGAATCTCCACAAAAACCCTCAATGACAGGGTTCAGAGAGCTTCCAGGTTGGCGAGCAGGTGGAAGTGCTGGGAGAATGGCACAACTGGAGAGGACACGGAGGCCCCATGCCCTGTCCTCACACCTTCCCTATGCACCTTGCTGTTCCAGAGTCCTGTCCTTATAAACCAGCGATCTGGTAAAATGTTTGAGCTCTTGAGCTGCTCTCGTGAATTAAAGTCAAGGAGAGGGGTCATTAGAAACTCCAATCAGTAGGCAGTTGGTCAGAAGCACAGGTGACCACTTGGGCTTGTAGTTGGCCTCTGAAGTGGAAGGCAGCCTTGTGGGGCTGAGCCCTTTAGCCCTGGGAATCTGATTTTATCCCCCAGTGCGTGCATGCTAAGTTGCTTCAGTCATGTCCTATTTTTTGCTCCTCTGTCCATGGAATCTCCCAGCAAGAATACTGGAGTGGGTTGCCATGCCCTCCTCCAGGGGAATATTCCCCACCCAGGGATAGATACCTGAACCTTCAGCGTTGGCACGTGGGTTCTTTACCATTAGTGCCATTTGGGAAGTCCTTATTCCCTGGTAGACAGAATCAAAATTGAGTTGAATTTTCAGGCACCCTGCTTGCATGTGAGAATTAAAATTTTTTTAATTAAAAATATTTTATACTGGAGCATAGTTGATTAACAACGTTGTGTTGGTTTCAGATTTATTGGTGTGAGGAAGCCTCCGCACATGCACATCGTAATCGGGTTCAGAAACCTTTTCACTTGACTCCTGTGAAAAATGCTGCAGGGAACGTGAGAGTGCACATGTCTATTTTGTATCTTATTTTCATTTCCTTTGGATGTATACCCAGATCGCTGGATCATATGGCAGTTCTATTTTTAATTTTCTAGAGAATCTCTGCAAGGTTTTCCATAGTGGCTGTACCAACTATGGAAACTGTTCAGTTCAGTTCAGTTCAGTCGCTCAGTCGTGTCCGACTCTCCGCGACCCCATGGAAACTGTTACAATCCCACTAATGGTATAGAAGGTTTCCCTTTCTCCACATCCTAGCCAATACTTACTACCTTTGTCTTTTTGATGATAGCTATTCTAACAGGTATGAGGAGATATCTCATTGGGGTTTTGATTTGCATTTCCCTGGGATTTTTTTTTTTTTTTTGCTATTGAGTTGTATAAGTTGTATATATATTTTTGGATGTTAACCTCTTGTCAAATACATGATTTGCAAATCTCACATTCAGTAGGTGGCCTTTTCATTTTGTTGTTGGTTTGCTTTGCTGTGCAGCAGCTTCTTAGTTTGGTATAGTCCTACTTGTTTCTGCTTTTGTTGCCTTTGTTTTCAGTGTCCACGGGAATATTTATTGAGTGAAATAGAGGGCCAGTTTTGCTTTATAAAATGATAATCTTGCCCACTAATCCATCCCGGGACATATTCCCTCAGAGGTTAATTGAATACCTACCAGGAATACTGCAAAAGGTGTTCCCCCATTGGGAGAAGGTTGAACTATATTGTTTCTTCCAACCGTAAAATTTCTCAAGCTGTGAATCTTTGACTTATCCAGGAAATTTCCTTGACCATCCAGCTTCTCTCAGTCACTTAAAAACCCTTTCTCACGAAATGTAACATATGCAGGCAAGTACATAAAACATAAAAGTTATATAGCACCCAATCACTGTTTGGAAATATCCTCTATTGTAATGCCACATAGATCAGCCACCCTCAGAAACACAGCACCTCAGTGTGATCTTGGGAGGCTTGGCAGACTGGCCTGTGGATCACATACAGCCCACTGCCTGGTTCTGTCAAATCTTAATGGAACAGTCATGCTCCTCTGTTTCCATGTTGACTGTGGCTGCCTTCATCCTACCACAGCAGAGTTGAGTAGTTGCAACAGAAACTATACAACCTGCAAAGCTGAAAATACTTACTCTCTGGTCCTTCATAGAAAAAATTTGCCAAACTTGTTCTGGAGTCTGTCTTAGAAAATCGTATCTGCCTCTATGTCCTGCATGGTTTAATCCTCTCCATAGAACTAGCCTAGTGAATCTTTGTTTGAGAAAAGAAGTTAAGTTATAATTACTTAACTTCTTGTTAAGAAAGCAACCTAGATGTCCACAGGCAGATGAATGGATCAGGAAGTTGCAGTACATGTGCACAATGGAATATTGGGCTTCCCTGGTGGCTCAGATGGTAATGCGTCTGCCTACAATGCAGGAGACCCGGGCTCAATCCCTGGGTCGGGAAGATCCCCTGGAGAAGGAAATGGTACCCCACTCCAGTACTCTTGCCTGAAAAATCCCACGGATGGAGAAGCCTGGTAGGCTACAGTCCATGGGGTTGCAAAGAGTCGGACATGACTGAGCGACTTCACTTTCAATAAAAAGGAATGCATTTGAGTCTGCTATTGAGATGGATGAAAATGGAGCCTGTTATACAGAGTGAAGTAAGTCAGAAAGAGAAACACAAATGCTGTATATTAACACATATATATGGAATTTAGAAAGATGATAATGGTGATCCAGTATGCAAGGCAGCAAAAGAGACACAGATGTAAAGAACAGACTTTTGAACTCTGTGGGAGAAGGCGAGGGTGGGATGATTTGAGAGAGTAGTCTTGAAACATGCATATTACCATATGTGAAATAAATGTCTAGTGCAAATTTGATGCATGAAGCAGCGCACTCAAAGCTGGTGCTCTGGGACAACCCAGAGGGATGGGGTGGGGAGGGAGGTGAGAGGGGGATTCAGGATGGGGGACACATGTACACCCATGGCTGATTCATGTTGATGTGTGACAGAAACTTTCACAATATTGTAAAGTAATTATCCTCCAATTAAAATAAATTTTAAAAAGATACAAAAAAATTAAACTCTAGGATCTATTTTTAATGAAATCTTGAGAATAGCCAGAAACTAAAACCTAAAGCAAATTATCTGTAAACCTTGACCTCCTTAAGGATGTGCTGAATTGCATCAACAAAATTTTATAATGAAGACACTGGAGCAACCTAATGATTTTTTGGGTCACAGGGTATAACTAATTGAATAGGAAAAGAGACTAACTTCTTGATTATGTCCCTAGAGAAGGTAACACCTGAGTTTTTTGATTAACTTATTCCTTAGTGAGTAGATGTTAAACATCCAAACATATGAAAAAATTTAGTAGGAAATAGAGCCCACATCATTCCATAATTGACATTTAGGAAGTGCATATGCACCCTGCACCCCCACCCCCCACTACACACACTCACCCCATGCTTAGTCAAAGACCAACCGAGATGAGATGGTCATCATCCCTGTGTTTTCTACTTGAACATGGAATATGTCTTGGCTTTAATTCTTCTCTACAACTGTCAAATTCCCTCTAGCAAAACCAATTTAGTCTTCTTTGGACAATCTCATAAATGAAAATAAAAAGTAGGGAATAACTTAACTGCCTACAGGGGAAATGTAGTTGAAGACACATGATTGTATAGCGTTCATTTTGAAAATCCAGTGTAATCTCTCCTCCAAGCTGTGTTTCTGTCTAAGGGTCTCCAGGAGCGGGGCAGGAGTTACGCTTTTATTGTGCTTCTCTGAGAGAAAGAGTGAGTTCTAATCTGAGAAACAGATACACAATTCAAAACCTTCTTCCTCCTTCCCTCTCTAATTTAAAAACTGATATATAAAACACCTTGCTTTTCAAATTTGCATGTAGAGAATGTTTTGTTTAGGGCTGTCTAAGTGAAAAACTGAACACATTAAAATAACAGTCTTTCACACACAGAGAGGAGTATTTTTCCTTCCCAAAGGAGTGATTGCTGCAAGTGCAGCTCTTTGGGAATGTACTCCGTAAAAATGAGGTGTAGAATGTGTAGGCGAGTCTGAAATCAGAAGGAAACAGGAGGCCCAAACTGAAACCTTCTTGTTTGACATAGAACTGGTCCGTGTGCATGTGAATGTCTGTTTTTTTAGTGTTAGTTTCTGTATATCCTTTATCAAAGTAGAGTAAATGATCCTTGGCACTAAGAGACAGTGGTTGAGAGTTCAGTGTTTGTCATCAACTGATTTGGACTGCATCACTAGAGCCAGCAATTCATAATTATGTGACTTTGGGGAAACTGTTCTCTCAGAATCTCAGATACCTGACCTGAAAAATGAAAATAACACTGATTCCCGTCACAGTGTTGATTTGAGTATTAAACAAAATAATACATGAATAGGTATCCACACAGTTCCTGAAAAATCGTAAAGGAGTGAAAAAAAAAAGCTCATGTGCTTGTTAGTGGCTGCTTAAGGCACAAGGTTACTAACAACTATTACAGATTGTTTTTGATTGCTATTCTGACATTTGGGCTTTTTGCTTGTTAGAAGAAAATTTAGTGGCTTTCTCCTAGCTGTGCTTTTTTTTAAAACATCTATGATTTTTATTTTATTTTTTTATTTTGTGAAATATTTTTTTTAATTAAATTTTTTTTTTTTATTTTACAATATTATATTGGTTGGTTTTGCCATACATTGACATGAATCCGCCCTGGGTGTACATGAGTTCCCCCTCCTGAACCCCCCTCCCACCTCCCTCCTCCCCTTATCCTCCCTCTGGGTCATCCCCGCATACCAGCCCCAAGCATCCTGTAACATGCATTGACCCTGAACTGGCGATTCATTTCACATATGACAACATACATGTTTCAATGCCATTCTCCCAAATCATCCCACCCTCACTCTCTCCCATAGAGTCCCAAAGACTGTTTTATACATCTGTGTCTCTTTTGCTGTCTCATATCATGCGACGGGTTGACTCACTGGAAAAGACTCTGATGCTGGGAAGGGTTGGGGGCGGGAGGAGAAGGGGATGACCGAGAGTGAGATGGCTGGATGGCATCACCGACTCTGTGGACATGAGTTTGAGTGAACTCTGGGATTTGGTGATGGACAGGGAGGCCTGGCGTGCTGTGATTCATGGGGTCGCAGAGAGTCGGACACGACTGAGCGACTGAACTGAACTGAACTGAACTGATACAGGGTTATCATTTGCATCTTTCTAAATTCCATATATATGCGTTAGTATACTGTATTGGTGTTTTTCTTTCCGGCTTACTTCACT
Organism: Moschus berezovskii; assembly: GCF_049115385.1. NCBI lineage: Eukaryota > Metazoa > Chordata > Mammalia > Artiodactyla > Moschidae > Moschus > Moschus berezovskii. The sequence continues at coordinate 69,305,851 of NC_142465.1, forward strand.
CTGTATAATAGGCTCTAGTTTCATCCACCTCATTAGAACTGGTTCAAATGCATTCTTTTTAATGGCTGAGTAATACTCCATTGTGTATATGTACCAAAGCTTTCTTATCCATTCGTCTGCAGATGGACATCTAGGTTGCTTCCATGTCCTGGCTATTATAAACAGTGCTGCAATGAACATTGGAGTACATGTGTTTCTTTCAATTCTGGTTTCCTTGGTGTGTATGCCCAGGCGTGCGATTGCTGGATCATATGGCAGTTCTATTTCCAGTCTTTTGAGGAATCTCCACACTGTTCTCCATAGTGGCTGTACTAGTTTGCATTCCCACCAACAGTGTAAGAGGGTTCCCTTCTCTCCACACCCTCTCCAGCATTTATTGCATGTAGACTTTTGGATAGCAGCCATTCTGACTGGCGTGAAATGGTATCTCATTGTGGTTTTGATTTGCATTTCTCTGATTATGAGGGATGTTGAGCATTTTTTCATGTGTTTGTTAGCCATCTTTGTGTCTTATTTGGAGAAATGTCTGTTTAGTTCTTTGGCCCATTTTTTGATTGGGTCATTTATTTTTCTGGAATTGAGCTGCAGGAGATGCTTGTATATTTTGGAGATTAATCCTTTATCAGTTGCTTCATTTGCTATTATTTTCTCCCATTCTGAAGGCTGTCTTTTCACCTTGCTTATAGTTTCCTTTGCTGTGCAGAAGCTTTTGATTTTAATTAGGTCCTATTTGTTTATTTTTGCTTTTATTTCCAATATTCTGGGAGGTGGGTCTTGGAGGATCCTGCTGTGATTTATGTCAGAAAGTGTTAAACATCTATGATTTTTAAAACCTTATAATCTGGACTGTAACCACAGACTTTGCTTACCAACTGATGAATATAGGCAGCACTGAGAAAAGGAGCCAGAAGGTTAAATGACAATAATAGTTAACCTTTACTGAGTGTTTACTATATTCCAGATTCTGTTCATTCATGAATTAGTTCATTTAATCATCATAAGACCTTATAAGACAACAGTATTGTTTCCCTTGTACAGGAAAGTTACGTAGAGGCACTGAGCGTTAAGTGACCTGTTTAGGCAGGAATGGGTAGACCCAGGACTCCCAAGCTTATCCTGGGCATGTCCTTGAGTTGTGGGTGCTCACATTTTCTGGCTCACTCTTGGCAGTGAGGGGAGCGATGTCTGGCACTAAGGCACTGATAATCAACTCCTGAGAGCCCTCTGCAGAGACCCAAATCCAAACCAGAGCTCCTGGAAGTTAACGGTTTGGTTGAAAACCACCCCGGGGACTCTTGGCACCAGAGATGAACCAGGGCCCCGCCTGCCTGGGAAGATGGGGTCTTGTCACTTTAGTTTACTTTTCTTTCTAGACTTTTCACTGCAAGGGTTGAGGGGAACAGGCTCTAGTATTATTTGAGGAATGTGTTGATAACTTTTTATGGACAGTGTTTGGGCAAGAAGAACTTTGAATATGAAAGGGCCTTTTGAATTTGACGTAAAAATACCAGTAGCCTTTAAGAGCTGGTTCTAAGTATTAAGATGTTTTTAAAAATCCTCTTTATCTTCAGGGCTCAGGGACTATTCACTGGACTTTTTGCCTTTATTTCTTCTACAAATAACTCGGGCTTCCCAGGTGGCACTAGTGGTAAAGAAACCACCTGCCAATGCAGGAGACTTAAGAAACATGGGTTCAATCCCTGGGTTGGGAAGATCCCCTGGAAGAGGGCTTGGCTACCCACTCTGTTATTCTTGCCTGGGAAATCCCATGGACAGAGGAGCCTGGTGGGCTACAATCCATGGGGTCACAAAGAGAAGGATGAAGTTACTTAGCATGTACACACACAATCAAAAAAGGAAAAGTGAATGTCTTTTCAAGTAATTCCTGGCCTTTATTTTCCTTTGGAAGTAGCATTTCTTTTTTTAGACTGCATTTAAGGACTGGCTGGGGATGAAAGGAAGATGAGCAAGAATGATAACCTATGAGAGAAATACATCAGGTAGTGGTATTTAAGCTAATCTTCTGGGGACACTGCTGCTTAAATGGCTTAGATAGAACACACAGATGTTCAGTCCAGTTTCAGAGCTATAAGGCACCTGAAAGATCATTGAGTCACCATTTTTATAGATAAAATAACAACTTAGTGACAAAGCTAGGACTAGAAACTAAGTCTCCTGATTTTTTTGTCCCTATTTGTATTCTGAAGTGACTGCTGGGAAGAACAAAAAGCCACAAGAAAGAGGCAGCTCCCAAAATCCTCCTAGGCTGGCAGATACAGCCGTAACCTTCAGTTTCCCTAATGTTTGGGTTTTTCTAAAAAAGGATCCTGTAGTTTAGACTTTTTCTAAAAGTTTATGTGGGTAAAGGAATAGGCTGCCTCCATTGCTTATAAAATTTGGCAATAAACAGTGCCATTATTTTGTTAGATTTTTGCTTGGAATTCAGATTTATAGATTTAAACTGTCTCTCTCCATTCTCTTCTACAAAACAGATGTTAGCATCTATAAAGATAATACTAATATCCACCATTCAGCAGTTGCAATTCACTGTCTTGATATTCGCTAATGATCAGGAATGTTCTTGTGTTGTCATCACATTGTGAGATGCCCTCACCGGCTTTAGAAGACAATGTTTAAAATGTCTGTGAGTGTCCTTTTCCTCTTCCTTTGCAAGGAGTTTTTACAGACTTTAATCATGAGGATGAATGGGCGCTTGAGCTTTCTCTAAGTCTTAGAGTAAGTACTTAACAGTGTGAATCAGTAAGATGAGTGTAATTTAATCCATTTAATTAAAATAAAGATTATAGCAGCTTGGTTCTAGAATATTTAGTGTTCTGCCATGAGGAAGAATCGCAACACAAGAATCTCATTCATTTGAAGTCCTAAAAAGGCAACTTCCATAAGCTTCCTTTCCCACTGTGTTTTGGGGCTGCCTTTTCTGTCGGAGACTTCAGGGTGTGTTGGAAAGAATACCGGATGGAAAGTCAGAAGATCTGGGTTCATGGGGTGACCCCACCCTCCACCCTGTTGGGTTTGGGCCTGGTAACTTTACCTCTACAGCCTGGAAAATTCTCCCATTTGTAAACTTGGATCATGGCTCAGACTGTGGTTGTCAACCCTAGCTGTACATTCTGAGCAGTTGGAGAGCTTTTGTTTTCTGGCCACTTCATTATAAAAGTCTTAAAACACAGAAATGTAGGACCACCACCCAGATTCTACCATTAACACATCTATTTGTCCATTAGTTGGGGAGCCTTTAAAATACACACAGTCCTGCCTGTTGTAGGATAAATACTTCTGGGGTTTGAGATAGTGAAGAAGGGAGATTTCTCTTTATTTGATATATTTGGGGTGTTTGAGATTTTGTTTTACAGTGAACATGTGACTGCTGCTACTATTACTAAAACCCACTATAACAAAATAAATGCATGTACATATGCTGGGACTCCAACCCCTAGAGAGTATGATTTTTTTTTTTTTTTGGCAGTGTACCCAGGCTTGAGAACATAAGACGATAGTCTCTGGGGTGCCACTGAGACTTATTAATTTAAGTGTGTAAACTCTCTGTTGTTGTCAACCTGGAAATTTCCCTCTTTCACAGACTGGTTCCAGTTCCTTCCAGATTGGTTCCAGATTCTTACTGGTTCATATAGGCATGAGTACTGCTAATGGTGTGATGATGAGCTCCCAGCCCATCAGATGGAGAAAACTCTGCTTTCACTCAGTGCAGCCTGGCTTCTCGGCAACTTCTCTATCATTCTTCTTGATTCTGCTATGACAGCAGTTTTAGACCTTTATTCTTAAGCACCTAAAACCACCTTTGCTGTTTTCTTTGTAGACAGTCGCCTGGTTTGCTGTGATGGAGACCCTTACCAGCCACTGTTCTAGGTGGGTCTGCATCACACAACATTGGCTCAGTTCAGAAGCTCTCTCCAGGGAAACCTTATGTAACCCTTAAATCTGGGCTCCATGTGCCATGCTGCCCACCTCCTGGCCCTTCCTATTTTGAGGTACTTTTCTCACTCATGTTGCAGTTGCCTATATGTGCTTCTGTCTTCCCCACCGCATTGTCCTTTGTATCTATTTCCCCAGTTGGTGGCATGTGGTAGGCGCTCGACATGTAGGTTCTAGACATCTGTCCCTTCATATCTGTGATCCACATTCTTGTGAGCTTTTTGATATCCTCGATCCTTCTGTGCTCCCAAGAGTATTAGTCTTTTGCTATCCATTTAAATGGGCTTTCCTGGTAACTCAGACGTTAAAGAATCTGCCTGCCATGCAGAAGACCCAGGTTCCATCCCTGGGTTGGGAAGATCTCCTGGAGAAGGGGATGGCTACCCAGTCCAGTATTCTTACCTGGAGAATTCCATGGACAGAGGAGACTGGTGAGCAACAGTCTGTGGAGTCTCAAAAAGTTGGACACGACCAAGTGATTAACACTTTCACTTCTTCATCCATTTAAACATTAAAATTATAAATGCTAAAATCTAGTTTTTCCTTTAACTTTTAACTCTCAAACCTTATTATTCAATTCTAAATTTATAAATGTTAATAGTCACTTGTAAAGAATCTATTTGTTACTGTTTGGCCTTATTTAGTTAATGAAATTGTCCTAGACATTTTAATGCATCAATCATTTTAGTATCCCGTTTTCTTTAAGACCTCATTTGTGTGCCTAATGAAATTTTCTTAATTCTTTCAAGTCTAATGAATTAAGTGTATAAATGTAGTGAGACTTAAAATTCTTCTAAGCATTCCAATACTATAACAAACGTAGCGAAGTTCTACCATACGTTTTTAACTTGAAATCACACGTCTCCGTTGATCAATCACATAGTTTACGTTGGAATCATGATGCTTATCTGCTTGCTAGCTAATGTGTCACAATCCTTAACAAAATAAACACTTTAACTATCAAACAGAAAAATATTGGACATATATGATTTCATGACTTATTTCCATGTCTTTCTAAGCTTAGACTTAAAAGATGTTTACTCACCAAGGAAGTAATTTTACCCTCAATCATTCTGCTAGTTCTTGAGGTTAGGAGGTACAGACGGCCAGGTTGATTTTGGTATTTTTCTTCAAACACTGAGGGACACATGGATCTCCCCTCCATTGTTGCTGTGCCAGTAAGGTCTCCCAAGTCCACATATTTCCATGGAGTGATTTTCATAGTCCCTGCCCTTTGGGTTTTGATTCTCCCTTCTCTAGTCTAATTTAAGTCTATACTCACTCACCCAGGTTGCTTCACTACTAGACTGGATTTACTAAGTACTGTTAGTTTGGTTTCCTGATCACAACATGTGTAAATAGTTAATGTCTGATTTCATTATGTGAATTTCTAAAATTCTCCTGATAGTCTTTAATTCTAATGACAGCAGTTGTTTTGCTTTGAAAGACCCTTTTCTTATCCTCTATCAGGTATATGTTTTGGAAGATCATTATTAAAGGCAACATTCAATAAATGATAATTAGTAATCTTTTTCTTTTGACTGATTCTGGCGATGGCTTCAGTTCAGTTCAGTCGCTCAGTCGTGTCCGACTCTTTGCGACCCCATGAATCACAGCACGCCAGGCCTCCCTGTCCATCACCAACTCCTGGAGTTCACCCAAACTCATGTCCATCAAGTCGGTGATGCCATCCAGCTATCTCATCCTCTGTCGTCCCTTCTCCTCCTGCCCCCAATCCCTCCCAGCATCAGAGTCTTTTCCAGTGAGTCAACTTGTCTCATGAGGTGGCCAAAGTACTGGAGTTTCAGCTTTAGCATCAGTCCTTCCAATGAACACCCAGGATTGATCTCCTTTAGAATGGACTGGTTGGATCTCCTTGCAGTCCAAGGGACTCTCAAGAGTATTCTCCAGAACCACAGTTCAAAAGCATCATTTAGCAGGTAACAAATCTGCCTGCAATAGAGAAGATACAGAGATGTGGGTTCAATTGCTGGGTTCGGAAGATCCCTCTGGAGAAGGAAATGGCAACCCACTCCAGTATTCTTGCCTGGAGAATCCCATGGACAGAGGAGTCTGGCAGGCTATAGTCCATAGAGTTGCAAAGAACTGGACGTGACTGAGCGACTAAGCATATTCTTATGGCTAATTGGAAGGACTGATGCTGAAGCTGAAACTCCAATACTTTGACCACCTCATGTGATGAGTTGACTCACTGGAAAAGACTCTGATGCTGGGAGGGATTGGGGGCAGGAGGAGAAGGGGACGACAGAGAATGAGATGGCTGGATGGCATCACCGACTCGATGGACATGAGTTTGAGTGAACTCCGGGAGCTGGTGATGGACAGGGACATCAGTGCAAATATGTAATGTCTGTTAGACTTATTGGCATAGTAGACATCATTCCTCAGATCCCCATTGAATCTTTCGTAGGTATCAGGTTGGAGACCACAACTCAATCTTATTATTCACCTCTCTTTTCTCCTTTCTTGACATCTAGCTCCCAAATTTGTGTCAAACTCATCCCACCCTCTGGATGTATACTTGTACCAGTCTGCTAGTCATCTTCACTGGGATGCTCCATGTAATCCCAGATTCAGCATGACTCTAGTTCTCAGTTTGTGGTTACTTCCTTGGTTAACAGAATCCCAGTCTTCACAGTGGCTCAGAGGTTGGAGGTTCTGTGTCCTTCCTGCTTTCTATCCAGCCAATCTGTGTGTATTGAGCAGCTTATTAAGAGCCATTTGCTGTGATACGTACTGAGTATGCAACAGAGAGCAAAATAGGACAGTCTGAAGCATGAAGAGGTCAAATTGAAGGAAATGTGGTGGGTGCTGGGATGGTAAAGAACAGAGTGCACTGAGGGTGCTCCATAGTTCCCCATGGAGCTGGGATGAAGTAGTGGTCCAAGTTTAACTTCTCCCACCCCACCCCATTTCCAAAAGATCTTTTAAAGTTTGTTAAATATCTTATTTCCATCCCCTTTTCTATTCCCACTTTATTGTTTGTTCTGTCTCAAGTATTTCCAGGCTAAAATATTTGTTCTGGCTAAAAACTAGGAGTTTCCAAAATCTCTTTCTAACCCATCTATCTTGCCAATTTACCTTCTAAGCCACTGCTTAGGTCACTTCTAGAAGCACAGATCTGATCATCTCTCTCCCTTCCTTAAATATCTGTATTGGTACACTCCTAAACACACCCATACATAGTGTGTTTGGACTTTAAAGTATCTTAACTCATTTCTGGATGTGAACATGTAATAAACCTGATTTCTAGCAACATAAAGAAAACACCTGTTATTAAAAACACTTCACAAGTTCTACTCATTGTCAGCCATTGCTCGCATTCTGTCACTGGAGAATACATAGCAGTATCTTGTATGTTGCAAGCTTTCAAGATAGCCCGGATTTAAAAAGTCAGTCCATCAGTTGTTATATCTGATGGATGTAAACTTGCCTCCTAGTTCACTTTGTATCAGGAGCTAAAACTGTGACCCCAACTTTCTCTTATTGCTGGGTAAAAACTATTTTATTTTCATGCTCAAAAAAATCTGTACCTATAAAGATTCAGTATGGAAAAGAGGCTACTCTGGGTATTTTAATCAGGAAAAGGATTTCGTATGGAGGTTCAGTTCAGTTCATTTCAGTCACTCAGTCGTGTCTGACTCTTTGCGACCCCATGAATCACAGCACGCCAGGCCTCCCTGTCCATCACCAACTCCTGGAATTCACTCAAACCCATGTCCATCGAGTCGGTGATGCCATCCAGCCGTCTCATTCTCTGTCGTCCCTATCTCCTCCCACCCCCAATCCCTCCCAGCATCAGACTCTTTTCCAGCGAGAGTCAACTTGTTGCATGAGGTAGCCAAAGTATTGGAGTTTCAGCTTTAGCATCAGTCCTTCCAATGGGGCTTATAAAATCAGAGGAGGATTAGAAGAACAGGCAGAGGAAGAATGCACCCAATGTCTGCCTCCCAGGCTCTCCTAGATGTCTGGATTGAGAACTGGCTGTAGCTGTTCATGGATCAGGAAGCAAACGGCGCTACTGCCTCTCAACTGCCTTTCCTTACCTGAAAAATAATGGACTCTAGAATTGTGCTGCAGGAAAACCTTACACATCCGATTTTACTTGTCTAAGTAGATCTCAGTCAAAAGGTGTCAGGAAGGCAGTCTTCATCTGCTTTCCACCTTCTGAGTTTCATACAAGTGCATTGAATTAGTGGATCTGAATTCTCCTTCAGAGTCCTAGCTTCAAGGAGTCCGGAAGATGGATTTTGCCTTACCAGCCTCTGTATGGGAAAGGAGACTAGAAGGAATAGAAGAATCAGGATGAGCAGAGCATGCAGGGCCTCCAGCTCCCTGGGTTCTGCATTGCCCACAGCCAGTGCCACCTAATGTTCAAATTGTGTGCAGTTTCATTACTGCTTTTCATGTCTTCCATCTATAATATCTGTCACTGGCAGATGCTAAACAGGTATTTGTTGAATGTATGAAAGAACAAATGTAGCCACTCCTGGTCCAGTTCTCTTATCTTCTGGCTGTAACTGTAACAGAAAACCCCTCCTGGCTGGTTCTAACTTCCTGCTGAAATCCTCCCATTTTTTCCTGAAGCCCAGACAAGTCTTACCTCTTCAGAGGGTCTCCTAAAACCCTCTGGGACTCTTCCGTTCTGTTGATGGTCCTTTCATGTCTGTCTTAGAGCTTATTCATCTGCCAGCATCAGTTGTAGCTATCTGTAGCTGACCCTTGAATAATGTGGGTTTGAACTGTGTCAGTTCAGTTCAGTTGCTCAGTCGTATTCGACTCTTTGCGACTCCATGGACTGCAGCTTGTCAGGCCTCCCTATCCATCACCAGCTCCCAGAGTTTACCCAAATTCATGTCCATTGAGTTGGTGATGCCATCCAACCATCTCATCCTCTGTTGTCCCCTTCTTCTCCCACTTTCGATCTTTCCCAGCATCAGGGTCTTTTCCAATGAGTTAGTTCTTCACATCAGGTGGCCAAAGGATTGGAGTGTCAGCTTCAGCAATCCTTCCAATGAATATACAGAACTGATTTCCTTTAGGATGGACTGGTTGGATCTCCTTGCTGTCCAAGGGACTCTCAAGAGTCTTCTCCAACACCACAGTTCAAAAGCATCAATTCTTCAGCACTCAGCTTTCTTTATAGTTCAATTCTCATATCCATACATGACTACTGGAAAAACCATAGCTTTGACTAGATGGACCTTTGTTGGCAAAGTAATGTCTGCTTTTCAATATGCTGTCTAGGTTGGTCATAACTTTTCTTCCAAGGAGCAAGTGTCTTTTAATGTCATGGCTGCAGTTACCATCTGCAGTGATTTTGGAGCCCAAAAAATAAAGTGTGCCACTGTGTCCATTGTTTCCCTATCTATTTGCCATGAAGTGATGGGACCAGATGCCATGATCTTAGTTTTCTGAATGTTGAGTTTTTAAGCCAACTTTTTCACTCCCCTCTTTCACTTTCATCAAGTGACTCTAGTTCTTCTTCACTTTCTGCCATAATGTGGTGTCATCTGCATATCTGAGGTTATTGATATTGCTCCTGGCAGTCTTGATTCTAGCTTGTGCTTCATCCAGTCCAGCATTTCTCATGATGTACTATGCATATAAGCTAAATAAGCAAGGTGAAAATATACAGCCTTGACGTACTCCTTTCCCGATTTGGAACCAGTCTGTTGTTCCATGTCCAGTTGTAACTCTTGCTTCTTGATCTGCATATAGATTTTTCAGGAGGCAGGTCAGGTGGTCTGGTATTCCCATCTCTTTCAGACTTTTCCACAGTTTGTTCTGATCCACATAGTCGAAGGCTTTGGCATAGTCAATAAAGCAGAAATAGATGTTTTTTCTGTAATTCTCTTGCTTTTTTGATGATCCAACAGACTTTGGCAATTTGATCTCTGGTTCCTCTGCCTTTTCTAAAACCAGCTTGAACATCTGGAAGTTCACAGTTCACTTACTGTTGAAGCTTGGCTTGGAGAATTTTGAGCATTACTTTATTAGCGTGTGAGATGAGTGCAATTGTGCAGTAGTTTGAGCATTCTTTAGCATTGCCTTTCTTTGGGATTGGAATGAAAACTGACCTTTTCCAGTCCCGTGGCCACTGCTGAGTTTTCCAACCTTGATGGCATGTTGAGTGCAGCACTTTCACAGCATGATCTTTTAGGATTTGAAATAGCTCAATTGGAATTCCATCACCTGCACTAGCTTTGTTCGTAGTGATGCTTCCTAAGGCCCACTTGACTTCACATTCCAGGATGTCTGGCTCTAGGTGAGTGATCACACCATCATGATTATCTGGGTCGTGAAGATCTTTTTGGTACAGTTCTTTCTTGTATTCTTGCCACCTCTTCTTAATATCTTCTGCTTCTGCTAGGTCCCTACCATTTCTGTCCTTTATTGAGCCCACTTTGCATGAAAAGTTTCCTGGTATCTCTAATTTTCTTGAAGAGATCTCTAATCTTTCCCATTCTATTGTTTTCCTCTGTTTCTTTGCATTGATCACTGAGGAAGGCTTTCTTATCTCTCCTTGCTATTCTTTGGAACTTTGCATTCAAATGGATATATCTTTCCTTTTCTCCTTTGCCTTTCGCTTCTCTCCTTTTCACAGTTATTGGTAGGGCCTCCTCAGACAACCATTTTACATTTCTTTTTCTTGGGGATGGTCTTGATCCCTGCCTCCTGTACAATGTCACGAACCTCTGTCCATAGTTCTTCAGGCACTTTATCAGATCTAATCCCTTGAATCTATTTGTCACTTCCACTGTATATACATAAGGGATTTGAGTTAGGTCATACCTGAATGGTCTAATGGTCTAGAACTGTGTATACTTTTAAAAAAATAAAAATCCATGTAATACTATAGAGCCATATGATCTGAGGTGGCTTGAATCCTCTGATAGGGAATTGTGGGTGCTTAGGAACCCTATACAAAAGGCTGATTATGAATCATATATGGATTTTTAGTTGTGTCGAGGGTTGGCACCACAATACCTGAGTTGTTCAACTGTCATCTACACTCTTTTTTTTTTTACCTGCCATTACTTGAACTTCAGGGTAACAGTGAGTGTTGCATTCACTGCTGTGTCACCCCCTACTTGCTTACCTTAAGCTTAGCAGACTAGATGATCACACCTGTAGCACTGATATTTTGGCTCATTCTTGATTTTTCTGCTGTGGATCAGCAACACTGGGAGAATGGAGGATACAGGTCTTCTGCCGGCCCCCCAACCCCTTAGCTGACTTGGCCTGGTGTCTGCAATATCTTGAGTGGGCCTCCCTTACTGATATGGATGTCCCCCATTCATCCATCCCAAAGGGAGATTAGTTCTTCAAGAGCTGATGGCTAGTGCAGCTATTGGCAGGGGGTGGGGTGTTATTCCAGTTCTTTGATTACATCATAGCTAATTTCCTATAAGGGGAGTGGGTGATGAAACTGGATAGTCCTCTGGCTGGTGTGGAGAGTCCATTGCAAGCCCCAGGTTTTGCCCTATGCCATCAAACCACAGCCCTTCTTGTAAGAATGCCTGTATGTTGAGTGTGGAACTGAACTAGGGAACATTAGCAACCCCAGTCTCAACAGTGAAATTCTCTACTTGGGCTATTTCCCCTCCAAACTTAAATGCTAGTGAAATCTCTCCAAGAAGCCCCTTCTGCCTGAGAGAATCAACAACCTTTCCTCTGCCTGACAGTTCAAAATAGAAGGGAATGTTTGGAATGCTTCAATTATCTGCAAGATGCCCCAGTTAGTTGAATTACTATTAAAAATCAGGAGTTACAGAAGTTGAATCTTTATGGAGTAAGTTAATGCCTGTGGTGTTTTATAATTTCAAAAAGAATTTTTATATTTAAACATAAAAAAATTAGCTAATTAGAAATTAGCTCAGAGGAATTTTTGATTTTCTGAAGGGTTTTTTTTGGCCAACGATATTCGAAGAATTCCCCAAACATGCACTGAGCATTCATCAATGCCAGGCAGTGCAATAAACAGAGAGGTTAGAAAGACAGCTGAAATATTCTTCCGTTCCTCAGGGAACAGTCTAGTAAGACGTACACAAAAGCCCAGTCTTTCTAGAACCACTTATGTGAAAGTCTCCAGAGAAGGTTTGTCTCTGAGGATGCAAAGATGAATAAAACTCAAGACTAGGACTCTCCTGAAGGAATCAGATAATAACACAGTTATAATGCTGTGTAATCAGTGCTATCACTTGAGGATAATGAACTTTATTAGAGGATAGGGCTTCCCTGGTAGTTCAGGTGGTAAAGAATCCACCTGCAATGTGGGAGACCTGGGTTCGAGGAGGGAGTGTCAGGAAAAGCCTGGAAGAGCGAAGGAGAAGCTTGGGTTGGGTCTTAGAGAATAAGTAAGAGTTCAGGAGGAATGGGGCTGGGACAAGAAATTCTAAACATTGGGAAAAGGTTGTGCCGGGACCCTGACATTTTAAACAGATTGGTGAATTCTGGAACTGAATGTTAGGGCTGTTTAAAATGTCAGGGTACAAGGGGAAAGTAAATGGGAGTGATGGGGGAGGAAAAGTGGAAGAGTCCTGGGGGGCTCTCATATAATAAGGGAAGGAATGCACTTCATCCTGAACATGGTGATGAAGCAGAGAAGAGGTTTCACTGGGAGAGGGCAGGCTGGTGTTTTCACTTAAAAATCCTCAGGTTACTGCAAAGGATGCCTTGGACAGAGGGAGGTGCAAGGCAGGGAGACTGCTTCTGGGACTATTAAGCTGAGGGAAGAATTTGTAGCTAGGCTAGGATAGTGAGAGGATGTTGGAGGAAAGGAGGTGAAATGGACAAGATGAGTTACAGCAAGGATGATGGTGAGATTTCTAGGTACCCTGTAAAGTGACTTGGGTGAAACAGAGACTTTATTTTTGGGGGCTCCAAAATCACTATAGATGGTGACTGCAGCCATGAAATTAAGACGCTTGCTCCTTGGAAGAAAAGTTTTGACCAACCCAGACAGCATATTAAAAAGAAGAGACATTACTTTGCTAACAAAGGTTCATCTAGTCAAAGCTATGGTTTTTCCAGTAGTCACGTATGGATGTGAGAGTTGGACTATAAAGCAAGCTGAGCGCTGAAGAATTGCTGCTTTTGAACTGTGGTGTTGGAGAAGACTCTTGAGAGTCCCTTGGACAGCAAGGAGATCCAACCAGTCCATCCTAAAGGAGCTCAGTCCTGAATATTCATTGGAAGGACTGACACTGAAGCTGAAACTCCAATACTTTGGCCACCTGATGCGAAGAACTGACTCATTGGAAAAGACCCTGATGCTGGGAAAGTTTGAAGGCGGGAGGAGAAGGGGACGACAGAGGATGAGATGGTTGGATGGCATCACTGACTTGATGGACATGGGTTTGGGTGGACTCCAGGAGTTGGTGATGGACAGGGAGGCCTGGCATGCTGCAGTCCATGGGGTCGCAAAGAGTTGGACATGACTGAGCAACTGAACTGAAAGTGACCTGAATAGTCTTCCACATAAGAGTTCAATAAATGTTAATTTCTTTGGGCAACAGAGTAGATAGTGATGCTCTTAAGTGGAGAAAAAAAAAGCTAGAGGAATATTTAGAAGAAAAAGATGTATTTGGTATTGGGTCTCAGACATTTGTTCCTTTACAAAACAAACTAAAACAAAAAACTACCTGTTTTCCGCAGTGACAGATTCATATGGTCGTTTGGTAGATTGGTGTAGTATTGTTAATTAAAAAATACTCTAATTGAAAGCTATGTCTTTCCAGATGACCGGTGGAAAGTACTCTTCATATATTATACACGATTGCCCTGATTATTTATTTATTAGGCCACCTCTTGGGCCGCGTTAGTCAGAAACAGTGATGATATGGTCAGGTTTAGGGGAATTCCTGTATTTTGCCTCCAGACAGCTCCTTGGGAGGAAAGAGAAATTGTCTAGGTTCCCGTGCTCCTGATAAAAAATACCATTTGTTCTAGTTAATGCTTAGGAAACCAAGAACCTTGTCAACTTCTTTTTGGGATCAGCTTGCACCAGAGTAATTTTAACATAAAGTAAGGAAAGGAGAATGAAAAATAAGGATCCAGTAAACCTCCTGACATCAAACAAACATCAGTTCAGTTCAGTCGCTCAGTTGTGTCCGACTCTTTGCGACCCCATGAATCACAGCACGCCAGGCCTCCCTGTCCATCACCAACTCCCGGAGTTCACTGAAACTCATGTCCGTCGAGTCGGTGATGCCATCCAGCCATCTCATTCTCGGTCGTCCCCTTCTCCTCTGGCCCCCAATCCTTCCCAGCATCAGAGTCTTTTCCAGTGAGTCAACTCTTCTCATGAGGTGGCCAAAGTATTGGAGTTTCAGCTTTAGCATCAGTCCTTCCAATGAACACCCAGGATTGATCTCCTTTAGAATGGACTGTTTGGATCTCCTTGCAGTCCAAGGGACTCTCAAGAGTCTTCTCCAGCACCACAGTTGAAAAGCAGAAATTCTTCGGCGATCAGCTTTCTTCACAGTCCAACTCTCACATCCATACATGACCACGGGAAAACCATAGCCTTGATTAGGTGGACCTTTGTTGGCAAAGTAATGTCCCTGCTTTTTAATATGCTGTCTAGGTTGGTCATAACTTTCCTTCCAAGAATTTAACTTTTTTGCTCAGTGTTTCATTTCCAGTTATGTGAGTGAAGATCATCATGCCAATCTTGGTAATTCCTATTTCCAATGGAAGTAAGAGTTACATATTGACTCTAGGTACTCCTTGTCCCTGGATAGCATTTTAATGTCTGTTAATGAGTGTTGCACATTAATTAAATACCTATAATAAACCAGAACACTGTGGTATTACCCTGAATACCATATTAATTGTAAGGTTTCATTCCCCTGTAAGAGTCAAGATGACTGAAATTTTGTGGAGATGGAGAGAAACATGGGAATAGTCGTACTATTGGTCATGCTGTAAATATTCAAGAAGTGGATATTCAGTGTATATTATGTTCTGGACATTATGTTAGGCTCTGGGGACACAATGAAAAGTACAAGAACAGTCTTTGCTGGAGAGGAACATATGTTATATTGCAGAGGACAAATAGGCAATCTAATAAATGATAACAGATGGAGGTAAATGTTGTTGGAGGTAACTGTTGTCAGAGATAAATGATAAGAGTAAAGAACGTGATGTGCTGAGAAAATGATAGACAGGGTCAAGGAAGCCTTTCCAAGCAGCCATGCCAGGATCTAAAGAAAAGGATGAGGCAGAGGAAACCCATACTCAGTCCCTGGGGTGGGAATGAGCTCTGCAAATTCAAGAAACAGAAAGAGGGCCACGACTGGGGTGTACATAGATACTGTAGAATGAAGGAGACGTGGCTTTTTTTCTCTGACCGATCATGGAAGGCTTATTAGAGACTTTGAAATGAGACAGATGGGTATATACTACAAATAGACATTTATCCCATCTCATTTAACAGTGTAGTGAGTTAAGGGTTGTTACTTCCATTTCCTAGAAGAGGGAACTGGGTATCAGGGAGCAGATCTAGAGAGCTAGGGCCCAAGTCAGGGCTGTTCCACTCTTCCACTGCACCCTAACTGCAGACCAGCAGAACTGGAGCAAGGCACTTGGAATGATTAAGTGCTGAGTCATTGGACTCCTAGGCTGGCTTCCCTTAAATTATGTGATGGCTTTGGGATATTAACAATTATCAAACAGTGACAACAGCAGTGGTGATAACAATACCTCCTACTACATACTTTATAAGTGCTTTACCACACAGTTCATCGTTTGTGGCTCAGAAGAACCCTCAAAGGTAAGCAGGACATGTTTTATTTTTCTTTAGGTTAAGAAATTAACCTGAAGTGACACAAGACAAGGTTGGGATTTGGCTCTTCTGATTCTAATCAAGGGCCCTTTTCTTAAACCAGAGAAACTCCTGATTGAAAGAGGACATAAATATGGCTCATAAGCTTGTCGTCCTTCAGACTTCCAGAAAACAAATATGTACTTTTTTTCACCGTGCTTTTGATTCCGTCTATGGGGTCACACAGAGTCGGACACGACTGAAGTGACTTAGCAGTAGCAGTAGCAGTTTGATTATGAATAAGAGGCATAAAATATAGACTCCCTCTCATGGGTTTGTTGAGCTTCTATTGTGTGTCAGGCACTAGGACTATCAAAGGATTATAGTGAAATAGGTTGAAATGACTAATTTAGCGCAGTGTTTCTTACCCTGTGATATAGGACTTGAAATAATGCTCTGGAAATACAAAGGAAGAAGTAATTAAGTCACTTTGGGGAATTTGGGGAAGACCTCACCAAGATGATGACAGTGAACTAGGCCTTGAAGGATGAATATTTGGCTTTCTCCAGGAGGCAAGCAGGAAGATTATTCTAGGAAAAACAGATAAGAATACCATGATAAAAGAGTATGGTGACTCTGAGGAATAGGAACTCATTGACTGTATCTGGAGCATGGAATATATAGGAAATAATTATGGGAAAGGAGGCTGCAGACTGAGGCTGTTTGCAGAGAGCCTTGAATGCCAGGCTCAGGTGGTGCTGTATTTGGCTTGACCATCCCAGGTTTACTAGTAAGGGGATGATGTGATTGTATTTTCTGTGTTTTAGAAAACAAGTGCCACTGGCAAAGGGCAATGGGACTGGAACAGAGGAAAGGCTAGAAACTGTTGTAGTAGTGAAGGAGAAAGAACAGAGCCCTGAATCAGTTGTAATCCCTAATTATGCATTGAAGACATAGGGCAGTAACACTGGGACTGAGAATGATTGGTTTTGAAGGCACACTGATTGTATTTTGAAAATACACACCAAGTGCTACATTGCTCCACATATACATGCTCCTTATTTTGGCCTCCCTACATTTAGCCCAATTCTCCCTGACTCTTCAACTCATCTATTGATTTTTTTTTTCGTCTTCAAAATTGGAGAAAATGTTATAAGACTGTAATCTTACAGATTCTTTCTATATGATTTGATCTTTGATCCCATAGGAATCTTCTGGCTGAGAAATGGTGAGTGCAATCAAATTTTTGAAGAGTTGGATGCTATGATGATATTTATGTCCTGCAGATTATTTATTTGGAACTGTTGTTGCAAATTTGAAAGCCCGCCTACTAAGCACTTTGGGGAGATTATTCTCAGCCAGTGACCTCTGGTAGGGAAACATTAGCAGAGCAACTTGTTCTCTCTCTGTTTCAGGCCTCCTGCTGAATGCTGAAGGGGAATTTAGATATTAGATAAAGGACTATAATGTTTCTTTCAGATCCCACACATTTCTAAAATACTCTTTTCTTTCACTTTTTTTTATTAACTGAGGACCACTCATCCTGGCTTTAGAATGTAATGTAGGGTCATAATTATTTAAAAAAATCAACAAATACAGTTTGCTTGCTCTTTAATTTTTAAATTATAAGCATCAATAATTTATTTCGGTTGCAGAGAAGGGCTACATTTAATCTCTGAAGTAAAATGATCTGCTTTAGCTTGAATTTGTTTCATTCTTCTTTCACCCAAATACATGTAACACCATGGGAAGGGTCCCCAGATAATCTCTACATTCAGTCAAAAACATCTGTGGGGAGTCTTCCATGTTCATATCAATGTTTCCATGGAAGAGAGGCAGCATTTTGAGGCTATTCTGTTGGTTCATATGCTGACATTGCCACTTGTGAAAGCTTTCAACTCCCTGTATCTCAGTTATTTCAATAAAGATGAAATTCATGTCCTGTGAGTGCTGTGAAGACTAAAAGAGGAGTAAAACCACTGCAACAAGGTCTGGCACAAATGAAGTTTCAGTAAATATTAGCTCCTTTAAACACCAGTTTACAGAAGTTAGGTAAGAGAGGTGCAGGCTTTACTTTAGGGAGACTATAACTTAGTTTTCAAAACCAGTGATTGGCAGAATGTTGTTTAAAATTCCTCCTTTTCCATTGATCTGTGCATCTGTTTTGATGCCAGTACTATAGTGTTTTTATTGCTACAGCTTTGTAATATAGTCTAAAGTCATGGGGTGTGATACCTCCAGCTCTGTTCTTTCTCAAGATTGCTTTGCCTATTTTGTATTTCCATACAAATTTTAGGATCCTTTGTTCTAGTTCTGTGAAAAATGTCATTGGTATTTGGATAGGGATTGCATTGAATCTGTAGAGAAATACAATATGTTATCACTTATATGTAAAATCTAACGAATGAATATAATAAAACGGAAAACAGATTCACCAATATGGAGAATAAACTAGTAGTTAACAGTGAGGAGAGGGTAGTGGAGAGGAGCAAAATAGGGGTAGGGGACTAAGAAGTACAAACTCCTATGTATAAAATATAATCTTCAAGGATATATTGTACAGCACAGGAAATAGTCAATATTTTATAACTTTAAATGGAGTATAATCTACACAACTTTTGACTCACTGTTGTACAACTGAAACTAATAGAATATTGTAAATCAACTGTACCTCAATAAAAAAGAAAATCCTTGATTCTCATGTCTCCTGTTTAGTGTCTGATGTCAAAAATGGAATTACACAGCCATTTACCTCCTTGGTTATCTAGGAAATAGGTATGTTTTTACTTTTTCTATTCAGATTGGTTACAGAGAGTGGAATCCAGTATCAGTGTTAAAGACTGAGGTTGAAGAATCCTTGACTTTCAGGATTAATATAGCTCTGTCAGCGAGCTCAGTTTAGTTCAGTTGCTCAGTTGTGTCTGACTCTTTGTGACCCCATGGACTGCAGCACGCCAGGCCTCCCTGTCCATCACCATCTCCCGGAGATTACTCAAAATCATGTCCATTGAGTCGGTGATGCCATCCAACCAACTCATGTCCATTGAGTCGGTGATGCCATCCAACCATCTCACCCTCTGTCGTCCCCTTCTCCAAGTCAGTGAGCTACTTGGAAGCAAATTTCCTGAAAGAGCTTTGTTTTTTTCAAATAAATGGCAGGTATAGGTACGTAATTCAAATTATCTTGTAGTCTGTTTTTTAAAAAGGCATTAAATCTTACTAGTGCAGAATTTTAGCCAAATTCTCTTGTCCATTGAAATGGCCTACTAACATTTAAGTAGTTACTCCAGTGAGCAAGATACAGCCCCTGAAATTGTCGTAGTTTAATTGACTTGGATAAGTATTTTGTGATTTAAACAAGTAATTGTTGCTACCTGAAATGGGAGTATTTGTCTTTTGAGGAGGTAGAAGTGAAGGCCAAATTTTAAAAATTAATTGCATTTGAGTAAGTGACTGTGGAATACTTGTTTTCATTGATCCAATTGTTATAGAGATGTGCAATTATTTAATCAGCTAAGTAATTTGTACTTTTGTAGTGTTATCATTTTCATGCTTCATTATAACCCTATGTACTCAAGGTATTGAACCTGTTCCACAAACAGTATTAATCTCAATTACTTTGGTAGCTTTAAATAATATTCCCTTATTAAATATGTTCTTTGTTATGCTGTCCGTGTTTTTGCAGCATCAGAAAGTGTTGATGCTGATAAAAGCAAACATTCAGTTAAAAAACCTTTTCATATTTTAATTAAAAAAATAAATGGTACACTTATAGTTCTCATGATTTTGGTTATGGAAAACACCTTATTAGGCTAATTTAGAACTTTGAATCCAAAATCCAACTTCATGGCCTGGTTTTATCTAAGGGACATTGAAACAATAGAACATTTTCTGTCATGGCAAGAATTGCAGTGTTTAAATTTTTTCATTTCGTCCATGGGACTATAAACTTCTTGAAGGCAGGACCCACTGCTTTTACTTCTGTGCTGTCTGATCTTGTGGTTAAAAGTTTGCTGATTAGAGTGGAACCTAAGTGAATAACACAACAGAATTTGATACTGAATCTCCCAGGCAGGTTTTCCTTGTGTAATATACATAGGATGAACCTGATGAAACCAACCTTTTTTTCATTTCAAACATTTCACTTTATTCTGTTCATCTTTGTGGAATATTTTTATGGCTTCCTGCTGTAACTCATTTGGGTAGTGAGTTAACTGTTGCCTTGGAATTTAGCCCTTTTCTTTTTCCCCCTTCAATTCTGCTTTAAAAAAATTTTTTGTTTTTGAGATAGATGTTTATTTTTTTCCAAACTGTAAACTTTTTATTTTGCATTGGGGTATAGCCAATCAAGTATGTTGTGGTAGTTCCAGGTGAATAGCAAAGGGACTCAGCCTTACACATACATGTACCCATTCTTCTCCAGACCTCTCTCCCATCCATAGTGCTTCCTTTTACTTCGCAGTATTCAGGCTTCCCAAAGTTAGCTTGAGTCTGGGTTCAGATTGCAGCACAATGTCCAAATGAGCCTTCAAGTTGTAGGAAAAGCTGAAATAAAATTAAAGACACTATCATGTACACCACCTGAAAACAAACCAACCCAGCCACATTTGTGTCTTCCTGTTAACTCTTGGCTAGTACAAACAGCTAATATTTCTTGCAAAGATAAAAAGATGACCCAAGACAATTTCCCCAAGTTAAACTGTTCTGAAGTTTTACTGTGGCATCCAATTCAACTGGCATTTAACTCTATGAACCAACACCCCAATTTAATTTAATCACCACAGACATAGAGTCGCGGAGAGTCATATATGACGGAAGTGACTTAGCAGGCACGCATGCACAGCCAAAACTGAATAAGTGCATATGAAGTGAGTTTACAGTTCAATATTAAAATAGAATGGGAAGAAAGGCAGGCAGAAAAAGTATAATATTCTTTATTTGTTAGTCAGTACTACAGAATTCACTCGTTTCCCTGTTTTATTAGTCTAGCTCAGAGTTTTTCAAACTTCCGTGTGCCTTGAACAGGTCAGTTCAGTTCAGTTGCTCAGTCATGTCTGACTCTTTGCAACCCCATGGGCTGCAGCACGCCAGGCTTCCCTGTCCATCACCAACTCCTGGAGCTTACTTAAACTCATGTCCATCGAGTCATGATGCCGTCCAACCATCTCATCATTATACAGGTATTTTTACCCAAATCCACACATTCTGTCTTATAGGTGATATAAGAAACCTCAAAAAGAAATTTCACTATCTTTATAAACTGTCTCTAATAAGTACTTCTATCTATATATTATATAAGAAAATCTATCAAAACTGAAAAGATTTTAGACCTTTAACCCATTTCTGTCTAAAAGTCTCACTTGTGAAACTGGGATCCAGGTCCCTGGTATTTCATCCCATGTCTTGGGCATGAAGCAGCTCATGGTCCAACGTGTCATTATTGTACTCATGGTGACTTCTCTGCTCACATCATCAGGGCTCTCTGGTCTGTGAGGTGCCGTTAGATATCATTTAGGATGGGTTTCAGGGCTGGCTTCTTGCAGAGATGCTGTGGGATGCTTAAGCAAACTTCCTGATTGGTTGGTATAACTATGGGGCTTTGGGTCTTATTTTTAAAAACAAAGCAAATATTATCAGCAACTGGGCACAGGAGGAGAAGATGCCAATCCTGCCCAACTCCGGTGGAGGCAGGGGGCTGTCCTGCCTCGCTGAGAACGGGCTGTTATCCACTGCTCTCTTGTCACACTGACACGGCCCCCTGGCTGGGCTGATTGGTCGCTGGCAATAACTGATGGGGAATTCTGATATTCTAGCCGGTAGTTCCTTACACTCCAAAGAGGTGCCTTCCCATCTCTCTCTTCACCTTCCGACCCCGGCCTTGTGCTCAGCCTCCCCCGACCTCGCCGCCCCTGCCCCGGGGGCGGGGAGGAGAGCCCTGGGCGTGATGCTCTGAAATCCACCAGGCTGTTCGCGCTCCAGCTCGCCCTCGGGAGAGTCCTGTTCCCGACTTCTCAGGGCTTTTACAGCACAAACAACTGCATGCGGGCCCGGGGTGGGGGAGGCTGAGAAGGACTTGTGTATGTTGGTTTTCTCGTCTTTCATCACTTTGTTGGCCTCATCCGTTGCCTACATCTCCGCGGTGGATTTCTGTCTAAGACTCAGGAAGGATCCCTTCTCCTTCTGTTGACTCTTTCTATTTTTATGGTAAGTGCTTGCATTCAATGAGCCGCCCTGCTGCAGTGAAGTGAACGCTTAGCTAGCTCGCTCTCTTCCCAGCTAAGCTTAGTGACCTTCTCTCTGCGTTTCTCTAGTGTTTCTGGGTCCACGTCTGGGGGTGGGGAGTGGGGACCCAGCTATTGAAAATGCCGGAGGGTCATTTGTCGGCTTGTTTGTCTTTTTGTTTTGTTTAATTGTTTCCATAAACGGAGCTCTTCGGCTGTGATGGAAACACTCTCTCTTTGTCCTTGAAGCGGCAGCCGGGGAGATGTGAGCATGATGGTAAACTGCAGCAGCGTGCAGGGGATCCGGGGAGGGCGACGGACAAATCTGGGGGCGAGATGAACCCTCGGCGCGCTCAGGAGCACTCTATCCGAATCCGGAAGGGCCGGGCTGATCGGCCCACCTAGCGAACTGTTTCATCTTTCCCGGAGACTACCGCACACGTGTGAGTTATGTCGGAGTCGGCTGGGGGCAGCGGCGCCTTAAGCACCTGCCTGTGGGTCCACGCCGGCCCTGCGTCTTTCTCGTGGGCTTTACAACTCGGCTGGTAACATTGGCGGCGGCGGGAGGACCCCTGTGCCGGCGGACGGAGTAGACGGCATGACCTCATTGCTTTTTCTCTTTGGAATTTCAGGGTGCCTGTTCTGCAGACGGGTCTCTTCCCATCCTCTTCCGAGGGTGATGGGGCAGTGACAAGAGGCACGTTTTTTTGAGTTGACAACATAGTTTCAATCCTCCTCCTGGTAGATAAAAGGCTTGGAGGCTGTTAGAATGGTTAGACTTTGCTCATGGAACATAAGCAGGGGTTGGAAGGAAGAATGTGTGTGTTGCGGTGACATCAGGCCGGCTGTTTTGTTACAGGGCATTTAGTCTTAGATTCGTGTTCTGATTTTTCACCTGGTCTCTGAGGCCGCTGGCTCCAGCACCACGGCTTCGGGTCAATTATTGACAGCCCCTGGAAGTCCAAAGGAAACACATCGTGAACACAAAGTACAGCTCTATCTTGTGGAACCTGGGGTTAAAGGGGAGTCTCTTCTCATAGGGAAATGTCTGTCTTTTTTTTTTTTTTGGTAGCAGGTGTCTTGGATTATTTTGGTCACCGCAGCATTCCAAAGAATAAGCTTTGCAGTTTTCATTCTGCTGGTTATTTTCCAGTCTTGGACTGGAGCTGGGTTATCTTACTTGATTTTGTGTGGATTTTCTGATTGTGGTCCATTTAACTGTGGGCGGGGGGGAATGTGGGGTGAAATTTCTGGTCTTTCTCCCTGTTGATTGGGAGTTTGGAACGTAAAGTTGCTTGACTGGCTTGCTCTTTCTCACCACTTTTATTTCTACCCTCAGTGTGGATTTGTCTTAAAATAGTGGTGATGACATCAGACATATGCTTTTATCTTGTTCCCTAGGTACATTTGGTTGGTTTTGGTGGAGGGTTCTTTAAATACATGAAAGCATATATTAAAACAAAGAACAAGAATTTGTAGATGTTTACATTATATCCCAGCTTCACAGTGAAACCAGCAAATAGGATAACAACAACAAATTAGGTTCCTTGCATACTGTAAGCTCTGAATCATTAAATAATGTTTGAAATACTTTCATCATTGTTTGCATTAGCTATTCTAATATCCATACTTCCCTACACTTAGTTATGGCTGGGAGCAATGTTGTTATTTAACTGGCTGACTTCTCTGCTTCCTTTGATTCTAATGTTTAGTTGTTGACTTTCAACTCTACTGGTGTTTTCTTACTTTGCTTAATTATTTCCCCTCCAATTGCAAGATTTTTATCAGGTGCTTGGCAACTCAACTTGACATATTCATCAAGATGGAAAGAGTTATGGAGTCAGCTTGGGTGTCTTGGAAATAGACCCTACATTTCACAAGACAGGCCATTTCAGATGCATTTAGAAATCTTTTGTTTTAATTAGTAGCAACATTAGCTTTGAGAGAAAATGCTGTGAGCATCCTTCATTTTAGTGAGCAGAATATTCATCTGTGCCATCAGAATTGTATATATTGCAGCGTATTCACAAGTGTATTGTTTACTTGTGACTGTCGTGGGCCTATTTTCAGTATTTGTAGCATGCTCATTTAGAGGGGAAGAGAAACATTTCTGAGACTCTGCTTTGCATTCTCCAGCTAGTTTTTTTTTTTTTTTTAGGGATTTCCCCAATGATTCCACACCCTCTCCTCCTGATAACCTCTTTGGGAATTTCTCTGAATTGGGAGAGTGTATTCTTTGTGTTTGCTTGTCCCACAGCGTGATGTCGGGTTAATTCTTTTGCAGAGTCTCTGAAGGCAGCATGTACAACCACTGCAGGAAATACTGGTAAAAGCTGTGCTGAATGGAGCCAGTAACTCTTAGCCCCTTGGTGTGATGTAGTCACTGCAACATTTTGTGTGTGTGTGTGTGTTTGTTTAGCTGCTATGTCTTGCAACCAATTTTGCTTGCAACCCTAGCAAATTGTATTTATTTGACATGGGTCTAGAAACACCTAGATAGATGTAGATACAGTTACTCATACAACTGTCATTAAAACAGTGCTTTTACTGTTTCTTTTGATGATGTTCTAATTTGAAACCTATAGCTTATATTCTGAGTCAGTATTTTCCATTTTTTATCTTCTTTCTGCTTTTCCATTTCTGCTTTATGTTTCTATGCATGGACATGCATATGTGTCCACCTGTAAACTCAATGAAGATTGTTTGATTAATGAAGAGCTGGTTAACAGCTTCTCTTCCAGTAACCAAACTCTTGTGCTCAACCTGTAATCATGTGACTGAGAGAAGAAATTGTCCCTGTTAGTATAACTATAACCACATGTGTCTGCAGGCCTTCTTGTCATTGAAACTACTTTCCATAGTTGATTACTAGGACCAGAAATAGAATCCCTTTTGCATTTTAATTAATGACATTCTAGATTTGTCTAGGTTGGAATGCCCTCAAATCTTGACATGTTTACTACTTAAAAGGTCTTTTGATAAAGAAGGGGAGTTTATGGATGATACAGAATAAAATCACTCGATTGTGGGTACAGCCTTTCTTTGGAAATTGAATGAACTATATTATTAAGGATGTTGGCTGAATTTTCCTGTGGCTTTTTAAAATATAATTAAGGTGACATATTCCTTTACCATCTCTCCATGAGCCCCCCTTTTTTTAAAGAGTAAAAAGAACATATAACTCCCACATAAAGCTGCTTAGAGGGAGAACCATTTTTTAACAGAGATTCAAAACCATTTCCAACACCAGCTATGGTGATCTACTTTGAAAGGAACTTGCCAGTCAATTGGCAACTCAGGCAGATTGTATAAAAGAGGAGAAATTCTTCATGAGCTGTGTTGAAGACTGCATTTTTGATCTGTCTCCCTTCTGAATTCATCTAGGACTATAGTCACTAGGTCAGCTTTGCAGAAAAAAATCATGTACTTAGGAGCTTAATAATCTACCCACACTGTCATAAATGTTTATGTTGCAAGTTATATCTCTTAGGTGGTAAAGGGAGTTGGCAGAATTTTGGAGGAGAGTCAAATCACAGCCCGAAAATAATGTAAGATGAAAGAGGAAAAATTCCTCCCCATACTTAGCATGAATTCTCTACTCTGGCTGTTGGCCTTTAAGTCTGAAGAGTCAAGAAACTGTTAAAAACACATAATGACAGGGTTGTTGGGCCTCTTCTCTAATAGAAATCTCTGACCCTTAACTAGGCATCTGCTGAGTGACCTTTTGGCTTGCAGCCATTCTTATAGGAAGCAGACATATTGTCATACAGCAGGAATTCACTTACTTTTTTCCCATTGGTCTCTCACTGGGGACCTCCTGTGAGTGGGAACAGTGTCTGGACACCATTAGAGACCATGGGCAGTCCTAGCAGGATGTCTTCAGGACCCCGAGTGCCTTTCTGGTCTCAGCCATGAACTGGCTGTCAGACTCGAACTCATAATTGGGCTTGGAGTATCAGATAATCTGAAAAGTGAAAGTGAAAATGTTAGTTACTCAATCATGTCTGACTCTTTGTGACGCCATGGGCTGTAGTCTGCTAAGCTCCTCTATCCATGGGAGTTCCCAGGCAAGAATACTGGAGTGGGTAACCGTCCCCTTCTCTCCGGGGTCTTCCTAACCCAGGGATCGAAGTCAGGTCTGCCACATTGTAGGCAGATTCTTTACTGTCTGAGCCAGCAGGGAAGCCCCAGATAATCTGAGGGCTC
The DNA here is from genome assembly GCF_049115385.1 of Moschus berezovskii. Taxonomy (NCBI): domain Eukaryota; kingdom Metazoa; phylum Chordata; class Mammalia; order Artiodactyla; family Moschidae; genus Moschus; species Moschus berezovskii. The sequence goes on from NC_142465.1 coordinate 69,332,023, forward strand.
TCCAAATCACTTAAAAATCATGAACTGTTGTTCCAGCTCTGTTCTTTTACTAGATGGGAGATTTCTAAGGCAATTGTCCCAGATGAGACATTCCTTGGGGATGGGGAATGGGCTGTGCCTTCCCTTAACCCTACAAGACCCCAGCATGTCATAACAATGACATGATCATCAGAGTTACTCAGAAACATGTGCTGATGGTGATCCTTCATGATCAGGGCTTATGTGGGTATGGCGACTACCTGCTGCCCCAGGGACACCTTGAAATGCCTCTCCTTGTCATCAAAAGGGACCTTGAGGAGTATCTTACCTACCCTCTGGTTTCATAGATAAGAAAGCTAAAGCCCCGGGAAGTTAAGTCACTACCAACACAGGAGAGATCTGGTCAGCACCTCGGCAAGACAGTTGAGTCAATGTGCATGGATTTACTGAGACACCAGCTCCACTCCTGGTGCGGGGCCCCTTGCATGATACACAGCTGACACTTACTGTGTCATTCTTTGCTCACAAAACTGCTTTGTGGCATCTAACTCACTGCTGTCCATTATTTCTGGGGTTATTTCATGCAGATTACGTGGCTGTGCCAGTCAGAGTGAGTCACATCAAGCAACTGTTTATGGTCACATGTTTATGCTTGTGCGGAAATGAATTTTTTATATTGAAACTGCTTTTCTTATGAACGTTTCAAGAATTCTAAAAACATTATGCTTGATTTCCTACCCCCTGGGCTTCAGCTGTTTCTGTTCTGTTGAGGGGGCGAAGTTTATGGATCAGTTCCTTTGTCTGTTTATTTACTCCAGTATTCATTGAGCACCTGACATGTCCACCCTAGTGCCAGGCAGTGGGGACCTCCTGGTGACACAGCTGGATGCCACTATTGCTCTGAGCGTGTTCAGTCTAGTGATGGTTCATGGAGTTCATCGTCTCTTGACTTTTTCAGCCAGTGGTCTGCTTACTGTTTCATAACGGTTTCTCAAAGAGCCCAAGTTGAGAAACAGTTTGCCTGGGCAGTTCTGTCCTGTGATTAGTCTGCTGAGAGGTTCTCTTCATGAAAAAGCACCTTTGCTGTCATTGCAAGGTATATCTTTACCATTTTCCAAAATGGTATTTTTAGCTTGTGATTTTTGTTACCTGATTGAACAAAAGAGATTAATTAGCTGAACATGTTTGTGCTGTTGTTGGGATTCGCCAAGATGACTGTTCCATTTTTTAGCAAAACTAGCCTGATTCCTAGAATTGTAAATTCACAGTCTGGATAGCACAGCGTCCATGGAACTAACTGTAGGTTAAAGACCAAACTCCTTAGCCTTGTATACCAGGGCTGTTATAATGTACAGCCATTACTTCTATGCTCTGCTTCTTGTTCTGCAACTCCCCTAGAACATTCCAGAAATACCAAAACATTTGCAGTGCTCAGAAGTAAGGAGCTCTCACTTGCCTGTGTGCCTTTGTACATACTATTTCTCCTGAGACTAACTTTCAAGACAATCTCAGACAACATCTCCCATGGAAATTTTTTGACACTTACCACCTTTACTGAGCCTTGTGACCAAAGCTGAGCTAGGTAGACCCTGTCTGTCCTCTTACATACCTCATAGGACCCGATATAGACCATATAGAACTTTATAAACTATTATAGTTACTTGTCTACTTGCCCCTCTCCCAAGTAGACAGTTTGTTCCTTGAGGGCAGGGACCATATTTTCATCTCTATATCCCAAGGCCCAGCAGAGTGACTGCTGAATAGCAAATATCCAATAATTCTTGAGTCAGGGACTGAGCAATAACAATAATTCTTGAGCAAACAGATCGAGAATCACCATAGAAAACCTAGGGTGCTGGTATTGGCAATGGCTGTTCTGTGTGGAAAACTTAATTTTTCAAAATAATGTGACTGTATGAATTGTACTGAGAAGGATAAAGAGACTGGCAGCCATCCTGTGTAATCCATTAAAAATTCTACGTGAAATCCCAGAAAATGTCTCTGCCTCCCAGTGAGTTTCAATAAACAGTAAGAATTTATTAAGTGTCTTCTCTAAGCAGAGCCTTGTGTCAGGTCCCCAGGAATGAAAGATTTAAAGAAAAAAAAAAAAAAGCAGTGTAATTCCTGTCCTCCAAAAAGCCACAAACTAGTGAGAACTTATTCTGTGACCTGCTTACAAGGCAGACAGAGGCTAGTAGGCTGTAGACTTCACACACTACAGAATTAGGAAGGTCATTTCAGGCAGAGGGGCTGGCTTGGGTGAGAACTTAGAGATGTGATGGTGGCTCAACAATGAGGTGGCTTTGGTTGCAAGGTAAAGGGAATGGGATGGGCCTGTAGGGAGGGGAGTGGAAAATGCAGAGGAGGACGAGGAACTTTTGGGTGGGGGAGATGGCAGTGGTATCAGAAGATCTGAGTGGCAGTTGATGAGTTTCTGTAAGTTGGGAGATAATAGAGTCTAGAAAAAGCCAGTTAGAAATTTGTTTGGAATCTCTCCTCGGGTTTAATTAAGTCAAAAGTCTGTATTCAGCAGGGGAGAAATGCAGTTGCTTAGCATAAGACATGTGTTTCTCACCCACCCCTTTTGCCCTTGAGGGTATAGTTTGACATTCAAAGTCATCACAAGGAAGTGAAGCTGGGAAATCTAACCTAAATCAATCAGTTTTAGACCTAGAGAGCGTTGAGGACCAAGGTCACTGAAGTGCCTGTTAACACACTGTCCAGAGTGTAAAGAACCCCGTAGGCCCTTTGTTGCTTTATTGCTAATAATTTATGGCTTTTTTCTTTGGCGATTAGCCTTGTGCTTTTTACAAAGAATATAATCATCTTACCCTGATGCTGGGAAAGATTGAAGGTGGGAGGAGAATGGGATGACAGAGGATGAGATGGTTGGATGGCATCACTGACTCAATGGACATGAGTTTGAGCAAGTTCCAGGAGTTGGTGATGGACAAGGAAGCCTGGCGTGCTGTAGTCCATGTGGTCGCAAAGAGTTGGATGCAACTGAGCAACTGAACTGAACTGATAATCATCATCTTATGAACCAGTGGGTACAGGCATGCATGAACTAATTTCATGTAGGTGAAAAAGTGGCTTAGAAAATTTTGTGTTAGTTCATCCCTGAAGTATGATTTCTGCTGTATCTTCCCTTTTTTTTTTTTTTAATTTAAGAGTCAGGAAACATATGTTTAGGAAGTGGTGAGTAGTTAAGTTTTGTACATCTCTGAGTTGGATCTGATCAGATGACTCTCCATCTTGAAAGTAACCTAAAAAAGATTGAGGAGGATCTCTAAATATCTTGGCCAGAGTATGAAAGCAAATCTTGTTTACGGAGTGAGAGATGATGAGATAGAATAGCTTCATTCACTCCCTTATTTAATGAGGACTACTGAACGTTTATGGGCTCCCCTAGTGGCTCATAAGGTAAAGAATCTGCCATCAATGTGGGAGAATCAAGTTCGATCCCTGGGTCAGGAAGATCTCCTGGAGAAGGGAATGGCAACCCGCTCCCGTATTGTTGCCTGGAGAATTCCATGGACAGAGCAGCCTGGGATTGTGTCGCAAAGATTCGGACATGACTGAGTGACTAAGGTGCACACTGAACGTTTGTAATACTATGCTCCTGGCTCAGTTCTGGGCACTGAAGAAACAGGCAAAATGGTCAATGTCTTGTCTTCATGAAGAAAACATTGTGGTAGGAGGTGAGGAGGGAATAGATTATTTTGGCCCGTACAAAGCATGTCAGATGGTGATAAGCACTATGGGGAAAAAATGAATATTTTGTTCACATTTGGCTTTATTTTGATTTATTTAACTTATTTGTTATGTTTGAATCATTTTCTTCATTTATTGTTTTCAGCCTGTTTTTTTGTATTTGCTTTCTGACGAGTCTATCATAAATAAATCAAAACAAGTTTTTTTTTTCCTGCTACATAAGTGCAACTGTTGAAACCATTGGAGTGCTGTGAGCAAAAGTTAGAAGCAGGAATTCAGTTTTTGATCTGACTTAAAGGAAAAGTACTGTAGACATCAAAGCTCATATGAGTGTGTTTCTGAAGGGTAAAATTGTCAGAATTTAAAGGAGCAGTATGGGATAGAAAGAGATCTTTCACTAGAATCTGAGGGGAGTGAATTAGGCTGTTCTTGGAGACAGAGAAATGGTGGCCATCACCAGTGAGCATAACTCATTAGGAGAGGGAGAAGGGAGTGAACTGAAATGAACACACGGGAAGTTTAGCAAGGAATTTCAGTTTGGGAAGGAGGATAAAGCCTGTGAGACATATGTGTGTCAATGAGCAACGCTTGCAGAAACAGGTGCTGCCTAATGTAGAACATCTGTGTGAATTGGTTAATGGAAATAATGACTTGAAACAAAAAGCAGTATTTATGGATTTCTAAAAATTCCCACTCTATATTCTGTGTGATCTTGAATTCAGTATCAGTGTTCCATTCTATTCCAAGCAAGCTTCCAGGCAATACTTTCTACCTTACTTCTAAAAAAATTAGGATTTAAAGCAAAATATCTTCTGGTGGTGCAGAGCTGCTCTGGGGCAGTCTGGTTCCCGTTCTGGCCCTGCTAGTTACTTGCCTTTGGATCTTGAGCAAGTTATTTAGTCTCTTTCTAGGTTGATATGTTGTATTTTCATTTTTATTCAGTTCAAGAAATTTTCTTTGTTTTTGGCTACACTGCATGCAGAATCTTAGTTCCCTGACCAGGGATCGAACCTGCACCCCATGCAGCGGAAGCACGGAGTCTTAACTAGTGGACCACCAGGAAAGTCCCAGCTACTTACTCTCTTTGTGTATCATTGTCTTCAATTCTTAAAAGGGGGTTAACTAATATTCTCTGTTTTATAGAGTGGCTGAGTTAAATGAGATAGTACTTGGAAAGTACTTAGCACAGCGGCTACAAGATAGTCACACAGCCTAACAGTTGTTAGCTCATTAATTATCATTGCCTCTCTGCTGTTAGGAATTTGGAGAAATTCTCGCATATATATTTACCAGCCTAGCAGAACTCTTTAATAATTCAGACTGTGCTTTCTTCTTCACGTTTGTGATTAATGATTTCACATTGGAGCTTTTTGGATGGATCTCACAGGTTTTGTTCTCAGTCTCTGAGAGGCTTATTGTGATTTAAAATTCACTTGGATCATAAATGAATCAAAGAGGCATCTGAACAGGAGAGCCGAAGGACCACTTGGCCAAAGGGGTCAATGGGAGGAAGATCTACTAGACACAGGAAGCAACTTTCTGTCATGAAAAGAAAAAGATGAGATTGAAGAGAAAAGCACAGGACGGAAGCAAATATGATTACATTCCTTTGATTCTTGATATTCTAGAGGGTTTAGGAATGATTGCTCTTCAGATGGAATACGGTCTAGACAAGCTACTGCTGCACTGTGACTTGCAGTTTCCTGGAGAGAACAATCAAGGAAAGGGGATTGGTAGAGATGGGGGCAGGTGGTTAGAGAAGAGTAGTTAAATGCCAGTAAGTATATAAGAAATATTTCTAATAGTGGAATGCTGGGTCACAGAACTTGTGAGTTGAAAATTTTAATAGCTCTTACCAAATTGTTGTTGACTTTAATCTGCCGGGGAAAAGTAGCATCTCATGGTTTAATTTGAGTATCTTTTCATGTGATGTCTTTGTGTCTTTCTCTTCTGTGCCCTTTGCAAGCTTACTTTTAAGATTTGAGTTTTGACCTTAATTTTTAGGAGTTCTTTGTAAAAGAAATTAACATTTTCTGATGTGATTTTCCCCTAGATAGTTCCTGCTGTTCTGCCATTTATCTTTTGATACTGTCTATGACATTTTAGGCATAAAAGCTTTGTTTTTATTTAGTTAAAGTTGTCATATGTTTCTTTCTTTTTGGATTTTGTATGATAATCAAAAAAGCCTAACCCACTCTGGGTTCATAAAATTAATTCTTCAATAATGTCTTGTTGGACTTCTATGAAGATTTTATTTTCATGTATTTCTTTGGTTCAAGTTTATTTTGCTGTAGTAATGAGATAGAAATCTGAATTTATTTTTCTTCAATAACTACCCAATTCTCTCCAAACATTTCTTGAATAATGTGTCTTTCCCTTGCTTTTACTGTGATAATTATTGAGAGAGATGATTTTTACTTCGACCAGGGTGAAAGTGGAAGGAAAGGGTAGCATCCTGTATTTAATCCCCTCTTCAGTTAGAGCTATTTTTGGAGAGTTTGTTTTGTTGACTATCAGTTTGTTGGATAACTGCACTGTGTTAATTTCTTTTAGTTTTCTATGGTTTAATATCTGGGATGGCTAATCTTCTTTTATTTTTTTGTTCCAGGATTTTCTTGTATCTTCTTACATTCGTTTTTCTATATGAACTTTGAAAATAGTTTGGTTCTTTAAAGATCATGTTTTAGGGTTGAATTAAGTTTATAGATTAAGGAAAGTATTTTATGAAATTGAGTTAATTCTGTCCTCAAATAGGGTATAGGTTCCCATTTATTCAAATCTTCTTTTGTGAAGCTCAGTAGTGTTTTAACATTCTTCACATGTATCAATAGTATCTTTTCTTTGAATAAATTATTTGATATGGTATTATGATAAGTCCTTACTAGTCTTCACGTATTTCCAGAATTATTGAGAGATGAGAAAGGAATGGGAGTGTTCGTTGAGCACTGTAGACTGAATAAATTACCTGGGGAAAAATATTTAAAAATCCTTATAAATGTGATTGATTTTTTTTGTTCCTTTTTTAAAACCTCATATTTTGGATTGTTGATTTAACCATGAAAATTTTTTTAAATTTACAATTGAATTTGTTTTTCACACTCCCAAATTCAGAGGACCAGTTATTCTGATCCTTTTGCACAGTGTCCTTTTTACATTCTTACATTAACTCGTTTATCTATTAACTAACTCAGGAGACATTTAATGAGCACTTACCATAGGCCAAGCATTTAGAAATATAAATATTAACAAGACATGGTTCCTTTCATTAGGGGGTTTTCAGCATTCACTGGGAGACTGACCTGAAAACAATTATAATGATACTGCGGCAGTGTGTTTACTTGAAAACCTATGCATGGTAGAGTTGGAGCATAGAGGGGAGGGTTTAGGGCTATCTTGGGTCAATCAGAGAAGGCTTCCCTGAGGCTTTCTGAATTGAGACCACTTAGATGAACTGCTTCCAGGTGGGCAAAGGGAAGGGTGCTGCTCCAGGCATAGAAGTGAGCCAGTGCGGAGACAATGTGGCATAACTTGATCTGCAAGTAATTGAGCCTATGGGGCCAGAGTAGGAGATGAGGCTTGGCAAGTAGGTGGCTGCCAGATCTCAAAAGGCGTATTATGACATGCTAATGAGATTTTGCTATATTCTATAGGCATTGGAGAAAACTTTGAGCAGGAAAGAGTCAAGGTCAGATTGCAGATTCCCGTCACTCTCGTAGGAGTCAAGTGGGGAGGAAGGGCATGTGCATACAATGAGGACTACTAGTACAGAGATTGTAACAGGGGGCCCAGTAAGACTAGTTTAAACTGGGTCAGTGGCACGAGGAATGACGGAGGAACCTTCTGTGAGATTCATTCAACAATTACTCATTATGATTGCATGCGGGCCAGGCTCTGTTCTTGGCTTCAGGGATACAGCAGTATTTAAAGGAGATATGCTCCCTGCTTCCAGAGAGGTTACACAGGAGACCTGCAAAGAAGCTGATCAATAAAATGTGGCAGGCAGTGGTAAGTGCAATGAAGCAGAATGAAGAAAGGGAGAGTGATGTGGAGTATGCTGGTTGGGACGGTCCTGTCAGCAGCATGATGGCTGAGCAGAGTGAAAGGAGCGAGCCAGGGGATATATGAGAAAAGGGTATCCAAGCAGAGGACACAGCCAATGGACTGGCCCTGAGTAGGGACTGTGCGTGGCATGCACAAAGAATAGGGAGGAAAACACGAGGCCTGGAACAGTGGGACAGGAGAATGAGGCTGGGAGCCAGAGGTCATGGTAGATGTTAGACTTTTATCAGAGTGAGGTGGGAACCCAGGCAGTGTTTTGAGTAGAAGAGTGGCAACCTTGAAAGGATCTCACTTGCTGCTGCATGGAGAACACAGTCGGGAGTCAGGGTGGAAATAGAGCAGAGAGGGGACTGGTGGAGAAGTCCAGAAGAAACGTGCCAATGGGCTAAGGAGTGGCCTTTGAGGTGGTGAGAGGTGGGTCTGTCTCCACACTGGAGCTGCAAGATGCAGGCACAGAATATTTTAAAGGGAGATAAGGAAAGACTAGCTGGCAAGGGCTACTTCAGCTAGAGCAGTCAGTGTAACTGATTGCTGAGTGGGCCACCGTGACCTCTCGCAGGGTGAACTATTGTACATCTGTATACTTGCAAACCACACTGGAATGTGTGAAATGATTCAATAGTGAATTCCCAGAATTGCCTTACTGTGTCTGAGGCTGTGTTAAACAGGGTTAATTGAAAGTATATGAATGGTGTCTACTTTCCTGAGCAATAAAAATGATAAAGAGTCTACACTAAAATTTAACTTTAAGCAATTTCACAGCCTGAGAATTTTCAGCAAAGAATAATCAGGGCCCTGATAATAAGAAATTGCCAGACTGGATTGACATGGGAGAGGGACAAATTGGGGGCACAGAAAAGGACCCACAGATCGTGAACCTTGAGAGTGTGGGGAGAAATGAATGAAACATGGCTGAACATAATAAATTGCCTAACATTTAATTCAAGAGCTTTTAGCTAAAGAGAGTTGTTTCTAAAACCTTGGTATTCTTCTCCATTAGATAAAGGCTATATGTTTCAGAGTTAAGGCTAGTTCCCTTATCTTTGAGAGTTATCTTTGCAGAGCTATTCATTCTAAATAGTATATTTCTGTAAATCACATGGTGTTGTGTCGTAAAACTGAAAATACAATCATGAAAAAACTTTTATTTCATGGGATCCCAACCTCTTGTCAGACACTTTAAGCAATAACCTTATATGGACTTATGTCAATGTTAATGATATAATATGTGTGGGTTTATGTATGTATATACATGCAGACACATTTGTAATTCCTCTCCTGCACAAACCACAGTAGTCCTTTTGAATTATGAACCATTCTTATTTTCTTTTTAATTCCTTTCATGGGATCCCAACCTCTTGTCAGACACTGTCTTTTGGAGGATTTTAGGCTGCTTATAAGAATGTAAATTTCCTCTGCAAAACTGAGAATGAAAACCGTGTCCCAAACTGCTCCAGTTATCATGGACTGTGGGTATATTTACACAATAGGAATAGAGATTAAAATTGGGCAGGAGTAGAGACTTGGTCTCTACTGAATAAGGCATTTAATTTGACTGATATTCTCCAGTTAACTGTACAGTAAACTATGCACAGTCCTCATTGAGTTGGGTGGGTTCATTCTTGAATTAACCAGCTCTTGTCATCAGAAGTCATGAAATTAAAGAACTTTTCAATTGTTACAGTAGTCAAAGTAATGGATAAGGAGTCCCTTCAACAAAGACAGTCAACATGAATCCTTTATCCATAACTGAACATGAGATGGCATTAACATTCCCGTTTTTATAACCTTATATGGACTTATGTCAATGTTAATGATATAATATGTGTGGGTATATGTATGTATATACATGCAGACAATTTGTACTTCCTCTCCTGCACAAACCACAGTAGTCCTTTTGAATTATGAACCATTCTTATTTTCTTTTTAATTCCTTACATCTAGCTTAGTGTCTGGCACAAGGTAGAGCTCAAACAATTGTTAATCAAAATCTAAAATTAGATTTTGATTTTTGTTACTATTTTGTTGTTTAAATACTCCTGTATCCTGTTTAGTTTTGTATTATTTTTGGAGGCCCAAATGATTGTACCTTATATTCTTGGTCCCTTGGTTTGATGTGACAGTCTATAGCATATTCATGATTCCAAGCATTAAAAAAATAGGCAATATTTTAAAGGGAAGTAGCTCTGTAGATCTAAAAGGATGTGGAAGGAGCATGAGATTATAGGACAGAACTCCAGCCTGTGTAAACATATTTAGGTCATTGTTGTTCAGTCGATAAGTCATGTCTGACTCTTTGCGACCCTGTGGACAGCAGCACACCAGACTTCCTTTCCTTCACTATCTCCAGGAGTTCGCTCAAACTTGTGTCCGTTGAATCGATAATGCCATCCAACCATCTCATCCTCTGTCGCTCCGTTCTCCTCCAGTCTTCAATCAAACATATATAGGTACCTGTATGTATATTCCCTCATTCCAGAAGGAATTTTGGCTGCTAAGAATACAAAATGGGACCAGGAATAGAATTAAATTGTGTGTCAGAATGACCTAAGCATAAGCTCCGGGGGCCAAAACTTTGTCTCTAAGTTTTCTGTGAGCCAGCGGGAAGAGGAAGCACTTGGAGGAGTACAGAGAAACCAGTTTCTCAGGATGATTATAACTACTCTTGGCAACAACATCAGACAGAATTTCTCCCAGGAGTCTCCATAAAGAGTACACTGTGTTTTGTTTTGAAAATCAAGTTTTGTAAGGCTGGTTCTTCTAAAACATTTTTGGGTTAATAGCATTGCTTCAAAGCAAAATTTTGTAACAGCGATGGCAAGGTTCTGTTGTGGTACCCTGTTCTCTGCAGATCTGATTTGGCCCACTGATAGGAGAGCTCGATGAACTGCTTGTCCTTCCAGCAGGCTTCCCTGTGATTGTTTTCCTCAACTGAAGTTTTGAGACTATTCATTGCCTTGGAACATGAGGCAGTACTTCCTGACACATAAGGCCTAGAGTGCAGCCATTCTGTGTGGCCAATTAAGGAAAGACTTGGTGCCCTAGCAAGTGTCAAATTAAAGGTGGGGTTAGCATCCTTCAGAGTGAGCTGAGTTGCTAACAGACACATTTGCCCGAGGCTCCCCCCACATCCCCCCACTGATTTCTAATGGCAGCAGAGGGGACACCCAACAGCTAGGCTAGGATTATACACAGAAAATTCTACAATGATCAGACAAATAGGTTGTCCACTCCAGAGGTTTAAAACAGGTATTCCTGGGGTGTATTTGAACACTTAAAGCATGGAATGTTTTGAGGGTATCAGTTCCCAATGTCTGAACTCTTATTTCTCACTTCCCCTTTCACTGTTACTCTTTGCCCATTTTAGCCAAGAAGTTATCTCCTTATATGTCCTGAATCTAGTGTATTGTGCAGGGGTCAAGAATCCACCTGGGCACCAGACAAAGCAGCAGTCTGAAACATTTTCTTGCAAAGAAGTATGGTAGAATGGGCTATAAAAAGACTTCCCAGCGTATAACAAATGCTCCTACATTGGGATAAACATCTGTGGGGAAGTAGACTGAAAAAAAGAGTTAATGGGGGAAAAAAAGCTATATAAAATTTCCAGTTGATAGGAGCTTGAACTTGTTATATTTAAAATGGACGATGTTGTTTATATTAGTGAAGATTCTCTAGAGAAACAGACTAATAACATACATGCATACATATATACACATCCACATATGGGAGAGGAGTTGTGGGGGCTGGGAAGGAGATATTAAGAGATTATAAGGAATTAGCTCTTGGGATTTGGAGGCTGAGAAGCCCCAGGATCTACAGTTGGTATGCTGGAGACCCAGGAGAACCAATGGGCTAAGTTCTGGTCCCAAAGCTGGCAAGCTCAAAACTCAGGAGCCAGTGTTTCAGTTCAAATCCAATGGTCTGAAAAGACCAACATCCCAATCCAAGGCTATTAGGAAGGAGTCTACTCTTAGCTTTTTTGTTCTATTTGGATCTTCAATGGATTGGATAAGATCTTCACATGGTGGGATAGTGTGAGAGAAGGGAAGAAGACAAACTTCTTTCTTTACTCATTCAGATGTTAATTTCACCCAAAAACATCCTCACAGACAAACCCATACTATTTGACCAGAAGTCTGGGCCCCTTGTGGTAAAGCTAACCATTTAGGAGATACAGAAGTTATGTTTTAAAAGTTTGCTGTTTCCATTACCAGAAATTATGTTCTTTGTAATCCTATGTAAATTTATGATGATGTCAACTTAAAACTTCATGAGGGGACTCGAGACTTCAGGAGGGGATACAGAGGTTTTTGTGAGTGAAAGTGTTTGAAAATCCAAAATCTATTCTATGTAGTATGAACGAGATAATTTTAGCCTGATCCTTGTTTAACCCAAAGCAAAAAAACTCAATGGTAAAAGGATAGTCTCTTCTTTAGGCAAAGAACGTAGATTCAGAACATATCAGAGTATGACACTTGTCACTGTGTACCTCACCACCATCCTGGTCAAAGCCACTGTTGTCTCTTGACTGGATCATTGCAGCAGCCTCTCTTATTTGACATTGACTTCTTCACTGTGTTCTCAGCACAGAAGTCTGGAGTCATCCAGTTAAAACAGAAGTCATGTCATGTCAGTTCTAACTTAACATTTTATTGACTTTTCATGGACCTAAATAATTTCCTCACCCCACCTTGCTCTCTTCCCCTGTACTTGGCTAGTTTCCTTTGTTCCAGCTGTAGTGGCCTCCTTGCTGCTCCTTCTTCAGCCCATCATGATACACTTTCAAGCCCCAGATTTTTGCACACTTTATTCCCCATACCTATAACAGTCTTCTTTATCTATCTTCTGGGCTTTATCTATCTTCTTACCTCCAAGTCCCTGTCCAGACTCTCAGAGAGGTCTTCCTCAACCACTCTGTTTGTACTTCCCACTTCTTGATATTCTCTGTCTCCCTTGCAGCTTAATTTTTCTCCAAAATACTTACCGTCTTCTAACATACTCTCTGGTTTACTCATTTGTCTTCATATTACCTGTTTCCGTTGACTAGAAAGTGGGGATTTGGTGTATATTGCTCATTGGTGTTCCCAGTGCCTAGAACAATACATGGTAACTAGCACACAATAGACATATCCTAGGCGTATAGTGAATATTTATTCAGTGAGTCAGCCTGAATTTTCTATAGTTTTCATAGGTTAAGTTCAGTATTTTATGTTTTCTCAACTAGCAAGGTATTTAGTAAAGAATAAATAATGAATGTTAGTATAGGATCTATTTTTAATTCTTAGTTGAAGTATAATTAACAATATATTAGTTTCAGGTGTACAGATTCGGTTATAGTATAGACCCTCGAAAATATGCAATTATTTAATGTTTTGCTGAATTTGAGTTTAAATTTTCCTTTTTCCTTGAAACTAATCTTGTTTCATTTTTTCATGTCTTTATCTTGTTTGAATTTTTAATTTAAAAGATGTGAATTTTAAAAGCTAGTTTGAATACCTGTATTTCTTAAAGTGCCTCAAATCTGTTTTCAAATGAGTTCGATGTGACCAGGCACAGCGGGGCTCTTTGGGGGACTGCAAGGAGACCCAACCAGTCCATTCTAAAGGAGATCAATCCTGGGTGTTCATTGGAAGGACTGATGCTAAAGCTGAGACTCCAATACTTTGGCCACCTCGTGCGATCAGTTGACTCACTGGAAAAGAGTCTGATGCAGGAGGAGAAGGGGACGACAGAGAATGAGATGGCTGGATGGCATCACCGACTCGATGGACATGAGTTTGAGTGAGCTCCGGGAGTTGGTGATGGACAGGGAGGCCTGGCGTGCTGTGATTCATGGGGTCGCGGAGAGTCGGACATGACTGAGCGACTGAACTGAAGGCCAGGGGAGGAGCTACTGCTCAGGGATGTTGGATGTTGAATCTGTGTCCCCAACTCTCCACCATCTCCATACCTGGGAAATACGGTCTTGCTCATGCCTGGCTGAGTTCCAGAATCAAATGTTTTTAGTGCCACTTCAAAAGGCAAAGTGGGGCTGTTAGCATCAATTTGAGGGCAATGAATTAAGCCTGGGAAGGAGAGGAGAGAATCATGGGGAGAGCTAAGTTTCTCTCTCCTTTCTGGCAGTACCTTGGCCACATGGAGGAGGAGGGTCACTGGCAGGACCACCAAGCTCCATAGGGAACCAAGAAAGAGGGGAAATCTGTGCAGAGATGCTGCATTCCCTGTATATTTTGTGTAACTACATAAATTAGGAATTTGTATCAGAGGGTGTGTGTGTGTGTGTGTATTTTGCTGGTGGCGGTGGGGTTGATGGTGGGTGTGGATGTGGGTGTGTGTGTGTTTTGCTGGTGGCGGTGGGGTTGGGTGTGGGTGTGTGTGTGTTTTGCTGGTGGCGGTGGGGTTGATGGTGGTGATGGCATTAGAGTTGTTTGTGTGGGCTGTGATGGAGGAGGAGGAGTTGCTGCTGGTATGCAGAGTTCTTTCTGCCAATCCATAATACCTATTGTGCTGCATGAACTCAGTAGTTTTCAGTTCTATGTGATTATTTTGGGATAGTTCTGAAGTAGTCATGGTTCGTATTAAGGAAATGACTATGTTGATGTCCTTTAAGACACCCGAAGATTTCCAGGAACTTCTTTGAGTCAGAACGTGAAGACCATATTTCTATTTTGTGGTCCTGTGGACTCCTTCCAGCCTTGAACAGGTTGAGTTGTTTATGTCTCTGATGCTTGCTCATGCACATGTATTCTTACTCACGTGAATTCTCTGTTAGGCTAAAACACTTCCAGCCTAGTATCTTTTAAAAAAAAATATTGCTTTACAGTTATTTATTGGTATAGTTATTTTACAATGTTGTGTTAGTTTCTTCTGTACAATGAATGAATGAATCAATGTACAATGAATCAATGAATGTACAATAAATGAATCAGCTATACATATACATATATCGCCTCCCTCCTGGATCTCCCTTCCACCCATCGAGGTCATCACAGAACACTGAGCTGAGCTTCCTGTCCTATATACCAGGTTCCCACTAGCTAGCTATCTTGTGTATATGTCAATCTCAATCTCCCAATTCAGCCCATCCCGCTACCCGCCAGCCGCGTGTCCATACATCTGTTCTCTGCATCTCTATTCCTGCCCTGCAAATACATTCATCAGTACCATTTTTCTAGATTCCACATATATGCATTAATATACGGTATTTGTTTTTCTTTCTGACTTCATTCTGTATGACAGACTCTAAGCCCATCTCCCACCCCAGATCCTTAAAAGTGAAGGCAAAGCTTTTGTTTCCTCAAGTCTGTTTGAAGTGTTAGCCTCTTAATGCTACATTGCATTTTTCAGCATGCTTCACACACATATTTATTGAAGTGTATTGTATGTGACTCAGACATTTCAAACATAGAATTCAGTAAAAATTTTTAATATATTTACCAGCTTGTGAGATCATTACCATAACCAGTTTTAGAATATTTTTATTACCCATTTAGATTTATCATGTCCATTTACATTAATATTCCTGCTTTATTTTTCTTCTAATTTTAAAGGGACTGTAAGTTCACATGAGAAAATGCCTAAGAACAGTAAGTTAAGGATGAAGGAAAGGAAAGCAGGAGGGACAGGACCAGAATTTTGTCTTTTATCAAAATATAAATGCTAGCATCTGTTTTTATTTTTTAAAAAACTGATTTTTTCCCTTGTCCTATATTTTTAAAAACAGAAATACAGTAAGATATTAAAGTGGGGCTCTATCTTAGTTTTGCATGTGATCCCAAAGGCTAAGAATAGTATAAGAGGTTCTCCCATGGCAATTACCCATTCAGAGCATGCAGAGACTCATTCCAGAATTGTCTGCTTCATTCTATGTATGAGATTTAAGTTGGGGCCATGGTGAACATGTTGGTGAGGTGGGAGAATGGGATGGGGGATGGTACTCATCTGTCCCTCCAAACCAAGTGAGAGGAACTCTAAATGATCTTGACATGTGTCCCTTGGCTGGAATATGGGGGCACGAGGTTATGGAATCTCATCGACATCCAAAACCTGAATAGGTGGAAGGCTACTTTCAGTGAGAGCAAAGAGCAGGAGGGAGCTGTAAGGAGATAACTGCATGTTGGTGGACCAAGAATTGTGGGATTTTTTTCATGTATCCAGAGGATGCTCTGGGATAACTTTAAAAAGTGAGTCCCCTCAAAAGAGAACTGCCTGAGAGGCTTTGTGGGGAGGTGACAGCAGAGAGAGAGTGCGAGACAGAGTATGAATGAATATAAGTGGTGATCAGTTCCCTAAATATTCTAGGTATGTAGGAATGTAGTCCAAACAGATCGTACAAAAATGACCATTTGCAGTCTGCCATCTGAAAAGCATTATTGTAGAGAGCTTTGGAATATAACAAACCTGGATTTAAATCTCTCCATGATCCTCAGCAAGTTATTTAGATTTTCTGAACTTTCAGAGTTATGGCTAGTATTTGTTGTAATAATACGATCATTGGCTTTGACAAGTCCTGGATCTTGCATTTTAAATATTGACATTTTGATACATGGCATTGGTTGATGAAAGCCAATTCTGTATTGACAATTAGTATCCATCACGTAGCTAGGGACCTGAAATGGTCATTAGCAGGTACCACAAGCATTTAACATACAATTTTAAATATTTAACAAAATCCATGGGACTTACTCTACTGCATTTTTGTCAGTTTTTATAAGCCTGTTTGCATATATTTTGAAAGTAAAAATTTGTCAATTTTTATAAGCCTGTTTGCATATATTTTGGAAGTAAAAATAAAATGATATAAATGTAATTCTGATTTTATCTAGAATGCAATTCAGATTTATTAACTTTAAAATAATAATATTTTAGGCACTGTTGCAAGATTTTTTAGCAGATAACATTATGAGTGTATTATGTATTTATGCCAGCCAACAAAAGTCTTTGGGGAAAAAATTGAATTATTTACAACCACAGAAATATAAACAACTAAAAAAGTTTTGGTGTTAATACTGCAGTAAACAATAATGCTTTGAACTACGTGTGCAGCTTGTATGTAGAAACAGATTTTGCAGATTGGATCCTGGGTATTAAGAAAAAAGTTTGATGACATTTTGAAGAGAAGACAGCTTAATTTATTTTTTTTTTTTTTGAACAGAGGAAAATTTATGCGTCAAACCTGGACTGGTCACTTATGATAATATACATGCTACAATTCCATTCTCCCCAATCATTCCACCTTCACCCTCTCCCACAGAGTCCCAAAGACTGTTCTAAATGCCTATGTCTCTTTTGCAGTCTCTTATACAGGGTTCAGGTTACCATTTTTCTAAATTCCATATATATGCGTTAATATACCGTATTGATGTTCTTCTTTCTGGCTTACTTCACTCTGTATAATTGGCTCCAATTTCATCCACCTCATTAAAACTGATTCAAATGCATTCTTTTTGATGGCTGAGAAATACTCCATTGTGTATATGTACCAAAGCTTTCTTATCCATTCATCTGCAGATGGACATCTAGGTTGCTTCCATGTCCTGGCTATTATAAACAGTGCTGCAATGAACATTGGAGTACATGTGTCTCTTTCAATTCTGGTTTCCTCGGTGTGTATGCCCAGGAAATTTTTAAATTAAGACAGCTTAATTTAAAAAATCCACTTCATTCAATGTTCTTTGTCTTCCCAAAGCATTTAAAGTATATAACTGTCTTAGCACTATCCAGAGGCTTCCCTGGTGGTTCAGCAATAAAGAATCTGCCTACAATGCAGGAGCTGCAGGAGACGCAGTTTTGATCCCTGAGTTAGGAAGATCCCCTGGAGAAGGGCATGGCAACCCACTCCAGGATTCTTGCCTGGAGAATCCTGGGGACAGAGGAGCCTGGTGGGCTGCTGTCTATGGGGTCACACAGAGTTGGACATGACTGAAGCGACTTAGCAGCAGCAGCAGCAGCACTAACCAGTGGTATAGTATTTTCTTCATTCATTAATTTATTTAAAAATACTTAGCACCTACTGTGTGCCAGGCAAACTGTAACCAGTGAGCATACAAGAATGAATAAAGATAGTCTAACTTCTGTCCTTAAATAACCTAAAGTTCATTAGATTGAAATATGATGATGTAAACACATGACTAAACATAATTATAAATTGTGATCATTGCTGTGAATAAGAAGCAAGTGACATGAGAGAACACCCGAGGAAGCACAATTTAATTTGTGGAATCAGGGAAGACCTCGCTGACAGAATGGAATTTACATGAAGATCTGAAAGATGAGTAGGATTTTTCAGTCCAGAGCAGGTAAGAGTTTTTTAGTTGGAGGGAGTAACATATGTAAAAACTCTGTGATGGAAAGGAGTAGTTTGACTATTAGAGAAGGCAAGGATTGGATATGGGTTAGGAGGCTATGGGAATAATTCTGCCTAGAAATGAAGTAGTTGAGTGACTAGATCAGACTAGGTGAGTGGCAGTAAAGTTAGAAGTTAATGGATTTTTAAGAAACAAGTAGAGAGATAGAATCAACTATGACTTGGGGATGGGTTGGGTATAAAAGGAGAGGAAGAGGGTGGTGTCAATAAAATAAGGCTATTGGCAAAAGTGGATGGATTGGAATCTAGCAAATGAAACTGTTATTGTCACACAACCCTTAATCTTCTATGAACATTGCAAGGTTGTGTATGCACTTATTTTCAAGTTTCAGGTGGCACATATGCTTAAGATACTGCTCATTTTTCTTTTTTTGACTTTTTAATGTAAGCTTCTTAGAACTGACGATTTGTTGTCTTTTCTTGGTATAACTCCAGTGTTCTTAGCCAGTTGTTAAGTCAATTGTATTTTTTTAAACTAGCGATTAGAATATCTAATTGCAGAGACAGAAAAAAAGTTAGATATTTATTGGGGGTGGGAGGGTAGGAGGATGACTTAAGAACAGTTTTTTCAAGGCAGAGATATTAAACATGATTACTTGTCAATTTGTCTTGGTCATTATTGTATAAGGATCTGGGAAAAAAGTTTAATGGGCATGATTGGATATTTAAATATTTAAGTATATGCTATAGAGACTTTTCAAAATATTTTAAAAAGGTAAAAAGCACTTGATTATCTGACCCTGGGGTATACTTATAAAACTTGATGCCTTGGTAAGGTTAAAATAGGCAGATAATCCCATTTACATTCCACTCATAATTGTGGTATCTAAATTACTTGGTTTCCAATAGATGGAATCATGGATAATTCCTGCCTCAGCATAGCCTGGTTAGGTGGTCTTGGTTTGGATATGATCTGAGATTTTGAAAATAAAATAATTGAGAAGAATCAAAGCAATATTATAATGAAGCTAAAATCAGTTTATTGAATAGCTAACTTAGTAGCAAATTATACCTGAAATGTGGGTTTTACTGTTGTCGTTCACTCGCCAGATTGTGTCTGACTCTTTGCGACCCCATGGACTGCAGCACACCAGGCTTCCTTGTCCTTCACCAACTCCCAGAGTTTGCTCAAACTCATGTTCATTCAGTTGGTTATGCCATCCAACCACATCAACGTCTGTCGCCCCTTTCTCGTCTTGCCCTCAGTCTTTCCTAGCATCAGGGTCTTTTCAAATGAGTCAGTTCTTCATATCAGGTGGCCAAAGTATTGGAGCTTCAGCATCAGTCCTTCCAATGAGTATTTACAGTTGATCTCCTTTAGGATTGACTGGTTTGATCTATTACTGGTTTATTGTAATATCTATTTATGTATTGTTTCTACATATCCTTAATAAAGGATATGAAAACTGTATAGCCATGAGTGACAAAAGGAAACTTTTTTGTTCAGATGTTGGATTCTATACTTGTATCTGCTATACTGTCCATTCATTTTTGTACTGTATACATGTTTTAAAAAGAGCCAGTTCTAGGCTCACAGCAAAGTTGAGCAGGAAATAGAGAGTTCTCATGCTCCAGACCCAACAGGTGAATAGCCTCCTCCATTATCAGTATCCCCAACCAGAGTGGTACATTTGTTACAATTGATAAACCTATGTTGATACATCATAATCCAGTTTATGTTATGGTCACTCTTGGTGTTGAACATTCTGTGGGCTTGGACAAATGTATCAGCGATATGTATCCATCATTATAATATCAGAGAGTATTTTCACTGTCCCTCACATCTTATGTGTTTTCTGTTCATTTCTCTCCCACCCAGACCCTGGTAACCACTAATCTGTTTCAGTTCAGTTCAATTCAGTCATATCCGACTCTTTGTGACCCCATGAACCACAGGATGCCAGGCCTCCCTGTGCATCACCAACTCCTGGAGTTTAATCAGACTCGTGACCATTGAGTCGGTGATGCCATCCAACCATCTCATCCTCCATCGTCCCCTTCTCCTCCTGCCCTCAATCTTTCCCAGCATCAGGGTCTTTGCAAATGAGTCAGCTCTTCGCATCAGGTGGCCAACGTATTGGGAGTTTCAACTTCAACATCAGTCCTTCCAATGGAAGGACTGATCTCATTTAGGATGGACTGGTTGAATCTCCTTGCTGATCTGTTACTGCCTCCGTAGTTTTGCCTCTACCAGAACATCATAGAGTTATACAGTACATAGCTTTTTCGGATTGGCAACTTTCAGTTACTAATATGCATCTTAATTTTACCCATGTGTTTTTGTGGCCTGATAGCTCATTTCAGTTTTTAAAAAACGTTTTTATTTTTGGCTGCACTTGGTCTTTGTCGCTTTGTGCAAGCTTTCTCTAGTTGTGGTGAGCTGTGGTTCCTCTTTGTTGCAGTGTGTGGGTTTCTCATTGCAGTGGCTTCTGTTGTTGAGGAGCACAGGCTCTAGGTGTATGGGCTTCAGTAATTGTTCCTTGTGGGCTCAGTAGTCTTGGATCATGGGCTCTAGAGTGCAGGCTCAGTAATCATGAAACATAGGCTTAGTTGCTCCATGACATGTGGAATCTTCCCGGACCAGGGATCGAATCTGAGTCCCCTGCATTAGCAGGTGGATTCTTATCCACTGTGCCACCAGGGGAGTCTGTGTTCATTTCTTTTTTAGCACAGAATATTATTCCATTGTCTAGATGTACTACAATCCATCCATTCATTTACTGAAAGACATCTTGGTTGCTTACAGTGTTGGTCATTATAAATAAAAGTGCTGTTAATATGTGTGCATGTTTTTATGTGGACATCGTTTTTATCTCCTTTAGCTAAGTACCAAGCAGTGTAATTGCTGGACCATATAGTAAGAGTATGTTTAGTTTCATAAGAAACCATTAAACTGTCTTCCAAAGTGGCTGTAGAATTTTGTAGTACCAGCATCGGATAAGAGTTTCTGTTGCTTCCTCACCAGCCAATATTCTGGATTCTGGGCATTCTAACAGTATAGAGTGGCATCTAATTATTTTAATTTGCATTTCCCTGGTGACATGACATGAAGTAGACTTTTAAAATATAGTCAGGAATAATTAGAAGCCCTCTTACTCTGTAATACTTAGAACTGATTTTGTTGGTCAATGGGAAAATATGTTTAAATGAGAAAATTAAAATAGCACATTTCTTGAACATTTTAACTGACAACACAAATTAAGCTGACTTGCTAATCTTTTGATGTTAAGCTAAGGTCATTTTTTTCTAGTAAGAATCTATTAATTTGTTTTGTATGTTTTTCTTCTATAAACTGTGCTTGTAATTAATCATTTATGAAGACAAATTTTTAATGGATTCTATCTACACTTAGGTTATTCTCATAAGTGTTCTCTCATTACTACATCATTACTACATTTCCTTGTTTAACATTAATTTTTAAGATGTATGACTCAGCTTTATCAAATATTTCCAAAGCTTTAAACCTTTTTCATAAAAACACCAACTCTTTACACTTACATTTTATTGGATTACATGTTATTTAATAAAAATAACAAAATTACAATAAGTATAAATGGCATAAAAAGTTTTAGGAACACACAAAATGGGAACAGAAATAGTGTGCCAGAGATTAGCCAGTTTTAGCTGTAAATTTTGGTGAGCTGTAGCATCAGCCTTTACATTTTACAGAAAGACTGAAGAATGTTTAAGCTGGTTAGTTTAGCAACACCTGTAAATCATGTCCTTGTGGATTGTGATGAAAATGATTGCCTTGTGAGAAACTGATACAAAAATCTAGTCCCCTAGGATGTGACTGATTATCCAAATTATTTCCTAGTTTCTTCACAAAAAACTGTTATAATTCAGTACTCAGAACATGTGACTCGTGCAAAAACATTACAAACCTACACATGGTTGTAAAGCCAAAGTTATAATATACTTAAGATAAATATGCATAATTCATATGTATTAAAATTAATATTTTTGTAACAAATTGTATGCTTTGGGACATATTAATGAATTAATTCTTTGAAAACCCTTGCATCCAGGCCTCCTCTTAGATCTCCAACTGAATCTTTGATCATTCCTTTCATAGTCTAAAGGATTAAATAACAAATTGCAGTTCTAGCATTTCATAGCCCCTTGCCTTTCCTTTTGCCATTTTTTGCTGTTGTTGACGTACTCTTTTCACTTCTGATTGACTCTTTAATATTAACTATCCTTCAGTACTCAGCTTGTGTGTGGCTTTCTTCGGGAAACTTTTCCATACACCCCAGTTCAGGCTCATACCCCTGTTTTTGTTACCATAACACTCTTATAGAATTATTTTAAAATTAACTGTATTTTACATACTAGATTGTACCTCTTTCATAGGTAAAAACTGTATCTTGTTTGCCTTTGTACCCAGGACTCAGCGGGGTGAACATGCTAGATACTCAGTGTTTAACTGAAGAGCAAAGTGCCAAAGTTCATGTTTTGCAAAATTCACAACCATCATTCAGATATAGAATTTTTCTAATAGGACTTAGAGGAGGATTGGATGTAGAAAGCAGAAACTTGGCAGAGGATTAAACAAGGTTAATGTAAAAATTACATTTTTAAATTGCTGACAGAATAATAAGTTTGTATCTTGGCTACATACTAGTATTATGTCAGCCTTGAAAAAATGGGGTCAGTTTCAGTAATAGATATACAAGAGGTAGAAGCTTGTATATGTTCATCTAGGGTCAGGCATCTTCCTAAATTATCTCAGACTAATTTTCTGTAAATCTTGGATTGCCCTCAAATAACTAAAGAAAATGAGGGTGGGAGAGTTTTCATGTAGAGAAAAAAAGAGTTAATTTTTTCAGGTTTTAAAAATTGTTTGTTAATCATGATATACTATCATGATTATAAGCTGGATGAATAAAACAACCATTTAATTACCTAATTTGGTAATATCTAATGAGACAAACAGGTATTATTGAAACAGCGTGAGTCTAAGATTCAGATCATTTGGCGCTATTCCCAGTGATGCCTTCCTCCAGCTTTGTGGCCTTAAATATTCCTACAACTCTCTGTGATTCAGCTTTCAAATCTGCAGGCTGATAGTTCTTCACTGAGGGTGGTTTTGGTCCCCAAGGAACATTTGGCAATGTCTGGAGACATTTTTGACCACAATTTGGAGGGTGTTACTGGCATTTGGGCTTCCCTGATAGCTCAGTTGGTAAAGAATTCACCTGCAATGCAGGAGACCCTGGTTTGATTCCTAGGTCAGGAAGATCCCCTGGAGAAGGGAAAGGCTACCCACTCTAGTATTCCGGCCTGGTGGGCTTCCCTGGTAGCTCAGACCGGGTTTGATCCCTGGGTCGGGAAGATCCCCTGGAGAAGGAAATGGCAACCCACTCCAGTACTCTTGTCTGGAAAATCCCATGGACCGAGGAGCCTGGTAGGCTACAGTCCATGGGGTTGCAAAGAGTCGGACATGACTGAGTGACTTCACTTCTTCACTGGCATTTAGTGACTAGAGACCAAAGCTATTGCTCAGCATCCTACAGTACACAGAACAGCTGCCAACAACAAAGAATTACCCACTGAAAATCTCAGTAGAGCCAAGACTGAGAAATCCTGGACTGGATAACCTATGAGGGGCTTTTCCCACCTAAATATCTCTCATTCTCAAACA
Source organism: Moschus berezovskii (assembly GCF_049115385.1). NCBI lineage: Eukaryota > Metazoa > Chordata > Mammalia > Artiodactyla > Moschidae > Moschus > Moschus berezovskii. The sequence goes on from NC_142465.1 coordinate 69,355,785, forward strand.
TAGATCTTTTTTTTGGTAAATGATCTGAGTAATATAAAGGTGGTGGTTCAGTTGCTAAGTCACATCTGATTCTCTGAAACCCCATGGACTGTAGCACACCAGGCTTCCCTGTACTTCACTGTCTCCCAGAGTTTGCTCAAACTCACGTCCATTGAGTTAGTGATATCTAACCATCTCATCCAACCAGTCCATTCTAAAGGAGATCAATCCTGGATGTTCATTGGAGGGACTGATGCTAAAGCTGAAACTGCAATACTTTGGCCACCTCATGCGACGAGTTGACTCACTGGAAAAGACTCTGATGCTGGGAAAGGTTGGGGGCGGGAGGAGAAGGGGACGACGGAGAATGAGATGGCTGGATGGCATCACCGACTCTGTGGACATGAGTTTGAGTGAACTCCGGGAGTTGGTGATGGACAGGGAGGCCTGGCGTGCTGTGATTCATGGGGTCGCGGAGAGTCGGACACGACTGAGCGACTGAACTGAACTGAACTGAACCATCTCATCTGCAAGGAGGTCCAACCAGTCCATCCTAAAGGAGATCAGCCCTCGGTGTTCATTGGAAGGACTGATGCTAAAGCTAAAACGCCAATACTTTGGCCACCTGATGTGAAGAGTTTTACTCATTGGAAAAGATCCTGATGCTGGGAGGGATTGAGGGCAGGAGGAGAAGGGGATGACAGAGGATGAGATGGCAGGATGGCATCACTGACTCAATGGACATGAGTTTGAGTAAACTCTGGGAGTTGGTGATGGACAGCGAGGCCTGGTGTGCTGTGATTCATAGGGTCGCAAAGAGTCGGACATGACTGAGCAACTGAACTAAATTGAACTGAACCATCTCATCCTCTGCTGCCCGCTTCTCCTGTTGCCGTCAATCTTTTCTAGCATCAGGGTCTTCGCCAATGCATCAGCTCTTTGCATCAGGTGGCCAAAGTATTGGAGCTTCAGAATCAGTCCTTTCAATGAATATTCAGGGTTGATTTCCTTTAAGATTGACTTATTTGATCTCCTTGCTGTCCAGGGGACTCTCAGAGAGTCTTCACCAGCAGCACAATTTGAAAGCATCAGTTCTTTGATGCTCAGCCTTCTTTAATAGTCCAACTGTTAAATCTGTACATGACTACTGGAAAAACCATAGCTTTGACTATATGGGCCTTTGTTGGCAAAGTGATGTGTCTGCTTTTTAATACACTATCTAGATTTGTCACTCTAATGGCTGAAAGTGAAGAGGAACTAAAGAACTTCTTGATGAGGGTGAAAAAGGTGAGTGAAAAAGCTGGCTTAAAACTCAACATTCAAAAAACTAAGATCCGGGCATCTGGTCCCCTCACTTCATGGCAAATAGATAGGGAAAAAGTGGAAACAGTGGTAGATTTTCTTTTCTTGGCCTCCAAAATCACTGTATACTGTGACTGCAGCCATGAAATTAAAAGACTCTTGCTTCTTGGAAGAAAAACTATGGCAATATAAAGATGAGGACATTCAGTGAATTTAGTTGTCCAGTGTTTTTAAATGGTATCCTAGTAATTTTCAATGAATTAAACATCACAAGCAGAGAAAAATAAATAGTCAAAACATACTACTCTGCACGTTTTCTGATTTAGCATTCTCAAATGTGAGTTAAATACAATTGTAGAAAATCCCTGATAGATAAACATCTTCATTTTTTTCAGTAGTGTGACAGTTTCCCAATGCTAGCTGTCAGATAGAAACCAATACTATTTATAGGGAAGAGGGGAAAACTAATGCAAGAGAGCTTAAATACTATAATTTAGAGGAAAACCATATTTCAGTAAATAGCAACTTTCAGAGATGGATACATATCCCTATGATTTAAAGTAAGATTTATCAGTGGTATAAAAATATTGCAATGTACTGAATTATATGACTTGGGATCAGTTAAGAATGAACATCAGTGCTAGTACATTGGAGGAAGTGTGCATTTTGAAAAGGTGGTGATTAATGGTTAGGTCCTATCTGCTCCATATCTTTATGAAATATTCCCTTAAAGAATCTGAGAACAGGTTTCAAAAGCAATAACGTAAACTACATTTTTCTAAGCATAAAGCAAGGTTTTTGTTTGTTGTCCAAAATGTCTTTTTAGAGACCAGGGTAAGGGCATGCAAGACTTGAGGCAGCTATGGAAGGGGAGCTGGAAGTGGTTCTCTTACTTCCTTTCCTCTCCCTTATTCTCCTTCTCTGCCAGGCTCTTCTACCCCCTTGCACACCTAACTCACCAAGTATGGATCCCAAGTTGGAGCCCATACCAAGTTCCCTAGGTGGTGGGGCCCTGTCTTATTTCTGTTTATTCCTGATGTTGGGCATGCAGTGGTTCCAAATCACCTCCTGCCCCCAGGCCTTAGGCCTTTTGCCTGTGGGCAGTCCTGGCATAGCTTCTGCTTATTGCTCTGTCTTTAAGTCCTTCCTTTTGTTCCCCTGCATCCTGCTGCTGCTCCCCCTCCTTTCCTTCCATCTTGACTTGGAATATACAGATTTTGTGGTGGTTTAGCTGCATTTTATCTAACACTTCTAGATCTTTAGAGCAGAAAGGGAACCCTCCCACCTGACCTCAGCCTGCCACATTGCTGGAACCCATTGATTATTCAATCTATTAAAGTCTTATTTCATTTTATTTCCAAAAAATTCTTTCACACAGCTATTTGATGGTTCTCTGGTTTTCTTTCCATTCCAGCAAGAAGACTGGTTTCTCAGAACCAGTGCCCCCTTTCCCTATCCTGATTATTTCTTCACTTTCTTTCGGGAGTTGACAGAGCACATACAGGGTATGGTCTTGAAACATTCTTTTTTTACTCTGTTCAAATATACCTGTGGCATTACTGTCTCTGGGAAAACCAAACATTTGGCTCAAAATTGAGAAAAATGAAAGTCAGTAAGCTTATCTCTAACTCCCCATGATAAAAGAAATCAAATATTTTAGAGTTGTCAGTCATACTTGGACTTTGTCTACTGCTATGTCTATTACTTTTTTTCCCCTCAAAATAGAACTAGTGTGTAGGCAGAATTGAAGCCAGCAGTTGAGATTTGGGACTGTCTCCAACATCAAGTTCAACTTCAAGGTGTTTTCCGAGGGCCTATTCACCCCTGGTTTGCAATGCAGAATTGTAGTCCTAATCACTGTTTTTCGTGTGCTAATGAGGAAAATTATGAAGCAATGGATATCTTTCCTCCTCCTGCTTTGTCATCCTGACCCTGGTTGTGCTAGTTAACTTTCTCATTAACTATGCAAGGCCTATCTGCGTTTTACTTAGTTGGGAACCATTTCTCGTAACTTTATTTTTTATTGGTCATTGAAAATGGTTTACCAAGCACTTGATGCCTATAGCCAGCACACATTTGAATAAAAGTGCTAATGGTTGTCAGAACTGAAGGGACATTCCTGTGTCTGATTGGTTCTCAAATTTATGGCATTTCAGGATGCCCTGAAGGTAATTTTCAACTATTGTATTTGTAGAGATGGTTTATTAAGTGTAATCCTGTCTAGTAAGCTACCATATGGTGTGTTAGTATGTCATCAAATGGGTAGTCAAGCTTAAGAGTAAATTTCCAAGAACTAATCAAACAAATGTGATGTATGAAATGTGTGTTGTTTGGGACAGCAGACATCAATGACTGGATCACTGAGAAAGGCTTTGCTTTTCTCTTAGATGTTTAGTAGATGGAAATCTTTTGAACAGATATGTCCAGTATAGTACCTTAAAGTTTTTTTTTTTTAATTTTAAAAGTAATACATGTTTATTTAAAAATTAAATAATGGAAAGGGAGGATAAAAACCAAGTGATTCAATTTATTTCCCTGCTACCCTAAAACTTTGGGGAATATGGTTTCAGATAATTAAGGGACAGAAAAAGAAAGATGGAGTCAAACATGAAATTTTAAGAATATAAATGAATCATAATATAGATAATTGTCCAACTTGTTACTTTCAATTTGTCTTGAAGAGTTTTAGGTGTCAGTTGGGATATATCAGTCCATCTCATTGTTCTTAACAGCAAAGCGGTACTCACGATCATAGAGCAATATGCCATATTTAGTAAGTCTCATGCTATTGGTTAACATAAGGTTATTGCCAATGTTTCACTGTTATAAACAGTGGCTTAGTGAACATCTTTTTATCTTGGAATACATAGGCTGACATTTCTGTGGGGTTAATACTTAGAAATGGAATTTATCATCAACAGTTGTACATATTTTGAGTTCTGATAGTTTTAGTTTTAGACAGTGTCTTAATTGGCATGTTCAAGCACTGAATGAAAGTGCTTATTTCCCCCATACTTCAGCACCCAGCTTTTGTGTGTGTGTGTGTGAAAGAAAACAGTTTGAGGGTTCTTTTTGTATTTTGCCCTTGAGCACACTCACCAAATAGATTCCTCCTGTACTCCATGGAGAGAATAAAACAACAAAAATAACAAGAAACAACTTGGGAATATGGATCTGTTGAGCAGTTTAACGAAAACCTAAGCAAAGCAATTAAGTGACTGTTATCAGCGGAGGTTTCTGCTCACCCTCCCACTAAATGACGGGCTGCTAGGCTGGATCACATGAAGAACTCTTACACAAGCAAAGCTGGAAATCTTGAACCAGTTAGCAAGTCAAAGGTGTTTCTCCACTTCTTTACCCAAATTCCCAGCCTGAGTCTTTCATCTAACCACTTGCATTAGAAGAAAGTCCCCACTTACTAATGTTCAAGTCACAGAGCATTTGTAGTCACAGAAATAGCAGTCACCCTTCTCAGGTCTCAAGGGAGACAGCAGCCCCTGGACCTGGCGGTAAGCCTGTGAGAGTCTGGAAAAGGTCACCCTCCTCCCATCCTCCCAACATCCTCCCTGCCCCACCCTCATGCACAGAAAGAGATAGAGGAAAATATTTTTCCAAGGGAAAAATAGGCAAAAGGAAAGGATGAGAGTGGTTAACTGGGTGTTATCCCAGCTACTGGGATAGGGGAGCAACAACAACGAAAGCTCTTGAATTCATCAGCCACAGCTTATTGATCGAGTGAGGGGTGGAGGAGCAGATGGGAGAACAGTGTTGTTCTTTCAGTTGCTGTTCAGTCGCTCCGTCATGTCCGACTCTTTGCAATCCCATGGACTGCAGCACCCCAGGCTTCCCTGTCCTTCACCATTTCCCGGAGTTTGCTTAAACTCATATTCATTGAGTTAGTGATGTTGTCTAACCATCTGGTCCTCTGCCGCCCCCTTCTCCCCTCAGTCTTTCCCAGCATCACGGTCTTTTCCAATGCGTCAGCTCTTCACATCAGGTGGCCAAACTATTGGAGCTTCAGCATCAGTCCTTCCAATGAATATTCAGGGTTTATTTCCTTTAGGATGGACTGGTTTGATCTCCTTGCTGTCCAAGGGACTCTCTAAGAGTCTTTCATCCAGCACCACAATTTGAAAGCATCAGTTCTTTGGCACAGCCTTCTTTATGGTTCAACTCTCATATCCATACATGACTTCTGGAAAAACCATAACTTTGATTATTGAGACCTTTGTTGACAAAGTGATGTCTCCGTCACTTTTGGTGATAGACTTCCCATAGGGACCAGCAAACATTGTATTCGATATGTATCCCTTATTGTTGGGGTTCCTGCTCATACTTCCTTTGTGGTTAAAATTTGGTATATTTCTATTAATTTCTTGTCAGATCTTAACCATTTACATTTTTGGAGCTTTACATTTCCTTTTTTGTTTCTACATTACCTGCTTTAAAACTTCACATCCACTGAAGAAATCAAGCCATAATCTTTAAGTACATATTTTTTAAAAAATCGTATTTATGGGTAATAATATAGTTTACTTTGCAAGTATATCTAGATTCAGTGTCATTTTTGCCACCTACATCCTATATTATGTAAACATTAAGTTTATTAAAGACATAGAAATACTTTTTCTGCCTCTTATCAGGAGATTTTCAGCCAACTTATCTTAAAATTTAAAAAATTAATTTACTTTAGAATACTTATGTACATGGTAACTTCTAAGACAAGCTAGGAATTTGCAACAAATTCAGGAAATTGTCTATATGTAATGTGTGGATCACAATAAACTGTGGAACATTCTGAAAGAGATGGGAATACCAGACCACCTGACCTGCCTCTTGAGAAACCTGTATGCAGGTCAGGAAGCAACAGTCAGAACTGTACATGGAACAACAGACTGGTTCCAAATAGGAAAAGGAGTGCGTCAAGGCTGTATATTGTCACCTTGCTTATTTAACTTCTATGCAGAGTACATCATGAGGAACGCTGGGCTGGAAGAAGCACAAGCTGGAATCAAGATTGCTGGGAGAAATATCAATAACCTCAGATATGCAGATGACACCACCCTTATGGCAGAAAGTGAAGAGGAACTCAAAAGCCTCTTGATGAAAGTGAAAGAGGAGAGTGAAAAGGTTGGCTTGAAGCTCAACATTCAGAAAACAAAGATCATGGCATCTGGTCCCATCACTTCATGGGAAATAGGTGGAAAAACAGTGGAAACAGTGTCAGACTTTATTTTTTTGGTCTCCAAAATCACTGCGGATGCTGATTGCAGCCATGAAATTAAAAGACGCTTACTCCTTGGAAGGAAAGTTATGACCAACCTTGATAGTATATTAAAACACAGAGACATTACTTTGCCAACCAAGGTCCGTCTAGTCAAGGCTATGGTTTTTCCCGTGGTCATGTATGGATGTGAGAGTTGGACTGTGAAGAAGGCTGATCGCCGAAGAATTGATGCTTTTGAACTGTGGTGTTGGAGAAGACTCTTGAGAGTCCCTTCTACCGCAAGAAATTCCAACCAGTCCATTCTAAGGGAGATCGATCCTGGGTATTCATTGGAGGGACTGATGCTGAAGCTGAAACTCCAAAACTTTGGCCACCTCATGCGACGAGTTGAATCACTGGAAAAGACTCTGATGCTGAAAAAGGTTGGGGGCGGGAGAAGAAGGGGACGACCGAGAATGAGATGGCTGGATGGCATCACCGACTCTGTGGACATGAGTTTGAGTGAGCTCCGGGAGTTGGTGATGGATAGGGAGGCCTGGCGTGCTGTGATTCATGGGGTCGTGGAGAGTCGGACACGACTGAGTGACTGAACTGAACTGAAACATGAAAAAGAAGAGGATTGATAAAATATCTGTGAATATCTCACTTAAAGGTAGAGGGCCACTCCTTGGTTATTTAAGCACTAAAATTTCTTCTCTCCTTCTCCACACCCCCCTTTCTTTCTCTCTTCTTGGGTTTACTAACTGGCAGTTGGAATATGTATTGCAGCTGCCTTTCACTCTCACATGATAGAACTCTGGAAAATGGAAAAAGACGTGCAGTTTCCTTAGTGATTAAAATCACATGCCAGGTATTTTAAAATAATTTTATATTAGGCAATTTTTAATGAATTTTTGTGTAAACCAAGAAATTTCCCTTTTTTCCATAAAGATCTTATAGTTCTCCTATAAGCCATTTAAAATGGAACCTCAAACTGTCCAATGTCAAATACTTTATAAATCTGGAAACGCTATGCCCTATAGTTTGTGAATGACTCTGCAGGTGAGCACTGCAACAGGATCTCTTGGAAAACAGGCTATTTTTATACACCCAAGTTGTGTATTTGATGAAATGATAGGCAATGAAAGTTTACATAAACATGTATTAAAATAGTCTGCATATAGCAGAGAGATTTTTCATATAGTAACTGGTCAGTTTTATAATAGGAATAAAAATGCTATAAAACTTATTTGTGAAGATTGCTATTAAAAGATAGCTCTTTTTAATATTGCTTGAATTTTATGGGCTATGTGTGGGCAGATGAGTAACTTAAAAATAACATCGACATAAAAATTAAGCCAAGGATTGCCTAAGCTTGTTTTTCACAATTGGGAGCTTTTGCAGCTTTGTAGGAGATTGTAGGCCCTGGAAGAAGCACTGGGTTAGAAGCAGGATGATCTGGTGTTGGAGTGGTTTTCCTGTAAATTAGTCATGTCATTCACTCCTCCAAGTCTCAAATTCCTCAACTTAAAAAAGGCCTGTACTGTAGAGGGCTTCCCTCTATAGTACAGGTGGCTGAGTGGTAAAGAATCTGCCTACCAAGCAAGCAGGGGATGCGAGTTTGATTCCATGGTTGGGAAGATCCCTTGGAGAAGAAAATGGCAACTCACTCCAGTATTCTTGCCTGGGAAATCCCATGGACAGAAGAGCCTGGTGGGCTACAGCCCATGTAGTTGCTAAGAGTCAGACATGACTGAACGACTAACAGCCCACTAGAGTAAAGGCTTAATAAATGCTTATTGAATGAATGAATGAATGAAGCTTTTAAAAATTCCTTGTTAAGATTAGGAAGTTCCACTGGGAATTAAACAAAAAAAAAGAGCCTCATAGATTTCAAAAAACCTCCAGTCAAACATTCTTTATACTTTAAATTTGTTTGTAGACTTACAGATGTTCTAAAGAGCACATTTTCTCAGGCACAAAATGACTTTTGCTGTCAGAGTACAATACCTCATTAACTGGTTTGGAGAGAATCTCATGCTACAGAAATGTAACCCTGTGCTGTGCTGTGCTTAGTCACTCAGTCATGTCTGATTCTTTGTGAGCCCATGGACTGTAGCCTGCCAGGCTCCTCTGTCCAAGGGATTCTCTAGGCATGAATACTGGAGTGGGCTGCCATGTCCTCCTCCAGGGGATCTTCCCGACCTAGGGATCGAACCCAGGTGTCCCGCCTTACAGGCAGATTCTCTACCATCTGACCTACCAGGGAAAGCAGCCCTGGATAATGCCAATTTGACACAAATGGAGATGAATTAGTTGTCCACAGCACCCGAGTATATGAGGCATAAAGCAATATTGGCAGCCAGTAGGGAAGATCTTGTCAATGAAGTACACAGGGCTCTGAATGTTTACTTCAGAGTGGAAATGGCTTTGCAGATTAGAAAACTGAGTTGTCATAGAAACCTTCATGCCAGAAAATGTTTTAATACTACAGATTAAATGGATTCAGAGACAGAGGAGCTCTAGTTTGGTTTTCCCTTTTTACTTTGCTTAATCAATACTCCTTTTTAAAAGGACTTTTAATATCTAGAAAGGAATGAGATATTTTTGTGTAAATTGTCCATAGATTTCTGTTGAAAAACCATGAAATCAGAACTATTTATTTTATAAAAGTGGTAAGCTTTATCAACTTACTTTTCATCAAAAATTATCTTTTACTTAGAATCAAAATAATTTGTGAACCTTTTTCTGTGGTCAGTCACCATGTTCCATATCCTCATTTTTCTTTCAACTGCTTAGCAATGAAAATTAATAGTTTCTCCATCTACTGAATAGTCAACCATTTAGGAAAAAAGATAAATACTGAATTAAACTTGATTTTTCTGGAGAGCTGATATTATTGAGGGCCTGTGATGGGCCTGGCAATACTAGTCTCTGTGTAAGTAATTTCATTTAATCCTCCAACTACTCTGAAATGTCCTGATTTTTTGATGTGTAAGTTGAGGCTAAGAGACATTAAATGATGTGCCTAAACCACACCTTGTGGCTCAGCTGGTAAAGAATCTGCCTGCAATGAGGGACACCTGGGTTTGATCCCTGGGTTGGGAAGATCCCCTGGAGAAGGGAAAGGCTACCCACTCCAGTATTCTGGCCTGGAGAATTCCATGGACTGTAGAGTCCATGGGGTTGCAAACAGTCAGACATGACTGAACAACTTTCACTTCACAAGGTCATACACAGGTAAGCAGTCTGAGCTAGAATTTAAACCCATTGAACTTCTAAAATGGTACTACACTGCCACATATGGATAGCTAGATACAAATCTCTAAGGAACAGAGGAGACAGTTTATGATAAATAAAACATAGATGGGGTAGAGTGGAGATTCTGGAGTAAGAGCTAGGAGTATGTATAGACCTCACATGTGAAAGTCCCTAATGGACTTACCTGTTAGACATGGAATTAAACAACCAGCCTCCCAGCCTGGTGTGCAAAATCTGAAATTATGGACATGAACGTATTTCCACATAATTCATACTGATGCCATTTGATAAATGGTCCAAGTATGCCTATTTGTATTTTCAGCTTTTTGAAAGGGACTGATATGATTCTGTGATTTTAATTATGCACAGCCTGTTGACTTGACATTTTCAGATTTTTCCTTGGAACATTTATGTGTTATTGCTTATAATATGTTCGCTGTTTATTAGGTTAAAAGTTTAAATCCACCGTGGTTGATGTGATATTTGTTCTGAACATAGATTAGTTCAAAAGAAGTAGTGTTTTCAAGTGAAAGATTGTAATATAGAGTGAAAATTTGAATTGGAATATGAAAAATGACAGAGGACGATGTTGAAAAATATTTTAGTGGATTTTATGAAATACATGTTTAAAGGTAGAAAAATAAATATATCTGAAGATGCAGTTGAAGGAAGAAATAAGGTTATGGAAAATGATGATTGACCACAGAAAAAAGTTCACAGAACTTATCCATTCAGCATGATATTATAATGATTGGATGAATGATAGATGGATGTTTGCAACTAATAGAATGGCTACAGAAAAGCTAGTGGTATCCATTAACAGTGATTCATTGAGTTCTACTAATCTTGTGTATGGATGTACTATGGCTGGCCTCTGGCCCATCAGTCTCCCTCTATCTCCTTTCTGTATTTGACCCCTACCAAATGTTTTGGGCTCTGTCCATGGTCCTGAACCAGTTCTGCCTGTAGAAGTCATGCGGATGTTTTTCTTCTCCCAGCTAGAGTACTGTTTCTTTACCTAATACTTACTTTTGTAAATACCATGCATCAATCTTTTAGCAGTATTTTTTGTTATTTCCATTTCCAAGTGTGTGATCTCAATAGAGGTCTCAGACTTTACATGGCTAAAACTGAACTCCTGATATCTTCCCTAAACTTACTCTTCCTGCAGTCTTCTCCATTTAATTAAGGGCAGTTCTCTACTGGATTATTCAGGCTGAAATCTTGGTATCATCCTCAACTCCACTCTGTTTCTTACATTCCACACCTTATCAGTTCTACCTTCAATATATATTCAGAATCCAACCAGTGTTTTCACCACTACACTGTGACCATGCTAGTGTAAGCCACCACCACCTCTCACTGTCGGAGACCTCTTGGTGGTCTTTGTAATTATGTCCTGCCCCTTTTCTATACCCACTTTTGAGGTCTGTTCTCGATATGGAAGCTATAGTGATCTTGTAAGACATTGTCAGATCATATCTCTCCTTTGCTGAAAATCCTGTGATGGCTTCCTGCCTCAACCAGAGTAAAAGCCAGAGTCCTCATAAAGGCCCTTGCATGATACAGCTTTCTTGACGATTTTGTATTGAGCTTCTCTTCCTCTCATGCAGCCCATTTCAGCCACCCAGACCCTTCTGATGCTCCTTGAATCCATTCAGTTATGTTCTTGATTTCGGGCCTCTGCATTTGCTGTGCAGCCTCTGTATGATTTTCCACCACCATATACATAGTTCACTTTTTCACCTTAGGTCTTTATTCAAAAGTCTTTTCATTGGTGTTCTTCCAAGTCTCATTTTTTTTTAAGCCTCCATAGTAATTTATATCTGCCTGTTCCTAATTTTTCCCTTTAGCATGTATATGATCCAATAAACTGCATATTTTAAATATGTTGTTATTTCTTCCTCTAAGATGTCAGCTCAATGAAAGTAAGGACTTTTGTTTTCTGTTTTGTCTACTACTGTGTCTAGAATAAAGCCTGGCACATAATAAGAGGTGAATAAATATTTAACTTACTAAATGAATAGAATTACATTCATAAATAATTTGGGAAACTTGTCAATATTTGATATAAATGTGCCTCATTCTATCAGATTATTTTAGGAAGCAAAAATGTTTTTAGTTTTTAGCATTAGTTGCTTTATGGTTTGGATTCTTGTGTTTGAATGTGTTTAGATGGGTATGAAGTGCAGCCGTTTAAGGTGCAGAGGACTTCAGCAGAAGCTCCAGAACTGGTGAGGTCCCAGGAAAAATTTCACATGAAGCCCCTTGATCCTGTACTTCTTGCCTTCATTATCTATCCCCACTTCTAACACATATGGGGCTTCCCTGGTGGCTCAGACGGTAAAGAATCTGCCTACAAGTCTGAAGACCTGGGTTCGATCCCTGAGTTAGGAAGATCCCCTGAAGAAGGAAATGGCAACCCACTCCAGTATTCTAGCCTGGTGAATCCCTTGGACAGAGGAGCCTGGCAGTCTATAGCCCATGGGGTTGCAAAGAGTCAGACATGACTGAGCAACTAACACTTTCTAACACATATATGTCCTAGAGGAATTGATGGTTTCTAGTGGTGTGGGGCAAAGAATAGTGTCCTCTCAAGCCATTTCAAGTGGAAGGAGGTAAGTTGTATCTGGAGTCTTATTTCTATGAACAAGATTTGATGAATGCTCTTGATTAGAATATTTTTTATAAATGTGCACCAGCCACTAGGGGGTGCTGGGCATTCATATTCAGAGTAGGGTGCACAGTCTCATTGGTTTTGGCAAGTTAGGACGTCTAACTTCCCCCAAACCATTTCCTTGTAGTATTCCTTTTGGCATTTTGTTTAACACATTAATATTTCTCTCATTCCTCTTTTCCCCACTGTTTCCTCCAATTGGAGAGAGCAATTATGGGACCATGAGTTCTCACCTTTAGAGATTTGTGTTTAGTCACTGATACTCACTCCCGTTTGCCAGGCAGCAGTAACTCGTGCAAAGAGGATAATGGCGCTGGAGCTCTGTTACTGCCTTCTCATTCATTAGCATTTCCTCACTTTCCTAAAAAGTTTAAAAGTCTTTCACGTGATTTGGCTTGTCTGTAGGAGAGAGATTATAAGAGAAACACTGGTCAAAATGACTAGCATTTTTACGTATGAGTATCAGTTCTTTCAGGTGTCTAGTTTCATGTTATTTCAGTTTAGGAAAGTAACAGTCCACATATCCCCATCTTATTCTTTTTAATTTTTACACATGATTGATTGTATAGGTAATGGGGGCACCAGTATCTCATTGCCAAGAGTTAAACTGGTGGCTCAGACAGTAAAGAATCCTCCTGCAGTGTGGGAGACCCAGGTTCGATCTCTGGGTTGGGAAGATCCCTGGAGAAGGGAATGGCTGCCCACTCCAGTACTCTTGCCCCAAGAAATTCCATGGACAGAGGAGGCTGGTGGGCTACAGTCCATGGGGTCTCAAAGAGTCAGACACTACTGAGTGACTAACACACAGCACAAACAGGAATCAGATAAGAGCAAGGAATGAAAGGTGAAAAGAGAAATGTATATATGTGTGTGTGTGTGTGTGTGTATGCAAACACATATGTGTATATGCATATATATACATATAAATAATCTTCTCTCTAAGGTAACATGGAATATTAGATCTTTAATGTAAATTTTGCTCTTTAGTTAAGACAAAGTACCCTTATAGAGTACTCTGCCTGTAGAGATCTATGAGGGGAAAAGAAAAATCTTGATTTCTTTAAATAGCTTAGTAAATGGAAAAGCCAAGTCAATATGTTGTCATTATGTAGTGGTTAAAATTAAGTTCTTTAGTGTTAAATATCTTGGTTTGAAACTAAGTTCTTATTAGGTGAGTAACTTCCGCTGAGTTACTTTTAAAAATATCTCTTGATCCTTCATTTCCTTATCCATCCAACAAATTTAATAATCACTACCCCATAAAATTGTAGTGAGTTTGTCTGGAGAGAGATATAGTATATGGTGATATATATGACCATCAGCACAAAGTATGGCATGCAGTAGCTACTCTGTAGAATTTAGTCTCTTTCATATTAATGTTTTTAATTTGGTTGTCAGATCATCCCAGTCCTAATGGAAATGTTTGAAATAGATTTTGTCCTCCCTGAACAATGGCACAGTATGTGTAAATCACTAGTAAGAAATCTGCTATTAGAGTTCTCATAATGTAAGTTAAAAATCAGTATTTTGCTTTTTGAAGATGATATATTTTGTTACTCCTGGACTTCAGAGAGGACATCAACAAAATCATTTAATTTGAAAGTCGTGTGTAGAATTATGCTTTATTGAAATAGCATGGGAAGAATGAATTTATAGTGAACCACACCAGAAACCTTATATGAAATTCTGTCTTTGTCTTCAGTTCAGTTCAGTTCAGTCACTCAGTCGTGTCCAACTCTCTGCGACCCCATGAACCACAGCACGCCAGGCCTCCCAGTCCATCACCAACTCCCGGAGTTCACTCAAACTCATGTCCACAGAGTTGGTGATGCCATCCAGCCATCTCATTCTCTGTTGTCCCCTTCTCCTCCTGCCCCCAATCCCTCCCAGCACCAGGATCTTTTCCAATGAGTCAACTCGTCGCGTGAGGTGGCCAAAGTATTGCAGTTTCAGCTTTAGCATCAGTCCTTCCAATGAACACCCAGGATTGATCTCCTCTAGAATGAACTGCTTGGGTCTCCATGCAGTCCAAGGGACTCTCGAGAGTCTTCTCCAGCACCACAGTTCAAAAGCATCAATTCTTTGGCGATCGGCTTTCTTCACAGTCCAACTCTCACATCCATACATGACCACTGGAAAAACCATAGCCTTGACTAGATGGTCTTAATAAATGTCAAAACCTAATCTCCTGAAGTGGGTACCATAGATTTCAGTCATACATCATCTGTGTAAAATTACATCACTCCAGCTTATTTTCTATGGTTTTTGGAGGTCATGTGTCCACAAGATGCCCTACTTACCCTACATAAGATGCCCTATGGTAGAGAATGATGACATTATATTTAAATCTTGGATCTTCCTTTCAGTAATTGCATGATCTTGGACAAGTCCATTAATTTGTGTGAACACAGCTCTTGGGCATAAAAGACAATTGTAATTCTGCCAGTGATACATTCTTGTATTGGGGTGAGAGTATGTGTGTATGCACACATGTATGCATACATGTATACACGTATACACACATGTACACATGTATATGTGTACATATGCATACACATACACACATTGTACACATATACATATATGTACGTACATATATACATGTATAATATATACACATGAGAAACCATCAAATATATACATATGCACATATATGTATACATCCATACATATACGTGTGTGTGTGTGTGTGTGTGTGTGTGTGTGTGTATTTGATGGTTTCTCATTGCCAGACTGGTGGCTGCTGCTTTCGCTTGTCAGCGACATTTCTGAAATAAGTTACTGTTAAAGTAGGGAATATATAAGGGGCACCAGATGATGTGGGGAAACCTTTTTTCTCTATTTTCTTTTCTAAATGAGAGTTATTAAGCAGTCTATGAGATGGAAAAACAGAGGATTAACTAGGGGATGATTCTACATTTGCTTCAGAAGAAGAATGATGTTTTTAGTATGCTTTGGAAATTAGTTGAGTAGTCTGTCTTATTTTTCTGAGTGTTTCAATATGTTAACTGAGTAGGATACAAACAGATTCTCCTACCTAATCCCAGAATGCCTTTCCTTTACTTGGGAATAACACCAAAGTGTTGATCGTTTGACTTTCCAGACCGTCAGCCCTCTGCCTGGTGGCAGATAAACAGCTCCTGGGGCTGCTTCTGGGCAATAGTGAACGTCACATGGGTGTTCCAGCCTCCCTGCCACAGCTCTTAAACCGTCTTTTCTGCTCAGGCTAAGACTTCATGCAAGGCTATTTTTCTGCCATCAATGTGACCTGGCTGGTGAGATAATATTTCTCACATTTTGTTTCAGTATTCTAGTATCTTTATCCTAAAATGAATTAGACTTTCATTCATCAGTGGCTGTTCATGAGTTCACTTTTAGCTTATGCATACACTTTGAGTACAGAAGTCTGGATTTTTTTAAAGTTGCTTTTCTGTGAGTATAACAGCTCTTAAGAAATATTATACAGAAACCCATCTCTTAAGTACACTAGACCTGTACCTCAGTGACTAGCATAAAATGTATTTTCCTCCATTAAGTGTTTAACACATGTACAGTACTTTTTTATATTGTTTTTATAACTTGTTCTGTGACAGTGCCTTTTATAATGCATTGTAACTTGGCTAAATATGTCATTTTGAACTGATATTTAAAACTGTACAAAGATCCTGTGGTTATTGGTAAGAGTACTTTAGTAGAAAACACTATGGTGTTTAAAACATTGCCAAGCTGCAGTGGGTGAATTTTCCTTGAGGTTCTTGCAGACATCCCTCAGTCAACATTTAGTGGCTTTCTCTGATGTCATGTGCTTTTCATAAGGCCTTCTGAGTGTGTTGATACTTGTGAATTGTATGTTTCAGAGGTACCTGGAGATGGTTCCTTTCAAAGAAATGTTTTCTCCATTAGCTCCCTGATGGAGATTCGCTAAAATTTTGGATTGATTTCTTTTGTTTTTGAATAGGAAATTTCATAAGTTAAATCACTGAATGAGTATTTCTTGTATGTGTAGTATGTGTTAGGGCCTGTACAAGTACTGAAGTCAATCATTTCCACCTCTGTAAAAATGACTAGCTGGTTGGATGAGAAGAAAGAACACAACTTGAGGGCAGTTGACTCCTGAGTATGATGATAAAGGCAGAGAGGAAAATGGTTTTGACCATTGAAGATGTTTAATAAATACTTATTAAATGAAGTGTGATTCTGGCTTCATCAACTTATGCTACAGTAGAATGCATACTGGGCCAGATGTAGAGACATGGGTTTTGTATGACTGTCTTTACCATGAGGCCACTTAGCTGTGACCTCTCAAGAAAGTCATTTCACTTCTCTGGGCTACCACTTCCTTATTAGTGGAGTGGTGGAGGGGGGACTAAATTTCTCAAATTTGATGTCTTTTTTTTTTCCCCTAAAGCACGTACACCTGAATTTTAATGAAAATGTTATTAATATTTATTGGGAAGTTAAAAAGTAACAGGCACCATCTTTATTCTTATGTTACAAATAATGCAACTTGTAAGTTAACAGTCCTAAAGTCTGTTTTGGTGTCAGAGCCAGATTTGAACTGAGATACCAGTCTCGCTACCCCACTGTGCTTAAGCATTATGCTACACAGCTTCTAGAATAAAGACGGATGAAGACAGGAAAATCCATCTTCCCCTGTTCCCATGTAAATTTCCAATATCTGTTCTGGAATATGCTACCTACCATGGAAAAACATTGGAAAGAAGGAAATGGCAACCACTCCAGTATTCTTGTCTGGGGAGTATCCCATGGACAGAGGAGTCTGTCAGGCTACAGTCCAGACATGACTTAGTGGCTAAACCACCACAATCATGAAGAGCATAGGTGACCTTTTCAGGAAAATTATGCAGCCTTATATTGCTGGATGCCCAAAGGACTCTGTAGTGCCCTAAATTATTTCTTGTTTAATGCAAGAAAACTTTCTGTAAAATATCTGATTAAATCTGTCTTTGCTAAATTATGCGTAGAGGCAGGTGTTGGGGTCAGTTGGCAATGAAGCAAGACCAATAGTTTCTTTGAAACTGGGTGGAAAATGTCTCTTTAACCCAGTTCCTCAGTCCACATAGAATAGATGGCATTTGCCAGCTTCTCCTCATCATCTCAGGAGTCATTCTGGTTTCTCAGAAACATGTGTGAAGTGTCCCCTTGGGCAAACATTTGTGTTGCTGATGTTGGTGCATCTCCTTTAGTCAAGGATATTCAACCAGTAGTTGTTTCCCTTGCTGTGCTTTTTGTTATGAATTTGTTCAGACCTGCTCCTTGATGATTTCAGCTAGCCAATTGCCAAATCAAAGCCATTTGTCTCTCAAGATGTGCTGAACCTGTTTTATCTATCACATTGGGAATGAATGCATTAGACCACTTCTGGCTACATGGTCTTAAGGTAAAGATACCATATCTTCAGGAGAAGGTAGAAGAAATCGGATTTCAGTCATTGCTTTCTTTCCCAGATCCATTTCATCACCTCTTATTTATTGAAAGTATTCCTTTTCTGCTAATGCTTTAAACACTTAAACCGAATAAATATTTAAACTTCTGTGTAGGCAACTGGCTTTTAGACTTTCTTGCAGATTGATTGCCTGGGAATGACACTTCTAACAAAGTAAAATACTTGTCTTCAAAATACTTTAGAGTTTATTTTCTCCATTTATTTGTGAACTAAGCCCATATGAAGGGATTGGGGAGGGAAGATGCATTGTTTCAAAGAAAGGTATTGAAGAACTGGACAGAGTAATGCAAATGGAAAATGTAACTTATGGTGCACACACAGTCTTTCTCTGTTTATGTGTGTGTATGTGTATGTGTGTATAATTTTTTAAAGTAATTGAAAAATGAAAAGCAAAGAATAATTATTCTTTACATTGAATACCTCATTCCAGCACCTGATGAGTCATTGGGGTTTGATGGAACTCAAAAAAATTGTGTGAAGAGTAATATACATATGGAAGATGTTGCCATTAGTATGCATAAATACATTACTATTTTAAAGAACTCATTCACTATTTCATATTCAGATTTGTGTCTGTTACCAAATGTATGCCTTTAGCCTCACTTTTATTCTTGAATCATATTCATAAATGAATAGTCATAACCTGAAGATTTACTTTTAAATGCTATACCTTTTACTACCTCATATTTAATCTCAAATCTTTTTCAGCTCCCCTCCAATGAAATGGTTCTTCTGTTAGTCCCTCAATGTTATGTCCCCTTGAAACAACATTGAGATCTTGCCTCCAATCTAAGCTCTACCAATTCTTTACTAGTTGTGTGTTCTTCAGTAAGTTGTTTCACAGACTGTCTGACTCATTGTAGGAGTTCTAAAAATGCTCATTTTGCCTCTGTTCCCCTAGCCTTTAACTTCTTTACCCATCCAGATCCTTTATTTTCAAAGACAAGGACTGTTTACACACCTTACATGAGGCCCATGGGATTTACATCTTCCTCTGATCCAAATAGGAAAACTTAATTGTCACTTAATACTGATGCTCTGCATTGCTTTCTTTTTTGTGTTGTGTTAGCTGAGGCTCTTTAGGTAAAAACATTAGAAGTGATTGTGGCTAAAAGAATTTTGGCAGAGGCTGTGTGTAGCTCATTAGATTCACTACAGCCTGGAAAACCAGGTCTGGAAATGGAAACCAAGGCAGTATCACACAGATGAGGGATGAGAAATCTGGTGAAAGGTTCCATCACAGGAGCAATCTGATAGGCAAGCCAGGCTGAACTGAAGGAACCTTAGTTGCTGCTTCCACAACTGTGAAGCAAATAGGGAAAGATGGTGTGATGGACTCAGCCCAGCCTTACCAGTGCAGAGAGTGGAAGGATCTGCCCTTTTGGCTGCCCGAGTAGAGGGTCAGACACCTGGATTTATCATCCTGAAAGACTTTATATAGTGGAAGACACATCACCCCCTCAAAGGCAGAAGAAACAAGTGTCCATTGGCCTCCAAAAGGGACTTCCCTGGTGGCTCACAGCAGTAAATAAATCACCTGCATTGCAGGAGACTCAGGTTCGATCCCTGGGTTGGAAAGATCCCCTGGAGTAGGAAATGGCAACCCACTCCAGTACTCTTGCCTGGAGAACCCCATGGACAGAAGAAGCTGGGGGGCTACAGTCCGTGGGGTCACAAAGAGTCAGACACGACTGAGTATAGCACAGCACAGGGCTTTCAAAAACATAGTTTTGCCCTTCAGTCCCCAGAAATTTTAATTTCCTTGAGAGCACAGATTATATCATGCTATTTTTTAGAGATCTTATGGTTTATCCAGCACATAGTTATTAATCCCTTATGTGTGCATTGGTACCCATTTTAGGTGTCATATATGTAGTAAAAGCATTTCCCCGTCCTGGGAGCTTGCGTTTGGGTGATGGGGTGAGACAGGCAATTGAGCAAGATGATTGAAATTTGGGTTGTGTTAGTGATGTGTGTTATGAAGAAAAAGCATGGCAGGCTGATTAAAAAAATGCTCTGGTACACAACTTGTGGTTTTAAAAGTGGTCGAGGAAGGTCTCACTCAGAAGGGAACGTGAGGAAGAAAGCTAGGCAAACATCTAGGAGAAGAGTGATCAAGGCAAAAGGAATACGAAGTGTAAAGACCCTGAAGCATGTGTTTCCTTGGCGTGTTGGGGAATAGCACGAAGGTCAGTGTGTCTGGAGTGGAGTGAAGGAGAGGGAAAGAATTTGGAAATGAGATCAGAGCTGTTAAGGGATCAAGGCTACCCTGGGGACAATGCATGAGTGAGATGCAGCCTCCGGGGCCGTGTGGTCTAAGAGGAGGCACAGTGTGTTGAGGACATACAAAAGTACATTCATTGAGCGCCAAAGTCGGGGATAAGCGTGGGGTGAACTGCACTCAAGCTGAGGGACAGGCCTGACTAGGCCTCTGCTTGCCCCTGAATTCTTTGCTCGAAGGATGTATCATACTTAATTTATATGTTTATGTATCTTTACTTAATTTACACATTTTAAACAGGTGATTTTTTAAAAATTGAGGTGTAGTTGATTTACAATGTTGTGTTAGTTTGAAGTGTATAGCAGAGTGATTCAATTGTGTATATATATATATCTTCTTTTTCAGATTCTTTTGCCTTATAGGTTTCATGATATTGAATATAGTCCCCCATGCTGTACAATAGGTCCTTGCTCTTGATCTATTTTATATATAGTATGTATATGTTCATATCCCTCCCCTCTCCTTTCCCTTTTGGTAACCACAAGTTTGTTTTCTAAGTCTGTGAGTCTGTTTCAGTTTTGTAAAGAAGTTCATTTGTATCATTGACATCTTGAGTGGCTTGTGCAGTGCTGGGCATATACCTTTTGTGTATGTTTTTGAATTAACTTTGTGTAACTGAACAGTGCGTAGTATGGGCACAATACATAAGCAGGTTGTTCCTTAATCACACATTGAAGAAAGAAAGTTAATCACACATTAGCAGGGTTTAGAGACACTAAAGAAAATAGGAAAGTAGTAGGGGATGGAAGAGTTTAGCTTTGCATCCCTGCAGTCTGTTTCTACTAGGCACTTTGCCTGTCCCTGGCATCATTGCTTCGGTGTTGCGAGGCATTGAAAGCAAAAGCTGCTGAAAAGATTTTGGAGAGGTAAACATCATGTCTGTGCTAGTGGCATGATTTGTAATGTCAATATTGTTGATACTTTAACTGCCATATAGGGATTCAATTTATTGCTTTTTGTGATGTTTTATCCCCACATGGAAGTTTTTTTGTACTTGTTTGTTTGTTTTCCTCTGAACCATACCCAAAGGATTCCTAAAGGTAAAACGGAATCACTTCCCTGTATGGCTGCAGGCAGGTATCAGAGAGGCTGATCATTTGAAATTTCCTGTTGTGACCAGTACTGCCAGAATATTCAACTATTTAGTGTTATCCAGTGCTGAGTGGTTCCTTCCACCATAGCCCCTTGAGTTGTGAAGTGGAAATTTGATGCCCTTATATAACAGAGCACTTGTATAATTCAATTAAGCAAGGTGCTTGCTGTATAAATCAACAAAACAACTCCAACCAAAGATCACGAAAATACATTTCAATTAGTGACTGCAGGACCAGTGCCCAAGGGCCCCAATCCTCGAGAAAAATATGACAGTGCCAGAGAAATGCAAATGCATTTCTTATAATAATTCTGTCTGCTGAACTAATATTTATTGGAGTCACTCATCTTTGCATATATGTCTCATTTACTTCCCTTCACTTCCCATCTGTCAAGAAGCTTTTGGAGTCCCCACAGATGGAAATGTTAATTTGCGTTAAATATTTAAAACATCTAGTAAAGGTTTGCCTGGGCTCAGAGGCCTATTAATCAATTTGAAAACATCTGTCAGGCACTGTACTAGGCATTAGGTCTGCAGAAATGAATATAATATGAAGTCTTTACTAAGCTCTTATAGAGAAGCAAATAACTATCATGCAAGGTGATAAGGGCTATGATACTAGAATATTTGAAATAGAGTACTTAGAATCTGGAGGAAAGAGAAAGGTATCTTGATAGAAAGCAGGAAAAATGCTTCCAGGGGAATTTACTTTAAAATGAGAGTCTGGGTGAAGGGACTAGCATGAGCCAAAGCCTGGAAAGTTGAAAGGAATGGCAGTTTAAGAATGTCATGTACTCTGTGGCAGTCTAGATGGGTGAGATGCAGGGGTGGGTGGGAGAGATGTTCTAGAGGGAGGGAATAGATGTAATGACTGATTCACTTTGTTCTATGGCAGAAACCAACACAGCATTGTAAAGCAATTATCCTCTAATTAAAATCAGTTTAAAAATACCATGTGACACAAAGATCAGACATGTGGTTGCTGAGGGAGAGGAAGAGGGGTGGACTAGGAATTTGAGGTTGGTATGTAAACTATTGCATTTAGAATGGATAAACACGAGGGGCCTGCTGTATAGCAGAGGGAAGTATATTCAGTCTCCTGGAATAAAGGATAATGGAAAAGAATATTAAGGAAGAAGGTATATATGTGTAAAACTGAGTCGCTTTTCTATAGCAGAGATTGACACAACACTGTAAATCAACTATACTTTAAAAAAATGTCATGTGAGCTGTACATAAGAAGGGCTGAGGGATTTATATGTATTTCCTAGGTAGTGGTGAGCCAGCAGAGAGATGTTACATTTGAGGTTCCTGTGGAAGGCTCATCCAGGGAAAGATGTCAGAAGACCTCTAAATGTGCCTTAGACCATAGGTCTGGAACTCATGAGGAAAGCTAGGTTGATACCACCCCCAGAGGAGAGAATATAACCTGGAAGAGAAGAAAGTTGATGACAAGACAGTAAATAAAAATACTACTTTTTAAAAAGTACTATTTATGGGTTGAAGAAAGGATGTCAGGGAAGCCAGGCTTTGTCTTGTATTTAGAACAGATCTTCCAGCTATGCCTTTAAAAGTAAAAATAAAATTAAAAAAATATCAGCTGAGACTATCATTATTGAGCACTTGGTCTGCACTGGACACTTCTAGGAATTTTCTTTTTAAAATTCTTAGGACAGTCCTGTGTGACAAGTAATATTGTTTTATTCTCAATTTACAGATGAGAAAACCAGTGCACTGGGACTTGAAAGTCATTTGTCCAAGGTCACACAGCTAATAAGTGGTGAGTCTGGGACTTCAGTGGAGGCAGTCTGGCTCCAGAGTTTCTATTCTCAACCCACTACTATATTCTCTCTCTTAATAGTCTGATAATTGTTTGAGTGAAATATTCTAAGTAAAGTTGCTGTCATGCCCAAAAGTTGGGGCCAGAATATTTTAGTGGTTAAGTCATATAAAAGTATGGTTCAACAGATTTTTTTCTCCTCTGGAGTTCCAAGTCAGCATGAGTTGGTCTGACCCAGGCATCATAGACATAAATAGATAAAGCACATTTATTTCTCAGAAGGCTCCCAGGCTTCTTGTAACTGCCCCTTCCTAACAGGATAGCCTAGTCTGCTCAACCTGAGTGATCCTTCAGTTCAGTTCAGTCACTCAGTCGTGTCCAACTCTTTGCGACCCCATGAATCACAGCACGCCAGGCCTCCCTGTCCATCACCAACTCCCGGAGTTCACTCAAACTCATGTCCATTGAGTCGGTGATGCCATCCAGCCATCTCGTTCTCTGTCGTCCCCGTCTCCTCCCTCCCCCAATCCCTCCCAGCATCAGAGTCTTTTCCAGTGAGTCAACTCGTCGCATGAGGTGGCTAAAGTATTGGAGTTTCAGCTTTAGCATCAGTCCTTCCAATGAATACCCAGGACTGATCTCCTTTAGAATAGACTGGTTGGATCTCCTTGCAGTCCAAGGGACTCTCAAGAGTCTTCTCCAGCACCACAGTTCAAAAGCATCAGTTCTTCGGCGATCAGCTTTCTTCACAGTCCAACTCTCACATCCATACATGACCACTGGCAAAACCAAAGCCTTGAATAGACAGACCTTAAGTAACGAGTATTCCGCAGGAACACATCTAGACTGTTGGTGGCCATGGTATGGGACGTGGATGATTTGCTGCTTCTTGTGATTATGAAGTATGGACTAAGCTCTGGTGCCAGCTGACTGAGGTTGGTGATGGGGAACGTGAGGGATACAGTAGCAAATGGCTGAGAGGAACACGGACTAGGACGACTTGGATGCCAGCTTGGTGAGAGATTGAGCCCTGAGATTGTTCAGTTTTGTTGAGTCTAAGCTGATGGTCGCATAGGGAAGAAGAATAAAGATACTTACAGTCGAAAGCCAAAATAGTCCTTGGAAGGACTAATGTTGAAACTGAAACTCCAATATTTTGGCCACCTGAGGCGAAGAACTGACTCTTTTGAAAAAAATCCTGATGCTGGGAAAGATTGAAGGCCAGGGGAGAAGGGGACAACAGAGGATGAGATAGATTGTTGGATGGCATCACCGACCCCATGGACGTGAGTTTGAGTAAATTCTGGGAGTTGGTGATGGACAGGGAGGCCTGGTGTGCTGCAGTCCATGGGGTCGCAAAGAGTCAGACACAACTGAGCAACTGAATTGAAAGCCAAAATAGACTTACCATTAGTGTAGCAAGAATACAGAAGTCCACAGGGCCTGGGAAAGTCAAGGAAGACTTCATCAAGAGAAAGGGATTAGAGCTGGATTGGTGGAGGGGGAGACAGCATAAGCAAAGATGTGATGTTTGGAATGCTTATGGTGGGCACAGAAGATGGAAGGACAGCCTGAGTATCAGGCCATATCTGTGAAGAAAATGGGAAATAAAATTTCAATAAGTTAAGGGACTTGCCTGGCAGTTCAGTGGTTAAGGCTCCTTCCTTCCACTGCAGTGGGCATGGGTTCAAACCCTGGTCACGGAACTAAGATCCTGAATACTGTGTTGTGCAGCCAAAAAAAATTTTTTTTGATAAGTTGAGTGAGGTCAGATTATGTGGGTCTTCAAATAAGTCTGATGTTTGAACAAAGGGAGCCAATATATGGGGTGGCCAAAAAGCTTGTTCGTGTTTTTCAAGTTAAAACCGAAATGAATGTTTTGACCCCCCGAATAAGTGCTTGAGCAAGTAATTCATGATCAATTCTAATGTGTTGGATTGCAGAGAGACTTCAGGAGGGAGGGGCATTTAGGGACTGTAATCCTTAAATGTGTGAAATGGACTGAAGTCTGGACAAAGATATGGCAGTGGGACCAAGAGCAAGGGGTAAGTGCCTTGGGCAGTGAGAAATGAGGACTGAAAAGGACGTAGTTGGATATAATAGGTGAGAGAGAAGACAGAGTAAAGTAGGTTCCAAATCCAGCCATAAGGAATAGAGAACAGAACTGCACCAATGAGGTCCCTGGGAAAATATATATATTTCAGTAATTATAAAGTTATATGTCGTAACTGATTTTATTATGAATTATACAGTATGTTTTGAAAGAAAAGTGAAAGTGGAATATATAGTACGTTTTATTGATAGCAAAATGCACATCTGGATGTCTCTGGGATCAGGATGTATCTTCCACTTGGTTGGTGAGCCCGTAATTGTGATACGATTGCCGTTAAGTGTGGCTCTGTGACAGAACTTGCAGAATGTGTGTCAGTGACTCAGAAAAAACCGCAAACATGAGATCCCTCTTAACAGCACAGAGGATGACTTTGTGTCAGAAGCCCAGAGACTGGGGACACCTAGTCAAAATTGATTTGGAGATTGAGACTCTGCAAATGAAGAAAGTTTAGGGGTAAGCCTAACCAATTTATTTCTTTATAATGTATCTATAAGAACTATATATGATTTAAAAAATCAATGTAAGTTTTAAAAGGCTTTTAGGAAAGATAAAAAATTTCAAATGATAAAGCATCATTTTATAGTTTAGTTGGCAGTTTGTTTTATTTTTCATTCTCAGTCTGTATAATGGGCATTTTACAGTCAGTGAGATCTTCTACTCAGTGAAATAAGGTAAAATATTCAGGGCCCATAGCTTGTTTGAAATTTGTTTGCTTGAGAGTGGAGATACTCAAGGGTTTTAAAGACTTTTTTAGGCATAAATTTGTTTCATTTGTGTAGGCTGAGTGTACTTGGGTGCTGCCCATTGTTAGATTTATAGTGGCAAAAACCGAGGATTCTGTGAAGGTGAGCTTAGACTCAGAAAACAAATAAATTCTTGTAAAATATGCACTAGTCTAAAATGTTTATTTGCCTTCTCTGCCGTCTGAGTAGTAACGCCTTGCGCACAACTGCACTTCTCTTCTTCGCGAGGGTGTGGCTCCCTTAGTACTTTATCATTGCACAATGCTTGTGGTTATTTTCATGTTTCCTAATCAGGTGCTGGTCTCTCTCCCTCTCCTACCCCCTCCTGGGTAAGTGAATGGTGTGCTTAGTGAAATTTGTTGATATGCAAGAGAAGTCTTTAAAATAAAAAAGGAAACACTGGCTTAGAGAACACCAGTTGCCCGTTCCTGCCTTTTCTCCAGAAAGAATGACTTCAGCAACATTGATAATCTGTGAGATGCAGCCCTTTTTGAACTTTCCCGGTTGGACATGTCTTGTGTGGCTGGGTTGTTCAGGACGGGCAGGTGTTACGTCATTTACATTTGGGAAACTGAGACCTGGTGGGTGTTGGGGGTCGGGGAGAGATGGCTTGTATAGGTCATACTGGTTAGTACTTGCAGTGTTAGAGCAGAGCAACCTGGGTCTCGTGGCTCCTGGTTCAGTGCTCTCGTTCGGCTTCTCTTTTTCATGTTGAGTCATCTTAGAGGTAAGATTTAGGAGCAAAATAAAACTCTTTTTATGACTCGTGGCTTTCCCCCACCTCACTTCCAATATGTGAAGTCAGTTCTCCCGAGTTGTCACTTCTTTTCCAGGACGAACACATCCCTTTTCCAGACTGTGGCAGTATAGGGACTCCCCCAAAGATCCCTGGGTTGACAGAAGCAAGGACATTGACAGGAGTAACAGATCAGCTTTTCTCACCTGTGAATTGGCCAAGGGCACATATTGGGTTATGGACTGTTATCTCCTGCATGCTTCTGGTCAGTCTCCTCTATAAATAAAACATGAAACCAACCTTGGTAACGGCCGGCTCATGTTATTTTTGAGTTGTGTTACCAGACCTTGCCAAGAGTCTTTTAGGTATGCATAGAACATTGGTTGACAAAGCCTAATGATATGGCCATCTCCATTTGTCTAGCCCCTGGATCTTTTGTTTTCAACACTTTATCTATTTTTGGCTTCACTGAGTCTTCATTGCTTTGCACGGGCTTTCTCTAGTTGCAGTGAGCTGGGGCCTGCTCTTCATTGCATTGCACAGGCTTCTCATTTGCCGTGGCTTCTCTTGTTGCAGAGCACAGGCTCTAGGCCTAGGCTTCAGTAGTTGCAGCACATGGGCTCAGTAGTTGTGGCACATGGGCTTAGTTGCTCCACAGCACGTGGGATCTTCCCAGATCAGGGACCAAATTTGTATCCCCTGCATTGGCAGGTGGAGTTTTATCTGCTGCACCACCAGGGAAGTCCTAGCCACCATTTCTTAATAAGAAGTAAGCAGTGGTTGCTCCTTTAAAAAGATGGCCAAATTTTAAACCATACCTCCTGGATCAGAAATTCAGAGAGAGCAGTCCATAGATGGATATCGTGAAGGTTAATAAAGTTGAGAAATTCTCATTTATCCATGAGATTTTACTGTCATGCTAATAAGGCCTAAAATCACATTTAAAAAATCCCACCACCTAACTTTATTGGTTCATACTAATCTTATCATTTGATACTATTATGATTTTTTGATAAAATGATTACTGAGATAGGTGTCCCAACTCATGTACATATTCAGTTGTTCATTTCTGTTCAACGAGCACTTGTTGAGTGCCTGGTATGTTCTAGGTACTGTGGACAAGATGGTGAATGAGACAAAATACATATTTCTATAGAGCTTATATTCTAATGAGCCAGGAAACAACCAAGTATGCAGAAGCATCTCTTCTTAAGAAGTGGTGAATGCTGTGAAAAGAAAATGAAGCTGGGAAGAAGAGAATAACAGATAGGGTGTTGCAAGCTATATGCATAGAATGTTCAGAGAAGGCTGGGGAGGTACCAGTGATGAGAGTCCTGAATAAGGTGAGAGAGCAAGCTATAGGAAGATCGATCTAGGATGAAAAGCAGTCCAGGCAGAGATAACAGCAAGTGCAAAGACCCTGAGGCAAGAAAACTTGAACTGATACATTTTATGTTGGTTTAAAACCATTGTTTGATTCTTCAAGACAGTTTTGCTAGTCTTTAAGAAACATAGGAATATAATTAGAGCCCCAGAGTTGTACTTGGTTGAAATAATTTAGGGGTTTCTCATTATCATTTTCTTAGATTAGCTTCAATGATATTTACTTTGCTTTTCCTATTTGCTCTCTGTAGGAGACAATAATTAAAGGTTGGATGGCTGTGCATCTTCTGTGACATATTTTTGGTGTGTTTCAAGAAAGGTACATTGTCTTCTTGTAAGTGTCTAGAATCTTCCTGATGGCTGAGTCAGCCAGATTGGTAGACCCAGCACTGGCATAACTCTCAGCCATATATCCTGTATAGCTTTTGACAGATACCAATGCTATGGTGTCCATCCCATGCCCAAAGCCAAGGACATCATATTCTTTACTCATTTTCTGGCTCTGAATGTCTTTTTTTGTTTTTGCAGCCTAACCTTTTTGTCATCTTTGGCATTTTCACAGGCTTCAGCTCATTCCTGGCTTTAGTTAAACTTTTCTGACATTCTTTTTATAGGTCAGTGTTACTCATCTATTTCATTCTTTGTTACATGTTTCCTCTCTTATATCTTTTGTGTGTTTGTTTTGAAATCTGAGTCCCTCAGAAAGTTCCCTGGGCAACCACACTTATTTTCTCAAGATGCTTGCTCTCTTGCCTCCTCTTTAGAGCTGTGTGTGTGTGTGTGTTGAAATGTCATTCTTTAGAATCTCTAGTTCCTTTTAAGATAGGTGGTTCCCATTTAAAACTTGTGAGCACAGCATCATGCATGTTTTACGTCTAAGTTTAATAACACCTTTTTAAAATTCTAAGTTGATGTTGTAACCTGATTTTTCTTTAGTGGGCAAAGTTCAAGATGACAGATACAATTTCTTTCCTCCCAAAGTTTGTCTTACCAGCATCACCAGCTAGTGGTTCCTTGTTAGCATTATGACAGAGGCGCTGTGATAGCCTAGTAATTAAGAGCATGGGTACAGCAGGTTCAAAGTCAATGCCATCATTTACTTTCTGGGTGACTCTTATCTGATTGTGAGGAAGACTGAATGAATGCATTTCAAGTGCTTAGGAGAATGTTCAGTATACCATCAGTCCTTATTGACTCTTCATGGCTACTACCGTCATCATCATTGTCAAAGTCATGATTCTGAGGCAAGAATTCATCAACAAGGCAAGTCAGGAATTAACAAGTTCTCTAAAGAAGTGTCTGGATTATTGATGTTACTTATCATTATGATGTTGTAACTCGGTAAAAATGTTTCTCATATGTATGAAGGAAATGTCCTTCACACCTACTGTTCCTGTGAACTTCAGCTTCTTTTTATAGAGCTGGTTAATTCTCCCCAATGTCTGGCCTCAAACTTAGGTATCTAAACCCTCATCAAGGTGTTCAATAGACTTAATGGCCTTACTGGTGTGAAAGTGAAGTCGCTCAGTTCTGTCTGACTCTTTGCGACCCCATAGATTATAGCCTACTAGGCTCCTCTGTCCATGGGATTTTCCAGGCAAGAATACTGGAGTAGGTTGCCATTTCCTTCTCCAGAGGATCTTCCCGACCCAGGGATCGAACCTGGGTCTCCTGCATTGTAGGCAGACGCTTTACTGTTTGAGCCATCAAGGAAGTCACTGGTATAAAAAGTACCCTGTAATTTAGAAGGCGATTGGACTAGGACACGGAAAAAAAAAAATCCGTTATGTTGGGAATGACTGTCATTCTCTTCAGTATATACAAGGTCACCTTTAACTTGGTTAGAGTTTTGAGTAAGGAGAAAGGAATGGCTTAATTAGTCATTTAAAGTAAATAATTATACCATGCTGATGGAGTGGCATGGAGTAATTGGAGAGTCACTGTGTAACTTTAGACTTCAATCTGAAACACGTAATGATTTGTTTATATTGGAAAAACTGGCCGAAAGGAAAGACTTTTAGAGTATTAGATACTTCTCTGCAGATAGAAGTTAAGCTAGAAATGTATGGCTCACTTTATTTCTGTTTCTTAAAGTCAAAGGCAAGACAGGATGTATCAGTAACTGTGCTGCATTCATTCATTCAGCAGTTATTTATTGAGTATCTGTTGTAAGTCAGACATTATTCAGACGTTAGGGTTACAGCAGTGAAGGAGTCAAACAAGGTGCTTGCCTTCGTGGAACTTACATTCAAAGGAGGAAAACGATGTTGAAGGAATAAATCAAAGTTACTTCAGTTAGTTGTGAGGGCTATGAAAACAGGGTGATGGAATGAGGTAGTGTCAAGGGAGTGAGGGAGATCCTTAGGAAAGACACAGGAATGATGAGAAGTTGCAAGTCTAGAGGCAAGTACTCGGAGGTAAAGTTGTATTTTTATCCTATAAGGATTGTGAAGCTATTTATGGATTTCAAGCAGAAGAGTAACAAGCCCTGAATTTGCTTTCACAGAGATTCCTCTGTCCATTTTGGATACTGTTTTGGGAAGGGATTAGGCATGATGTGAGGAGACCCATTAAGAGTCTTGTTCAGAGAAAGGAGGTTGGTGGTTTGTCCTGGAACTGGGGAAGATGGTGATGGAAAGAAGTGAATAGACTGAAGATAACATCTGGGGAGCTGAGTTGACAGGACCTGCCAATAGACCAGCTGTGTGGGATGGTAGGATAGATTAAATTTGGAAACAGTGTCAGTTTGGGCTCCAAACTCACTGCAGATGCTAATTGCAGCCATGAAATTAAAAGACGCTTACTCCTTGGAAGGAAAGTTATGACCAACCTAGATAGTATATTAAAAAGCAGAGACATTACTTTGCCAACCAAGGTCTGTCTAGTCAAGGCTACAGTTTTTCCAGTGATCATGTATGTATGTGAGAGTTGGACTGTGAAGAAAGCTGATCACCGAAGAATTGATGCTTTTGAACTGTGGTGCTGGAGAAGACTCTTGAGAGTCCCTTGGACTGCAAGGAGATCCAACCAGTCCATTTTAAAGGAGATCAGTCTTGGGTGTTCATTGGAAGGACTGATGCTAAAGCTGAAACTCCAATACTTTGGCCACCTCATGCGACGAGTTGACTCACTGGAAAAGAGTCTGATGCTGGGAAGGATTGGGGGTGAGAGGAGACGGGGACGACAGAGAACGAGATGGCTGGATGGCATCACCGACTCGATGGACATGAGTTTGAGTGAACTCTGGGAATTGGTGATGGACAGGGAGGCCTGGTGTGCTGTGATTCATGGGGTCGCAAAGAGTCGGACATGACTGAGTGACTGAACTGAACTGATCTGAAGAATTGATGCTTTTGAACTGTGGTGTTGGAGAAGACTCTTGAGAGTCTCTTGGACTGAAAGGAGATCCAACCAATCCATCCTAAAGCAGATCAGTCCTGGGTGTTCATTGGAAGGACTGATGTTGAAGCTGAAACTCCAGTACTTTGGCCACCTGATGCAAAGAGCTGACTCATTTGAAAAGACCCTGATGCTGGGAAAGATTGAGGGCAGGAGGAGAAGGGGACGACAGAGGATGAGATGGTTGGATGGCATCACTGACTCAATGGACATGGGTTTGGGTGGATTCCAGGAGTTGATGATGGACATGAAGGTCTGATGTGCTGCAGTTCATGGGGTCGCAAAGCGTTGGACACAACTGAGCGACTGAACTGAATTGAACTGAATAATAAGTTTATCTTGCAGTAATTATAAGGCATAGATGAGATTGCAGATTAAATAGCAAGTATCTGATACTGAGGAGTCCCTTGATAAGCGTTAGTTCTACACAGTCCCCAGACTCTGAGTGAATTAATAGTCAAAACACTGAAAAAATGAAGTTCTTAATGTAGAAAGATCATATTTTCCTCCCATCTTTTTCTTGTTTCTGGGTAAACCAATAATTTGATTTTAAAATAGAAATTATTTTTCAGATAATTGAAATTATATTTCAGATAATTCTTACATTATGTTGTAGGAAACAGAACACAGAGAACTCAGGTATAGTTCCAAGTTTATCTTCATGGTAATATTTTGAAAAACTACAGTAGCACTCAAAATTTGAGGTTATGAACAGAAAAACAATTTATTGATGCTAATATCCATTAAACTATCAAAAGTTATTTAGTCCAAATTCCTTCAATTGAAAATAAAAACTACAAAACTTCTAAACTGTATCATTACTTAAACAGAAGTAAGGAAAGCATGCATTTTGATTCTCTTAAATTTTTATTAATTTTATATAATTAAGAGCTAAGGCAAAATCCTGATTTAAGCAGTAGACTAATGGATCTAGTGCAGCAGACTCCTGACTTTGATTCAGTGACATTCGCCAAAGCACTTCTATGTTCTAGAGCTAATTGTAAATTGGACAAAAGGACCCATTTCTGCCTAATTCATGGGAGTGTTCTGGATGAGGTAGATACTGTGTGTATCTATTCTGTGCTTACATCTCTGGCCTCCTTTCTTGATACTGTCTTTTACTTGGCCTTTAAAGTTTTCTAAGTTAAGTGTATCACGTTCTTTCTTATTTTTGTACATTTTCTCATGCTGTTCCCTCTACCTTGATTGTACCCTATGCTTTTCCTGCCCAACCTTCCAGTCTACACACATATACTTATATTCTGTCTTTCCCTCTCTCCTTCTCTAGCTCCTACATTTTTTTCTGATCACACTTTTAACAAAGTCTACAGGGGAAGCTTTTCACGATGCCCAGGCTGGATTAGGTCCCCACGTTGTGTGTTTCTGAAGCTTCCTGGGTCTCCACTGCATGGCACGTACCCCATGGCCTTGTTGCACTTTGTCTGTTACTGTTTTGACTAAGATGTAAAGCCCAGAAGGGTATCATCTGTCTTTTTAAAAAATTTTATTGGAATATAGTTGCTTTACAATGTTGTGTTAGTTTCTGCTGTACAGCAGTGTGAATCAGCTATATTTCCATGGGGTCGTAAATAGTCGGACATGACTGAAGAGACTTAGCATGCGTGTGTGCGTGTGTATCCCCTCTTGTTTGGACTTCCATCCCATATAGGTCACCACAGAGTATGGAGTAGAGTTCCTTGTGCTATACAATATGTTCTCATTAGTCATTTATTTTATATATAGTAGCATATATATATATGGAGAAGGCAATGGCAAGCTACTCCAGTATTCTTGCCTGGAGAATCCCATGGATGGAGGAGCCTGGTAGGCTGCAGTCCATGGGGTCGCTAAGGGTCGGACACGACTGAGCGACTTCACTTTCACTTTTCACTTTCACACATTGGAGAAGGAAATGGCAACCCACTCCAGTGTTCTTGCCTGGAGAATCCCAGGGACGGGGGAGCCTGGTGGGCTTCCGTCTAAGGGGTCACACAGAGTCGGACACGACTGAAGTGACTCAGCAGCAGCAGCAGCAGTAGCATATATATGTCAATCCCCATCTCCCAGTTCATCCCACCCCTTCTTCCCTCCTTGGTATCCATATGTTGTTTGTTCTCTACATCTGTGTCTATTTCTGCTTTGCAGATTAGTTCATCTGAATAATTTTTCTAGATTCTACATATAACCGATGTTATATTTGTTTTTCTCTTCGACTTACTTCAGTATGACAGTCTCTAGGTCTATCCACGTCTCTGCAAAAGGCACATTTTCATTCATTTTTATGACTGAGTAATATTCTGTTTTATATATGTACCACATTTTCTTTATCCATTCCTCTGGTGGACATTTAGGTTGCTTCCGTGTCTGGCTATTGTAAGTAGTGCTGTAATGAACATTGGGGTACATGTATCTTTTGAAATTATGGTTGTCTCTGGGTATATGGCCCAGAAGTGGGATTGTTGGGTCATATGGTAGTTCTGTTTTTAGTCTTTTGAGGAACCTCCATATTGTTCTCTATAGTAGCTGTACCAATTTACGTTCCCACTGACAATGTAAGAGGGTTCCCTTTTCTCCACACCATCTCCAGCATTTATTGCTTGTAGACTTTTTGATGATGGCCATTCTAACTGTGAGAGGTGATCCCTCATTGTCATTTTGATTTGCATTTCTCTAGTAATTAGTGATGTTAAGCATCTTTTCATGTGTTTGTTGTCCATCTGTATGTCTTCTTTGGAGAAATGTCTGTTTAGGTCTAAGACAGGAGGGGTATTGTCTTGATCACCACTTTATCATATGTATCACAGTGCCTGCCACAGAGTGGGTGCTATAAATCCCCATGGAATGAGTGAATGAATACATTTAAGAAACATATGCTTAACTTTTTGGAAGAAAACACTATGCAGGTCAGGTGTAATTGTGGGTGGTATTTCTACTTAGTATGTGACTCATGTAGATTTAAGACTGTGAAACATTTAAAAATATCTTTATGGGGTGGTTTAGTTTTCCTCATTTTTTTTCCCCTTTGTTTTTATGTCAGATCTGCTGTGTAATTATGTCTTGTAAAATACCTCAAAGTGTGGCCAAGCTGAGTTTTAAAAAGGAAGATGAGCCCAAAATAGAAATGAGTATTTACGTGATGCATTTCAAGAGTTGTGAATGTGAAGCTCTTGCCAGTCCTGAGGAAAGCATGAAGTTGTCCTGGTGCAGGAGCGAGTTGCTGCTTCTCATTTTGCCTTAGATGGTGAAAAAAACGTCATTTTATCACTGTTTTTTCAGTCCAGTTTGGGTTGTATGTACTACAGGCATCTGAATGTCCAGTGTGAGGCGGGAACTCTTTAACTATGTGACTGAGATAAAATAATGTTCAAGGGTGCTCTCTGCTTTGGCATCTTGCTGCTACTGCTACTGCTGCTGCTGCTAAGTCACTTCAGTCGTGTCCGACTCTGTGTGACCCCATAGACGGAAGCCCACCAGGCTCCCCCTTCCCTGGGATTCTCCAGGCAAGAACACTGGAGTGGGTTGCCATTTCCTTCTCCTTTCCTTTGGCATCTTAGGTATTTAAAAAAAATCAGAGCAAGAAATTTTTGTATTTATATTAACTCAACTTTATTGTAGGATGAGACTTGTAAATGTTCCCCTTTGAGGGACTGACCTTGATTTATCTCATTGTTTCTATTTTTTTATTTTCTCTGCCTGGGAGGTTGAAGCAGCCCAGGGAAGCCTGCTTTCTGCTTACTCAGCAGGGAAACCTGCCCTCTTTGTCTCTTTCTCAGTCACCAGCAGAGTATTTTGAATCACTGTGGGGGAAAACCAGTGGTTCCTGTACTTGGATTGCCATCAAAATCACCAGGAAAACTTTAAAAAAATAAAAACGAAAAACCTTAAAAAGGTTTTGGGGCCCCATGCCCTTAAATTCTCATTCAGTATGACTGGAGTAGGACCTGAAAATTGAGTCTGTTGGTGATACAGATAAACAATGTCATTTGGAAACTACTCTTTGGAAATCCCAAATAGTTATTTTAGATTATGTGTCCTGCACATGGTGGGTGCTAAATAGTTGTGGACTTGTAGGAGTTGTCAGTTTACTGCTCTGTCTTGCCTACTGTATTGTGAGCTCCTTAAAGTAAGACCAAATCTGCTGGCATATTGAGTGTAGCACTTTCACAGCATCATCTTTCAAGACTTGAAATAGCTCAACTGGAATTCCATCACCTCCACTAGCTTTGTTCGTAGTGATGCTTTCTAAGGCCCACTTGACTTCACATTCCAAGATGTCTGGCTCTAGGTCAGTGATCACGTTATCGTGACTATCTTGGTCGTGAAGATCTTTTTTGTACAGTTCTTCTGTGTATTCCTGCCACCTCTTCTTAATATCTTCTGCTTCTATTAGGTCCATACCATTTCTGTCCTTTATCGAGCCCATCTTTGCATGAAATGTTCCCTTGGAATCTCTAATTTTCTTGAAGAGCTCTCTTGTTTTTCCTCTTCTGTTGTTTTCCTCTATTTCTTTGCATTGATCACTGAGGAAGTCTTTCTTATCTCTCCTTGCTATTCTTTGGAACTCTGCATTCAGATGCTTATATCTTTCCTTTTCTCCTTTGCTTTTCGCCTCTCTTCTTTTCACAGCTATTTGTAAGGCCTCCTCAGACAGCCATTTCGCTCTTTTGCATTTCTTTTCCATGGGGATGGTCTTGGTCCCTGTCTCCTGTACAATGTCACGAACCTCCGTCCAGAGTTCATCAGGCACTCTATCAATCAGATCTAGTCCCTTAAATCTATTTCTCACTTCCACTGTATAATCATAAGGGATTTGATTGAGGTCATATCTGAATGGTCTAGTGGTTTTCCCTACTTTCTTCAATTTAAGTCTGAACTTCGCAATAAGGAGTTCATGATCTGAGCCACAGTCAGCTCCTGGTCTTGTTTTTGCTAACTGTATACAGCTTCTCCATCTTTGGCTGCAAAGAATATAATCAATCTGATTTCGGTGTTGACCATCTGGTGATGTCCATGTGTAGAGTCTTCTCTTGTGCTGTTGGAAGAGGGTGTTTGCTATGACCAGTGCATTCTCTTGACAAAACTCTATTAGCCTTTGCCCTGCTTCATTCCGTGCTCCAAGGCCAAATTTGCCAGTTACTCCAGGTGTTTCTTGACTTCCTACTTTTGCATTCCAGTCCCCTAGAATGAAAAGGACATCTTTTTTGGGTGTTAGTTCTAAAAGGTCTTGTAGGTCTTCATAGAACCGATTAACTTCGGCTTCTTCAGCATTACTGGTTGGGGCATAGGCCTGGATTACTGTAATATTGAATGGTTTGCCTTGGAAACGAACAGAAATCATCCTGTCATTTTTAAGATTGCATCCAAGTACTGCATTTCGGACTCTTTTGTTGACCATGATGGCTACTCCATTTCTTCTAAGGGATTCCTGCCCACAGTAGTAGATATAATGGTCGTCTGAGTTAAATTCACCCATTCCAGTCCATTTTAATTCACTGATTCCTAGAATGTCAACGTTCACTCTTGCCATCTCCTGTTTGACCACTTCCAATTTGCCTTGATTCAGATTTGGAAAACTCAGCAGTGGCCACAGGACTGGAAGAGGTCAGTCTTCATTCCAATCCCAAAGAAAGGCAATGCCAAAGAATGCTCAAACTACCGCATAATTGCACTCATCTCACACGCTAGTAAAGTCATGCTCAAAATTCTCCAAGCCAGGCTTCAGCAGTATGTAAACCGTGAACTCCCAGATGTTCAAGCAGGTTTTAGAAAAGGCAGAGGAACCAGAGATCAAATTGCCAACATCTGCTGGATCATGGAAAAAGCAAGAGAGTTTCAGAAAAACATCTATTTCTGCTTTATTGA
Organism: Moschus berezovskii; assembly: GCF_049115385.1. Lineage (NCBI taxonomy): Eukaryota > Metazoa > Chordata > Mammalia > Artiodactyla > Moschidae > Moschus > Moschus berezovskii. Next base: position 69,393,067 of record NC_142465.1, read on the forward strand.
CTATGCCAAAGCCTTTGACTGTGTCGATCACAATAAACTGTGGAACATTCTGAAAGAGATGGGAATCCCAGACCACCTGACCTGCCTCTTGAGAAACCTGTATGCAGGTCAGGAAGCAACAGTTAGAACTGGACATGGAACAACAGACTGGTTCCAAATAGGAAAAGGTGTACGTCAAGGTTGTATATTGTCACCTTGCTTATTTAACTTATATGCAGAGTACATCATGAGGAACGCTGGGCTGGAAGAAGCATAAGCTGGAATCAAGATTGCTGGGAGAAATATCAATAACCTCAGATATGCAGATGACACTACCCTTATGGCAGAAAGTGAAGAGGAACTCAAAAGCCTCTTGATGAAAGTGAAAGAGGAGAGTGAAAAGGTTGGCTTGAAGCTCAACATTCAGAAAACAAAGATCATGGCATCTGGTCCCATCACTTCATGGGAAATAGATGGAAAAACAGTGGAAACAGTGTCAGACTTTATTTTTTTGGGCTCCAAAATCACTGCAGATGCTGATTGCAGCCATGAAATTAAAAGACGCTTGCTCCTTGGAAGGAAAGTTATGACCAACCTTGATAGTATATTAAAAAGCAGAGACATTACTTTGCCAACCAAGGTCCGTCTAGTCAAGGCAATGGTTTTTCCCGTGGTCATGTATGGATGTGAGAGTTGGACTGTGAAGAAGGCTGACCGCCGAAGAATCGATGCTTTTGAACTGTGGTGTTGGAGAAGACTCTTGAGAGTCCCTTATACTGCAAGGAGATCCAACCAGTCCATTCTAGAGGAGATCAATCCTGGATGTTCATTGGAGGGACTGATGCTAAAGCTGAAACTGCAATACTTTGGCCACCTCATGCGACGAGTTGACTCACTGGAAAAGACTCTGATGCTGGGAAAGGTTGGGGGCGGGAGGAGAAGGGGACGACGGAGAATGAGATGGCTGGATGGCATCACCGACTCTGTGGACATGAGTTTGAGTGAACTCCGGGAGTTGGTGATGGACAGGGAGGCCTGGCGTGCTGTGATTCATGGGGTCGCGGAGAGTCGGACACGACTGAGCGACTGAACTGAACTGAACTGAACTAAAGTAAGACCTGTATCTTTTCCGCCTTGTAGATCCAGTGCACTAGCTGGCACATGGAATGTTCAATAAATGAGTGTATGGATTAACTGATAATGAAAATGTTAGGTTGGTCAACTTTTTGGGGGTTTTTCCAGTACCATCTTACAGGAAAACCTGAACGAAGTTTTTGGCCAGCTTATAGAAGAATCCTGTCCTTTGGGCAGAAGTCTATGGTGGTAGTTGCTGTTCTTTTGAGTTGGAGAACATTTGCCTATTACGATAGACACATATTTTAAAATAAAGAACTCAGGCCATTAGCAGTAATTGTTATCACGAATATTAGAGCAACAGAGAAACACACAGGTGAATTGTCCTGTATGTATTTTTTCAAGTGTTTTATTTTTACATGGATAAAACCTCTTACAAATTCTAAAGGTATAAAAAAAGCACACAGGGAAAAGTCTTCTTCCTACTCCTGTCCCCCAGCAACCAATGTCTCCAACCCAGAGGCAGTCAGTGTTTCAGTTCTTTGCCTTTTAAAAGGCAAATGGTAACAGGTTGCAGCTGTTCAACTCCTTGCTTTATGATCGTAACTTGGTCAACATCTGATAGGAATGGGTACACAAGGGGCTTCTTATCTCGTTTACAGCTTGAAAGTATTGCACTGTAAGAGTATATCTCAGTTCATTTTACTAGACCCTTATTGCTGGATATTTATGTTTCTGTTTCAAACATTGTCATCGGTGAATTACTTTTCTTGTACATGTGTTTTTGCATGTGTATGCCTACACCTAGGAAATTTTCTAGAGTTCTACTTGCCATATCATTGGACACATGCCTTGTAATACTGTCAAGTTGCCAAAGATGAGGGTTATATCAATTGTCTTTGAACTGTCATCACAAAGCTCTGGTGGTTCCTCATATATCCAGGACCTGTGGGCTCTGGCCATCGAGTGTCTGGTCTTCCCAAGTTCTGTAATATGTCTTAATCTGTAAATTGGTTGAGATGAGTTCAAGGTATTTGAAGGGAATTGGAACTCAGAGAGCTACCTATATGTTACTTTCAAGGCTAGGTTTTTAGAATATTTGTGTTTATAGATTAAATTCATCATTTATTTAGGAATATTTGATTAATTAACTACTAATTAAAAATCCAAAAAATTTTCTCATGGGCATTTCATCGGTATTTCTGCCATTGACCCTTAGAGGGGGACTTTTGTATGTATGATTAAAGGAGAGAATTTAGAAATGGTAGGAAATAATGAGGTTGACAGTTGACTAAAACAATTTAAGTTGTTCTAGATGGATGCAATTCTTCCTTGTTACCCCTACTGCTCATGCCCACTAAAGGGAATCAATCTCCTCTTCCTCTTTCCATTTTGATATGAGACCATGATTGTGGGCAACACTTTCTGGTTGAATTGCACATAGAACTGTGCCAGGTCCACTATCACTTTCTTGTGGTTTGTATTTCTGTTTTGGAGTTAGCGATTTTTTCCCCCTTAGGTAATTTTTGTGGCATTAGAAAATGATGTCTTTTATTCCTTCTATTTATATGATGGCCATACATTTTATGTGAATTATCCAATATAATGATTAATGTTCATTGTAACTTGTAATTATAACACTGACAGAACATAGGACCATGAATGCTCTATTTTAAAATATGTATTTAATTATTTAAAATTTGTATTTCTTTTAAATAAAATTCACTTGTTCTGAGTCTTCTAGTTTTCCTGATTATGGATGAAAAGTTATGGAACACACAAAAATGTATTTTAAAGGAAGGAAAATATCCCTAACTTTATGATATAAATTCAGAAATTACTGGTATTATTTGGTATATTTCCTTTTACTTTTTCAATGATTATAGTTATTTTCACACACTCAAGACCTTATTCTGTATAATCTATGTGACATCTTGCATTTACCATACTATTGCAATAAACACTTTCCCAGGTTGTTAAGAATTATTTTAATTCATTTTTATGGGCTACTAATATTCTTTGTTATGTGTACAACATTATTTAGCCTTTCTGTTATTGTGGAATATCTTTGTTTCCATTTTTGGCTTTCATAAAATATGCTACAATGAATAACAACATTATCTATAAATTTTAGTGTGAATATATGCTTACCTTGGTTTGTGTACCTGAAAGTGTAAATATTGAGTTATAGTGTATAAGTATTTTTTAAAGTTTTGATACAAGAGTTTCTCTTTAATACAAAATACCAAAATGCTTCCAGCAAGTGTCTCCTAACATATCGCCATCATCAATTTTTGAAACTGCCCATATTCTTTGAAAACTGTCATTTTTAAAAACCATGTAAAATTATATCTTCCTCTTTAAATGTAAAATTTTATTATTAGTGAAGTAGAATATTTTGAAAATTAGTTATTAATTTTCTCCCCTTTTGTTACATATCTATCCTTATCTTTTTGTATTTAGAGATTGACTTCTTTTCCTCATAAATTTTAAAGGTTTTTTCTATATAAACTGTATATCTTCAGTCACAGATTTTTCCGGACAATTCTAGTTTGCTTGCCTTATGAGTGACTAAACAAGTTGAAGAAACTATCTAGATCAAATCTATTGATCTGAAAAAAACCATTTATTTACTTATTTAATTTTGGCTGCATTGGGTCTTCATTGCTGCACGCAGACTTTTTCTAGTTGAGGTGATGGGGGGCTACTCTCCGGGTGTGGTGCATGGGCTTCTCCCTGAGGTGGCTTCTCTTGTTGCGGAGCATGGGCTCTAAGGAGCATGTGCTCTAAGGAGCATGAGCTCAGTAGTTGTGATGCACAGGCTTAGTTGCTCCATGGCATGTGGGATCTTCCCGGATCAGGGATCGAACTTATGTCCCCTGCATTGGCAAGTGGATTCTTAATCCACTTGCCAGGAAAGCCCTGTTGATCTTTTTCTTTGTGAATTCTCTCTTTGCTTTGAATTTAGAAACACTTTTCACATCTATAGTGTAGATATTTACCTATACTTTTATAATTTCACTAAATAATTAAAATTTCTTGAGGGAATCATTCTGTAGTGGTAGTTGCAAAAAAGCAGAGGAACTCGACCACAAGGGATATTTGAAGTCAGGCTGTGAGGGAAGACTTTTCTGATTCGGGACACATCTGAGCAGAGAACGGGTAGTGAAGGGTGAGGGACTGAGCAAGTGAATGTATAGATGTCTGTGATCTAAGAAGAGGGATCGGTGAGGACAAAGGGTCCTAATGAGAGCACAGTGAGCATTCCGAAGAAATATATCAAGAGGGTAAGTGAGCACAGTGAGTAAGAGAGAGCAGGAAATGAAGTCTGAAAGAATGCACTGGGGGCAAGAAGTATTTCAGCTCTAAAACCATTTCGACTACTTGATTTTTTACACTGAATGACGTGGGAGCCATTGCAAGGAGTGAGATAGAGGAGGGAGCAGACATGACTTGTTTTTAAAAAATTGCTCTAGCTGTTTGATAAAGCGTAGCTATCTAAAAGAACAGGTCTAGGCAGAAGGAAAACCATAGCAGGTGCTCCCTAAGTTGAGAAAGCCTGGCATATGGGAGGAATGGCAATAAAACTAGTGTAGATGAAGAGAGAGATGGAGATGGGGCCAGAAAATGTCAGAGGTGGGCAGCAGAAACTTTGGGGAACCAATGTTCTTTTCATGCCTTTTAAAATGGTTACTTAGTTTTTACCCAAGTTAATTTTGCTAGTTTACTGTTTATTAGAAAACTGTCTCTTACATTTCCTGCTAAAAATCTATTTGCAACATTAATGAAAAGCATAGCACACTTAAAACTCACACTCATCCCTTTCTTATTGATTCATAGTATCAGTTAGGTTGTATTCAGATATATGTGAGGAACCCTACTGTAGAGTCTCAGTCAAACGGGGCTCTTGTTTTTCATATGAAAAGGAGTTGGGAGGCAGGTAGTTCAGTGCTAATTCAGTGGCTCTAGGAAAGCATCACAGATGCAGGCTTCTTCTACTGTCCTGAATGTGTATGTGGCTGTCATTATCCTGTTCATTAGACAGTCCTCCAGGCATCTGGTTCTGTGTTCCGACAGGAGGAAAAAGGGGAAGGCAGAGGGTGACTGAAACTGTTCTTTTTCCTTAAGAAACAAATCATTTTCCTGGAACCTCCAACAGTAAGCTTTTGATTACATCATAACCAGAATTGAGCCACCTCACTGATCCTAGCTAGCTTCAGGATTGTCTGGAGATGAAGTAGTTTGAACTGGGCACATTGCTGCCTTGTACACAGTGCACACTTTCCTGGTTATGTAAGAGGGTACTAACAGTGTTTGTCACAATGGACAGACAGCCTATGGTAAAACTTGTACAGATGAGTCTCAGAGAAAAATATACATTATGTAATCCTGGTGGCTCAGATGGTAAAGAATCCCACCTGCAATGCAGGAGACCTGGGTTCAATCCCTGGGTTGGGAAGATTCCCTGGAGGAGGGCATGACAACCCGCTCCCATATTCTTGCATGAGGAATCCCCATGGACACAGGAGCCTGGCGGGCTACATATAGAAATACATATGTAAAAATGACAGAATCTATATTTCCAAAATGTAAGTTGAAATAACAAATAGTTACTGCTTTTGTGCATCAAATTTTAACAAAAATGATAATTTTAGCAAAAATTTAAACAAAAATGATAATTCTCAGAGTTAGCAAGCGTAAGGTGAAATGGCATTCCTTTATTCTGCTGAAGGAAGTACAACTTGGTATAACCTTTACAGGAGCAATTTAATAATATATGTGGTATGTCTTGTTGAAGGTTTGTTTTGCATTTCCCTGATAACAAATGGAGTGGAGTGCCTTTTCATGGGTTTCATTTGAATTTCCTCTTTGGTGAGTTGCCTGTTCAAGTCTCTTGCCCATTTTCCTACCTAATTATTGTCCTTTTCTTAATATAAAGAAGTTTTTTATTTTCTGGCTACAAGCCGTTTGTTTGGAATATGCGCTGAAAACATCTTCTCCAAAACTGTAGCTTGTCTTTCCAAAGCTGTCTTAATTATGTCTTCATGTACAGAAATTCTTAATTTCCATATCTAATTTTCAGTCTTTTCCTGTTAGTACATTGTATGTCCCATTTAAGAAATTTTTCCTTACTCCAAGTTCATGAAAGTATGTTCTAGTGATCAACAAAATTTGCTGTATTTATCTTTGTATTTAGTTCTAAATACACATTAAAAAAAAACTGTCCTCTCTCAATTGCTTGGTATCATTACCTTTTCTGTAATTCCAATGCCTGTATATGTGCTGGTTTCTTTCTGAGCCCTTGCCTCTGCTCCATTGGTTTATTTGTCAATCACTGTACCAATATTACTCTCTGTTAATTAGTGTAGTAGTTTTCAAATAACTTTTGATATCCCAAGATTTGGTAAATTTTTCCACGTTATTTTCCTCTCATGTTTTGGAACCTATAAGTTCCTTTACTTACTACCTTTACCTTAGAAATTTCAGCATGTGTGTGTTAGTCACTCAGTCGTGTCCAACTCTCTGTGGCCCCATGAACTACTGCCCACCAGGCTCCTTTGTCCATGGGATTCTCCAGGCAGGAGTACTGGAGTGGGTTGCCATTCCCTTCTTCAGGGGATCTTCCCAACCCAGGGGTCAAACCCAGGTCTCCTCCCTGCAGGCAGATTATTTTACCATCTGAGCCATCTGGGAAGCCCTTAACTTATTAGTCTAATGATAATTAAGGCACACAAAAATGCTTTATAAGTATACTTTTTAAAGCTAGAGTCTCTATCCCAAACAAAACAAGCATCCTGTCTTTCTTTTTCAAGCGGGTCTTGTATTCTTAGCTTATTGGGTTTACAGATACATTCTAGCATAAGACTGTCATATAAAGCCTATAAGGATTTTGACTAAGATTGCTTAATATTTGGAGACCAATTTGGGGAGAATTGATATGTTAAATATTTTGAAACTCTGCACTGTTTAGCTTGACCTTAGTTTAAGGCTGCTTAGTTTTCTTTATCATATTTTCCAGTTTTTTTTGTATGCATAGCTGTTTTTAAGTTTAGCCTTAGATATTTGGTATTTTGATACTAGTAAATAATATTTAACTTTCTTTGATATTGGAGGTATAATTAACTTTTAAAATATTGACTATATATTTAGCAACGCTGCTAAAGTTATGAATATGTGCGAAGTTGCTATATGGACTGTAGCCTGCCAGGCTCCTCTGTCCATGGGATTTTCCAGGCAAGGATACTGGAGTGGGTTGCCATTTCCTCTCCAGGGGATCTTCCTGACCCAGGGATCGAACCTGTATCTCCTGCATTGCAGGTGAATTCTTTACTGCTGAGCCAGTGGGGAAGCCCATCTATGCATGCCAATTTTTTGTCAATTATCTTGGATTTCCTATGAACATAATCATGAAGTGAAAGTCGCTCAGTAGTGTCCTACTCTTTGCAACCCCATGGACTATTTAGTACATGGAGTTTTCCAGGCCAGAATACTGGAGTGGGTAACTGTTTCCTTCTCCAGGGGAACCTTCCCAAACCAGGGATAGAACCCTGGTCTCCTGCATTGTGGGCAGATTCTTTACCAGCTGAGTCACCAGGGAAGCCCGAATATAATAATATCTGCAAATAATGGTTTTGTTTCTTTCCTTTCAAACTTTGTATCTTTTATTTTCTTATCTTACTGTCCTGGCTAACTTTATCAGTTCAAGTGTTGAAATAGTGATAGCCTGCATATGTGCCTTGTACCTTTGAGAACTTTGAGTAATTCACCATTAAGTAAATGATGTTTCTTGCATATTAATCATCAGATTAAGAATTTTTCTCTTTTTCCCTGATATGCTAAGGGATGAGCATATGACTTCTCTCCTTTATTCTGTTGACTTTGAAATGTTTTATTTTGAAAAATTTCAAATTAACAGGTTGCAAGAATAGTGCAATGTCCACCTTGATTCTCTTCAGTTAGAGTCACAGGTTATTAACATTTTGTTACATTTACTTAATCATTTTCTATTCATATCTTTATTACTATTGTTGAGAGTCAGATATCATGATTCTATAATCCTAAATATCTAAGAACAGGGACATCCTCTATAAATCACTGTATAATCATCAAATTCAGAAAATAAAACATTGATATCACTCAGTTATAGTGTATAGTCCACAGTCAAATTAATCCAGTTCTCCAAATAATGACCTTGATAGCAATTTGTTTTTTCTATCCTGACCCCATTGACTGCAGCATTTACCTCTTTGATCTTCTTTAATCTGGAACCTCAACTTTTCTTTTTCTTCTTTGTTCCTACGTGATTTCCATTTTTCTGTGTTCTTTTTGCTCCCTTTCTTGCTGTCTTTTGGTCTGGATAATTTTTTTCTTTTTCCCTCTTTGTCAGTAAAAGGCAATAGACTTTTACTTACCTTTACCTTAGAATTAATAACATGCTTCCTTGACTTGTTACAGTCTAGTCTTAATTGTAGTTTCCATAGATGTTTAAAATATACGCTAATAAAAGCTAAAGATAGTATCTTTACCCTTTTCCCCAACAGCATAAGGGCTTAAATACTGTTTAACTGCAGTCTTCTCGCTTCTTTATGTAATATTATGTTTTAGAATTTAACTACACCTGCTTTGTAGTTGTTCCCCAGATTAACCATTACTTTTTGTTGTTGTTGTAGTCAATATTTTTATGTAGATTTACCAACACGATAATCAGTTTATTTGCATATTATTGCTCTTTGCATTTCACTTATTCCTTCTGGATTCTGTTTGGTTCTTAACAAGGGCCATCTTTATGGCTCTGTGCATGACAAAATCTTATTTTCTTGAAAATGTCTTTGTTTTGCTTCATTCATGAATAATAGTGTTGCTGAGTATAGAATTTTAAAGTGAATTATTTTCCCTCAGTTCTTAGAAAACACTTTTTATAACTCCTTGGAAGATATTTTTTCATTGCTTTCTGCATATTTTGTAGCTGATGAGAAATCTGTCAATCTAATTATGGTTTCCTGCTTGGTAATTTCCTTGTTCTCTATTCGCTTTAGCTATTTTCCTCTTTCCTTTCAAAGAGTGCAGTATTCAGTTGCGATAGCTGTAGTTAGGTTGAGAAGTATTAGAGACCCATGTCTTCCTTCAGTTGTGAATGTTTTTCAGTTGTTATTTTCTCTCCCCAATTCTGTCTTTTCATTTTATTGATAGAACTTAAATATACACCACATGAATTTGAGCAAACTCTGAGAGATGGTGAAGGACAGGAAGCCTGGCATGCTGCAGTCCATGGCATTGCAAAGAGTCAGACACGACTTAGTGACTGAATAACAGCAGCAAAGTATACTAGGTTGAATATTTCATCTTTCATGCATGTTTATGGATCTTTCATATTTTTCATTTCTGCTTTGGTTCATGGAGTGTACAGATCATTTTGTTTATTTTTATCTACTTTATCTTCCACATGTTCCATTTTCTTATGATTTGTAGCTTGCCTTTGTGAGCTTACCTTCTGCAGGGGTTTTGATTTTTGTAATTATGTGTGCACTGGTGGGGAGGGGTTTCCCTGTGCACTGGCTCCTGAAGAGATCCTTTCAGAACCAGTTCATGTTTGCTCTCTGGCTGACCTAGATCATCAACTGACTTCTATTTTAATTTTTCAGCTCAGGATCCTTCAGTTCAGTTCAGTCCAGTCGCTCAGTCACGTCCGACTCTTTGCGACCGCATGGACTGCAGCACACCAGTCCTCCCTGTTTATCACCAACTCACGGAGTTTACTCAAACTCATGTCCATTGAGTTGGTGATGCCATCCAACCATCTCATTCTCTGTTGTCCCCTTCTCCTCCCACCTTCAATCTTTCCCAGCATCAGGGTCTTTTCAAATGAGTCAGCTCTTCACATCAGGTGGCCAAAGTATTGGAGTTTCAGCTTCAACATCAGTCCTTCCAATGAACACTCAGGACTGATCTCCTTTAGGGTGGACTGGTTGGATCTCCTTGCAGTCCAAGGGACTCTCAAAAGTCTTCTCCAACACCACAGTTCAAAAGCATCAATTCTTTGGCACTCAGCTTTCTTTATGGTCCAACTCTCACATCCATACATGATTACTGTAAAAACCATAGCCTTGACTAGACAGACCTTTGTTGGCAAAGTAAAGGGATCCTTACTCCATGCAAATGTGAGTTAGATTCTGTACCTACTCATAGTTAAGCCTAGGACTTGGCTTTCTCACAGGTAACTTTTCCTTTTTCCTTTCTCATGACATTTTGCTACCATCAAGATTCCTTGCCCCTTTCTTGGGTGAGTAAGCAGAGATGATTTGGTACCCATTTCATGGACTGTGTAACCTTCTGAGTTCCTGGGTTTTGTTTATGGAGATGTAATACCAGCTTTCACCTCATGTGGTCCTAAGTCCATTCTTTTTATGTCCTTATATGCTTTACGCTTCAGTCTTCTAGGTTTCTATGTCTTCATCTGAAACCTGTTTGGACCACACGTATATCAGTTCCTGCTTCCTGATCAGGGATTAAGTTTCTCCTTTGTTTCTGTAGCTGGGATATTCCATTTCTTATTTCCAACTTTGGTTCTGGTCACTATATTTGTTAAATCTGTATTGTCATTTCTGTTATTATAATAATGTCAGCTTGCTTCAGAGAATCCTTTTTATCTTTGTTTATCTTCATTAACTTCTGTTTTCTGTCCTTAAGCTTTTGTTATCTGTGTTAGTATTATTTACTAAAACAGTGTTATGCTAACTTCTAACACTGGAGGAGGCTTAAAAGAACTAGAAAAATTTCCCCATAATCTCATAATTAGAACAGGAGGGTCTGTCTGTAATCCCTGGATATCCTTCAAATCTTTATTCATAGGGTTCTGTAGTTCCAACCATGCCAAATATTTAGTTTTGTTTTCTAATTCTCTACTGGTTTACCTTTTCCCCCATATTTCTAAGTAATCATCCTTAAAAATTATTTTTTCACTGAAGTGTAGTTGATTTACAATGTTGTGCCAACCTTTGCCGTACAGCAGAATGACTCAGTTATACACATATATACTCGGGCTTCCCTGGTGGCTCAGAGGTAAAGAATCTGCTTGCAATGCAGATAAGCGTTTGATCCCTGGGTCAGGAAGATCCCTTGGAAAAGGAAAGGAAAACCCATTCCAATATTCTTGCCTGGAAAATCCCATGGACAGAGGAGCCTGGCAGGCTACAGCCCATGGGGTCACAAAAGAGTCAGACATGACTTAGTGACTAAGCAACAACAGCAGTGGTAGTCTGTTCAATTGATGTACTCTGTCATGCTGAGTTTCTTGTTTTTCACGGTTTCAAACAACTTTTTCCCAGAATATTTTTGCATACATAGCTTTTATTTTTTAAAAAATTATGTATTTCGGGTTGTGCTGGGTTTCTGTTGCTGCGCTCAGGCTTTCTCTATGTGGCGAGTGGGGGCTACTCTTTGTTGTGACGCAGGGGCTTTTCATTGCAGTGGTTTCTTTCATTGTGGAGCACAGGCTCTAGGCGCGTAGGCTTCGGTAGTTGTGGAGTACAGGGTAGAGTGTGAGGACTTATTTGCTCCACAGCATGTGGAATCTTCCTGAACCAGGGATCAAACCCTTGTCCGCTACGTTGGCAGGCAGAATCTTATCCACTGCACCACCAGGGAAGTCCTACATTATCTTCTGTAGCTAAAGTCTGAGGATAGAGAATGTTAAATTAAAAGCTGTGGTTAAGCCACTGCCAATTTTTCTGTCCTTTGAGTGAACTTTCTCATTTTATAGTGATGTAAGGAATACATTCACATACCAACAAAAAGCATTTATTTAACACCTTCTGTATAGGAAGCTCTGTGCACTTTGAATGCCATAGTGATAAACAGGACCTACTTCAAGGAACTTACAGTGATGAAGCCAAGGATATAGACGTGCTAACAGCTTCTATAATATTAGAGCAAAAGGAACAAGCATTGTAGTCAAAAATCTAATCATGGAAGAGCTTGCATTGCAGTCATGGATAGAGGAAGGAGTAGGATTTCCCCAGGCAAGGAGAGGCTGGACAGTATTCCATGCTGAGAGATCTTAATAGACCAAGAGCCAGAAGCATGAAAAAGTCCATAGTGCATTTGGAGAACATTGAAATTGATGCTGTGACTGGAACAATGGGTGAGAGAAAGGAGCAGGTGGGAAATGAAACTGAAGGAAAACTGTTAGGTTGTAGTTCTTGAGTACTTTGCTAAATGGTTTTGGACATAATCAGCCAAAAATTTAATTTCTGCTTTTAATGGCAAATGGTGATTTTGGAAGAGCATGCATTGTAGAAGCATGGTACCTTATGGTTGGCAAGGGATTTAGCCAGCCAGCTCTCTATTTTATAAATGAGGAAAATGATTGCTATAGAAGTTAAGGAACTTTTCCATGTTTATAGTGATAAGTAGGAGTATGTATGAGGGTAAATATGCTCCCTCTTTGAGGGAATATTTGTTGAGCATCTGTTTATGGCTCTGTACTGAGCACTGTGAGATGAGAAGCTGAGTGAAGTATAGGGCCCACTCTCATAGCTAGTTGAGGGGGAAAGGCAAATCAGTAGTTGTAAAGAACATTGGTAGCAATGGGTGGAACATATTCTGAGAACATGGAGGAAGAGCAGCAGTTTTAGTTTGGCAAATGGTTCAGGGAGTGTTTGTGGAAGATGCATGTTTTGTATTCTGCAGGATGGATAGGAAAAAGTTTGCTAGGGGTACCAAGGCCATGGTAAGGGAAGGGTGTTCCTGCATGAGCAAAGGCATGGGATGGAAAACAGCAAGACAAATGTGGGAACCAAAGCAGTTTCATACTGTGGGAGAATCACATGTAAGGCAGAGAGTGGCAGGTCTAAAGTGAGGGCAGGATGCCTAGATCGCGTTTGCCATGATAAGCATTATGGGCTGTATCTTCTAGAACAACAGAGTATCTTAAATATTTAAGAGGGAAAGTTGGCAGGGCTTTCTGATTGATTGGATGTAGGGGTAAGGCCGAGGGAGAGATAAGAAAAATATGATTTTCAGGTGGACCTATCCTCTTGTCTATGATTTGCTGGGTTCATTGAGATTTAAGGTGGTGGTGCTTTTGTTTCCATAGAAGCAGTGCAGTGTGGTGTCACGTGAAGGTGGAGAAGCCGTCACTGACATAAGGAGGCTTAAGTGTCCTCAAAATGCCTGAGAGGACAGCGAAATGCTTCTGGAGGTCACTGCCAGGGGCCATGCACATTGTCACATTTTTAATAGCCCCAACTTACTGCTTACTGTGGATGTACAAATGAATTTATAAGGGTCAGAAAGTCTCCTTAAATGGATAATCTTGGAAGTGTACAACGGGCGAGGCAGAACCAGAAGTTGTTATGGGTCGTGGAGCTCAGCATTACAGAATGTAATACTAGGTGATAGTAATAGTAACTAACATTGATGGGGCCCTCACTGTTTTCTACATATGGTGCTAAATGCTCCATATTAATGACCTTATTTAATCAACACTACACCCTTCACATGGGAAATAAGGGCACCAGAAGATTTATTATAATTACTTGCCCAAAGGCACGAACTCTAAAGTAGATCCTGGAACCTTGACTCCAAAGTCCCTCACTCATAAACTCTAGGCCATCCTGCCTCTCTGTGATACACAGACAGATGGGCTGCGTTGAGACTTTTGGGGTTCACCTGTCAAAATGTGGGCATCATTGGCCCATTGGTGTGAAACAGGAGGTTGAGTGCCTTATATCAGCTATGTTTGGGTGGTGGTAGGATGTGGAGTGGAAGAAAGAAATTAGATTGTCTGTGAAGCTCTCTGAGTTTGTATTAAACTGCAGTCTCCATAAACCAAACCTACAAAGTCAGCTACGTCACTTCTTTTCTTACAAAAGAATTTTTTACTAAATCGGTTAGTGTGATTAGACTAAATGAAACAAAGATAACATTGAAACCAAACCATTAGAAGCAGAAAAACACAAAAGAGAAATGCAACCATCTCATAATTCCTTGGGAAGGATATATGTATGAAAGCATAAATTCTGTCATTGGTGTCAGGAGAATTTGAAGATCAAAATCTTTGAGGGTTGAGAAGAGCAATTTTTAACTAAACTGATGAAAGTTCATATAAATAGTATTTTCTTTTTGCTAAAATAAAGCTATAGACCTATACTAAACAGAAAAGTGACATTTTCTATATTAATATGGGCATGGATTGTATAATTGATTGCTGCTTATCATCGTTTGCTTCTTAGAAACTTCATGTTCCCTCACAGCTTGAAGATTTCTCCTAATTTCTTCTGTGTGCTTACAGATAATATGTACCTTGGAATATTTTTGTCTTTATTTTCTTTGCCTGATTCCCTATTCAAATAGTCAATGCCTGTGTGACTTAGGCTCTTTTCTTCTTACAGAGTTTCAGGATTTGGAGTCCATTTTCCTTCAGCTTCCTTTTTCCCGCCAATAGTTTCATTGCAGGAACCACCACTTCTCTGCCGTCTGCCCTGCTTTCCTCACTTTTCTATTTCCATTCCCTAGTTCCCTGATTTTCTTATTACTCCCAGTAGCAGTGTCTCAAATATACTGGGTTGGCCAAAGAGTTTGTTTGGGTGTTTCCATAACATCTAATGAAAAAAACCAAATGAACATTTTGGCCAACCCAGTGTGTTAAAAGCAAGATTCTATCATTCCAAGTAGGAATAGGAAAGTGTATCATACTACAGTTTTCTAAAAAGAGACATTGTACATCTGGATTTTCTTCTTTCAGAGAAGAAGAAGGAATTCTCAAGGACAGTCAAGTCTTAAAGCAGAAAGTATTACAATAAACATATTAAGGAATAGCACTTTCAAACTTTCATTTCTGTTACACCTCAAAGGTAGTCTGCAGGACTGTTCACAAATATTTTGATTCCCTCCCTCTTTTGGTGTGTAGTGCAGTTGCTATTTATTTATTTATTTTTAATTGTTTATTTGACTGCATTGGGACTTAGTTGCAGCATGGGGAGTCTTTTAGTTGTGGCATGTGGGATCCAGTCTGGGATCAGGGATTGAATCTGGGCCCCCTGCTTTGGGAGCATGAAGTCTTAGCCGTTGGACCACCAGGGAAATTCCCAGTTGCTCTTTCTTACTTAACTGAACTTAGGTGTGGCCGTGTGATTTGTTCTAGCCTGTAAAATGTAAGTGGCAAGGACAGGTGTCACTTTTGAGTAGAACCTTTAAGAGCCAGTGTATGCTTTGATATGTTTTAATTTTTGACGTTTGCTACTCTTACCAACTCAAGTCTCTGAGTGACAGTGTAACCAGAGGCCCTCAGTTGACTCACAATGGAATATGGAACATGAGCAAGATATATTTGCTGTCTTAAGTCACTAAGATTTTAGGGGGTTGTTTGTGCATCATAACCAAGTCCATCCTGACTTGGTTATTTTGCTAGACATCAAAATATGTCTATCATCTGAAACTCATAAAGTAATGTGTAACAGATACAAATATCATAATACCTCTTATGTGTGGATCAAAGATAATTTGAACTTAAAGTATTTTTAAAGCATTCACTCTAAGAGAAGGTAGTTCTGTATCCATATAGGTAGTGCATTTCCTATCACACAATAGTTTTGTGTTTATAGATCTGCCGGGTTTTGCAAAGCCTCTGAGGGCAGGAGTGTTGTCTCATTCTGTTTTAATCCTGGGCGCCTAGCATAATGTGTGACATTTAGTGAGCAATAGATGATGTTATAGATGTGAGAGGTGGACTGTAAAGAAGGCTGAGCACCAAAGAATTGATGCTTTCAAACTGTGGTGCTGGAGAACACTCTTGAGAGTCCCACAGACAGCACGGAGATCAAACCAGTCAGTCCTAAAGGAAATCAACCCTGAATATTCATTGGAAGGACTGAAGCTGAAGCTCCAATACTTTGGCTACCTGATGGGAAGAGTGGACTCACTGAAAAAAACACTGATGTCGGGAAAGATTGAGGGCAGGAGGAGAAGGGGACGACAGAGGATGAGATGATTAGACAGCATTATTGACTCAATGGACATGAGTTTGAGCAAACTCCAGGGTATAGTGAAGGACAGGGAAGCTTGATGTGCAGTCCATGGGATTGCAAACAGTTGGACACTTTGTTCCGTCAACAGCAACAAAGATGATGTTAGATTAACGAAAAAGACCAAAAAATTGCCTGGCACATATTAGATGCTCAATAATTATATGGTGTTAAATATCAATATTTGTTGTTGTACAGCATGCATTTCTGTCTGCTGTGGCAGCTCTTTGGCTAATTTTCCTGGCACAAAGAAGCAGCTTACTGTGAATTCTCAAGTTGTATTTCTCCTGCCACCAGGGCCTTTAAAAAGCATTATTTAAAGAAGTACCATTAGCACATCTTTGGCGGGAGGGATGATGTATTTGTGTATAGGATGGTTTGGAGCTGGATGCTGAGTTTGCATCTTGACCATCTTTCTGCTGGGCATTAGCATTAGAAAGTTTGGATGCTTAACCTTGGGTAGTGCATAGTTATTGATTCACAGTATACTTCACCAGGGATTGCATAGAATTTTATTTGGTTGAAAAGTGTGTAATCAGTGTTATTCTGGGAGTGTTAAGGGATCATGATTTGGCCATTTTGTGTGCTCGCCATGATCCAGCGATAGCTCTGCCTCAATCCCCAACCCCCTGCCAGCCCCATTTTGTCTCTTTTTGGAAAGCATTTCAGGCATCTGAGAGAACATATGTACACAAAGCTGATGTGATCAGGTCACTGCTTGCCTGTCTCTC
Source organism: Moschus berezovskii (assembly GCF_049115385.1). Lineage (NCBI taxonomy): Eukaryota > Metazoa > Chordata > Mammalia > Artiodactyla > Moschidae > Moschus > Moschus berezovskii. The sequence goes on from NC_142465.1 coordinate 69,409,874, forward strand.
CGTACTGTCTCCTGAATTTAATTCCCTAAGGGAAGCACACTTTCCCATGTCTCTGTTGTTTGTCTAAACAGTTTCTCCAAAGGCGCAAAGGCTCTCCTCTGCGTTCACTCATTTGTTTTCATATATATGTTAAGAGCCTCCTCTATGACTGGCTAAGCCGTATGAGCACCGCTCCCCTGAAATTTCAGTTCTATTGGAAGAGACAGATGTGAACACACAAGCAAATATATAGTATGTCAGGAGGCTGTGAAAAGGAGGAAGGGTAAGGGGCCTCATGACCGTGGGAGTATGGTGGGACAATGTTGCTAATTGTTGCAGGGAAGGGAAAGCCTGGCTTCTAAGGTGCTTCTGCTGCTGCTGCTGCTGCTGCTAAGTCACATCAGTCGTGTCCGACTCTGTGTGACCCCTTAGACGGAAGCCCACCAGGCTCCCCCATCTCTGGGATTCTCCAGGCAAGAACACTGGAGTGGGTTGCCATTTCCTTCTCCAATGTGTGAAAGTGAAAAGTGAAAGTGAAGTCGCTCAGTCGTGTCCAACCCCTAGTGACCCCATGGACTGCAGCCCACCAGGCTCCCCCCATCCGCAGTGATTTTGGAGCCCAAAAAAATAAAGTCTGACACTGTTTCCAGGGTCTAAGGTGCTTAGCAGATGCCTTAAGGAAGTGAGGAAGAAGCCACCCTGGGGTGGAGAGAGGCTAGTAGGAAGAACAGCGAATACAAAGGCTCTGAGGTAGGAGCATGCTTAGAGGGCTTGAAGAAGAAGGAAGCTGGAATCAGAGGGCGGGGGTCAGGGAAGCCGGGTAGGTATCTGAATCATGCAGGACTTTTTCGTTGGTGTAATTGGGTCTTTACTCTGAATGGAATGAGCAGCTATCGTGAGTTTTTGAGCAGAGGTGCATCTTTTTAAAAGAATAATTAAAAACAATTATTTACTTATTTTTGGCTGTGCTAGGTCTTTGTTTGGGAAAACAGTGGAAACAGTGTCAGACTTTATTCTTTTGGGCTCCAAAATCACTGTGGATGCTGATTGCAGCCATGAAATTTAAAAGACACTTACTCCTTGGAAGGAAAGTTATGACCAACCTAGATAGTATATTAAAAAGCAGAGACATTACTTTGCCAACAAGGTCTGTCTAGTCAAGGCTATGGTTTTTCCCGTGGTCATGTATGGATGTGAGAGTTGGACTGTGAAGAAAGCTGATCGCCGAAGAATTGATGCTTTTGAACTGTGGTGTTGGAGAAGACTCTTGAGAGTCCCTTGGACTGCAAGGAGATCCAACCAGTCCATTCTAGAGGAGATCAATCCTGGGTGTTCATTGGAAGGACTGATGCTAAAGCTGAAACTGCAATACTTTGGCCACCTCATGCGACGAGTTGACTCACTGGAAAAGACTCTGATGCTGGAAGGATTGGGGACGGGAGGAGACAGGGATGACAGAGAATGAGATGGCTGGATGGCATCACCGACTCAATGGACATGAGTTTGAGTGAACTACGGGAGTTGGTGATGGACAGGGAGGCCTGGCGTGCTGTGATTCATGGGGTCACAAAGAGTCGGACACGACTGAGCGACTGAACTGAACTGAACTGGACTGAGGTCTTCATTGCTTTGCATAGGCTTTCTCTAGTGGCAAGCAGGGGCTCCTCTCTAGCAACGTTGTATGGGCTCTTCATGCTGTGGCTTCTCTCTGGCAGAGCACAGGCTCTAGGTGTGCTGGCTTCAGGAATTGCGCTGTGCAGGCTCATAGCTGTGGTCCATGGGCTTCGTTGCTCTGTGGCATGTGGAATCTTCGCAGTAGTTGTTGTTCAGTCGCTAAGTCGTGTCTGATTCTTTGTGACCCTGTGGGCTTCACGCCGGATTTGCTCACATTCACGTTCACTGAGTTGGTGAATCTGTCCAACCATCTCATTCTCTGTCACCCCCTTCTCCTGCCCTCAATCTTTCCCAGCATCGGGGTCTTTTCTAAAGAGTCAGCTCTTCAAATCAGATGGCCAAAGTATTGGAGCTTCAGCATCAGTCCTTCCAGTGAATATTCAGGGCTGATCTCCTTTAGAATTGACTGGTTTGATATCCTTGCAGTCCAAGGGACTCTCAAGAGTCTTCTCCAGAACCACAGTTTGAAAGCATCAAGGCATCTTCCTTGACCAGGAATCAAACCTGTGTCCCCTGCATTGGCAGGCAGATACCTATCCACTGCTCCACAAGGGAAGTCCAGCAAAGATGTATCTTAAGAGGATCTAGTTGATGTAATGAGCACAGACAGTAGGGTGGCTGGAACAGGAAAAATGATGATGGCTTAGGAATCTGTTAGACTAATCCAACATGAGATGAAGCTTTGACCTTCAATACTCAGCTCAAGTGTTAGTTCCTCTGGAAAGCCTATCTCAACAGCATGAGCTAAGCTGGATTCACCTCTTCTGAGCTCCCATAACAAGCTTACTCTAGTAATTATGTAGTTGAGTCCACTTAAGTTTGAAGGCCAACTATATAAATGAGAGCTCTCTGAATTTTCAACTAGAATACAAGGTTCATTACAGATATTGAATTAAAATAGGCTGTCTCAAAGCTCGCATGTATATTGTCAAAATTTAATAGTAACTGTAACAATAGTTTAGAACTTTGACTCATAAAAAGGTTTTTGAGGGAGGAATACTTTGATAAGGTTGAAATTGCCAGTGAATGGAAATAATAAAAGGAAGACTGCCTCATAGTAGGTTCTACTATTATTTTTAAGTTGTTTATAATCTCCCTTTAAGAGTGCACCCAAGGTAGACTAGGAACACCTTGGTATGTCACCAATAGTAACAGCTGTTTCAATTATAGAGCACTCAACTCAAAGTTCCTGCCTTGAGCAAAGGGAAAGTCCAAAACAGTTAGTTTCAGGTGTGGTTTGATCCTAGGGACTCAAAAAAAAAAAAAAAGATCATCAGAGTTATTCTCCATCATACTAATCTGTTTTCCTCTGGATTGACTGCCTTCTTAGGTAGACTGTCCACTCGTGGTTTTAAGGTGGCTCCAACCTTCTGGTTACCTTGCTCTGGGTCACTGCAGTATAAGTCCCACAATATGACTCTAATACTGTCATGTGCTTACTCTTGAATCAATTTCTGTGGTCAAGGGGATGTGATATTCCAACTAGTCAGACAGACCTGGGTCTCTTGCCCCCTTGTGGATCTGGGGATGGGTTGGGTCCATTTCACTCAATTCCTATAGAAGCAGAGGAGGGGGAAGACAGGCCTCCAAGAACAATTAGGATCCCGTTAGCAGAAGGAAGAATACATATTAGTCAAGCAACATCTGTGTGCCACAGGCAGTTATTTCCTATTTCTATCCAAAATCCTGTCCTTAAAGGGGTTCCCAGTTGATAGATGAGGTACATAGTTGAGATACATGGATGTGAAGTTCTCACTCATAAACTGATTGTCACTGCAGCTTCCTCTCAGTCTAGGCTCCACATCTCAGTGGGAAGCCTCTCTTCAACCCCTCACCCACATACATCCTCTCACACAGATCAGTTCAGTTCAGTCGCTCAGTCGTGTCCGACTCTCCACGACCCCATGAATCACAGCACGCCAGGCCTCCCTGTCCATCACCAACTCCTGGAGTTCACTCAAACTCATGTCCACAGAGTCGGTGATGCCATCCAGCCATCTCATTCTCCGTCGTCCCCTTCTCCTCCCGCCCCCAACCTTTCCCAGCATCAGAGTCTTTTCCAGTGAGTCAACTCGTCGCATGAGGCGGCCAAAGTATTGCAGTTTCAGCTTTAGCATCAGTCCCTCCAATGAACATCCCGGATTGATCTCCTCTAGAATGGACTGGTTGGATCTCCTTGCAGTATAAGGGACTCTCAAGAGTCTTCTCCAGCACCACAGTTCAAAAGCATCAATTCTTCAGCGATCAGCTTTCTTCACAGTCCAACTCTCACATCCATACATGACCACGGGAAAAACCATTGCCTTGACTAGATGGACCTTGGTTGGCAAAGTAATGTCTCTGCTTTTTAATATACTATCAAGGTTGGTCATAACTTTCCTTCCAAGATACCTTTCGTAATAAGCTCTACTTTTGCCTTAAGGACTTTACTTAAACTTATATTTTTTTGTGTAGGTGGTCAAAAAAAAAAAAAATGCCTCACAAAAGCTGTATTTTGTTTTACCCTGTTGATGCTATATAAATCTGGGTCTCAGCAGGAAACAGATGGAACACTCAAATTAGAATAATTTGAAGAATGTAATAAAGGGACCATTTGCAAAGGTGTGGGCAGGGTGTAAGGAAACCACAGGGGCAGTGTGGCACTCTGGGGCTAGAACGCAGCTGTGTTTACCTCCCGTCATCCTGGAGGGGTTGGGAGAGGAGGGAGCCACTGGAAGATTTGGCCAGGAGCACACTGCCGGCTGCTGCTGATCCTACAGGGAAGCAGCTGGAGTATTAATACCCTGCCATCTCTCTCCTTTAACCCTCCTGCATTCCATTGGTGCCTCCCATGGGCAGATTCCCCCAGAAGCCACAGGGCAGGGGAGCTCACGGATATGATCTTTTCCAGCCAGCACATGTGGCAGTTTGAAGAGATGGTCTGCAGAGGCAGGGGAAGAGCCCCAGCACAGCTGCATCCTTTTTACCCCTCAGTAAATGTGCTTATCTTTTGTCTAAGTAAAAAGTTCTTGTTCCCTTCACAGGAGACGGAGGAAGTGCCATCAGCTAGGGCTCATTGTTGAATAAGGTCACTTCAGTGATACTCCCTTCTCAACCTAGTAGCAAGGGGTAAAAGAACAATGAAAGCAAAGCAGCTGCAGTTCTGGACTCTGAGGCGCAGGCTGTTTTCTCCATCCCCACTCTGTGCTCCCCTTACTTTCTACAGCTTCTCAGCAAGGGGACTGGAAGCGGTGAAACAAACCTTTTATTCCTTCTGAGTCTCAGTCCTGGCAGCCCCTTCTTCACTAGGTTGTTTCAGTGTTGCCAGGTTCCAAGCCCAGTTTTCCATGCTGTCTTAGCAGCTCAGTTTCGCCCTGGGAAATGGAATTAATCAGTGAGTCCTCCTTTGCCTGTTAGTCAGTCATGTGACCAACCCACCCTACCCAGGGGTGAACTCAGCTTCCAAATCTATGAAACTCTCGCTATATTTCCTGATGGAAGCATTTCTCCCTTAGGCACTGGGACTTCCACAGTCAGGTGGTCAAGGTGATGGGGTTGAGAAGCAAAGATTCTGCAAGTGGGTTACTAGCTATCCAGGTTACAGTGAAGATCAGAACACTCTCCTCTTGTTTTTGGACCTAGGCATTCTGGTTGAGGAGGAGGTAAATTATAAAAAATGCTGTTGACTGTTGACATGGGAAACTTGGTGAGACCAGAGAATCCCTGGACAAGCGTGCAGTGCTGTGCTTCCCTTGCCTAGACAGAGGCAGCATTAAATGAGATCCCACAGCAGGTGGGCAAGTCCACAAATAGTGGTACTGGCAGAAGTGCTCCAGATAAGAGTATTTCAGAGAGGTCTGATGCTGATAGTAAGGGTATACTGTTCTATCCCCACCCTGGAAACAAACTGATTCCCATTTACTTTATGGTTAGGATGGGGAAATAGCATTTGCCTGGTCGGTAGCAGTGTACCAGCTGCCAGTCTGTATTGATTTCTACAGGAAAAATACCACTTCTGGAGCCACAGCTGTGAGGTGCAGTGCCCACTTGGTTCAGTTTGTGACTTTCTCTTAATAGTCTTCACAAACCATCTGGCAATTTTTTCTGAGTTAAATGAAGATAAGATAGGAATCACTACTCTTTAATTCTTTAAGTCTTGGGTAATAGCACCAATTTCTGCCATTCCTTCAGGTGTGGCAATGATTTTAGTTTATTCCATCTCGTAGGGTAGTTCTGCTGCTGCTGCTAAGTCACTTCAGTCGTGTCCGACTCTGTGTGACCCCATAGACGGCAGCCCACCAGGCTCCCCCGTCCCTGGGATTCTCCAGGCAAGAACACCGGAGTGGGTTGCAATTTCCTTCTCCAATGTGTGAAAGTGAAAAGTGAAAGTGAAGTCGCTCAGTCATGTCCTACCCCTAGCGACCCCATGGACTGCAGCCCACCAGGCTCCTCCATCCATGGGATTCTCTAGGCAAGAGTACTGGAGTGGCTTGCCATTGCCTTCTCCGAGGGTAGTTCTAGAAGTGCCCATTTACCCCTCACTCAATGAATCAGTGAAATAGAGTGGGGTTTTGCCAGTTGATACTTGTATCTATTTCTGCTTTGAATTCTGGGAATGGGAGCTAGCCTCAGGCTGGGTCTCTGATACCAGTGAACCCACCGTGAGATGGACTCAAGCCAAGACACTTATCACATCTCCACAAGCCCTCCTCCCTCATATCCGAGTGGTGTACCACAGTAATACTTGAGCACTCTCCAAAGAGCAGTTTAAACTCCATCTAAGTCATGGGAAGTCTGAGTGGTTCCCTTCCTTCAGTGCATCATCATCCTGGAAACAGCCACAAATTCTTCCTGAAAGGCTTGAGGGATGCCTAAGGCACCACTGCAATGTCCTCCTCAAAAGGAACTTTAGTAAGAGGCTGAGAATCCCCACTGTTAGGTTTCACTCCATCAGACCTGGAATTTTTCCACTTGTGTGTTTTGAGTAGCATCTTCATAGATTGCCCATCTTTTTCTGTTTTATTTTTTGGAATCCTGTAGGCCTTAGTCATCACTCTAGATTCTTGCAGATCAAGGCTCTGATTATCACTCATCCTTGTGGCCTGTTGATCCATCTTGTCACTGACAGTTATGTGCCAGCTGCTGGCTTTTACCACACTTGGATCTCTTTATATCCGTTGAGATTAAAGAAACCGATTCTGTTTCAGCATCCCCCTGTCCCACCCCACCAGCCCGCAACCATCTCCAGCTTGTGGAGGATAGCTGCCACAAACTTTTCAAGGATGCCTCCCTGCTGATCTTGGTGAAGTATAGAATTTAGGGTTAGCGAGTAGCAGCAGCAGATAATATTGATAGATCCACGTCAGCACTCCCATCTCTCTAAGGAAATTCTAAAGGAAATCAACCCTTAATATTCATTGGAAGGAATGAATATTGAAGCTGAAGCTCCAATATTTTGGCTACCTGGTACAAATAGCCAACTCATTGAAAAAGACCCTGATGCTGGGAAAGATTGAGAGCAGGAGGAGAAGGGGTGACAGAGGATGAAATGGTTGGATGGCATCATCCACTCAATGGACACGAGTTTGAGCAAGCTCTGAGAGAGAATGGAAGACAGGGAACCCTGGCCTGCTGCAGTCCATGGGGTCACACAGACTCAGACACGACTTAGCGATTGAAAAACAACAACAAATGTAGTTCTGCAGCCTTTACTGTCAGGCTCTGGGCTTGGTCCTCAGCCATATTTGTCCTATGACTCTAGAAGATGAAGAATTGCTGAGATTGTAGGAGCTAAGTTGCTGTGGGGATTTTCTGGCTTATCCATGTATGCTCTTACTTGTATATTTATAAACTTGCATATTTATTTCTCATTTTCCTTTTGTATACCTTTTAGGGCTCTGAGAAGAAGCCAAGAGACTTGGTAATCTTTATAATCACTACCATCACCTTAGCAATTAAGTCACTTGACCTGCCAGCACCATCCCTTCCACCTGCCCTTCATCCTGGCCACCACTGGGAATTGAGCGATGCCACCACTTTCCCTGGGTCATCACTGGTCTTTCATTTCTTCCTGGTGAGGAGCTGCCTTGCGTTTCTCAAACCCATGAGCAATTCAGTACAGAATCCCACTTACTGGTCTCAGTAGAAAACAACACACTCAAATTAGGATAATTTGAGAACTTTAAAAAGGGAGGTAGAAGCCTGAAGCAGTGATGGGACAGAGTATTTACTGGAACCCAACCCGCTCCAGTGTTCTTGCCTGGAGAATCCCAGGGGCGGGGGAGCCTGGTGGGCTGCTGTCTATGGGGTCATACAGAGTTGGACACGACTGAAGCGACTTAGCAGCAGCAGTAGCAGCAGCAAGGGAGACATAACTGTGTGCAAAGGACTGCCAGAAGGGAGCTGAGAGGATTCCAGGTTGAGGGGCTTGGTCTGCACTCTTGATATTTTCCTATAATATTTTATGTAGCAAATCTCATTTTAAATGTACCTTGTTTAAAACTCCAGAGCATCATGGGACTCCTGTTTTGAAAAGTCCACAAAATAATTATTTTACTTGCTTTAGACAACCTTATCATATTCTACAGCTGATGGAATTCAGTTAAGTAGAATTGGTTGTCTGTTGAAGAAAATAAATGGATTATGGTAAGGATTTATTTTAGTTTTAATTTTTTTTTTTTTACAGCATAGTCCCTGAAAGATGTTTGTCATTCCATATAGTTGCAGATTTTTTATTTTTAGAAAACCATCCTGAGCTTCTGTTTTCTTAATTTCAAATACCATTATCTCATAATTTATTTTAATCCCTTAGCCTGTAGGTCACTTTTATCTGATTATTTCTTTCATTTAAATTTTAATTAGGGTTTGCAAGCCCTTCTTGTAGATACGGCACACTGCAGGACATTAAATACACTTTTGTAGGGTGTCAGGGTGATCCATAGTCCAGGAAATCAATATCCAGGCTTCTATATGCATTAGTTCAAGGTGGGAGTTACTTTCTCATTTGTTCCTGAAATTATTTTAGGTTTCCAAACATAATTGTATTGGATCCCATCCATTAAAGGTATAGGTCTGTTGTTCTAAAGAAGTCTCCTTCTCTAGGGTGATGTTTTTCAGGTATTGCTGGGATGTGTTTTCATTTATCTGAAAAATGGGTACACTTACTCTCTGTCTGCATTACATCATTCCTACCCAGTTGGAGGAGATGACAAAAAACCTCCTTTAATAGAAGGCACACATACTTCTTTACTTCACTGTCCTTATATTTGATGCTGTTTTCTCCTGGAAATCCTGAGGCTTTTCCAGGTGGTCTGTCTTCATCCATCACTTTGTAATAGTGTTTGGATCATCTTAAATCTATGATCTGTTCCTCAAAGAAAAAAGGTGATTTATCATGTCTCTTTTATTGAAAAGGACTGGACAAGACAAAGAGTTGTTACATAAACAATTGCACCCACGGATTTCTAAATCGTATTTCAAAATGAACAACAATTTCTATAATCAAACTCGGTACAAAATAAATGAGGTGGTGTTTGTGAGAAACCCCTCTATACTCAACGTTTTGCACACTTCAATTTATAGCTTGAAGGTCCACTTCTCTATGAAGTAGCTTTTGAAACTGCTGGAGACAGTTAGCAGTTCCCAGTGCTGTGCCCCAGTGCCCTTTGTATGCACTTCTCTTATAGCTCTGAACACCTTGTAGCTTGTAATGGGTCTTTTTACAAGTCTTTCTGCTCCTGGGGACTGAGTACCCCAAGAGCACAGGCTGTTAACTACTCCCCATTCTGTACATGAGGCTGCTTAGATCGAGGTGGCCAACTGAGTGAATTCTGAACAGCAAGGTTAGCTGATATATCTTGGCATTTGTATGTGATTGCCACTAATAACCCCAAATTACTGAATTTATGATGCAGTAACAGTCAAATAGTAAAAGAGGGCGTCAGAGGATGAGATGGCTGGATGGCATCCCTGATGCAATGGACATGAACTTGGGCAAGCTTTGGGAGATGTTGAGGGACAGGGAGGCCTGGCGTGCTGCATTCCATGGGGTTGCAAAGAATTGGAGGTGACTGGGTGACTGAACAACAACAACAGTGGTCCTGGATGCCGTTTTGATAATCCAGCAACCAAATGGTTACTGGACTCACTTTTTCAATATTTCTTCATTCATTCGACATGTATTGAGCACCAACTACATTCCAAGTTATTTAAAAAAAAAAGTCATTTATTTATTTTTGGCTGTGCTGGGTCTTCGTTGCTGCAGGCAGAATTTCTCTAGTTGTGGCAAGCTAGGAGTACTTTGTTGCAGGGCACGGGCTCTAGGGTGTACTTGTGGTACACGGGCTTAGTTGCTCTGTGGCATATGGAATCGTTCCATAGCAGGGATCAATCCTGTGTCTCCTGCATTGGCAGGCAGATTCTTACCCAGTGGACTCCCAGGGAAGTCCTACTGTATTCCAAGTTTTGGTTTAAGCTTTAACAATCAAGGAAGATTAAGACCTTGTTCTGCCTTGCCCTTCAGTTAGGAAGACAAAACAATTGCATCAAAACATTTTTAGAGGCTGTCACAGGGCAGAGTGAGAGCTAAGGAACTGAGGGGGCAGGGCATTTCACCAGCCCTGGAGAGACACGTGTGACCTTGAGATCCGCTCCATTTTCTGAGCAACCTTGGCAAACCAGTGTACTCGGGGTTTCTGTGTCCAGGTAACTATTTGCATTTCACTTTGTAATGCTAAGTGATTATAAGGATTAGTTGCAGAATGAATGGGGCATTTCGATGCAGCAAGTCATTAAAAATAAATATGTGTCCAATTTAGCTATTCTTCTAGCTTTAATAAACTAATGTTACAGTAAGAGCCTTGTTCATTTGTATGTTGATAGGAAAAAACCACAAATATGACCTGAAATGCACTTTAATGTATATCTGAGCAGCTGTAATTTTATAAAAATGGGACATTGCTGTCTAAAAAGTACTTAGTTACATAAGTTCTGTAAGTTATTGAGTTATTTTCATATTGTAATCTAGGTGCTTCCCTGAGGTTCCCATAGGAAAGAACATTCTGTCCTAAACCATCTCTAAGGCTCCCCCCGCCACTGTCATTTATTTAACATGTATTTGCTGACCTACTATGTCCCAGTGAACAAAAAGACAGAAATCCTAGGTCACTCGACCTGACTCCCAAGTAGGGGCACATATTACAATTAATGTTAGTTAGATGCTCCTCTGACATGCTGCACACTGCGATTCCTGAGCCACGCCTTTGTGAGACCCCCTCTCCTTTGAAACTCATATACTTCAGAGACCTGCTGCCAGAGAATTGATGAGTTTGTATACAGTAACTCTGGTTACTGCAGCAGACAAACATCAAAATCCCTTTGGTTTAGAGCTATAGAACTGCTCACTCAGGTGAAGTCCAGCCTTCCTGTAGGAAAGAGTGAAGCTCTGCCCCCACCTCCAGGGCTTCCCTGATGGCTCAGATGGTAAAGAATCTGCCTGCAGGGCAGGAGACCCAGGTTTGATCCCTGGGTTGGGAAGATCCCCCGAGAAGGAAATGGCAACCCACTCCAGTATTCTAGCCTGGAGAATCCCCATGGATAAAGGAGCCTGGTGGGCTACAGTCCATGTGGTCACAAAAATGTTGGACACAATTTAATGACTAAACCACCACCACCTGCCCCACCTCCAGGGATCCAGAGCTAAGTTTTGTCATTGTAGACATGTGGTTTCCAAGGTCAGCCCGAGTGTAGATTCTGCAATATTCTGTTCCTTCTTTCTGCAGGTAAGTAATAAAGTTGAAATACAAATTATACACTGTAATTGGTATCTGAATTTTTTTCTGATATTGTCCAAAATGTTATGTTTCTTAAGTGAAAAGTGAAAATGTTAGTTGCTCAGTCTTCTCCAGCTCTTTGGGACCCAGTGGATTATAGCCTGCCAGGCTTCCCTGTCCATGGGATTCTCTAGGCAAGAATACGGGAATGAGTAGCCATTCCCTTCTCCAGGGTATCCCAACCAGGGATTGAATTCAGGTTTCCTGCATTGTGGGCAGATTCTTTACCATCTAAGCCACCAGGGAAGCCTCCATGAACTAGTTATCAAATCCTAGTCTTTGGAATCACTAAGCAATATCATCCAATAAAGATATGCTGATAGGGTAGAGAAGTGTTGCAGTTGGATACCACTTCTGCTGCCTACTGGCCAGATGACTTGCAACACTGTAAAAATCCTTTCAACATTAATTGAGCATCTATAGTGGGTCAGCCAGTGTTGAAGGTGCTGAGGATAATGTGGCAAATCAGACTAGTCTTGTCCTCAAGGAATTATTTTTTTTAACATAAATATTAATTTTTATTTTTTTTAACATTTTCCAATATTTTTTTGAGGCTAGTTATATTACAATATTATATTGGTTGGTTTTGGCATACATTGACATGAATCCACCCCGGATGTACGTGAGTTCCCCCTCCTGAACCCCCCACCCACCTCCCTCCTCCCTTTATCCTCCCTCTGGGTTATCCCCGCACACCAGCCCTGAGCATCCTGTAACATGCATCGACCCTGAACTGCTGATTTGTTTCACATATGACAACATACATGTTTCAGTGCCATTCTCCCAAATCATCCCACCCTCACCCTCTCCCACAGAGTCCCAAAGACTGTTCTATACATCTGTGTCTCTTTTTCTGTCTCGTAAACAGGGTTATCATTACCATCTTTCTAAATTCCATATATATGCGTTAGTATACTGTATTGGTGCTTTTCTTTCTGGCTTACTTCACTCTGTATAATAGGCTCCAGTTTCATCTACCTCATTAGAACTGGTTCAAGTGCATTCTTTTTGATGGCTGAGTAATACTCCATTGTGTATATGTACCAAAGCTTTCTTATCCATTCATCTGCAGATGGACATCTAGGTTGCTTCCATGTCCTGGCTATTATAAACAGTGCTGCAATGAACATTGGAGGACATGTGTCTCTTTCAATTCTGGTTTCCTCGGTGTGTCTGCCCAGGAGTGCGATTGCTGGATCATATGGCAGTTCTGTTTCCAGTTTTTTGAGGAATCTCCACACTGTTCTCCATAGTGGCTGTACTAGTTTGCATTCCCACCAACAGTGTAAGAGGGTTCCCTTCTCTCCACACCCTCTCCAGCATTTATTGCATGTAGACTTTTGGATAGCAGCCATTCTGACTGGTGTGAAATGGTATCTCATTGTGGTTTTGATTTGCATTTCTCTGATGATGAGGGATGTTGAGCAATTTTTCATGTGTTTGTTAGCCATCTTTATGTCTTCTTTGGAGAAATGTCTGTTTAGTTCTTTGGCCCATTTTTTGACTGGGTCATTTATTTTTCTGGAATTGAGCTGCAGGAGCTGCTTGTATATTTTGGAGATTAATCCTTTATCAGTTGCTTCATTTGCTATTATTTTCTCCCATTCTGAAGGCTGTCTTTTCACCTTACTTATAGTTTCCTTTGCTGTACAGAAGCTTTTGATTTTAATTAGGTCCCATTTATTTTTGCTTTTATTTCCAATATTCTGGGAGGTGGGTCTTGGAGGATCCTGCTGTGATTTATGTCGGAGAGTGTTTTGCCTACGTTCTCCTCTAGGAGTTTTATAGAATCTGGTCTTACATTTAGCTCTCTAATCCATTTTGAGTTTATTTTGGTGTGTGATGTTAGGAAGTGTTCTAGTTTCATTCTTTTACAAGTGGCTGACCAGTTTTCCCAGTACCACTTGTTAAAGAGACTGTCTTTTCTCCATTTTATATTCTTGCCTCCTTTGTCAAAGATAAGGTGTCCATAGGTGCGTGGATTTATCTCTGGGCTTTCTATTTTGTTCCATTGATCTATATTTCTGTCTTTATGCCAGTACCATACTGTCTTGATGACTGTGGCTTTGTAGTAGAGCCTGAAGTCCGGCAGGTTAATTGCCCCAGTTCCATTTTTCTTCCTCAAGATTGCTTTGGCTATTCGAGGTTTTTTGTATTTCCATACAAATTGTGAGATTATTTGTTCTAGTTCTGTGAAAAATATCGTTGGTAGCTTGATAGGGATTGCATTGAATGCATAAATTACTTTGGGTAGTATACTCATTTTTACAATATTTATTCTTCCAATCCACAAACATGGTATATTTCTCCATCTATTAGTGTCCTCTTTGATTACTTTCACTAGTGTTTTATAGTTTTCTATGTACAAGTCTTTTGTTTCCTTAGATAGATATATTCCTAAGTATTCTTTTCGTTGCAACAGTGAATGGAATAGTTTCCTTAATTTCTCTTTCTATTTTCTCATTATTAGTGTATAGGAATGCAAGGGATTTCTGTGTGTTGATTTTATATCCTGCAACTTTACTGTATTCATTGATTAGCTCTAGTAGTTTTCTGGTAGAGTCTTTAGGGTTTTCTGTGTAGATGATCATGTCATCAGCGAACAGTGAAAGTTTTACTTCTTCTTTTCCAATTTATATTCCTTTTATGTCTTTTTCTGCTCTGATTGCTGTAGCCAAAACTTCCAGAACTATGTTGAATAGTAGTGGTGAGAGTGGGCACCCTTGTCTTGTTCCTGACTTTAGGGGAAATGCTTTCAGGTTTTCACCGTTGAGGATAATGTTTGCTGTGGGTTTGTCATATATAGCTTTTATTATGTTGAGCTATGTCCCTTCTATTCCCACTTTCTGGAGGGTTTTTATCATAAATGGATGTTGAACTTTGTCGAAGGCTTTCTCTGCATCTATTGAGATAATCATATGATTTTTATTTTTCTGTTTGTTAATATGGTGTATTCCGTCCGTCCGTTCCGTCCCGTCACTCAGTCGTGTCCGACTCTTTGCGACCCCGTGGACTGTAGCCTACCAGGCTTCTCCGTCCATGGGATTCTCCAGGCAAGAATACTGGAGTGGGTTACCATTTCCTTCTCCAGGGGATCTTCCCAACCCAGGGATTGAACCCAGGTCTCCCGCATTGGAGGCAGACGCTTTAACCTCTGAGCCACCAGGGAAGCCCAATATGGTGTATTACGTCGATTGATTTGCAGATATTGAAGAATCCTTGCATTCCTGGGATAAAGCCCACTTGGTCATGATGTATGATCTTCTTAATGTGTTGTTGGATTCTGATTGCTAGAATTTTGTTAAGGATTTTTGCATCTATGTTCATCAGTGATATTGGCCTGTAGCTTTCTTTTTTTGTGGGGTCTTTACCAGGTTTTGGGATTAGGGTGATGGTGGCCTCATAGAATGAGTTTGGAAGTTTCCCTTCCTCAGCAGTTTTCTGGAAGAGTTTGAGTAGAATAGGTGTTAGCTCTTCTCTAAATTTTTGGTAGAATTCGACTGTGAAGCCGTCTGGACCTGGACTTTTGTTTGCTGGAAGATTTCTGATTATAGCCTCTAGTTCCATGCTTGTGATGTGTCTGTTCAGATTTTCTATTTCTTCCTGGTTCAGTTTTGGAAAGTTGTACTTTTCTAGGAATTTGTCCATTTCTTCCAGGCTATTCATTTTATTGCCATATAATTGCTGATAGTATTCTCTAATGATCCTTTGTATTTCTGTGTTGTCGGTTGTGATCTCTCCATTTTCATTTCTAATTTTATTGATTTGGTTCTTCTCCCTTTGTTTCTTGATGAGTCTGGCTAGTGGTTTGTCGATTTTATTTACCTTCTCAAAGAACCAGCTTTTGGCTTTGTTGATTTTTGCTATGGTCTCTTTTGTTTCTTTTGCATTTATCTCTGCCCTAATTTTTGCGATTCCTTTCCTTCTACTGACCCTGGGGTTCTTCATTTCTTCCTTTTCTAGTTGCTTTAGATGTAGAGTTAGGTTAGTTAGTTGACTTTTTTCTTGTTTCTTGAGGTGTGCCTGTAGTGCTATGAATTTCCCCCTTAGCACTGCTTTTACAGTCCCCCAGAGGTTTTGGGGTTGTTGTTTTTCATTTTCATTCATTTCTATGCATATTTTGATTTCTCTTTTGATTTCTTCTATGATTTGTTCATTATTCAGCAGTGTGTTGTTCAGCCTCCATATAATTGGCATGTTTAATAGTTTTTCTCCCATAATTGAGATCTAATCTTACTGCATTGTGGTCAGAAAAGATGCTTGGAATGATTTCAATTTTTTTGAATTTACCAAGGCTAGATTTATGGCTCAGGATGTGATCTGTCCTTGAAATGGTTCCGTGTGCGCTTGAGAAAAAGGTGAAATTCATTGTTTTGGGGTGAATTTCCCTATAGATATCTATTAGGTCTAACTGGTCTATTGTATCATTTAAAGTTTGTATTTCCGTGTTAATTTTATGTTTAGTTGATCTATCCATAGATGTAAGTGGGGTAGTCGGAGAAGGCAATGGCAAGCCACTCCAGTACTCTTGCCTAGAAAATCCCATGGATGGAGGAGCCTGGTAGGCTGCGGTCCGTGGGGTCGCTAAGGGTCAGGCACGACTGAGCGACTTTACTTTCACTTTTCACTTTCACACATTGGAGAAGGAAATGGCAACCCACTCCAGTGTTCTTGCCTGGAGAATCCCAGGGAAGGGGGAGCCTGGTGGGCTTCCGTCTAAGGGGTCACACAGAGTCGGACACGACTGAAGTGACTTAGCAGCAGCACCAGCAAGTGGGGTAGTAAAATCTCCTACTATTATTGCATTGTTGTTAATTTCCCCTTTCATCAGTTCAGTTCAGTTCAGTTGCTCAGTCGTGTCCGACTATTTGCAACCCCATGAATCACAGCACGCCAGGCCTCCCTGTCCATCACCAACTCCCGGAGTTCACTCTAACTCATGTCCATCGAGTCGGTGATGCCATCCAGCCATCTCATTCTCTGTCGTCCCCGTCTCCTCCCACCCTCAATCCCTCCCAGCATCAGAGTCTTTTCCAGTGAGTCAACTCGTTGCTTGTTAGTAATTGTCTTACATATTGCGGTGCTCCTATGTTGGGTGCATAAATATTTATAATTCTTATATCTTCTTCTTGGATTGATCCTTTGATCATTATGTAGTTTCCTTCTTTGTCTCTTTTCACAGCCTTTGTTTTAAAGTCTGTTTTATCTGATATGAGTATTGCTACTCCTGCTTTCTTTTGGTCTCTATTTGCATGGAATAGAGCCCCCTTCACTTTCAGTCTGTATGTGTCCCTCGTTTTGAGGTGGGTCTCTTGTAGACAACATATATGGGGGTCTTGTTTTTGTATCCATTCAGCCAGCCTTTGTCTTTTGGTTGGGGCATTCAACCCATTTACGTTTAAGGTGATTATTGATAAGTATGATCCCGTAGCCATTTTCTTTATTGCTTTGGGTTCGAGTTTATACACCCTTTCTGTGTTTCCTGTCTAGAGAAGATCCTTTAGCATTTGTTGGAGAGCTGGTTTGGTGATGCTGAATTCTCTCAGCTTTTGCTTGTCTGTAAAGCTTTTGATTTCTCCTTCATATTTGAATGAGATCCTTGCTGGGTACAGTAATCTGGGCTGTAGGTTATTTTCTTTCATCACTTTAAGTATGTCTTGCCATTTCCTCCTGGCCTGAAGAGTTTCTGTTGAAAGATCAGCTGCTATCCTTATGGGAATCCCCTTGTGTGTTATTTGCTGCTTTTCCCTTACTGCTTTTAATATTTGTTCTTTGTGTTTGATCTTTGTTAATTTGATTAATATGTGTCTTGGAGTATTTCGCCTTGGGTTTATCCTGTTGGGGACTCTCTGGGTTTCTTGGACTTGGGTGATTATTCCTTTCCCCATTTTAGGGAAGTTTTCAACTATTATCTCCTCAAGTATTCTCTCATGGTCTTTCTTTTTGTCTTCTTCTTCTGGGACTCCTATGATTCGAATGTTGGGGCGTTTAACATTGTCCCAGAGGTCTCTAATATTGTCCTCATTTCTTTTAATTCGTTTTTCTTTTTTCCTATCTGTTTCATTTATTTCTACAAGTCTATCTTCTAGCTCACTTATCCTGTCTTCTGCCTCTGTTATTCTATTGTTTGTTCTCTCCAGAGTGTTTCTGATCTCATCTATTGCATTATTCATTGTATATTGACTCTTTTTTGTTTCCTCTAATTCGTTATTAAACCTTTCTTCCATCTTCTTAATCCTTTTCTCCAGGTTATTTATCTGTAACTCCATTTTGCTTTCAAGATTTTGAATCATTTTCACCATCAAAATTCGAAATTCTTTATCAGGTAGATTCCCTGTATCTTCCTCTTTTGTTTGTGTTGGTGGGCATTTATCTTGTTCCTTTACTTGCTGGGTATTTCTCTGCCTCTTCATCTTGCTTATATTGCTTTGCTTGGGGTGGCCTTTCCCTCTTCTGGCAGTTTGTGGAGTTCTCTTTATTATGTAGTTTCCTCGCTGTGTGTGGGGTTGGACGGGTGACTTGTCAAGGTTCCCTGGTTAGGGAAGCTTGTGTCAATGTTCTGGTGGGTGGAGCTTTTCTTCTCTCTGGAGTGCAATGACGTGTCCAGTAATGAGTTATGAGATGTCAGTGGGTTTGGAGTGACTTTGGGCAGCCTGTATATTGAAGCTCAGGGCTATTTTCCTGTGTTGCTGGAGAATTTGCCTGGTATGTCTTGCTCTGGAACTTGTTGACCCTTGGGTGGTGCTTGGTTTTAATGTAGGTATGGAGATGTTTGATGAGCTCCTATCGATTTATGTTCCCTGGAGTCAGGAGTTCTCTGGTGTTCTCAAGATTTGGGCTTAAGCCTCTTGCCTCTGGTTTTTGGTCTTATTCTTGGAGTATTCTCTAGACTACTCTATCTGTCATTTCCAAGGTGGTTCCCTCTGTTTTAGCTTCTGTTTGCTGGTCTCTTCAGTGTCTAATTTCTGCCCTGACACTGGGGTGCGGGTGGACACTTTTTAAAGGCTCAGTTGTTCAGTCCTGTTCTGGGAAGGGAGGAACACTGCAGACAGATATCTCTGGCGTCTGTGGGGAGTGCGCACAGCGTCTCGGCCACACTGGGTTTGCCCCCACTCACAGCACGTGTGCTGTCCCAGTCTACATTGCACAGGCTCTAGGTTGCTCTGCCGGGAACTGTCAGAGGCCAGCGCTGGTTTGTATGCACTTCCCAGGTCTGAGCAACTCAAATTCAGGTTCTCAGGTAGTCCACAAAGGTGCAGACTTGGTTGGGGCTGTGTTTTGTGCCTTCCCCGGTCCGAGCAGCTCAGGTGACCAGGTGTTTGGCGAGCGCGGTCGCTGTGACTTATCGCCTCCCCAGTCCCTGCCACTCGGTTTTCTGGGTGTACAACCGGCACACCTTCTCAGGCGGATATCGACCGGCCTGAGCCCAAGAAGTCCTGATTAGCAACAAGCCTGCCTGCAGTTTGTATCAGATGCCTTTCTGGGGCTGCGGTTGCCCCCTCCGGCTCTGGCTGCCCTCCCTGCCTGTCTCAGCGGAAGATGGGGGATGGGCGACCGCAGCCAGCTTGCTCTGCTCAGTCCTTTGTTCTGTGAGCAGGGCTGGCAGAGTCTTAGGTTAGAGCTTTCCACCTTTTCGTGGGGAGGTTATCCCAGTCTGCTTTGCTATCCCCAGTTCTCTTAGGTTGTTCTAACGACATTCAAGCCCAGTCCTCTCTCTCAGCAGTTCAGCCGGCTCCTCCCTGCCCAGCCCCCACTTGCTAATGGCATATGCAGGCGTCTGCGCTGCTTCTCTGCTGGGAGTTACCGTTTGGCGGGTAATTTGTGGGTTTTAAAATAATCTTAAAAAAAAAAAGAGGATTATGTGGCCCTCTGTCGTTCCAAGGCTTGCCACAGATTCGCCAGTGAGAGTGTTTCCTGGTGTTTGGAAACTTCTCTCTTTTTATAGCCTCCCTTCCCAGGACGGAGCTCCGTCCTTCTTTTGGCTCTCTTTTTATCTTTTATGTTTTTTCCTACCTCCTTTCGAAGACAATGGGCTGCTTTTCTGGGTGCCTGATGTCCTCTGCCAGCATTCAGAAGTTGTTTTGTGGACTTTACTCCGCATTCAAATGTTCTTTTGATGAATTTGTGGGGGAGAGAGTGGTCTCACTGTCCTGTTCCTCCACCATCTTGTTCCTTCTTCCTCAAGGAATTAGAGTTAGGTGAATTCAGTGAGATGATATATGTACGATGTTTGTACACTGAGTGTGGGCACTGGATGAGTGTTACTTCTTGATGTAGTTGTCAAGTGCATGATGATACTTCTTGGTGAGAAAACATCAACAAGCAGTGGGAAGTTTGTTCTGTTTCCTGATCAGATACTAAGTGATGTTCCCACTTACATGTAAATATCCAATGATGTTAGTGTTTAAAAATTGGCCTCACCCACTGAGTTAGAATCAACAATTTATAGCCAAGGTGAGACTTACTGAATTGACTCTCCCTCTAAAATCTTCTTCCTAAAACAATTGGAATGAATACCAGTTAACATGATTGTCTATTGGCGATGCTGGAATAGTCTCCCTGAGGACTGTAGTTCTCTAGCTGGCAGTTATTGTATTTCATTGTATTTTATTTTCTTTAATGAAAGGAGCATCAGCATTTTATGGTTTATTTGCTTGTACAAAGCAATGAGAATTCTTTAAATGAAATGAATCAACCACTGATAGATCTTAAATTTTATCTTCTCAAGGGTCCATGCTCTGATTTACCAGTCAATATTTATTTCTGACCCTCAGAACTTGAAAAGATCTATGGTACTTGAATTAGTGTGTCTCAAGAAACCAACCCCTGGGAAGGTGCTTGTTTTCTAACACACATGAGGCTGAATTTCGTACTCCTGGAGAAGAGCTATTTTGTCTTTCATTCCTGTGTTGGAGTGCCCTTTGCAGGAGACCTTGTTCAGCGAATGAAGGAAGGGATATACCTTGGGGAAAGGGGCTGTTTGATATCAGTGTTCTGAGTTTAATACCGTAAATCTTGCTTTCTAAAAGTTCTGGTGCCATCAAAGTTTTTGACAGTGAAGCGAGCAATTGAAACACATCCATGCGAATGTTAGATGTATTCTTACACACTCAGTTTAGCTTTTTATTTGTGTATAATTCCTTTCTGAGGGGAGATCACATTGTAGGTAAAGGAGCAAGAGATTAAGTCTGGAAACCCCTGGAGACCCATAGTCTCAGCCTCCACAAAGAGATCAACTAGCTTTGGATAACTCTGGGGTCCAGCTTTGTTGGGGGATCTGGAGTTGAAATAGAGCTTGTGAATCTAATGGTTGTCTACTTGTAAGACTGGGAGTCCCTCAGGGTAGATCTTTTGCATCTATTTTAGCACATTGCACAGTGCAGGCATATTATAAATATATCCTGTTTATTCTTTGGGGAAAGATATATACACAGACGTTTTCTGTATACTTGAAAGCTGAGAGTAGACCTTAAGCATTCTCATCACAAAAATCAGTTAACTCTGTGATGTGATGAATTTGTTGGTTATGTTGATCTTCGTAGTCATTGAATAATGTATAGGTATGTCAAATAATTACACTGTACACTTGGGAGAAAAGTTATGACCAACCTAGACAGCATATTAAAAAGCAGAGATATTACTTTGCCAGCAAAGGTTTGTCTAGTCAAGGCTATGGTTTTTCCAGTAGTCATGTATGGATGTGAGAGTTGGACCATAAAGAAAGCTGAGTGCCAAAGAATTGATGCTTTTGAACTGTGGTGTTGGAGAAGACTCTTGAGAGTCCCTTGGACTGTAAGGAGATCCAACCAGTCAATCCTCAGGGAAGTAAGTACTGAATATTCATTGGAAGGACTGATGTTGAAACTGAAACTCCAATACTTTGGCCACCTGATGCAAAGAGCTGACTCATTTGAAAAGACCCTGATGCTGGGAAAGATTGAAGGCCGGAGGAGAAGGGGATGACAGAGGAGGAGATGGTTGGATGGAATCACTTACTCAATGGACATGAGTTTGAGTAAACTCTAGGAGTTTGTGATGGACAGCGAGGCCTGGAGTGCTGCAGTCCATGGGGTTGCAAAGAGTCGGATATGACTGAGCAACTGAACTGAACACTTTAAATATATACAATTATTTGTCAATTACTTCTCAACAAAATTTGAGGGAAATGTAGCCAGAGACCATTTTCTGTTTTTCCAATATTTCTATCATCATGCAAAATAGTAGGGACACAATCCCTTCCTTCCCTCCTTCTTTTTCTTTCATTCTTCTACAGAAATTTATGGGATGCCTTTTAAGTGCCAGACACACTCAGGATACATCAGTGAGGAACACAGTCCAGGTGGGACAGTTAAATATATAGGCAATTACAAAAATCAGATAAAGGTTATAATAGAGTTTCATTGGAGTGCAAAAGGAGGAGAGTGTATATCTGCTTAGCTGTTGGGGAGGGCCCTCCAGAATGGTGTTGGTTGAGCTACCTCCAGAAAGAAGAGTATGGCTTGTTCTAGTGGAGCTGGATTGAAGGGCCAGGGACACTCAAGGTAGAAAGGACGGTACACATGTTTATGGAATTACTATGTGGTACAATACACAGTGTGGGTATAGCTTAGTATGGAAGCAGGAGTGGGTAATGGGGGAAAGGATGAGGACAGAGAATGAGAAATAAGATGATTCTAGGAGGTTGTTAGGAATCAGATCCTGAAGAATGTCACAAAATAGGAAAAAATGACTGATGTGTGTGATTTTCTGGAAGACTGAAATTCTTCAGATTCTCTTTTAGTAGTAATAGTGATAGTAGTAGCATTGACTAATTATTGGGCTTTTCTTAGAGATAACCCTTGACAAGTTTCTTAACCACTCTATACCGCAGAGACTTCATCTGTAAAATGAGAGATAATAGTTAGGTACTATTCAACAAGAAAGTTGAATGGGTTATTTTATTTAAAGCACTTAGAATTAACAGTGCCTGGCAATGGCAAGTGGAGAAGGCAATGGCAACCCACTCCAGTACTCTTGCCTGGAGAATCCCATCGGCAGAGGAGTCTGGTGAGCTACAGTCCATGGGGTCGCTAAGAGTCGGACACAACTGAGCAGCTTCACTTTCACTTTTCATTTTCATGCATTGGAGAGGAAATGGCAACCCACTCCAGTGTTCTTGCCTGGAGAATTCCAGGGATGGGAGAGCCTGGTTGGCTGCCATCTCTGGGATCACACAGAGTCGGACATGACTGAAGTGATTTAGCAGTTCAGTTCAGTTCAGTTCAGTCGCTCAGTCGTGTCCGACTCTCCGCGACCCCATGAATCACAGCACGCCAGGCCTCCCTGTCCATCACCAACTCCCGGAGTTCACTCAAACTCATGTCCACAGAATCGGTGATGCCATCCAGCCATCTCATTCTCCGTCGTCCCCTTCTCCTCCCGCCCCCAACCTTTCCCAGCATCAGAGTCTTTTCCAGTGAGTCAACTCGTCGCATGAGGTGGCCAAAGTATTGCAGTTTCAGCTTTAGCATCAGTCCCTCCAATGAACATCCAGGATTGATCTCCTCTAGAATGGACTGGTTGGATCTCCTTGCAGTATAAGGGACTCTCAAGAGTCTTCTCCAACACCACAGTTCAAAAGCATCGATTCTTCGGCGGTCAGCCTCCTTCACAGTCCAACTCTCACATCCATACATGACCACGGGAAAAACCATTGCCTTGACTAGACGGATCTTGGTTGGCAAAGTAATGTCTCTGCTTTTTAATATACTATCAAGGTTGGTCATAACTTTCCTTCCAAGGAGCAAGCGTCTTTTAATTTCATGGCTGCAATCAGCATCTGCAGTGAACTCCCAGATGTTCAAGCAGGTTTTAGAAAAGGCAGAGGCACCAGAGATCAAATTGCCAACATCCGCTGGATCATGGAGAAAGCAAGAGAGTTTCAGAAAAACATCTATTTCTGCTTCATTGACTATGCCAAAGCCTTTGACTGTGTGGATCACAATAAACTGTGGAACATTCTGAAAGAGATGGGAATCCCAGACCACCTGACCTGCCTCTTGAGAAACCTGTATGCAGGTCAGGAAGCAACTGTTAGAACTGGACATGGAACAACAGACTGGTTCCAAATAGGAAAAGGTGTACGTCAAGGTTGTATATTGTCACCTTGCTTATTTAACTTATATGCAGAGTACATCATGAGGAACGCTGGGCTGGAAGAAGCACAAGCTGGAATCAAGATTGCTGGGAGAAATATCAATAATCTCAGATATGCAGATGACACTACCCTTATGGCAGAAAGTGAAGAGGAACTCAAAAGCCTCTTGATGAAAGTGAAAGAGGAGAGTGAAAAGGTTGGCTTGAAGCTCAACATTCAGAAAACAAAGATCATGGCATTTGGTCCCATCACTTCATGGGAAATAGATGGAAAAACAGTGGAAACAGTGTCAGACTTTGTTTTTTTGGGCTCCAAAATCACTGCAGATTTAGCAGTAGCATTGGCTAATTATTGGGCTTTTCTTAGAGACAAGCACCATTTTAGGCAGATGACTCATTTAATCTTCATGATAACTCTTAAGAAGTCTTTATCCCCATTTGACAGATGAGAAAAAGAGAGGCATAAAGGTGCATCATGCGAGATCACAGAGCTAGTCTAGACTTTATCCCTGAGGCTCTGGATCAGGAAGTTTGTTCTTAATCACTGTATTATACTGTGGAAAATAAATTCTATTATTGTAAGTCTGAAGTTAATTTTTAAAAGAAAAAAATCAAACATATCATTGAATTCTCATTTCATATATTAATACAAAGAGCAGCTTTGAATCACTGTTTCCAGGCTTCAAAAACTTTTTTAATGCCTTGACCATGTTTTTCCCTAATGATGTGATATTTCTGTGAGATGAGTAGATTCAGGTCACTGCCAATAGATCTTCACCACTACTGCCTTCATACAGGATCTCAGTGAAACATATCAGTGTGTTTAGTGCAACTTCCAATTAGGCCTAATGGCGACCCACTCCAGTACTCTTGCCTGGAAAATCCCATGGACAGAGGAGCCTGGTAGGCTGCAGTCCATGGGGTCATGAAGAGTCGGACATGACTGAGCGACTTCACTTTCACTTTTCACTTTCATGCATTGGAGAAGGAAATGGCAACCCACTCCAGTGTTCTTGCCTGGAGAATCCCAGGGACGGGGGAGCCTGGTGGGCTGCCGTCTGTGGGGTCACACAGAGTTGGACACAACTGAACTGACTTAGCGGCAGCAGCAGCTGCAAGAATATCTAATCTGTCTAAGCTGTAAAGACAGTTATGTGACCATTTGCCCTGAAATTTCCCTTTTTTTCCTCCCTGTAGTCATGCACACATCCACTCAGTGTACCCTTGACAGGGTCAGCTATCGTGGATAAGTATGCCTTTCTGTCAGTGTTCATTTGCTGAATACACCTCAAGAACTGATTGTCTCTGCTTATCAAACTCTCCACTATTTAATAAACAAGTAGATCATAATATAAAGTGATTTTCATTTAGGTTTTTGTCATGAAACTCTGGCAGTCTGTTGTGATGGAAGGATTTCAAACCAGAATATCTGATCTTAGGTTTTGTTCTGATGCTGAGATTGTTCTGTGGTCTTGGGTCAGTTGTTGAGCTGTTCTGGACCTTGGTTTCCTCATCTGGAATTTGAAGATTTTGGACTAGGTCCACAGACTTTACCAGCTCTAACATTGTTTGCTTGAGCGGTTTTGCAATCCAATACAATTTATAAAAAGGAGAAAAGCAGTTGTCATGGAAACTGTTATTTAATACACAACCCTGTTTCTTTTGCTTTCAACTTACTGAGGTGTAATTGACAAAATTGTAATTTAAATGTACTACATGATTTGATATATGTATATATACATATTATGAAAGAATTCCTACCATCAAGTTAATCACTAACTCATAGATTCAAATTTGTTTTTTTGTTTTTTTCTTGATGAGAACACTTAAGTTCTACTTTCCTAGTAAATTTTAATTCTATAGTACAGTATTATCAATTATACTCACCATATTTTACAGTACAACCTCAGACCTTATTCATCTTGGAACTGAAAATCTACTGCCTCACCGTATTTTCCTCAGTTCCCAACCTCCAGGCAACCACAGATATACTCTGCTTCTATGAATCTGGGTATTTTTAGATTATACATATAAATGAGATCATATGTATTTGCCTTACCGTCTGATTCATTTCACTTAGCATAATTCCCTTGAGGTTTGTACATCTAATGCATGTAGCAGGATTTCCTGTTTTTAGCTAAATGATGTTCCATTGTGTATATATACTGTATTTTCTTTCTCCATCCATCAGTGACATTGTTTAGGTTGTTTCCATGTCTTGGCTATTGTAAATCATGCTGCAGTGAAAATAGGGGTGCACCAGATATCTCTGAGAAAATGATTTTGTTTCCTTTGGAAATGTACCCAGAAATGGGGTTGTTGGATCATATAGCAGTTCTATTTTTAATTTCCTGAGAAATCTCTATATTGCTTTCCATAGTGGCTGTGCCAGTTTACATTCCCACCAATAGCATTTAGGAGTCTTTTCTTCTACAGCCTCACCAGCATTTGTTATCTCTTGTTTATTTGATATTAGATATCCTCACAGGCATGAGATAATATCTCATTGTGGTTTTGATATGCATTTCCCTGATGATGAGTGAGGTTGAGTATCTTTTTATGGACCTTTTGGCCATTTGTATGTTTTCTTTGGAGAAATGTCTATTCAGGTCCTTTGCTCACTTTTTAATTGGGTTACTGCTTGTTTTTTGCTGTTGCACTGTTCTTGTTGCATGAGTTCTTGTATACCCCATAACCAAAAAAAAAAAAGAAAGAAGAAGCCTCTGTACAGCATAGCAGAATCTCTGAGACATCCATCCATCTGTGTACCCGAAAGTTAGTGGACTGGACTCCAGAGGAGGAAGCAGATTGAGGGGAGTGCTGGCGGAGCTAGTGATGCCAGAGGCAGTGACAACAGAGAAGGTGATTGGCAGTGAGCCGATGCAACCTCTCCAGCAGATGAGGTGGAGGGTGAGGTGATGAATGTGTGTCTGCCTCGCCATGTTCACTGCAGTTGGAGGGACCAGCTGCTCTCTCTAAAGAGAGACTGCAGTGACTGGGAGTGGGGTAGGGAAAGTGGAGGGCAGTAGGCAGACAAGAAAGAACTGAAGGAAAGCATCTTCTGCTGTTTGCTCTAGGAGATAACTACCCATGGACCTCTGGGGTTCCCCCACCTGAGGAGCACCCTACCAGGTTGTGGGCACACCCAAAGTCCCAAGTACTACGTGCACCCCTCTCCTGCTCTGCCAGCACCTCTTGCTTTGTTAGTGCATTCTTTCCTTGCATGCTCAGTCACTCAGTTGTGTCCGACTCTGCGACTCCAAGGACTGTAGCCCACCAGGCTCCTCTGTCCATGGAATTTTTCAGGCAAGAATACTGGAGTGGATTGCAGTTTCCTATCTTTCCTTACCTTAGTGGTAATGAAAGCAAAACTTGTGCTATAGTGCTATCCTCTAAAAAATAAAATGAAGGCACCTAACCACCAGCCTGTTGAACTGTTAGAACCAAAGTAAACAAAACCTTATCTAAGTAAGGAATGTGTCTGCTACTTCAAATGCAGCAGCAGGGGCACTTTTCCTCAGACACCATGAAAAATCATGGTAATGTGATGTCACAAAAAGAAAATGACAATTTTCTGGCAACTGAAACAAAAAATGTAGAATATTGTGATATAACTGACAAGGAATTTAAAATAGCTGTTATGAAGAAATTCAGTGAGCTATAGGAAAACTCAGAAAAGTGCTACAAATGGTTTCAGGGATAAAATTATCAAATGGAAGAAGTACTTTACCAAAGACACTGATATTCTAAAAAAGAACCATACAGATTCTGGAGCTGAAGAATTCAAATGAGATAGAATGCTTTATAATGCATTGGAAATAGAGCAGATCATAATTGAAGAGAAAACTAGAAGCTCCATGATGGAAATATGGAGAAGGAAATGGCAGCCCACTCCAGTATTCTTGCCTAGAAAATCCTGTGGACGGAGGAGCCTGGTGGGCTGCTGTCCATAGGGTCGCACAGAGTTGGACAAGACTGAAGTGACTTAGCATGCTTGCATGCATTGGAGAAGGAAATGGCAACCCACTCCAGTATTCTTGCCTGGAGAATCCCAG
The DNA here is from genome assembly GCF_049115385.1 of Moschus berezovskii. Lineage (NCBI taxonomy): Eukaryota > Metazoa > Chordata > Mammalia > Artiodactyla > Moschidae > Moschus > Moschus berezovskii. The sequence continues at coordinate 69,437,526 of NC_142465.1, forward strand.
GGACAGAGGAGCCTGGTGGGCTGCTGTCTGTGGGGTCGTACAGAGTTGGACATAACTGAAGAGACTTAGCAGCAGCAGCAGCATCATGATGGAAATATAGCAGTGATTCAGATGGGAGAGAGAAAACTAAGACTAAAAAGTAAAGAAAACCCTATAAGAACTAACTCCAGTAGAAAAGCCAGCGTAAAAGTATAATGAGTATCCCAGAAGAAGAGGGAAAATGGGGCAGAGTTTATTTATAGAAATAATACCCGAGAACTCCCAAACCTAGAAAAGAAACTCTATCTAGAAGTCCATAAAGCTAATAGAACACCTTATTATGTATCTCCAAGATACATTATATTAAAACTGTCAGAAGTCAAGGTAAAGGATTTTAAAGGTAGACAGGAAAAGGCAGTAACCCACAAAGGAACTCTCCATTAAGCTATCAGCAGAAGTTCTACCTGAAGAAGGAAATGGCAACCCACTCCAGCATTCTTGCTTGGGAAATTTCATGGACAGAGGAACCTGGGAGACTACAGTATATGGGGTCGCGAAGGAGTCAGACACAACTTAGCGACCAAACAACAAAAACAACAGAAACTCTACAGGCCAGGAGAGAGTGGAGTAGCATGTTCAAAATATTTAAAAATAAAAACTACCAGCTAAGAACACTCTATCTAGAAAAATTATCCTTCAAATATGAAGGAGAGATAAATCTTTCCCCAGACAAACAGAAGCTGAGGGATTTTCCAACATTAGAACTACTTTACAAGAAATGTTGAGCAGAGCTCTTCAAGCGGAAATAAAAACGTGAAATCACTCAAAGCTCTGATTAAGATGATAAATAGAATTAGAACATTAACTCTTTTATAAGAATAATATATTAAGCTTAAAAAATAATAGTGACTACTTCTACTTAGTAATGAAATTACAGAATCAAAAATATGAAAAGGGAAGTATAAAAGGATGGAACCCTTATAGGTGAATGAAGATAAATTGCTATCAGCAGAAAAAGGACCATTTTATCTATAAGACATTTTATGTAAACCTCAAGGTAACCCCAAAGCAGAAGTCTAAAGACACAAAATATTTAAAAAGGTGAGGAGAATCACCTTAGAAAACCACCAACTTATAAAGCTACCTAGAAACAGAAGGAAAAAGAAACAATGGAGAGACAAACAGAAGGCAAAAGATAAAATGGCAGTAGTAAATCCTTACATATAATCACACTAAGTGTAAATGGATTGAACTAACCAATTAAAAAGCACCAGTATAGCTGGATAGATTAATGAAAGACCCAACGATATTCTGCCCATAGGAAACTCATTTTAGAAACACACATAAGCTAAAAGTAAAATATTGGAAGATAACATTCCAAGCAAACAGAAATGTAAAGAAGTCAGCATAGCCATACCTCTATGGGACAAAATAGACTTCAAGCCAAAAAGGGTTACAAGACAAAGGGGTTTTGGGAGTCTCTCCCTTGGGTAGGAGCCTTAAAAGTTGGGGCACTAGGTGTGTGGTCCAAACCCTTCACTCTTCAGGGAGTATCTGAGAGTCGAGGGTTCCCTGCTGATTGTATGGTGCTCTGCCAGGTGTGGGATTTACGGTGTGAGTGTGTCTCAGTCTTTCCCACCTGTTCTGATGTGATATTTTCTCTTTAGCTCAATGTCTGGGAGTCACTCAGCTGGTTTCTGGATCCCTCTTAGAGGGACTTTCTCCCTCTGCAGCTGTACATTCAGTGACTCTGTTGGAGGAAGGAAATTCGGGAGCCTCCAGTGTTGCCACCTTAGTCCCACTTTTCTCTGTTTCTTTCCTTTTTTAAATTTTTTTTTTATTGAAGGATAATTGCTTTACAGAATTTTATTGTTTTCTGTCAAACCTCAGCATGAATCAGCCATAAGTATACATATATCTCCTCCCTTTTGAGCCTCCCTCCCATTTCCCTCCCCATCCCACCCCTCTAAGTTGATACAGAGCCCCTGTTTGAGTTTTCTGTGTCATACAGTAAATTCCCATTGGCTATCTATTTTACATATGGTAATGTAAGTTTTCATGTTACTCTTTCCATACATCTTACCCTCTGCTCTCCTCTCCTCATGTCCATAAGTCTCTTCTCTATGTCTATTTCTCCACTGATGCTCTGTAAATAAATTCTTCATATCATTTTTCTAGATTCCATATATATGCTTTAGAATACAATATTTATCATTCTCTTTCTGACTTACTTCACTCTGTATAATAGGTTCTAGTTTATCCACCTCATTAGAACTGACTCAAATGTGTTCCTTTTTATGGCTGAATAATATTCCATTGTGTATATGTACCACAGCTTCTTTATCCATTCATCTATCGATGGGCATCTAGGTTGCTTCCATGTTCCAGCTATTGTAAATAGCGCTGCAATGAACAATGGGATACATGTGTCTTTTTCAACCCTGGTTTCCTCAGGGTATATGACTAGGAGTGAGATTGCTGGGTCATATGGTGGTTTTCTTCCTAGGTTTTTAAGGAATCTCCATATCATCTTCCATAGTGGCTGTATCAATTTACATTCCCATCAACAGTGCAAGAGCATTCCCTTTTCTCCACACCCCCTCCAGCAGTTATTGTTTGTAGACTTTTTGATGATGACCAGTGTGAGGTGATATCGCATTGTGGTTTTGATTTTCATTTCTCTAATAATGAGTGATGTTGAGCATCTTTTCATGTGTTTGTTAGCCATCTGTATGTTTTCTTTGGAGAAATTTCTATTTAGGTCTTTTTCCCACTTTTTGATGGGGTTGATTGTTTCTCTGGTATTGAGTTGTATGAGCTGCTTATATATTTTGGAAATTAATCCTTTGTCAGTTGTTTCATTTGCTATTATTTTCTCCCATTTTGAGGGTTGTCTTTTCAGCTTACTTATAGTTTTCTTTGCTATGCAGAAGCTTTTAAGTTTAATCAGGTCCCACTTGTTTACATTTGTTTTTATTTCCATTACTGTAGGAGGTGGGTCGTAGAGGATCTTGATTTGATTTATGTCATTGAGTGTTCTGACTGTGTTTTCCTCTAAGAGTTATAGGATTAAAACTCTTCAAAAAGTGGGAATAGAAGGAATCTACCTTAACATAGTAAAAGCCATATATGATAAGCCTACAGCAAACATTATTCTCAATGTTGAAAAACTGAAAGCATTCCCCATAAGATCAGGAACAAGACAAAGGTGTCCACTTTCACCACTGTTATTCAACATAGTTCTGGAAGTCCTAACTACAGCAATCAGAGAAGAAAAAGAAATAAAAGGAATCCAGGTTGGAAAAGAAACAGTAAAGCTTTCACTGTTTGCAGATGACGTGATACTGTATATCAGTTCAGTTCAGTCGCTCAGTCGTGTCCAACTCTTTGCGACCCCATGAATCACAGTACGCCAGGCCTCCCTGTCCATCACCAACTCCTGGAGTTCACTCAAACTCATGTCCATCGAGTCGGTGATGCCATCCAGCCATCTCATTCTCTGTCGTCCCCTTCTCCTCCCACCCCCAATCCCTCCCAGCATCAGAGTCTTTTCCAGTGAGTCAACTCTTCCTATGAGGTGGCCAAAGTATTGGAGTTTCAGCTTTAGCATCAGTCCTTCCAATGAACACCCAGGATTGATCTCCTTTAGAATGGACTGGTTGGATCTCCTTGCAGTCCAAGGGACTCTCAAGAGTCTTCTCCAGCACCACAGTTCAAAAGCATCAGTTCTTCGGCGATCAGCTTTCTTCACAGTCCAACTCTCACATCCATACATGACCATGGGAAAAACCATAGCCTTGACTAGATGGACCTTGGTTGGCAAAGTAATGTCTCTGCTTTTTAATGTGCTGTCTAGGTTGGTCATAACTTTCCTTCCAAGGAGTAAGTGTCTTTTAATTTCATGGCTGCAATCAGCATCCACAGTGATTTTGGAGCCCAAAAAATAAAGTCTGACACTGTTCACTGTTTGTCCATCTATTTCCCATGAAGTGATACGACCAGATGCCATGATCTTAGTTTTCTGAATGTTGAGCTTTAAGCCAACTTTTTCACTCTCCTCTTTCACTTTCATCAAGAGGCTTTTGAGTTCCTCTTCACTTTCTGCCATAAGGGTGGTGTCATCTGCATATCTGAGGTTATTGATATTTCTCCCGGCAATCTTGATTCCAGCTTGTGCTTCTTCTAGCCCAGCGTTCCTCATGATGTACTCTGCATATAAATTAAATAAGCAGGGTGACAATATACAGCCTTGATGTACTCCTTTTCCTATTTGGAACCAGTCTGTTGTTCCATGTCCAGTTCTAACTGTTGCTTCCTGACCTGCATACAGGTTTCTCAAGAGGCAGGTCAGGTGGTCTGGTATTCCCATCTCTTTCAGAATTTTCCACAGTTTATAGAAAACCCTAAAGATTGTATCAGAAAATTACTAGAGCTAAATAGTGAACTTAGCAAAGTTGCAGGATACAAAATCAATAAAAAGAAATCACTTTCATTTCTATATACTAACAATGAAAGATCAGAAAGAGAAATTAAGGAATCATCCCATTCACCATTGCAACAAAAATAATTCAATATCTAGGAATAAACTTACCTAAGGAGACAAAAGAACTGAACACAGAAAATTATAAGACACTAATGAAAGACCATTCTAAAGGAGATCAATCCTGGGTGTTCATTGGAAGGACTGATGCTAAAGCTGAAGCTCCAATACTTTGGCCACCTCATGCGACGAGTTGACTCACTGGAAAAGACTCTGATGCTGGGAGGGATTGGGGGTAGGAGGAGACGGGGACGACAGAGAATGAGATGGCTGGATGGCATCACCGACTCGATGGACATGAGTTTGAGTGAACTCCAGGAGTTGGTGATGGACAGGGAGGCCTGGCGTACTGTGATTCATGGGGTCGCAAAGAGTCGGACACGACTAAGCGACTGAACTGAACCGAAATGAAATGAAAGAAATCAAAGATGACATAAACAGATGGAGAGATATTCCATATTTCTGGGTAGGAAGAATCAATCTTGTGAAAATGACTATACTACCAAATTCTAGCTATAGGTTCAATGTCAGTCAGTCAGTCAGTTCAGTCGCTCAGTCGTGTCTGACTCTTTGGGACCCCATGAATCACAGCATGCCAGGCCTCCCTGTCCATCACCAACTCCCGGAGTTCACTCAAACTCATGTCCATCGAGTTGGTGATGCTATCCAGCCATCTCATTCTCTGTCGTCCCCATCTTCTCCCACCCCCAATCCCTCCTAGATTCAATGTGATCCGTATCAAATTACCAATGGCATTTTTCAGAGAACGAGAACAAAAAATTTCACAATTCATATGGAAGCACAAAAGACCCCAAATAGCCAAAGCAGTCTTGAGAAAGAAGAATGGAGCTCTAGAGGAATCAACCTTCCTGACTTCAGATTATACTACAAAGCTATAGTCATCAAGACAGTATGGTTATGGCACAAAAACAGAAATATAGACCAATGGAACAATATAGAAAGCCCAAAAATAAGCTCATGCACCTATGGGTAAAGTAATGCTCAAAATTCTCTAAACCAGGCTTTAGCAATATGTGAACCATGAACTTCCAGATGTTCAAGCAGATTTTAGAAAAGGCAGAGGCACCAGAGATCAAATTGCCAACATCTGCTGGATCATCGAAAAAGCAAGAGAGTTCCAGAAATACATGTATTTCTGCTTTATTGACTATGCCAAAGCCTTTGACTGTGTGGATCACAATAAACTGTGGAAAATTCTGAAAAAGATGGGAATATCAGACCACCTGACTTGCCTCTTGAGACACCTGTATGCAGGTCAGGAAGCAACAGTTAGAACTGGCCATGGAACAACAGACTGGTTCCAAATAGGAAAAGGAGTACGTCAAGACTGTATATTGTTACCCTGCTTATTTAACTTCTATGCAGAGTACTTCATGAGGAACGCTGGGCTGGAAGAAGCACAAGCTGGAATCAAGATTGCCAGGAGAAATATCTATAACCTCAGATATGCAGATGACACCATCCTTATGGCAGAAAGTGAAGAAGAACTAAAGAGCCTCTTGATGAAAGTGAAAGAGGAGAGTGAAAAAGTTGGCTTGAAATTAAACATTCAGAAAACTAAGATCATGGCATCTGGTCCCATCACTTCATGGGAAATAGATGGGGAAACAGTGGAAGCAGTGGCTGACTTTATTTTTGTGGGCTCCAAAATCACTGCGGATGCTGATTGCAGCCATGAAATTAAAAGACGCTTACTCCTTGGAAGGAAAGTTATGACCAACCTAGATAGTATATTAAAAAGCAGAGACATTACTTTGTCCACCAAGGTCCGTCTAGTCAAGGCTATGGTTTTTCCTATGGTCATGTATGGATGTGAGAGTAGGACTATAAAGAAATCTGAGTGCCAAAGAATGATGCTTTTCAACTGTGGCATTGGAGAAGACTTTTGAGAGTCCCTTGGACTGCAAGGAGATCCAACCAGTCTATCCTAAAGGAGATCAGTCCTGAGTGTTCACTGAAAGGACTGATGTTGAAGCTGAAACTCCAGTACTTTGGCCACCTGATGCAAAGAGCTGACTCATTTGAAAAGACCCTGATGCTGGGAAAGATTAAGGCCAGGAGGAGAAGGGGACGACAGAGGATGAGATGGTTGGATGGCATCACCGACTCAAAAGACATGGGTTTGGCTGGATTCTGGGAGTTGGTGATGGATAGGGAGGCCTGGCGTGCTGAGGTTCATGGGTTGCAGAGTCAGACACGACTGAGCGACTTAACTGACCTATGAGTACCTTCTTTTTGACAAAGAAGGCAAGAATATACAATGGGCCAAAGACAGCCTCTTCAATAAATGGTGTTGGGGATACTGGACAGCTACATATAAAATAACAAAATTAGAACACTTCCTAACACCATACACAAAGATAAACTCAAAATGGATTAAAGATCTAAATGTAAGGCCAGAAACTATTAAATTCTTCTGTTTCTTAATCAGCCTGTTTTCCCTTGAAGATATCAGCCTCTATTGTTATGTAGATCCAAAGGTCTCCTAATCCTCTTAGAAATGAAACCAGTTACCTAACTTTCTTATGCCTAAATTCCTGTATCCTTAAAATGGTATTGATAATAGTGCCTCATAATGTAGAACATTTATCATCAGGCAGGTTACATGGTGATGAAAATATTAATAATGTAATACTACTACTGAAAATAATAAAAATAGCAACCTCATGCATCGAGTTGACTCACTGGAAAAGAGTCTGATGCTAGGAAGAATTGGGGGTGGGAGGAGATGGGGACGACAGAGAATGAGATGGCTGGATGGCATCACCGACTCGATGGATATGAGTTTGAGTGAACTCCGGGAGTTGGTGATCGACAGGGAGGCCTGGCATGCTGTCATTCATGGGGTCGCAAAGAGTCGGACACGACTGAGCGACTGAACTGAACTGAACTGATACTCTGTCAGGCAGTGCTATATGTATTAACTCAAATAATCCTCAAAACAGCCCAAGAGTAGATGTTACTATTATCCCCCAGTTGGGTCATGTCCAAATTCTCACAGACAGAAAGGGGTAGAACCAGAATTCAGACCAACCTAGGTAAACTATAGAGCCTACACTCTTAACCACTAATCACATTCTCAAGAGGAAGATTGTTAATATATTGCTGTAAATAATCAATACTTTTTAATGGAATTCACTATGTGCCCAGAACTGCTCTATAACATGAGGTAGATAGTCCTGTTATCCTCATTTTATATAAGGAAACTGAGGCCCCTAGAAGCCAATTAAGAACGCATTTGGTAGTGGCATAGGCAGGATTTGAACCCAAGCAGTGTGTATCCTAAATCTGTGTTCTTTGCCACAGTGCTTCAGTGTGAGCTGTTATTACCAATGCACCCAGTTCAGGCCAATTTCCATGAATAACACAATAAAATTATTAAAGAATTATTAGGTTATTTAATAATAATTTAATATTATTTAATAATATAATTATTATATATTAGATGTAATATTGTGGATAGATGTAATATGGTATCTATCTACTAGAGCATATAAGGCTTTTTGTGGTCTATTGGAACTGTGTTTTATGCTCTTCCTGTTGTTACCTGCTGCTGCTGCTAAGTCGCTTCAGTCGTGTCTGATTCTGTGTGACCCCATAGATGGCAGCCCACCAGGCTCCCCCTTCCCTGGGATTCTCCAGGCAAGAACACTGGAGTGGGTTGCCACTTCCTTCTCCAGTGCATGAAAGTGAAAAGTGAAAGTGAAGTCGCTCAGTCGTGTCCAACTCTTCGCGACCCCATGGACTGCAGCCCACCAGGCTTCTCCATCCATGGGATTCTCCATCCATGGGATTCTCCAGGCAAGAATACTGGAGTGGGGTGCCATTACCTTCTCTCTAACCCCCCAAAACAGGTTCCCAATTCCACATTAGTTTGGAAAAACACCAAGTGGCTATAGGAGTTATTTTGCCATGCCTCACCAAATAAAACAGGAAGGAAGTGCAAAAGTCTATGAACGTTCAAGCTGTTAAGATTTGAAATTTCAGCAGATTACTGTCTGTAAAACATTTAGGAGATAGTTTGTGTCAGTAAGTCACAATACCTGAGCAGTGTTTTCCAGATATCTTAGTGGTGTTGATCTAAGACAGGGATAGGTAAACCTGTAAAGAGCCAGATAGTAAATATTTTCTCCTTTGAGAGCCACTCTTTGTCACAATCGCTCAACCCTGTTGTACAAAAACAGTCATAGGTGATGTCATGTATGAATGTGAGAGTTGGACTGTGAAGAAAGCTGATCGCCGAAGAATTGATGCTTTTGAACTGTGGTGCTGGAGAAGACTCTTGAGAGTCCCTTGGACTGCAAGGAGATCCAACCAGCCTATCCTAAAGGAGATCAGTCCTGGGTGTTCATTGGAAGGACTGATGCTAAAGCTGAAACTCAGTACTTTGGCCACCTCATGTGAAGAGTTGACTCATTGGAAAAAACCCTGATGCTGGGAGGGATTGGGGGCAGGAGGAGAAGGGGACGACAGAGGATGAGATGACTGGATGGCATCACCGACTCGATGGACGTGAGTTTGAGTGGACTCCGGGAGTTGGTGATGGACAGGGAGGCCTGGCGTGCTGCGATTCATGGGATTGCGTAGAGTTGGACATGACTGAGCCACTGAACTCAAACAAATCTGTGGCTGAGTTCCAATAAAACTTTCTTTACAAAAACTGGCGATTGGCCAGATTTGGCCCATGAGCCATAGTTTGCTGATCCTTAATCTAAGAGAGATGTCAGAGGATGAGATGGCTGGATGGTATCGCTGATGCAATGGACATGAACTTGGGCAAACTTCAGGAAATGGTGAGGGACAGCGAGGCCTGGCATGCTGCAGTCCATGGGGTTGCAAAGAATTGAATGCAACTGGGTGACTGAAAAACAGTCTAAGAGAGAGTTTGCCCACTATAGCAGGTATTTAATGCTAGTGAATTTGGAGATCAGCAGCCACTAGGAGACATATACTTAAAAACAATGTTAATGCTGTGTTTATTTCCCCCTTCCTTATTTTCTGTGAAACGTGACCTTGCTGTCATTCCACATTTACTGAATAAGGTACTTGTAATCAACCAGTCCATTCTAAAGGAGATCAATCCTGGATGTTCATTGGAGGGACTGATGCTAAAGCTGAAACTCCAATACTTTGGCCACCTCATGAGACGAGTTGACTCACTGGAAAAGACTCTGATGCTGGGAAAGGTTGGGGGCGGGAGGAGAAGGGGACGACGGAGAATGAGATGGCTGGATGGCATCACCGACTCTGTGGACATGAGTTTGAGTGTACTCCGGGAGTTGGTGATGGACAGGGAGGCCTGGCGTGCTGTGATTCATGGGGTCGCGGAGAGTCGGACACGACTGAGCGACTGAACTGAACTGAACTGAATCTATGGTTAGCTAAGGCTTACGATATTCACATTGCTATGAAAGTGTACATACCTGATTCCAGTCACTTGATTAATTAAAATACTGAGGCTTGGCTTTAAGGACAGGCTTTCAAGGGCTTCCCTTGTAGCTCAGTTGGTAAAGAATCTGCCTTTAATGCAGGAGACCTGGATTCAATCCCTGGTTCAGGAAGATCCCCTGGAGAAGGGAATGGCAACCCACTCCAGTATTCTTGCCTGGAGAATCCCATGGACAGAGGAGCCTGGCAAGTTACAGTCCATGGGGTCACAAGAGTTGGATACAACTTAGCGACTAAATCATCACCACCAACAGTGATGACCAAACAAGTTTTGAAAGACCATACGGAATGAGAATAGTGAATATGCCTTATTTTGAGCAAATTATTTTGCTAAATATTTTGACACAGGGGTAACATATTTCAAATAAATGTTTACTTAAGAAAAATGGTTAAAGTTGTTTTTTTTAGGATAATTTAGACCATTTCAAAAGGGCGTTAAAATACAGAGTTTTTGGGTTTTTTTTTATTTTTGCCAGAAGCTTTCATTAATTATTAACTCTATCAGAAATGTATTTGTTAGCACCAAAATTAGTTGAGGTCAACTTTATAACTCAATCATATGAATAACCTTCATTATTCCTTTGAAATTATCATTAAATTCCATTTAAAAGTTACATTTCAAAGTCTTATATAATTTAATGCCATTTTGTTGCTGTTTTTTGTTAACTTTTGTTAAAGCGTCCTTAGAAGCACATCATATGGCTGAAAATCTAACTGCACCGTTATTAACATCGAGCTGTAATCAGTAAATGATTAGTGGGCTGCATTCTCGAGTTAGCTTTGATAAATTCTTTGACCTCTTTGAATTAGCATTTGTTTCTTGGTCAATTAAATTAAGTATTGATTAAGGAGATTCAGTCAGGGCTAGCTTCCCCATCTCCCTCCTTCCCTGGCCCCTCAGTGCCCTGCCCTGGATGTTGGGGAGCTTATGTTGACTAGGGGATTGCCCATTGTCTGTGGCCGTGGCTGGGGGTAGGCTGATGTGGGTGGGTCTTAGAATCATTATCCAGAATATTAATCAGATTGGGGAGAGATGGGAAGCTGAATTAGTGTTCTATTGCTGTGGTAATAATTACCATACACTTTGGCTTAAAATTACACAAATTTATAATCTTAAAGTTCTGCAAGTTAGAGGTCAGACACAGGTCACATGTGGCTAGAATTGTTAGCGGAGCTGTGCTTCTTCTTGTGACTCTGGGGGAGAATCTGTGTCCTTGACTTTCCCAGCTTCTAGAGCTGCCACATTCCATGACCCTTTCAATGAGCCAGCAGCGAACATCTCTCTGACTTCAGCCACAAAAAGGTTCTCTGCTTGTAAGGACTCCTGTGATTAAATTGTGCCCTCCTGGATAACCCAGGATAATTTCTGCCAGAGTCCTCATTCGCATCTATGAAGTCCCTTTTGCCACATGTAGTAAGGTATTTCATGTTTCGGGGATTAGGACTTGGATGTTTTAGGGGAGCCATTATTCTGTCTGCCACAGGATTTGCATTCAGAGTATTGGATTTACTGTCTGCACTGCCTGTGTTCTTCTCACTCTTTAGCTTCTTGCATTTTGGCATCCTTCTCTGTCTCAGTCCATGTGAATCCTTTCTTTTCTCAGTTCTCCCCTTCTTCAGCTTTCCTTGAGCATGTCTTTCTCTTGTTTCCCTTCTCTTGCTGCATGCAGCATTGCTGGGAAGGCTAGCCAGGTTGCCTGGGTTCAAATTCTGGCTGTGCTGCTTACTTGTAACCTTTTGTCAATTACTCACTACTTCTACACCTCAATTTTCTCTTCTGTCACATGGGGATAAAGAATGTGCATGTATTTAATACCATGGATGATTGACACAATGCTTAAAGGAGGTAATATGTTTATTACTCTTAGAACAATATCTGGTACATGGTTAACCCTCAAGCCATGCTGACTATTGTTGCTGTTATTTTGGATTATTCTTTCTCTAGAAGTTCCCTCCAGGTTTTATCTGTGATCTCTCTCTTTTCTAGAAATTGCAGGCTCTCTCAGAGCTTCACTATTCATTCACCTCTAGCAAAGAACTCCAGCCGGAAGCATGTCCCAACTCCACACCTTTATTTCTGGCAGTGCTGAGTGAACATTTTATTTCGATGTCTCAGGGAGCCAGAGACCCAGTATATCCAAAGCTGAACCCATTTTGTTGCCCGCATCTTGCCTGTCAAAATATCCCATCCATGTTTTTCTTTTACTATCTTCAGATCCGAAGTTAATCTTGATTCTTTCCTCTCACCTCTAAACATTAAAAAGGTTATCCAGTTCTACAAAATCTGCTCGCAATCTGTCTCTTCGATCTGTTTGTATCCCTCCTGTCACTACTCTGATCCAGGCCCCTATGACTCTTATCAATAATCTGGATCTGTTGCACAGGATGAAACTGAGGAGTCTTCTTAAATCCCTGCTCTGGTGATGTGCCCCCCACCTTGCTCACATACCGTTAGTGATTCCTCATTGTCTTAGAATGAAGATTATACTCTTTAGTACAACGTTCAAGGCTCAAATTCTCTAAAATTTAATCCATACAAAAGGTGTCATGATCGTTACATTCAGTCTAATCAGCCAGTGTTAATGCTCATATATCTTACACATGCTTGAGACTGGACACCTTTTCATTGCCTGAATTGACTGTGTCCTTTCATGCCCTCATGACTTTGCTGCCAGGAATGTTCTTTCCCTCCATCTCTGCCTTTTAGAGACTTGCCCAGCAATCCAGGCTGGGTGACAATACCACCTTCTTTGTGAAGCCTTCTGTAACAGCCCTTTTCTTAACTTTCCAAGTCAACCCATGGACCAAATCCAGCCCATCATATGTTTTTTTAAGTTTTATTGGAACTCAGCTACACATTCACTTACACATCATCTGTGTCTGCTTTGGGGCTACCATAGTAGAATTGAGTAGTTGCAACAGGAACCATATGGCCTGAAAAACCAAAAATTTTTATTATCTGTTTCTACAGGAAAAGGGTGCTGAGCCTTCTTTCCTCTGCAAGCATACATATTCTGAGCTGTACCTCCCTTATGGACCTTTCACATCTTGCTGCTATCAGAGTTGCTTCTGTGTAACTTTTCCCCTTGTGACAGCATCCTCCTTTTACAGACACAGATTTGGCCTTCATCATCCTTATTTTTGTCCTTGGGCCTGACATGATGTAAGGCTCACTAGTTGTTGATAGAAATAAGCTGTAACATAAAAAAAATTCTTTTTAACTAAGTTTTACTCACTTGCCAAATGACTAAAATCTTACATAAAACACTGTTCCCTCTAGGGGTTAATGCTTATTGTTTGATATTACTGATAGTAAACCATCTTGTGTTTCACTTCTAGAAGCTTTTTTTTTACTGCCAAGATAAAATTGAGTCCAGTGATTTTATGAAATAGTACTCTTATACTATTTAAGTTGCTTGATTGGTAATATTTAGTAAGTGGTTCCACTGAAATTTGGGACTTCAGTGTATGTTTGTACCAAGTGTGGGTTTCCCCATGTAAGGTACATACCTGGTTTCTATTTAGCTACTTTTGTCGCCTATCCCTAACTCTGTGTACCTAGAGTGTGATAACATTTAACCATATCATTATGAAAAATATGAGATAATTAAAGTCCTTTTGTAGAAAGCAGGGTGCTTTACTGAACTTCTTAGAGATAATGGAAGATTTCAAAAGAACTCTTTTCCAAGGTATAAATTTCAAACGGCATATTTCCAAATGCCTATATCCGTCTTTTCACTCCTTCAATATCACCTGTGAGAGTTGGACTGTGAAGAAAGCTGATCGCCGAAGAATTGATGCTTTTGAACTGTGGTGCTGGAGAAGACTCTTGAGAGTCCCTTGGACTGCAAGGAGATCCAACCAGTCCATTCTAAAGGAGATCAGTCCTGGATGTTCATTGGAAGGACTGATGCTAAAGCTGAAACTCCAATACTTTGGCCAACTCATGAGAAGAGTTGACTCACTGGAAAAGACTCTGATGCTGGGAAGGATTGGGGGCGGGAGGAGAAGGGGACGACAGAGAATGAGATGGCTGGATGGCATCACCGACTCAATGGACATGAGTTTGAGTGAACTCTGGGAGTTGGTGATGGACAGGGAGGCCTGGCGTGCTGTGATTCATGGGGTCGCAAAGAGTCGGTCATGACTGAGCAACTGAACTGAACAGTTTTCTGATGAGTTTTATATCTGTCTATGTGTGGGGGTGGGGCTGGAGATAGAGAGTACCTTGTGCCTAAGTGTATGAAACACAAGGAAAACCCTTGAACTTCCACAAAATGACAAGAAATTCATAGTCATTTTCTCATTGTTTCTTTGAGTGAAAATGTGGTGATTTAGGATAAGTTAAATATCACAGGATGAGATGAAATGAGAAATTCAGAGTGTTAACCTTCAGAGTAGTGAAGAAGAAAAACTGACCCCAAATGAGACATTCTTGGGGAATAAAAATGAAGGATAACAATCATTAAGTTTTTGAGAACCTTCCAAAGAAGTTTTCAGTGATGTTATTGAGTTACAAGAATGTAGAACCTTTAACTGTTAAAACTGAGGGAGATGGATTTGCACAAAACCATCATCAAAATTCAGGTAAAAACAGCATTTGAATTAATGAGCAGATTTTAGTAAAAGGACTTTCTGTGTTGCAAAGAGTGGTTGGGTTGAGGACATTAATCAGAGGCAGTAAAGGGCCCAGGGTCTGCCAACAGTGGTTAGCCTTTATGTTTACTTGCTCAGTCGTGTCTGATTCTTTAAGACCCCATGGACTGTAGCTCTCCAGTCTCCTCTGTCCATGGAATTTCCCAGGCAAAAATATTGGAGTGGATTGCCATTTCCTCCTCCAGGGGATCGTCCTGACCTAGGCATTGAACCCTGAGGTGAGGATAGCATTAGAGCCCAGCAGAGTTGGAGCCATGGGAAAGGGACCACCTGACAGGTACAGATCACCTTGGACCCTCAGAAGTCCTGAGACAGAGAACAAGGAAGAAGTAACTCAGCCATCACCATTTGAGCACATTTTATGCCTATGTTTTCATCATGTCTGCTAACATTGCCTTGGCTGAAGCAGATCATAATGACCAGGTCCAAAATGAACAGAACAGGGAGTGCACTTCCTTTTTTACTGGAAAGCACTGTTGGACCACATGGCAAAGAAAAATTATGAAGAATTTGGGTTAGTCATCTACTGTGTCACTGTAGTTTCCTCAAATGAAGTCCTTCTAGAAGAATTCTGTAGCAAGGGGGGAAAAGGAGACTCTAAATCAGTCCTAACTCAGTCCCATAGGAGAGAGAAAAATTACCAAAAAGCCTATAAAGAATCTAGAAGTGGGTTTGCAGGAGAGAAACTCTGGTAATTTATCCCTAGCACTTTAATTAAACACTTAAATGTTGTTTCAGGCGCTTATCTTTTCTGATTCTGTAAGTTCTTCGTATAGACACTGAACCAAAAGTTAAGTCTAGATAGTATCATATTTAGTCCTTAGCATTTTAGTCTCCTTTCAAAGTGCTCAAATGCCAAGGTAATGTGGCTTTAGACAGATAACTGTCACAATATTGCAAATAACAGCAACTTGGCAGGAAGTCCTTCCTGGTTTTGATGTGTTAGTACTGCCAGGTTTGTGAATATACGGGTGCCAACCCATCAAATAGCCTGTTCCAATGAAGGAAGATCAAACAGGAGTAGACATGTTCATGGATGGTGTGTTGGAGGAAGGCTGGGCTGCATCAAGTCCTGTCATCAGGCCTCTGGAGATGGATTTGTTCTCGACCTTTGTAGTTAAATCTGAGAAAAAGAGAAAACTGGAAACAAGTATCCCTTTTCACGGATTATTTTTGGATTAGGAATAGGTGAGTCATATTTAGCTTATGGTAATATTCAAAGCATGGTTTTTTAGTGTCTTGAAACATAGTTGATCTAAGAAATGACAAGGAGAGTGATGCAACAAATTGGTGCTGTTCCTACAAGTTGTAAAACACTGACAGAGCTCCAGATGTTCCCGTGGCATAGAGAGCCTCTGAATCACAGGGATGACATTTAGATGAAAGGAAATCACTTCTACTTAGGCACCCTTATATTGCACAACACGGCCAGATCTAGTGCAGTTTGGGAGTAAGCTGGAAACAAAGAGCACTGAAGAATTGTATTTTATTGAGCAAAATACTTACGTTTCAGTTAGAATTTTTGAAAACAAAGAAAATATACAAGGAACTTAGAAGAAGTCTAATCTTTGCTTTATCAAGACATTAAACACTTGCTGTGTTCTGTGCACAGACCTGTTGAATTTCTCAAGAGCAGACTCAAGCACAGTGGGAAAGATGGCTTGAAATTTAGCAGACAGAGCAAAGTAAGAATCACTTGGAAGATGACCACACATAGGTGACAGCTGGAGACACAGAATGTGTGAGAAGATGGAGACCCACATCAGAACCTTGGGAGATACTCACTGTGAGGATGACTCCCAAATATACAGCCATGTCCTAATCCCCAGAACCTGTGAATGTGACAGTTGGAAAGACTTTGCAGATGGGATCTTGTTTGCTGATGAGTTTGCTGCTAAGCATCTTGAGATGAAGAGATTAGCCTGTATTTTCCAAGTGGGCCCAAAGTGCCATCACATGCATCCTTAAAAGGATGAGCGGTGGAGGGAGATAGACACGAGCACAGAGGAGGAGGTGATATGACAGTAAAGACAGAGAGCGCAGTGATGTGCTCACGAGGCCGAGAACACCAAACGGCTGGCATCCGTGAGATGCTGCAAGAGGCAAGGAATGGATTTCTTCTCACAGCTCTGAGAAACACCTTGATTTCAGGCTTTTAGTCTGTAGGACTGTAAGATAAGTTTCTGTTGTTTCAACCCACTACAGTTACTGTAATTTGCTAGAGCAGCCCCAGGAAGTGAGTATGCCCACCTTTGGGAACAAGGAGGGAGAGAGAGCTTAGAGTTAGGAATTCAGTTCAGTCGCTTAGTTGTGTCTGACTCTTCGCGACCCCATGGATCACAGCACACCAGGCCTCCCTGCCCATCACCAACTCCCAGAGCTTACTCAAACTCACTCCATTGAGTCAGTGATGCCATCCAACCATCTCATTCTTTGTTGTCCCCTTCTCCTTCTGCCCTCAATCTTTCCCAGCATCAGGATCTTTCAAATGAATCAGCTCTTCACATCAGGTGGCCAAAGTATTGGAGTTTCAGCTTCAACATCAGTCCTTCCAATGAACACTTAGGACTGATCTCCTTTAGGATGGACTGGTTGGATCTCCTTGCAGTCCAAGGGACTCTCAAGAGTCTTCTTCAACACCACAGTTCAAAAGCATCAATTCTTCAGTGCTCAGCTTTCTTTATAGTCCAACTCTCACATCCATACATGACTGCTGGAAAAACTGTAGCCTTGACGAGATGGACCTTCGTTGACAAAGTAATGCCTCTGCTTTTTAATATGCTGTCTAGGTTGGTTATAACTTTCCTCGCAAGGAGTAAGCGTCTTTTATTTATTTATTTTATTTTTTATTTTTATTGTATTATTTATTTATTTTTTTATTTTATTGGAGGCAAATTACCTGACATTAATATATTGGTTGGTTTTGCCATACATTGACACGAATCCGCCCCAGGTGTACATGTGTTCCCTTTCTTGAACCCCCCCTCCCACCTCCCTCTTCCCCATATCCTCCCTCCAGGTCATCCCCGTGCACCAGCCCCAAGCATCCTGTATCATGCGTCGAACCTGGACTGGTGATTCATTTCACATATGATAATTTACATGCTACAATGCCATTCTCCCAAATCATCCCACCTTCACCCTCTCCCACAGAGTCCCAAAGACTGTTCTATATACCTATGTCTCTTTTGCAGTCTCGTATACAGGGATAAGGTTACCATCTTTCTAAATTCCATATATATGTGTTAGTATACTATATTGGTGTTTTCCTTTCTGGCTTACTTCAGTCTGTATAATAGGCTCAAATTTCATCCACCTCATTAGAACTGATTCAAATGCATTCTTTTTGATGGCTGAAAAATACTCCACTGTGTATATATACCAAAGCTTTCTTAACCATTCGTCTGCAGATGGACATCTAGGTTGCTTCCATGTCCTGGCTATTATAAACAGTGCTGCAATGAACATTGGAGTACATGTGTCTCTTTCAATTCTGGTTTCCTCGGTGTGTATGCCCAGGAGTGCGATTGCTGGATCATATGGCAGTTCTGTTTCCAGTTTTTTGAGGAATCTCCACACTGTTCTCCATAGTGGCTGTACTAGTTTGCATTCCCACCAACAGTGTAAGAGGGTTCCCTTCTCTCCACACCCTCTCCAGCATTTATTGCATGTAGACTTTTGGATAGCAGCCATTCTGACTGGTGTGAAATGGTATCTCATTGTGGTTTTGATTTGCATTTCTCTGATGATGAGGGATGTTGAGCAATTTTTCATGTGTTTGTTAGCCATCTTTATGTCTTCTTTGGAGAAATGTCTGTTTAGTTCTTTGGCCCATTTTTTGACTGGGTCATTTATTTTTCTGGAATTGAGCTGCAGGAGCTACTTGTATATTTTGGAGATTAATCCTTTATCAGTTGCTTCATTTGCTATTATTTTCTCCCATTCTGAAGGCTGTCTTTTCACCTTGCTTATAGTTTCCTTTGCTGTGCAGAAGCTTTTGATTTTAATTTGTTTATTTTTGCTTTTATTTCCTATATTCTGGGAGGTGGGTCTTGGAGGATCCTGCTGTGATTTATGTCGGAGAGTGTTTTGCCTATGTTCTCCTCTAGGAGTTTTATAGAATCTGGTCTTACATTTAGCTCTCTAATCCACTTTGAGTTTATTTTGGTGTATGGTGTTAGGAAGCGTCTTTTAATTTCATGGCTGCAGTCACCATCTGCAGTGATTTTGGAGCTCCCCCCAAAAATAAAATCTGCCACTGTTTCTCCATCTATTTGCCATGAAGTGATGGGACCAGATGCCATGATCTTCGTTTTCTGAATGTTGAGCTTCAAGTCATCCTTTTCACTCTCCTCTTTCACTTTCATCAAGAGGCCTTTGAGTTCCTCTTCACTTTCTGCCATAAGGGTGGTGTCGTCTGCATATCTGAGGTTATTGATATTTCTCCCCGCAATCTTGATTCCAGCTCGTGCTTCCTCCAGCCCATCATTTCACATGATGACCCATTCCATATTTTAGCTATTGTAAATAGTCCAGCACCCACATTTTAACCACACACCATACACTTGTCATCCCTAAAGGTTTGTATTTCTCAAGGTTCTGACTTAAGATCTTTTTCAAGTAAGATAGATGGTAGGTCTCAAGAGGAAAAGTCATGTTTAAAAGATATTTTGGGGTAGAATGGAGGGAAGATGAGAGATTTGATATCCCCTCGGCTCCATTTTTTCAGCTGAGCGGGAGAGGAAGTGATGCTGAAGTTGAAGGAAGCAGCCAAGCCTTAGTCCTGAAATTGTCTAGGGAAGAGGATGAGGGTGTAATGAAACCAGAAGCACTACATTAAAAATGGGTTACACAGGTGAACATGTCATTTTCTTGACCAGCTCTTGACTCTGTGCTGTGCCTGTGCCTATGGAGTCTTTGCACCATGCAGGACTCAATGTGCAGAGTGAGAAGGAGCTGAAGAAGGGGAATTGTCACTTCTGTCTCTGCATGGAAGGTACTTGGGAACTGAGGATATAGTCAGAAGTACACTGTGTGATCCTTGTCCTTAGAGACTCTGGAGCTGGTGGAAGAAATGGTGCATCTGCCTGCCAGCAGGTGACTGAGAGTACAGGGCCATGGTGTGATCAAAACTAATGGCAAGTTTAAAGAGACCGGAGTGTAGACTTGGGCCAGAGGAGCTGGAAGGGCTTTGGGAGGAAGAGGCAGTTTCCTACTGACGAAGCTGTTTGGTAACTGGTCAGGAACCAGGGAGACATTTCAGATGGATGGAAAGAGGGGAACAGATGATTTCATAAAGGTTTGGGTCTAAAGGAGTGTCAGCATACTCTCCCTTCCAACCCTGCCTTATTAAATTATTCAGAACCATTACTGACTTCATACAGTTCACCCTTGGATTGATATCTCATTCATCAGGCTACATGCTAAAAGATCAGAGTTCAGATTCATTGCTCACTTGTTGTGTGGCCTTAGGTGAGTAGCTTCACCTCTTGGGCCTTAAGTTTCAAACGTAGAAATGAATACTGTCTTTTAGGGTTGTGATGAGGCCTTATTGGGATAATGATCAATATTGAACTTGTTTAATAGATAATCAGTGTCAACCTTTTCTTCCAAAGAAGTTAAGAACGAGATGGATGATGCGCTTCATTTGCTGACAGTTCCTTTCTGAAGATGTGACTGCTCTGTGTGTGTGTGTTAGTCAGTCGTGTCCGCCTCTTTGCGACCCCATGGACTGTAGCCCCCCAGGATCCTCTGTCCATGGGATTCTCACCAAGAGTTCTGGAGTGGGTTGCCATTCCCTTCTCCATGTGACTGCTGAATCTCCTGTAAATGTTAGCTTTCTGTAAGACTGGAGTATATTTGCTGTCTTGTGTACTGTTTGTTTACACATCTCTCCTTCACTGACTTAGCCACTATATGAGGAGAACTCTGATGGTCCAGTCTCTTTGTCTGTACCTCTGAGAATTCCTAATTCATGGAGGACCCAGATGGCTTTGCTCAGATATCAAAGATTTTGCCCCAGTTACCCTATAAAATACCTATCTTCCTCATATCTACTTTTTCCTGGTAGTACTTGTGAATTCTTTTTTTTGACCTTTTCCCCATCA
This sequence comes from Moschus berezovskii, assembly GCF_049115385.1. Taxonomy (NCBI): domain Eukaryota; kingdom Metazoa; phylum Chordata; class Mammalia; order Artiodactyla; family Moschidae; genus Moschus; species Moschus berezovskii. The sequence continues at coordinate 69,458,277 of NC_142465.1, forward strand.
TCTGCATTATTAGATTTTTTAATCAGGAATTCAACAGTTTCAAGTACCTGTGCTGTTTATTTCCACTGTGTAATTTTTCTTCGTGTTTCTGTCATTTTGTGTTTTCTTGAGGGGTTGTTAGATAAGAGCTAGAAGTGCCATGCTGACTCACCATTCTGGTTCCTTCAGCCCAATAATCTTTGGAAAAGGGACAAGAAAATATGGTCTTGGGAGAGCCATCTATTGCAGACTGAGACTGTTGTGTATCATCTGATGTTGACTTAAAGCGTCTCTCCCAGCCCCTTAATCTGTCACCTGAAAATCCATCTGCGTTCTTCTGGAGTCTTTTTTAATATTTATTTTAATAAATGTATTTATTTGGCTGTCCTGGGTCTTAGTTGTGGCATGTGGGGTCTTGAGTCTTCTTTGTGGTGTGCAGAATCTTTTAGTTGCTTCATAGGGGATCTATTCCCTCAACCAGGGTTGGAACCTGGGGCCCCTGCACTGGGAGGGCAGAGTCTTAGCCACTGGACCACCAGAGGAGTCCCTCTTCTGGAGTATTTATGGGTCTGCAGACATTTGTCTTGCACCTCTCTGGAAATGTGGAGCATATAACGGTGGGAGGGAGCGTGGGGATGCCAGGCGGCTGCTGTTGTGATAGTCCTGCTCAGAGGAAGGCTCACACTTGCCCAGGCAGCTATGCATCAGAGCAGCACATGCAGTGGGAGGGGAAGGCTGCCAGGCTGTCTCCTGAGGGGCCACCCAGCACGGCAGGCTTTTCCAGGGTAAGTCTCCCAACAGCAAGGTTTCAGCCTCACAGCATTGCAGGCTTAGTTACAGTTCATGGAGCAGAGTATCCTCTTCGTGAGGAGGTAGATACATGGACACCCAGAATACCAGCTGTTAATCTACACTGGGGACCCTGTCTTCCAGGGATATGGGAACACTCATATGATTGCTGTCTCCCTGCCCTGGAAGCCAAATCCTAATCTAAAGTTTGTCTGTGAGCATTGTCAGAGTGAGGGCAGTTAAGTGGATAAAGGAGAGAAAATTTGTGTGTCAGTGCTGTCTGCCTGTGCATTTGGAAATCTTGAACTTTGGGGCTGTTGCCTGGATGGGCACTGCCCAGGTTTGTCTCCCTTACAGGTTTTGTGTATTTTTTTTTTGCATTGTGATTGTTTTTTTCTTGGCTGACTAAACCTCATTCTGATTTGAGTCATCCTTTCTTAAAATTCATTAGAAAATACAAATTGGCCCAGGTTATATCCTCCTCTCCTCCTTTGAGAAACTTAAAAACAACTCTGGATACCTCTGTTGTATCCCAGATTGCTCAGAATTTTAAAATATAGTTTATATGTATAAGCGGATATAATCCATATCAATATAATTGATGTAAGTTAATGTAACCCAATATTATTTTTGATGAAATTGACATGAAGTCTGGAATTTGCTTCAAACTACTCTGGCACCTAAAAAGCAAACCAATGACAAAGGGAATGAAATAGGTGAAGATTGGAAAGTTTTTTCAGCCTTTTGGAAAGATCTTTATTTATTGAAACTGGATGGTATATGCATGGGGTCCATCATACTATTTCTTTTACTTTTAGTGTGTCTGAAAACTTCCCAGATAAAATAGCTCTAAATATGTACATCAATGGTATGGACCTAACAGAAGCAGAAGATATTAAGAAGAGGTGGCAAGAATACACAGAAGAACTGTACAAAAAAGATCTTCCCGACCAAGATAGTCACGATAATGTGATCACTGACCTAGAGCCAGACATCTTGGAATGTGAAGTCAAGTGGGCCTTAGAAAGCATCACTACTAACAAAGCTAGTGGAGGTGATGGAATTCCAGTTGAGCTATTACAAGTCTTAAAAGATGATGCTGTGAAAGTGCTGCACTCAATATGCCAGCAAATTTGGAAAACTCAGCAGTGGCCACAGGACTGGAAGAGGTCAGTCTTCATTCCAATCCCAAAGAAAGGGAATGCCAAAGAATGCTCAAACTACCGGACAATTGCCCTCATCTCACACGCTAGCAAAGTCATGCTCAAAATTCTCCAAACCAGGCTTCAGCAATATGTAAACCGTGAACTCCCAGATGTTCAAGCAGGTTTTAGAAAAGGCAGAGGCACCAGAGATCAAATTGCCAACATCCGCTGGATCATGGAGAAAGCAAGAGAGTTTCAGAAAAACATCTATTTCTGCTTCATTGACTATGCCAAAGCCTTTGACTGTGTGGATCACAATAAACTGTGGAACATTCTGAAAGAGATGGGAATCCCAGACCACCTGACTTGCCTCTTGAGAAACCTGTATGCAGGTCAGGAAGCAACAGTTAGAACTGGACATGGAACAACAGACTGGTTCCAAATAGGAAAAGGTGTACGTCAAGGTTGTATATTGTCACCTTGCTTATTTAACTTATATGCAGAGTACATCATGAGGAACGCTGGGTTGGAAGAAGCACAAGCTGGAATCAAGATTGCTGGGAGAAATATCAATAACCTCAGATATGCAGATGACACCACCCTTATGGCAGAAAGTGAAGAGGAACTCAAAAGCCTCTTGATGAAAGTGAAAGAGGAGAGTGAAAAGGTTGGTTTGAAGCTCAACATTCAGAAAACAAAGATCATGGCATCTGGTCCCATCACTTCATGGGAAATAGATGGAAAAACAGTGGAAACAGTGTCAGACTTTGTTTTTTTGGGCTCCAAAATCACTGCAGATGCTGATTGCAGCCATGAAATTAAAAGACGCTTGCTCCTTGGAAGGAAAGTTATGACCAACCTTGATAGTATATTAAAAAGCAGAGACATTACTTTGCCAACCAAGGTCCGTCTAGTCAAGGCAATGGTTTTTCCCGTGGTCATGTATGGATGTGAGAGTTGGACTGTGAAGAAGGCTGATAGCCGAAGAATTGATGCTTTTGAACTGTGGTGTTGGAGAAGACTCTTGAGAGTCCCTTATACTGCAAGGAGATCCAACGAGTCCATTCTAAAGGAGATCAATCCTGGATGTTCATTGGAGGGACTGATGCTAAAGCTGAAACTGCAATACTTTGGCCACCTCATGCGACGAGTTGACTCACTGGAAAAGACTCTGATGCTGGGAAAGGTTGGGGGCGGGAGGAGAAGGGGACGACGGAGAATGAGATGGCTGGATGGCATCACCGACTCTGTGGACATGAGTTTGAGTGTACTCCGGGAGTTGGTGATGGACAGGGAGGCCTGGCATGCTGTGATTCATGGGGTCGCGGAGAGTCGGACACGACTGAGCGACTGAACTGAACTGAACTGAACTGATGTATATCATTCTAAGGTTATCAGAGGTATAAATCTGAGTTCAGTCTGTATACATGAATACTTTCAAAAAAATTCTTTGATTTTTATTGAAATTCCAGATACAACAATTTCTAATCCTCATTGCCCTTGACAACAGCATGCCAATTATGTGCACATTTTTCAGGACTCGGGAATAATTCTAATATTTAACTTTATTGGATTTGTGTATAAAACTCTTGTCACAATAACTGAGGATGTCCATTTTTGACTGAAACAACATTCAGTTATTTATGTAATGTGAAAATCAGTCACTACCACATTTTAGTATTACTTCCATCCCTTAAGAATGTGAAACAGTTCCTGAATGCTTTCTGGATTTTATGCCAGAAAATAATTTGGTGTTTTAGCTATTCTGAACCGACTTCAATATCATGGTGCTATTTCTCATTCCAGGTTTAAGTTTATCTATTCATGGGGCTGAAAAGCGTTTGCAAATCCACCAACGGCGAAGTGTGGCAAGCCGCCCAGGGTCACGTCGCCTGCCCGTGGTCAGGCATTCCTCACTTCCACCAGGCAGAAGGTCAGTAAAAATGGAGACAAGCTCTTCTGGAATCACTAATGGGAGAACCAAAGTCTTCCACCCAGGTAATGCATGGGGAAAGGGTCAACAGGGACCTGGGTTAGCAGCAACCTAACAGCCTGTGCTATATTTTTGTTAGCTAATTCTGCCATGCTTCCAGATAAACTTACTTTTTAAAAGAGTCTTGTGTTTTTTTCCACTTCTTTTCACTTCCTTCAGTGGTAAATGTCACCAAGACCAATAGGAGGGAAGAGGGCTTGAAGTGTCAGAAAAGGTTAAGGCAACATTCCACTTACTGTGGTAGAATCTGAATGAAAATTCCAGTGAATACACTTGCTCAGTTCAGAAAAGTTTACTGTAGAATAAAACAATACAGAGATTTGGCCAGTTTCTTGATACTTTGCTCTAAGACAGCCCAGGGAAAATGTCAAGGTGAAAATGCCCACTTTGAAGCCTCAGTTATGTGACTTGACTCGCTCATGTTTCTTTCTCAGGTGACGGGAGACAACTAGAGTCATGTGAATTTTCCAGGCCCTGGGAAGTACCTGTGATCTCCTAAAAATGATAAAATGAGTATATCAAAGTTGGTATTTACAACTCAAGTATTTGGGTGAAAGGCTCATTTAAGCATTCGTTCATTCATTCAACACATTTCTTAAGCGCCTTCTATATGCCAGGCTTTGTTTTGAAAACTGAGGAAAAACAAGTGAAAACTATTTCTGACTCATGGAAATAGCACATTGTGAGGAAATTCCAAAGTCACGTTATTTTAAGTCTCCCCCAATCCCGATTCCTGTGTGTAATGTGTTTTCAGGTGGCCAGCCAGTCTCAGCTAAAGTCATTTCCTTCTCTTGCCATGTCATCTTCTTTCTCTCAGCTGACACCCTGGCTTCCTACCCTCACTGAGAAACCCACGGGCCATTGGGCCTGAGACTACAGGTCCCTGCCTCTCCAAATATATCTCTGTCTACTCCCATCCTTCACTTCTCTCCTCTGGTCGTGAGGAGGTGATGGTCTTCCCACTGTCCTTGACTGAGCTTTCACCTGTGTCCTTCACCAGTGGCCTTGACCACCCCTCCTCTCTTGGACCTTGATCTTTCCCCTCAGCTTGTGAAGAAGGCTGAAGCTTCTCATTTTAATCATCTTCATTTGACACTGCATCCTTATCTCACTTCCGCCACTTCTGGTCCCTCCAAAGCCAGATTTCTGAAAGAGTAACCTACTGTTTGTTTGCTTGGATTCCCAGCCACTTGTCAACCCAATGCAGCCTGGTTTCTGCCTGATCCACACCATCATGGCTCTTCTTATTGACCCGCTTTCACCACACTTTGGTGGGTGGCAGACTCTTGACGTACCCAACCAGAGTGGACCACCACTTCTTCCCAAAGCATATTCCCTGACTTCCATGGCAACCTGCTTTCTCCATTCTCCTATCACTTCTCTCACAGGTAACTGATGGTTTCCAAACCTCTAGCATCTCTCTTGTCCTCTTGCCTCTTGTCACGGTACATGCTTCACACCAAATGCAGAATGACTCATCTTCACCCGTGACCATGCCATTCATCTTGCTTGTCCTACTCATTCCAGGGTAAAGGCCAACCCTCTTAGTATGTTAGGAACAAATGCCCACCATAATCCAGGCCCTAGTGCTTCTCATCCATTTTTGCTCCTTTCTGTCTTAAACTTTACACTCTAGTGTATCAGCCAAGGTTCAACCAGAGAAGCAGAACCAGAAGAAGATTTATACTAAAGTTTTACTAAAAATCAACTTACATGACCATGAGGGCTGTCTAAGCAGGTCTGAAATCCATAGGACAGGCTGTTGAAGGGCAGACTGGAAGCCTTGAGCACAGCGGAGGACGCTGTCCACAGGTACAATTTCTTCTTTAGGGAAGCCTCAGCTCTACTGTTAAGACCTTTTGCCTGATTGAATGAGCACCCCTCCCTCATTGTGGGATAATCTCCCTTATTGAAAGGTAACTGATGATGGACTTTAAATCACCTTCACAGCAGCATCTGGAATAGTGCTCACCAATAACTGGGAACTCTAGTCTAGCCATGTTGACACATCAACCAGACCTGGAGGTCTGATCAGACTTATTTTCTTTCCTTTCTCTAGACACATGATGCTGAGTCGTGTCTCTCCACCCTTGCTCATGATGGTCTCTCTAGGATACCCTGATTTTGTTCCATAATCTTGAATATTTTGAAATGGTCTATCTCACCACTGTAAGATCTTTAAAGTCATGGATTCCGGAATATTTATTTTTGTATCTCCAATAAATAATTTTTAGGGTAGGACTGAACTGACCCTTCATTAGTTGGTTTTCAGACTATGACTATAGAGTTCCTTAAAATTGTTTCTGGCTTTTTAAAAGTATAATGGACAGATTACCACTGCTTTCTAATTGCTCTATCAACCTTTCAGCAAATGTTTTATTGAGGGCCTATTTGGTTGCCAGGCACTTTTCAGGTACTTAGAATACATCAGTGAATGAAACTATATGGGGGAGATAGACAATATATAAACATAGTGAATAGTGTTTAGGAAGAAGATAAATATTATGGATAAAAGAAAAAGGAGTAGCATGTTACAGCTGTAATAAGGTGGTCCTCAGGGTGTAGGGCACATTGTGGAGAAGATGTGTGATCAAGGGCTAGAAGCAAGAGAGCCATGTCTATAGGCAGGTTCATTCCAGCCAGGGGTAGCCAGTGGACAGGCCTAGGATAGGAGTGAGTCTGGCAGTCTGAGGAAAAGCACTGAGACCCGTGAGCCTGGAGTGAGAAGCACACATCAGCTCAGTGAGGTCAGATGGAGCAGGGCCTTGCAGAACATGTAAGGACTTTGACCCCTGTGTGAAATGGGTGCTCTTAAAGGGTTGTGAACAGAAGAATCCTATAAGCAGACATATTTTTAACAGGATCACTTTGGCTGTTATTTGAGAATAGACTACAGGGGTTGAGGGTGAATGGAGGAAAATCAGATAGGAGGCCGCCATTAACAATCCAGTCAAGACATGATGGCTCTTACTAAGGAAAGCAGAAGTGGTGGTGAGAATTTGGATCCTGGATGTATGTTGAAGTTGGGCCAACAGAATTTCAATAGATTAAATGTGGAATAAGAGAGAAAGGAGAGCTAAGTACAACTTTATGGTTTTTGACCACCAGTCCATTCTAAAGGAGATCAATCCTGGATGTTCATTGGAGGGACTGATGCTAAAGCTGAAACTGCAATACTTTGGCCACCTCATGCGACGAGTTGACTCACTGGAAAAGACTCTGATGCTGGGAAAGGTTGGGGGCGGGAGGAGAAGGGGACGACGGAGAATGAGATGGCTGGATGGCATCACCAACTCTGTGGACATGAGTTTGAGTGTACTCCGGGAGTTGGTGATGGACAGGGAGGCCTGGCGTGCTGTGATTCATGGGGTCGCAGAGAGTCGGACACGACTGAGCGACTGAACTGAACTGAACTGAAGTGGGATTGCTATCAACTGATATGGAGAAAGCTGAAGGGGAAGCAGAATTTAGGATTTGAGGGCAGAAGTGGGGTCAAAATCAAAGTCTGTGGGCAACTGAAGAGACCACATGGATGGTAGGATGAACAAAGTTGGAGTTTGAGAGACTGGGGCTTAAAGCCATGGTAGGAAAAGAGATGACCAGATGGAGAAGGGGGAGAGGATTAAGGGCTGAAATCTGTTGCACCCCAATAGAAAAGGTCTCAACATGAACCACCAGCAAAGAAGGCAGAGAAAGAAAAAGAAAGCTGGCCAGCAAGGCTGGAGATAAACCAGAAATTATGTGTCTTGGAAATGAAGAAAGTCTTACACGAAGAGAGGAGTGATTATCTAGGTTAAATGTTGCTCAAAGTCAAGTAGGATGAGGAATGAGAATTGGCCTCTGATTTTAGTAAAGTGGAGATGGATGGTGATTTTGAGAAGAGCAATTTTGGTGAAGTGGTGGGGATTAAACCCTGATTAAAGTAGGTTTCATAGAGAACGGAAGCATATGAATCGGATACTGAGAATATATACAACTTTTTAAAAGTGGTTTTGCTGTGAAGGGTCATGAAGAAATAGGGCAGCAGCTAGGGGAGAAGTGAGGTCGAAAGAGTTTCTTTTCAAAATAGCAATCTCCTATGGATCGTTTGTGGCACTGGGGAGATGGAGGAATTTGTGATGTGAGCAGCAGTGAGGGAAATGAGAGCTGTTCGCACAATAGAATCATGAAGAGTTTATCTGTGATAACAAATGGGATGGGAGAGTGCGTGGATGCTGGCAATGTGAGGAGGGTCTGATAAGTTCTTTTCCCCATGTTTCAGGGCTTCCCTGGTGGCTCAGATGGTAAAGCGCCTGTCTGCAATGCAGGAGACCCGGGTTGATCCTTGGGTTGGGAAGATCCCCTAGAGAAGAAAATGGCAGCCCACTCTAGTATTCTTGCCTGGAGTGACTCCACTTTGACTCCCACTTTTCCCCTGTTTCAGTTTTATCTGGAATCTGGGAAGGAAGGTCATAACTGAGAATGAGAAAGGAGTGAGATGGATTGAGAGGATGGTATGATGGTGTAGACAGTGGAATATGGTTGCCAGCCCACATTAAAAGGCTATTTGAGGATCATGGTCATGAAACTAAACTAGGACTAGTTACCATAGTTGTGTGTTTTCCTTTACCTTGTTCAGCTGCTTGAGTGAAAACATAGAACATATGTGAGTGAGTGAGTGAAGTCACTCAGTCGTGTCTGACTCTTTGTGACCCCATGGACTGTAGCCTATCAGGCTCCTCCGTCCATGGGATTTTCCCAGCAAGAATACTGGAGTGGGGTGCCATTTCCTTCTCCAGGGGATCTTCCTGACCCAGGGATTGAACCCGGGTCTCCCACATTGTAGGCAGAGGCTTTTACCGTCTGAGCCACCAGGGAAGAGCTGAACATATGTAGAGTTGTCTTTAGTTCAGGATTGTGATTTTGCCAAGGAATTGGGAAAAGAGAGGGGGAACCAGAGGTGCACTAGAGAGAATAACTATAACAACTGATCATGTAAGCTTGGTACAGAAGGGAGTGAAGACACCCAGGGGCATGAGTTTCAGTGGATAGTTGATAGGATCACTTTGTCAGAGGTCCCAGAGGGGTTGAAGGGGTGTTGAGGTTAAGTTAGGGGAAGAAGAGCTGAAAAGATAAGAGGGAGTAATCAGAGAGCAGAATGCAGGGCACTGATATTAAGGAGGGCATTGCTGTTATTAGTAATGGCGAAGTCAAGGTTAGGGTATGAAGTTAGTGTAATATGATGGAAGGGCAAGATCAGTGGAGAAAATAATTCTCGGGGAATGAGAGGCAAGGGTTTGAGAAAGCTCATCTGCATAGACATTGAAGTTGAATAGTTTTGGGAGAGTGACAAGCCAGGAGTTAACCTCATCAGGAAATGAGGGAACATGATCTGGAAGGCGGCAGATGGGATCAGTGATGGTGGAGAAAAGGTGATATAATAAAACAACCTCAGGGTCAAGGCTGGGGATGTTTAGGGAAGAGGGAAGAACAGTGGTCTAAAGGTGGCATTGAGGACTCAAGGACTCAAGGAAGATACTTCCCTTCTCCAGATTCTTTGGTGTCAGGGCCGTGGGAGAAAAATAGTACCATAGGAAAGAGCCTATGGGAAGCAGTGACCTCTGGGAGGAGCCAGCCTTTCCTAAGAGCAAGAAGATAAAGGGAGCAATCTGAGAAAAGACAGGTGGGAATAGAATTCTGGAAGGCCCAGTGGAAAGGTTTTGAATGTTGGGACCTTCAGTGGCTCTTATTTTTCCATACCAACCTGAAGTTCTGCACCCTCAATTTCGCTTTTTAGTCCTCCCCTGCTTAAAAATCTTTGTGCTTGTCTAGAACAAAGGACAGTGTTGTGAGCCCAATTGTTTGAAGCCTCTACAAATTCACCTCTCCCTGTTTTTCTTGGAATATCTTTTATATACTCTATAACCTGCCATGTTCTACTTTATCCTCAGCTCTGCACTATTTCTCAAGTAGGCTTTTACTCTCCCGTTTTTCTGCCATTGTTCAAGCTCCTCCCTCTTTTTGGAATGCCCCTACTTCCATAAATCTCTCTTAAGCCCTTCTCATTCCTCAAAATGTAACCCAAATTCTGCCTCCTCCTAAAAGCCTTTCTGGATCCCTCTGGTCAGAACGTCTCTCCCCCTTGCACAGAACTTGGAATTGAATCCACTCACTGGATATAGGGTTTCATTCTGAAATTATACAGAGTACATCTATATTTCTTTAAGTGATGACCTTTTAGTTGACTGAAAACTCATCTTGAGCAATTTTCGAGCTGAAACATTTCCTAGTTTTTTCGATGCTTCCTTTGACGACATTGTTTTCACATTCTTTCACCATCGTACCCATTCTACTCTTAGAAAAAGTCTTATTTCATTGCTGCATCTTTGGAAATACATTGCCCAGAATTGTATAGAATTTTGTGTTTGATTTTGTTTGTGTTTGATTGAGGCAGAAAAGAGTCAGTCTTTGACATCCACTACTGATATTAATGTAATAAACATTTGAAGAAATGTTAGTAAGATATTTCCTAATGGTGTAATATTAGCATATCTTGTCACTACTTTTACCTTAAAAACATATCACTGCATTTATCTATCATAATTTTATCATAGATTCTTGAATCCTACTGGCATTGGCTATTGGTTGAAACTATAAAGCCATTCCTTAGCACAGAATTATAATTAAGAAAAATCATAATAAATTATAGTTAGAAACCTGATTTTGAAAATGTATGTATTTAATATTCATATTATTGAGATACATATGATGACTTCAATTCTATCCTATTTTTAGTGTGCTTTTTTTTTACTAATGCATCATAGTTCTCTTTGGGAGATTATAGAAGAGCTCTCAAACTGAGTTTCTTATTTGCAGTGAGTCATAGATCTTAGAAGCAGCACGTGCATTTTAGTCATGGTGAAGCCTATTAAGTCATCCATCTAATTTTTACAAAGTTAATAATCTTGATTCCCAAAGTACTTTCTAAAAGCCCACTCAGACTGGTTGTTAAGCATGAAAAGAACAAGAAAATCTTACAGATGTTCCATGCCATCAGCCCTGAACAATTTCAGTTCATTTATCCCTCTTTGAGTTTACAAGCATTTCTGAGTGCCTACCATGCAGCAATGGCAAGCCACTCCAGTACTATTGCCTAGAAAATCCCATGGATGGAGGAGCCTGGTTGGCTGTAGTCCGTGGGGTTGCTAAGGGTCAGACACGACTGAGTGACTTCACTTTCACTTTTCACTTTCACACATTGGAGAAGGAAATGGCAACCCACTCCAGTGTTCTTGCTTGGAGAATCCCAGGGACGGGGGAGCCCGGTGGGCTTCCGTCTATGGGGTCGCACAGAGTCGGACACGACTGAAGTGACTTAGCAGCAGTAGCACCATGTCCTAACAAATATTTATTTGAAGGGTAGCTCTTTGGGGCTGGAATGGTGTAGAAATCTGTTACTCGTGGACCTTAGGGAGTTCACAGTCATGTCCAAAGAGACCATCAGTCAGGGCTCTTTGGTTATAAACAGTTGAAACCAATTATTTAATTCAAGCAAAGAAGGAATTTAAATTTCAAGGATATGGATGGAAAGCCTGGAGAACTAGCCTTGTGAAAAGGAACAGATACCGATAAAAGAACTATTTGACTTTCTGGAGTAAATGAATCCTTACCACTTTTCTTAGTTTTCATCATTTGGCTTAGTTTTTGAAGACCCAGAAGAGATCCCTATTGGCCTTGTGCCTTTCCATTGTTTGGGTAGAGAGCGGTGAAAGATAAAAGGATAGGACAGGAGACGTCTCCCTTGAGCAGGAGATAGGAGCCCTTGATTTCTCCTCCCACTCAGACTCCACACAGTAAGGGAACGACAATTCCTCAAAATGAAATAGAAGTAACATTACAAAAAGGAAGTGTATATGGAAGCATGTCCATTATACAGGGACCTGTGCTTAATCTGCTATAATAGAATTCATTGTATTAGGGGATGGAATAAAGATGTAAATAAAATTATGGTAACATTCTTAACAAGGGGAAAAATTTAAGAAGTATTCTAAAGGCCATATGATTTTGAACTTTGAAAGTCAACTAAGACCTCTATAATAAGGTGGGGATGGCCATCCAGATATAGGAAAGGGCATAGTAATAGTGCATTATACTGGTGATCAGTGCAAGCTCTGTTGTTAGATGTTTTAAACTCACATGTTACCTAATAGCTTTGTAGACTTGGGCAAATAATTTCTTTGAATCTGTCTCCTCATCAGCATGATGAGAATATTCATACATATCTCACAGTGTTAGGGTTGCCAGATGAAACACAGGACTCACAGTTAAATTTCAGATAAACAACAAATATCTCTTGATGTATGTCTGAAGTATTGCATGGGGCACACTTATGATAAAAAAAATTACTAATTTATTTGTAATTCAAACTACCTGGCCACCCTGTATTTTTGTGTGTTGTATCTGGCAAGCCTATACAGCGTTGTTATGTCAAATAAACTCGTTCATGTAGAATGCTTGATATGATTCTTGGCACAGTAAGGTACCAGGAGCAAATGGTGATGTTTGTTGTCACCGTCATCATAGACAGAGTTCAGAAGCCTGAAAGTATGTCCCAGAATCATTTCTTACTTGGTTCTTGAACCATAGGACAGTTTCCCAGTTAACTTGTGCCAGGACATTTAAATGGTTTCTCTTTATGCTGCACTGACACAGGAACTGTTCACCTCCACCTTGTATTTATATGGTTTGTCTTTCCTTCTGATTGTTTCAAAGACTTCTCTTGTATATTGAGTTCATTTTGACCTTATCTTTTAGCCACTCATAATTAGTGAATGCTATTCCCCTTAATGGGGAAATGATTAAAGTATTAAATGGCACCAGGCTTGGAACTATCATTTAAGGGTCAAGAAGACTCAACTGAAGCATTGATTATGAATTTTTGAGTTTGAAACTGTAAATCTTAGTGAGTGTGGGGTCAAATTATCCCAGTATAATGACTGTGCCATGTGAAATAGAATTAATTAGAAGCTTTGTGAAATCTAAAATGCTGCTTCTATTGCTTTTCCTTTATCTGGTAGGCCCATTATAGAATCCTAAAAATGCCATTAGTCACAGAATTTGTCCCTTATTCTCTTCTATAGTTGGTAAAATGATGTTTTGGTATTATGTTTCATTCAGTTCAGTTCAGTCGCTCAGTCGTGTCCGACTCTTTGCGATCCCATGAATCACAGCATGCCAGGCCTCCCTGTCCATCACCAACTCCCAGAGTTCACTCAAACTCACATCCATCGAGTCGGTGATGCCATCCAGCCATCTCATTCTCTGTTGTCCCCATCTCCTCCCACCCCCAATCCCTCCCAGCATCAGACTCTTTTCCAGTGAGTCAACTCGTCGCATGAGGTGGCCAAAGTATTGGAGCTTCAGCTTTAGCATCAGTCCTTCCAATGAACACCCAGGATTGATCTCCTTTAGAATGGACTTTACTTTCCAAAATAACATCTAGCATCACCGACTCAATGGACATGGGTTTGGGTGGACTCCAGGAGTTGGTTATGGACAGGGAGGCCTGGCATGCTGCGGTTCATGGGGTCGCAAAGAGTCGGACACGACTGAGCGACTGAACTGAAAAGCCTAAGCAGCTCTGTCCCCCTTTATACATGATCATTTCCCCCTTATATAGATATAGTATTTAAATGCTGGTACAAGTTGATTTCACAGGAGAGAAACTTTAGGATTTTGTTGTTTTCAGTGACCTAGAATAACTATTATACTTTCTGTATGCAAAGGGTATTAAATGTTTGACAATAATATAATTACAGCTATCATTAAGCATACTACCATATTCCCAACCTCAAAAGCTGTTAAGCTATTTACATTCATTATTCCATTTAATTCCTCTAATATCCTCATGCTGTCATCCTTACTTTGTGGTTGGGGTATTTAAGGCACAGGGAAGGTTTAAGTAACTCGCCCCAAAACATGAAGCCAGTAAGTGGCAGAGGCAGGATTCCAACTCCAGTGGTTTGATTCATTCATTACCTTCTTCAGTCAAGTTGGTAGCAGTATTTCTAGCAAGTTTGTATTACAAAGCTTTGGAATATTTAAATTTTAAGCCCTGTAATCCTTCACACCCTAGTGTAACAAGGAAGGGACCATAGGATTCCATTGAAAATACACAGTCACCTTAATGGGTTATTGTTTCTTTCTACTGAATGTGTTAGTGATGGTCCACTTTCTAGCATCTTTTTTGTTCTACTCGACATTCAGTTCAGTTCAGTCACTCAATCATGTCCGACTCTTTGCGACCCCATGAATCACAGCACGCCAGGCCTCCCTGTCCATCACCAACTCCCGGAGTTCACTCAAACTCACGTCCATCAAGTCGGTGATGCCATCCAGCCATCTCATTCTCTGTCGTCCCCTTCTCCTCCCGCCCCCAATCCCTCCCAGCATCAGTCTTTTCCAGTGAGTCAACTCTTCGCATGAGGTGGCCAAAGTATTGGAGTTTCAGCTTTAGCATCAGTCCTTCCAATAGACCTTTCTTTTTTCTTAAATTCAATTTTTATTGGAGTGTAGTTGCTTCCCTGGTGGCTCAGATGGTAAAGCATCTGCCTACAATGCAGGAGACCGGGTTCAGTCCCTGGGTTGAGAAGATATCCTACACAAGGAAATGGCAACGCACTCCAATATTCTTGCCTGGAAAATCCCATCGACAGATGAGGCTGTTAGGCTACAGTCCATGGGGTTGCAAAGAGTTGGTCACGACTGAGCGACTTCACTTTCACATTAGACCTTTCTTTTTTCTTAAATTCAATTTTTATTGGAGTGCAGTTGCTTAGACCTTTCTCATTTCATCTTCCCTTTTTCTAATTTCAATATTATGATACTCCTTCCTGTTTCCCTGAGTTTTAAAGATTACTTTCTGGCTCTCATGTCAAGACCTGATCTCAAGTTAGGGAACAGAATCAACTCAGTTCATATTCTGTTTAACTTCAGTACCAGAGGCTGTGGGGAAAAGAAGAAAATAAGAGAAGTTAAGGAGAGATTTGAAAATAGCCAGCCAAGAAAGATTTGTCTCTTCGTTGACTTGTTTCTTATTCTGCCAAAATGAAAGTCAAAATTCAATTCATTCTTTAGGAAAAAAATTAGGAAAGAATAATCATATGGTTAATCTTGATCACAATAATAATCATGATACCACCACATTCTGTTAGGTAATGCTCCATTGTCTGAGTTCTGACAGCAGTCTGGGAGGCAGAATTAGCCTTATTTTACTGTGGCTCAGGAAATGAAGTTACTTGACTACAAGTACAAATTAGTCATCGATGGACTTTAGCTAAAACCTTTGTCTTTAGTTTCTTAGGAGTGTTTTTTTCCCCACTGAGCCAACATTTTTTTCTTGAGGATGAAAATAGTTGAATGTGAAATTTAGTGTTTTCTCATCACCTTAGCTGGAAACAAACATTTTATTGAGAATTATGCCTGAAACTTCTTTATTGAACCTGAGGAATCTGAATGTTCTTCATGAATAGATCTCAAACTAGGGTGAAAATACATATTTATTTTTCTGTTTGTGAGATGGATTTTTGGTGTGACTGAAAGATAAAATCTTCCATGTGGTTTTGAGAATATGTGGGAGAAAAACCAGCTACTTTGGAACTCACTGCCTTGAAGGTAAATGTGGTGTCTTTCTAAATGGTGATTTAGAAATAACACTAATCATCCTTCATTTGAATCACATCCTCTTAAAGTATTTTTTAAATGTGTGATGTGAGTTTAGTAAATAGAGGGGTGCTTAGGAAAATAAGCTATTTTGAGCCTTGAAATGTGGGCATTGGGATCTGTGCTCCTTGCTATCATTTGCTGAGTAACAAAATTGTTTTCTAAAAATATATGCCAAATTCTTCTCTTAGCAGTGTTCACTTTTTCCCCTTTGCTGAGGTACATATGCACATATTTTGACCTGCATAATGGATTTATTACTTCCCAGATGGCACAATGGTATAAAGAATCTGCCTGCCAAGGCAGGAGACACAAGAGACATGGTTTCGATCCCTGGGTTGGGAAGATCCCCTGGAGTAGGAAATAGAAACCCACACCAGTGTTCTTACCTGGAAAATTCCATGGACAGAGGAGCCTGGTGGGCTATAGCCCATGGGGTCGCAAAGTGTCTGATACCACTGAGTAGGAGCATGAATACATTTAGAAAAAATTTTCTGAAGAACCTTTTCACAACCATTTGAACATACAAAGTGAATGAAAAAAAGCTGCACGAAGAAAACTATTTCTGGGAAGAGTATTGTATTTTAATAGAATTTAGAACTGCATCTTCTGCACAAGGCTGTTTAAAATAGTTTTATATTTAAGAAAATAGTTTTATATTTAGGAGAGATTTAAATAACTACTAACTCAAGATCATACAACTATAGCCAATGACGTCAGCCCTACCCCAGCCTAAGATCTTAGTTGTGGTAGATAGACAATTAATAGTAAGCTTCTACTGTGCTTACTTAATTCTCAGAGTTAGAGATTAGAGACTGATATCCAAAGTGGACAGAGCCCTGACTCTCATGAGGTTTGTTGTCTTGCAAGGCCTTTCTGTTTCATACATTCATCTCAAGCCCTTCTGTATATGTATTGTGCAAGTTAAGAGAGTAAGCAACATTATAGTGATTTTGAAAGTGGCATGGTTTCTATTCTATTCTATAACCCCTTCTAATCCTGAGTTTCTCTCTTCCCTTTCTCTGCAAGAGTCCCTGTTGTCATAGCAACAGACCTCAGCCTCTAGGAGATTGGAAGACCCCCCATGGAGCCCTGCCTAGACTTCTGCACAAAACATTCCTGCCATTTGGAGCTTTGCAGCTCTGGTTTCTAGGCCCTCTTAGCACAGGCATTCTTTATAACTTAGGAGATCACTGTCTTGCCAATCTTGGGAAACATAGAGGTAATTTTGCTGAAGGTCAGCCGTTACTAACTGAAGCAGTGGTATTATTATTTCCATTTTAGACCTGAGAAACATCCACCCGCTGTTAGCTAAATGTTCTCCATTCATGATTTAGTCCAGAATTGGGTCCTTAAAACTACTCTGCGTTAATCATTAGAGGAAACATATTTAGCTTTTATAGTGACGAATGTGGATGAATCAATCTGTGTATTCCTACTAACACAAAGCCTAGCTTTCTTCTGTAAAAGAATGATCTTGCAGTATCACTAGATTTATAGTTAAGCAACACTAATAATGAGAGTGGGATTTGTGTGTCTTTTTACAGTAGCATGAATGAAGCATCTTCTGTTTTGAAGGTGTTTTAGCTTATGGTACACTAAATATAGAGTTTGGTAAGCACTGTAAATGAAGAAAACCAGATGGAAAGTTTTTCCAGAACCGGTGGAATACCCCACATGTAAATCTAGAGTTTCCAATGTTAGAATCCTCCAGAAGAATATGCTTTTTATATCACCTTGTGTTTGTTACAAATATAAGCTCACCTCTTTTTGACTGAACAAAGAAGTTGAATTTTAAGTAATTTATTTAAAGCCACTAAACAAAGGTGATAAAATAGAATAACTGGTAAACAGGTGGGTAAGGGGCAAGGGGGAGCAGCAGTAATATAAGTTATATTGTCTTGTATCATAGCAGAAAACTGTGTAATGAGCAGTTGACCCTTAAATAATGGGGTTGTGGTGGTGGTTAATCTGTGTATAATTAATTTATAACTGTACCTCCCAATCTGAGATTCCTCCACATCTATGGATTCAAACTTCTATCCCACTTAACCACTGTTAAGTATTAAAATATTTGCTCTTAAAAAATATTGCCATATAAGTGTACTTGTGCAGTTCTAGGGTCAACTGTATAAAATTGATCAGCAATCAACAAGTACACCCATGGAGAGGTCCAAAGGAAGTAAAAACAGAAACTCTTAAAAGTGATTGGACTGGGGGAATAGGATTGGGATTGAAAAAAGGATAGAATTGTCTATTGTTGATGTTCATTCTGAGTCATTTGGTATTTGAAGGTTTTCTTTATTATTTGACAAAAATTTAAAAGATTTTACTGAAAAGAGAAAATGCACGATTTAGAATATGCCTTTCCTAGTCATCTATAGATGACTATCAAGAGGGGTTAAAGTTGTGGACAAGAAAGGAAAACTGGGCCATTTCTTAGTCTATATCTACTGCTGTTGCGAGTCATGTGAAATTGGAGTAAAAGAGCATTAACTGAGCAACTAATATGTCCAAGGCCTTGTCTTGAGTTCTGTAGGAAATGAAAAGGTGGATGCAGTTTGGTGCCAAGCGTTCATCATGTTACAGTGCAGTCAGAGGTGCTAGAAATGAGGAGGAAACCTGGACGGGGAGGACTAGGAACTCAGATTTGTCTGTGTCTACACGGTGCTACATACTTTACCTAATTTTTTATGGAAAATATGTACGGTAAAAAAAGATAAAATATAGATAACTGCATGGGTTTAGTGAGTGGGAAATGGTATTTACTTGTTAGGATCAGGAAATGGCTTGAAACATAGAACATTCAGGATGGGTCCTAAAAGTGGAAGGAATTTCTAAAGACAGCGATGGGATGGGAGAGGCATCAATATACTTGCTAATTGAGGAGCTCGTATTTGAAGCTTTGAGGGGGAGTTCCTTTAGCATATAAGAATTTAGTTAAATTCCCCGTAAAGTGAAGTTGCTCAGTCGTGTCCGACTCTTTGTGTCCCTGTGGACTGTAGCCTACCAGGCTCCTCCCTCCATGGGATTCTCCAGGCAAGAGTACTGGAGTGGGTTGCCATTTCCTTCTCCAGGGGATCTTCCTGACCCAGGGATCGAACCCGGGTTTCCCGCATTGCAGGCAGACACTTTAACCTCTGAGCCATCAGAGAAATAAGCTAGATACAAATCTAAAATGAGTTTTTAAGATGTTTCCTCAACTGAAGATGTTTTATTAAATGTGTTATCAAGGTTGCTTTTTATTGAAATTGCTTTCTACTTCACTCATACTACAGATCACAGTTAAGATTTGAATATAATCACTCCTGTCAATTCAGTGTGAGAAAAGATTAAGGCAAATTTGGAGATCACATGAATTTTGTAGCTACTTTTGATTTTTAGAAATTGTTTAGTAGGTTCTCCACTTCAGGTATGTTTTTAGCTTCACTGTATAAGGTAACTTGTTTATTTTTCTTGGGATTGACTTAGTTACATGTCAGTTACTGAGGCCCTTCAGTTTGGAACCATGACACCTCTTGCCTAGTTTTTTCAGTTTTGTGTTTTGACTCAAAGTCAGAGACATCCGTGACCACAGGAAGGAGTCCAATTCTCAACTTTTAGAAATCCACCAGTGCTACAGGACTAACAGTAAATAATTAAATATCAGAAGTCCAAAGTAGACACACAACTTCCTGTATATTGAAGTTATTCGGTCTGTTTCACTTGGGCAGTATGTGCTGAAGATGAAGACTGTCACCTTGAAGGATTCATTTGAAAATATCCTTGTACAGTGATCACTCTCCATTTAGGAAAGGTTACAAAAGTTCTTATTTTACAGCATTCCCTATTTCATCATCTTAGACTTTAGTGAGTGACTTACTGCCAGAAATTCCACAGCATTATATTTTATGAAAGTGTATTTTGTATTTCTTTGAGAGCAAAGGAATAAAAAGGCCTTGTATCTTAGGGATTCTAAACGCAATCCTAATGTTTACTATGAAGAGAGTGTTGCATCTTGTAATTTAGAGCTATTTGACTTACACAGGTTAAGAATTGTACTAATTTAGAAAATCTCTTATTAAATTAGTCCTTTAATGGTTTAATATCCATAGTTTGTCTTGAATTCTGAATTTTAAATGCTGAATATCCTTTACTGCCACAATCTGAATTTTTAAATCACTTTAAAATATGTTGCTTATGGTGAAAAGCATAGGAAAGATAATGAATAAAAGAAAAAATACCCATCATTTCACAGCTCAGAGAGCTTCTGTACCCAATGGAGTATTTCTTCCTTTAAGTGTGGTTTTTAATATACTTGAGATATCTATATATTTATCTGTATGCTTGTATCTACTTTTTTCACTTTTTTCTTTTCCATGTCTTTAATATTCTTTAAAGACAGACTTTGATCTGAATGCCTTTTTATGTTGCTTCTTTTGTGACTTCCTATGCTCCTACCTGTCCTCTACCAAAAATTTATTAAAAATTATGGAATTTTAGTGATGAAAAATTACAGCTATTTAATTTGTTTAATAGTCACAACTACTACTTGATGAGTTTATGAACTCCTATGACAGACACCAAGTAAATAAATTGGGCTTCTATTTATCAGTCTACTTTTAGAAGTCATTTGCCTCTTAGGTTATGTAATGACTTTTGTCCTGGTCCAAAAGTCCTGAATATTGGTATTATCATGAACTATTGGAATCCAGTAAAAAGTGGTAAATGTTCTCATTTCTAGCAGCCTGTATTTGTGACTGCTTGGATATGAGTAGTTTTAAAGACTAGTTGAACTGTGGTGTTGGAGAAGACTCTTGAGAGTCCCTTGGACTGCAAGGAGATCCAACCAGTCCATTCTAAAGGAGATCAGTCCTGGGTGTTCATTGGAAGGACTGATGCTAAAGCTGAAACTCCAATACTTTGGCCACCTCATGCGACGAGTTGACTCACTGCAAAAGACTCTGATGCTGGGAAAGGTTGGGGGCAGGAGGAGACGGGGACGACAGAGAATGAGATGGCTGGATGGCATCACCGACTTGATGGACATGAGTTTGAGTGAACTCCGGGAGTTGGTGATGGACAGGGAGGCCTGGCGTGCTGTGATACATGGGATCGCAGAGAGTCGGACACGACTGAGCAACTGAACTGAACTGAACTGAACGACTAGTTAACAGCATGGGTTGGTATTATGTCTTTACAACTTAGTAACATTTTTGGGTAAATTACTATTTCTTACTGCATCTCCTTTTCAAGGTTAGAGTGAAAACTAAGTGAAATAATAAAGTAAGTGGCACAGAGTCTGACTGAAAAGTAGTATTGAATATTCTTTTTTTTTTTTTTTCTTTATGTCGATGTCATTGTGAAATCTCTGGGTCTCTGGTTATTGAGCACAGTGATTAACCTAAGCAGAGGTTGAAAAGCATCAGAACTTTTCCTTCCCCATTCAAGGTAGCTGACCATGGGAGGGAAGAAAGCAGATAGTGCATTTAAGTTCTAGACCAGCAGGAAGACATCTTTGTTTTTGTATCAAGAAGCTTAATCTCACAGGTAACTTCAGACTTTGTAATGAGGCAACTGCTCGCACGCACTTAAAAATTCACCGCTATGTCTGCATTGCTGGACTATCACTTAAATTCATGCTGGTCCCAAATAATTGACTTATGCATTCCTTCTCATTCCTCAATAGCTAGGTAGTTTCTGTATAAACCTAAAAGAACTACCTGTAGTTGCTTTAATAAATCTATTGTTTAATAAACCTAATGGATGGTAAGAGTAATGACCAGTGCAGGAAAGTCCACATAGCATTGAAGACCCAGCACGGCCAAAAATAAACATATAAGTAAAATTCTAAAAGGAAAAGAGTAATGGCTTCCATTTACTGAGTGCTGTGTGACAACTAAGAGCCCTTCATGCATTACCTCATTTAGCCTTCGTTGCTATTCCATGCGACTGTTACTATCACCCCTGTTTCATCAATGAGGAAACTAAGATCTAGAGAGATTCATTGTTTCCTAGATAAGAATTTGAATGCTGGTTTGTCTGCCTGCAGAATCTGAGCTTAATAGCTTTATGTGTTGTGCAGCTCTGCTGCCTTTGTTTCATAAGTACTGCATAACCTTGTTAATTCGTTCCATCTACATTAGTTGTAATAGACACTGTTCTCAGTGATGGATTACAGCATGCAGACAAAAGTTCCTGCCCTCCTAAAACTCACCTTTCTATTATAGTTAGCTGCTCAGTCGTGTCTGACTCTTTGTAACCCCGTGGACTGTAGCCCACCAGGCCCCTCTGTGGAATTATCCAGGCACAAATACTGGAGTGGGTTGCCATTTCCTTTTCCAGGGACCTTCCCAACCCAGGGACTGAACCTGGGTCTCCTGCTGCTGCTGCTAAGTTACTTCAGTCGTGTCTCCAACTGTGCAACCCCACAGACGGAAGCCCACCAGGCTTCCCCGTCCCTGGGATTCTCCAGGCAAGAACACTGGAGTGGGTTGCCATTTCCTTCTCCAATGTGTGAAAGGGAAAAGTGAAACTGAAGTCACTCAGTCATGTCCGACTCTTAGCGACCCCATGGATTGCAGCCTACCAGGTGGCTCAGATGGTAATAGGCCTATTCTTTACCATCTGAGCCACCAGGAAAGCCCGTTATAGTTACTTGTGTCCATTTCCCTCCCAGAATGAATGTTGTTATAGGATAGTAACTGTGTCTTATTCTTTTTGAGTTTTAGGGATATAATTAAAGTTTTAATTCAAAGCTGAGAATAATTACTGGGCTTATGAAAAAATTATTTCTACAAAAATTTTGGAAGCTAGAGTGTGCCCCCTTCTATTTATCAGGCTCTCTGTTAATTTTAGCACTGATGTTTAGCCCTTGCAGACTCATCCAGTTCTTACCGTTTATTTTAAGAAGCATTTAGAGGTTTGTTATTGTTAACAATAAAGTTACTTTTTGATATCTTGGTTTCTTTGACTTCCTTCAGGGATCTATAGGTGTGCAGAGCAACATAAAAAAAACTTCTGAAAAATAAAAAAAACTTCTTTCTTTAGAACACACCAAAAATACATCTGGCAAACCTAGTTTAAGAGCCTTAACTACTTCATAGAACAAATTATAATATTCTGGTATAATTGAAAAGTAAATGATAATAGCAGGGGAAGTCCAACTGTGAAAAAATTGATACCTTTTTTTCTGTGATATCAGGAATATTGAATCCTGTCTTTTGGATCAATTACTATCATTTTAAGGAAAATGGTCTGACAAAGTGTTAGTGTGGAATGTTCTGTTTTAACCATGTAGAAGCTGAGAATAATTTAAAGTGTCCTTGGGTAGAGGTCAGCATGCTATATTCCCCATCTAGGAAATCATCCATAAATTCTGTGAAGTAGGTGGTATTTTAATAAAGTAATTGCCTTATTTTTGCCTTGGAAATACAATTAAACTTTTTTGGTCCCATAAGAGGCAAATGGCTGATAATGTTGCTCATTTTTAAAAAGTCATTTGTCCAAGTGGGAGGATCCATTGGCAAACCAGCCAGCTGTTGGCTGTTCATTTAGATTTTGACATTACTTCTCCTTGGGACCCTGATGCTGGGCTGTCTGATAACCAGTGCAAACTCCAAGAATATCTTTCGTTTCTCTAGAAGGAGGTGTGGATTTGCAAAGCTACCAGCTGGATATGCAAATACTACCTGACGGGCCAAGGAGTGATGTGGACTTTTCAGAGATTCTTAATGCAATACAAGAAAGTAAGTTTCACTCCAATTTTAAATTCACCGTGAAAGGAGAAGCGATTATAATACTTGGAAGGGGTAATAAAACTAGAAACCTTAGATGCCAAGCTTTAAAATAAAATGATGTCTTAAAAGAGATACTATGTAAAATAATTTTGAGACCAAAAGAGATGGTTAGTGAAATGCCAGTTTGATTTGTGAAACTGAGCCACATAGTACTGGGGTCTTTGATGAAGCCTGGTGGGAAAATTGTAGAGGGATTATAAAATCTTAGTACGCTGTGCTGCTGCTGCTGCTAAATCGCTTCAGTCATGTCCGACTCTTCTCAACCCCATAGACTGCAGCCCACCAGGCTCCTCCATCCATGGGATTTTCCAGGCAAGAGTACTGGAGTGGGTTGCCATTGTCTTCTCCTAGTATGCTATAATATTTAATAAATCACTGGGTCTTATAATTTTTTAGATTCCTTGATTAATCATAACGAAGAAAAATCTTTAAGACACCAGAATAATATTCCTTCGCTCAAGTATCAGTAGTGGGAAGTGTCCAGAATCAGGAATTTATTCTTCAAAATGGGTATATGAAGTCATTGATGCAGTGCTGTGACCAAGAAGTAAATTCCTTTTTTCTCAGCATTTTGATTAATTAGTGTTTACTCTTCTTCCTCTATTTTGTGTTACATAGTTTTCACCAAGAACTTTATCATAATCAATACATTTGCTCAAGTTACGGATTTAGCATTGAGGGTGGGGGATGTGGTATTACAAACTAACTCATTAACATTTGTGTTTCACTAACAGAGCTCTAATTCTTGGTAATTATGCTCCTCTTTCAATATCAAATAGTGTTATTTAATATTGGATTTGAAGGGTTCAGATCTGCAATTTTTACTACTTTGAGTTTTGTGACATTGCCTTTCTCTGCAATGAAGTATACATTTCTAAATTATATTTCTGTTTCCCTATTTTCTTATGAACAGTTTTAAGCATTTTAATTCTGTTTATCCTCTTTTGTCATTAAATTACCCCTCGATCTTACGAGATAATTAATATATCCACTTCACAGGTAGGACAGTTTAGGATGGAAGAAGGTCAGTGCCAATGTCATTAAGATAAATAGTGGAGACCAACTTAGAAAGGAGGGTCTCCACCTTCCTTTAATTCTTTCAGAAATGTGTTCAGTAAACACCGAGGTGCGAAGGGACCTGGAATTGAAGATGAGACTACTTCCAAGAGAAATACTTTTAATGAAAACTTAAAAGGACCAAGTATTTGTTCTGGGTGGGGAATCCCTTCATACTCAGTTGCTGAATAAAAGAGAAAAAAATTTCCCCAGGAGAATAAAAATCAAATTAGTAGACATTGGAGAGAAATTAACTTTTCATGGAAAGTTATAAAATTATGTAATTACTTCATTTGGTTGAAAGATGATAGATTACACATTGCTGAAAGGATTATTTTCTAATAAATGATGAATGTTGGCTTCTGTGCAAGTGCAGGCGATGAAGTTGAACTTTTTTAGGGCTGAATGAGTTTCTGTCAAAGGGAGCTAAGTGTTCATAAAACCATTTTTATAGTATTTTTGGTTAGCACATCTTAGTAAAAACTGACTTGTTTATGATGTTAACTGTTTTATAGTTTAGAATGGTGAGCCCTCTGTGAACAGAAGAATATAAGTTTGTGAGTACTTAATATTTAAATTTAAAAATAAGAAAAAGGAAATATTATTTCATTTCAACACAATTTTTATAGGTTTAAGAATCTTCCAATGTTTGAGAATTTAATCTGTTTATTTTCTTGTTTAAAAAGCAAAGTTTTATGCTAAGTAGGTTTGGGAAGCTACCCACACAGTCTGGGGCATCTCTGGTGAGAAAGATTTGGTCCATTTATCTACCTTCAATCTCTAACTAGAGACTCCAAATACAATTCAGATGTTTAACCAGGTCATTGAAATTTCTCAGTCTAAAATCACGTAGTGTGGTCCTTCAAGGGACTGTGCCTTAAATGATTATTTATAGAAACCTTTGAGAGGCTGACATACTAAAAAATGTAAAAAATATAGGATTTGAAAATCAGTAAAACTCACTGTCTACTACAAACATATTAATTGGGATTAACAGGATAATGGAAAGATTTCACTGTTTCTTAGGATTTTGTGGACGTATTTGTATGATCTTCAAGATTGGGCTAGAACATTGTGTATGCGTGTTTGTGTGTGCATACACACAGGTTTCAAATATTTCTTCAGTGTCTTAGCAGCCATCATGGTAAGTGCTCTCCCTTGACTGTCTCTTGTCATTATTAAAATGGCCATAAGTAATAGCAGATACTATTGTCTTCATTTTAAAAGTGCATATACATCCTGAGGCTATATGATTAACATATGATAGAGTCAGTATTTCCTTGTGTGTCAGCCCTTGTTGTACTAAATAAAAAGTGAAATAATAATGATTAGGAAAAAATGAACTACTTTGGATTTTTATAGTTTTATTCTTGTGTTACACCTTGATGCAAGAATTCCTTCACCATGCTTCTATGTTGTAAAATACATTTACAATTTTTTCTGTTGCTTATTCCCCAAGTATAGCCTCATCCGTTCAAAACAAGATGTTTCAGAGTGGCTAACCATCCATAAGTTGTTTTTCAGCTTCCCTCATATCAGATGTATGGCTTATAAGGAAGGAAAGACTTATTTTATCCATCCTTTCTTGTATCCATCTCACCTGTCATATGGAATACTTTAAAGCAGTGGTGAACCTTTTTGGTGCACAGTTCAAGTCAGGAAAAATTTTGTCTTATTCAAAATGAAAGCAACATAGTTACTTTGTAGTAGGAAAGCATTTATATTTGGTGGTCTAATGTAAAGGGATATTTGTGTTTGAGTGTGTATTTTTTCATTGATGTTATTTTTCCCTCCCTTTTTATTCTCGCCATTCACTCCCCATCCCAACATAGCAGCCTTGAGTGCCTTTGTTTCAACAGAGTTCTGTGTTACCTAAATTTCCTGCCTTTTGGTATCTGAAATCCTGAGATTCTAAGTGCTTGATGCTTAGGTAGGAGGAGACGGAAGGAGAGAGGAAGGAAGGGAGGGAGGAGGCAGAGAGAGGAGATGAGAATTTCCTAAGACCAGCTAGCTCCCTTGGAGTATCCTGCAGAGGTTTTACTGCATGGCTTCTTGCAGGTGGGTGGGAAGAGAGAGAATGCTGTGTTGTGTACCTTGGGTGACTGCCCATGGGCCTCCTGAACTGCCAACCATGACTGAGATTCTCCAGCCTCAGGAAGGAACAGATCCTTCAGTAATCAGGGAATTTGGAGGCTCTGGGAAAGCAGGAGTCTCATTGTTCTATTTCTTTGTCATATACCCGACCTTGAGCAGAGTATGGAGTGTGGATGTTGCTAAGTCATGTCCAACTCTTTGCAATCCCATGGACTGAAGCATCCCAGGCTCCTCTGTCCTTCCCTCTCTCTCCTGGAATTGGCTCAAACTCATGTCCACTGAGTTGATGATGTTATCTAACTATCTCATCTTCTGCCACCCCCTTGTGCAGTAAATTTTGTTAACGCCTTAGTGAATGAATTTCACTGTAAACTCGTAAAGGGGACAGCTCAGCAGTAGCCAATGTGGCATGGAGACCTGAGTCATCCCAGTAAATGTTCTGCCATTTATAAAACCTCTGGAACCTTTGTGTGGTTCTGGATATCTGAGGGTAAGGAAACCCGTGGGTATAGAAGTGGATATAGGGTGGGAAACCCGTGGATATAGAAGACCAACACTATACAGACTCTGGGGACTCTTAAGTGGCATTCATGCCTTGGCAGACTTGGTTGTGATATAGTCCATTAGGTTCTAATTGACTTGGGAGGGAAAGAGAGCAAATAGCAAAGTGTTTGGAAGGAGAACTGGGAGGCTGTAAGGATTATTGGGTGATTGTTATGCTGTGAAGTGAAGTGGAAGTCACTTAGTCATGTCGGACTCTTTGCAACCCCATGGACTATACAGTCCATGAAATTCTCCAGGGGATCTTCCCAACCAAGAGACTGAACCCAGGTCTTCCACACTGCAGGAGGATTCTTTACTAGCTGAGCCACCAGGGAAGTCAAGAATACTGGAGTGGGTAGCCTATCCCCTCTCTAGTGGATCTTCCAAACCCAGGAATCAAACCGGGGTCTCATGCATTGCAAGTGGATTCTTTACAGCTGAGCTACCAGGGAAGCCCTTTATGCCTGCAGTGTCCCTATGCAATCATAAAGTTATTCCCAGATTGGTGATGCTCTTGCTCTGTGGGTGAGGAGACTGAGTCATTTCTCAGTGACATCCGGTGAGTCATTCTCAATCCACTTTCTTGAACCCTGATTTACCATTGTATTTTTAATGCATATGGCCATGCTGTTGCAAAGGGGAAGATGAGGGATAGGAGGGAACTGATAGCAATTAGACATCAAGTAAGGCAACTACCTGGAGAAGGAAATGGCAACCCACTCCAATACTGTTGCTTAGAAAATTCAATGGATGGAGAAGCCTGGTGGGCTATATAGTCCATGGGGTCGCAAAGAGTCGGACACGACTGAGCAGCTTCACTTAAGGCAACTACCTGTATTACTTTGTTTAGTCTTAAACTCTTTTTGCCCTAATTTCCATATCAGTGAAAGGGAGGTAGTTATAGACAATCTATGGAAAGCCCTTAGTGCTTGGCACACAGTAAGCACTATGGACTTACTGGTGGCTATCTTGTCTTCATTCCTCGCAAGAGTTCTCTCTGGTATATTGTATTATTCCCACTTAAAGCTTGAACAAGTTACAGAATCCAATCAAATAGTAAGTGGGAGGACTAGTGTTTGAACTCAGGCTTGTCTAAATCCAAAGCTCATGTTCTTTCCAGAGAAGGGGCAGTTATGGTCAGTAGACTTGGGATTTTTAATGCAGAACATCACTGACCTTGTTTCTAGTTGTGAAAAGGGAACCACAGCTATTGAGAAAAGCTTGGATTAGGTACACAGTTCTTCTCTAAATAGCATTTGCAGGGTTGAAAGAGGTGCCATCATTAGACGCCTTGTTATAGAATGACCAAAGTGTCTGTCCGTTCTTTAGAATGGAGCAGCTGCATGAAGAGCTCTTCGTAAGAAACATGCTGTCTTGGGAGCAACTTAATGATCTTGGCCCCATTACAGAGTGTGCTGTGGGTACCCCATGCTGTCGTGTATGCTCTGTTTAAAAACAGTATCTTTACAAAGCCAGGAAAAGCCAATGGAAAAAAATTTAATAACCACACATTGAAAAAAATCTCATGACTTGTGTTGTTGTTGTTGTTGTTTTTAAGATATTGTGAATCTTAAAGTATTTCAGGTAAATTTTTCAGGCAGAAAAGAAAAAGCCAGCTCTCAGATCTATAACTATTAGGACTCCGGCTTTCTTACCCCAATTTTTGTTTGGGGAAGTGTTAACATACCCGTTTAATTGTTGCCTAATACACTAATGGTCGCAAAGAGTCGGACATGACTGAGCGACTGAACTGAACTGAACACTAGTGGAGGTATCCAAACGTTTTAAAGCTGCAGAATCTGTTTTGTCCCTAATATATTTTACGTGTATCATCAGTGCTTAGGACAGATAACTGAGCTATTTGGAGTTGGTGGGGGGTAAAAGGTGTGGGACTTTCCCACTCAGTTTCCTTTTTGCCCCTTCCATGGCCCCTGAAGTTCCCCCAAAGAATCCTGGGGTTCCAGGGAACACACTTTGAAGACCACTGGCCTATTAGAAAGGAATAAAGCCAGCAAAGGCAGGATTTATGTCCTTTCCAATTATTTATTTTAAATTTTCTAAATTAGACCCTCTTCTTCTTGGTTCACCAGGCAGCCTCTGCCTTAGGGCTGTTATCAAATTCATTTGAAGCGTAATGAATATCTAGAAAGTTCTAGGTTTGCTAGTACCATATAAATGCAAAGCAATGTTTGGTTTTTAAAATTCCAGTGGCTCAAAGCTGTACTGCTGTGTGTTTTCCTGGATTTTTAAAAGCATTTAATTTGATCTATTTGTTAAATTTTTAAAAGCATCAGATTTGTCAGGCTACAGCTGTGAAGTCTAGCTTGATTCAGATCAATGTTAAAATTGTGACAAGATAATTGTTTGCTGGTGAAATGACTTCCTGTTCTTGAAAACCAAACAGGATTTAAGAAGAATAGAATGCCTTCCACAAAAAAAAGGAGCTGGCTGGAAATAGCCTGCATTTGGGAGTCAGAACTGGGTTGGAATTCATCTCTGTCACTTATGAGCTGTGTGAGCATACTTAGCATCTTTGAACCTGGCTTCTTTCTCGTACTACCTGTCCCATAAGGTGTTCTGAAGATCGAAGGAGAAAACAGACCTCACAATTCTTCATACACAGTCAGCTCTGAATAAATCGTAGTCCCTTCCCACTTCCTTCCTATTTGACCTCTGAATTCAAGAGAAAAACAGATTCTTGAAGGTAATGGCACTGAGGTAGTTAGAATAAGGGGAAAAAAGGTAATTTATATAATCTTAAGCTAGCTTTTGGAGAAGGAAATGGCAACCCACTCCAGTGTTCTTGCCTGGAGAATCCCAGGGACAGGGGAGCCTGGTGGGCTTCCGTCTATGGAATCACACAGAGTCGGACATGACTGAAGTGACTTAGCAGCAAGCTAGCTTTTATTTATTTTAAAATGGGCATTGAGCACCTCCTATTTGCTAGCCCTTGTGTCAAGTTTGGAGCCATCTTGGGCCTTCATCTGAAAGGGACTCTAGATGTATAGGTGAGCTGGTTATAAAATAGCCAGGTCAGTGTTCAACTGAGACATGAACAATTTTTTTTAGTGTTCTAAATTATTCCTGGAGGTGTCCTTTTATAAATTTTCTAATGAGGCTATGAGGTCAGTATATAATACCTTCAGAATTCTGAGTATCAGATGTAATCATTTGGAACTCAGGATAAAAATATCAATGGTATAATGAACTGACACTCTGCAGAACAAATATAGAAACTCAGATTATAGTGCACACAGCCCTTTCATGTCTTCTTCAGTGACCTATAATTTCACTTTATTTTCTCTGCCTCAGAAAGTGCCAAGATTAAAGGACTATAATGCCAAGGTGAGGTTTTGCTTTTTGTTTTTTTGAAAGAGCCATGAGTTGAACTCTTTGATTTTTTTGGTATTTATTTCTTATTCTCTTTTAGATTGTTTCTAACACAGTCTAAAATAAACATTTGCTATGTTTTTTCAATTGCCTTTATAACATTGATTCCTCAAGTTCATCCTCTTGCCTGGAAGTATGAGGCTTTCTACTTATGTCTCGGTCATGTTTATACCTTCAGCACCTAAGCTCAGTGTTGGTTCAATGAGCAAGTGGCAGAAGATAAGCAATTCATTTGTTTGTTTTAGCCCTTGCCATGTTTGCAGTCTCTTTTCCCAAGAGAGTTGAGCTAATATACAAAATTATTTTCACTGAAAGAATATTTGAAATAATTGCAAATATTTGATAGTAGATTCAGTACCACTGTGGCAAATTTGCCCTCCCATCACATGAGGGAGGTCAGGATCTCCGTGCTTCCTGGTCCTTTGCCTTCTCTGATCTGCTTCCATTCTGGGAGAGTAGAACAAGCCAGCCCTCAGAAATCTTTCTCCCTGCTGCCTTTGTTGCTTGACTCAGAGTCGCTAGCTGATTTTTGGTCTCCCAGGCAATTTCAGTTTCTTGGCCCTTCTTTAGTTGTTCAGTGTTTGTCCCTGCTGTTTAGTTCCTGGGTTTCTTTAGGTAAGTGTCTGCTTTTTGCAAGAAAGTCATTTGGGTCCTTGCTTTCCCAAATATGTTGTAGCCATATGCCAGAACCCATGTTACCTGCCCAGTTCTGTTCACAGGGCCCTTCCTGAGTCTGTATACAAGGCAGGTCCATATTTGATTAGAACAGAATTTTTGCATTCCCTCTCTCTCTTTTCTCCCTCCCGCTCCCTTCTCCTTCTCTCCCTCCTTCTCTCTCTCATTCCCTCCCTTCCTCCCTCTCTCATCATTCTTAATTGACTCCTCAGAACATTTGGCTCTCTTTCTTATTTAATGAGCCTAATCACAGAATGCAACCAGGCAGATAATTATCAAACATTTCTTAATTTGAGAAACAATGTATGAGGGAGGCGATGGGATGTATTAACAAGTGACCTTGTTTGGATGAAGAGGAGCTTTGTCACGTCTGTCCCAGAGGAGAGAGAGGTCCTGCTTCTACCTTGGCTGGACCATGAGCTCTTGGAGGGCAGGGGTCCCGCCTGTCTTGTCCAGTACTTGAACCCCAGTTTCTGGACAGTGTAGGTTTCGATAAATACTTATTGAATGAATAGATTTCTAAAAATTGGTTAACTTCACAGTTGGAGGTTATTTTCTTTAAAAGAATGAAAGTTTCCATCAAAGGGGATTGTACTTAGTTTCTCAAAATTATGTTGCAGTTAAAGCGACTCTATCAGTGACAGTGGTGAAATACTGATGAAGGCCACATATTTCTTCTGTTTTCTGTGGAGTGTTTACATGACTTCTCTGGTGACTCGGATGGTAAAGAATCCACCTGCAGTGTGGGAGACCTGGGTTTGATCCCTAGGTTGGGAAGATCCCCTGGAGAAGGGAACACCTACCCACTCCAGTATTCTGGCCTGGGGAATTCCATGGACAGAGGAGCCTGGCAGGCTACAGTCCAGGGGGTTGCAGAGAGTTGGACACGGATTAAGCAACTTTCACTTTCACAGTTGGAGGTTGTTTTCTTTAAAAGAATGAAAATTGCTATCAAAGGAGATTGTACTTTGTTCCTAAAACTTACGTTGTAGTTAAAGCGGCTCTATCAGTGACAATGCTGAAACACTGATGAAGGACATACGTTTCTTCTGTCTTCTGTGGAGTGTTTACCTGTTCTGCAGTTTTCTTACTGATCACGTGTTTGGCTAAGCATTTTCTGACACTTCAGCATTTCTTATCTTGGCTGAAGCTCTTGAAATATTGGCAGGTGATAATGGTGCCTTCATATCACTCATTCTCTAAAAATCAGAGACGTACTGATTTCCCTTGAGCACTCAGGTAGTATCAGTCCCGTAATATTAATATTCTGATGGGCAGCAGTAGGAAAGCAAAGGGCTTCTCTCCCTTTTCCCAAATTAACTGGTCCCTCTAGAATAAAATAGTTGGACCTTTAATGCAAAGCAGAACCTCTCAACCCCAGCACCATTAACATTTGGGCTGGAGAACTCACTGTAAGGGCTGTTCTGTGCATTGTAGGATGTTTATCAACATCCCTGAATTCTTCCTAGTAGATATGACTGGCATCACCCTGTGAGAACAAATTCCTCCTAGACCATACGAGATGTCTTCAGGGTGACAGTTTGGGGCCAGTTGAGAATCATAGATGTCAAAAGCTTTCTTAAACAGATTGTGCCAACACCAGAAGGTGATACTGGTGGAAGATAATCCGGTAATTTTCTATCTTGGCAAAAGCATAGGATGAATGAATGAATATTCGAGAGTTTCTCCCCAGTGAGAGCCAGTCACCATGACAAGAATCTCAGTGTCTGTCTTCTTTAGCCTCCCTCTCTAACTCACATCTCATCCCAGTCCATCCCTCTGAACAACCACTCCAGCCTGTAAATGCTTCCTCTGCCTTTTTGTATTGATAACGCTAAAGTGCTGACTTAAGGTCCCAGAGTCTAAAATTGACAAACCCAACATTTCTCATGGATTTTCCATATGTCAGCCACCCTGCTGACATGTACATTATCTCACATAATCTTCTTAGTCACCCTTAGAGAAGGTTTCTATACCTGTCTCACCAGTGAGGAAATGGGAGCACAAATTCACACAGCTAAGGGGTGGAGTTTGAAATAGTAATCAGGTCTTCCCATGTTAAAAGAATATTTTGATCCTATTTAGATATAACCAGTAGAAAGTCATCATTATCTCCTTGAAAATTTAATCAATATCTACTTGAAATGATGGAGCTCCTGGCTTGTAAACGTTGCATTAGGAGAAACATATATGCATGGTCCCAGAGTCATAGAACAGTGAAGAAAAATACTCTCACACATCATTAGACATTGACCACTTTGAGGTCATTCTGTGTGGGTGCATGCGAAGTCGCTTCAGTCATGTTCAACTCTTTGCGACCCCATGGACCGTAGCCCACCAGGCTCCTCTGTCCCTGGGATTCTCCAGACAAGAATACTGGAGTGGGTTGCTGTGCCCTCCTCCAGGGGATTTTCCCAACCCAGGGATTAAACTTGGGTCACTTATGTCTCATCTCCTACATTGGCTGTTATTCAACAAAAATGAGTTGAGGGCTTACTCCATGCCTGGATCTCTGTATACCAGTCAACACAGACAGGGTCCCTGTTCTTTTGAAACTTAAGTTCTAATAGGGTAGACATCCAGCATTTAAGAAAACGAATAAATAATTCAGACTGTGATACATGCTGGGAAGGAAATGAGCAGAGAGAGGAAATGGAGGGTACCTGGGTGAAGGGCAGCTTCTTTACATCGGGTGGTCAGGGAAGTGACCTTGACACCTCCCACAACATACTGTGCTTCCTCAAAAATGTCAGTGCTTCTACTTGAGCACCTGGTCCAGTGTAGATGCTCTTAAGACTTGGTTGTATGAAAAGACCTTGATGTTTTTCATTTGTAGCCTCACAGCCTAGAAACCTCTAATAAGTGTATTAGTTCCTTTTTTTTTTTTTTTTGCTGCTGTAACAAATCACCACAAACTTAGTAAGCTGAAACAGCACAGATTTCTAATCTTACAGTTTTGAATGTCAGACATCTTCAAGGTATCAGCAAGACTGTGTTCCTTCTAGAGGTTCTGGGGGAGAATCTGCATTCTTGCCTTTTCTATGTTCTAGAGCCACCCCTGCATTCCTTGACTTGTGACCTTGTCCTCTACTGTCAAACTCAGCAGCATCGTATCTTCCAGTGTCTATCTGATTCTGACCTTACTGTCTCTCTTGTAATTACATGACCCTATCCATATAATCCTAGATAATCTTCTCAATTTAAGATTCTTGACTTAATTGCATCTATGAAGTCCCTTTTCCCATATAGCTTTATACAGTCATACATTTCAGAGATTAGGTCACCTTTGGGGGCCATAATTCAGCCTGCTACAGTAAGCAATAAATGTTCATTTTATTCCTGTGTCAACTTTATTTTACAGTTAAAAACTTGCAGTTAAATGAATTGCCCAAAATCACACACTTGGATCCTGGTCACCCCGTTTCACTCTTGTTCTTCATATCACTCACCACACTTCACATTTCTTTGATTATTTGTTTTGTTATTACCACAAGGGCAGGAAGACTCATCACTTTTATTCACCAAGATTCAGTCACTACACATCTCTGCCTGACACAGTGTGCACACCTCTAAAATTTTTTTGGATGAAAGCATGGATACTCTTTTATATGCTTGGGTAAATAGAACTCAGTCTACTATGATTTATACTAGCCAGCAGCTTCTGATAGGTTAAAAATCCTTAGTTATTTTTAAAGCATCAAAGAAAAAGTGAACAGTGCATGGGGATGACCCAGAGGGAGGATAAGGGGAGGAGAGAGGTGGGAGGGGGGTTCAGGAAGGGGAACTCATGTACACCCGGGGCGGAGTCATGTCAATGTATGGCAAAACCAACCAATATAATATTGTAAAATAATTAGCCTCCAATAAAAAATAAAAAAATAAAATTTAAGTCAGTATAGAAGGGACCCCAAAAGCAAAAATAAGCAAATGAACTTAATTAAACTTAAAAACTTTTGCACAGCAAAGAAAACCATAAACAAAATGAGAAGACAACCTATGAACTCAAAAGAAAATATTTGCAAATAATGTAACTGGCAAAAGCTTAATTTCCAAAATATATGAACAAATTTATACAGGTCAGTATCAAAAAAAAAAAAAAAACCCAAAACTCAATCCAAAAAATGGGTAGAAGACCTAAATAGACATTACTCCAAAGAAGACATACAGGTGGCCAACAGGCACATGAAAAGATGCTCAACATTGCTAATTACTAGAGAATGCAAATCAGAGCTACAATACAGTATCACCTCACACTGGTCCGAATGTCCATCATCAAAAAATCTACAAACAATAAATGTTGGCAAGGGTGTGGAGTAAAAGGAACCCTTATCCCCTGTTGGTGAGAATGTCAGTAAGTGCAGCCACTGTGAAGAACAGAATGGAGGTTCCTTAAAAAAGCTAAAAGTTGTCATATGATCCAGTGATCCCACTCCTGGGAATATATCCGGAAAAGGTGAAAATTGTAATTTGAAGATACTTGCACCCCAATGTTCATAGCAACCCTATTTATAGTAGATAAGACATGGAAGCATTTAAATGAAAACAAAAAATTTTTGTTTTTTGTATTCTCCAATAAAAAATGAGATCTTAAGTTGCTGTACATATATACAATGGAGTATTACTGAGCCATAGAAAAGAACAAATTTGAGTCAGTTATAGTCATGTGGATGAACCTAGAGCCTATTACACAGAGTGAAGTAAGTCAGAAAGAGAAAAATGAATATTGTATATTAACACATATGTACGGAATCTAGAAAAAATGATACTGATGAACCTGTTTGCAGGGCAGCAGTAGAGATGCAGATGTACTGAATGGACTTGTGGACACAGTAGGGGAAGGAGAGGGTGGAATGAATTGAGGCAGTAGCACTGAAGCTCATGTATACACTACCATGTGTAAAACAGCTAGCTAGCGGAAAGCTGCTGTATAGCATAGGGACCTCGGTTTGGTGCTCTGTGATGACTGGGATGGGGGTGGGGCTGGGAAGGAGGCTTAAGAGGAAGAGAACATATGTATACTAATAGCAGATTGACAATGTTGTACATCAGGAACCAGTACAACCTTGTAAAGCCATTATCCTCCAATTAAAAGTTTTTAAAAATACACAAAATGAGTACTTTGAAGTCTTAACCCATGCTAAACAACTATATGAAGGAAAGCTAAACAAAACAACACTTCCTGTTATCATGGAAGACAAATTATATCTATATTGTGGAGATACTTCACTTTACTTCACATTGTCTTTCTCCTTGGCCTAATGAAGACACTATTTGGTTAAACACATTTTACATTTGACGTCTTTTTCCTTTGGAAATAATATATCTTTTATTCAAGGTGTAATTGAAACAATGAAAAACTATGAAGCCAGAGGGAGATGTCTTTACTTTTAGTATTACTTTTAATATCCCAAATTCTTGACTTGATTTGTAATGTATTTACTTTGGTTCTAGTGGCCAAGGATGTCAATATTCTTTTTGATGAATTAGAAGCTGTCAACAGTCCTTGCAAAGATGATGACTCTCTCCTTCACCCCGGAAATCTTACCAGTACTTCAGATGATGCTAGCAGGTTGGAAGCTGGGGGAGAGGTAAGAGCGTGCCATTTCATAAAAACAAAATTCTTGATCCAGGCCAAAAAGCATATTCCTGTGGATTGTTTAAAGTCATCTCATTGAACTGGGGGCTCCTGGGGGAAAAGAAGGGGTGAAGTCTTACACGCTTTTGAAAACCTCTGGGGGTCTAGCACATTTCAGGAATCCGAAATCTACCT
This sequence comes from Moschus berezovskii, assembly GCF_049115385.1. NCBI lineage: Eukaryota > Metazoa > Chordata > Mammalia > Artiodactyla > Moschidae > Moschus > Moschus berezovskii. Next base: position 69,495,189 of record NC_142465.1, read on the forward strand.
AACTCAAAACAGACTTTCTGTGGGTCATGCACTTCTCTTATAGCTAAAGGTATTTAGCTTATACAAAGAAGAGTTCTAAAAACACTCATCATTTTAAAATGATTTACATTTTAGGTATGGCTAACTAGTCAAAAGTTAGCTTTACAAGAATGGATTCCCTGTTGAAATCTCCCATCATGTGGAACAATGATGTAAAGTGGACCAGTCCTCGGTAGACTGTGTTGTCTATAGCCTCTTTGAGCTCCTATTCGCCTCTGTAATCTGGAAACTAAGAGCACAGAAACTCATTGCAATTATAAACAGACCATCTGTTCATGTGTTATTTTTGGGGAAAAAAAGTATTTTGTTAAAAGCATTTGCTGTTGCTCAGCTGTGTCTCAGTGGAGTTTAATATCTTCTTTGTATATAGGCTTTCCTAGTGGCTCAATTCAGTTCAGTCACCCAGTAGTGTCTGACTCTTTGCAACCCCATGGACTGTAGCATGCCAGGCCTCCCTGTCCATCACCAGCTCCCAGAGTTTACTCAAACTCATGTCCATTGAGTCAGTGGTGTCATCCAACCATCTCATCCTCTGTCATTTGCTTCTCCTCCTGCCTTCAATCTTTCCCAGCATCGGGATCTTTTCAGATGAGTCAGCTCTTCGCATCAGGTGGTCAAAACATTGGAGTTTCAGCTTCAGCCTCAGTCCTTCAAATGAATATTCAGGACTGATTTCCTTTAGGATGGACTGGTTGGATCTCCTTGCAGTCCAAGGGACTCTCAAGAGTCTTCTTCAACACCACAGTTCAAAAGCATCAATTCTTCAGCACTCAGCTTTCTTTATAGTCCAACTCTCACATCCATACATGGCTATTGGAAAAACCATAGCGTTGACTAGACAGACCTTTGTTGGCAAAGTAATGTCTCTGCTTTTTAACATGCTGTCTAGGTTGGTCATAGCTTTTCTTCCAAGGAGCAAGCGTCTTTTAATTTCATGGTTGCAGTCACCATCTGCAGTTATTTTGAAGCTCAGATGGTAGGTAAAGAATCTGCCTGCAATGCAGGAGACCCAAGTTCAATCCCTGGGTCAGAAAGATCCCCTAGAGAAGGGAATGGCTACCCACTCCAGTATTCTTACCTGGAGAATTCCAAGGACAGAGGAGCCTGGTGGGCTACAATCCACGGGGTCGCAAAGAATTAGACGTGACTAAGCAACTGACACTAGTATATGCACTAGGTTTAGGTAATAGGAACACAGATCAGAGTCATTAATTTATTGTGTATTCTTAATGTTATTGTTATTCCAGAGGCTGTTAGTCAGTGAAAGGATAACACCTTTGAGCAGGAAAAATTGTTTACTTCCATCAAACTTCCCAGACCTCTTTTTATAAATGCTATACACTACTTATCTGTGTGTGTGTGTGTTTTAAGAAAAAAAACTCATTCTGTCAGCATTTCTTCACACAGAAACTTTGGATACCATAATATGGCACAAAGGAAGGACCTTGAAAGGCACTTCACAAAGCAGCTAGTCTAATCCCCTTAATTTAGAGGTGATTGAACAGTCTGAGGGAGATTACGGCTTTGCTAAACCTTCTCTTGAAGCCTTGGCTGGTTTTGCAGATAGATGGTAATGTGCTAAATCTACTGAATAGTTCCCTTGCCTGGCAGATGATTGCTAATAGTGTTTATTTGGGTGGGCTTCTGAGCAGAAGCCAGAAATAGTGAAGATTGGTCATCAGTTATAAATACCTGCCCAGGTATGAGACATGTTATTTCCATCTCTCCCAGCTGAGATTTTTCTTTTGAATGAGGTTGCATGCATGGTATTGCTGCAAGAATATGGACTTTAGCAATAACTTTGGAGGTCTGGCATATCCTTGTGCTGTTTATAACTGTATACACAAATATCACAAAGGAAAATATTTACTATGTGGGCAAAAAAGTTTGAGAGACACTGAACTAAAAAGTATTACTAAAACCATCAAACTACATGTAGTCTCATCCTTCTCCTCTACCAGATGGACTGCCTTCCTGAAGTTCTGCATTTTTTATTACCTTGCTCTAAAAATCATTTTACCATGCATACATATGTAGCCTTAACAACTTATTTTACATTGATTTTGTTTTGTGCTTTGTAAAAAATGGCATCATGCAGTATGACGTCTTCTGTGACTTGCTTTTCTTCTGTCAATGTTGTTTTTAAGGTTTTGCTTACTATAAGATGCATCAGTAGTTCTTTTTCCCTGCTGTATAATATTCTACTATATGACTATAAAATTTATTTATGTTCGCCTATTCATTGATATGCATTGATTCCCATTTAAAATTTTTTCTCTTATGAATAATGCTGCTGTGAACATTCATATACACATTTCCTGGTTTGTCAGGAATTTATTAGGGTTATATATGCCAGTATTCAATTTTACATAATGATGTTAGTGTGTTTTCCAGTGTTAGTATATCAGTTTTCACTCTCACCTGTAGAATATCAGTTGCTCCACATCCTTGGCAACTTTTGGTATCATTGGGTATCTTTAAGTTTTGTTCATTAGACTAAATGCTTTTTCCAATTTTTATTTTGTTTTCTGTTGTTTACATTTTTCATTAATAAAAGTGTAATTTTGATAAAACAAGGAAAATTCATTTAGTTTTAGTTATTCTTTAACATTACTCAGTCAAGGCTTAGTTTTAAGTGTCTTAAACTGGTCCCTTTCTCTTTGTGTGCAGACAGTACCAGAAAAAAACAAATTAAATGGCCTTTACTTCAGAGACGGAAAATGTCGAATTGACTACATTCTTGTGTACAGAAAATCCAACCCCCAGATGGAAAAGAGAGAAGTATTTGAAAGAAATATTAGAGCAGAAGGATTACAAATGGAGAAAGAGGTAAATGGTTTGCCTGAATGAGAAAAGTATATAATAACGTCAGTTCATATCAAGAGACAATTTAAAAAATAAGCAGTTAGTAGAATAACTGAATGTTTCATTTTCTGAGGCTTTGCCAATCTGCAGTGTGTGGAGAATTTTCCTGCAACTAGACTTCTGCAGCACAATTTGCCTTTGAGAGGATTTTGATATCCAAAGATTTCATAAAAATCAAAATATTCCAATTACATGGATTGCTTCAAAGTGTTATTTTACCTGACTTCCTACATCTGCTGCCTCTCTGTTAGCGGTGGGTTCTATTGGATTGACCAAAAGTTCATTCAGGTTTTCCATACCATCTTAACAGAAAGCCTCAATGAACTTTTTGACCAACTCGATATTTGCATGGATTAAAAAAAAAAAAACTTTGGATAAAATGCAGTCAGCTGACCCTAGAGGCTCTTTTTACATTTCAGGAAACATCATGGGTTTGGGTATCCTCACACACCAGAAGAGACTGTATGGCTGATTTGGCCAAAAACAGCTGAGACTTGCAAAGTGATTCTGGTTTTAAGAGATGTTCAGGATGTTTTATCAGGTTCCCAAACTCGAGGTTCACCTTATCAGTGTTTAGTCCTCCCCCTTCCCTTCTCTGCAGGGGAAGTTGTGAGGAAGGTGTAAGAGACCCAGCCAGGCCTCTGATAATAACCCACAATGGGACTGTGTGTACCCAGAAACGCTATGCACTTTTCTAGAACTTGGCCCTGTTTGCCAGATTACATAACTCCTCTCACATTTTCCCTAAACATTGTGCACAGCTTCTGGAGTTTTTCATAGTCAAGAAGAACATGTTGCACTTAAAAGTGTTTGCTTCTGATTCTTCTCTTCAAGGCTGAAGGATGGATCTTTGAAATCAGGCATCCCTGTTTTCTTTGTATGGGAAAGGTTGCATGCTGTTCCTGGGACTCTTCTGATAAATAGGGTTTTTTTCAGTTCTGTTTGACTAGCCTCAACCCTGGAGCATTTATAAAATAGAAGCAGTGTTTTTCTGGAATGTCTCCAAAAAGAGAATTAGAAAAAGGGTGAGATGAGTATGGCCTTAAGGGAACAGGTTCTCATTCTCAGGAAAGTGGAAGCAGATTGCTCAAAAGACTGCTTCAGTTGGAGTTTCCCCTGGAGCAACAAACAGAATTAAATATGTTGCTTTTTCCATTTTTGTGGGATTCTGGAAAATCTTTCCTGTACCCACTGGAATATACATTTGATAAACCTTGTTCTTTAGATAAGTTGTATGTTGGTATCCAGTAGACAGCTGTGTATTCTTTTCTTAACATTAATAGTGCATTAATATTTTATCCCTAAAAATCATTTCTTCATGTTTTATTCTAAGTTTCAGAATTTTTATATAAAAAAAGATCTGAAGTGCCGCCTGATCTGGAATAACGGAAGTCCTTCCTGTGATCCATTCTGACTCTGTCAAAGTTTTTATTCCCGTTAAAACTAAGTAGCTTTGTTCAGTTAATGAAAGATTTATATTTTAAGCTTCATCATTGTTCTCTCCATTTCTGGGGCTTCTTTTGTGTAGGTCTTTTCAGTGTCATTTCATGACTTTGAAAAGTTAAAACTCAAAAAGCCTAATACTTTTACAAATAATGTACATTACTAAAGAGTTGACAGCTCTCCCGTATGTTTCCTGAAAGTCTTCTGTACTGCAATATTCAGCTGCCAAAATTAGAGTGGGTAGCTAATTTAGGAGGGTTACTCTGCCTTCTAATGTGCAGTTTTGCTGTGCAGTCCAGAGTCGACCAGAGTATGTTAGATGGATGGCTTATATGATTTTAGTGGTTTACAATAATTTTGCTTGGTTCTAATTTTTAAAAAATTTAATAGCTAGGTATTTATTTTAATGTATGGAAATAATAGCAATTGGAAAGAGTGATATCACCATATGGCAGACTTCATTCAGCACTTATCTAATGAACACATAAAGAAGTTGTGGTACCTACACACAATGGAATATTACTGAGCCATAGAAAGGAACGAATTTGAGTCAGTTCTAGTGAGGTCGATGAGCCTAGAGCCTGTCATACAGAGTGAAGTAAATCAAAAAGAGAAAGACAAATATGGTATATTAATGCATATATATGGAATCTAGAAAAATGGTACTGATGAACCTATTTGCAGGGCAGCATTGGAGACAGACACAGAGAACAGACTTGTGGACATGGCAGGGGTGGGGGGAGAGGGTGGGAGGAGTCAAGAGAGTGGCATTGAAGCGTATATATTATCATATGTAAAACAGATAGCCAGTGGGAATTAGCTGTGTGATGCAGAGAGCTCAACCTCGGGCTGTCTTACAACCTAGAGGGGTGGGAGGGAGGTTCAATGACTGATTGAACCTATAACTGATTGATGTTGATGTATGGCAGAAACCAATATAATATTAAAAGCAGTTATACTCTAATTAAAAAATAAACACTTATCTAAGCATCTCTTTTTATTTCGTTTTTTTTTCTTTTTTTGTTTTAATTTTTATTTAATAAATGGTACAAAGCACAATGCCAAATTCTCCTCTTTCCCCCAAAAGTTTTTCTCTTGGTGGCAGCTTCCCTGCAGTGTTCTATCAACTACCAAAAGCTTGGTTTTCCTCTCTTTGGAAGCTTCTTCCTAAGCTGCTTTTCCCTGTGGCCCACACTTTGCATAAGCAGCACAGTTTGACTCTCAGTTCCATCTCCAAGCTCTGCTTTGTATTTTCATGGTCTCAGCCGGCTCAGCAGAAAAAGGGTCTCTGCAGGATCTTCCTTGCTTAGAGGCAGCAGGAAATTATAGCTAAATTAATTTTCCCTGTCATAATTAATTAAAATAAAATGTCCCTTGTATGAACAGCAAATCTGCATCTTCATTTTTTTTAAAGAGTTGCATTTTATGAAACCATCAGAAGCATTTTTTAGCTTCCCAGGTGGCACAGTGGTAAAGAATCTACCTATCAGTGCAGGAGATACAACAGACGTGGGTTCAGTCCCTGGGTCAGGAAGATCCCCTGGAGGAGGGCATGGCAACCCACTCCAGTATTCTTGCCTGGAGAATCCCATGGACAGAGGAGCCTGGAGGGCTACAATCCATGGGGATCACAAAGAGTTGAACATGACTGAGTGTACGCTTACACGCAGAAGCACTTTTATTTAAATCAAGTGTTCTCATAAACAGCTGCAATAGAAAGCCAGCAATTTTAATAGCTATTTCAACTTTCAGAAGTTATTTCCACCTTTTATACATAAAACAAAGAATTTAGTTCAAGGTGAAAAAGAAAACCCAGAGGACTGCCTGTGAATCCATGTATACCTGAAATAATGAACACTGAATAAATGTTATGAATTATTAGTATCTTCTTGATTAATTGTGTGTCATGATGTCCAATAATTACAGAAAATATCTCACAGACTTAGAAGCTTTTGTGTCCAAATCAGCAAAGACAGGATCTGTAGTTGAAGTTTAATCGGAGAATCCTCATCTCTTATAATATTGAGAATCATGAAACACAATCAGGAAATTCATGATAAAAGTGAGGATCTAGTCAAATTTCATCTTTCTTGAAAGCTTAACCCCCTACCTGGTCAGTCAATAGGTAAGTGCTTGCTTTAGCACCATGGGTCTTTAACATTCTGTAACTCATCTCTCATATTAGTTCAGAGAAAGCAATTGATAGCCAAGTTCCCAAATAAAGTATTAAATCCAAGTGATTTTCTTCTCAAGTGTCAATTTAAAGAGACTCTCTTCTTGAAAGGTAAACTCATGTTTCAGTTCAGTTCAGTTCAGTCGCTCAGTCGTGTCCGACTCTCCGCGACCCCATGAATTACAGCACGCCAGGCCTCCCTGTCAATCACCAACTCCCGGAGTTCACTCAAACTCATGTCCATCGAGTCGGTGATGCCATCCAGCCATCTCATTCTCTGTTGTCCCCTTCTCCTCCCGCCCCCAACCTTTCCCAGCATCAGAGTCTTTTCCAGTGAGTCAACTCATCACATGAGGTGGCCAAAGTATTGGAGCTTCAGCTTTAGCATCAGTCCCTCCAATGAACACCTAGGACTGATCTCCTTTAGAATGGACTGGTTGGACCTCCTTGCAGTCCAAGGGACTCTCAAGAGTCTTCTCCAACACCACAGTTCAAAAGATGACAAAGATAGTATTATTAAAATTCTCACTCTTGCCTTTATGAACCACTTACTATTACCTCCATTTTATAGGTGAGACAGTTGAGGCAAAGCAATAACTTGCCCCAGGTGACAAGGCCAGTAAGAGATAAAGGACACATTAAAACCTGAGCCTGCTTACTCTTTACCTTTGAATCCTGTTGATTCCTGCTATCTGAAGATGGAATCTCAGGGTTAAACAAGGTTAGACACGGGTGGATTTTTGAAAGAGAACCAGGAAAACTGGAGTGCCTAGTGAAGTTAGGTGCTATCTAGACTATTTCCTTGCACTTTGGCGGCCAGTAGTCATAGATTTGAATCTTGGTTCAACAGCTTATAAGCTGAGTAGTCTTGAGCAACTTATCGAAGTTCTCTGGATCTCAGCTTTCACATTTTTAATAATGAGGATGATATTATTTACCATGAACAGTGTGAGGATTAAGTGACCCCTTCCAGGCGAATACAGAGTACAGTGTAAATCTTTTTTATTTTACCTGAATTTTACCTGTTCCACCTTCTATTTATGGCAGACAATTTATGATTGTGATATAAAACTTCTTTGTGAAATATTTTAAAAAGTGACTCAAATTTAGGAAATACAGGAAATTAAAATATTGTAGATAATATACACAGATTTGGCAGAAGCATGATTTTAGTCTGTTACTTGGCTAATGGTTATGGTGGACAGACCCTGAAGCCCTGCCTTCTGTTTTGAATGCCTTTGTATCATTCCCTCTCCTGAAGAGTAGGTGACTTGCTCTGAGCCAACAGAATATGGCAAATGGGATGTCACTTTCATGTTTATGTTATGGTATGTAAGACCCTGTCTCAGTTGACAGATGCTGGACTCTCTTTTGCTGGCTTTGAAGAAGTAAGCTCTCATGTTGTGAAACTGTTTATGAAGGGGGCCTCTGTGCAGAGAAAGGGGGCTGATCTCTTAGAGCTAAGAATTGCTCCCAGAAACTGGCCAGAAAACAGGGACTGCAGACCTGCAACCTCAAGATGAGCTCTGCCAAGAGCTGAGGGATCCTGAAAGGAGATCTGTCTGCAGTCGAGCTTCTATTGAGACTGCAACCCTGGTGAGACGCTGAAGCTGAGGGCCCAACTATGCTATGTCTGGATTCCTGACCTACAGGAATTGTAAACTCAGTTCAGTTGCTCAGTCGTGTCCAACTCTTTGCAACCCCATGAACCGCAGCATGCCAGGCCTCCCTGTCCATCGCCAACTCCTGAACTTACTCAAACTCGTGTCCATTGAGTTGGTGATGCCATTCAACCATCTCATCCTCTGTCTTCCCCTTCTCCTCCTGCCCTTAATCTTTCCCAGCATCAGGGTCTTTTCAAATGAGTCATTCCCTGTGGTTCAGCTGGTAAACTCAGTAATATGTGTTGTTGTATTGTGGTGATTTGTTCTGCAGCAGTAGGTAACTTAATACAGTGTTTAAGAGTCTGGGGTCACACATTCTGAGTTCTCATTTGTTTTCATCCTTAAAAGTTGTGTGCACTTGGGAACTTTAGCTTAATGAGGCTAATGATGAGAGCTATTGGGTTGGCCAAAAAGTTTGTTCAGGTTTTTCCATAAGCTATTATGGATTATAATACTGCATGGGTTATTATACTAATTAAATGAACTCATTCATATCAACTGCTTATCTCTGTACTTGTCATATTGCAAGCAAGTAATAAATCTTTATTACCATCATTATAGTTATCATAACAGCTACACATAGTATGTTAACATTAATACTTCAAAAATAGTTTTTCAATGTAAACTCTTTGGAAAATTAAATCTAATCATTAGAGTAGCAACATCAACTGACTATATATTGCTAATAATGTGTATGTATTAATAAGATTGCTGATTACCTTCAGTGCTCTTGGAAGAACTTAAAATACCTTAGGTAACATCACTGCAGATGCTGATTGCAACCATGAAATTAAAAGACGCTTACTCCTTGGAAGGAAAGTTATGACCAACCTAGATAGCATATTAAAAAGCAGAGACATTACTTTGCCAACCAAGGTCCGCCTAGTCAAGGTTATGGTTTTTCCCGTGGTCATGTATGGATGTGAGAGTTGGACTGTGAAGAAAGCTGATCGCGAAGAATTGATGCTTTTGAACTGTGGTGCTGGAGAAGACTCTTGAGAGTCCCTTGGACTGCAAGGAGGTGCAGCCAGTCCATTCTAAAGGAGATCAATCCTGGGTGTTCATTGGAAGGACTGATGCTAAAGCTGAAACTCCAATACTTTGGCCACCTCATGCAACGAGTTGACTCACTGGAGAAGAGTCTGATGCTGGGAGGGATTGGGGGCGGGAGGAGAAGGGGACGACAGAAAATGAGATGGCTGGATGGCATCACCAGCTTGATGGACATGAGTTTGAGTGAACTCCAGGAGTTGGTGATAGACACGGAGGCCTGGCGTGCTGTGATTCATGGGGTCGCAGAGAGTCGGACACGACTGAGCGACTGAACTGAACTGAACATGTTTAGCATTGTCAAGATTCGGACATTTCTGTGCCCAGAGAATTTGGTTTTAGATTCATCAGGGGATAAAATGGTATATCAACCCAGAACTAAAACACTGTGCTCAATTGCACATCCTAGTCTTGCTTGACACCTATTCAGGGGAAATCTATACAAAGATTCCCCATTGAAGGTGCTAATCTCACCACGACTATTCTCTGCCTTCACAGGCTTCCTGCTTATCCTACCCTTCCTGTTTTCATCCCTGATTATGTTCCACAACCCCTGTTACAGTAGATGCTCTCTCTGGATCCAGAACTCTGAGATGAAGGACAAAGGACCAGAGAATCCTCTCTTCTTCATAGTTCAAGCCATGATAAATATCTAAAATAAATGTCAGGACAAACTGAACTATCCAAATTCATGTCCTCTAGTATTTTCTGGAACCCCCTCCACTTAATAATCTCCATTTTTTGGTATGTCAAACATATGTTCTACCAAGGGTCTCAAGTTGGATTTGAAAGGAAGGGAAAATTAAGGACAGTCCTAAGCACAGAATGAAGAAGGCAGATTTTCTTGTGAAAATCAAAGCCCTGGAAATTCCTTGAGTATTTATCTTAATCTGCCTGGGCCACTGTAACAAAATACCATATAGTGGATGGGGTATAAATAACAAACTTATTTCTCATAGTTCTGCAAGCTGGGAGTTCAAGGTGCTTGTGAAAACCTTCCTGGTTCATAGACAGCACCTTTTTGATATATCTTCACATGGTGAAAGCAAATAGAGAGCTCTCTGAGGTCTCTTTTTTAAAGGAACTAATCCCATTTTTGAGGACTTCATGACCTAATCACCTCTCAAAGGCCCTAGCTCCTAATACCATCACATTGGGGATTAGAATTTCAACATATGAGTTTCAAGGGATACAATTCAGATCAAAGCAGTACCTTTCAGGAGTTCATTGTTGATCCATACTGACAGTGGCCTTTTGAAAAAGTGGTCTCTGAGGTTGAAATTTTTCCTAGGCAGAGGCAGAGCCTGAGGTGAGGATTCTTGCGAAGTTGTTGTTGGGTAGAGTGAACTCAGGAGAAAGGGGTGTGGGGAAGTAGCAGAGGTCCGACGAGAAAAGCCAAGCTGAGAGTATAGTCTCTATTCCAGGTAGAGAGTTCTGGACCTAGTTCCCTTTCAAGCAGAGGTCCTCCTATCCATCAATCATTGGCTGAGGCTGGGGTGTGGTGGGAGGTAAATGCTGCTCCTCCTTGGCGGAGGGTGATTCTTTAGTACTCAAGGCTACTTGGCTTCTGGGCTGTACACCATCAGAATTCATTACCAGTGATGCTATCTCTCTACTGATCATATGTTGCTGTTCAGTTAGTAAGTCCTGTCTTGACCCTTTGTAACCCCATGGACTGTAGCCCGCCAGGCTCTTCTATCCATGGAATTTCCCAGGCAAGAACACTGGAGTGGGTTGCCATTTCCTTCTCCAGGGTATCTTCCTGACCCAGGGATCAAATTTGCATGTCCTGCATTAGCAGGTAGTGGATTCTTTACCACTGAGCCACCAGGGAAGTCATCTGTGGCTTTAGATGGCCCACTTTGAGATTACAGCAGTCAGGGAATTCATGATGGTGTTGATGCTAGTGAAGAAGAGAGAGAAGTACACAAGGACACTTACTTTGCTTTAATTTGCCCAGTGTTCCCTCTAAGATACTCCATCTTAAAGGCAAGGATTCCATGTGGCTGATATAATCACTTTGAGAGCAGAGATGGTGTCTTGCTGGTTTTTAACAGTAAGACTGAGCCCAGTGCTTAGCTTGTGGGATTTTGAGTTTGTCACAAGAGATTGTAAATAGCTGATTTCTATGGCTGTGTCTGGGTAGCATCAATCAATTTAGCTCCAGGATTTCTCAACCTCAGCAGTATTGATGTTTGGGGCTGGATAATTCTCTGTTATAGGAGGTTGTTTTGTGTGCTATAGGATATTTAACAGCACCCCTACCCACTAGATCCCAACAGTGCTCCTACCCCCACCCGACCCAGCTATGACAACCCAAATGTCTGCAGGCATTGTCCTGCGTCCCCAGGAATAGGTGTATAACGTTGTCCCTGGCTGAGAGCTACTGAGTTAGACTCTTAGATCCAACTTTATGCGGTTGGTTGCAGTGTCTATGAGATAGCTAAAGGAATTCAAGGCAGCTGTTCTTTCGTCCACCTGGTCTAAATAATTTAAGCACTCTTAATATCTGACTTTTGAATCATAAAGATCCTATGTCTTTGAAGAGAGAATAGGGTAAATTAAGTTTGACCTTTCAAGCCAGACAACAGGAATTTAGATCCACTTGCTACTTCATCACTTACTGAGTAAATACCCAGATGAGACTCCTAACCACTCTGTGCCGCAGCTTCTTCATGTGGATAAAATAAGCTAATATATTGTAGCCTGCTTAGAAGAGAATCCAGCACATATGAAGGGCCCAGTGAGTGGTGGTTGTGGGTGTTGATAAAGACGAGAGTGGTTTCAGCCCCAGGTCACCTTGTGTTCTGATCTCAGACATTCAACCCTGTCACCTCTTAGACTGAAAGTCCCTGGTCTGTGTCCAGGGAAAGCTGTGGGGGTCTGGTGGGTGGCACCCCCACCTCATCACCAGGACTCAGTCCTTCTGTCACCTACCACTGCCCTAAATCAGTCCATCAGTATCAGAGCTTCATTGGCGCTTGTCCATCTTAAGATTGTGTCACCAGATTGGAGGGTGGGGGGACTTTCTCCTGTCTCTCTCATTCTTCCTTTCTCTGTCTCTTTCTCTCCTCCTCTTTCTGTCTCAATCTTCCTGTCACTCTGACTTGTGAGATTGCTTTAAAGAGTGGAGGGCCTACTTATTTTTAACTTGACTGTTTTTGCTTGTTCAGGAAGACAGAATTCAAGCAAAACATTTCTGTTGCCAGGTCAAGTTGACCAGTACATAGTTATCCTGAACTGATTTACTCAAAGAATCATTCTAAATCAATACATCCTTACATGACTCATGTGTATTCCTTTGCTTAAGACAGAAGATTAAGGAAAAAATTACCCATTATATAAGACACAGCTGAAGAACCGAAATCACATTATGAACTATTGTTACCATCCCACGAGAAGAAAATTAATCTAAAAGATCTCACTGGTCTAAATTGAACTTGTCTTATATAAAACACATTTCGCGTTGTTTTTACATACCAAATGTAGGCAACGTAGAGTTGCAGCTATGAAAGGAACTGTAAGTCTTTTCTTAATGATGTTATTTTTGTTGCTGTTGTTCTTACTATGTGTTATGTTAAGCTGCTGAAAATTACACAAATTATACACTAGGGATATGATGTTAATTATTCATTAATGAGGTGGAGTGATTTCAAAACTTTGAAGCAGTCTGGAAAACTGTAAATCTGAGGTCTCCTGCTCATAATCCTTCAGTTCAGTTCAGTCGCTCAGTCGTGTCCGACTCTCCACGACCCCATGAATCACAGGACGCCAGGCCTCCCTGTCCATCACCAACTCCCGGAGTTCACTCAAACTCATGTCCACAGAGTCGGTGATGCCATCCAGCCATCTCATTCTCCGTCGTCCCCTTCTCCTCCCACCCCCAACCTTTCCCAGCATCAGAGTCTTTTCCAGTGAGTCAACTCGTCGCATGAGGTGGCCAAAGTATTGCAGTTTCAGCTTTAGCATCAGTCCTTCCAATGAACATCCAGGATTGATCTCCTTTAGAATGGACTGGTTGGATCTCCTTGCAGTATAAGGGACTCTCAAGAGTCTTCTCCAACACCACAGTTCAAAAGCATCGATTCTTCGGCGATCAGCTTTCTTCACAGTCCAACTCTCACATCCATACATGACCACAGGAAAAACCATTGCCTTGAATAGACGGACCTTGGTTGGCAAAGTAATGTCTCTGCTTTTTAATATACTATCAAGGTTGGTCATAACTTTCCTTCCAAGGAGAAAGCGTCTTTTAATTTCATGGCTGCAATCAGTATCTGCAGTGATTTTGGAGCCCAAAAAAATAAAGTCTGACACTGTTTCCACTAATTTTTCCATCTATTTCCCATAAAGTGATGGGACCAGATGCCATGATCTTTGTTTTCTGAATGTTGAGCTTCAAGCCAACCTTTTCACTCTCCTCTTTCACTTTCATCAAGAGGCTTTTGAGTTCCTCTTCACTTTCTGCCATAAGGGTAGTGTCATCTGCATATCTGAGGTTATTGATATTTCTCCCAGCAATCTTGATTCCAGCTTGTGCTTCTTCCAGCCCAGCGTTCCTCATGATGTACTCTGCATAGAAGTTAAATAAGCAAGGTGACAATATACAACCTTGACGTACACCTTTTCCTATTTGGAACCAGTCTGTTGTTCCACGGCCAGTTCTAACTGTTGCTTCCTGACCTGCATACAGGTTTCTCAAGAGGCAGGTCAGGTGGTCTGGGATTCCCATCTCTTGCAGAATGTTCCACAGTTTATTGTGATCAACACAGTCAAAAGCTTTGGCATAGTCAATGAAGCAGAAATAGATGTTTTCTGAAACTCTCTTGCTTTCTCCATGATCCAGCGGATGTTGGCAATTTGATCTCTGGTGCCTCTGCCTTTTCTAAAACCTGCTTGAACATCTGGGAGTTCACGGTTTACATACTGCTGAAGTTTGGCTTGGAGAATTTTGAGCATGACTTTACTAGCGTGTGAGATGAGTGCAATTGTGCGGTAGTTTGAGCATTCTTTGGCATTGCCTTTCTTTGGGATTGGAATGAAGACTGACCTCTTCCATTCCTGTGGCCACTGCTGAGTTTTCCAAATCTGCTGGCATATTGAGTGCAGCACTTTCACAGCATCATCTTTCAAGACTTGAAATAGCTCTACTGGAATTCCATCACCTCCACTAGCTTTGTTCGTAGTGATGCTTTCTAAGGCCCACTTGACTTCACATTCCAAGATGTCTGGCTCTAGGTCAGTGATCATGTTATCGTGACTATCTTGGTCATGAAGATCTTTTTTGTACAGTTCTTCTGTGTATTCCTGCCACCTCTTCTTAATATCTTCTGCTTCTGTTAGGTCCATACCATTTCTGTCCTTTATTGAGCCCATCTTTGCATGAAATGTTCACTTGGAATCTCTAATTTTCTTGAAGAGGTCTCTTGTTTTTCCTGTTCTGTTGTTTTCCTCTATTTCTTTGCATTGATCACTGAGGAAGTCTTTCTTATCTCTCCTTGCTATTCGTTGGAACTCTGCATTCAGATGCTTATATCTTTCCTTTTCTCCTTTGCTTTTCACCTCTCTTCTTTTCACAGCTATTTGTAAGGCCTCCTCAGACAGCCATTTCGCTCTTCTGCATTTCTTTTCCATGGGGATGGTCTTGGTCCCTGTCTCCTGTACAATGTCACGAACCTCCGTCCAGAGTTCATCAGGCACTCTATCAATCAGATCTAGTCCCTTAAATCTATTTCTCACTTCCACTGTATAATCATAAGGGATTTGATTGAGGTCATATCTGAATGGTCGAGTGGTTTTCTCTACTTTCTTCAATTTCAGTCTGAATTTCGCAATAAGGAGTTCATGATCTGAGCCACAGTCAGCTCCTGGTCTTGTTTTCGCTAACTGTATACAGCTTCTCCATCTTTGGTTGCAAAGAATATAATCAATCTGATTTCGGTGTTGACCATCTGGTGATGTCCACGTGTAGAGTCTTCTCTTGTGTTGTTGGAAGAGGGTGTTTGCTATGACCAGTGCATTCTTTTGACAAAACTCTATTAGCCTTTGCCCTGCTTCATTCCGTGCTCCAAGGCCAAATTTGCGTGTTACTCCAGGTGTTTCTTAACTTCCTACTTTTGCATTCCAGTCCCCTAGAATGAAAAGGACATCTTTTTTGGGTGTTAGTTCTAAAAGGTCTTGTAGGTCTTCATAGAACCGATTAACTTCGGCTTCTTCAGCATTACTGGTTGGGGCATAGGCCTGGATTACTGTAATATTGAATGGTTTGCCTTGGAAACGAACAGAAATCATTCTGTCATTTTTAAGATTGCATCCAAGTACTGCATTTCGGACTCTTTTGTTGACCATGATGGCTACTCCATTTCTTCTAAGGGTTTCCTGCCCACAGTAGTAGATATAATGGTCATCCGAGTTAAATTCACCCATTCCAGTCCATTTTAATTCACTGATTCCTAGAATGTCGACATTCACTCTTGCCATCTCCCGTTTGACCACTTCCAATTTGCCTTGATTCATGGACCTAACATTCCAGGTTCCTATGCAATATTGCTCTTTACAGCACCGGACCTTGCTTCTGTCACTGGTCACATCCACAACTGGGTATTGGTTTTGCTTTTGCTCCATCCCTTTATTCCTTCTAGAGTTACTTCTCCACTGAGCTCCAGTAGCATACTGGGCCCCTACCAACCTGGGGAATTCCTCATTCAGTATCCTATCATTTTGCCCTTTGTTACTGTTAATGGGGTTCTCAAGGCAAGTATACTGCAGTGGTTTGCCATTCCCTTCTCCAGGGGACCACATTCGGCTGTGGTCCATGTGATCAGATCGACTAGTTTCCTGCGATTATGATTTCAGTGTGTCTGCCCTCTGCTGCCCCCTAACAATACCTACCGTCTTATTTGGGTTTCTCTTACCTTGGTCGTGGAAAATCTCTTCACAGCCGCCCCAGCAAAGTGCAGCCGCTGTACCTTACCTTGGAAGAGGGGTATCTCCTCAAGGCCGCCCCTCCTGACCTTGAACGCGGAGTAGCTCCTCTCGGCCCTCCTGCGCACGCGCAGCCACCGCCTGTTGGACGTGGGGTAGCTCCTCTCGGCCGCCGGCCCTGGCCTCAGGCGTGGGGTAGCTCCTCACGGCCGCACCTCTTTGTGTGGTTCGTTGTTCCGGGGCTCGCGTCGCCTCTGCGCCGCCAGGGTCGTCGTCTCTCGCGTCACCGAAAATCTGACAAAGGTGAATTGTAACCTGAATTTTATTAACCAAGCCTGATATACTTCATTTGCAAAAGTGATGATGTAGCACTGTCCCTGGAGGCTGAGACCAAGCTTTAACTCACTTCCTGTTGTGGCTTAGGCATATTTTAAGATCAGTTGATGGTGTCTGATGATTCCCATTTCCAAATAGAGTCATTCTTCATTCATCAAATATCTAATGAGCATCATGTCTAATTATTAAGGGAAGAGAAGCATTAAATAAGTCAGGGTGATGAGAGCTGTGAAGAAAATACACAGGAATCCTAGGAGGGAGTCACTATTTTGTCCAGGAGTTCAAGGTAAATCTCCAAGTTAATGAGTGAACTAAAAGAGAAGTTGGAATATGCATTTCTAAACCCAATTCTCAAAAGCCCCTCAGAGTTTTCCCATTATTGGGGTTACTTTTACTCACATTTCCCCATGTGTGGAGTGGAATGAGGCTTGTAAGAATAAGTGGACCCACTGAATGCAGTGGGAGTATGTCCTATAGGAAGAGGGAAATGGGTCGATTTGGCTGGGGTGGGGGCAGAGAAGATAACAGTGTTTGCATCTACATGACCTTGCCCAGGGCCCAGAGAGGGGCCAAATCAAGTGCCTGAGCAACACTGGGACCTTTGCTGACCTGTTTCCAAACGCCTCCCTAACTTGTCCTTTGCTATTTATTAGTTTAGCTTCCACCTCTTTTGGTGCTTCATCTTTCACGACCTGACACACTTTCATCTACACTTACATCAAATTTCTTCTTTGAAAGGCTTCCCTTCTTCTTTGAAAGGCTTCCCTAGTGCTTGTAACTGTTTGGCCCCTCTTTCAGTCAAGAGTTATGCAGAAAACAAGCCACTGTATGTTTTCTAAGCATGAAGTGTTTGATACAGAGGCTTGCACCGTTGATGAAAAGGGCAGGGAAGCCACCTTCAATTCTTTCCTGAAACATCATAGCAGTGGTCCCAGGCACTGACCTGGAATCCACTAGGGGTCCCAAGAATGTCTGACTGTGACAAAGATGACTCTCAAAAGACTTACTTGAAGCTGTCTCTAGCTTACACAACTGTGACTACCTGGAGGGAGAAACAGCCTCTTCTGCTTTCCATATTTCATTTTCCTGAGTGCATCCCTCATTGTTGACTCTAACCCACAGCTCCACAGGGAAGGGCATTCTGGGAAATGTAGTCCCAGTTTCTCCCAAGCAGTACAGAGGAGACTTCAGAAAGAGAGGGGCGGAAATGCCAAGATGACAAAAACAGCATAGCACAGCCACTACCCCACCTCCTTCCAGGTTTGACCACCTAGCCCTTCATTTAAGGCTACACCAGCCCCTTCTCTGTCATACTCAGAAGGTTTACAGTTGTAAGTCATAAATCCCAATACAGTAAGTCCCCCTCATACAAACCCTCAAGTTACTAGCGGTTGTGCTCTTGTGTACTTTACTGTACAATACACACATGTGCTTTTGTGTACTTTACTGCACAGCACTGTATACAGTTTAGTTGTATGTGTGCGTGCTCAATCATGTCCAACTCTTTGTGACCTCATGGACTGTAGCCCACCAGGCTCCTCATTCCATGGGATTTTTCAGGCCAGAATACTGGAGTGGGTTGCCTTTTCATCTTCCAGGGGATCTTCCCAACCCAGGGATTGAGCCTGCATTGGCAGGAGGATTCTCTACCACTGAGCCACCTGGGAAGCCACAGTATAGTAATAAAGTATCTTTATTTCAAGCCTAGGGTATCTGGAAGCAAGCCTAAAAGCAGTGGTAATGTGGCTGGTACTGCTAAAAAGTGCCACCTGATGGGCTTTCCTGGTGGCTCAGAGGTTAAAGTGTCTGCCTCCAATGCGACCTGGGTTCGATCCCTGGGTCGGGAAGATCCCCTGGAGAAGGAAATGGTAACCTACTCCAGTATTCTTGCCTGGAGAATCCCATGGACAGAGAAGCCTGGTAGGCTACAGTCCACGGGGTCGCAAAGAGTCGGACACCACTGAGCGACTGAACAGAACGGAACGGATGTACTGTACTACTGTACTTTTCAAGATACTGTACTGTAAGATTAAATTTTTTTCTTTATGTTTTGTGTTTGTTTTTATGTATTATTTGTGTGAAAAATATTATAAATCTATTACAGTAATAGCCGATTGTGTTAGTGGGGTACCTAGTCTAACTTTGTTGGACTTACAACAAATTGGACTTATGAATGTGCTCTTGGACTGGAACTCCTTTGTACAGAGGGGACTTACTGTACTGACCCTCAAAGTGATGATGGAACAGCTTTCATCACGTGGCTGTAGCTGGATATATTGCCCACAGTTGAAATACCTCCCTCACACCCACACCTTTGTACTGATGCTAACCCCAGGCAGTTCTTTGTTCATAGCAGAGCTAAATGCATTGAGACCGAATCTTTAATTAGACATTCAGACAGTAGCAGTCCCCAGCCTGCATAAAGAGACATCTGTGTGTCTGTGGTACATGAGAAAGGGAGAGGACAAAGGAAAGACAAGCTGAAATCTCCTCTCACAACTGAGTAAAAGGGGAAGGTTCCCACCACCACTTGCGGCTCCTGTGCTGTTAGAGGGTAAATCATCACATGTATGGAGGGAATGTCATATTCTAGGTACAGTATCGGGCAGTGGAGAATCAGTAATGAAAAAGTGTTCCTTTTATCTATTGTTACATAACAGACAACTCCAGGACTTGTGGCTTAAAACAGCAGTTGTTTATTTTACTGTCAAGTCTGCAGTTGGGCAGGGCTCTGCAGGACTGGCTCTTTCCTGCTCCCTGGGTCTTGCTCCCAGAAAGCTGGTGGATCCCCTTTCAAGGCAGCTCTCAGCTAAGAGTTCGGCTAGGTCTGCAGGCTTCAGGCTTCATTTCTTTCCATGTGGATCTCTACACAAGCTTCTCTGAGGCTCCCCTGCCACAGGCCCCCTCATGACATGATGCCTGGGTTCCAAGAAAACGAAGCAGAAATGCATTTTTTTAAAATTAAAATATAGTTGATATTGTGTTAGTTTCAAGTATACAGCAAAGTGATTCAGTTATATATTTTTCATTCTTTTCCATTATAGGTTATTGCAAGATATTGAATATAGTTCCATGTGCTATATAGTAGGTCTTTTTTGCTTATCAGTTTTATGTATAGTATCAATAGTTTGTTAATCGCCTTCTCCTATTTATCCATATCCCTTCTCTCTTTCCCCTATGGGAGCTTCTCTGGTGGCTCAGATGGTAAAGAATCTGCCTGCAGTGCAGGAGACCGGGGTTTGATTCTTGGGTCTGAAATATCCCCTGGAGAAGACAGTGGCATCTAACTCCAGTATTCTTGCCTGGAGAATTCCATGGACAAAGGACCCTGGCCAGCTGCAGTCTATGGGATTGCAGAGTCGGACACGACTGAGCAACTGACCCACTCCTCTTTCTCCTTTGGTAGCCATATATTTATTTTCCGTGACTGTGAGTCTGTTTCTGTTTTGTATATGTGTAGATTCATTTGTATTATTTGTATTATTTTGTATTCCACATATGAGTGATACAATATAATATATAACATCATATATAATATATAATACATAGCAGATATGATAATAATATCATACCTTTCTCTGCCTGGCTTACTTCGCTTAGTATGATATTCTGTAGGTCCATTCATCTTGCTGCACATGGTAATATTTCATTCCTGTTTTGTTGTTCAGTCGCTCGGTCATGTCCAGCTCTTTGTGACCCCATGGACTGCAGTACTCCAGGCTTCCCTGTCCTTCATTATTTCCCAGAGTTTGTTCAAACTCATTCCTGTTTATGGCTGTATGTATATATATATACACCACTTCTTCTAAAACCCACCAACAGATGTGCATTTTTATGATCTAGACCCAGAAATGTTTCTTCTGCTGTGCTCTATTGGCAGAGACAGGAACAAAGGGAAGGTACATAGGTTCTATCTCTTGATGAAGGTTCTGGGAAACATGTGGGATGAAAGCTATTGTCAGGGCCATCTTTGGAAAATATAGCATGCCACGTTATGCTCAGTGTGTCTGAGGAGCTCATTGACTAGAGGTGATGACGGGCATGAAACAGATGACTAGAATACAGCCTGAAAAGTTTTCTATGAAAACACTGAGAGAACTTCAGACTCTGCCCAGAGGTTTCAGGAAGGTTAGAAGCAGTGACCTGGACCTTGAAGGATGAATTGACAGAGCAGTGAAGTAGAAGGGCGTGGAAGCAGTTTGAGTGGAGGCAAAATAATTTGCAGTGGAGACATCACGGCTCTTCTAGCAGCTCTGCTTCCCCAGTTGGAGTAAGAATCCCGTGAGGACTGCATGGATTCACCCACAGAGCCTAGCCTAGTGCCTGGCTCATCACTTCACCTTGACTTTCAAGTTGTTTATGCTCATTCAGCAATTTCTCATGAATATAATTTTCATCAGACATAATTGTCCTCGTAGGCCTTGATGAGTGTACTGATTCTGGCCAGATAAGCAATTTTTAGTCATTTGCTTTCCAAAATGGTCTAAACTATTATCACTTGGCTTCTTTGCAACCAAATCCACCCCAACCATACTTCTATTTAAGGAGTGTCATCTTGTTGCTGGATTTCTTTCAAGCTAGGTGTTTTACTCGGCCAACTGCACCACTATAACCTGAAAACTCAGCCAAGACCATGACAGTTTTCCGACAAGATGCTGTTTATTGCTCAATAGAGTTCTTTGTTGTTCATCTCCATTCTCTATTCTGATCTGTTCCACACAGGTTGAAATTAAAAAGAGCTTTAGAGAAGACTGGGAGTAGAGCAGGCAGAAGAATGAAGGTGTACTACACACAATTTTCCTTGACCTTAGTCCAGTAGGCAGTAAAGAAAATGACACATGGTGAGACCTGGTGTCCATTAGTGTTTCAGAAATGTGTTCTGTCTCCTCTTGGGGCCTCTCCTCATCTGCGGACTGACAATTCTTTGCTTTAACCAGTATATTATTTTGGATTGCACAGCAGTAAATCACTTTGGCATTCATTTGAGGCTGCCTTGATTCAGCTTTTCAGACTCTAATAAGTGCCTGTGGGTCTTCTGAAATCTAATCCTTCATTCAGTGACTCATGGATCACACTGTGTACATTATGTTTGGGGCATCCACTCTTGCTTCTTTTCTGACTGCCAGAAGGAATCTTTTACCCTTCAGTTCTCTGTACAAACTTCAGTGGAATGAAAATGCCCTAGTGTTGATTGTTTTCCTCACACAGTGGTTTATTTAATTTGCAAAACAAAGATAGCAATCAGCAGGTGAGTACTGAAATTTAGTTTGTAATTGTTCTTTTCTTCTTTTTCTAGATATACTTAACAAAGATATACCTTAATCTCTCTTTGAAATGAAGTCTCTTTAGGGAAAGAGAATTCTAAGTAAACCCTTAAATACTTGGAACTGAAACTTTCTTTGAATGGGTTTAGATATTTCACATTGTCACTGGAAAGGGCATTGACTATCATGATGAGCCTACTGATTAATTGTCCCAGCCTGTCTTTTGACCATCATTTCATCCCTCTTATTACTTCACTTTGATTCCAGGATCCATCATTATGACCACTCATTTACAAGTACTTCAGTTCTCTCATTCCTTCATTTCTTTGACTTATTTGCCTGGCAAAACCTTGACCTTGATTAAATCCCACCTTCTTTGTGCCTGTACCTGAACAGGTTGAAAATTCCTAGAAAAACATGCTGACTGGTTCCCTTTATGACTACTCTCTCGGACAAGGACCAGAGTACCAAAGAGTGCCAGGGAGCCTCGTAGGTGTGCTTCCCTCCTCACCATAATGAGCAATTATATTCATTTCTTCTTCCCATCCTTCCTTTCTTGGCCTCTTCCTTTCATTCATTCATTTTTAAAATTTTAATTGTTCAATAAATAGACAATGCCTGGCATAATTCCAGACATTCAGAATACATCAAGGAACCAAACAAAGAGCCCCTGTCCTTGTAGTGCTCACCTTTTAATTGTTGAAGTAGGGAGGACCCCTTCCAAGGCATTGTTAGGGTCCGGAGTTGCCCTTCCCTTCAAGGAACAGAGGACACTCACGATAATGCAAGACACACAGCGAGGTTTATTTCCAGCTAGCTGGGGTCCAAGTGTCTGACCAACGCAGCGGGTTTCAACAAGGACCCCGAGCACTCAGAGCCAAGGGGTTATATAGCATTTTCAAATCATGATATTTCTAAATTACATAACTCACAGTAATTTTACACACACATACACACACAGCTGTGCATATCTCTATCCTGGTGTCTTAACGAGATAAACTTATCAGACCTGTTTACCTAATTTTCAGTGTCGCAGGCGCCCACATTCTTGGTACTTAAGATTAACTTGTCTCCCAGGTTTTATCTAGTTCTTCCCTCAAGTCACATACTCAGTAAAAATGGTTTTTCCGGCCTCTAAGATGGCCGTTCTTATGCTAACCCATTCTTACATTCCCCCCTTTTCTGTTGTTCAAACGGAGGAATCTTCCTCCGTGGGTAGAGTTTGATCCAGGGATCATTATACATCCTTCCTCAAAAACAATTTTAGGAATCTTTACTTAAAAACAACCTTATCTTAAAGTGGAGTAACTTTGGTTTTACAAGCAGCAAGCAAAGTACAGAAGCAAAAATGCATTACAGGAGCATTAAGTTCTACATTAGGTCACAGCGTCTAATCTGAAATCACACCCATAATATCATTTTTCAGGATATCTGGGAAATAGTTATTTCCCAGGATGTCTGAACCATAGATACTCTATTTTGAGTTTTAATTGTAAAAAAAAAATTTTTTTAATAGCCAAAGCAGATGTCACCATTAATGACGTTAGTGTTTTTCTAGGTATGAGAAGATGCAAGAATTGGAACTCATAAAACCTTTTTCTGAAAAGATCTGACTATCTGAAGGCCTGTTCTGCCAGTTTTTTCAGAGCACAGAGTGCCTCATTCCTGATTTTCACTCTGAACTTCTTTCAGGGGGTGTTGAAGGTCAGCAGCTTGCAATGGTCGTGACGTAATCTTTGTAGAGGCAGCTGGCAAGTACCAACTTCCAGTCAGCAGGGTCCCTTCATAGCCACATATCCGACCATGTGACACCATTTTATGGCCATTGTGTCCCACGTTGCTGGGAAGGCTCATTCCCAGGTCTAGGGAAGCGATGGGCCACTCAGTGTGCTAAAATTGGACCAGGCCTTGCAAGTAGCAAAAGTCTCTGGACCACTGTCTTACTAGCCTCCTGGTCCAGGAAAATATTCCCTCTTGTTGCTTTTTCTCATACCCAGAGTCACATTATTACAATTATTGATCTCATATGGAACTGCATACCAGCATTATATCACAGGCTCAGTGAAACAAGTGACATAGAAAATAATATAGCCATAGCTAGCAGTTATTAGTAAAATAAGAATTATAAGTCAAGAACTTTTATTAGATAAAGCCTGGTATACCCCAAGTCACCTGACTTCATTTGTTTAATTACTATCAGTTCAGGTCAGTTCAGTCGCTCAGTCGTGTCCGACTCTCTAGCCTGGTGTTAATCTCCTGATTGTACATTATGGAGCATCTGACCTTTATCTGAAGATTGGTTACTGAGATAAGCCTTAGAAACTAACCTAGAGTGTCCTTTTTAATAACTTAATTAAATCTTTTAGCAGTATCACGTAACAAGGAACTGTCTCTGCAGTGAGTCTTAGTAAACACTAGACCTTAATTAACAAAACTAGAAACTTAATTTAACAATTTACAAAACTTAATATTCCATGATTTTTCATTATGGAGGCATTAACCCTGTAGCCAGGAAGGCTTTAACCCATCAAATAAAAAATGAGGTTTGTCAGGGAGCTGGGAAAAGCCAAGCAGCCATCTTGGATATCCCACAGCCCTGACTCTGATTTCTAGGTATTGTTTTTAATTTTCCAATTTAGAAGCAGACTGTTGCCATGGTTTAAGGACATTAGGATGGCACAAGTCTAACAGAGTTTTTGTATAAGCAGAATGAGCTTTTACATGTCTACAAACCCGACAATTGGATTAATTTCTAAAACTAGCATAAGATCAGGCCTATGGTAGAAAAGCATTTGATTTATAAGCAGAGGTCTAAGAAGTCAAGAAAACATTATAAATGATCATACGAATCAGGTCCAGCATCTTGGGCAAGCTGTCTACCTCTGATGTCGTCGTCTTCTCATCCTGGTGTAGTGTAGTTTCTTCTGAAAAAAGTCCTTCCATCCAGGTTGGAGACAGTCCCTTAAATTATGTCTTTTTCTAGTCCCAGTTGCAGGTCATGAGGCATCTGATCTTCATCCAAAGATAGATCACTGAGACAAGCTTCAGAAACAAACCTAGGGTGCTCTTCAAGAACTCAACCAAATCCTATATTAATATCACATGACAGCAAAGATCCATTCAAGAAATGAGTCTTAGTAGAAACAGATTTCCATTAACAAACTGGGATTTAACACTCATTGAAACATCTTTTTTTTTCCCTAAAATTGCTCATTTTTATCAAATATAACCAAAGTAAGACTTGTTTACAAAATAGATCTGTTCTCAATAAACTTGACCTGATTATTTATGTAACCATAGACTTTTCTTTTTTTTTTTTTTTTTTTGCTTTGCTGAAACTTTTATGGAGTCTCAAACTTAACTTTAAAACCTTTCAGTGTTAGAGAAAGTCATCTCAAAGGCTTATCACAGATTTTGCCTAACAGATGTGAGTGAATTCCTCCCTTTCTTAAGGTCTCCAAAACTGAGATTTCTGTACCTGTTAGTGAGATAACCTTCTTAGTTTATCTGATAAAGTTATTGGAAGCCTAAGAGTTTCCAGTCTCTGAAGGGGTCAGACAGAGAAAAATGTTAAATGCTTCAATTTGTCTATTAAATACCATTTTACCAAATTACTGTTAAGTCATAATTAGTTTGAGGGGAAGGTTTCCTAAAATCTGGAAAACACAGATTCAAACCAGTAATTTTTCAGAAACCATAAAAGTTATAAGCATATTTGCCAGTTCATTCGGTCCTTTTGTTAACCGTTGTACAGTCATCAGGTTTCTCACTAGAATCTTTTAATTTCTTACCCAGTTCAGAAACTTGTATTTATCCAAAAGTCCTTTTTATAAATCTTCTGGAAGAGGAAGCATTTTCACAAGAAACCTGGTTAGTGCTCTGACAACACTTTAAGAATTATGCAACATTTTACCTGAATATATCAGAATTTATATATAAATTGTTTCTAGGATATCTGTATTAGTAACATTTACCATACAATATACCCAGGACTTACTATTCACTTGACAGTACTTCCCATGTAATTTAACATGGAAGTTGAACCCAATTAGTGTAATATCTCCCTTTGGGATGTTTCAGGGGCCCTGTGAAGCATCCCAAAGTCAGCTAGAAGCCAAAAGTGCTTCATCAGATTGATTTAGGAAGTTTTGTCAACAAATATCAGAAAGGTTTAGAGCACTCAGTCAGATGGGATTATAGGTCAGTGTGAAACAATAGCTATTCACTCAGCCACAGTAACAATATAGGATTTCAGAGGCAAATATAGAACAGACCACTTAAGAGGCAAATAAACTTAAATCTATTGTCAAATGCAGTTTAACATCTCAAGAAACCGTTTATTTATACACAAAACTCTTTCCTTGGGGTCCACTTTCCACAAAACCATTTTATCACTTTCTGTACCCATTTGTTCTCCCATCCTGGAACAGCCAACTGTAAGTCAGACCTACTACCTTTTTCCTTCATAAAATGTAACTTCATTCTTCATTCCTTCTTTACTGAACACACACATCTTACTTCCCTTAAGCAACCAAGAATTGACCTTTATGTTAGCATTCTATAGATTGGTGAACATAAATACCAGTGATAACTTAAAAAATTTTAGCAAACATCTCAGGATGGCATCAAACATTATTTATTAATAGTCTAAAATCTTTAGATTTTCTGTAAGTTAGCATTCAATAGTGAATATTTCAAAATCTTATTTTGTTTGGAACTGACCTAATTATTTAGTAGACTTCCAACACTTAGCACAACCCTTAGAAATTCAAGTTATGCCAATCTGGAGAGACTATTTTAGACAGATATTCCTAAAGAATAATTATTCTTAATAGAGCTTATCTAAAAGCTCATGTCTCATTTACATTTTTTAGAAGATTTTTCTTTTTTTTTTTTTTACTCAAGGTAATTTCTTTGTCGACAAACTTGTAACAGATATGATATTTAATTTATATTGAACCTAGGTGCAATGAAAATATTCTACTTAGTGTTAATTACTCTAAGACATGTCTATATTAGATAGATCAACAAACATTAATATTAGGCATTTAATACTGAATATTTTCCAGTTTACTTGAACCTGGAATTTATTATTTAATTTAGAATTATTTGATTTGTAAGCGCTTACCCTTTTTTAAGCCAATTAAATAGAACTCATTTACAAATTAACCTCAAAAATATTACTCAGAGACAAAGACATACCGAGACATATTTAGACAGACACAGTGCAAGTTTTTAGTCATGAATTAGATATTACAATATAAAATTTACTATTTTATAAAAACAGTTGGACCTATTCTATGGGGGGTTGGCGGAGGGGCCCCATAAACAATAAAAGGGCATAAGGAAGGAGAGTCACCCAGTCCCCACCAGTCTCTATTGCCAATTTTGCCAATGTTTCAGCCAGAAGGGAGGATTTTCTGCCAAAGTCTTCCATATCAAAATATAGGGATATTGGTCTGGGTGGCCCTGTAATCCGGGCCGGTTGATTACGTCTCAGACCTTCTTAATAATGTCCAGGGAAAAGGTCCCCTGGGGTGGCCAGCCCATGTTAAAAGTAGGCCATTCTGCCAAGCAGAGGGTACCAAACTTACCTTTTTACTTCCACGCCACCATAATTGCGAACCATGGCGTGGATTTCAGGGAAGTGGTTCAGGAGCAGGGTCTTAGGCGTTACCTAAGCCTGTCCCATTATTGTTACAAAAAGAAGCCAGAAAAAGACAAGGGATACAATTCCAGCGAACACACAAATTCGAACCGAGCTTTTCAACACCCACTGGCCGGTACGCCACACCACATTCACAGGCGCCGTCTCATTCACACAACACTCAGGACCCTGACCTAGGGTTCCAAACGGCGTCCACTGTGGACGTCGTTCAGGCACCCCTTCGTCGGGGACGTCTCCCACGACTTCCAGTAATGGAGCCTCCAGGGTTGTAACCCGTTCCTTCCCTTCCACGAGAATTCTCAATTGGGACCGGGCAGAGACCTGTTTCAGTCCTCCCCTCTAGGAGGTGGCCAAACCTCCTGCCGCGGCTTTTGTGCAAACCTTGGTATCGGAGGTTGTCTGTCTCTTTGAGGAGGGGTCTTGGGATCCCGGACTAGCCCCCAAATGTTAGGGTCCGGAGTCGCCCTTCCCTCAAAGGAACAGAGGACACTCAAGATAATGCAAGACACACAGCGAGGTTTATTTCCAGCTAGCTGGGGTCCAAGTGTCTGCCCGATGCAGCGAGTTTCAACAAGGACCCCGAGCACTCAGAGCCAAGGGGTTATATAGCATTTTCAAATCATGATATTTCTAAATTACCTAACTCACAGTAATTTTCCACACACACACACACAGCTGTGCATATCTCTATCCTGGTGTCTTAACGAGATAAACTTATCAGACCTGTTTACCTAATTTTCAGTGTTGCAGCCGGCCACATTCTTGGTACTTAAGATTAACTTGTCTCCCAGGTTTTATCTAGTTCTTCTTCCCTCAAGTCACATACTCAGTAAAAATGGTTTTTCCGGCCTCTAAGATGGCCGTTCTTATGCTAACCCATTCTTACATTCAGTGGACTCCAGTGAGGAGGGTTCTGGGAGGTTGGTAAGACATGTGGCATCTCCTTTTGACCTTTCCCTAATTCTTCCAGCTGGTAGTAGTTTTTAGTTCCATGTTCCTTACTAGGACCTTCTCAGTGGCTACTGTCTTACCTGACCAGGGTGGTCAGTTTCAATCAGTGTTGCCCCTAACATAATGAGTGAGACAGTGAAAATAAACATAATAAAAATTATATGGCATGTTAGAATATGATGTAGCAAAGGAAAAAGTAGTGCCGGAGGGTGAATGAATATTCTTTCTAAATAGGGTGTGATAGGGGGCTCACTGAAGGTGACATCCGACCAAAGACTGAGTAGGACTTGACCATCTGTAATTTCCCACCATCTTCTTGCCCCTGCGCCCTCTCACCTCCTTTATCTGTGCCCCCACCACCCACCCAGGCTCTGCTTATAATCTGGTCTGTACTTTGAGAGAGACTAGAAGTAGTCAAACAGGCTTTTCTGTGGCCATCCCCACTCCCACTCTCTGCCTTCCTGCTGTTACGATGTTCCAAGTGGCTGCCACTGTCCTGAGAGCCCTCCAGTTATGTGCTGAATCCTTCCCATTTCACCTTCTCAAGGACTTTGCTTCTGTGATCATCTCTTCTCTCCTGCGTCATCAGTTTTTGTTCTCTATTCAATCATTATAAACATGCTCCTGTAACTCATAAGAAAAACCCCTTGACCACCCCCCCCACATTCTCTTCCAATGACCACCTCATTTCCCTCCTCCACTCCACAGAAAAACTTGCTCAATGATTTGTCTAGTGTCCTTGTCTCCATTTTCTCACCTATGATTCTGTCTCTCTTTTTTTTTAACTGAAATATAGTTGATATGGATTTCCCTGGTGCCTCAGAAGGTAAAGAATCCACCTGCAAAGCAGGAGACCCTGGTTTGATTCCTGGGTCAGGACGATCCCCTGGAGGAGGGCATGGCAACCCATTCCAGTATGCTTGCCTGGAGAATCCCCACGGACAGAGGACCCTGGCAGGCTACAGTCCATGGGGTCACAAAGAGTTGGACACAACTGAGCAACTAAGCACAGCACGTAGTTGATATACAGTACTGATAGTTCCAGGTGTATAGCAAGCAAAGTGATTGTTAAACATTTCTTCAGATTGTATTCCATTATAGGTTATTGAATGTAATTCCCTGTGCTGTGTAGTATGTCCTTGTTGCTTATCTATTTTATGCATAGTAGTTTGTATCTGTTAATCCCCTACTCCTAATATGTCCCTCCTTCCCTCCCTCTCCCTTTTGGTAACCATAAATTTGTTTTCTATGTCTCTGAGTCTATTTCTGTTTTGTAAATAAGTTCATCTGTATCATTTTTTTTAGATTCTACATACAAGTGATATCAAATGGTTTTTGTCTTTCTATGTCTGACTTACTTCACTTGGTTTGATAATCCCTAGGTCCGTCAGGTTCCTGCAGCAGACATCATCTTATGCCAGTTGTCAGTTGATGGGCCCAGCCTCTTTTCAAACTACTGGATCTGGGCTTTCTTCCTGCATAGATACTCTTTTTTATTAAGATCAGTTTTAACCACACCAAGCACTCATGCCATTTCTGTTATCTTGCTTTGTCAACAGCATTTGTCCGTATGGTAGGTTAATGCTTCCTTGAAAACCATTCTTTCCTTGACTCAGAAGGCGTCTCATGATCTCCTGATTTCTCCCTTCTTTTCTGACCCTTTCTCAATCTCCTTTGCTCACCCTCCTCTTCCACTTGACCTCCAGCTTTTAGAGCATCCTAAGATCTGGTCATGGGCGCGTCTCCTTCTACGTCTCCTTATAATCCCATGAAGTTCAATGCAGAGCTTTTATATCACTTCTATATGTCACTCAAGGCTTGAAGCAACAGGGTTTACATCTTGATCTCAGGATAGCAGGGAGTGGGGCAAGAGTTACCATTTACATATAATCATCAGGGGCCCAGCATCACCGTAACTTCATCCAGTAACCTGCCTTTGTGGAAGGGAAAGGCAAATTACACAGCAGTCTTCAAGGCTTCTGCTCGTAGCTCAGTAGTCTGAGCATGTTCTATGGCTCCAGCCTAACCACTGGATCTGGAAGCCCAGCTTTCTATGTGCCCAGAGTAGCGAAGAACCAGATGCCACTGATACGTGGATGGCCCCCACACAACATGATTTCAAATACATTATATAATTTTATGTGTAATTTATATCTATATATACCTAACTATATCTATCTCTCTATCTTGGCCCCATAATGTAAGCAAAGGAGTTACATTAGCATTACACCAATGAGGAACTGATAGGAGATGAAGTATAAGCTGTCAGCTACATTTCTGATCATATAAGCCCCAGTTTTTGACAGCTTTTTCATAACCTATAGGTAAAAAAAGCAGTTTGTAAACTGTCACTCCTTGCACTGTTTCTGCATCCTCTAGTTTCTGTCAGCATTCTGCCAAAAGATAACTAGAATAGGCCTAGGAAGAATATCATCACCTTTCCAAGTGCGTTAGAAAGTTATTTCCAAAGTCAAATTGCTGCTTCACTGGCAGCAGACAAGATACTCACCTGTCCTTTCTGGGTCATGCTTGTTTCATGACTGTTAATCGCCTCAGCTTATTAAGGCCATAATGACACATTGATTATTGACTGGGTCATGACTGTGAATAGTTTTCAGCAGGTCAATCGTTCATGATAATATAAAGAGTAACTGTGATGATACAGTTGTCTCCCAAGTTCAGCTTATCTAATACATCACCTTGAAGAAAAAGAGAAATGTTATGATGAGGACTTTTGGAGTTGGGTAGATCAGAACTGACATTGCTTACTTCTGAGAAGAGATTTAGTACTCCATGAAAGGAACATCCATAGAGGGAACATTTTCTCTCCTACCCTCCCATTGGGCATGAGACCAATATCTATTCATATTCATCACATTGTACTTAGCATAATTTTGCAGTTAGTTGATCTGATGAATTGCGAGTTCCCTGAGATCCAGGACCATGTTGTAGCCTTTTCTGTATCCCAGCTTAGTACCTTAGTACCTGTTAAGTTTATCTTTAGGTATTTGTTGAATGACTATGAATGGTTATGTTGTGAAGTAGATAAGACATTTGCTTTACACAATAGATATACTGTGATAATCAGGTGATGGAGGAAGGGTATTCTGTCTCAGTGTGTATTCGTTAGCACTACTTATCAGATATAACTCCTCTTCCTGGTGTCCTCATAGACAAATGGGTCCAGGTGATGACTTCTGTTCAGTGAGCTGGGTGCAGAAGTGGTGTGTGTCCTCATGAAACCTGAGCTCTGCTTTCCCTCTGGCACAGTCACCCTCAGCATGGATCACTGAGTCACTGCAGTAAGCTAACCTGCAGTGAACACATATTGGCTTGGTCAGAAAGATCATTCAGAACCTGAACGAAATTTCTGGCCAACCCAATAATAAAAACAGGAAATAGAACTTTATCATAGCACAAGCCAATAGAAGCAATGTAATTCTAAATTTTTGGTAACAGTGTATAAAAAGTAAAAGACAGGTGAAGTTAATTTTGATGTTTTATTTAATATAGTAGATCTAAATTATCATTTAAATGTGTAATCGAGATAAAGAGATACTTTATATTCTTATTTTCAGACTTCTCAATCTTGAAAACCTAGTTCATATTTTCCACAAATCTCAGTCTGGACTAACTGTATTTGAAGTACTTAGTAGCTCCCATATGGACAGTATAGTACTACCATTTTCAGTCAGTTCAGTCAGTCAGTTCTGTCCGACTCTTTGTGACCCCATGGACTGCAGCAAGCCAGGCTTCCTTGACCTGCTCCTGGAGCTTGATCAAACCCATGTCCTTCGAGTTGCTGATGCCATTCAACCATCTCATTCTCTGTCATCCCCTTCTCCACCTGCCTTCAATCTTTCCTAGCATTGGGGTCTTTTCCAATGAGTCAGTTCTTTGCATCAGGTGGCCAAAGTATTGGAGTTTCAGGTTCAGCGTCAGTCCTTCCAATGAATATTCAGGACTGATTTCCTTTAGGATTGACTGGTTTGATCTCCTTGCAGTCCAAGGGACTCTCAAGAGTCTTCTCCAACACCACAGTTCAAAGGCATCAATTCTTCAGTGCTCAGCTTTCTTCATGATCCAACTCTCACATCCATACATGATTACTGGGAAAACCATAGCTTTGACTAGATGGACCTTTGTTGGCAAAGTAATATCTCTGCTTTTTAATATGCTCTCTAGGCTGGTCATAGCTTTTCTTCCAAAGAGCAAGCATCTTTTAATTTCATGGCTGTGTCACCATCTGCAGTGATTTTGAAGCCCAAGAAAATTAAGTTTGTCACTATTTCCATTGTTTTTCCATCTATTTGCCGTGAAGTGATAGGACCAGATGGAAGAAAGTGGAGAAAACCACTACACAATTCAGGTATGACCTAAATCAAATCCATTATGACTATACAGTGAAAGTGAGAAATAAATTTAAGGAACTAGATCTGATAGAGTGCCTGATGAACTATGGACAGAGGTTCGTGACATTGTACAGGAGACAGGTATCAAGACCATCCCCAAGAAAAAGAAATGCAAAAAAGCAAAATGAGTGTCTGAGGAGGCCTTACAAATAGCTGTGGAAAGAAGGGAGGAGAAAAGGAAAGATATACCCATTTGAATGCAGAGTTCCGAAGAATAACAAGGAGAGATAGGAAAGCCTTCCTCAGTGATCAATGCAAAGAAATAGAGGAAAACAATAGAATGGGAAAGACTAGTGATCTCTTCAAGATAATTAGAGATACCAAGGGAACATTTCATGCAAGTTCAGTTCAGTTCAGTTCAGTCGCTCAGTCGTGTTCGACTCTCCGCGACCCCATGAATCACAGCATGCCAGGCCTCCCTGTCTATCACCAACTCCCGGAGTACACTCAAACTCATGTCCACAGAGTCAGTGATGCCATCCAACCATCTCATTCTCCGTCGTCCACTTCTCCTCCCGCCCCCAACCTTTCCTAGCATCAGAGTCTTTTCCAGTGAGTCAACTCGCCGCATGAGGTGGCCAAAGTATTGCAGCTTCAGCTTTAGCATCAGTCCCTCCAATGAACACCCAGGACTGATCTCCTTTAGAATGGACTGGTTGGATCTCCTTGCAGTATAAGGGACTCTCAAGAGTCTTCTCCAACACCACAGTTCAAAAGCATCGATTCTTTGGCGATCAGCTTTCTTCACAGTCCAACTCTCACATCCATACGTGACCACGGAAAAAACCATAGCCTTGACTAGACGGACCTTGGTTGGCAAAGTAATGTCTCTGCTTTTTAATATATTATCAAGGTTGGTCATAACTTTCCTTCCAAGGAGCAAGCGTCTTTTAATTTCATGGCTGCAATCAGCATCTGCAGTGATTTTGGAGCCCAAAAAAATAAAGTCTGACACTGTTTCCAATGTTTTTCCATCTATTTCCCATAAAGTGATGGGACCAGATGCCATGATCTTTGTTTTCTGAATGTTGAGCTTCAAGCCAACCTTTTCACTCTCCTCTTTCACTTTCATCAAGAGGCTTTTGAGTTCCTCTTCACTTTCTGCCATAAGGGTAATGTCATCTGCATATCTGAGGTTATTGATATTTCTCCCAGCAATCTTGATTCCAGCTTGTGCTTCTTCCAGCCCAGCGTTCCTCATGATGTACTCTGCATATAAGTTAAATAAGCAAGGTGACAATATACAACCTTGACGTACACCTTTTCCTATTTGGAACCAGTCTGTTGTTCCATGGCCAGTTCTAACTGTTGCTTCCTGACCTGCATACAGGTTTCTCAAGAGGCAGGTCAGGTGGTCTGGGATTCCCATCTCTTGCAGAATGTTCCACAGTTTATTGTGATCGACACAGTCAAAGGCTTTGGCATAGTCAATGAAGCAGAAATAGATGTTTTCTGAAACTCTCTTGCTTTCTCCATGATCCAGCGGATGTTGGCAATTTGATCTCTGGTGCCTCTGCCTTTTCTAAAACGTGCTTGAACATCTGGGAGTTCACGGTTTACATACTGCTGAAGTTTGGCTTGGAGAATTTTGAGCATGACTTTACTAGCGTGTGAGATGAGTGCAATTGTGCGGTAGTTTGAGCATTCTTTGGCATTGCCTTTCTTTGGGATTGGAATGAAGACTGACCTCTTCCAGTCCTGTGGCCAGCGCTGAGTTTTCCAAATCTGCTGGCATATTGAGTGCAGCACTTTCACAGCATCATCTTTCAAGACTTGAAATAGCTCCACTGGAATTCCATCACCTCCACTAGCTTTGTTCGTAGTGATGCTTTCTAAGGCCCACTTGACTTCACATTCCAAGATGTCTGGCTCTAGGTCAGTGATCACGTTATTGTGACTATCTTGGTCGTGAAGATCTTTTTTGTACAGTTCTTCTGTGTATTCTTGCCACCTCTTCTTAATATCTTCTGCTTCTGTTAGGTCCATACCATTTCTGTCCTTTATCGAGCCCATCTTTGCATGAAATGTTCCCTTGGAATCTCTAATTTTCTTGAAGAGCTCTCTTGTTTTTCCTATTCTGTTGTTTTCCTCTATTTCTTTGCATTGATCACTGAGGAAGGCTTTCTTATCTCTTCTTGCTATTCTTTGAAACTCTGCATTCAGATGCTTATATCTTTCCTTTTCTCCTTTGCTTTTCGCCTCTCTTCTTTTCACAGCTATTTGTAAGGCCTCCTCAGACAGCCATTTCGCTCTTCTGCATTTCTTTTCCATGGGGATGGTCTTGGTCCCTGTCTCCTGTACAATGTCACGAACCTCCGTCCAGAGTTCATCAGGCACTCTATCAATCAGATCTAGTCCCTTAAATCTATTTCTCACTTCCACTGTATAATCATAAGGGATTTGATTGAGGTCATATCTGAATGGTCGAGTGGTTTTCCCTACTTTCTTCAATTTAAGTCTGAATTTCGCAATAAGGAGTTCATGATCTGAGCCACAGTCAGCTCCTGGTCTTGTTTTCGCTAACTGTATACAGCTTCTCCATCTTTGGTTGCAAAGAATATAATCAATCTGATTTCGGTGTTGACCATCTGGTGATGTCCACGTGTAGAGTCTTCTCTTGTGTTGTTGGAAGAGGGTGTTTGCTATGACCAGTGCATTCTTTTGACAAAACTCTATTAGCCTTTGCCCTGCTTCATTCCGTGCTCCAAGGCCAAATTTGCGTGTTACTCCAGGTGTTTCTTGACTTCCTACTTTTGCATTCCAGTCCCCTAGAATGAGAAGGACATCTTTTTTGGGTGTTAGTTCTAAAAGGTCTTGTAGGTCTTCATAGAACCGATTAACTTCGGCTTCTTCAGCATTACTGGTTGGGGCATAGGCCTGGATTACTGTAATATTGAATGGTTTGCCTTGGAAACGAACAGAAATCATTCTGTCATTTTTAAGATTGCATCCAAGTACTGCATTTCGGACTCTTTTGTTGACCACGATGGCTACTCCATTTCTTCTAAGGGATTCCTGCCCACAGTAGTAGATATAATGGTCATCCGAGTTAAATTCACCCATTCCAGTCCATTTTAATTCACTGATTCCTAGAATGTCGACGTTCACTCTTGCCATCTCCTGTTTGACCACTTCCAATTTGCCTTGATTCATGGACCTAACATTCCAGGTTCCTATGCAATATTGCTCTTTACAGCACCGGACCTTGCTTCTATCATCGGTCACATCCACAACTGGGTATTGGTTTTGCTTTTGCTCTATCCCTTTATTCCTTCTATAGTTATTTCTCCACTGATCTCCAGTAGCATACTGGGCACCTACCGACCTGGGGAATTCCTCATTCAGTATCCTATCATTTTGCCCTTTGATACTGTTCATGGGGTTCTCAAGGCAAGCATACTGAAGTGGTTTGCCATTCCCTTCTCCAGGGGACCACATTCGGCTGTGGTCCATGTGATCAGATCGGCTAGTTTCCTGTGATTATGATTTCAGTTTGTCTGCCTTCTGCTGCCCCCTAGCAATACCTACCGTCTTATTTGGGTTTCTCTTACCTTGGTCGTGGAAAAATCTTCACAGCCGCTCCAGCAAAGTGCAGCCGCTGTACCTTACCTTGGACGAGGGGTATCTCCTCAAGGCCAGATGGACTCAATAAAGGACAGAAATGGTAGGGAACTAACAGAAGCAGAAGATATTAAGAAGAGGTAAGAGGTGGCAAGAATACACAGAAGAACTGTACAAAAAAGATCTTCAGAACCCAGATAATCGCGATGGTGTGATCACTCACCTAGAGCCAGACATCCTGGAATGTGAAGTCAAGTGGGCCTTAGAAAGCATCACTACAAGCAAAGGTAGTGGAGGTGATGGAATTCCAGTTGAGCTATTTCAAATCCTGAAAGATGATGCTGTGAAAGTGCTGCATGCAATATGCCAGCAAATTTGGAAAACTCAGAAGTGGCCACAGGACTGGAAAAGGTCAGTCTTCATTCCAATCCCAAAGAAAGTCAATGCCAAAGAATGCTCCAACTACCACACAGTTGGACTCATCTCACATGCTAGTAAAGTCATGCTTAAAATTCTGCAAGCCAGGCTTCTGCTCTGCAATACGTGAACCGTGAACTTCCAGATGTTCAAGCTGGTTTTAGAAAAGGCAGAGGCACCAGAGATCAAATTGCCAACATCCGCTGGATCATTGAAAAAGCAAGAGAGTTCCAGAAAAACATCTATTTCTGCTTCATTGACATGCCAAAGCCTTTGACTGTGTGGATCACAATAAACTGTGGAACATTCTGAAGGAGATGGGAATACCAGACCACCTGACCTGCCTCTTGAGAAGCCTGTATGCAGGCCAGGAAGCAACAGTTAGAACTGGACATGGAACAACACACTGGTTCAAAATAGAGAAAGGAGTATGTCAAGGCCATATATTGTCACCCTGCTTATTTAACTTCTATGCAGAGTACATCAGGAGAAATACTGGGCTGGAGGAAGCACATGCTGGAATCAAAATTGCTGGGAGAAATATCAATAACCTCAGATATGCAGATGACACCACCCTTATGGCAGAAAGTGAAGAGGTACTAAAGAGCCTCTTGATGAAAGTGAAAGAGGAGAGTCAAAAAGTTGGCTTAAGGCTCAACATTCAGGAAACTAAGATCATGGCATCTGATCCCATCACTTCATAGGAAATAGATGGGGAAACAGTGGAAACAGTGGCTGACTTTATTTTGGGGGGCTCCAAAATCACTGCAGATGGTGATTGCAGCCATGAAATTAAAAGACGCTTACTCCTTGGAAGGAAAGTTATGACCAACATAGACAGCATATTAAAAAATAGAGACATTACTTTGTCCCCAAGTTATGTCTGGTCAAGGCTATGGTTTTTCCAGTGGTTATGTATGGATGTGAGAGTTGAACTAGAAAGAAAGCTAATCGCCAAAGAATTGATGCTTTTGAACTGTGGTGTTGGAGAAGACTCTTGAGAGTCCCTTGGACTGCAAGGAGATCCAACCAGTGCATCCTAAAGGAGATCTGTCCTGGGTGTTGATTGATAGGACTGATTTTGAAGCTGAAACTCGAATACTTTGGCCACCTGATGCAATAAGCTGACTCATTTGAAAAGACCCTGATGCTGGGAAAGATTGAGGGGAAGAGGAGAAGGGGACGACAAAGGATGAGATGGTTGGATGGCATCACCAACTCAATGGACATGGGTTTGGGTGGATTCTGGGAGTTGGTGATGGACAGGGAGGCCTGGCGTACTGTGGTTCATGGGGTCACAAAGAGTCGGACATGACTGATCAACTGAACTGAACTGATTTGACCGGATGCCATGATCTTAGTTTTCTGAATGTTGGATTTTAAGCCAGCTTTTTCACTCTTCTCTTTTACTTTCATCAAGAGGCTCTTTAGTTCTATTTCACTTTCTGCTATAAGGGTGGTGTCATCTGAGGTTATTGATATTTCTCCCGGCCATCTTGATTCCAGCTTGTGCTTCATCCAGCCCAGCATTTCACATGATGTACTCTGCATATTAGTTAAATAAGCAGGGTGACAATATACAGCCTTGATGTACTCCTCTCCCAATTTGGAATGAGATTGTTGTTCCACGTCCAGTTCTAACTGTTGCTTCTTGACCTTCATACAGATTTCTCAGGAGGCAGGTAAGGTGGTCTGGTATTTCCATCTCTTTCTGAATTTTCCACAGTTTGTTGTGATCTACACAGTCAAAGGCTTTGGCATAATCAGTAAAGCAGAAGTAATGTTTTTCTGGAATTCTCTTACTTTCTCTGTGATCCAACGGATGTTGGCAATTTGATCTCTGGTTCCTCTGTGTTTTCTAAATCCAGCTTGAACTTCTGGAAGTTCACGGTTCACGTACTGTTGAAGCCTGGCTTGGAGAATTACCTACCATTTTAAGTCCCTAATATTTTGGTTTATTTGTTGCTACAGCATAACTTAGCTTATGATATGCCAAGCATGGGTTTTCTTCAGGTAGGCCAATGCAGTGAGTTTCCTAGGCTTGATATAGGGATCCCCAGGGTTGATGCAGAGTGACCAAGGCATGTTGCATCAGTGTTCACTTAATTGCAACACAGGGGACTGCTGAGGAAATGTGAAGATTTGTGCTTCAGCTTTGGATCCTTCCTGGTTGTGACCTGGAGAAGTATTTACTTAAGGTTCTCATAAATTTAAACCACATTGAAACCTTCATAGTGACAAGAAGATGAGTTTTTTTAACAAGGTAATGTTAAAGGTAATGTTTTAACAAGGTAATCAATAATGAAAGAAAGTTACTTATATTCTAGGTCCCAAGATGTTCATCCTCCATAATTATGTGCTTAGTAATATCTGGGTTCTAGGAATACAGCTGAAGAAGCTGTATGGTTTCCTAGAGACAACAGTGAAATATGTAATTTCAGAATTAATGGAGTTGTAACCTGTATGAGTTTTATTAACTGAAATACATTTAATTTACAACATTGGTTTAGTTTCAAGTATATGGCAAAGTTATCTAGTTACATATATATAATAGGAACTTATGTAATATCTCTTAATAACCTCTAATGGAAAAGAATCTGGAAGAAAATACATAAATATATATATGTATATATTGAGTGTGTATATATTCTTTTTATATATTCTCTTCCAAATTCTTTTCCATTATAGGTTATTACAAGATATTGAGTACAGTTCCCTGTGCTATAGGGTAGGTCATTGTTGTTAACCTGTTTTATACATAGCAGTGTGTATGTGTTAATCCTAAACTAATATGTTAAACCTGTTTTAGATTTATATTGCTGCATAAGAGAGTACATCAAACTTTAAAAGCTTAAAACAGTCCATGTTTATGATCTCATAGTTTCTCTGTGGGTCAAAAGTCTGGACTCATTGGGGTCTTCTAATCAGGATGCCACAAGGTTGCCATTAGGATTTCATCCAGGCTTCATTCCTTCTGAGTTCAAGGTCTTTTACATAGTTATTGGCAGAATTTATTTCCTTGTGGTTGTCAGACTAAAGTTCCGCCTTTCCTGCTTGGCTGTCAATTAGAGGCTCCTCTCAGCTCTTAGGGGCTGCTCACAACTCCTGGTCTTCCCAGGCTTTCTCACAACATGGTAACTTAGTTCTTTAAAGGCTGCAGAAGGATCTCTCTGACATTGAAACTGTTTCAAAGACTGACGTGATTGATTCAGGCCAATCCAGGGTAATCTTTCTGTTCATTCACTCAAAGTTAACAGTTTAGTATCCCAATCCCAGGAATGCCATCCCCTCATATTCACAGGTTCCACCTATTTTGTTATTAAGGATCTGTATTCAAGTAGGGTGGAAATCTTGGGGACCGTCTTATAATTCAACTTGTCACATAACTTGCAACCTAAAGGAGCAGGAATTTATCAGGCAGAGAAAACAGCATATGAGAAAACACTGAGGCTGTCAGGAGTCTGGTGATGGAAAGAAGAAATGAGGGCCATGTGACTGGAACCCAGAGAAAGGAAAAATGATACAAGATAAAGGAGCAGCTGGATCATGCATTGGCCACCCCGGTGATTTTCCAGTCAGTCATGGGATACCATGGATCACAATGTATTTTTAAAGATGTCTCTGATGTCAGCGAGAATACGCAAGGCAAGAATGGAACTAGAGGGAGCCCAGCTTCTAGAAGTCTTCAAGGAGCTAGATGATGGAGACTTAAAGGAGGATGGTGGTGGTGGAGATGAAAAGAAATGGATGGATTTGAGAGAAATGTAAGAGGTGGAATCAGTTAAGACACAACAATTGACTGAATACGGTCTAAGGAAAAAGAAGTCAAAGCTGACTCCTGGACTTAAGAGGCTGATTGTGCCATTTGCTGAATCTGGGGACAATGAGAAGAGCAGTGTTTTCCAGGAAAGTGGATCTATTTTAGACACACTGGTTGTGATGCACCCATGAGGTTATCAGGGTAGATAGTATGTTGGCCATTGTTGCTGATCTGGAACTCAGAGGAAGGGTCTGAACCAAAGATAGGAATCTGAGAGATAGGCGACACCTAAAGCCATTGGGAAGGAATGCAGTCTTCCAGGGAGAACAGGTAGAATGGACTAGAGTCTGGATGGAGTCCTTGGAGAGCCTCATGTAAAGATATGCCAAAGAGGAGTGAGGAGCAAATTCATACACCTGTTTCCTATCTGTTAGTGTTAGTTACTCGTTTGTGTCTGACTCTCTGCAACCTCAAAGC
Source organism: Moschus berezovskii (assembly GCF_049115385.1). Classification (NCBI taxonomy): domain Eukaryota; kingdom Metazoa; phylum Chordata; class Mammalia; order Artiodactyla; family Moschidae; genus Moschus; species Moschus berezovskii. The sequence goes on from NC_142465.1 coordinate 69,536,193, forward strand.
CTGCCAGGCTCCTCTGTCCATGGAATTTCCCAGGCACGACTACTGGAGTGGGTAGCCATTCCTTTCTCCAGAGGACCTTTCCACCCTGTGAAGTTGAACCTGTGTCTCCTTCATTGCAGGCAATTTCTTTACCATCTGAGGCACCAGTTCAGTTCAGTTGCTCAGTCGTGTCCGACTCTTTGCGACCCCATGAATCACAGCACACCAGGCCTCCCTGTCCATCACCAACTCCCGGAGTTCACTCAAACTCATGTCCATCGAGTTGGTGATGCCATCCAGCCATCTCATTCTCTGTCATCCCCTTCTCCTCCCGCCCCCAATCCTTCCCAGCATCAGAGTCTTTTCCAGTGAGTCAACTCGTCACATGAGGTGGCCAAAGTATTGCAGTTTCAGCTTTAGCATCAGTCCTTCCAATGAACACCCAGGATTGATCTCCAGAGAAGTCCTATTTCCTGGCTAATGCTAATGTTATCTTCAAGGAATGAGCACTGTGACCATTTAGGAACATACAGTATCTCAGGGGCTTTTCTCTACCAAGGCATAACGAGAGAGAGAGAGGGAGGGAGGGAGAGAGGGAGGAAAAGAGAATGTGTGTGTGTGCATGTACATGAGTTGTGGAGAGAGAATTGCATCAGAATCAGCTGAAGAGCTTTTATGAAACTACACTCAGGAATTCTGAGGAGCCCTCAGGGAACCAAGAATGAAAAAGTAAAAAGAAACAAAAAGGCCTTTTTAGAAACATATGCCCTCATTTTTCAGAGAAAGCTTGAAGTTCAGAAAAGTGCAAGTCATTTGCCCAGTGACACACAGCTGAGTTGATGGCAGCCCCACTTGAAAGGGGTTGAAATTGCTTAGCGATTACTCTGAACCCTTCAGCCCTCCAGAAGTGTACATTTCTCCATCTGTTTCAGAGGCTACGTTCCAGATATACCAAAAAAAATTCTACCATCAGCTGTAAATTAGCAGCATGTTCTCCATGCATTCAGTAGCTAGGGAGGAAGAAGGAAATTCTTGTAGAGCTACTTGCCATATGACCATGTAGCTTCAGAGCAATCATGCTTTATACTCTCCTCATTTTACAAATCAGGAAACTGAGGCTTATGAACTAGGAGCATGCCAGGAACACACAGGGAATGTGAGTGGCAGAACCAGGCTTCAAGTTTTGTTTTTTTTAACCACTGACCTGACATTCATTCACAAATGTCATTAGGATATTTAAAGGAAACTGTATCTACTGTACCTTGGAGTTCAATGTATAACTAAGCATTTTTTAAAAAATAAAATGATGATGGAATTGAATGCACAAGAACATACCTTCATGAGCCCACCTGTCCTCTTGCGAAGCAGCAGGTCTGAAGCCCAGCTGCCTTGGTGAGAATCCGGCTCCCTCCTTCCTCGCCATGTGATCTTAGCCCAGGTCTCTGTGCTTTAGGACCTCATCTGTGGTGAAACAGCATAAGAAGCTGCCTGCTTCATAGGGTTGGTGTGGTGATGACGTTATTTAATGTTTGTGAAAGCCCTAAAACACCAAGTAGCGTGTGTTACACTCTGTAACTGCTCCCACCTCTACTGCTGCTATTTAGTTTTTCTCTGAGAGTCTTATCTGAGTTCCTAATTGGAAATTCATCTCTCCTTTTTGCCCCAGAATTTTTGGGGTTTGCTCTGTTCTCTTGACAGTATGGTTCTGAGAGAGTGAAATCCTGGTAGTTGCCTGAGTGGGTAGTGGAGAGAGGCAAGCGGCTACCCCAGTATGACCCTTTGTGCTGAATAGATTGCATCATGGAGTGTCTTTATGCCTCGGGCCCTCATCCTTTGATTTCTGCCTGGAAGACACTTTCCCTGGGTAATGGAATGGCCTCCTTTCCCACGTCTTCATGTTTCTGTTCAAATGTCACCTTATCAAAAGGCCCGTCCATAGCACTCTGTCTAAAATAGCATTTCCTTCTCACCATTACTTTCTATTTCCCTCCCTTTTTTATTCTTCTTCAGAGCACACCCTCGGCAGTATCATGTGTCTTATTTATTGAGGGCTGTGTCCCCAGTAGAACTTGAGCTCTGTGAGGATGGGGATTTGGTTTGTTTCATCCACAGCTATATGCCCAGCACCCAGGACAGTCCCTACTCACAGCAGACCCTCAGTGAAGCTTTGTGGATGACATGAGTGGATGAGTAGTGAATTGTTGTTCAGTTGTGTCCAACTCTTTGCAACCCCATGGACTGCAGCATGCCAGGCTTCCCTGTCCTTCACTATCTCCTGGAGTTCGTTCAGAACTCATGTCCACTGAGTCAGTGATGCCATCCAACCATCTCATCCTCTGTCACTCCCTTTTCTTCATGCCCTCAGCCTTTCCCAGCATCAGGGTTTTTTCCCCGTGAGTTGGCTCTTTGCATCAGGTGGCCAAAGTATTGGAGCTTCAGCTTTAGCATCAGTCCTTCCAATGAATATTCAAGGTTGATTTCCTTTAGGATTGACTGGTTTGATCTCCTTGCAGTCCAAGTGACTCTCAAGAGTCTTCTTCAGCACCATGGCTTGAAAGCATCAGTTCCTCAGTGCTCAACCTTCATAATGGTCCAATTCTCACATCTGTACATGACTACTATCGCTTTGACCATGCAGACTTTTTTCGGCAAAGTGACGTCTCAGCTTTTTAACACACTGTCTAGGTTTGTCACAGTGTTCCTTCCAAGGAGCAAGCATCTTTTAATTTCCTGTCTGGAGTCACCATCTGCAGTGATCTTGGAGCCCAAGAAAATGCTAAGTTACAGTTCATGTGATGAGATGCATGGTCAGCTGCAGAGACTACTGTGATTTCCAGGTGCCCTTCTGCTGAACGAGTTTGGAACAGTTTGTGTGATTCTAGTCCATGCTTTGCAGATGAGGAAGCTGAGGGCAGAGACGAGGCCAGGCTCCAATTCTAAGAGGCAAGTCAGAGCCAGGACTGGGCAGTTTTTGATATGTTTTCACAGGTTGTTTTAATCTGTATGGTAGAATAGCCCCAAAAGTTTGCAGCCTCGGGGATCATGTTGTTTCTGTGTGGCCAGTGAGTTCATGAAGGCAATGGCAAGCCACTCCAGTACTCTTGCCTGGAAAATCCCATGGGCAGAAGAGCCTGGTAGGCTGAAGTCCATGGGGTCGCTAAGAGTCGGACACGACTGAGCGCCTTTACTTTCACCTTTCACTTTCATGCATTGGAGAAGGAAATGGCAACCCACTCCAGTATTCTTGCCTGGAGAATCCCAGGGACGGGGGAGCCTGGTGGGCTGCTGTCTATGGGGTCACACAGAGTCAGACACGACCGAAGCGACTTAGCAGCAGCAGCAGCAGTGAGAAGTTCATAGTCAGAGAAGTGAGGTGACTCACCCAAGTTCGCGAGACAGGACCTGGCCCAGGCATTCTTTCCACCACAGAGCAGCATGTGGTTGGCTGTTGGCCAGTGATCACCTGACAAGTGACATCAAGGAGACTTCTAGAAAGTACCTAAGCCTAGGTCTCCTTTAGTCTTCTCTGCTCTAATGAAGTTTCAGCTCTTTTAAGACAGTTGTCTTCAAGATTATGGGGATCATCTTTTGAGCTGAGGTGGCCTTTTTAATTTCGACAGCCTCTTGCAGGGCCCCTAGTTGACTTTAGGGTACCCTGCAACTGACCTAGACCCATGGGGGCTATTTCCAAACAGACCCCTGTTTCCTTCCCTACTCACCTGTTCCCTGTCCCTGTTTGGCACAAATTTAACCCCAGGATGCACTTGTATCTTAGATGAATCAAATGAGCTTACAAGTGAGAGCGAGACGGCTTTCTGTGAGCCAGGCACTCACTCTGTGATGTCCATGTAAAGGAACCTGTTCAGTTTTCACATGCAGTTGCCCCTCCTCGTAACCTCCAGGCAAATACCTCGTTGTTCCTAATGTTCCATAGCTATACTTTCATGGCCAAAATCGGGAAACCAGGTGGGAAGAAAGAAATCTTGTTTCTCAATTAAACCTTTAACTTTGAAACACATTTTCAAATGCTCTAATGAACCTACCTGCAATGCAAAAGATCTGGGTTCAATCCCTGGGTCAGGAAGATCACCTGGAGAAGGAAATGGCTATCCACTTTAGTATGCTTGCTTAGAGAATTCCATGGACAGAGGAGCCTGATGGGCTTCACTCCCTGGGGTTGCAAAGAGTGGGACACAGCTGAGTAACTAACACTTTCACTTTAATAATTCACAAGACTTCCTTCTTATCATTTAAAGAGTATTTTATGTGCATAAGGAACTAGCTAAGTACTCTGCATCCCTTAAACCCTATAGTCCTCAGAAGAACTCTGAAATAAGTGCTGCTATTGTTCCCATTTCACAGATGAGAGAATTGAGGCTTACAGAGATTAAATACCTTATTCAAGCTACTAATAGCAGGTCTGGCACTTGACCTAACTCCAAAGCTGAGACTTTTAACAATTACACTATATGCTTTCTCCTTTCTATTTTTCTTCAGTGTCCAAAGAAAGGTTGCATATCATCATATAGCTCTTACGTAATTCTACTCAAATTTCACATATAGTTTTTATCTCTGTAACTTAGTTATTAGCTTCTCAGGGGCAGGAATGATCTCTTTTTTTTTTTGTATAGCCCAAAGCCAGTTGCCTTATTATAACATAAATGACCCTTCCCCAGCACAAGGCAAATGGTTAATAAACATGCAATAAATATTTGATGAAGAAATGATTAACCAAATCCTTTAAAATTGCTTTCCTTTCTCCTGCTACCTTTTAAAAAAGGCCACCATCCTGTTTCATTAGAACCCAATCAGTGAAAATGGACCTGAAATGAAAATAGATTGATAAAAATTTCCCAGAATAAGGTTTCTATGGCAGACGTGAGGTCTAGTCCATTTCTTCTGCATGCACACATATCCTCCATTTATGACTTTGTACACGATCATGATCTCATTCAGGCAAGCATCATAGGTCAAACAAAACTCACAATTGCAGTGAGGTTTTTCTTTGAAAGCAGAGATGTGTGTGTGTCATTGGGGAAGGAGCGAGGGAGGTCCCTGCTGCATGTCCACCTGGGGAAACCTGGGACATTGCCAGGGGTGTTCAGCACCTGGGAATCCTTGGAAAAGTGTAGGAAAACCACAGCCTCAGAACCCTGGGTGCAGAGCCACTTCTCATCTCTTGATGAGATGTTCTCCGATAGCCAACAGCTCTCGACAGCGTGGACCAGGGCAGTTGTGTGTGGGCTTCGTTCACTGGTCGGTATGTGCTGTGTGGTACAGAGGTGTGCTGGAAGAGGGACAGGGCGTAGTGTGCCTGCCTCAAACACAGCTGTGACTCAGGAGAACCAGCTGGAACACGGATGTTCCCAGCTTCCCTTCAAGGAACAAGCCGGACACTGTGAGAGCGGAGATCCCCCTCAGCTCCGCGTTAGAATCAGGACCCGGCCATGGGCAGGGTGAGCAGGTGAAGGGGAGGCGGCTGCAGCAGCAGGGCTGGGACCAGGGGCCCTGCTGAACAAGGTCACCTCTATGCAGCAGCCCAGTGTCCGCAGGAAGGGTGACCTAAACTGCCCCTGGCTTATCCAGCGCCGCTCATCGCTTCATCCTTCTAGAAACCCATTTCTCCTGGCTCTGCTCTGTCCCTCTGGTTCCCACCTCCTCCTCTGATGGCTCCTTCCCAGTCCCCTCTGATGGCTGCTTTCTCCTCTTCCAAACCTCTTAAGTGTTAGTGTGTCCTGAGACTTGGTCCTTCCCACTTTCCTCCACTCTTTCCTTCGGTGATCTCATCAAGTTCTGTGCTTTTAAATATCAGCTACATGCCTGCGATTCTCAGTAAGTCCCACCCTCTGAGAGCCAGACTCCTGTATCCATTTGCCTACTTCAACCTTCTGTGTAACCATCACCCAGGCACTTCACACATGCATATCCCAAAGTCAGCAACCTTCTTCTCCCTGACTGGCCTCTGTGTCAGTGCATGGTGCTAACCATCCCAGTTTCCTGGGCAAAGCAACCTGCACAGGACTCTAAGACACTGAATTGTTTCTCACTCTCACTGGATCAATCCCAGATTTACCTCCAGGTAAATCTCAAGTCTGTCCATTTCTCTCCTGTCGTCATGTCCACATTCTGGTTCCAGCCACCGTCTTGTCTCACCTGGCCTCCTGGAGTAACTTTCCTAGTGAACTTTTCAGTCCTGTGCTGCCTCTGGGAATTCCCCACGGGTTACTCAGATTGTGCTTTATTTTTTAAAATATTTATTTATTTGGCTACCCTGGGTCTTAGTTGTGGCACGCAGGATCTTCAGTCTTTGTTGAAACCTGGGTTCTGTAGTTGTGACATGCAGGATCTTTAGTTGCAGCTGGCAGACTCTTTAGTTGTGGCATCTAGTTCCCTAACCAGGGATCAAACCTGGGTTCACTTCATAAGAGTCCAGAATCTTAGCCATTGGACCACCAAGGAAGTCCCCAGGGTATATTTTCTGAAACGAGTGATCCCATCACCTCTCTGCCTTTAACCCATTGGTAACTTTGCATTGACCTTAGAAAATAAAATTCAGACTCCTAACAGCATTGAACCTGGCCTGGCAGGGTCTGTTCCCAGCTCTCCCCTTCAGCCCTGTGATCAGGTGTTCTCCCTGCCTCACACTTTACAGTGTCCAGTCACTGGAGGCTTCGGTTCCTGGTGTTGTCTCTGATCTCTGGGTCTTCACACTTGCTGTTGTCTCTGCTTGGAATACTTTTCACTTCGCTTCCCCCATGGCTAGCATCCTTCTCACCTTTTGAATATGAGGTTGGATGTTACGCCCGCAGGGATCAAACGGCTGATCTAAAGCAACTAAAGCAAGTACCCCACTTCTTCTGGCACGCAGCACTATATTCTTATCTTTTTTACAACTTTTCATAATTTTAGCTCATATGTTTACTTGTTGTTTAATGTCTGTCTCCAGACTGTAAATTTGGGTGCCTGTAATATACCTGATCGCCGAAAAATTGGTGCTTTTGAACTGTGGTGTTGGAGAAGACTCTTGAGAGTCCCTTGTACTGCAAGGAGATCCAACCAGTCCATTCTAAAGGAGATCAATCCTGGGTGTTCATTGGAAGGACTGATGCTGAAGCTGAAACTGCAATACTTTGGCTACCTCATGCGACGAGTTGACTCACTGGAAAAGACTCTGATGCTGGGAAAGATTGGGGGTGGGAGGAGAAGGGGACGACAGAGAATGAGATGGCTGGATGGCATCACCGACTTGATGGACATGAGTTTGAGTGAACTCTGGGAGTTGGTGATGGACAGGGAGGCCTGGCGTGCTGTGATTCATGGGGTCGTGGAGAGTCGGACACGACTGAGCGACTGAACTGAACTGAATATACCTGACCACCTGGCAGAGAACCTGATATGCCAGTTCAGTCACTCAGTCATGTAACTCTTTGCAACCCCATGGACTGTAGCACGTCAGGCCTCCCTGTCCATCACCAACACCCGGAGTTCACTCAAACTCATGTCCATTGAGTCAGTGATGCCATCCAACCGTCTCACCCTCTGTCATCCCCTTCTCCTCCCGCCCCCAACCTTTCCCAGCATCAGAGTCTTTTCCAGTGAGTCAGCTCTTCGCATGAGGTGGCCAAAGTATTGGAGTTTCAGCTTTAGCATCAGTCCTTCCAATGAACACCCAGGACTGATCTCCTTTAGGATGGACTGATTGGACCTCCTTGTAGTTCAAGGGACTCTCAAGAGTCTTTTCCAACACCACAGTTGAAAAGCATCAATTCTTCGGTGCTCAGCTTTCTTTATAGTCCGACTCTCACATCCATACATGACTACTGGAAAAACCATAGCTTTGACTAGACAGACCTTTTTCGTAAAGATCTCTGCTTTTTAATATGCTGTCTAAGTTGGTCATAGCTTTTCTTCCACAGAGCAAGCGTCTTTTAATTTCATGGCTGCAGTCACCATCCACAGTAATTTTGGAGCCCCCCAAAATAATGTCTGTCACTGTTTCCACTGTTTCCCCATCTATTTGCCATGAAGTGATGGGCCCAGATGCCAATGATCTCAGTTTTCTGAATGTTGAGTTTTAAGCCAATTTTTCACTCTCCTCTTTCACCTTCATCAGGAGGCTCTTTAGTTCTTCGCTTTCTGCCGTAAGGGTGGTGTCATTTGCATATGTGAAGTTATTGTTATTTCTCCTGACAGTCTTGATTCCTGATATGTAGTAGTCACTCAATGAATGTCTGATGAATGAATGAATGGATGTCCTTGGAGGAATATGTAGGGATGTGGAGGGAAAGGAGATGGGCATTGGGAACTTGACTTTCAGAATTTCTTCTGGTTTAGACTTGTAGTCAAAGGCTGGAAAATCCTGTTCAGGCAGTAGTTTCTTATTTGTCACATTCACAGATTGTAACTAGGTAACCAGTAGTGCTGTGTTCTTCCTCCCACCGCCAGTGTGGCTATGGCCTTTCTTGGAGATGATGCTAGCATGTTTTCGGAGGTACTGTGAGCACCTCACCTGTTTTATGCCGTGTGATACAACTCGGCTGATAGCTGTCGCTATCCTTTCCCATGTCACAGTTGAACAGACTGAGGTGCAGAGGGGTTCAGCAGGCCGGGACCTCGGAGCTGGTGAGAGGCAGACATGTGACTCCGTGCAGCTGAACCTCAGGGTCTGCCTTCCTATCCAGCCTCTGTGCTGCAACTGCCCACGTGGCTCTGTCCCTGTACTCTCCTCCGAACTGACCTTATCCAATCCCACGGATTTAAACATTGTCTCTCTCCTGGCCATATTTATTTTGTATCTCTGACTCAGACTGCTCCCCCAAGCTCCAGACACAGTTGGGTCTGGACTCATTTATCCACCCACAAGATGTCTTTTCATGGGCGTTAAGAGCTTAATGTGTCCTAAAGTAAGTTTGTGATGTACCTCCATGCCCCCACTCCCAAACCTTTTCTCCATCAGTGTCCTCTTTTCAGCCATAGTTCTGGGGGTCATGAGATGAAGAGATGTGTATATTTACGCATTTTTAAAAGGTGGATTGCTTGGCTTAGATAATGGCATGCTATTTATTTTTTTCCTTATGGTTACCTTATCTAACCTTCAAGGCAAGGACCAAAATTTATGTATCTTTGCATTCCCAGCATCTATACATAGATCATGTTCAATATGTTCTTGTTAAATGAACAAGAAAGAAGAAAAGTTTTCTGTGGATCTTACCTTTTTCTATTCCAGGTGTTTTCCATGGTACTTTTAATTTCTCCAGTCATTCTTCTAAGGAGATTTTCCAAACTCCTCTAAATGGTCATTTTTCTTCTCCCCAAGGTTCTAACCTAAGGGGTTTTTATTGTAGTATATTAATGAAACAACTCTGTTTCAAAAAATCATTTTCATTTCTCTTCGTTTCAGTACTTGCACACTTGGATTTATGTGGAAAGGAATACTTAATAAGAAGGAAAACCTATTTAGATCCAGTTAGTATAATCATTCAGTACTCGAGAAGAAGAGTGATGTATGAGCGTATAATTAGCAGTCATGTTTCACATTTATTTTTCTGAGCTGAAGTTCAGTTTCTCCTTAAAAACAGAAAATAATAAGCCCCATACACACATAGACACAGGCATGCACACATGCAGACCCTCCACACACATAACACATAAACAGACACCCATCATCATTCAAGGGAATTCAGTTAACATTTTTCTCAAGCTTATCAAGATAATCTTCAGTTTAGTTCAGTCGCTTAGTCATGCCCAACTCTTTGCGACCCCATGAATCACATCATGCCAGGCCTCCCTGTCCATCACAAACTCCCGGAGTTCACTCAAACTCATGTCCATCGAGTCGGTGATGCCATCCAGCCATCTCATTCTCTGTCGTCCCTTAAATATAGCTTAATTTCCCCTCTTTGTTTGTGTAAACTGATAAAGAATTCAGAGATTATGTGTCTTCAATGCATGTAAAAGTCATGGATTTATTTAAACCTCGGAGTTTATCAGATAAAATGGACAGACTCAAGGGATGTGGGTAGGGACTCAGATTTGAGTGAAATAAACTTTCAGTTTAGCTGTGGGTGAATTATTAGTCTCTTTCCTTTTTTAAGAAATTAAAGCCTCTCTTACAAGTTTGAGAATAAAATGAGGTAATGTATAAAAGTGCTTGTAAAATTATACAGCACTAAAAGTAATAAAGTGATGATAGAAAATAAATGTAACGGGCTTTATAATCATTGTTATAATTGAAATAAGAAGAAAATGGAATTTTTTTAAGGCATACTGAGTGACTCAAAGCAGTTGCTCATTTATGCAGAAAATGGTTGAAATCCCATGTTAGAATTTTAGTTGAGTCAGTATGTGTTCAGATAATGAACTTGGCTTTTTCACACCCAGAAATATGGCACTTAGAACATGCCCTGAATGGGATGCAGTATTGTGTCCTCCCTAGTGTGTTCATATATTCATGGGAGAGCTGCAAAATGATTATTCTTGAGGTAGACTGTATATTCTCTGTAAAACTAACAATCACAGTAATTCTGTGAAGAGAGTATGTGCTAAGATTTCATGCTCTAAATCAAGGTTTGGTTGATTCTGTGAATCAGCCCTATGGCCGTTTTGTTGTCTTTATTTTGCACAATTTTACTCTTCCTCTCATGAGAAGATGGGAGAAGAAACAACAGGAAGTGAGAACCTTGTCAGAAAATTAGCAAATTTAAAGAATTCCTAGTATCACCATGAAACCTCCCAAGTGAGGAAGCTGCAAAATCTTCCCAGACCCTAAAGCGTATCTTTCTGTTTTCTTTTTTAAAATTTTATTTGACTGTGCGGGGTCTTAGTTGTGGCATGATCTTTAGTTGAAGCATATGAAGTCTTTTTTTTTTATTGGAGGCTAATTATTTTACAATATTATATTGGTTGGTTTTGCCATACATTGCCATGAATCCGCCCCGGCTGTACATCAGTTCCCCTTCCTGAACCCCCCTCTCACCTCCCTCCTCCATTTATCCTCCCTCTGGGTCATCCCCGCACACCAGCCCCGAGCATCCTGGTGCAGCCTGTGGCCTCTACTTGCCTGATCAGGGATCGAACCTGGGCCCCCTATATTGAGAGTATTGGATCTGGTATTGGACCACCAGGACCACTTCAGATACTGAAGTGTATCTTTATTATTATTATTAGCTTTGGGGGGTCTTCAAAATGCCCAATTTTATCTTTTTTTTTTTTTTACTTTACAATATTGTATTGGTTTTGCCATACATTGACATGAATCCACCACGGGTGTTCAGCATGTGTTCCCCATTCTGAACCCCCCTCCCACCTCCTTCCCCATACCATCCCTCTGGGTCATCCCAGTGCACCAGCCCCGAGCATCCTGTATCACACATCGAACCTGGACTGGCGATTCGTTTCACATATGATAATATACATATTTCAATGCCATTCTCCCAAATCATCCCACCCTCACCCTCTCCCACAGAGTCCAGGAGACTGTTCTATACATCTGTGTCCCTTTTGCTATCTCGCATACAGGGTTATCATTACCATCTTTCTAAATTCCATATATATGCGTTAGTATACTGTATTGGTGTTTTTCTTTCTGGCTTACCTCACTCTGTATACTAGGCTCCAGTTTCATCCACCTCATTAGAACTGATTCAAATGTATTCTTTTTAGTGGCTGAGTAATACTCCATTGTGTACATGTACCACAGCTTTCTTATCCATTTGTCTGCCGATGGACATCTAGGTTGCTTCCATGTCCTGGCTACTATAAACAGTGCTGCGATGAACATTGGGGTACACCTGTCTCTTTAGTAAAAAGGCCCATTTTTAGGAAATACAATATGTCTTCTGCTTTTTAACTTGGAAAACTATTATATATGGAGAAACAATTGGCATTCTTTTCCAAAGCACAAGGAGGTTCAACTGGTGATCTTTGAGACTATCTCAGAGAGTGTGTGTGAGCTGTGTTTCTACATGTTCTTACACAGACATTGCCACCCATGAGCTCATTCACTCTCTACCTGGCTACATGGCTGTGAGCACTCAATGTAGGGAAGTAGTAGGTTACTAAACAGTAAGAAGTTTGTGAAGAGACACAGCATTTGAGTGGTTGCTGGTGTGTTTGTTCCCTGGGTGAGTACCTCGTTTGCAAACAACAGCTACGTGGGCTCCAAGAGTCACCTCGTCTTTATCACTTCCTACTTCATAGGGCTCCCAATTTTTACCTGGGCCAGGACTAACTGTTCACATTTCACCAGGGCTTCCCTGGTGGCTCAGTTGGTAAAGAACCTACATGCAATGCAGGAGACCCAAGTTCAGTCCCTGGTTTGGGGAGATCCCCTGGAGAAGGAAATGGCAACCCCCTCCAGTATTCTTGCCTGGAGAATCCCATGGACAGAGGAGCCTGGTGGGCTACAGTCCATGGGTTTGCAAGAGTCAGAGATGACAGCAACTAAACCACCACCAGGCAAATATTGGTTGAGTGCTCCCTCTAAAGCGGGAACTGTTCTGGGGCCAAAGGATTCAACCATGAAGAACAGAAGCTTTCCTTGTTGTCAGGGGGCTTAAAGATAGGTGTCTGCTTGTCCTACATTGAAAGTTAAAACCTTATTTCAGCCTGAACTGCCAGAAAATTTGATTTTTTTTCCTAACCAGTATCAGGGGTTCCCCTTCACCACTGTGCACTTGGATCCTGGCCCTCCTCCCCATGGGAAAGTCAGCATCACCAAAGTTTCTGAGAATGTTGTCGTTGATACCAGTTTGCTTTTCCATAATATCTTGAGGCATTCTTAGGCCTTAAATACAATATTTATAAGCCCAGCAAGGAGACCCTGAATGAAAATACGAAAAATGAATTACAGTTGCCTTCATCTGCAATGTAAAAACAATTCCCTACAGTGCAAATGTACACCTGCTAAAGCATAAAGTTGAGGTTTTTTTGTCAGGTGTGTAAAAATATTGACTTGTGTATAGATACTGTTATAAGGAGAGTTCAGCCACAAAGGCCCAACACATCTTAAATTATGAAAGTTTAAATTGATTTTCTTAAACTGTAAACACTTAAACGGTATGCAGTTCAGGATGACCCTGTGTGGAAAGATAAGGATAAATAATTGACCATTTGGCTCATTTAAACTGCTCTGGCTTAACGGTTTCTCATCTTTCTTCCACATCCTTCCACAACTCAGCCCTCACCCTGGGAAATGACTTCCAAAGGAAATCTCCTAATAAGGGGTGTCCCTGCTGCCAGAGGCACAGACCAAAACCTGTTAACAGAGAGTGAAGTCCTAGTTTTACAGCCCTAAGTTCTGTGTTGATAAAAAGCCCCAAAGAAGGCAAAGGTTTGGGGCCAAAGAGCACTGTCTTTTGAAAAAGCCTTGCTGATGCTGGCCAGATTTAAGACACATCTCTTAGTTCCCTTTATCCCCCCGACCACCAACTATTGCTGTTGCCTGAGTGATTGAGAGCATCTCTGTCCGTTTCACTGTGACTCTCCCGTATTATCTTCCATGCAGCAGCCACAGTGGTCTTTGAACACCTAAATCAAAATGACTTCCCCATGTACCTGGCATAAAGCTGAACTGTGTTCTTGTGGCCTGTGAAGCACTGCATACTAGCTCCTGCTCACCTTTCCAGCCTCTTCTCATGCCAGTCTCCCAGCACCTCCACCCTCCTCCTTGCCCCTCCACTACAGGACATACTAAGCTGTTTCCCAGCCTAGGGGCTTTGCACCCAGAACATTCAGCTTTTTACCCAACTGGCTCCTTCTTTATATCTCAACTCACATGTCCATTCCTCAGAGAGGACTCTTTTTTTGACCCTTTGTCCAAGGAAATGGGTATGCCACTCCAACTTTTTCTCCCAAGACTCTATTGTCTTCAGAACACTCAACTCTCTGAATCTGTTTCTCTTGTTAATTTGTTTTTGCCTGTCTTCTTTTTATGTGTGTATTTGCAGAATGTAAATGCCATCCGTATCTCTTTTCTTCCCTGCTGGTTCTCCAGAGCCTGACACACAGTAACATATTGATTGAATGGATATGTGCACACATAAGGACCCAGCTTATTGCTGAGAAATGCCCTCCGACCTTAAACTCTGTACAAGTTCATATGTCTAAGTTCCAGTTCAATTGAAACCATAGGAGACTTGGATATACTTTTCAATTTAGTTTCTTTTTTCTGTTTCAGTCCTCTCTAATAAATAGTGACATTATCTTTGTGAAGTTGCATGCCCCATGGGAAGTGCTTGGAAGATACGCAGAACAAATGAATGTAAGAATGCCTTTCAGGTAGGTGTAAAAGTGTTTCTCCCCCACTCTCTCCCTGCTGCTAGTGCACTCCGCTATTGAAACAAATAAAACCAAAATGCAGACTGGAACACTGCTAGAGGGAAAATCCTTTAAATGTTTAGGAAATGCAATAAGTAACTTCATGGCTAATATTGACTTCATGACTTTTTGTGAAAGTGCCTGGCTAATGCAGTCCTTAGAAGGATAGACTGTTAAGAAAGAAATATTTTCCAAGTGGCATTTTCATTTCCAAAGTGCCATTTTTAAAAACCCTGCTTCTTTGAATGGCCAGATGTCAGGATCAGTGCTACAAGTCCTTACTGACTGGTCCCTTCCAGAAAAAAATTAAAGTCTACTTCCATTGCAGCAAGTTCAAGAAATTTCAGGAAAATGTGACCTTATTTTTTTAAATAACTATTTTTGCATTTTAAGAGTCAAGTCATAAATACTGTGCAAACCACAACCATTGATATTTATTCCTAGGGGAATACAAAGTATTTTGCATGAATTTCTTAGTTATTTTAAAGGATTAATTTTCCTCCATCTCAGAGTGGTTCACCATTTGCCAATACGACCATAGAGGGCAGAAATTAGGCAAACGGCCAATTCTAAAGTATAGCTCTTAATGAGCTGTGGAAAGTTATTGAGACAAAGATCCATCTATATTCTTAGAAATGAAGAGATGCTAGGAACACATTTAGGGAAGGGCAATTTCCATTCATAAGCCTGTAATATATCTCCCTGATGCATCTTATTTTCTTTGTTTATTAGTCTTCGTGTCCTAATACAAATTCAAAATAGAGACTGAGATTTCTACCATGTATTTTCCTTAAGACAGATATCTCAAAGGAATTGAGACTAAAATAGTTCTAAATTTTTCACTTATTCTTGTATTTAAAATGTTACAAAGAAAATCTTGGAACCCAGGGATTTTAAAAATTTTATATATATGTAAATATGTAATATATGTAATCAGGGAGAGAGAAGGAATACCAATTTTGTTTCCATCAACAGTTGTTTGCACAATCAGAAATTTATCAATGTGAATTAATGCTATGTCATACATAAGGACCAAAGGGAAAATAAATCTATGCTTAGATAGAGTCATAGATCAGACCAACAGCTTAAAGCCAACAGAGCTTAAAAAGTCTACCTTTTGATAATAGTAAGGTAGTAAAACCTAAGGAAACTGACACACCCCCACCCTCCAGCCCCATCCCCAGTAGCAATCTCATAAAACCTTCTGCCAGAACACACTTCTCAAGCAAAGAACTCAAGAAGATTATGAAAACTTTATGTGATGCATAGCAAGTTCCCTTAGTACCTGGAAGTATTTTATCTCTGAAGGGCCTGGCTGTATCATAGATAACACGCTGTGCGCGCATTACATAATAGCAGAAAAGTGCCGCCTGCAAGCAACATGAATACTTCTCTTATGCAGCATTCAGAGAATGCGATCCAGGCAATAAAATGAAAGCCATAACAACTGTGAATAATAATTTACATGATAGGAATTCCTGCAGGACAACATTTTTAGGAGGAAATACGGTTAACGAGTGGCCATGAGCTGGTCTTATTAATATTGATGTGATTTTCCCTAAGCATAGCTTCACTTGACACAACTTGGTGCGTTTAAAATTTACGTTACCTTTTTATCCAGCATGTATTTCCAAAAGAGGAATTGTCCTGACATACCAGTTCAACAAAGTGTTTAAATACCAGTTTGGACACTGAAATGCCTCCAAGAATCTTATCTTTATTATTTTCTATAGACTGTACTTCTGAATCCCAGATTTAGTCTCCTTGGATTTTTGTTTCTATAATATTTAAAAGGAAGTTGAGGAATAGATTTCTTGTGGGAAATGGTCACAGAAACCTTCTTTTGCTAAATACCTGTATGTCCAAGGATATAGATTTTTTAAGTAGACAGTGTCTAGAGCAGTTTTTGGTTTACAGAAAATTGAATAGATAGTACAGAGTATTCCCATAGACCTCCTCTCACCCTGCTTTCAGCTTCCTTACTGTTGATACCTTGCATTAGTGTGGTTTATTTGTTACAACTGGTGCACAAGTATTGGCACATTGTTACTGTCAGCAGGTTAGTAGCATGCTGTCACGATGGTGCTTGTTTTGGTGGCCCATAGTTTAGGGTTCACTTCTTGTACAGTTCTGTGGGTTTGGGCAATTCATAGTGCCATGTATCCCCTATTATGGTATCATGCAGAATAGTTTCACGGCCCTTGAAACCCCCTTTACTCCACCCCTTCTCCCCCCAGCCCAGACCCTTGGCAGCCACTGATTTTTCTGTTGTCTCTATAATCTGCCTCTTTATAACATGGGATATGTGTTCAAGTTTTCATAGATATGCACAATAAGTTTTGGTGTATAAACTTCCCATTTTCTCTAATATCTTAGTTCAGAATCCATGTGAACTATTCATTCATTTGTACCCATTGGTTGAAGTCCAAACCATGGAAAGAGAGATTGCATTTTTAAAAATATCTAATGCACATGTTCTCTGTTCACACTATACTCAGAATTTGCATTTGTAATACTTTTTATATGCAGGTACATAGAAGTACAACAGACCCTTAATAAGTCTGATTTTTAAAAAGATTTTTCTCTGGGATTCCTTGGTTTACTTCTTTAATTAACAATATATGACAGCCAGGGGTTAGACAATATGTTCTAGTGTGCTTATTTGCAGTAGGCTGTTGATACTTGTTAGTGTCCTTCCCATACTGGTTGTAAAAACATATTTTTATATATAATTTATATTACCTTTGCCTATATCAGATGACAGAAGCATTCTCTAAACTTAAAGTGCTGTAGAAATATTTGTTAATAGTGTGCCTACTAAATTATGTATGTTGCGAGCAGACTGGCAATCTATCTCTGTATCCTGAAGAAAAAAAAAAAGCTGACCTCAGCCGAATTCATACAAATACCAATTGCTCCAAATCACTGCTCTGCACAGGTTCTATAGGCAAAGAGCAAGTGTAAAAAATGATAGTGACAAGGAGAGGAAGCAATGTCAATAGAAACTATTTTATACGATTTCATGAGTCAAAAATGCATGCCCTGTGTTTCCACTGCATTTCTCACTGTTAATCTCTTTTTAGTTTTTTCTTCTTCACCTCTTACAGGCTTCTATCTTCAATCTCCTTTCCTTCCTTGCTAGTTCAAACTGTAACTGACGATGGGTTTTCTTCTCGACTGGCTTCATTTTTGCTGTTCTTCCAGGAGAAAAATCTATTACCTGCCCCGCCGGTACAAGTTCATGAGCAGGTTAGTAGCATGCTCTGTCACGATGGTGTTTGTTTTAGCCGTTGTCCTGTGTGCTCCCAGCAATGACAAGGAAGACAAGCTGGGGAGGAGGGGCCTTTGTCCCATGGGAGAGCTGGTTGGTGCACCAAAAATAGCTATTTCAAGTTAGGCTGGATTGGGGAGCGGGAAGCAAAGATGGAAATTTTCCTCTTCGAGTCTTCCCTGTGATTTCTCCATACTTGGGAGGCAGAATTTATCTGCAGGTCTGTTGAGGCTGGGTTTGAGAGGTGAGGGTTCCCCATTCTATTAGATAAATTCCCAGAAAGCCCCATTGTTTAGAAAGCATCTTTGGTCTGAATGTTACTTTTTCCCCCATGCAAATTACTCCCTCCACTATATATAACTTGAAATCCAAGTGCAGACAGTAATCCTCTCAGGTGGCTTCTGATCCTACCATGGGTAGTGTCCTCCTATGTTAATAATATTTTGTTAATAAAGTGTGCAGATATATTACCTTACTCAGAAGCCCTCCTACACTCTCTTTTTAACCCCTCCTCCCCCAAAATCCTACTGGGTGAGAACTGCTTTTACTGTGCCTTTACTGTGCTATATTGCCTTCCTAAGCTTGTTTCTCCTTGACTTTTTAGAAGTTGATGAAGGGGAGATGTCAGTATGTTCTTTGATTTGATTCTATGGTAATCATTGGCAACCTAATTTCAAACTTTTAATTGGTCTTATGTAACCATGCTCCCTAAGCTGAGCTGATAGTTAAACAACTTTGAAACCATTACATTTGTCTGAAAATCTTTAGAGTTCAGTTCTGTGAGATTTAGGACTCAAATTCACTCTGCTTCTGCTCAGTGCAGAAGGATAAATAGAATAGTTGGTATAGTTTAGTGGGTTTAATCAAGTACATGTGTGCTTGACAAAATATGACATGAAAATGGGCATTTAAAGAAACTAAGGTGTGCTTTCCAAAAATTTTCCTGAGAAGCATCCTTATTAGCAATTCTTTCATCAGATGGTTGCCACTTCATTTGGATTCACCAAGAAAGACGAGTCCTTTGTCACATAATGACCTTCTACAAAAACTTCATGCTCATTTTAGCCTATTTCAGTAGTTCTCAGACTTTAGCCAGCAGCAGAGTCACCTGGAGGGCTTATTAAAACTCAGATTACTGGGTCTGTGCTATAGCCTATGATGTAGCCTCTCCACTTGGAAGGTATATGAAGGCTGTATCTCCAGCGCCTCACATATAGTAGGTGGGGCAAATGAATGAATGAATCTTTATATACATGTGTGAGGATTTGCAGAGGGAAAATAAGGCCACAAAGAAAAGCATAGAAAAACCAGGACTTCCTGAATCATCAGACATAGATCGGGGACTGAAACATTGTTCACGCTGTGGGGAAGAGGTGAGCAATGAGGGCTTGAAAAAAAATGGTGATTAAATGACCCATATAATCTCAAGGTTGGATGGGATATCAAATGTCATCAAGTCCAGCCACTCATTGGCTGTTGAACCTCTGTTATATCATCAACCAGCCTGTGTTTAAACATGTCTAGAGGCAGGGAATTCCTGAATCCATCTGTGAACACCTGACTTAGAAAGTGCTTCCTTAAAACAAGTCATAATCTGTCTCCTTGACTTTCACTCTTAAACACTTAGATTGTACTCCTGTTCCCTGCAGAGCCAAAAAATAACCTATCAAGTAAAACAGCAAAGTATATGAGAAAGATTGGAGGAAAGTATAGGACTTAGTGGGTATTTGGAAAACAAGAAATGGTGGAGAGAAAGAGGTTTCTGTATTAAGGGATTGGGAGGCAGAAGAAGAGTGGAAATTCAGGGAGATACAGATGTGGTAAGACAGGTGTTGATTTTTTATCTGACAATTCTGTATTATGACTCACAGTAGGTCTTTGAGGTAATTGGTGTCACAGGTGGTCTTTGAGGGTTTTGAAACTGATGGCAAAGCAGTTGAAGCTAAAGGTAAAGCCAGAGAATACAGTTGGAGAGGTGAAGCTCCCCTGGCTCAGGTCAGCCATCATGACCTGAGCCAGGGAAGTGGATGGAATTTCCCAGGGAATGATGTATGGAGTGAAGAGAAGAGGCTAGTAGCAAGTGCTTGGAAAAATCTGCTTTAAGGAGACAGGAAGAGGTGGGGGAAAATGACAAGGAATAATCAAGAAGTAGAAGGGGAACTGGGGAGGGCAGTATCAAAGGTACCATGTACGATTTCCCATAAGAAGGGGTTTTCTTCAGCGATGAACAATGAGAGATGAGAATTGATTTTTGGTCACCTTGGTAACCACCATGCTAGCAGTCTCCATGGAATGGTGGTTCTCAAACTTTTGCATGTGTCAGGATCACTTGCAGGGCTCTTTCATACTCAGATTGATGGGTCCATCCCCAGACATGAGGTTCAATAATTTGTACTTCTGTTAAGATCCTCAGTGATGCTGATGTTGCTGGTCTGGAACTAGTGCATTTTGAGAATGATGATTGCAGAGGGGAGAGTAACAGAAGGCAAATTATAACTGGTGGAGAACAGAGGGGCTCCTGATGAATCAGAAAGTGGGGGCTTACTGCCACCTTGTTAAGGTTTGCAATGAGAAAGGAGAAAGTGGATGGGGTTTAGAACAGGAGCAAGAGGAGGAAAGCAGAAGGGACTGTGAATGTGTCACCCATCACATGTTCTCTGTGTGTGTAGAAGAGAGGTTGTGAGTGAATAAGAGCTTGGGAAATCCTTGTTTCTTGAACTGGAAGAACAGCTTACTAAACACTAATTTTTGACCTGGAAGAGTTGATGCTACTTAAGCGCATACATGACAACCATAGAAGAATCGAGTCCTTAAAAGGCACCCGCAGGCTCTGGGTCAAAATAAAAAAATCCCAATTCTGGTTGTATGACACATTGATTCAGAATGGCCTCTTGAGATAAACCTTACTACTGACCACACAGGATTAAATTTAGGATATCAGTGTGGTGGTATTACTTATTGAAGTCAATGCAAATTTTTAAATGCAGTTTGTCAGAAAATTTTGTATCTACTTTAACTCTTCACTTCAGGACTGACTGATTTAAATGATGAAGAATAGGTGTCTCTGTAGCCAGAGATGACTTCCAAATTGCAGGGCATGTCTATAACTTGTTATCCTAGTCATACACCAGTAGTAAAATATTGACTTCAATATTCTGAGGTCTTCATGCCTTCCTAAATATGGATACTTAATTTAGCTTTTAATTTCATTTTTCCAAATGATATTTTACTTCATTAATCCACAAAAGCACCCTGGAAACAAACCTACCTCCTTTCCGAGTAAGGGAAAAGAATTAAAAATTGTGAAGTTTCTGAGCAGGCAGAACAATAAAGCATCATTTCACAAATATCTTTGTTTGTGAAAAGTCACCTGACACCAGGAAGCACACGCATATAATTCAGATATGTATTTTGGGGGTAAGCGTTATTTTTATGCACATACTTGGTCTATTAAAGGATGCTTTGACACTTACCTTTGAGCAGACTTAGAGATATTACACATTACCTATCTAGTCAAGAAAGGAAATTTATCACTGTTCTTCTGCCTTATTTTATTTTTACTTTCACCAAATAGTATGAATATAGCCTGTGAAAGATATGCTTATAAGTAATAAATCTGATGCTTGTGGGTGACTGGTTGCTGAAGTCTCATTACTACTCATTCTTTTTTCCTCCATGCCCCCATATACATCCTGACTGATGTTCTCCTTTGCAATGCTTGGCAGAATGAACACTTGTCCCTGCTGTGTTATACATGCAGTGCCTTTGCAGTCTTATCAGATGAGTATACAGGCAACGTGACAGAGTGGCTTGGATATTTCCATCCTCGCCTTAAAAAATTAATATTCGTAAATGTTCCAAAACCTTTGGACTCTTCTAGAAGATACTTAAGCTCTGCCCCAATTACCAGCCTTGTGACCTAAAAGAATGGCATTAGTTTCTCAAGATCCCTAACTGCTATCTGAGGAGAGACTGCTAATATGGGGCACTTGGCTCTAAGAAGAGGAAAAAGAAATGCAAGGCTCTGTTGTCTGTTATCCATTCTGGAGGGCTTCATTTCCTGCAACGTAGGCCTGTGTATGGTGCCTCCATTACATTTTTAAAAAGCTCATCTGTTGTGCTCTCTGGGCATATTATCTCTGAAAATGTAATCTAACTGTTGGAAACCTGATGCTATTATTATAGTATTCCGATCTGGGGAAAAGCAGCTATCTCTGAAGTCACCTGTTTCATTTAATTCAGCCTAATTGAGTTGTCTTTAGTACAAACTCCCTCCTGGGTTGTTAGTGGCTCAAGAAAAAGGCCCTTGTTTTCTGATTCTTCAGGGTGCACCCTCCATATCCAGATTGGGACTCTGTGTATAGCCAGTAATTTATAAAGGCCTGCAGACAGGTTTATCGGTTAGGGGTGAAGTTCCCTCCGTGTGACTTTTTCTGTAATCACCACAGTCTCCCCTTCACCACTGAGGATGCTGAGGTCAAGGTATTTTAACCAGGACCTTCCCAAGGCACAGCCCAGCAAAGGTGGGAGATGTATGCCCACTAGTTTGTTTTTAATTAATTAATGAATGTTTGGCTGCACTGGATCTTCTTTGCTGCAGACGGGTTTTCTCTAGTTGCCGTGAGCAGGCTTCTAGTGGCAGTGGATTCTCCTGTTGTGGAGCATGGCTCTAAGTGCCCAGGCTTCAGTAGTCGTGGAGTGTGGGCTCAGTAGCTGCAGCTCATGGGCGCTGGAGCATGTGTGCCTTTTAGTTTGCACTTGTGCTCCGCTGCCAGCTCCTTCCAGCTACCCAAAACCTCACCTGTCATGAACTGGTCTTTGGGGGAGGACCCCAAATTTACCATCAGAACAACTTTCTTAAGAGAGTGACTCACCTTTTGGTCTAGATGCTAACTTGACAAGTCAAGGCCACAAATACTCAAGCGGATGGTCCATCTTTATTGATTTGCCTGTGTAGTCTGCGAGAGGGCTTTTGCTCAGTAAATGGCAGAGATGGACCAAAGCGACAATGTATCCAACCAAAATCAATGCTCTATCATTAAACCGACATTTTATCTTTCTCCTGTCAAAGGAGACTTTATTAAGTAAGTCCTACTCCTCTATTGAAGAGACAAATGAGATGCTTTTTGGTTAGTTGGTTTCTCAACTTTTCAGCTCTAAGTAAATTTCAGGATTGCTTGTTCAGGGATGTTTGTGAGACATGGGAGCACAGACCTCGATATATAAGGGAAGATTATGGCTCTTGAATGTCTATTGAGAACTTGGTCAACAAAAGTTCATTGTCATCATCATTTTCTTCATCCTAGAAACTACCGCTTAATTGAGCATTTTGTCCAGCCAAGGCATTGTATAATTGCTTACGCATTATCCTTATCAATTCCATCTGTAATGGGTGTGTTAGCTCAGAGAGGCTTAATTCCTTGCCTAGCATGGCACTCACCACTTTTGAGCTGAGCAGTGAGAATGTTAATCCATTTCTCACTGACTCCATAGTCATCATTCTATACAAAAATGTATCCATTATGCTTTGTGAAAAGGAAAGCTTTTTATTAACTCAAGGCTTATTTGAAATGGTATAGTCAAGATATGACCTCTGAAGTCACCAGCAACATATATTAGAGAGCATCTGATTGATCATTTTAAAGACAGGGATACTAAGGCCCTGAGAGGATGAAAGGTTTGTTCCAGGCCTCTAGCTTGAATCTCAGGCTTTCCAGCCTGGTGGCTTTTGCACTGTGTGTCTTTCCTTGGCAAGATGGAAAGGGATCCTCACTGATTTCTGAGTGGTACAGTTTGGGAACAGGAGTGGGTTTGTGGAAGAATGGACATTAGTCATGTAGCCACAGAAGGACAAACTCTTGTTCCCAGAGCCACTTACCTGGGAGGTAGGGACAGAGTGTGGAGCATCAATCTCAGCCCATGGGAACCTGGCCAGCCGAGGTCTGGGGAAGATGGGATCAAGGCTGTTTTGAGAGGTGTGGTAGTCTCCCATCGCTTTTATGACACATCCCCAGACAAATTTATTATCTCAGTTCTGTGAGTCACAAGTCTGGGTGGGGGGAGGTTTCATCCAGTTTCTCTGCTTGGGGTCTCACAGGCTGAGATCAAGGTGTCAGCCAGCTCTTCTTCGGAGCCTCCTGGGAAGAATTGGCTTCTAGGCTCATCCAGGTTGCTGGCTCAGCTCAGCTCCATGCTGTTGTCGGACCAGGGTCTCCATTTCTTGGCTATTAACCAAAGGTCTTTCTCAGCTTCTAGAGGCTTCCTGGCACCCCCCTGGTTCCTGGCCCCCTTCACCTCCAAAGCCAGCTCTGGCCAGTTGATTCCTTCTCACACTTTGAATCTCTCTGACCTCCCTTTGGCCTCATCTCTCCTGTCTCCAGCCAGAGAAAGTTCTCTGCTTTTAAAGGGCTTAGTGATGAGATGTGCCCACCTGAGTAATCCAGTATGCTATCCATAATTTAAGGCCCAGCTAACATCTGCAAAGTCCCTTTGCTGGGTCACACTCATATTCACAGGTTCCAGGATTAGGGTGCTGGCACCATGGGGGGTGCATTCTGCCAAGCAGAGGAGGCTGCAGACTGCTGATCACTTTTGAGCATTCTGTTCTCTTGTTGTGAGCTCACAGCCTGGACCGGCATGTGTGATGGGACCAGAACCATCCATCTTTGTCTTCCTGCTTCTGCTCAGGCTGCCCGAGAAGGCTGGTTCACACCCTCGGGTTATTTTTACGCTGGCTTTTGAATATCTTTCCTCTACTATAGTGTTTCAAAAGCCCACTACCTCTCCTTTCCACCGCTTGACATTAACCTCTGTGGTCCTCAAAGAGTTATCAATAACCCTGCTCTCCACTTGGCAGTTTCTCCAAAGCATTTCATGAACATCCTCTTTTGTAAGCCTCCTAGCAACTCTGTGAGGTCAGTGAGATGATGATGATGGTGATGATCCCATTTAAAAACCCTGGAAAAATAAGGCTCAGAAAAGTGAGTGATTTTGTGGAAGGTCACACAGCTGATAAGTAGCAGAGCCAGGATTTCGGCATCTCAAGGGCAAATCCCAGCTCCTTTCCACCACGCCAAGCAGTCTACCCTCACTTCCTTCTCTAATATATGTTGCTGGTGACTTCAGAGGTCATATCTTGGCTATACCATTTCAAACAAGCCTTGAGTTAATAAAGAGCTTTCCTTTTCACAAAGCATAATGGATAAATTTTTGTATAGAATCCTAGAAACCACCGCTTAATTGAGCATTTTGTCCAGCCAAGGCATTGTGTAAACGCTTATGCATTATCCTTACCAATTCCATCTCTAATGGGTGTGTTAGCTCAGAAAGCCTTAGTCCCTTGCCCAGCATGGCAGTCACCACTTTTGAGCTGAGCAGTGAGAATGTTAATCCATTTCTCGCTGACTCCAGAGTCATTTTTCACGTTCATACCCTGGTCGTCTCTCCCTCCATCTCCACGTCACTTAACTAATGGTGCCCCGAGCATGTTGCAGAAAGTTACCATTTCATTCCCTGAATTTTTACAGCTTTGTTTTTCTCCACATTGAGCACTGTACCCGTCTGGGTTAAATTCATAGTCATTGCACTCAGAGCCCAGATTCCATGAGAATGTGGATTTTGCAATGTGTAATCCGATTAGTGCTGCAGACTGGAGACGTGTGGGAGGTGAAAGCTCTATTATGGAAAACCTCTGGACCAGGGTCGTCTTTCGTGAACAACTTTCAAGGCAATCAGATGAAATAAAGCCAAGAGCCACAGGGAAGCCCACCAGCTTAACCTAGGAAGTTGCATTTAATGATTAAATCATTGAACTTGGGCAAGTGATAGATGTTCATGATGCATAATTAACTTTGAATTGAAAAGCTGAAGGACAAAATTGTTAAGAGCCAAGCTGGTTGCTCAAATTCTTGTCTTTGCAGAAAAAAGAAAATGTAGTAATAATAGCCATGTTTACTGTGCACTGACACCATTCTGGAGGTTTTATGTACATTTTGATCATTTAATCATCACAACCCTATGAATTGCGCATTATTATCATAAGGAAATTGAGGCATGGCAAAGTTAAATAACTTACCCAGGGTCACACTGCTAATGTTTATAGAGCCAGGGTTTGAATTTAGTCACTCCAGCCTCAAAGCTCATGTTCTCAACCACTGTCATATGACCTTTCTGAGGCTTACATCTCACTATATTTGCGTGTCTTTAAAAAGATAATGGGGTGTCCTTGAGTCAGGAAGATCCCCTGGGGAAGGGAATGGCTACCCACTCCAGTATTCTTACTTAGAGAATTCCATGGACAGAGGAGTCTGACGGGCTACAGCCCATGGGGTCGCACTGAGTCAGACATGACTGAGTGACTAGCACTTTCATTACTACTAAAAAGATGATGAGGAAAGAAGGCGAACCTCAGGGGTGAAGTAGATGTAGGCTTTTCCCGCTTTCTTGGGTCTTTGGGCCGTTCCAATCTATTATTTTCTGACTCTGTGACCCAGGGTAGGATCTTTATTTCTGTATGTATGTATGTGATGGGGACAGGTCCTCTTGGAGATGAGGGTCTTCAAGAAGCTGGAGGATTCTTTCCAGTTTGAACTTTCAGAGACTCTGGAAAAAGGACAGTCACCACCAAGCAGAGAAGGAGTTGTGATTTGGCTGGAACGATGCTGAAGATTAAAGGTGGTAACAGAGGAGCTGACTGTTACTTTTCATTTTGGAGTTGATTTGTTATATAAAAATCAATCCATTCATCTGGGAGTTTCACTGAAAAGGAGAAATTGCCATGTGAATAATTTTAATTGGGGAGAAAAATAAAAGATACCCAAATTTCATATGTTTTCAGTTAATAGACTTAGAAGGCATTTAAAGGTTTTTCATCCCCAGAGAAATGTGTCTCTTCTATAGCCTTTAAGTGAAGATTCCCATTATCAACTACTGTGATGGGCATGATCTTTAAAATCAAAAGTCTAGAATCTGCATTTTGGTTCTGACTTTCTTCACTGTCTGGGTAACTTGGGCTGGGATAATTACCCCACCCTGGGTCTCTTTTATGATGTGTAAATGAGAATGGTCCCTGTTCAGTCTGCCTCACAGAGATGCTGTTGATGTGTGCTCTTAGGGAAAAAAAAAAACGTTCTGGTGGTGTAGGTACCTGAGGTGGCATAATCATTTCAAAGTCTGTTGTGCTGTTTGCTCTTCTAGTAGTTGGCTGTGAGTAGGTGAGAATCTGGTCACGTGGAGGCCAGAAGTTTCCATCAGAAGTCAGAAGGAAAGGGGAGGCCGCCAGGGGGCAAATCATGGCTTGAAAACTGCTTTGGGGACAGTGTTGGGCTTTTTTGGCTTGGCATCATTGTGTACTCTGGCCAGAGTGACACACGTGTGTTATGACACCCCGGTACCATGAGAACCATGGGGTCAGCTTAAAAAGAGACATGAAAGTTAAAAAGAAAAACAGAAGTATGTTGTCTGCTGAGAGGCTGTTTGGGGAAGGTATGAGGGCTAGAAAGCAAATGGTGACATTGAACTCTCTGTGCACAGTCCACCCCTAGAATGTGCTTTCTCTGCCCCATCCCCAAAGCTAACTAACTAGAGCTTCAGCTGTTCCCTGACCTTGGATGGGGAGATTTTCCAAGCACACAGTGAGTTTCTACAATCTGCAGGATGGAAGAACTTAAGGTCTTGGCTGCTTTGCTTCAGGGACTGTCTGCTTCCTTTCTGGAGCCTTCCAGCCTTGTTCTGACTCCTTGGCCATACATTGGCGTGTGGGAAGACATGTAACTTGTAGCAGTGATATCATGGGCAATCAGAACACTGGGTCTAGGCTTGCTTCCTTCTGTTTGTCTAGTCGGGGTTTCATGAGTGCAGTGAGCATGTCCAGAGTGTTGGGGTCATAATTATGGCTCTGTGGAGACCTCCCTTCTGTGTTTTGGGGCAATGCTGACATGCTGTACCCTTTGGTCTTGCCTTTCATGTACCACAGGATCGATAAACAAATAAGCAGGTTTCGGAGATGGTTACCTAAGAAGCCAATGAGGCTGGACAAGGAGACACTGCCAGACCTGGAGGAGAATGACTGCTACACTGCCCCTTTCAGCCAGCAAAGGATCCATCAGTGAGTGTTTCCTGTGAAAGCCCTTGTCTTACTAAGTTCATGCAGCCATGGTAGATCCCTATCCTGCACGCCTCTGATTCCTTGGCCCTTGGAAGGAACAGCTTAGTGCCCGTCTCCCCCAGCAGTCCTGTTGTGTGTTCATATCCCTTTTAGGGTAAGCAGGCTGCTGTAACAGACAATTTTCACGTCTCAGCAGCTCAACACAGTAGAATGCTTGCTGATGTGTGTTGGGTGCACCACCTTCTGCATGGTGATTCAGAGACCCAGGCTTCTTTTGTCTTGTGGCTGCACCAAAGCCCAGTGCTCAGAGCCTTCTGCAGGCTCGTCTGCCTCAAGCCAGCACATAGGGAAGCTGGTCTACTCCTTGCCCTGTTGAAACGAGGGGTTGTTGAGTTAAAAAAAAAAAATACGCAAAATCTCAGTTCACCTCTCAACTCCCCTTTCTTCAGCAACTCACCACGTTGCCCCAGAAAAAGCCACATAACCTAGCAGCGTGCTTCTGGACTCATCGATCAGTCTCTGAGCAGTGATTGGTCACTTTGTACTTGTATGGTTGAGGGAAGAAGGGGTTAGCTAAGTAATGGAGCCTTTGAAGAATTGCAAAAGTGACAAAGAATTGACTCTGAAGCTTTTGATGTGACAAGAAATCATGGCCTGAGGGGCAGGGTCGGTGGTAGGAGAGAAAACCATGCCAAAGACTATAAACAACCAGGCCAAGACAGCCTCTTAAAAGGAGGATAAATCAGGTGAGCCTGGCCTCACTTTCAGCCAGACTTCAGGAGTTCCTGGCACTTCCTGTTTCAGCTATAGCTGCAGCCTCCATAAAAATGACTTACCTGAAGGAAAGAAAAGGGGTGACAAAGTTTTTTTTAATAACTGGGTTGCTGACTTTAGGAAAAATATAAACCAAATGGCATTGGCAAGTTGCAGAGATTGCAAGGTGGGGGCACATTTCAGCAACAGAAAATCAGTTAAATCCTTGGATTTCTGGAGGGTGAAGGAGAAAAGAAAAAGAATAGATGCTCTGCATCAAAATGTATAATGTGTAATGCAAGGGAAGAAATGCCATAAACCTCTAACTCAGCCAAACTCTAGATCCCCACAAGTTAGACTGATGCCAAACAAACCCTGCTATGTGAACATTTAAAAGGGTTATTGAAGAAGACATGAAGCTCACAGCCCAGCCTCAAAATCCTAGTTAAATCCTCTGTGGGAAATAGGAACTGAGCAGGATTTCATGTTAACCCCAAGATCAGGACCTACGATGTTTTCTTAAGAGAAAAAGACAGATGAAAGCTGACGTTTTCCCACTCTTCGTTTAAACCCTTGCTGTGCCTGTGTTGTTCATCTTGAAGTTTCTTACACAAGCAGGTGTTTGTTTTTGAATCCTTCTGGAATAGAGTCTGATTTACATGCAAAGGTTCACTTTGCTTCTCATCTGCCTGAGAGGATGCCTAGCAGATTGTAGGAGGGTCTCAAAAGTTTTAGATGGATGCATGGGCAGATGAAAGAATCAGTGAAATATATGGTGTGCCCCTGGGGTTTGTTTTACTTCAGAGGAACACAGGTAAATGAAAGAGAAAGGTTTCCCAGTACTTGTCTTCACGCTGGTTATGTTGCATAATATTCTGGCTTTAGAACAAAGTTTCTCAGCAGAGTTATCAATCAGAAGCGCCTGGGCGCCCGTCAGGATCCCTCGGAACTAGAACTGAGAATTATACCTTTATGGATATTTTAAACTATGTAATAAATGAGGGCTAATAGCCTGTGGGATGGTGGTATTCAGCCATCTTTCACGTATATCTGAGAAGTTTTTTTTGACATGTTTGGGTATTTATTCACTGAATAATTGTTTCATTCAATAGTCACTAATTTGATGCCTACTTCTAGCCAGACACTGTCTGGGTACAGGGTATATATCAACAAAATACAGTAAATAATACAGAACCTTGACCCCACCTAGTAAATAGAGTAGACCATTTTATTTAATTTTAAATTTTACTGGAGGGTAGTTGATTTACAGTGTTGTGTCAGTTTCAGGTGTACAACACAGTGGTTCAGTTTTGCATATACATATATTCATTCTTTTTCAGATTCTTTTCCCAAATAGGTTATTGTAGAATATTAAGTAGAGTTCCCCATGCCATACAATAGGTTCTTTTTGGTTACCTATTTTATATATAATAGTGCATGTGTGTTAACCCCAGATTCCTAATTTATTCTTCCCCATCATGTTTCCCCTTTGGTAACCATAAATTTGTTTTCAAAATGTGTGTGTCTGTTTCTGTTCTGTAAGTAAGTTTATTTATATCATTTTAAAAATTAGATTCCATATATGAGTGATGTTATATGATATGTGTCTTTCTCTGTCTGACTTACTTCACTTAGTATGGTAATTTTAAATTTCATCAGCATTGCTGCAAATGGCATTATTTTGTTCTTTTTTTGGCTGAGTAATGTTCCAATGTAACTATGTACCACATCTTCTTTATCCTTTCCTCTGAGAGAAGACCACTGTAAATCTCTATAAAAGTATGTTGAATGTGACTTACAAGAGGGCTTGCTCCATCCTCCAGATTTGGAGAGAGATTGGTTAAAGATAAGGGTGGGTCACGAGAAGAAAATGTTTGAGATGAGCCTTGAAGGATAACACATCCATGTAGGTAAGGGCGAAGCATATCCTAAGAAGAGAGGATAGCACATGTTTAAAACTACAAAGGCATGAATCAGAACAGGGTGTTTGAAAAACCACAGGTAGTTTTCTGTTTGGGGGTATAGGGTATGGGAAAACCTGGCATCATTGTTTGAAAACAAGAGAGTGATCGGTGGAAGATGAGCTTCCAACATAGGAGAACTAAGGAGGAAAAAGCAGAGGGACAGTTGGAACAAAGCAAACCTCAGAACCAGACCTTAGTGGGACTGAGAAGACAGTTTCGGCAGTTCTCTCGTGCCGTTGAGAGAGGAAAAACTCAACAAACGTCTTGAATGTTATGGGCAGTGAGGATTTCTTTCTCTTTGAAAATTAACGTGCCACATGGACAACATCCTTTAATGAATGTATATACATAAGATTTGAAGAACACAGGCTGTCCACTTGGAAATAGTGGTTTGGTGCAGTTAGAAAAAGATTTCCCTAAAGACGGTTCAAGAGTGATTTTAATGGATTTAAAGTGATCAGAAGTGCTAGCTAATGAGCTCTGGGAGTTATAATATGATCCCTGGTTTTCCAAATGCTGTCCAAAATCTCATGTGGTTTCTTTACAGAATATTTGATATTATGTTAGTCCAGGAATTAAAAAAAGGATAATAGAAATGTAAGGGTGTGTGTGTATGTGAGTGTACATAAATGTAGGAGAAGAGACAATGGGATGTTTAATAAATAATGACCAAAGTAGAAAAGAGCCTTAAAAATACTCTGCTTTCAGGATAAAACCCAAAGTCCTAGGTTGGCCCACTAGCCCCTGCTTCCATTCCCCGGTTGGATGCTTTGGCCACACTGAGCTGCTTTGACCTCAGTATCTCTCTGTGCCCTACTTGTTTACAATCTCTTCCCTCACCTGGAATACCCTTTCCCCAAGACTCCCTTCTTGGCACATTGCATCAGAGACGTTTCCTCCAGAGAAACTTCCATAATTTCCAACCTCCAACCCTGATTCTGGGTGGAGTATACTCTTCTATGTCTTGGTAATGATATTTTTGCAATCATAATTATTAATAGTATCCATTTTCATTGCTTTCTCCTAGACCATAAGCTCCTCTAAAGACTGTGTCTGTATCACCATTTTTGAGTATTTGGCACTTTATAATGATTTGTTAAATGAGAAAATAGACGAATAGATAGAAATGAAAATAGAATCATATTATGAGCAAAGAATAAAGATGATGTGAGGTTAGCTCACTGCATACTCATCTCCAACCAAACATGACATTTTCTCCTCTAAAGTGGTCCATGTCCATTGTCACCTGTCCAGTAAGTGGCATATTTGTCCAGTTGCTGAAACCAAGGTCTGGAATCTACTCTAGACACCTCCCTCACCTCCATTTCCCACGTCTAAGATAACTCCAAAGGCTAATGAGTTTTTATCCTAAGTGTCTCTTTAATCCAGTCATCTCTCCCACCACAATCTCACAATCTCTGTAACCCAGAAATAATAGGTCTCCTGGCTCCACCCTTGCCTACCTCCATTCCATTTTCTTTAAAAGCATACAAAATGAGGTTTTTTAAAATGCTTAACTAATCATGTTACTTCACCCTGTTTAGAAAAAATATGAAAATTATTGAGAATGACCTACAAGGCCTTGAATGGCCAGGCCACGCAGCCAACTCCTCTCCAGCCTTATCTGCCTTGACTGCCTTCCTCCCCTCACTTCTTACAATCCAGACATATACAGCTTCTCTCAGTGTTTTGGATATACTCAACTTCAGGACATTTGCATATGCTGTTTCCTCTCCTTGAATTCCTCTCTCATTCCTCCTCCTTCCCCAAGTTTATTCTTATTCATCCTTCAAACTCAGCTCCGAAGCCCCCTTCCAGGAAAACCCTCCTTCCATCCTTCCAAAGACCATTTCTCTTTGCTTTGTACTCTTTCAGCAGTGCGTTTCCCTTATAACATTTTTCATATTTGAGATTTTATAATTATTTGGGTATTACATAGTTAATGCCTAACTCTTGAGGCAAGTTTTGAATTCTACAGAGGCATAGGCTATGTCTGTTTCCACTCATAATTCTATCTCCAATATTCAACACAGCACCTAGCATATGATAGGTACTTAAATGAATAAAATGAGGATAAAAGTAGTAAGGATTACATGGAATAAATCTAATCTTAAATTTTTGTACTTTGAACTACATTATCCAAAAGAATTGAAAAGAATTGATTAAGAGCCAAATAGCCTAGCTTTCTGGTTTCCAGTTACTTCAAACACATATCAGTGTTTGCTGTGCTCAATTGCTCAGTTGTGTCTGACTCTTTGCAACCTCATGGACTGTAGCCCACCAGGCTCTTCTATCCACAGGATTTTCTAGGCAAGAATACTGGAGTGGGTTGCTATTTCCTTCTCCAGGGGATCTTCCCCACCCAAGGAATCGAACCTGGGTCTCCTGCATTGCAGGCATATTCTTTACCAAATGAGCCACCAGGGAAGTCAAGTATATCAATGTTTGGGAGGCAATAAAAGCAAATACACATCTCTATAAATTAACATATAATGCCGACAGTAATTTTATACGGTGTCACTGAAAGTGGACCCTCAGATGGGAAAACTCTTATTAGATACCAGACACTATTTTAAAAACTTTAATCCTCATGGGAGAGATGGTGTTATCATCACCATTTTGCAGATGAGGAAATCGAGGCATTTTCATTGCTTTCTCCTAGACCATAAGCTCCTCTAAAGACTGTGTCTGTACCTGTTAAGAAACCTGCGGTAGGTGAAACTAGTCCACCTACCTGATCAACCCCCAAGCATCAGTGGTTTAACATTGTAGAAGTCTGTCTGTCTGTCTGTCATTCATATCATGGTCTACTGCGGTTCACCACAGGGAGGGAGGGGCATTGTCTCTGCTCCAGACAGTCATTCAGGTACCCAGGCTCTTTCTGTCTAGTGACTCTGCCATCCCCTAGATCCTTTGCATCTGGTTTATGGAAGGGGAAAAGAGATGAGTGATTTTGAAGGAAGTTTTTATGAGCTGGTTTTAGACGTGGTGGACAGCACTTTTGCCTACATTTCATGCACCAGAACTTGTCGTGTAGTTACCGCTAACTATCACCGACTCTGTGGACATGAGTTTGAGTGTACTCCGGGAGTTGGTGATGGACAGGGAGGCCTGGCGTGCTGTGATTCATGGGGTCGCGGAGAGTCGGACATGACTGAGCGACTGAACTGAACTGAACTGAATGTAACTACTTTTGTGCCCAGGAGGAAAAGGGAAATTGGTTTGCCAAACAACTGGACAGTGATAAAGCAGGAATTCAGATTCGCACAGAGAGGTATCAGATTCCATGCTCTTAAACATGAGGCTCTACTGCAGTGTCTCTCAACCTCGGCACTGCTGACATTTTTGACTGAGTAAATCTTGTTGTGCGGAACTGCCCTGTGCATTGTAGGATGATTAATAGCACCATGGCTTCTATCCATTAGATGCAAGTAGCAGTTTTCTGCCCCCCACCCTTCAGTTCAGTTCAGTTGCTCAGTCGTGTCCGACTCTGTGACCCCATGAATCGCAGCACGCCAGGCCTCCCTGTCCATCACCAACTCCCAGAATTCACCCAAACTCATGTGCATTGAGTCGGTGATGCCATCCAGCCATCTCATCCTCTGTCGTCCCCTTCTCCTCCCGCCCCCAATCCCTTCCAGCATCAGGGTCTTTTCCAGTGAGTCAACTCTTCACATGAGGTGGACAAAGTATTGGAGTTTCAGCCTCAGAATCAGTTCTTCCAATGAACACCCAGGACTGGTCTCCTTTAGGATGGACTGGTTGGATCTCCTTGCAGTCCAAAGGACTCTCAAGAGTCTTCTCCAACACCACAGTTCAAAAGCATCAATTCTTTGGCACTCAGCTTTCTTCACAGTCCAACTCTCACATCCATACATGACCACTGGAAAAACCATAGCCTTGACTAGACGGACCTTTGTTGGCAAAGTAATGTCTCTACTTTTTAATATACTATCTAGGTTGGTCATAACTTTCCTTTCAAGGAGTAAGTGTCTTTTAATTTCATGGCTGCAATCAGCATCTGCAGTGATTTTGGAGCCCCCCAAAATAAAGTCTGACACTGTTTCCACTGTTTCTGCATCTATTTCCCATGAAGTGATGGGACCAGATGCCCCTACCCTTACTTAGTTGCTAAAATCAAAATGTCTCCTAGACATTGCCAGATTTTCCCTTTGGTGGTTGGTATGGTGGATGTAAAATTGGACCTTCACTCTCCTTAAGAACTCTCTCTCTACTATTTTTTATCATGTGACACCCTTCAGGCAGGCCCACCAACTCTCTGAGATAAATTAAACTCTGGTCAAATCAGATGACTGTGACAGACAAGTCCATTCAGGAATTAATTTATTCCTCTTCTTCTCCTTGCCTGTGAGTGTTGGCCTGTTTCAGTAGCCCTGCCCATCATTCTTAAAATGGCATCAGCAGCAATACCCTTGAGGCAATTACTTTCTAAGGTCAATACTCATAATAAAGGTTTTCTACTGGGAAACAGAGAAGAGGAAATTTGGAAAAGAGTCATGTCACTTTTTATAATATATATATAGTATACTCTTTCCAGAAAGAGATCACTTCTGAATTGCCTTTCAGAAAAATGTTTGTGTTAGATACAGAGAAAAATATTCCTTCCTGAATTTTAAAATTTCTATCATTACCATTATTTTGTTTTGATGAAAATCCATAAAAAGTGAGGTAAAATTAAATATTGATCACTTCCAAATGGAAGCATCTGAAGCATATGTTTGTTGTGTGTGCGTGTGTTTAAACAAATATTCCTTCATAAACATGTTCCATGTCAATTGTTGTTCTGGGGACTTGGGAATCAACAGTGAATAAACAGGCAAAAATTCCTGCCTTCCTGGACCTTCCATTTTAGCTTTAGGTCACCAACACTAAATTATACATCACTGGTTCTCAATAGGGGAGTGTCTGGAAATGTCTGGAAAAATTTTTGGTTGTCTAAACTTAGGGTGGAGAGTCACTGGTAGGTAAGGGGATGGAGGGCAAGGATGCTGCTCAACATCCTTCACAGGAGCCCCAACAAAGAATTATCTAGCTCTGAAGGCCAGTGGCCACAGGACTGGAAAAGGTCAGTTTTCATTCCAATCCCTAAGAAAGGCGATGCCAAAGAATGCTCAAACTACTGCACAATTGCATTCATCTCACACGCTAGCAAAGTAATACTCAAAATTCTCCAAGCCAGGCTTCAACAATACATGAACTGTGAATTTCCAGATGTTCAAGCTGGCTTTTGAAAAGGCAGAGGAACCAGAGATCAAATTGCCAACATCTGTTGGATCATCGAAAAAGCAAGAGAATCCCAGTGAAACATCTGCTTTATTGACTACACCAAAGCTGTTGACTGTGTGGATCACAACAAACTGTGGAAAATTCTGAAAGAGATGGGAATACCAGACCACCTGACCTGCCTACTGAGAAATCTGTATGCAGGTCAGGAAGCAACAGTTAGAACTGGACATGGAACAACAGACTGGTTCCAAATAGGAAGAGGAGTACTTCAAGGCTATATATTGTCACCCAGTTTATTTAACTTATATGCAAAGTACATCTTGAGAAATGCTGGGCTGGAAGAAGCATAAGCTGGAATCAAGATTGCCAGGAGAAATATCAATAACCTCAAGTATGCAGATGACACCAGCTTTATGGTAGAAAGCAAAGAAGAACTAAAGAACCTCTTGATGAAAGTGAAAGAGGAGAGTGAAAAAGTTGGCTTAAAGCTCAACATTCAGAAAACAAAGATCATGGCATCCGGTCCCATCACTTCATGGCAAATAGATGGGGAAACAATGGAAACAGTGAAAAACTTTATTTTGGGGGGCTCCAAAATCACTGCAGATGGTGACTGCAGCCATGAAATTAAAAGATGCTTGCTCCTTGGAAGAAATTTATGACCAACCTAGATAGCATATTAAAAAGCAGAGACATTACTTTGCCAACAGAGGTCCATCTAGTTAAAACTGTGGTTTTTCCAGTAGTCATGTATGGATGTGAGAGTTGGACCATAAAGAAAGCTGAGCACTGAATAATTGATGCTTTTGAACTGTGGTGTTGGAGAAGACTCTTGACAGTGCCTTGGACAGCAAGGAGATCCAACCAGTCCATCCTAAATGAATTCAGGCCTGAATGTTCATTAGAAGGACTGATTCTGAAGCTGAAACTCCAATCCATTGGCCACCTGATGCAAAGAACTGTGGAAAAGATCCTGATGCTGGGAAAGATCGAAAGTGGGAGAAGAAGGGGACAACAGAGGATGAGAGGGTTGGATGGCATCACTGACTCAATGTACATGAGTTTGAGTAGGCTTTGGGAGTTGGTGATGGACAGGGAAGCCTGGTATGCTGCAGTCCTTGGGGTCGCAAAGAATCAGACATGACTGAGTGACTGAATTGAACCGACTGAACTGAAGGTCAGTAGAGATGATGTAAAATTTTTTGGATTGTAGTTGATTTACAAGGTTATGTTGGTTTCATCTGTAGAGCATAGTGACTCAGTTATATATGTACTTGGAATGGAATTTCTTCACATGCCTTTCTCTCCCTGCTAGACTGAACCACTGAGGGCAGGAACTGTGTGCCTAGCAGCCGGCGGCACCAGAATGATCAGAGCACCTAAAAGAGTCAGCAGAACTGGTATTCTTGCCATTGCAGCAGGACAGAGCTCAGGCTTTAGAGTCAAGTTCGTTCATCTACCAAACCCAGGACACCCAGAGGAAGGGTTGAAAAATATAGTGAAATAGTCAATGATGGTCTCCATGTTCAGCTTCAAATTACCCCTGGCTTACTGATTCATTTTTTTTGTCTCAGTTCTGCTAATTGACTGATCATCTTTCCTCCCCTCAATTCTGTTATGAGGACTAATGCTTGACCCCAAGATATTTAACTCGTGCCTCAGACATCTTAATCTCATGGATCATGTACATATACAAATGGACAGTATAAAAAGATCATTTGACATGAAGTTGGCTTATATCCCTTTCTTTTCCTTCTAGACTTGGAGTTAGCAACAGTGTAAACATCTCAGGCAGCAGTCCCCAACCTTTTTGGCACCAGGGACCAGTTTCGTGGAAGATATTTTTCCACAGACTGGAAGGGGGAGGGATGGTTTTGAGATGACTCAAACATAGTACATTTATTGTGCACTCAATTTCTATTATTATTACATCAGCTGCACCTCAGATCATCAGGCACTAGATCCCAGGGGTTGGGGACCCCTGATCTAGGGAATAACAGAATGATACATCTGTTGGTGACCAAGAAAGCACTCACCATGGGAATTTGGGTGCTGGACCAGCAAGGGCTGTTAAAGACAAGAGAAGGCTGCTGAAAGGGACAGCGGGTGGGAGTTTGTCTGTAACCCTTCTTTGATTGCCTTTTTATTGTTTGAATCTGTCTCTCAAGTGAGCAAGCCAACAGGCCATGGCAGTGAGTTGTGGATGATAGTGGCCAAAGAAATGGCATTCATCAAGTAGTGGTGGCAAGCAAAGCATTGCAAGATAAGAGTGGCAGGTACCAACTGTTAATAAACAATCCTGCATTCCAGAATTATGATGTAGATGCATGACAGCTCTGAGGGTACCTGCAGTTTGGTGAAGTTCAGAGAGACTGAACAGCTTGCTCAAGGTCACACCAGTCAATGACAGATGATTGACTGGAGAAAAGGGTGTTTTCTGCACAGTGTGGCCACCTCAGTTATATGCCACATGAACAGGGCCAAAGTACATACAGTTTTTCAGCCATATGACATTAGTATGAGTCTGTACATACAAAGACATTGCTCCTCCTCTGGAGTTTATTGTTGAAGCATTTGAGATGGGGTGAAGAGACAAAGAAAATGGTAAAAATATGAACAAACATTCAAGCCAAGGAGAATAACTTTTAGAGCAGGGGAAAAAATAGGTTCAGATTTGTAGACCTCGGTGGCCTATATTTCTGTGATGGTTGAAAAATGAGCCAATAAATTGGGCCCTAAGCTCTTGCTCACATTTTCTTAGCATTTTCAAGAAATGAAGTCCTTGCACAGGGGCAGGGACTCTAAGGGAAATAGTGGGCAGTGTCCTCAGCGATGTCTTTAGAGCAAACTCCTTCTAAGGCTTTTCTGGGGGATCTTTCTGGTGGGCCCCCTCAGTGGGCTCCTGCAAAATTAATCACTCATGGCCGTAACCTTCTGCAGGAGTTTAGGTATATCTTCAGCAGAAAGCTGTTATGTTATCTTAAACTGCCACTCTTATCTTGCAATGTTTTGCTTGCCACCACTACTTGAAAAATGCCATTTCTTTGACCACTATCATCCACAACTCACTGCCATGGCCTGTTGGCTTGCTCACTTGAGAGACAGATTCAAACAATAAAAAGGCAATCGAAGGAGGGTTACAGACAAACTCCCACCCGCTATCCCTTTCAGCAGCCTTCTCTTGTCTTTAACCGCCCTTGCTGGTCCAGCACCCAGATTCCCATGGTGAGTGCTTTCTTGGTCACCAACAGATGTATCATTCTGTTATTCCCTAGATCAGGGGTCCCCAACCCCTGGGATCTAGTGCCTGATGATCTGAGGTGCAATTGATGTAATAATAATAGAAATTGAGTGCACAATAAATGTACTACCCTAAACTAACCACATTGTACATCTGTGCTGTTTGAACTACAGTTTACAAAAATGAAAGTTGGTAACTGATTAACAAACAAATAGCCTCACCTTCCACTTGAATATATATTCATGTTTGAGAAGCAACAAAAGCAGACTTATGGGTATGCATGTTTAAAAGCCAATGCATGATACCATTTGTTCATTTTACGTGACGTCGCCAGAAGGGGGCCCACAGGCTGCTTATCAGCCATGATTGTGTGAACACCAGAAGGTCTGTCCCACAGAGGACTCTCCTGCACTAGCCAACTGAAGGCCCCGAGGCTATCAGCATTGTTGTTGTTGTTTTATAGTCTCTAAGTTGTGTTCGCCTCTTTGTGACCCCATGAACTGTAGCTTGCCAGGCTCCTCTGTCGATGGTATTTTCCAGGATGGAATACTGGAATCAGTTCCCATTTCCTTTTCCAAGGGTGTCAGCAATAGGGACAGTCATTTTATTGAAGCATTGTAGTTCAGAAGACTCCTCTCAAACTCAATTTCAGAGAAGGTAATTCAGCACAACAGTAGGGAGTTTATTGAAGGAATAATGACAGCTGCTATGTATATGATGCTTACTAGGTTCCCTGATAGCTCATTTGGTAAAGAATCCTCCTACAATGCAGGAGACCCTGGTTCAAATCCTGGGTCAGGAAGATCCACTGGAGAAGGGATAGGCTACCCACTTCAGTATTCTTGGGCTTCTCTTGTGGCTCAACTGGTAAAGAATCCACCTGCAGTGCAGGAGACCTAGGTTCGATCCCTGGGTTGGGAAGATTCCCCTGGAGAAGGGAAAGGCTACCCACTTCAGTATTCTGGCCTAGAGAAGTCCATGGACTGTATAGTGCATGGGGTCGCAGAGTCGGACACGACTGAGCGACTTTCACTTTCGCTCTGCTAGGTTCCAAGTGCTGCCCCCTAGCTCAGACAGTAAAGCATTTGCCTGCAGTGCAGGAGACCTCAGTTTGATCCCTGTATCAGGATCATTTCCAGAAGGAGGAAATGGCAACCCACTCCAGTATTCTTGCCTGGAGAATCCCATGGACAGAGGAACCTGGCAGGTTATGGTCCATAAGGTTGCAGAGTTGGACACGATGGAAGCGACTTAGCCACCTGTCTACGGTAATTTGTTATAGCAGCCTTAACTAAGCCAGGCTACATTGCCATTTTGCATTTATCAATAACATGCATATTTTCTAAAGTCTCTGAGCCTAGCTATCTAAAGATACTGATTTTTCTAGCATGTACTTTTAACTGTATTTTCTTTTCAGTGTTTGGAGTTTTTGTGTTGTTTTCATTGATCTGAAATCTTGAGAGAGTCCTTTAGGCAAAGAGAGGCTGAGATTGATTTCGGTAGGATTAATGTTCTTTTAGTGCCCCCATGACTTACAGCCGTCTCAAAACACTCATTGTATTACACATACTTATTCTGCATTAGAATCCTCAGTATGCAGCTTGTTGGTATTGATCCACAGAGTCAGGGGAAACAGATCTCTTTCCTAGAAAGTTTTAAACTGAGATGAAAGTGCAGCAAGCTGTGTAGCATGAGATGTATGTTTCTTGAAGATGATGTCACTCCTTTTAGGTAGCACATAACTTAGTGACTTCAGTTTAAAGCACAGAGAGTTCACCTAATCATGTGAGGAAAGTGTCCTTTTGTGTGTCTGGAGATCTGGTGGTTAGTCAGCCATGTTCTCTTAGTATTTGTGCGACTGACTTTGAATAAGTCTCTTAGAATTCTTTTATTGCTATCTATCCATCTTTGAATAAACAGTTCTTTAACATTGATCAACTTATTCATTTAATAAGTGCTTTTGTATTCTGTGGCAAGTACTGTGCTATAGTAGAGCAATAGTTATGTTACTGATGTTCATATGTATATTTATGTTCTTTAGTAGATAAGTCGTGTACAACTCTTTGCAACCCCATGGACTGTAGCCCACCAGGCTCCTCTGTCCATGGGATTTCCCAGGCAAGAATACTGGAGTGGGTTGCCATTTCCTTCTCTGGGGATCGTCCCAACCCAGAGATGGAACTCTCATCTCCTACATTGCAGGCATATTCTTGACCACTGAGCCATTTCAGGGAAGCCCCATGTATATTTGTACATATGTATCTATTTATTTAAAATTTTAACTTGAGCCTGTTAAATTTGGTAGGAGAGAGGCTATTAGACTCATCAAAGTGGTAACAGGCAATTTAGAACACCTGTAGGAAAAGGGAGGAGAAGGCAATGGCACCCCACTCCAGTACTCTTGCCTGGAAAATCCCATGGATGGAGGAGCCTGGTGGGCTCTAGTCCATGGGGTCGCACAGAGTCGGACACGACTGAAGCGACTTAGCAGCAGCAGCAGCAGGAAAAGGGAACATTTGCCCAATTTAAACACAGTAAAATAAGGAAGGGTTAACCTAAGTAGGAAGTAAGGGGCCCAGCATCGAATCTGGGGTGGACTGTGTATGATGTAGTGATATGTGCATGATGTCATGTGGAATAACAGTGGTCAGAGGAGGAGGAGAACATTGAGCCTTGTAGGCACCCAGTGCCAGGCTCTGTGCTGCATATTCTTTATTCATTATGTCCTTTGACTTCTGTAGCAACACTGCAACATAATTTTATTATCCTCCATTTATGGAGATGTGGAACCCAGACTCAGAGAATTAGATAATTTACCCAGGGCCACATTGGAACAAGCAGGTTTGGGGTTGAGAACCATAACATGCCCAATTCCAAACTCCTGTCCCTTCCATGATACCCCAGCTAATGTTTATCAAGTGCTCACTAAATATCAGACTACCCAGAAGACTGGTGTACAGTATGACAGCTCCAAGCAGGGGGTGTGGATGGCGCCCAGGCAGGGGATGGGGTGTCCACACGTGTTGAGCCCCACCCTAGCGTGAGATGGTGCTGTGCATGGGAAGAGAAGAGGTCAGGCTGTGGGGAAGTGGAGGGACTTCACACCCAACAGTGAGGATCCTGTGAACTTGGACTTCGAGGTCTTTATACAGTCATTGAGGGCATGGAACAGAAAGGGTGAACCAGTTATCTGAGTTATACAGTGGGCAGGTGCTGGAAACCACCTTTCCTGAAGAGTCGGATTCCTCGAGCTCAGCCTTACCTACCCTGCTGGCACTCTCACACCCTGGCTCTCATTTATCTTCATTAGAGTTTGGAGATGAAAGACAGTAGATTCATCTCTTTTAAATCACTCATCTTGAATCTAAGGAAAGGGCAAGGCCTGCTGGTAACAACTCTAAGGCCTGGGGCAAGAGTCCAAATGAAGCCTGTAGACCTTGTGTCTCAATAATTAAAAGTAATAAATCATGTTAACAATTAAGTACAACACAGTCTTTCCTTCTGCCTTGACAAACACAGCTGCATAAAGACCTTGAAGTCCAAGTTCATAGGATCCTCACTGTTGGCTGTGGAGAAAAAGTCCCTCCACTTCCCCATAGACTGACTTGTTCTCTTCCCACCCACAGCTCCATCTCATGTTTGGGGTGGGGGGTGGCACTCAGATTCACACATGTAGACACCCCATCCCTTAGCCCAGGCGCCATCCACACCCCTTCTTGTCACTGTCTATAACAGAGGTGGATGGACCTGAGTAGAAGCCCATAAAGACCTAGAAGTGGCCTTGGCACTTTTTGGGCAGGCTCTGGTGGGCACACGCCCTTGACCTTGCTGACAGCTCACCCCACCACGAGGAGCAGTCAGCTGGGGGAGGCCTGTTTATGAGCACTGCGGGGTTCTGAGCCTGGGAAGGGCACTTCTTAACCTCTGAAACTGGCACTAAGGAGGGGACAGGAGCTAAACCTGCGGCCTTTGTGAAGACTGCTTAGTTCAGTTCAGTTGCTCAGTCGTGTCCGACTCTTTGCAACCCCATGAATCACAGCACGCCAGGCCTCCCTGTCCATCACCAACTCCCGGAGTTCACTCAAACTCATGTACATCG
Source organism: Moschus berezovskii (assembly GCF_049115385.1). Lineage (NCBI taxonomy): Eukaryota > Metazoa > Chordata > Mammalia > Artiodactyla > Moschidae > Moschus > Moschus berezovskii. Next base: position 69,579,168 of record NC_142465.1, read on the forward strand.
AATCAGTGATGCCATCCAGCCATCTCATTCTCTGTCGTCCCCTTCTCCTCCCACCCCCAATCCCTTCCAGCATCAGACTCTTTTCCAGTGAGTAAACTCGTCACATGAAGTGGCCAAAGTACTGGAGTTTCATCTTTAGCATCAGTCCTTCCAATGAACACCCAGGATTGATCTCCTCCAGAATGGACTGGTTGGATCTCCTTGCAGTCAAAAAAGGGACTCTCAAGAGTCTTCTCCAACCACAGTTCAAAAGCATCAGTTCTTCGGCGATCAGCTGTCTTCACAGTCCAACTCTCACATCCATACATGACCACGGGAAAAACTTTGACTAGACGGACCTTGGTTGGCAAAGTAACGTCTCTGCTTTTTAATATTCTATCTAGGTTGGTCATAACTTTCCTTCCAAGGAGTAAGCGTCTTATAATTTCATGGCTGCAATCAGCATCTGCAGTGATTTTGGAGCCCAAAAAAATAAAGTCTGACACTAATTCAGGACCATGTCTTAGCAGTGTCTTTGTCCCCAATTCTTCTCATTTCCTGCTTTCCTTACAGTACCCACGCCATCAGTACTGTGTTCTGTGTTTCCCACAGCTAACTAAAGCTACCACCACTACAAGATGGCCATCTTCCTCACTGTCCACCATCATCACCAAAGCCTTTTGGCCCTAGTTCTTCCTCCTTTCTGACCTCACTGCCACTGCCTTCATTGAATTGGCCGCTAACTCCTGCATGAACAATTCTAAGTCACCTCGCTCGCTACGTCTCTCCCTACTCCCCAGTCTGCTCACCAGACTCATGTCATAGGTCATCCGCGGGGCTCCCATCAGCAGCGCCTCCAGCGCTTGTGAATAATCCCCTTCCTCCAGGAATCCACAGATCACAGGTTGGCCAGCAGAGCTTAGGATGGATTTCCTCCTCTCCTTAGCTCCTTAGCCAGGCACACTCAGCGGTGGATTCCATGCCCTGCCCTTCCATCTCTTCCTCACTTAGCAGCTTTCAAAGTTTCCTTGTGTCCTTTGGGATCAAGTTCAGACTCTTTGACATGGCACATAAAGCAGCTTCTCCCTCCCTTACCCCAGTCTCCTGGGCTGGATAGGCTGGATGATCCTACAACACGGCAGCTTGTTGGTGGTGTTGTTCAGTCACTAAGTTGTGTCTGACTCTTTGCAACCCCATAGACTGTAGCACAGCAGGCTCCTTTGTCCTCCAGCATCTCCTGAAGTTTACTCAAATTTGTGTCCATTGAGTCACTCAAATTCATGTCCATTAAGTCAGTGATGCTATCTAACCATCTCATTCTCTGCCGCCCTCTTCTTCTTTTGCCTTCAGTCTTTCCCAGCATTGGGGTCTTTTCCAACAAGTCGGCCCTTCCCATCAGGTAACCAAAGTATTGGAGCTTCAGCTTCAGCTTCAGCTATCAATCCTTCCAGTGAATATTCAGGGTTGATTTCCTTTAGGATGGACTGGTTTGATCTCCTTGCTGTTCAAGAGACTCTCAAGAGTGTTCTCCAGCACCACAGTTTGAAAGCCTCAGTTCTTCATTGCCCAGCCTTCTTTATGGTCCAGCTCTCACATCCATATATGACTACTAGAAAAACCGTAGCTTTGACTGTACGAACCTTTGTTGGCCAAGTGACGTCTTTGCTTTTAATACACTAGATTTGTCATAGCTTGCCTTCCAAGGAGCAAGCATGGCAGCGGGGGTACCTTAAAACCCTGTAACTAGTGCTCCCTCTTGCTGAGGAAGGCTGTCATTCCACTCACTCTGGTGAAAACCTGTTCTTCCCCTGGAGCTGGGCCTGATGCCCCTTTCTTTACGAGGCCTCTTATGTTTCAAACAGATGTCATTCAACTTCTGGGTCAAGTAGGCTTTGTAAATGCTTTGATTATGGCATTGATTATACACATTTATTTGTTTTCACCCATGTCAGTGTGTTAGACAAAGCTCAGTGCAGCAGCCAGAAGTTGTTAGAGGGGAGTTCTAATCTTTGCTCGAGTTTCTCAGAGGACACAAAGACAAGCTGAGTACATAGTCCTCAGCAACTTCTCATCACTCCTTCCTTCATACCCTCCTGTACTCAGGTGTCATGTTTCTTTTCTCCAGGCAAATGCATTCCTCCTTCACTCCAGCCTGCACAGCATTTCTTTCCTTCCCTTCTCTTTTATTGTTCCTCTCTGCCAGCCTCACTGATCTCTGTCATCACTTTCTTGAGGACTGACAGAGCTTTTCTGCCAGGAAAAAAGATCCACCCTTTTCAGGGGAGGGTAAATTAGGCCATAAATTACAGGGTTGCCTTTGTTGGGTTAGAGATTGTGCCAGTTGGATTTGCTAGGTTCTGCTGAAGAAACAAGCAACCCTCACATCTCAGTAGCTGGCTTATTTCTTGCTCATGTAACACATTCGCTGTGGGTTGGTTGAGGCTCTGCTTTTCATGTCTCCTTTCTTATGAGATCTAGCCTAATGAAGCAACTTGTGCCTAAGGCATGCATTCTTTCTTTTTTTAATTGAAGTATAGTTGATTTATAATGTTGTGTTTACTTCTACTGTACGGCATAGTGACTCAGTTATATATATATATATATATAAACTCAGTTATATATATATATATATATAAAACATTCTTTTTAATATTCTTTTCCATTATGGTTTATCTCAGGATATTGACTATAGTTCCTTGTGGTATACAGTAGGACGTTGTTGTGTACCCATTCTGTATTTAATAGTTTTGATCTACTAGCCCAAAGTCCCAGCCCAGCCCTGTCCCCTCCTTGCTCCACTTTGGCAACCACAAATCATTTGTTTTCTATGTGAGTTTGTTTCTGTTTCATGGATAGGTTCATTTGTGTAATTTTAGATTCCACATGGAAGTGATATCACATGTTTGTCTTTGTCTTTCTGATTTAGTTCACTTAGCATGTAAGGCATGCATTCACACAGCAGAGGGGAAAAGAAATAACTGAGCCACACAATGGCTCTTACAACTTCTGCTCAGATGTAGCATCTGTCACTCCTGCTCATATTCCATTGGGCAAACAAGTGTCACAGCCATGTATGAAAATGGGCAGGAGAATGGGACTTCTCCCCCGGGAGGGGAGCTGCAGGTCCATGATAACAGGTAGGGATATGCAATCCTCACAAAGAAAAGCAGCCAATTAGGAATAATCAGTATACTCAGGAATACCCCATGGTAGTATTTTTTTGTCCTGTCACATTTATATAACACAGTAATGTATGGGCTCTTTCAGGACTTGGATTACGTCATACCATTTGACTTTGTCTTTTAGTAACAAAACCTTCTAGGTTTTTAGAAAAGGAAGTTTCTGTGAAAGTTAGCAAATACTCAGGCAGAAGAGAGTCTGTAGGACAGAAATCAGACATGGGACTGGAATATTTTAAAATTTAAATTCATAGACCATCTTTTCTTTTAAATTGAAGAATAATTGATTTACAGTATTGTATTTCAGGTGTACAGCATAGTGATTCTGTATTTTGTAGATTATACACCATTAAAAGTTATTACAAGATGATGGTTATAATTCCCCGTGCTATGCAGTATATCCTGCCGCTTATCTATTTTACACATAGTAAAGCATCTTTATACCATGGTGATATTTCTTTCAGATGCACAAGCAGGATGGATAAATGGCTACTTGTGTGGATAAATGGCTACTTTCTAAGAGAGAGTCTGTTTCCCAAACACCATGTGATATCACTTCTATGTGGAATCTAAAATATTGCACAAACCTATTTCTTTCTTTACCTCTCGGTCTTTATTTAGGAAAACTGAAACTCAGCAATTATTTTTAATAACAGGTTAACATGGAGAATTGATTAGATAGGTATTAGAGGACTAACATGTCACAAAGGCAGCATGGAAGCCACACAGATAATAGCTTCAGGAAGTGAAGCAACTACTGCCCCAGGGCTAGAGGAACAGAAGGAAGAGGGTAGGATTATCAGAACCATAAGAAGCTCAGAGGAGGCGCCCTGGGCCTGAGCCCTAGACCTCTGAGGAGATATTGCCCTGCTGGTATCTTTGGGGCATGGGGCAATGCAGTGAGTTTACTTTGAGGTGTGTTTTTAAAGATGAAATCTGGAACCAGTTGCCACTGTGAGATTGAAGAATCACTGCCGGGGTGACACTGACAAGGACAGCACGCAAGTAGGAAAGACCGAGTCCCTTGATCTCCATGTTTTCCCTTCTAGTGTCCCCTACTGGCAGAACACATCAGAGAGCCAGATGCAAAATAAAATTGTCGTTGGCAGAGTCCCTGTTGCAGCACCCAGAGGAGAATATGGAAGAGGGAAGCTAAGAAGTGACTTAATAAACAGTACACGCCCTGATACCTAGAATTTTACAGTACGAATATTAATCCTTTGGCTAAAATCATCTGCAGTAAAAAAAAAAAGTCCCTTGGAAAAGTAAAAATGCTAATGTTATTTTTCCTTTATACCCCACTATGAATACATTTATTAGATCCTTTCTAAAGGAGATCCAGTACTCTTGCCTAGAAAATCCCATGGATGGAGGAGCCTGGTAGGCTGTAGTCCGTGGGGTCACTAAGGGTCGGACACAACTGAGCAACTTCACTTTCACTTGTCACTTTCACACATTGGAGAAGGAAATGGCAATCCACTCCAGTGTTCTTGCCTGGAGAATCCCAGGGACAGGGGACCCTGGTGGGCTTCTGTCTATGGGGTCACGCAGAGTCGGACACGACTGAAGTGACACAGCAGCAGCAAAGGAGATCCAACCAATCCATTGTAAAGGAGATCAATCCTGGGTGTTCATTGGAAGGACTGGTGCTAAAGCTGAAACTGCAATACTTTGGCCACCTCATGCGACGAGTTGACTCACTGGAAAAGACTCTGATGCTAGGAAGGATTGGGGGCGGGAGGAGAAGGGGACGACAGAGAATGAGATGGCTGGATGGCATCACCGACTCTGTGGACATGAGTTTGAGTGAACTCCGGGAGTTGGTGATGGACAGGGAAGCCTGGCATGCTGTGATTCATGGGGTCGCAGAGAGTCGGACACGACTGAGCGACTGAACTGAACTGAAAGAGTTAAATGGGGCTTCTCAGGTGGCGTTAGTGGTAAACTACCCACCTGCCAATGCAGGAGCCATAAGAGACATGGGTTCGATCCCTGGGTCGGGAGAAATGCCCTGGAGAAGGAAATGGCAACCCACTCCAGTATTATTGCCTGGAGAATCTCATGGACAGAGGAGCCTAGTGGGCTATGGTCCATAGGGTCACATGAAGTCAGACCCATCTGAAGCAACTTAGCACACAGAGAGTTAAATACAAGGGGAGGAAGGAAGAGTAATGGAGGGGGTACTTTCAGTGTAGTAGGAATAGATAGAGGATGCCTCTAAGGTGGTAGAGGGGGGGAAATGGTCAAAGAAGAAAAAAAAAAGGGATTAAGGAAGACACATTTTTTACCAATTTACAAATTTTGTAGGTGCTTGTCAGAGTTTCTAGGTCTTTGCTGATTACAACAACAAAAATAAACAGCATGGAAATAGAGAGGCCTGTCTGTCCCTTCGCAATAAGGAGTTCATGATCTGAGCCACAGTCAGCTCCTGGTCTTGTTTTCGCTAACTGTATACAGCTTCTCTATCTTTGGTTGCAAAGAATATAATCAATCTGATTTCGGTGTTGACCATCTGGTGATGTCCATGTGTAGAGTCTTCTCTTGTGTTGTTGGAAGAGGGTGTTTGCTATGACCAGTGCATTCTTTTGACAAAACTCTATTAGCCTTTGCCCTGCTTCATTCCGTGCTCCAAGGCCAAATTTGCCAGTTACTCCAGGTGTTTCTTGACTTCCTACTTTTGCATTCCAGTCCCCTAGAATGAAAAGGACATCTTTTTTGGGTGTTAGTTCTAAAAGGTCTTGTAGGTCTTCATAGAACCGATTAACTTTGGCTTCTTCAGCATTACTGGTTGGGGCATAGGCCTGGATTACTGTAATATTGAATGGTTTGCCTTGGAAATGAACAGAAATCATCCTGTCATTTTTAAGATTGTATCCAAGTACTGCATTTCGGACTCTTTTGTTGACCATGATGGCTACTCCATTTCTTCTAAGGGATTCCTGCCCCCAGTAGTAGATATAATGGTCATCCGAGTTAAATTCACCCATTCCAGTCCATTTTAATTCACTGATTCCTAGAATGTCGACGTTCACTCTTGCCATCTCCTGTTTGACCACTTCCAATTTGCCTTGATTCATGGACCTAACATTCCAGGTTCCTATGCAATATTGCTCTTTACAGCACCGGACCTTGCTTCTATCACTGGTCACATCCACAACTGGGTATTGGTTTTGCTTTTGCTCCATCCCTTTATTCCTTCTAGAGTTACTTCTCCACTGATCTCCAGTAGCATGCTGGGCACCTACCGACCTGGGGAATTCCTCATTCAGTATCCTATCATTTTGCCCTTTGTTACTGTTCATGGGGTTCTCAAGGCAAGTATACTGAAGTGGTTTGCCATTCCCTTCTCCAGTGGACCACATTCGGCTGTGGTCCATGTGATCAGATCGGCTAGTTTCCTGTGATTATGATTTCAGTGTGTCTGCCCTCTGCTGCCCCCTAGCAATACCTACCGTCTTATTTGGGTTTCTCTTACCTTGGTCGTGGAAAATCTCTTCACAGCCGCTCCAGCAAAGTGCAGCCGCTGTACCTTACCTTGGACGAGGGGTATCTCCTCGAGGCCGCCCCTCCTGACCTTGAACGCGGAGTAGCTCCTCTCGGCCCTCCTGCGCCCGCACAGCCACCGCCTGTTGGACGTGGGGTAGCTCCTCTCGCCTGCCGGCCCTGGCCTCAGGCGTGGGGTAGCTCCTCACGGCCGCACCTCTTTGCGTCGTTCATTGCGCCCGGGCCGGCGTCTCTCTTTTCCGGTGGTCATGTATGGATGTGAGAGTTGGACTGTGAAGAAGGCTGATCGCCGAAGAATCGATGCTTTTGAACTGTGGTGTTGGAGAAGACTCTTGAGAGTCCCTTATACTGCAAGGAGATCCAACCAGTCCATTCTAAAGGAGATCAACCCTGGATGTTCATTGGAGGGACTGATGCTAAAGCTGAAACTGCAATACTTTGGCCACCTCATGCGACGAGTTGACTCACTGGAAAAGACTCTGATGCTGGGAAAGGTTGGGGGCGGGAGGAGAAGGGGACGACGGAGAATGAGATGGCTGGATGGCATCACCGACTCTGTGGACATGATGAGTGAACTCCGGGAGTTGGTGATGGACAGGGAGGCCTGACGTGCTGTGATTCATGGGGTCGCGGAGAGTCGGACACGACTGAGCGACTGAATTGAATTGAATTGAATTGAATTGAATTGAATTGAATTGTCTGTCCCTTTGGTCAGCACTCAGACCTAATCAGCTTCAATAAGGGAAATAAAAAACAAGACCCATGACCAAGACCAGACAAACCACAGTAGCCATGGATGAGTCATGGAATGATTTAATTTACACAGTGACAGTCACTTAGTTAATCTGGGGAAAACCTTTCTAGTGACTGAATGACAGTAGCACCCTAATTAGTAGAAAACTAAGGTCAGGGTTATCCTAAATTGGGTTTTTCTTGTCTGAGGATTAATTAGGAAATCACTTATGTTTCCAAACTTGTGTTTGCAGATTAAAAAAAAAAAATGATTTCCTCTTCATTCTGGCTGATTTGGATAGCAGATAAAAGTGATCGCTAATAAATTTAAATATCACAATACTTTCATATATTCATTCTGAATATCCATGTCAATTTAGTCAGCAACAAGTTGCCATTTCTGTGACAGGCACTGTGTAGGGCTGAACAAAGATGAATGAATCTTCATTTTTATCCTTAAGGGTTGACGGTTGAGCTCACAGAAGCTCTAAGTTAGCACATGCTGGAGTTTGGGGGACCTGGACCCCGAATCCCAGCTCTGCAGCAAACAAGCTGCATGATTCTGAGCTTTGATTTCCTAACTCATAAATTGGGAATAATAATAATACCTGTGGCATCTGGTCCCATCACTTCATGGGAAATAGACGGAAAAACCGCGGAAACAGTGTCAGACTTTCTTTTTTTGGGCTCCAAAATCACTGCAGATGCTGATTGCAGCTATGAAATTAAAAGACGCTTACTCTTTGGAAAGAAAGTTATGACCAACCTTGATAGTATATTAAAAAGCAGAGACATTACTTTGCCAACAAAGGTCCGTCTAGTCAAGGCTATGGTTTTTCCCGTGGTCATGTATGGATGTGAGAGTTGGACTGTGAAGAAAGCTGATCGCCAAAGAATTGATGCTTTTGAACTGTGGTGTTAGAGAAGACTCTTGAGAGTCCTTTGTACTGCAAGGAGATCCAACCAGTCCATTCTAAAGGAGATCAATCCTGGGTGTTCATTGGAAGGACTGATGCTAAAGCTGAAACTCCAATACTTTGGCCACCTCATGCGACGAGTTGACTCACTGGAAAAGACTGATGCTGGGAAAGGTTAGGGGTGGGAGGAGACGGGGACGACAGAGAATGAGATGGCTGGATGGCATCACCGACTCTCTGGACATGAGTTTGGGTGAGCTCCGGGAGTTCGTGATGGACAGGGAGGCCTGGCGTGCTGTGATTTATGGGGTCGCGGAGAGTCGGACACGACTGAGCGACTGAACTGAACTGAACTGAATATTGTAAAAAATACCAACACAGTATATAAATATATATGATAAATGTTCAATACATTTTCTGTTATCATTAATAATATATTCAGTTCAGTTCAGTCACTCAGTCGTGTTCGACTCTTTGCAACCCCATGAATCACAACATATCAGGCCTCCCTGTCCATCACCAACTCCTGGAGTTCACTCAAACTCATGTCCATCGAGTCGGTGATGCCATCCAGCCATCTCATTCTCTGTCATCCCCTTCTCCTCCCACCCCCAATCCTTCCCAGCATCAGAGTCTTTTCCAGTGAGTCAACTCGTCGCATGAGGTGGCCAAAGTAGTGGAGTTTCAGGTTTAGCATCAGTCCTTCCAATGAACACACAGGACTGATCTCCTTTAGAATGGACTGGTTGGATCTCCTTGCAGTCCAAGGGACACTCAAGAGTCTTCTCCTGATAAATAGTTAATTTTGATATATGTGAACTTTTTCACTGTCCAGTCCTTAAGATGGAGATAGTTTAGGATTGGCCTGAATTGATAATTCCAGAATATCATTTTTTTTCTCTCTTCCTCTTTTCTCTTCTTTACTACAACATTCTTCTTCTTTCCTCCACCCTTTGCTTCTCTTGCCGCCTTCTCTTCTTCCACTTCCTCCAGAATTATCCAGATTACCACCCATCTCCCTAGTTCGCTTGGTTCTGTGTACACCTAGCCAAGATCAGAGATACTGTTTGGCCCACTGTGTCTTACCAATGGGTGTTCAGTCTCTGATCGAGTAGACACACATCCTCATATTATATAACTGACATTTTGAAAATATTTATTAATTCAGCCAATGTTTCTTCCACCTTTCTCTGCCATTGATAGGCAAGAATGGTTACTTATGCAGCACACCCCTTTGTGCTTTACTATTCCTCTAGACAGTACATTGGAATAGATGAGAGGAAGTTAATGTTATTATTAAAGGTACCTCAGATCCATTCTAATTATTTTTTAAAATCATTCCCAAATTTAGGCACTTTAACCATTACGAGTGTCAAATTAATTGTGACACACCTCACCATGGATCATGTCACATCAGGACTTTGTGATGCATGGATGAATTAAACTTCCAAGTTTGACTGTTGCTTCTTTCTTAAGAACAATGAACATATCAGAAACACTCCTTTTCCTTGAGAAACACTTGCACGTGTGCATTGCAGCATTGTTTATAATAATGAAACATTGGAAATACCCTAAATACCACCAGCAGTGAAGTGAACCAACAAACTGTACTGTCCTCATACAGTAGAGATCTAGGCAGCAGGAAATACTATTGGACTAGCGCCTTTTGCGGAGAAGGCAATGGCAAGCCACTCCAGTACTCTTGCCTAGAAAATCCCATGGATGGAGGAGCCTGGTAGGCTGCAGTCAGTGGGGTCGCTAAGGGTCGGACACAACTGAGCGACCTCACTTTCACTTTTCACTTTCACGCATTGGAGAAGGAAATGGCAACCCATTCCAGTGTTCTTGACTGGAGAATCCCTGGGACGGGGGAGCCTGGTGGGCTGCCGTCTATGGGGTCGCACAGAGTCGGACATGACTGAAGCGACTTAGCAGCAGCAGCAGCAGCGCCTTTTGGGCTTCCCTGGTGGCTCAGTGGTAAAGAATCTGCCTATGAGTTCAAGAGATGTGGATTGGATCCCTGTGTTGGAAGATCCCCTAGAGAAGAAAACGGCAACCCACTTCAGTATTCTTGCTTGGAAATCTCATGGACAGAGGAGCCTGGCAGACTATAGTCCATGGAGTGGCCAAGAGTTGGACACTAATGAAGTGACTGAGCACGTACTCAGAGCTCAACATGAATTCAACATGAATGAACTCCCCATGGTTGCACAGGGAAAGCAAGTTGCAGAAGAATGAGTAGAGCATGCTACCATTTCTGTAAAGTTGCTTCTTTCTTAAAAACAATGAACATATCAGAAACACTACTTTAAACATACAATATAATGCTGTATTTTTAGGGGTATGTGTGTGTGTGTGTATATATATATATATATATTCAGTTCAGTCGCTCAGTCGTGTCCGACTCTCCGCGACCCCATGAATCACAGCACGCCAGGCCTCCCTGTCCATCACCAACTCCCAGAGTACACTCAAACTCATGTCCACAGAGTCGGTGATGCCATCCAGCCATCTCATTCTCTGTCGTCCCCTTCTCCTCCCGCCCCCAACCTTTCCCAGCATCAGAGTCTTTTCCAGTGAGTCAACTCGTCGCATGAGGTGGCCAAAGTATTGCAGTTTCAGCTTTAGCATCAGTCCCTCCAATGAACATCCAGGATTGATCTCCTTTAGAATGGACTGGTTGGATCTCCTTGCAGTATAAGGGACTCTCAAGAGTCTTCTCCAACACCACAGTTCAAAAGCATCGATTCTTCGGCGATCAGCCTTCTTCACAGTCCAACTCTCACATCCATATTAGGGGTTATAAAAAAATTCCTGATAGGGGTTACCTCTGGGGAGAGGAATGCAATTGAGGAGGAACACCTAGGGGAACTTCACCTGTGTCTGCAAACTGCCATTAGCAAGTACAAAAGTGTTTGATGATAATCTCAATTCATTTTAGTGTATCTGAAAATATTTTATTAAGATAAAGAAATGCTTTTTAATACTTGATTTCAAAATAATCAGGTACTTTTTAATCAGGGCATATTAGAACTTTGAGGGTCAATAATCTTTATAAATTGAAGCAACAGTCAGAACTGTACATGGAACAACGAACTGGTTCCAAATAGGAAAAGGAGTGCGTCAAGGCTGTATATTGTCACCTTGCTTATTTAACTTATATGCAGAGTACATTATGAGGAACGCTGGGCTGGAAGAAGCACAAGCTGGAATCAAGATTGCTGGGAGAAATATCAATAATCTCAGATATGCAGATGACATTACCCTTATGGCAGAAAGTGAAGAGGAACTCAAAAGCCTCTTGATGAAAGTGAAAGAGGAGAGTGAAAAGGTTGGCTTGAAGCTGAGCATTCAGAAAACAAAGATCATGGCATCTGGTCCCATCACTTCATGGGAAATAGATGGAAAAACAGTGGAAACAGTGTCAGACTTTATTTTTTTGGGCTCCAAAATCACTGCAGATGCTGATTGCAGCCATGAAATTAAAAGACACTTACTCCTTGGAAAGAAAGTTATGACCAACCTTGATAATATATTAAAAAGCAGAGACATTACTTTGCCAACCAAGGTCCATCTAGTCAAGGCTATGGTTTTTCCCGTGGTCATGTATGGATGTGAGAGTTGGACTGTGAAGAAAGCTGATTGCCGAAGAATTGATGCTTTTGAACTGTGGTGTTGGAGAAGACTCTTGAGAGTCCTTTGTACTGCAAGGAGATCCAGCCAGTCCATTCTAAGGGAGATCGATCCTGGGTGTTCATTGGAAGGACTGATGCTGAAGCTGAAACTGCAATACTTTGGCCACCTCATGCGACGAGTTGACTCACTGGAAAAGACTCTGATGCTGGGAAAGGTTGGGGGTGGGAGGAGAAGGGGACGACCGAGAATGAGATGGCTGAATGGCATCACCGACTCTGTGGACATGAGTTTGAGTGAGCTCCGGGAGTTGGTGATGGACAGGGAGGCCTAGCGTGCTGTGATTCATGGGGTCGTGGCTAGTCGGACACGACTGAGTGACTGAACTGAACTGAACTGAATCTTTATAAAAAGTGGCAAATAGCTAATATCATAAACCTACCATCTGTGAGCACAAGGTGTACGTGAGTCCACTGCTGGCACCACCTCCTAATCCTCAAACCTCCCTCTGAAGTGGGTATTGCTGTTGACCCATTTCAAAGATCAGGAGACTGAGGCTTAGAGAAGTTACTTTTTTCAAATTCAAATAGTTAGTACTTGGCAGAACCAAGACTCCTGGTTTGTTTTACCTTGAACCAATAAAGTAGATGCTATCATAAAAAGTATTCTATCCATGAGGCAGCTTCTTCTTTCTGAATTATGAGAAAAAAAATATTTTTTTATTTTTTGAACATAATGATTTTTAAAATTGAGGTATAGTTTACATATAGTGGTATCAGGTGTACAGCATAGTAATTGATTATTTGTATGTGTTGCAGAATGATCACCACAGTTAAGTCTATTTAACATCCATCATCATACATACTTATAAATTTTTTCTTGTGGTAACTTTCAAGATTTGCTCTCTTAGTAACTTTCAAATTTGAATTACAGTATTAATAACTAAATACACCATGCTGTACATTACACCTCCATGACATTTATTTTATAGGTTCAAGTTTGTACCCTTTGATCCCTTTCACCAGTTTTGCCCATTGCCACCTTCACCTGCAGCAGCCACCAGTATGTTCCTCTGTTCTCTGAATCTACGAACTTGTTTTCTTTTTTTAAGATTCCACATATATGTGAGATCATAAAATAGTTGTCTTTCTTTCTCTGACTTATTCCAGTTATCATAATACCCTCATGGGCCACCCATGTTGTCACATGGCAAGATTTTCTTCTTTTTTATGTCTGAGTAATATTCCATTGTGTATGTGTGTATGTGTTTATATGTATGTGTGTGTATACACACACACACATATCCATAATACCACATTTTTTATCATTCATCAATAAATGGACACTTATTTTGCTTCGATATCTTTTGCTGTTATAAATAATGCTGCAATGAATAGAGGGGCATAGGTATCTTTTCAAGATAGTATTTTCATTTCTTTCCATTAAATACCCAAAAGTGGAGTTGCTAAATCATATGGTAGTTCTACTTTTAATTTTTTTAAGGAACCTCCATACTCTTTTCAATAATGGCTGCACCAGTTTAAAATCCCACTAGCAGTGCAGAAAGAAAGTAAAAGTGAAGTCACTCAGTCGTGTCCAACTCTTTGCAACCCCATGGACTATAGTCCACCAGGCTTCTCCATCCATGGGATTTTCCAGGTAAGAGTACCGGAGTGGGTTGCCATTTCCTTCTCCAATGGATCTTTCCAACCCAGGGATCAAACCCAGGTCTCTTGCAATGCAGGCAGACGCTTTACCCTCTGAGCCACCAGGGAAGCAGTGCAGAAGGATTCCCTTTTCTCTTCAACCTCACCAATACTTCTTGTTTCTTGTCTTTTTGATAATAGCCATCCTGACAGGTCTGAAGTGATATCTCACCGTGGTTTTGATTTTATTTTCTCTAATGGTTAGTGATATTGAGCATCTTTTCATGTTGGCCATCTGTATGTCTTCTCTAGAAAAATGTCTACTGAGGTCCTCTGCCAATTTCTTAATCAGAGTGTATTTTTTGCTGTTGAGCTGTATGAGTTTTTTTTTTAAATATATTTCAGATATTAATCCCTTTTCAGATATATGACTTGCAAATATGCTTTTTCATTCCATAGGCTGTTTATTTTGTTGATGGTTTCCTTCTCTTTGCAGAGGCTTTTTAGTTTGAGGTACTCCCACATGTTAATTTTTGCTTTTGTTACCTTTGCTTTTGGTGTTAAAAAAAAAAAAAAAAATGGTTGCCAAAACCAGTGTCAGGGAGCTTACTTCTTATATTTTCTTCCAGGAGTTTTATGGCTTCAGGACTTAGATAGCAGTCCAGTTTCATACTTTTACATGTAACTCTCCAATTTTTCCAGTGCCGTTTATTGAAGAGGCTATTCTTTCCCCATTGTATACTCTTGTATCCTTTGTCAGTAATTAATTGACCATATATATGTGAGTTTATTTCTTGGCTCTGGATTCTGTACCACTGATCTATGTGTCTACTTTTATGCCAATACAATATTGATTTGATTAGTGCAACTTCGTAGTGTACTTTGAAATTAAGGCATGTGATACCTCCAGCTTTGTTCTCCTTTCTCAAGATTGCTTGCTTTGGTTATTCAGGTTTTTTTGTGATAATATACAGATTTTAGGATTTTTTTCTGTTTATGAGACAAATGCCATTGGAATTTTGAGAGCTGTTAAATTCTATAGATTGGGCAATATGGATATTTTAACAATATTAATTTTTCAAATCTATGAGCATGGAATATCTTTCCACTTTTGTCTTCAGTTTCTTTCATCAATATCTTACAGTTTTCAGTGTATAGGTCTTTCACCTCCTTGGTTAAATTTATTCCTCAATGTTTTATTATTTTTGATGCAATTATAAATGTGATTGTTTTCTTAATTTCTCTTTCTGATAGTTCATTATTAGTGTATAGAAATGCAACAAATTTTTGTATATTGATTTTGTATTCTACAACTTTACTGTATTTGTTAGTTCTAACAGTTTTTTTAGTGGAGTCTTTAAGGTTTTCTATAAATTATATGTCATCTACAAATAGTGACAGTTTTACTTCTTCCTTTCCAATTTGAATGCCTTTTATTTCTTTTTCTTGCCTAATTGCTCTGTCTGGAACTTCCAATACTATGGAGGGGTGGGGGGAGTTTGGTGTTTCTTTTCCTTTTTTTTCCAGTTATTAAGATGTAATTGAAATATAGCACTATATAATGTGTATAGCATAATGATTTAACTTACATCATGAAATGGTCATCACAGTAAGTAGAGTGAACATCCAATACTGTGTTGAATAAAACTTTTTAGAGTAGACCTCCTTATCTTATTCCTGATCTTAGAAGAAAAACCTTCAGTTTTTCACTGTTGAGCATGTTAGCTGTGGGCTTGTCATGTATAGTTTTTATTCATAAAGACTTTTTAAGTGTTTCATCACTCTACAGAGCCTAATTTTCTCTGACATATTTCTTTCTCATTGTGTTTTTGTCCTTGTATTATGCTCTTTTATGTTAATGGATTTCTTCAGATACCTGGTAATCTTTGGCTGACTGTTCATATTTAAGAATAGGAAATGCAAAATAAGAGAAGTTCAGAGTATAAGGTGGGAACTGTCAACTTATGTGGGCCTTATGGCTGAGGGGTTTCAGTTTAAAGTCTCCAGTGTCACTATCTTTAGATTTTTTATCTTAGGCTGGTCAGATTGCCCAGAGAAGTATTTGCCAGTCTTCTGCCCAGAAAGTCAAGGCCTAGCTGCTAGGATTTTAGAGCCTAAATGGTTGAAGATAGTTGAATCTCAGCTTCTAGAATGCAAGTATTCACTTGATCCTCCAGTTTTTACTATGGTACCCATACTCCTAACTATGCCTGAATGTCTTTGGTTCACAGATTGTATTATCCAATAAAAAAAAAAAGGAAAAAGAAAAAAATCTCCAGTATTCTGTTAGACAGGGCTTCCCTGGTAGCTCACCTGGTAAAGACTTCACCTGCAATGCAGAAGACTTGGGTTCGATCCCTGGGTTGGAAAGATCTCGTGGAGGAAAGCATGGCAAACCACTCCTGTATTCATGCCTGGGGAACCCCCATGGACAGAGGAGCCTGGGGGGCTATAGTCCATAGGATCGCAAAGAGTTGGACACAACAAGTGAGGACCTGGGGATCTAACATCTTCCTAAACAACTTTCAACTAGTACTTATTTTAGCATCCCTTGCAGACTACTTCTAGAGGTCACTGTGTCCCAGTTCTGAGATTTTGAAGCATAAGTACATAGTTTTTCTTGGTTTTCCCCAGAGCTGGGTTAGTATTTGGCTTTTTCTGGTCTCCTAACTCTGTTCCACTCGTCTGTCTGCTTTTCACACTCCAGTGCTTCTCTGCTGTTTTTTTCCGCTATCCCTGTCCCTTGAGTGTTACACCTTTATTTAAACACAAACAAACATTACTCTTGTTTTCATGGGTTTTAAGAGAGAAAAAAATTGAATGCAAGTGTTTAATTTTCCATCTTTACCTAAAAGTCTCAAGAGCAAGTATTTCTTAATTTGCATTTAATATTCAAATAGCAAAGGTAAGATTGTGAAGTATGATTAGGAATGACCATTGGAATAAAAACATCTCACACTACTTTTTATTCCAGTAGCTTATCACCTAAAAAGAGGTTTGACAATTTTTACCAATCAGATAAATAGTATATATTTAGTCTGAGAGTCATTTTATCCTTTTACTCATAACAGTATTCTTAAGAAGTTAGCAGAACTCCCTGGCTGTCCAGTGGTTAGGACTTGACACTTTCACTGCCAAGGGCCTGGCTTTAATCCCTTGACTGCATGGTGCAGCCAAGAAAAAAATGAGTTAGGTATTGCCCTGCAGTAGCCTAAAGCACACAAAACTGTCAAAATAGGCCTTGTCACATAAAAAATTAATTAGTTGCTTTGTTCCTACTTAGATTTTCATTAACTTGAGGACATACTTTAGGTGACAATTAACTGTATCACCTTTGTTTCTGCTTGTTAAAAAGAGGTGTCTATTTAAAAGTCTAATTAATAAAGTTTCCTGAAATATTTATCCTTAAGGCATTAACCTTCACTTTTCTTTTTGTATTATGAAATAGTACAATTTCAGCCATCATGAAAGACTGATCTGTTGGTCATCTATTGCCATGTATGGGTAAAACTCACTGACTTAAAACAACGCATGTTATATTTGCTTATGATTCTTTGAGCATTTTGTGCTGGGTTCAGCTGATCAGTTTTTCCACTGGATTCAGCTGGAGTCAACATGAGGTTGAAATCATCTCTCTGCTCTGCCAGGCTGGACAGTCTAAAATTGTCTCCCTTCGCGTGTCTGGTGGGTGGTGCATGCTTGTGGCTGGGTTTCTCTTTCCATGTGGTCATTTATCTTCAGAGAGGCTAGTCAGACTTCTGTACGTTGGTAGCCTTGGGGCTTTGTTCCAAATGGACAGAAGTGGGTGCTCAGAGCCTGGGCCTCCGCTCACAAAAATCACTTCTTCCATATTCTGTTGATGAAAGCTAGTCACAAAACTCACTCAGAGAGGTGAAGAGATAGACTCTACCTCTTAATGGAAGAAGCAAGAAATTCACATCACAAAGGGATGTGTATACAGGAATGGGAGTTGTGGCTGTTTTTTTGCTTTCCACCAGAGTCTTCCTTCTGGCATAAAATTTATATACGTTTTTCCCACTAGAAAATATGCTCATTCCCATTTCAGGATCCCCAGAGGTCTCAACCCAATATGACATTAGGCTCAAAGTCCAGGATCTTTTGTTCCAACATCAGGTTCAGTTGAGGATGAGAATCCCTGGAAGCAGCTCTTCAGGGATAGTTCTTCTTGGACAAGAGGCCTGTTCATGTAAAAAGCAAATTAACTGCCTGTTATGTTTCCAACAGACCATGAGGAGAGATGCGGGCATGCTCAGTCACATCTGTCTCTTTGCATCCCCATGGACTGTAGCCCACTAGGCTCCTCTGTGGGATTTCCCAGGCAAGAATACTGAAGTGGGTGGCCATTTCCTTCTCCAGGGTATTCTCCCAACCCAGGGATCGAAACTTCATCTCTTGTATCTCCTGCATTGGCAGGCAGATTCTTGACTACTGTACCGCCTGGGAAGCCCAAGAAGCGATGGGCCCAGGATAATTACAATAGATGCTTCCGTTCAAAATAGAGGGCAGCAGGAACAGAGCGGTTCTAACACCCAGTGGGGCAGTTGCTTCAAGCCCCTGTACTCTAGGGCCAAGAAACATACCCTGATTAATTATCTGGTTCTGTTTCTTTCTTTACTGTATGTCTTCGATTTTTAATTTATAAGTCAATAATGTAGTTATAAATCTAACATAATTAGACAGCACCACCTATAGGTAGTTAAATGTTTTTTGAGATAATTTCCACTTGAAGTTTTAAACCATGAAGATTTTCATACCTTGGAGGACCCTTGTTTATTTTTACCAATCTCAGAACTTTCATAAAATAGACATTAAGCCAAATTTTTAAAAACCTTTTCATTGCCTTTATTTTCCCCAAAGTGGTAACAATTATAAAGAAACCATAATTATAAAATAAAACTAATTTTCAGAATCTTTAAGTTAGAGGGAAAAAAGTAAAATTTATCTGTGATGTAATTGGATAGTTTCTGTAGCATTCAGTGGGTCTCTAGAGACCACAGCCCCAGGAGGTCTGGAGTTAAACCCCAGTTTCACAGCATATTCCTAACCCTAACCTTCCATTTTGGAGGAAAGGAGACTGGCGCCTCCCCAAGTGAAAATCGAGAGCTGTTCTCCTCTAGGGAAGGCAGGAGAGGAGAGACCCTGGAGGGGAGTCAGCGGGAGCTTCAGGCTCAGGCCCACACAGTACTTAGTGAGCAGGTCAGCAGGGCCTCCTTCACAGGGCAAGATGGAAGCATCGAGAAAGTCCCCTTCACTCACACATGCATATTAGCAGACCTGGGCTTCCAGTGGTTCCTTTTACAAAAGAATGGGAAGATTTGGAGGAAGGCATTTGGTTTTTGAATTGCTGATTCTGTGACTTCGTGTGTATTACAGAATCACTCCAGTGGGGAGGATAAGGAAATTGATGTTTAGAGCCTTAATCCTACAGTTGATCCTCCACCAATTCAGCAGTTTATTCCTCTCTCACCACAAAAATGGTTCTTACTTGTTTTGCAAGTAAGAACAGACCTAGAAGAGAAATTACAGTTTTCCCTTTAAACTTTCTTTTTTCTAAAATGTCTATTTTTTGTAGGTAGTACTTACTTATGATAAAATTTTCTTAAGTGTGTACAGTGAAGTTCCCTTCCTACCTTTCCAGTCACCTAGTCCTTCCCCGAGGCAACCAGTGTATCCAGGTGTCTATACATCCTTCCATAGTCCTTCTGTACATGCACTGGCAAACATATATGTCAGTATGTATGTCTATGTACTTCTTTCCATGTATACGCTTTTATCTTGGACACAAATAGCTGTGTGACTGATCTGAACCTTGTTTTTGCCCTGTAGTGTCTTGCAGATTTTTAATATCTGCACTGAACATCGTTAATCTCTCTACAGCTGCAGATCTCTACCAGTATTTGTTTATCCTCTCCTCCACTGGTGAATTATTTAGATCATTTCTGAAGTTTTGCTATGATAAACCATGCCACGATGAACATTCTTGTACATCTGTCACTTGGCATGTGGGTGAGCATACTTATAGAATAAATTTCTAGAGGGGAATCGCTAGGTCAGAGGAGATGTGATGAGGATATATGAATAATTCTGATAGACCTGGTCAAGGTACCCTCATAGAATCTGTACTTGTTTGCTGCCCCATCAGCAGTGTTTGAAGGCAGAGCTGAGTTTCTAAGCCCGGGTAGAGTCCTGATACCTCACAGATTAAGCATCAGGTCTTATGTTTGTCGAAACAGCTCAGCTTACATGGTGTGTGGTTCATCCATGCATGTGTTTGTGTCTGATTTCATTTGGAGAGGGTTGTTTTGTAAGTGGCTGAGAGAAGCTTGAGAATCATGATGTAGGACATCATCACTGTTCTTCCTCTTAACCCTCCCGTGTGAAGGAGTAACAGAAAGTGAGATGGCTCCATGCACTACAAGAATATCCTTAGACAAGTAATATGGAGAGAATGGTTCATGTGGTAGCTGGAAAGATGAAGTCGGTAGAAAGTTTCATAGGAAGCAGGCATGGAGGTCAAGGTCTAGTGAGATGAGATTTAGTCTCCTAGACCCCCATATTCGGAGAAGGCAATGGCAAGCCACTCCAGTACTCTTGCCTGGAAAATCCCATGGATGGAGGAGCCTGGTAGGCTGCAGTCCGTGGGGTCGCTAAGGGTCGGATACAACTGAGCAACTTCACTTTCACTTTTCACTTTCACACATTGGAGAAGGAAATGGCAACCCACTCCAGTGTTCTTGCCTGGAGAATCCCAGGGACGGGGGAGCCTAGTGGGCTGCCGTCTATGGGGTCACACAGAGTTGGACACGACTGAAGTGACTTAGCAGCAGCAGCAGCAGCAGCAGACCCCCATATTGGGCTTCCCTGGTATCTCAGACAGTAAAGAATCCGCCTGTAATGCAGGAGACCTGGATTCAATCCCTGGCTTGGGAAGATCCCCTGGAGGAGGGCATGGCAACCCACTCCAGTATTCTTGCCTGTAGAATCCCCATGGACAGATGAGCCTGGTGGGCTAAAGTCCACGGGGTCACAAAGAGTTGGACATGACTGAGCAACTAAGCATAGAAGCACAGGAATAGGCCCCCATATTAAGTAGGGGTCTCCGGAAGATCTCATTTGTTCTCACTGAGCCAACTTTAAGAGTGTGTCATGTGCCAAGCCCTGTACTAGTACTGGAAGTAGAGACACACATGGCCAGTCCCTGCTCTAAAGAAGCTCATACAGAGAAGTCATGTAAGCAGAGAAGTTCTATATAAAAGTTACAGAAACAACAAGAGTGGTAACAGCTGACTCTGAGAGCCTATTAAATGCCAGACAGGGCTCAGCAGTGCTCATCATCTCACCTAATTCTGCAAAAATCTTATTGGAGGATGATTCCAGTTATCCCATCCCACAGATGAGGAAACTGAGAGCCAGGGAAGTTGAGGGATGGTCCCAACACCCCATAGTAAGTGACAAAGCTGGGGTGCAGGCTGAGGTCAATCTCACTTCCAAGTCTTAAGGGAAAGCGGGAGTGATGTTGGAACTAAGAGCTCATCTCCCTCCTCCATGACATGGTTTTCTGCTCCCTTCTCTTTTTGTAGCACTGTAATCTTTTTCAGGGTGAGGGTAGGGGTCAGGGAAGATATGACCTAAGCTGGGGCTCTAAGGATAAGTAAGAAGCACGGAGAACAGTTCCAGCAGAGCTGACCTCCAGGAGCCAGAAGTTTGTTCCAGGGAGGCAGGTGAGTGGCATGGTTAAGATGAGAGCTCTGGAGCCAGACAGCCTGAGTTTACATCTGGGCTCTGCCCGTTATTAGCTGAGTGACATTGGGTACATCACTTAACCTGTCTGATTCTATTCCTGTAACGTGGGGGCTATAAAGTATTTTCTTCCCAGGTTATTATAAGCATGGCATGAGTTAACATATCTGGAGCTGGTGGCCGGCAGCACAGGTTCTCTATGTTTGTTCCCATTATAGAATCTCTAGGATCCAGGTTATGACCTAGATGTAAAGGAGAGGAAAACAAAATTGTGAGGTTCACCTGTCATGCTTATTACAGAGAATGATTACATGAGCGCACAAAATATAATACAATGCTATTTTAAAAAAAGAAGGAAGCAGAAAACCATTTAATGGAGGAGCAAGAGACACGGGCTCTTAGTCCGGAATTGTCTTGTCAAGCATGGTTGTGCTTATCAGCTTTCAGCTATCTAAAATTGCGAGTCAAAACGGACTTTTTAATTTGTTGTCTACTTCTTTATGACATCTTTATGGGTGTTAAAATGTAATAGTCTATCTCAACTAAGGTGAAAAAGCAGAGGAGAATAAGATGAAAGGAATTACATCTGCTATAAGTCTCAGTTTTCCACTCTTCCTCTTTGACGCCATAAAATTTTTTCAGACAGCCCTAGAGAAGAGATAAGATAAATGCTGCTGCTTTCTCATTTACCCACATAGCACTTATCTTTCCTGTATCAAGTCAAGTTACATTTTTCTCAGAAGTAAATTCCATAACAGAATATAAGAGAAGTGCAATAGAAGTGAACAGAAAGCTCTTATCCAAGGAATCCATCCCTGTGATTTATGTTTTGTCTTCATATTCTCTGGCTTTTTTCTCCTTTATCCCAACCTCACATCCTCACTTCTGTTCCACAGTCAAACTCTATGCCTGGACCACTGTTTTTGTAGGCCAGTTTTATCTAGATGACTTGAATAACTCCCAAGAATTCATCTTATTTAAAAAAGTTAATAGCAATTTCCAACATAAATTCACACAAGCCCTCTCTTACTGCTGTTCAAAAACCTATACCTTTACTCTGTACTAGCCACTCACTAGCTCCTGGAGCCACAGAAATTATTACAGTTCAGCCTTTTGTCTTGTGTGGGAAAAGGCATGAACAAGGAGGTTGACTCTGCCCATATCTGCCTCATGTTCCTTTTCTTTGTGGTTTATCTTTCCCACTAGACTGTAAGTCTCTCAAGGTCAAAGATTTTATCTGCTTTATTTCCCACTGGATAATCATTACCCTATAGAGTGTTCTCTATAACCATTTACTGAATTCATTAATGAAAATAAATACGTAACTGTACAGAATGATCTATAAATTGACGTGTTTGCAAGATAAGAAATAGCTTAGAGGAGAGAATGAATAGTAAACTCCTTGGAGGGCAGAAGAGTGGCTGGAGGGGTTGGGAGACCACTGAGGAAAGTGACTTCTGAGTTGAGTTTTGAGGGTGATGACTGCCACTATTGATAAGCCTTACATAGTGTCCAATTCATGCAACATACTGAATAAAAGTCTGCTGAGGTAATAAACTATAATTTATGAAATAATTGTACTTACAGTATCTCTTATGTTCGACCATTTAACTCATTATTGGGTGGGGAAGACCTGGCCATTTCATGCTGCATTGTGTGGTCCTGGAAGCTCTATCTGTTGGCTCAGGGTAGGAATACCTATCAGGAAACTCAGTGTTGTGTGTGTGTGTGTGTTCATGTGAGTCCTGTGAGAAGCAGTAGAGGCTGGATGGGCCTTTGGCTGAGAGAGAAGCAATCTTAAGTACCTGCTCTAGAAGATGCATGGTCCATCCAGGAGAGAACATGGGAAAGGAACGGACAGAGGCCATTTCTAGTGACTCAGCCCTGAGCCAGGCCAGAGCTATTACCTAAGACCTGTGTCCATCACCCAAGCCAGTTTCAGGTTAAAATTCCTGAAAAATCATGTGATTATGACATGGGAGAGGATGAAGTGGAAGACAAAAGGAGATAAAAGCAAAATGAATTTTTAATTGAATTTATCTTATGACCTTACTAAAGAAAAAAACAGGATGTGAGGCATGGACTTGCTATTAGTTGCAAGTTTCTTAATTGTATTTAGCTCCAGCCCTTTCCTAACACAATGATGTAAATGACTGAGAGGTTGAGAACCAAAACTGCTAAGATTCATGAGCCTCTTGCCTCTGGTGTGATTTTGGGGGTGGGGGGGATTCCTCATGCTATTCCAGACTTACCCTCTCTGTGACAGATGGAAGACATAGCTCTCTAAGTCACACCAAATTATATCAAAGATTAGATCCCTCAGCTCCAATTAATCCTTAACTTGTGTTTTCAATATGTGTGTACAGCTTCATCATACACAACAAAGACACTTTCTTCAACAATGCCACAAGAAGTAGAATTGTACATCATATTTTACAAAGAATAAAGTATGAAGAAGGAAAAAACAAAATTGGTAAGTAGTATATCAGTATAACAAGTTACATTTGATTTGGAGGATTACAGACTTTTCCCTTTGGTTTTATTACATTGATATCACTTCTAGAAATGCTTGTGATTTATAAAGCCTCTAACTGCAGAGTTCCTTGATGGATAACTCAGAAGTATGAAACCTTAATAGATCACTTTTTAAAAGATAGCACATCATCTCATTTATCTTAGACCATGGAAAAGTGCTCTCAATTCAACAAATATTTAAGGAGTGCCCATTATATGCCAGATGGGCTTCCCAGGTGGTGCTAGTGGTAAAGAACCTACCTGCCAATGCAAGAGATGTAAGAGACCCCGGTTCGATCCCTGGGTCAGGAAGATCCCCTGAAGGGAGAGCATGGCAAGCCACTCCAGTATTCTTGCCTGGAGAATCCCATGGACAGAGGAACTTGGATCAGTCCACAGGATCACAGAGAGTCAGACACAACTGAAATGACTTAGCATGCATTGTGCGCCAGGCGCTGAGCAAGGTATTAGGGAGATGAGCACAGTTCTCTCCTGCAGTGTATGTTCAAGAAGTTAAGAACAGACAATAAATAAGTAAATACAGTACATAACATGA
This sequence comes from Moschus berezovskii, assembly GCF_049115385.1. Classification (NCBI taxonomy): domain Eukaryota; kingdom Metazoa; phylum Chordata; class Mammalia; order Artiodactyla; family Moschidae; genus Moschus; species Moschus berezovskii. The sequence continues at coordinate 69,603,589 of NC_142465.1, forward strand.
AGAAATTGAAATGGATGATGTTATAGAGATTCACTAGAGGGTAGAGATCATGCTGAGATGGTGTGGTCAGGGAATGCTCTTCTGAGAAGCTGGAATTTGAACTAAAACCTGAATGACAAGAGGGAGCCAATGTGTGTAAAGATGCAGAAGCAGGCACAGGGAGTGGTCATACATAAGTAAATTCTCCAAATAATCACCACCCCCAGCAAATAACCTCCACATATTACACTGGGGATATTTGTGTGAGAATCATTCCATAATATATTACCAAATTTCCTGCCTTATTAAGTAAATTACTATATACTGGGAAGATTTGGGGAGCTTTGTCCATATCTCTGTCCCTGCAAGATTTTTATTTATGCTTTGAATGATGACCTATGTCAGTCGTGGTCTAATCAAGAGATAAAAAAATCACACAGAATTTGAACAGGAAAGTGAAAGTGAAAGTTGCTCTGTCATGTCCGACTCTGCAACCCCATGGACTATACAGTCCATGGAATTCTCCAGGCCAGAATACTGGAGTGGGTAGCCTTTCCCTTCTCCAGGGGATCTTCCCAACCCAGGGATTGAATCCAGGTCTCCCACATTGCAGGTGGATTCTTTACAAACTGAGCCACAAGGGAAGCCCAAGAATGCTGGATTGGGTGCCTATCCCTTTTCCAGCAGATCTTCCCAACCCAAGAATTGAACTGGGGACTCCTGCATTGCAGGTGGATTCTTTACCAACTGAACTATCAGTTTGATAACTTTTCCTTGAACAGGAAAAGTTAATATAAATAATTAACTGTGATGGAAGTTTGGAGTAATGGAGGACTGACTAGTAAAGAGCAAGAAGAATCCTAAAGAATAGAAGAGAAGATGCCCCACAACAAAGCTGAGATGGAGACCTTGTTAGAAGGGGTGCAGTTGTGGATCATTGGACATCAGAGCAGTTTGCTGGGGTTTCTGTTCCAGCAGGATTCTCTGTGAATTCGCCCTCTCAAGTTCTGGGAGAAGCTGGCTAGAGGGGTTCCAAAGGAGGCCATTCACTGGGAGATGTTGCCCAGCGTCATCATCCTATGAAGCTGTTCAAAGGGCCACCTGCCCTTGAGGAGATCCCAGGGCTGCTGGCTACCATGAACTACATGTGCCAGGTTTCACTGAAGCTATGAGTTGCAGAAGCCTGCTGGGAGGAGCATAGTAGTACCAGGAAAACAAACTCCTCCCTCCCCTACTGTCCCTAGGGCCTTCTAGTGACAAAGCTTAACGTTGCAGCATATGGCAAACAAGAAATATTTACAGGGTCCAACTCCATTACTGCAAAGCTAAGGAGCAGTCAATTGATAACTGGCACAGTTTGCTCATCAGGCTTTCAGGTGGAGTGGAGACTGGAAGGATACACTATGTTAGTCACTTGGAGTTAGGATCCTGAAAGAGCTCAGTGATCTGGAAATCTCAGCTGCATCTGAAAGATGACTTTCAGTAGTTTGTAAACGTTAAGTGCTATACTCAAATCCAGCAAAATAGCTACCTTGGCACTGTGGGAGAAATGTTACTCAATACATCATGAAGAGGGACAAACTTGGGAGGTTTGGTTGAATGCAAGTGTGAGTCACTAGTATGGTCAAGCTGCCAAAAACTACTTTGATTGCAAGCTGTATAAATTAAAATATAATAGGGAGAATCAGATACCTGGGCCAGATCTGAATACACCTGGAATAGTATGTTCAGTGAGAGTTCGTGTAGGTGGGTATGGTGACATTGAACCAGATTTAGGACTTGACTTCGATGGTGTTATGAGTTAGCATGTCCTTAAATTCTCTGCAGCAGTCATCCATCCCTGAGACACATCCTCTTCATAATGTCCTCCATGGCCATTCCAGCTCAGAGGAGTCTTTTCTTCTTCTGAATTCCTATGGAAATTATTTTTGCAGTCTATATGGTAATCAGCCATGTACAACTCTTCTTTTATTATCTTGAATTATTTACTTTCAATGACATAATGAAAATTCTACCAACTAAAGAGAACCACTGTTAACATTTTGTGTACTGAATAACTTAAATATTACATTAATTACTCTTTTCATCTTTATACCTATTTGTCCATGTGATTTTTTTTTAACAAACTTAGGATATGCTACACGTACTTTTTTTCCATCCTTTTCTCAGTTAACATCATATCAGGAACATACTAGAAAACAAATGAGTAGAAGTGAAGTGATTAAGGCAGTAGCTATTCTAGATTATTTCATAACATACAAAGAATTTTTAAAACCAGTCTCTTCACTAATATTGGTAGTATAATATTAGCAAACCTCACAACTCATTATAACATACTAGGGTGTTGAGAATCTGCAGTTAAAAACTGCTAGTCTAGATAATAAGCTTCTCAATTATAAATGAGTTGCCTTATTTGTCTTTGTATCATCATTGCCTAGCACAGTATCTGGCATACAAGCAGATTGCTTGTTGAACCAAATTGAAAATCTTTTAGACATGATCAGTGTCTAACCATCAGCATTCTTACACAATCAAAGACTACACAGTGAGGCCATACAGCAATTATTGTGTTTAAATTTTTGCAGCTAAAAATGTGGGCTATTTTTACAACTCGATAAGATAGAGACAGAAAAAGGGCAGAGACAATGATTTGTAAATGTTCTTTAAAAACACAGGAAATGTAGTATTGTTACTAGTAAGAAATGATTATAAAAATTTTGTAAAAATTTCTATTATTTGATGAAAAGAAGAATTCTATAAAGAACCCCAGTGCTTTGAAAATTAATAATGAGGAAGTGAAAAAATGTCTAGTTAGGAATAACCAAGCACAAAGTAAATTACTAACCAAGGATCAGACATTATGCTGAAAAATTTGGGATTCAAGTATAAATGCTCTGGTGACCCAATGTTTCATTATCATCTTCAGTTTCATAATTTAAAAAAACATGTTACAAGAAAATTTAATTCATCAATAGAATTAATGTTTATCCTATGTTATTTTCTGGCTGAAACTCTTTCTGAAAGTGGCATCTTGCATGAGTCAACATGGATTAGAGATAATACAAAAATATGGTTTGTAGACATGATTTATGAGGGTATTTCAGTGGAGCAAAACTACCACAATGTACATTTTTCGACTTCACTCTGAGATTATTGCAACTCTGAAAATCAAATCTAGTGAATTTCATTTTCAAAATAGAGCAATTAATAGATAACAAACACTTACTTAACAATATAAGTACATAAAATAAATCTTGAGATTAATTTGTAGTTTCAAAACTGATGCTCAAAGGGGAAGACTTTAAATATTAACTGTTTTCTCATTTTTCAGAACTTTGATAAATTATCACAAATTCACAAGCGTCATCATCAGAAGTCTCTTGTTAGTTCCCTGTGAATCTTCTGCTATTATCTGGGATATCTGAAAGTGATTGATGATATATGTAGAATTCTTGATAGAAGCTCCAGGAAGTCAAAGTTTTCTACATAATCAATCCTTTGTTCATTCATTACAAAGGTACTTATCAAGGGCCTCCTCTGTGCTAGACAAAGCCCTACGGATATTTATACTTTAGGTGTCCTTCTTAGGCATTTAGAATTAATGTCAAAGCATCTTAAAATACATTTAATCGTGTTAACATGATTAAAAGTACCTAAACATTGATTGATCCTCCATCAATAAAAAGTGAATCAGTGCATGTTTCATTTTCCAGTTAGGCTAAGCCTCTGGCCTCTAATCAGGATCTGAAACATGGAGAGCACTCATCTAAAAGCTGCTTGAGAGACATCCTTCCAGTCATCTTCTTTGAAGTACATTTTAAGAAGTAGTATCATTCTTGATCTGAGAGAAACTTTAAAGATCAAAACATTATACCTCCACTTCTGGCCGAGATGGAGTAACAGGCACAAGATTACTCTTCTACCTGAAACAATCGGAACAAAAAATATGAGACAACTCTTTTCAAGACACTGAGCACTGGGCAGCCAAGAACAGGAATCCCTGAGAGACAGAAAACAAATAAGGTGAACCCTACAGTTGCCCTAGCTTACTATCTTGAGATGATTTCTAGACAGCAACAGAGGGAAGAAGAACCTAGTAACTCCCCGAGTCGAAAAGATGCTGCTGAGAGTCCAGGGAGACCAAGGCAGCCAGAGTTCATCAGGGCAACACACCAGAAAACATAGAGCTTCACAGAGAACCCTGAAGATCTGCAGAGAGACTCCTCAAGCATCTAGAGTACTGATTAGTACACACATCAGAAAACTACCCACGGCCAGAGAAAGAGCAACCCAAAGGGATTTCCAGTGAAACTGGTGGAGCACCTCATAATTCACTAAGCATTAAATATAAATGGTCTGAAAATCCCAATCCAGAATTCAGAAGTTAACATTAAATAATTAAGCAAGACCTATTTTTTTGGTGCATGCAAAAAACATTCTTTAAAGACACAAATAGCTTAAAATAAAAGAATCAAAAAGGATATATACTGCGCTAACCAAAAGAAAGCTGAAAGGCCTATACTGATATCAGACAAAATAGATTTCAGAGCAAAGAATACTACCAGGGATAAAGAAGGCCATTCTAAAATGATGGAGTCAGTGCATCTGGAAAACTTAGAAATTCTAAATGTTTATTCACTTAATAACAGAGCTTCAAACTACAAAGCAAAAACTGATAGAACTGCTAAGAGAAATAGACAAGTCCACAATTGTAGTCAGAGGTTTCAATACCACTTTTTCAATAATTAATGGAATGAGTAGACAGAAAATCAGTGGAGGTTAGAAGATTTGAACATTATCAATGAAATTAACTTAGTTGATCTTTTAAACCACTCTATCACCAGCAGCAGAATACCCAATTTTTTTTAGTGAACACAGAATATTACCAAGAGACCATACTTGAGGGACGTAAGACAACAATTCTTTGACCACAGTGGAATTAAATTAGATATCAATAAGACCATCTCTGGAAAACTTACAAATATTGAAAACTAAATAATGTATTTTTAAATAACTCATGGGTAAGAGAAATCAAAAGGGAAATCAGAAAGTTGCTGTATTCAGTGAAAATGAAAACACAGTGTATCAAAATGAGCAGTACAAGGAGATATGTAGAGCACCATATACATATATAGGAAAAGAAATGGTCCCAAATTAATGACCTCTCCTTCTGCCTTAAGAAACTAGGGGGTAGGGAAGGAAATTAAAGTAAAGTTGGTAGATGAAATAATAAAAATCAGAAGAAATTAATGAAATGGAAAAAATAGAGAAACATCAATGAAACCAAAAGCTGATTCTTTGAAAAAAAATCAGATTCATAAACCTGAGATAGGCACAGGCTGGGGTGACTCCTAAATGTGTAATCCCTTCCCCTTAAGTGTGGGTGGAAACTGTGGTTTATATCTGACCAATAAAACCACTGCAAATCCACATATCCGATATCCTTCCCACACTTTATGGATGAGACAGTTGAGGGCTGCGAACAAGAGGACTTTCCAAAGTAATCCCACTAGCCCAATGCAAAGGAGTTGGCTTTGTCCATATTGAAGCTTCTGGATGAAAATAGGTGATCTCAGTTGGAAAGTCATCTTTTTGGTGTGATTAATTCATCCACTTCTCCTAGCGTGCTCCCTTCTCTATGCCAAGCACGATGCTAGGTATGCTTCATCGTGTTTGTTTTTCCTATTTGAAAACTTGATTTTCTAGTCTTTGTTTCCAGTTTCCTAGCAGATAGCAAAACTTTCTAAACTGTTGTGCCCCAAAAGTATTTGAACTACTTTTGAAGATATAGGTTGTTTTCTCCAAAAAGTATGACCCTTACATTACTCTTACATTCCGTTCCGTTCCATCGCTCAGTCGTGTCCGACTCTTTGCGACCCCGTAGACTGTAGCCTACCAGGCTTCTCCGTCCATGGGATTCTCCAGGCAAGAATACTGAGTGGGTTACCGTTTCCTTCTCCAGGGGATCTTCCCAACCCAGGGATCGAACCCGGGTCTCCCGCAGTGGAGGCAGACGCTTTAACCTCTGAGCCACCAGGGAAGCCCAACTCTTACATTAGGAGGATTTAAACTCAGTATGGATTCACTTTGGACTTTTTTATTGTTGTAGGTCTGAATCGTTTGCTTACTAATGGCTCCTATGAAGCTGCATTTCCTCTGCACGAGGTATTGTCCTGCCTTTTCTCCTTCTCTGTCAATTCCTTGTTATTAAATCAGCTTCTGGGGATAATCATTAATTGCGTTCATTGAAAAGACATTTGTTTAGAATGAATCTAATTTGTTCAGTGAGTAGATGGGGAGGCCCTACTTGCATTGTTACATCTCTCGCCCAGCACAGATTTATTTCTCCAGCAAAGATTTATTTCTCTTTTTTATGTAAATGCAAGAGTACTCGAATCAAGAGTCACTCAGCATGAATTTAGAAGAATGGCTGAGGGACTCCAAGTCATAAAATTAAAGAGGCATTGAAAATTTGCATGACGTGCTGGACCCAGGGGGAAAATGTCTCTGAAATATATAGTCTCTGCAACAGCAACAAAAAATTTATAGCTAATCCTTAAAGAGTGGGAGGAAGCCGTCTTGTGAAGGCTCTAGTAACTAAAAGATGATAAGTACACTACTATTAATTTCCATTTATTGTTGCTTATTTAAGATGTATAAATTTTTATATTCTCCTTATTTACTGCATGATCTTTGTCATCTATAAGGACTTTTGTAAATGTAACTGTAATTACCCTTATCTCTGTTTTTCCCATTAGATTTTAGGTACTTTAATCCAGAATTATCTTTACATGTATGGTAATTTAATCTAGAATTCTCTTTACATATATGGGTTTTCAGGACCATAATTCTCATGATTGGTGAGAGATTAGTGTCATTTTCATGGTACCTACTCCATACCAGTCATAGTATGACACCGAGAACACAAAGATAAGTATCATAGCCAGTGTCCTCTAAGACCGCACACAGTGGCAGGGTGAAATTACTATTCGATTTTCTTAACAATCTTCTATTAGAAACAATGTTAACGGTTTGTCAGTTCAGCTTGGAGGACAGTTCCAGCTACCTGCCAATGGCAGGTCTTCCCAAAATATATTTCTTATATGGCTTATGGAGTTTCTTCTCTTGATTTTAAACACCAGGAGGATGGAGAAGGTGGTATACAATTTTTTTTATTATTTTTTTTATTAGAGTATAGTTGCTTTACAATGTTGTATTCATTTCTACTATTCAGCAAAATGAATCATCTATACGGATACATAAATTCCCTCTTTTTTGTGTTGAGGTCACCACAGAGTATTTAGTGAATTTTTAAAAACCTTTTTCATTAAGAAAACTAGAGGCTTTGATCCAAGACCCTATTAACAGGCAGTCATGAAACCTTTTTGGAATGATCCTTTTTGTGTGATAGAAGCAAACATTTTGACGCAAAAGTTTTCTCGAGCCACACACAGGTGTTTCTGAACTCAAAAGACACATGTCCCCAAAGGATACCATGTGGTTATTAGTTGGCATTGCCCCAGTAAAGGCTTTCAGTGAGAACTGCATTCTCCCACTGCCTACCCCTTGCCCACAGTAAGGGCAGTGTTGAGCAGTTGTGGGTGGACAGTCTCTATGCAGACGAGTGGGTGATGGACTTGCCAATATTTGAGGAGATGCAACTGTGAAACCCCAGAGTAACTCCAGGCATTCTCTGTGGTTTTCATATCTTGCTAAATCCCTGCATTGTATGAAAAGAGAATTTTCCAGTTAGTAATTGCAGTGGCAGTAATAACATAATCACTCTTTTGACTTTTGCTCTCAGTTTAACCTCATTATAGTATTTGATCACATAACAACCTTCAGAGGCAGGAAGGGCAGCTCCCGTTGCCTTGTTTTATGGTGAAAACTTAAATAGAGGTTTAGAGAAAGCTTAACCCACCCCCAGTTACGGAGTGAATTGGTAGTTGAGCTGAGACTAGAACCTGAGTGAGTTCCTTGTCTCTCAGGCCTGTTCACTTCCCCCTAAGAAAGGACTTCCCAAGTTAAAATGTCAATAGTTTACCTCCGGACAGCATGCCTTTTCTGTTGGTGAAACTAGCATTAACACTAACTGAACTTAAAAAAAAAAGCCTACTCCTCTGACCCATGGTATCCTCATTTGTTCCATGAGGATGTCAAATTATATTTGAATTATTATAAATTTGAGGTGACTTACAATGCTTAAATTGTAAAATTTTCTGCCCTTAGTCACAAGGCCATGTGACCAGCTGTTTACCAACTATTGATACTTTAGTCTTGAGACAAGTAGGAAAGAGAACTCCTAAGTCTTTGGCATGGCCTCTGGGCAAGATGCTCTGTTCATTCAAATCACAGAAGAAACTTAATGAGGCAGATGTTGTTAGTTCCACTATGAACTCGGAATCCAAGGCTCAGAGAGTTTAAGATATCCTAGCTAAAAAGTAACAGAACTGAATTTGAACTCAGTTCAGACCTGCCTGATTCTAGCAAGCATGGGCTTTTTACTGCATGGCATCAATATCAAATTTATGTTCGGAATAACTAATCTTACTCTTTCCCCTTCAATAGAATGGATCTATCCTTACATCATCCCTATTGCTACTCTTGCCATAAAAACTAGTATTATAGCTCCCTTCCATGCATAGCTTCCCCCAGTATCCCCCATCAGAGGGGAACATTTGTTTTAATTGATAAATCTACATTGAACCATCATAACCAACCAAAGTTCATAGCTTATTTTAGGACTTACTCTTGGTGTTGTATTCCATACATTCTATGAGTTTAGCCAAATGTATAATAAACATGCATCTACAATTATAGTATCATACAGAGTATCTTCACTACCTTAAAAAGATAAAAACAAAAAGAACTAGCACTACTATCAATTTTTGCTCTTGGCTTTTGTGGATATTACCTCACTGGCCATGGTGTTTTTATCCAGGGAAGTTACAGAAGTAAAAACTCCATTAGAACCCACGGAGCGGTAAACCACCGACATCTGCTCTATGAGTGCTGGGCGTCCTGGGGTGTGTGGTATAAATACCAGCCTTTGGATCTTGTAAGGTGAGTTCTTAACCAGCTGTGAATATAAAGCTTATGTTGAATAATTAGGGCAGACTGTGCGTTGGGACAAGCCAACACAGGGGAAAAAACAAACTGAGATGCACAGCTGACACTCAAATCTGACTTCTTCCCAAGAGGGCAGCTCATCAGAGGACATGGATTGTTCTTGGTAAACCTGACCTCCTTCTGCTGAGGCTGGTGTTTCCTCTAAAAGGGACTTAGAAAGGGGTGTGTGAGATTAAACCAGGCCTCTCACAGGATTCCACAAGAAGCTCATCACCCACGTGACTGTTAGTGACAGAGTATCAGCAACAATTGTTGAGAGGTAACACATGTACACCCTCTTCCAACAACACAAGAGAAAACGCTACACATGGACATCACCAGATGGTCAACACCGAAATCATATTGATTATATTCTTTGCAGCCAAAGATGGAGAAGCTGTATACAGTTAGCAAAAACAAGACCAGGAGCTGACTGTGGCTCAGACCATGAACTCCTTATTGCCAAATTCAGACTTAAATTGAAGAAAGTAGGGAAAACCACTAGACCATTCAGATATGACCTCAATCAAATCCGTTATGATTATACAGTGGAAGTGAGAAATAGATTTAAGGGACTAGATCTGATAGATAGAGTGCCTGATGAACTATGGACGGAGGTTCGTGACATTGTACAGGAGACAGGGACCAAGACCATCCCCATGGAAAAGAAATGCAAAAAAGCAAAATGGCTGTCTGAAGAGGCTTTACAAATAGCTGTGGAAAGAAGAGAAGCGAAAAGCAAAGGAGAAAAGGAAAGATACAAGCATCTGAATGCAGAGTTCGAAAGAATAGCAAGGAGAGATAAGAAAGCCTTCCTCAGCGATCAATGCAAAGAAATAGAGGAAAACAACAGAATAGGAAAAACAAGAGATCTCTTCAAGAAAATTAGAGATTCCAAGGGAACATTTCATGCAAAGATGGGCTCGATAAAGGACAGAAATGGTGTGGACCTAACAGAAGCAGAAGATATTAAGAAGAGGTGGCAAGAATTCACAGAAGAACTGTACAAAAAAGATCTTCATGACCAAGATAGTCACGATAATGTGATCACTGACCTAGAGCCAAACATCTTGGAATGTGAAGTCAAGTGGGCCTTAGAAAGCATCAGTATGAAGAAAGCTAGTGGAGGTGATGGAATTCCAGTTGAGCTATTTCAAATCCTAAAAGTTGATGCTGTGAAAGTGCTGCATTCAATATGCCAGCAAATTTGGAAAACTCAGCAGTGGCCACAGGACTGGAAAATGTCAGTCTTCATTCCAATCCTAAAGAAAGCAATGCCAAAGAATGCTCAAACTACCACACAGTTGCACTCATCTCACACACTAGTAAAGTCATGCTCAAAATTCTCCAAGCCAGGCTTCAGAACTGTGAACTTCCAGATGTTCAAGCAGGTTTTCAAAAAGGCAGAGGCACCAGAGATCAAATTGCCAACATCCTCTGGATCATGGAGAAAGCAAGAGAGTTCCAGAAAAACATCTATTTCTGCTTCATTGACTATGCCAAAGCCTTTGACTATGTGGATCACAATAAACTGTGGAACATTCTGAAAGAGATGGGAATACCAGACCACCTGACCTGCCTCTTGAGAAACCTGTATGCAGGTCAGGAAGCTACGGTTAGAACTGGCCATGGAACAACAGACTGGTTCCAAATAGGAAAAGCAGTACATCAAGGCTGTATATTGTCACCCTGCTTATTTAACTTATGTGCAGAGTACATCATGAGGAATGCTGGGCTGGAAGAAGCACAAGCTGAAATCAAGATTGCTGGGAGAAATATCAATAACCTCAGATATGCAGATGACACTACCCTTATGGCAGAAAGTGAAGAGGAACTCAAAAACCTCTTGATGAAAGTGAAAGAGGAGAGTGAAAAGGTTGGCTTGAAGCTCAACATTCAGAAAACAAAGATCATGGCATCTGGTCCCACCACTTCATGGGAAATAGATGGGGAAACAGTGTCAGACTTTATTTTGGGGGGCTCCAAAATCACTGCGGATGCTGATTGCAGCCATGAAATTAAAAGACGCTTATTCCTTGGAAGGGAAGTTATGACCAACTTAGAGAGTATATTAAAAAGCAGAGACATTACTTTGCCAACAAAGGTCCGCCTAGTCAAGGCTATGGTTTTTCCTGTGGTCATGTATGGATGTGACAGTTGGACTGTGAAGAAAGCTGATCGCCGAAGAATTGATGCTTTTGAACTGTGGTGCTGGAGAAGACTCTTGAGAGTCCCTTGGACTGCGAGGAGATCCCACCAGTCCATTCTAAAGGAGATCAGTCCTGGGTGTTCATTGGAAGGACTGATGCTAAAGCTGAAACTCCAATTCTTTGGCCACCTCATGCGAAGAGTTGAGTCACTGGAAAAGACTCTGATGCTGGGAGGGATTGGGGGCGGGAGGAGAAGGGGACGACAGAGAATGAGATGGCTGGATGGCATCACCGACTCAATGGACATGAGTTTGAGTGAACTCCGGGAGTTGGTAATGGACAGGGAGGCCTGGCGTGCTGTGATTCATGGGGTCGCAAAGAGTCGGTCACAACTGAGCGACTGAACTGAACTGACTGAATGAACACATGTATTAATGGCAATAGAGTATTAGTAACTCTCAGGCAAATAGGAAATAGAGGATGCTGTCATTCTAATAAATTTTAGGCTTACTTTAATTTTCATTTCAAACTAATAACCTTTAAAGATTGTTTTAATTCCACAGGTCAGAAATGTATCTGCTTTTAACTTGAGATAATCATGCGTTGAAAATGTATGTTCTTTAGTGGTCTATATATGCCCAACATTCTGCCGTGACAGTGTTTATTTTGTTTAGACTGATAATTCAGATTGGGGTAATGACAATCCATACTTCATTGATTCCTTATTAAAAAGAAAACCATACCTTATTTCTTATACTAAGTGGATTAATATCACTTTCCCCTGAACCCTTAAAAAATGAGCCCAGAGGAAAATGAAATAATAAGACAACTTACCTTACATTTCGTCTCCCTGGGTAGTCATTCTTCCTTCTGGAGTCCTTGTTACATGGGTTTACTCCTGTTGACCCAATGACATTGATGAATTGTGACCCCTTCTGGGTGTAACAATTGATCCACATGACCTGAGAGAGTGAAAAATGTTTTCTGAGATGAGATCATTTACTTTTGACCAGTCTCAATGTGTGATAGAATAGAAGCAGGGGAAAAAAATCAAAGTTAGTCTCCTGGCAAAGCATCTCCCTTCCATGACAGTTTCTTGATTAAGATTTTGCAATTTTTTGATAAGTATTAATTAACTATCCATTGTGTTCCTAGTACAAAACTAAGTACCATTGGCAAAAACAGAGAACCCATGGTCTCTGGCTTTGAGAAATGCACGGTTTCCTTCAAGAAAACCAGCCCTGCAAACTTGAAACAACTGGAAAACACGGCTCTGCATAATTTGGTAACATTTTTTTTAAACACTAGTGAAAGTAATCAAAGAGGACACGAATAGATGGAGAAATATACCATGTTCGTGGATTGGAAGAATAAATATTGTAAAAATGAGTATACTACCCAAAGTAATTTATACATTCAATGCAATCCCTATCAAGCTACCAACAATATTTTTCACAGAACTAGAACAAATAATCTCACAATTTGTATGGAAATACAAAAAACCTCGAATAGCCAAAGCAATTTTGAGGAAGAAGAATGGAACTGGGGGAATTAACCTGCCGGACTTCAGGCTCTATTACAAAGCCACAGTCATCAAGACAGTATGGTACTGGCATAAAGACAGAAATATAGATCAATGGAACAAAATAGAAAGCCCAGAGATAAACCCACGCTCCTATGGACACCTTATCTTCGACACAGGAGGCAAGAATATAAAATGGAGAAAAGACAGTCTCTTTAACAAGTGGTGCTGGGAAAACTGGTCAGCCACTTGTAAAAGAATGAAACTAGAACACTTCCTAACACCATACACCAAAATAAACTCAAAATGGATTAAAGATCTAAATGTAAGACCAGAAACGATAAAACTCCTAGAGGAGAACGTAGGCAAAACACTCTCCGACATAAATCACAGCAGGATCCTCCAAGACCCACCTCCCAGAATATTGCAAATAAAAGCAAAAATAAACAAATGGGACCTAATTAAAATCAAAAGCTTCTGCACAGCAAAGGAAACTCTAAGCAAGGTGAAAAGACAGCCTTCAGAATGGGAGAAAATAATAGCAAATGAAGCAACTGATAAAGGATTAATCTCCAAATTATACAAGCAGCTCCTGAAGCTTAATTCCAGAAAACTAAGTGACCCAATCAAAAAATGGGCCAAAGAACTAAACAGACATTTCTCCAAAGAAGACATAAAGATGGCTAACAAACACATGAAAAAATGCTCAACATCCCTCATCATCAGAGAAATGCAAATCAAAACCACAATGAGATACCATTTCACACCAGTCAGAATGGCTGCTATCCAAAAGTCTACATGCAATAAATGCTGGAGAGGGTGTGGAGAGAAGGGAACCCTCTTACACTGTTGGTGGGAATGCAAACTAGTACAGCCACTATGGAGAACAGTGTGGAGATTCCTCAGAAAACTGGAAATAGAACTGCCATATGATCCAGCGATCGCACTGCTGGGCATACACACCGAGGAAACCAGAATTGAAAGAGACACATGTACTCCAATGTTCATTGCAGCACTGTTTATAATAGCCAGGACATGGAAGCAACCTAGATGTCCATCTGCAGATGAATGGATAAGAAAGCTTTGGTACATATACACAATGGAGTATTTCTCAGCCATCAAAAAGAATGCATTTGAATCAGTTTTAATGAGGTGGATGAAACTGGAGCCTATTATACAGAGTGAAGTAAGCCAGAAAGAAAAACACCAATACTGTATATTAACGCATATATATGGAATTTAGAAAAATGGTAACCTGAACCCTGTATAAGAGACTGCAAAAGAGACATAGGCATTTAGAACAGTCTTTGGGACTCTGTGGGAGAGGGTGAAGGTGGAATGATTGGGGAGAATGGAATTGTAGCATGTATATTATCATAAGTGACCAGTCCAGGTTCGACGCATAAATTTTCCTCTGTTCAAAAAAAAAAAAAAAAAAAGAAGCCAAAAGTTTGACAGCAATTAGAAAAAATGGAAGGATGGATATGGGCCAGTGCCCCTGTGTAAGGCTCCATACTGAGGCCTAGAAGAGCAGTGGGATTGGTGTTGGCCAAGGAGAAGGGGAGTGAAAAACACAAGCAAGATTTGAATGGAATGATGTTGTTGAGCAACTGGGGAATCACATATCTTAAATAGTTCCTGCCCTGGATCTAGATTTTGCTTCCTCCACATCTCTCAAATCACACCGAGTATCTCCTCTGCCACTACTGGCTTCACCTGTGGCCTGTACTATGACTGTTTTCTCTACCTCGTCTTCCTTTCTGCTCTCTGGCCCTTCCACAACATTCTCTACCCTGGAGACAAAATGTGTTGTTGTTGTTCAGTCAACGAAGTTCTGTCTAACTCTTTGCAAACCCCATGAACTGCAACACACCAGGCTTCCCTGTCCTTCACTATCTCCCAGAGTTTGCTCAAACTCATGTCCATTGAGTCAGTGATGCCATCCAACCGTTGCATCCTCTGTTGCCCCCTTGTCCTCCTGCCCTCAATCTTTCCCAGCATCTGGGTATTTTCCAATTAGTTGGCTCTTCACATCAGGTGGCCAAAGTATTGGAGGTTCAGCTTCAGTATCAGTCCATCCAATGAATATTCAGGGTTGATTTCCTTTAGGATTGACTGGTTTGATCTCCTTGCTGTCCAGGGGGCTGGACTGGCCAAAATCCTTTCACCATTTTTCAATTTTCTCAGGACAAAAGTCAATGTATGGTCTGCAAGGCCCATCAAGGCTTAGCCTTTACCCGCCTCAACAGTCCACTTTTTTTAAATTAAAGATTTTTTTTAATGCAGACTATTTTTAAAGTTTTTATTGATTTGTTTTTCACAATATTGTTTCTGTTTTATGTTTTGGTTTTTTGGCCACGAGGCATTAGCTCCCCAACCTGGGATCAAACTGTACCTCCTGCATTGGAAGGCGAAGTCATAACCACTGGACACCCAGGGAAGTCCCAGTCCATTGCTTGTTGTCAGTGTTCCAGCCACACTGCTGTTATTTCACCAACATCACTCCTTCCACAGGGCCTCTTTTTCCTCTGCTGGAAAGACTCTGTCCCTAACCCCACCTAGTTAACCTTCATTCATCAGCACAATAGTCACCGCCTCAGGGAAGAAGTCTTCCCTGGCTAAAGTCAGATTGCCTTGTTATACATGCTTATTGCACTGTGTCCCTCTCCTCTCTTTTCCCAGTTTTGTAACTAGAAGCTTATTTCTTTAATTGATTTATATATGTCTCCTCTGTCACCCACAAGCTTCAGAGGAGTAGGAACCAAGCTTATTTTGCTCACCATTGCATTCTCAGCAGTTAGCACAGAATTTGGCATAGAGCAGGTGTTTTTTAATTTGTTGAATGAATAAATGAATTTATGTGTATATGAATATATGCTGTAAAAGTCTTCTGGAAGAGGAAGGTTTCTGTTGAGACATAGTAGGAGATATGATAAATAATCCATGATTTTTAGGAGCCATGTGTAGGAGGAGAGCAGCAGACAGTATTCAGAGACAGATGATCAACATTTGTCTAGAATGAGAATAAAAAATAATTAGAATATTCTTACACTGGACTAAGAAACAATTAAGCTCTAAGTTATGAAATGTGGATAGAAAGACAGTAATAATATTTAAGAACTATAAACCAAGGAATTCCCTGGACACTTTCAAACTTCACAGACCACAGGGCACTAGGCAGACTTGTTAGTCTCAGAAAAATATTTAGAGAGGTAGATGCTGATGCCTGTGAAAAGTCCTCACTTAAAAGGGAAAGTTGTTCTCAGTATTGATTCATACCGAGTCTCAGTAGAGTTCTTTCTTAGTGATATCTTATGATTCTAGCATTGTAAACATCTTATAAAACTACAGAATATTAAAAGGGGGTGTTTAAAGGTTTTTGCAGTAATTTTGTTTACTATTCTTAAAAATATATATATATATATATAATACATACGTTAACAAACACACACTCAGAAATGGCAAAAATATCATATGTTGGCACCAAGTCTTCAGATTCCCCTGATTCCTCATGATTAACAGGATTATACATAATTTCCTGAATGAGCTGGGTTTATCCCATGTTTTCAGAACAAGCTTGTGTATGATCATGTTCTTGTATGAAAGGGTTCATACTATTTCTTTTCTAGAGTAATAGGAAAAGAAGTTTAAGTCCAGAGCCTAGATCTGGTCAAACATTCCATTCTCTTGGCTTAGTTTGTCTGTATGGTTATCAGCAAGGCCACCACAAAGTAAAATGACTGGTCACAAAGTGTTCGAATGCCTGACTATAAACACTTCAATATAATTTGCAAGACTTTTATATCATAAACAGGCGGTACTTTGGAGAGAAGATTGGGTTGTATTTTGCCTGGTTGGGCTGGTACACCGGCATGCTCTTCCCAGCTGCCTTCATTGGATTGTTTGTCTTTTTGTATGGCGTCATCACTCTGGATCACTGCCAAGTCAGGTATGGAGAGCTCTAGGTGAGCCTGCCTTTGCTTATGTTTGGAGATGGGTATTTGTGGTTTGGGAGTGTTTACAGACTGTGGGTCCCACTTAGCTATTCATTTTAACGTATTTCCAGTCTCCTGGGAAAATTCTAAAGGTTCAGTTCACAAAATCTGTCCATCCATTGCCCTTGCTGCTGTGGTCTCTAGCTACCAAGGAGTTCACTTTTATGGAAGCCACAGAGGGCTTCCCAGGTGGCTCAGTGGTAAAGAACCTGTCTGCCAGTGCAGGAGAGGTGGGTTCACCCCTTGGATTGGAAAGATTCCCCTGGAGGAGGAAATGGCACCCTACTCTGGTATGCTTGTCCGGAGAATCCCATGGACAGAGGAGCCTGGTGGACTACAGTCCACAGGGTCTTAAAGGGTCGGATACGACTAAGCACACAAACATGTAGCCACAGAACAAATGGCTTTCATTCACTGGCTCAAAGTTGTTCTCTTTCTGACTTTTTTACCTTTTTTTCCTACTGCTACTGCAAAATAGTGGGTTAATTATCTTTTTATCAATTGTGTGTTCTTACACAGACCTGTAAGCTAGACACCTGTAAGAAAGACGTCTCACCAACTTGCCGGGACCTTGAGAATGAGTCAGTGTTAGCAATTGTTATCTTGGCTCTTTCACTAGAATATAGTCTAAGGTATTCATAGAGATCTTAATACAATGCTGGACAATGTCCTTAAATAAGAAATGTGCCTTTTAGAAGTGATTACAAAAATAGAAGTGACCTACAAAAATATTTTAATTTCTGGGGAAATTGTTAATGAGATGTAATTTTCTCCTAGAACTAATCCCTAGTATTTTTTCCTCCATAATTCATTCTTATTTATCATGCACATAGAAATTAAGGCTGGCACTTTTTTCCCCTATTGTTTCCCCATCTATTTGCCATGAAGTGATGGGACTGGATGCTATGATCTTAGTTTTCTGAATGTTGAGTTTTAAGCCAACTTTTTCACTCTCCTCTTTCACTTTCATCAAGAGGCTCTTTAGTTCTTCGCTTTCTGCCATAAGGGTGGTGTCATCTGCATATTGCTAATGGTAAAAGCAACAATTTATTCTCCAGGGAAATTTGATAGTCCTTAGCCTGTGTTCATTTTAACATAATCAAAGCATAAATTTTCAGGATGGGGGACACATAAGGCTGGCACTTTAATGTGTCTCATTTTTCCCATAATTCAGTATGAAATCTCTTCAAACCTGTGCAATATTGTAAATGACTCTTTCAATAATCTGAGATATAACCATCAATGTTTGCTTCATGTGTTTTCCTGAGCTTAACATATTAATATGGAAAAGCCAAGAAACAGCCTGATAAATAAGTAGGTTTATCAAACTATAAAACTGTGTAGGCACTTGGTTACATTAATAACTAAGAAAAGGCTAAGAAGCTTCCAAGGACAAAAATTTGATCTTCTGAATCTTAGTTACTGGTGGGCACTTGGTTACATTAATAACTAAGAAAAGGCTAAGAAGCTTCCAAGGGCA
The DNA here is from genome assembly GCF_049115385.1 of Moschus berezovskii. Classification (NCBI taxonomy): domain Eukaryota; kingdom Metazoa; phylum Chordata; class Mammalia; order Artiodactyla; family Moschidae; genus Moschus; species Moschus berezovskii. Next base: position 69,621,823 of record NC_142465.1, read on the forward strand.
AAAATTTGATCTACTGAATCTTAGTCACTGGTTGACTATTCTGGTGAAATTGAAGGGGAAGAAAATGGTGTTATGTCATCAAAATGCAGTCCTTTTCTGTTCTGTTTTCCAGTAAAGAAGTCTGCCAAGCTACAGATATCATCATGTGTCCTGTGTGTGATAAATACTGTCCATTCATGAGGCTGTCAGACAGCTGCGTTTATGCCAAGGTAATTTCAAAATATGCAGTATTTTAGTCGGGTTAAATTTAATATATACCTTCCCGAGAGACAGTGGTGACCACGTTCTTTCTGTCCATTTTGATCTTTGATTCTCGTTTATTTTGTAGGAGAGATTTATCTTCATCATTTAGTACTCTAATTCAGATATCTTTTTTACTGCATATGTGTTTTCCGTGTTATGGCTCTGATTATTATCCCAGGGAGCAAATAGAACAGTTGATAGAATCAGCGAAAGTTAGGTTCAGATCTTGACTATGCTCTTTACCACTTGTCAGTGTAGGAACACATTATGTAGCCTCTTCTGTGCCTCAGTTTTCTCATCTGTGAAATGGAGAACATGATGACTTTTATTTTTTAAATGTGATAAGGTGTATTATGAGCATTAAAAAAGTGAAAGTGTTAGTCACTCAGTCATGTCCCACTCTTTGCGACCCCATGGACTGTACTGTAGGCCACCAGGCTTCTTTGTCCGTGGAATTCTCCAAACAAAAATACTGGAGTGGGTAGCCATTCCCTTCTCCTGGGGATCTTCCCAACCCAGGGATTGAACCCAGGTCTCCTGCACTGCAGGCAGATTCTTCTACTGTCTGAGCCACCAGGTATGTATCAGTTCAGTTCAGTTCAGTTCAGTCGCTCAGTCGTGTCCGACTCTCCGCGACACCATGAATCACAGCACGCCAGGCCTCCCTATCCATCACCAACTCCCGGAGTACACTCAAACTCATGTCCACAGAGTCGGTGATGCCATCCAGCCATCTCATTCTCTGTTGTCCCCTTCTCCTCCCGCCCCCAACCTTTCCCAGCATCAGAGTCTTTTCCAGTGAGTCAACTCGTCGCCTGAGGTTGCCAAAGTATTGGAGTTTCAGCTTTAGCATCAGTCCTTCCAATGAACACCTCTAGAATGGACTGGTTGGATCTCCTTGCAGTATAATGGACTCTCAAGAGTCTTCTCCAACACCACAGTTCAAAAGCATCGATTCTTCGGCGATCAGCTTTCTTCACAGTCCAACTCTCACATCCATACATGACGTGCTTGGCAAATGACAAGATCTCAGTAAATGACAACTGCTGTCATTTTCCCCCTCTTCGCCATCATTATTATCCAAAAGACCTAGACTGAAGGCTAGCTAGGCTGCTTACTGCCTTGCCCCCTTGCCCCTTGCACATATACAACCTCTTTGAGCATAAGCTTTCTCATCTTTAAAGTGCAAGCATTGATAGCTGCCATCTCTGCCCCATGGCATGTCATGAGGACCAAAGAAGACAGTAGATGTGAAGGTGTTTTGAAAAAGTTACATAGAACCATTGTGTCTATGTGCTATTACATACCGCTTTCTGATACTATACCTTACTTTATTAAAGTTTTAGACATGTTCATTGAAATTCTAGGGTTTATTACTGAAGGGTAGTATCATTAATGCAAAGCAATGGCCAAAATAAAGACTGATGAAGACTTTTCCAAGACCCACTGCCCATCAGTTTACCCAGATTTCAGGTATAAAAGGGGTTGGCAGATTTTATGTAACCTCTACAATCACTGTGACTTGGATTTTTCTGAGTATACGGCTGGCATTGCAGAGTTTAAGTGTAGGAACATTTAATCGACAGCCCAGGAGCCCGCCTGCCCATTCATGCTGTCTCTAGGCCTGCAGGTGGCCAATCTGGTAGGAGGATAAGCATCCAGTTGTGAATTTAGAAAGATCTGGCCTCTTAATATGTGCTACAAACACCCAAAAAAGCACAAAATACTCTCCCTTCCTTTGGTGAACGTGCAGATGTACCTGCCTGGATGAACAAATTCAGTAGCATGAGCTTAGGAAATAGAGAGGTGGTGCTGAGAATCAGAAGACTTTGTTCAGTAATATAAATTTGTTTAAAGATTGTGAGCTAAGCACAAATGACTCAGGTGTAAAAATCCTGCTTTTGGGGAATCTCAGAAGCCCAGTTATTTTTTGCTTGGGAGTGTTTGTTATGTGAAAGGTCTACCTTGAGTAAAAATCTTTTTTTAGGGGAGCTATAATAATTCCTTAAAAGGAGCATCATGAATAGTTTCAAGTGCTCAGATTTCATCAATGACTGTTTTAGAAAGTGTATATTGCCTAGTTTGGAGTTTTTTGGAGGCAGCTGACTTCCCCAAATATCCTGTTATTTTAGCCCATGAGTGCTGGTCCCATGAAGTATCAGTCACTTAGGGTGAGGGTCAGAAGCCAGGTCAGCCCTGGTGAGTTTACAAAGAGAAGAGAACAGTGTGTCCCAGGCACAACTGAGTGTAGGAATTTTCTGGCCAGTTTCCTTTTTAATCCTGCTTAGAACAAAGCAGAATTGGGAGAAGGCTCTCCCCCTTGACTGTAACCAACCATCCCTGGGGTTTAAGAGGGAAAACTCTGAGAAGTGAAAGCCTGAGACCAAATGACCAGGCTGCACCTACATCCCTCATTTCTCCAACAAAACAGGACTCTCTGAGCATCCTGACATCACCCCCACGAATACCTGCCCTCATGGTTTGACCTGCTGTAGTTGATTGCTGAGGGAGGGGAAACTAATTTTCCAGTGACCACTGAGGTAAGGGGCTAGAATGGAACTTACATATTTCTCTATCCTATGTTCTCACTCTGCTTGGGAACCACCTCCACCCCACCATCTCACACACGCGTGTGCGCGTGCACACACACACATACACACACACATTAAAGCAACCTTCTAACTCCCCCAGCATTTCTCAGGCTCTTTGTTTCTGTGTTTTTGTTCTGTCCATTCCTGAAATCAACTCTCCTGTTTCTCTGACTTTGATTTTGGCAGAGGGAGCCATCAGCTTATCCTAGCTCACCATCTTAGGAGGGACTGGATGTTCCTATTCATTCACCCTGATAAACATATTTCCAGATTGGTAACTGCAGCTGGAAAATGTGTCTTTCCAAGCGTTTGCATACCAATCCCAGGGAAGGACTCCTATGGGCTGTATTTGAGCCACATGACTCCTAGTGACCTACATGAGAGTTCTGTTACCAGAGGAGGAGGAAAGCTGATCCACACAGCCCAAAACAATGACAGTCACAATCCATTCCAGAATCTTCCCTGATGGTGCAGGGAGTTTCCACCATGGAATACCCTAGTAAGGGGCACAAACTAACCACCTTCCACTAGGACTTTCAGGCTTGATTTGATGCTGACCACCTGATGTACACAGCGTAACACTCCTTCTTTCTTCAAAATAAATTGGCTGTAGACTTGTCTCACACTAAGTATTAAAATGCTGCCCATCTCTCCTATGTTTAAAGAAATAAGTCATAAACTTGTGGAAATTTTTGAAATATTTTGTACTCTGATATAATAGGAAAAGACCTGCTTATACTTGGCATGTTCTCCAAGGGACAGTAAAGTATACTTTATGGAGAGCTATAAAGCACCAAAAAAAGGTTATGCTTTATGAACGTATCAGTCATCATTTCAATTTGGCCTGACACTGGTGTGATTTATCCTGGAGGTGGAAATGAGCTCGGCAGTTGTGTAGTAAAAATAGATATTTTTGCTTTCTGCCATGGTGATTGCAATAAAATGTATTATTCTAGCAATAAAGTATTTGCTGGCTGTCTCTGTGTTATGAATAAGAGGTAAATGTAGTGATTACCTGATGTTTTATTGGAAGTGGTTTGTGTTAATGGGTTGCTCTTCTTTACAGTGCTGAAGTCCAGAGGGCAGCCCAGAAAATGTTTGTTCAAAACTATACACACAAAATAGACATGTTTTCAAAGAGAATAAATGAAGTGTTAAAACCAGTGCTGGGAAAATCAGAAACCTTTACAGCAGCAACATGAATACCTACCGGTCTTAAATACAAACCTATCCATATATAGATGTGTGTTAGTTTTTATAACGCACAAAAGGAAATTCTTAATAGCACCACTGGGGCTACTGATCCATGCTCAACTAAGTGGTACTCACATAAATGGAGCAAATTCTCTTTTCCATATCCAAACTATTTCACAGTTTGAAAAAAAAAAAAAAAAACAACTTCTTCCTTATGATCTAAAAGGAATATCCCGCAAAGAAACCCTTTAAAATTCATCGCATCATCAGAGCTATTTTTCCAGAATGTGAAAAATATGAATTGGAATATTGTATATAAGATATTGGTTTAACTGTGATTCATGTTCCCAGGTAACCCACCTTTTTGACAATGGAGCCACTGTTTTCTTTGCTGTTTTCATGGCAGTCTGGGGTAAGTGTTCTACATTTGTATGACTTGAGTTCCCATCATTTGTTCTATGATATGTTCCTTTAAAATCTGATTTTGAATATGAGAGGAAGAATCATAAGTAAATTCAGTTTGGCTGTTTTGTTAGACACAAGTTGATAAATAATTCATTTGGTTTGTTTTTAAGGTGATGTTTTACAGGACAACATGTCTTATTTCTCTTAAGCCTTCCAACAATTTCATCAGCATTCCATTATTGGAGTAAAATTCACCTTCTGTTGGAGACAAAAGTAAAGCTTATAGTATACCAATAGGTCTGATGGTTAAGGCCTGATTACACATCTCAGTGTATATGGGACTTTCTAATGTGAGTGGAATATTTTCATCTGACTAGTGTGTGAATACTCACCTCTAGCATTCTTCCAGTTCTGGTCAAAATGACTCCTTATAAACAAGAGCTACTTGCAATGCTGAATTGAGTCTTTTTAAATAGTTTCAAACCAATAGCCATATAATAACAAGGTAAGATGGAACATTCACTGAAAGAATTATTTAGCCCAAAGGAGTTACTTCTCCCACTTTTGGGTTTAACAGTGTCTTCCTCAGTACTATTCATTTCAGTCGCTCAGTCATGTCCAACTCTTTGCAGCCTCATGGACTGCAGCATGCCAGGCTTTCCTGTCCATCACCAACTCCCCGAGCTTGCTCACACTCATATCCATTGAGTTGGTGATGCCATCCAACCATCTCATCCTCTGTTGTCCCCTTCTCCTCCTGCCTGCAGTCTTGGCCAGCATCAGGGTCTTTTCCATTGAGTCAGTTCTTTGCATCAGGTGGCCAAAGTATTGGAGTTTCAGCTTCAGCATCAGTCCTTCCAATGAATACTCAGGACTGATTTCCTTTAGTATGGACTGGTTGGACCTCCTTGCAGTACAAAGGACTCTGAAGAGTCTTTTCCAACACCACAGTTCAAAAGCATCAATTCTTCGACACTCAGATTTCTTTATGATCCAACTCTCACATCCATACACGACTACTGGAAAAACCAGTAGCTTTGACTAGATGGACCTTTGTTGGCAAAGTAATGTCTCTGCTTTTTAATATGCTGTCTAGGATGATCATGACTTTTCTTCCAAGGAGCAAGTGTCTTTTAATTTCATGGCTACAGTCACCATCTGCAGTGATTTTGGAACCCAAGAAAATAAAGTCTGTCACTGTTTCCCCATCTATTTCCCATGAAGTGATGGGACTGGAAGCCATGATCTTTGTTTTCTGAACGTTGAGTTTTAAGCCAACTTTTTCACTCTCCTTTTTCACTTTCATCAAGAGGCTCTTTGGTTCTTCTTCGCTTTCTGCCATAAGGGTGGTGTCATCTGCCTATCTGAGGTTATTGATATTTCTCCCGGCAACCTTGATTCCAACTTGTGCTTCATCCAGCCCAGTGTTTCTCATGATGTACTCTGCATATAAGTTAAATAAGCAAGGTGACAATATACAGCCTTGATGTATCTTCCTAGTAAAATAATTATAGAGCTTTAATTTAATCATATATAAAAGTCCGGAAAAATTCGTAATAAATGATTAATGGTGGTTACCTTTGGAGAGGAGGTTATCTTTCATGGAAGGGTAAGTGAACAGTGAGGAGACACCTTTTACACTATATATTTTCAGTTTGGTTTGAATGCTTTTTACAACATTTATGCATTTCTTGTAGAACATAAAAGGCCAGAAATCTCAATTTTGAGGTTATTGAACTCTACTCACTCGAGACTTAGGTTCATGTTGCTCCCTATGTCTAGAATGAATATTAGGATCTTTGCCAACTTTCAAGGCCCAGATGAAATGGCATCTTCACCAGCCAGAAAGTGTCTTCCTCCTTTGAATTTTGATAGAATTTGGTTTATGCCCATTCTTTGGGCACTAATAATAATTTGTATACACGATTTTTCCCATAGGTTCATGGTCCACAAGGCCCATTATGGTCATGGGAATCCTTATACATTTCTTTTAAAGACAAAGAGATTAATGTTTATTGGAAGGATGGACGGATGGATAAATGGATGGATTGGAGGAAAAGAAGGAAAAGAGAAGAAAATTACCATAAGAATTTATTTTTTAAAAAATACTTATTTGGTTGTGTTGTTTTTGGTTGCGGCACATGGGATCTTCATTGCATCATATGGGATTTTGTGGTGCATGGACTTTGTAGTTGTGGTATGCGGGTGTAGTTGCCCTGAGGCATGTGGAATCTAAGTTCCCCAACCAGGGACCAAGCCCACATTCCCTGCATTGCAAGGCAGATTCTTAACCACTGCACCACCAGGGAAGTCCCACCAAAAGAATTTCTTTATGAGACAATGAATACGTTTAAATGGCCTCTTTGACAAGTAGAAATATAAACCCTTGTTTCTTTAGGGGGCTTGTCCTATATATTTTATGTCTTCTTTACCTCAAGCTCTTCAAAAGAAAATGGTCCCACCCACCACAGCTCTGTTGAAGGGACATTTTTGAACCCTCTGATACCAGTTCCTCTCACCCAGTGGGTGTTTGTCCCAGGAGTAGTCAAACCACAGGTTGGTGAAAGTGGCCTAGGAGAAGTTCTGAGGTTCTGGCCAAACAGGAACTGGTAGTGCCACCCAGAGTCTCATTCTTAAGAATGTGGCTTGGAGAATGTGGAAGGACACTGGGAATGGGTGGTGGAAAGTGACACTGAAATATGCAGAGAGGGAGGAAGGGAGAGGGACTGGCAGTGGGTGGCAGTGAGGACGGAGAGATTCTCAGCAGACTGAAGTTAGGACCAGTCAGAACCTGGAAATGAGCAGAAACAAAGAACTAGTGGGAGAAAATTAGAATAGAGCGTACAGAAACCACCTGGTAGCCAACTTGGAGAAGACGCAAGACAATCCCCCAAAGAGAAACAGAGACAGAATGTAGCCAAGTCATGTGGAGTATCAGGGTGAAGCCCAGGGTCTCTTATGTCTATAATCTCTCAAGCTGTTGGCTTCCATATCCTGTCTGAATAGGTCTCTTTTAATTCCTGTGGGATTTCTGCCTCCTCTTGTGGGCCTTGCAAAAGCCCTCATGATTTGTGCTACCCATTACTGTATCTCTTGCAGACAATGGAAGCTAACCATAATAGAGTTTTGGTTCAGGAATGACCTCTCAGGTCAAGAATGTGTATCTGGCTTTTCTAGAATGTATTGGTAACCATGATCATGAAATATAATAAGCCATCCAGTACTGCAGTTTTGCCATGGTTACAAACGAGGAGACTGAAAAATGTTCTCATTTCCTAAACCAGTGGTTTCCAAACTTTTTCAAGACATGACACATAGAAAATGATAATACTTGTACAATATGCTAATGTCCATGAAGGAGCCTGCTTGTGGCCAGGTATAATACTGATCTAAGCATCCTAGCCCTCAGTTCAGTTCAGTTCAGTCGCTCAGTCGTGTCCGACTCTTTGCGACCCCATGAATCACAGCACGCCAGGCCTCCCTGTCCATCACCAACTCCCGGAGTCCACTCAAACTCATGTCCATCGAGTCGGTGATGCCATCCAGCCATCTCATTCTCTGTCGTCTGCTTCTCCTCCCACCCCCAATCCCTCCTAGCATCAGACTCTTTTCCAGTGAGTCAACTCGTTGCATGAGGTGGCCAAAGTATTGGAGTTTCATCTTTAGCATCAGTCCTTCCAATGAACACCCAGGATTAATCTCCTCTAGAATGGACTGGTTGGATCTCCTTGCAGTCCAAGGGACTCTCAAGAGTCTTCTCCAGCACCACAGTTCAAAACCATCAATTCTTCAGCGATCAGCTTTCTTCACAGTCCAACTCTCACATCCATACATGACCACAGGAAAAACCATAGCCTTGACTAGACGGACCTTTGTTGGCAAAGTAATGTTTCTGCTTTTTAATACGCTATCTAGGTTGGTCATAACTTTCCTTCCAAGGAGTAAGCGTCTTTTAATTTCATGGCTGCAATCAGCATCTGCAGTGATTTTGGAGCCCCAAAAAATAAAGTCTGACACTGTTTCCACTGTTTCCCCATCTATTTCCCATGAAGTGATGGGACCAGATGCCATGATCTTCGTTTTCTGAATGTTGAGCTTCAAGCCAAACTTTTCACTCTCCTCTTTCACTTTCATCAAGAGGCCTTTGAGTTCCTCTTCACTTTCTGCCATAAGGGTGGTGTCATCTGCATATCTGAGGTTATTGATATTTCTCCCAGCAATCTTGATTCCAGTTTCTGCTTCTTCCAGCCCAGCATTCCTCATGATGTACTCTGCATATAAGTTAAATAAGCAGGGTGACAATATACAACCTTGACGTACTCCTTTTCCTATTTGGAACCAGTAGCTGATGGGATTAGGACCTTGCAAACCTATAATCCATTCCTGGCACACATATGGGGAAGCTCTGCTTTGGGCTACTGGTCTACTGTGTAATGAGTTAACACTTCTGTAGAGAGAGTAGTGTTCTGGAAGAATTAATACCTAAAACTCTTTTGCCCACTTCAGTGTCCCATCAATTTAACATACACTTTGACTGAAATCATATTTTCTTCTCCCATAGTTACCCAGAAGTAAAATTCTGGTAGAATGATAATTGTCTATAAGGTAGAGGTTGTCATCACCACCCCTCACCCAGTACCACCATTATAAAGGGGATGGCATTCCTTCCTTGCAAGCTGGAACCTTTTATACTGGGGATAACAGATCGATTTTTATTATTTTATCTCTGTCAACCTCAGTGGACTGAAGTGAAGCCTGAAGCATGGAGGTTGCAAGTAGATGGACTGGGGATCTGACAGCACTCGTGTGTTGGAGGGTATTCATTAAGAATCTGATAGATGTTGTGTAATAACCAGTGACCACAAGGGAACATTTTGGGGCCACTCCAGGCAAGGCAAGCCTGGAATAATTCATTTTCTGAATCACTTTGTCTTCATTGACAACTCACTGTTTAAATCCTGTACTGTTCCCAGAAGTAAGCTAGTTTGAGAAAAAGAATGATTTACCCCAGGTGTTTCTTTGTAGATAGGACTTTGCCTCTTGCAGAAATCTAGACTAGCCAATAATAGTAATGATTACAATAACACAAGCCTTTATTAAGGGTTTACTGCATCCTGGACACTGTGCTAAGAGTTGTACAGCATCACTTCAGTTAATCTGTAGAGCAACCTTTGACAAAGGGACTGTCACTGTTTCCATGTGACAGATGAGAAAATTGGGCGATAGATAGAAAGTGGTAAGGCCAGGAGTTAAAACTGGACAAGCTTAGCTCCTCCACTCCACCACTAGGATCATGTGCTGTCTGTAATCCTGTTTGCTTCTGCTTCAAAGAGCTGAATTTTAAGATAAAGCACGGTTACACTCATCCTGAGCCCACTATAAATGCTGCTTTGTGACGGCAGTGTTCTGTAAAAACATGTCAGTTCTAACGAAGCTTGGTTTAATGGTCTCAGGACCAGACTTTACGATTGACAAGTTACAACATTTAGGAAAACACATGCACTTTATTTTCGGGAAACTGCTGGATATGGAGATGAGGAGAACAGATGTAAGTGGTTTACAAGGCCTCAGAAGGGATGAAGTTGATGTGTTTGCTTTGTTGCCTTTTGCTTTGTGTTCACCAGAGAAACAATAAGTTTCCATTTGGAAATCATCTGTAGAATCCGGAAGGGCCTTTGTGTGGGGTTAGAAATCTTGACAGAGCTCTCTACCACCTTTGTTCTTGTTTGTATGTGCATGATGGCAGGGCCTCCTGGGGACCCGAGAGGTATTGGATTGGCCAAAAAGTTTGTTTGGGTTTTTAGTAAGCGCTTACAGAAAGCCTGAAGGAACTTTTGGCCAACCCAATATACTATAAGCCTAGGGCTCTGGACTTGAATCAGAGTGGTTTAGAAAGATTCAGGGACCAGAACATTTATGGCTTAAATTAGCTCTCTCCCTGCTGCTGCTAAGTCACTTCAGTCGTGTCTGACTCTCTGCAACCCCACAGACGGCAGCCCGCCAGGCTACCCCATCCCTGGGATTCTCCAGGCAAGAACACTGGAGTGGGTTAACTGCGGCCTACCAGGCTCCTCCATCCATGGGATTTTCTAGGCAAGAGTACTGGATTGAATTGCCATTGCCTTCTCTGAGCTCTCTCCCTAGGGGAAAATAAAATGAGTTGTTGGAGAGTTTGATACTGGCAGAGATTTGCCAGGAAGGATATTATCTCCCTCTGTTCTCTTTTTGTTCTCCTTCCTCTGTTGTTTCTTTCTTCCTCTTTTAGTGTTGCCGAAAATTAAATTATCACCAGTAAACAAACAAATCAAGATCCTCAGAGCTTTCAAATCAAAATAAAAAGTTTGTGGTTGTTTAAATGCAAATTCAAAGATTCTGTATATGGTCTCATCTGTGATTGATGAAGAATTTTTTTTTTGCATAAATTATATAATTTGTCTTTGTTTTTAGATATTTACACTAATTTTATTTTTTATACTCTTATGCTGCTGCTGCTAAGTCACTTCAGTCGTGTCCGACTCTATGTGACCCCATAGACGGAAGCCCACCAGGCTCCCCCATCCCTGGGATTCTCCAGACAAGAACACTGGAGTGGGCTGCCATTTCCTTCTCCGATGTGTGAAAGTGAAAAGTGAAAGTGAAGTCGCTCAGTCGTGTCCGACCCCTAGCGACCCCACGGACTGCAGCCTACCAGGCTCCTCCATCCATGGGATTTTCTAGGCAAGAGTACTGGAGTGGCTTGCCGTTGCCTTCTCCGTTATACTCTTATATCATCCAACAAAAACTGGTGATTGTATATTGAAAAGTAGAAAGATACACATTTACTAAATTCCTATTAGGTACATAAGTACAGTCACATATGACATGTCATCACTTTCTTATAACCCACCAGAAAGAAATTAATATTTCCCTTTTGAAGATACTGAGGCTCAGAGAGGTTATGTTTATGTCACTTGACCCAAGATTACCTAGCAGCTGGTAAGTGGCAGAGTCTGGATTTAAACCAGATCTAATCTTTCTTTTCTTGGGCTCCAAAATCACTGAAGATGGTGACTGCAGCCATGAAATTAAAAGACACTTGCTCCATGGAGGAAAAGCTACAACCAACCTAGACAGCATATTAAAAAGCAGAGACATCACTTTGCCAACAAAGGTCCATCTAGTCAAGGCTATGGTTTTTCCAGCAGTCATGTATGGATGTGAGAGTTGGACTGTAAAAAAAGCTGAGTGCCGAAGAATTGATGCTTTTGAACTGTGTTGTTGGAGAAGACTCTTGAGAGTCCCTTGGACTGCAAGGAGATCCAACCAGTCCATCCTAAAGGAGATCAGTCCTGAATATTCATTGGAAGGACTGATGCTGAAGTTGAAACTCCAATACTTTGGCCACCTGATGGGAAGAGCTGACTCATTTGAAAAGACCCTGATGCTAAGAAAAATTGAAGGCAGGAGAAGAAGGGAACAACAGAGGATAAGATGGCTGGATGGCATCACCGACTCAATGGATGTGAGTTTGAGTAAACTCTGGGAATTGATGATGGACAGGGAAGCCTGGCATGCTGCAGTCCATGGAGTCACAAAGAGTTGGACATGACTGAGCAACTGAACTGAACTGAATCTGCCAACTCAGAGTTGTACCAAAATATGTCCATGGTGGAATGCACCTTCTATAGGCTGTTATAAGATTTCATTTCTCAGCAGACACTGTATATTCTGTCTGTTGGCACTGGGTTTACCCCAAAAAATGAATAAGATGTGATCTGTGCTTTCAAAAGTTGGTAATTATAATAGTGGGCATTAAGTCCGATTTATGAAGGGACAGTGAGGGTCCATGCAGCCAACTGCCTGAGGCAAAAATGAAAGGAGAAAAAGTTTCACCCAAGGGAGAGATGTTAGAACCAAGTCTTAAATTTGCCAGGCAAAGGAGTGGAGTCAGGGAGAAGTTTGAATAACATTCTGAGCTGAAAACCATGTGGACAAAACTCTGAAAAGGAATGCTTAAACACTCCATGTGCTAGGGACATAGAATTTATCTTAGTTTCCTAAGGGTGCTGTAATAACATGCCACAAAGTAGGTGGCTTAAAACAACAGAAATTTATTCTTTCACAGTTCTGGAGGCAAAATGTCCAAAATCAAGGTGTGAGCAAGGTGGGCTCCTTTGGGAGGCTCTGAGGGGAAACCTGTTCCCTGCCTTTCTCTTAGATCCTTGTGATGGCCAGTGATCCTTGGCACTCCTTGGCTTGTTGACACATCACCCCAATCTCTGCCCCCACCTTCACCTGCATTCTCCCTGTGTCTTCACATGGCAGTATTCTTATATAAGGACACTAATCATATTCAGTTAAGGGCCCATCTTACTCCAGGATGAACTCAACTAGTTAATCTGTAGTTACTTTATTTCCAAAGAAAGTAACATTCTGAGGTTGGGGTTTGAGACATAAAAATATTTTTGCCAGGGGGGACACAATTCAACTATAACAGTGCATTTTGAAGCCTGAATCCTGCTTATCACAGGACATCGGTACCACAACAGACAACCATGGCTTCACCCTGTAGGCAATAGAAAGCCAAGTGAAGTTGTAAACTTGGATGTGACATCATCAGTTGTGAACTGTGGCAGCAGTGGAAGGGGTAAAGGGGGGACCAGTAAGTAACAGGTAGACACTTAGAAGGTTGTTCCAGTGCTCAGTCAAAATTTTATGCAGAATTGGGTATCAGAGAAGATCTTAATTACAGAATAAGAACATCATACATAAATGCGTTTTCCTTGCTTTGTTTGTATTAGGCAAAAACTGAAAATAACCTAAATATCCAACAATAGAATGGTTAAGGAAATTGTAAGTAGCCATTAAAAATTCTTTCAAAGCACATAATAACATAACACAAAGCTGTATTTAAGTTTTCTATAGGATGCAAAGTGTACAAATAAAGTGTGATTTTGGGTATGTGAGTGTTACTGTGTACAAGTTCCTGCTGCTCACTGCTCAGTTCAGTTCAGTAACTCAGTCGTGTCTGACTCTTTGTGACCCCATGGACTGCAGCACGCCAGGTCTCCCTGTCCATCACCAGCTCCTGGAATTTACTCAAACTCATGTCCATTGAGTCGGTGATGCCATCCTACCATCTCATCCTCTGTTGTCCCTTTCTCCTCTCGCCTTCAATCTTTCCCAGCATCAGGGTCTTTTCAAATGAGTCAGTTCTTCCCATCAGGTGGGCAAAGTATTGGAGTTTCAGCTTCAGCATCAGTAATTCCAATGAATATTCAGGACTGATTTCCTTTAGGTTGGACTGGTTGGATCTCCTTGCAGTCCAAGGGACACTCAAGAGTCTTTTCCAACACCACAGTTCAAAAACATCAATTCTTCAGTGCTCAGCCTTCTTTATAGTCCAATTCTCACATCCATACATGACTACTGGAAAAACCACAGCCTTGACTAAGTGGACCTTTTTTGGCAAAGTGATGTCTCTGCTTTTTAATATGCTCTCTAGGTTGGTCATAGCTTTTCTTCCAAGGAGTAAGTGTCTTTTAATTTCATGGCTGCAATCACCATCTGCAGTGACTTTGGAGCCCAAAATAGACAAAGTCTGCCACTGTTTCTACTGTTTCTCCATCTATTTGCCATGAATTGATGGGACCAGATGCCATGATCTTTGTTTTCTGAATGTTTAAACCAACTTTTTCACTCTCCTCTTTCACTTTCATCAAGGGGCTCTTTAGTTCTTCTTTGTTTTCTGCCATGAGGGTGGTGTCAGCTGCATATCTGAGGTTATTGATATTTCTCCCAGCAATCTTGATTCCAGCTTGTGCTTCATCCAGCCCAGCGTTTCTCATGATGTACTCTGCATATAAGTTAAATAAGCACGGTGACAATATACAGCCTTGATGTACTCCTTTTCCTATTTGGAAACAGTCTGTTGTTCCATGTCCAGTTCTACCTGTTGCTTCCTGACCTGCACACAGATTTCTCAAGAGGCAGGTCAGGTGGTCTGGTATTCCTATCTCTTGAAGAATTTACCATAGTTTGTGGTGATCCACACAGTCAAAGGCTTTGGCATAGTCAATAAAGCAGAAATAGATATTTTTTTGGAACTCTCTTGCTTTTTCTATGATCCAGTGGATGTTGGCAATTTGATCTCTGGTTCCTCTGCCTTTTCTAAAACCAGCTTGAACATCTGGAATTTCACAGTTCACATATTGTTGAAGCCTGGCTTGGAGAATTTTGAGCATTACTTTGCTAGCATGTGAGATGAGTGCAATTATGTGGTAGTTTGAGCATTCTTTGGCATTGCCATTCTTAGGGATTGGAATGAAAAGTGACCTTTTCCAGTCCTGTGGCCACTGCTGAGTTTTCCAAATTTTCTGGCATATTGAATGCAGCACTTTCACACCATCCTCAAGTTCCTACTGCTCACTGCTCAGTTCAGTTCAGTTCAGTCACTCAGTCGTGTCTGACTCTCCGCGACCCCATGAATCACAGCACGCCAGGCCTCCCTGTCCATCACCAACTCCCGGAGTTCACTCAAATTCATGTCCACAGAGTCGGTGATGCCATCCAGCCATCTCATTCTCAGTCGTCCCCTTCTCCTACCGCCCCCAACCTTTCCCAGCATCAGAGTCTTTTCCAGTGAGTCAACTCGTTGCATGAGGTGGCCAAAGTATTGCAGTTTCAGCTTTAGCATAAGTCCTTCCAATGAACATCCAGGATCAATCTCCCTTAGAATGGACTGGTTGGATCTCCTTGCAGTCCAAGGGACTCTCAAGAGTCTTCTCCAACACCACAGTTCAAAAGCATCAATTCTTCAGTGATCAGCTTTCTTCACAGTCCAACTCTCACATCCATACATGACCACGGGAAAAACCATAGCCTTGACTAGACGGACCTTTGTTGGCAAAGTAATGTCTCTGCTTTTTAATATATTATCAAGGTTGGTCATAACTTTCCTTCCAACAGGCCATTAAATTGAGAGATGAGGTTTGGGGTAAAGAATAGCAACTCTGGGCTTCCCTGGTAGCTCAGCTGTTAAAAAAACCTGCCTGCAATGCAGGAGACCCCAGTTCAATTCCTGGGTTGGGAAGAACCCCTGGAGAAGAAATAGGCTACCCACTCCAGTATTCTTGGGCTTCCCTCATGGCTCAGATAGTAAAGAATCCACCTGCAATGCAGGAGACCAAATTTAATGCCTGGATTGGGAAGATTCCTCTGGAGGAGGGCATGGCAACCCAATCCAGTATTCTTGCCTGGAGAATCCCTACAGAGGAGCCTAGTGGGCTGTAGTCCATAGCTTGCAAAGAGTCGGACATGACTGTACAACTAAGCACAGCACAGCGACTTTATTTGAAAAGCCAGCAGACTGAGAAGATAGTTGACTAGTGTCTTAAAGAACTATCTTGCTTGGGTTTGGATGCCAGTTTCATTTTTAGAACAAAGCGGGAGAAGTGAGGAGGTAAAGTAAAAGAGGCTATAAGTCGTTGCAGGTATTTCCTGGTTCTGGCCAGACTCTGGAGGGGAATGTGTTAATTTCTTCTTTCCTGCAGTCATTCAATGGTGGGCCTGGTCAAGATGTTTCTTGTGAACCTAAACAAAGGTATTTTATAATATATTGCTGGTGGTTTTCTCTGAGTGACAGAATCATGAAATGTTTTTGTCAGCTTTGGTTAGGTATAATTTGAATAAAATAAAATCTAGTGCTTTTTAGGTGTACATTTTGACAAGTCATGTCAAATCGTATATAGTCATGTAACTGTTACCATAATGATGACATAAAACATCTTCATCCTCCGGAAAGGTTCCTCATGCCTCTGAAGTCAGCCCCTTGGCAACCTCCAACATGCTTTCTGTCATTACAGTTTCATCTGTTCTGGAATTTCATACAAATAGAATCTTTCGATATTTAGCATTTTGTTTCTTCCAGTAAGATTAATGCTGTTGAGATTCATACGTGTTGATGCATATGTCTATAATTTGTTCTTTTTAGTACAGAATAATATTCCCTTGCCTGAGGTATACTGAAATTTGTTTATTCATTTTATTCGTTTATCCAAATGTTAATAAGTATTTGGATTCAATCCAGCTTTTGTTCATCTAAGACTTAATGGCTCTTATAAACTTCTTTGCACGTTCTGTATAAAAATCTTTGTATCTATTTCTCCTGGAAAAATAATTGAGAGTGGCATTGCTGATCATAGAATAAGAGAATTTCTAACTTTATTTAAAAAAAAAAACTGTAGCTATGCAATTGTGCATTCCCAACAGCATTATATGAGCACTTCAGGTGTTCTACATCCTTACAAATAAGTGGAATTAATAGTCTTTATCATCATAGTGAATATATAGTGTTATCCCATTGTGGTTTTTTTTTTTTCCTGGTCTTTCTCTGGGATGGATTTTTTTTTTTATTGGAGGCTAATTATTTTACAATATTATATTAGTTGGTTTTGCCATATATTGACATCAATCCGCCCCGGGTATACATGAGTTCCCCCTCCTGAACCCCCCTCCCCCCTCCCACCTCCCTCCTCCCTTTATCCTCCCTCTGGGTCATCCCTGCACACCAGCCCTGAGCATCCTGTAACATGCATCAACCCTGAACTGGTGATTCATTTCACATATGACAACATACATGTTTTAATTTGCATTTCCCTGATGACTACTGATGTTGAACATCTTTCCATGAACTTGTTTGCAATCTACACATCTTTATTGAAGTGTTTGTTCAAATGCCCATATGTTACTATCTTCTTATATTTAAAAGAGTTATTCTTTTAATCTGGATAGAAGTCCTTTAGCATATATATGTTTGCAAATATTTTTCCAGTTTGTGATTTTCATTTTTATGTTCTTAATGGTATCTTTTAAAAAGTAAGAATTTTTTACTTCTAAAGCTCCAAATTAGTTTTTTTCTTTTATTCTGTGCTTTTTATTTAAGAAATCTTTGCCAATTAAAGATTCCTAAGATTTTCTTCTTTATTTTCTCCTAGAGAACTTATAGTTTTAGATCATATATTTAGGTCCATGAGTTATCTGAGGATGATTTTTGTACATTGTGTAAGGTAAGGGTCAGATTCATTTCTCTGTGTATGTGGGTATCCAGTTTTTCCTGTACTACTTGCTGTAAGATTATCCTTTTCTTCCTTGAATTTTCTTGCCATTTTTTGGTTGAAAATCAATTGACCGTGTGTGGGTCTAAACCTGGAATTTTTTCTGTTTGATCTATACATGTACTTTTATATAATAACATCCTCTCTTGATTATTATAGTATAATAGTAAGCCTCAAAAACTTATTATTTTAAATCGTTTGGTCTACTTTAGGTCCTTTGCATTTCCATATAAATTGTAGAGTTATCTTGTCAACTTCTTCCCCCTCCAAAATGCTAATATCTGATTGCAATTGAGTTGAAGCAGTATATCAATTTGGGAATACTGAAGACTTTATATCAAATATTTCTATCCATGAATGTAATTTAGCCATTTATTTAATTGTTTCATAATTTATTTAAGCAATGTTATATAATTTCCAGTGTACAGATCTTGCATGTTTTTAGAAAACTTTGCAGAATCATATTATCTAGTATTTCAATTATATATGTTAGACCACTCAATATTGTCCTACAAGTCACTTATGTTTTGTTAGACTTGTTAGTCTTATTAGTCTAAGACTAACTTAGACTTGTTAGTCTAAGATGGATTAATAAAGACTTTGAGTAGCATCACCTCAGTCAAGGTCACAGCTTGCCACATGATGAATTTGTGCCAGACTTAGGAAGAAAAACTTAAAACTTTTAGAGTATTTTGAATTTTGCCATTGTAGATAGGGATTATATTGCCATCTTACATTTGCTTAGCAGGATATTGAGAATTAGAAATGTTAATTCATTTGCCAGTAGTAGCACAGCTTGTATCTGAACTGGATTTCAAGTCTAAGAATGTCTAAGTCACAAACCAGAGAGCTCTTAACTGTGTCCATGGGGTCACAAAGAGTTGGACATGACTAAGTGACTGAACTGAACTGAGGGCAAAGGGGAGCAGAAAAGAAGGAAGTTATTATCTCTCTTTGGAATGAACATTTGGATGTTTACTTTTCTCCATGAAACTGATTCCAAACATAGGACATTGACATATTTTCCCTTTCTCTAATCTGACTACACAGTAAGACCCAGTAGAGAAGGATCTGACAATTCCCTCTCCTAGGGTGTCTCTGTGCGATTCTTAGTTGCAGCCATCCTCTGAGTGAGTGAGTGAAAGTGTGTGTGTGTCCCCTCTTCTGGCTTGTGGCTTCCTAGGCAACAGGAATGTGTCTTGATCATTTTTTGACCTGTCATTTTATAATACTCAGCAATTCGTTTGTGTTGATATATTTAAACTGAATTGAGCAGAAAGTTACTTTGGCTAAACGAGGATCACCATCAGCTTTACCTGGGTAGTAAAGGTAAATGTTGAAAAAGGTTGGAACAGGTTGGAAAAGGTTTTTTAATACAATTTACACCCTTGCCTTTATTTTTTTTAAGTAATTAATTTATTTTTTATTGGAGGCAAATTATTTTACAATATTATATTGGTTGGTTTTGCCATAACACCCTTGACTTTAATATGAGGATACTTGTCCTAAGGAGGATTGGAGGGAATGAGAAATCTCTGCCAATTAAATACATGTGAACTGATAAGTTTTGTTTTTGCTTTTCTGTTCCGCGCTTTTTAACACATTATTGACCAGGGGATTTTTGTAGAAACTAACGCCTGTGGCTGGCAGTTTGTTAGTAGTAGTAGTTTAGTTGCTAAGTCATGTCTGACTCTTGCAACCCCACAGACTGCAGCCTGCCAGCTCCTCTGTCCATGGGATTCTCCAGGCAAGAATACTGGAGTGGGTTGCCATTTCCTTCTCTGGCAATTTGTTATGTAAGCGATTATTGATACATCTCTAGTCAATAATGTTAAGGTGACAAAAGATGTAGTAATATATCTCTGGTCAATAAGTTGTTAAATACTCTATCAGCTGGAAAGATATTGGTAACCTAGTTTTTTGTATTCTTACATCCCAGAAGCTTTGTCATTCTAATAAGTCTGTTCTGCCATGACTTGCAAATCAGTTTAATTTAAATCTCTTGAGTTTTCATTATGTTTGACACAGGCTTAGTAATTCTCAGAAAATGATCTTTGTTAAATGATGTTTAGCTAGCAATTCTGATATTCAAGAATGCTTACACAAACAGCTATCATTCTTTACAATGGCTTCATTATCTATTGACACAGTTCAAGACATTGTTTTATTTGAAAATGTCTGTCTTTCTCTGCTTGTTCCAGCAACAGTTTTCCTGGAGTTTTGGAAAAGACGGAGAGCAGTAATTGCTTATGACTGGGATTTGATAGACTGGGAAGAAGAGGAGGTTTGTATTATTTACCTCAATTAAAAAAAGAGCAGATAATCAAGAAATACACAATCCCTCTTGAGTCATCACTTTCTGCTCTGTGACGGAAGTCAGGTTGAATCATAAAGCATTTTTATACCTGTCTCTGCAAGAAATTTCAAGCAGTATAAAAATGTAGCAGAAGAATTTTAAAAAATACATTTTCATTTCTTAGTGGAGTAAGAAGTTCATGACTAAGTAAAGCATTTCACTTATATGTAGAGGCATCAGAAGAATTGGTAGTAAGATTTGTTTAGTTTCCTTAAACATTATCCATTCTCTTCTGTGTCAGAAGAATATTAGTTTACAGTTATAGGCCCTTGAATGTAGACCTCCTATAAAGTTCTCCAAGGAAATGATTAAGTTTTCAGGACCCTGGACAGCTCAGAAGGATTCTCACATTATAAATACTGAGGGAGAACCACTACTCATGCAAGCTCTTTGGTTGATGTGTTAAAAGCCAGCCACCGCTATATGAAACTGTCCAGCAGAGGTAAATTCGGGCCCTCAGACTCCACTTTTTCAGCATGTTACTATCCCTTCCAGGCTAGTACACCATGCCCTTTCCTAACCTGTGTCTGGTCTTTCTGTCAAAAGACTTGAGGCCCCATGCCGAGTTTGGTCATCGTACGTCTCTCGGACCCTCCTTTCCCTTGAGAGTCACTCCAGGCCTGAACTCGTCTTTCCTTCCTCTCATCCCCTGCCTCTCCTGAGTTCCGTTTCCTGAGAGCCTACAAGTGCAAGTAAATCCAATGCACTACTCATATATGATATGATCATGGGTCTTAATGGGTGTTTTCCTTCCAAGAGACACATATGTTTATTTTTATAAATTAAATGGAATCATCTGTAAACATAACTGAGAATTTTAGCCCTGGGATAGCCTTGGTAGGGAACATAATTTTGAGGGGAATGTTTTTTCCTTCAAAACATACCTTGTGGATGGATGCCTTTTCTCCTCAAGCCCATGAACATATTTGGGTAGTTTTTAAACCTAGACATGATACTGGGATTTTCAGCAATCCTTGTTTCTGTGCTAAGGCCCCTCTCAGGCTTGTATAAGCATTCACTCTCCAGAAAATGGTTTCCTGAGTTGGAAGGGACCGCCCAGGTTTCTGAAGGCTGCCAGCTGCAGCAAGGCTGCATTCGAGACTTCCTCCTGGGTGGAGGTGTTCTGGTTTTTGTTCCATGTTTGTATGGGAGTAGCTTTCACATGGGATGGAAAATGCTCTTTCCTGGGTATCCAAGTCACCACCAAGAAGCTGTGTCATCTAAGGCAAATTACTTCACCTTTGGATTTTTTTTTTCATTTCTAAATAAAAATGTTTCTAAATTCTCCCCTGTCAGCTATAAAGTGTAGCATTATTTATGTAACTTTGATTAAGCCAGTCTAAAGTCACCACTGGCACTTGTGGTGGGCACACTATGTGGGTACCTTTAGGGTAAATGTATCTTTAGTAAGTCTGGATTCAATGTAGAAATGCCTGTTACTCCTAGCCTGTGGCTCTCAGCTTGCTGTGCAAAAGAACCCAGATGAGCTGCATGCCTCCTTCGGGGGTAACCCAGAGTATTACCTGACTGCTGCTGCTGCTGCTGCTGCTAAGTCACTTCAGTCGTGTCCGACTCTGTGTGACCCCATAGACGGAAGCCCACCAGGCTCCCCCGTCCCTGGGATTCTCCAGGCAAGAACACTGGAGTGGGTTGCCATCTCCTTCTCCAATGTGTGAAAGTGGAAAGTGAAAAGTGAAAGTGAAGTCGCTCAGTCGTGTCCGACCCCCAGCGACCCCACGGACTGCAGCCTACCAGGCTTCTCCATCCATGGGATTTTCTAGGCAATAGTACTGGAGTGGCTTGCCATTGCCTTCTAGGGCTACCATAACAAGGCACCACTGCTTACGCAATAGAAATTGTTTCACAGTTTGGAGGTGAGCAGTCAGATCATTGGCAGGGCTGGTTTCTTCTGAGGGCCTTAAAGGAAGGATCCGTTCCCTGTCTGTCTTTGGCTTGTCGATGGCCATCTACTCCCTGTGTCTTCACATGGTCTTCTCTCTGTGCATGTCTCTAAATGTGCTCTTCTTACAAAGACATGTTGGATTGGGGTTCACCCTAATGACTTCATTTTAACTTAATTACATCTGTAGGGACCCTGTCTCCAAATACAGACACATTCTGAGATGCTGAGGGTAAGGACTTCAGCTTACGAATTGGGAGGTAGGGTTGGGACAAAACTTAGCCTGTCATACCCAGGATGACAGGTCTGCCTCCATGATTGACCTCAGTTTCTGGATGATTAACTTAGTGACCCTTGATGACACTTATAGCCTGATGAATTGAGTTTCCTAAAGAAGCAGAATATTCTAGATCTGATATATCCTATATCTGAAATAAAGGAGGCAGAGGCTGTTTATAACTGTCTCTCCCCATGACCTTCCTGATTATCTGCGTGAAGCCAACATCGGGCTTATCCTGTGGAGGGAGTCAGGCTGCCTTTCATCCTACACAGGGTGGCCCCTACCCGACCCTCCATAATTTCTCTTCTGTCAGGTCCTTCTTTGCTTTCTGTACCTTCATCCACCTCTTGAGTGTTTCTGCCTGAATTAACTCAAGTGTGCCTTGCACCAGAGTTTCTGCTCCTTTTCCTGCCTCTTCCAAGATATATAAAACAAGTTCCTAATTAATCAGAACCACTTCAGCACACCATTTTGTTGCTTATCTTTTCCTAATCCTGTAATTGCTTTTGGTCAGAAGCCATTCACATTGGATGGGGGCTCAACTCAATGAAATAAAAATCTCAGTTTGATTTAGAATTAGAGGAGCCTTGATTTTAACTGGATTTGAAAGGCGTTTACCTTGTTTTCAATACCAATTAAGAACGCATTAAAATCTATGGTTAAGGGTGAATGACTCCTATAGGAGCTTATTTAAAAAAATAGATTCACCAGGTTTTCAGCTGCCTCAATCGAAAATCTAAAAATTGTAGAAAACTAAGAATTATATTGCCATTATAACTCATAAAATGAATTCTGGACATTTCACTCTTGAGAAGTTTTATCATTCCTCAATAATAAATAACAGCTTGTTAGTTATTTCAAACTACTGGGGACAGGGACAAATTGGTCCCTTTCTCACTCTCAGTTTCTTTCTTTCAAGTATCATTTAATAAGAAAATAGAAATACTTAACTATTAGTCTAAATCACAGAGCCATGATGATAATAACTGAAGATCATCATTCTTTAGATTTTCTTTATAAGTGGCCAATTTCTAAATATTTAAACCTGGGTTTCCAAGTGCATATCATTGAGTGAGTGATGACTGTGGCATTTGTTGACTGTTTTCCTGTGGGGTAAAATGATTTTTTTTTCTTCTTGTCTGAGTACCTCTTCAATATGTAAAAATGTGTCCGCTTGTTTTTTAGGAAGAAATACGGCCCCAGTTTGAAGCCAAGTATTCCAAGAAAGAGCGGATGAATCCCATTTCAGGCAAGCCAGAACCATATCAAGCATTTGCAGATAAATGCAGTCGACTTATTGTTTCTGCATCTGGGATATTTTTTATGGTATGAATCTTTGTTTTTACACAACTGTGTTTCATAAAGTACAAACCTATAGCATGGGAACAACAATAATCATATCAGGTATTTAAATACATTTTTGCACTTTCTGATATTTAGGCCTCACACAGTTCTATATGATGATCAGGGATGACACTGCTGTCCCATTTTACAGGTGGAGTAACTGAGACTCCAGAAAGTTAAGGGACTCACCCAGGTTAGCCAGGAAATAGCCAAACGCTCAGGTTCTCTAACTACTGTTCTTTCCATTTGTCTATGCCATAATGAAAGGAACTAAAACTATGAGATGGAACTTACAGCAATGTCATTCAAGCTTTCTTTTTCACAATGCCCATATAATAAGAAATACATTCTTTGTCATAACCCAGTATTGCTAAGTCACTTCAGTCGTGTCCGACTCTGTGTGATCCCATAGACGACAGCCCACCAGGCTCCCCTGACCCGGGGATTCTCCAGGCAAGAACAATGGAGTGGATTGCCTTTGCCTTCTCCAATGCATGAAAGTGAAGTCATTCAGTCGTGTCCGACTCTTAGCAACCCCATGGACTGCAGCCTACCAGGCTCCTGCGTCCATGGGATTTTCAAGGCAAGAGTACTGGAGTAGGGTGCCATTGCCTTCTCCGGCTGATGGTTCTATCAGTTTTTAAAACACTAATCTGAAGCTGTATTGTTAGCTTTTCCTAAAAAGAAGTCATTTTGTGATCCACTTTGACCCTGTCAGTTACTGAACCACACATATGCAATTTGTCGGAAATGTCATTTTAGAACAGGAAGGAGTGGTTAGGATCCTCCTTTTTCCTCTTTTCAAAGAGCACATGTGCATAAATATATATCCTAATTGGTTCGAATGGGAAGGACAGAACAACAGAAAATCCAGACAGTCTCCCCACTGTGGCCAGGAAGAAACTGGGGAGATCATGGGGTTGGCAGATTGCCCAAGTGTCCCTCAGCTTGGATCAAGACTCAGATCCTGCCCTATCTACAGATTCTGCTTTGTAAGCAGTGGTGTCAGGCTTTGCCTCCTGTAAGTACATTTACATGTATTATTTTGGGTTGTATTTCTCACAAAAAGACCTGTAGAGGCTAAAGCCATGGAGAGGACAAGCTACGTGCTCAAGGTCACACTGCCAGGTTGTAGCTGAACCAGGACTCAGCCCTGACTTATGACTCTGGGTACAGTGAACCGTCCATTGCAGCATATTTCCACCCTTGTCTAAAATTCAGTGTAGGTCTCACCTATCTCCCTATCAACAGCTCCAGGATTCAGACACGGGTGGTTTTTTGTTTGTTTTATATTATTACTACTATTATTATTTTTTGCCAGTTCATCTCAGTTTTATACCTGGGCTTTTAGAGCACGTTTCTCACGGTATACCAAAGACAGAGTCTATGCGAAACATAGGAAAGCGCCTATGAAGAAAGGAAGCTCTAAGTTGCCAGAGCACATCCTGACGCCCCACTCTGAGATCTAGTTTTTTTCGGCCATGTAAGCTGAAATAGATGGAAAAACAGTGGAAACAGTGTCAGACTTTATTTTTTTGGGCTCCAAAATCACTGCGGATGCTGACTGCAGCCATGAAATTAAAAGACGCTTACTCCTTGGAAGGAAAGTTATGACCAACCTTGATAATATATTAAAAAGCAGAGACATTACTTTGCCAACAAAGGTCCGTCTAGTCAAGGCTATGGTTTTTCCCGTGGTCATGTATGGATGTGAGAGTTCGACTGTGAAGAAAGCTGATCGCCGAAGAATTGATGCTTTTGAACTGTGGTGCTGGAGAAGACTCGTGAGAGTCCCTTGTACCACAAGGAGATCCAACCAGTCCATTCTAAGCGAGATCGATCCTGGGTGTTCATTGGAGGGACTGATGCTAAAGCTGAAACTGCAATACTTTGGCCACCTCATGCGACGAGTTGACTCACTGGAAAAGACTCTGATGCTGGGAAAGGTTGGGGGCGGGAGAAGAAGGGGACGACCGAGAATGAGATGGCTGGATGGCATCACCGACTGTGGACATGAGTTTGAGTGACCTCCGGGAGTTGGTGATGGACAGGGAGGCCTGGCGTGCTGTGATTCATGGGGTCGCGGAGAGTCGGACATGACTGAGCGACTGAACTGAACTGAAGCTAAGGTCTCTGATCTAAGACACAGTAAGCGAGTCATCTAATGAAAGCCACAGAATTTTTTGGAATCTCAAATCCCCATTATTCACAGAGAGAGAGATATACTATATTCTTCTCAAACACCATCAAGTATTTAGAGGAAGATGCCTCAGTTCAGTATGAGTATCTATCTGATAAATAAGAGCATGTACCTTCCATAGGCTTATTCAGCAACAAATAACTGAGCACCTAGCACGATGCTAAGATGCTGCAGAAACCATGAGCGGCAGAAGCAACAGCCACCATCCCTACCTTGGTAGCGCTTACTGTCGGAGGGGGGAAACTGACAGTAAGCAGACAGTTGTTAGAAATCATAAGTTTAGCAACCGAATAACAACAAATAAGCTACATATTGCAAGAACGGTATAGGTACCATGTGTGTGCTTAGTTGCACAGTCATGTTTGACTCTTTGCAACCCTACGGACTGTAGCCCACCAGGCTCCTCTGTCCATAGGATTCTCCAGGCAACTGGAGTGGGTTGCCATACCCTCCTCCAGGGGATATTCCCAAACCAGGGATCAGACCCATGTCTCTTCTGTCTCCTCCATTGGGAGGCGGGTGCATTACTACTAAGCCATCTGGGAAGCCATTGGTACCATATAACAACAACAAAAAGCCTGAGGAGTGGAGGGGGGTTCATGAAAAGCATTAATTATGAAGTAGTTCTTGAGCTGAGATGTGAAGACTGTATAGGTATCAAGTAGACTGTGGGTGTGTCATGTGTTTGGCAGGGGAATGGGCAGGTCAGTGTTTTGGGCAAAGGATGATTAAGGGTGCTTAGCCTATTTGAAACAATAAGGAAAGGTCTAGTCTTTGGAGGGAGTGGAAAAACAGTGGGGCTGGAGAGACTCTTCAGGCCATCGTAAGGGGCTTTTATCCTAAAAGGAAACCAAGAAATAGCTTCAAACAGAAGAGCAACATGATAAGATTTCCATAATATTTGTTCATTTGTTTAATCTAATATTTTGATTTTAAAAGTGTCATCCTATAGCCTAACAGTTTATCAACTCTCAAGTACGATGGTTTTTCTATTTGGCTAACAAAGAACATACAAACAGATGAGAGGAAGTAGCAACCACATGAAAAGTGTGCCTTTTGTTATGGTGTCTCAAGTCAGGACCACCATGATCGTATCTCCTTTTCCTGTGGAGGGATTTTCTTGGGGGTGGGAGCCCCTCCCTGAAACATTGCAGCACTGTGCTCACTGGGTGTCCTCTGTCTTCCTGCCAGATCTGCGTGGTGATCGCTGCTGTGTTCGGGATTGTCATTTACAGGGTGGTGACCGTCAGCACTTTCGCAGCCTTTAAGTGGGCGTTAATCAGGAATAATTCTCAGGTTGCAACCACAGGAACTGCTGTGTGCATCAATTTCTGCATCATTATGCTGCTGAATGTGGTAAGTGAGCATCAAGGTAACTGGTCACGTGGATAAACCATATGTGCTGCAGGTGATTGTGTCTTCTATTGCTAAAGGGACCTGGCCTCAGAGAGCTTGGTTGGTCATGTGACACTTGTGGCCTGGCATGAGGTGTACTTTTTTGGGGGTATAGAAGACTTGAGTCAAATCTGGCCTGTAGCATTTCCTATAGTATAAGATTGAGCAAGGCATTTGCCCTCTCTAAACCTTAGTTACCTTATGTATCCAATAAGGTAACACTATAAGCCCCTTGGGGAAATTTAGAGACAAAAAAGAAAATGGGCTTCCCTGAAAGCTCAGTTAGTAAAAAATCCACCTGCAACTCAGGAGACCCCCAGTTCGATTCCTGGGTCGGGAAGATCCCTTGGAGAAGGGAAAGGCTATCCACTCCAGTATTCTGGCCTGGAAAATTCCATCGACTATATAGTCCATGGGGCAGCAAAGAGAAAAAATATTTTAAGGCCCAGCTCAGAATCTGACATAGCTCAACAGTGTTGGTTCCCATTTCTTTTTTGATTCTGAATGATGGGAAGTTAATCTGTATCCAAAGCATTCCTAGAGATAACTCAGCAAGGAGTCTTCCAGGGTGGTGCATGTTGCTTGTGTTGGCTTCAGGCTTTTTTCAAGTGTGTTTTTCAGCCCAGCTGTCTCGCTTGAACCCCAGACTCCTCCTCACCTAACACAGTCAACCCCCTTACTCCCCATCTTCTTTCCAGAATCAGCTCCTCCATGGTCACCCCATCATAGCTGCCCAGGCTGAATACCTTGTTCTCCTTGACTTCTCTGTTTCTGTCACCATGAAAACGTATCCAGAGTCTGACCACCGTTAACACATCCCAAGTCCCGCCTTGGTCCAAGTGCTCAGGATCTCTCACCTGGGTTATTGCAGTGCATTCCCCACTGGTCTCCCAGCTTCCCTGTCTGCTACCCTCAACCCAGGCTCATCGCAGCAGCCAGAGCAAGCCTCACACGAGTAAACCAGCCTCACTCACTGGTCCAGTGGCTTTCCTCTCACTCAAAGCTCAGGTCTTCACATGGCCGCTGGGGTCCCCCTCATCTGGCCTCAGTGAGGTCTTTGACCCTGTCTCCCCTTTCTCACCCTGACTCCCCTGCTCCTCCTTGGCCTTCTTTTGGTTTCTCAGATGTGTGAGGCATGCTCTCACCCAGGATTTTGGACTTGCTCTTCCCTCCACCTAGAACCTTCTTCCCTGTGGGGTCTGTAGACTTTACTCCCTCACCTCCTTCAGGTCTTTGTTCAAAGGTTACTTTTCTAATAGAAGGCTTGCCTGGTCACTCCATGTAAAATTGCAACCCACTCCTGCTTTCTCACCATTGCCTAGCTCCTCGCCCACTTCATTTTTCTCTATGGCATTGTGCTATGCTGTCACCTCAGTCGTGTCCAAATCTTTACAGTCTTATGGACTATAGCCTGCCAGGCTCCTCTGTCCATGGGATTCTTCAAGCAAGAATACTGGAGAGGGTTGCCATGCCCTCCTCCAGGGGATCTTCCCAATCTAGGGATCGAACCTGCATCTCTTACATATCCTCCATTGACAGGCAGGTGTTGTTTTTTTTTTTTTACCGTTAGTGCCACCTGGGAAGCCCTCTATGGCATTAATCACCGTCTAATAGACTATTTTTAAACATTTATTGTGTTTATTATCTATCTTCTCCATTTCAGTGTAGCCCCAAGAAGGCAGAAACTTTTGCCATTTTTTTTTCCTCTGTTGTTATTTCCCAGGGACAAAACAGGCTCCAGCTCATAGTAGGCACTCTGTAAACTGTTGTAACTAATTACAGAACAAAAGGTAATGACTGACATTGTTAGACTTGAGGTTTGTAGGAGAGAATAAATATATGTAGAGTGCTATGTATAGTGTTTGGCATGGAATATGTGTTCAATTATAGTTCCCTTCTCTCTTATTTATACTGCAACTTAAATCTGGGCCATAGTGCTGAAATCACTGAGATAATGAAGTATATGTAATTTATTATTAAATATACAGGAACGTTATTATTGCAGGAAAAAAGTTTAAAAATCCAGAAGGTAGAAAAAAAAAGGAGCACTTGCTGATCATTTTGATATGATGGCTGTGTAACTGTTTGGTCCAGTGGAGACTGAAAGTGGATTTTGTCACTCCCTAGCACTGCCCCATCCACAGTTCAGCTGGTCGTAAAGTTAATTGTGGAATAATCTTTGTAAAGGGGAGGGATTCATAGTGAAATGAACCAAACAGCCAGAGCACTGAAAGATTCTGCATCCAGGTAGGATGTGGTGCATTAAAATTTACTGTATTTTTATCATCTCTTTTCTCCAATGTCTTACTAAAAGTTAATTTATTCATCTTAGGAAATAAATTTCTGCATACATGCCCTGGGTCTATACACACTCCCCTACCATCGGGGTGGGGAGTACCCTAACTGTACCCCCTGCACTTCCATACATACACACATACACAAATACATGGGCACAGTCCCCTTCCATCAAGCTGTCCATTTACCAGATGGTTAGGTGAGTTAGGGATGCACCTAATTAACGAATGGAAAAGCAGAGTACTATAACATTGGCTGTTCCTAATAATGTTTCATCACTTTATTATTTATGAATGCTATAATCTAGAAAATACAATAGCCGGTAAAAAACAATGGGATTATAGACTCTTTTCAGAAGCAGTCTTAGAGATTTTACCCTGAGGATGCTGAGTCCCAGGAATATTATGACTTGCCCAGAATCACTTAACAAGTTACTAATTAGTGGCAGCTGACTTGTTGTCACAGAATTATTCATCCCAAATCAAAAAGTGAGATTTCAAAAATAGTAAAATGGGCCCTTGGACATTTCTTTCTTGAGCTGAAAAGACATAATTGTAGACAGTGTAGACAATGTTTTGTTTGAACAGGGGGATGGTAATTATTTTCATTCATGACTTAATTACCCATTTGCTTCATAATTACCTATCTTAGACCATCTACAGTTTGTTAAACGTAGCAAATTTATTTTACAGCTCTATGAAAAGGTTGCTCTTCTTCTGACAAATTTAGGTGAGTAGAATCCTTTTAATTTCATGATACATTATCGTGGTCTGAAAAATCCCTTCTCAAAGAGTCATATCTGAAACACTGCTGAAAAGAAACATTCCCTTTATTTTGAATTGTGTACAACAGTTTGTTCTTTGCCCCCAAAAGGACATGTTAACTATGTCTAAGAGTTGGGAGAATCTTTCCTACCCAAAGTTTTAAAACCTCCCACAAATACTATCCTTTCATGAGCTAACACAATTTAAAGTAGGTTTTCAAAACTATAACTTCACAAAAATACATGTGTATGAAGTACCTATAATCATTTAGGAAAGGAGTCATTTGCTACAGCCGAAGAATCGATGCTTTTGAACTGTGGTGTTGGAGAAGACTCTTGAGAGTCCCTTATACTGCAAGGAGATCCAACCAGTCCATTCTAAAGGAGATCAATCCTGGATGTTCATTGGAGGGACTGATGCTAAAGCTGAAACTGCAATACTTTGGCCACCTCATGCGACGAGTTGACTCACTGGAAAAGACTCTGATGCTGGGAAAGGTTGGGGCGGGAGGAGAAGGGGACGACGGAGAATGAGATGGCTGGATGCCATCACCGACTCTGTGGACATGAGTTTGAGTGTACTCCGGGAGTTGGTGATGGACAGGGAGGCCTGGCATGCTGTGATTCATGGGGTCGCGGAGAGTCGGACACGACTGAGTGACTGAACTGAACTGAACTGAACTGAACAATTTTTATTTAATTAAAAACATAGCCAGTCTTCATGGCATATAAAATCATAGCAAAGTTAGTTGTTTTGAAAACTAGGAGTCTTTTACCAGGAATATAGGCAGGCTAACTATCACAGACATTTGTAGAAATATTTATCTGGACAGTTACCTAAGACCCTGTAAAGCACCAGAGCAGTCTGATAACCAGCTATAAGCTGTGCATTCACTACATTTTCAAGACAGAGGAACTCTCCCAATTTCATTAATGAGATATTAGTCATTTTACTTTATGCAGTCTGAGAAAATTATATGCTCCCGCACAGAACCTGTTTCAGTGCATTCCCATATGTAGCTTTTCCAAAAGGGCAAAAACAGAAGTGTTTTTATTTATAATAATCATTATAATAAAAGAAGCTGTTTATTTAGCCCTTCTATGTGCCAGATACAGAGCTAGGCACCTGGAATAGCTCCTGTAAAGTCACAGAAATCTTTCATCACCACCACTCTTTGCGCTAAAAGATAAAAGTTCATGTCCACAGAAGAGATAATTGCCCGTTGATATAGTCTTTGTCCAGGGGCAACTTGATACAGGCTGGAAAAGTGCTGATGGAGATCCAGCCCTGGTCAGTCTGGTCCATCTGAGAAACCACCAGTTGGCTGATGACCTCGGAGACCTTCCTGTGTAACCAAGAGTTCAGTAGCAGAAATGAAATGAAGCTAAAGCCCTAAAGCAGCCTTTGTCATTTCTTCCCTCCACAGGAGTACAGCCATGTTCTGAAATTGACATTTAAACCATTTTAAATCAGATTCACTTTGTCTCTCCCCTCCCTTCTCAGATATGCTCCTGGGAAGCATTTTGAGTTATCATTTGTGGGAAAGGAATTGAATGGAGTAAAGTGGTAAATGAGCAACTAGAAGCTCAGGGAATCTACATAGAAACAGAAAGTACTGTTGCATTAAATGCATTTTCTTTGATGTTGTTTGAGGTGAGGATGGAAGTCCTAGTGAAGGATAAGTGCATTTGATGTGAGATTTCAGGTTGGAGGATTGAGCCATATGTGTATCACAGTGTCCAAAGAGCATTTGCTGTATGGAAGTTGAAATATGAGGAGATGAGAATTGGTGCCTGACTGAGGTCAGGAAATTGTAAGACAAAGATGCTAGTATACAGTAAAAGCTCTAGAGGTGAGGTCATCTGGGTATTTGTACATGAGATTGAAAATGATGCTGGGTGAGGGTGACAGGTAAAGGGGTCAGATGCTCATTCTGAGATGGGGGTCTGACTCCTTCTAGTCCAGTAGCACCTCCCATCACAGCAGAAATAGAAGTCAAGACCAGGGAGTTATTAGGAGCTGAGAGGGGACCTGACCCCACACAATTTCCACCTATGAGGTGGGTCCTAAGAGCAAAAAGAAAGGCTCCTGCAAGGAGCCAGGGCTGGGCATGTGGTGCCTTTAGCCTGATTGTGTCTGACTCAGGCTCTCAGGGCATCCTAGAACAGAGGAACAAACCAGATATCCCCTCCCCTCAGACAAGTGTAGCCACTTCCCACCAAACCCTTGTTGGGGCTGGTCTGGGAGCTTGAGATCCCAAGGATGGTCCATTCCATCGCACACCATCTGCCGGCCAGCTGGGTCTCCTGCAGCCTCCTTAGAATGCCTGTGTTTCTGGAGAGTGACAGAGGGAGCCGAGAGGGAGTCAGACGCAGCCTCTCTCAAACTCTG
Organism: Moschus berezovskii; assembly: GCF_049115385.1. Classification (NCBI taxonomy): domain Eukaryota; kingdom Metazoa; phylum Chordata; class Mammalia; order Artiodactyla; family Moschidae; genus Moschus; species Moschus berezovskii. Next base: position 69,654,275 of record NC_142465.1, read on the forward strand.
CTCCCCTTGTGTCCACAGAACAGCCTCGCACAGAGTCCGAGTGGGAGAACAGCTTCACCCTGAAAATGTTTCTTTTTCAGTTTGTCAATCTGAACAGCTCCACGTTTTACATCGCATTCTTCCTCGGAAGGTGAGAACCCCATCTCTCTGCACCTCCTGGGGCTAGGAACCGAGCACGCAAAGGTCATTGACCAGAGATGACAGAGAAGCCAGCCTTTAGAGTGACCTCATAAAATATAAAAAGATCAGTCTCCTTTCCTTTACCTTCCCATTCCCGGGATGGTCTCTGTCAGAGTCCCTTGTACCTTTTCTTGCTATGGTGAGTAGAAAAAAATAGTTTGCGCATGTGAAGGATGAGTGTAAATCTTTCAGGCTCCATCGGTATCTGAATCAGGCCCCTGGATCTTGTACCTGTAAGAGCAGGTGACATCGTGGAGGACGGCGGGGAGCACGTCCTATGTCCCTGACCACACAGAGGAGGGAAGGATATTCACATGGGAAGGAGGGCTAATGCAGGATGCCGAGGGAGACTGGGTTACTTCTGAGTCCAGCAGTTCTGAGGATCTGGAGTGGCCGTGTCCCATGAATTCCATCCCCACGAATTAAGTCTGAGGAGACGAGAACCAGGGAAGAGCCAAGTGTTGGGTTTTGGTGAACAGGATGGGCAGCCTCTCTTCAGTTTCTAGCTACTTCATGGAATTCTAGTCAAATAGTTTTCTTTAAAAAAAGCATTACTAATATTCCAAAAGATCAACTGTACCCAACCTGCTGCTTACACAACAAGCACTTGATATTAAGCAGAAAATGTTAAAAGTCACAGCATGCAGCAAGAACTGGCCTCTGTGGTCAGCAGCCAGGCAGAACAGCCAGAAGAGAAATAACCCCAGAGAATTCCAGAAGTTGCCATTATGCCATTTCTGGGGAGTTTTCCTAATTCCCTCAGACCTGTTCCTTACTGCACGATAATTTTCACTGGAGGATGTGCTAATCTGAATATAATCTTCATTGAAGGCTACAGGATGCTAATGGTTTGTTTTTCTGTGTGTGTTGAAGATTCACAGGACACCCAGGTGCCTACTTGAGGCTGATAAACAGGTGGAGACTAGAAGAGGTCGGTATTCTCCCATCACTCCTGGTTTCCTACAGACTTATATTAAACAGCCTGAGGGCAACTTTGTGCAGATTAGAAAGCAGACAGCCTTTCTTCCCGTCCATTGATTCTTGAATTTCTGTGTTTGCTTACCTCGCAGTGCCACCCTAGTGGATGCCTTATTGATCTCTGTATGCAAATGGGTATTATAATGGTGCTAAAGCAGACCTGGAATAATTTCATGGAACTTGGCTACCCGTAAGTACCTTAGATATCTATACTTGAGAGGCAGCATGTCTCTTGGCTATTGGCTTGTCTATTGGCTTTTCTAGGTGTGGCAAGTAAGATAAGCAATGCAGACTCAGCAGTTAAACCCATGCATATTATACCTGGAGCTAGTCTTCATGCTTATATATTCAGAGACAAATGATGAAAGTAATAAACATGGGCCCTTTTTGAAGATTTAGCACAAACTGCATGAACAAAAGTGAATATTCTTTAAGAAATCTCTGTGGACCCCTAAATATTGGATATGCACTTCCAAGCTGCTTTAAATTATGACACATTAACTGGATCTCTGTGCCTACTCCCCGGCCCCTGCAATAAATCACAAATGGTCATTTTTAACTACTTTAAATTCAGACTAAAGTGAAAGTGAAAGGCACTCAGTCATGTCCGACTCTTCGCGACCCCATGGACTATATGATCCATGGAGTTCTCCAGGCCAGAATACTGTAGTGGGTAGCCTTTCCCTTCTCCAGGGGATCTTCCCAACCCAGGGATTGAACCCAGGTCTCCCGCATTACAGGTGGATTCTTTACCAACTGAGCCACAAGGGAAGCCCAGGAAAGGAATAACCCCTCCTAAAAATAGGATTTAAAAAATAAATTGGATTATTTCTAAGTTAGCATATCTTAACCACTTAAAACTGTTATTACCACTAATAAGAGTTTATGTTGATGGCAGTGGGCAAAAATTTGCATCAGTTTTGTAAGGATAACTTTGAATTTGGCTGTGTTTACTCAGTTATGGTCAGTTAAGTTTTAAAGGGACATAAATCAACAGCAGTTCTATTTCTGCTTTAATTCTATACCTATAGGTTTCCATGTCAGCCCAGTGTCCCCATAGAGAATTCTAGGTTTCAGGGAGGACCACTCAGCCAGAACAATTAGCTGGAACTTAGTTCACTTCAGACAGTCATCTCTTAGCTCCCTGTAAGAACCAACGCCAGTAATTTTCTCCTCTTAGATTTACTTTAGAAAACTTCTTCCAAGTGTTTCATGTTTTCTATAAAACTTTTAAAAAGATAAAGCATAAAATTTAAAAAAATTAGAAGCATATTCTCCTTTAAAGTATGATCTATAACTTATCAAGCTGTCATAGACATCAAGGGAACTATGTTTATCTTCTATGAATAGGGACATAGAGCAATATTGTGAATTAGGCAGAATTGTCTTTGATACCCATTTTCTTATTTCACATTTTTGTTTTGGCATTGCTACTCTCAGATACCCCTCAACTTTCTCCTTGCCTTCTACTGCATACAGACCTGACTCTCCCCACACATTTCTTCAACCCCATTCCATATCATAAGATACACTCCTGAACACTGCTAAGGTTAAATGTACTAACCTCACCAGTGCGAGCTGCATTTTACTAGGAATCAGAGCCCCCATTGAGTTCAAGCCAAAAGCAGACAAGTCCAGTTGTAGACCTGCAGGCTTCTGTGTGCCAGGATAGGAGGAAGCCTTTGTGGGTTTTCAGACCTTCTAGAATCCTCAAATAAGAGTTTTCAGGTCAGCACCCCACAGTAAGACTGCTCATGACTCCTTAAATAAGCCAGCAATGCCAAACCCTCTTCTCAGAGATCTGAGTGTTGCCTTTACACTGGAGGATCAGTTTATCAACATTCTCACTCCTCTAACCAACCCTCCGAGGCAACACTGAATAGGAGACAGTTTTGTGAATGATTAAAATAAGTTCATTGATCATTCTGTTCACTTGCAAGTACAAGTGCTTGAAGTATAGCCTCCATTGTTACTTCCTTCCTAATCCAAGGCTTTAGCTCCTAGGCAGCCTGTCCTAAATTTTTTTAAACTATTGCTCTATATTTTAACTCTACTTCTTTTTACTTAAGTCTTATGATCAATTATATATGTGTATATATATGCATTTTTAATAAATTGATTTTGTTGTGCAGGTTAATTCAGAATTGGTGGACTAGAAGAAAAGTACGACAAGAACATGGGCCTGAAAGGAAAATAAGTTTCCCACAATGGGAAAAGGACTACAACCTTCAGCCGATGAATGCCTACGGACTCTTTGATGAATACTTAGAAATGAGTATGAAAATAGTCTATTTTATTCTATGTTTAAAATTTTATTGAAGTTTAGTTGATTTACAATGTTGTGTTAATTTCTGTTATATAGCAAAGTAGTTATACATATGTATAACTCACTTATACATATGTATATTCCTTTACATATTCTTTTCCATTATGGTTGACCATAGGATATTGCATATAGTTCCCTGTGCTCTAGAGTAGGACCTTGTTTTCTGTTTTATCCTATTAATTATAAATGTGAATTCTAGCTCTCTAGCTGCATTTAACTAGACATATACCATTATTGTTGAGGCCAACAGTGTGGAAGGATTCTTGAGCTAAATGCAAAGGAAGGGTATCTTGCTTTAAGAAACTTTATTGATAGAAATAGTGACAAGTCACCTCACATTCTTCACTACATTGTGTCCTGTCCCTTGTAGTAAATCACCAGAAAAAAAAAAAGCTGAAAACCTGGAGAACCAAAGAAAAAGGAGTGATCACTCATGGTATATTCATTCAGCAGACATCTTTTTTTTTAAATTGAAGTATAGTTGATTTACAGTGTTGTGTTAGTTTCAGGTATAAAACAAAGGGACTCAGTTATGCACATATATATATATATATATATATAAAAGAATAGATATTCTTTTTCATATTCGTTTCCTACAAGACATTTACTATAGTTCCCTATACTATATAGTAGGACCTTGTTTATTTTATATATAGTAGTTTATGTCCAGCAGACATCTTTTGAACCATGTTATGTCTAGACCTTATGTTTGGCACTAGAGATACAAGAAGGAATCAGGCATAGTCGCAGCTCTCAAAGAGTGCTCAGTGGGGGGAAGTCAGAGATGTGAAATGTTAAGTGCAATTAAGTAGCAGAGATGCTGCAGGATGAGTTGCTAGCAGGTAGAATGGGCAGTCATTTCTCTTGGAAAGGGTGGCAGGAAGCTGATAATGTATAAGCTTAATGCTGCACTTCCATTGAAGGAATCTCATTTCTCTGTAATCAAACCCAAGCATTTATTTTAGCACGTGTGAGAGAGCATGGACTTTAGAAACAGATTGCTGCTGTTGTTCAGTCACTGAGTCGTGTCCTACTCTTTGCAACGCCATGAAATGCAGCATGCAAGGCTTCCCTGTCCTTCACTGTGTCCCAGAGTTTGTTCAAATTCATGTCCATTGGGTGATGCTGTCTGACCATCTCATCCTCTACTGCCCTCTTCTTCCTTTGCCTTTGATCTTTCACAGAATCAGGCTCTTTTCCAATGAGTCAGTTCTTTGCACCAGGTGGCCAAAGTATTGGAGCTTTAACATCAGTCCTTCCACTGAATATTCACGGTTGATTTCCTTTAGGACTGACTGGTTTGATCTCCTTGCAGTCCAAGGGACTCTCAAGAGTCTTCTACTTGAGTTCAAATCCCAGCCCCTCACTTATTAACTCTGAAACTTTGGGCAGTTGCTTAATGTCTTTGTCTCACTTTCCACTTCTCTATCATGGGGATAAAGAGTAACCACTTCAGTGTATCTTTGTGTAGACTAAATAAATTAATGCATGGAAAGGGCTTAGAACTATGCCTAGCTCAGAGTATGTACTGGATATATGTTAACCATGTCATTATTATTATTTTTCTATTCTTTATATCTCCCAGGGGAGAAAACAAAATATCTTAGCAGATACGATGAGTGTGGATAGATTTTCTTGTTGTTGTTGTTGTTGTTGTTGTTTCTAATTATGTTTAAGCTCTGAGACATTGGGGTGGAGGTAGGAGTAAGGGATGGGCAAGATGCACTTATTCTGAAAGAAGCAGTTGTTTCTGGTCAAATCTGAAAATTAAAGGAGTGCTAGAATTGATGCTTAATGTTTCTCAGATCACTTATATCCTATGTATCTACTGGTGTTTTTAGAGTTTCAATTATAGAATGGCATAATGGTATAACTTGGAGAAGAAATCAATTTGGGCATTAATAATAAAACTTAATAAAATGAATTCATTAAGAGAACTAACCACTTGGAGGTCTCTTAATGGATTCTTCTCCCATAAAGAAGGAAATGAACAGTAATGTTGGTATATAGATAGAGTGCTTGAAAAGAAGCTGTTATGGGGTAAGAACTGGTAGTGCTCCAAATACTACAGTAGCTTTGCAGCAAGAAACAAATCTCTGAAGTATCACAAGAAGACTAGTGAATACTAATTGCTTGCTTCTGTTCTTGTTGTTTTTTGTTATTTTTTTTAATGACCTTCCTGCTTTGTTATATTTTTTAAAATGTTTTCATTGAAGTAGAATATAAAGTGAGAAAGGCATATAAATCAAAAGTGTATGTATCAATGAATATTCACAAAGTTATGCATAGATGTAACCAACCTATGTAGGTGAGGAATTAACACACTACTGGCATCAGACCCAAAGCCAGTCCACTGCCTGGCTTTGAAAATCATTCTGTTGGAAGACAGCAATACCCATTTATTTACATATTATACTTTTTAAATTTAATTTTTATATTATAATTGATTTACAGTGTTTTGTTAGTTTCAGGTATACAGCACAGAGGTTCAGTTACACACTGTTGTTGTTTAGTTGCTAAGTGGTATCCGACTGTTTTGCTACCCCATGGACTGTAGCCCACCAGGTTCCTCTGTCCATGGTATTTCCCAGGCAAGAATAATTGAGTGCGTTGCCATTTCCCCCTCCAGGGGATCTTTCAGACCCAGAGATCAAACATGTGTTTCCTGCATTGGCAGGCAGATTCTTTACCACTGAGCCACCAGGGAAGCCCCTCAGTTATATATGTATATATAGATATAGATACATATCCATTCTTTTTCAAATTATTTTCCCTTATAGATTATTACAGAATATTGAGTAAAGTTCCCTGTGCTATACAGTAGGTCCTTGTTGATTATTTTTTATATAGTACTATGAATATTTGAATAACAAACTCTTAATTTATCTCTTCTCCCCAGCTTTCCCATTTGGTAACCATAAGTTTGTTCTGGAAATAAGTTCATTTGTATCATGCTTTTAGATTCCACTTGTAAGTGATATCATATAGCATTTGTCTGTCTGACTTATTTCACTTATTTTAGTAACAATATTCTCTAGGCCCATTCATGTTGCTGTAAATGGCATTATTTCATTCTTTTTAATGTCTGAGTAATATTCCATTGTATATATGTACATCTTTTTTATCTAATTCTCTGTCAACAGACATTTATGTTGCTTCCACGTCTTGGCTATAGTATATAGTGCTTTGATGAACACTGGGGTCATGTATCTTTCAGAATTATGGTATTCTATGGCTATATTCCCTGGAGTTGGATTGATAAATCATATGGTAGCTCTATCTTTAGCTTTCTAAGGAACCTCCATACTGTTCTCCATGGTGGTTGTACCACTTTACATTCCCACAAAGCATGTAGGAGGGTTCCCTTTTCTTCACACCCTCTCAGGCATTTGTTATTATAGACCTTTTGATGATGACCATTCTGACTGGTGTGAGGTGATACTTCATTGTAGTTTTGATTTGCATTTCCCTAATAAATAGCAGCATTGAGCATCTTTTCACATGGCTGTTGGTCATCTGTATGTCTCCTTTGGAGAAATGTCTATTTAGATCTTCTGACCATTTTTGATTTGGTTGTTTTTTCCATAATAAGCTGCATGAGCTGTTTGTATATTTTGGAAACTAATCCCTTGTCGATCACTTCATTTGCAAATATTTTCTCCCATTCTGTAGGTTGTCTTTTCATTTTATTGATGGTTTCCTGTGCTCTGAAAAAGCTTTTAAGTTTAATTAGGTACCATTTATTTTCATTATTATTATTCTAGGAGGTAGATTCAAAAATACATTCCTGTGATTTATGTCAAAAAGTGTTCTGCCTATGTTTTCCTCTGAGTTTTATAGTATCTGGTCTTACATTTAGGTCTTTATTCTTTTATATGTAGCTGTCCAGTTTTCCCAGAACCACTTATTGAGTCTTTTCTCCATTGTACAGTCTTGCCTGCTTTGTCATAGATTAATTTACCATAGATGCATGGGTTTATTTCTGGGTTTTCTGTCCTGTTCCATTGATCTATAATTCTGCTTTTGTGCCAGTAACATACTATTCTCGTGACTGTAACTTTGTAGTATAATCTGAAGTAGGGAAACCTGATTCCTTCAGATCCATTTTTCTTTCTCAGGATAGCTTCGGCTATCTCGGTTCTTCTGTTTCCATACTAATTTTTAAGATTTTTTCATTCTAGTTCTGTGGAAAATGCCATTGGTAATAGAAATTGCATTGAATCTGTAGATTGCCTTGGGTAGTATAGTCATTTTGATAATATTAATTCTTCCAATCCAAGAACACAGTGTATCTTTCCATCTGTTTGTGTCATTTCTTTCGTCAGCATCTTAAGAGTTTTCAGAGTCTTTTGCCTCTTTCAGTTCAGTTCAATTCAGTTCAGTCGCTCAGTCATGTCCGACTCTCCGCAACCCCATGAATCACAGCACGCCAGGCCTCCCTGTCCATCACCAACTCCCGGAGTTCACTCAAACTCATGTCCACAGAGTCGGTGATGCCATCCAGCCATCTCATTCTCCGTCGTCCCCTTCTCCTCCCGCCCCCAACCTTTCCCAGCATCAGAGTCTTTTCCAGTGAGTCAACTCATCGCATGAGGTGGCCAAAGTATTGCAGTTTCAGCTTTAGCATCAGTCCCTCCAATGAACATCCAGGATTGATCTCCTTTAGAATGGACTGGTTGGATCTCCTTGCAGTATAAGGGACTCTCAAGAGTCCTCCAACACCACAGTTCAAAAGCATCGATTCTTTGGCGATCAGCTTTCTTCACAGTTCAACTCTCACATCCATACATGACCACGGGAAAAACCATAGCCTTGACTAGACGGACCTTGGTTGGCAAAGTAATGTCTCTGCTTTTTAATATACTATCAAGGTTGGTCATAACTTTCCTTCCAAGGAGCAAGCGTCTTTTAATTTCATGGCTGCAATCAGCATCCACAGTGATTTTGGATCCACCAAAAAAATAAAGTCTGACACTGTTTCCACTGTTTAGAAATGCAAATCAAAACTACCATGAGGATTAGAATGACCATTATCAGAAAGTCTACAAATAATAAATACTAGAGAGGGTATGGAGAAAAAGGAATCCCTCCTTCACTATTGGTTGGAATGTAAATTAGTGCAGGCACTATGGAAAACAGTATGGAAGTTCCTCAAGAAATTAAAAATGGAACTGCTATATGATCCAATAATCCCACTCCTGGGCATATAATGGGACAAAACTAGAATTCAAAAAGATACATATACTCCTATGTTCATAGAAGCACTATCTATAATAGCAAGACATGAAACAACCTAAATGTTCATTGCTAAATGAATGGATAAAGAAGTTGTGGTAAATATATACAGTGGAATACTACTCAGCCATAAAAAAGAATGAAATAATGCCATTTTCAGCAACGTGGATATCTAAAGTAAGTCAGAGAAAAAGAAAAATACCATATGATATAACCTAGAAGAAATAGATAAGTTTCTAGAAATAGACAACCTCCCAAGGCCAAATCAGCAAAAAATAGAAAATATGAAAAGACCAATAATGATTAAAGAGAGAGAATCAGTAATCAAAAGTCTCCCAACACAGAAAAACCACGGGACCAGAGAGTTTCACTGATGAATTCTACCAGACATTAAAAGAATACAAATCCTTCTCACTTACAAAAAATTGAAGAGGAGGGAACACCCCCAAACTCATTCTGCAAGGCCAGCATTACCTTGATACCAAAACCAGATAAGGATACCACAAGAAAAGATAACATTGGACCAATATTCTTGAGAAATACAGCTGCAAAAATTCTCAAAATATTAGCAAACCAAATTCAAGAACACAATAAAACAATTGCATACTACAGCCAAGTGGGATTTATCTGTGATGCATGACTGGTTCAACATATATACATTTTAATGTAATATATCAGATTAATAGGATGAAATACAAAAATCATGTGATATCTCAATAAATGCAGGAAAAGAATTTGCAAAATTCAACATTCTTTTATGATTAAAAAAGAACCCTTGACAGATTGGGTATTGGACAAACAACTTTAGCCATATACAACAAACTCTTGACTTTTGCCTGCCATAGCTGTGGAATCAATCATTTCTCCAAGGAGCCCTGATTCCTTTTACTAGAGAATGGTATTTAGAAAACAAAATCTGGACTTGAGATATGATTACTGCTCCTAGGGTGCCATTGCTTCCAGGCTCAGGGAGCAACTCTTTTTCAAGTTAGAAGATATGTTCCCTGTGCTTTGGGGGGAAATAGGGCTTCCCAGATGGCACTAGTGTTAAAGAATCCACCTGACAAATGCAGGAAATTCAAGAGATGCAGGTTCAATCCCTGGGTCAGGAAGATCCCCTGGAGGAGGAAATGGCAATCTACTTCAGTATTCTTGCCTTGGAAATCCTATGGACAGTGGAACCTGGTGGGCTACAGTCCATGGGGTCACAAAGACTAGGATACAGCTGAAATGACTTAGCACATGCACAAGCACATGGGTTAAAATAGTGACATATTCAGACTACTGAGCTTCTGAAAATAGTACTGGAAAGCCAATACACTCTGTTCTTTTTCCTTCCCTAGTTCTTCAGTTTGGATTTACAACTATCTTTGTGGCAGCTTTTCCCCTAGCACCACTTCTGGCCTTACTGAATAATATAATTGAAATTCGACTTGACGCTTATAAATTTGTCACACAGTGGAGGCGACCTTTAGCTTCAAGGGCCAAAGATATAGGTAAGTTGGATTTGAGGGTGTTTTTAAAAGATATTAATCGTCTGGTAGATAAAAGAGCCACTAACTTTAGATATTTACATATAGTTTCCATGTAAGATGACTAAATCTTGCAAAAGAATGATTGTTAGCTTTAAATAATATTGGATAACAAGTACAGTTACCTGTTTGAAAATTTATAATTTCCAATGCTAGAGAATTTGTGCTTCAGTAGAGTCTCCGTTTGCTTGTTTCTATCCTAGGATGCTAGAATTTAAAATTTTGGTTTATTACCATTTCCTTTTGAAAGTAGATCTTGCATTTGCTTAAGTGTGTTTTGCTCTTTCCTAAATGTCTACCTGAGTCACGGGAAGCATGGTCCCGTTTTTCTAGAGGCAGAGATGGCTTTTGGTTTCTGACTGGAGGTGCTAAGTTGAACCAGATGTCTTTTATTCATTTCTGCATTTGGTGCTTCGTATAGAGCTGGCATGTGCCCAGCCAGTGTGTGTGGAAGAGAACTCAGTGGGGACGTTAGCTCAGTGGCCTCTTAACCTCCAGATGAAACAGACACACATTCAGTGAGCACCTACCTTGGGTCATGCATCAGGAACTTGGTCCATAAAGATGAACTGGAAGGATCCTATACTTACCCCAAGGATCTCCTTGTCTGGTGACAGCTGGACACTGCATGTGCCAGCCAGTCTTAGCAGATGGTATTTGGTTACCTTATCATCAACCAGAATTCTCTCATGTCTGAACCTGATTGAGTTTTAAGTCATGAGCATTGGCACTTGCATGCAAACTCCTTCAGTGCCAACATGTTTGCAAGTAGAAATTCTTCCTTCTGGTTGCAAGTATCAGTATTTGGAATGATGGAAGGACCCATGGAAAGGACTATTGAAAATTAGTTACCCCACTTGTTTTCATACTTATTTGTCTCTGCTATTGTATCTGGAATTAACTAACACTTCTCTTTGAATAGGAATTTGGTATGGGATTCTTGAAGGCATTGGAATTCTCTCCGTAATTACAAATGCATTTGTCATAGCGATCACATCTGACTTTATCCCTCGCTTGGTGTATGCTTATAAGTATGGACCTTGTGCGGGCCAAGGAGAAGCTGGGCAAAAGTAAGTTTGGCATAAAGCCATCATGGAATCCCCATTTCCTTGCCATTGTGTACAGTTGGACACCCAAACAGAAGCCTCTGCATTAGAGTACATGGGACACAAGTCCAGGACAAGAAGGCTTGTTGTGGGGGAGGTGGGATTATAATATAACAACACTTTCGGCCAAAGAAAACACAGCCTGTTCTACTGAGGGGTTGGGAGTCATATAGATCATACAAGTTTTAGATGGAATCAAATGTGAGAAGAGCAATTAATCATTTTTCCCACTCTTGCCCACCATGAATTTTCAAATGTGTGGTATGCTGTGTAGCCAAAAAAAAAAAAAGTAGTACATGATGTATAGTTATGCCATTTTTTATGAGTTTGTAAAAATATAATTTGATTCCCCTTGTGTCATTAGGTAGATTGTGCAAATTTTATATGGGAAATGTACAACCATGTGTCAGGTACCCATAAAGTACCCATAAAGTAACTGAATGATTCTTTCCTGGCTATTGATTTGACCGGTGTCAATCTTATCATAGGCAAAGTGGGTAAACTTAACTCCCTGAGAGGTCAGTTCTATAGCATCACCTCAGTCATCCCCAAAGTTGTATTTCTGGTCAGATAAAGCCTTGACAATATCATGTCCCCTAGCTTTCACTTCTATTAATACATCCTTGGGAAAAAAGATATAAAAAGTCCTAACATACCTCAATGGAAAAAAAGACAACAACCCTGTTTGGTTAATGTCAAAATAATCTAACTGTGGGGCTTAAATGTCTGTAGGTCAGAGTGGAACGTGTGTTGGTGTCACAGGATCATTTCAGAGCCCCAGAAATCATCTCACTTGGGCTATTGCTTATTCACACAAGCAGCCCTGCCTCTTGGCTTACTGGTTGGAGTGAAATTAATTCATCCTCTGTAGCTGTTATAGTTCCATCAGCCCTCAAGGAGGACAGTGCCACCAAATGAAGTTGGCTGAATTCATGCATGTGTAGTCTAGGTCAAGCTCAGAATCCAGTTGTTTAAGGAAATTTCTATAAAGTTCATTACTACTCTAGCCACATGGTTGTTAAACACTCATACTCCAGCAACTTTTAAGTGAGCATACCATCCCATTTTAAGAAAGATTTAAAAACTTATGTTGTACTATGTATACATTTCTTTCTAACTGTAACCATTGTCAACATTTTGTGCTTGACTTAGCCTAGAAAGTGATGAGAAGGTGATGGCACCCCACTCCAGTCCTCTTGCCTGGAAAATCCCATGGACGGAGGAGCCTGGTGGGCTGCAGTCCATGGGGTCGCAAAGAGTCAGACACAACTGAGCAACTTCACTTTCACTAGCCTAGAAAAGCTTACCTATGTTCAAACCACATTCACATATGTTTTGATTCTCAAAACAATTCAGGGAGCGAGGACATGTATTATTACCCTCATCTTGAAGAGCAGAAAGAGACTGAGAGGTTAAATCCAGAATCACAAGGCAGGACTCATCCTGAACCTCACAGCTCTCAAGGCTGTGCCAATAAGTCATTATCCAACTCATCAGTAGTCAACTCTGTGGGGTTTAAATTCCAGTGGTTATTCCCATTCTTTCCTTATTTCAAATATTGTGAAACCTATCTTGTTCTAGAGGGAACCAAAAAATAAAGTAGGAACATTAGGCACAGTTAATAGTGAATCGGTTCTTTAGACTTTTGTCAGCCTATTAGGTTTAAGATAGTGTTCATGGTGATTAGAATTTATCTAAATAGCCTCATTTCAGTTTTATTGTGCTCTCCAGGCCCCCCCTTTTTTGAAACAACCTTTCTCTTAACCTTTGCCACCTTCAATAGTTACACATCTACTTTTTAATCTTCTACTCCATTGTTCATTTTTCTTGTTTTCAAGTAGTTACATTTGTCTGTTTCTCCATGAATCTTATTTTCTGCCCCACCAGCTACTCTATTATCCTTTTTAGGTTTCTTCTTTTTCCAATTTAAAAATGCTTCAGAGATGACTGAACTCAGAGGAGCAGCATTATCAAATTTTAGATGTCATAGGATTCTAGGGTAGCACATGCAGTCATAGTCAAATCCCACTCATGATTTAGTCCAGTTGTAGAAATGTCATATTTCAATTTAAATTGACCCTAAGTCAACAGTGACTGAAGCGACTTAGCAGCAGCAAGTCAACAGTACTCCAACCTGACCCATCACCTTTCTCCAAACCTCCAGGTTTTTCCTTCAGGCCTCCTTACCATTCAGGCTTCTCTGGCTCCTCCAAGGATGAGAATTTCAAGCCTACATCCAGGGTCCTTCAGTTCACAGGCCCCTTGTCCCTGTGACAGCATGCTTCAGTTATTCCTAGTCGTGTGTTCCAACTAGTCTCTCCACTAACACAGATGCTCTGCAGACAAGTCTTCAGTGACACAGTGGGGAAGATAGTCTCATTTTCAGCCAGATCTGGAACACTGTGATTTGAGGCATGGTCTCCACAGAGTGGGTACACAAGAGTATTTCAGATGTTGTCATCTTCCCTCTTAAGACACTCTTTCCTGCTGCTTGTGATCAGACTGTTTATATAATGAAGTCACTTCCTCTTTGAGGGTATCTTCCCAGTGGTTGCCATTTCCTTCTCCAATGTGTGAAAGTGAAGTTGCTCAGTCATGTCTGACCCTTAGCGACCCCACGGACTGCAGCCTACCAGGCTCCTCCATCCATGGGATTTTCTAGGCAAGAGTACTGGAGTGGCTTGCCATTGCCTTCTCCGAGAAAAGAGCTTAGATAACTGAAATCACCTCTGGGCAGACATCAGGAGGCAGAAATTGTGAAATAAAATTGAAGGTGCAAATTATAAAATTGTTCCTGCCACTCAGAGTTAAAACTTCAATAAACAAACTAAACATTTTTCCCAGAAAGCACAAATAGCCAATTTTATCAGTTTGATCCCTTACCCTCAATGAATGCATCAAACTAATTACTTTGGTATCAGATAGACATAGATTACAGTTTGGGAACTTTCTCTTATAGTTTGCCAACATTCTCTAAGGATATATGCAGGCCCAAGAATTACTATGACATGTGTACCTGGTGTACATGATGTAGTGATAAATAAAATCAAGCTAATTTTCCTGTAGAAATAGTGATCTCATAAGGAGTTACAGATTTGATCAAGGACACAGCTCAAATTTTCACAGAATGGGTTATGAATATCTGAATGAACTATATTTATAAACTATAAATCAATTAAATAGATCAACATCATAATCAGTTTGTAAATACAAAATATCTTTTGTATTTCAAAAGATAAAGCTGATGGTTAAGTGAAAGTGTTAGTTGCTTAAGTCATTTATTATAGTTATCTAAAAAACATGTATGACTTTAAATGCACAAACCTGATCTCATTTCCCCTGGATTTTTTGCCCTTTCACCCCAAGCTTTGTGAATCACAATGCCTAAAACCTCAAAAGCAAATTTACTTTGGCAGAATTCAAAGATACTCTGCAGTGAGTTTGACCTGGAATCAACAGATTCAAAAGTAAACTTCTCATTCTGTTCTCTCCCAGATAATTGTTATAGTAAGTATAATAATGAGTGTGTGTGTTAGTCGCTCAGTCGTGTCCGATTCTTTGCGACCCCATGGACTGTAGCCTGCCAGGATTCTCTGTCCATGGAATTATCCAGGCAAGAATACTGGAGTGGGTTGCCATTCCCTTCTCCAGGAGATCTTCCTGATCCAGGGATTGAACCCAGGTCTCCTTCACAACAGGTAGATTCTTTACTGTCTGAGCCACCAGGGAAGCCAAGTGTAATAATCATCTCTAGTTCATCCTTTTCCCCCATAGTAAAGGATGGAAAGCAATAAATAATGAATAGTATTAAAACCAAAATTCTCACATTTAAATATGTATTCTAAGACATTACTTGGACAAGGTATGCAGTCTAATTCAAACAATGCTGCCTCTTCATAAGATGCTTTTCTGAATCTCCTTTCTTAGAAATGCCTGCGGAGGCTATGTGCCAGCCCCTTAAGGAAATTATTTATTATTTTATGTTCCCAGGAAACACCTCTTTTGTTTGATACCTTTTTCTCCATTCCTCCCACTTCTCCCTGATCATCAGTGTAGCCTCATCCTCACTGTGTCTCACTTGGAGCTGGGGCTGTGTCACACTGAGGGTACATAGACCACCTGGCAGCAAACTGAATAGTAGACATGGGATCTGCTGCTGCCTGTGGCCTTCCTACTGTAACAGGAGGCCACTGAGTTGACACATGGATGCTACTGGGAACGAAGCACACCATACAATGAAGCATGGGAACCTCACTTCCCTGAATTGATGGTGGTCCCAACTATTTGATGTTGACAAGTCAAGATTCTCCCATAGTTGAAACAGAGAAATACCTAAACAGTTCAGCATTAGCAGTCCTCCTCCTCTGATTGTGGAAATAACTTGGAAAAAAGACTTACAGTTGACAATTATGAATATATGTACTAGCTTCATATGTAACACTTTGGACCCAAAATGAGTACATGCCCACTAAAGGCACATTTTCAACTTGATTTATGAGTGACATCAAATGAATATGCTTAATAAATAGTTCAGTGACATACCCCTTTTATTTTGAGGCTTTAAGGTGTTCAGCCCATGAGACAGGTATTTCATTTGAATTTAAGTTCTCAGTTGAGGTTTTCTAAACAGAGCAGCCATTAGACAAGCAGCTTTAATCTTAGTAAAGCTCAGGGCTGCTTTATGAGAGAAGAGTGTGGGAGGGCCTGGAAATAATTATTCCATTTCAACAATGGCCTGTTTTTTGCTAGTTTCCAGAGCACCTTTTCCTTCCCACAGCCCCGCTCCTGAGAAGACTCTGCTCTGTATTTCACAAAACCAGCTCCCTCTGACAACTAATTATCATCAAGACACTGATTTGTTTTCATGTCATGTTCTAGGCAGTTCATATATGAGGGATAAATCATTTCAAATTACCCTTTTAAGGAGTGATGGGGAGGCCTGCTGCCAGTGGGAGAAGGGCATGTTACACACACACTGACCATTACTTTCACTCATGACTGACTTGAAAAATGAGCCCCTCTGCTTGGTTCACTTAAGGCCAGCCTTTTCTTGAGCAAGATAACACACATACAGAACCCATATGCTCTCAGAACTATATCTGCGTCATCACTTGGGTTTGCTATTCAGCAACTTTGAATAATCACATCAGACATATTAATAAGAGTCTGAAATCCATTATTTATTCTTTCAGTTGATAATTATTTGTTGACCTCTTGCTAGGTGCATGCAATAAAATTAATAATAGCCACTCACATTTATTAAGATCTTGCTATTTGGAGAAGGGAAATGGTAACCCGCTCCAGTATTCTTGCCTGGAGAATCCCATGGACAGAGAAGCCTGGTAGGCTACAGTCCATAGGGTCACAAAGAGTCAGACACGACTGAGCAACTTCACTTCACTTCACTTCTTCTTCACTATATGCTAAGCAGTATATCAGAATATATAAGCAGTACATAAGCAGATATGTTTTACGCACATCATTTTATTCCCACAATGACCCTATGAGGTGGCACTTTTGTTGCTTTAAAGAAGTTGTATAATTTGTCAATATGACATGGCTAGAAAGCAGCAAAGCTACAATATATGACCCTAAAGCCCACATTTCTTGTACTGTAATATACTGAACCCCCAGCACAGGCTGAAAGCCATGTCCTCAAGAAGCTTATAATCCTAGGTAATAATTTTATTCCTGATCAATCTTCTAGACCTTGATAGAACCCCTGGTACTTTAGGTCCTCTCCAATCAAATCCATTAAATTCAATATTTACTGGATTCCTACACTGTGTGAGACTATCCTAGGATACCAAAGTATCGATGACACCTCTTTTGATCCAAAAATAAAAAACACTACAGTCCAAAGAAGACTTATATGTATGCAGCCAACTCTAGGATAAGCTATATGGCCATTATGAAGTAAATACAGCAGCATCACAGAGAAGGGAATGAAGCTTCTGACTAGGCATATTAGGACATCTTCACACAAGAGATGGCATCTCAGCTGGCCATCAGAGGATGGACACTGTTACCACTTGTACAAAATGAGTGAAGAATCCCAACAGAAAAAACAACATAAGCAGAGGCATGAAAGCATATGATACATGAAGGAAACATAATCTAGCATGATTGTAGCATGGATGAATTGGGGAGGGGGTGTCATATCCATACCAATTATATTCAAGTCATTATAAGAAAGTATATGCTGTGCTCATTCACTTCAGTTGTGTCCAACTCTTTGAGATCTATGGACTGTAGCCCACCAGGCTCCTCTGTCCATGAGATTCTCCAGGCAAGAATACTGGAGTGGGTAGCCATGCCCTCCTCCAGGAGAGGAGGCCAGGAATCGAACCCATATCTCTGGCGTCTCTTGGATTGCAGGAAGGTTCTTTACCTACTGAGGCACCTGAGAAACCCCACATAAGAAAGTATAGACAATCAGTAATTAAGGAATGTGATTATGTGTCCATGTATGTGTGTATTTATGAAAGAAGTAGTGACCTAATTTATACTGATTATGCAATGCTTTCACCGTTTCACTGAAGCATTGATTGGGGTAGTGCTGTTCTATATGATGATTCTGCACAAAAAGGACCAGAACAAAAGAAATGACTTGTTTCTCATTTAACATAGCCAGGGTTTTTCAGTGTATTCCAACTTGAGTGCTGTGACAAGACAGGGTCAGGTAAGACACCTATAGCTGCAGGAATTTCTAGCAAGTAGACCCTTGGTGGATTGGATGCAAAGGTGATCAGAGTCCTAATTACAGCATCTGTTTTCATTTTTAGGTGTATGGTTGGTTATGTGAATGCCAGCTTGTCTGTATTCCGAATTTCTGACTTTGAGAACAGATCTGAACCTGAGTCTGATGGCAGTGAGTTCTCGGGGACTCCTCTCAAGTACTGTAGGTAAGTGTAGCACACTTGCCTCAGCTGGACTGGCTCTGCCATGGGGAGGTTCAGATAACAGCCTCTTTGACTGAGCAGCTTTAAAGCAGGGATTCTCAAACTTAACTGTGCATTACAGTCCTCTGGAGGAATTTTAAATCTCTTCACCAAGCTGTGACCCAGACTGATTAAAACACAATCTCTTGAGGTGAATCCCAGGCTTCTAGATCCAGGAAGCCCATGTAAGAGGAACCCAAAGAGATCCCCACTAAGACATTATAATTAAAGTGTCAAAAGTTAAGAAAAGTAGAGAATATTAGAAGCAGCAAGAGAAAAGCAACTTGTTACACACAGGCATATCTCATTTTTGTGCACTTCACAGATACTGCATTTTTTAAAAGTTAAAGGTTTGTGACGTCTCTGATAGCTCAGTTGGTAAAGAATCCACAGGAGACCCCAGTTCGATTCCTGGGTTAGGAAGATCCACTGGAGACCTTTCTCCAGTAGGCTACCCACTCCAGTACTCTTGGGCTTCCCTTGTGACTCAAGTGGTAAAGAATCCTCCTGCAATGCAGGAGACCTGGGTTCGATCCCTGGGTTGTGAAGATCCCCTGGAGAAGGGAAAGGCTACCCACTCCAGTATTCTGACCTGGAGAATTCCATGGTCTGTATAGTCCATGGGGTCGCAAAGAGTTGGACATGACTGAGCGACTTTCACTTCACTTCACAAGGTTTGTGGCAATCCTGGGTTGAGAAAGTACATCAGTGCTGTATTTCCAGTAGCATTTGATCACTTTGTGACTCTGGCACGTTTGGTAATTATCACCATATTTCAAAATTTTTCATTATTATATTTGCTGTGGTGACCTATAATCAGTGATCGTTGGTGTTACTATTGTAATTGTTTTGGGGTGCTACAAACCATGTCCATGTAAGAAAGACAGTGAATTTACTTGATAAATGTTATATGTGTTCTGACTTACTCTTTTTTTCCCTGCTCTCCCTGTCCTTGGACTCCCCTCTTCCCTGATGCAACAATAATCAGGCCAATTAATAACCTTTCAGTGGCCTGTAAGTGTTCAAGAGGAAGGAAAACCTCACATCTCTCACTTTAAATTAAAAGCAAGAAATGACTAAAGTTAGTGAGGAAGGCATGTTGAAAGCAGAGGTAAGCCCAAAGTTAGGCATCTTAAACCAAACAGTTTGCCAGATTATAAATGCAAAGGAAAAGTTCTTGGAGGAAATTTAAAGTACTACTCCAGTGAACACCCAAATGAGAAGTAAAACAGCCTTACTGATGATCTGAAGAAAGTTTTAGTGATCTGTACAAAAGATCAAACCAGAAACAACATTTCCTTAAGCCAAAGATTAATCCAGGGAGAGACCCTCAGTCTTTCAATTCTGTGAGATCTGAGATAGATGAGGAAGCTACAGAAAAGTTTGAAGTTAGCAGAGGTTGGCGGAGAAGGCAATGGCAACCCACTCAAGTACTCTTGCCTGGAAAATCCCATGAACAGAGGAGCCTGGTAGGCTGCCATCTATGGAGTTGCAGAGAGTCGGACATGACTGAAGTGACTTAGCAAAAGCAGCAGCAGCAGCAGAAGTTGGTTCATGAGTTTAAGGAAAGAAGCTACCCCTATAACATGCAAGTGCTAATGTAGAAGCTGCAGTTATTTATCCAGAAGATCTATCTAAAATATTTAATGAAGGTGACTACACTAAATAACAGATTTTAAAGATAGATGAAACAGCCTCTATTTGGAAGAAGATGTCATCTAGAACTTCCATAGCTAGAGAGGAGAAGTCAATGCCTGACTTCAAACTTCAAAGGACAGGCTGACTCTCTCATTAAAGAGTTAATGAAACTGGAGACTTGAAGTTGAAGCCAGTGCTCATTTACCATTCTGAAAGTCCTAGAGCCCATAAGAATTATGCTAAGTCTACTCTGCAGGTGTTCTGTAAATGGAGCAATAAAGCCTGAATCACAGAAAATCTGTTTACAACATGACTTTCTAAATATTTTAAGCCCATTGTTGAGACCTACTGCATAGAAAAAAGATTCCTTTCCAAACATTGCTGCTTAAGACAGAGACTAAATGATAAGAGTAGAAGGACGTGAACTCACCTCTTCTTACAAAAACACCAAAATCACAAATAACTGCTGAACAACCATCAACTAACAACTACGGAAACCTACAAAAATAGATATTCTACACCCAAAAATAAAGAAGAAGCCACAACAGGATAGTAGGAAGGGTGCAATCATGATAAAATCAAATCACAGCCACCACCAAGAGGGTGACCCACAAACTGGAAAAGAATTATACCACAGAAATTCTCCCACAGGAGTGAAAATTCTAAGCCCCATGTCAGGGTCCCCTGCAATGGCAGGCAGAGCCCCAGAAAATCTGGCTTTGAAGGCCAACAGGGTTTGATCACAGGAATTCCACAGGTCTGGGGAAAACAGAAACTCCCACTCTTAGAGGGCACACACAAGGTCTTGTGTGTACCAGGACTCAGGGAAATAAACAGTGACCTCATAAGAGCCTGGGTCAGACCTACCTGCTAGTATTGGAGGGTCTCCTACACAGGCAGGGGGCAACTGTGACTCACTACAGGGACAAAAACACAGTCAGCATGGTTCTAAGAAGTACTCATTAGCATCAGCCTTCCTGGAGGCCATCATTTTCTCACCAAGACCTGGCCTCACCTAACAGCTGGCAGGCCAGGACACTTCAGGCCAAACAACCAACCAAGTGGGAACACAGCCCCACTCATCAGCAGACAGGCTGGTTAAAGTCTTCCTGAGCACTTAGCTGCCTGATAAACACCTCTTGACGTGGTCCTGCCCATAGTGACAGACCCAATTCCACCCATCAGTGGGCAGGAACCAGTCCCTCCCGCCAAGAAGCATGAACAAGCCTCTTAGACCAGTCTCATCCACCAAGGTGAAGACTGCAGAAGAAGAATTACAACCCTGCAGCCTTCAGAATGGAAACCACAATCACAGAAAGTTAGACAAAATAAGACAGCCAAGGAATATGTCCCAAATGAAGGAACAAGATAAAGCCTCAGAAAGACAACTAAATGAAGTGGAGACAGGCCATCTACCCTAAAAAGAATTCAGAATAATGACAGTAAACATGATCAAAGAGCTTGGAAAAAGAAGGAAGGCATAGATCAAGAAGATAAATGTTTAACAAAGACCTAGAACTAAAGAACAAACAGAGGTGAACAGTACAGTAACTGAAATGAAAAATCCACTAGAATAAATCAATAGCAGAATAACAGGCAGAAGAATGCATAAGTGAGCTGGAAGACAGGATGGTGGGAATCACTGTCATGGAATAGAATAAAGAAAAAAAAAAATGAAGGGAAATGAGGACAGTCTAAGAGACCTCTAGAACAACATTAATTGTGCCAACATTTATACAACAGGGGTCCAAGGAAGAGAAAGGACCTGAGAAGATATTTGAAGAGATAATAGCTGAAAATGTCCCTTACATGGGAAAGGAGTCACTTGAGACCCAGAAATGCAGAGAGTTCCTCATGGGGTAAACCCAGGGAGGAACATGCCAAGACGTATAGTATTCAATTTGACAAAAATTAAAGACAAAGGAAAGATACTAAAAGCAATGAGGGAAAACAGCAAATAACATACAAGGGAATTCCCATAAGGTTATCAGATGATTTTTCAGCAGAAACTGCAGGCCAGAAGAAAGTGGCACAGTGTATTTACAGTGATGAAAGAGAAGAACCTACAACCAAGAATACTCTACTCAGCAAGACTCTTATTCAGATTTAACAGAGAAATCAAAAGCTTTACAGACAAGCCAAAGCTGAGAGAATTCAGCACCACCAGAACAGCTTTGCAACAAATGCTTTAGGAACTTCTCTAGATGAAAAAGAAAAGGCCACAACTAGAAACAAAATTATGAAGACAGGAAATCATCCCATACACAAATATGATATCAAAACCAGCAATCTTGAGAAAAGGTGAGCACAAATGCAGGACACAGGGATTGCATGTGAAATTAAGAAACCAGCAACGTAATCTTTTATATGTATTGTGTGTGTGCATATATAGAATGCTATATCAAAACCTCATGGGAACCACAAACTGAAAATCTACAATCAGTTCAGTTCAGTTCAGTCGCTCAGTCGTGTCTGACTCTTTGTGACCCCATGAATCACAGCACACAAGTAAAGAAAAAGGAATCCAAACACAACTCTAAAGATAGTCATCAAATCACAGGAGAACAAAAGAGGAAGGGAAGAAAAGTGAATTACAAAAATAAATCCAAAACAATTAACAAAATGGTGATAAGAACATACATATTGATAATTACCTGAAACAGAAACAGATTATATACCACAATCAAAAGACACAGACTGGATGAATGGATACAAAAAACAAGGCCCATATATATGCTGTCTACCAGGTGGCTCAGTTGATAAAGAACCCACCCGCAAACACAGGAGACACAAGAGATGCAGGTTCAGTCCTTGGGTTGGGAAGATCCCCCAGAGAAGTAAATGGCAACCCACTCTAGTATCCTTGCCTGGGAAGTCCCATGAACAGAGGAGCCTGACAGGCTATAGTCCACAGGGTTGCAGAGAGTCAGACACGACTGAGTGCACATGCAAACACACACATACAAGACCCACTTCAGATCTAGGGACACATACAAACTGAGTGAGAGGATGGAAAAAGGTATTCCATGCAAATGGAAGTCAAAGGAAAGTTGGGTAGCACTACTCATATCAGACAAAATGGACTTTAAAGACTGTTACAGGAGACAAAAGAAGAGAACTACATAATGATCAAGAGATCAATCCAAGAAGAAAATATAACAATTGTAAGTACATATGCATTCGACAAAGGAGCACCTCAATATATAGGGCAAATACTAACAGCCACAAAAGGAGAAATCAACAGTAACACAATAATAATGGGGGACTTTAACACCCCACTTTCATCAACAGACAGATCATCCATACAAAAAATCAGTAAGGAAACACAGGCCTTAAATGACAAATTAGACCAAATAGACTTATTTATATTTATAGAGCATTCCATCCAAAAGCAGCAGAAGACACATTCTCAAGTGCACATGGACCATTCACCAGTTTGACCACATGCTGGGCCACAAGGCAAGCCTTCGTAAATTTAAGAAAACTGAAATCATATCAACCATCTTCTCTGATTATGTTATGAGATTATCTATCAGCTACAAGAAATAAACTAAAAAAACACAAACACGTGGAAGTTAAACAGTATGCTCTTATACAACTGATCACTGAAGAAATTGGAGAAGGCAATGGCAAGCCACTCTAGTACTATTGCCTAGAAAATCCCATGGATGGAGGAGCCTGGTAGGCTGCAGTCCGTGGGGTCGCTAAGGGTCGGACACGACTGAGTGACTTCACTTTCACTTTTCACTTTCACACATTGGAGAAGGAAATGGCAACCCACTCCAGGGTTCTTGCCTGGAGA
This sequence comes from Moschus berezovskii, assembly GCF_049115385.1. NCBI lineage: Eukaryota > Metazoa > Chordata > Mammalia > Artiodactyla > Moschidae > Moschus > Moschus berezovskii. The sequence continues at coordinate 69,678,013 of NC_142465.1, forward strand.
ATCCCAGAGACGGGGGAGCCTGGTGGGCTTCCGTCTATGGGGTCACACAGAGTCGGACACGACTGAAGTGACTTAGCAATTTAGCACTGAAGAAATCAGAGAAAATTGTAAAAACAGAGACAAATGAAAACAAAAGCATGATGATCCAAAACCTATGGGATGCAGCAGAAACAGTTCTAAGAAGGAAGTTTCAGCAATGCAGTCTTACCTCAGGAAACAAGAATCTCAAACAACCGAATCTTACACCTAAAGCAACTAGAGAAAGAAGAACAAACAAATCCCCAAAGTTAGTAGAAGGAAAGAAATCATAAAGATCAGAACAGAAATAAATGAAATAGAGACAAAGAAAATAATAGAAAACATCAACAAAACTGAAAGCTGATTCTTTGAAAAGGTAAACTTGATAAATCTTCAACCAGACTCAGCAAGAAAAAAAAGGGAGAGGGCTTGAATAAAATAAGAAATGAAAAAGGAGAAGTTACAATAGACATGACAGAAATACAAAGGATCAGAAGAGACTACTACAAGCAACTATATGCCAATAAAATGGACAACCTAGAAGAAATGGACAAATTCTTAGAAACTACAATCTCCCAAGACTAAACCAGGAGAAAATAGAAAATACGAACATACCAACACAAGCACTGAAATGGAAACTGTGATTTAAAAACTCCCGACAAACCAAATGAGTTTGAGCAAGCTCCAGGAGTTGGTGATGGACAGGGAAGCCTGGTGTGCTGCAGTCCATGGGGTCACAAAGAGTCAGACGTGACTGAGAGACTGAACTGAACTGAACAAACCACAGTCTGGGGCCAGACTGCTTCACAGGCGAATTCTGTCAAATATTTAGAGAAGAGTTAACACTATCCTTCTGAAACTGTTCCAAAAAATTGTAGAGGAAAGGGCACTTCCAAACTCATTCTATGAAACCGTCATCACCCTGATATAAAAACCAGATAAAGATACCACAAAAGAAAATTACAGGCCAATATCACTGATAAACATAGATGCAAAAATCCTAAAACAGAATACTAGCAAACTGAATCCAACAATACATTAAAAGGATCATACACTATGATCAAGTGAAATTTACCCCAGAAATGCAAGGATTTTTCAATATTGGCACATCAATCAGTGTGGTATATAACATCATATATTGAAGAATAAAAACCATGTGATCATCCCAATAGTTTCAGAAAAAGCTTTTGACAAAATTTAACACCATTTATGATAAAAACTCTCCAGAAAATGGGCATAGAGCAGACATGCGTACATGTACGACAAGTCGCTTCAGTTGTATCTGACCCTTTGTGACCTATGGATTGTAGCTTGCCAGGCTGATCTGTCCATGGACTCTCCAAACAAGAATACTAGAGTGCGTTGCCATGCCCCCTCCAGGGGAACCCAGGGATCAAACCCATGTCAATTACATCTCTTGCATGGGCAGGCATGTTCTTTACCACTAGCGCCACCTGGAGGGGCCCAGAGGGGACATACTTCAACATAAAGGCCATATATGACACAGAAGAACTATACAAAAAAGATCTTCATGACCCAGCTAACCACAATGCTGTGATTACTCACCTAGAGGCAGACATCCTGGAATGCGAAGTTAAGTGGCCCTTAGGAAGCATCACTACAAACAAAGCTAGTGGAGGTGATGGACTCCCAGTTGAGCTATTTCAAATCCTAAAAGATGATGCTGTGACAGTGCTGCACTCAATATGCCAGCAAATCTGGAAAACTCAGCAGTGGCCACAGGACTGGAAAAGGTCACTTTTCATTCCAATCCCAAAGAAATCCAATGCCAAAGAATGTTCAAACTACTGCACAGTTGCACTCATCTCACACGCTAGCAAAGTAATACTCAAAATTCTCCAAGCTAGGTTCAACATTACATGAACCAAGAACTTCCAGATATTCAAGCTGGATTTGAAAAAGGCAGAGGAACCAGAGATCAAAGTGTCAACATCCGTTGGATCACCAAAAAAGCAAGAGTTTCAGAAAAACATCTACTTCTGCTATATTGACTACACCAAAGCCTTTGACTGTGTGGATCACAACAAATTGTGGAAAATTCTGAAAGAGATGGGAATACCAGACGGCCTGACCTACTTCCTGAGAAATCTGTATTCAGGTCAAGAAGCAACAGTTAGAACTAGACATGAAAAACAGACTGGTTCCAAATTGGGAAAGGAATATATCAAGGCTGTATATGTCACCTTGCTTATTTAACTTATATGCAGAGTACATCATGCAACATGCTGGGCTTGGATGAAGCACAAGCTGGAATCAAGATTGCTAGGAGAAATATCAATGACCTCAGATATGCAGATGACACCTCCCTTATGGCAGAAAGCAAAGAACTAAAGAGCTTCTTGGTGAAAGTGAAAGAGGAGAGTGAAAAGTTGGCCTGAAGCTCAACATTCAGAAAACTAAGATCATGGCATCTAGTCTCATCACTTCATGGGAAATACAATAGAAACTGTGGCAGACTTTATTTTGGGGGGCTCCAAAATCACTGCAGATGGTGACTGCAGCCATGAAATTAAAAGACGCTTGCTCCTTGGAAAAAAGCTATGATCAACCTAGACAGCATATTAAAAAGCAGAGACATTACTTTACTGACAAAGGTCCGTCTAGTCAAAGCTATGGTTTTTCCCGTGGTCATGTATGGATGTGAGAGTTGGACTATAAAGTAAGCTGAATACTGATGAATTGATGCTTTTGAACTGTGGTGTTGGAGAAGACTCTTGAGAGTCCCTTGGACTGCAGGGAGATCCAATCAGTCCATCCTAAAGGAAATCAGTCTTGAGTATTCATTGGAAGGACTGGTGCTGAAGCCAAAACTCCAATACTTTGGCCACCTGATGCAAAGAACTGACTCATTTGAAAAGACCCTGATTCTGGGAAAGATTGAAGGTGGGAGGAGAAGGGGCTGACAGAGGATGAGATGGTTGGATGGCATCACTGACATGATGGACATGAATTTGAGTGGGCTCAGGGAGTTGGTGATGGACAGGGAAGCCTGGTGTGCTGCAGTCCATGGGGTCGCAAAGAGTCAGACACTACTGAGTGACTGAACTGAACTGATGACAAAGTTATAGCTAACAATATACTCAACGGTGAAAAACTCAAAGCTTTTCCTCTCAGACCAGAAATGAGACAAGGATGTCTACTCTCACCACTTTTGTTCAATATAGTTTTGGAAGCCCTAACAAAAGCTCACTAATTAGTGACAAGAAAACACATGAAACTGTAAAACTCCCTGGTAAAGGTCAATATATAGAAAACATAGTGGAATAATCAGCTATAAAGTTAGTATGAAAGTTACAAGAAAAAAGTCCAAAAAATGACTATAACTACAATAATTAAGAGATACACAAGATAATAAAAATGTGAATTGTCACATTAGAAACATAAAACATGGTGAGGGGAGCTTTAGAATGCTAAAAATGTAACACTTTAGAAAACATTAAACTTAAGTAGACTTAAAATAGACTGTTATAAATACAAGCTGTTATATGTGTGCCTTATGCTAACCACAAAGCAAAAACCTATAGTACAACACAAAAGATAGTAGACTCTAATCATAACACTGAAGAAAGTCAAAACCAAAAGGAGGAAAGCAAGAGAAAGGCAAAGGAACAAAGAGAACTACACAGTAGCCAGAAAAGAAGAAACAAAATGGAAATAAGTATATACCTATCAATAACTATTTTCAATGTAAGTGAATTAAATTCTCCAGTCAAAAGACATAGAGTGGCTGAATGGAAGAAAAAAGTAAGACATCTGTATGCTGCCTACAAAAGACTCATTTAAGATGCAAAAACACAAACAACTCAAACATGAAGGATGGAAAAAATGTATTTTGTAAAAATGGAAATCTAATGAAAGTTGGAGTATCTATACTTACATCAGACAAAACAGACTTTAAAACAAAATAATAACAAAAGAATGTCATTACATAATGATAAAGGGGTCAACCCAAACCCAACATAGGAGCACCTAACTGCATAAAACAAATATTGACATACCTAAAGGAAGAAATGAACAGCAGTACAGTAATACTAGGGGACTTTTATACCACAGTAGATCATCCACACAAACCAACAACAACAAAAAATCAATAAACATTGGTCTTAAAGGACTTTAGACAAAAGGACTTAACAGATAAGTACAGAACATTCCATCAAAAGCAACAGAATTTACATCTTCTCAAGTGCATATGGAACATTCTCCAGGATATATCATGTTATGTCACAAGTCTCAATAAATTTAGAAGACTGAAATCATATCAAGCATCTTTTCTGACCATAATGGTATGAAATGAAGCAAGAAATCAATTACAGAAAGAAAACTGGAAAATTTACAAATATGTGGAAACTAAACAATGTGCTACAGAACAACCAATGGTTCAAAGCAATCAAAAGAGAAATCAAAAATTACCTTGAGACATTTGAAAATGAAAAATACAACATACCAAAACACAAGATGCAGCAAATGCAGTTCTAAGAGGCAAGGTGACAGTAGTAAATGCCTACCTTAGGAAAGAAGAAAGGTCTCAAACAACATGACTTTCCCTCTCAAGGAACTAGAACAAAGTCCAAAGTTAACAGAAGCAAGGAAATAAAGTTCAGAGTGGAAATAAAACTAAAAAGATGAAACTAAGAGCTGATTCTTTTAACAATGAACAAACTCAACAAACCTTTAACTAGAGTCACCAAATAACAAAGAGGACTCAAATAAAACCAGAAATCAAGAAGAGATATTACAACTGATACCATAGAAATACTAATGATCCTAAGAGACTATTAGGAACAATTATATGCCAACAAATTTGACAACCTAGAAAAGATGGAAAAATTCCTAGAAACATACAACCTACCAGGACTGAACCAGGAAGAAAGAAAATCTGAACTGACTGAGTACTAATAAAGAAAGTGAATCAGTAATCAAAAACCTCCCAACAAACAAAAATCCAGAAGCAGATAGCTTCATTATGAATTCTTCTAAATAGTAAAATTAATTCTACTATTAGTCAAATTCTACTAATATTCTGTTAATACCAATTTTTCTCAAACTCTTTCAAAAAACAGCAGAGGAGGGAATGCTCCAAAGTCATTTTACGTTGCCAGCATTACTGGGACAAGGTCACCACAAGACACAAACAAGACACTGCAAGAAATTACAGGCCGGTGTTACCGATGAATATAAATGCAGAAGTTCTCAACGAAATATTAGCAAACCAAATTCAACAATATATTAAAAGACTCATACACCATAAGCAAGTGGGATTCATCCTAGGATTGCAAGGATGGCTCGACATATGCAAATCAATGTGATATACCACATTGACAAAATAAAGGATAAATATCAATCATCTCAATAGATGCAGAAAAAAAATTTGACAAAATTTAACATCAATTATGATAAAAAAAAAAACTCTCAACATAGTGGCTATAGAATGACTACACGCACTTCAACATAATCATGACCATATATAACAAACCCATAGCTAATGTCACACTCAGAGGTAAGAAGCTGAAATGTAAGCTTTTCCTCTAAAATCAGCAACAAAACAAGGAGGCTCTCATCACTTTTTTGCAATCTAGTATTGGAAGTCCTAGGCTAAAAAAGAAAAGGCATCCAAATCAAGAAGGAAAAGGTAAAATGGTCACTATTTGGAGATGACATGATATTCTATATAGGCAAAACCAATACAATAATGTAATTAGCCGCCAATTAAAATAAATAAATTTTAAAAAATCAAAACACTGTTTTGAACTAATAAATTCAGTAAAGTTTCATGATATAAAATTAATATACAAATAATTCTGTACACTAACAAGTTGTCAGAAATAGAAATTAAGAAAACAATCCCATTTAAAATTGCATCAAAGATAATGTCTAGGAATAAATTTAACCAAGGAAATGAAAGACCTGTACACTGAAAACTGTAAGACACTGATAGAATAAACTGAAAACACAAATTTTTAAAAATACTTCATAGTTATGGATTATAGGAATTAATATTGTTAAAGTGTCCATACTACCCAAGCAATATACAGATTCGGTACAATCCTTATCAAAATCCCAATGGTATTTTTCACAGGAGCAGAATAATCTTAAAATCTGTGTGGACAGGGAGTCCTGGCATGCTGCAGTTCATGGGGTCGCAAAGAATTGGACACAAATGAGCGACTGAACTGAACAAAAGACCCAGAATACCAAAGTAACCCTAAGAAAGAAGAAAAGACTGGAAACATCTCTCTTCCTTATTTCAAATTATATTACAAAGAAATAATAATCAAAACAGCCACGGTAACAGTAATTAGTACTATTAGCTGACATAAAAACAGACACATAGATCAGCAGAACAGAATCAAGAGCCCAGAAATAAACCCACACAAATATAGCCAATTTATGACAAAGGAGTGAAGAATATACAATGGAGAAAGGGTCGCTTCTTCCTTTCTGGTGCTGGGAAAGCGAGACAGCCTCATGCAGAAAATTAAACTGGACCACTGTCTTACACCATACATAAAATTTAACTCAAAATCGATGAAAGATTTTAAGACTTGAAACTATAAAAGTTCTAGAAGAAAACATAGGCAATAAGCAACTTGACACCAATTTTGGTGATGATGTCTTAAATCTGACATCAAAAACAAAGCAACAAAAGCAAAAATATACAAGTGGGAGTATATCAACTTGCAAAGCAAAGGAAATCATTAACAAAATGAAAAGGCCATCTACTGGAGAAAATATTTGCAAATAGTTTTTTTGATTAGAGGTTAATATCCTTGGAGAAGGAAATGGCAACCCATTCCAGTGTTCTTGCCTGGAGAATCCCAGGGACGGGGGAGCCTGGTGGGCTTCTGTCTATGGGGTCACACAGAGTCGGACACGACTGAAGTGACTCAGCAGCAGCAGCAGCATCCTAAACATATAGAGAACTCATATAATTCAATGGTGGGGGGAAATGTTATTTTTATTTTTATTTTTTTTCATGTTTTTTTTTCTGGTAATTAATTTATTTTTTATTGGAGGCAAATTATTTTACAATATTATATTGGTTGGTTTTGCCATACATTGACATGAATTCGCCCCGGGTTTACATAAGTTCCCCCTCCTGAACCCCCCTCCCACCTCCCTCCTCCCTTTATCCTCCCTCTGGGTCATCCCGAAATGTTATTTTTAAATGGACAAAGGATCTGAACAGACATTTTTCCAAAGAAGGCATAAAGATGAGTCAGTTCAGTTCAGTTCAGTCAAGAGGTACATAAAAAGATACTCAGTGTCACTAATCATCAAGGAAATGTGAGTGAAAATACAATGAAGTAGCACTTCACACCTGTTAGAATGGCTATTATCAAAAAAGCCAAAGAATAACAAATGTTGGCAAGGATGTGAAGAAAAGGGAACCCCCATGCACTGTTGGTGTGAATGTAAATACAGGTAGCCACTATGGTACTAGTATTGGAGAAGGAAATGGCAACCCACTCCAATATTCTTCCCTGGAGAACACACACACACACACACAGACACACACACACAGACACACACACACAGACACACACACACACTAGTATGGAGGTTCCTCAAAAAGTTAAAAATTGAACTACCATACGATTCAGCAATTCCACTACTGGATATTTATCCAAAGGAAACAAATCCCTAACTCAAAAATTAGTCTGCACCCCCATATTTACTGTAGCATTATTTATAATAGCCAAGACATAGACTTAGAAACAATCGTAAGTGCCTACTGACTAATATACATGTATAAAGAAAATGTGGCGTGTTTATATAATGGAATATTATTCAAACATAAAATAGGAGGAAATCCTATTGTGACAGCATGGATGGATTTTGAGGGTATTATGCTACAGTGAAATATGTTAGACAGAAAAAGACAAATACCATATAATCTCACTTATATATAGAATCTAAATAAAATCTAAACTCACAGATTCAGAGATCAGACTGGCAGCTACCAAAGGCTTGGGGTGCCATGGGCACAATGCATTATAAAGTAAGTTAATTCTTGGGATGTAATGCACAGGATGATGACTATTGTTAGTAATACTGTATTATATATTTGAAAATTGCTAAGATTGCCTTAGGTGGTATAGTCATTTTAACAACACTGATTCTTCCAGTCCAAGAACATGGTATATCTTCCCATCTCTTGGCATCATTTTTGACTTCTTTCATAAGTATCTTCTAGTTTATGGAATACAAGTCTTTTGCCTCATTAGGTAGGTTTATTCCAAGGTATTTTATACTTTTCAATGCAATAATAAATGGGATTGTTTCCTTTTTTCCTTAATGACTCAAGGCAGTCTACAGTTTCAATGAAATCTCTGTCAAATTACCAATGACATTTTTCACACAGCTAGAACAAAAAAAAAAAAAAAGTTAATTTATATGGAAACACAAAAGACCCTAAATAGCAATAGCAACCTTAAGAAAAACAGAGCTGCAGGAATCAGGCTCCTTGACTTTAGACTATATTACAAAGCAAGAGTAATCGATGCATGAGACAGGGTGCTCAGGGCTGGTGCACTGGGATGAACCAGAGGGATGGGGTGGGGAGGGAGGTGGGAGCGGGGTTCAAGATGGGGAACACATGTACACCCGGGGCAGATTCATGTCAGTGTGTGGCAAAACCAATACAATAGTGTAAAGTAATTAGCCTCCAATTAAAATAAATAAATTTTTAAAAAAAGAAAAAAAAAAACAATATGGTACTGGCACAAAAATAGAAATATAGAACAGAATAGAAAGACCAAAAGTAAACCCACATATTTGTACTCAATCTACTACAAAGGTGGCAAAAATACACAATGGAGAAAAGACAGTCTCTTCTATAAGTAGTGCTGGGAAAACTGAAAGGCTACATGTAAAAGAATGAAATTAGAACATTCTCTAACACCACATATAAAAATAAACTCAAAATAGATTAAAGACCTAAATCTAAGACTGATTACTGTAAAACTTATAGAGGGAAATATGAGACTCTAATATAATATGAGACCAGGACTCTCTTTAACATAAATCACCACAATACCTTTTAGGATCCATCTTCTACAGTAATGGAAATAAAAACAAACAAATGGGACCTAATTAAACTTAGAAGCTTTTGTACAGCAAAGGAGACCATTAACAAAATGAAAAGACAACCTACAGAATGGGAGAAAATATTTGTAAATGATTCTACTGATGTGGGTTTAATATCCAAAATATACAAACAGCTTATACAATGCTACAACAACAACAACAAAAAACAATCCAATCAAGAAAATGGACAGAAGATATAGACATTTCTCCAAAGAAGAGATACAGATGGCCAAAGGCACATGAAAAAATGCTCAGCATTACTAATTATTAGAGAAATGCAAATCAAAACTGAAAGGAGGTGTTGCCTCACACTGGTCAGAATGGTCATCATCAAAATGTCTACAAATAACACATGCTGTTGGTTGGAATGTAAATTGGCGTGGCCAATATAGAGAACAGTATAGAGGTTCCTTTAAAAATTAAAAATAGAGTTACCTTATGATCCTGCAATCCCACTCCTGGGCATATATCCAGGAAAAACCATAATTCAAAAAGATACCTGCACCCCAGTGTTCACTGCAGCACTATTTACAGTAGCCAAAACATGGAAGCAACCTAAATGTCCATCAACAGAGGAATGGGTAAAAAAAGATGTAATATATACAATCGAATATTACTCAACCATGGAAAGAATGAAATAATGCCATCTGCCACAGCATGGGCAGAGAAGGCAACGGCAAGCCACTCCAGTACTCTTGCCTAGAAAATCCCATGGATGGAGCAGCCTGGTGGGCTGCGGTCCGTGGGGTCGCTGGGGGTGGACACGACTGAGCAACTTCACTTTCACTTTTCACTTTCACACATTAGAGAAGGAAATGGCAACCCACTCCAGTGTTCTTGCCTGGAGAATCCCAGGGACCGGGGAGCCTCGTGGGCTTCCGTCTGCGGGGTCGCACAGAGTCGGACACGACTGAAGTGACTTAGCAGCAGTAGCAGCAGCCACAGCATGGGTAGACCTAGAGCTTATAATAGTAAATAAACTATGCCAAACAAAGAAAAATATCATATGATATTGCTTATATGTGAAATCTTAAAGAAAGATACAAATGAATTTATGTCCAAAACAAACAGACTCATAGGCATAAAAAACAAACTTATGGTTATAAAAGGAGAAAGAGTGGGTGAGGGATAAATTAGGAGGATGATATTAACATATACACACTATTATATATAAAATAGATAATAAGCACCCACTGTATAGCACAGGGAACCATATTCAATATTTCATAAAACCTGTAAGAATTACTACAAAATCTGATATTTATATATATGTGTGTGCGTGTGTGTGTATTTTCTGAATCTCTGTGCTCTCCATCTGAAACTAACATGATGCTCTACATGTGCTCTCCATCTGAAGCTAACATGATATGATCAACTATACTTCAGTTTTAAAAAGTTGCAGGGACTTCTCTAGTGGTCCAGTGGTTGAGAATCTACCATCTAGTGCCGAGGATGTGGGTCTGATCCCACTGCAACTAGAAAAAGCCTGTGTGCTGCTATGAAGACCCAGTGCAGCCAGAAATTAATAATATTAATAATAAAGTTGCAGAGGAAGTAGATCTTAAAAATTCTCATCACTGGGAAATAAATAAATAAAAGCAGAGCACTGCAACCAACTTTTACCCAAAGGACATTTGCTGAACTGGGTAGACTTTAGCTTTATTTTTCAAAACTTTGGTGCTTAAGGAATCTAAAAGAAAATAGAGAAATTACCAGCTTGTGAATATAAATCTAAACACATACTACATAAGACAAAGATATTCATACCACAGCCTGCTATACAGCAATGGCCACATGCAACAGCACAAATAAATCTTAGTAGTACAATGGTGGAAAAAAAAGAAAGTTTCAGAAGACTACATACAGGATAGCATACTTTCTAGAGAATTCAAAACAAACCAAACAATATCATTCAGACAACTGAATATATATATGCCTACAAAAACACATGTTAATGATAAAAATGAAATTCAGGATAAGGGAAGCAAGGAGATGAGATGAAGGAGAAGCCCAGAGGTAGATAAAAGTTGCCAGTAATGTTTTAATTCTTAGGATGCAGGGAGGATTTATGAGCATTCATTGCGTTATTACAGTATTAAATACATAAACATAAAAATTAGAGAAATGAAGAACATGAATGGACAAATAAGATTAGTTATAAAAACTAAGAATCATAATTAGGCCAATTCTCTGCATCTGAGGGCAAAAATAATGTTGTAAAGAAATGCAGAGAATGAAGAACAGTCAAGATATTTTTGAATAACAAAGTGGAGATTTACCTTACATTAGACACAGTATAAAATTATAGTAATTATATCAGTGTGTTGTTTAACATCTGAATAGAAAGTGGAATAGAATTGATAACTCAAAACTTAAGTTATGTAATAAAGATTTAATCTCAAAATAAAACATACAATATGATTCCATTTATATAGAATTCAAAGCAGATAAAACTAAACACTGCTGTATTTAGGAACACTTGCATGAGTAGTGTAATTATATAGAAAAGCAGAAAATTACAACAGTTGTCACCTCTTGGGGTGTCTGGCATTGACAGTGAGGCATTTTGAGGCACAGAATTCAAAGTAGATAAAACTAAACACTGCTGTATTTAGGAACACTTGCATGAGTAGCATAATTATATAGAAAAACAGAAAATTTCAACAGTTGTCTCCTCTCAGGGTGTCCAGCATTGACAGTTAGACACTGACCACACACACTGTTTTAACTTGGATGAGTTTCACTTATCATTCTTTTAAACATACATATGTTTTTATTTTCACAGTTCACAAAAAAATGGGAATGAATTAACCAGTTCTAGAATATACCTTGGAGAAGGCAATGGCAACCCACTCCAGTAATCTTGCCTGGAAAATCCCATGGACGGGGAGCCTGGTAGGCTACTGTCATGGGGTCATGCAGAGTTGGACACGACTAAGCGACTTTACTTTCACTTTTCCCTTTCATGCACTGGAGAAGGAAATGGCAACCCACTCCAGTGTTCTTGCCTGGAGAATCCCAGGGACGGAGGAGCCTGGTAGGCTGCCGTCTATGGGGTCACACAGATTCGGACACGACTGAAGCGACTTAGCAGCAGCAGCAGAATATACCTGGTGATAGAAAAATATTTGCAAGCCAACCATCCATTTCCTGAGAAATAAAGCAGCTTTAGAAAATATACTAACTTAAAAGGGAACATCCTGCCTTTCCTATGTGTAAAGTTGAAACCAAGAAACTTAAAGCTTTACTTTCAAACAGAAAATTCTGACTCGGGAAAATTCCTCCACATGTTTACCTTACTGGGCTGTTTAATGTCTTGGAAGGTACTAGGCTAAAAGATCAGAAAAGTGACACTGATTTATTAGTTTGAGGCTTGGTTTCCTGGCTGTTTCTATAGAAGGGCAAGGAAGTATTTTCTTTGTATTGATACAAGTGCCAGAGAACATGTACATGTAAAGAAAGATTAGATTTGCATCAAAAACAAAGACATGGGACACAAATGACATCTGAGCACAGCCCTCTCCAAAACATCTGTCAAGTGGAAAAAGCAAGGAGATCAGGGGTAGGTTCTGGAGCGTGAACTGAGAGCTCCACTTGTAGTCATTCACAAGCTCATAGAAGAAAAGAGTGAGTCCAAAATTCTAGAGCAGGGTGAGACAGACCCTAAGTTTGTTGAAAGGGAAAGCTAATGTCCAAAGATGCTTTGTTCATCATTTAGTCAGGCAAACCCCAAGCATGGTTCTAGTATACTCTAGTGCATAATTCTGGAGACAGTTGCAGGCAGCAAAGAAGATGACAAACTCATTGCTACTGCTGAGTTTTATTTTTTTTCTGAAATTGTTTTTAATTTATTTGTTTTAATTGGAGGCTAATTATTTTACATTATTGTATTGGTTTTGCCATACACTGACATGAATCTGCCCTGGGTATACGTATGTTCCCCATCTTGAACCCCGCTCCCACCTCCCTCCCCATCCCATCCCTCTGGGTCATCCCAGTACACCAGCCCTGAGCATCCTGTATCATGCATCGAACCTGGACAATGAGGTGGATGAAACTGGAGCCTATTATACAGAGTGAAGTAAGCCAGAAAGAAAAACACCAGTACAGTATACTACCGCTGAGTTTTAATTCCCTTAGGGTAGCAAGAAGAGATTTCTAGAGAAAAACTTGACTTTATGGTACAATGGCTTAAGAGAGTTGGAAGCCAGAAATCTGCTGCTTCTGAAAACGAACTTCCTAAGAATTTCACAACTTCTGATTTTTGTTCTTAGAACCTAAGTGGCCACATAGATATGTTGTGTTCCTCTGGGTATAGGTCAGCAGAACTCTGTGATCTATCGCAAATGGACATATATGACTCACAGTCTGAATAAACAGATGCACATTCTCAACAACTTGAATCCTGCATAGAAATTTTCTAAAATGTTGCCAACTCACCTTAGCCATGAGTTTGTGTTTTCTAAATATAAAAAAGCATATAGTAAAGAACATTAATTTTTTTAATTTTGAAAAATCATAAATTAACATTTAAAACCACCACCTAAAACCTTTTGCTTCCCTTGTAACTCAGTTGACAAAAAATCTGCCTGCAATGCAGGAGACCTGGGTTCAGTACCTGAGTTAGGAAGATCCCCTGGAGAAGGCAACCCACCAGTATTCTAGAGAGTCCCACGGACAAAAGAGCCAGGCAGGCTACAGTCCATGGGGTCACAAGAGTCGGACACAACTTAGCGACTAAACCAACCAACCTAAAATCTTTTAAACATATATATGTTTTTATTTTCACAGTTCAAAAAAATGGGAATGAATTAACTAGTGCTGGAATATACCAGGTGCTAGCCCATCAAGCTCCTCTGTCAATGGGATTCTCTAGGCAAGAATACTGGGGTGGGTTGCCATTCCCTTCTTCAGGGGATCTTCCTGACCCAGGGATCAAACCCAGGTCTCCTATACTGCAGGGAGATTCTTTATCATCTGAGCCACCAGGGAAGTCCCAAAACCTTTTATCTTTTGTGAATTTACAAATAGTCCTTGTGTTTGATAATCTATTTTCATTGAGTCATGAAAAGTATTTTATTATTCTAATTTTCATACTTATAATTAATGGCTGTTTATATTTGACATGTCGCTAATTTATCCAGCTATGCTGAATGAAGGAATTCATTTATTTGCTATGAATTTATAGCAGGACTTATAAGATAAATATGAGGCTTCCCTGGTAGTCCAGTGGTTAAGAATCTGCCTTGCAATGCAAGGGACATAGGGAATGATCCCTAGTATGAGAAGATCCCACATGCTATGGAGAAACTAAGACATGTGCCACAACTGAGATTGTGCTCCAGAGCCCCTGAGCCACAACTACTAAGCCTGCCTAGAGCCTGTGCTCCACAGCAGGAGAAGCCACCACCACAAGGAGTCCATGCACTCCAAGGAGGAGTGGCCTCCACTCTCTGCAACCAGAGAGATGCAGCAGTGAAGACCCAGAGCAGCCGACAAGTAAATAAGTAAATAAATCTTTAAAAAATGATACATCTGAATTGTATTTTATGCAAATAGTCAAGGAAAATGGTCCACAAGAATCAAGGAAAATCCATGATTTTCTTTTTTTTTTTTTTTTAGGTAATTAATTTATTTTTTATTGGAGGCAAATTATTTTACAATATTGTATTGGTTGGTTTTGCCATACATTGATATGAATTTGCCCCGGGTTTACATAAGTTCCCCCTCCTGAACCGCCCTCCCACCTCCCTCCTCCCTTTATCCTCCCTCTGGGTCATCCCCGCATGCCAGCCCCGAGCATCCTATAACATGCATCGACCCTGAACTAGTGATTCGTTTCACATATGACAACATACGTGTTTCAATGCCATTCTCCCAAATCATCCCACCCTCACCCTCTCCCACAGAGTCCCAAAGAAGTTTAGAAGGTATCTGGGGACGAAGAGATTTGTCAAAATTCTTCAAATGAAAACCCAAACAAGGTCTGAGAAGCTACAAAATAGAGCAGGCAAAACAAAGGGCAAAAGACAAGAGCAGAGAAGAGGCATAAATAGGAAAGAGATGAGTGGGTCCTGAAAAGAACTTCCTTTTCTAGCGAACACTATTGTGGAAAAGGTTTAAGGGGTCAATGAGGGTGACTCTTGAAACAATATAGGCTCACTCCTCTTATATATACTTTTGTCTAATAGTTAATTACATGTATAATAAAAAGCACACTGCTCTTTTTCTTCTGGATTGTTGACTTGGACTTTGTTTGAAATATGTGCAGCTAAAGACGAACGAAAGAATTACATTCATTGTCTTAATTGAAGAAAACACAATTCTGGGTTCTTTACTAGCTGTGCTCTGCAAAAAGTAAAAGGAGGTTACAATAGTCTACACAAACTTTTAATCTTAAGTAAAATTATTCTTCCTAAAATTCCAGGCATTGTTACTGGACCTATGGCAGTAACAGAGTATTTAATCTTACCAAATCCTCACCATCATAAAGAGAATCAAGTTTGAAGGCACTAACAGACTCATTAATTTTTCTGCAGTGTAGTGATTTACAGTGTTTTATTATTTTCAGGTGTACTCCACAATGATTTGATGTTTTTGTAGATTATCCTCTATTTAAAATTATTATAAAATACTGGTTATATTTCCTGTGCTATATATTACATCTTTGTGTCTTACTTATTTTATACCTAGTCTTTGCACCTCTTAATCCCCTTCCCCTATCTTGGCCCTCCGCACAGCCCCCTCCCTGTTGGTAACCACTAGTTTGTTATCTGTATCTATGAGTCCGTTTTTGTTACATTTGTTTTATTTCTTATATTGCACATGTAAAAGAAAACATATGGTATTTTTCTCTGACTTACTTCACTAAGCAGATGGATATATATCCAAGAAAATGAAAACTCTAATTAGAAAAGATATATGTAGAAACCAATACAACATTGTAAAGCAATTATCCTCCGGAGGCCTGGCGTGCTGTGATTCATGGGATTGCAGAGTCGGACACGACTGAGCGACTGAACTGAACTGAAACATTAAAAAATATATAGAGAGGAAAAAAATATATACACACCTCAGTGCTCATAGTAATATTATATACAATAGCCAAAATATAGAATCAGCCTAAGCATTCATCAACAGATGGATGAATATGTGATATGCAATTAGATAGATACATGTGTACATACACACATACCATGAAATATTACTCAGCCATAAGAAATAATGAAATCTCACCATTTGCTGCAACACTGAGGGTATAATGCATAGTGAAGCTGTCAGAGAAAAACAGATTCATTCTTAATTTCAGGAGCAAGTACTCATCAAAAATATCACTTTATTGGCAAAATAATCATAGTACAATACTATTACATTCCATAGACACTAATAATAATTAAGATGATTGTATTGATGATTGTAATAGTCACAGCTCATATTTTTGTAGTCTGACACTTTTCAAGGATGTTCTGCATAGAAAGTGCCCTATATCCTCATATACAAATTAGTGCCAACTTTGTTAGGTACTGTCTTATAGAAGAACCTAGGCAATCATAATTTTTACTCAGACAAAGGAACTCTGGTATGTCTGCACAGCAGACCTGTTGTAATAACCAATATTTCTAGGTCTTTTCACATTTCTGAAGCTAATGAAAAGAACATTCAAAACACATGAAAACACTAAGGCGATGACAGTTACTTCTTAGTTTTCCCACGTAATAGTACTAATAGATAGTAAAGGATAAAGTGTAGGATTTAAGTTCCTAGGATAAGACTTGGCGTTTAGTTCACAATATTCACGGAAGTTGATGACTCACCAGTTACAGGTGGAGCATATATTAGGAAGGACTCTAGTGGCAAGTGACAGAAATCCAACGTAAACTGACTTAAACAGAAATCCATTGGTTCAGGTGACCAGGAGGTTGTTAACGATAATAACATTATTAGCGAATCGATTCCAACCCTCCAGCAGTGTCAGCAAGAAACTGCCTTTGTGCTATCTCTGCTTTGTCATGTTGACTGCATTCTCAAGCGGGCTCGCTTCACACGCATCTGTGATACCCACCAGAAGCTCCAGGCTTTTACTTTCTGTGGACTTAGTAGTAATTCACTAAGTGATCATTCTTAGCAGAAGACCTGGTAATGAGTTTCACTGACCAGGTCTGATTCATCTTCTGAGCTGGGATCAGGGAAGAGGCAAACCCTGCCCAGCCCACAGGGTTGATTCCCCAGAGAAGAAGAGAGAGTCTTTCACCATAAGAAGAGATGCAAAACCACAGATGTCTAATATACAGAAACTTTGTATTCTTGTCTCCCATGAATGAGGGTTACATAGTAAGGAGAAGAGATTTGGGAGGCAGGAAAATCATAATTTGGAATGTAAGATTCTCCTGTATGTTTACAGATACCGAGACTACCGTGACCCGCCTCATTCACTGGTGCCCTATGGCTACACGCTACAGTTCTGGCACGTCCTGGCAGCCCGACTGGCTTTTATCATTGTGTTCGAGGTAACTTTTCTCACCCAATTCCTTGATTTCCTTTGACCTAATGAAGTAAATAGAAGTAGCGGATGAATATAAGTTACAAGAACTTTCAATGTGATTATGTATTGTCTAGAAGCAGGATAAGTAATACTGTGCAATCTTTTTCTCATTTTCTTCTCTTTAATTAAAGTACTTGAATTTTCTAAGAAATATTTGAAAGTCCACTGTTGATTGTTAATGGATAAGTCAGGAATCTTTGGTCCTAAGTTTAATATTCTTGGGCTGTGGTTCTTAAGATTCAGGAAAATTGTCATTTTTCCATCCCCACTCCCAGAGATTCTGATACATCATGCCTGCAATTTGCTTTTCACAGTCCTCCGAGATGCTTCTGATGTTCAGGGACAGTGTTTAGAAAACACTAATGACTGTTACAAGTGCAGCCTCTGGTTGTGCATCATCATGACATTACTTATGAACTTATAAAGTATAATCTACCTAGTAGATTATGCCTGTATTATGTGTCAATAAAATCACATCATCTATTTTCTCCTAGTCTTTAAGAAAATTGTACTAAAAATAGTTTGCATTCCCATAACTGTATCCCAAAATTGAAATTTCATCTCTCATTATATATTAAAGCCAGATTAATGCAAGTGAAGGCTGCCTCTTGGCTCATACTAGAAGTTCCTACACAGGCATACCTCAGAGATACTGCAGGTTTGGTGCCAGACCACCACAATAAAGTATTTTGCCATCTGTGGAGCCTTTAAAATATTTTCTTACAATTATCATAATAACACCCATTTTGTGGGTGAAGGAATTGAGGTTCAGAGTGACTTATCCTCAGGTAAACCGTCTTAAGTGCTAAAAGTGGAGCTGGGATTCAGACCTGGCCTTCTGATTCCATGGTACTTTCTTCTGGCTCTCCTTTGCATTCTCTGGCCATTGCATCCCCACCTTCTTTCCTGAATCCTCATTTCCTATGCGGTTCCATCCCACCAGGTTCAGTCCTCACCTACCCTGTGACTTTCTCTCCTCACACACACCTCCCCTGGCTTCATCCCACTTTCCAGAAACTCCAGAGGCTCCACATCCCTGATCTTGACCAGCTCCCAGAGCTCTTTCAGTTCAGGCTGCACAGTAGACCTGACTCTGCTGTATTCTCCCCTGTGTTTTTAGCACCTCGTGTTTTGTATAAAGCACCTCATTTCATATCTGATCCCAGACCTCCCAAAAGATCTAAGGGATCGAATGAGAAGAGAGAAGTACTTGATTCAGGAGATGATGTACGAAGCAGAACTGGAGCGTCTCCAGAAGGCACGAAAGGAGAGGAAGAAAAATGGAAAAGCACACCACAATGAGTGGCCGTGACCAGTGGTGAGAGGTACGTCCATGGTCTGAAATCTCTCCTCGGCTGGGAGGGGTGCTTTTAACTCCTTGAAACAGAGCTTGCCATTGCTCTCTTGATAGGGATAAAAATTAATCCTTTAAAGTTAGTTGCACAGTCATGTCCAACTCTTTGTGATCCCATGGACCATGCCAGCCAGGCTCTTCTGCCCATGGAATTCTCCAGGCATGAGTATTGGAGTGGGTTGCCATTTCCTTCTCCAGGGGATCTTCCTGACCCAGGGATCGAAACCAGGTCTCCTGCATTGCAGGCAGGTTCTTTACCTATTAAGCCACTAGGAAAGCCCAGTAGTAAATAATCCTTTAGAAGCTTCCAAAACCAGCTTGTTTCTTACTTTAATTGCAAATTTAACTGAATCTTCCCTTTGCACCCAACTCCTGCGGCTCTTCTCTGCCTGTGTCACACTCTGGCCTGGCAGCCAAGATCTTCACAAGTTGGCCTATGTGTCCCCCAAATAACCTTGCCCCACTACCACATCCACTCCAGCCTGGCTGTTCTCTTTCATCAGAAAGAAGGGGAAGATTACCCTGGGGATATTAAATCACCTTTTCATCTCACCCACAATGGCCTCCCCTCCATCACCCAAGCATCATTTCTTCCCAGATTGACCCATGTCACACCACACCTTTTAAAAAGATTTCCCCAGACTCATCAGCCCACAGAGACTCACTCCTGATAAACATCTCTGGTTACTGCATCAGTACCACGTGTACTGACAGATGTGTTATTAATTTGTGATTTTCAAACAGTTATTAGGCTTCCCCAGCACAATTGTAAGCATCTTTAGGAAAGTCCCTATGGATTATAATCAGTTCTTCCAACTGTCAGTACAGTGTTAAGCACACAGCACCTATTAAATAAATTCACATTTAGGGGCTTCCCTGGCAGTCCAGTGGTTAAAACCTTCACCTGCCAGTGCAGGAATTAATGAATTCCTTTTCAGGGAGCTAAGATCCCACATGCCTTGTGGCCAAAAAACAAAATATAAAAACAATAAAAGCAATATTGTAAAAAATTCAGTAAAGACTTTATTAATTAAATGTGCATTTTTAAAGGTCAGGTGCATTACACTTAAAAAAGGTCCATGATGTTCCCACATATCTTATGCAAAAGTTCTTCTGAAACCTTTCTGGCAAGGCAGTTACTATCTGTGTGTCCTTGGACAAGTCACTTTGCTTTTCTGGGCTTAATTTCTTCAATGATAAGATGGGCCCTCAGTCCTGATACTCTGTGAAGCTAATGTTGCAGCATTTGTTTTGCCTTCCTTTCTCTCTCCACTTGTTTGGAGGCTAACTTTGAAAATTTGGCCTCCAAAAGAAAAATGAAATATACAAGAAAAACTATATTTTTTTACTTTTCACATAGGTAAAAATACAGCAGATATCTGCAGAAATGTTTGTTGTTAAATTAGTAAAGTTCTGTCGATTCAGATCTGTATTAATAATCCAGGAGTTTATTGTGAGTCAGGTATGACGGTGGACTTGGGGGAATGCCCCTAGCCCCAGGCCACAGGATAATAGTGGTACATGGATGCTGATGGTGATCAGAACCATCCCCAAGAAAAAGAAAGGCAACATGGTTGTCTGAGGAGGCCTTTTACAAATAGCTGAGAAAAGAAGAGATGCAAAAGGCAATGGAGAAAAGGAAAGATATACCCGTCAGAAAGCAGAGTTCCAAAGAATAGCAAGCAGAGATAGGAGAGATAAAAAAAAAAAAAAGCCTTCCTCAATGAACAATGCAGAGAAATAGAGGAAAACAACAGAATGGGAAAGACTAGAGATCTCTCCGGATAATTAGAGATACCAAAGGAACATTTCATGCAAAGATGGGCACAATAAAGGACAGAAATGATATGGACCTAACAGAAGCAGAAGCTATTAAGAAGAGGTGCAAAAATACACAGAAGAACTATGCAAAAAAGATCACGAACCAGATAATCATGACGGTGTGATCACTCACCTAGAGCCAGATGTCCTGGAGTGCGAAGTCAAGTGGGCCTTAGGAAGCATCACTATGAACAAAGCTAGTGGAGGTCATGAAATTCCAGCTGAGCTATTTCAAATACTAAAAGATGATTCTATTAAAGTGCTGCATTCAATATCCCAGCAAATTTGGAAAACTCAGCAGTGGCCACAGGATTGGAAAAGGTGACAGATTTTATTTTCTTGGGCTCCAAAATCACTGTGGACAGTGACTGCAGCCATGAAATTAAAAGACGCCTGCTCCTTGGAAGAAAAGCTATGACCAACCTAGACAGCATATTTAAAAGCAGAGACATTACTGTGTCAACAAAGGTCCGTCTAGTCAAAGCTATGGTTTTTCCAGTAGTCATGTATGGATGTGAGAGTTGGACCATAAAGAAAGCCGAAGAATTGATGCTTTTGAACTGTGGTGTTGGAGAAGATTCTTGAGAGTCCCTTGGACTGCACGGAGATCCAAGCAGTCCGTCCTAAAGGAAATCAATCTTGAATATTCATTGGAAGGACTGATGCTGAAGCTCCAATACTTTGGCCACCTGGTGTGAAGAACCAACTCATTAGAAAAGACCCTGATGCTGGGAAAGATTGAAGGCAGGAGGCGAAGGGAACAACAGAGGACGAGATGGTTGGATGGCCTCACTGACTCAATGGACATGAGTTTGAGCAAGCTCTGCTGCTGCTGCTGCTGCCAAGTCACTTCAGTCATGTCCGACTCTGTGTGACCCCATAGATGGAAGCCCACCAGGCTCCCCCGTCCCTGGGATTGTCCAGGCAAGAACACTGGAGTGGGTTGCCATTTCCTTCTCTAGGAGATGGTAAAGGACAAGCCTGGCATGCTGCAGTCCAAGGGGTGACAAAGAGTTGGACACAAGTGAGCAACTGAATAACAGCAGCATAGATGCTGAACACTGGTTCTGCCCTCAATTCCAAAAGGAGCCCTTGACTTCACTAAAGGCAAGAAATGTTTTGCTACTTACTGTGAAGAAAGCTGATCGCCGAAGAATTGATGCTTTTGAACTGTGGTGTTGGAGAAGACTCTTGAGAGTCCCTTGTACTGCAAGGAGATCCAACCAGTCCATTCTAAAGGAGATCAATCCTGGGTGTTCATTGGAAGGACTGATGCTAAAGCTGAAACTCCAATACTTTGGCCACCTCATGCGACGAGTTGACTCACTGGAAAAGACTCTGATGCTGGGAAAGGTTGGGGGCGGGAGGAGAAGGGGACGATGGAGAATGAGATGGCTGGATGGCATCACCGACTCTGTGGACATGAGTTTGTGTGAACTCTGGGAGTTGGTGATGGACAGGGAGGCCTGGCGTGCTGTGATTCATGGGGTCACAGAGAGTCAGACACGACTGAGCGACTGAACTGAACTGAACTGAATTTTGCCATTTTCCCCAGCTGTCATTTGGCTATGTGAGTTCAGGAAAATTACATTTTTCTGAGTCTACTTATTTGGTGGAACTAATATACAGCTCAAATAAGGCAAAATATGTGAGCCATGTACAAAACAAAGTGCTCCAGAATACCATATGGGATTCGCGCTGTGCCTGAGCACCGTGTTCTAGTCCCGTGGACTGCAGATCTGGCTTTTCCGTTGTCTGTCTGGCCTGAATTGGAGCATTCCTGTGGATTCAGTTTCCACCTTCTGAGATTCTATAATTTGCTCCAACCCCCTGGCCCACACACCATTTTGACCACCTTTTCTCTGGCTCTGGTCAGCTCTCAGAGGAGAAAGGCTGACCATCCAGACATCTTGAGTTGGAGTCAGAGGCAGACGTTAGTGAGGAGAACTGCTCCAGGGCCCAGAGAGCAAGGTGCTGCTGTGGCTTATCCCCACCTCACACCCCAGGACTACTCTGCACTGCAGGGCCTTTCACGCTTGGGAGCTGGGAGTTCCTTCTGGCCTCATCATTTGATTTGCTTTCTCCCCAAAGAGGCCATTTCTCAATTTTTCTTGAAAGCGCAGTCTTTGTCTCTATTTTCCCAACAGTTGCCAGGAAGCCACCTTCCTCCAAACTGTGCCTCCATTTGTTCATCTGTAAAGTGGGCACAGTAATGTTTATACCCCACCTGACTTGGTTCAGGATTATAGATTCCTTGAATATCTTTAATTTCATGCTAACAAGTATAGACCATTGCACATTCTGTCCTTTCAGCCATCATGTATACTTAGAATCTTACTACTTTCTCCTTTTTTTTTCCAGATAATCGTTCATTTCCAGGCACAGGACCTGAATTCTTGTTTACTTCTCCCGGCTGTGCATAAGCACATTCAAGTGAATGACTATAATGCAACCGCAGTGCATGTCACCGAGGTCGGCAGCAGAAGAGGGGTCAGCACCCTGAGAGGACTGCCTGGGAAACCACACTGCTGTGAAGTCACATTGCAGCCCAGCACACAAATGCTATCTATCCACAGACCATTCTTGACCAAGCAAGCATGCACATCATGGGCAGTTACATTCTCAAGTTTTTAAAACAAAGGGGAACTTGTATACTGGGCCTGTTTTTCAGCCTGTTTGCTATCTTTTTTGCATTCTAACCCATGTGAATTTTACAGACACTGGGCTAAAAAGGGTATTCGGACACCTGGACACATTCCTAGAATGTCATCATATGGTCCTAATTCTGTGTCATCAAACAACACAAACAAGACCCTGTTTACAACTTTTTCTTTTTTTAATTTCAGATCTTTCTGAGGAGATTATTATATATGACATATCTATAGCTATGTGTATGGCCATAGATGTATTTCTGTGTGTACATATGTATAGTCATATATTCTTACATATGTACATACAAATACAGAGATCTATAAAGTACATAGAACTTCCTTAATTGTAAATAGCCAAAAGGTACTGACATGAATGACGGATTTTCACATTTAAATAGTCATCAACGTGAAGCCATGTTTAATGCTTGTATAATGTGATGCAATAAAATTTAAAATAAATTTATGCACATGGAATATTTTTAGCTGGGTCTTCTGAAATTTTGTTGTCGTTTCTTCTCACAGTATAAGAGGAGTCAGAGTGTCATCTTTAAAGAAAGTCTGTCATTCCCAAACACTGCTGAGAAATGACTTCATCTTTCAGAGAAATTACATTTTTCTTCCTAAGGCCGCTTTTCTACCTTTCTTGATGCTGCCTTCTTAGGGTACCAAGCTGACTAATTAGAAATTACTCAGAAGAGGACAGAAAATGCCACTGACATACTTTGTGGAGGAAATATGGAATACAACCAATGATACATACAATGCTTTTGATTACCCTGCCTGATAGTATGCTCTGCTAATCCTAGCAAAGGGACTGTCTCTCTGGATGGGCCATGAGGGGCAGATCGAGGAGTGCACTTCTAAGCAATACTTGTTGTTATAATTACTCTTCTTCCAGAGACTGCAGAACCTGACCTTGAATTATGATATCACCTTGCTTGTGCCAGTCAGGGAAATGGGAGTGCACTTCATCCAACAACATTGTCTCATTCTGGCTGTGGAATCCTGAGCTGGTGAGGTCCCAAGATCCTTAGGTGTTTCCTTCGATGGGGATAGTTGGTCAGTGTGGCTTTGGGCAGGCTAGAACTTCAGCCATTTAGTAGTTTTATCTTTCTAGTATTCCTTCTGACCTGCTGTTGCTGGGAGTGAAATGCAGTTAACCCTTGAATATCACAGGTTTAAACTGTGAGTGTTCATTTATAAGCAGATTTTTTTTCAATAAATATATAATATAGTACTGTAGTATCTGATCTTGGTTGGATCCATGAACCATGGACATAGAGGGCCATCAGTATAGTTATATCCAGATTTCTGACTGGACAGAGATTGGCGCCCACAGCCTCTGCGTTATTCAAAGGTCAGCTGTACTAACCCTGCTGCTGCTGCTGCTAAGTCACTTCAGTCGTGTCCGACTCTATGCGACCCCATAGACGGAAGCCCACCAGGCTCCCCCATCCCTGGGATTCTCCAGGCAAGAACACAGAAGTGGGTTGCCATTTCCTTCTCCAAGTACTAACCCTAACAGAGCCTAAACTAAGGATATGTATGGGAACTGAAAACAAGAGGCCACTGGCAGAGTTTTCAATCATGGTTAAGCAGTCTGAAATATTTCACATGTTGGCCAGAGGAATTTCCATGGAAAGTCTCAAAAGATGAAATAGAGATGCTCCAAACAGACAACTTGCTCTACTGACCCAGTCCTGTGGCTTTTGCTTGTTATGCCTAAAGCTCTACCTTGAGCATCGTGGCCCAATAGGTCCCTGCTTTTGACCTGTCCATAACTTCTCTCCTGTTCCTTGGGACAGGAAGAGTGGTGGGGGCAGGGAGAGGAACTGAACAACTTCTTGGGTTTGTAATGGGCCATGAATATTCAGAACTACATAGAGGGCCATGCAACACACTGGTCTGGATGAGGAAGTAACCATTTGGAAAGTACCAGTTTATACCTGGTCTGAGCACAGACTGAACTCCAGACTCTCTGGCCAGAAATACATTTTCCCCCATGGGATTCTGCCTTTGCTATTGCAAGTGCCTCTGGCAGTCACAATTCTTGATAATGCTTCTAACATAAAACGTCTTCTCTTTCCTCCTCCCATCTCTCTCTTCATTTTTTCCTACCAGCTCAGTGAATACACTTATTCATCTTCCCTGTTTTTGGTACAAAGAAGACATAGTGAACGTCTTAAGATGTTTAAGTTTGTTTAAGTTTGTAGAGGCAGAAAGGCAAAGAAGGTTGTGGAGGGGAATTTCTGAGGGACTTTGTAAGAAATCAAGTGTTAGGAGTGACATAATGACATAGGTACTTTCTGACTTCCCTCTCCCTCCCAAGAAAAAAACTAACAATTATTTATGCGTAAGACACCACTAAGAAAATCCTAGAACATGGGGGTGGGACTGAAGCATCTCCTCCACACCACAGGGACCAGGACTGGTGACAGTATGCAGGTTCCTTAAAACACTAAAAACTACCATATGATCCAGCAATCCCACTCCTGGGCATATATCTGGAGAAAACTTGGTTTGAAAGGATACATGCACCCCAGTGTTCACTGTAGTGTTGTTTACAGTAGCCAAGACATGGAAGGAACCTAAATGTCATTGACCAATGAATGGATAAAGATGTGGTACATATATATAATGGAATATTACTCATCCATTAAAAAGAATGAAATAATGCCGTTTGCAGCAACATGGATGGACCTGGAGATTATCACACTAGTGCAGGAAGTCAGACAAAGACAGCTATCATATGATATTTCTTATATTCAAAATCTAAAAAAAAAAAGTGATACAAATGAACTTATTTACAAAACAGATATGAATACAATGTTGTAAATAAACTATACTCCAATACAATTTTTTTAAAAAGAAACAGACTTATACATCGGCTTAGAGAACACACTAATAGTTCCCACGACGGGAGGGTGGTAGGGAGGGATAGATTGGGAGTTGGGGATTGACATGTAGACACTGCGATATTTAAACTGGATAACAAGGACCTACAGTATAGTGGCAGGGAACTGTCAGTATTCTGTAATAACCTAAATGGGAAAAGAATTTGAAAAAATATAGACACACCTATATGTTTAACTGAATCACTTTGCTGTACACCTGAAACTAACACAACATTGTTAATCAATTATACTCTAAAATAAAAATTTAAAGAGAAAATCCTAGAACATAGAGTTGAAGTTGAAGCACCTCCCCCACACCATGGAGATGAAGACATGAAATTAGAAGGGTAAGAAGAATGGCCACATGCTGACCACACTGCCCTTCCTCCAGGGCCTCACAGCACCCCAATTAAGAGGTCTTCCCCTGAGCCTAGCATTTCTCTATTGGGAAATGAGAGCCTAGAGTGAACCTCTAGTCTCCACAGTGTTGTGGGTCACTTCTTGGTAGCCCCAGTCTGGTCTCATTCCACAGGAGTTGTGGGGAAATCTGTGGGGCTTGATCACTGAAACTATGATTATGATGGAGAAGGGGTAGGGGCTTGCAAGAACCAGCACTTGTATCTTGGAAGACCCAAGTTCCTACTTGCAGGGTCCAAGCAGTTGTCCCAAACAGAGACTCTGCTCACATGCTGAGCTATGACCAGGGAAACCTGTGGGATGCAAGTCTGCCTGATTCAGATTCTCAAATGAAGAGCCTTGCTATCTCTAGAGTCTGGTCTGCCCCACTGCAGGAAAGGAGCTATCATAGCCCAGCCCACTGCTGAGTGCAGTTCCAAGTACCCCCGACCAGAAAGCCTGGGAGCTACACAGCTCAGGAATACAGACCTACATAGCTCTGCTTGAGCAGAGAATGGCAGGCTGTTATGATAGTTGCAAAGCAAAGTCTGTCAGTATAGGGCCAGGGTTCCTGGAAGGACCAAATCAGATTTAGTCAAAACCACAAAGAATCTTGCCAGGCGTGGGTGTGTTCTGGGCTCCATCAAAGCAGGGAAACTAATTCATACACCCATCCATTACTGAGTATAGCGTCTGGCCTCTCCAGACCAAAACCTGATCCAGAACACCTGAGAACAGCTTGCAGCTGACCTTTCCATTTCACCCAGGCAGAGGAGTTAAACCATCCCTTTATCAACTGGTAACTGTACCTCCTGGCCCACCTGGCCAAAACACCTGGAAGCTGCATAGCTTAGCAATACTCAAGTAGAGAGTATGGCAGGCAGAGATGATAAGCTACAAAGCAAAGCCAGTGGCCCTGTTTGGCCAGGGAACTTGGAGAATGGGTTGACTTGCATCAAGACCACAAAGAGCCTTGCCAGCCTTGGAGATGATTCTCCTGTTCTACCTGGGCAGGAAACTGATTTGTTGCCCTCCCATTGCTATACACAGCATTCAGCTTGCCCAGCCAGGAAATCTAACCAGAGCAGACTGGAAGCTTTACAGCCCACCCAACAACCTTGCTTACAGTGACGCTTGAACAGAGAACACAGGCTGTGGCTTTTTGGTCTGCAGGGCAAAACCAGTGACCTCATCTGGCCATATAATTAAGTGCACATACCTACCTGTTTCAGATCCCCGAACAATGAGTTATGCAGGCCCTGGAGCCTGTCCTGCTGCCCTACTGAGGAAAGGAAGCTAATTCATAGTTCTGCCTACTGTGGAGAATAGTATCCAGTTCCAATTATCTAGTAAGTCTGACCAGAGAACTCAGGTAACCACAGAGACCATCTTACTGCCATACCTAGGAAGGGAACAGAGCCAAAAGTCCTATTTAACCATTCTCAGTCAGAAGTACCACCCCAGAACCCAGCCTGAACAGTGGACTCATCTGAAAATATACCCTGATGGCAAGTCCCACCTTTCCAAAGATATTACCATCAAACATGTCCAGAAGCCCAAAATGAGCCAACCAGTAAAGAACTGTCTGTGCCAAAGTAAATTTTAAAAAGCCAGACAGAAATCCTAGAGCTAAAAATTACAATGATTGAACTCAATGACTAAAAAGTTAAACTGTCAAAAACTGTTGACTCAAAAGTCAACAGACTTGATCTAGCAGAAGACCTAGAAGACAGAACATTTGAAATAATCCAGTCAGAGGAGCAAATAGAAAACAAAAAATGTAAAGAGTGAAGAAAGAATATGTAACTTATAGGACACAATTGAAAGAAACAACATTGGCATTATGGGAATTTCAGAAGAAGAGAAAGGGAAAGAAAGCATATTTAAAGCAATAATGACTAAAAACTTCCCCAATCTTGGGAAAGAAATGAATGCCCAAATTCATGAGACCCAAAAGTTCCCACATAGGTGAACCCAAGTAGGGCTACACCAAGACACATTATAATTAAATTGTCAAAGAGAAAGCTACAAAGAAGTTTGAACTCAGTGGAAGAAAAGAGTGGAACTACACACGAACATTCATAACACCAGCAGCTTTTCCCACAGAAGCTTTGAAGGCCAGGAGAGAATGGAATGATATATTCAAAACATTGAAAGAAAAAACTGTCAGCTGAGAATTCTATACCTGGAAGAGCTGCCCTTAAGTAATGGATAAAGACGTTCCCAAACAAACAAAAGCTGAGGGAGTTCATAAGCACTAGGCATGCCTTATAAGAAATGCTAAAGGTATAAGACTCTATATTGTTTCCAGAGGAAGAGTTTCTGTTGCTTTCTGTCTCCTCAAGGAGACAGAAGCTCTTCCTCTGGAAACAATATAGAGTCTTTTAGAGAGTGAGATGATCAACAGGTGCTTATCCAGAAAGTTGTTCACTAACAAACTGTAAGACTTGTAAACCAAGATGTAAGACTCATATACTGGAAAAAGAATCTGTAAAATCCAAGCTGTCGACAGTACTGCAATATCCTTATTTACAGTGAGAGAATGTGAGAGCTCCAGTAGTATGGACTCAAGGCCAAGGTGCTACTTATTCACAGGTCACACAAACGGCCGCATTCAGATGTGGGATCTGACCACTACCATGGATACAGTTAACAAAAGTGAGGATAAGGATGTAGTGGTCTAACTGAAGACTGGCTCAAAAGACTGGATCAGTGTAATCTATGCAAATCTCACTGCACTACTCCTAAGATCAGTCTGGCAACTTCTGTGGTTCAGCATAGCCATCTTTGGATATCAGATTCTAGGCTTCAGCTCCAGTACCATGAAACCATCTATGAAGCAGTTACTTCAATACATTAGCTTTTACATCAAAACTTTACAAATTAAGATTGGACTTCATTTTGTATCTTTTTATCAGAACTACCTGGGGTAAGAAGATAAAATAACCATATTTCTTCCAATCTTTTGGAAATTTTTTTTAGTTTTACAGGAACATTTAATAGATTATTTGTAAAGCAGGAGTCTATTTCAATGTTAATCTACTCTGTGGACTTTAGAACATACAATGTCTTAAAAAGATGGTTCCCATGTAGATAAGCATCCCCTTAGAGTGTGGAAACCAACACTTTGCATTCCTAATGTTGATTAAGTAAATTTAAAAATTCCCTTTGGAACTTAGTCTCCCAACCCTTATTATGATGGCAAAGTGGTTTACCAGGTATTTAATAAGGTGCTGCTGCTTCTGCTGCATCACTTCAGTCGTGTCCAGCTCTGTGTGACCCCATAGACAAAAGCCCACCAGGGTCCCCCGTCCCTGGGATTCTCCAGGCAAGAACACTGGAGTGGGTTGCCATTTCCTTCTCCAATGTGTGAAAGTGAAAAGTGAAAGTGAAGTCGCTCAGTAGTGTCCAACCCTTAGCGACCCCACGGACTGCAGCCTACCAGGCTCCTCTGTCCATGGGATTTTAATAAGGTGCTATGTTTATGGAAAAAACACCATGTAATTCAAAAACACTATTAAATTGCTTGGTGTGTCAGTAAGTCCTTTAAGATAATTTTGCTACTGCTGCTAAGTCGCTTCAGTCGTGTCCGACTGTGTGACCCCATAGACGGCACCCAACTAGGCTCCCCCATCCCTGGGATTCTCCAGACAAGAACACTGGAGTGGGTTGCCATTTCCTTCTCCAATGCATGAAAGTGAAAAGTGAAAGTGAAGTCTCTCAGTCATGTCTGACTCTTCATGACCCCATGGACTGCAGCCTACTAGACTCCTCTGCCCATGGGATTTTCCAGGCAAGGGTACTGGAGTGGGGTGCCATCGCCTTCTTTTCTGAGTCTCATTACTGAAATTCTTCAGTGTTAGCAAACATCACCAATATTAAATGTCAAAATTTCATTTGTGTTCTTTAAAGTTAGAGCAATTGTCTGTGCTTGAACAAATGAAGTAAAAATAATAAAAACAGCTTTGAGTACCCAGAAAGAACACTGTACCAGTTGCTAGTCTGCCTTTAGAGCCACCATAGTTTTTTCCTGGGTTAATAATCAAGATAATTAATTAGAATGCCATTTTGTTAAGCTTAAGAGATTGAAGTTCTGAATTTTTGGTTAAAGGTTTTGGCTGCTGCAGAAATGTTATTTTAAATATATTTTGAATTATAAGTACAGAAAAATTGTAATTTTTTCCCATTTAATTAGAATGATTTCCAAGTTTCTGTAAATAATTGAAAATTTAAAGCATTAAGCACTTATTGGTAAATAATGTATATATTCCCATTCTGAGAAATATAAGTGGGTCAAGTCAAAATAAACTCTTTAAAGTTTAAAACAAAACACAAAATACAAACAAATGCTAAAGGGAGTTCTTTATGTGGTGATAAAAGGACACTAATCAACATTATAAAAACATAAGAAAGTAGCATTAAACTCACTGATAATATTAAATATAAAGTCAAAGATTCTATAATATAGTAATGGTGGTCCATAATTTATTTGCAACTCTAGTTTAAAAATTAAAAAACAAATGTAGTAAAAAGAAAAATAGAAAATGACCACAATAATCTGTTATTTGATACAAAACATAAAAAACACATAAACTGTAACACCAATAACCTAAAAAAATGTGAGGGGCAAAGTAAGAGTATAAAGTTTAGGAGTGATATCAAAATTAAATCATTATCAATTCAAAATAGGGTGATAAAATTTTTAAATTTCATATTCAAGCCTCATGATAACCACAAAGGAAGAGCCTATAGTAGTCACATTCACACCATGATAAAGTGACTCATTTAGCCTTAAAGACACACAGACTCACAGAAATTGAGTGTGAAGATATGGAAAAAGATTTTAGCAAATTAAGAGTTAAAAAAAAAGGGTATACTTACATTTCACCCCAAAACAATGAATTTCACATTTTTCTCAAGTGCACACGGAACCTTTTCAAGGATAGATCACATCCTGGGCCATAAATCTAGCCTTGGTAAATTCAAAAAAATTGAAATCATTCCAAGCATCTTTTCTGACCACAATGCAGTAAGATTAGATCTCAATTACGGGAGAAAAACCATTAAAAATGCCAACATATGGAGGCTGAACAACACGCTGCTGAATAATGAACAAATCATAGAAGAAATCAAAAGAGAAATCAAAATATGCATAGAAATGAATGAAAATGAAAACACAACAACCCCAAACTTCTGGGACACTGTAAAAGCAGTGCTAAGGGGGAAGTTTATAGCAATACAGGCACACCTCAAGAAACAAGAAAAAAGTCAAATAAATAACCTAACTCTACATCTAAAGAAACTAGAAATGGAAGAAATGAAGAGCCCCAGGGTTAGTAGAAGGAAAGAAATAGTAAAAATTAGGGCAGAGATAAATGCAAAAGAAACAAAAGAGACCATAGCAAAAATCAACAAAGCCAAAAGCTGGTTATTTGAGAAGGTAAATAAAATTGACAAACCACTAGCCAGACTCATCAAGAAACAAAGGGAGAAGAACAAAATCAATAAAATTAGAAATGAAATTGGAGAGATCACAACAGACAACACAGAAACATAAAGGATTATTAGAGAATACTATCAGCAATTATATGGCAATAAAATGAATAACCTGGAAGAAATGGACAAATTCCTAGAAAAGTACAACTTTCCAAAACTGAACCAGGAAGAAATAGAAAATCTGAATAGACCCATCACAAGCACGGAACTAGAGGCTGTAATCAGAAATCATCCAGCAAACAAAAGCCCAGGTCCAGACGGCTTCACAGCTGAATTCTACCAAAAATTTAGAGAAGAGCTAACACCTATTCTACTCA
The DNA here is from genome assembly GCF_049115385.1 of Moschus berezovskii. Taxonomy (NCBI): domain Eukaryota; kingdom Metazoa; phylum Chordata; class Mammalia; order Artiodactyla; family Moschidae; genus Moschus; species Moschus berezovskii. The sequence continues at coordinate 69,710,610 of NC_142465.1, forward strand.
AACTCTTCCAGAAAACTGCTGAGGAAGGGAAACTTCCAAACTCATTCTATGAGGCCACCATCACACTAATCCCCAAACCTGGTAAAGATCCCACAAAAAAAGAAAATTACAGGCCAATATCACTGATGAACATAGATGCAAAAATCCTTAACAAAATTCTAGCAATCAGAATCCAACATCACATTAAGAAGATCATACATCATGACCAAGTGGGCTTTATCCCAGGAATGCAAGGATTCTTCAATATCCACAAATCAATCAACGTAATACACCACATTAACAAACTGAAAAATAAAAATCATATGATTATCTCAATAGATGCAGAGAAAGCCTTTGACAAAATTCAACATCCATTTATGATCAAATTATGCTGAATTTGGTTTGAAACTATTTTGTTGAAGACTTTTGCGATTATATTCATCAGGGACATTGTCCTATAGTTTTATTTTCTCGTAGTGTCCTCCTCTGACTTTGACATTGGGTCCATGCTGGCTTCCTAAAATGAGTGTTCTCTACTCTTGGACTTTTTGGAAGTGTTTAATAAGGATTGACATTAATTCTTACTTAACTGTCTAGTAAAATTCACCAGTGAGGCCATCTGGTCCTAGAATTTTCTTCATCAGGAAACTTTTGATGACTGAGTCTCTTTACTATTAATCGGTCTGTTCACATTTTCTGTCTCTTCCTAATTCAGTCTTGATAGGTTGTATGTTTCTAGGAATTTTTCCATTTTTTTCTAGGTTGTCTAATTTGTTGGCATATAGCTGTTAAGAGTAGTCTCTTATGATCTTTGTATTTTTGTAGTACCAGTTGTAATGTCTCATTTTCATTTATGATTTTGTTGATTTGTTTCCTATTTTTTCTTTGATTAAAGTTTTCTCAATTTTCTCTTTCAAAGAGTCAACTCTTAGTTTGTTACTCTTTTCTATTGTTTTCCTGTTCTATATTTTATTTCTACTCTAATCTTATTTCCTTCCTTCTGTCAGTTTTGGGCTCAGTTTGGTCTTCTCTTTCTAGTTCCTGTAGGCATAGAGTTAGGTTGTTTTAAGGTTTTTCTTCTTTACTAATGTAGGCATTTATTTCTGTAATCTTTCCTCTTAGAAATGCTTTTGCTGAATCACATAAGTTTTGGTACACATACTGTAGTTTTTCAATTTTCATGTGATTTCATTTATATGAAATTTTTAGAATAGAAAACTCTGTGGAGACTAAAAGGCGATTAGTGATCGCTGAAGGCCACCTGACCTGCCTCTTGAGAAACCTATATGCAGGTCAGGAAGCAACAGTTAGAACTGGACATGGAGCAACAGACTGGTTCCAAATAGGAAAAGGAGCATGTCAAGGTTGTATATTGTCACCCTGCTTATTTAACTTATATGCAGAGTACATCATGAGAAACACTGGGCTAGAAGAAGCACAAGCTGGAATCAAGATTGCCAGCAGAAATATCAATAACCTCAGATATGCAGATGACACCACCCTTATGGCAGAAAGTGAAGAGGAACTAAAAAGTCTCTTGATGAAAGTGAAAGAGGAGAGTGAAAAAGTTGGCTTGAAGCTCAACATTCGGGAAACTAAGATCATGGCATCTGGTCCCATCACTTCATGGGAAATAGATGGAAAAACAGTGGAAACAGTGTCAGACTTTATTTTTTGGGGCTCCAAAATCACTGCAGATGCTGATTGCAGCCATGAAATTAAAAGACACTTATTCCTTGGAAGGAAAGTTATGACCAACCTAGATAGCATATTAAAAAGCAGAGACATTACTTTGCCAACCAAGGTCCGTCTAGTCAAGGCTATGGTTTTTCCCATGGTCATGTATGGATGTGAGAGTTGGACTGTGAAGAAAGCTGATCACCGAAGAATTGATGCTCTTGAACTGTGGTGTTGGAGAAGACTCTTGAGAGTCCCTTGGACTGCAAGGAGATCCAATCAGTCCATTCTAAAGGAGATCAATTCTGGGTGTTCACTGGAAGGACTGATGCTAAAGCTGAAGCTCCAATACTTTGGCCACCTCATGCGAAGAGTTGACTCACTGGAAAGGACTCTGATGCTGGGAGGGATTGGGGGCAGGAGGAGAAGGGGACAACAGAGGATAAGATGGCTGGATGGCATCACCGACTCGATGGATGTGAGTTTGAGTCAACTTCGGGAGGTGGTGATGGACAGGGAGGCCTGGCGTGCTGCGATTCATGGGGTTGCAAAGAGTCAGACATGACTGAGTGACTGAACTGAACTGAAGGCTAACGGTGTTGGGAGAAAATGGGGATGGACTGCTTATGGATATGGGGCTTCTTCTGGGTGATTAAAATGTTCTAAGATTTTAGTTGTCCAATTCTGTGACTATAAAAATATGAAAATATAGAAATTATGAACTAGATTAGAAGAAATAAGGGATGAGACAAAAAGTGACATCATTCATCTGATAGGAGTTAAGAGTTACAGAATAGAGAAAATGGGAGATGCGGGGAGATTAAAAGAGAGAACAGCTAAGAAATTTCCAGTAATTAAATATGTTACTATTTTCAGATACAGTCTTAATTGCTTAAAAATAAAGTATTCTTCCAGTGACAAAAGTACTACATGTTTATTTGCTTGCACATTTATAATCTACACATAGTACATAGGAAGAGTCCTTTGTGTGGTAGGGTGGAAATCATTTTCCGTAAAAGCTGATAACATTAACTATATTCAATTCGACATTTAGTCCCCAAGAACAGACACCTGCAGACACTTGTAGAGTTTAATCAGCAAGTTGAAATATCAGAAATGCAACCATGTTTTTACATTATAATGTTCAATCTCCCCAAGTTTTTTTCACAAACAATGGGTATGTGACTTAAGTGTGAAAGTGAATTTTACAGTTATTATATTATACAGAAAATTTTCAGTAACTAAAGGGTCATGCAGTTAGTTGACTCTGTATCAACAATCATCATTGGATGAAACTCAGAATTTCCTATAAGGATCAATACAAAGAGCTACTTCCTTCATCTCAGCCACATCCCTGTCCCACATTGCCTACATTGTGGACAGACACTTATTTTCTATACTTTCTGGAGTTATCATAAAAAATAAATTATGAAACCTTCATACTCATATATATATTAATATTTCCTTTATCCTAGTGCATGTTAATATTGAAAACCATGTTGCAAAGTGAAACTCTCTTAAGAGTTGTTTTCACATTTATTCGCAATTCTACAGGCCTTAATATTTTCAAAATGCTGCGGAAAACATATGGTTATTATTCTGCATCATAACATTCCATATGCTAGAATACTTTATCCTCACCTGTAGATGAGAACAATCAGATAGATAAGTCAAGGCCATTTCTAAAGGAACACAACCAAGGTATGCGACTTCAGGAAAATCAAGATTTCAATGTTAGCCTCTAGGGCAAGATTTCTTGAACTCAACACCATTGCTATCTGAGGCAGGATCATCTTTTGCTATGGAGGAGATGGCAGCTCTGTGCATCATAGAAAATTTAGCAGCATCTCTGAATTCACTCCACTAGATGCCAGTAGCACCTGCTAACCAGCTAAGACAACTAAAAATGTATCCCGAGTCTTTCCGAATGTTGCCTGAGATGTGAAGTTGCCCCATGGAGAAACACTGGTTGAGAGGGAAAATGAACACATAAGCAACTAAGCAGATGAATATACATGTATCCTGTTTTACATCCTACATAGAAAATTTTCTTTTCTCTATGGAGTGAATGTGATTGGCCTGTAGCCTTTTGATTCCTACCTATATTTTAATATTTCTATGGTAGATATCTTTTAGAGAAAGGAACTATCACCACATCATTACACTGCAAATTATTAACAGCTTAACTTTTTTCAAAACTAGCAATAACCTTATCTCAACTTTTGATTTCCAATCAATTTCAATTGAAACTTTAAGCACACTATTTGAGTTAATAAAGTACCAAATGATCTCTGATACTCATACATATTTTTGTGAGGTAGGTATGTGTTTAGTGTTAAGTTCCATCACTAGAGATTAAGGATCAATTCAAGGTAATACAACTTGTTAGTGGCAAAGAAAAAAAAGGCAACTTACATGGTTTTTTGCTCCCATTAGCACTTTTATGATTCAAAATAATTAAGAACATTTGATTTTTAAAAATTCATATTATATTAACACTGATGCTAAAGCTGAAACTGCAATACTTTGGCCACCTCATGCAATGAGTTGACTCACTGGAAAAGACTCTGATGCTGGGAAAGGTTGGGGGCGGGAGAAGAAGGGGACGACAGAGAATGAGATGGCTGGATGGCATCACTGACTCTGTGGACATGAGTTTGAGTGAACTCCGAGAGTTGGTGAGGGACAGGGAGGCCTGGTGTGCTGTGATTCATGGGGTCGCGGAGAGTCGGACACGACTGAGCGACTGAACTGAACTGAACTGAACTGAACCTTCATTTGGTTTAACTCAAAGATTTAGACAAGATAACAAATTTTAATACTTAATAGTAATATTATTTTATTTGTTAAGAATTTCATCTGGTTCTCTCATGTTTATAAAAGTAAAATATCTACAACTCCTAATGTCACAAAGACATATTTTGTTAAAAGAAAGTGAACAAGAATTGAAGTATTATATCTCTCATTAAGAATATATTGCATAAAAAAAGAATAGAGTGCATAACTCCTTGGCAGTCAGATAAGAAAAAATTATTTAAATAACTTGATTTTTATTTCCTAAATTAAAGCTGTCTACACACATGTGCATTTAGAATTACTAAATAAATAACAATAGTTCAAATCACACTCACATGAAGATTATATCTTCCTACTCATTAAAAAATTACAGAAAGGTTTACAAAGCTTGATATATGCTTACAAATATGTTGATTAAAAGTAACAACTTTACATATACAAAATATATGAATATATCATTAATTTAAATGTATAAATCTCTTTGTTTTAGGTGAATGTTATTTCCTATTTTTTTTAATTTATTAATGTTTTTAATTGGCAACCTCTAAATGTTGCCAGGAGAAATATCAATAACCTCAGATATGCAGATGACACCACCCTTATGGCAGAAAGTGAAGAGGAACTAAAGAGCCTCTTGATGAAAGTGAAAGAGGAGAGTGAAAAGTTTGGCTTAAAGTTCAACATTCAGAAAATGAAGATCATGGCATCTGGTCCCATTACTTCATGGGAAATAGATGGGGAAACAGTGGAAACAGTGTCAGACTTTATTTTGGGGGGCTCCAAAATCACTGAAGATGCTGATTGCAGCCAGGAAATTAAAAGACGCTTACTCCTTGGAAGGAAAGTTATGACCAACCTAGATAGCATATTAAAAAGCAGAGACATTACTTTGCCAACCAAGGTCCATCTAATCAAGGCTATGGTTTTTCCCGTGGTCATGTATAGATGTGAGAGTTGGACTGTGAAGAAAGCTGATCGCCGAAGAATTGATGCATTTGAACTGCGGTGCTGGAGAAGACTCTTGAGAGTCCCTTGGACTACAAGGAGATCCAACCAGTCCATTCTAAAGGAGATCAATTCTGGGTGTTCATTGGAAGGACTGATGCTAAAGCTGAAACTGCAATATTTTGGCCACCTCATGCGACGAGTTGACTCACTGGAAAAGAGTCTGATGCTGGGAGGGATTGGGGGTGGGAGGAGACGGGGAAGACAGAGAAGGAGATGGCTGAATAGCATCACCGACTCTATGGACATGAGTTTGAGTGAACTCCGGGAGTTGGTGATGGACACGGAGTCCTGGTGTGCTGTGATTCATAGGGTCGCAGAAAGTCGGACACTGAGCGACTGAACTGAACTGAACTGAATTTAAGAATAGAGAAGGCAATGGCAACCCACTCTAGTACTCTTGCCTGGAAAATCCCATGGATGGAGGAGCATGGTAGGCTGCAGTCCCATGGGGTCGCGAAGAGTTGGACATGACTGAGCGAGTTCACTTTCACTTTTCACTTTCATGCATTGGAGAAGGAAAAGGCAACCCACTCCACTGTTCTTGCCTGGAGAATCCCAGGGACGGGGAAGCCTGGTGGGCTGCCGTCTATGGGGTCGCACAGAGTCGGACATGACTGAAGCGACTTAGCAGCAGCAGCAGCAATTTAAGAATATTCTTTTAACCATCAAGCACATGTTATATGTATGTATTAGCTTTTCAGCACATATGTAGTCACAACTTTCACAACTACAGCTTCACTGAAATAAAAGAGTTAGAGGGAAATGCTGATGCTGAAACTTTTACCTCCAGAGTTGCATCAATTAATGAGTGTAGGAAGTTTAAAAAAAAAAAAGGACTTTACCTAAACAAAATGATCCCCCCAAACTCCCTCCAAAGTACTCATTATAGACCAAAAAAAAAAATCTAAAATGTGATTCAAGTATTTTAGAAGACATAAAACTGGGACACTGCTTAAATCATTTAGCGTCACAGCTGCTTCACAAACGAGTTCCATTGATCTTGCTGCTTTGATCTGTGCTATTCAATTCAATATGGTTGAAGGCAGGATTATCAGTTCCACCATCTTCTACTGGATGAGATTTATAGCCTAAAACTTGCTTCTTCTAAAAGAAAATGTTAACATGATGATTAGAAAAAAGAAACTGTTCATTCAACTCAATAATTATCACTACTACTTTTCTTTCTCTAAATCTTATTCACAGTCTACTGAAGCAGAGATAAATAACAGAAATAAATCATTTTAAAGAGGAAGGCAAATACCTTTCTTGTCCACCAGAGTTCCAAAGAGAGTCTGAGGACTAATGAGTATTCTATCCTAGTGATAAAAGCAGTCTTAAGAATTTAAGGAAAAAGAAAGCCAACTCACTTTCTTAAAAATGTCAAAATTAGATAAAAAGTCCTCTTTGGTTAGTAGGAATCTGCAATCTATGTTTTGTTTTCTTCCTCCTGAAAAACAGACATTATTTACATCGTTAAAAAGACATCTGTAACTACCCAGTGATGGACCATCATACACACGTTTAACTTAAGCACATTCACTTCTATGCACTTACAAAATACAAAGAGTCTTTTAAACAGTGCTGAAGACTTAGCCCACCCTTTCTCTTCCTTCAGTCAGTCCCATATTCTGCAAGCCTCTCACTGGGATCAGTATGAGTCTGGTGTTTAAAGATAAATGAGAGGGCTCTTAAATGTAAGCCAACTGCCTCATCCAGTATCAGCTAGCAAAGAGTCATCTGGCCCAATACCGGTAGGAAAACCAATTTAAAAGCATTCTTCATGTTCTACCGATAAAATATCAAACCACCTACCTCTGCTTCAGACAGCAGAGTTTCCCTTCCTTAATCTGGTGGCTATGAATGTATGAAGAAATGTAGGAAACTGAATTATTGGATAAACTATTCAAATGAAAACCAGTATGGTTATCAGAATCAAAGCATTTAGGCGGGGGGGGGGGGGAAGCAAAGAGAGTATTATGACACTCCCATTTTTTAAGGAAAAAAATGAGTTGAAAAAGACCAAAAGTTGAATAGTAAAAGGAAATGTTTGTTCCAGATCTGAATGGTTGGGTTACTGGTGAGAAAAGTTTAAAATCTGTCTTAAAATATATCACAACAGATAAGAGAGTAAACCTGCCATGCTGGGAATTTTACTTAGGAGAAATAGCACCGTTCTTTTTGAAAAGAAAGAGAATAGTTTAAACAACTGTTTGTGAGGTAACAGATATCTACAAACTTTATTATAAACCTACAATCATTATAGATTGTAATGTCTATAGTAATGACAAATATACAATGTTAATATAATCATTAATCTGTTATATTAATGTCATTATTAATATAATTGTAATTATAAATGCAAGTGCCAAAGAAGTCTCAAAGACAGTGCTATCCAGATGCCAAAAAATCAATGATGGGGGTAGAATTCTACAAAGTGGGAACCGTGCTGGTAGATTTATAGCATAAAGCAGACATCACACATACTTGGATGAAGTGTAGGATTTCTGACTGATTATAACACATTTGATAAAGAAAGCAGTGGAGCTTCCTGCCCCTGGTTTGGCTGCTCTAGATGTGTACATGTGAGGGAACACAGGAAATTAAGGAGCCCAACTTTTCTCCACAACCCCACACTACTGCTCTGCTCCAAACCACCATTACTGCTCACCTGGATAAGTGCAATAGCCTCTACCCGCCCTCCTTTCCCTACAGACTACTCTCAAAACTGGATCAGCATGCTCCTTTGAAAATTATTGAAAAAGTCATTATAAAAATAACCCATGTAGTAGAACTAAAAGACAAAGAGATGGAAAATAGAGAGAAGAGATAAGAAAATCAGAGGGTCTATCCAAGTTTAAAACATTTGACTAACAGGAGTTTCCAGAAAGAGAAAATCAAAAATGGCAGGAAATTACAAAAGAAATCATATAGGAAAGTTCCTTGGAACTGAAGGATATAGATCTTCAGACCCTCCTGAGGGTTTAGGGCAGGATAGTCATTGTGAAATGGGTCACATGTAAATAGCCAGTGCACAACAGGGCACTGGTATTCTGAACAGCAACAAGACAAGTTGAAGAAAAGTAAGACAGGCTCCAGGAACAAGAAAGTTACACTCAACCTAGGATTCTTAACTCACATTGTCAACAATTATCAAGCAGATATGTAGTGTTTCCAAGATCTCTTGTCCACCCTTTTGCAAGAACATGCTATAGCATATACTCCATTCAATTAAGGGAGTAAACAAGAATTAGGAGAAATGGGATTCAGGCCGCAGAGCATCCAACACAGGAAGGAGACCAAGGGAATTCACAGAACGAGGGCAAAATGAAGTCGCAGGATAATGGTTCTATAGCAATCCCAGAGAACAGAGTATGCGATGTGTATTATTGGTTTGATTTTGTTTAAAATGTATTTTTTAAGTTTACTGATATCTTAAAAATGCCTTCACACTATGTTTAGATATAAAGACCATAATTAGATATAAAGACTACTATTTACATGTACATATATCTTCTTTCCAGTTTACAAAGAGTTGGTGCAGAACTATAGAGTTGGTGCAGCACAGGGCTATTATAATAGCATGTATAAAACTCCTAGCATTGTAATAACTACACACAAGCATTTTATTTTTATCTTACAGCAACCTGTGAGATAGGCAGGTCAATTGCTATTACCCTCATCTTATACATAAGATAGCTAAGGCTCAGAGTAGCTATGGAGCAGGTATACAGACTTAGAGTTCTAAGTTCATGCAGCTGGTAAATGGCATAACAGATTCAAATTGAGATGGGTCTTCTGTTTTCAAGACTAGGCCCTAAAATTTCCCATGAGTAAAATGGGACAAATAATTGAACTATTAGTATTTTACTATTTTATATAGTATAATAACATAAATAGCTATAAAACAGATATAGTAAAAACTAATACAGAGGTAAATATAGCAGTACTAGCTGGGAAAGGTTGGGGGCGGGAGGAGAAGGGGACGACCGAGAATGAGATGGCTGGATGGCATCACCAACTCTGTGGACATGAGTTTGAGTGAACTCCGGGAGTTGGTGATGGACAGGGAGGCCTGGCATGCTGTGATTCACGGGGTCGCAGAGAGTCGGACACGACTGAGCGACTGAACTGAACTGAACTGAACTGAATACTAAATATAGCAATATTAACGTTACCTGTTGACACACTGATAAGCATTCCCACAAATAATGTTACCAAAGTTCCAACAGTGCTGAAGTATAGATATGATAAAGAATACCAGTTATCCATCAGTGGAGTCCTAAGAAAGAACAAAAGCATAACTGTAAGGTTTCATGCATGCTACTAGTAACTAAGAGTATGTGTCAATAAGCCTCATGGCAAAGTCAGAACACAATACTTAATCATGTTTCTAATGTCCAGATTCGCTGTCCCAATTCTACCTTATTGGATCAGAAATTAGGTGTGACCTAACCCTGTCACCTTGCTTATTTAACTTATATGCAGAGTACATCATGAGGAACGCTGGGCTGGAAGAAGCACAAGCTGGAATCAAGGTTGCTGGGAGAAATATCAATAACCTCAGATATGCAGATGACACTACCCTTATGGCAGAAAGTGAAGAGGAACTCAAAAGCCTCTTGATGAAAGTGAAAGAGGAGAGTGAAAAGGTTGGCTTGAAGCTCAACATTCAGAAAACAAAGATCATGGCATCTGGTCCCATCACTTCATGGGAAATAGATGGAAAAACAGTGGAAACAGTGTCAGACTTTGTTTTTTTGGGCTCCAAAATCACTGCAGATGCTGATTGCAGCCATGAAATTAAAAGACGCTTGCTCCTTGGAAGGAAAGTTATGACCAACCTTGATAGTATATTAAAAAGCAGAGACATTACTTTGCCGACCAAGGTCCGTCTAGTCAAGGCAATGGTTTTTCCCGTGGTCATGTATGGATGTGAGAGTTGGACTGTGAAGAAAGCTGATCGCCGAAGAATCGATGCTTTTGAACTGTGGTGTTGGAGAAGACTCTTGAGAGTCCCTTATACTGCAAGGAGATCCAACCAGTCCATTCTAAAGGAGATCAATCCTGGATGTTCATTGGAGGGACTGATGCTAAAGCTGAAACTCCAATACTTTGGCCACCTCATGAGACGAGTTGACTCACTGGAAAAGACTCTGATGCTGGGAAAGGTTGGGGGCGGGAGGAGAAGGGGACGACGGAGAATGAGATGGCTGGATGGCATCACCGACTCTGTGGACATGAGTTTGAGTGTACTCCGGGAGTTGGTGATGGACAGGGAGGCCTGGCGTGCTGTGATTCATGGGGTCGCGGAGAGTCGGACACGACTGAGCGACTGAACTGAACTGAACTGAACCCTGATCTCATACTATAATACCAATGTCCATGTATATTCATTTTGTTCATGTTATTCATTCACCTCTGCTTTGTGTCCCAGGCACTGTTCTTGTCATTGAAAAGTCTGCCACTGAAAAGATGGACAAGGGGGTTCCTGCCCTCAGGAAGTTTACATTCTAAAAAAGATATGTAATGATCAAGTAAACAAATTAATAAACATAATAATTCCCATTTTGATTGTAGAGAAGAAAGCATTTAAATGAGACATTAATATCAAAATGAGAAATTAATGTCAAAGATAAATTAGAAATTCCATGAATTTTGGAAATTAAATGTCCACTTTTAAATGATGTCTCCTGGCAATCTTGATTCCAGCTTGTGATTCATCCAGCTGGGCATTTTAGGTGTAAAATATAGTGAATCACAATTTTTTAAGGTTATATTCCATTTACAGTTATTATAAAATATTGGCTATACTCACTGTGTTGTATAATATGTCCTTGTAGCTTATTTTATACCTACTAGTTTTTACTTCTTAATCCCTTGCCCCTATATTGCCCCTCCCCACTTCTCTGCTTCTTTGTTATCTTCATTATTTTGTTGTATTTTTTAGAGTCCACATATAAGAGATATCACACAGTATTTGTGTTTGTCTGACTTATTTCACTTATATTTCCAGCAATGTGGATAGACCTGGAAGGCACATTGTAGTATTTTAAGTGGAGAAGTGACAGGACCTGATCTGCTTCTAAAACAACTGCTCTAGGATTCCACATTCAGCTTTGATAGACCCACCATCCAGCCAAAAGTAATATTTGAAAACTTGGAGATGGGACAAGGCAGGTTTTTGTAGACCTCAGAGAAATCATGGCAATTAGAACTTAAGGGGTCAAGATCCCAGAAAGAAGGGAAACATAGAGGTTAGCTGGTGAACTTAAGATAATGTGATATATTGGGCCAAAGACAGACAAAATAGAACAGAATACAAAATCGAAAAACTGACCCACAAAAAATAATCATTGGGTTTATGTCACAGTTGCCACTGCATGGCAAAATGGTGCAAAAAGAGGGTATTTTCAATAAACGGTTTTTGGCTAACAGAATATCCATATGGGGAAAAAAAGGAATCTTGATTACTTGAAATCAATTCCAAAGTGGATTACAATTCACAAATGGAAATGATGCACAAGAAAACTTTTAAATAAAAAAAATTAGAGGAATATCTTTATGACCTCAAGGTAGGCAAAGATTTCTTAAATGGGACTCACAAAAGACTGACCATATAGGAAGAGACTGATAGGTTGAACTCAGTTAGAATTAAGAAATTCTGACCACTAAAAAGCATCACTAAGAGAGTAAAAAGGTAAGCTATAGAGTGGAAGAAAAATATTTTCAAAACTTATCTAAAATATATCAAGAAAACTTAAATAAATAAAAACAGAGAACTCATTTTAAAATGGACCAAAGATTTCAATAAAGTCACAAAAGTTCACAAAAGTAGTTATACAGATGCCCAATAGACATGTAAAAAGGTATCAAACTTCATTAATCCTAAGGGAAATGCAAGTTATGTACCCATTAAGTATTAGGAACTTAAAAGGTAAAAACTGAATCTGAGTAATTGAAACCTAGTATCTAGAGAATGAGAGTATCCTACTTCACCTTTAGCTGTGTATTCACTCCCCTTGGACTCTAGTCATCCTGAACTGTGCATGATGTCCTAAGACACCATGTGGCTTCAGGCCTTCCTGATTTGCATATGTTGCCTTCATTTTGCAACGTACATTCCTTCTTCCTTTTTCCCCCCACCTGATCTTGTTCACCTAATTATATCACCCACGTTACACTCCTCTAAAAAGAATCTTTCACTCAGGAATCATTAGGCTCCTCCTCCTTCTGGTTGTCATGATAGACTGTGACTATTACTTTTCACAATGTGTTACTTGTTTATTCTCTTGTCCAACTTCCGTTTGGGTCATTTTCTGTGACAAGAATAACTTTCCAGACCTTCTCTTCTAGCCAACTTCTGCATTCTTCAAGTATTAGTACATCCCTGAAGTCTGTGCTAATCTACATTTCAACTTTGCTTATAATCATTCTTGTGGGTACTTAGTTCATGCTCAAAAATTCTGATTTATTAGCTGAGCTATTTTATAAATAAGCTAACATAGAACAGTGATTATTATGGTACCAGGCACATAGTAAACCTCAGCTAATTTATGTATTTTGGAAATAAAAATAACCAATCTGCCTTTAAATTAAAACATACATCTAGACAATCAGGACAAACACTAAGAAAAATTGTGAAATGAAAAGTACAACTTCAACATCCTCCAACTTACCCTTAATCACTTCTCCCTTAACTAATTCATCACTTCTCCCTTCTCTTTAATGACTTCCTGAGCTCCACCCCATAAATGCATTCATTCTTATCCAGAATATGCCCTGTATTTCTGTGCCCTTATCTCCATAGCATCCCCATCTAGTCAAACCTTCCCCCACACATGCCTCAGGCCCTAGAACTACCTTTTCTCTTTACCCATGCAGATTACCAGCCCTGACTCCCACACAAGTATTCTCATAGCTGAATTCCCTCTGAATCACCAATGATGTTTGTATGTATGGTCACATTCCTTCTCCCAGGAGTGTGTCCCATTTTAAGAGGGAGATGCCATGTCTTGTCTCAAAAGAAATGATTCTCCAGTGGCTTCCTTCTAGGCAAGCTGGAACTGGGGCAATACTTTAGGGGAAGTGCCCTCTTCTTTGCATTCCTTGAATGCATCCATGGGTTTTGCGCTTTAAAGCTGAAGATGTATATACCCACTAAGGGTAGTCTTGCTCTCACATCCACTGTACAGTGTAACAGTGATGTACCAAAAGGTCTGTTGCTCTTGAGTCACTAAGTAAAACTCACTCAGTCGTATCTGACTCTGTGATCCCATGGACTATAGCCCACCAGGCTCCTCTGTCCATGGAATTTCCCAGGGAAGAATACTGGAGTGGGTTGCCATTTCCTTCTCCAACCAAAAGTCTACATTATTTCATTAAATCAGATGACATCAGTAGCCAGAAGCTCAAAAATGTACTGCATAACTGAAAACTCTAACAGGAAGATCACAGCTGCAACTCATTGCCAATGCTCTAAAGATTTGGATATTTAAAACTGAGCAAATAGCAATTATCCAACGTATTTCAATGAATTGTAGCTTCTAGTTGGTAAAAGTTATACTTCAAAGGCTATATATGCAATGTGTCTTTTATAATTTTGCTTTTCATTTTAAAGGTTTTTCAGTGGACAAAGACAATTTTTCATTCAAGTGGAACTAATATTTGTCAGCATTTACACATAGTAGAATTTTTTGTTACTATTCAAGTCTTCTCTATATCCGTAGGTGAAGTGGAAGTTTTTATTGAAATTAAGAAAATACGGCTTTTTTTTTTTTGCTATTTCTGAACAAAATATAATAGCCAGAAAGCCACATGCACTCTCCTCATTTCAGAATTAGGCAAAATCACAGCACTGCAGGCAAGACAAAGAACAGAGGTTTTCTATCTGTCACATTCACTTTTTAAAATATGACATTACAAAGCTCAATTCATTACCTTTCAATGTTGTGTACTTGAGAAGCACTGGTGAAAAATGGTATTTCTGTGGTTGTCATCCAATTTGTTCCATTGTATGTGCTGTTGCAGCCATAGGTTTCAAGTCTTAATGTCATCATTCTCTCAGGAAGTGGGGGATAAAGCTGAGCTCCAATTCCAACCCACAAAGAAACAGCAAATCCAGCCAGCAGACCCCCAAATGCTCCCTGCAAAACAGAAGTGTTTTTCAAAACAAATAACACAGTTTTCTTTGAAATAGAAGCTAACATTAGGAGCTTAAGCTCAACACGGTTCAAGTCAAATTTACCAGCTTCCTTCCTAAAACTCTTCTCCCTTGCAAACTCCCTGCCTCTTGCCCAGGGCAGCATGGGTCCCAGGTCCCTCAACCCAGAGCCCTGGTCTCTGGAACCCCAACCCCTATTTTATATCTCTATCTTGCCAGTCACCAATTCCTCTTCATTTTTGTTTACATATCTCATAATTCCATGCATTCCACTCTGTCTCCATGGCCAGCACTCTGTTCTGTCCTCTTCATCTCTTTACACCCAATGACCACAACAGACAGATATGCAGTTGACTTCAAGCCAACTGTTCCCTCCAGTTTTACTTAATTTACTAAAAAATGGCATGTCATATGAGCAACAGGGGCTTCCCAGGTGGCACGAGTAGTAAAGAACCTGCCCGCCAATGCAGGAGACCTGAGACTCAGGTTCGATCCCTAGGTTGGAAAGATCCCCTAGAGGAGGGAACAGCAACCCACTCCAATATTCTTGCCTGGAGAATCACATGGATAGAGGAGCCTGGTGGGCTACAGTCTCTAGCATTGCAAAGAGCCAGACAAGACTGAAGTGACTTAGCACACACGCGTGCATGAGCAACAGGCTATGAAGAAGAAAGCATCCACAGAATTTATTCCTTTACTTAGCAACATGCATGATTGTAAATTAGGGGACAATAGCAAGCTGTTTTCACAAATGACTGCAATGGTACATACAACCAAGCCAAGTACTTCCAGAGATAAGTGGAAATGTCCTCTCTAAAGACATTTGGTTTCACAGTCTTTGGAAGACTTGGGTTACCCTGCTCCTACTTTTCACCAGTAATCGAACTGTTCTTGATAGTCAGTCAGTCCTTGAATGATTTAAGCCCTAGTTCCAAATGATGCACTTGAAAGCAAATCTTGCTGTAAAGCCCCTTTCTCTGTGGTGAAATTTCTCCCCTCACTTTTTTTTTTTTTTCAGTGAACAAATAAATAATACGAACAATATTTACATTAGTATGTCACATTGGGAGATTCCAGCATGAGCGGGGAACAGGAGAACTGAGAATGTGCCCTGGCTTTGGGGGTTAGAACTGGTTCCTGGTCAGGCTGGGACCCCCCTGTTGAGTGGATGGAGGGACAGGGGAGGTGGAAATGAGCAGAGATGCTTGGCTGGGGCCTCCTCACAAGTCCAGGGAGGTGGAGTGGGCAGGAGGTGCAGAGCTGTCCCCAGAGTAAGCAGGTTTCAAACACAGAAAAATCCCGGTTTACCCCACCAAGCACTGTGCTATGGCTGGGGTCATGGGATGAGCAGCTCCCAGGACTCCGGGAACCTTTTCCAACAGCCAGCATGGTGGAGGCAGCAGGGCCTCGGTCCTGGGGAGAGCAAAGCTCATGAGTTGCCTGCTGGCCTCCAGCCCTTTTCTAGATGACAGGGAGCCAAGGTCAGGAACAGCTTCCTCTTCCCTGGACTAGGTGACAAGGGGGATGTGGAATTCGTTTGTGTCGAAGATGAGGGGCCTCCTGGGAGGGCTGGGGTCCCTGTCGGCCTTGTGGAGCAGCTTGAAGAGTCCAGTTCCAATGTTCATGGGGATCCCCATGATGATGCATTCAGACACCTCCCCTCACTTTAAGAATAATGATCAGGTTACTACAACAGAAATAACAGTATCTTACTTCCTCTGCTAAGGACAAGTTGGACCTAATCAGCTATAGCATTTCTGGAGGCAACTCATGGTGGCAATAAATGTCAAAAATCAAAAGTCAATCTTCTTTTAATATTTCAGGCACTCAACCAACCAATTGCATTTCATAATGCAGAAAATCTCATCAGAACTTCAACATTCTGAGGTGGACACGAACTGCCCGCTTTCTTTGTGATTCATTTCTACTAAGCTAGCATTTCATATGACACTTCATTGAGAATTATTATTAACAATAATAACAATGATAATAGCCCTATTTGTATCTGCCTTACCAATTCCTAATGCCTCATGAGGAAAATGGAATTCTAAGTATAAAGCTCTGCAGTTATTCTCCATCTGTCTGAAAAGAACACATATACATTATAAGCTTTTCCTAAACTTCAGCTTTATAGCAGGACTAAATTAGTAGTATTCCTCTTGACTTTCAGAGAAATTATTTCAATTTCATTTATTCTAAACAAAACTTAGTACACCTCAAAGCACAGATATGTCTATATAGAAGAACAGAGCTATTACTTCTTTCTGAATTCAATTCTAAATTATGATTATCCCCTTTGGGAACAGAACCATGTTGTTGAAGCTACATCCTTAAATATCAGGAGAATAGTTTCTGACCAAAGTGGCAAAGAATTTACCTTGTTGCTTCTCTTTACTGTACTCTGGCTATTCACAGGTATCCTTGGCTCTACTGCCCTGAAATCTTTCATATCCAAGCCTGTCAACCTCTTTTAAATCTTAATGATTAATTTTCATGAAGGATAAAAAATAAATGAAAACAAAATGTTGTTCTTTAGTTATATAATATAATATTCATAATGTACATGGTAAGTTGCTTCAGTCATGTCTGACTCTGTGAGACCCTAGGGATTGTAGCCTGCCAGTCTCCTCTGTCCTTGGGATTCTCCAGGCAAGAATACTAGAGTGGGTTGTCATGCCCTCCTACAGGGGATCTTCCCAACCTAGGGATCAAACCTGTGTCTCTTACATCTCTTGCATTGGCAGGCAGGTTCTTTACCTTGAGCACCACCTGGGAAACCATATATTCATAAATTCATAATATATTGTATTATATTATGTATCGTATTATGTATTATTTCATAATATATATCATTTAGTTGTGCTTTATGATACTCTTTAATATTATATTTTGGGCTTCCCCAGTGGCTCAGTGGTAAAGAATCTGCCTGCCAATGCAGGAGATACAAGCTCAATCCCTGGGTCAAGAAGATCCCCTGAAGAAGGAAATGGGCTTCCCTCATAGCTGTCGGTAAAGAATCTGCATGCAATGCAAGAGACCTGGGTTCAATCCCTCAGTGGGGAAGATCCCCTGGAGAAGGAAATGGCAATCCATTCCAGTGTTCTTGCCTGGAGAATCCCAGGGATGGGGGAGCCTGGTGGGCTGCCGCCTATGGGGTCACACAGAGTCGGACACAACGGAAGTGACTTAGCAGCAGCAGCAGCAGCAGTCACAATATATATTGTTCCGGCAGTTTTCATTTAGTTTCACGCATGCAGGGTCCCAGTGCATAGTACGTTCATTGTGTGTCCCAGCAAAGTCAATACGAATAACTTAAGTCATCAAGATAAGCCACTAATGACAGGTATCAAAGGAACCATAACTTTCAGTTCAGTTCAGTTCAGTTCAGTCGCTCAGTCGTGTCCGACTCTCCGTGACCCCATGAATCACAGCACGCCAGGCCTCCCTATCCATCACCAACTCCCGGAGGTCACTCAAACTCATGTCCACAGAGTCGGCGATGCCATCCAGCCATCTCATTCTCCGTCGTCCCCTTCTCCTCCCACCCCCAACCTTTCCCAGCATCAGAGTCTTTTCCAGTGAGTCAACTCGTCGCATGACGTGGCCAAAGTATTGCAGTTTCAGCTTCAGCATCAGTCCCTCCAATGAACACCCAGGATCGATCTCCCCTAGAATGGACTGGTTGGATCTCCCTGCGGTAAAAGGGACTCTCAAGAGTCTTTCCAACACCACAGTTCAAAAGCATCAATTCTTCGGTGATCAGCTTTCTTCACAGTCCAACTCTCACATCCATACATGACCACGGGAAAAACCATAGCCTTGACTAGACGGACCTTTGTTGGCAAAGTAATGTCTCTGCTTTTTAATATATTATCAAGGTTGGTCATAACTTTCCTTCCAAGGA
Organism: Moschus berezovskii; assembly: GCF_049115385.1. Lineage (NCBI taxonomy): Eukaryota > Metazoa > Chordata > Mammalia > Artiodactyla > Moschidae > Moschus > Moschus berezovskii. Next base: position 69,729,134 of record NC_142465.1, read on the forward strand.
GTAAGCGTCTTTTAATTTCCTGGCTGCAATCAGCATCTGCAGTGATTTTGGAGCCCCCAAAAATAAAGTCTGACACTGTTTCCACAGTTTTTCCATCTATTTCCCATGAAGTGATGGGACCAGATGCCATGATCTTTGTTTTCTGAATGTTGAGCTTCAAGCCAATCTTTTCACTCTCCTCTTTCACTTTCATCAAGAGGCTTTTGAGTTCCTCTTCACTTTCTGCCATAAGGGTAGTGTTACAATTGACAAAAATTGTAGAAATGCTACTGTAGTTGGAAAAGTAGATTCATTACATATATTCATCTTTTATACTTACAATTGAGTTGGCAAACGGAACCAAAATCCCCAACGCAAACAAGCCCACAAGTGGCCCACCAAGCATGCCAAATAAGCTGAGTGCTGCCTACAAAATTAATAAGAAGTCATCAATCAGCAATCGGAAATCCAAAGTTAAAACATTTAAGAGTAATTTCATTGACATGAGGATTTAAACTCAGACTCCAGAAAATCATGGCAGCCTTGCCATTGACAAAGAGATAATTAGAACCTGGAAGTTTCTGCATCTCAGGCTCAGGTTCTATCTGTTCATTAAGTATCCTCAATAAAAGAAGCAAACTATAAAGAGGACAGAGAATTATGAGGCAAGAGGGACACTACTCCTCCTAGCATTGTTCTTGTAGATGTTAATAATCACATCACTCCTTTGTGCTTTGGTAGTCTCAAAATGCTCTGCAAAACAAGATTGTGGATAAGTACTACTAAGTGACTAGAGATGGCAACAAAACCCAATGTTATCCTTGATTTCCTAAAGATAGAACTAGAATGAGAAATGTGATTTCAAAAAAAAAAAAAAGATTGATCAAATCATGTATAAAGTTTTATCCTGATTGGCTAACTGCAACCTTGGCTTTGAAGGACAGATGCCAAAATCATGATAGTGAAAAAAGTTTACAGTGTGAAGAATGCAAAAGTGCAAATAGCTGAAACATTCAAGAGATGTATGTTCACAGTATTCAGACAGCTAATTCTTGAGAGTGAATAGAACCATCAAAGAAGAATCAGGGACCCACTGGTTTGTTCACAGAGTAAAAGGGACAGATGGAACAGAATTAATACATTAAAGAAAAAATGTCAGTCAAAAAATTTTAGAGGGTATAGACTGCAGCTCTGGGTTATAAAACAAACAACAACAACAAAAGAACTCTACCTAGTGAACTAGGGAAGGAGTAAGAATAAGATGACAGAGAAGAACTAGTGTTCAAGGAGAATATGGACTCAGAATATGGTCCTAAGGAATCATTTCACAATGCCTCTTGAACTAAGAGTCCAGTTGGAAGGAAGGTAGACTTCACTGCAAAATGTGAAAAGTTACTTGGCACATGTAGTGGTCACTGTGACAGTGTGACCTAGAGCCAGTTCTGGAGATACAAGGAATAGTCTCCCCACCAAATACTTGTTTCAGGAAATAAGAAACTGGTTACAGCTGAAGCAAGGAAGAGGTGTCTTAAAGTCATGATGCCTCTCCTAGAATATCTCATTACCTATACTCAGGCCAGAGCTGGTATATGAAAAAGGGGGAAAAAGAGGGAATTAATCATAATAAGAGCTCTAAATAATAATTCAGACTATGAAGGAAAGCATACTAACAGGAGTTTTGTTGGTTATAGATTAGGTATACCAAATGAGGTTAGAGTTTCTAGACCTAAATCATTCATTCATTCATATAATCAGAATGAGAGCACACTAGTTTGGTGGCTCAGAGGTTAAAGCGTCTGCCTCCAATGCGGGAGACCTGGGTTTGATCCCTGGGTTGGGAAGATTCCCTGGAGAAGGAAATGGTAACCCACTCCAGTATTCTTGCCTGGAGAATCCCATAGAAGGAGAAGCCTGGTAGGCTACAGTCCATGGGGTCGCAAAGAGTCAGACATGACTGAGCGACTTCACTTCACTTCATACACTAAGCAACAACCAACCAGAAAGGAACCAAATCTTAGGCCTGAAGCAGGATTCTGGAGGACTTGCTATGCCTAGCATTAACATTCAAGTTTCTGGGTCATGCTGAGGTCCCAGAGTCCCAGAGTCGGATCCAGGTGGCCATGGAAATTTCATGGACCACTTGGGGGTGATCAGATAAGTAGATATTTATGAACCAATACATAGTTACATTCAACCTGATGTACAAAATATCTACTTTGTCTTAGGAACTGTAACAGATATTTGGTACAGTATCAAAGAACAATGACATAATCCTCACCTTCATGAAATTATAACCTATTTAGTAAAACCGTTCCGTTCCGTTCCGTCGCTCAGTCGTAAAACAGACACTAAATAAATGACTGCAATAAAGTATTACAATGGGGATGATAAGAGAAATATGAGGTCCTCTGGGAACATAATAGAGGGGAACTCAAACCTATCCAGGTAACAGAAAGAGCCTTTTAGAAAATAATGTTTAAGCTGAAACTTGAAGGAAAAATAAGACTTAAACAGTAAAAGAGTACTAAACAGAAAATCAGAAGGATACAGAAGAACTCAGAACCATCAATGAGAAGATCTATTAATAACTGACACTTATCAACTGAGCACACATTCCTTTCAGGTTCCCCTGTAGCAGATACCAAAATACTATATCCTGGGCTATAAAACAGACTTCAACAAATTTTAAAGAATTAAAATCATACACAATGTGTTCTCTGACCACCTTGGAATGAAACTAGAAATCAATAGCAGAAAGATAACAGGAAAATCTCCAAACACTTAGAAACTAAGTAACATACTTTTAAACAATCCATGGGTCAAAAGGACATATCAAAGGAAATTTTAAAATACAAATACAAAATATGAAAAGTTGTGGGACACATCTAAAAGTGCTAAGAGGGAATATTTTAGCAATTAGTGCATAAATTATAAAGAAAATTCTGAAATCAATCATCTAAGGTCCTACCTCAAGAAAAACAAAATCCAAAGTAAGCAGAAGGAAGAAAATAATGAAGATAATAACAAAAACTAATGATTTAAAACAGAAAAACAATATGGAAAAATCAGTTAAACAAGAAACTAATTCTTTGAAAATATCAATAAAAATTGACAAACCTCTAGCAAGACCAAAAAACAGATAAAAGATAAAATTACCAATATGAGGAATAAAACAAGAGCTAACACTACAAACTCTGCAGATATCAAAAGCGTAATAAGGGAATACTGTGAATAACTTCACAAACATAAATTTGACAACTTAGGTGAAATAGACCAAATCCTTGATCCATTTTATAATTCATCCAATATGAAACAGGTAATTTGAATAGCTATAACTACTAAGGAAACTGAATTCATAATTTTAAATTCCCCCCAAAAGAAACCCCCAAGAGCAGATGGCTTCACTAGAGTATTAAACCAAACAGCATTATACCAAAGAATTAACACCAGTTTTGCACAATCTCTTCCAGAAAAAAGGAGAGAATTCTTTCCAATTTATTTTATGAGGCTGGTATGACCTTAATACCAAATCCAGACAACGACATTACAAAAAAATATTACTATAGATCAGTATCTCTCATGAATATAGATGTAAAAATTCTTAATAAAATATCATCAAATGGAATTCAGCAGCATATAAAAATAACTATATGCTATGACCAAGTGAAGTTTATTACAGAAATGCAAGGCTGGATCAACATTTGAAAATCAATCAGGATGATATACCATGTCAAAGGACTAAAGAAGAAAATCATATTGTTATAGCAAATGACGCTGAAAAACCATCTGACAAAATTCAACATTCATTCATGATAAAAACTCTCAGGAAAACAGGAGTAAAGGGGAATTTCCTTAATTTGCTAAAGGGATATACAAAACTCCTACAGCTAAGGTACTCAAGAACGAATTACTAAATGTTTTCCTCATTCAGGGGCTTCCCTTGTGGCTCAGCTGGTAAAGAATTTGCCCGCAATGTAGGAGACCTGGGTTCAATCCCTGGGTTAGGAAGACCCCCTAGAGAAAGGAAAGGCTACCCACTCCAGTATTCTGGCCTAGAGAATTCCATGGACTGTATAGTCCATGAGGTCGCAAGAGTAGGACATGACTGAGCAACTTTCACTTTCACATTTCTCATTAGACTGGGCAACAAGGCAATGGTGTTCACTCTCCCTACATTTATTCAACATGATGTGGAAACTGAAGCCACAGGAATAATATAATAATAATAATAACAAATTGAAGCAATAAGGAAACAAAAGGGACATGCACAGACTGGAAGAGAAGATATGAAACTGTCCCTATCTGAAGTTGAAGAAAATCCCAGAAACTAATAAGTAAACTCAACAAGGTCACATGATATAGACAAATATACAAAAATCAATTGTATCTCTTATACATTAACAAACACATGGACACCAACATTAAAAATACAATATCATTTAACTTACTCAAGAAATGAAATACTTAGGTATAAATCTAATTAAATATAAATGGGACTTATAAAAATTACACAGTTGGTGGTGGAAAAACTTAGGGATGATCTAAATAAATGAAGAGACATACTACATTTATGGATTAAAAGATTCAATGTGGTAAAAATGTTCCCGAGTTGTTATATAGGTTTAAGGTAATATTATAAAAATCTAAGCAGGGTTTATATATATATATACATATACATATATATGAAGAGAAGATTATTCTAAAATTTATATAGGAAGGCAAAGAAACTAAAATGGCTAAAACAATTTTGAAAGATAACAATAAAGTGGAAGGAGTCAGTAAATCTGGATTCAAGATTTATTACAACATGATAGTAATCAAGACTGTGATCTTGGCAAATGGATATACATACAGATCAATGGACTGGAACAAAGAAACCAAAAATAGACCCATACAAACATGCTCCATTGATTTTTCACATAGGTGCAAAGGCAATCAATGGAAGAAAGATAGTTTTTACAACAAGTGGTGTTACAGCAACTGGACATTCACAGGGAAAAGTAACCTAAGTCTCTCACCATTGAGGAAACTGGCTAAAGGATATGTGGAGTCTCTCTGTATTATTTTTTACTATTACATGTAAACCTATGATTATCTCAAAATGGAAATTTTAATTAAAAACAACTTTAAAGACTTTAGTCATATCTGTTCCTTGGTATGTCTATGGGTAGATATATAAAGAGAGAAGTCTAGAAGGATGATCACATCAACTTTAAAAAAAAGAAGAATTTAGTGATTATGACTTAAACCTTTGAGGATTAGCTCTTACCTGCAACAAAGCTCCCATTAGTGAAGCCAGTGCAGCCATGCCAATACACAGGGCTCCAAACAGCACACCTATATGGATGACATAAAAGCCATTGCAAAATCCAGACACAGTTGATTAGAATTCTCAATAGGATTAGCTACCACACCTTGATTCAAAGTGTGCAATATGAATATAATGAAGACTGACCACCTACCTCGGAGTCAGGTAAAAAGGCAACGGGCTGTTTTTCTACACCGTCAGCAGTGTGCAAAGAGGAAAGAAAACCCTGATATTATGTCCCAAGATTTATTATATTAGGTTATATAAGTAAAGAATCCCTAAAATTAACTATAGGTATTTTAAAACTAAAAACCATTGTGTCACTAATCTAATCCTCCATAAACATTTGTTTGTAAAGGAAAGCTCAGGTCTCTCTTTTCAGTTTGTCAAAAACAGGACACGGTTTAGCTCTGCTCTGATGGGGTAAGGGAGTAATAAACATCAGAAAGTCTCTTGACTTTAAGTATTCATTTCTCCTGGGAAGTGGCAAATCACATCAGAGTATTTTAGGACCTTTAGCCTTCTTATAATCTCCATCAATATTCACAAACCTTTCCTGTTAAACAAAAGCAAAGAAAGCCAACTTGAAGATAAGTATTATATTTCCCCCTTCTACCAAACTCTTTCCCCAAAACTTCTTTATAGAAATTCTCAAGCTATCATTGGTGGTCAGTTTATGGAATTTTTTTTGTTTTTTGGCTTTCAGTATTTTCCATATTTTCTCTAACTACACATTTTACTTTTGAAATTGCTTTAGGAAAACTCTGGAGAAGGGAATGGCAACCTACTCCAGTATTTTTGCCTGGGAAATCCCATGAACAGAGGAGCCTTGTAGGCTATAGTCCATGGGGTTGCAAAGAGCTGGACACAACTGAGCAACTAACACACAGAAGAAAATTCCACCCCCCCCATTTTTATTTTTAAAGATTTCCATTCAACAAAACTCACCTGAAATCCATTAATATAATTTCCCACATATAAACTTCAAAATATAAAAAATAAAATGAATGAGAAATTTGTTCATAAAAAAATTAGTGCATTCCTTATGTTATTTCTATCTTACTTACAAAAGCACTCACACCTTTGTTAAGCAAAGTGAGTAAATAATCTCATTGTGCCTGAATGGAAAACTTTACATTATTTTTTTTAAAAAGAGCTTTATTGCAATGATTTTCCATGTCTCTAAATCCTAATATAAATAGTATTTCCAACATACTAAATTTTTCTCTACTTGGTAGCTCATGAATGGTAACCATTGTGGTTTTTTTGTATTCAAATTATCAGAAACATTCAAGTCATTTGCCATATTACATACCTCAACATAATGATTATATTCAACCCTTCAAAATGAATGAAAGCTTCATCTACACTAGTGGAGTCAATTTGTTATTAATCATCATCAACATCATTCCTTGAGCATCAGCTAGTACCTCTTGTTTTACATGGATTGTCTCTAAATCTCACAGTACCTACAAAGTGAATAATTTTTGTTTTCATTTTCCATATAAAGAAACAAAGGCTCAACTGGGTTTGCTTAAGGCTTTGTTGTTGCATAGTCACTAAGTCATATCCTACTCTTTTGCAACCCCATGGACTACAGTCTGCCAGGCTCCTCTGTTGCCAGGCTCCTCTGTCCATGGAATTTCCTAGGCAAGAATACTGGAGTAGGTTGCCATTTCCTTATCCAAGGGATTTTCCCCAAACCAGTGATTGAACTCACATCTCCTGCACTGCAGGCAAATTCTTTACCATCAAGCCACCTGGGAAGCCCTTGCTCGAGGCTAACAGTTAGTAAATTAGTGAAGCAATTTGGTGAGGCCAGCAAGTCTTCTGGCTTCAAAAGCTTCTATTTATTCTACTAAACCACATAGCTTCAACAATCCCATAATGAGCCTAGCTAAATATCCTTTAAGGAAGCATTATATCATTTTTTTAAAATTATGCTCCAGGCTTAAAATCAGGTACATAATAAAATAATTCAATGCTATTTAAATTTAGGGGACACTGAAGAATATAAATTAAGTATGTATTCCAGGCTACAGTCATGGCAATTACATACAGAATTGTGGTATAAAACAGAATATTATTTACTATTTCTTTGACAGTCTACTAGTGCTATTAAGTTGAGGTTAAAGATTCTTTTTTAAAAAACAAATTTGTTAGTCATTCATCCTGAAACAAGTATACCCAAATGAAAATGAAGAAGTGCACTAGCTAGGTTTATCTGAGTTAAATACTGCATCTGGGACATTTAGAAATTGAGGTTAAATATCTTTCCATTCAAGATGATATTTAACCCCTAATAAGATCCTACAATCTATGAATTTGAGAATTCATATTGAATAAAGTTGAGCATTCCTCATACAATGTTATTGACTATCTCCTGGACAGCCTACACATGCAGATAGAACAATCAAGACTGATTAAAAAAAATCATAACACTCTGCTTCTTTATCTTCAGTCCATATACATAAGACTATATATCTTAAACTGTCAGTGCCCTCTTAGGTAATAGAGAGAAAGTGTGACTCTTGGTTCCAAACTAAGGATATCTCTTAAAACTGTGTTTGATGGAAACGGGTTGAATTTTTAACTGTAGCTAAGAATGCTAACATAGATTTGGGATAAGAAGAAGGTAGAAAAGAAAGTTAGCCAAATAGGACCCCTGGAAATTGTTCTTTGTGGTCACCGGACAATTGTTTCAAGTATATCCCAAATCTTGATTGCAAATATGGCCATGACAGCATTAAGTCACATGCATGCATACACTCACTATTTTCCATGGAAAATAATTTCTGGTATCTCTAAAAATGATCTCCCAGAGTTAAAATGGAATTGTGAAATGAAGCCTTACTCATTCCTTGTGAAATCCAAGAGAGAGACTTTTCCGAGAGAGATGGGAAGCGAGGTTTCACTAGGTCTTCCATGGTTACTGCTGCTAAGGCATTAATACTGGAGGATACTGTGCTGTAAAGGGAAATCAAATTTTTAATGTATATGTAAACTTTAATAATACCTTAACTAGGAATAAGAAAAAGGAAAACATATTGTCACTTCTGAAATATAACCAGATTTCTACTACATTATTTTTTTAATTATTTATTGAAGTATAGTTGATGTACAACGTTGTGGTAGTTTCTGGCATACAGCAAAGTTATTCAGTATATATATGTATATATGTATGTACATATTAATATATACATATATATATTCTTTGTCATATTATTTTCCATTATGGTTTATTATACGATATTGAGTACAGTTCCCTGTGTTATATAGCAGGACTTTGTTTTCTTATCTATTTTACCTACTACATTATTTCTTAATAATTACATCATCCTCTTTCTGGAAGCTATCATCCAAGAATGATTCAGGCAAATCCATATCCATAGGCTTAATAGTGAGAAAGGATAATTTAATGTTGCTTCCATTTTGCAATTAATCCTTATTCTCCATGAAAGAATCTCTTAGATCATGCAGTATTACTATATAACGACTTTAAAGCACATTTTTCTTTGTGCATAGAAAGGACTATCATAAGTCCTCACTAATATTCACCATAAATATTAATAATATTAATTTGTTGGATCTTCACTAACATATGTTGTACATGATAATAATAACACAGGAACAAAGTGCAATGAATAAGCTCAAACACAAAACAAGATTCTTTGGACAGTATATATTATTCAGCATGTAATAGGAGATTTGTATTCTAAGTTTTCCATTTGACCATGCTTTAGTTACATTCATATTTTAAACCAAGACTATAGGTCCTTATTTTCGACCATCAGCAAAATTTATCATCGACTGATTATCATTATTGTGACTGTATGGGGTATGTGATGATGTTTTAGACAGTAGGAACTAAAGATAAAAGCAAAGCCTTGTGACAACAGACAGCCAACCCTCACAGAGAAGAGTCAGACTGACAGAAAGGAGACATGGAATAATTACCTATTTGGGGCCATTTGTGCCCATGTCCAGAATTCAACTTTATCCACCCAAATATCCAATAATAAAAGAAACATCCCAAGAGTGAAAACTTGTATTATTAGAGTCCTAGTTCACACCTTAATGTTCCACTGTAAGCACAGGCCACAAAAAGTCCAGGAAGTCCCGGATAATCTTGCAGAATGTCCAGTACCAAATAAGGCATGAGCTGAAAAATTCCAAAATTTACTCTTGAGTACTATTGGCTATGAAATAAAATTAATTAACATCTCATTTATCTTGTGGTATTCAAGAACTAAAGGAAGATATTCCACATAACTGAAATTTCCAAATATGAACAATTAAACTCTTTACCTGCTAAAATTTAAATAAAAGAATAGAATAGTAGTTAAGGGTACAGGCTCTGGATTCAGACAGATGTGGCTTTTGTTATTTAGTTTCTCTGAGCCTCAGTTTCCTCATCTGTAAAATAGGAATACTAATCCTAACCTCATAGAGTTGCTACAAAACTTAGATCATCTAAGTAAGTTCTTAGTATAGCACACAGAATATAGTAAAGGCTCAGTAATAGGCAGCTGTTCTCATTGTTTGGAATAATAAATCAATTTAAAGGAAATATTTTTACATACCTCTGTGCTTGAAGCATTCACTTAATTTAACTCCACTTGATGACTCAAGTTTATACCTGTGAACTTCAATCACTATTCGGGATTGAAAATGTAATTAGAGCTGCTTATACAGTTGACCCTGGGACAAAATGAGTTTGAACTGCATGGGTCTGCTTATATGCAGATTTTTTTTAATATAGAAAAATATATATGTAGAACATCATATGCATGACTGTTGAAGTGGATAACCTATTCTTACACAGGTATGACGTGAGTGATATTTAATATGAAAACAACATGTTAGGGTTTTTTTTACTGTTTTATTACTGATTTCAAAGAATTGTGTTACCGCACAGTATGTCTCTCTCTAATAACTGCAGAAACTGCAACAACCAATCACAAGTAAGTGATTTAAAAAAAACACACAACAATGTTTCTAACACTATATTATGAATATGACTATTATATTGTATGCCATCAAGACTTTATAACAATTCATTCATTAGGGTATAGGCTAGGCTAGCATGAAGTAATCATATCAATTACACTAGGTTACAAATAGCTCAGTTGGTAAAGAATCTGCCTGCAATGCAGGAGACTCTGGTTCGATTCCTGGGTCAGGAAGATCCAGTTAAGAAGGGACAGGCTACCCATTCCAGTATTCTTGGGTTTCCCTTGCGGCTCCACTGGTAAAGAATCTGTCTGTAATGTGGGAGACCTGGGTTCAATCCCTGGGTTGGGAAGACCCCCTGGAGATGGGAAAGGCTATCCACTCCAGTATTCTGGCCTGGAGAATTCCATGGGCTGTAAAGTCTATGGGGTCACAAAGAGTCAGAGATGACCAAGCAACTTTCACTTTCACAAATTAAGCAATTGTATTACAGATGGGGTCGCGGAGAGTCGGACACAACTAAGCGACTGAACTGAACTGAACTGAACTGTCAATGCATGAACTGCCTTGAAAAATTTTCCAGGTATTTCCATATATTTTTCTATTCTTTCTTTATTTTTGGCACCGTGTCTTTGCCAGGGCACTTGGGCTTTCTCTAGTTGCAGTGAGAGGGGCCACTCTCTGATCGCAGTGTGCAGGTTTCTCACTGCAGTGGCTTTCCTTGTTATAGAGCATGGGCTCTAGAGCACGGGCTCCAGTAGTTGTGGCACACAGGCTTAGTTGCTCTGCAGCATATGGGATCATCCCGGGACCAGGGATTGAACCCATGTCCCCTGCATTGGCAGGCAGATCTTTCACCATTGGACCACCAGGGAAATCTCTCAGCATTGGAAGTAGCATTCTTCATTCTTGTTATGTCTGCTAAAATAAAAAATTTCTAAATGCTTATAGAAACTAAAAATGAATAATGTGCCTATTTGCTATTACTTTACAAGAACATGAACACTCTTTCCTCCCAGCTAATAAACTTTGGGGACGTCATTACTGTATGTAAGAAAGACATGGTACTGGACCTGGTCTGGTGCAGACACTTTCTTGGCTGTCCAAGGATCACAGTCATGGTACCTGGAATAGAGGGCAAGTCCACAAAGCACTGAGCAGACGAGGATCACCCAGAGTCCCACGAGATTGACGTAGAGAGACCTAATGAAGTGAAAACAAACAAGTAATTGACAATTTTAATTTCCATCTCAAAGATGAAGAAAATTGTGAAACAGAAGAGACTTTAATGAACTATATTCAATAAACATTCATTCTCTTTTGGGTGTCAAAAATGCTACTTCTTTTATTCCGGCCTAACCTTCTATTTATGAGGTCAATCAAACTGTATTTGGAAATATTTGGAGTAGATGGGGTTTTGCCACCGAATGAATGCATCCTCCTGGTCAGAGTTCCATTGGTGTTATTAGCTTTATAATGTTTAACTACACTACTCTGGGCTTCCCTGGTGGCTCAGCAGTAAAGAGTCTGACTGTCAACACAGGAGATGCAGGTTCCATCCCTGGGTCAGGAAGATCCCCTGGAGAAGGAAAGAACAACCCACTCCAGTATTCTTGCCTGGGAAATACCACAGACAGAGGAGCCTGGTGGGCTACAGTCCACAGGGTTGCAAACAAGTCAGATACAACTTAGTGACTAAAGAACAATTGTAACAAAATTACACTACTTCAGGACCTTTTGTCATGAAATAGAGACTTTAATAGTCAACAGAGCAGTGACTATTATTCATTTTCACTTTTAAAGTGATGCAGTTATAAACTGCTTGACATTGTTAGCATCTACATAGCAACCCACCAAAGTTGTTTAAATGTGTTTTGTGATGCCATCCATTAAATAGGAAAGGCAAACCTGCATTCCTAGACAGGTATCTTCCAAAATAATGTTCAGCATTTCAATACATGGTATGTGCTCCAGTAGAATGTAAAGGTTTATGTAATAGCACTGGAGTCAGTCCTGAGCATAAATCTTCGCTCTCTCTACCACATGTGACGTTGAGCAAGTAAATTAACCTCTCTGATCCTCAGTTGCTTCATTGACAGCTAGAAATATAAAACAGTGTCTATCATATAGTACAATAGCATGTAATAACCCCTTGTTAAATGGGAGTTAGTGATATTACTAGTGTTAATATCATTGAATGCTATGTCTTATCGGGGAAGCCCTATTTTAATAAGCAGTTGATAGCAAATATTTTTTCCACCAAGGTGGCTGTGGTTTTCTCTCCCAGGGGTACTACAGTGGACATCTGGACTGAAGAGAGGTGTACACACCACCACCAACTCTTATCTCCTTCCCCAGGGCAGCCTGCACAAAACAATGACTGGATCTAGAGGTTTAAAGGCTGAGTTCCCTCAAGCCAACCTGGAATAGCCTGAAGGGTCATCTCAGCTCTAAAACTCCTGTTGAGGCCTCTGTTGAGACTGCATTTCAGTCTACCTTCTCCCTCTGGCCAATCTCCCCTTCCTTCTCTTCTACAGTGGTAATTCCCTAGGAGACTCTGGCATGCTAACCTCCATCTCAAAGTCTGCTTCCAGGAGAATCTAACCTGCTGGAAGTCCCAAACAACAGATTTCTAGTCTTTTCCCTTGATTGACTACATTCACTGTGTGTTTTGTTACTGCCTAATGAGTAATGGATAACCAACAAGAATCTACTGTATAGCACAGGGAACTCTGCTTAATACTTTGCAACAAACTAAATGGTAAAAGAATTTGAAAAATAATAGATACATGTATATGTATAACTGAGTCATTTTGCTATATACCTGAAACTAAACCAAGATTGTTAATCACTCTTCCTACCTGGAATGCTCTCCCATTCTTCTCTACCGACCCATATGTGGTTTTCCTTCAGGACCTGCCTGCTCAACAGGAATCTCTCATTCATCCCTGCCTTCACATCCCAGGATTTGAGGTGGAAAAGGGAATTCACATTTACTGGATCCCTACCACACACATGACAAACACAGTATTTTATAATTCCTCCACAAGATGTGTCATATGCTCATTGTATAAGTTTAGAAACTGAAGTTCAGAGAGTCTAAGAAACTCACCCCATTACTCAAGTAGCAAGTGTTAGAACCAGGTTATAAACCCATAACTGTGTCTGAATATAAAATGAAACAACACATCTGGCAGTACAGTACTCTAGAACATTTCCTCTACTTTTTCCCTTACATTGTTTCAGGAAACTGTTATACCTCATTTTTCACATAGTTGCATATATTTTCCTAATTTGATGCTGTGTTCCTTCATGATTGTTGTTCAGTCACTAAGTCATGTCCGACTCTTTGCAACGCCACAGACTGCAGCACACTAGGCTTCCCTGTCCTTCACTATCTTCCAGAGTTTGCTCAAACTCAGGTCCATTGAGTCGATGATGTCATCCAACCATCTCATCCTCTGTCCTTTATTATAAGAGCCATATATTTATAATTTTTATTCCTTATATTTCCCTATACAAACAGATACAAAATAAATGCCTATTTATTTGATAAGGTGTGTTTTACTTAATAATTGATACAAATTTTCTTTTGGCTGCACCATGTGGCATGTGGGATCTTAGTTCCCCAACCAGGGATCAAACCCTCACCACTTGCTGTGGAAACACAGAATCTTAACCACTGGACCACCAGGAGCACAGCACCACCCATCAGGAGAAAACGGAATTAAAGATTTGCTGAGTGTGGCTCTGCCCACCAGAGCAAGACCCAGTTTTCCTCATAGCCAGTCCCTCCATCAGGGAGCTTGCACAAGTCTCTTATCTTCATCCATCAGAAGGCAGACAAAAGAAACAGAGGTTCTTGATATAAATATTTTAAAATATCTGATTCAAAACATACAGTACCACTTGGTTCTATGTGATCCTTTTGTAAGAATATCATTTATCTCTTAGAATTTCATGATACAAAAGACAAACTCCAGCAAAGCTTGACGTCTGAGCATCCATAAAGACAATTCATAGTTATTCACAATTCATATACCATAGTTTGGCTTACAGTTTTGCCTGGAACCTGCTTTTACAGGAAATATATCTCTGCACTTGGGATTGGTTCACACCATAGATGCTCGTCCACGTAAAGGTCCCTCCTATAATAATCGTCCAGAATGTGTGTCTTTGCAAAGGGTTAGGATTAAAGCTAAATGAAAACAAACAAAAAACAAGTTTGAACTCTCAGTAAACTACTACAGAAATCTTTCTAGAGTGTTTTGGAAGCAAGCAATGTATACTTACATAAATATAAACAAATATATATATATATACACACACACAAATATGTACAGATTGAAAAGTAATATAAAAGGTAAAATATTTCTAACTTAAGTTCAGTGAAATTAAAAAATTGATACTTTCAGAGATTTGGAAATTCTGGATAGGACTGGGGGCAAAATGAATGTTTCAATCTTTGTGAACATTTATAGAAACTGTTCTCCCATGGCCACAGGAAATTATTTAAACAAGTCTGCCATGCTGTAATCAAAGAAGAGCATGAAGCTGAAGAAAGACAGAGCAAGCAATTCCTAGGTACACTGGAGCAACAGATATGGTACTGAAATAAACATAATATTGACACATTTCGTGTGTATAATTCCTCTCCCAGAACATTTATAGTTCCAGTTCTACTTTATATTCAAGCTGAAGAATTCAATTAATGCAGTTTAAAGGGTTTCATGTTTAAAACTACCATGTCATTATAACCATGATCTTAAAATGCTATGTGCACAAACTACATACTCATAGTTGGAAGTCACATTACGGCACTTAAACAAAATACAATTACAAAGAAAGCTCCACTTCCACATTCAGTACATCTTTAATTTTTCTTATTGTATCATCTTGGAAGGAATGAGTCTGTTCATCTCTGATACACAATATAAGCTTGAAAATTTTCTGCAAAATTAGCTTTAATGGAAACATTCTGCATTTATGAAATTCTGAAATTTCACTTCAAAGTTTATATTTGAGCTCATTTGGGTAAAGTGCTACAATTTTATGTGTTTTCAGCATTCTAATGGAAAGATGAGAGCCTCTATTCCATTCTCTAATAGTTAATATCAAAGTCTAAGAGTTTCAAGGGTGTTGGCCCTTTCTCCCATAAAGAAAGTGGCTACTGTACTAGCTAATAAATGTCAAGAGCCAAAGGGTTCTGTGAGTTACTGGAAGAAAGTAAGACAAGATTTAAAACACCCAATTTAGTGGTTTTGGTTTTGACAATACAGAATACATATGCCAACTATAGACAGTATGGAAAATGTCAACACAAAATCCTTCTCTATGTTTATCCTACCCAGAGCAGATTTATTGTCCACCATCATATTCTCAAAACATATTTGAATAACAAGGGATATACAATAAGGCTTTTCATTATTCCTTAATTGTTGGAAACCTTGTAAGGGTCATAAACATGTCTAATCTTTTACTTTTTGGACTCTCTTACTGGTTATGAGTTATTATTTCAATGCAGCAATGTGTTTACCCTTCATATAAACTGACAGTTATTTTGCAGAAAAATTGATTGACTCCATACCCTTTCCCCTCAACTGAGCTGACTAGGAAGAGATTTGGAAGTAATCCAGGTCTACCGAGTGGCCACTGGTTGTTTCTGCCTCTTGGTATCTATTCCCCACTCTTCTACCCACTCCAGTATTTTTGCCTGGAGAATCCCACAGACAGAGGAGATTGGTGATCTACAGTCCATGAGGTCACAAGGAGTTGGACATGACTGAGAAATTAACACTTTTAGTAACAGTAACCTAGGTTTGCCTTGGGAAAATAACCATTTCTCCATTAAATAGTCTAAATGATGGTCAATCAAAATGTTCTGCTCTGTCCTAGCTAATGGATGGAATCAAGCCTAAGCTAAGCCAACTGGAGGCTCTATTTTCCTTAAATATATTGAGAACAGTTGGAGTTGATTCACTGTAACTCATTCTTGCAAATTAAGACATTGACCCTGTCCAATTTCTAACTTTATTCTCAAACACTAACACCTTCTTTCAGAAAACCAGAAGAGAGCCGCCAAGTGTAAAGTGATTTTCTTTCCTCTTGCCAGTGATTTCAGCTTGCTTATCTCATAGCAGGGCTGTTTAAAAAGGAAATTAGCTGATTCATGTCAAAATGAGCCCATTGAACATGAACATGATTGAACATGTTCATTCAACATGTTCATTCAACATGTACATTGAACATGATGTATAACGAAGACACTATCAATCCAAAAGATAAAGTGTTTTAAATAGTCTTTTAAATTGTGTGATATATTTGTGATGAAATATCTAGTTTCTCCATTAACCTTCTTTAAGAAAGTTGAATAGTTGTTGAAGACATTATATCTTATGTAATGCTGATACCTGGGGCATTGGCCATAACTTCTCTAGTCAATATTCTAGAAATAATATTTAATATTACATAATGTACATTAAATAATATTCAAATATAAAATACACATATATAATAATAATATACTATATATTTCCAGGGCCATATTAAAAGAGGAATTCTCTAAGCTGCTTGAAACAAAGAGTTGTCAAAATGGAATCATTATCTGTCAGTGCTTTTCTCTTAAGAGGTTTCCTTTCCTTACCTCTCCACTATATCTTCCCTTCTCTCCCTACCCCTACCTTTCAACATATTTCAGATTTTAATTTCTGGAAGAAAATACTCTTTTGCTATCAACCCCTTCTCAGGAGGAAGTACCACCCTCAGCACTGTGACTGCTTCCACCCTTAAAGTGAAAACTCCTTACACATTTGTGTGCCAGCTTCAAATTTTTGTACCATGACCTTAATGGTTAGTTTTCTAATGTAAATTTATTATTTCAGCCAAGAGACTTTTTACAGGAAAAAAAAAAGGAATGTTTTATTAACCAAGAAGTAAATACTTAACCAAAAAGCAACTTACTTCCAGAAGTTTAATCTTCCTCCATTGGAGGCATCATTTATAATAGTGCTGATTCCACCTTGAATCAATGCAGCCTTTATAATCACAGATAGAAAGCCAGCCACCATGATTCCAACTTGAAAAACATCCGTCCAGATAACTGCTTTAAGACCACCCTTTGAGGAAAAAGTGTATTAGGATTAATGCTTCTACCAGACATTATTAAGCACTTACATGCTTATACACTCTCCTGGTCAAAGATAAGGAAAACATGAATCTTGGCCAAGAAGTGCACCCAAGAGAGAGATAGTTAGGAAGGTAGTACTTAGATCAAACTTTCAAATATAAACAGAATCCAAAATGAAAGGTCCTCCCAGCAGAGAAAACAGCATGGGCAAAAAGCATGTGCTTAGTCACTCAGTCATGTCCAATTCTTTGTGACCCCATGGACTGTAGCCTGCTAGGCTCCTAGAATTCAAAATACATGGCATGCTTAGTGTGTCCAGATATATATTTTGGAGCAAAGTGGAGTGGTGTAGGGATATTGTTAGGAAGACAACTCAGAGTCAAATTGCAGTATCACAGATTTTATCCTATAGGCAGGACTGATAGTCAAACAGTATGCACAAAGATGGTATGTGTGTGTGCTCTGAGGGGATCCAGTTCTGTGTGATCCCGGGACTGTAGCCCACCAGGTTTTCCCCTGTCCATAGGATCTTCCACACAAGGATACTGGAGTGGGTTGCCATTTCCTACTCCAGGGGATCATCCCAACCCAGGGATCAAACCCGCCTCTCCTACAGCTTCTGTATTGGTAAGTGGATGAGCACAAAGAAGCACATACCAGTTACTGAAAAACTAAAATTGTTTTGTACTAGTCACTACCCAAGTATCCCCCTCCAGAACCTGACCCAGTCCCTCTTTGTGAACCTTGTCTTCTACATCATCGAGCAATTAAAGTATTAAGACTTAGAGTATCACAGGTTGCACAAGACTTGCACCACTGCTAAGGATCAGCATTAATGATAATATCAGTGCCCATGCCATACTGGTTCTTACATATTTTGACTGTCACTCCTGCTTATAGGCAATGGAAATTATCTCAGGTTACTAAGCCAAGGAATATTGTGAGCATAGCTATAATAACATGACGACAATAAGAGCAAATTATGAAATGAGATTGGGGACCACTGCATGGTTCAAATGAAGAAAAAATATCAGTTATGATCAATGTTTTACAAAGGATCAAATTTTACCCTGGACTGAATATTCCTTATAAAAAATAAGATATTGTGTGAAGGAAATATAAACAACCCAGACTGCAGCATGCATTGATTGAAACTTTTAATTTTGCAAAGCAACTGTATAGGATAAAAGGAGAACTAAGGTTCTTGACATACCATAGTGCAGTAAAATGTGCAGACCACACCAGTAGCCACTACTACACCCCACAGATCAAATCCCGTCACTGTAGAAGAAAAGAAAATGCATTTATAACTGTGAAATATATACCAGTACTTCTCAAAAAAATCATCAGCGAGAGGCTATATCATTTATTGGGCACCTACCTCTATACCCTCTTACCCTAAACCAGTCCCAAATCTCAAAAAATGTACCAAAACAAATAGAGTTTAAAATTTATTTGATGAGTTAAATAGACCTGGCATCTACCCTCAGACACTATACAGGATCCAACATTGGCTAAATCAAATACATGAAAAAGCATTTATATTATAATTAAGCTGAGAAACTGCTTGATATTGGGAGGTGGTTACCCAGACTGAATGGGGTCATAGGATATTTGTTGACATGGTTCAAATAAACACAATTTTCTACCAGTCCTTGAAAGACAAGCTGTCCATGTTACTAAAATGGGACCAAGAAAGAGAAAAGCTTATATCATTTGTTACCATTTATTTAAGAAGTAGAGGGGCAAAACTTCCCTGGTGGCTCAGTGGATAAGAATCTGTCCGCCAATGCAGGAGACATGGGTTTGATCCCTGATCCAGGAAGATCCCACATGCCTTGGGGCAACTAAGCCCATGTATCACAGCTACTGAGCCTGTGCTCTAGAGCCCGGGAGCTGTAACTATAGAGCCCACATGCTGCAACTACTGAAGTGTCATTACTGATTCCATCACCATAGGGTCATTTAATGTTCCCCAGTCCTCTGTACTTCTTCTGAACTAGATCTAGAAGCATTCTCAGACTTCATTTCAACTTTCTGCAGTAATAAGCTGCAACTATTAATGTGTCATTAATTAACTCATTCAATTTTTAAAAAAAGAAGCAGTGGGTCAAATTATATTTTTTAATGAAAGGATAACAACTCTATGCCCACAGATTTGAAAGAAAATTTTACAAAAGATATCTGATAAGGGATTGTTCTTCATATCATACAAAATGCTTAAAACTCAACAGTAAAAAAAAAAGAAGAAAAAACCTGATTCTAAACCATACCAAGACCTTAACAGATACCTCAAAAAACGTATATAGATGACAAATAAGCATATGAAAAGATGCTCCACATCATATGTCATCAGGGAAATGCAAATTAAAACAATGAGATACTACTATACACTTGTTAGAATAGTCAAAATTTGGAACATTGACATCACATGCTGGCAAGGACATGGAGCAACATAAGTCTTTCATGCATTGCAGGTAAGAATGCAAAATAGCAAGAGCCATTTTAGAAGGCAGTTTGGTGGTTTCCTACAAAACTAAACATATTCTTGTAATATAATTCAACAATTGTGTCCTTTGGTATTTACTCAAAAGAGTTGAAAACTGCATTATGAAATAGGCTCCAAAAAGTTGAAATGAAGTCTGAGAATGCTTCTAGATATACTTCACAAGAAATACAGAGGACTAGGGAACATTAAATGACCCCATGGTAATGCAATCAATAAAACCAACAGCCTGGAAAATTAACGAGCTGAAATTTTGACATTTATAGAATATTGTCCCCAACACAATGAACATCATGTACAAAAATATATGGAATGTTCAAGAACAGAGACAATATCCTGGGCTGTAAAACAAATCTTAATACATTTCAAAGAATTAAAATCTTAGTAGTTCTCTGACCAAAGCAGCATTAATTTAGAAACCAATAACAAAAAGGTATGTTTGAAAATCACCAAATATTTGAAAATTATATAACATACTTCTAAATAACCCATGGGTAAAAGAAATCACAAGAGAAATTGGAAAATATCTTGAACTGAATGATTAAAAAAAACACAAGGTATCAAAACCTGTGGGATGCAAATGAAGCAGTACTTACAATAGAAATTATAGCTTTAAATATTATTTTAGAAAATAAGAAAGATTTAAAATCAATGGTCTAAGTTTCTACCTTAAAAAGCTAAAAAGCTAAGCCCAAAGTTAAGTAGAAGAAACAGTAAACATAATTAATGAAATAGAAAGCAAATACATAAAATCAACAAAACCAGAAACTAGTTCTTAGAAAAAATTTAAAACATCAATAAAAGACTATACATCAAGGAAAAAAAGGACAGAAAAGATATCAATATTAGGAACAATTAGAAGGGACATCACTATAAATTCTATAAACATTAGAAGGATAACAAGAGGATATTTTAAACAACTTTATGCCAATGACTTGGCAAATTAGATAAAGTGAATTAACATCCTAAAAAAGACAGTTGACTAAAACTGACAGAATAAAAACTAGAAAATCCAAATGACTATATTTATTACAGAAACTGTATCCATAAACTAAAACTTATCTACAAAAATAAGTATCAGGTTCAGATGCCCTCATTGTGAATTCTTTCAAGGATTTAAGAAATAAATACACAGTCTTATACCTCTTTCAGAAAACAGAGGAAGAAACACTTTCCAAACCATACAAAGTCAGTATAATTAATACAAAAACCCTGACGAAGACATTTAAGGAAAAGTAAATTTCATGCCAATACTCCTCATAACCTGCAAAAATCCTTTACAAAATACTGGCAAATCAAATTCATCAATATATTAAAAGGTTAATACATTATGACCAAATAAATTTTATCCCAAGAAGAAAAATTGGTTTAACATTTGAAAAATCAATATAATTTTCTACATTAACAGTGCATGAAGACAGAGAAGTAAAAGGCATACAGCAGGAAAAGAAGTAGTAAAACTGTTTCTGTTCATCAGTCAGGATTCAGTCTCTCAGTCCTACTCTTTGAAAACACATGGACTGCAGCACACCAGGCTTCCCTGTCCAGCATCAACTCCCAGAGCCTACTCAAACTCATGTCCATCACGTGAGTGATGCCATCCAACCATCTCATCCTCTGTTATCCCCTTCTCCTCCCTCCTTCAATCTTCCTAGCATCAGGGTCTTTTCCTATGAGTTGGTTCTTCACATCAGGTGGCCAAACTATTGGAGTTTCAGCTTCAGCATCAGTCCTTCCAATGAATATTCAGGATGGACTGTCTGATTTCCTTTAGGATGGACTGTCTGGATCTCCTTCCAGTCCAAGGGACTCTCAAGAGTCTTCTCCAACACCACAGTTAAAAAGCATCAATTCTTGGGCACTCAGCTTTCTTTATAGTCCAACTGTCACATCCATACATGACTACTGGAAAATCATAGCTTTGACTAGACAGACCTTTGTTGACAAAGTAATGTCTCTGCTTTTTAATATGCTGTCTAGGTTGGTCATAGTTTTTCATCCAAGGAGCAAGCATGTTTTAATTTCATGGCTGCAGTCACCATCTGCAGTGATTTTGGAGCCCAAAAAACTCTCTCACTGTTTCCATTGTTTCTCTGCTGTGGGCAAGAATCCCTTAGAAGAAATGGAGTAGCCATCATAGTCAGCAAAAAAGTCCAAAATGTAGTACTTGGATGCAATCTCAAAAATGACTGAATGATCTGTTTGTTTCCAAGGCAAACCATTCAATATTACAGTAATCCAAGTCTGTGCCCTGACTGGTAATGCTGAAGAAACTGAAGTCGAACAGTTCTATGAAAACCTACAAGACCTTCTAGAATTAACATCCCAAAAAAGATGTCCTTTTCATTATATGGGACTGGAATGCAAAAGTAGGAAGTCAAGAGATACCTGAAGTAACAGGAAAATTTGGTCTTGGAGTACAAAACGAAGCAGGTCAAAGGCTAACAGAGTTTTGCCAAGGGAATGCACTGGTCATAGTAAACACCCTCTTCCAACAACACAAGAGAAGACTCTACACATGGACATCACCAGATGGTCAATACTGAAATCAGAATGATTATATTCTTTGTTTCTATTCAGAAACAACATGAAAATCACAAAGGATTTTCCAAAAGCCTACTTAAATTAGTAAGTATGTTTAACAAGTTCTCAGGATAGAAGATCAACATATAGAAGGTAATTGTATTTTTCCATACTTGCAAATGATGAAAAGACATTACTGAGAGAAATTTTAAAAGGTCTGGGTAAATGGATAAATAGGCCAAGTAATGGATAGATAGACCATGTAAATGACAGGTCGAGTCTTTTGCCCACTTTTTGTTAGGTCATTTGTGTTTTTTCCATTGATTTTGTTATTCTATGAGCCAGTAAGCTCAACAGCAACAGTCATCAAGAAAATACAAAATAAAACCACAGTAAGATAATAGATGGCACAACTAGAATGGCTATGATTAAAAAGACAAATACAAAATGTTGGCAAGGACATGGAATCACTGAAACTCTTATACGTTGTGGGGTGGGCATGTAGAATGATACAACTTAGAAAAGCTATTTGGTAGTTTCTCTTAAATTCCGTCCATGTGACTACCCTGTGGGTCTGAACATGCAGGTCAGAACAGGCGTATATTTAACTTTATACTGCTTCTAGGTATTCATCCACTAAAAATGAAAACATGTCAAAAAGCAAAGCAAGACAAAACAAAACCTGTACAAGAATGTTCTTAGCAGCTTTCATTCAAAATAGCCTAAAACTGGAACAACCCAATATCTATCAACAAGAGAATGGATAAACAGATTTTGGTAGATGCATATGATAAAATACTAGCAATAAAAAGGAATGGATTACTGATACATGTACCAACATGAAAGAATACCTCAAAAACATTTTATTGAGCAAAAGAAACCAGATACAAAAAAGGGACTATATGATTCCACTTATATAAAATCTAAGAACAGGGAAAGGTAATTTATGGTGATAAAAGCTCACTGCTTGGAATAGAGGGGGGGACTCATTAGAAAGAAACACAAAAAACTTTCTGGTAAACGAAGATAAAAATATTCTATATCTTGAGTTGAATGGTTGTCACAAATACACAAAATTGTCAAAAATCCAACCAACTCTGCACTTAGGTTCTGTGCATTTTATTGTATATGCACTATATCACAATAAAATATGGCTTTCAATTTTAAAAAGCAAGAAAGAAAAACTTAAGAAACAACTAAACTAATTACAGATACATAAACTTACCTGAATCCTGATTCCAATAAACACTGAGAAAACATCAGGGATCTCTGAACACTGACCTCATATTGGCGATTGTTGTTTTTAAGTCACTAAGTCGTGTCCAACTCTTTTGCACCCCCATGGACTGTAGCCCATAAGGCTTCTCTGTCCATGGCATTTCCCAGGCAATAATATTGGAATGGGTTGCCATTTCTTTCTCCAGGGGATCTTCCTGACCCATTGATTGAATCTGTGTCTCCTGCATTAGCAGGTGGATTCTTTACCACTGAGTATTATTGATGATAGTAAGCAATTAGTGTTAACATTTTAGAAATGATGGAAGTTACAATTGTATTTTAAAAACACACCTTGGTACAAACTGTCAGTTACGGAATATATAACCCATGAGAATGTAATGTACAGCATGGTTAATAATACTGTCTCGCATATTTTAAATGTTGCTAAGAAAGTAAACCTTAAAAGCTCTCATCATAAGAAAAAAATTTCACAACTATGAGCAGTGAACATCCCAAAGAGTAATTTTACATTTAATGTGAGGAAAAAGGCACCAGAAAATTGACTGCTCAGATGCGGTCACTGTTAACATAATGATGTGTATTTTCTTCTACATATATTTAAACCTCATGCTATCGTCATCAATATTTAACTAAGTGGAATTGTAGGTTTTTCCTCAATCATTTTAGTTTTGTATATGTAGGAATCTAGTTCCTATTATCATGACTGCGCCTTTAGGAATAAATATGATAATAATAAATCAACCAAATGACCTCCAGAGTAGCTTTTCAAAATTCTCTTCTAATTCTTCCTGTTCTTCTCAAATCATCTCTAACGCTATATGCATTTTCTAGACATTTATAAAAATAAGCTGAAAATCTGAAGGGTAATGATATTTTACATAATTTTATTCTAACTCCAGGATTTGGTGATGGACTGGGAGGCCTGGCGTGCTGTGATTCATGGGGTCGCGGAGAGTCGGACACGACTGAGCGACTGAACTGAACTGAACTGAACTGATTCTACCTCATGCTTTTATCACAGAAGCAGTGTTCACTGTTAAATAAAAATTTCTTTATCTGCTGATAGCTATGTTTCTACCTGCTGTCACTTTTTCAATGCTGCTTTTAAATCCAGGATATCTGAACGTATATTATCTAACATGTCACTGGATATGATCTTGTTTCTTTTGTAAGCACAATCCTTCAAACTATAGGCTAGAAATGTCATTTTATTTTAGACAATTTTCTCCACAGGCCTAGAGAAAAACTTGATTCTATAAAAGGTATTTAGTTAAAAGCTTTTTCTTAAAAACAAAAACAAAAAACAAGGTTGAAGAGTCAAATAACTTACTTGGTCCTTATAAAGTTAAAGGAAAGATAATTGAATATGAGATACAAGCTCTAAAGGAAATCAACCCTGAATATTTATTGGAAGGACTGATGCTGAAGCTGAAGCTCCAATACCTTGGCCATCTGATGTGAAGAACTGATTGGGAAAGACCCTGATGCTGGGAAAGACTGTGGGCAGGAGGAGGAGAGGGTAGCAGAAGATGCAATGGTTAGGTAACATCACCGACTCAATGGCCATGAGTTTAAGCAGACTCCAGGAAAAAGTGTAGGACAGGGAAGCCTGGTATATTGCAGTCCACAGGGTTGCAAAGAATTGAGCATGATTTAGCTACTGAAGAACAACAACTGCCATGAATTTTAAAAAATCCTTCTTGAATCTCAATCCTATGCGTTAATGGTATTTGAATATTTTAAAAAGAGAGAGAGATGCTGCTTGGCCAGGTGTAACTATACCTTAATGCCATCTTTACATTCCTAGAATTTGGCTTTTCACTTTGTAGATTTAGAAATGCGAAGATGAATGGGTTCTAGGGGAGACAGTCATGCTGACTGGTGAACTATAAGCATTGCTGTAAAACAACATCAAAGTTTATTAACATACCATGAGAAATAGGGGTCATAAGCAGACTTGTTGTAATTGTTCATGATCACATAATTTCCTACTGATTAGCATGTCAATGTGGGAAGTCAAATTCTGATCAAAAGGTAACTTGGTGAGCTTAGTATCTGAAAAGGAAGCGTTAATCTCATAATTATGAAGGGTAGAACCATTAATCTGTTCAGTTCCTTTGTTTCGTTACCTTGGATCTTTTACAGGTGCCTCTATACCAAACTCTGGAGAAGGAAATGGCAACCCACTCCAGTATTCTTGCCTAGAGAATCCTGTGGACAGAGGAGCCTGGTGGGCTGCTGTCCATAGGGTCGCACAGAGTCAGACACGACTAAAGCGACTTAGCATGCGTGAATGCATTGAAGAGGGAAATGGCAACCCACTCCAGTGTTCTTGCCTGGAGAATCCCAGAGACGGGGAGCCTGGCCGGGCTGCTGTCTATGGGGTTGCACAGAGTCGGACATGACTGAAGCGACTTAGCAGCAGCAGCAGCAGCTATACCAAACTCAGTCTTTATTCTGAAGAGTACACATTATAGCTGAAAAAAGTGAAAGTGTTAGTCACTCAGGGGTGTCTGACTCTTTGCGACCCCATGGAATGTAGCCTGCCAGGTTCCTCAGTCCATGGAATTCTCCAAGCAAGAATACTGGCGTGGGTTGCCATTTCCCACTCTAGGATGGAACCCAGAGATCAAACCCAGGTCTCCTGCTTTGCAGGCGGATTCTTTACCAACTGAGCCACCAGGGAAGCAATTATAATCCTATGCTGCTGCTGCTGCTGCTGCTGCTGCTAAGTCACTTCAGTCGTGTCCGACTCTGTGTGACCCCATAGACGGAAGCCCACCAGGCTCCCCCGTCCCTGGGATTGTGGGTTGCCATTTCTTTCTCCAATGTGTGAAAGTGAAAAGTGAAAGTGAAGTTGCTCAGTCGTGTCCGACCCTTAGCGACCCCATGGACTGCAGCCTACCAGGTTCCTCCATGGGATTTTCTAGGCAAGAGTACTGGAGTGGCTTGCCATTGCCTTCTCCTATAACGTCCCTTAAAATCCGCCCCCTCCCAAATTTAGGAATTATGGATATTTTCAAATTATATTCAATTCATGTATTGCATTTAACAGGGCTTCCCTGGTGGCTCAGCAGTAAAGAATCTGCCTGCCAATGCAGGACACCTGGGTGTGATCTCTGGGTCAGGAAGACTCCCTAGAGAAAGAAATGGCAACCCTCTGCCCATGGGATTTCCCAGGCAAGAATACTGGAGAGGGTTGTCTGGCAGGCTACAGACCAAGGGGTTGCAAATGTGTTGGACACAACTTAGCAACAAACCCACCACCACCATGATGATATAGGTTAACCAGACCTATTGTGGTGATCATTGCAATATACAAATACTTAATCATTAAGGTAAACCAGCAGCTAATATAATGTTATATGTCAATTATACCTCAATGAAAAAAAGTACGTAAAAGACATGGAATTCAGATGAAATGATAAAATATCTCAGATTTGCAGCAAAATAATCTAGTGACGGAAACAGGGAGTGAAAAAAATCAAGAGTTTATAATTATTAGTGTGGAGTTAATGGTATGTTAGCATTCAGTACACTGTTCTATTTTAGCATATGATTGAAGTTTTCTGTAATTAAAAAAAAAGATTAAAAAGATTGCACATAGAGAATGTTAAGTTCCAATTCAGCTAAAAATGTTTCTATGGGGCGTCTGTTGCACACCAAGTACTCTCTGTGTTTACTGCTTTGTTACAGTAAAATCCATGTATGCTCAGTTGCTTTAGTCAGGTCCAACTCTGTGACCCTACAGACTGTAGCCCATCAGGCTCCTATATCCGTGGGATTCTCCAGGCAAGAATACTAGAGTGGGTTGCCATGCCCTCCTCCAGGGGATCTTCCTGATCCAGGGATTGAACTGGCGTCTCCTGTGTCTTTGGCGTTGCAGGCGATTCTTTACCCACTGAGCCACTTGGGAAGCCCATGGTAAAATACATGACTGATATTAAAGGGGTCAAAATGCAATGCCTTGAATCCTAATTTACTCCCAGGGAGTTGCTCAATAAACTGATAAGAACAGTCCTTGAAGCACTGAGGGTAGCATTTTCTTATTCCCAGAACTGCACTTTAAAACTCTAAAGCCAACATTTCAGTTATACTTAACTCCAATAGGTAACTTAATGAAGTTTATAGCTCAGCTCTTTACATATGAAGTGATTCATTCACGATGTTGGTAATATTTACAAGAAACACGCCTGATATTCAGAATTCAGCATCACATTATATTATGGATTTCTTCTTTGTAATGATACTGTTGTGCTTTATAAATATAGATGACAACTATTATCTATGTATCATGAAATCAAGAAATTAGAATCTGGAGTTAGAAGGGGTTTTCCCTTCTTTTCTTGTTTGCTTTGAGGTTTTCCATTTTATATTAATTTGAGGAATTGCATCATATTCTTACCATCACAGACTCCACTTGTCCATTTTAGAAGGAAGTTTCAGAGATGAATTTGCTTCTAACTGATAATAATTTAAAGTATGTAGTTTCCCGGAAACCTTTTGAGGGTATGACTAATTCACTTCTTTGCCTCAATAAACAATCCCAGTTTCACAGCTATTATCTTTTCAAATCTAGAAAGTAACTTGTTGATCCATAAAATTGTCACATATTTACGTATAAGGCTACTATAGCCATCTGTCCTTTGGTCACCAGGAGCAATCTAATATTTCAAATCACACAGACCTCTTTTTCTTGTATTTTGGATCACATTCGAAGTGGGGAGAAAAAAATTTCTCCTCCTGCCCAATTTTACAATGGGACCAAGCCTGAGCTGAATAATGCAGAAGCCTATTGGAGATAACTTCTTCCAAGGAGTATGTGTCTTTTCCAAAATTAAATGCAGAGACATTACTTTGCCAACAAAGGTCTGTCTAGTTAAAGCTGGTTTTTCCAGTAGTCATATATGGATGTGAGAGTTGGACTATAAAGAAAGCTGAGCACCAAGAATTGGTGCTTTTGAACTGTGGTGTTGGAGAAGACTCTTGAGAGTCCCTTGGACTGCAAGGAGATTCCACCAGTCCATTCTAAAGGAAACCAGTCCTGAATATTCATTGGAAGGACTGATGCAGAAGCTGAAACTCCAATAGTCTGGCCACCTGATGCGAAGAACTGACTCATTTGAAAAGACCCTGATGCTGGGAAAGATTGAAGGCAGGAGGAGAAGGGGGCAGCAGAGGACAAGATGGTTGGATGGCAGCAGAGGACTGATTAATGGACATGAGTCTGAGTAAACTTTGGGAGTTGGTGATGAACAGGGAGGCCTGGTGTGCTGCAGTCCATGGGGTTACAAAGAGTCGGACACGACTGAGGGACTGAACCGAACTGAACTGAACTGTTGGAGATAGGCTCCAGGTTACAAACACAAAGGGAGCAAGTGCAGTCCATTCATGATTTAGACTACAGGGGGTGTTCATTCTGAAGGAATAGAGAATGGTCGGTTGGCACATCCCAGAGAAACACAGCCCAATAAAGCCTGTTGTTTAGTTGCTAAGTCATGTCTGATGCTTGCAACCCCATGGATGGTAGCCTGCCAGGCTCCTCTATCCATGGGATTCTCCCAGCAACAATACTGAAATGGGTTGCCATTTCCTTCTCTAGGGCATCTTTCCAACCTAGGGATTGAACCCTTATCTCCTACATTGGCAGGCATGTTCTTTATCACTCAATCACCAGGGAAGCCCCCAGTGTTCTAACCTTCTACTAATTTACAGACCTTTCTGAGCTATGATTCAGGAACCCAGAGAAGCTGCTAGTGTAGACACTGAACCCACCAGATCTGCTTCAAGCTGATGCAGGTTACTGGAAGCATTCCTCCACCTCCCCATCTCCCCAAAGACAATAAAATCTGTTAAAAGTGAACCTCCAAGTGTGAGTGACATATTAACTCCAAAATGTACCTTGATTCAAAGCCAGGGCAGGGGCATAAATAACAATTCCAGTATACAGAATCTAGAGGGAAAAAAGAAAACAAATAGTATGAATTACAAAATGAAATATTGATATTTTTATATAAATTTACTTATGAATTAAAAAACATAGTTTTAATATAATTTAACAAAATTTGCTTGTAACTTGAAAATGTTATTTAAGTGAAGTTGACTCTCCTTTTCTATTTGGAGTATGGTCAAAGGTTACAAAAACCTTTTGTGACCAATTTTATGTAAAAATGTGAACTTTTCATGCAGTGCTTAGTGCAGATAGTCACTAATCCATCAATTCAAGTTTGAAACCAATTTTCCTAGATCTGGAACAATTTGGAAGAAAGAAAGGGTACAGATTTAAAAGGGCAATGCTCATTCATATGCTTTCAAACTTTTGTCAATCACTGCAGATGTAAGTGGGAAAGCAGTGAAAATTTTGGAAACTTGTTTGCAAAAGTTGGCACGACCACTAATTAAACAGAAGTGTAAATTTGCCCTAAAATTTCCCAAGGGCCAAAAAAAATTCTACTCTACCTTTTTAATATTATTATTTTTCATTCAGACACTTAACAAATATCTACTAATCTGGGGTACAACAGTAAGATAAATATGTTCTTTTTCTCAAAGTATCATTTTCATTGCATCTGATCTTTCAAATACATAGAGGCTAATTCTGTGATTACGCTATAAAACATACTATGAAAAAAACATATTATTCAGTATTTGAATGTTTGATTAAATTGCATGAGTAGATCTATAGAAGTAAGTCCTTCAAACAGTGGATTCTAAAGCTCCCCTCCTTTTGCAAGAATGTACTAGCTTTCCACAGTTGTTATATCGTCCAAGTTAAAGATATGAAAATATGACCCAGCCATCTTCTTAACATTTGTCACCACTTTTACATTTCTGGTGGCACTTCTAATGATGATCCAAAGAGGGACTGAACTCCATTGTGGAATGCAAGCTACCAGCCTCAGCTCTGGGTCAGAATCTCTACCAGACCCCAGAGGGCTCTTCTCTTTCATACAGCAAGTGTTACGGGCAAATATAATTTAAACTACATCGGTAGCAAAGATATAAAATGAAGCTAAGTTAAATAATTTACAAAGGCACTCTGTCTTGCTGTAGCAAAAGCTTGGGTAGCTTTTGACTGGAGAAATAGAATTATAAATAGGGATGAGATTGAAAACTCCCTCTTCAACCTCCATTATCAAACTCATTCATGAACAACTTAGCTGCCAAGAGGGAGATAGTCTAAATTATGTGACAATGATCGTGACAAGATGATGGGTGGGAAGCAGTCTCTGTCACTGATGACTTGGTACATTTTTTATTTCCATTTGTGCCAATCAGTAAATCTATACTTGCATATTTTTGAAGTATTGGATTGTGCGGGGTTTTGTTGTTTTTTTGTGACCCCATGGACTGTAGCCTACCAGGCTCCTCTGTCCATGGGATTTCCTAGGCAAGAATACTGGAGTATGCTGCAATTTCCTTCTCCAGGGAATCTTCCCAGCTCAGGGACTGAACCTGAGTCTCCTGTTTGGCAGGCAGACTCTTTACCACTGAGCAACCTGGGAAGCCCATTGGATTGTGCGCTTGGCTTTAAAAACTCCTCCTGAGTGCATGATGTTGTTGCTTTATACTTAGTGAGTATATCAATTAGATTTTACAGTTCAATTTCTGAAAGAGTTCATTGATTCATTTTTTTAAAGTATGTTTTCAAGGAAAATTATTTTCAAATTTTTTCTTCCTATGTCAGCTAATTTTTTCTATTAAATCTATTACTTAACATGCTGAAAAATACCTCGAAATATACAACTTGTTTTCCCTTTATTATAATTCCTACTATCAGCTAGTACTGCTCCTTCAAATATCTTTGTCATCTATGCCATGCCCTATCACTTTGGTAGGGACAGAGGGAAACATAAGAGGGAAAACCATATTTTCCTAACCATAACTGCTGCTTGTTCAATATAATATTCAGTGTTCACTTAACTCACTGTTTTCTCAGGAAATAATGCATTTGCTGAGACAATGTTTAATGATCTTAAGGATTAATGCTATGTAGTGACAGGTGTTTTTCCTTTCGTGTTTCCTCCTATGTTCAACCTCTTTTCTTTCACATATTTATCAAAGAAGCTTGACCCAGGTGCCTTGTTTAAAAAACACTGTAGATGAAAAGAACATAAAATAAATTAACTGATGGCTACTTACTGTTAGAACAATAAAGAGGATTGTTCCACAGAGACGAACGCATTTGTTAAATCGAAGTTCTAAATACTGTTTCCAAAAAAAGGAAAAATGGTTAATATGTAAAATTTCTGGACACTTTTTAAAAACCTGCAGCTTAAGAAGTAAAGGAGCTAAAACTTTAAAGAAACTTCATAACTAATTTTTATCCTGAATTTCTATTTCACTATTAATATTTTAATTTAAATTGTTTAAATATTGTTATTCAAATTAATATTTTATTTTTAAATTATTTATTTTTTAATTGAAGGATAATTGCAGAATTACAAGGATAATTTACAGAATTATCCAAGAAGGATAATTTACAGAATTTTGCTGTTTTCTGTCAAATTTCAACAAGAATCAGCCATAGGTGTCCATATGTCACCTGTGTACAGCCACATGAATCATATGTACACCTACGAATCAGTCATAGGTATGCATGTGTTACCTATGTGCATATGTACAGCCATAGGTGTACAAATTATTTAAATTAGTACTTTAAGTTATATATAGCAAAACTGACCCTTGTTTTAGAGTACAGCTCAAAATTTTTTTGCTTGCTTGTTTGTCTGTTTTGGGCCACAATGTGTGGCATGTGGGACCTTAGTTCCCCGACCAGGGATGCAACCTGTGTCCCTTACATTGGGCATGCAGAGTCTTAACCACTGGACTGCTAGGTTAAGACCCAGTTCAATGGTTTTAACACAGAATAGTTTCATCACCCCCAGAAAAGTCCTTCATGTTGCTCCTTTGTAGTCAAATCCTCTTTCTATCCCCAAACCTTGGCAATCACTGATCCATTCTCCATCCCTATAAGTTTTGCCTTTTGCAGAATGTCATATCAAAGCAATTATTTTCTGCAGTTTTAGAATGAACAAAGTGTTGTCCTCCCCTTTCTCTTGGTATCTACCCAATAAATTTCCCTTGATACACTTAAGGAATCAACCCTTTCACACTTTAGGCAACTGTGGCAGAACTGTCAATCAAGGTGCCTTGCCTGGGCTAAAAGGCAGTCACATGACCTATGTTCAGCCAGTCAGTTTCTCTTCTCAATAGGTGAATCTTAGAGGCAAGATATAAAGACAGAAAATGACTGAAGCAGAAAGCAGACTGATCCTGACAGCATGGCCTGAAGAGGCTGCCCTGGCTTCTGTTCCTTTTCACAGTCTGTTTGCTCAGCTTTTCCTCCTATTCTGTGAGCTATGCCCATATCCTTACAATACAAATTTTTAACTTAAATCAGCTTAAGTCCATTTTTTCTATTCAGAGCTAACCTTGACATCTGCACTAGCTTATAATATAGAGGCATACCTCGTTTTATAGCACTTCATTTTATTGTTCTTCACAGACACTGCATTTTTTACAAATGGAAGATTTCTGGCAACCTTCCATGAAGCAAGTCTATTGGCATCATTTTTCCAACAGCCTTTGCTCACTTCATGTCTCTGTTTCACACTTTGGTAATTCTCCCAATATTTCAAGCTTTTTCATTATTGTTATGTTTGTTACAGTGATCTGTGATCAGTGATCTTTGATGTTGCTATTGCAAAATGCTTACGACTCACTGAAGCCTCAGATGATGGTTAGCATTTTTTAGCAATAAGGTATTTTTTAATTATGGTATGTACATTGTTTTTTAGACAAAGAGCTATTGTACACTTAATAGACTAAGTAAGGCATAGTGTAAACACAACTTTTATATGCACTGAGAAAGAAAAAATCACGCAACTCACTTTACTGCAATATTGACTTTATCGTGGTGGTCTGGAACCAAACCTGCCATATCTCTGAGGTATGTCAGTAGTGTGCCTATCTCCTATGTTATATATAATAATGTGTCACAGAGTTAGAATCCTAGGACTTTAGAGCTGGAAGGAAGCTGGGGGTCCATGGTTTAGTCACTAAGTCGTGTCCGACTCTTGTGACCCCATGGACTTAGCCCGCCAGGCTCCTCTGTCCATGGGATTCTCCAGGCAAGAATACTGGAGTGGGTTGCCATTTCCTTCTCCAGGTGATCTTCCCAACCTGGGGATCGAACCCAGGTCTCCTACACTGCAGGCAGATTCTTTACCCACTGAGCTATGAGAGAGGAAGCTGGGGTCCAAGACATTCTTTAACTTGAATAGTGTTACTACAATATACAGAGAATTTTAAGGCTAACAGTAGTCTTTTCACATACAGAAGAAAAAAGAAGGAAAGAAAAACTGATATTAGGTAAACATCAGAGGAAAAGACACTAGATATTTTTGCTTCATAATTACAAATAACATGTATAATGTATTTGCTGCATGTCGTGTCCTCCCAGGTAAGTCCATGAGGTGGTTACTATACAAAATGAATATTAGAAACCAGGACACTGGGGTACAGAGAGAAAACCAAGATTGCAACCTAATAATTGTTAGAGAGAATGCAAATTTGGGACCATTTGATGTCAAACTCTGTGCACATAACCATTCTGCTGTCCAAAATAACAAGTAAACTGCCCGTGTGTCTAAGATTCATCCAGAGTGAGTGAGTGGCACTGACACATAGTAGGACCTCCTAAAATAACTGATAAGCAAAAAGCACACAATGCTGTTCAGTGAGTACACTGGGGCAAGAGTTCCAGCTTTTGTTCCAGCCTCACTCTTGACTCCACAAGCGTGGGGCACTCAAAATCTCAATTTCCTCCTCTTGAAAATGTGGATCATACTAATAATTCTTTCCTCTCTTACTCTGAAGGATTTTGGAGGCCATCAAATGATGCAAATGGATGGGGAAATGTTGTAAACCATTCACTTAAATCTAAGACATTAAGAAGCTGGTAACCAAAGCCATAGGCCTTGAGAATTTGAATCTTAGTAAATTACATGTGTTAAAATTATCCAACTGTATTTTGTTTTTGTTTTTAATTTATTTTGTTGGAGGCAAATTACCTTACATTAATATATTGGTTGGTTTTGCCATACATTGACATGAATCGGCCCAGGGTGTACATGTATTCTCTTTCTTGAACCCCCCTCCCACCTCCCTCTTCCCCATATCCTCCCTCCATGTCATCCCCGTGCACCAGCCCCAAGTATCCTGTATCATGCGTCGAACCTGGACTGGTCACTTATAATAATATACATGCTACAATGCCGTTCTCCCCAATCATCCCACCTTCACCCTCTCCCACAGAGTCCCAAAGACTGTTCTATATGCCTATGTCTCTTTTGCAGTCTCGTATACAGGGTTCAGGTTATCATCTTTCTAAATTCCATATATATGCGTTAGTATACTGTATTGATGTTTTTCTTTCTGGCTTACTTCACTCTGTATAATTGGCTCCAATTTCATCCACCTCATTAAAACTGATTCAAATGCATTCTTTTTGATGGCTGAAAAATACTCCATTGTGTATATGTACCAAAGCTTTCTTATCCATTCGTCTGCAGATGGACATCTAGGTTGCTTCCATGTCCTGGCTATTATAAACAGTGCTGCAATGAACATTGGAGTACATGTGTCTCTTTCAATTCTGGTTTCCTCGGTGTGTATGCCCAGGAGTGCAATTGCTGGATCATATGGCAGTTCTATTTCCAGTTTCTTGAGGAATCTCCACACTGTTCTCCATAGTGGCTGTTCCAACTGTATTTTGAAAGACTTTTTAGAAAACCCAAGAGGTGTTTTGAAGCATGGAAATAGGGCACTGTTATTTCTTCTAAGTTGTTTTAGTAGAACTCTATTCAAAATAAATGTACATGAATTGACAGAGAAATCTTTGCCTTTTCTAGGTATGTATATCCAAATTGGTGGAGATAAAAAAAAAACTGAGGAGGAAAATGTGATGGAGGTAAGAATGTAGCAGGTTTAACAAAATATATGTATACATTTTTCCTCACACAAGACTAACTCAAGACAGAACCAAGAATTCCAGTGTCACGACCATCTCAGTGTCGAGTGAAAAAAGTATACAACGTAGAAGTTGAGAATTATCCTTTATTCTGAGGGCTCGTTGAGGACTATAGCCCAGGATGGCAGCGTCTCAGATAGCTCTGAGGAACTGTTCCAAAGAGATAAGGGAGGAGCCAGGATATAGAGGAGCATTTACTATGGGCAAGGGAAGAATATGTAGTTGAATATCAAAAGATTACTGCTAAACACAAAAAAACAGGTATCTCAAGTTAATGATTTTAGTCCTTTTCTGTGCATGGAAAGATGCAAGAGTCTGAGCTTACTGAAATCCTTCCTTTCATATACATCTTAGCTATTTAGGGCCAGTATCCCATTTGTCTCCACTCTCTCAGGGTGCACCATGGCAGCTGCAGTGGCTGATGGCTTTGTGGCCACAACATTCTTTGCTTACTGCAATGGCAGAAACATTCTTTGTCCACTTCAGCTACTGGGCTGCTAAAGAAATACTTAAAGACCAAGTCACTGATCTGTAGGCTCAGAGAGTAGCTCTAGGATTTCTTGACAAAACTATAGAGTAACAGTAGGCATCTGTGTAACCAAGCAGGACCCAATGGGGCCTTCCCAGGACAGATTTCTGCCCGCATGTCCTCACCCTGCCTCTTGTTTATAGAAAAGCTGTAGTCTCTCAGGTCTCCCTGAGTTACAAAAGTCTGGCCCAACAATTAATGATTGAAAAGATGTTGAATACATAGCGACAAACTAGCAGTTGGGCCAGAAGAAACTGGTAACAATTTAAACAGTTAATCAGCCATATAGCAGTCACAGAATCTTTAGTTCCTTCCCGAAGTACTAAGATAACAGTATCTGATGTGCATTTCCCCAGTTGCTTTACAGATGCTAAAACCTCCACCAAATGGAAGAAGCTAATTAACTGATGCCCCCAGAACCACTGGAGCCCAAGGATTGATGTTTACCCCTGAAACACTGCCTGGTTACCTCACTATAAACCTATCAGAGAATTATGCCCAAGGTTATCACATAGTTGGCAACTCCCCTTCCACACCTTGCCTTTAAAAATGCTTCCCTAAAACCCATTGGGGAGTCTGAGTTTTTGATAATCAGCGGCCCCAGACTAATAATAAAAGCTGCAGTTTCTTTCACTGTAACCCAGAGTCAGTAAATTGGCTTTCCTGTGTACGGGCAAGTGGACCCAAGTTTGGTTTGATATCACCTATTGTCAACCAGTGAGTCAACTCTTCACATGAGGTGGCCAAAGTATTGGAGTTTCAGCTTTAGCATCGCAAAGAGTCGGACACGACTGAGCGACTGAACTGAACTGAACTGAACTGATTGTCAACCAAGATCTCTCATGCTTCTTGGTACTTTGAATAATTTAGGGACACTAAGATTTCTAATGAATTTTGTTTTTAAAATAGAAAGAGAGAGTAAGGGCAATGTAGTTTAAACACTTCGATTTTGTTGAATCCAGAAAGATCCTGAAGAAATGGGGAATGCAGCTGAGTTCCTGCACAATATTTTTTTCTGTGGGTCTGGAAGTTGTTAAACACCTCTCAGGACTATACCTGGAAAGCAGTGATAGACATCACAAATGCTTCTGAATAGCCTATTGTATTGTGTGTGTGTGTGTGTGTGTGTGTTAGTTGCTCAGTGTGTCCAACTCTTTGCAATCCCATGGACTGTAGCCCACCAGGCAACTCTGTCCATGGAATTCTTCAGGCAAGAATACTGCAGTTGGCTGCCATTCCCTTCTCCAGGGCATCTTCCTGACCCAGGGACGGAACCCGGGTCTCCTGCATTGCAGGCTGAATCTTTTCCATCTAAGCCACCAGGGAAGCCCCATTGTATTGTATCATAGCTAACGAATGGGAACCAGGGAAAATTTTCGTACTTGTATAAGAATGCCAGGATTCTCAATGCTGGACCTCTTATTCTGCATAATTGACTCCAGCTCTCAGCATAAAACAAACAAATCCACATGAAAGAGTTTTCCATGACCAACTGCCAGAGACATAGCATGAAACCTAACTTCTCTATCCCCAATGGCCTGGCATCCACTAGTCATGGACACCCACTGTGTGCCCACAAGCCCTTGTGTCCTTACACCACGTCCCTTTTGCCTTAGCCCTTCTAAGCTCCACTCAGGGTTGTAACACTCACAGGAGCCTTCAGAGGCAGCCAGCGTGCACCACTGCAGAGCCTCTCAGTGTGTATCCACTTTGTTTCAGGCTCTCTTAACTTAGTTTACTCCGGTTCTCTTTGTTTACAAAATGGGGCTCTCACAGTATAAGGATTATTTTGAGTATTGAGACAGAAAATGTATGTAAAACAGGCAGCCCAGTACCCAGCCTGTACTGAGCATTTGGCAAATGGTAGCTTTTTGCCATTTTTAGCTGGAGCCTTGCTAACTTAGCCTCCACCACTGCGGATGTGTGGGAAATGTGTTTCTGGCTGAGTTAATGTTGCTGCCCTGGAGAGATACGGGTCAGTGACTATGAGAGGAGCAGTCATCTATGGTGACTGAAATCCTCATGCCAGATTCTTCAAACCCCTTCTGGGTTTTGGAGTTGTTTAACTACAGATCAGAGCTCACAGGTTCAAAATGCCTGCAGATCTCATCAGGTAAAATACATAAGTTAATCGACCAGGCATTCATATATTAACCAGCTTGAAATATTCCTCATATCCACTAAGAAATATATTCTCTGACATCCCCCTCCAAACAAGAACTTCCTTCACACTTTTCTATCTTTTCTTTTGCATGTTTGATAAAGACTTAAATGCAGATAGATTTTTCTATCATAAGAAAGTAACCATGCAGATATAGCAAAGAGGCCTCAATACAGAAATTAATCGCAAATTAGAGCAGTGGCTATAAACTGAGGTTCCTATCACCACAGGGAATGTGAGCCCTGAGTCACTAGTCTTTTAAGTTTCAAAAGAAGCCAGAATCTGGAATTTTACTTGACTTCTCATCATCATCATTAAATGCTAAATTAACTTTTCCCTTGTGGCTCAGCTGGTAAAGAATCCGCCTGCAATGTGGGAGACCTGGGTTCGATCCCTGGGTTGAGAAGATCCCCTGGAGAAGGGAAAGGCTACCCACTCCAGTAATCTGGCCTGGAGTCCATGGGGTAGCAAAGAGTCGGACATGACTGAGCAATCTTCACTTCACTTTTTTCAAAGCATTATAAGGATCAGCAACAACCAAAAAGACTTACGACTGAGTTTGGCCTGGGGCAATCCATTTGTCACTTTTGAGCAAAACAAACTGTATCCTGCTCACTTCTGGGGTGATGACTAAACACTCTCAAATACAATGACCAGAGTGCAAAGAAGGCAACACTACCCCAGGGACACCTCACCCTGAATGACATCACTGGAGCCCAGGCAGTTTGTCACCAACACTTGTTGTGCCATTAGGGCACTTCCCCAGCACCAGTGAAGCAGTGTCACTGAGTGGCTGGATCAGGGCAAACATTCCAGAAACTCAAGGACAAGGTGGCTGCTGAGAGGCTCGGCATCCTCTGAAATCGAACACTTCTGCAGCTTTGCCCACGGAGCTCAGGGAACTAGGCCCGACCCCTCCCCTGAACTTTTATTCTCCCTGGACACTCCTATTCAACAGTTCTTTAAACTAAACCAAACATTCACACTACCTTGCAAAGCCCTTTCCAGCAGACAACTTGAGAGAATCTGCAATCAGTGGACCTGTGCAATTGGAAAGCCGGTTTCCTCAATCATCTCTCCACAGAGGGAGAAGGTAGAGCTGATGAGGAACCTTGTGGCCAAATTCTCCTAGTGATCCCAATGGAACCACCTGTACCATCATCACCCCAATATTTAGGGTCAACATTTATTCAGCACTTACTCTGTGCCAGACACTATTCTAAACGCTATTCTTGCATCATCTCATGTAATCCTCCCAGCAACCAGAAGAGGTAGGTGGTATAATTATTTCCATTTTGAGATTAAGAAAGAGGCACAATTGGTTAAATGTCAGTACAGGTTCTCCAGCTAGTAAGTGGAGAATCCCGTCTCAAATGCAGGTGCTGGGACAAGAGATTTAGAATCTTAACCATTTGGGTGCCTGCCCCTGGGTGGAAGGCAGGGGAGAGTGCACACACTTTACTGCTATCCTGGAAAAGTAAATGGAGTCCAAGGACCTGGAATGAGGGGATTCATTTCAAGGAGGAGGAGCTGAGACTTGAAAAACGTACCCTCCCCCAGGATAAGTTTTAAAATCTTTCCCCTTGACTTGGAATCAAAGACGTTAAAGCAGAAATCGCCTTAGTGAACACTAGTCGAAATAACTCCGTTTACTTCAGAAGCCTCTCTTTTCCTTCAAGCTCATGAAAGTTAAGTCCCAAGATACTTTTCCCTTCCGTTACAGAACACCTCTCCCGGAAAGGGGAGAGCAGCAGAAGTGATGGATAGGAACAGGGAGAGAGTTCGATGTGGTGGTGAGTCTGCCCCCAGGAAAATTCCTCCAGGAGCCTGAAAAGTCCTCCTCTCCGCACCCCCCCACCTCTCCCCGTGACCCCCTCACCCTTTACCTCATAGGTGCTGGTAATGCCCAGTCTGTAGAACACGGGGAGGAAGACCTCCGCGGTGAGGACCACCACGAGGAAGTAGGTGATGGCAAAGATGCTGAATATGGCCCCAAAACGGTAGACCTCGGACGGCGTGCCCAGGACGGTGACGGCCGACATGAAGCTTGCGGTGAGGGACAACGCCACGGGCACGGCGGTCATCCTGCGGCCGCCCATCAAGAAGTCCTTGGAAGTCTGCTGGCCGCCCCCCGCGAAGGCGTAGTAGATGCCGATGACAGCCGAGATGAGCAGCATCCCAGCGAACACTACGTAGTCCCACACCACGAAGGTGCCGATGTCCCGCGGTGCGCCCATGGCCTCGCGGTCGCCGGCGTCCTGCGCGCAAACTGGCGGCCCCGCGGCGCGCAGCCCGAGCCGGAGCTTCCCCTGCGCGCCAGGCACTCACTTATTCCCTAGTCGCACGCGGCGGGTGTGGCGCCCTGCGGGGATGAGAGGCGTCTGGCAGGTGTCTGTCCCTCCGCCCCACAGCGCCCAGCGCAGCCTCTGCGCCCACCGCAGCCAGTAGAGCCCTCCGAAACGAGATTTCGGGGGCACCCCACCCACGCGGCGTTGAGCTCTCACTGGGCTCCAAACCAAAGTGGCTCGCCCGGCGCCGCGGACACCCGGGCAGGTGAGAATTGGAGCTTCCAGCCGCCTCTGGCGAATCTTCTAGGAGCGCTCAGCGAAAATTTTATCAAGTGGCACCCGACAGGACGCACTATTTAAATGAGCCGGTGAGTGTGGGTCGAAGGGTAATTGTCACGCCTTTAAGCTTTCCGGTTCAACAGACCGGGTCCTTACGGGAAGGTACACCTGGAGTTTTTAGACTGATTTATTTGATAAATTGATGGGTGATTTCTGTGACAGTGTGCAGTGAGCTGAGGTTCCAGTTCTTAGACAGGTAAGCAGTTATAAAGGAGAGGAACAAATCTGTGCTATTGGTTGCCTGTGTTTTTATTCAATGAACAATTTTCATCCCTAACAGTTTCTCCTAGGAATGATAGTCGCTATAATATATATATGTGTGTCTGTGTGTGCATGTGTATGCTCAGTTGCTCAGTGGTGTCTGACTCTTGGCAGCTCCACGGACTGTAGCAGGACAGACCCCTCTGTCCATGGAATTTTCCAGCGAGAAGACTGGAGTGGGTTGCCAGTTCCTACTCCTGGGGATCTTCTTGAACCAGGAATTGAACTCATGTTTCTTGTGTTTCCTGCACTGGTAGGTGGATTAATAATACCTACAATTTAATGAGTCTTACCATGTGACATGTAACATGCTTGGCACTTTGTACATTAACTAGTGTAATTCTTACTATTACCCTTGATACAGAAATCATCTCCACTTATCAAATAAGGAAACTGGCTAAAACACTTGCCCAAGAAAATGGTGGAGATTAAGATTTTTAATCCGGGTCTGATACAGAATTTGTTCTCTTAATCAACAATGCTATACCTTGTAGAGTTCAAATATAGACACTTGTTAAATGCAGACACAATTATATACACTTAAATGAAGACACTTGAAAGCATGTGGACAACAAGATCATTTCCAGTATTAGCACTCCGTATTTTAAGTGGCTTGTCTTGAAATATTACTAACAACGTGAGTCATGCTTGTAAAGCAATGTGATTCCTAAATTCTTCTTCTAAAATAGGCCCTCTAGCCAAATATGCCCTGGCATAGGTCTATTTCAAGCCATCCTTGTTCATTTTCTAAATACTTATAATTTACCTGTTGACTCTTGGTAGACAATCCACAGAATGCATTTAGACTAGCCTGGCATGTGAAGAAAGCTATGTCAGACTTTTTTTGTAAACTGGCATTATTTGCATAAGGCTTCCCTGGTAGCTCAGTAGTAAAGAATCTGCCTGCCAATCCAGGAGTCTCAGGTTCAATCCCTGGGTCAGGAAGATCCTCTGGAGCAGAAAGTGGCAACCCACTCCAGTATTCTTGCCTTAGAAATCCCACGGGCAGAGGAGCCTGGAAGGCTACAGTCCATGGGGTCGCAAAGCAGTCAGATGTGACTTAGTGACTAAACAACAACATTTATTTGCATAACACTCTTGAAAGGAAATAAAGAAGGAAATAGAAGATAAATCCAAGTAATTCCATTATTTAAACAACTACATGGTTTGAAATTAATTTCTGTATGAAATTTACTATATTTCAGAGACAGCATTTTTATTCTGCTATCACTGCCTGGTGCTCAAACTCTCAGCATAAAATTGCATCATAAAAATTATAGCATCCACTGCATCTGGGGTTCTTCCCTCTCTATACAAACTACAGTGCTTTACTTCACTGTGCAATGCCAGTGGACTCTACTCCATTAGTGTCCTGTCAAAGGATTTAGTGAGATTATATGTTCTCTGGAGGTGTTGGCCTCTGACTGTACAGAGAAAGGCATTTTGGTGGAAAACACTCAGACAACAGAGGGTGGGCTGCCCAGTTCTCTGATGGGGATAGATGTTATGACTTTGAACCCAGCATAGTAGTAGTTGTAAGTGGGAAAAGAGGTCTTCCCACTTACTTTTTTTTTTAATTGGAGGCTAATTACTTTACAATATTGTGGTGGTTTTTGTCATACAATGACATGAATCAGCCATGGGTGTACATGTGTCCCCCATCCTGAACCCCCCTCCTAGGTCCCTCCCCATCCCATCCCTCTGGGTCATTCCAGTGCACCAGCCCCAAGAACCCTGTCTCATGTACTGAACCTGGACTGGCGATTCGTTTCACATATGATAATATACATGCTTCAATGCCATTCTCCCAAATCATCCCACCCTCACCCTCTCCCACAGAGTCCCAAATACTGTTCTATACATCTGTGTCTCTTTTGCTGTCTCGCATATAGGGTTGTCATTACCATCTTTCTAAATTCCATATATATGCGTTAATATACTGTATTGGTGTTTTTCTTTCTGGCTTACTTCACTCTGTATAATAAGCTCCAGTTTCATCCACCTCATTAGAACTGATTCAAATGTATTCTTTTTAAGGGCTGAGTAATATTCCATTGTGTATATGTACCAAAGCTTTCTTATCCATTCGTCTGCAGATGGACATCTAGGTTGCTTCTATGTCCTGGCTATTATGAACAGTGCTGCGATGAACATTTGGGTACATGTGTTTCTTTCAATTCTGGTTTCCTTGGTGTGTATGCTCAGCAGTGAGATTGCTGGGTTATATGACAGCTCTATTTCCAGGTTTTTAAGGAATTGCCACACTGTTCTCCATAGTGACTTACTAGTTTGCATTCCCACCAACAGTGTAAGAGGGTTCCCTTTTCTCCACACCCTCTCCAGCATTTATTGCATGTAAACTTTTGGATAGCAGCCATTCTGACCGGTGTGAGATGGTACCTCATTGTGGTTTTGATGTGCATTTCTCTGATAATGAGAGATGTTGAGCATCTTTTCAT
This sequence comes from Moschus berezovskii, assembly GCF_049115385.1. NCBI lineage: Eukaryota > Metazoa > Chordata > Mammalia > Artiodactyla > Moschidae > Moschus > Moschus berezovskii. The sequence goes on from NC_142465.1 coordinate 69,772,839, forward strand.
GTGTTTGTTAGCCATCTGTATGTCTTCTTTGGAGAAATGTCTGTTTAGTTCTTTGGCCCATTTTTTGATTGGGTCGTTTATTTTTCTGGAATTGAGCTGCAGGAGCTGCTTGTATATTTTTGAGATTAATTCTTTGTCAGTTGCTTCATTTGCTATCATTTTCTCCCATTCTGAAAGCTGTCTTTTCACCTTGCTTATAGTTTCCTTCATTGTGCAAAAGCTTTTAAGCTTAATTAGGCCCCATTTGTTTGTTTTTGCTATTATTTCCATTACTCTGGGAGGTGGGTCATAGAGACCTGCTGTGATTTATGTCAGATAGTGTTTTTCCTATGTTTTCCTCTAGGAGCTTTATAGTTTCTGGTCTTACATGTAGATCTTTAATCCATTTTGAGTTTATTTTTGTGTATGGTGTTAGGAAGTGTTCTAGTTTCATTCTTTTACAAGTGGTTGACCAGTTTTCCCAGCACCACTTGTTAAAGAGATTGTCTTTTCTCCATTGTATATTCTTGCCTCCTTTTTCAAAGATAAGGTGTCCAAAGGTGCGTGAATTTATCTCTGGGCTTTCTATTTTGTTCCATTGATCTATATTTCTGTCTTTGTGCCAGTACCATACTGTCTTGATGACTGTAGCTTTGTAGTATAGTCTGAAGTCAGGCAGGTTGATTCCTCTGGCTCCATTCTTCTTTCTCAAGATTGCTTTGGCTATTTGAGGTTTTTTGTATTTCCATGCAAATTGTGAAATTATTTGTTCTAGTTCTATGAAAAATACCATTGGTAGCTTGATAGGGATTACATTGAATTTGTAATGGACCATGATGTATGTTTTTTGTTCAGTTAAATGTGACTTCCTAGTAATTCATCCCCCATGAAGAGTATCAAAGGGCAAAATGATAGGAAACTGAATGAGGAATTCCCCAGGTCGGTAGGTGCCCAGTATGCTACTGGAATAAAGGGATGGAGCAAAAGCAAAACCAATACCCAGTTGTGGGTGTGACCGATGATAGAAGCAAGGTCCGGTGCTGTAAAGAGCAATATTGCATAGGAACCTGGAATGTTAGGTCCATGAATCAAGGCAAATTGGAAGTGGTCAAACAGGAGATGGCAAGAGTGAACATAGACATTCTAGGAATCAGTGAATTAAAATGGACTGGAATGGGTGAATTTAACTCAGATGACCATTATATCTACTACTGTGGGCAGGAATCCCTTAGAAGAAATGGGGTAGCCATCATGTTCAACAAAAGAGTCCGAAATGCAGTACTATGATGCAATCTTAAAAGCAACAGAATGATTTCTGTTCGTTTCCAAGGCAAACCATTCAATATTACAGTAATCCAGGCCTATGCCCCAACCAGTAACGCTGAAGAAGCCGAAGTTGAACGGTTCTGTGAAGACCTACAAGACCTTTTAGAACTAACACCCAAAAAAGATGTCCTTTTCATTATAAGGGACTGGAATGCAAAAGTAGGAAGTCAAGAAACACTTGGAGTAACAGGCAAATTTGGCCTTGGAGCACGGAATGAAGCAGGGCAAAGGCTAATAGAGTTTTGTCAAGAGAATGCACTGGTCATAGCAAACACCCTTTTCCAACAACACAAGAGAAGACTCTACACATGGACATCACCAGATGGTCAACACCGAAATCAGATTGATTACATTCTTTGCAGCCAAAGATGGAGAAGCTGTATACAGTTAGCAAAAACAAGACCAGGAGCTGACTGTGGCTCAGATCATGAACTCCTTATTGCCAAATTCAGACTTAAATTTAAGAAAGTAGGGAAAACCACTAGACCATTCAGATATGACCTAAATCAAATCTGTTATGATTATACAGTGGAAGTGAGAAATAGATTTAAGGGACTAGATCTGATAGATAGAGTGCCTGATGAACTCTGGATGGAGGTTCATGACATTGTACAGGAGACAGGGACCAAGACCATCACCATGGAAAAGAAATGCAAAAAAGCAAAATGGCTGTCTGAGGAGGCCTTACAAATAGCTGTGAAAAGAAGCAAAGCGAAAAGCAAAGGAGAAAAGGAAAGATATAAGCATCTGAATGCAGAGTTCCAAAGAATAGCAAGGAGAGATAAGAAAGCCTTCCTCAGTGATCAGTGCAAAGAAATAGAGGAAAACAACAGAATAAGGAAAACAACAGAATAGGGAAAACAAGAGATCTTTTCAAGAAAATTAGAGATTCCAAGGGAATATTTCGTGCAAAGATGGGCTCGATAAAGGACAGAAATGGTATGGACCTAACAGAAGCAGAAGATATTAAGAAGAGGTGGCAAGAATACACAGAAGAACTGTACAAAAAAGATCTTCACGACCAAGATAGTCATTATAACATGATCACTGACCTAGAGCCAGACATCTTGGAATGTGAAGTCTAGTGGGCCTTAGAAAGCATCACTATGAACAAAGCTAGTGGAGGTGATGGAATTCCAGTTGAGCTATTTCAAATCTTGAAAGATGATGCTATGAAAGTGCTGCACTCAATATGCCAGCAAATTTGGAAAACTCAGCAGTGGCCACAGGACTGGAAAAGGTCAGTCTTCATTCCAATCCCAAAGAAAGGGAATGCCAAAGAATGCTCAAACTACTGCACAATTGCACTCATCTCACACGCTAGCAAAGTGATGCTCAAAATTCTCCAAGCCAGGCTTCAGCAATATGTGAACCGTGAACTCCCAGATGTTCAAGCAGGTTTTAGAAAAGGTAGAGGCACCAGAGATCAAATTGCCAACATCCGCTGGACCATGGAGAAGGCAAGAGAGTTCCAGAAGAGCATCTATTTCTGCTATATTGACTATGCCAAAGCCTTTGACTGTGTGGATCACAGTAAACTGTGGAGAATTCTGAAAGAGATGGGAATCCCAGACCACCTGACCTTCCTCTTGAGAAACCTGTATGCAGGTCAGGAAGCAACAGTCAGAACTGTACATGGAACAACAGACTGGTTCCAAATAGGAAAAGGAGTGCGTCAAGGCTGTATATTGTCACCTTGCTTATTTAACTTATATGCAGAGTACATCATGAGGAGCGCTGGGCTGGAAGAAGCACAAGCTGGAATCAAGATTGCTGGGAGAAATATCAATAATCTCAGATATGCTGATGACACTACCCTTATGGCAGAAAGTGAAGAGGAACTCGAAAGCCTCTTGATGAAAGTGAAAGAGGAGAGTGAAAAGGTTGGCTTGAAGCTCAACATTCAGAAAACAAAGATCATGGCATCTGGTCCCATCACTTCATGGGAAATAGATGGAAAAACAGTGGAAACAGTGTCAGACTTTATTTTTTTGGGCTCCAAAATCACTGCAGATGCTGATTGCAGACAGGAAATTAAAAGGCGCTTACTCCTTGGAAGGAAAGTTATGACCAACCTTGATAATATATTAAAAAGCAGAGACATTACTTTGCCAACAAAGGTCCGTCTAGTCAAGGCTTTGGTTTTTCCCGTGGTCATGTATGGATGTGAGAGTTGGACTGTGAAGAAGGCTGATCGCCGAAGAATTGATGCTTTTGAACTGTGGTGTTGGAGAAGACTCTTGAGAGTCCCTTGTACTGCAAGGAGATCCAACCAGTCCATTCTAGAGGAGATCAATCCTGGGTGTTCATTGGAAGGACTGATGCTAAAGCTGAGACTGCAGTACTTTGGCCACCTCATGCGACGAGTTGACTCACTGGAAAAGACTCTGATGCTGGGAAGGGTTGGGGGCGGGAGGAGACGGGGACAACCGAGGATGAGATGGCTGGATGGCATCACCGACTCTGTGGACTTGAGTCTGAGTGAACTCCGGGAGTTGGCGATGGACAGGGAGGCCTGGCGTGCTGTGATTCATGGGGTCACGGAGAGTTGGACACGACTGAGCGACTGAACTGAACTAAACTAAGTAATTCATCCTAAATTATCTGCCCTTTGACCAGCTCTCAGGCATCTTTTCCTACGACTTCTTTTCCCCATTTACTCTATTCCCAGCCACGTTATCTTCTCAGTGTTCCTGGAATATGCCACGCCTGTTTCTGCTTCAGAGCCTTTGCATGTGTTGCATCCTCTGCCTTGAATGCTCTTCCTCCAGATATCATCATGATTCTGACGTTCACTTCATTCAGGTGTCTGCTCAGATGTTATCGCCTCCAAAAGCCTTCCCTGATCACTCCATCTATCCTTTTGCATTGCAGGCAGAGGCTTTAAACTCTGAGCCACCAGGGAAGCCCTCTACTCCCTTACTTTGTGTTTGTTTTGTTTTGCTTTTTTTCATATACAAAACAGTGTGACATAGTTCTTTGTTTATCTGGCTTATAGTCTGTCTCCTCCCACTGGAACAGAAGCCCCATCATGGCAGGGAATTTCTCTGTTCGCCATTATACTCCCTAAGTGTAGAACCTGATGCATAATAGTTATTTTTAAAAATATTTGTTGGGATTTCCCTGGTGAACCAGTGGTTAAGACTCCATGCTCCCAATTCAGGGGACCCAGGTTCAAACCCTGGTCAGGAAACTAGATCCCACATGCAGCAACTAAGACCTGGTACAGACAAATTAATTAATTAATTTAAAAAATGAATTAAAAAATAAAAAATATTTGTTGAACATGTGAATAGACAAAGGAAGGAATTATTAGGAAATCCTTTCAAATAAATTGGCTGAGTCTTGGTTTCTAACGCTGCAAATTTCATTTTTTTCTGTGTTTCATAGGCATTTTGAAGGAAAAAATGAGAGAAACTACAGTAGGAACTACTTGTTATTTTAAAGCTACTTTTAGACCTGAAGCAGTTTAATTTATCTTTATGTTTTCTTTACTCATTGTAACAGTTAATACTGCATTTGGCTGAGAATGACAGGAACCAAAATAACAATGGTATAAACAAGATAAATGTCTCTCTTTCACATTTAAAGATGTTCACAGATAAGTAGCAAGAGTTCAGCTCGGTTGGAGAGGGGTGAGTCTACATGAAATGATTTGGGAATCCAAATTCCTCTCCTACAGTTCTACCATACTCAGATTTGGTTTCCATTTCATCAAGAAGAAGGAAAGGACTGCTTAGGGTACATCCACATCTTTCAAGGACATTTCTCATCAATTTTAAGTGACAGTTGCATTTATATCCCATTGAATAGAACTTATTCATATGGTCACATCTAATTGCCAGGGAGACTGGTAGTGAAGTTTTTACACCAAGGGGCCATGTGCCAAACTAAATTTGGGGGTCATACTTCTAAAGAAGAAGAGAAGAATAGACACTGGGAGATCACCAGCAGTCTCTGCCACAATTAACTTAAGCACCAAAACAAACTTCTTTCTCAGGTACCAGTTTCCCAGGAAGTTTTACTATTTTCCCATGGGTTATCCTTAGCTGACAAAGTTAGACATCCTCAGGTTTAAAAACACAAATCAACTGTGCCAATGACTAGTTCCCAGTTTACCCTTCTCTTAAAGTTGTCAGTCTCTGGTTTTTCCTTTTGTTTTGACAAATAGCTGTTCTCTCCTCAAGAAACCACTCAGAAGACCCATAACGCTAGGGCCACATAGAAGCAGTGAAACGGCTGAGCCAGAACGGGAGACACAGAGGAACACTGTGGTGCCAGTTCACAGCGGGCTACCCTTTACTCCTTTGCCTATAGCTCTCAAAGAAAGCATTTCTCATGTGCATTTTGACATGCGATTGGCTGCTTTAAAGATCAGTGTGCATTGATTTTAGGAACACAGTACATAGGATGGAGTAAAGTCAAAGTTCATTAAAATTAGGTACAGGCACTATCCCAATTGTTTTATTATACAGACTACATTCTTTTAAGGAAGAGTCATGGCTGGAGTAGGAAACATTTCCCATGATACAGAAAACTTTGCAGTGACATCTATAATGGAATTATATCTGTGTCAGATGCTTGGCGAAGGAAGGACAAGATTTCAAGCTCACGGAAGTTCTTAATACAAGGCGAGGATAAAGATCGGTTTGGGAACAAATGATATTTAAAATTGTTAACAAGTCAGCAGTTAAGAAAGTTACATGGACTACCATCAAGCTTAAAATATCACTGACTTGACCTAAAAGTTATTTTAGTTTATAAACCAGATCTCTCACTAAATAAGATAAATGATATTAGCTATAAGATACAAGTTCTCACTTCTTCTGTTTATCTCCAGAACTTTTCTACTGAGTTCACTTTTACCCCTAACTAATTAGTGTACTTATAAACATGTATAAAGATATAATAAGCTTCTTTATGCAATGCCTTATAAATGCACAATTATTCATTTTAGAAGTATATTTACATTTAATATTTTGTGAAAAATAGCAACTTAACCCACAATAGGTATATATTACCCAGTCCTATTTATGGTGTGTTTTTAAAATTTAGCAAAATAACTTTTTCCCCAGAAAAGTAATTGGTGGCCCTGACAATTGGTGGCCTGCTACATCTGAAGGCCCTAGATACAGATATTGAGGAGAGGGTCAACAGAGCCAAACAGGTTCCCTTTGGGTGAAATAATGTTTGGTATTCATTTACTCACCTCACACTGCTGGGAAATGTTAATTTACCACTTATTTGGAAACAAGGGAATAAGAAATTCATATTGAAAATTACAGCTTTGCATGACTAGCTGCTTTACACCTTTTTGTCTTCTGTAGAAGCACAGGAGTTTTTCTGAATGGCCTTTTTAATTTTTTTAAGGAGAGTGGCTAGGGAGGTCACTGGGAACAGAATGACACTTGCTGGTAATTATGCTCAAGTGGAAAAAGAACCCTAGAATGTGCTGACATGTGTCACAGCTCATAAGAGGATCAGAGCTGCTCAAAGAACTCAAACTTTCACAAGAAGACCACTATCCCCACTCATCTTGGCACATCCCCGTCCCAAGTTTTCCCTCCCCTATGTGGTTCCTTCTCTGTATAAATACCCTCACCTCACCTCTTCCTAGGTAAGATGGGTGATAAAGAGTCTCACCTGTCATTAAAGGTGGACTGAATTGTCAACATTTTTCATGAATGTTTCACTACTACTTGCCCACAACCAGGTGTACTCTCTCCTGGCCTTGAGCTCTTTCTGCATGTTTGCACTGCATTTTTGGCCTTCATACTGATACGGTATTGTGGTTTAATCAAGGCTGTTTTAACCAAGGCTGTTAATGCAGGATAATCTCAAGGATTCCGTACATCCAAAAGCAGGAACTGGAAAGCCACTCTACACACCTGCTTCATTTCCCCCTCTCTCCAGTTGGGTTTTCTCTGAATTGCCACAGGTATATGATCAGAAATGTTGAAGCCTGTGCTTAAATGCCCTTAGTTCAGTAACTAGCAGAGACCAATTAGCACCTTTGAATTAGAGAAACAGTGGAAACAGTGTCAGACTATTTTGGGGGGCTCCAAAACCACTGCGGATGCTGATTGCAGCCATGAAATTAAAAGATGCTTACTCCTTGGAAGGAAAGTTATGACCAACCTAGTTAGCATATTAAAAAGCAGAGACATTATTTTTCCAACAAAGGTCCGTCTAGTCAAGGCTATGGTTTTTCCAGTGGTCATGTGTGGATGTGAGAGTTGGACTGTGAAGAAAGCTGGTTGCCGAAGAATCGATGCTTTTGAACTGTGGTGTTGGAAAAGACTCTTGAGAGTCCCTTGGACTGCAAGGAGATCCAACCAGTCCATTCTAAAGGAGATCAATCCTGGGTGTTCATTGGAAGGACTGATGCTAAAGCTGAAACTCCAATACTTTGGCCACCTCATGCGACGAGTTGACTCACTGGAAAAGACTCTGATGCTGGGAAGGATTGGGGGTGGGAGGAGACGGGGACGACAGAGAATGAGATGGCTGGATGGCATCACTGACTCGATGGACATGAGTTTGAGTGAACTTCGGGAGTTGGTGATGGACAGGGAGGCCTGGTGTGCTGTGATTCATGGGGTCGCACAGAGTCGGACATGACTGAGCGACTGAACTGAACTGAACTGAATTTTAATTCTAAATCCCATGCAGAGGAAATCTGATTTGTGCAACTTGGGTCCCACGTCTCTGGACCATTAATCCTATCAGCAGTGGCCAGAAGGGCAGGGTTCTCCCTGTGGCTGCACAGATTCACCCTGAGAGTGGGGAAGGGTACTAGTTTCCCATGTGGGAGGGTGGTGAGCTGGCAAGATGCTCTGAAAGGGTCCTTCTCTATCAAACATCTGTGCCATTCTGTTATCACCTGTGAGAGTGAAATAAACTCCTTGGAAAAAGGAATGGGCTTGCTCATCGTCATGAATCCCCAGAATCCAGCACTGTTGGTTGCCTTAAAAAAAAAAATGCTAAACACGCTGTTGTATTGACCTACTTTACCATGCCTATTGACATCAAGAATTTCCTAACAATTTCTAAAAGTGAATTTTGGAAACCTGAGAGTGATCTCATTGGATCTTGAATCTAAACTTATGCTTTTTTATCAGGAAAAAAAAAAAAGCCTCTTTCCTCTAATTTTTGAGAGGAAATTTAGAGAAAAATATACTCCAGTTCTAATACCCTACTGTCTGCTTATTCTTTATCTTGAAATCACAATCACAGTTGCTATGGGGTCCTGAAATATCCTTCTGACTTGGCAAAGGAAGATAAGAGTATAAGAATTCCTACAGAGCACTTTCTTAATGACCTTTCACCTAAGAACACTGAGTAAAGTTAGAAATTTAAGGCAGTACAAGAGTCAGTGCTATCAACTGAAAAAAATACCCAGACTAGAAGTTGAGGATTATGTTTTACTTGGCGGACACACTGAGGATTTAAGCTCGGGAGACAGCCTCTCAGATAGCTCTGAGGGATTGTTCTGAAGAGGTAAGGGAGGAACCAGGATATATAGGAGTCTTGGCAACAAAAACCAGGTAGTTGGAACATCAAAAGATTACTGTTACTTAAAGAAAAAATAGATATCTCAAGTTAATGAGTTTAGTGCTTTTGGTGGTGGCGGGCGGCAGGGGGAGATAAAAGAGTCTGGGCTCACTGAAATCATTCCTTTGATATGCACCTTAACTGTCTAGGACCAGTATCCTGTCTTCTCCATCGTGAATGCACTCAGGGTACACAGCTGGAGGTGGCTGCAGTGGCTGACAGCAACAACATCCTTTGTCTACTGAAACGGCAGGTGACAGTCCTCGGCCCACAGAGTCGCCACAAGGCCTGAGTTGGGAGAAGTGTAAATGACTCAGTACTACCCTCACACATCTTCTTTTCTTTTGTCTCTTACCCGAGTTTCGCTCTGACCAACTCAATGTAATCAATTCTGCATTGGAGTACTAGGTGCTTTATTAAGCAATGGGTCAACAGCTCAATAAATTTAGCAGGAGTTGTTTTATCTGATGCCCTGGTGTGTTTCCTGTTAGGTAATGAAGGCTATGAAACTCCTCATGTTTCTCCTTTTAGCAGAACTGCTATGGCAGCTCAGTAAGGCCAATCTTTGTGCTATCACAGCCCACATCCATAGCCGGGTTTTCTGGCACACATATTTCCCTTCTTTTGTTGCTCGACTTTTGTTTTTCTCCCCCTATTTCAATCTTTTTTTGCCTATATATCTTTTTTTCCTTTTAAACTTTTTATTTTATATTGGAGTATAGCTGATTAACAATGTTGTGACAGTTTCAGGTAAACCGCAAAAGGACTTAGCCATACATATACATGTATCCATTCTCCCCCCAAACTCCTTTCTCATCCAGGCTGCCACATAACATTTAGCAGAGTTCCCTGTGCTATACAGGAGGTCCTTGTTGGTTATCCATTTTAAATACAGCAGTGTGTACACGTCAATCCCAAACTCCCTATCTCTTCCTCCCATTCTTCCTCCTATGTATCTTTTATTGCAAACAATCTCAACTCCTCTTTTGGATATAGAAAGTTAAACACAAAGAAGGAATGATGTCTAGAAGAATATGTTGATTGCACATATTCCACTACTTCCTGGAACAGCACTGAAATAACATTAAAGGAATTAAAAAAGAGAAGGTGAGAAGAAATGACTGCCAATAAAAGGTTTAGTACAATTTTGAAAGAATGCAAGTGGTAATTGACTTGGGTTTCAGCTTTCTTCACCTGTAAAATACCTTAAGGGAAAGAGGCCAACAAAACCAAAACCTATTGTAGCACAGTACCCCCCAGGAAGAATCAGAAACCAGAGGTGCTGTGTACTTTTAAAGTAAGTTGTTGCTGTTGTTCAGTTGCTAAGTTATCTCTGACTCGTTGTGACCCCACGGACTGCAGCAGACCAGGCTTCCCTGTTCTTCACTATCTCTTGGAGTCTGCTTAAACTCACAGTCCATGTCCACCTAAAGGTAAGGGTAAGAGGTAAAATGAAAAACCAGAAGGATTTTCTGCGTAGCCAGGCAATTGCCTCTTCATTTTTATTGCCAAAAATGAAAATCACCCTTTCTGAAAAGGTTAAACTACAGAAACTCTGGCTGAGGAACCCATCACTGCTAAAGCCTGGAGTGAGATGTTTCCCTAGAAAATAGGGGTTAGAGACCCATTTGTCTACTGAATGAGGACACCCTACCCCAGCTTTCAACACTCAGATCCTACTGTTAGCAGATTTTTTACTCTCTCAGGCAGGACTGGAGAGGATTCCTTTCTGGGGAAACCAACCAGCCCAAGAGAACACTGGGATCTAGGAGTTCTGTACAAAGACAGGACCCTGAACATCCCTGGTGGTGCACCGGATAAGAATCTGCCTGCCAATGCAGGGGACAATGTTTGATCCCTGATCCAGGAAGATCCTACATGCTGCAGATCTATTAAGCCCATGTGCCACAACTACTGAACCCTCACTCTAGAGCTCACGAGCTGCAACTAATAAAGCCCATGCACCTAGAACTTGTGCTCCGCAACAAGAGAAGCCACCTCAATGAGAAGCCCTTGCACCAAAACGAAGAGTTGACCCTACCTGCTGCAATTAGAGAAAGCCCACTTGCAGCTACAAAGACCCAGAGCAGTGAAAAACAATTAACTAATTAAAGAAAAAGACAGGACCCTCACCTGATCACCCTAAAATGAGACCCTCTCTTCAACAAGCCCAGCCTTCACACTGTTTCTGATTAGCTTGTGGTGCCTCTCTGTTTAACTGAATGGACATCCAGGGATCACTCTCCATTTGGGAAAAACCTTTCATGCAAAAGACAGAAACCAGAAGAAATGGGGAAAGAAACATTAAGAAATACGGTGTCACTGAAAAAAAAAAGCTAAGGGAAACCTTAAAAACAAACACACACCAGAAAAACACTGGAGTTATTTCCTGAGGAAAATTCCACATTTATGAAATGTGAAGAGTTTGCTGTTAAAATGTCACATTTAGGGAACAAGATGGAGCTTCTGGAAATTAAAATACAGGAACATAAATTAACAATTTTTGGAAGAATTAGAAGATAAAGGTGAGGACAAAAATACAGACAGATGCAAAAAAAGCTAAAAGAAAAGAAGTTTATAAGTTCAATGCTTGAAGTCTAAAACACAAACTATAGGAATTCTAGAGAAAGAATGGAGAGAACAAAACTTACAAAGGAAAATTTATAAAAATCTTAAGAACATGATTCTTCAGGATGAAAGTTCTCAACAAGTATGTAGAAAGCTGCTGCTGCTACTGCTGCTAAGTTACTTCAGTCATGTCCAACTCTGTGCGACCCCATAGACGGCAGCCCACCAGGCTCCCCCGTCCCTGGGATTCTCCAGGCAAGAACACTGGAGTGGGTTGCCATTTCCTTCTCCAATGCATGAAAGTGAAAAGTGAAAGTGAAGTCGCTCAGTCATGTCCAACTCTTCGTGACCCCATGGTCTGCAGCCTACCAGGCTCCTCTGTCCATGGGATTTTCCAGGCAAGAGGACTGGAGTGGGGTGTCATTGCCTTCTCCAGTGTAGAAAGCTACAGGACAATAAAATAATGCCTTCACGGTTCCTTTAGGAAAAACTACAACTGAAAATTCTATAGGAAATCAAAATATTATACCAAGTGTGAGAGGAGGATAACGATGTTTTCAAATAGACAAGGCATCAAAAGTGCTATTCCCTAGACACCATTTCTCATGAAGCTTCTGGAGAATGTGCTCCATGAAAAAGGGAGAAAATGCAGAAAGGTATGACAGGAAACAGCAAATCCAGGAGTATAAGTAAGCAGCTAGTCCAGATGCGAGCAGGTTAGAAGGCTCCATATGGAACAACTTCAAGAAGCAACGACAGAACAAACACTGTCTTACAGATTTGACCTTCATGAGAGAGAAGTTTCAGTGATCCTTTCAAAAAGCACGGTGACGAGGACTTCCCTGATGGTTCAGAGGTTAAGAATTGACCTTGCAATGGAGGGGATGTGGGTACAATCACTGATCAGGGAACTAAGATGCCACATGTTGCAGGGCAACTGAGCCCGAGTGCCAGTCACAACTACTCAGGCTGCGCACCGCAACGAAAGATGCTGCTTAACACAAGGAAGATCTCGAGGCCTGGAACTAAGACCCGATGCAGCTAAATAAGTTTAAAAATACTTTTTAAGACTTAACAAGCATGGTGATAAAGTGATGCAAGGGAAAAGGAAGCATAATAGTTCCCACTCTATATGCTAGGTTTGCACAGCCAACAAACTGGCAAAAACTAAAGTCAAATAATACCAAGTGTTGGCAAGAATGTGAAACACTGGGAACTTGCATATAACCTTGGTAGAAGCACTTTGGCAAATGATGAGTAATATAAAGATGAAGATACCCATGCACTGTGACTCAGAATGTTTACTCCCTGCAGTGTACCACATGAAACTAGTGTACATGTGCACCAAGTTGTGTGTACAAGAATGTCCCAGCAAAGAGACTTACTGCAAACTGGAAACAACCCAAAAGCACACCCACAGAGACACAGATGAATATTTAGGGGCATACTTAGCCAATCAAGATGGTTGTGAACAGTGCCATGACTGAATTTTATTGGGTTGAGTAAAAGAAGCTAAACAGTAAAGAATACACACTTTTCACTCCATTTATATAAAAATTTCAAAACAGAGCAAATTAAACTGTGTTGTTTCACAATGCAGACAAGGGTAGTAAAACAATAAAGAAAAAGAAGGAAGTTGTAATAATAAAAGGTGGTATAGTGTTACCTCTGGGGAGAGGTAGCTAGTTGTCATGAAGAAGGGATAACTGGAGGGCTTTTAGGGTGCAATCAATGTTTTACTTCTTGACTTGAGTATTGGTTAATGATTGTTCACTTTACAATTATTCATTAAGCTCTATGCAAATGTTTTACAATTTAAAAGAAAACTACTTTTCAAACAGCATGGCAGATTGAACAGATATATTTACTTTTTGTTCCTTCCCAAACCTCACTAAACCCACTCCAGTATTCTTGCATGGAGAATCCCGATAGACAGAGGAGTGCAGCAGGCTACAGTCCATGGGGTCGCAAAGGGCCGGACATGACTGAGAAAATAAGCACAAACCTCACTAAAATCAACTGTAGTGGAATAAAAGCAGCATAAACCATAAAAGACAGAGTGAAAGAACTAGGATAAAATTTTGCTAGCTGGAAAGCAGATGCATTAAGTAGAAATCTACTTAGAAAATAAGAGGAAGCTGAAATTCTAGTCAGTGGTAGAGAAGGCCCAGAAGTAGGCTTACTTGTACCTCAGAAGCCCCTAGAAGGATCAGGATTTGGAGGTAACAATAGTTCTTGAAGAGGGAGAAGCTGATGAAGAGGGGTTCGGAAATGTATACATAAAGAAATTTTATCCCAATTCCTCAACCTCCCACCCCTAGCAAAGCTGAGCAACTGTCTCTCCACCACCCCAGCAGAAAACTGAAGTTTCACTCACAGGAGAGGTTAAACCAGAGAGACTGTGGACAGAGGCCCCTGGGGACAACGGTAACTGGGCTTCTATACTGAAGACTGAGAGACGGACGGAGTGTCTACATACTCCCAAAAAGAGACCACCCCACACACACTTCCTTCCCCTAGTCATCTCATTCTCAGACTCTTCCCCAAGAGTGTAAATCTCCATCAGTATGTCTCAATACATCATGTAATCACTGTGGACTTACTGCTCTCCAGACCTGTTGCACACTTGTTGCCCTGGGATCTCAGTATATCAGACTTCAGGAAGTTTGCCAGTTGTTACCCTGTTGATCTCTTATTACTTGAATCTCAGGTTTCTTTCCTTATATATTCCTTTGTCTGGGCTGTGCACACCACCCAGAAGCTTCCTGAGAAAGAATCCACAGAAAGTAATTCTTTTGAGATTTCACATGTCTGAAAAAGCCTTTCTTCTCCCTCATACTTGATTAATCAATGGCTAGAGGCTTGTCAACTATCAGGCTTTTCCATGAGGTGTTCCACTGAACTCATTAGGCAAACCCCAGATACCGATATCATGAATGGCTCCTCCTTCTTCCTGCTCTTCCCCTTTCCCCTTCCTCCTCCTCTTTCTCCTATCCCTTCTTTCCCTCCCCTATTCCTCCTCCTTCTTCCTGAAACATTCTCAAGAGCAAGAACTCTGTGATTTGCTTGCCTCTTTTTATCTGGTGCCTAGTACCATACCTGATACCCAACAGACATATAATTTGAATACAAATTAACGTTGAAGTCAAATGAACTTTATTCCTCTACCTGTTCCTGAGCCTTACATTCCATGTAAACGCTGATCGTTCAGACTGTCTTCTCCCATGAACATCAGATTCTTTACATCCAATGACCACACAACATCTAAACTCAGAGATCTAATGAGCCCCAGATATTCCTGTCTCAGTTGATGGCAACACCACCTACCCAGCTGCTTAGATCAAAACCTTATCATCACAAGAGGTTCTGGGTGTAGTGGTTAGGAATCTTGACTATAGTCTAAGGGCTTGGGTTCAAAGCTCAGTTCTACCATTTCCTGTTGCGTTGTGCATGCGTGCTACATCACTTTGTGTCTGACTCTTTGTGACCCTATGGACTGTAGCCTGCCAGGCTCCACTGTCTATGGGATTCTCCAGGCAAGAATACTGGAGTGGGTTGCCATGCCTTCCATCAGGTTCAACCCAGGGATCTACCCTGTGTCTCCTGCATTGCAGGTGGATTCTTTACCACTGAGTCACCAGGTAAGCCCTTCCTATTGGGTGACCCTTATACAAACCACAGAACCACTCTCTGCCTCAGTTTTCTTATCTAAAAATGGAATCAATAATAGTGCCTACCTGATGGGATTGTTGTAAGGATGATATGAATGAATGTATGTTAAAGCATTTAGAATCTGGCACAGAGAAGGTACTAGAAAGACATTAAGTATAACTGCACTTGTGATTAATATATGTAAAGCATAGAAGGTAATAGACTGTTAGCTGTTGTTATTGTTAATAGTATTGATTCCTCTTTTTCTTTGATGGGTCACATTCAGCTCAAAGCAGATGCTTTTGGCTTTATATTCAAAACACAAGTAAAATCTAACTACCTCTGTCTGCATCATTGTAACCCTGACCCCAGCTATCTTCTTCTCTCCTTCTCTCAATTGAATCCCATGATATTCTCCTAATTTATCTCCCTGACCCATAGTTTGTTTTTCATGTATGAATCTGTTTGTGTCACTCCTTGCTCAAAACCTTACACTGGCTTCCAAAGTTCTCAGGTCTTCAGCATGGCCAGCAAGGCCCTTCTTAACCTGGCACTTGGACACCATCAGCTTCTACAACCCTGCCTCCCACACCGGGCTCCCTCACAACAGCCTTCTTGCCATTATTTGAGCACATCCAGCAAGCTCTGTGAAAGGGCCTTTGCACTTACTATTTCCTTTTTGGCATGGTCTTTTCCTAGATAGTCCCATGGCTCACTCTCTCATGTCATTCACAGCCGTGCTGGAAGGTCACCTCTGACCAGTTTGACCTTTCTTCCTCTGATTATTCTGTATAAGATGTGACCCTCCTCACCCCATCTCTGCTCCTCATCATTCCCTATCTTCTTTTATCTGGAAATCATACACATACACACACACACACACACACACATGTTTACCCCCCGACGACTGATCACTATCTGCCATTGTACTGGTTAGTCCCTGGAGAGAACTGTGTTGCAGGGGTAGGTGGTATTTCAAGAAATAGACTTGTCCATGGTCATACGTCCCTGAATGCACCCAATCTTGTCTGATTTCTGAAGCTAAGCAGGGTCAGGCCTGGTTAGTACTTGGACGGGAAGAAATAGACTCAATCAGATTTATATAATACCACCATTTCAGCTATAAGTCATGCTTCACATTCAGGAGGATGGATTTGGATTTCTGGGGTTTAGGAAGCTTCTGAGTGCATTCAGCACAAGCACCCATGTGTCATTCTTGCAGTTTTGAAAGTGATGCAGGATGCCCTAAGTTTCTCCTTTTAAAGGACTCATGGAAGTATTCATCTCGTGCATCTTTTTTCATCCATATTTTTAGTCTTTACTGCTCATCTTTTTTTTTTTGCAGTAAACATCTAATTACATAAACTCTGGGTATCACAGATATGTGTGTGTGTACCCAGTCACATCTGACTCTTTGTGATCCCATGGACTGTAGCCTGCCAGGCTCCTCTGTCCATGGGATTTTCCAGGCAAGAATTCTGGAATGGGTTGCCATTTCCTCCTCCAGGGGAATCTTCCTGACCCAGGGATAGAAACCACATCTCCTCCCTCTCCTGCATTGGCAGGCAGATTCCTTACCTCTGTGACAGCTGGGAAGCCCATCACAGATATAAGTCCTATGATAATTATTTACTTATGAGATAACAGTGTCTGTTTTGATGGGTTTGGTGTTGTTTTTAACAAAGGGGACACTCAAGAAAAAAATATTTCGCTTACTGAAATTAATGTTATTAATTTTCAGCCTATGAGAATTCACTCCACAAGGACCCTTTTCCAGGAACAAATTATCATCATTGGTTGGGGAATGTCGTACATTACTTATTTATATGTTCTATGTCCATCCCACTAGGATGTTAGTTCTGTGGGGCAGGGACATTATTTTATTTAGAACAGTACCTGGTGCATGTAGACATTTAATAAAGAAATACGAACGAACATACAAGTTACTGAAATTGTGAAAAATGTCTTTTGTTTCAAAAAATCTGAAACACGTATGGTAATGATTATGGTAATATTAAACATATGAAAATAAAGATATGTAGGAAAAAGGTATACAAAAACAATAATAGCTATTGGAAAGATAATTATGGGCAATTTGGGGAAGGGGCTAAAATTTCCCAGTTTTCTAAAGTGCTTCATTGTTTTATTGGTTGAAAAGATGGGGCTGGGTATCTCTGTTGAAAGTACACTGAACCAGAAGTCCAGAGATCTAGATTCCAATAGTACTGACTACACTGTGTGATTTTAAGTAAGTCACCGAGTCTCTCTATGCCTCTGTTTGTTCTTTGGGAAATGGACGCTCTTAGAATTTCTCAATTCCAAAATTCTGACTCTCCTTTATGTCAACATTAGTCACTCCCACTCCTTCACTCTGTCCTGAGGGTATCCTTCACTCTGGACCTGAAGGTAAAAAAGTCCTAGAAAGTCAGTGTGGGGTGTGTGTGTGTGTGTGTGCGCGCACACGCACACGCATGAGCGCATGTTCAGTCATGTTCAACGTTTGGGATCCCATAGACTGTAGCCCACCAGGCTCCTCTGTCCATGGGGTTTCCTAGGCAGGAATACTGGAGTTACCAGCCATTTCCTACTCCAAAGGAATCTTTTCAATCCAAGGATTGAACCCATTTCCTGAGTCTCCTGCATTGGCAGGCAGATTCTTTACCACTGAGCCACCTGACAGAATGTCAGTACTCCAATCTAAATAGGTAAAATAGTTTTCAGAACCAGCAGTCTATCATCATTATTTTCTTTAATGTCATAACTTCTGTTGTACCTGTCCAGTTTCTGGCAGTGATGGTATGGCCTGTTCTCCCAATTCTATCCTCCCTGAGTTTCAGGAACATGTCAGGAAGTCCTGTATCCAGCTGGTGGCTGGTGGGAAGGAGAAGCACAGCACATTCCATGGCATTAGACTCCTGACTTTCTGGTTTGGGTGGAGTGATGGGTTGACTCTCGATTGGCATAGACTTCTCTGATTTCCTTATGCATGGTTTTTGCTTCCCTGGAAATACTAGCAAATTGTGGGTGGGGTAAGCTAGCTTCCATGGCCCATCTGATGGGGGAATCCTTGGGTCTAGAAGGCCAACCTTGAAAACTCTGTATGTGACAGGCTATATTTACTTTAAATGGAGTCATTTTGAATGCATGTGAGATCCACGCCTCATAAGGTGAATTAGTCAGGGTGGTACTTGGAGAATTCTCATCTAGTGAGCAAGTCCTCTTTACACCATGAGGCAGTGATATGAGACCCAGTAGACTCGCAGTTCCAAAATCTTTACTCATAAGAAACAATTTCTTAGTTCATTTACATCTCTGCTTGTAACACATAATAAGGGGATAAATAGGATTGTATGGTAAGTACATCACTCTGCATAAAGTCAGGAAATAACCCAGTTTTTTAGCACAGGATGCTTCTTAAGATGATGTTGAGACAATGCGATTAGCTGAACCATTTCTAGGATAAAATGATATAATACATGTAAAGAGCTTAAAGCAGTTCCTAACATATAGTAAGTGCTCAATACTTAGCTTTCATTATTTTTGTTTGTTTTATTATTACATTCAAATATATTTGTGGCCCTTCTGAACATTTTTGAGGGCATAAATTCACCTCCATCCCCAACCATTGTAGAAAAATTATAAAATGCACAAAAGGAAAAAAGACAACTCTCAGAATGGGGGAAAATATTTGCAAATGAAGCAGCTGACAAAAAAATTAATCTCCAAAATATACAGACAGTTTATGCAGTTCAATATCAAAGAAACGACCCAATCCAAAAAATAGGCAGAAAACCTAACTAGAAATTTCTCCACAGAAGACACACAGGTGGCCAACAAACACATGAAAAGATGTTCAACATCACTATTTATTAATATTCAGTTCAGTTCAGTTCAGTCGCTCAGTCGTGACTGACTCTTTGCGACCCCATGAATCACAGCACGCCAGGCCTCCCTGTCCATCACCAACTCCCAGAGTTCACTCAAACTCATGTCCATCGAGTCGGTGATGCCATCCAGCCATCTCATTCTCTGTCGTCCCCTTCTCCTCCCACCCCCAATCCTTACCAGCATCAGAGTCTTTTCCAGTGAGTCAACTCATCACATGAGGTGGCCAAAGTATTGGAGTTTCAGCTTTAGGATCAGTCCTTCCAATGAACACCCAGGATTGATCTCCTCTAGAATGGACTGGTTGGATCTCCTTGCAGTCCAAGGGACCCTCAAGAGTCTTCTCCAGCACCACAATTCAAAAACATCGCTTCTTCGGCAATCAGCTTTCTTCACAGTCCAACTCTCACATCCATACATAATCACTGGAAAAACCATAGCCTTGACTAATTAGAGAAATGCAAATCAAAACTACAGTGCTGTATCACCTCACTCTGATCAAAATGGCCATCATCAAAAAATCTACAAACAAATTCTGAAGAAGGCATAGAGAAAAGGGAACCCTTTTACACTGTTGGTGGGAGTGTAAGCTGAAACAACCACTATGGAAAACAGGATGGAGGTTCCTTAAAAAACTAAACATAGAAGTACCATATGATCCAGCAATACCACTCCTGGGCATATACCCAGAGAAAACCATAATTCATGCTCCTCAATATTCAGAGATACATGCTCCTCAATATTCATAGCAGCACTATTTACCATAGCCAGGACATGGAAGCAACCTAAATGTAATGGTAGAAGGGAAAGAGTGTGTCCCTACATTGCAAGAGCCCTGCTCAGTGACTCTGTAAGTATCCTCTGTACTCCTTTCTTCTCCTCAGGACAGCTGCCGGGATCAGGTGATATGTTGCAACTTTCTCTAAGAGCTTTTCTTTTCCTCAGAAATTGATGTCTGATTGAACAATTCTGGAAGTCTGCAAAGTCCCATTAAGCTGAATCTATTGTCAACCTCATTTATTTTCCCATGGCACCATGTGTGCCTAAACTGCAAAAAGCCCTCCCCCTTAAGTGTCATTGTAAGTCCCTTTACTTCCCTTTAAAGGGTAAGAAAAAAAAAAGGAAAGAGTTTTGAGTTTCCCAACTCATTCTCAGATCCAAAAAGGGCTGTTAGGCCTCAAAAGTTCAGTCCCACGTTCATTTCTAGGAAAACTGAATTTGACAGACCTAGATGTTTTTCAGTAGTCATGTATGGATGTGAGAGTTGGACTTTAAAGAAAGCTCAGTGCTGAAGAAGAAAATAGATGGGGAAACAGTGGAAGCAGTGTTAGACTTTATTTTTTTGGGCTCCAAAATCACTGCAGATGCTGATTGCAGCCAGGAAATTAAAAGACGCTTACTCCTTGGAAGGAAAGTTATGACCAACCTAGATAGCATATTAAAAAGCAGAGACATTACTTTGCCAACCAAGGTCCGTCTAGTCAAGGCTATGGTTTTTCCCGTGGTCATGTATGGATGTGAGAGTTGGACTGTGAAGAAAGCTGATCGCCGAAGAATTGATGCTTTTGAACTGTGGTGCTGGAGAAGACTCTTAAGAGTCCCTTGGACTGCAAGGAGATCTAACCAGTCCATTCTAGAGGAGATCAATCCTGGGTGTTCATTGGAAGGACTGATCCTAAAGCTGAAACTCCAATACTTTGACCACCTCATGTGATGAGTTGACTCACTGGAAAAGAGTCTGATGATGGGAGAGATTGGGGGTAGGAGGAGACGGGGACGACAGAGAATGAGATGGCTGGACGGCATTACCGACTCGATGGACATGAGTTTGAGTGAACTCCGGGAGTTGGTGATGGACAGGGAGGCCTGGCATGCTGTGATTCATAGGGTCGCAAAAAGTTGGACACGACTGAGCGACTAAACTGAACTGAGTGCTGAAGAATTGATGCTTTTGAACTGTGGTGTTGGAGAAGACTCTTGAGAGTCCCTTGGACTGCAAGGAGATCCAACCAGTCCATCCTAAAGAAAATCAGTCCTGAATATTCATTGGAAGGACTGATGTTGAAGCTGAAACTCCAGTACTTTGGCCACCTGATGCAAAGAACTGACTCATTTGAAAAGACCCTGATGCTGGGAAAGATTGAAGGCAGGAGGAGAAGGGGATAACAGAGGATGAGATGGTTGGATGGCATCACTGACTCAATGGACATGAGTTTGAGTAAACTCCGGGAGTTTGTGATGGACAGGGAAGCCTGGCATGCTGCAGTCCATGGGGTCGCAGAGTCAGACATGACTGAGCAACTGAACCAAACTGAATTGAGAACATCAGCTTTGTTAGCTTGATACTTTGCATTCCTCTAAGAGGTAATACCTGTTCACTCCCAACAGGAAGCAGGAAAGAATTGAACAAGGCAACAAGCCAGGCTGTATCTAGAACCTCCAAAGGCAGATCTCATGCCACGTGGGTTGGGTTTGAAATGTAGAAAGGCCCATCCTTATGAACACGTTATGTTCTTAAAGTTTTATTTATTTATGGGACTTGTTTGGAACTGAGAATATATTCCACACCCTGCCCCCAATCATCTCCTCTTGTTTTATTATTAAAATTTTTGACATTAGTTTAGTTTTAGGAGAGGTCCTTGATTTTATGAAAGTTTTTATTTTATTAAGCTAATATGTGTATATGGGCTTCCCCGGTGGCTCAGGGGTAAAGAATTCACTTGCCAGTGCAGGAGATGCAGGTTTGATCCATAGGTCAGGAAGATCCCCTGGAGGAGGAAATGGCAACCCACTCCAGTACTCTTGCCTGGGAAATCCCATGGACAGAGAAGCCTGGTGGGCTGCAGTCCATGGGGTTGCAGAAACTTGGACACATCTCAGCAACTAAGCAGAGACAAAAAGAAAAGTACGTATATATGGGTGAAAATGTCAAATCATATTACAAAGTTTTTCAACAAACCATCAATACTCCCTCCCAAGTGTCTTCACCCATCATTCTCACTCTCCAGAAAAACCACTTTATATTTTTTTAGCTGTTTCTTTTAGTATTGACCTCCAGATTTCTATTTTCTGATGCTCTAAAGTTTAAGTATGTTCATTTTTTTCCAATTAAATATTTATTTTATTTAGTTTATTGTTTTACATTTCTTTCTCATACACAATATTTAAAGTATTAGTATTTAGCTTCTTATATTCAGCTTTAATACACAAAATTTTATTTATTTTTCTTTAGATTTCATCATCTTGTTTTTTTTAATTGGAGGCTAATTACTTTACAATATTATATTGGTTGGTTTTGCCATACATTGACATGAATCTGCCACGGGTGTACATGTGTTCCCCTTCTTGAACCCCCCTCCCACCTCCCTCCTCCCCTTATCCTCCCTCTGGGTCATCCCCGTGCACCAGCCACGAGCATCCTGTATCATGCATCGAACCTGGACTGGTGATTTGTTTCACATATGATAATATACATGCCATTCTCCCAAATCATCCCACCCTCACCCTCTCCCACAGAGTCCCAAAGACTGTTCTATACTCCTGTGTCTCTTTTGCTGTCTCGCACTGGAAAAGAGTCTGATGCTAGGAAGGATTGGGGTTGGGAGGAGACGGGGACGACAGAGAATGAGATGGTTGGATGGCATCACCGACTCGATGGACATGAGTTTGAGTGAACTCCGGGAGTTGGTGATGGACAGGGAGGCCTGGCATGCTGTGATTAATGGGGTCGTGAAGAGTCGGACACGACTGAGTGACTGAACTGAACTGAACTGAACTGATACAGGATTAAGGTTACCCTCTTTCTAAATTCCATACATATGTGTTAGTATACTGTATTGATGTTTTTCTTTCTGGCTTACTTCACTCTGTATAATAGGCTCCAGTTTTATCCACCTCATTAGAACTGATTCAAATGTATTCTTTTTAATGGCTGAGTAATACTCCATTGTCTTTTCCAGTGAGTCAACTCGTCGTCGTGCTGTGATTCATGGGGTTGCGGAGAGTCGAACACGACTGAGCGACTGAACTGAACTGAACTGAACTGAATACTCCATTGTGTATATGTACCAAAGCTTTCTTATCCATTCGTCTGCAGGTGGACATCTAGGTTGTTTCCATGTCCTGGTTATTATAAACAGTGCTGCAATGAACACTGGAGTACATGTGTCTCTTTCAATTCTGCTTTCCTCAGTGTGTATGCCCAGGAGTGCGATTGCTGGATCATATGGCAGTTCTATTTCCAATTTTTTAAGGAATCTCCACACTGTTCTCCATAGTGGCTGTACTAGTTTGCATTCCCACCAACAGTGTAAGAGGGTTCCCTTTTCTCCACACCCTCTCCAGCATTTATTGCATGTAGACTTTTGGATAGCAGCCATTCTGACTGGTGTGAAATGGTATCTCATTGTGGTTTTGATTTGCATTTCTCTGATTATGAGGGATGTTGAGCATTTTTTTATGTGCTTGTTAGCCATCTGTATGTCTTCCTTGGAGAAATGTCTGTTTAGTTCTTTGGCCCATTTTTTGATTGGGTCGTTTATTTTTCTGGAATTGAGCTGCAGGAGCTGCTTGTCTATTTTGGAGATTAATTCTTTGTCAGTTGTTTCATTTGCTATTATTTTCTCCCATTCTGAAGGCTGTCTTTTCACCTTGCTTATAGTTTCCTTTGCTGTGCAGAAGCTTTTAATTTTAATTAGGTCCCATTTGTTTATTTTTGCTTTTATTTCCAATATTCTGGGAGGTGGGTGTTGGAGGATCCTGCTGTGATTTATGTCGGAAAGTGTTTTGCCTATGTTCTCCTCTAGGAGTTTTATAGTTTCTGGTCTTCCATTTAGATCTTTAATCCATTTTGAGTTTATTTTCGTGTATGGTGTTAGGAAGTGTTCTAGTTTCATTCTTTTACAAGTGGCTGACCAGTTTTCCCAGTTAAAGAGACTGTCTTTTCTCCATTGTATATTCTTGCCTCCTTTGTCAAAGATAAGGTGTCCGTAAGTGCGTGGATTTATCTCTGGGCTTTCTATTTTGTTCCATTGATCTATATTTCTGTCTTTATGCCAGTACCATACTGTCTTGATGACTGTGGCTTTGTAGTAGAGCCTGAAGTCCAACAGGTTGATTCCCCCAGTTCCTTTCTTCTTCTTCAAGATTGCTTTGGCTATTCGAGGTTTTTTTGTATTTCCATACAAATTGTGAGATTATTTGTTCTAGCTCTGTGAAAAATATCTTTGGTAGCTTGATAGGGATTGCATTGAATGTATAAATTACTTTGGGTAGTATACTCATTTTCACAATATTTATTCTTCCAATCCATGAACACGGTATATTTCTCCATCTATTAGTGTTCTCTTTGATTACTTTCACCAGTTTAAGTATCTTCATTATCTTCCTGCCAGGGAAACTAAAGACTTAGCACCCTTATCAAGCCCCTCTTTCCTCACCTTTACACACATATACACACACCTCGTGTCCCCAGTTTTCCTAATATAACTATACTGTGATTTGTGTTAGGGAAAATTCAGAATGTATAAATATTATTCACAGCCAAGTCACATAGAGTACTAAGAAGAAATTGACTTTCTTATATAACCTATTGCTTTTCTTAGAGTTAATGATTATCTCCTCCTCTCTTCTTTTTCATTTTTTTTTTAATCTCCCAGCAATTCTTTCATCTTTAATGTCTCAGTTACTTTCTATCCTTAGGCCAAGACTAAGGTTTGCAAAAGCAGTAACAATTCTCAACTTTCTTCCAACTTTAGATATCTCATTTTGTAATTAATAAGATATAATTGTTGAAAAACAATAATTGGCTAACGAAAGAGAGTCCACATTTTTTAAAAGACATTTCCTTTTGACAGAATAAGAAAAGACTCCTTCTTGCCTTTCCTGCTTTCTGGCCACATTCTTCTACTGATTTCTTTCTACAGAAAAGTAACTTTTCATTTTTAAAAATAAAACTGGAAACTACTGCAAGCACAAAGAAAAATGATTCAAAGAAAACTCATGTTGAGTGTAGAAGGAGTACTGTGTCAGGAAACACTGACTATATAATAATAAGCGTTATTAAAATACTTGAAAGGATACAAAACACCTGACTGTATGCCTCATACACAGCCTCAGCCCTCTCATTTCTATAAGCCATCTGCGTGCTTGGGTTCTTAATGACAAGTTGCCATCACTAGATGATGGGTAAACAAAATATGAGGCACTGGGGTGCTCCCTGAGAAATTCTCATACTTCTTCACCACTGAAGTCAGAGGAAACAAAGTTAAGACCAGGAACTAGTCAGAGTTAAGGCCAGTCTCTTAGTGGGGAATTCCCCTTTTCGTTTGTTGCTATGGTCATGCAACTTTTCTGTTTGTTTTATTCATTGTTCCTTATGATACTTTAATAAAACTAGTTGATCTGCCCAAACTATTCGAGTTATATACATTATATATGTAAAGCTTTTTACATTCGAGTTATATACATTATATATGTAAAGCTTTTTACATGCCAATCAGATCTCACTAAAGTGGTTTCTTTAAAGAAAAACAGTTGATTTGACTTACTGAATAAGCATAGGTTGATTTTAGAGAGGTTGCAAGGAAGTGGTGTGTTTACCAATATAAGAAATTGGTGGGCTTATCTGGTGGCTCAAACAGTAAAGAATCTGCCTGCAATGCATGAGACCCGGGTTCGATTCCTGTGTCAGGAAGATCCCCTGGAGAAGGAAATGGCTACCCACTCCAGTATTCTGGCCTGGAGAATTCTATGGATATGAGGACCCTGGCAGGCTACAGTCCATGGGGTTGCAAAGAGTCAGAAAACTGAGCAGCTAACACTTTCACTAATGAAATCCACAGATTAAAGATTCACATTCAGCTACTGGACATTTTATGTATTTGGCTTTATAAGTCCTGTATTGGTTTTATCATTTGTATTCAACTTGATAAAGTCTTTTGCTGTCTTTTGGAAAGAGGTGTACAAATAAGAACATTTCTCAAGAGAATGAGTTGACTCCCTGGTGCTGTAACTTTCTCCATTAAAAATGCCAGTCATTTGTGATACTTTTTGGTCACTCCTGGTAGACAGTAAATCTCAAATTCTGGGTCATATTCTCGGTTATTTGCTGAAGTTCAGACTATAAAGAACTATATAGTCTTCCAAGGACTACATACATGTCCTCCAAGTATGGTAGTTACTCCACAAAAGTACTAGTGTACTATAGGCACTGCATCATCTTGTTATTTTCATAACAGGATTAAGACACGATAGGAATTATTCCTGACATGGCAGGAATTATTTCACAGCTTTTGAAGAAGAGATAATTATGGCTCAGAGAGAGTGGATAATTTGCTACTAAAAAACATCAGACAAAAGGTCATTGCACTAAATGGATGCTTTTTTCTTTAGGTCAAGCTAACTTTGGAAAAGAAAATTTAAGTAAACAACATTTTTAATTTTCTTCTCTTCTCAATTTGAGGGTTAAAAAAATAACCCTCCAAAATATAATGTGAACATAATATTTTACTGAAATGGTGCCTGGTGGACTCTAGTCCATAAGGTCACAAAGAGTCAGTCACAACTGAGCAACTGAGCACACGTGCAACATCCCAAGACATATTTGTTGGCTACTGGATTCTACACAGAAACAAAACACTCAAGGATCCTTCAAAAGTTACCTAAATATCAACCCAAATTGATGCCTAGTATTAATGAGAAGTCACCTAAACTTGTGGCCCCTCAAATAGCACTGTAATATGATAAAACATCACTGAATTAAGTTTGCAAAGGTTTCTTAAATACAATATTAAAACCATTAAGCACAAAAGTTTTAAAAAAATCAATAAATTAGATTATATTAAAATTTATAATTCTTCATTAAAAGACATAAATAAGAATGAAAAAGCAATTATAAATCTGGAGAAGATACTTGTAGTAATTATATTAGACAACTGATCAGACCTAGAATATATAAAGAATTTCTATAAATCAATAAGAAAAGACACTTAATAGAACAGAGGCCAAAAGACTCTTAAAAAAAAGACATACAAATAGCTAAGAAATATTTTAAAGTATTCTTCTTTATAAGTCACCATGAAATTACAAATTAAAAGCCATAGTGTAACGTTACTACTCACCCACCAGGATGGCTAAAATGAAAAAGATAGAAAATACCAAGGTTTGGCAAGGATATAGAGCAACCACAATCCACATATAATACTGTTGGCAGTACAAATTGGTGCAATCATTTGGAAAACTGTTGTACCAAACAAAAGAATGTTCTCCTCTAGGAGTTTTATAGTTTCTGGTCTTACATTTAGATCTTTAATCCATTTTGAGTTTATTTTTGTGTATGGTGTTAGGGAGTGTTCTAGTTTCATTCTTTCAGAAGTGGTTGACCAGTTTTCCCAGCACCACTCGTTAAAGAGATTGTCTTTTCTCCATTGAATATTCTTGCCTCCCTTATCAAAGATAAGGTGTCCATCAGTTCAGTTCAGTTCAGTCGCTCAGTCGTATCTGACTCTTCGCGACCCCATGAACCACAGCACGCCAGGCCTCCCTGTCCATCACCAACTCCCAGAGTTCACTCAAACTCATGTCCATCGAGTCGGTGATGCCATCCAGCCATCTCATTCTCTGTCATCCCCGTCTCCTCCCACCCCCCAATCCCTCCTAGCATCAGACTTTTTTCCAGTGAGTCAACTCGTCGCATGAGATGGCCAAAGTATTGGAGTTTCAGCTTTAGCATCAGTCCTTCCAATGAACACCCAGGATTGATCCCCTTTAGAATGGACTTGTTGGATCTCCTTGCAGCTCAAGGGACTCTCAAGAGTTCTCCATAGGTGCATGGATTTATCTCTGGGCTTTCTATTTTGTTCCATTGATCTATATTTCTGTCTTTATGCCAGTACCATACTGTCTTGATGACTGTGGCTTTGTAGTAGGGCCTGAAGTCCGGCAGGTTAATTCCCCTGGTTCCATTCTTCTTTCTCAAGATTGCTTTGGCTATGCTAGGCTTTTTGTATTTCCATACAAATTGTGAAATTATTTGTTCTAGCTCTGTGAAAAACACCGTTGGTAGCTTGATAGGGATTGCATTGAATGTATAAATTACTTTAGGTAATATGTTCATTTTCACAATATTTATTCTTCCAATCCATGAACATGGTATGTTTCTCCATCTAGTAGTGTCCTCTCTGATTTATTTCACCAATGTTTTATAGTTTTCTATATATAGGTCTTTTGTTTCTTTAGGTAGATATATTCCTAAGTATTTTATTCTTTTCGTTGCAACAGTGAATGGAATTGTTTCCTTAATTTCTCTTTCTATTTTCTCATTATTAGTGTATAGGAATGCAAGGGATTTCTGTGTGTTGATTTTATATCCTGCAACTTTACTATATTCATTGTTTAGCTCTAGTAATTTTCTGGTAGAGTCTTTAGGGTTTTCTGTGTAGAGGATCATGTCATCAGCGAACAGTGAGAGGTTTACTTCTTCTTTTCCTATTTGAATTCCTTTTGTGTCTTTTTCTGCTCTGATTGCTGTGGCCAAAACTTCCAAAACTATGTTGAATAGTAATGGTGAGAGTGGGCACCCTTGTCTTGTTCCTGACTTTAGGGGAAATGCTTTCAATTTTTCACCATTGGGGATAATGTTTGCTGTGGGTTTGTCATATATAGCTTTTATTATGTTGAGGAATGTTCCTTCTATTCCCACCTTCTGGAGGGTTTTGATCATAAATGGATGTTGAATTTTGTCAAAGGCTTTCTCTGCATCTATTGAAATAATCATATGGTTTTTATTTTTCAATTTGTTAATGTGGTGTATTACATTGATTGATTTGCGGATATTGAAGAATCCTTGCATTCCTGGGATAAAGCCCACTTGGTCATGATGTATGATCTTCTTAATGTGCTGTTGGATTCTGATTGCTAGAATTTTGTTAAGGATTTTTGCATCTATGTTCATCAGTGATATTGGCCTGTAGTTCTCTTTTTTTGTGGCATCTTTGTCAGGTTTTGGGATTAGGGTGATGGTGGCCTCATAGAATGAGTTGGGAAGTTTCCCTTCCTCTGCAATTTTCTGGAAGAGTTTGAGTAGGATAGGTGTTAGCTCTTCTCTAAATTTTTGGTAGAATTCAGCTGTGAAGCCATCTGGACCTGGGCTTTTGTTTGCTGGAAGATTTCTGATTACAGTTTCAATTTCCATGCTTGTGATGGGTCTATTAAGATTTTCTATATCTTCCTGGTTCAGTTTTGGAAAGTTATACTTATCTAAGAATTTGTCCATTTCTTGCAAGTTGTCCATTTTATTGGCATATAATTGCTGATAATAGTCCCTTATGATCCTTTGTATTTCTGTGTTGTCGGTTGTGATCTCTTCCTTTTCATTTCTAATTTTATTGATTTGGTTTTTCTCCCTTTGTTTCTTGATGAGTCTGGCTAGTGGTTTGTCAATTTTATTTACCCTCTCAAAGAACCAGCTTTTGGCTTTGTTGACTTTTGCTATGGTCTCTTTTGTTTCTTTTGTATTTATTACTGCCCTAATTTTTAAAATCTCTTTCCTCCTACTGATCCAGGGTTCTTCATTTCTTCCTTTTCTAGTTGCTTTAGGTGTAGAGTTAGGTTATTTAGTTGGCTTTTTTCTTGTTTCTTGAGGTGTGCCTGTATTGCTATGAACCTTCCCTTTAGCACTGCTTTTACAGTGTCCCAGAGGTTTTGGGTTGTTGTGTTTCATTTTCATCCATTTCTATGCATATTTTGATTTCTTTTTTTATTTCTTCAATGATTTGTTCGTTATTCAGCAGTGTGTTGTTCAGTCTCCATATGTTGGACTTTTTAATAGTTTTTCTCCTGTAATTGAGATCCATTCTTACTGCATTGTGGTCAGAAAAGATGCTTGGAATGATTTCAATTTTTTTGAATTTACCAAGCCTAGATTTATGGCCCAGGATGTGATCTATCCTGGAGAAGGTTCTGTGTGCCCTTGAGAAGAAGGTGAAATTCATTATTTTGGGGTGAAATGTCCTATAGATATCTATTAGGTCTAACTGGTCTATTGTATCATTTAACTTTTGTGTTTCCTTGTTAATTTTCTGTTTAGTTGATCTATCCATAGGTGTGAGTGAGGTATTAAAGTCTCCCACTATTATTGTGTTATTGTTGATTTCCCCTTTCATACTTGTTAGTATTAGTCTCACGGGACACGACTGAGCGACTGAACTGAACTGAATAGTGATGCTCCTATGTCGGTGCTCCTAAATGTAAGACCAGAAACTATAAAACTCCTAGAGGAGAACATAGGCAAAACACTCTCCGACATAAATCACAGCAGGATCCTCCATGACCCACCTCCCAGAATATTGGAAATAAAAGCAAAAATAAACAAATGGGACCTAATTAAAATTAAAAGCTTCTGCACAGCAAAGGAAACTATAAGCAAGGTGAAAAGACAGCCTTCAGAATGGGAGAAAATGATAGCAAATGAAGCAACTGACAAAGAATTAATCTCAAAAATAGACAAGCAGCTCCTGCAGCTCAATTCCAGAAAAATAAACGACCCAATCAAAAAATGGGCTAAAGAACTAAACAGACATTTCTCCAAAGAAGACATACAGATGGCTAACAAACATATGAAAAGATGCTCAACATCCCTCATAATTAGAGAAATGCAAATTAAAACCACAGTGAGGTACCATTTCACACTAGTCAGAATGGCTGCTATTCAAAAGTCTACAAGCAATAAATGCTGGAGAGGGTGTGGAGAAAAGGGAACCCTCTTACACTGTTGGTGGGAATGCAAACTAGTACAGCCACTATGGAGAACAGTGTGGAGATTCCTTAAAAAACTGAAAATAGAACTGCCATATGATCCAGCAATCCCACTCATGGGCATATACACCGAGGAAACCAGAATTGAAAGAGACACATGTACCCCAGTGTTCATCGCAGCACTGTTTATAATAGCCAGGACATGAAAGCAACCTAGATGTCCATCCGCAGACGAATGGATAAGAAAGCTGTGGTACATTTACACAATGGAGTACTACTCAGCGATTAAAAAGAATACATTTGAATTAGTCCTAATGAGGTGGACGAAACTGGAGCCTATTATACAAAGTGAAGTAAGCCAGAAACAAAAACACCAATACCATATATTAACACATATATATGGAATATAGCAAGAGGATAACGATAACCCTGTATACGAGACAACAGCAGAGACTTGGCTGTGTGGAGCAGTCTTTTGGACTCTGTGGGAGAGGGCGAGGGTGGGATAATTTGGGAAAATGGATTGAAACATGTATATTATCATACGTGAAACGAATTTGACGTGTTTGGGGGCTCCCCACCTCAACACTCTGTGGATTTAAGAGCCCGTTCCTTCCAGAAGTGTATAAATTAGCCTGGGATAGAACCTGCACGCTGAATTTACTAATTAAGAAATGAGAAACCAGAACCATAAAGGTGGCATAGAAATACAGAAACTATTCTTAAGTAATCTTTTAAAACTTCGAACAGAGTTACAGATTTTGCCATTTGTTATAAACTGGCATATGTAATTTAACCAGAACCATGAGAAAGTTGGTATTGTGTGAATTCTGAGGCACTTTCGACATGCTGTAGGAGTGATGTGGACTTCCTTGAGTTTTACGTATTCATAAGTGAATGGTCTGTGTCTCGTGCCTTTGTTGGTTTTCTGTGAGCTGTAGTTTCTGGGCAGTGAGCAGCTCTCATTCCTGTAACTCTTGTAACCCAGTCATTCGTGTGCCTCCTTCATGAGGATCCAGTGCGGCTGTGGTGCTGTTATCCCTCTGATAGGAACTCTAACTCAGTGTAAAGCCCCAAAGATCTGTTACTTATTTTTATTTTATATTGTACTATATTTTATTTACAGTATTGTGTTTGTTTCAGGTGTATAGCAAAGTGATACAGTCATATATAATATATATATATATATATATATGAATTAACAAAAGCAGTTCCCGTCTTTTGATGGGGAGCTCGTGGTTTATAATATAAATGGCATTATTTTGAGAGAGGGATAACTTATGTATGGCATTGGGTTTTTTCCCTTTTTGCAGCTTGAGGCAGTTGTAAAATAACTTAATGTAGCTTTTTGCAACTGTGTATTCTATAGTATTTTTTTCATTTGGTGAAATTTTAACTGTTAATGTTTTTGGCATTGTGCTTTGTACCATTTATTAAATATTAAAAAAAAAAAAGAAGAATGTAGGCAATCCCTGCTGCTGCTGCTGCTGCTAAATCGCTTCAGTCGTGTCCGACTCTGTGCAACCCCATAGATGGCAGCCCACCAGGCTCCGCCGTCCCTGGGATTCTCCAGGCGAGAATACTGGAGTGGGTTGCCATTTCCTTCTCCAATGCATGAAACTGAAAAGTGAAAGTGAAGTTGCTCAGTCGTGTCCGACTCTTCGCGACCCCATGGACTGCAGCCTACCAGGCTCCTCCATCCATGGGATTTTCCAGGCAAGAGCACTGCAGTGGGGTGCCATTGCCTTCTCCAGACAATCTCTAAGATGCAGTAATTCTATTCCTATGTAGATACCCAAGAGAAACATATCCATGTGTTCACCAAAAGACATGCACTAGCATGTTTGTAGCTGCACTCTAAACTGTTGTTATTTACACTGAGTTGTGTCCAACTCTTTTGTGACCCCCATGAATTGTAGCCCACAAGGCTCCTCTGTCCATGGGATTTCCCAGGCAAGAATACTGGAGTGGATTGCTAGTTCCTTCTCCAGGACATCTTCCCAACCCAGGAATTGAACCTGCATCTCTGAGTCAACAGGGAAGCCCCAGCACTCTAAATAGCAGCCCTCAAATGGCAATTTCCCAAACACCCACAAACAGCAGAATGGATAAATACATTGTGGTATTTCACACAGTGAAATTACATGCAGAAATGTGAATGAGTGATTTATGACTATAACAACAATATGGATGAATCTTAGAAACAATGTTGAGGGACTTCTCTGGTGGTCTGGTGGCTAAGACTCTGTACTCTCAGTACAGGCAGCCCAGATTCAATCCCTGGTCAGGCAACTAGATCCCTGGTCAGGGGAACACGCCACAACTAAGAGTTCACATGTTGCAACTGAGACCCAATGCAGCCAAATAAATATCTTTACAAAAGAATAAAAACAATGTTGGCCAAAGAACCAAACAGGAAAGACAACATGTAGTGTTGTTCCCTTAATATAAAATATTTTAAAAGGTGAAAATAATCAATGTCGCTAGCAGATCAGGACAATGGTTGTCCCTGACAGTGTGTTCAGTCACTTAATTGTGTCCAACTCTTTTGCGACCCCATGGACTATAGCCCACCATGTTCCTCTGTCCATGGGATTTTCTCGGTAAGACTACCAGAGTGAGTTGTCATTTCTTTCTCCAGGGGATCTTCCAGACCCAGAAAGCAAACTCAAGACTTTCAGAAATCAATTGGAAGGATTGGCCCTAGTAGCTTGAGGACAAAAATCACTTTTTCCTCACTGGCTGACCCTTTCGCTATCACATATACTGATGAGGCAGTGACTCACTGCTTCTACTGTGGTCAGGACTGTACCCAGGAATGTGCAAAGGCACATGAAATATGGATGCTTCCCCCAGTAGTCCTAGCTTGGGAAACATTCCAGGAAAGCTGTTCTGTTACACTCTGGGTGGCATCAGGGAAAAGGACAAATAAAACAAAGGTCTTGGTGATCAGTTCAATTCAGCCGCTCAGTCCTGTCCAACTCTTTGCAACCCCATGAAGTGCAGCACCCCAGGCCTCCCTAACCTTCACTATCTCCCAGAGTTTGCTCACACTTATGTACACTGAGTCGGTGATGCCATCTAACCATCTCATCCTCTACTGTTCCCTTTTCCTCCTGCCCTCAATCTTTCCTAGTATCAGGGTCTTTCCCAATGAATTGGCTCTTTGCATCAGGTGGACAAAGTACTGGAGTTTCAGCTTCAACATCAGTTCTTCCAATGAACACCCAGGACTGATCACCTTTAAGATGGACTGGTTGGATCTCCTTGCAGTCCAAGGGACTCTCAAGAGTCTTCTCCAACAACACAGCTCAAAAGCATCAATTCTTCGGCTCTCAGCTTTCCTTGTAGTCCAACTCTTACATCCATACATGACTACTGGAAAAGCCATAGCCTTGACTAGATGGGCTTTTGTTGACTAAGTAATGTCTCTGCTTTTTAATATGCTGTCTAGGTTGGTCATAACTTTCATTCCAAGGAGTAAGCGTCTTTTAATTTCATGGCTGCAATCAGCATCCACAGTGATTTTGGAGCCCAGAAAAATAAAGTCTGACACTGTTTCCACTGTTTCCCCATCTATTTGCCATGAAGTGATGGGACCAGATGCCATGATCTTAGTTTTCTGAATGTTGAGCTTTAAGCCAACTTTTTCACTCTCCTCTTTCACTTTCATCAAGAGGCCCTTTAGTTCTTCTTCGCTTTCTGCCATAAGGGTGGTGTCATCTGCATATCTAAGTTTATTGATATTTCTCCCAACAATCTTGATTCCAACTTGTGCTTCTTCCAGCCCAGCGTTCCTCATGATGTACTCTGCATATAAGTTAAATAAGCAGGGTGACAATATACAGCCTTGACGTACTCCTTTCCTGATTTGGAACCAGTCTGTTGTTTCATGTCCAGTTCTAACTGTTATTTCTTGACCTGCATACAGGTTTCTCAAGAGGCAGGTCAGATGGTCTGGTAGTCCCATCTCTTGAAGAGTTTTCCACAGTTTAGCGTGATCCACACAGTCAAAAGCTTTGGCATAGTCAATAAAGTAGAGGTAGATGTTCCTCTGGAACTCTCTTGCTTTTTCGATGATCCAAGCAGATGTTGGCAATTTGATCTCTGGTTCCTCTGCCTTTTCTAAATCCAGCTTGAACATCTGGAAGTTCATGGTTCACATATTGCTGAAGCCTGGCTTGGAGAATTTTGAGCATGACTTTACTAGCGTGTGAGATGAGGGCAATTGTGGGGTTGTTTGAGCATTCTTTGGCATTGCCTTTCTTTGGGATTGGAATGAAAACTGACCTGTTCCAGTCCTGTGGCCACTGCTGAGTTTTCCAAATTTGCTGGCATATTGAGTGCAGCACTTTCACAGCATCATCTTTTAGGATTTGAAATAGCGCAATTGGAATTCTATCAGCTCCACTAGCTTTGTTCATAGCAATGCTTCCTAAGGCCCACTTGACTTCACATTCCAGGATGTCTGGCTCTAGGTGAGTGATCACGCCATGTGGTTATCTGGGTCATGAAGATCTTTTTTGTACAGTTCTTCTGTGTATTCTTGCCACCTCTTCTTAATATCTTCTGTTTCTGTTAGGTCCCTACCATTTCTGTCCTTTATCGAGCCCATCTTTGCATGAAATGTTCCCTTGGTATCTCTAATTTTCTTGAAGAGATCTTTAGTCATTCCCATTCTATTGTTTTTCTCTATTTCTTTGCATTGATCAGTGAAGAAGGCTTTCTTATCTCTCCATGCTATTCTTTGGAACTCTGCATTCAAATGGGTATATCTTTCCTTTTCTCCTTTGCTTTTCGCTTCTCTTCTTTTCACAGCTATTTGTAAGGCCTCCTCAGTCAGCCACTTTGCTTTTTTACACTTCTTTTTCTTGGGGATGGTCTTGATCCCTGTCTCCTGTACAATGTCATGGACCTCCACCATAGTTCATCAGGAATGATTGTCTATCAGATCTAGTCCCTTAAATCTATTTCTCACTTCCACTGTATAATAAGGGATTTGATTTAGGTCATACCTGAATGGTCTAGTGGTTTTCCCCACTTTCTTCAATTTAAGTCTGAATTTGGCAATAAGGAGTTCATGATCTAAGCCACAGTCAGCTCCCGGTCTTGTTTTCGCTGACTGTATAGAGCTTCTCCATCTTTGGCTGCAAAGAATATAATCAATCTGATTTCGGTGTTGACCATCTGGTGATGTCCCTGTGTAGAGTTTTCTGTTGTGTTGTTGGAAGAGGGTATTTGCTATGACCAGTGTGTTCTCTTGGCAGAACTCTATTAGCCTTTGCCCTGCTTCATTCTGTACTCCAAGGCCAAATTTTCCTGTTACTCCAGGTGTTTCTTGACTTCCTATTTTTGCATTCCAGTCCTCTATAATGAAAAGGACATCTTTTTTTGGTGTTTCTAAAAGGTCTTGCGGAGAAGGCAATGGCAAGCCACTCCAGTACTCTTGCCTAGAAAATCCCATGGATGGAGGAGCCTGGTAGGCTGCAGTCCGTGTTGTCGCTAAGGGTCAGACACAAACGAGCAACTTCACTTTCACACATTGGAGAAGGAAATGGCAACCCACTCCAGTGTTCTTGCCTGGAGAATCCCAGGGACGAGGGAGCCTGGTGGGCTGCCGTCTATGGGGTCACACAGAGTCAGACACGACTGAAGGGACTTAGCAGCAGCAAAAGGTCTTGCAGGTCTTCACAGAACTGTCCAACTTCAGCTTCTTCAGCATTTCTGGTCAGGGCATAAACTTGGATTACCATGATATTGAATGGTTTGCCTTGGAAACGAACAGAGATCATTCTGTCACTTTTGAGATTGCACCCAAGTACTGCATTTCAGACTCTTTTGTTGACTATGATGGCTACTCTAGTTCTTCTAAGGGATTCCTGCCCACAGTAGTAGATATAATGGTCATCTGAGTTAAATTCCCCCATCCCAGTCCATCTTAGTTCACCGATTCCTAGAATGTCGATGATCACTCTTGCCATCTCCTGTTTGACCACTTCCAATTTGCCTTGATTCATGGACCTAACATTCCAGTTTCCTATGCAATATTGGTCTTTACAGCATCAGACCCTGCTTCTATCACCAGTCACATCCACAACTGGGTGTTGTTTTTGCTTGTGCTCCATCCCTTCATTCTTTCTGGAGTTATTTCTCCACTGATCTCCAGTAGCATATTGGTGATAAGGAACTAAAAATCAACCTGAGATGCCATCAGGTCTACCCCTGGTGCATCTCCATCCCACCTTGGTGGTAAAACTGGGAGGGATAAGTAAGGGCTTGCTTCTGTAAGAGACAGACTAGTCTGACCAGGGAAGGAAAGCTTCAGTGGAAAGTCTGTCTACACCCCCATCT
Source organism: Moschus berezovskii (assembly GCF_049115385.1). Taxonomy (NCBI): domain Eukaryota; kingdom Metazoa; phylum Chordata; class Mammalia; order Artiodactyla; family Moschidae; genus Moschus; species Moschus berezovskii. The sequence goes on from NC_142465.1 coordinate 69,809,907, forward strand.
ATAGTAGGGAGGGATGCCTCCAGTGGGAAAGAAGCCACGGCTGTGGATGCTGGTTTTTTTCTCTTACAGATGGGAGCAAGCAGTTCCAGAACTACTCCTTTACAATGTATTGTTAAAAAACTGGGACAAGTTTGATCCCCAGAGTTTAAAAAGACATGCCTGTATTCCTCTGTGATACCAAATGTCCACAATATCCTTGGGAAGACAGGGAATGCTAGCCAGTTGTAGGATCTTACTTATAATACTATTTTACAACTAGACCAGTTCTGTAGAAAACAAGAGAAATGGGTAGAAGTGACATATATGTTGCTCTTTATCTCTCTGCAGACATGCTAGAACTTATGTCCTAAGGGTGCAGATTTGGGTGTGAAGCCTTTAGCTGCCTCCTGTTCACTTACTTTGCCCCTGTATCTGGGGCTCCCAACTGAACAGGCTGAGAATCAGGGCACCCTTCCAGGAGGAGTTACCTCAGTCTAGGTAGAAATTCAAACAGTCCCAACTGTGGTCAAGACTATTAAGAAGATCCCAAAGGAACACAGAAGACTTTACAAGACTAACTTTACTTTATGACCTTACTTGGAGAGATGTGTGTCTTGGGACAGACACTGACTCCTGACTTGAGAGCTTGAGTTTTGGGGGAAGCTACTACTTTTGGAGATGAAGGGCTTGAACATGAGATAAGGGGAGAGAGGGAACATGAAATAGCTCTCCTCCCTACTGGGAGCCAAGCAGTTCCCATATCAGAACCACTTTGCTAGAAGTAATTTTGAAGCAAAGTGTTTGCTGAGACTTTAGGCTATGCTAAGTTGGCCGATATAGAACAGGGAGAGAAGAAAGTGCAGAGGAGGAATGATCATAAAAGATAGATTTCTCACTCAGTCAGCTCCAGATATCTGCCACAAGTTACAAAATTAGGCATTCGGACCAAATCAGTCTTTAGAAAAACTGTTGCAGCTGGCTCAGATGGTATATTATGGTAGAGAATATGAGGAGAAAAATAGGCAAAAAAGAACCAGACAAAAGACTAAAGCCCCAACAATGGCTGTTATATCCACTCTGAAACAGCCTGAGAAAAAATGCCCAGAGGGACCCAGGTGAAAATGGAAGGACTTGTTATTACTGTGGAAAACAGGGGCATCTCAAGCGGGATTGCCCTCAGGCTTCTAAGCCACCCGAGGCTCCATGTGTGGTCTGCAAAGGACCATACTGGAAAAGAGACTGCCTTCCGAGGTTTAGGTCCCAGGGGTCAGAATCTCAAGACAATCAGGACCGAAGGTGCCCAGGGGTCTCCATCCTACTTACACCTGAGGAACCCCAGGTATTAATAACTGTGAGGGGCCAATAAGTCGATTTTCTTTTGGACACGGGGGCAACTTTGTGCTCATTGAAGCTCCTAATCCTCCTGATCCACTCCTGTAATGAGACTGTCAGGATGAGCCAAACGCTATTATTTCAGTCATCCTTGAAGCTGCAACTAGGACTCTGTGCTGTTTTCTCACGAGTTTCTAATCGTACCAGAGTCTCCCTCACCCTTTCTGGGAAGGGATATACTGAGCAAAGTCCAGGCTCCTGTTTTCATGAATATTAATTGAACAAAATGTAAATCCTAAAAGGTGGGCTGATGGAAAAACTGTGGGTCGAGCACAAAATGCTACTCCTGTTGTCATCAAGGTCAATGACCCTCACCTATTTCCATATCAAAAGCAGTATCCACTAAAGCCTGAGGTTAAGGAAGAGTTAAAACCCATCACTGAAAATTTAAAGGAACAAGGACTATTAATTCTCTCTAATAGTCCATGCAACACTCCTATTTTGCGTATAAAAAAAGTCAAATGATAAATGGAGACTTGTTCAAGATACATGAAATAAGTACCTAATCCTTATACTTTATTATCTGAAATTCCTAAAGAAACCAAATATTTTTCAGTCACTGATCTAAAGGACAGTTTCTAGAGTTAAACCTATCATAAATCATACTCTACCTATGACTTTAAGAAAACTGAGAGGATTCTTGGGCATTACTGGCTACTGCCACATTTGGATTCCAGGTTATGGGGAACTTGCCCAGCCTTTATATAAACTTATAACTGAGACTCAGCAAGCCCAAACCGACAAGCTAGTTTGGTCCCCAAAGACTCAAAAGGCTTTTGAAGCTCTTCAAACTTCTCTCCTGTAGGCTTCATGTATGAGCTTGCCCACAGAATCAGAGTTTAGGTTGTTACTGAAAAAAGGCTATGGCCATGCTGTTTGAGGGTAATGCTAAAACTGAAACTCCAATACTTTGGCCATCTCACGCGATGAGTTGACTCACTGGAAAAGACTCTGATTCTGGGAGGGACTGGGGGTGGGAGGAGAAGGGGACGACAGAGAATGAGATGGCTGGATGGCATCACAGACTTGATGGACATGAGTTTGAATGAACTCCGGGAGTTGGTGATGGACAGGAAGGCCCTGTGATTCATGGGGTTGCAAAGAGTCAGACACGACTGAGCGACTGAACTGAACTGAAAGCTCACAAGTTTACTAATGGGCAAAATCTTACTGTACTGACTTCTCATGATGTAAGAGGGATCTTAAACTCTAAAGTTCAGAGCAACAATGCTCCATCTTTAAATCTACTGTAACTCCAGGGGTGTCAAAAGTTCTAGGAGTAGAATATCATTTACACTTCTCCCTGAGACCCCAATCTTCAGGAAAGATTGAAAAAGCTAGTGACATTATTAAAAGTTATCTGTGTAAGCTAACTCAGGAAATACAAGACAGTTGGTTTAAAGTTTTACCCATAGTTTTAATAGAGCTCGAACTGTTCCTAGAAGAAGGGACTGTCTCTATAGCAGACTGTTTTTGTGCACAGATAATACTTTGATCACCTGATGCGAAGAACTGATTCATTGGAAAAGACCCTGATGCTGGGAAAGATTGAAGGTGGGAGGAGAAGGGGAAGACAGAAGATGAGATGGTTGGATGGCATCACCGACTCAATGGACATGAGTTTGAGTAAGCTCTGGGAGTTGGTTATGGACAGGGAAGCCTGGCATACTGCAGTCCACAGGGTCTCAGAGTCAGACACGACTGAGCAACTAAACTGACTGACATTGTCACAGATCCTGAAGCCTTAAAATTAACTATGTGACTCAGCTTTCATCTTTTCAACCTCCTCATCAATTGAAGGCTTTGCGTGGTGGGTTTCTCTGCTTCAAGGAAAGGACTTTCTTCAGCTCTGCAAATACCTTCACCAACAACAATCATGTGTGACACCTCTTCTTGATCTGATGACATCTAACAATCCTAAGATGGACTGGTATAACATATTGTACCTTAACTATGGACATAATGTGACTTAATTTTGATAATGTTTTAACTTGGTTTAATGACTATTTTGCCTTACATCTGTAACTGTATAACTGGGTTTGTTTCCAACCGTCTGAAAGCTTTTAAGTTACAAATGGTTGTCCAGGCTCCTACGAGTACCACAGCCTCTTCCAACTATTACTTGGGGCCCCTGGATCAGAAACCTTCACTATTAGGGTTAGGAAAATATTTTGCCTCAACAATTTAGGGACAGTGCCCCATCACAGCAGGAAGTAGTTACAAAATGAGAGAGACGCCCCTTTTCCCTTGGCAGCCATATTCTCCTGAAAGAAAAGGGGGGAATGAGAGTCAATTCCTAGGCAGATTGATAAGAAGTCCAGTGTCCCCAAGGAGGAGAAAGGGCTTTGGAGTTCTCAAGGAGGAGGAACTGACAAAAGATTTTTTTTTCTCTTCTCTCCATTCCTTAGTCTTAGTCACATAAAACGTTTTCTTCTTTAAGCCTGGAACTGATGAATACACAACAAACTCAGTTCAAACAGGATTATATAACAACAGTGTATCTTGCTTGAGGGCAGTTTCTCCTTCCTGAAAACCTGACTAATCCTGTTATCTTAAAATGTATATTATAGGAGTGGGTCTGGTAAAATCTTTCTATTGTTAGTTCTTATCCTGTCATCTTAAAATGTAAATTGTAGGGGTAGGTCTAGTAAGATCTTTACAAACTTGAGACATTTTTTTGATTTATTGTAATAACCATTTTAAAAAGTATATAATTCCCTTGCTAAGACTGGTAAGCAGGGCACTCTCCATCCCCCTTCTGATGTCTATATCAGAAGCTTTCTCTGTCCTTTTTTCACTTTAATAAAACTCTGCTACATACACACAAAAAAGTGAGTTGATTTAAATATAAAATCAATACAAGTACAGGTGATACAAAGTATAGCAAACACTGTGAATTTATAGCAAACCTGCAGAATAACTAAACTTTGAGAATCACTGACCTAATATATTTAAAGTATTACAAGACATAAACAATTCCCAGAAGGATGTTTCCAATAAGTTCATCTTAATTCTAAATCCTGACTAAAGATCTAAGAAGTGTAGGGAGGGGTGAATGCTAAGCCAATCTGCTCCCTCCTCTGATTCCACTTTCTCTCTCCCTGCCCATTCAACTTTGAGCTGCTCTTAATGCCAAAATGTCACTGTAAGAGGACAGGGGAATTCTGTTTTAGGTCTGTGCTGTCGATTCAGTTGTGTCCGACTCTTTGCAACTCCATGAACTATAGCCCGCCAGGCTCCTCTGTCCATAGGATTCTCCAGACAAAAATACTGGGGTGGGTTGCCATTCCCTCCTCCAGGGAATCTTCTTGACCCAGGGATTGAAGCTGTGTCTCTTACATCTCCTGCATTGGCAGGCAAGTTCTTTACCACTAGTGCCACCTGGAAAGCCAAGTGAAAATAAGATGAATGTAACCATTTTAATTAAAAAGTAACAGTTTCATCAAACCCATCAGTTCAGTTCAGTTGCTCAGTCGTGTCCGACTCTTTGCGACCCGATAAATCACAGCACGCCAGGCCTCCCTGTCCATCACCAACTCCCAGAGTTCACTCAAACTCATGTCCATCCAGTCGGTGATGCCATCCAGCCATCTCATTCTCTGTCGTCCCCGTCTCCTCCCACCCCCAATCCCTCCCAGTATCAGACTCTTTTCCAGTGAGTCAACTCGTCGCATGAGGTGGCCAAAGTATTGGAGTTTCAGCTTTAGCATCAGTCCTTCCAATGAACACCCAGGATTGATCTCCTCCAGAATGGACTTGTTGGATCTCCTTGTAGTCCAAGGGATTCTCAAGAGTCTTCTCCAGCACCACAGTTCAAAAGCATCAATTCTTCGGCGATCAGCTTTCTTCACAGTCCAACTCTCATGTCCATACATGACCACGGGAAAAACCATAGCCTTGACTAGACGGATCTTGGTTGGCAAAGTAATGTCTCTGCTTTTTAATATGCTATCTGCTCCTGCTGCTGCTAAGTCACTTCAGTCATGTCCGACTCTGTGTGACCCCATAGACGGAAGCCCACCAGGCTCCCCCGTCCCTGGGATTCTCCAGACAAGAACACTGGAGTGGGTTGCCATTTCCTTCTCCAATGTGCTATCTAGGTTGGTCATAACTTTCCTTCCAAGGAGTAAGCATCTTTTAATTTCCTGGCTGCAATCAGCATCTGCAGTGATTTTGGAGCCCCCCAAAATAAAGTCTGACACTGTTTCCCCATCTATTTCCCATGAAGTGATGGGACCAGATACCATGATCTTCGTTTTCTGAATGTTGAGCTTCAAGCCAAACTTTTCACCCTCCTCTTTCACTTTCATCAAGAGGCTTTTTAGTTCCTCTTCACTTTCTGCCATAAGAGTGGTGTCATCTGCATATCTGAGGTTATTGATGTTTCTCCCAGCAATCTTGATTTCAGCTTGTGCTTCTTCCATCCCAGCGTTCCTCATGATGTACTCTGCATATAAGTTAAATAAGCAGGGTGACAATTTACAACCTTGACGTACACCTTTTCCTATTTGGAACCAGTCTGTTGTTCCATGACCAGTTCTAACTGTTGCTTCCTGACCTGCATACAGGTTTCTCAAGAGGCAGGTCAGGTGGTCTGGTATTCCCATCTCTTTCAGAATAGACCAACCTTGATAGTATTTTAAAAAGCAGAGACATTACTTTGCCAACCAAGGTCTGTCTAGTCAAGGCTATGGTTTTTCCCGTGGTCATGTATGGATGTGAGAGTTGGACTGTGAAGAAAGTTGATCGCCAAAGAATAGATGCTTTTGAACTGTGGTGTTGGGGAAGACTCTTGAGAGTCCCTTATACTGCAAGGAGATCCAACCAGTCCATTCTAGAGGAGATCAATCCTGGATGTTCATTGGAGGGACTGATGCTAAAGCTGAAGCTGCAATACTTTGGCCACCTCATGCGACGAGTTGACTCACTGGAAAAGACTCTGATGCTGGGAAAGGTTGGGGGCGGGAGGAGAAGGGGACGACCGAGGATGAGATGGCTGGATGGCATCACCGACTCTGTGGACATGAGTTTGAGTGAGCTCCGGGAGTTGGTGATGGACAGGGAGGCCTGGCGTGCTGTGATTCATGGGGTCGCGGAGAGTCGGACACGACTGAGCGACTGAACTGAACTGAACTGAACTGATTGTGATCAAACCATAGATGTATTCAATTTACACTTCTGAAAATATCTTCAGGTTCAAAAGACTATAACAATAAGTTAATTAGCTCTGCAGTAATATGATAAGAAATTTAAACCAAATATTGGATATAGAAATGATGAGATGGTCTTCAACTCAGACCAAAGTGCAAACTAAAGAATGTTGCTTGCCATCTGGTTTTAAAAGATTGAAGTCACTTGCCCTGCAGTTGCTGACTTTAAGGCACCCTGAAAAGAGTTCAGGGCAAGGATCAGGAATGACACTCTCTGTGCTTTGGGAAAAATAGACAGAATAGTTTCTTCAGATACTCAGATATTTTCAGGAGAAAATTCTAGGAATCCAATTTCTTGCATCTTCTCATTCCTAGAAAGGCACTAAACTCGTCTGCTCCTTGTGACTGGCAGCAACCTTCCAATAAGATTGATGCTTGTTTGTGCAGACCTCCTGCCGCCCCTTGGCCAAATCACGTCTGTATACTGACCTCCCCCCTCCACTCCTCTTTGTGCGGCAGTTCTCGGAGCTACTGGGAAAGGCTATCTCTTGGACTATAATCCACAGTAAGCCCCAAATAGAACTGAACTCATAGCTGTCTTGTGCATTTTTTTTTTTCGGTTGACAAAGGTCAATGTAATTTTTAAATGATGTGAGCTTTGGCAAAGATTATACAGACAGATAAACAGACATGGGCTCATAACATATATATATATTCATTTCATTTAGTAACATGAGATAAGGCACTACGCTAACAGATAAGTAAAGGCATCCATGGCCCCTGACCTCGCAGATCTTAGTCAAGTCCAAGTTCCCCAAAAGCCAACATATATAAACTTCCTGGCACAGAGCAAGTGCTAAATAAATGTTAGTTCTCTTACCCACTCTCCCCTTTCCCCTTCTCATCCTTAATGTGAAGTGAAAGGGCCTCATGAACTTCTCTTTAAATAAAATGAAAAGAAATGCACTGCTGGAGTCCCTTGGCTCTTCTAATAACGCAAGCCATTTAATATGTACGAAGCTGGAGGAGAGTCAGAATTTTCAGAGTAAATAATCTGTAACCTCCTTATCCTGGCTCTGGATTACCTGAAGGAAAGGATTTGGAAAGTAGGACAAATGCCACCTCATGGGAGACCATCAGGACAAATGCCAGGAACTGTGTGTCCCCACACATCAAGCCCCAGCCTGATGTCACCATATACTGCCAGAACCAGCAGTCCTGACCGCTGCAGGGCTGACGTAGATGTGGATTTAGGAAGAGCTGGCATTGGGCAATCCCAGTCCACTCCCCACATGAGTGATTCTTGCTCAAGGACAGAGGCCTCTGCAGGTGAGCCACGGAGCATGGTCACACTCCCAGGATTCCCGCTCTAGTTCCAGGAACGCCAAGTCACAAAGGTTCTTGAGAAAACAGGGAAAGTCAGCTTTTCTTTTTAAAGGAAATGGAAAAATGGACATTGCCCGGAGCCTATCATAATACCTGACATATCCAGTCATCAAGATATTGTGTGTTGTCTGAATAATGAATGAACTAAAAGTGTCACTTGGAAAGCTGCCGGTTCTGTTTGACAGACCTGTTAGAACACTAAGAGAATGATAATAACTAACACTTATTTTCTATTATATGGTAGACACTGTTCTAAGTGCTTGAAGTTTTTTAATTTCTACATATATATATACATAAAATGCATATATACAAATGTATATATATATATAGCTCCCTGCATCAACCTTATGAGGTAGATATAATTATTAATAGGAACAATTATTATACTCAGTCTACAGATGAGAAAATACAGACTCAAAACAATTAACTAACTTGCCCAAGACTGCCCAGCTAACAGTTGCTGAAGCTGAATTCAAGCCTAGGCAGTCAGGCTCTGGAATGAACACTCATAATCACTAGACTACACAGTCTCACAAAAATAGCAGAAACAAAATTTCTGCTTATACCATGCCCTTCTTTCAAAGAGATACCTGAACATATGTAGGGCCATGCATGTTCTGGTAAACACATACTCACATTCTGTGAAGATGGCCCAGTCTGAAATCCTCAACTCTCTTTAATACAGTGAAGGCCACAGAACTTACAAATATTGAGTTGGCTAAAAAGTTCACTCATGTTATGGAAAAACCAAAAGTTTTTGACCAACCCAATATACAGCCTCTTTTAGGGAGAAAAAAACCTCACAGTCCAAACTAAGTAATAGTTTGCAAGCACACACCTTTACATACTAACCACACGTAGAAATTCATGAACCAGACTTTGGCTTGAGAACCTACTGTGAAGAATAATCATAAATGTAATGTACGGAAGACCCTAGACAGCCTTCCTGACTGCAATCATTAACTCCAAACAGATGTGGGCTGATACAGAGCCAGTAGAAAGAAGTCCAGGTTACTACTACATTTTGGAGCTCCCAACAGTATAAAAAAATAAAGAAAGGCAAACACATGGTTACTTGACGTCTACGTGTGTGTGTTCAGTTGCTCAGTCATCTCTGACCCTTTATGGCCCCATGGACTGTAGCCCTCCAGGCCTCTCTTCCCATAGAATTCTCCAGGATAGAACACTGCAGCAGGTTGCCATTTCCTACTCCAGGGGAATCTTCCTGATGCAGGAATTGAACCCACATCTTTTGCATCTCTTGTATTGGCAGGCGGATTCTTTATCACTAGGCCACCTGGGAAGCCCCACTTAATCTTAAATATTTACAAGTTAATAATTTAACAAGTTAATTTCTAAACAGAATATATTATAGAGTACAAATCATGTTATTAAAAGATAGAGTTTGGGACTTACCTAGTGGTCCAGTGGCTAAAACTCCATGTTCCCAATGCAGGGGGCCGGGTTCGATCCCTGGTTAGGGAACTAGATCCCACATGCCACAATGAAAGAACCTGCATGCCACAATGAAGATCAAGATCCTGAGTGCCACAACTAAGACCCAGCAGAGCCAAATAACTATTTTTTTAAGGGTAGAGTTTATACAAATATTAGTTCAAGAGGCACAACAGATGATGCGACTCAATAATGAGACACAGTTTAAAGTTGTTAGTTGTTGGTAAATGCAGTCTTTGTGAATGTGCACAAAATCTCATTTGGAGGTAGAATTTTGAGATTATTTTTGAATGCCATGCCCTGAACCAAATGGCCTTCCCAGAACCTTGTAGTAGATCGTACTGGAATCTACACATGGCACTCTTTTCCTTCCTTCTGCTCATTTAACATTTCAAAGAGATTATATATCATTATGTGTTCACCTGAACAAAAAATATCTAAAAGCAATTACGGTCAAAATTCTCTTTCCCACCTCTGCCTCCCATCCAGCAATTTCCCACCTTCCTCAAATAAATGACCACTCTCACTAGTTCTTTGAGGAATATTCTAGAAATTGTTTCTCTGTATATACAACTGAATACCAATATATATCTCCCTCCTTATATCTAAACTCACAGCATCCTATAGACATCCCTCTATGTTGCTTTCTTCAGGTAACAGTATGTCTTTGGACTTCTCTGATGGACCAGTGGCTAAGAATCCATCTGCCAATGCAAGGGACACAGGTTTGATCCCTGGTCCAGGAAGATTCCACATGCCATGGGGCAACTAAGCTTGTGTGCCACAAATACTGAAGCCTGAGTGCTCTGGAGTGTGTGCTCTGCAACAAGAGAAAGACCTTGCACAGCAACAAAGACCCAGCACAGCCAAAACAAGAAATGAAAAACATTATGTCTTTGAATTTCCTCCATATCAGTACATAAAAAGCTTCCTCATTCTTTGCATAGCTGCAAAATATTTCATTGTATGCATGTTGCAAAACCTATTTGGCCAGTGCCCTATTGATGAATATTTGTCTATCCCATAATTTTCTCATTTCCTACAATATAACAATGTACAAATATGCCATCCATCCTTTTACTTGTGTAAGGAAAACTTATTGAAGAACATTCAGAGCTAATTAAAAAAGATCCCCATTCAAAACATGAAATTGTCTTTGATAATGTAGGAAATATGACCCAACTAAAAGAACTTTGTAATCAAGTACCCATCTACAATGGCCTTATCCTTTTCTACCCTCCTTTCTGTTGTTCAACTCCCCCAAGGCTGTGTCTACTGTCACTTATTCTTAAAATGTCGGCTGTGATAGACTTGCCTGGTGGTCCAGTTGTTAAGAATCTGCCTGCCAATGCAAGGAACACAGGTTTGATCCCTGGTCTGGGAAGACTGCACATGTCATGGGGAAATTAAGCCCGTGTACCACAGCTACTGAAGCCTGCCCAAGTGCTGAAACAAATGAAGCCAAAAACAAAAACAAAAAGCAGTACAGCCATAAATAAATAAATAATTTAATTTTTAAAAAATTACTGTGGCTCTTAAAAAAGACAAAAACAAAAAAACCTGCTCTGTGGCTTATCTGTATCAGGATCACATGGGAGTGAGGATGAGAAAATCTGGTTTGCTGGAGCCAATTTCAGACCTGAGGAATAAAGATGTGTAAGGATGGGGCTTGGGAACCTGCCCCATTTTAGACAATTGCCTCCTCCTTGAGTCATAATTCATATGCACACAAAGTCCCCACTGTGATTAATACTACCTGTGTCCTTGAAGCCCCTTCAAGGGCATAAGTGCCCTCCTCTGAATCCCTGAATGCTGCTTGTCTTCTGTAAATTCACTTAGAGCACTGACTTCCCTCTCACTGTTTTCCTGTGACTTAGAAGAGAAATGCACAGCTGAACTCTAAGCTGTATTCTGCAAGTCTTAGGATGTGGTCTTTACTTAAGGTTTTAATTTCACACTAAAATGTAAAATTTGTAAATGTGAAAAATGTAAAATGCCAAAGAATGCTCAAACTACCACACAATTGCACTCATCTCACACACTAGCTTCAAGAGTATGTGAACTGTGAACTTCCAAATGTTCAAGCTGGATTTGGAAAAGGCAGAGGAACCAGAGAGCAAAGTGTCAACAACTGTTGGATCGTCGAAAAAGCAAGAGAGTTCCAGAAAAACATCTACCTCTGCTTTATTGACTATGCCAAAGCCTTTGACTGTGTGGATCACAACAAACTGTGGAAAAATCTTCAAGAGATGGGAATACCAGACCATCTGACCTGCCTCCTGAGAAATCTATATGCAGGTCAAGAAGTAACAGTTAGAACTGGACATGGAACAACAGACTGGTTCCAAATAGGAAAAGGAGTACATCAAGGCTGCATATTGTCACCCTGCTTATTTAACTTATATGCAGAGTATATCATGAGAAATCTGGGCTGGATGAAACACAAGCTGGAATCAAGATTGCAGGCAGAAATATCAATAACCTCAGATATGCAGATGACACCACCCTTATGGCAGAAAGTGAAGAACTAAAGAGCCCCTTGATGAAAGTGAAAGAGGAGAGTGGAAAAAGTTGGCTTGAAGCTCAACATTCAGAAAACGAAGATCATGGCATCTGGTCCCATCACTTCATGGCAAATAGATGGGGAAACAGTGGCATACTTTATTTTTTGGGGCTCCGAAATCACTTCAGATGGCGACTGCAGTCATGAAATTAAAAGACGCTTACTCCTTGGAAGGAAAGTTATGACCAATCTAGACAGCATATTAAAAAGCAGAGACATTACTTTGCCAACAAAGGTCCATCTCGTCAAAGCTGTGATTTTTCCAGCAGTCATGTATGGATGTGATAGTTGGACTGTAAAGAAAGCTGAGTGCTGAAGAATTGATGATTTTGAACTGTGGTGTTGGATAAGACTCTTGCGAGTCCCTTGGACTGCAGGGAAATCCAACCAGTCCATCCTAAAGGAAATCAGTCCTGAATTTTCACTGGAAGGACTGATGTTGAAGCTGAAACTCCAATACTTTGGCCACCTAATGCGACGAGCTGACTCATTTGAAAAGACCGTGATGCTGGGAAAGATTGAAGGTGGGAGGAGAAGGGGACGACAGAGGATGAGATGGTTGGATGGCATCACTGACTCAATGGACATGAGTTTGAGTAAACTCTGGGAGTTGGTGATGGACAGGGAGGCCTGGCGTGCTGTAGTCCATGGGGATCACAAAAAGTCAGACCGGTCTGAATGACTGAACTGAACTGAACTAACTGATTTACAATTGAGTCAGTTTGCAAGTTTCAAGTTAATGTATGAGGAATAGCTCACAAATGCTTACTGGGTACATAAATGACCAACTTATCTTCAAAGTGCTACTGGTTTTGTTTTCCTCAATTTAGCATTGGTTTTAATTTCTATATTTTAATCCAACTCTTGCAGTTCTGAGAGCAACATTTGTTGCTCTATGCCTTTGGCCAAATAAAGTGTAGAACAGTTAACGCTGTTTCTTTAAAAACATCAGTATCAATCAATGACAACCACCATTGACAGGGATGCATAGTATTTTTCCACAAACATTTCTATTAATAAGGGTTTCTGAGGTCCTTCTTTATGCTGCCTTTTATGTTATGAAAAGAAGAGCCAACTTTTGTTGAGTGCCTATTATTGCAAGGTGTTTATTATGTCAGGCAGTGTCACACGGTTAAGAGTATAGATTGGAGATAGACTATCTGGGTTCAGATTATTCTGGATCTGCTACTTTGGAGCCCTGTGAGCATAAGCAAGTTATTTAAATTCTCTGTGCTTCAGTTTTCCCTTCTATAAAATGGAGGCAGTAAGACCATCTTGTAGATTGTTAAGATGACCACAAATTCTCCTCCCTCCATCTCTGCCTCTGCATAGATGTGGAATCTGTTTCTCCAACCCTTGAGTCTGGATTGGCTCTGGACTTTCTCTGGCCAATGTACCAATAGCAAATGTGACACAACATCAAATGTGACAGATGCTTGTAGAGCACTTGCAGAAGCAGAGCACATAATGGAATAGCATCTGTCTGCAGATGCAGTAAGCCCAGGCGAGGCCAGCAGAAGAACCACCCCACAGAACCCAGCCCAAACTGCTGACTCTAAATCACTTACTTCCTGACCATGTCTATTTCCTTCCTGGATTCCTTCCACTGTGCACTTTAAAATTTGGCCTTCCACAGGGTTTTATTTTCTTCTAATACTATTGTTTCTCTGTCGGAAACCTCAACTACTTTCACATCTCAATTACTATCCACATGCTTACACCTCTCAATTTACATTTCACTTCCTACCTCTTTCCTGAGTGCCCCACAACCAACCATCTAAAGGACATCCCAAACCCAGCATGTCCAACTACAAAGCTACCACTTTGCCTTACAATTCCCTTTCTTCCTGTATTCTTATTTCAATTACTAGTTTCATTTGGTAGCCTGGGTTATAAAGCTAGAGTCATTCAGACAGATATCAAAATTCTTTATTCTGCATCCTGCTGCTGCTGCTAAGTCACTTCAGTCGTGTCCGACTCTGTGTGACCCTATAGACGGAAGCCTACCAGGCTCCCCCGTCCCTGGGATTCTCCAGGCAAGAACACTGGAGTGGGTTCACTATTCTGCATCCTACCAGCTCTCAAATCCATCCTTATCCTCTTCACCTCTGTGTTTTTGCCTTAGTTCAGCCTCTGGTCATCTTTCACCTGACTTTCAATGTTCTAACTGACCACTAATTCCAGGATAGGTGTTGCAAACTGAAACGTCCATTAGCGCCAAGTACATAACTTAATTAAACAAAGTTGGTCAGGTGTAGATATTTTGGTGTGGTGGTCAAATGGAAAATCCATACTTTATCTGAAGAACTTCCAGATTTCTATAGTAGGAGCATAACTTGGTCTGCAAGATTAAGCAAATAAAAATTCAAGACATAATGCAATATTTGGGAAATACACTAAAAATTTACTCTTTGTTTATCTGAAATTCAAATTTAACCAAGTGTTCTGTATTTTATCTGACAACCCTATTCATACACTTCTTCCAAGATAAGAAGGAGAAAGGTAGAGATGACTGACAATACAGACTGAGGAGTTGAAAAGTTCAACTATATGGGACTTCCCTGGTGGTCCAGTGGTTAAGACTCCATGCTTCCACTGCCTGGGGAACAGTTTCAGCCCTTAGTGGGGTAACTAAGATCCCACATGCTGCACAGCACATCTGGGGTAGAAAAAGTTAGGCTGTTGACACAGGAAGGTCTCTGGTGAACCTTCAGGGATAAAAAAGTCAAAGTAGGAAGAGAACTAGTAAAATTGTTATCAGTTTGTATAGTGAATACTGATTGATTGTGGGTTAAATTGTGTCCCACCCATCACCCATCCCCTGCAAATATCTGTTCGAGTCCTAAGCCTCAGTCCCTGTGAATGTGACTGTATTTGGAAATATGGTTGTTACAGATATAAACAAGTTAAGATTAAGTGATACTGGATTAGTATGATCCCTAATCCAATGGCTGGTATCCTTATAAGGAGAAGGAAATTTGAACACAGAGAGGAGAATGCCATGTAAAGATGTGGGCAAAGAGTACTGCAGCTACAAATCAAAGAATACCAGCACTGATGGCCACCAGCAGAAACTAGGAAGAGGTAATGAAGGATTCTTCTCTAGAGCTATTAGAGGGAGCATGATCCCTCTGACACTTTAATCTTGGACTTCCAGCCTCTAGAACTGTGAAAGAATAAATTTCTGTCTGTGGTCATATGTTACAGCAGCCCTGGGAGACTACACCATAGTAAACTAATTGGTCTAACTCTTTCCCTCCAAAATCTCCATGATTACAGAGGATGCTTTTGGCAAAGTTTTAGATATATAATTGTTCTGGGACAGGGACACCAGAAACTAAACCAGCAATGGCAGTTGAGCCAATGTCCCTTCCCCCAGATCGTTTTGGAGGTTCTTAAGTAACTGGACCGCAACTATGTATGGAAATCTATCTGTCTGTCCTACTATAAGGTCTGGAGGCTCAAAATCAGTCCTTTGGCAGAGATGTGACCAGCCCTGATAGTAAATGATTCCCTGGTTCCAATTTGTCCCTGGCTGAGGCCCATCCCATACCTCTGCCCTTGCTTTTCTAAGATGACCATCTGCCATTACAATAGACTCTCACTTTTCACTTCAGTTCTATTACCTGTTACCAGAAGACCCCTCCCATACAGTCTATAATTGCCTCTGTGGGGAATGGGTAAGAGTCCATCTAGGCAGATGTACTAGTCTGTTAGGGCTGCTGTAACAAAATAAAAAAACCGAGTGAGGCTGCAGTCCAAAATCAAAGTGTTGGCAGGGATGGCCCTTCTTTTTTTTTAAACTGTGCTTGGTCTTCGGTGCTGAGCACGGGCTTTCTCTAGATGCAGCCAGAGGGGGCTACTCTCTTGCTGCAATGCGAAGGATTCTCATTGTGGAGGCTTCTCTTGTTGAGGAACACAGGCTATAGGACACATGGGCTCAGTAGTTGTGGCACCTGGGCTTAGTTGTTCTGTGGCACGTGGAATCTTCCGGGACCAGGGTTCGAACCTGTGTCTCCTGCATTGGCAGGCAGATTCTTAACGACTGGAGCACCAGGGAAGTCCCAAATTTTCAAACTTTTTAAAAAGACATCAGTCATATTGGATCAGGGTCTGTCCTAATGATGTCACTTTGACTCAGACACCTCTGTAAATACCCTTTCTCCATATGAAGTCACATTCTGAGATACTGAGGACTGGGACTTCAACATACTCAACATACATATTTTTAAGGGACACATTCACCCCAAAACAGTAGGAGACTCATATGAGATTAGAAGTCCTGTGACATTTGCAAGAATGTATTATGTTACTTTATGTGCAGTGGTCAAACAAAAAGCAGGTTATTTTTGGCAGTGGCTTCCACCTTGTTTTCAGGATATGGCTGGGATTCACGGCCAAAGAAAACTGTGCCAACTCTAATTTTACTAAAGACTTAAGCACAGAAACTTGGTTTAATCCACTCTGCTTCTCTCACTGCCCACTGAAACACCAGTGCTCTCCAAATACCCACACAGACCTCTGAGGCCACATTTTTCAGCTCACAAAGTTTGACTTTGTTAGGTCACCCTATTTGATTTTACCACTATTTCAGGTATCAATGATTTTCAAACTATTGAATATGCCAGTGAAGGAAAGGCTGTTTGCTGTTCAGGCAGGACTTTAGAAATTACTTTCAGGGCCAGGGGTAGGAAAGGGATCCTAGTCTAGGATCTCTTGACACTTTCAGTTCAGTTGAGTTCAGTCGCCTGGTCATGTCTGACTCTTTGCAACCCCATGGACTGCAGCACGCCAGGCCTCCCTGTCCATCAAAAACTCCTGGAGTTTACTCAAACTCATGTCCATTGAGTCAGTGATGCCATCCAACCATCTCATCCACTGTCATCCCCGTCTCCTCCTGCCTTCAGTCTTTCCCAGCATCAGGGTATTTTCAAATGAGTCAGCTCTTCGCATCAAAGAATCGAAGAATTGGCCAAAGAATTGGAGTTTCAGCTTCAACATCAATCCTGCGAATGCATATTCAGGACTGATCTCCTTTAGGATGGACTGGTTGGATTTCCTTGCAGTCCAAGGGACTCTCAAAAGTCTTCTCCAACATCACAGTCCAAAAGCATCAATTATTTGGCACTCAGCTTTCTTTATAGTCCAACTATCACATCCATACATGACTGCTAGAAAAACCACATAGCCTTGACTAGACGGACTTTTGTTGGTAAAGTAATGTCTCTGCTTTTTAATATACTATCAAGGTTGGTCATAAATTTTCTTCCAAGGAGTAAGCGTGTTTTAATTTCATGGCTGCAATCACCATCTGCAGTGATTTTGGAGCCCCAAAAAATAAAGTCTGCCACTGTTTCCACTGTTTCCCCATCTATTTCCCATGAAGTGATGGGACCAGATGCCATGATCTTAGTTTTCTGAATGTTGAGCTTCAAGCCAACTTTTTCCACTCTCCTCTTTCACTTTCATCAAGGGGCTCTTTAGTTCTTCTTCGCTTTCTACCATAAGGGTGGTGTCATCTGCATATCTGAGGTTATTGATATTTCTCCTGGCAATCTTGATTCCACCTTGTGTTTCATCCAGCCCAGCGTTCCTCATGATGTACTCTGCATATAAGTTAAATAAGCAGGGTAACAATATACAGCCTTGACATACTCCTTTTCTTATTTGGAACCAGTCTGTTGTTCCATGTCCAGTTCTAACTGTTGCTTCCTGACCTGCATACAGATTTCCGAAGAGGCAGGTCAGGTGGTCTGGTATTCCCACCTCTTTAAGAATTTTGCACAATTTATTGTGATCCACACAGTCAAAAGCTTTGGCATTGTCAATAAAGCAGAAATAGATGTTTTTCTGGAACTCTCTTGCTTTTTCGATGGTCCAGTGTATGTTGGCAATTTGATCTCTGGTTCCTCTGCCTTTTCTAAAACCTTGAACAGCCTTGAACATCTGGAAGTTCACAGTTCAGGTATTGTTGAAGCCTGACTTGGAGAATTTTGAGCATTACTTTAGTAGCATGTGAGATAAGTGCAATTGTGTGGCATTCTTTGGTATTGCCTTTCTTTGGGATTGGAATGAAAACCAACCTTTTCCAGTTCTGCAGCCACTCCTGAGTTTTCCAAATTTGCTGGCACATTAAGTGCAGCACTTTCACAGCATCCTCTTTTAGCCTTTGAAATTCCTAAAGGAAACTGGAATTCCATCATCTCCACTAGCTTTACAGAGGTTGAAATAACAAAATGTGCAAGCTCAGTTTTTTGCATATTTATTTAAAATTTTCTCTGCAGATAACTGGAGAAGGCAATGGCACCCCACTCCAGTACTCTTTTGCCTGGAAAATCCCTTGGACGGAGGAGCCTGGTAGGCTTCAGTCCATGGGGTCGCTAAGAGTTGGACACGACTGAGTGACTTCACTTTCACTTTTCACTTTCGTGCATTGGAGAAGGAAATGGCAACCCACTCCAGTGTTCTTGCCTGGAGAATCCCAGGGACGGGGGAGCCTGGTGGGCTGCTGTCTATGGGGTCACACAGAGTCAGACATGACTGAAGCGACTTAGCAGCTGCAGCAGCTGCATATAACTACATGTCTAAGAAATTTCTATTACTCAGGAAATTTCAAATTTATACAGAGATAAATCCTTGAGGTATGGGCCAGAGCCCTAAAAGAAGAGTGGATAGTCACCCTATCCCAGGAAGGGACATCCTCAAATATAAAATGAGGCTTTGAGATGCTCCACCAAATAATAAGCCAGTGTTCACATAAGCCAGTGATAATGATAAATAAAGCCCGTATTCAATGACAAGCCAGTGTTCAAACCCTGGTCTGATTCCAAAGCCTGTGGATGTTTCGTATCACTGTTGTGAGGAACGAGGGCAGAACAGGAATATTAACAAACATGAAGCATTTTCTAAGTGCCAGTACAGTGTTAGGGTAGAGGTATTTTGCTCCCTTTTATTATTTTCTCTACAGAAAAGTGAAAGTGTTAGTTGCTAAGTCACGTGCGACTCTGATTCCATGGACTGTAGCCTGCCAGGCTCCTCTGTCCATGGAATTCTCCAGGCAAGAATAGTGGATTGGATTGCCATTCCTTCCTCTAGGGGATCTTCCTGAACCGGGGATCAAACCTGGGTCTCGTGCATTGCAAGCAGATTCTTTTACCATCTGAGCCACCAGAGAAGTCCATTACCTTTTTTAGGGCAGGTGTTACAGGCCAATAACAATATATGTTCTGTTCTACATGTTTCTACCCTTCCCCATCACCCATAGGTTGAAGCCCTTACTCTCAGGGTGATGGTATTCGGAGGCAGGCCTTTGGAGGTAATTAGGTTTAGATGAGGTCATGAGAGTGTCATGAGAGTAGAGCCCCATAATCAAGATTAATGCCCTTATAAGCAGAAGAATACAACAGAGCACACTCTCTCTCCACCATGCAGGGCTGCAGCTGGAAGGCAACTGGGCATCTGCAAGACAGGAATGACATTCTTACTAAGAACCAGATCTGCTGGTCCCCTAATCTTAGACCTCCATTCCCCAGAACTGTGAGAAAATAAATGTCCATTGTTTAAGCTTCCCAGTCCATGGTATTTTGATATAGCAGCTTGATCAAGGACAATATCCAATTACAAATCTCTTTTTGCCTTGTTTTGAATACAAATGGATAAGTTTCTTTCTAGTTTCTATAAAACTGTTAAAAAAAAAAACCCAACATGATTTCTAAACAAAGGAGTTTCAGCAATGGGATTTGTGTCACTTGTTTTCTTTCATTATAGCAGCTGTATGACCTTTCTCTGGGAAAAAGGCTCTGAAGTTTTACTATAACTTATTTAATAATGATAGACAATTGCAATAGTGTGTTAATCTCAACTGTTTCCCATGACAAGGAAGAGTTGTTACCTGGCTTGTCAGGGAAGAGATTTTTCCCAAGGATTCCTATAAATAAGATCTATCATCTTTTTAAAAAAGCAGATTATAGAATAATATGCATTATATAATTAAATTTCAATAATATGAGTATTTATATGTATAAAAATATTCTGGAAGTTTACCTCCAAGGGTTTTAACAGAAGCTATAACTACATGTTGGAATTATGTGTGATCTTTTTTGAAAGAAAGTGAAACTGTCAGTTGCTCAGTCATGTCCGATTCTTTGCAACCCCACTGGCTGTAGCCTGCCAGGCTCCTCTGTCCATGGGACTTCCCAGGCAAGAATACTGTAGTGGGTTGCCATTTCCTCCTTCAAAGGATCTTCCAGCCTAGGGATCGAACCTGGGTCTCCTGCATGCGGGTGGGTTCTTTATCATACTCATCTAAATATTCTAATTTTTGTGCCACAAAAATATAACAAGACAAAATGTTTCAACTACTAACATAATGCAAGACTCAGAAAAGCTATATGAACAGTTTCTGAGAATACCAAAATTGCACTTGGATTCTATGTTTTCAGAACGGGGTAAAAAAATGAACATTTATTACAAATTTAGCATTCTTGCAAGGTGAGTGGCATTTTTCCCATTTTACAGATGAGGAAACTTGAGGATCAGAGGTTGCAGAAACAGTCTAAATCATATAACAACACAAAGCAATGGCGGGATTAAATCAGATTCATCTGATCCCAATGGCCTCTCTCTCTCTGCCTGACTGGACAGCTTTCAACACTGTGTAACAGAAAGCACCACTCCAGGTGCCTTGCATACAACAGTCTGTCAGTAATGGCTGCACCTAAGTTTCATCTGACTCAAGGTCCCTTCTTCCAGCTCAGGGAAGGAGTGCACGTCGGGCTCACAGGCACACCAACCACTCCCTAACTCACCATGAGTAAAGACATATGTCTGAAATTCTTGTTACACCTGTAGTGCCAAATGCACTAAATGTGGTTTACCTTCCCTCTACCTGTGGTAAAAACCCATCATTATGGGGACTTAGAGCCTTTTGATAATTCTGAGATACTTATGCTCTTAAGGGAAGCTCTCTACCTAATGGGGAACTGACAATCAGCCTCTTATTTTAACAACTGGCAGAGCATCACAGCCTTGGCTCAATTGCCCTTTGTTTTCCTGTCCTGTTGGATGTTTTGTTAAGTATTAATATGTCTTTGATTCCCCATTACGCCAAGGAGCCTCGGGCAATTCACTTATGGTTTCTCCTTGCTGTCACATCGCAAGGAGATGAAGAACGTGATTCCTAAACATTGTTTCCTCACCATTACAATCATGGCAGTGAGGCGCTGCATGTTGCACCTCTTGGAATAAGTTTGGCTGAGTGGCAAGTGATTGGCAAGAAACCAGTGTGGTGGGTGGAGTAGAAGCAAACTACGAACAGAATGTGGATAAGTGCTGACATTTCGGGACAGGAGAAAAATGACATGGGATGTGTGGTGATAGAGGGAAAGCATCTGCATTACAATAGGGACTGTTAATGAAGCTCTTCCAATGGGTCAGACCCTGGGTTAAGCCTTTTACAGTGTTGCATGATTCATTTCCACAAGGAGTAGCTGATCCAAGTTGTGTGAAATCTCTGAAGATGATGTACTTTGTGGTAGGGGTGAGGGGTTGGGTTTAGATGACGAGATTAAAATGGAATGTGCAGGCACTTCCCTGGAGGTCCAGTGGTTAATACTCTGTGCTCCCAATGCAGAGGGCCTGGGTCGGATCCCTGGTCAGGGAACTAGATCCCACAGGCCGCATCTAAGAGTTCACATGCTGCAACTAAAGAACCTGCATGCCACATCGAAGGGAGAAGATCCTGCATGCCGCAACTAAGACCGGATGCAGCCAAACAAAGAAATATTTTTAAAAACTACAACATGCCTAAGGCTCCCCCATGAGAGGCTCACACAAGTAAGGTACCTTAACGCTTAAACTTTCTTAGCTTCTAGTTAAGCCCAGAAGTTAAACTCAAGTAGGTATTTTCAGTCTCCATATAAGGAAGTTCAGTGAGGTTAGGGAACTTGCCCAGTCACAGAGTTACCAAATGGCACAACCAGGATTCCAACCAAGCTTTCAAAGTCCTTCAAGAATTGTCCAAAGCCCCCAAAGAGGCAATTCATGAGGACAAACACTCTTGAAGCAGCACCATGACCCCTTGATGTGGTTCTGAGAACCACAGGCTGAGCTGGGCCCTGCTGGGACCTGCACGACTTGGGGGCATGGAATTCTGCCAGATAGCTCTGCAGGGATTTGCAGCTTTCAAATTCATAGAATCTATAAAGAAAACCTCTGTGGAGGGAAAGAGAAAGACAGGTTTTAATGACTCTGATCACTGTATCCACAATCCAAAAAAAAAAACACAAGAGAAAAAAAAATTCTTTTTAAGACACACACACTTAATTTAGCCACAATCCTGGGTAAGAAGCTAACAGTGATCAAAGCTGGATGCAGTGAAGGGCTGGTAAAACAACTCAGGGGGCAGAGAGAGCCCCAGTTTTAGCATCGGCCAATTTCTGTGGTGTCAATGCTCTTCCCAAGACTGGTTTCAAACTACCAATGGTTGTTAGGCTCACAAAATTCCTGAATATTTCACAATCACCTCTTACAAGAAGGTACAAGGTACTCTAGCACACCACTGGCTGGGTTTTCAATCTGGCTGTCAAGGTCACGGCCTCAAGCTCTTCAGTTTTTATGAAGATCTTTCTTAAAAGTTAAAGGAAGGGAGTTCCCTGGGTGGTCCAGTTGCTAAGACTCTGCACTTCCACTGCAAGGGGCACAGGCTCCATCTCTGGTTGGGGAACTTAAGATCCCGCGTGCTAAGAGATATGGCCAAAAAAAAAGTTAAAGGCAAATCTTGGCCCTGAAATCTTGTTTAGGTGGGCAGAGGGTTTTTGATTGATAAATCTTAAGAACATTAGGGAAATTCATTAGGCGATCTTCACCATCCACCATGATTGATTTATATAATTTCTGCAACACGTACTCAACTACTGATGCAGGTATGAACCTCGGCTCCTGGCCCCGCCTCTACTTGCTTGACCTATTGACACCCCTGGAGCCTCTGTCCTCCCCACAGAACCCCACGAGTAACTGCAACAGCCAAGGACAGGACAACTGGTAAAAGCAAAAAGGGACAAGTCCAGTGTCCTCATTTTATAGATGGGGAACTAAGGCCCAAGGAGAAGAAAAGTGACAGAGGTCGTGTAGGATTATGATGCTAGAAAGTGAAAATGAAGTCGCTCAGTCATGTCCGACTTTTTGCAACCCCATGGGCTGTACCTGCCAGGCTCCTCCATCCGTGGGATTTTCTGGGCAAGATTACTGGAGTAGGTTGCCATTTCCTTCTCCAGGGCATCTTCCCAATCCAGAGATTGAACCTGGGTCTCCTGCATGCAGACAGACTCTTCACCGTCTGAGCCACAAGGGGGCTTCAAGTGGGGCTAAAAGCTAAGTCTCCCAGGACTTCCCTGGTGGTCCGGTGGTTAAGAATCTGCCTTGCAGTGCAGGGGATGCAGGTTGGATCCCTGGCTGGTGAACTAAGATCCCACATGCTGCGGGGCAACTATGCCCATGTGCCACAACAAAAGGTCCTGAATGATGAAACAAAGATCTAGCAGGCTGCAACTAAGACCCAGTGCAGCCAAATAAATAAAATATTTAAAAAGGAAAGCCAAGTCTTCTGTCTGCCATTCTCTCCAACACCCTGCTGTTTGAGTAATTAATAAACATTTCATGATAATATCTTTTTTTTTCTTTACTGAATGAATAGGTTTTTTGTTTTTGTTTCAGGATATTTTTAAATGATGCCATCTCTTCCAGATTAATTTTGTAGCAACATCAGGAAAGTGATAATTTGGCTGTTTGGGGCCCTGACTCATTTCCTCTGGCCCTGCCCTGTTTACTTTTCTAGAGCTGTGAACACATCACTACACAGGGAAGCTCAGGGCTGCCCAATTCAAACGACAACAGAAAGCAGAGCCTCAGACAGGGCTTGCATCAAAGTAGGTAGGGAAAGGCAGTCCAGGTGTGTTACTGAGCTCTGGGGACCTGGGACTTGACCCCCACTGGAACCTCATGAAGAGTCTTGTAGAATTTCTTTCAGAATTAGGGGGTTCCTGCCATGTGGGACTCTCAGACTAAAAACCAGGAAAGTGCTAGGAAAACCAGGACAAGTTGACTACCCTACCAGAATCAACTGCCCAAGAGCTGGAAAAAAGGAACATTTATCCACTAGCTCCTGTCCTTCGATGGTTAAGTTGCCCCACAAGATGCCACCTTCCTCACACTTGCGTTGTCTGCATATGTGAAGGCAAAAACGCATTTCTGCGAGTGTCCAGGAAAGAAATGGACAGCAGACCCAGGGCAGAATGAGATGCAAACATCTGAGGCGAGGGATGGTAGGCTCATACCTCTGGCAGCCTGAGGGCTGCAGCAATGGCTGGAGTAAAGCTGGGCTGAGAGGATGAGAGCTGGTGCACAAGGCAGCCAGAACAGGGTGTGAAGCTTGGTCCCTGAGGTGGCAGGAGCTCAGAGCCTCTGGGATCTGGTAGCAACTAAAGCTGCTGCTATGCAGTTTATCAGGCTGCCCTTTCATGAATCTACCTTTGGCAAGATGTTGACCATTGCATGATTTTCCTTCCTTTCATCCTTTGTTACCCCTCCCTCCTTCCCTTTCTCCCTCCTTCTCCCTTTCTTCCCTTCCTCTCCTTCCCCTTTTCCTCCTTCAATAAATATTAGTGAATGTCTATCATACCGCAGGGACTATGCTAGACACTTGAGATATAAAAAGAACTAAACACATTTTTGCCCTCAAGAAGCATGTAGGGGAGGCATCAATCACAAAACAGTTATAATACAATGTAACTCTGGGCAAGAAATGGGCAGGAGATGGGGAACCAAGGCTTTACTTAGGAAGTTATATTTAAGCTGAGTCTCCAAGGATGATGACGATGATAATGATAACAATGACAACAGGTAACACTGATGGTTATGGGAGGATGCTCTCTCTGTGCCAGGCCATATTCTAAGGATTATAGTATAATACATTTAATCCTTACAACAGCCCTAAAGAGATGCTGTTATTATCCTTAATTTAGAAGAGACAAAGTTGAACAGTTGAAAAATTAAGTTTTCCAAGGTTTAAAGCATAATGGCACAGACTGATATTCACCAAAATCCATTTTTTTCCTTCCTCCTGGACACATAGATCATTCGCTCAGTCACATCTGATTCTTTGTGACCCTATGGACTGAAGCACGTCAGGCTTCCCTGTCCATCGCTAACTCCCGGAGCCTGCTCAAACTCATGTCCATTGAATCGGTGATGCCATCCAACCACTACATTCTCTGTTGTCCCCTTCTCCTCCCGCCCTCAATCTTTCCCAGCATCAGGGTCTTTTCCAGTGAGTCAGTTCTTCACATCAGGTGGCCAAAGTATTGGAGCTTCAACATCCAATATTGATTGGAGCTTCAATATTCAATGAATATTCAGGACTGATTTCATTGACTGGTTTGATCTCCTTGCAGTCAAAGGGACTTTCAAGAGTCTTCTCCAACACCACAATTCAAAAGCATCAATTATTCAACACTCAGCTTTCACATAGCTATACTACATTTCCCAACCTCCTTTGCAGTTAGGTGTAGCCATGTAACTGAATTCTAGCTAATGGAATAGGAATAGAAAAGACATTTCTAGACCTGACCCACAAAAAACTCCGTATATATATCCCTCATATGCTTTTCCCCTCCTGGATGTCTGGAAAGGTGACATTGAAAAGCACATCTTGAAAATGGATGGGTCTCCATCAATTTGGGTCCCTAAATAGAGGAGGGTTTGTTCCATTGATTATTCCCCTGCCCAGCACTGTTATTTGAGCAAGAAATAAACTTTTACTGTGTTTGAGCTGCTACAGATTTTGGCGTCTTTTGTTACAGTAACAATTCTATCTTTTTTATTTATCAGTGCAGTCAGTCTACCATAATTAGTATAAGCACATATGAAAAATGGCAGAAAATTAGGTTAAAATGGTAAATAAAAGGTGCCTTGTACCACATAAAAGTCTTATCCTTTTTTTATCCCAGAAGTACAGATGGAGAAGAAGGAAACAAAAATGGTAGCTACACTTCCAAGTGGATAGACAGAATAGCCGAGGGAGGTCATATCTAACACATTCTTTTTTCTCAGCAATAGGAAGCAGAGCTCTCTTCCTAAGGGTATGCTAGGTGTGTGGGCAAGAGGGTAGGCTGTGAGAGCAGGCCAGGAACATGAAAAAAGTTGATAATAATAAGGTTAACAAATTTGAGAGACGACAGTTTAGAGTCTGGAATTTGAAGTTTGTATCATGTAGATTCCTGTAGGGAAAACAGATATCACTCTAGATATTTCAAGCAGAAGGGTATTTAATACAGGAAACTGGGTGCTCACAGAACTGGTAGAAAGACCTGAGAAGCAAAATTCAGGGGGATCCTAATTTTCAACTTCATTGCCTCAGAGCCAGAGATCTGCTACCATCTTGGCAGGAAAGCTACGACAAACCTAGACAGTGTGTTGAAAAGCAGAGACATCACTCTGCCCACAAAGGTCTGTGTAGTCAAGGCTATGGTCTTCCCAGTGGTCATGTACAGTTGTGAGAGCTGGACCATAAAGAAGGTAAAGCACTGAAGAATTGATGTCTTCGAACTGTGGTGCTCGAGAAGACTCCTGGGAGGTCCCTTGGACAGCAAGGAGATCAAACCGATCAATCTTTAAAGGAGATCAACTCTACATACTCGTTGGAAGGACTGATGCTGAAGCTGAAGCTCCAGTATTTTGGTCACCTGATGAGAACAGCTCATTGGAAAAGTCCCTGATGCTGGGAAAGATTGAGGGCAGAAGAAGAGGGCATCAGAGGATGAGAAAGCTGGATGGCATCACCAACTCAATAGACATGAACTTGAGCAAACTCTGGGAGATGGTGAGGGACAGGGAGGCCTGGTATGCTGCAGTCCATAGGGTCGCAAAGTGTCAGACACGACTGGGTGACTGAAGAACAGTGTGTTTTATTTACCTTCTCTCATTGAACCCTCACGACAACCCTGTGTGGTGAGCGCTACTGCCGTCATCCAGTGAGGGGTTAAATAATTTGCCCAGTCTTGCAGCTCATAAGTAATAAGGCCAGGATTAGAACCCATGCTGACAGACTCCAGAGTTCACCCTTGTACTGTCCAGGGGAAGGGAACAGCACAAGATGATGGAAAGCCTGCTGCTGTCACCAGATGAGGGTCCAGATATGCCTCTGCAGGACCCTCAGGAAGTTCCCTAACTTTGGAGTCTGTTCTCTTCTAAAAAATGTGGTGGTTAGGCAAGATGACCTTCAAAATCTCTTTCAGAATACAGTTTCTGTAACTATTTCCAACTTACAGAAAAATCACTCATGCTAAACGAGTGAAGTTAGGACAAGGGAGAATCATCTCCTGCACTGAAAGAACATGCTACCTTTGGTGAGCAACTGGTAAGTGCCAGTCCCCATTTGCTTATTTTATCTCTTTACTACCATTGTATCAAATGTGACAAGGATGAGTGTGGTGACTGGACTACAAACATGGCTCTAATCCTTGGTTCCTCCCTGCAGCTTTGCCCTTTGCAATGGGAATTTGTAGCTCTTCCCATCAAGAGATGGACTGTTTCCCCACCCATTGAATATGGGCTATTCTTGTGATTTGTTTTGTCAAACAGAGTAAGGTGACAGTGTGTGAAGCTCTGAGCCTAGGTCTTGTATTCTTTCAGGCTCTCTCAGGCCTCTTCTTGGCCATGAGTAAAGCCCAGGCTAGCTTGCTTGCTCGAGGAAGAGAGACCACATGAAGCAGAGGTATGTAGCCAAGTCATCTAAGCCAAGGCCAGCCCCCAGTTGGTCAGCAGACCACCAGCATCAACGAGCCCAGCCAAGATCAGCCACGACCAACCCAGAACATCAAAACCATCCAGTCATAGGCTTGTTGCATGCCACTGTGGCTGTTTTTATGTAGCTTACTGGTGTCAATAGTTAACTGATACAGTTTGCTTTCAGGCAAAGCAGAAAGCCTAGTGTATGAATTATGCCAGTATTAACCAGAACAATTAATCAGAAAAATTAATCTAGGTTGCAAGTGACAGAACTCTGACTAAGATTTGCTTAAACACACAAGGGAATTTATTGGTTCATATGGGCTTCCCAAGTGGTTCAGTGGTAAAGAATCCATCTATCAATGCAGGAGACACAGAAGACATGGGTTCAACCCCTGTGTCAGGAAGATCCTCTGGAGAAGGAAATGGCAACCCACTCCAGTATTCTTGCCTGGAAAATCCCATGGACAGAGAAGCCTGGCGGGCTGCAGTCAATGGGGTCAGGTCACAAAGAGTCAGACATGACTAAGCATGTACACACATTCTTTAAAAGTCCAAGAGTAGACACAGCTAGATCTAGATGTCCTGATTTATCATTGGGAACTTGATTCTCTCCATCTCTTGGCTCTACTTTTATCTTAGTTTCATTTTCATGCAAATATTCCTTCATGGGTCAGGATGGCCACTAGCAGCCTCTAGGTTATTTTCTGTTATATTAGTTAAGTAGAAAGAGAGTTGCTGTTTTCTAATGTGTGTGTGTGTGTGTTAGTCATGTCTGACTCTTTGTGACTCCAAGGGGGTGTAGCTCATCAGGCTCCTCCGTCCATGGGATTTTCCAGGCACAGATACTGGAGGGGGTTGCCATTTCCTTCTCCAGGGAATCTTCCTGACCCAGGGATCAAACCCGAGTCTCCTGCATTGCAGGCAGACTCTTTACAGCTTGAGCCACCAGGGACGTCTGTATTCTAATAGTTCAGGTAAATATATGAGGGACAACTTTCACTGGACTGACTAGGATCACATACATATCCCTGATCAACCACTTTGTTTTTTTAGGGCGATATACTGTGCCTGGGTCTGGATCATTTTCATCCAACCCGGAGAAAGGAGATGGGTTGGTGATAAAAATACATGGACTGAGAATAAATAAAGAGGGGGTTCGCTAAAAGAAAATTAAAGTAGTGCTATCAAAAGAATAGATGAATACTATGCATGACTTTGGCTTCCCAGGTGGCACTAATGGTAAAGAACCCACCTGCCAATACAGGAGACAAAAAAGATGCAGGTTCAGTCCCTGGGTCAGGAAGATCCCTTAGAGGAAGGCAACCCACTCTAGTATTCTTGCCTGGAGAAGCCAATGGACAAAGGAGCCTGACAGATTACAGTCCATAGAGTTGCAAAGAGTCAGACACAACTGAAGTGACTTAGCATGCATGCATGTATGACCTTGGTTTTAGATGACTTGGCTACAAGGCTTTCTTCATGCATGCATGCATGGCCTTAGCTTTAGATGACTTGACTACAAGACTTTCTTCATGTAGTCTCTCATCACCCAAAAGGCTAGCTTGGGCTTTTTAATTGCCCTACCCACTCCAGTGTTCTTGCCTGGAGAATCCCAGGGGCGGCAGAGCGTGGTCGGCTGCCATCTATGGGGTCGCACAGAGTCAGACACGACTGAAGCGATGCAGCAGCAGCAGCAGCAGAGGCCTGAGAGAGACTGGAACAGTGCAAGACCTAGATTCAGAACTGTCACATGCTACTTCCACTGTATTCTATTGAATATACTTCTATACTTGTCTATATTCTTCTATATTCCTTCATATTGCTAACGAATTAAAGAAAAACAGAGTGAAGCAATGGCTTCTCAGCACTGATTCTCTTGCAGAACATATGTGGTTCACTATCTGTAAACACTTTTCAACACTGATGCCAAAATAGCTATTGTTATGCACAAGTTTTCTTCCATCCCACCCAGAAGAATGGTCTACAAATCAAATCTTGATTACATCTATCATATAAGTAGATAATGATCAAGAGGCCATTCACATTAAGGAAGGGCTTAGGACAGTCACTGGAACTTTGAGGTATCTTAATTTCATCTCACAGACTCCCGATGTATGCCCATGAGCTACCTGAATCATAAAATTGCTTCAGAGTCATAACTGGAGAGGTAGCACAGTATAGTGGCCAAAAGCACAGGTTCTGGATACAGTCTACATATATTTGGGTTCCAGCTCTGACTGCTTTATGAAACTGTAACTTTGGGTAAGTAATTCAGTCTCAGTTTTCCCATCACTAATGGGAATAACAATAGAATTTACCTTGTAAGATGAGTAAATGAGTCATAATATGCAAAACACAGAACAGTGCCTGATTCATAGCAAGAGCTATAAAGTATCAGCTATTAATCATCTGGGTGGATACATGATGCAAGAAGTCTTTTGAACCTGGAGTGAGAAAATCTGGCATCATCACTCAGAGATGCGTGATCTCAGCTGAGTCACTTCTCATCTCTTGGATTACTTTATTTCATCTGTAATGTGACAGAATTTATATCTACCCTGTTTACCTTGCAGGGATGCTGTAAGGATCAGAGGAGTTGACAGATGTTAAATTCCTTACAAATCTTCAAGTCCTTTATAAATAAAAGGCCTTATTAACACTATCTCCATCAAGATTATCTGACTGTGTGCAATCAAGGCAGTTTTTCATTCCACGGTGCTTTGGACAAAGAATCATTAGGAGAAGAAAATCTGCTGCTGACAAAAGAATGGATCCCTCAACCGAAGTGTTGTTAAGTTGCTCAGTTGTGTCCGACTCTTTGCGACCCTATGGACTGTAGCCCACCAAGACCACCAGGCTCCTCCATCCACGGGATTTTCCAAGCAAGAATACTGCCAAATCCAGTGGCAAATGTCATTAGGACTGTTTTGTGATTTGAAATATCCACCATCACCTTTTGTAGTTAGCATGAAATAAAGTTAATTGTAACAGGAAGTGTATTAAGTTGGGGGTCTGGACATCTGGATTCTAGTTCCCAATTCTGCCATTAATTTCCTGTGTCATCTCAAGTGAGTCATTTGATTTCTCTGGGTTACCCTAGCCTTTAAATGGGGAGTGCCTGTAACACTGTGACTGCATAGCTCTTGTGACAAAGATGTTCTTGGGCATTGGATTGTGGTTATTTCTTGGTGGAAGATTACTCATCACTTAGATTAAATCCCCACTGAATCTCCGGAAAATGCACCTGCCCAGACAGCATTTGATTACAAATACAGTAACTGTTTAATAGAATACATCCAAGAGTATATATTGAAATCATAATGTCTTTGTCTCTGTAATTCCCCATGAATATAAGCATAAATCAACTTATAGATAATTGAGAAATGCATAGCAGTCTTCTTTCACTGCTCCTATAAGGCATCTGGGGATTTCCTCTTCCATGGACCTTCTTTCATTGTCCCTGCCCTGGGACCTTGGCCCCTCTAAGAGGCCATTTCAGCAATCTCCTAGTATGATCTATAACCCACTATATGTGATCTGTTCCTCAACCCTCTGACTTCCTCTCCTACTTGCTGTGTTCCTGATATGCTAGACCTCTGGCTACTCCTGGGCCAAACTGAAACTCAATACTGTCTGAGGGCCTTTGCACTTGTTCTTCTGCCTGGAATTATCTTCATGTCCATGGCTCCCTCTCTCTCTTCCTTCATGCTTCTGTTTCCCTGATTACCTTATATAACATTGCAAATCCTCCCCACTTTGCTCTGGTGCTCTCCAAATTAAGTACCAGCTAAGCTGCAGTGAAAGTTGTTCAGTTGTCTCCGACTCTTTGCGACTCCATGGACTATGCAGTCAATGGAATTCTCCAGGCCAGAATAATGGAGTGGGTAACCGTTTCCTTCTCGAGGGGATCTTCCCAACCAGGGATTGAACCCAGGTCTCCTACATTGCAGGCGGATTCTTTACCAGCTGAGCCACCAGGGAAGACCAAGAATACTGGAGTAAGTAGCCTGTCCCTTCTCCAGCAGATCTTCCTGACCCAGAAATGAGATCCAAACCCAAAATGGCTTATGTCAGTTTACTTCCTTCTTGTGTAATAGTCAGTAATTGAGCACTCTAAATCTGGGGGCTCTGTCAGCTTCCATACTTGGCTTCCGAGGATGCTCCAGCCAGTGCCGTCTCCTAGCCAGCTGGAAGGAGAAAGAGAGTATACAAGGAAAGTGGTTTTATCCTTCAGTTAACGACCTGAAAGTTACACAAAACACTTCCACTCATACCCCACTGAACTGAACTTGGTCACAGCACTATATATCCAGGGCAAAATGAAGGCAGGGGGAATGCAGACACTAATGCTGTGGCCGTATTATCAGTTAAAAGCTGAGATAGGGGTTCTTCATCTAAATAATGAAAAGGGGAATGAATTCTGTGGAATAGTTAAAAGTTTCTGCCACACTCTCCACTTGGTATATTCATCTCCATAGCATTTATTGCCATCTGATGATCTACTATAGATTAACATCATTTATATATTTATTTTTTATTTCCCCACACTGGAACACAAGCCCCACGAAGACAGGGAATTCATTTGTTTACTGTTGTCTCTTAAGCCTTTAGATCAGTTTCTGACATATAGCTGGCACTCAATAGAAATTCATTGAGTATGTAAATAGACTTTTTTCCCTATCTGCCATTCTGAGTCACTTGCTTCTCTTTCACTCTGAATCACACAGATTCAAATTTTCTTGGTTTCCTGTGTTAATGAGATTCTGATCCTACTTCCTCTTGGAGCTCCCAGGATTCAAGAGCAGGATGTTATCTT
This sequence comes from Moschus berezovskii, assembly GCF_049115385.1. Taxonomy (NCBI): domain Eukaryota; kingdom Metazoa; phylum Chordata; class Mammalia; order Artiodactyla; family Moschidae; genus Moschus; species Moschus berezovskii. The sequence continues at coordinate 69,842,434 of NC_142465.1, forward strand.
TCCAGATCCCATCTCAAGTAGTCATGATGTTCTCCAAAGAACTCTGGGTTTACAAGAAGGAGTTAGGAGGAGATGCAACTCTTTTTTAAGTTAATGGTCTTTATTTTTGGAGCAGCTTTAAGTTTACAGAAAACTTGAACAGAAAGCATAGAAAACTCCTGTATGCCAACTTTCCCTTCCCATACAAATTCCCCCATTTTTTTGTCTTATTTTTATTTATTTGGCTACACTGGGTCTTATTTGCAGGCACACAAGATCTTTGATTTCTGTTGCAGCATGCAGGTTCTTTTTCTTTTTTAGTTGTGTCATGTGGTATTTTTTATTAATAATTGCAGCATGCAAACTCTTAGTTGCAATATGTGGGACCTAGTTCCCTGACCAGGGATCAAACCTGGGCCTCCTGAACTGGCAGTGCAGAGTCTTAGCTACTGGATTATCAGGGAAGTCTGTCCCTGAGTATTAATTGCATTGCACTACTGTGGCATGCTTGTTACAATGGAAGAGCCAATAGTGATACATTATTACTAAGTAAAGTCTGTATTTAACTGAGGATTCACTCTTTGTGTTCTACTGTTCTGTGAGTACTCTCAAATGCATAAAGTCATGTATCCACCATTATGGTAAGATACAGAATAGATTCACTGCCCTAAACCCCACTGGGCTTCAAGTATTTGCCCCCTCCTCCCATTCTTTTTATTGTTTCTATAATTCTTTTTATTGTTTCTATAATTTTGCCTTTTCCAGAATGTCATGAAGTTGGAGTCACACAGTATGGAGCTTTTTCAAATGGGCTTTTTAAACTTCAGTTCAGTTGCTCAGTCGTGTCTGACTCTTTGTGACCCCATGAATCACAGCACGCTAGGCCTCCCTGTCCATCACCAACTCCCGGAGTTCACTCAAACTCATGTCCATCGAGTCGGTGATGCCATCCAGCCATCTCATTCTCTGTCGTCCCTGTCTCCTCCCACCCCCAATCCCTCCCAGTGCAATATGTATTTAAGCTTAATTTTTTTTTTGAAACCAGATAGCTCATTTTTTAACTGAATTTTTATTTTATATTGGGGTACAGTTGATTCACAATGTTGTGTTATTTTCAGGTGTATAGCATATATACATATATCCATTCTTTTTCAGATTCATCAATGAACAATACTATATTTAAGGATGTATCATAGTTTACTCATCCACTCACCTATTGAAGGACATCTTGAATGCGTCCAAATTTTGGCAATTATGAGTAAAGCTGTTAAAAACATCCATATGCAGTTTTCTGTGTGGACATAAATTTCCAATTCATTTAGATAAATACCTAGGAGAGTGACAGGTGGATCATATGATAAGCCTATGTTTAGCTTTACAAAAAATAGGTAACTGTCTTCCAAAGTGGCTATACCATCATGCATTTCCACCAGCAGTGAATGAGAATTTGTGTTGCTCCTCTCCAGGATTTAGTGTTGCCAATATTTTAGAGCAGTAGTCCCCAACCTTTTTGGCACCAGAGACTGGTTTCGTAGAAGACAACTACTCACTTCCTGTTGTGTGGCCCCATTCCTAACAGGCTACAGACTGGTACTGGTCTGTGGTATGGGGCTGGAGACCCCTGTTTTAGAGTTTAGTCAATCTAACACACAGGCAACTGTCTAATGACATATGATGTTTCATTTATTTTCTATCTGTATATCTTGGTGAGGTGTCTGTTCACATCTTTTACCCATTTTTAAACTCAGTTCTTTTTATTTCTGAATTATAAGAGTTCTCTACGCATTTTGGATACACATCTTTTATCAGATATATGTTTTTAAAATATTTTTCCCAGTCTGTGACTTGCCTTTCCGTTCTCTTAAGATGTATTTTTAAATGTATCTTTAAAGTACTCTATCACCCAGATCAAAGAGCGGTACATAAGAAACCGAGAAGCATCTCCTTCTCTACCTCCACCGCTAAATTAACTGAAAATGTACCACTGTATACATGTAAGAAGTTTAAGGAGAAACTCTAATAATTATTTGACTTCAATGGAACATTCAAAGCACATATGTATATATTACTTCTTTCAGAGCAGCATTAATTTTACAAAGTCACACAGCTGAACCTCCCAGGATTAGAAACCAGGTTTTATGACTCCTGGTCTGATATTCTTTCCAGTCTATCACTGACTCCTATTATCAAGATTTTGTTTTTTATTTTATTTATTTTTTTTTTGGACTCTGACTCACCATATAAACATTTGCATTTTATTTATCAGCAACACAAAAAGTTTAAATCAGATGTGTTAAGTATCATTTTGGGTGAAAGTGACAGAACCTAATTAAAATTGACTTAAGCACACAAAGGAAGAAGAGAAGGAAATGGCAACCCACTCCAGTGTTCTTACCTGGAGAATCCCAGGGATGGCGGAGCCTGGTGGGCTGCCATCTATGGGGTCACACAGAGTCGGACATGACTGAAGTGACTTAGCAGCAAGCACACAAAGGGAGAATCTGTGAACTAGGGCAATTGAAAAGGCCAAGAACTGGATAGGGGGATCCATTGGCTCACATAAGCTCATCTTAATCTCCTTCCCGCCCTCACCCCTTCTCCCTGTCTCTCTCTCTCATTTACTTTGCACAGAACTCATTCTCAGGTGGACTTCTCCATGAATGGCCACCAACAGCTTAAGGCTACTATCATCTTGCAAAATCCAAGAAAAAGAAGCATCTCTTTCCCAAAAGCTCTAACAAAACTTCCAGATAGGGACCTTGGTCCAGTTTAGGACACATACTCACCTCTGAACCAGTTAGTTGGTCAAAGACATACTTCTTAGGACACAGGCCCTCCTAGGTGTCTAATCTGAACTTCAGATACTGAAAATGAGGAAAGAGTGAGTCCTGAAAGGAAAATCAGGATGCTGTTTCCAGAAGAAGAGAGAACAAACACTGTCAAGAAATCTACAAATGTCCCCACAACATCCATGCGTTTATTTCTCTAAGTCTGTCCCTCCTAGTTCACACTCTTAAGATGTGGGTCAGCACTGCTATATTTAAAATAGAAAACAAGAACCTACTGGACAGCACAGGGAACTCTGCTCAATACTACACAACAAGGTAAATGGCAAAAGAATTTGAAAAAGAATAGACACGTGTATAGGTATAGCTCAATCACTCTGCTGTACGGAAACTAACAAAGCATTGTTAATCAACTACATTCCAATATAAAGTGAAAAGTTAAAAAAAAGTGGGGCAGTAAAAAAAAAAAAAAGCACTGGAAGACCCAAATTCAAATCCTTCCACTGCTTAGAAGTCCTTTGAGTTTCAGATCCCTTATCTTTAAAGTTAGGATAATAAAACCTACCCTGGTGATATGAATAGGAGAATACAATAATGACAATAGCAAATACTTAATAAAAATATCTCATCCCCAGTTTCTGATCTGACAGGTTTGGGGTGAAGGCTCAGAATTCACACTTAACAAGTTCCCATACAGTGCTGATGTTGCTGGTTGGGGACCACAATTTGATAACCAAAGTATTAGGTTACTGACTCTTCAGAACAACTCCATGAGGGGTACTAGTATTACCCCTCATTTGTGGATGAGTAAACTGAGGTTCACGTAGCTAGGCAAACTCCTTGTGTTCTTGTAATCCCTGGGCTTTAAATTAGAGGGCACTGAGGAAACAAAGATTAAAGAGCAAAATTGCCAAGACTTCCCAATCAAGCTTATGAAGGAAGAAATGAAAGAGTTATTGTCTAAGTGAACTGGCTGGCAGGGATGGGGCAGGCAGAACCATTGTGGTAAAAGGAAACAGAGGATGGCATGGGGTATTGAAGACGTTGGCATAGAGGGCAACAGCTGGAGGCAAGCAGATTCCTAAGTAAACAGTGGTACTTTTCAGGGCTGCTTTGGATATTCCATAGAACCTAAGAAATAGCTTTGGGGGAAATATTGAAAATCCTGTGACACAAACCACATCCAATGTAGGAAGTTACATTACTCTTGAGTTTGTCAGGGTTAAACAAAATGTTGTACACTTTGTTAATTCAACAAACACTCATTAACCTCAAGTTCAGGGGATGCACTGGTGATACAAAGTTGAAAAAGTCCATGGTTTCTGCCCTTAAGGAACTTGTCAAGTAGCAAGATAGTAGACCTTTTATCCATTCAGCAAACATTTATTCCATCCTCTGTGCCAATACAATTCCTTTTAAAAATGGTATCATTATTAATGTCACTTCTTTTTAATAGGTCAGGAAGTTGGGTCTCAGGTAGGTTAGGTAACTTGTGAAAAGTTGTGCAGTTATGGTACCTGGTACCTTTCATCCATTAGCTTCTTTACTCTGCACAACAATCCCTATGAAGTATGTACTTTTTATTAGCTCCATTTTACATGGAAGGAATTGATGCTCAGAGAGGGTAACTTCCCCCCAAATTACACCAGGAATAAATGCCAGAGCTAGGATTCAATGAGATCCAGGTAAACTGGTTCTAGCATCTATGCTCTTAACCACTATGGTGTATTAATAAACAGTTTAACCAGAGCTGCTACTAATATATAAAGATCATATAAGGAGTAATAATGCAATATACAACTTGCAAGTGTCAACTTTTTGATTTTCATGTTTCTCTCTATTTCTTATTGTCCTATTAACTTCATGATAAAAAATAAATAACAGAGAAGGAAAAGGACACAATTATCTGGGGATAATTTTAAAAACAGGTTGGGAACATTGCTTAGAGTACAATCTCTTACCCTCAGGTGTAACTGCAGACTTCTAACTCTTTGAAATCATCTATGCATTTTAGTGTAAATGAGCTTATTAGTGTTTTTCTGAAGAGAAAGTCTACAACTTTCTTAGACTTCCTTAAAGAATCTGTGATCCAACAAAGTGAACAACCACCTACAGAAAAAAAAGTCAATTAGCCAACGGGAAGCCAGTCAAACATTGGGTGCTTCTATATTTTATTATTAAAAAGTAAAACTCAATAGCACAGGGAACTCTACTTAATACTCTGTAATTGACTATGGAGGGAAAGAATTTTAAAAAGAGTGAGTATATGTATAACTGATTCACTTTGTTACTCACCTGAAACTAACGCAACTTTGTAAATCAACTATACTCCCATAAAAACTTTATTAAAAAATCTCATACATGTTATGGAGACATTAAAAAATATTTTTTACAACCCTGTGACAACATGGAAAAACATGTAATGTCAGTAACAATATAAAAGTACAATATCGACTTTATTTCTTCACCATACATATTTCACTCACTTCCTTTCCTCCACACTGGGCAGTACTTCTCAAAGTCACCAGTGACCATAACCTTGTCAGATCCAGCAGCTACTTCTCTCTCCTCGGTATTCATTATAGTTGGTGACTGGCTCTGCTTCTAGGCCAGGACTAGTCTGTTTCTATGTCAATGACTCTTCTTTCTTGTCACCCTTCTGACTGTTGCTAAATGTTGGAGCATTCTATTGCTCAACTTGGGTTCTCTTCTCTTCTTCCTTCTCCTTTACATCACTCTCTCCCTAAATCATCTTATTCAGTTCCATGGCTTTAAATAACTTCACAATTTCAGTTAAGTGTATTTAAGTCACACCTCCAGCCCTGACCTCTACACTGAGCATTCCATTCCATTCAGTCGCTCAGTCGTGTCCGACTCTATGCGACCCCGTGGACTGTAGCCTACCAGGCAGGCAGGAATATATTCAGTTTGTCTACTGACTATCTCTTCTTGGGTATTTATGATGTAAGCACCCCAGAATAAACATTTCCAAACAAAATTATTATTAATAGTAATATTATTCAGTTCAGCTCAGTCGTGTCTGACTCTTTGCTACCCCATGAACTGCAGCACACCAGGCTTCCCTGTCCATCACCAACTGCCCTGTACATTACCAACTCCCCGAGCTTGCTCAAAGGTATGTCCACGCAGTAGGCGATGCCATCCAACCATCTCATCCTCTGCTGTCCCCTTCTCCTCCTGCCTTCAATCTTTCCCAGCATCAGGGTCTTTTCTGAGTCAGTTCTTTGAATCAGGTGGCCAAAGTATCTGAGATTCAGCTCCAATGAATATTCAGGGTTGATTTCCTTTAGGACTGACTGTTTTGAACTCAGTGCAATCCAAGGTACTCTCAAGAGTCTTCTCCAACACCACAGTTCAAATAGAACAGAGCACGGGCCACAGCAGACTCTCCAGAAATATTGAATGAAGTGAAAAAACATCTCTCTCTCACACACACACCTGTTCATACGATTATGTTTAACAACAGGACATAAAACTGGTAGGAAAATAACAAAAAGCTAATTGGTTGTGCATGAAACCATGAGTTACTGTGCGATGTGTGTGCGCTAAGTCGCTTCAGTTCTGTCCAAATCTTTGCGACCCTACAGACTAGTAGCCCTCCAGGCTTCTCTGTCCATGGCCTTCTTCAGGCGAGAATACCGGAGTAGGTTGCCATGCCCTTCTCCAGGCGATCTTCCCAACCCAGGGATTGAATCCGCGTCTCTTACATCTCCTGCGTTGGCAGGCGGGTTAAGAATATCAGACTTTGAAACTGAGTGACCTCTGCCAGACTGCCACTTACCGGCTGCTCATCCTTACTTTCTTCGTAAGCCAAAGAGACTTAAAAATATGTACCTCATTTCGAATCATGTAACGTTCACAATGCGTTTTACTGTGAAACCATGAAGGTAAAGACCTTTGCTTGGTGTAGGGTACATAGCGAGGGTTAGTGATGGTCGGCTGTTAATGACGACGGGCGTGTTTTCTTTTACGATAAAAACGCACATTTTTCTTATAAACCTTCGCTCAAGACAGCCGATAAACTTCCACACGTACCTACTCACTCAGACACTCCGCCGTTCCCACAAGGCTCCGAGGACTGGCGCGCCTGCTCCGTCCGCTACTTCCGTCCACGTGATCCGCCCGGGCTCCTCCCCGTTCCCAACATGGCGGCTACCACGGACTCAAGCCGCACGTGAGATAGTTTAAGTACGTGGGAGTGCAAGTGTGTGAACCAGTTTTCCTTCTCTACTGCCGGTAGCATCCCTTCAACCCTTCCCGAGATCCTCGCGGGCCGCTGTCCCTCTGCAGCCATGAAGCCAAAGCCGGTTTCCCACAAGACCGAGAACACGTACCGGGTGAGCTAGGGAACTTGCCGGTGGGCCTGATTCTGAGCGGGACTCTAGGAGGACCGTGCTCCGGACCGAGCGGGAGTCACTTGTCTGGAGGCCCTGGCAAACGAGCCTTACTCTCTCCTGGTGTAGTAAATAAAGGGATGGGGAAGGAAGCCCGAAATCCAGATTTCCGCTATGGTTTGTGGGTTCTGGCCTGCTTGAGAGTTCCCTTCAGCCCAGAATGAAATTCAGTTATCACAGACTAACCGGTTAGGAATTTTTTTTTTTTTTCTCTTTTATCCTTGAAGAACGAATTGGGGAGGCGGGTCTGTGGAGGAGGTAAGTGATTTACAGCTTCAGGCTGATAACACCACTTTCCGTTTCTTGAGGTTTTCTTTGTTACTCCACAACCATAAGTCTGTGTATATTTAAAAATACAGTTGGTGAAACGCCTTCGCCAGGTTCTGTGCTTGCAGCAGGGTATGAATGAAACCTAGCAGTAGATCTAGCGAGGCCACATTGCTATCTTTTAACACAGTCTAGCATGGGAATTCGGAGAAGGCACTGGCAAGCCACTCCAGTACTCTTGCCTAGAAAATCCCATGGATGGAGGAGCCTGGTAGGCTGCAGTCCGTGGGGTCGGACACGACTGAGCGAGTTCACTTTCACTTTTCGCTTTCACACATTGGAGAAGGAAATGGCAACCCACTCAAGCGTTCTTGCCTGGAGAATCCCAGGGACGGGGGAGCCTGGTGGGCTTCCGTCTATGGGGTCACACAGAGTCGGACACGACTGTAGTGACTTAGCAGTAGCAGCAGCAGCAGCATGGGAATTTGATTTTAAACGTTTTGCAAATATAGAAATATTTTCTTCCTATAGTAGTGTAGTGCATTTGTTTAACGCTCCTTCAGTTTGTTTAAAGTTGTCTTTTGTGATTCAGCGGTGATGTCTACTTCTAGTTGTAAAACTCAGTTATACATTTTATGATTGAAAATACAAGTCTGAAATTGAAAGTGAAGCATATCATCATTTTTAATGATAGAACATGAGGCGGCCTATGGAAGCTTTAAACTTTGTACTTTCAGAAGGAAATTGTCAGCATATGCTTATGTAGCACTAAAACAGATATTCAAGATGTGAAATGTATAAAATGATAATGTATTTTAAATATACTCCTCACCTTCAGTTTCTTACATTTGCTGAGCGACTGGGGAATGTGAATATCGACATTATTCACCGGATTGATAGAACTGCAAGCTATGACGAGGTAAGAGAATGTTAAATTAGCTGATCTTCAAGAACTCATGGTTGGTTTTTCAGTCTGAGAGGTGAATTATTTCTCAAGCCATTCTTTTATGAACGTGAAATGCATTAGACCTGTGCTGTCTCAAACAACAGCCACACTTGACAGATTAGATAGAATTAAATAAAAAATTCTAGTGCTCAGTAGCAGTATGTGGCTAGTTGCTACCATGTTGACCAAATGCAGATATGGAACATTTTCCATCATTGCAAAAGTTCTATTGGATGATGTTAGAAAATTGACTGGATTATCAGGTGGCCTCTGACTCCAGTTTCTCCCTTCCCTTGTGCGTTCTGAGCCCTGCTGCAGATCTGTATTCCTGAAACTACAGTTTTAAAGAGATTTTGAGCAAGTTACTTTACTGGGGCTTAGTTTCCTCTTTTATTTAAAAAATGGGGGGCTTAACCATATAACTTTTTTCCATTTCTGACCATGCTATAATTCAGCCATAACTATTCAAAAATCACTGCATCATTTCTCTGCTAACATTTTTATAACATGCTGTCAACTTGGGATTCAACCTCAGTTTTTACAGTTTTTCACTTGACTTTAGTCAGGCTCTGCTCACTGTCACTTTGAATGCCTTGTCTCTAATATGTGAATTCAGTATTATCAATATATGAATTCAGCTAAGTGATGTTATCTAGGTAGGCACATAATGCTTTGGGAGCTCACAGTGAAGGGAGCCTAACCAAGATTCTTTGGGGGTGTAAAGTGAGGTGTCAAAAAAGGTTAAGTAGACAAAGTGTTAAGTGAATTGAGTCTTGTTTCTGCGGGTTTTAGCATGGCAAAGAAAGCAGGAAAGGCTGATTCAGGCTGAGGAAGGAACCTTTGTTAAGGAATAGAGGCTAAAAAGAGCCTGTCACTTTCAGTTGGATGTCTGATGTTTGTGTTGATGGTAACTGTGAATGGGTGAAAGGGGTAGCTGGTGAAAGATAATGCTGAAGAGATAATCAAGGACCATGAAAGACTTCATATCTAGCTAAGTTTGAATTTATCCTGAAGCTATGGGAAATCATTCTAGGATTATAAGGCAGGGGAGTGTGTGGCATGATCCAAGTGTAAGTTTTAGATCTCTTTGGCTTTAATGTGGAGGAAAGAGCACGACAGGAGTCAGAGCAACCATTTTTGATGATTTGGTAGTCATCTAAGTAAGAACTTTAGTTTCATATAAATATGTGCATACACTTAGAAAAAAAAGGTGTTTTTTTTTCTCTTAAGAAAAAGTGGTTCCTACCATATTCCTCACTATAAAACCTGTTTTTCTCACTTTGAAAGAATACTGTCAACATCCTAATTCAGTAATATAATTTTTTTTGATAGACACATGGTATATCTTATGTGTAGACCATGAGGTATATGTCAACCATTTTCCTATTGTTGGATATTTAGGCTTTTTTATATTACCCCCCCACAATAAAGCTGAATGAACATCTTTATACTTATATATTCACAAATTTTATAAGAAAATCTCCAAAAATGGACTCGCTGGGTCAAAGGACATACCTGTTTTTAATTTTAATAGAAATGCCAGATTACTTCTCTGTAAGAGTGTAGCAATTCATATTTCCAGAAGCAGAATGAAAGAACTGTAAGAGTCAACATTTTGGCAACTAAGAGGAGTTTTTCAACTCTTGTCTATCATCATTGTCTTAAAATATTAATATATCTTTATTCTTATTTACCTTGATTATAGTTTTTCTTTGAGTTGTCTGATTGATGGACTGCTTTAATCTTGGCAGGAAGTTGAAACCTACTTTTTTGAGGGTCTGCTGAAGTGGAGAGAATTGAACCTGACGGAACACTTTGGTATTTTCTGTTTTGTTTCTATTTTATTCACCTGTCATTTGCACTGAATATGGTAAAAACAGCTAAAGAATGGTGTGACAGAAAAGTAGAACTTTTTTTCTCCCCCTACCTAGGGAAATTTTACAAAGAAGTTATTGACAAGTGTCAGTCATTCAATCAGCTGGTGTATCATCAAAATGAGATAGTTCAGAGTTTGAAGACTCACCTGCAAATCAAGAACAGTTATGCCTATCAGCCCCTTTTGGAGTAAGTAGTATGTTGAGAGAAAGGTGACAGTATTTATCTGAATTTTAAGAAAGGTTGCTTTATAGCTACCTGTGCTTTAGATCTGGTGTTTGTAATGTAGAAGTAAGAATTTACCTTTTTTTGGTGTTGTTAGATTAAAATATTAGTACATTACTGTAAAACAGAATCTTAGGGATATATATACTCTTTTGCTTTCTTTACTTTTATAAGAACCTGATTTTTGACAGTTTTGGAATGATTGACCGTAACTTGTGATAGAATGTATCTTCTTGCTCTAGCCTGATTTCTTTGCTCAACTCTTAAAACATGAAAAATTTTATACTTCTCTTGAGACTTGGTTTAGAAGCTGCAATTAAGCCTTTCATCATAGACAATCGGTTATCATTTGCGAACTAGATTTATAGTGTTTGGTTTTTGATCTTCATATCTCAGAATCAGTTACCTCCTTTATTTTTTTCATCCAGCTTGGTTGTACAGTTGGCACGAGATCTGCAGACAGACTTCTATCCCCATTTTCGGGATTTTTTTCTGACCATCACCTCAATCCTGGAGACTCAGGACACGGAGTTGTTAGAATGGGCTTTCACCTCTCTGTCATATCTGTACAAGTACCTTTGGAGACTGATGGTGAAGGACATGTCCAGTATATACAGGTAACCCTTTTCTCTCACACAGGTTTTTCTTTTTTTCCTCTTCTTTTTTTTTTTTGCTTTAAAATTTTATTTTGTATATAATTCAGCACTATTTAGTAAATTTATAAAGTTATGCAATGATCACCACAGTCCAGTTTAAGAACGTTTCCATCATCTCCAAAAGATTTCTCATGCCCTTCTGCACTCAGTCTTGCTCCCCATCTGTATCAGCTTTGAGAGCAAAAGCAATATGCGCTTGTCGAACACAAGATTTCCTCTGTGGAAACAACTGTGTGCTCGAACCCCCTCGGAAGAGTGATCCTCTTCTACAATGATAGTTTTTAGCCTTTCAGTTTTGTTAAGTTTTTTTCTTTCGGTCAAGGGAAGTTTTTGTTTTTTTAGTTTTTGGCTACACTGGATCTTTGTTACTGCACACAGGCTTTCTCCAGTTGTGGCAAACAGGTGCTACTCTCTAGTTTCAGCGTGTGGGCTTCTTTTGTGGAGTAGGTTCTAGGTGCATGGGCTTCAGTAGTTGCAGCACAGGGGCTAAGTTTTTCCGTAGCACGTGGAATCTTCCTGGATCAGGAATCGAACCCATGTCCCCTGCTTTGGCAGGCAGATTCTTTATCCACTACACCACCAGGGAAGTCCAGGCAGTTTTTATTGATACTGACAACAACCAATCCTAGAACTTTTAATGTCTGTTACCTTCAGTCTTCCATTTGACATGTGAGTGTCATGTAATTGAATGAGATTTTAAACTGCTTATTTTATTATACCTTCCTTGCATAGTGTTGAGAACATAATTGACATGTACTATTAATACATCTTTATTAAAATGATTAATTAAACATCTTATTTTCTCATTTATAGCATGTATAGTACACTTCTGGCTCATAAAAAGCTACATATAAGAAATTTTGCTGCTGAAAGCTTTACTTTTTTGATGAGAAAGGTTAGTTTGATAATTGTATGTTCGTTCATTGCTCATTAATCCTCAAGAATCTGATGAACAGAAGGCAATATCTTTTATAATATGGTTATTATGGACTGACATATATATATATATAAATGGAAACCTGTTACTGTTTTCAGGTTATCTCACCATAAGGTTGTTTTTGCTTACTAATGTGAAATAATTTGGTTGTTTCTTTTATTGTTATTTGGTGTATATGCATTCTCTAATTCACGTCCGTCTATACATGAACAGTGAGATTAACAGGGATTTTTATAATAGTTTCCTGTAAGCACCTGATTGTATAGTGTCATTTGTTTTTGTTTTTATGAGTTTTTATAATAAAATCAATGCTATTAAATTTCTTTTATACTCAGAATGTTTCCTTATATAGCTTTTCTTGGTACATACCTTCGTATTACATCAATGAATGAATTACTCCTGTGTAACATTACAAATGTTACTGTACTCTCGCAGTAGTTTGAAATCATTGCAAGTGTCTCTTCTTTTCAGAATTTTTTCCTTATTACATTTAAATATAAATCTGTAGAATAGCAAATAATAATTCTTCTTTTGGATATGTTTATGTTGTAAATGCAGTTTTCTGTTTGCATTTTGTGTTTTAGGTTTCTGATAAAAATGCACTTTTCAATTTAATGTTTCTTGATCTTGATGAACATCCAGAAAAAGTAGAAGGCGTTGGACAGTTGCTCTTTGAAATGTGCAAAGGAGTTAGAAATATGTTTCACTCTTGCACAGAGAAGGTAAATAAGCTAGAGGAGTTCCTTGAGTCTTTGTGAAAAGGATTAAAAAGGAAATGGATGAGATATACACAGGTGATTCAGAGAAAGGATTATGTAGAATAAATAGAAAACATTTGGGGAGCATTAGGGCTTTAAAAGCAGTGCTTACCTAATATAGGCCCTGGGTTATTCGGTATTTCTCATGTAAAAAAATCACTGCTCTCTTTTTCATCCTGAATGCTGGAAGGTAACATAAATTGATCAGTGAGCAAGGGTGATGGGGCGTGGGCAGTTGTATGATAAAATTCCTAATCCTAGTTTTGAAATTCTTTTGGGATACATAGTTAACCACCAAAACTGTCATATCCTTGATTATCCTGAATCAGATTTTAAGATAGCTTAATCAGAGTGGAGAATAATCAAGAGTGGAAATAACAGTGGAAATAACTCGAGACTAAGAGTGTACATATTCATTTTCATGACTCTTGGATTTCCACAGGCAATAAAGCTAATTTTGCAAAAGCTCGGACCAGTTACAGAAACAGAAGCTCAACTTCCATGGATTTTAGTTGGAGAAACACTCAAAAACATGGTCAAATCCACTGCACTCTATATCTGCAAGGAACATTTTGGAATATTCTTTGAATGTTTGCAAGTGAGTTCTTGTTTTTTAAGTGTTTGTATGTAACTAGGAATCCAAGAGTTGATTGCTGCTGTTCTTAGCTTAGCGGATTGCTGTTGGAGATTATAATTGTTGTTATCATAATTTTATACACTTACTAGGATTTTCCTTCCCTCTATCCCCTGTACTAATATTTTTACTTGCTTTCAGTATCTTGAGATGCATGCAGTAGAGCATAGTGGTTAAGAGCACAGACTTTGGAACCAGATGGCCTCTTTGCATAGTGGCTTTGTCATTTACTGCTCCTGTGACTTAGGAAAGTTATTTCAGTGTCTAGTCCTCAGTCTTTTCATCTGGTAACTAAGAGTAATAGTATTCTCTACCTGTGAGGATGGTGAGGAAATACTTATTAAGAACTTGAAACAGTGCTCTCAGAAATGTTCGTGGTTAGGTCTATGGCCACACCACCCTGAACTCACCCAGTGTCGTTTGATCTCAGAAGCTAAGCAGGGTCAGCCCTGGTTAGTACTTGGATGGGAGTAATGTTTGTGGTTATCATTAGTGACTCCCAGTAAAGGCGTCTTTTTCTTTCAAAGCAAAAGAACATGCAAATTTGTGTGTCTTCACATAATATTTTCATTAACAGATGAGTTTGATAGTTGATAGTTTTTCTCTCTCAAATTCTTCGTTTGCAGGAATCACTCCTGGATCTACATACAAAAGTAACTGAAACTAACTGTGGTGAAAGTTCTGAACAGATTAAAAGGTTGTTAGAAACATACCTGATACTTATAAAACATGGAAATGGATCAAAGATAACCAAACCTATTGATGTTTGTAAAGTAAGTTCCCAACTTAATTAGCTTAGAGTATGTTTATTAGAAGCTGATTGCTAAGTGTGCATTGTTTTCCCTTTTGTTTTACAGGTCTTGTCTCAAACATTACAAACAGCCCATCTCTCTACATCTTGCCGGGAGACACTCTTGGGTGTAGTTTCTGCTTTGATCCTAGGCGAAAATGTTTCCTTGCCAGAGACCCTCATCAGAGAAACCATAGAAAAAGTAATTTACTTCAGCAAATATTAATCAAGAGTTAATATTATGTTTAGCATTGAGTAAGCCTTCAGGGGAATACCAGTGAAGCCTGGCAAAGGCTCTGCCTTCAGGGAATTTATAATCTTGTTAAGGAGATGTGAATCACATGCTGTATTGGAAATAAACAAAGCAAATGTGATAAAAGCTAAATCTGCTCAGCAAATATTCACCAAACAAATATTTACTTAACCAAGTGCAGGCTATGGACTAGATATGGTAGGGTGGACAGTTTTGGGGGTTTTTTTTGCCTGTGATTTTTTGTTAAGGAGGTGGGGTCCTGGTAGTATATAGTTAAAATCTGTTGAATCAGTCTGTCAGCATTTGTGTCACATTGAAACAAAAAGGTTAATTCTGTCTGGGATTGTGGAACAGTAAACGCTTTTCAAAGGACTTATATTTTGGATAGTCGTTAAAGGTTAAATATCAGTCTGCCAGTCAGAGAAGGGATTAAAAACTCTAGGAGAGAGAAGAACAAAGATGTGTTCAAAAATCTATGCCATCTGGGCTGTGGGCACAGGAAGTGTGATAAATATCAGCAAGGTTCTGCTTGGCTTTGAAAAATTAGGTTGGATTTTTTTCCTCCACAAGGTTCTGCTTGGCTTTGAAAAATTAGGTTGGATTTTTTTCCTCCAAAAATTAGGTTGGAAAAATGATAAACAGGGAAATAATTGTATGAGATTGGCATTTTAGTGAGTTAAGAAGATGATGGAGGGACGTGGGACTGAAAGTAAAAATCAGGTTCTTCGTAGGGCAGCAGTAGTGTAAAGTTACAAAGACGGTATAAAGTGTTGCCTGCCCTTTTATATTTCTGTGTAGCTGGGAAAGAATGAGCGGGTCATGGGCAGAACACCTGTGTTAATCCCTGGACGTATAGCGCCCTTCAAATCTGTAAGCCCCTTTAGAGGAGGCCAAGCACTTAGAATGCTGGTGGGAAAGTCCCACCGTCCCTTTACTTCAGTAGCTTCTTTTCTGTGGAGGAGCCCATGCCCGCGCTCACACCTGGTGTGTCTGTGGCAGATGCAGCAATCCAGTTCCTTTTGCTTCCCATGACTGCTTTAACTTGTATTGAGCATCCCACTAGTTCCTACTTGCAAGCTAGAGGACCTTGAAGATTTGGGATGTTTTTATTTTCAGGAATGGGAGAGTACTCTCTTTGTACTTACATTAATATTCTTTGCCACAGATTTTTGAAAGCAACTTTGAAAGACGCTTAATTTTGGATTTTTCAGAAGTCATGTTTGCTATGAAGCAGTTTGAGCAGGTGAGTGAGATTATTAAGTCTTGGATTTGACTCTGTCATGATGAAATAATCAATTTAAAAAAATCCTGTGATTTTTGTTTTTTGAAAGGAACAGAAAAGGATTTTATGTTTTTAATTTTTTTTTTTTGAAGCAGTTATATTCCAGTTCTAGGTCACATGTGAAACTTTATTCCACATGCCTTAAGCATTTTAAATTATAATAGGTAACCAATTTGGTTTTAGTGATCTTTTAGGAAGTTATAGCCTGTATTGATGGCCCAGAAAGTAAAGAATCTACCTCCAGTGTGGAAGGCCTGTGTTCAGTCCCTGGGTTGGGCAGATCCCCTGGAGAAGGGAATGGCTACCCACTCCAGTAGCCTGGAGAATCCCATGGTCAGAAGAGCCTGGCAGGCTATAGTCCTTGGGGTCATAGAGAGTTGGACACAACTGAGTGACAAACGGTTTCACACTTTTCACTTAGGAGGTTATAAAACTGTGTCATCAAATCCTGAGTTTATCTTTTCCCCTCACCCGCATCAAACATTTGCCGCTCCTTAAAACTGATGATCCTACTATGTACTTCATAGAAATCTGTCTCTTCTCTCATTTTCCCCTTTAGTCTTTAATAACATATATTTTTGGTTGTCTCAAAAAAAAAAAAAAAAAAAAACCACTTCTTTAGACATGTCCTAGCTCTGTTCTTTCCTGCCCAGTGAGGACCCTTTATAACCCTCTGATTTTCTTGGCAGCTGCATCTTTTCCTTCTCTGTTCCTTTTTATCTTTTATTTTTTAATAACTTATTTTTATCAGAGTATCCTGTGCATGTAATTTGAAAGGTCACACAGGGCTAAAAAAACAGCTACTGATTCCCACCTCCATCTTCCTCACCAGGAACAAACACACCTGATGATTTTTAGCTATTTTTTTTCTAGTATTTATATTTTTAAATCATCTGAATATACTGCTTTTTATTGAGACATTAATTTTAGTCCTCATCTGTAGGCTTCCACCTGAGTAGGTGGATTCTAGTTCTTTTATACTACTTTTCTCAATAGTTAACATTACAAATTTTGGTTGAGGTCATATTCAGTACTCCTTTTAAGCAAGGAGTATTTTATATTTACATTTCCTTTTTTGTGTACCCTTTCATTTTTTCCAGTTGCCTCATTCTTTAAAAACTAGAAATTGCTTCTTTAAAATTGTTCGTCAATGAGCCTTCCAGCAGCCTCGTAGAATGCCTTTCAGACAGCAAACTAGCAGATCATTTAACAGATCTTTTCTCTTCTGGAGATACTCTGCCCACTGCACAGATGCCATACTGGGACTTGCCTATTTCCTGGGTCCCATGTCTTTGTCTTGCTTTCTTACATTGTAGTTTACCTTCTTATTTTGATGAAACACATTCTCCAGAGGCTCCTGAGAAAAGGTGAACGGTAGTAAAATTTTGAGCTTTAGTACATCTGAAAGTGTCTTGTCTCCTCACTCTGCACCGCCAGTACCCCAGGTATAGCATTTTAGATTCTTTCATTCTTCCTCAGTTTTTCAGGCCTTGCTCCATTGTCTTCTTGCCTCCTTTGCTCCTGTGAAGAGGTCTGGTATCTTTGTTTATGATCTCTTTTTCTTTGTGGAAGTGTTAGAATATTTTCTTCATTAGGTGTTCTGAAATTTACATCTGTTAATAAGTGTGATTTTCTTTTTTATTTTTAGCTTTTCCTACCCAGCTTTCTCTTGTATATTGAGAATTGCTTCCTGATGAATGATGCTGCAGTCAGAGATGAAGCTCTGGCCATTTTGGCCAAGCTCATTCTTAACAAAGCAGCACCTCCCACCGCTGGCTCCATGGCAATTGAGAAATACCCTCTGCTTTTCTCCCAGCAGACGGTGGGGTAAGTGCTAAAGTCCTAATTTCCTATATTCTTGGTAGGGTTAACCATTTAAAAATAATGTATTCAGAATATTGTAAAAACTGAAGATCTACATGTATTAACTGGAAAAATGTCTGTGATATATTGTTACATGAAAAAAATAAGTTGTAGGAGAGTACGTCTAATACCATCACGTTTTGCAAAGTTAGAATGGAAAGTATAAATAAGCATAGGAACACATATGGAATGGTACAAAAGCAGGTTAAGTTGTTAACCTCAGGAAGGTGGTAAGTGGAAGAAAAAAGTCACTTAATTTTCTTAACCTTTTATTTTAAAACGATTGTATATTCACGTGTGGTTATAATAAACAAGACAGAGAGGTTCCATATACCTTTCCTGTATTTTCCCCCCAGTGGCAACATCTTACATAAACTTACTTCAATATCACAACCAGAAAACTGACATCAGTACAATCCACCAACCTTCTTCAGATTTACCAGTTTTACATTGCCCATCTCTGTGTGTAAATGTATATGGATGTGTAGTTCTGTGCAGTTTTGTCTCATGTCTATTCACTACCACCACCAGAGTCGAGATACAGAGCTGCTCCGTCACTGCAGGGATCCCTGGCGCTACTCTCAGTAGCCACAGCCACCCTGCGGCTCTGCATTCCAACCCTAACTCTTGGCGACTACTGATCTTACACTCTGTTTTTACACTTTTGTCATTTCAAGAATATTATATACATGAAATTATACTGTACAGCGTTGGAGATTGACTTTTTCACACAGCATAATTCCCTTGAGACCCATCTAAGTTGTGTGCAACAGTAACCCGTTCTTTTTTATGTTGAACATATTTCTGTGTGTTCTTCCTGCATAGTATTCCAAGGTAATGTATGGAGCAATCTGTTTAGTCATTCACTTGTTGAAAGATATTTATGCCATTCCTAGTTTTTGGCTATGATGAGTAATGGTGTTATTAACATTCATGTACATAGCTTTCCATTTCTCTGAGATAAATGCCTAAAAGCAGACTTGTTGGATTATATGATAAGGGCATGTTCAGGTTGATAAACTGTCAAATACTTTTACAGAGTGGTAGTGCCATTTTACATTCCCGCCAGCAGTATAGGTGATCCAGTTTCTCTGCATCCTCACCAGCATTTGATATTATCACTGATTTTTTGGTTTTGCCAGTCTGATAGGATGTAGTGATATCTCATGGTGGTTTTACTTTGCATTTCCTTAGTGGCTAAGGATGTTGATATGCTTATTTGCCATCTGCATATCATCTTTAGTGAAATATATGTTCATTTTCCAACTTGATTTTGATTGTTTCTTTATTGTTGAGTTTTAAGAATGCTTTGTATATTCTGATATAAATCCTTTCACCTGCTTTGCAAGTATTTTCTCCCAGTCTGTAGCTTATCTTCCTTCACTTAACAAGGTTTTTCACAGATTAGAAGTTTTAAATTTTGACAAGGTCTAGTTTATCAACTTTTCCTTTTATGGATAATGCTTTTGATGTCGAGTCTAAGAACTTTTTTCCTAGCTGTAGTTCTCAAGTATTTCCTCTTATTTTTCTTAAAGTCTTATCATTTTATGTTTTACATTTAAGTCCATGATCCATTTTGAGTTAATTTTTATATAAGGTGTGAAGTTTAGATCAAGTTTTCTTTTTTGCCTCTAAATGTCCACTGCTCTGGCAACGTTTGTTGAAAAAGCTATTCTTTCTCATTGAACTGCTTTTGCATCTGTGTCAAAAATAAGCTGGACGTTAATGTGTGGGACTTTCTGGCTCTCTCTTCTGTTCCATTGATCTATGTCTCTTCTCTGATGCCACGCTGTCTTATTACTACAATAAAATGAATCAGGAAATCTTAAGTCCTTCCACTGTGTTCTTTGTTTTCAAAATTGCTTCATCTATTCCTGGTCCTTTCTTCTTCTGTATAAATTTTAGAAGAAACTTGTCTATGACTACAAAAAAAATCCTTGCTGGGATTTTGTTTTGAATTATATTAAATCTAAAGGTCAGTTCGGGGAGATTTGACAACTCCCTAAAGATACACAAAACTGTTACCTTTATTTATGTTAGAAGGATGGTAAGAGGAAGAAAGAAGTTACTATTAGCTTTTAGATTATACTTTTGCATTGTTTGAATTGTTAAAAGGGCTGTGGATTACTTTCTCAAGTTTTATTAAAAATGATACATACTCTTTGGAAGTTAAAGCAAAGTTTATGTAGTTACTTGAAAGGATTCTGCTTACTATTTTTTCAAATAGAAATTATCATTCCTAATAAATGGAAGCATATTAACTTAAAGCAAGTGCCACAGGTTCTATGTTTTATTTCTGTAAGAAAACTTCTATCACTAAGAAAATTTCTATCACCTTGTAGAATAACTTGTCTTTGTATATTCCTGGTCACACTTCATCCACAAATTTAGAGTGAAAATTAAAGAAGACAGTAGATGTGAAAAGAGTCTTCAGAAGATAAATGTATTCTGTCATTTGACAGATACTTATCATATAGGTACTGTTCTAGGCACTGGGATATAATAATGAAAAAGGGCTTCTTTGGAGGAGGTGACACTCTCAGTGGGGCAAGCTTGTGAGGCAGGTAAATAAACAGGATAATTTTACATAGTGATAAAAGAAAAATAGGGTGTCGAGAGAGAGTAGATAGAGAACAGCACTAGTCCTGTCTGGAGAGGGGACATTTGGTCCAATTGTAATGGTAGATGGATCCAGCCTGGCAGAGAAAGGCTGGGTGAAAGGTTTTCCAGACAGAGAGGAGAGTTCCTGCAAAGACTGTAGGATGGGAATAAGCCTGTATGTTTGAGGAACTAAAGGAAAGCCTGTGCAGGTAAAGAGCATCAAGAAAGGAAGAGTGGAATTAGAGGAAGTAAGAGGAGACAAGGGTCAGATCACCCAAGGCCTTACAGGATGAGGTAAGAATTATGGATTTTATTGGAGGAGCTCATTGGCAGGTGTGCTAAAGCAGGGGGTTGACATAGCAACTAATGACTTACCTTTATAATGCATCTCATTTTTTTTTAATTTGTAAGATTTTTTGCAGATTATTGAGTCATGGTTAGTACTAGAAAGACTGTATAAACAAGTTCTAAAACAACTTTTAGAAATTACCAATAAAATTAACTTGATTTTTATCTGTCATAGTTTCCAAGCGTTCAGTATCCTGATAAGTATGAAACAAAACAGAATGCAACTTTTTCATTAACTTTAATGATAAAAAGGTATAGGAATAAAAACCTGATATTCTACTTCAATTTCATGACAAGTTTACCAGACGGGTCGTGGAAGGATAAATTATAATAGCAGATCATTTTATTTATTGTTTCTTTGACTTTTCTTTCTGTTAGATTCTGTCTGTGAAATAAGACTGAGGTAGAGTTCATTGGTAAACAAGAATACTGCCAAAGTAACAGGTGTCTAAAACTGAGTGTCATGTCAGAAAATATCATTGGGTAAACACTTACCAGATTAAAGCAGCAGAGGAAGTAACTTCTAATACTGTCTGAGCCACCAGGGAAGCCCCTGAATCATCATGTTAAAAAGGAAAGAGGGGGATGGAATAAGTCAGTTCATACCAATAAATTACCTGAAACACTTGGTCCATCAGTAGTTCAAATTCAGAGATAATACCTAAAACTGGAAGAGACTTGCTTTGCAAGTTATGAAGCAAATTAAAATAGAAAAAGCAGAACCATTGGTTTGAAAAACATTGTCACTGAAAATCAGTAAATGAGTCACATTTGTTTAGTTATTTGTATTCAGCCATCAGCACCAATTCCCTCCTCCCTACTGATCTCCACACGTAGAAAGGAACCAATTTTTAAAAATTAATTTAATTGAAGTATAGTTGTTTCACAGTATTGCTAGTTTCTACTGTATAGCAAAGTGAATCAGCTGTATGTATACATATATTCCCTCTTTTTTGGATTTCCTTCCTAATTAGGTCACCACAGAGCACTGAGTAGAGTTCCTTATGCTATACAGTAGGTTCTCTCTAGTTGTTGATTTTATACATAGTATCAGTGGAGGAACCAATTTTATTTCAAACTTCAGAGGGCAAAAGCAATTACCTCCTTTCTTATTTTAAATATTCATCTTTTTTTCTTTCAGATCCTATATAAGGCAGAAGACAAAATCCAAGGGAGGAAAGGAACAGATCTCAGTATTGGAACATCTTTTGTCTATAATTCAGTCACCCCCGAATCAAGATCCTACTTACCTTTCATGTTCTTGGGCAGCCCTTGTCGTGTTACCTCACATTAGGTGAGAAAATCAACTGTTTTTAATTGTGAAAAGTATTTTAGCAAACTGATGAAAATATTTATTAGTCATTTTTTTGCTATTTCACGAAGAGTTGTTGAATGCCAGTTTGAGTGTTTCCCTTTTTCTCTCCCCTTTCCACTTCTTGGACAGGCCCCTGGAGAAAGAGAAGGTGATACCACTAGTCACCTACTTCATCGAGTCACTCTTCATGACTGTTGACAGAGGGAGCTTTGGAAAAGGTCAGTTACAATCACCATTTGTTCTCTTGTCTGTCTTTCCTGGCACACCCAGAGGAACTGTAAACACATGGGTACCAGAGAATAGTACTACCGTTGTATTCTGGCAGAACCCCCTGAGTGTAAATAGGGAAGAAAGAGGCTGAGATGTCACCTTGTAATGTGGTGACCAGGTCAGGATGGTCTGAACATTTGCCTGAGTCCAAAGGTAAAGCAGCAGAATGCTCCTACTGTCAAAGAAATGAGATGCAGCTTTGAGTACCAGCTTGTGTCGTATTCGCATCTTCTGTGCCCAGTCCAGCCCCAGTGTACACTTGTCCTCCAGCATTTACTTATTCTGAGCAAGACACTGTCTTGTACCCGCTCCAGCTACCCTTCCATGTGTGTCCCTTCTGCCTGGAGTCCTTTCTAGGTCTGTCATCATTCAGTAAACTCTTACTTAGCTTTCAAAACAACTCCAGCACAGCATCTCTAGGAAGGCCTTCGACTCATCCAGGCAGAATTAGATTGCCCTGTCCCATATACCGTTCCTGTTGTATACTTGTCCATCTCTCCCTACTCCCTGATAACAGCAGTTTAAAAGTAGGCATTTTGATCAAAAGAAGGTAAGTATTAAAATTTTGCTGTAAATAAAAGTAGGTATTTTGTTTTATTCTAGCTCAGTATTTTTTTCCTAATCTGTATATATGGTTGTCACTCATTTAAATATTAATGTACTAGGTTCTGTGTTAGATACTAAGCAGACATGTTTGGAAAATTTCCAGTGCTCAGTAGCCACATGTGGCTAGTGACTGCCATATTGGATTGTGGCTACACATTGGCACAAGTATAGAGCATTTCTACCATTGCAGAAGGTTCTATGGGATAGCCTTATTCTAAGGTCTAGAGCAGAGGTCAGCAATTTTTTTGTGTAAAGGACCACACTAAAGATTTTAGCTTTTGTGGGCTATGTTCAGTCTTCAGTCTTTGTGGCATATTCTGTTTATTTGTTGTTTTAAACAACCCAAAGCGTTTTCATTTTGTTGCCCATATAAAACCAGACTACCTACAAAATGTGACTTGTGGGTCATAGTTTCCCAGCCTTTGATCTAGGATTAGATGATTTTCTAATTAACATAAATTGAGTGGATTATAGATGGTAGCCATTAGATATGTGATTTCTTATAAATTGGAGTCATAAAATCAACTCGAGTTTTATACAAAGATAATTTCTTAGCTTTTGGAAACTCTAAGTCTATTCTCAGAAGTTCTAATTTTGATAATGCCAGTCAGTAGAACCATTGAATTCTCTCATCTTAGTTGAAGGGAACATTTATTTTTACTCTCTATTTCTGAATATATTTTTCTCTTAAGAAAGTTAAAGACTTGAAACCTCTTTCAGTTCCTTTCTGTTATATTCTGACATTTGACAGAAAATCCTTTAGAAGGCACAGATTCACTTTAATTTAGGAACTCTGTATAAATACAAAGTGGTAGATAAATCAGAGGTCTGATAGTTACTGTATCAAAGAAATAAATAATGTGGTCTGTCTTGTTTTTCTGCCTTTAGGAAACTTATTTGTTCTTTGTCAAGCTGTAAATACTCTGCTAGGTTTGGAAGAATCTTCTGAACTTCTTCGTTTGGTTCCTGTGGAACGTGTGAAGAACTTAATATTGTGAGTAAACATACCTTCCATTCAGCTTAATGATGAATCAGATACAAAGGCTTCTGTGTTTGTGAAGTCTTGGGTCTATTTTTCACCTGAGCTGTATTCACATAGCAAATTTATTATCGATTTAAATACTCCAGTTAAAATAAGAACACTTCAGATACGGTCTTTAAAGACGATTCATCTTTGTAAAAGGTATTGTACTGTGCTTGTAAATTTATAGTATCACAGAGTGTAGTGGGTATATAATGTCAGTCATGTGACATCACACAGTGGTTCCAGCATATACATTTCTGCTTCTTTCACCATCTTTCTCAGCTTTCCACATTTAGCAAACTCCCCTGTGGTCCTTCACTATATACCAAACAATTCAGTTTTTGGTCTCTTAAGTTTATTTTGATTTGAGTTGTAACACAGGGCCGTTACTGGGAGCCATTCAGCTTATTGCCCCTTCTACAGATCAAGCCACTTGAAAATCTTGTAGTTTGCTTCCATTTCTGGAGTCTAATCCAGTTTATCTCCATGCTTTTAAAAATATATTTGTTGATCTACTTCATTCAGTAAAAACAGTTATTGCTTTTCTCATATACCAGACCCTATTCTAGGCACTGGGGGGAGACAGTATATGAAACACAAAATTCCCTGTCTTCATGCAGCTAACACTCTAGCAAGAAGATACACTAAACAAAATAAACAACCACACATTTTAAAATATGCAGCCTGTCAGACAGTAGTAAAGTCGGGATAGGGCGAGTCTAGAGGTTGGGAACAATAGGATTTTTAACTAGGGAAGTCTTTACGAAGAAGGGGACATTTGAGCAGAATCACAGAAGCAGTGAGGGAGTAAGCCATGGTAATGCCGGGGACCTGGGGGAGATGTGAGTGCTGGGGCTCCATGCCAGTGCCTGACTAGAGCATCAGGGAGCCACTGTCCCTGAGCGGAGCTAGGAGTGGGTGGTAGGAGAGGTGGAGGTGGCAGGCAGAGTTTGACCTCTGGCCATTGCAGAACCTTGGCTTTTACTCGTGAGTGAAAGGGAAGGTCGTGGGGTTTTTTTTCTTTTTTTTTTTTTTGATAGGGGGGTGACTCAGGCTGAAGCAGGATCACTCCAGCTGCTGTATTGAGAAGAGACTGAAGGAGGATAAAGGAGCCCAGTTTGGAGACTTACTGCAATAATACAATTTGGGCAAGGCAGCCCTGTCTCTATTGTTAATTGAATTACCTTAAATTCCTTTAAGGAGAGAATTTGCTGTCATCCTACTTATCATATTACATATGTTGCCCCCCCACCACTGGTTTTTTAAAATCATCAAACTTCTCACACTGTGTTCTTTGCTGGGAAGAATTTAAGACATCTGTGGAGGTTTTGAATCAGAAAGGCACTCATAACAGAGTAGGGTTTGTCTGTCCCCTGCAGAAGGCCAACTGGCCTCCCAGGCAGGTGCTCTTAGCCTTGGATGCCTGGAAACCTCTAACAGGAGTGGAACAGCTTGGAGGGTGGTGGTGAAAGCTCCACTTGTAAAAGTTGTAGGCGGCCTCTGTGCTGGGTGTGAGCTAGTTATTGGTTAAGCCAGAGGTTTCACAACCACAACAATCTGGATTTGAACCTTGTCTCTACTACTTACCAGCTTGATAGCGTTGAGTTAGTTCATCTCCACTTTATTCTCAAAAGGGAATAGCAGTATTTCCCTCCTAGAGATTGAGTCAAACCCTGAGTGCAGTGATAACTATACAAATTGCATTTATTGTATTTTTATTATGTGCTGGTCACCCTTCTGAGTACTTTCTGTATGTTAGTTAATGTAATTCACAACTCCCTGAACTGGAGGTACTGTTCACATTATAAAAGGGAGAACTAAAGCTCTCAAATAAATTCAGGGGCTTCCCTGGTGGATCAGCGATAAAGAATGAGCCTGCCAATACAAGAGACACACGTTTGATCCCCTGATCTGGGGACGTCCCAGATGCTGTGGAGCAACTAAGCCCGTGAGCCACAGCTACTGAGCCTGTGCTCTGGAACCTGGGAACTGCAATTACTGAAGCCCACATGCCCTAGAGCCCATGCTCCACAAGAGAAGCCACCGTAATAAGAAGCCTGCACACCACAACTAATGTAGCCCATTCTCCACAACTAGAGAAAAGTCCGTGCAGTAGTGAAGACCCAGCATAACCCAAAAAACGTTCTTAAGGCAATCCAGAATCCTAGGTGCTCAGTGCCCACTGCCACCCTGGTGGGGACCACCGTCTCTCATCTGATGATGACAGTAGCTTCCTAACAAGGTTCCTTGCATCCATCCTGGCCCTGCTGCTGTGCATTTTGTACCCACCAACAGCGATTCTTTTCGGTTGAAAGAGTACATGTCACTCTTTTGCCAACAACCCTCTGACACTGAATTTTAGCCAGGGGCGATTCTGGAGACTCCTTGATTGTCATAGCTGGGGGCTGCCAGTGGAGTCTGGTGGGTAGAGGAGCGTCCTGCAGTGCACAGGACGGGCCTACAACGAAGCCCCTGGCCACGTGACAGTGGAGCCACGGTTGAGAATCCCTGCTCTCACGGTATCCAGCTCCCGCGGGATGACGTCCACAGTCCTCATGGTGTTCCTTGGGGCTCTGTAGTCTTAGCCCTGGCTTTGACCTCAGCCCCCATCACTCCTCCTCGTTCAGTCTGTTCCAGCTGGAGTGGCTGCCTCAGTTCTGCTCATGTGGGCAGGCACACCTCCCTGGGAATTGGCATTGCTGTTCCCTGTGCCTGGAATGCTTTTCTTCAGGTGTCCTGCAGCTCACTTCTTGACTTCCTTCAGTTTCTGACTTCCGTGACCACCCCTCCTCTCCCCCCCCTCACACCAGTCTTCTCAGTCCAGCCTCCTTTCCCCAGTTCGTTTTTGTCCACCATCCTCACCACTGCCAATGATTTACTTGTGGGCTACGTTCTGCTATTAGAATAAGGGACTTTTTCCGTGGTTTCCTGCTATATCTAGGAAAAGTCACTGGTACATGGTAGACACGCAATAGATATTTGTTGGAAGATAGCACACAGTGGTTACGTAGCTTATTCAGGGTTCCATCGCTGATGCGGATGGGCTGACTACCCTACCCCAGACTTGGTGTGCCGGCCCCTGCTCTGTATCTCTTCCCTCATAGCTCAGTGCCTGGCGCATGGAAAACACCTCACAAATATTACATATCCTCTCATGTGTGGTTGTCATTTATTGCTGAAAAGACAGCATTGGACTTTAGTCATAGTACAGTATTATAATCCTGTCTCTGCCTCCACTTGGCTGTGTGTCTGTCCTTGAGCATGTGACTCACTATTGCTGAGCCTCAGATTCTTCATGTCTTAAGTGATGTTAAATGTCCACGTATAACTTTTATCTGTTCTGTCTTATGTTTCCATCAGTGATAATCTTCTGTGGTTTCTAGTATAGCCTGACTTCTTTGGGGTGTGTGGCACACTTGGGGTCTAATAAATATCTCATTGCAGAACGTTTCCTTTGGAGCCGTCTGTGTTGCTGTTGGCTGATCTCTATTATCAGAGATTATCCTTATGTGGCTGCAGGGGGCCACTTTCAGAGGAGGCTTTAATGGAATTATTTCCCAAGTTACAAGCAAACATTTCGACTGGTATATCCAAGGTACTCTGGTTTTGTGGTATATTCTCTGCCTCTCATCTTTTGTTTTTATTTGTATTGCCAGGGGTTGTCAGAGCTCCTTAATCAGAAAATGCTGCTTTGAGATGGTTTCTGTTTAAAGCCGTGATTCTTAAACACTGACCTACAAGCTGATTACAGCAGGATTAATTGGGGAGCTTACTAAAAATACAGATTCTGGGTCCCCACAGCCCCAAGTTCTGATTCAGCAGGCATAGGGTGGAAGTAAAATGCCTATATGACTTTTCAAAGGCTTTGTCTAGGTGATTCTGCTGCTCATTAAGGTGTATAGAAATACCTGAACATGTTATTTGTAAATGAAAGCCTCTTGATGAAAGTGACAGAGGAGAGTGAAAAGTTTGGCTTGAAGCTCAACATTCAGAAAACGAAGATCATGGCATCTGGTCCCATCACTTCATGGGAAATAGATGGGGAAACGGTGGAAACAGTGTCAGACTTTATTTTGGGGGGCTCCAAAATCACTGCAGATGCTGACTGCAGCCAGGAAATTAAAAGACGCTTACTCCTTGGAAGGAAAGTTATGACCAACCTAGATAGCATATTAAAAAGCAGAGACATTACTTTGCCAACCAAGGTCCGTCTAGTCAAGACTATGGTTTTTCCCGTGGTCATGTATGGATGTGAGAGTTGGACTGTGAAGAAAGCTGATCGCCGAAGAATCGATGCTTTTGAACTGTGGTGCTAGAGAAGACTCTTGAGAGTCCCTTGGACTGCAGGGAGATCCAACCAGTCCATTCTAAAGGAGATCAGTCCTGGGTGTTCATTGGAAGGACTGATGCTAAGGCTGAAACTCCAATACTTTGGTCCACCTCATGCGAAGAGTTGACTCACTGGAAAAGAGTCTGATGCTGGGAGGGATTGGGGGCGGGAGGAGAAGGGGACGACAGAGAATGAGGTGGCTGGGTGGCATCACTGACTCGATGGACATGAGTTTGAGTGAACTCCGGGAGTTGGTGATGGACAGGGAGGCCTGGCGTGCTGTGATTCATGGGGTCACAAAGAGTTGGACACGACTGAGCGACTGAACTGAACTGAAGGACCACTAATTGCAGTGGAATTAGAAGTTCAGTTAGAATCTTTGCACTTATTTATAGAGATGCTTATAGTGTCATAATTCAAAGAAACAGCATGGTTTTATGGTTTCATTATCTTCTCAGTCTAGTCTGGTCATTAATTGTCCCATGGACCATTTCAGTAAGGCGTTGGTTGGTGTTAGAATATGAAATAAGAAATAGAATAAACATGTATTACTCTGACATGTGGTAGGTATATCGTTTATAATTCCGTGAAACTTAACTTCAGCTGTCATTGACTCTGTCAGTTTCTTCTTACGTTTCAACTTTGGAGTTTGAAACATGCCTTTTAATTTCTGTAGATTCGACTTTTGACAATAAGGATCCTAAACCACTTTGAGGTGCGGCTTCCAGAATTAATGGAGGTATTTTAATTATTCATTTTGGATAACTTTAAAAAAATGTAATATATTTTTTCCTAAAATGATAATTTTGCAAAAAATTCAAATACTATGTAAATATCTATCAGAAAATTTGAAGAAAAAAAATTGTAATTCTTTTTCCCACCCCTTCAGTAAGGCCATCACTGAAAATCCAGTTACTTGGTGACTGTTAGACTTTTTATGCATACGTATATAATTTAGTACATACTTAAACATAATTTAAACAAATAGTGTCATGCAGGGTTTTCCATATCAGTTCCTCTAGCCCTACCTCATTTCTTTTGAAGTTTGAATAGTGCCCCTCAGTTTAAAATGTTGTATTTAGCCAGTTCTTTCTCGGTAGATGCTTAGGTGGGTTATTGGTAGTTTTCATCATTTCCAATAATACTGCTGTATACATCCTTATACAGACATCTGTACAGTAACGCAAATGACTGCTTCCAGAAGTAGAAATTACTTCTACTTAGAAGTAGAATTGTACAGTGAAAGTATACATACATTTGCTTTATTTTGACAAATGTTGTCAGTCTAGAGATTTTTTTACTTTTCAGGTCTGTGCTAGACCTTAAACATAAATTACTGACCAAAAAGTAAGTAGTGTGAAGTAGAAAGAATCATTTACTCCAAAAATGTGTTACTTATTTAATTTAAAACATTAATATATGCCAGTGTTTATCTTTTAGACTTCTGTGCACATCTGATACTCTTTTTGGAAAATAACAACCCTGACCTTCCTCTTGGTTTCCTGTGGTTGTTCAGGATGATGGGCTCTCAGAGCGTCAGTCTGTCTTTGCTATACTGCGCCAGGCAGAACTGGTGCCAGCCACTGTGAATGATTACAGAGAGAAGCTTCTTCATTTGAGAAAACTCAGGCATGATGTAGTGCAGTCTGCAGTCCCTGATGGGCCGTTACAGGAGGTAAAACACTTTTTTTTATTATTTAATTTATACTTTAAGATCTGCCTAGCTAGCATTTTTTTATAAAAGGGAAGTATACCAAATAGAAAAGTGGAGAGAAATTTTAAAAACAAGAGTTTTTTATAAAGAATTTAAATAAATTTCCAGCTCTGTTCAGTGTTTTGAGTTAAATGACTCCGCAGCCTTTTCAATAGTAACAGTACTCTATTATCCTCACTTCTCCTGAGTATGTGTATAGTTTGTGAGAATAAGGGAGCTTCCCCGGTGGCTCAGATGGTAAAGAATCTGCCTGCAATGCGGGAGACATTGGGTTCGATCCCTGGGTTGGGAAGATCCCCTAGAGGAGGGCATGGCAACCCTCTCCAGTATTCTTGCCTGGAGAATCCCCATGGACAGAGGAGCCTGGTAGGCTACAGTCCATGAGGTCTCAAAGAGTTGGACACGACTGAGCGACTAAGCACACACACGTGTGAGGGTAAATAGTAGGTGGCAGCAGGAAGAGCATTGTCAAGTTAACAGCCACAAAGAATTGATGCTTTCAAATTGTGGTGCTGGAGAAGACTCTTGAGAGTCTCTTGGTTGGATGGCATCACCAACTCAATGAGTTTGAGTAAACTCCAGGAGATAGTGAAGGACAGGGAAGCCTGGTGTGCTGCAGTTCATGGGGTTGCAGAGAGTCGGACACAACTTAGTGACTGAATAGCAACTCACCTCCAGAGTTTTTCAATGCAGCAGGACATCAGCCCTCTACCTTTTCTATGAGGCATTTTCGGTCCATGATATATCTTGATGATATATCATGATCCCTTTGGGAAGAAGGCCAAGTAGAGGCATTCCCCTTTCTGTCAGAGCAGTTCTGTTCCTAACTTGTTTTGTATGTCCTATGTTATTCACTTGGAAAAGGGTTCTGCTGTTAAAGTAGATATAAGCACCACCCCCAAATAACAATGAAACTACTATGTTGCCTGATGCTTCCTGAGCACATGGGGATGCTGGTGACAGTGGTTGTCTTTCCAAAAGGGACTGAGAAGACTTTAGATCTTCTGAACTAAACTCTTGATGTATAGTCTTAAGAACTCACATATCTGCTCATGAAGCCTCAGCTGCCACTCAGAGTACTGTGCTGGGTTCTTAGGCACCTGTACTTTCCTGATTACTGTTCGCGTTTTGTCTTGTCAGGTGATGGCAGTGTTTGTTAGGGAGTTTAATCATGAGTCAGATCTGTTTATTCAGATACATTCTTCCTGCATAAACATCTGGAGTGAGTTTGAACACTGTGTTTGCTTTAGTGATTCTTTTCTGTTGAAGAGCCAGTGACATTTTGGGGAGAGGAGGAAAATTACTGTAACTGAAATCTGAATTGGTACCTAGGAAAGTTTTTTTCTTAAAACATAAGCTTCCTTCCAAACCTCAGGTTGTCCTAAGTCAGGATATTTGCATTTTGATGCTGATCTGAACTAGTTCTCTATGATTGCAGGTGCCACTTCGTTATTTATTAGGTATGTTGTATGTAAACTTCAGTGCTCTCTGGGATCCCGTTATTGAACTCATAAGGTAAGCTTGGGTGAAATGGATGAAGCTGTTGTGCTTTCATTACTGCAGAATGATGGAGCCAGTATTATACTCCAGGGTGTGATTTAAATGACTGGATGTGTATAGTATTTATAGTTACCTTAAAGACATTGTGGGACAAGGTAAAGAAAAGATAAACATTAATTTTTCTGTCTGATAGCAAGTGTTTGGCAGTCAAGTGTTTTATATGTTTCTCTGTGCTTTGAAATCACTTTGAGGAACTTTCTCTTTTTACTTTATGTTGCATGTTTGTATTATTGAATTTTTTTATAGTAACAGTAAAATTATAACAATAAAAGTAAAAATTATAATACATAATTTTATTTATATACATATATATATATAAAGTCATTGAGCCAAACTTTAAAAATAAGGACTTCTTAAAACCTTCAATATCTAGTATCCAAAACCCTTTAATTCTAAAAAGGACTGTCATAATCACATGAAAAATGCATATGTTGTGCCTCATTTGTAGAAATCTATTCTTTTGTGGGCCTTTGTGTTCAGGTGGTCTACTCTGACTTTTTGTCAGATTGAAAGTATATTATGTGTGCCCTCTCAGAACCCTAACTATTAGTTCTAAGTAGTACAAGCATTTTCAAAAATAAGAAGTACAAAAGTTGCTTATGACCCACATTCAGAGATAACTTAATATTTTAATTATATCCTTTTTTACTTTTTTTCCCCCTATGAAATCTCTCAAAATAAGACCTAACAAATGAAACACATATTTGTTTTATGATCTTTCCTCTTAGTTCTCATGCACATGAAATGGAAAATAAGCAGTTTTGGAAAGTCTACTATGAGCATCTAGAAAAAGCAGCTACACTTGCTGGTATGTAAAGGAATTTAAAAGAGAGAACTGAGGAGTGGGGGAATGATTGTTTATTTAATTATTTTTTGGCCATGCTGTGAGGCTTCAAGATCTTGAACCAGGGGTTGAACCTGTTCTACCTGCAGTGGAAGGGCAGAGTCCTGACCACTAGACAGCCAGGGAATTCCCTAATTTCTGTTGCTTAATTACACATGAAATTGGGAAACAGAAATGAGAAATATATTATCTTTAATAACCTTTGGATACGGTTTACTGTTTGCTTGTGTTACTAGAGAAGGAAATTCCCCCACTGGAAGACATACATAGAGCAAATGTTATTAGTAACATTTCTCTAATGGTTATGATGACCTTTTTTCTTTCAGAGAAAGAATTGCAAAATGACACAAGAGATGAGGAGAAGTCTATTGGAGATGAAAATTGGGAGCAGACTCAGGAGGGAAACGTTGGAGCTCTTTATAATAAGCAGTTGACATTGAAAACTGACCTTCAGGAAAGACTGGACCACACGAATTTTCGTTTTTTGCTCTGGCGAGCTCTGGCAAAATTCCCGGAAAGGGTAGAGCCACGGTCCAGGGAGCTTTCCCCACTTTTCTTGAGATTTATCAAGTAAGTGTTCTTTCCTAGGAATATGTCCCTAGTAGGGTGTGAGGAAGAGAAGGTACAAAGTGAAATTCCCATATTGGCTGAATTCTTACATCTGTCATCTTTTCAAATCATTAGCACATCTCTAAAGCACTGGCTTTATGGATAACAAATAAACTAGTTTTGTTCACTTGTTCTAACATGAATCAAAATCTAACCAGCTCATAAATGGTGTTAATAAAAATTCCAGGTTGCAAAGTAAGAAAGGCCATACTGACTTAGATCAATGCACAATGGCCTTGTTATTTCTTGCCCTATTGTTCGTTGTTTTTTTGCCTGCCTAGGGCTTAAAAGTACTTTCAGGTAACTCAACCCCAGCCACTCTGTTTTGAACCTCTTGAATGTTTCTCATGATGCTGAGGAATGTGCTCTCAAAGAATAACAAGAACTTTCTGGAGCACTGTTTTACTTTGAGTAGATATGCTCTGTGAGAGCCAGATTGCTTTAAAACGCTAAAGATAAGGGGTGTGGAATATAGAACAGTACTAGTCAATCAAAGGTAAATTTTCTGTTATCATTTTGTTACGTGGGAAAATGGTGTAGGGTTGGGTTAGGCAGACCACAGGTCACAGCCTGCCAGCCTTTTCAAGGAACAGCAGGGTGATCCAGGAAGAAAGTAGTTGGAACAAAAAGTGTAACAGGAGAATAAATTTGTGTAGGGGTTTTGAAGTGACAGTAAAGACTTTGGTTTTTATTGTCAGTGGAATAGAAAGCCTTTGGGAAGGTTAGACGAGGATTACACAACTAAAGTTTTCTCGAGAATTTTTCTGGCTTCTGTTTTGAGAATGGACTGTGGGACAGAAGTGGTGAGAGCAGAGGGACTGGGGAGGAGAGTTGGGAGGAGATGGCCAAATTCTGTGCAAGAAATGACGGTGACTTGACCATGGTGGGAGTAATGCAGATGGTGAGAAGTAGTTGAATTCTGGACACTTTTCAGATTTCAATTTAAAAAGATAAGTTTTTAAAGAATTGCAACTAGATTAACCTGAGGCACTTGCTGACATTACATGTAGGATGCGGGGTATGCAGGAAGGAAAAAAGGGAGAAATTAAGGATATCTATAAGGTTTTTTTGGGCCTGAGCAACTGGAAGAAGAAAGTTAACCATTGACTGAGATTGGAAGAAATGCAGAAGTTTGCCGTTTTGTTTGAAGATCAAGAGTTGTTTTGTTTTTTTTAAAGACATACTAAGTTTGGGATACTAAACAGACATCTAAGTAGGGATTTCAAGTAGACAGTTGAATGTGGAGTTTAAAGTTCAAAGGAAAGGTTTGGTTTTAAGATAATAAATTTGAGACTCATCAGTATATGGATGGATTTTAAAATTGTGAGATAGGGAGTGAAGTCACACCTGGGGTGTAAATGTAGGGAGAAGAGATTTCCAAGGACCAACTGCAATATTCAGAGGTTAAGGAACCAGCAAAGGAGTCCACAAAGCGTAATAGAGGAACTAAGACCATCAGTATTCCTTAAAGTGATCAGTGGAATCAGATCTCTAAGACATCAGTTAGATGAAGAATAAGAATTGACTTTTGGCTTTAGAATTGACCTTAACAAGAGTTGTTTTGGTTAATCTGATAGGGATGAAAGTATGATTAAAATGGCCTTAAGAGAAAATGGAGAAGAAAATGGAAACAGCAAGTATGGATAGTTCTTGTAGAAAGGAAGCAGACGTAGGTGGAAGGAAGTGTGGGAACGGAAAGAGGGCCTTTGGTGGTGCTGCTGTTTAACTTAAACAGTCTCTATGTGTGTAATGCTCGTGTGAGTATCCAGAAGGGAGGGGAAATTAGTCACGCCAGAGGGGATAAAATTGCTGGAGCCCTGTCTTTGAATAGGTAAGAGGAAAAAGGATCCCATGCATAAATAAAAAGGTTTGCATGAATAATTCATTCTGAGAAAGGTTACGAGCAAAGATGCACACAGGTCAATAGATATGGTGGTAGTAGTGTAATGATTTTCTCTTTTTCACTCTTTGGGCTTTAATTTATTTCTAGAATGAGAACAGTGACATTTAGCTTCCTTTCCTTGTTTTGAAGATCATGTAAAGTAATGTTTATCAGTTGTTTTGTGAATTTCAAGGAGCTCTACCCATGTAAGCTGGTATTAAAAGTGTTAGTAGGATATGAAGTTCCTGTCATGTTGATTTTTAAAAGTTTTCTGTAAAGAAATAAATTACTCCTTCATTTCAGTTCAGTTCAGTCGCTCAGTCATGTCCAACTCTGCGACCCCATGAATCACAGCACACCAGGCCTCCCTGTCCATCACCAACTCCCGGAGTTCACTCAAACTCATGTCCATCGAGTCGGTGATGCCATCCAGCCATCTCATTCTCTGTTGTCCCCTTCTCCTCCTGCCCCCAATCAGAGTCTTTTCCAGTGAGTCAACTCGTCTCACGAGGTGGCCAGAGTATTGGAGTTTCAGCTTTAGCTAAGCCTCATGTAAACATCTACCTCTAGGACTAGGTACTGTGGGAGTGGGGATGGAGAGAGAAGGCTGTAACAGGAAGTGAGTCTCTGGGTTTAAAAACACAATGACTAAAAAGATACAATTTTTAAAAAAATGTTTAAGATTAATTGGCACTTACTACCTATAACCAATATCTTGATAGATGATCCAAACTAATGGAAAACCCAAGAGTCACCTTTAAGTCTGGCTTTGAAATACATTATGGGCTTTTACTTTTGGGGAGTTACACATTTACACTTCTAAATGTTTCATATACTTTCATATTAGGACTAACTGTGAATCCCTTGTAAACATTTTCTAAGAAGCCCCAAACCAGCAGCAGGAATGAATGACTAACAATTTGCCATTTCCTTCTCCAGTCTTAATAATAGGTGACATTTAATGACTACTTGCTGTGTCTTAGACACTCTTATAAGTGCTTGGTATGAACTATCTTATTTAGTAAATGAATGAGTGAGCATGCTGTGCTTGGAGGTGAAGGTTAAAAATACGTCATTTGGTTAATTGAGCATTGAGAGTATAATACAGATGTTTTTAAATAATGATGGTACAGTTTGTAAAGGACAGAGCAACTTTGTTCATTTCATTAATTCATTTTTTTTTAAATTTATTAAGGGGAAGATCCTGCTAGCTAAGAATATAGCATTGAACATGGTAGTGTCTCAGCCCTCCAGGTGTAGTGTAGTGTATTAACTTGTAGTATATTTCTTTAAGGTGTGTTTGTAGGATGTTCAAACGTGTCAGTATATTTTTGAGTGAGGACTGTAAAGTCAGTCTGATCAGTTTCCTCACATCTATAACCCAGCGTCATCACAGAATAGACAACTTAGTAATAATTGTTAGATGAATGAACCAAAGTGACACAAAAGTAATGCACTGAACAGTAGCCTTCAAGGTAGTATTAGTTACCTACAACAGTGGACCAGATTTAAGAGATGGAATTCAATAAGAACACATGTAAATACCAACTGCACGAATAGGAAAAGGAGTACGTCAAGGTTGTATATTGTCACCCTGGTTATTTAACTTATATGCAGAGTACATCATGAGGAACGCTGGGCTGGAAGAAGCACAAGCTGGAATCAAGATTGCCAGGAGAAATATCAATAACCTTAGATATGCAGATGACACCACCCTTATGGCAGAAAGTGAAGAGGAACTCAAAGACCTCTTGATGAAAGTGAAAGAAGAGAGTGAAAAGGTTGGCTTGAAGCTCAACATTCAGAAAACGAAGATCATGGCATCTGGTCCCATCACTTCATGGGAAATAGATGGGGAAACAGTGGAAACCGTGTCAGACTTTATTTTTTTGGGCTCCAAAATCACTGCAGATGCTGATTGCAGCCATGAAATTAAAAGACGCTTACTCCTTGGAAGGAAAGTTATGACCAGCCTAGATAGCATATTAAAAAGCAGAGACATTACTTTGCCAACCAAGGTCCGTCTAGTCAAGGCTATGGTTTTTCCCATGGCCATGTATGGATGTGAGAGTTGGACTGTGAAGAAAGCTGATCGCCGAAGAATTGATGGTTTTGAACTGTGGTGCTGGAGAAGACTCTTGAGAGTCCCTTGGACTGCAAGGAGATCCAACCAGTCCATTCTAGAGGAGATCAATCCTGGGTGTTCATTGGAAGGACTGATGCTAAAGCTGAAACTCCAATACTTTGGCCACCTCATGCAAAGAGTTGACTCACTGGAAAAGACTCTGATGCTGGGAGGGATTGGGGGTAGGAGGAGAAGGGGACGACAGAGAATGAGATGGCTGGATGGCATCACCGACTCGATGGACATGGGTTTGAGTGAACTCCGGGAGTTGGTGATGGACAGGGAGACCTGGCGTGCTGTGGTTCATGGGGTCGCTAAGAGTCGGACACGACTGAGCAACTGAACTGACTGAACTGAACCAACTGCACAAGCTTAGAGGAGCCAAAACATGAAGCATTACTGATTTGCATTGCCTGGACATTCCATTTGAGTCTGTGTCATATTGTGACGTCCCTCAAAAGCAACAGAATTGATAGTCCCCCGTGTCTTACCAAGCCATACCTGGAGGACTGGAATTTGTTGTGGCACTCTTTTTGAAAGGACATCCTCAAAACAATGTATCTGGGATACACATACATCATGGTCTAAATACTGTAATATAATCTACCCCTACGCACTCCTCCCTGAGTTGTGGTTCCAGAGACAGGGAGGCTGATTGTTGCTTAGTCCAAAACAGACGTTTCAGTTATTCTCAACAGTGTAACAATGAAGCGGGCTGTCTTCTGCAGTTAGTGATTGACTTGTCAAATAAGGTCCTTAAGAGAGGCTGAATTTAAATGTTGTAGAAGACCTCCACTAAGGGGCCTCTGGCGTTTCTTCTGTGTGTGAGTCTATGAACTGGGGACATACATCTGTCACAAGCATTTAGGATATCTGTCTCACATCACTCTCTTTCCACTGTAGCAATGAGTATTACCCAGCAGATCTGCAGGTTGCGCCAACCCAGGATCTGCGAAGAAAAGGCAGAGGGCTGGCGGCAGAGGAAGTAGAAGAGGAAACTGCCACCAGAGACGACGAAGAGTTGGAGGAAGAGCTGGGGCCCCAAGAGGAACCCTCACAGAAGAAAAAGACGAGAAGAGCTGCGGCAAAGTAGGTTCAGCATTGCTGAAAGATTACAGGTCCAGGGCTCTGGGAGGGGCAGGAAGAGACCTCATGTGACCGCCTGTGAAATAGCCAGGAATGAGATGAAATTACTCAGATAATTTTTTACCAAACTGCTGAATTTTCCCAGGATTTTCTTTTATAGCCTAAAGAAAACTGCCAGTGTTCTGAGTTTTTTTTCTTTGCTTGCTTGCTTGTTTTTAATTTTTTCTTGTTTAACTGTAGTGTGTTAGAGTTGAGGGACTTTGGAATCATCTGCTCATAGCACCTTTTTATAGATGAGAGCCCTGGGGCCTGTAGCAGTTAAATGGCCTTGACCTTTGATGTTCGCTTTTATAACACTGGGACATTATGTTTGTGTGCTAGGGGAACACAGAATGGAACATCTTTTCTCTTATAAATAAGGGCGTCAGCACTCTCAACTTTGTCTTTTGACTTCTGTCTTGATTACTTTTGGCTTTCTTCTCTTCTTCATGCTGTTATATTCTCTTTCTTGCTCTCTAGATTATTCATTTACCTAAATTGTTAGAAATCTTAGGAAAAAGAAGGCACTGTGCTTTCAGCTTACTTAAAGACTGTCTGAACTGAGCTGTCAGGGGTTCACCAGATTGGTGCTGCTGTGTTACTGTAACATTTTGCGTCTCAGTGTCGCTTGCCCACTTGTTGAGTCTTTCCCATGAGTCTTCTATTAGCCCAGCATTCAGCAACTGTATTGAGGTTCTTCTGCTAAGTGCAGATCTACAGAGATGAACGGTCTTTAGCCTCTGCAGAGCTGGAAGCAGTCTAATGCCTGGTGAAATATTTTAATAGAATAAATGTTTTTAAAGAAGTTACAAGAGCACAGTAAAAAATAATAATAATTCTATCACAAAGGGAAGACTTTTACAAAGAGGAGATCACCTTTGAAGCTGAAAAACAAGTTTACCAGGCACAGAAGGACTTGCTGGCTAATGGAAATAGTGTATCTGAGTGTTCTGTCACCTACTACTTCCCCTAAGACAGAGGTTGCTGTGTTTGTCTTTATATGCTTCAGCATAACAACTGGCCAAAGGTTTGTCCTCATATTTGTTTGCTGAGTGAATGAATAAACTACTCAGGCACTCATACGTCTTTTGTTCTTATCCTTGGACCTTTGCTATTGCATTCTTTTT
Organism: Moschus berezovskii; assembly: GCF_049115385.1. Taxonomy (NCBI): domain Eukaryota; kingdom Metazoa; phylum Chordata; class Mammalia; order Artiodactyla; family Moschidae; genus Moschus; species Moschus berezovskii. The sequence continues at coordinate 69,881,580 of NC_142465.1, forward strand.
GCAGTGCCCTTAACCTCATTGCTGCCAAGGGCAAATTCTAGTCATAACTTCAAGGCCCAGTTCTCACACTGCCTCTTCAGTGAAGCTCTTCCCTGTCTTTTAAACTGGAAGTTAATCTAGTTATCTACCCACCTTCAAACTTTGATAACAGCTCCTCTGGTCAGATGCTGCTCCTTGCCTTGGATATTAATTTTTAAAAATAAATCTTCCATGTAAATTTAAAGCTCTTTAAAGACAAGTTCCATGTCTTGATTAATTTCCCTGCCCCCTGTAGCCAAACCTAGAATGTTGCTAGCATTCACCATCATTGAAAGTGTAAGTAAATGGATAATCACATTCTTCTAGGGGCCATCTCAGTATATTCATAGTCCAGTTTTATTAACCCATGGAACATACCCCTCACTGGTAGGTATTTAATGAGAACCTGTAAATTAACTTCTGTTTGTCTCTTGAAGGCTACATGGCACATAAAAAATACTTAGTAAATATTGAGGAAAGGAATGTATGTTTCAGTAGATTTTAAAATTGTGTTTTGTAAAACTGCAAAGGCTTAGTGATAAGTAATTACAGGGACATTGTATCAGTCAGACTTACCAGAGAATTTGTTGGGCAGGTTGGAAACTGGGGCAGGATTTGATGTTGTAGTCTTAAATGTGAAATTCATAGGGTAGGATTTCTGTGTGACAGCCTTATGGCAGAATTCCTTTTCTGAGAAACATCAGTTTTTGTTCTTCTAGCTTTCACTTGACTCGATGAGTCCCACCCACACTATTAAGAGTCATCTCCTTTATTTAAAGTCCACTGGTTGTGGATGTTAACCACATGTACAAAAATATAACTAGGACGGTAACTTAGATTGACACATAAGACTAGTCATCACAGGCATTTAGGCTAAATATAATAATAGTGCTTCCCTTAGCCCTGTTTTTCTACAATATCTAAAGAGGTCATAATTTCCAGCTGTTTTTCTCTATATTAACTAGTAAGACTTTCAGTTTTGCTTTTTTTTTTGCCTAAGAACAAAGAAATGTGTGGTTCACTAAGCTCTTAGGAACTGAAGTACCACAGCTTGTTTTCTTTAATTCAGTCCTGCAGAAAAAATGGAAGTCTTGTTCTTTGTTGAGATGAGGATTGAGATGCTGAGACATTCTGTGACTTTCCCCAAAGTCAGCAGCTCAGAATGGCAGAACCACGCATGCGGCTTGGTTTCCACCTCTCTTCATTTCTCCCTGCTTAGGTTCTTGAAATAGGCAAATAATATCTCTCCAGATCTTAATTTATTCATTCAGGGTTTTTTTTCTTTTTTAAGTTTTAATACCTCTTTTAAATTTGACACAGAGAGAAAACAGTTTTCTCAAGTGTTTTTGGAGTCTCACAGTCTTAAGTCTTAGGAAGTTGGACATGTAAATGCAGTGGAAGCTCTCTGCTCATTCTGTTTTGATGGTCCCATTTATTTGAAGGCAACCCCATCTTCAAATTTAAATTCCAACCACAGAACATTGTTCTGTCTTTCTGTTTCTTGGTAAGCAAGAGCCATGGTTATCCAAACTTGGACCTCTGTTGCCTGAGGTTGGGAGCCTAAATTTCAGGGAAAGGCCTGCCTGAGATTTGGAATTTCTGGAAAATGATTTCCTAGATTCAAGTAATTGAAACCTAGTGTAATTAACAGTGAAACTATATTTGAGATGTTTAGAGTACTTGTCAGAGAAAACTGATAGATACTATCATCTTAAGAAAATAATGTCTGTTTTTTCTTTTTTCTGTTTTTCTCTCTGTATCTTTTGTTTGTTTGTTTTTTGCATTTTAGGCAGTTAATTGCTCATTTGCAAGTTTTCTCTAAGTTTTCAAATCCACGAGCCTTATATCTGGAATCCAAATTATACGAGCTATATCTTCAGGTAAGTAAAATTAATTCTTGTCACTGTAGTTAGTTGTGAAGTTTTCTCTACCATTTTCTTTACCCACATAACTTCTAGGTTTTCAGTAATTGTTAACTAGAGCTGATTTCTCTATGTTAAGTATATAAATTTTTAGCTAACAGATACTGTCTGTACCTTAAGGAATAGTTTTAGGCAGTTTTAGACAGTACTGATTTAGTGGATTTTAAAGAAATTGAGGGTGACTAAATATTGATTGACTGTGTTAACAGTGGGTGTAGCAAAGTGTTGGTTGTCTCATGAGAATTAGGTTTTAGAAGGGAATAGGGGTTTGTGCCAGGAGAGCTGCTACTTTTCACTGCTAGGCGAGTTAGCCTTATGGAGCCCTAGCGTTTCAGGACCCCGTAGACTGAATGAAAGTAGGTGGAGTAGTAGCCCATTGCAGTTACAGTATATGAGCTTGAATTCCAGAAGAAAAAAAAAACTGATGTCAGAAGCAGAGTAAGCATGGGATGTCATTTAAGCCATCTGGAGAAATAAGATTTTCTCTTTTCACTTGGAGGTTTTTTAAATGAAACATTATTTTGGCAGAATTTATCCTTATTTTGTCTATAATTCAGATATAATTTGTTTATAGAATCAGAAGTCAAAACTCTCAGTTGTCTACAGGAAGCAAAAATCTAGACTGATCAGAGAGGCCTCAGAGCTGGGTCTTTGCTGGCATCTTACTGACTGTGGTTACCTTCATGGTATAAGAGCTTTCCCTCATTACAGGACCAGTCCAGTTGGTGTAAACCTAAAGTCGTGTAGGGAATTGGCCTTGGCCAAAAGACAGACCTGAGAGTCTGGCATGTGGGATGCAGGTGTCAGAGTTGTGTTTTTGTTTTGTTCTCTGCGTACATTCTATTCACCTTCCGTTAGCTCCAGGACAATGTAAAGCTATTGTCATGAATCATCTTTAACCCACATCTAAAAATTTAGATTCTAAGAATTTTAATTTAGCAAATTAGTCAAAGCAAATTACTATCTGATGGCATATGTATATCTGACTTCATTAATTTATTTTATAAAATATCATTCCTAGTTGTTGCTACATCAGGATCAGATGGTACAAAAAATAACACTGGATTGCATAATGACATATAAACATCCACATATACTCCCTTACAGGTAAGTTATTTGAAGCTAAAGAAATGCTGTTTAGGGGGCTATTTTTACTCTTTTTACCAGCGAGCCTCTTATAAAGTAATTTTTTAAAGGCCCCAGGAAATTACCCTTTTTTCTAAGGTAATCATATTGCTATTTTCAGGTAAGAAATGAAAACTCGAAGTATATTTGTTTGTTAAGAGTGCTTCTTCGTAGATAATAAGGTAGGAGAGAGAATGTTAATTGAAAAATATGTGTTGAGAAGGCTATGTCATTTCTTCTTGCTTATATAATGGCATTAAAATCTTGGTGATTACTTAAGGAATCATCATAATTATGCTCCAGGAACTGAAGAAAGCTTTCATATTATGCTTTTTTAAACAGCTGAATTATTGACTAACTCCTTATGATCCCTCTTGGGCTTCCTTTGTGGCTCGGCTGGTAAAGAACCTGCCTGTTGGGAAGATCCCCTGGAGAAGAGAAAGGCTACCCACTCCAGTATTCTGGCCTGGGGAATACCAGGGACCATTTAGTCCATCAGGTCGCAAAGAGTCAGACACGATTGAGCCACTTTCACTTTCACTATGATCCCTCTTACCTTTTAAAATTTGAAACTTGCCGTTTTGGAAGGTATTTGTGTGAAGACTTTCTTTTAAGAAAGAAAGTCGTTCTTTTCTTTTTTTAAAAAAGTATTTTTGATTAAATGATGATTTGTGCTAAATTCTATTTTTAAAGGGAAAACCTACAAAGATTGCTTGAAGACAGGAACTTTAAGGAAGAGATAGTGCATTTTAGCATTTCTGAAGATAATACGGTGGTGAAAGCAGCCCACCGAGTAGAACTGTTTCCTGTTCTGATGAGGTAATTTATGCTCTTTCAAAACTGGTATTTTAAGACTGATCACAAAAACAGCTGTGAATATAGTATTATGATTCTTTCAGCAATTATAATGGAATATTTCATCTTGAATTTTATTTATTTTTATAATTGGTTCTTTGGGGAAAGTCAAATTGTTACAGAGACTTATTTTAAATGTTTTGTCCCTAATATGAGGAAAGATCTTGACATTGTGTTATTTTAATAGTGCTATTAAAATTAAATCCAGTATTTCTCTAAGGTTGGTTTAAACCATTGAGAAATAGTAAAAATAATGCATCTGTTTGATAGGTAACTAATTATGAGATATAAAAACTAACCATCCATGAATAAAACTTTATTATAGTTTTTATAGTTTTCATTGGATTTTTCTGGGTCAAAAAATAATTGTAAACAGCAGTCATCAGTTAGCTTGTTAGTCCCTGTTTAAAAACCTTCTGAGGTCCCATTTTACTGAGAACAACAAATGGAGTCCTTACTTCTCCTTTAAGGGCCTGGTATGACCTAGCCTAGACCTGCTTCTCTAACATCTCTTTCATTTACCAAACCTCTCAGAGCCCACACCACAATCTTTCTTCACAATACTTAATCATCCAGCATGGCCTCTTATTATCCATCTTCTCTACCAGAAGACAAACTCCATGCCTCTTAGTCAGTAGTGGTCAGATGAAGTTTGTCTTCTCTTTTCTGATATAAATACCCCCTTCACTGTTTTGTTGTTTGATCTACGTATTCCCTACAGAGCCTAGATGAATTAATTGGAATGGTGGTAGTTGTGGTTATCCTCGTCTTGCTACTGTATTTAATAGTAATGTTTCTAGAACAATTGTTCTTGTCTTAAAGTGTGGTCTGCTACTTCTTGGTGGGGGCTGTCCTAGAGATGGTTTTAGGACATCCACGAGGTTAAAACTTTCTTCATGAAGACATTACCTCTTCTTGTTGTGCTCCTGTTTGTGCTGACCAGGCAAAAGCAGTGATGTGTAAAACTCCAGGTTGCTCAGCATGAATCAGGACAGTTGCTCCAAACTGTGCTAGTCATTCTTCATTGCCACAGACCTAGAGTTTAAAAAAAAAAAAATTAAAACAGAAGTTGGTTTCACTCACTGCCCTTATTGAATCTTGAACCTTGAGTACTTGTCTTTTTATTATTCTGTATGTATTGAGAGTTATGCATAAAACGCTTCTTCGGCTCACTAGTTTCCATGGAATTTTTTTTCAGGTTTTCCAAGTAACTGACGCATATTACAGAATCATTCATGGGTAAAGATCTGTTCAAAGTGCAAAGTAGACAGATGGATTTTAATGTAACAGAGTTTACAGATTTCACTGATAATGGTTTTAGATTCCACCTTGCAACTAGCCTTTAAGAAACTGCCTTTTCTTGAGCTTTGGTGTAGAATCAAAGTGGAATATTCACAATTATCTGAGAAGAATTTTCTGAAAGTTTACAAAATATATTTCTCTTCTCCAGTTGCATATCTGTGTAAGGCTGGATTTTCTTCAACCATAGTATATTGCAACAGATTGAATGTAGAAGCAGATATGAGGATCCATTTATCTTCTAATAAGCCAGGAAATAAAGAAATTTGGAGAGGAAAAAAATGTACAGCAATGCCTCTGATCTCTAATTTGGGGAGGGGCAGGTTTGGAAAATACAGTTTTTATTAAAAATGTTAGTTATGCTAACTTGTTTTAACTTGTACTATGATAAATACTAATAGATAAAGTCACATATACAAAAGCTCTTCAGTAATTTTCAAGAGTGAAAAGGGATCCTAATATCAAAAAGGTTGAAAACCATTGTCTTTGAATTTTGAATGTTAAGTCAGTAGTTCTGTCATGCTAAGAAGGTAGCTTTTATTACTATGTTGTATAGTTTTTTTACTAAATAGATGTTGAATTTTATTAGAATGCCTATTGACATGTTTTTAAATGATCATATTAACTTTTTTCTATGAGCCATTGATCTGTATTAATAGATCTTACTGGTGATTCTTTCTTGCATTCCTGAAATAATCCTTTTCAGCTTTAATACTTTTTTAATGCAGCACTGGGTACTGTTTTCAGAAATGTTGTGGACTTCCCCTGCCCCCCCAATATTGTATTTATTATTATTGAAGTATTTACAATATTGTGTTACTTTCAAGTGTACAGCAAAGTGATTGTTATTTGTATATATTTTTCAGATTATTTTACATTTTAGGTTATTATGAGATATTGAATATAATTGTTCCCTGTGCTATGCAGTAGATCCTTATTGCTTATCTATTTTATGCATAGTAGTTTGTGTCTATTAATCCCATACTTCTAATTTATCCCTTTCCCCATCTCTTTCCCCTTTGGTAATCATAGTTTGTTTTCTATGCCTGTGAGTCAGTTTTTGTATATAGATTCATTTGTATTATTTTTTAGATTCCACATATAATTGATACCATATAATATTTGTCTTTGCCTTAACTTCACTTTAGTATGATCATCTCTAGATTCATCCCTGAAAAAGGACTATTTCCTTCTTTCTCCCTGCTGTGGAACTATATTATGGGGATTGTTTTTCCTTGAAAGTTTTAACAATTCATCTGTAAAACTGTGTTGACTCCAAGTTTACTCATGGTTACTGGTCTCTTCAGGTTTTGTTAGGTTCCTTTGATGTCGGTTTTTTCCAGAAGATTACCCATTTAATTGAAATCTTTCCAGTTTTCTTGTTTTACTTATAGTTGTACTCTCTTATTTTACTTCCTTTTAATCTGTATATTCCTGTTTTCATTTTTCCTTGTTGAGACTTATCTCTGACCTGCCTGTTTTCTTTCTTTTTTTCCTTCCTCCAAAGAACCAGCTTCCAATCATTGTCTTTATCATTTTCTTCCTGCTTCCGTTTGCCTTGTTTGTTATTGTTATTTTAAAATCTCCATGTTAAAAATTTGATTTTTTATTTCATTCTTCCCTGTTTTAGAATACGTTCATTTAAATCTGTTGAGCTGCTATTCCAGCCTTCTAGGAAAACAAAACAACTGTGTTTTAGGATTAATGTGCAAACAAATAACCTTCTTTGGACATTTTAGAATTTTGTATGGTCGAATGAAGAACAAGACTGGAAGTAAAACTCAGGGAAAATCTGCTTCTGGCACCCGCATGTCCATCGTCCTGAGGTTCCTGGCTGGGACCCAACCAGAAGAGATCGAGATATTCTTAGATCTGCTGTTTGAGCCTGTGAAGCACTTTAGGAATGGTAGGTATCAACTGCCTGCTGCGCTCTGACTGCATTTTCTCTGCTCAGACCTCTACTGTCTCAGTCTGTTCCCCCACGCTGTTGGGCATCTTTCTCAGGCAGTTGGTTGCTCCTCGCAGTCTCAGTGGTGGTCTTTTTGCTGACATGCAATTCATTTAAATTTTGATTGAATTAGGTGGACCTCACAGATGATCTTGGGATTATCATCAGCCTTGTACTAATAAGCCCTTGATTAGAAAATGTGTGTTTTCTGCTTCTGTTGTACATTTTGGCCATTTGAAAAGTGGTGCCAAGTTGTAGAGCACGTGCCAAGTGCTTAGTTGCACAGTCGTGTCCGACTCTTTGTGAGCCCACCAGGCTCCTTTCTCCCTGGGAATTCTCCAGGCACAGATACTGGAGTGGGTTGCCATTTCCTTCTCCAGAGGATCTTCCCAACCCAGGGATCAAACCCAGGTCTCTCACATTGCAAGCATATTCTTTACCATCTGAGCCACCAGGGAAGCCCTTGAAAAGTGGTACTTCTCCATATACAATGAATAAGTTTTTCCTTAGAAACTTAAGGCATGCTGCAAAATGAATCTTAATTGTCCTGGCATGTATTCTTTCACTGAGTCATTCACCTACTAAATAATGATTTTTCAAATATCTGCTGTGCCCTGCACACTGTTGAAAATAGAAAACTGAGCGTTTATAACCTCTGCTCTTAACCTCACAGTCTAAACAAAGTGGATTAGTAACTGTGTACAATGTGGTGTTCTGTCATATGTTCTTCAGTATGCAAGGTTAGTAATTAAAAATAATCATGGCTAACATTTATTGAGCATCTACTTCGTGCCAGAATTAATGACAGGCTCCTTTACCTACAACTCAGTTAACCCTTAAAACAGCCACATTAGGGTTCAGTATTTATTTGTTGCCATTTTACAGGTAGGAAACAGGCTTAGAGAGATAAGTACTTTGCCCTGGGATTTGAACCCAGAACATCCAGGATTGATCTCCTCTAAAATGGACTGGTTGGATCTCCTTGCAGTATAAGGAACTCTCAAGAGTCTTCTCCAACACCACAGTTCAAAAGCATCGATTCTTCGGCGATCAGCCTTCTTCACAGTCCAACTCTCACATCCATACATGACCACGGGAAAAACCATTGCCTTGACTAGACGGACCTTGGTTGGCAAAGTAATGTCTCTGCTTTTTAACATACTATCAAGGTTGGTCATAACTTTCCTTCCAAGGAGCAAGCGTCTTTTAATTTCATGGCTGCAATCAGCATCTGCAGTGATTTTGGAGCCCAAAAAAATAAAGTCTGACACTGTTTCCACTGTTTTTCCATCTATTTCCCATGAAGTGATGGGACCAGATGCCATGATCTTTGTTTTCTGAATGTTGAGCTTCAAGCCAACCTTGAGGGACTGATGCTAAAGCTGAAGCTGCAATACTTTGGCCACCTCATGCGACGAGTTGACTCACTGGAAAAGACTCTGATGCTGGGAAAGGTTGGGGGCGGGAGGAGAAGGGGACGACGGAGAATGAGATGGCTGGATGGCATCACGACTCTGTGGACATGAGTTTGAGTGAGCTCCGGGAGTTGGTGATGGACAGGGAGGCCTGGCGTGCTGTGATTCATGGGGTCGCGGAGAGTCGGACACGACTGAGCGACTGATCTGATCTGCTCTGATCTGAAGCTGGGATTCAAACACAGATCTTCTTGACTACAGTACCTCTGTTCCAGTTTTATAATTGCTTTGCTTTAGGCAAACATAGATTTATTTGTAGGGTAATGTGTTGCTTTTTGTTTTTTTAATAATAGGTATAGCTGTTTAAAAAGTTTTCATTCAGTATAATATTGCCCTGTGAAGAAAGCTGGCGGTTAACGAATACAAAAGTTTTTGTTAAAAAGTTTTTGTTCAGTGCAATGGCCTCTGTTGTAAGAGGGTGGCTATAAATGATACCCTTATGGATAAACCACTTAGGTGTATGAATCAGCAAACTCATGATCTCATACCAGTTGGTCTGAAGTAAAGCTCAAGCAATAACAATTCAAGTCTTTTAAGTAATGAAATCAGTTTGGCACCCATTTATAAAGGACTATTGTTTTATTTATTCGCAAGCGGCTGCAAGAGAAATAAAACATTTGATTCTCAGCCTTAAAAGAGCTTATCACATAGCAAGGTATTTTCTTTGAAACTGCTGAAATTGGCATAGTCCATGAAAGCTCAGAGGGGAAAATGTGGAAAGTTGATAGAATATTAATAAAATGCACTTCCTCAGGTTTTGAGGAATTGTATAAATAGTGGAAGAATTGGACTTAGAGACTTAGTTCTTTCACAGGTTTCTTACTCTCTCTTATTCCTCAGTTTCCTCATCTATAAAGTGATAATAGTAAAACCTCCTATATCTAACTCATTTAATGTTTGGGGAGAATCAAAAGGAGAAAAAAAATAAGTATATTATCATCTGTAAATTATAACAATAGGAAATGCTGTATTATTGGGAGAAATTGAAAGGAAGCTATAATTGTAAATAGGAATGAGCTAATATTTCACTTCACATGCTATATATCTGCTCCTCTGTGTTTCACCAGGAGAGTGCCATTCTGCTGTCATTCAAGCAGTAGAAGATTTAGATTTGTCTAAAGTTCTTCCTTTGGGTCGTCAGCACGGCATATTAAATAGCCTTGAGATAGTCTTGAAGAACATTAGTCACCTGATCAGCGCATATTTACCAAAGATTCTGCAGCTACTGCTCTGCATGACTGCAACTGTATCACACATCCTTGACCAACGAGAAAAGGTGAGCGAGATTCACTTGAAACTTTATCTTTCTTCTTGGGCAAATAGGACTTCCCTGGTAGCTCAGCTGGTAAAGAATCTGTCTGCAATCCAGGAGATCCTGGTTCGATTCCTGGGTCGGTAAGAGTCCCTGGAGAAGGGAAGGCTACCCACTCTAGTATTCTTGCCTGGAGAATTCCATGGACAGAGGAGCCTGGCAGGCTACAGTCCACGGGGTCACAAAGAGTCAAACATGACTGAGTGACTTTTATCCCTTTCTTCTTGGGCTAATACAGGTTGGTGTTTTACTTGGAAAATTGGTTGGAGCCTGAATAGCTAACATCATTCTAGGTTAAATCTTTCTTATGTAACGTATGTCTTTAAAATGACCTGATTAATGGGAATCTTCACTGTTATAAATACTTAAGAATAGCTAGAAAATGCAGATTATATCAAGTATCTATTTAAAAAGAAAGTGAAACGGTAGGGAGGCATTTAGTTCTATCTATGTCTTGAGAGTCCCTTGGACTGCAAGGAGATCCAACCAGTCCATTCTAAAGGAGATCAGTCCTGGGTGTTCATTGGAAGGACTGATGCTAAAGCTGAAACTCTAATACTTTGGCCACCTCATACGAAGAGTTGACTCACTGGAAAAGACTCTGATGCTGGGAGGGATTGGAGGCAGGAGGAGAAGGGGACAACAGAGAATGAGATGGCTGGATGGCATCACCGACTCGATGGACATGAGTTTGAGTGAACTCCGGGAGTTGGTGATGGACAGGGAGGCCTGGCGTGCTGTGATTCATGGGGTCACAAAGAGTCGGACACAACTGAGCGACTGAACTGATGTCTCAGAGACCAAAGTCTGGGATACTTGAACTAATGTTTCTTAGATTTTTAATTTCAGAAGCCTGAAAGTGTGAGAGACGTCTTCTAACTCTCATTTATTCAGAGTACTTGGAGAATGAAGAGAACAATCTTGGCATTGTTCTTGTTGAGATAGAGTTTCCCAGAGCTCTTATAAAAGTAAATGCTTACCTACTCTAAATGCAGTGTGTTAAGTGAAGATTAAGTAACAAGATTGGGCATGACAAGCCAACTAGCTAATTGCCAGGAGGCTTCATGAGATGGTGCTTAGGAAATGTTTTCTGAATAATTTTGAAGATGGTATGTTTATGTTCTGTTGAAACAGGTGTGTGAACATAAGTTTACTCTGTGGAGTTTAGGAGAACTTAAAATGTTTTTATATACTGAAGACTTCTTGATGGAGATAGGACCTGAAGTGAAAATCCACACTCAGGTTTCTGCTGTTGATTCTTAACTCAGATTTCTGCTGTTGTTGTTAATGACAAATAGGCACAGTTTTAATTTGGCTAAAACTCATTTGTTTTATTGATGTGCCTGGTGAACTGCCTCTCAGATACAGCCAGAATTTTATGCTGCCTTATTCATTGAGCCCCTACTGGGTGTCAGACACTGTCTTAAGCACTGGGGTGAAGGATCAAACAAAAGTTCTTGTCCATTTGATTATTTAGTAAATACTTCACACCTGCTATCTGCCAGACATTGTTGTAGATGGAAAATGAAACGGTAAAGACTCAGTATCTTGGGGAGATTATGGATAAATAGCCAAATGATCAGAAGAACATCAGTTGGTAAGTTCTAAGAGGAAAATAAACTCAGGAGGTCCCTCTGCAGATGTCTGTAAGTCATTCTCTGGGTCCCTTTTTTCTCTCCAGTCCTCTGTTTGTGACTTCTAGCCACCTTGGCCTCCCCGAGCTGCACAATTGTCCCCTCATTTTAGGAGGATTGTCGGACTCTTCCGGAGCACTTCCTTCCCATACCAAGGTCTGAAAGTCAGCAGGCAGGAAGCCAAGGAATGTGTAGGACTCATCTCAGCTGTTTCTTCTCTCTCGGAGACGACTGTCCTCTGTTGCCTGCTGTCCAGTGTCCAAAAAAATCATTGTTTCATATATTCTTTAGTGTCTTGAGAGGGGAGGCTAAAATCTGGTCCCTGTTACTTTATCATGTCTAGAAGCAGTAAAACCACCTGAAGAGAGCAGGCAGAGCAGCCCTGCAGCTAACATAGGGCTGGGAGCAGCTCATGTTCCTGACAGCCAGAGCAGAAACGTCATGAGATGTGGCATCAAGGAGTGTCCTTGGAAGGGGACTGTCCTGTAGTGGAGCCAGATTAGCCCAGGCATAAAAGCTAGTGTGGCTCCACCTAACCGAGCCTAAAAGGATCAAACTTTTCCTGAGTAAATCAACTGTGTCCCAGAATAAAGCTCAAAACCTTTTGGGTGATTTAAATGAAATTAGAATTCACAGTGTCTGACATCCAGTCAGGTATTACCAGGAAAGAGAAGGACTTTGCCTGTAATGAAAAAAAAGAAAAAGAAAAACGACGGATAGAATCAGACCCAGAAATGACACAGGTGATAGACTTAGACAAGGACATTAAGACAACTGTTAGAAATACGTGTCATACATTCACAAAAGTAGAGGAAAGCCTGAGCATGTTAGGGAAAGACATGAAGATGTAAAGAATTTAAAATAAAATGAGGGAATGTGGTAGGAAGTGACCAAACTAGAGGAAGATGGGTGCTGCTTTTACTAGGATGTTCAGAGTCACCTCTCAAGAGCTGATATTTGAGCTTACACCTACCCAGCCACTGGAAGAACATTTCAGGCAGAGAAAATTACTAGTAGCACAAAGTCCTAGGCTGGAACAGTATTGACATATCCCAAGAAGAAACAGAATTTTAGTTTTTGTCTTATAGTGAGTGACAGTGACTGCCTACACACGGACATGTTAAATCATGAAAGTCCTCTGACTTTCTGGTTAACTTAGAAGAGGTTACTCAGTAATGCAGCCTTACTCCTGAGTCAACAATCGGTAATTCAAAGGGTCATTTGTACAGTTTCACAGTTCATTAGACAGTGAGGTGCTAGCCTTCCTGACACATAAGAGCCTTCTTTTCATCTTTCTTGTTAATTCTTGGACAAGTCCAGGGAACTTGAGTTTCTGTAATGAATTATTGCACAGTAATATGCTCAAGTGAGTTAAAGTTCTGCCCTTGTGTGTTTGAGTGAAGTCAAACATTGACTTTTTTGTATCTTTCAGATCCTTCAGGGCATTGACTGACACTGAAACTGTGTCTTGAAGGTTGTTTTGATTTGGTTTTAGTTTTTTGTGTTTGTTTGTTTTGTTTTGGTATATTTAAGCAAGGAAGTAACTTGTAAATGTCCATAAACTCCGTCATATGGAATATTCCTCTCGGGATTAAAGTCTGCAATTTCTCATTCTTAGGAGTTTTCTCCAGTTTAATTTCTCAACAATTGCTGAGAAGACTGGGCAGTTGGCCCTGTAGTTACAAAAGAGAATAGAACATGCAGATTCTACTTGATGGGGACCTTGGGGGGCTGATGGGGGCGGGGGAAAGTGGGGCCTCTGATTTGGTGTCATGTTTGCCAAGGTTAGTTTCTTATTGCTCCAGGAGATCATGATACCATGCTTCTTCAAATATCAGTAATAGTTTTTATCTTTCGCCAGATGTGATCCAGAGAATAATGGAAATACTGTCAGTGGAACTGAGGCAAAACAGAATGACTTGTAAAGTGTCACTGTTTTGTGCTTGTCTGTCATTTCCTCTCTTTGTAACTTGTATAATGAAATAATTAGCTAAAAGTGAATGGTATAAACTTGATGGGTATGTCAACCATCATGATTCCTCAGATTTACATAGCAAATTAATGGCATCTTCATATTCTCCTGAATTTAAAATGTTCAGTTTCATATTCGGATACTTCCATTCATCAGATTATCAGATTCTTATGACAAGTAACTTAAGAGTTTTCTCCATGTTATCGTGGCCACAAGACTTGATATTCATTATGTCATAGCACTTGTGCTGTCTTCATACATTTTAGCGTGCTTTAAATGTCACTAATTAAAGTCAAGTGTAGAAAATAAGTTGCCACTTATATATCCAGAGCTCACAATATGTTAATCAAGTGGAAAAACAATTAGGTTTTGAATCTTCTCCCATTTGTTTGGTTTTCCAACATTCTATGTTTGGGAGAATTCTCTCTGAGGCTTTTTTTTCCCTCTGCCTGAACTAAATCTCTTCATCTTTTAAGATCCATTGGAAATTCTGCCTGAAGTTTAACCTTTCTCTAATTTATAGCGATTCTTGTTCTAAGTCAAATATCTTTGGTATTTTTCATCTCTCATGTAGTTTAATAAATGTTCAGGAAGATTATAAGTTGAGGTTAGGACTATGGCTAGCATACCATTGGACTCGTTAGTATAGGCTCAGTATATTTTTTTACTCTGAGCCTAAAAAAATTGGCTGCATTATTTATATTTTATAACTTGTAGGGAAGGAGATGCCAGTGGAAGTAGCAATACCTGTTAATGAAAGAAATTTGCTGTTAATTTAGACATCTACCGACTCTAGCTTCTGTGCCTCTAAACAGACAAATCTTATTTTTCTCCAAATTGTATTTTCCTTTGAACTGTATATTTTGAGATCTTTGCAGGCCTTTATTCAGTCACTTCATTCTCCTTTACTGCACAAAGTATTTCACTGTTGGAAGAAAGTATAAGTTCTTCAGTCCTGTGGATTAATTTTAACAAGAATAACCAAAAACTTGTAGTCTTAAAAAAAAGGTAAAAATAATAATACAAATATAAAAAAACATAAAAGTGGCTTTCATTTGAAATTAACATTTAGATTTTATTTTTCCTAATCTGAAGCATTATAATGGCAGAAAAAGTTTTGTTTAGAGTGTTCTATTTGAGGGAAGAAATCAGAATTTTACTTGAGACAGTTGCTTGAATAAAAAAGTAAAACAATGTAGAATACAAAACAGATGTTCCCACTGAGATTTTGTTTTGCCTTGAGGACACTTGGTGTGATTTTGCTGAACACATCTCACCACTTGATTTTTTTTAAGTCTGTATTCCCTTCTTGCTCAGTGAGAAAAGTGATATGACTTACTGACGTTTCCATGTGAATCAGAACCAGAGTCAACAGATTTCCAGCTTGATTCTTAGCTCTCTGAGCAGAAGTGCCTCCCTGAGGAATCAAAGATAAAAACAATATATTTTTTTAATAGAAGATCTTTATTTTACAGATACAGCTGAGGTTTATTAACCCACTGAAAAATTTAAGACGTCTTGGAATCAAAATGGTAACTGATATCTTTTTGGATTGGGAGTCCTATCAGTTCAGAACAGAAGAAATTGATGCGGTATTTCATGGTGTAGTTTGGCCCCAGGTAAACCTTGATTCCCACATTCTGCCCAGATACCGTCTGCTTTTTCCTTTATTGCTACTTTACCCACACAGTCTACAACCAGGCACAAATGCTTATCTTGGCCTTTTCTGTCATGTCAAGCCTTTCTTTGTTTCTGGAAGTTTTGGAACACTTTTCTTTGCTTCCACTACCACCAAAAGCTCAAGAGCTAGTTTCTGTGGTTTAGTAGCATTTATACTTAAGGATGATTTGATTATGACTGTGTCTCTTAGCAAATGCCATATAACTTTGGTAGCACCTCACATGGTATGCCTCTGGGTTTTGACAAGCATGAGGAAAAATATACCGGGATTTTTGTTGCATGTTTCCTTGTTTGATTTCTCTGGTTGTCCCCACTTGGTGATGATAACTGGTATAGTTATAGCTAAGACTTAGCAGAGAATTGATCTTAGGCACAGTTCCTCACTGTTCAGTTTGTCCTTTAAATATTAATCTCTATCTCTTGGCTCTTTTATCCTCGTGTGGCTTCTGTTCTTATTCTGCTTTTCAGTTGTTTGATTTTTTTCCTCAAGTCTGTATATGTCCTTATCTTATATTGTTTTTATTTTGTATCTAGATCAGCAGGCTTGGATCTGAAAGTCAGTATTCTCCTACTCCTCTACTGAAACTAATTAGTATCTGGTGCAGAAATGCAAGGTAAAAATTTTTTTTTGTACCTTTAAAAATGGCAGTGTTTTAGACTAATCTAGTCAAAACTACGGAGAAGGCAATGGCAAGCCACTCCAGTACTGTTGCCTAGAAAATCCCATGGACAGAGGAGCCTGATTGGGCTACAGTCCATGGGGTCGCTATTAGTCGGACAAGACTGAGCACACTTTTCACTTTCACACGTTGGAGAAGGAAATGGCAACCCACTCCGGTGTTCTTGCCTGGAGAATCCCAGGGATGGCAGAGCCTGGTGGGCTGCCGTGTATGGGGTTGCACAGAGTCGGACACGACTGTGGCGACTTAGCAGCAGCAGCAGCAGCAGTCAAAACTAATAAAGGGAACTAATAGCGTCATTTATGCTCTTTCCACATAGTGAACTATGTTTAGTGCAGTTAAAGAGAATAAAGTAACTGAATCTCAAAATCCATAGTTTAAAGAAAAGTGCAATTTGCTGAATAATAGGTGTAGTGTGATCCAGGAAAAATGCTTTTACATGTGTATCTATGTATAAATATAAAATGAAATATGAAATCAGTAAAAGCGGATTTGTAATTGGTATTCTAGTCTTTTTCTCAGTTCACACTTAAAAAATTTCATAGGTTTCTTGTATTTTGTAGGTCATTTTCTTCTATTCTTCATAACACGCCATCTAAATTTGCATGCAGCACTCATGGTCACAAATCAGTGTCCCTTTATGGACATTATGAGTCATTAACAGAACCTTCATCTGATGGTTCAGAGATGCTGTGTTACAGACTACATGCATATTTACTGAAGAGTGATGGAAGCAGACTTAAGTTTGTCCTATGTATTTTGAAGAACAAAAGATAGAAAAATGAAAATATGTTTTATCATTGATTCAGTGATGTTAAAATCTTGGCATCAATTTTTACAAAATTGGGATCATACCCTGTAGCTATCTTTTGATTTTGTTTTTTCACGTGTATTTTGTCATGAACATTTCCCCATGCATTAAGTAGTCTTCAAAAACAAACTGAATACTTTGACATTGTCTTCCTCGAGAAAGCCTATTTTGTCTTTACTGTCAGAAGGGCTCTTTTAATTCCCAGTTGGATAAAGAAATTTCATATCTTGTTTTTTCACATTGGACGTTTATAAGCAGCACTTCATAGGCACACTTGAGAAATGTTTTATAGTTGTATCATTGTTACACAAATAAGGTATGAAGGACTTTCACCAAAGAAGACTTTACAATAGTGATTCCATTTTTATGTTAATTAGGTCCTCATCAAGGATAGCCACATCACTGGATGTCATTTCATTCTCTTCTACAGTTTCTCTCTTGTTGACAATAGAGATGATAGTATGTAAACTGTCTTGTTTGGTGCCTGCCCACACTGTCCCCAGTATCTATTGGACAAACTTGTATGAATATAACCTCTTAGAACTTTTCTTTGAGCTTGTCAGGACTAAACATGTTTAAGTGCTTGAGTTCTTTTTCCAGTGATGATGAACTGATAAAGCCAAACTATTTGAATTTTTCCAGTTTAACCTTCCTACTGATTGTTAGGATCGCATCTCTGGCTATAAAACAATTGCTGGTTTACGTGTAGCTAGAAAGCTTTTGTGTTCCCTGCTCTTTGGGGCATTGT
Organism: Moschus berezovskii; assembly: GCF_049115385.1. Taxonomy (NCBI): domain Eukaryota; kingdom Metazoa; phylum Chordata; class Mammalia; order Artiodactyla; family Moschidae; genus Moschus; species Moschus berezovskii. Next base: position 69,899,059 of record NC_142465.1, read on the forward strand.
TTGTCTGAGGCTTTCATTATTGGGGATTGGTTCATCACCTTTCCTTTCACAAATGATCCTAGTCTGAATGTTGCATATCCTAGATGTTTATTTGATCTGTGGTCTGTACTCCTAATTTTCATGTTGTAGTACATTGGTTTTTATGTGAGTATATAAACATTCACATTCTAGAAGGCTCATAATTGAAAAATAGCCTGTCTTTAGTACATTTCTCTTAAAACTAGCAGTTCAGAGTTGTTTTACCACTTATTAGCTCAGTGGCTTTGGACAGTTCTGTTTCTGCTTCTGTAATGTAGCGGTAAGCATACCACCATAACATGGAGATGTTATGAAGATTAGCATATACATAAAAAGAGGAAATATACACAAAGTGTCAAGATAATACAGTATTTGTATGGTGCCTAGAATTATTATCCATCAAATTTTAAAGTAATTTCCCTTCTGAGTAACCTTATTAGCTAGCATTCATCTGCACACATACATGTATATCTTCATTAAACTCTGAAAATCCATAAGGAACATGTTTTTAGAAATAAACATATTGAGAAAGAAGGTGACCATTTAAATGTTTCCTCTTGCAGATATTTCTGTTTCCTGGCTAAACAGAAACCTGGGCACCCAGAATGTGATATCCTGACCAATGTTTTTGCGATTCTCTCAGCAAAGAACCTCTCTGAAGCCACAGCTAGTCTTGTGATGGAAATAGCCGACGACCTTCTTAGCCTTCCAGATTTTGAACCCTCAGAAGCAGTTTTGAGCTTGCCGGTGACAGGATGTGTTTACACAGAAAGTGAAGATGGTATGTAAGCTGTACAGAGCAAAGGGTTCTTCTACTTTTGAGGTATCATTTGTACCCTCAGAATGAAAAAGTCAATAGAATCTGACTCTTCAGATAATCTAGGCTATTAAGAGAGTTTCTCTTCTCTAGGAATTAATACCTAGATTAATTAAATACCTAATAATTCAGTGTACATAAACTGAATTTTCTTGGCAATAGTTAGAAATTCAGATTATTTACACTCCAGAAAGTTCAACTGTCCTCTCGGACATTATCAAATGATTTCCACTGTCATGTCTCTGAATTCTTCTTACCATATTATCCTAACAGTTCTTTTAGTGCTCCTGAAAGTAGTTTAAATAAAACCTCAAGGGTCTCATATCGAATTTTCAATTTAGATAATGATAAAGGAAGCCTGGCATGCCGCAGTCCATGGGGTCGCAAAGGGTCAGACATGACTTAGTGACTGAACAACAGCATAGATATTTTAACTAAGAAGAAATTTCTTTGATCTTGGGGATTGAAATTATGAAATTTTCATGGTAATTGAGTGCCTGCCTTTTCTGGCATTGAGAAGGTATTGTACAGTTACCTTTTAATAGTGTAGTTAATTAAAATTAGTACATTTATCTATTTCAGAGTCTATCACAATAGGAGGACGATTAATTCTACCTCATGTACCTGCTATTCTCCAGTATCTCAGCAAAACCACAATAAGTGCAGAAAAGTTAAAAAAGAAGAAGAATAGAGCACAAGTCAGTAAGGAACTTGGCATTCTTTCAAAGTAAGTGGTCTATCGGTTCTTCAAAGGTAGTGTTACAAGTTGTGATTTTAATTTTTTTTAATTATATTTTGTTTTTCATTTGCTTTAGCAAGGTAAAGGTTAAAGGTTTAGGTTAAAAGTTTTAGGTTAAACCTAAAAAGGTGTTCAGTATTTTAAATGTCCTCCAGTTTTAAGTTTATGTAGAATTCTTTTTGCTGGAATAGACCTTTTATGGCATCTGTCTTTATTATAAAAGATAACAGTTTTTCCAAAATTCTAAGGTAGACTAATAGATTTGCTTTATTAGCATTTGCATATTTTGTTCAATTAGGATTTTGAATTATGTGAGATCATAAAGTTGTAGTTTTTTAGTGGGATTGATAAAAATAACTAACTTAAAAGAGCAGGTTGCTATGTTTGTTTTTTTAAAGAGTCAAGATCTTGCAAGTATTTTTAAAGATTTTCTTAAAAATTCTCTATATACTACTAGACCTGGTAGTAGATAACTTATTTCTATAAAGTGTCTGGTTGGTAAATCTGAGTGCACAGAATGATTCTGTCTTTTTTGTAGGGGGATGGACCATGCCATGTGGATCATAGTTCCCCCACCAGGGATCAAATCTTTGCCCCCTGCAGTGGAGGCATGGAGTTATAACCATTAGACCGCCAGTCTATTCCCCCAGAATGGTTATATCTTAAACTCTAAATTGTTACAGGACTTAGTTGTTGAAAGTTTATTTTTTCTGTTACTTTCAGCAACAACAGAAAATGATGTGTTAAATCTTCCAGGAACTTATTTTAAATGTTTTGTTTATACTAATGTATTTCTAACTTATGCAGAACGGGAAACCACACCAAATATATTTATTTTATTTTATCATAGGGTACGTGGTATTGAGATGATGATGATGATTAGCACCAGAAAGACAAGGGTTTGAAAGACCTGTTTTGCCACTTCCTTTCTGTGTGACATCAGTTTCTCTAAGCCTCAGTTTTCTCTGGGCAAAGTGGGGTTAATAATTCCTACATTATATGGCTTTTGTGGAAGTTAAATTGAAATGTATATAAAACCTAAAACAAATTTCGACACTTAAAAATGTTATTTCCTTGCAAAATAAGCAATTACCAATGCACAATCAGATGTAACAAGAACAATGGAATGGTAGCCACCAGCCTGAAGATGGAGGGAGAGTGGGCACTGTTCAAAACCTGAATTAAGCTTTTTACACGTTCATAGTTACAGGCTATCTGGGTCTTTTCTCGCTGATGTTTTTCTACGAAAAGTTTAACTTCTTGGGAAATATTCTTATCTTACATACCTTCCTTACCTATCCCATTTGTTTTTCCTTCTCCAGGATCAGCAAGTTTGTCAAAGAAAAGGAACAAAGTTCTCTGCTCATTACACTGCTCCTGCCGTTCCTCTACCGTGGCAGTGTTGCTCAGGTATGAATTCACAGCAGTTATTTGTCTTTGAAGTGACAGTTTATTATTAGGTTTATTTGTGAAAAATAATTTTATTGGTTAGAGTCTGTGAGATATTTGTCTCAGAGTATTTGTGAGAAGACTTCATAAAGAAATATAAAACTGAAAACAGGGGAGAAAAATTGGGACAGAAAGGAATGAGGGCAGGTAAGAAAGTGAAGACTTCATCATCTACTATTACAGTAAAAGTCTCACCTCTTTGTTTTCCTTTGTTTAGCTTCTAATCCATTTCAGGGTTTTTCCCCCCTCTCTGACTTTGATCAGTAACAAATCTGGAACCTGAGGTGTTCATTGATCTTAAATGTGAATGATAGTGATCTTAAATATGAATGGCAAACTGAATGAAAAGTCAGACTGTTTCCATATTCACACATTGCTGAGCGTCTCTGGTATGATTTTCAAACCCTAGTTTAGTCTTTGTTTTTTAAAAGTGTCTCCCCATTTCTCACACTCATTTATAAAGCCTTAGTGGTTATACTAAATGACTCCTACCATGTAGTAATTCAGTTTTAGAAGACCACGCATTTCTGCACAACCGAAAGTGTGTGTTTTTTGTCAGCAAGTTCATTTTCTTTGTTTCTTTTTGACTAGAAAATAGAAGAAATTATGTTTTAAAATCATTCATATTTTCTATTAGAACTAAAGGAAGAAACTGTTGATGGACACTATTATGGGTTTTTGGCAAGTTAAAATGTTAAGAACTTTAAAAGAACGTAAAATAACTTTTCTAATTGCTACTACTTTTACGGTAAAGTGTCTGCCTACAATGCGGGAGACCTAGGTTCGATCCCTGGGTTGGGAAGATCCCCTGGAGAAAGAAATGGCAACCCACTCCAGTATTCATGCCTGGGAAATCCCATGGACCGAGGATCCTGGTGGGCTACAGTCCATGGGGTTGCATAGAGTCGGACACGACTGAGCGACCTCACTCACTTACTTGTTCTGTTCTGTTCTGTTCTGTTCAGTCGCTCAGTCGTGTCCGACTCTTTGCGACCCCGTGGACTGTAGCCTACCAGGCTTCTCCGTCCATGGGATTCTCCAGGCAAGAATACTGGAGTGGGTTACCATTTCCTTCTCCAGGGGATCTTCCCGACCCAGGGATCGAACGCGGGTCTCCCGCATTGGAGGCAGACGCTTTAACCTCTGAGCCACCAGGGAAGCCCCCACTTACTTGTTACATGTATTTATTTGTGTTCTGTGCTGTAATATATTAAAAACAACGTTACCAGTTTTCTGAATTACTGAAATATGATTTCTCTCAATGTTATTACTTCTTAAGGATACAGAAATTGACATTCTGGTGACAATACAAAACCTGTTGAAACATTGTCTGGAGCCTGCAAGCTTCCTCAAGCCTCTGGCAAAACTCTTCTCAGTTATTAAGAACAAGTTGTCAAGACAATTGCTTTGTACAGTTTTCCAGGTCTGTAATATTCATTTTTATCCTAAATCACTCCTTTTTTAAAAGATAACTATGACATGGAATGTATATTAGCAACTTTCTTGGTGCCAATATGATATTTCCACATATTTTTGAGTGCAAGCAGGGAATCAGAGAAGATGGGGAGCAGAAAAGTTCAGATTGTATTCACTAATAATATACTGCTTTCATTCCTTTTAGACCCTTTCTGATTTTGAGAGTGGATTAACATATATTACTGATGTTGTCAAGGTAAGAAAGAAAATCTTAAGTCTCTTTTGCTTCAAAACTATTATTATTTTCCTTATTTAAGATTTATATACCTTCATTTATATGATTTCACTGGCATTTCTTGTAGCTTAACGCCTTTGATCAAAGACATCTTGATGATATCAACTTTGATGTTCGCTTCTCAGCGTTCCAGACCATTACCTCTTACATTAAAGAGATGCAAACTGTGGACGTTAACTACCTAATTCCAGTTATGCATAATTGTTTCTATAACATGGAGGTATGTTTTTATAGTAAAAATTTATGGATTATTTTTTATTGTTTTGAAAGTATAACTGTATAATGTAATTTCTTAATTTGGTTTTTGAGTGGGATGCGATTTTTAGTATAAAATTTCTTTTAGTTGCACAATATTTAGTTTAGCAGAGATCATACTGTTATTCTCATGATATGAAAGGCAGATATTTTGAAACAAATAATGTATGTGGAAGCACTTTGAAAAGTCAAATGCTGTGTATTAGAAAGGGAAAATTCACAGAGACAGAAAATAAATTAGTGGGTATCAGGAGCTGTGAGGGGAGAAAGAAGTGAGGAGTGAGTGATTATATATAATGGGTACAAAATTTCCTTTGGGGATGGTAAAAATTTTCTAAAATTAGCTAGTGGTCATGGTTATAAAACCTTTGGAATATACTGAAAGCCATTGAATTATACAACTTAAAAGGGTAAATTTCATAGTGTGTCAGTTAAATATCAAATTTTTTTAAGTTAAATAGCTATATTATTTGACAGTTGCCTTCTTTTATTGATACACTAGAAATAAAAAGGTTTGGAGCTATATATTAAGCACCATGTTGCTAAAATGAATTAAATTTCAAAAATAGGGAAAATTAAACCCTTGCTTACTTCTGGTGGTATTTTATAGTTATTTGTCAAATATTAAGGATTAAGTAATAGAGAAAAAAGTAATCTCACCATTTGGGGCTCATTCTTCATATATCAAAGTTCAACATGAGGATTCTGAATCACTGCCTGGTTGGCGTAGTTGAGAATACTTTTCTACACTTACAACCTACATTCTTTATAAACGAGGAACTCTGGAGCAGCTAACCAGAATTATACCAGCCAACTCTGTCGTTCTAAGTGAACAGCTGATTTTGAATATTGAAACTGGCTTTAGGGAACCTTTTATTCTCTTTGCTTTGAGAAATAAAGCTAATTAAAAAGTGTATAAGTGTGAAGTACCTGTGGGACATTTCTTAGTAGAGAGTTTTATACGGAAGAGTGGCTAAATGTTATAAGCTCTTCCATTGGGAAATAATAGTCCGTATTTACAGTTATTGCACAGTATAATTTGGGCTTTTTCCTGTGTCCAGTTAGGAGACATGTCTTTAAGTGATAATGCAAGCATGTGCTTGATGAATATCATCAAAAAGCTTGCTGCTTTGAATGTCACAGAGAAAGAATATAGAGAAATCATTCATCGTTCTCTCCTGGAGAAACTGAGGAAAGGATTGAAAAGCCAGACAGAGGTATTGAGGTTTGCAATTAAGTACTTGTTATCTGTGGGTTGTTTTTTTTGTTTTCCTGTGCTTCTGCTATAATTTGTGGGAAAGCAGTCAGCCTTAGTACACTTAATTAAAATACCTGATTGTATAAATACTCACCAGACTTTTAACAGGGGAGTGGGAACACAGAAGAGAGCAGTCATTTCTGATTTTATGTAGTTTGTTTTTACATTGGGAATGTTTTACTTTTTAAAAAATTTTAATGACTTTTTGGTGTTTCTTTGTATTAATCAAATTCTTAAAAAAAAATTTTTTTTTCTTAACTTGATATTTGCAGAGTATTCAACAGGATTATACCACACTGCTTTCCTGTTTAATTCAAACCTTTCCAAATCAACCAGAATTTAAAGACTTGGTTCAGCTTACTGATTACCATGATCCAGAAATGGACTTCTTTGAGAATATGAAGCACATTCAGGTAGAAGACAATTCTAGTTCTTTTTTCCCCCTTGTCTTTGAAACAAACATTTCAACGGTTCTCATTTTAAAAGATACATTTTAATTTTCCAAAAAGTTTTGAGCTTCTCATTTCTTGGTCTTTGTGGTTATCAGATTTGCATTGGACATGCTTGTTTGCTTGGTGGTATCACAAACCATAATAATAGTGTCACCTTTCCCTTCCATTTGCTAAGAAGTTTAAATGCTCTAGGATTCATTGGTAAAGAAATGCTATGCATTATGTCTCTGGAAACAAATCAAGGCACAGGTGTTTGCTCATGTAACACATGGACTGTATTTTACTCTTTTAATCTATTCATCGAAGAGGAGTATGATACCAAAATGGAGCTGGTTGTTGATGAGCTCATTCAGTAACTAATTTATATTTTATCTAACTCATAGATCCATAGAAGAGCAAGAGCCTTGAAGAAACTGGCAAAACAACTAATGGAAGGCAAAGTCATGCTGTCTTCTAAATCTCTTCAGAATTACATCATGCCTTATGCTATGGCACCAGTTTTTGATGAGAAAATGCTCAAGGTAGGGCTTTAGCTGTAGAAGCCAGTAAATTTTTCCCTGTACCATGACAGAACTTCTGCAAAGTGTGGGTGGGGTTCGTGCCATCCATACTGATATTGTTCACCATAATTAGAGACTTAAAATAGTTCTTTAAAAAATAGATCTTATAAAAGCCCTTAAAAGTGTACCAGGCACATGCTCTAAAAATGGTGGCTATTATTTTATGTTCACTATTATTAGCTCACAAAGGCTAACCATAGAATATTTCCTTTCACAGAAATGATCACATCACCAAGATGTCATACTTTTATTTTTGTATCATAGGCCTTAATTCTCATTATTTTCCCAAATGGCTCATAAGAAATGAAATAAACAATAGCTGCCTTTCTTCAGCACTGTACCAGATACAGGTACAATTCTTGATTTAATCCTCACAGCAACTCAACCCTATGGGGTAGGGACTGTTACCGCTATTTTATAGGAGAATAAACTCAGAATAAGTGAGGTTATATAACTTTCTCAGAGACGTACAGTCAAAACCTATATTTGAACTCAGAATGTCTTCAGTTTTATACTATGTATGCCTAAGAATGGGTTTCCCTAGTAACTCAGACGGTAAAGCATCTGCCTGCAATGCAGGAGAACCAGGTCAGGAAGATCCCCTGGAGAAGGAGATGGCAACCTGCTCCAATATTCTTGCCTGGGGAATTCCATGGACAGAGGAGCCAGGCAGGCTACAGTCCATGGTATCGCAAAAAGTTGGACACAATTGAGCAGCTGACACAGTGCCTAAGACCAGTGCCTGCACCTGGTGAAGACTTGATAAATATTTAAGTCTAATTGGCCTAATAGCAGGATTTGTGACTTGATTATATGATTTTGTTCAAGGATAGATTTCCTCTGTATTTTCAGGATGTTTAAAGAATTTTTAAAACTTTCCTAAGTAGGTAAAAGAACGCATCCCTAAATTCCAGTTTAAGGAGCCAGCAAGCACCTCAGAGTTAGATGGCAGTAAAATAGGAAGGAGGTGTAGGTGGAAAAAATAAACTGTTTAGCTTTGGTTGGTATTGGTTCGTATTGGTTTCCTTTCTATTGTTTTTAACCTGTTTATGATTTTTACTTTTACTTTTAAAGTTGGTTTCTTGTAGGTAGCATATATAGCTGAATCTTGCTTTTTTACTCAATCAGATAGTCTCTGCGTTTTGGTTAGTTTTAGACCATTTATATTTAATGATTATTAATATGGTTGGGTTTAAATCTATGATCTTGTTATTTATTTTCCGTTTGTCTCATTTTTTCCTCTCTTTCCTCCTTTTCTTCTGTTGGATTAACTGGATATTTTTTTAGTGATTTTATTTCACTTCTGTTGGCCTGTTAGTTATCTTTGTACTGTTTTTGTTTCATAAGTTTTACCTCTGTGTTAGCTTTAAACCACATAATACACTGTTGTTTTTGCTTCAAACCATCAGTTATCTTTCAAAGAGATCTTTGAAACTTAAGAAATGATCTTTTGTATTTGTTTCCATGTTTATAATTCTGAGTGTTCTTCATTCCTTTGTGTGGGTCCAGATGATCACCCTGTATCATTTTACTACTGACAGGAAGACTTTCTTTAAATTTTTTGTAGTGCAGGTCTATCGGTAATGAATTCTTTCAGCTCTTGTTTGTCTTTTCTCATCTTTGTTTTTGAAAGATAATGTTTCTAGGTATGGAATTCTAGTTTGACAGGTTTTGGATTTTTTTCCCTAATACTTTAAGAATACTTCGAACTGACTTCTCGTTTATACTGTTTCCAAAAGAAGTCATCCTTTGTTCTGAATGGAGCATCTCTCTCCCCCTCCCACCCCCCAACTATTTTTCTCTTTATCACTAGTTTTAAGCCATTTGATTATCAGGTGCCTTACTGCCTCACTATTTTGTGCTTGGAGTTTGTTGAGCTTCTTGGATCTATAGATTTGTAGTCTTTGTCAGACTTTGAATTTTTGGCCATTACTTTGTTAAAGATATTTTTGGTTCCCCTTCTTGTCTTTCGGAGAAGGCAGTGGCACGCCACTCCAGTACTCTTGCCTGGAAAATCCCATGGACGGAGGAGCCTGGTAGGCTGCAGTCCATGGGGTTGCTAAGAGTCAGACACAACTGAGCAACTTCACTTTCACTTTTCACTTTCATTCATTGGAGAAGGAAATGGCAAACCCACTCCTGTGTTCTTGCCTGGAGAATCCCAGGGACGGCGGAGCCTTGGTGGGCTGCTGTCCATGGGGTCACACAGAGTTGGACACGACTGAAGCGACTTAGCAGCAGCAGTAGCAGCTTGTCTTTGGAGATTACATCATATATTGAAATGAATGAATGAATGAAAGTCGCTCAGTTGTGTCCAACTCTTGGCGACCCCATGAACTGTATAGTCCATGGAATTCTCCAGGCCAGAGTACTGGAGTGGGTAGCCTTTCCCTTCTCCAGGGTATCTTCCCAACTCGGGGATCGAACCTAGGTCTCCCACATTGCAGGTGGATTCTTTTACTAGCTAAGCCACATATGTTAGGCTATCCAAATTGTCACATATCCCATTAACTCACTGAGGCTTTTTTTTTTCCCTTCTGGGTTTCATTTGGTTTCATTTTTCTATTTCTGTGTCTTCAGATTCACTAGTGTTTCCTTCTGCCATGTGTAATCTACTCTTAATCCCATCCAGTGTATCTGCCCTCAGAATTGTCTTTTCCATCTCTGTAGTTCAGTTTGGGCCTTTTTTATGCCTCGCATGTGTCTCCTTAGCATGCTCGTGCTTTCCTCTCCCTTCTTGATCGTATGCAATACAGTTGTTTTCAGGGCTGTATCATCTGTGTCATTTCTATGCTTCTGTTTGTTTGATTTTTCTTCTCATTAGATTTATTTTTCAGCTTCTTTGTATGCATGGTAATTATTTATCAGATGCCAGACATCATAAATTTGACTTTGCTAGGTGCTGGGTATTTTTGGATTTCTTTAAGTATTTCTGAGAATTGTTTTCAGATGCAGTTAGGCTACTTGTGAGTAGTCTGGTCCTTTTGAGGCTCACTTTTAAGCTCTGTTAGGCACAAGTAGCCCTTAGTGTAATGCTCATTTGAACCTACCACTGAGGTACTAACCTTCCGAGTACCTGAATACCCAGTACTCCATGTATCGTGAAGTTTTTCGCTCTGGCTGAAAGGAACATGAACTGTTCTCATCCCTGTATGGTCTTTGATGATTGTTGCATTTTTTACTTTTTGGTCGTTCTCGCCTCATCACTTCCTTATTCAGTGTGTACTGGTCAATTCTCAGCTGAAGCTTAAGGGGCTCTTTCTCTGGGCAGCTTTTCTCTCTGTGTAACTCTCTTCTCTCTGGTACTTTGCCCTATGGATTCTAGCTCCACAGCCTCAACTCTGACCCCTTAACTCAAGGAGAAACAGTTCTCTTTTGGGGTTTCTTCTCCTGTGCTATGGCCTGACAGTTATCCCCACACAATCAACTGAGGGTAGTAACAAGGCTCATTTCGTTTCCTTTCTGTCAGGGGTCACTGTCCTATACTGATGTCCAAAGTCTGAAAACTGTTTCATATATTTTTCTCTACTTTCCTAGTTAAGGTATGAGAGTAAATCCAGCTTCTCTTCTTCATGAGGTCTGAAAGAGTTGTCTCCAAAGCATTGTTCTTATGAGTGCTCAACAGTGCAATCTATAGTTAACTTTGACATTTATCAACTTTTACACCTTGAATTTACTTCACAGTTATAGGCTTGAACCTATAAAGGAGGTCTGAGTGAAACAGTCTACAGTGTGTTAAATTCTTTAGTGAAAGGAAGATATCATTTGAAATTGACAGAAGCTTTTCCAGAGCTAGAGGAAAACTATTTAACATAGTTTGGGCACTCTTTCCTTTCTATAATTTCTGATCACCTACGGTCTAAGATTTTTATTGTACCAAGTTAGCTGTGTATGTGTATTTTATTTGCAAATACTTATTCTTACTGATGATCTTGATTGTTTTACAGCATGAAAATATAACCATTGCTGCCACAGAAGTTATTGGAGCTGTTTGCAAACATCTGTCTTGGTCAGCATATGTATACTACTTGAAACATTTCATTCATGTCTTACAGGCAGGACAGATCAATCAAAAGTTGGGTGTCAGGTATGGCCAAACTTGTTTTGTTTTTGAAATGTAAAATTTGGATTCTTTTCTGAAATAACCTTTCTATAATCCCAATTTACTTTTAATTTGTATCAATGAGGTGATACTAAGATTCGTTAAAGTAAAAAAGTACCTAAAATAGGTAAAAGTAATTTTAATTTTTATAAGTCTAACTTTCCTTTTAAGAGTCAAATGATATTATTAATCAAATGAATGTTTCTGTGAAATTTTTTTTAACAGTTTGCTAGTGATAGTGTTAGAAGCATTCCACTTTGACCACAAAACTCTTGAAGAACAAATGAGAAAACTTCAGAATGAAGAGGGTAAGTTTTTTAAACTTTCTTAAACCAGATTTCCTTCCTATTCTTCTATTATTTATTATTATGAATTAAAGATGGCAAAATTCAGCTTAACTCCCTTTTTCTGCTCTTGTAGCAGTGACCAGTGAATGAGTCAGGAGGAAGTTAAAATTAATGGTTTGAGTATTATTCTGAAAATTGTTTAACAATAGAGAAGTCCAATCTAAAATGTACGGGGCAAAAATATGAGCTATAGATTATTTACACAGAAATTCTCATTTGTTTTCGTAAGAATCTTACTAGAACCTTAAGTGTTAGTTACTCCATATTTTTTATATGAGAAATTGAGATTTCAGATGTAAAGTAACTTTCCTAAAGCTTCACTGCCCTTAAAAAAAAAAAGACTAATGGATAGCTGTCATTTATTAAGGTCAGTGAAGTGTCAGAAATGAGACTTTATCACATTTAATACTTATAATAGCCTTGCAAGTACACCATCTCCAGTTTACTGGTGAAGAATCCAAAGCTCACGAGACTTAAATTAATGGATAGTCATGGCTTGTTAGCAGAGCCAGGTCTGGACTTGCCCCACCACACTGCCCAGTTTGAATCCTGTAATAAGGGACGTTTCTGCATGAGCCCTGTTGGCTGCCATTATGATTTTCATGCTCAAGAATGTAGGTTTTTGCCAACATCCGTTGGATCATCGAAAAAGTAAGAGAGTTCCAGAAAAACATCTACTTCTGCTTTATTGATTACACCAAAGCCTTTGACTGTGTAGATCACAACTGGAAAAAAAAAAAGCCTTTGTCTGTGTAGATCACAACTGGAAAATTCTTCAACAGATGGGAATACCAGACCACCTGACCTGCCTCCTGACTTACATGAAGAGTACATCATGAGAAATGCTGGGCTGGAAGAAGCACAAGCTGGAATCAAGATTGCCAGGAGAAATATCAATAACCTCAGATATGCAGATTTCACCATCCTTATGGCAGAAAGCAAAGAAGAACTAAAGAGCCTCTTGATGAAAGTAAAAGAGGAGAGTGGAAAAATTGGCTTAAAACTCAACATTCAGAAAACTAAGATCATGGCATCTGGTCACATCACTTCATGGCAAATAGATGGGGAAATGAAACATTGACAGACTTTATTTTTTTGGGCTCCAAAATCACTGCAGATGGTGACTGCAGCCATGAAATTAAAAGACGCTTGCTCCTTGGAAGGAAAGTTATGACCAACCTTGATAGTATATTAAAAAGCAGAGACATTACTTTACCAACCAAAGTCCGTCTAGTCAAAGCTATGGTTTTTCCAGCAGTCATGTATGGATGTGAGAGTTGGACTATAAAGAAAGCTGAGCGCCAGAGAATTGATGCTTTTGAACTGTGGTGTTGGAGAAGACTCTTGAGAGTCCCTTGGACTGTAAGGAGACCCAACCAGTCTATCCTAAAGGAAATCAGTCCTGAATATTCTTCGGAAGGACTGATGTTGAAGCTGAAACTCCAGTACTTTGGCTACCTGATGCGAAGAACTGACTCATTTGAAAGACCCTGATGCTGGGATAGATTGAAGGTGGGAGGAGAAGGGGATGACAGAGGATGAGATGGTTGGATGGCATCACCGACTCAATGGACATGAGTTTGAGTAAACTCTGGGAGTTGGTGCTGGACAGGGAAGCCTGGTGTGCTGCAGTCCATGGGGTGGCAAAGAGTTGGACACAAGTGAGCCACTGAACTGAACTGAACCACAGTACTTTGGAAGCTTTCTTTTGGTTAAGAACCCTCCTTTTTCCCAGCCTCCCATGTGTTCCTCAAGTACCCTGTACTGCTATTCCACTCTTTTTTATAATTATCAGTTTACTTGTCTCTATTCCTCATTAGACTAAACTGTAAGAAAGTGAAGAGCCATAACACGCTCATTTACTTCTGTTTCCTCAGTATCGTGCCCTTGTAGTTGGTGATTTTTTTTTTTTTTTTTGCTAAATGTTGGTAGAAAAGACTACTTAACACAACTGTGTTGTTTCCTTATTTAAGTTGACTTTTGTTGTTTACTAAACATAGATACCACAGAAGTGATTGAGTTGCCAGAGCACGAAGCCATGGAATTAGAGCATATGGATGAGGACGAGAAGGAGGGTGAATGTAATAAGATTTTGTCAGACAAGAATGAAGAGCCAGAAAACCCTGACCCAGCTGATTATGAAGGGATAGTGGCTAAGGAATCTGAGTGTATTGCAAAGTCCATCTCCTTCCTTCCTCGGAATAAGGAAGAATTGGAGAGAACAATTAAAAATATCCAAGGAACCATAACTGGGGACATTCTGCCCAGGCTCCATAAATGCCTGGCATCTACGGTAATCATTCTGTCTGGGACCCAGCAGGTCTTTGTGAACTCGGGTGTCTGTGGGGCCATGTCAGAATGAGGCTCCTTACTGCGTGGGTTGACATCAGCTTTTGGATTTTCTTTTTATCTACATTTCACGTTTCACTTTTCTTCTCTTATCTCCTTATCTTCAGATTCCTCTCCTGCAGCTAAGGGAGTAATGATCCTTCTTCATGATCATTTTTATACCAGTAGATAATTTTTCAACTGCAAAATTGTAGTGTTGGTAGGTCCCTAATCCATTTATTTTTGTTTCAGTTTATGTATTTATTTTCTTTCAGACTAAAAGAGACGAAGAACACAAACTCATAAAATCAAAGGTTGTGAATGATGAGGAAGTGGTTCGAGTTCCTTTAGCTTTTGCCATGGTTAAACTAATGCAGTCCCTTCCAAGAGAAGTTATGGAAACTAATCTGCCAAGGTATGTTATGTGACAAATCAGAAATTGGTTCTTCTTTTCTGTTAGAAAGAGAAACACTGTCAGTTTGCTATAATTTAGAATCCTAACTGGAATAATTTTGATTATGAGTAATAAACAAAAGGATATTTATATTTTTATTTGTTTCTGCTAATTAGATTTTCAACTTATGTTCTAGTATTTTGCTGAAAGTGTGTGCCCTCCTCAAGAACAGAGCACAGGAAATCAGAGACATTGCACGCAGCACCCTCGCAAAAGTAATAGAGGATCTGGGTGTGCATTATCTACAATATATTTTAAAAGAATTACAGACTACACTTGTGCGTGGCTATCAGGTAAATTGCATCATGCATTTTATATTCAGATTGGATTGGAGTTCACATAGTTGTACCATGACAAACACTGAGTCATGGTACTTTGGGTCTATCTTTTGCAAAGTTGATCTACTAAGAGTGCAAGCAAGAATATTTAAAAATTTCTAATCCATATTTTTTTAAAATCTAGTTTTTGAAAAACCTTTTTCTTTTTTGGAAGAATCTGTGATTTTCTCTCAAATCACTTGATATCAGGTTTTGTATTCCGTGAGTTCTTAATAAAATTCTTGTTGAATGTATCGCCACAAATGCAGATAATAAAAATTTGTTTTGAATTGAAACATATATGTCGTAAAGTTAGTAAGAGCACCAGGTGGAATGCAGAGCTCTTTGAGTAGTTGACCTGGCTGTCTTACTGCTCCCAAATGTAGGCCTTGGACATATGGCATCAGCAGCACCTGGGAACTTGTTAGAACAATCAGGACCTTAGCCCTGACCTACGCAATCTGCATTTTTAAAGATCCCCAAGTGACCGAAAGTTTGAGAAACACTACAGCTTGTTTTTCTGAAGTAACCAGCCAAGACTCCTGGTAGAGTGGTTACTCTAGGTTACCATAACCATACTTAATTTTTACTAATCTGTTTAGAATCAGAATTTTACTACTTCAAGTGGAATGTAAAAATACAGATCCCTTCACCCTTCCTTTGTTTAATAGTCATTTGTGTATTACTTCCCCATATGTTGAAAACTTATCGGGCAGTGTTAGAGTTGTTTTGCTTTGTTTTGTTTTGATAGGTAAGAAGTAGACTTACTCAGATTCAGAAAGAAGCATGCTCTGCAGACAAGAGTGTGGGCCACTGCAGACGATGAGTGCAGCGCAGAGTTTTGTTTTTAATCCTCAGATACTTATCATTTCTACTGCTTTTTCTTCATTTCTGAATTTCCAGATTTCTTGCTGGTATCGTTTCCCTTCTGTCTAGGCCAGCATGTAGAGCACGTGTGGTGGCAGCAGACCCTCTTTGTTTTCTTTCCCTTGTGACTGTTTTACCTTCTTTCCTGAAGGACATACACATCTGCATTGACAGTTATTTCTTTTCCTGTCAGCACTGTAAAAATGTCATGCCATTTCTTCTGGCCTTTCTGATAAATTGTTCTTCCCCTCTGAATAACACGCTATTTTTCTCTGGCAGCTTTAAAGACTTTCTTTTTCAGCAGTTGGATTTATGAGCACAGATATCTTTGGTTTTACCCTGTTTGAGGTTTGTTGAGCTTCTTGGTCACTTTGGAAAGTTTTCAGCTGTTATTTCTTCAAATACTTTTCTGCACTGCACTCTTTGTCATCTTCTGGGACTTCAGTGAACTGTATATTAGACTTTTTTGAAGGGTCCCATCCATCCCTGGGGGCTTCCCTGGTGGCTCAGTGAAAAAGACTCTGCCTGCAATATAGGAGACCCAGATTCGATCCCTGGGTCAGGAAGATCCCCTGGAGGAGGGCATGGCAATCCGCTCTAGTACTCTTGCCTGAGAATTTTCATGAACAGAGGAGCCTAGCAGGCTACATTCCATGGGGTCACACAGAGCTGGACACGAGTGAAGCGACTAAGCAGCAGTAGCATCCATCCCTGATGTGCGGTTCATATTTATTTTTCTGTTGATTCATATTCAAGTTCACCAACTCCTTCCTCTTTAATCTCCATCCTGCTGTTGGACCCATCCAGTAAATTTTCTTATGTCAGTTATTTTTCTTTTCACTTCTCAAGTTTCCTTAGTTCCTTACATCTTCTGATTCTTTGTTAACAGTTTATTTTTCCATGTTTCAGATCTCCAGCTACAAAGCTGGGGCTGTTTCTCCTACTTTGCCACACACTTCCCACAGCTGTAACCACACAGAGGCTAGGCAGTGGCAAGTTGGAGAGGAGAAGAGCAGCTTGTGGGCCCACCCTTTCCAAACTGCAGTCCCACTGAAGGAAAGGAAGGTCTCCCTGCCGAGTTATGGCTGCTGCAGCCCCTGTGTCTAGGCCACTGCCACCACCACCACAGGATCCTTGGAGTGTAGGAAATGGAGAAAAGAAAAACAAAAGTAGATTTCCTTATTCTCTTGGAACATTCTTGAGTTTTCTCTCCTATTCCTAAAGCCACAGGACTTCTCATAGACTTCTCTGAGTCCTAGCATGATTTCCATGTTGGCTGGGGGGTAGCCATGTAGAAAACAGGGGTAAACTCATTGGAAGTTTGGTGGTACTTGCACTCTGGTAGTCTTCCCCAGTAGTGGTTCCATGCACCCAATGTCTTCAGCAAACACTTTAAATATATAAAGGTACTTAAAGATCTTAAGTGGATTTATATGAAATTATGCCTTTAAAATCCAATCTGTATATTGACAGCCAAGTGTATTTTCTTAGCACATGATCATTACCTGTTTACCTTGATAACTTAGAGCAGTGGAAGCAGTGTAGAGAACATACTCTGTTGTATACTCTGGCACCATCTGCTTTCAGATCCTGACTTCACCACTTCCTGTTCCTGTAACCTTGGGCAAGTTGCTTGACCTTTTTGTGTCTCAGCTTCCTCAAGTGAAAGCGCTGATGATATTTCTCCTACATCATAGATAGAGTGAGTGAGGAATAAACGATACAGTACATGTGAGGAGTAATACAGTGTCTAGCCCGTAGTAAGCTCTAAGGAATGCTAGGTGTGATCACTGTTAAGGGCAGAAACTTGTTCTCTTCATGTAGGCTGCTTAATTCAGAGGTTGGTTTTTAAAAAGTTCAAGACTTGTGCTGTTCTTTATGGACTTCCCAGGTGGTGCTAATAGTGAAGAACCCTCCTGCCAATGTAGGAGACATTAGAGACTGGGGTTTAATCCCTGGGTCGGGAAGATCCCCTGGAGGAGGGCCTGGCAACCCACTCCAGTATTCTTGCCTGGAGAATCCCATGGACAGAGGAGCCCAGTGGGCTCCATAGGGTCACAAAAAGTCAGCCATGACTGAAGTGAATTAGCATGCATGCTCTTCTTTATAAATGATTGGCCTGATTTAGTCACAGTGATAGACCCTGTGCCTGTGTTGTGTTTCTGAGCATCTTTTCTATGACCATTTGGCTGAAGGACTTTAGACCCTGATATAAGTATGTGTCATTTAGCAAAGCTTCCTGCAGTGCTGACAGATGTATAATCAGAGTGTACCCTTTGCAGTCCTCCTGGGTCTTGTTCTTCCTACTGTGGTGTTCCTGACCATCCATGCTCTTCTCATACATCTCATTTCAGGTCCATGTGCTGACTTTCACTGTCTATATGTTGCTGCAAGGCCTCACCAACAAGCTACAGGTCGGGAGTTTGGACTCTTGTTTGGATATAATGATTGAGGTAAGATTTAGAGAAAGGAATTCTGATTTTTTTTTTAAGAGTTCAAAGAACACAAATCATTTCATAAAATAAGACACAATAATAACCTATAAACAAACATATAAACATATATTAATAAATATAAAACATAAACATGAAAATAATGTACTGTCTCACCTCTTAGGCTGGCAGAGGTTTAAAAAGCTAAGATTCAAGTTACATGAGATGGGTGCCCTGCTATAGGTCCTGAGTTGGTATAATCAGGTGTGATCTGGGGTTTGTACAAATGTACATTCACCAGAACTGTATGTGTAATAGTGAAAAATTAATAACACTCAACTTTTAAAATTGGATAATACAGTAATTTGGAGGGTGGGTTAGAAAGACACTAAGTTTGGCACACAATCTTTTGTTTATACATTCAGTTTAGATAATATGTTTTTAAATGCATTAATTTTGATAAGTTTCAAATATCATGAGGCTTTCTTAAAGGGAAATTAAGCTACTTTTTGGTAATATCAAAAAAAGTCCCTGTTTGTGTATTATATAGTTATATATGTAAATCTATGTGGTATTCTTTTGTTTTCCATTGGTATAAACCTTGAAGTGTTTCTGTAGTTGGTCTCTAAGCTACATTGAAAAAAGTGAAATCTAATAGAAGTTAACCATAAGCAGAGACTGCTTATGTTGGCATATCTTGCTTGAGTGTACGTAATCACCATTTAGCTTTTTTCTTTTAAAGATTTTTAACCATGAGTTGTTTGGTGCTGTTGCTGAAGAGAAGGAAGTAAAGCAGATCCTCTCCAAGGTCATGGAGGCACGAAGAAGCAAGAGTTACGACTCTTATGAAATCTTGGGCAAGTTTGTAGGAAAAGATCAGGTTACAAAACTTATCCTTCCACTAAAAGAGGTAAGGACTTGAATGTAATATAGGGAATCACCACCTTTCAGTATCTTGAGTTCTTGAAAAGAGCCTTGAGCATCATGATTCACTTTAGTACTAAGACCACCAGTTCCGTGTGTCTGGCAGCCCTGAGATGGGCATTCTGATCCAGGAGTCAGATGTAAACCATGAGATGCAAAAGGAAAGGCAACAAAAGTTGAATTATAGGTGAATTACACAGCTGAGTCCCATCAGTAACTGAGAATAGCCTTTGGAGTGAGACTGCAGCTCCCAGATTGCCAAGAGGACGAGAACTGGCATTTATTGAACAATATCACTGTGTTCTTAGCCCTGTGCTGCATTATGTTTTCTAATCTCCACAGCCATCCCTGAGATTGACAGTACTTCCATCTGACACATGAGGAAATTCAGGCTCAAAAAGGTAGAAAGAAACAAGAATAAGGAGAAAAGCCAGGATTTCATGCCAGATCTTTCTGAAGCTGGAATTTCAAAGCTCTCATTCTTTGCATTTTCATTCTGCCTCCTATTGAGCAGGGACTGTAATTTACCTGCCTTCAGAGTGCTCGCTGTGCCTGTTGCAGGGGTGAACATTCAACAAGCATTATTAATTCACTTTATTACAGTTTTACATACTAAACCTAGAGCAAAAAACCCTGTCTAATGACGTAAACTAACTAATTCCACGTGCTTCGATGCTAGATTCACTCCCTAAATACTCCTGAAATACATTTAGCTTATCTGAGCCTGATCTAAGAATGTTAGATATGTTTTTAAGATGAAAAAGAGTCAGCAAAGCACACATGTTTTCCATGTAAATTATCAAGTCCCTCCAAGATAATGAAAGTTACTAATACCATGTCCTGTGCAGAGGACTAGCTGTGACACACTGAGGGTTTTCCTGGGCTGATAGTGCTAAGCTCCCATTAAGTTCCTCTGATTTGGCCCAATACCTAATACCCATCCCTGAGGCCTGGCTATTATACGTCTTCATTAGCATGGTTTCCTGTGAGGAGTGACTGCAAGTTGTGTTGATGTGTATGTGCTTGTCTGTAAATTACCCCATTTAATGCACTTGGAAGGCTGGCATCTTCCAAGTGTCACATCCTATCTCCAGCCCTGTGCCCTGTGCTCAACAACAAAGAGAATGCAGAGGAGGCCCAAAAACGGCATACACTAATGGCAGTGATTATTTCTGGGGTTGAGGTTATGGGTAAATTTGATTTTATGTTATACTTACATTTGAAGTTTTATTAAGAATGTTTCTTTTTTAATTAGGAAAAACCATATTTTAAAAATAATATATAAAACTAATGTTATAACAAATCAAAATGCAGTTCTATCACCTCAGCATGCATTTGTGTTTGCCTTTAGATCTTGCAAAATACCACAAGTTTAAAACTGGCCCGGAAAGTTCACGAAACCTTACGCCGAATCATAGCAGGATTACTTGTAAACCAGGAAATGACAGCAGAATCCATTCTGTTGCTTAGTTATGGTTTGGTTAGCGAAAATCTCCCCCTGTTAACACAGAAAGAAAAGTAAGTTTGAAAAAAGCAACTATCTTTTAGGTGCTTGCTTCAAATAAGCCATTCAGTTCTCAGCGTCTTAAGTGGGTTCATTTAATAACTGGCTTTAGTAAAAGAAATAAAAGGGTATATTTATCTGAGCTGTGAGCTGGTACTACTTTGTGGTGTTTGGACTGAGGTCCTTCCAAGTGATACATGTCAACACAGGATTATTTTTCTGCTGAATGAAGTAGCTGTAAAGGCAACTGATTATTTTAACGTTTCTCTGACCACTTTTTAGATATTTATTCAATCCATGTTAGGGTAGATTTTAAATATATATTTCTTGTTCTGACCAAACAGAGTCTTAGACCTCCAAAGATTTTTAAATACCTTATTTGTGAACTTCTTTTGGATTTTGCTTCTGGGGGTGTCCTAAGAAAGACTCCTTGGCATTTGTTTTCAGAAATCAAAGGGAGCGTCCCCTTGCTGTTCATTTTAACTTAGATGTGCGTTCACCCCTCTGACCTCTGCTTCTGGGGCTCTAGAAACTTTGATCAGCAACCTGATCATCCCTTCTGTGTCTCGTGGTTAAGGGAGAAAAACCTCACAGCCAAGAGCACATTATTTGGTGCTGGACGCTCCTCACCAGAAAGAGACACAGTAGCTTCTGGGGATGCAGCATACAATGTGTTTGTTTCCACTGGTTTTCATTCCATTTGATTGACAGAAATCCAGCAACTCCCACACCAGATCCACGCCTGCCACCCCAGAGCTGTCTTCTGCTCCCCCCAACTCCAGTTCGAGGTGGACAGAAAGCTGTCGTGAGCAAGAAAACCAACATGCACATATTTATTGAGTCTGGGCTTCGGGTAAGAATTAACCTTAAGTAAGCCTTGCTGCCCACAGTGAGTCTGTGCCTTTTAATCCTCTGCTGAGTTTCCAGTACTGCTCATTTCTACTGGAAATGCTTTTTACCATAAATTTTGGAATTTGTTTTAAGGTGCATCAGTCCATTTACTATTTGTTACTTATTTTGATGATAGAACTTTCTCAGAAAATTAGTGATTCTGACCTAATATTTACAGTGCTTTCACTGTTGCTTTGCCTTTGAGTTTGTATCTCTGAACTACTCTTAAATTTTTTTTAAAAGATGGTGAGGTTTTGAAAACACAAGTTTGATCATTTTATTGTATATATTTTTTTCATCCTTCACTGGCTCCCATTTTCTCAGGAGAGAGCCCTGTCTTTCATTTGGGCCACAGGGGAATAACCTCATGCTGGATTCAGGGCTTCCCTTCAGTTCTCTAGAGTCACTACACTTTTCCCACCCCAGTACCTCACCATCTATTCCTCCCTCTGCCCAGGTCCCCACAGAACTCTCAAAGCACCCTCCGTTTATTGTGAATTATTGCCTAGAGTCTGTCTTCCTGGCCAAGATCCATCAGGGTGAGGACCCTGCCCATCTTGGTTTATTGCCACATCCTTCATGCTGGGCCAGTGCGTAGAATCAGAGTAGATGCTGAGCAATAACCACTTGGTAAATGAACTTTGAATCTCAGCTGCATGGTGAGCTCCCACCTTCTCCATTTACTGAGACTCTCCCAGGTGGTTCCCTTTTCTTTGCACTTTTTATGATTTCAAATAGAAGCGTCTTAACTTTTCACATTCATTCAGTCAGTCAGTTCAGTCGCTTAGTCGTGTCCGACTCTTTGCGACCCCATGAACCACAGCACGCCAGGCCTCCCTGTCCATCACCAACTCCCGGAGTTCACTCAAACTCATGTCCATCGAGTCGGTGATGCCATCCAGCCATCTCATTCTCTGCTGTCCCCGTCTCCTCCTACCCCCAATCCCTCCTAGCATCATAGTCTTTTCCAGTGAGTCAACTCGTCGCATGAGGTGGCCAAAGTATTGGAGTTTCAGCTTTAGCATCAGTCCTTCCAATGAACACCCAGGATTGATCTCTTTTAGAATGGACTGGTTGGATTTCCTTGCAGTCCAAGGGACTCTTAAGAGTCTTCTCCAACACCACAGTTCAAAAGCATCAATTCTTCGGTGATCAGCTTTCTTCATAGTCCAACTCTCACATCCATACATGACCACGGGAAAAAACATAGCCTTGACTAGACGGACCTTTGTTGGCAAAGTAATGTCTCTGCTTTTTAATATGCTATCTAGGCTGGTCGTAACTTTCCTTCCAAGGAGCAAGCGTCATTAGTCTCTCAAAATCATTTCACCTTAACCTCATTCTTACACCCAACTGACATGAAGTATCTTTTTAAAACTTGTAGCTGTTGCACCTTAGTCTGAAGACCTCCAAGATCAAGTCTTCAAGTGAACATGTCCTGGAAATGTTGGATCCTTTTGTGTCTCTCCTCATAGACTGCCTGAGTTCCATGGACGTGAAGGTGAGCATCTGTTGCTTCATAGGACCTGTGTCATGCAGAATACCTAAAACTTATTTCTAGGCTCATGCTTCACAGGGTGATTGAGTTTTTAATGACATTTACAACAATATGAACCACCTCTGTTCCCTGCATTAAATTGCTCCCTTAACAGCAATTTAATAATAATGGAGAGCCCTTAATAATTATAAAAGCCCGTCTAAGGAACTTGGCTGGTGGTTCAGTGGTTAAGACGCCATGCTTCTAATGCAAGGGTCACAGGTTCAATCCCTGGTTGGGAATGTCTGCATGCCACTCAGTGAGGCCAAAAAAAAAAAAAGGCCTTCTAGGTCCATTAGTTGTTTCATTTGATCCTCACAACTTCCTGAGGGTAAGTGGTGCTGTCCCCATGGTAGTGATCATCTCCTTGTCACTACTGCTCACTGCCATGATTCCTCATAACAGCCCATGAAGCATATATTATTAATGCTTCTGCTTCAGAGATGAGAAATCCAGGTCTTTAGCTAAGTGACTTGTCGCCTATGACACATCTAGGATGTGAGCTTCAGTCTGTCAGACACCTAAGCCCACACCTTGCCAACCTTGTCAGATGGCCTGTTTTACAGTAAATGTGCCAAGAGGTAAAGGAACATCTCTGCAGTCAAACAGGTAATAAGCTGCAGAACTGGGATTGAAGCCCTGGTTTTTCTGACTCCTTAGCTCTTTCCTCTGTCTTCATCTGATCCAGACCAGTAAGGCCATTCCAGAAATCAGAGTGTAGGCATCTTTTGGGTAGAGCTGAGCCAAGTGAACCGGCTGATCTAGATAATCTCGAAGGCTCAGGGATCCTTTTGTATTCACTTGATCCCAGCACATTTCTCGTATCTTTGGCACTCCACATAACTGTATCAAATTATAGGTCATAGTTCCCATGCTTAATTTCTGAGTCAGCTATCTGCTCTTTAAATGGCAGAATGGCATCCTTTTTATTGTCGTATTCCTAACACTCTGTAGAGTGTCTTGTGACATAAGCTCAGTAAGAATGGATTACATGAAAGAACCATTCTAGAAAATTGGAAAGTCATTTATAATGTGATTTTCAAAAAAAAAAAAGAAATGCTAAAATTAGCCAGCCCATCTAATCATTTACACATAGTAAGTTAAGAATGTGATAAGTGAGCACCCTTTCTCACTTGCTTGGGCTGTACCTTCCATTGTGTGGAGAAGCAGTAAGTGCTTCTCTAACAGGAAAGAGGAAACTTCCTTATCTTATTCTTAAACTTAGGGCATTGTGCTTCCTGAGTAGACTGGCAGAGCACTTCATTCCTTCAACTTGATTGCCCAGAATCTACATAGCCTCGGGTGCTGGATTCTTGAGTTTGGTCACTTCATCAGTTGATTGGCTTTTTCTGTTTTTTATTTCTCAGGTGATCACAGGTGCTTTGCAATGCCTGATCTGGATCTTGAGGTTCCCCCTGCCATCTATAGAAACAAAAGCAGAGCAGCTGACAAAACACCTTTTCCTTTTGCTGAAGGATTATGCAAAACTCGGGGCTGCCAGAGGCCAGAACTTCCACCTGGTGGTAAATTGTTTTAAGGTGAGGTGTTTTTATTTGCACTTAGAAAAATCTGGGACCAGGACTAGCAACATAGTGAATTTTTCATCCTTTATGGTCTTGGTCAAAATTTCTTCCAGATTAATTTGGTAAGGCCAGAGTGTTAGTATACTGTGTGAAAAAACATTGCTATTGTATTGAGTCCTTAATCATTCCACTGGATGCTGGTCTGTGAGATGCTCTGTTAACCTCACTGTTGTTGACTTGCAGTGTGTGACCATACTTGTGAAGAGAGTGAAGTCGTACCAGATAACTCAAAAGCAGCTTCAAGTTCTACTAGCATATGCTGAGGAGGACATCTATGATACTACAAGACAAGCCACTGCATTTGGTCTTCTGAAGGTATAGCATCACCAGATTGTTGGGTAGTGCAGTGTATGAGCCTCATGTCAGATATTTAGAATTACATGGAACATATTGCTCTGACTAGCTGTAGATAGTTCTTATAAAGATTATTATTTTTTGGTTAATTAATTATAAGCTAACATATCTACTTACCAAAATGTTTGAATGTGAGCTCTATATTAAACTTCAGGGAATTCTGTACAAAGGCAGGTACTTTACTTGTATATTTCATAAAATTGACCATTATAACCATTTTTTTAAGTTTATATTCTTTTTCTTTTGGAGATACTTTCATTATGTTCGAAAACTGCCTGAGGTTACTTGAACATCAGGTCGGCTTAGTAAACAAGAGGCCATTTGCAGTAAAATGTGAAATGAGTATGTCTTCTCGTTTTGTGTTTTAGGCCATTTTATCAAGAAAGTTGTTGGTCCCAGAAATTGATGATGTAATGCGGAAAGTATCCAAGCTGGCAATCTCTGCACAAAGCGAACCTGCCAGAGTCCAGTGCAGACAGGTTTGTGGAGAGAAGTTTTTTCCCATGGCAAGGGTTGGGCCCTGCCTTCTCTGTTTGTTTTTTAGGTAGAGAGACGTCAACACTTTGAATTCTGAAAACTTTGTGTCATGCTGTTGCTTGATTCTGAGACTCAGGAGCCCATTCACATACCAAGTACAGGGCCATTTTTCAGTATAAGGAGCATTTTGAGTATAGCCCTTATGTGGCATGTTTCAGATGGATGAAGAAATATATTTTCCTCTGCAGCATGGTAACCTGCAAGAAAGATTTCCATATGGTGGTCCCTATCTGTCCTATAGCAGACACACACAAAGCAGAAGTCCCATGAATGAAAAAAAAAAAGATCCCATGAATGATTATTTAATTATAATCATCATAAGTACCATGAGGAAAAAAATACTGTCGTATTTCTGTTTCATCACTTAAAGACACACCATTACTTACATACCTCAGAGAAAGAAAAAAACTTTGACATAGTGGTATGATGCCATTCATTGTAAGATATCTCAGTTTCAGTCTGATATGTTAAAACGTGGAAAACTGTGCTTCTTAAAATCTACAAAATATGGAAGAACATATGACACAGTGGAAGACCACCCTAGTGGGACAGTGAGGGAAAGGTTTCCTGAGGATTGACATGTGCTTACAAATTCTGCTTAGAATTTGAAGAAAGAATAAGGCTTAGCCTTGCAGGCTGGAAGATGAACCTTGAGGTGGGTAAGAGCTTAGCTTGTCGAAGGTGAATGAGAGGGGAGGGTGCCAAATATGGCAAGACCTTGTAGTCTTGTTAAAGATTTAGGACTTTGTTCTAAGAATAACAAAAGTCATTGAAATCAGTAGGCAAAGGAATGACATTAGCAGGTTTGTTTTCATAAATCTGTCCTGGTAATATGACCACATATCAACCCAGGAAACAGAAGGTTCTGAATTGCAAATATGAACTCAGAGTTAAAGGAGGACTGGGCTGCTGAAGCTATCTTCAGAGAAAGTTAACTGATTTAGGAAGCAGGAGGGCCAGGTGCTGTTGATGAAGCACTAGCTGCATGCCCAGCACTTTACATACACGGCTTCTATTTGTAACTTTCCTTCAAAGGAAACAGTACCACCGTTTTATGGTTGACAGAAAAACAGGGTTTGGAAAGGTTAATGATGTGCTTAGTTCTCACAGCTTATTAGTAAAGGAAGCTGAATAATACAGCAGTTTGAAGGCTCTGAAAGGAGAGCCTTTGGTTGTAGATACACTAGGCATGGGATTCTGGTACTATCACCTGAGCAATTTACTTAGCTTCTGTACCTGTTCCATTCTCTTCATCTGTAAAAGGGGTCATATCTATTTCCTAAGGGAGTATGAAAATCAACTTAGCAACACTTCATCCCGTGCTTGACACACAGAAGATATTCAGTAAATGCAATGGTTATTATTACTATCACTATTATTGCTATTATTTCAGGAGAAATATGAGGTTGAACCACAGTCCATACTCAGTTCACCAAAGCCCCTTTTCAGAGTGATGAGCTGCCAGGGTGTGAGCTGAGGTTTGGAGCTCTAAACAGCCAGGCTCATGATGGGCCAGACTTGACTCTTCACCAGGCAGGACCTGAGGAAGTGAAGTGGGAGGAGAGGGGAGAGGCACAGTCATTGACTCAGGAGGTGGACTTCTCCTAACTGACCACCCTTTTTGTAGCCTACCGGTGTGTCCCAGAAAGCAGGTCAGGAAAAAGCAATCCTGGAGAGATAGGCTCCAAATAATCGCTTGTATGATTTCTGTTTCTAGGTTTTCCTGAAATACATTCTTGACTATCCTCTGGGTGACAAATTGCGACCAAACTTGGAATTCATGCTCGCTCAACTGACGTAAGTTGAAGTCATAAACCGTACAAGGCAGGGAGGGGGGCGGGGAGCGGGTAGATTCCCTCACCTTGTAATGTGTGGGCTGTTTTGAAAAGAGCAAAGTCAAAACATAATGGCACATTTTCCCAGGGTTTTATTCTATGAACACTGGCTTGACTGCCAGGCACTGTACATGGCTTCATAGAGCAGTTCTGTAAGCTGCTTTTCAGTTGAGTCTGATCATCAGTTGTCCTTAAAGTCTGCTTAGGAGAACAGTAAAAATCTAACAATTATATTTGAAACTGCAAAGTAGCCTGATAAGTACCTGTATTAAAGTTGGGAAAATGGAGTTTTTTCCCACTTTTTAAGAAATAGACTGGCACCTTGAGGCAATATTTTAAATCCTTAAAAATAATTATTGGTCAGTTTTAAAGTTACTAACAAGTCCTTCTGATGTTCTTACCCTAGTTACGAACATGAGACCGGGAGAGAGTCCGCCTTGGAAATGATTGCTTATCTCTTTGACACGTTCCCTCAGGTACTGTGAATCACAGAGGTTAGCTGTGGCTCCTGGGAGCCCATGGTCCTCCTCTGGTGGGACATATGTGAGAATTCTGGTCTCAGTGTGCTCATAAGTGTCTGTTTTCTTGTAGGGACTGCTCCACGAGAACTGTGGAATGTTCTTTATTCCTCTTTGTCTGATGATGGTGAACGATGACTCTGCCATGTGTAAGAAGATGGCATCCATGGCAATCAAATCCTTACTCAGTAAAATCAGCCTTGAGAAGAAAGATTGGCTCTTCGATATGGTTACCACCTGGTTTGGGGCAAAGAAGGTCAGGGTTGCTTATAGTCATACTGCAAAGAAAATACTGAGCTTTTGGTGTTTGTACTTTATATATTCTACATTGTTGAATTAGTTTTTCCCAAGTAGCTTTATTGTTTTTATTTGATTATGGTAATAATATATGCTTATAGGAAAATTTTAGAAAATACAAGAAGTTATAGAGAGTAACAGCAAATAGAGAATAACATAAAAATCACCTGCATTCCCACAACAAAGTCAGTGTTGCCCAGTTACTCCACTACATGAATGTATTATAACTTACTTAACCAATCTCCATTGATATCTTTGTTTCCAATTCATCCCCATTGATGAATATCTGCTTATATAATTTATAGAATGTATTTTGCCAATAATTGTATCAACTTGCTAAATCTGGCCCCATCATCACTGGCCCACCTTTGTGGAATTAGGGGCACCTGGAACACGTTATTTTTTTTTAAATAAAAAAATTAGAAAAGTGTTATTCAGTGGGTAATCATGAATACCACTTTTTAAAATTTTTGTTCTAGGGAGATGAAGATTTCTTTGTATTTTTCATATAAGCTACCAAAAATCCACATTCTGTTGACTTCTGGTATCATAAAGAACTACTGAGGACAGTCATAACCACCTTCATTTCAGTTTTGGAAACGGCCTCCCAAGTTTATTGTCTTGTGATGGTTTTATTTTCTGTAGCGCTTAAATCGACAACTAGCTGCCCTGATCTGTGGCTTGTTTGCTGAAAGTGAAGGAGTCAATTTTGAGAGAAGACTTGGAATTGTTCTCCCTGTGATTGAAAAGGAGGTTGATCCTGAAAACTTTACAGATGTAAGTTATTTGTTAGGGAGTAAAAAAACAGGTTAAATATTTGTGTCAAAAAAAAATTTTTTATTAATAAAAGTAAGAAATCAGTGCAGTTCTATCTTCTTTTTTGGAATGAAGATTAAAGTAAGTTATCGTCTATGGTATATGATGATCAAAATTTCATAAGCCCCTAGGGGACATTTAGCAGTGTTTGGAGACAGTTTTGGTTGTCACAACTGGAGGACAGAAGGGTGTTACTGTCATTTAATGGGTAGATGCCAGGAGTATTGCTGATCATCTCTAACGCACAGCACAGTTCCCCAAGCAAAGAATTACCTGACCAAAATGTTGGCAATGTTGTGGTTGAGAAACCCTGCTATAGATGTACATCCTGGAGTAAAAATTTCCATAGAATACTTTGAAATTATTGTCTTAATTAATTTAACATTCTTCCTACTCTTAGATCATGGAAGAGACTGAAGAAAAAGCTGCAGATCGCCTTCTGTTCAGTTTTCTTATACTGATAAGTAAACTCATCAAGGAATGTAATATCATTCAGTTTACCAAGCCCTCTGAAACTCTGAGTAAAATCTGGAGTGAGTATTTTCTTTTTCTTTAAAAATAAACACATTAGGAATATATAATATCAGGGGGAAAGTTCATAAAAGATTTAAAAGGCCTTTCAGATTGATTACAGTGAAAGTATTTTTTTCTGGGAGGAAAAGCAAATTATATAATCTCATAAATAATATATTTCATTTATAAGTTAAAAAATTAATTATGTTAATTATTGTTTAGTTGATAAGTATTGTCTGACTCTTGTGACCCAATGGACTGTAGCCCTCCAGGCTGCTACTCTGTCTATGAGATTTCCCAGGCAAGAATACTGGAGTAGGTTGCCATTTCCTTCTCCAGGGGATCTTCCTGACCCAGGGATCAAACCTGTGTCTCCTGCATCACAAGTGGATTCCTTACCACTGGGCCACCAAGGAAGCCCAATTATGTTAATTATGGAGGAGTAAAAGGAAGAAGTTTCCCAAAGTCCTCCTTGCTAATTATTTATTACACATTTCCATCCAGTCTTACTTTTGTCAAATAGCCATAGGGTTTTTTTTGAGGTTGCCGCAGCAGCAGCAATTCCATATAAACTTTTATATGCTGTTTATATTTAAGTAACCATATTATATATAACATATTTAGTAGATATCCTTCTAATTGGCTATAAATAATCCATTGTGTATAAATGTGCCATAAATCATTTCATTGCTATGGGAATATTTAAGTTTTGTAACACTCTTTAAATAAAAAAGATCCTAGAATTATTTATTTAACATTTTAGCTTTGATTAATCAAAACTAAATACTAGGAAATAGACACTGCAGTGAATGCTTTAAATAACCATTTGTTTCAAGAGAACTTATGATTTTATGAGAAAAATAATCCAGTTACTGTATAGCCTACTCTGGTATGGCTCCATTGAGATATTACAGAGGTTCATATAAAAAAAAAGTAAAACCATCTTCATGAAATATAGCATAGACTAAAACTCAGCTATGACACGGATCGTTCAAAATTTTAGTCCTGTTTCCCAACACAAGGCTTTTCTATTGTGCTTCTCAAGTGTGGTATATGGAAAGTGGCTCTGAGAGTAGCATAGGAGTATGAGCTTTGAGGGTGCATAATGAAGATCCTTTAAGAGGTCATATTTAAGGATATGAGCTTTGGGGCCAGATTGAGCTTGGGTCCAGGCTTGGTTCTGCCTATTATAGCTTGGCACATTACTTAGCCCCCTCTGGAACTATAAACTGGGAATGACAATTCCAACCTCACAGAACTGTTGTGAGGTCTAAATGAGCTAATGTGTGTAACACACTTAGCCTGTGGCTGGCACACAGAATGCCTTATTAAATGATACCTTTCCAGTCATCTACCTGGTGCCACTGATTTCAACAGTTAGGAGAAACAAGTATGTACCCCTATATATATTTACATTAATTTTAATTTGAAATTGCAGTTGTTAATGCTACCTTACCTCCTTGAATCTGAAGCTAAGTTCTTATGAAACTGGCCTGTTTTTAGGCTTACTCAGATCTCTCTTCTCATGTCATTTCTTATGGTAGGAGTTGGTTCTCTAGTTATTTCAGTCTCCACCTCACTACTGAGAAGCAGGGACTATTTTTTTCATCTTTGGTTCCTAAATTCAAGCACATAATAGATACTCAAGAAATGCCTAAATTAGTCGTGCTCAAACCACCATAGAGTCAGGAAAGGCTTGAGACGTCTGAGAATGTGTTTTGGCTCCCTCAGGTCATGTGCACTCCCACTTGAGATATCCGCACAGCTGGGTATGGATCACAGCAGCCCAGATTTTTGGATTGCTCTTTGCCTCTTGCCAACCTGAGGAACTTATTAGACAACGGCATGTCAAAAAAACTAAAAAGAAAGTCTCAGAACCTGTCGCAATCCGCTTCCTAACAAGTGACCTTGAGCATAAGGTAAGATTTCTCTAACACCTTGTCCTTCCCTCATCTTTGTGAAGTATTCATTCTGGTTCATGTTACTATCTTGGGGTTGGCCCTTGGGAGGAACTCTTCCAGTCAACAACTTGATGTACATGTGGATCCACACGGGTATTAATAACTAGAGAAGGGTCACCCTCAAGGCCAAGGTTTTTCGAAGAAAAATTTTAGACCACTAATCAGATTTTTTATTTGCTTATTTAGTACATGTACCCTCCATTACATTTTTAAGTTCTTTATCAGTGCTGGAAAGGAAGATACTGTCTGTCGTGCCTCCTTCATAACTTCGTTGATGCCTCAGTGAGATCATGTTCATGAATATGTTAGGCAAGGACCATGTTATATCTGTCTCCCATGTCTTAGGACCTAGCACAACACCTGGCTTATAGTGGGAATGCCATAAACATTGAATGAGTGGAGGATCAGTTCAGTCGCTCAGTCATGTCTAACTCTTTGTGACCCCATGGACTGCAGCACAGCAGGCCTCCCTATCCATCACCAACTCCCAGAGCTTACTCAAACTCATATCCATTGAGTCGGTGATGCCATCCAACCATCTCATCCTCTGTCATCCCCTTCTCCTCCCACCTTCAATCTTTCCCAGAATCAGGGTCTTTTCAAATGAGTCAGTTCTTCACATCAGGTGGCCAAAGTACTGCAGTTTCAGCTTCAACATCAGTCCTTTCAAAGAATATTCAGGACTGATTTCCTTTAGGATGGACTGGTTGGATCTCCTTGCAGTCCAAGGGACTCTCAAGAGTCTTTTCCAACACCACAGTTCAAAAGCATCAATTCTTTGGCACTCAGCTTTCTTTATAGTCCAACTCTCACATCCATACCTGACTACTGGAAAAACCATAGCTTTGACAATCCGGACCTTTGTTGGCAAAGTAATGTCTCTGCTTTTTAATATGCTGTCTAGGTTGGTCATAGTTTTTCTTCCAAGGAGCAAGTGTCTTTTAATTTCATGGCTGCAGTCAGCATCTGCAGTGATTTTGGAGCCCCAAAAATAAAGTTTTCCACTGTTTCCCCGTCTATTTCCCATGAAGTGATGGGACCAGATGCCATGATCTTTGTTTTCTGAATGTTGAGTTTTTTTTTTTTTTTCTAAAAAAGAATTTTATTAAAAAAGCACAAATGCAAAGAAATGAACAGAGGAAAATTTATGCGTCGAACCTGAACTGGTCACTTATGATAATATACATGCTACAATTCCATTCTCTCCAATCATTCCACCTTCACCCTCTCCCACAGAGTCCCAAAGACTGTTCTAAATGCCTATGTCTCTTTTGCAGTCTCTTATACAGGGTTCAGGTTACCATTTTTCTAAATTCCATATATATGCAGAGAAATGCAAATCAAAACCACAATGAGATACCATTTCACACCAGTCAGAATGGCTGCTATCCAAAAGTCTACATGCAATAAGTGCTGGAGAGGGTGTGGAGAAAAGGGAACCCTCTTACACTGTTGGTGGGAATGCAAACTAGTACAGCCACTATGGAGAACAGTGTGGAGATTCCTCAGAAAACTGGAAATAGAACTGCCATATGATCCAGCAGTCGCACTCCTGGGCATACACACCAAGGAAACCAGAATTGAAAGAGACACATGTACTCCAATGTTCATTGCAGCACTGTTTATAATAGCCAGGACATGGAAGCAACCTAGATGTCCATCTGCAGATGAATGGATAAGAAAGCTTTGGTACATATACACAATGGAGTATTTCTCAGCCATCAAAAAGAATGCATTTGAATCAGTTTTAATGAGGTGGATGAAATTGGAGCCAATTATACAGAGTGAAGTAAGCCAGAAAGAACATCAATACCGTATATTAATGAATGTTGAGTTTTAAGCCAGCTTTTTCACTCTCCTCTTTAACTTTCATCAAAAAGCTCTTTAGTTCTTTGCTTTCTGCCATAAGGGTGGTGTTATCTGCATATCTGAAGTTATTGAGATTTCTCCCAGCAATCTTGATTCCAGCTTGTGCTTCATCCAGCCTAGCATTTCTCATGATGTAATCTGTATATCATGTTAAATAAGCAGGGTGTCAATATATAGCCTTGATGTACTCCTTTCCCAATTTGGAACCAGTCTATTGTTCCATGTCTGGTTCTAACTGTTACTTCTTAACCTGCATACAGATTTCTCAAGAGGTCGGGTGGTCTGGTATTCCCATCTCTTGAATTTTCCACAGTGTTGTGATCCACACAGTCAAAGGCTTTGGCATAGTCAATAAAGCAGAAATAGATGTTTTTCTGGAATTCTGTTGCTTTTTCTATGACTCACCGGATGTTGGCAATTTGATCTCTGGTTCCTCTGCCTTTTCTAAATCCATTTTTAACATCTGGAAGTTCACGGTTCACGTATTGTTGAAGTCTGGCTTGGAGAATTTTGAGCATTACTTTGCTAGCATGTGAGATGAGTGCACTTGTGCGGTAGTTTGAGCATTCTTTGGCATTGCCTTTCTTTGGGATTGGAATGAAAACTGACCTTTTCCAGTCCCGTGGCCACTGCTGAGTTTTCCAAATTTGCTGGCATATTGAGTGCAATACTTTCACAGCATCATCTTTTAGGATTTGAAATAGCTCAACTGGAATTCCATCACCTCCACTAGCTTTGTTTGTTGTGATGCTTCCTAAGGCCCACTTGACTTTGCATTCCAGGATGTCTGGCTCTAGGTGAGTGATCACATCATCGTGGTTATCTGGGTCAGGACCTTTTTTGTACAGTTCTTCTGTGTATTCTTGCCACCTCTTCTTAATATCTTCTGCTTCTGTTAGGTACATACCATTTCTGTCCTTTATCAAGCCCGTCTTTGCATGAAATGTTCCCTTGGTACATTTCAGGTAACTATAATAGTACAACTAAGGTAGCAGATTTTTCTCTGGGGAGATAAGAGTGGAGGATGGAAGAAAAGAAAAGAGGAAGGGAAAGTATTTGAAGGTTGTAAAGTTGTCTACCAGTAATCTAAAGATTATGATTTATATCTCCCCATATCCTTTAGCTAAAATGCTTATGACACATAGAAGGGAACATTTTATTTCTGCTCATGAACCTTCCTTTTCCAGATCTGTGCTGGTGGTCATTCAGAGAAAAATCTGCTACCGTAGTTGCATTATTTAGTTACTTGAAGTTTTTTAAAACAATCAGGAATACCATGATTGTGTCTGCCAATGTCCATTTTCTTTTCACAGATGAAAAGTATCTCCCTAGCCTCTTGCCATCAGTTGCACTCCAAATTCTTGGACCAGTCTCAAGGAGAGCAGGTAAGTATTATAATCCTTCCAGTTAAATATAAGGGACCTGTGCTACCAGTA
This sequence comes from Moschus berezovskii, assembly GCF_049115385.1. Classification (NCBI taxonomy): domain Eukaryota; kingdom Metazoa; phylum Chordata; class Mammalia; order Artiodactyla; family Moschidae; genus Moschus; species Moschus berezovskii. The sequence continues at coordinate 69,933,740 of NC_142465.1, forward strand.
GTATAGGAGTAAGCTCACATTTGGTTTTTGTTTTTCCTACTTAAGTCTTGGGGGATAAATGTAGTATAAATAAACACTTATGTATATGATCAATTAGGCACACATATCTAATCGACTTTGGAGTCCATCCTGGGATTACTCCTGGCTCTGTTTAAAATTACCAATAAAAATAGTACATTTGGGGGCTTTGCTGGTGGTCCAGTGATTAAGACTGTGCTCCCAATGCAGGGGGAATGGATAGCAAAGTGAGGCCAAAGAAGTCATGCCAGGGTGGACAGTGGGTGGGGTCTCACACAATATATTTTAGTAGAGGCTGATAAACCATACATACTCAGGACAGGTAGGAAGAGATTGACTAATACTGACCCACAATGAACGAAATTGTGGATTTTAGTTCACCTTAATCTTGGAGTTAACAATGTGAAGTGGCTGTTAAGGGGGGAAAGGCCACCAAATCTGGTACTGTCCTCACAAAGGCCCAGCTTCCAGAAGGAAGTAATACTCTTGGCATTAACTCTTGATGGCCAGGCTAGCCTTGGACAGCATGTAGTACTCTTGAGTACCACATTTGGGGGAACTTTAGGCACATAGCTCCTCTAGAGGCACACAGTAGCCTGTCCTGGTGAGTCGCCAGGCAAAACTCTGTTTAATAGCCAGGATGGTGAAGGAGTTCAAAACCAACTTGATTTCCTCCTTCACACAATAGGTGTGAAATACCCACACCAGAGATTTCATAGATGTCCCAAGATTAGGATTCGATAAATGGGTCCATTATTACAAGACTGAAAAAACCACCCCTGGGCAATTTAATTTAATGGGATATGTGGTAAAGAAGAGGCTCAGTATATAAGAACCTGGGCTTGAATTCTACTAAAGACCTTTGACTTCTGGCTGACCACTTTTGTCTTTGGGTGAGATTCAACAACTCTGAGCCTGCCTTGGTTTTCTCTGCTGACAATAGTACTTGATGTGCTCAGTTGTGTCTGACTTTTTGCAACCCCATGGACTGTAGCCTGCTAAGTTCCTCTGCCCATAGATTCTCCAGGCAAGAATACTAGAGTGGGTTGCATCTCTTGCTCCAGGGGATCTTCCTGACCCAGGAATCAAACCCACGTCTCTTGTGTCTCAGCATTGGCAGGCAGATTCTAATGCCACCTGGGAAGCCCAGTAGTACCTGATAGGGATACTTTGAAGTTGAATTGGAATGTATACAAAGCAACCAGTCAGTGCTCAAAAATGAAAATTATTATTTCTTTGAGGACTAGATGAAGGAATTTAATGGAATGAGGATGAAAGTTCTCTTGAAAAATATAAATGGATGGTCCAGAATGAAATTACTCAGTGGGACCTTAAAGAACAGAAGCAGGCCAAATGGATAACAGTTACATGGAAATAGATTTGGACACATTGTCGGGTAAACTGAATTTTTACAAAAAGGGACTGCTCCGGAATATTGGAATACCAGTTTTTTATTGTCTAATTGTAGGATACCTGTTTTAGCTTCTGCTTTACCAAGCCATATTTATTGCAAAATCAGAATCTAATTCTTATCTTTCCCCTCTCCCCCACCCCACACCCCTTTTTTTAAAGGTTGTTAAGAATTTGTTGTTTGTAGCCAAAGTCTTATATTTACTGGAACCTGATTCTGGCGATAAGCACGGGGACATAAAAGAAGACGTGGAAGAACAGGAAGTTTTAGGTGATGGCATGGCCAGAGAGGGTGTGGAAGAAGACAAGGCGTGTGCAGATGAGAAAGAAGAGCACAACAGGCCAGCCACACTGCTCTGGCTGATCCAGAAATTGTCCCGGATCGCAAAAGTGGAAGCTGCTTATTCACCTAGAAACCCCTTAAAGGTGTGGTGCCTATGCAAAATGGCTGAAAGTAGTCTTTTTTTTTTTTTTTAAATGATACTAGCTATCCTCCCAAGTCCCTAGAACCTTTTGAACCCAGAACTGTAGCATAATATCTGCCCCTAAATAGACCTTGTTTTCTCAGTTAACTCTGTAGCTACAAGTACAAAAGAAAAATGATCTGTACTTTCAGAGAACATGCATCTTTAAATTTCTTGGAGCCATAGCAATGGACCTTGGAATAGACAAGGTGAAGCCGTACCTCCCAGTGATCATAGCACCTTTGTTCCGGGAACTGAACAGCACCTATTCAGAGCAGGGTAATTCTGCGTCCTCTTCTGCATGTTAAAATACATCTTCTCTCCTGAATGCTTCCTTCTTCTTTTCTGTCTTCCCTTTGTGCCAGAGTTTAAGAAAGAAAATTTGCTAGGTATCAAGGCAACAGCAAACAAATAAGGCATATTTGTGTTATTTTTTACTATCTTCCATATGCTTTCTTGTGTCTAAGAGTGAAGGTTTCTCTCCTAAAGGATGATGTTTTTTAACTCCTAAGTGTAGATTAAATATTAAAACTAATTTGGGGTGGTTCTAAACCTCACAGTGCTGTGAACAATAATGAACAAATGTCACTGTAAGTCTCAAGAATTATAAGGAAAAACTATCAAATAGTTTTAATTTCAGATGTTTTCATTTTTCCCATTTTATTGCCTGGTTCATTTGGTACCTTTCCCTCAGTAATCCTTAAGTTATCTCTTTTGGTAACAGGACTAGTGGAAATTAGGGATTGGAAAGCAAGGGAGTAAAGTGAATGTTAAGAGTTTTAAAATATTAACAAATGAAGTAAATGTCAAAACAGGAGCTGTCTTATTCCTACAACCTTGAGAGTTTCCTTAGAGTAGGTCAGGTTGGCTTTGGCTCTCAACCAGCACTTACTGAGCACCGAATTATTTGCCAGGCACTGGTGGTTAAAAGAGTCTCTGATCCAAAAAAAAAAAAAGGTTACAGCCAGAGCCAACACTCTTGTGACCCATGAATTAGAGAGGACCTAGAGATACATGCTTACCTTTCTTTACCCCCATCTGCACAGACCTGAGAAGGTTAATAAAGGTAACACAAACCATTTGTACAGTTCTCAAATTACTTTAATGTGTTCTGAGCCAGGATCCCCATGGGAAAGCGCTTCATGGTCTCTGATCTCTTGCCACATCCTTGATGAGGAGGTGCCTTGGAATGCTGTGTCCAACACTTCTGCTTATTCTCCTGTCTCAGGAACTCAGAAGTGAAGAGACTAGTTTTTAAATCAGTGTTTAATGCCAAAGTAATAAAAGCGATCATGCCTTGGGAATTTAAATTTTACACGTTAATTTTGTACATATTCAAATATGTCCTTTCCTATGTCTTCCTGATTGTTACTCTGTCATTAGATCCTTCACTGAAGAATCTATCCCAGGAAATCATAGAATTACTGAAAAAGCTGGTCGGGCTCGAGAGCTTCTCACTAGCCTTTGCCTCTGTACAGAAACAGGCTACTGAGAAAAGGGCACTCCGGAAAAAGAGAAAGGCTTTGGAGGTAGGCTTGCCACTTGAAATTGACCTGTTCATTGGGCTTAACAATTTTTAACCAGGCATGTGTGTGTCATACTTACCCAAGGAGGAAAGAGGAATTGGCTGTGTTTGAGAGGTGGGACTTTATAGCTGGGGCTCCAGATTTTGTGTTCAAAAATGGTCCATTTCTGCATTTGATTTTATTGGTTAAACATTTACTTTAAAAGTAATACAAAATTTCTATTCTTTTTTCAAGTTTGTAACTAATCCTGATATTGCTGCCAAGAAAAAGCTGAAGAAACACAAAAATAAAAGTGAAGCAAAGAAGAGAAAGATTGAGTTCCTGCGTCCAGGCTATAAGGCCAAGAGACAAAAGAGCCACAGCCTGAAAGATTTAGCAATGGTGGAATAAAGTGCTCCCTGTGCTAACAGTGTCCGAACTTACCCTGAAACGAACTTTCTGGTGTACCTGCTGGTCCAAAATCATAGCAGGTTTTATTATTTAATTTAAACTTTGGCATAGATTGTATAATATTATACAGTTTAATATAATTCATGTTTGTTTTTAATTAAAATATTTCATAATACTACTGTATCTTCACTGTCTAAAAAGCACTTGACACTAATGATAAAGAGTTTAAAATGTACTTTTCTTTTTAAAAATACACATTAAAGAAGCAAGACAACAGGTAGAAGTTAGGAGTAAATCAAGCAGATGATTTGCAAAATTATAAAATTTTATATATTTATATAAAAAATATACATAATACATATATATAAATATATATTTATAAAGATATATATATCCATTTTAATGCAGAGTTCCAAAGAATAGCAAGGAGACAAGACTAGAGCTCTCTTCAAGAAAATTAGATTACCAAGGGAACATTTCATGCAAAGATGGGCTAAATAAAGGACAGATATGGTATGGACCTAACAGAAGCAGAAGATATTAAGAAAAGGTGGCAAGAATACACAGAAGACCTATACAAAAAAGATCTTCATGACCCAGATAACCATGATGGTGTGATCACTCACCTAGAGCCAGACATCCTGGAATGCAAAGTCAAGTGGGCCTTAGGAAGCATCACTATGAACAAAGCTAGTGGAGGTGATGAAATTCCAGCTGAGCTATTTTGAATCCTAAAGGATAATGCTGTGAAAGTGCTGCGCTCAACATGCCAGCAAATTTTGAAAACTCATCAGTGGCCACAGGACTGGAAAAGGTGAGTTTTCATTCCAGTCCCAAAGGGTGGTGCCAAAGAATGCTCAAACTACCACACAATTGCACTCATATCACATACTAGCAAAGTAGTGCTCAAAATTCTCCAAGCCAGGCTTCAGCAATATGTGAAGCGTGAACTTCCAGATGTTCAAGAAGCGTGAACTTCCAGATGTTCAAGCTGGATTTAGAAAAGGCAGAGGCAACCAGAGATCAAATAACCAACATCCATTGGATCATAGAAAAAGCAAGAGAATTCCAGGTAAACATCTGCTTTATTGATTAAGCCAAAGCCTCTATGTAGATCACAACTATGGAAAATTCTGAAAGAGATGGGAATACCAGACCACCTGAACTGCCTCTTGAGAAATCTGTATGCAGGTCAGGAAGCAACAATTAGAACTGGACGTGGAACAACAGACTGATTCAAAATTGGGAAAGGAGTATGTCAAGGGTGTGTATTGTCACCCTGCTTATTTAACTGATGTACAGAGTACATCATGCGAAATACTGGGCTGGATGAAGCACAAGCTGGAATCAAGACTGCCAGGAGAAATATCAGTAACCTTAGATATGCAGATGACACCACCCTTATGGCAGAAAGTGAAGAGGAACTGAAGACCCTCTTGATGAAAGTGAAAGAGGAGAGTAAAAAGGTTGGCTTAAAACAACATTCAGAAAACGAAGATCATGGCATCTTTTCCCATCACTTCATGACAGACGGATGGGGAAACAATGGAAACAGTGAGACTTTATTTTGGGAGGCTCCAAAATCATTGCAAATGGTGACTGCAGCCATGAAATTAAAAGATACTTGCTCCTTGGAAGAAAAGCTATGACCAACCTAGACGGCATATTAAAAAGAAGAGACATTACTTTGCCAACAGAGGTCTGTCTTGTCAAAGCTATGGTTTTTCCAGTAGTCATGTATGGATGTGAGAGTTCAACTATAAAGAAAGCTGAGTGCCAAAGAATTGATGCTTTTGATCTGTGGTGTTGTAGTAAGACTCTTGAGAGTCCCTTGGACTTCAAGGAGATCCAGCCAGTCCATCCTAAAGGAAATCAGTCTTGTATATTCATTGGAAGGACTGATGAAGCTGAAACTCCAGTACTTTGGCCACCTGATGCAAAGAACTGACTTATTTGAAAAGACCCTGATGCTGGGAAAGATTGAAGGCAGGAGGAGAAGGGAATGACAGAGGATGAGATGGTTGGATGGCATCATCAATTCAATGGACATGAATGTGAGCAAGCTCTGGGAGTTGGTGATGGACAGGGAAGCCTGGAGTGCTGCGGTCCATGGGTTAGCAAAGAGTCAGACACAACTGAGCGACTGAACTGAACACGAGCATTAAGAAAGACTTGCACAAATGGAGAAGTTTAACTACATTCATGGGTAGGAAGATTTAGTATCATAAGTTGCTAGTTGGAAACCTGTGGTTAAATACAAATCTAAGCAAAATCCCAAAGGAGTTCTTCATATTATCCCAACAAGCTGATTCTAAAATTTATATGGAAGATAGTCGAAAATAGCCATTCAGTTCAGTCGCTCAGTCGTGTCCGACTCTTTGCGACTCCATGAATCACAGCACGCCAGGCCTCCCTGTCCATCACCAACTCCCAGAGCTCACTCAAACACATGTCCGTTGAGTCAGTGATGCCATCCAGCCATCTCATTCTTTGTCGTCCCCGTCTCCTCCCACCCCCAATCCCTCCCAGCATCAGATTCTTCCAGTGATACTCTTAAAAAAAGGAGAAGAGCGTGAGGGGCTTGCCCTATCAGATAATTAAAATTAAGACAAAAAGTGGTATCTCGAGAGGGATGATGTGATAAAAATTAATAACTTCTACTTATCAACATTCAGAAAACAAAGATCATGGCACCTGGTCCCATCACTTCATGGGAAATAGATGGGGAAACGGAAACAGTGTCAGACTTTATTTTTTTGGGCTCCAAAATCACTGCAGATGACGACTGCAGCCATGAAATTAAAAGACGCTTGGAAGGAAAGTTAGATAGCATATTAAAAAGCAGAGACATTACTTTTCCAACAAAGGTCCGTCTAGTCAAGGCTATGGTTTTTCCAGTGGTCATGTATGGATGTGAGAGTTGGACTGTGAAGAAAGCTGATCGCCGAAGAATTGATGCTTTTGAACTGTGGTGCTGGAGAAGACTCTTGAGAGTCCCTTGGACTGCAAGGAGATCCAACCAGTCCATTCTAAAGGAGATCAATCCTGGCTGTTCATTGGAAGGACTGATGCTAAAGCTGAAACTCCAATACTTTGGCCTCCTCACGCGACGAGTTGACTCACTGGAAAATACTCTGATGCTGGGAGGGATTGGGGGTAGGAGGAGAAGGGGACGACAGAGAATGAGATGGCTGGATGGCATCACCGACTCGATGGACATGAGTTTGAGTGAACTCAGAGTTGGTGATGGACAGGGAGGCCTGGCGTGCTGTGATTCATGGAGTTGCAAAGAGTGGGACACGACTGAGCAACTGAACTGAACTTACAAGATGACACAACCAGGACGTGGTATGTACCTTACACTGATAAAGGATTAATAGTACCCAGGCTATATAACAAATACCTGTAATCAACAAAGATAATAGAGTTGAAAAAGTGGCATAAGATAGAAATAGGCATTGCAAAGGAAATATAAATGGCCCTTTAACCCAGTTGGCAAATAGGCTATAACAGGTCTTGAATATTAAAGTACTTATGTATTGGTTAGTAAGTCATTATCTTGAGACCACCTTGTGGTGGCACTCATGAACTTCAAAACTGCCACCTTGGCTGTATGAGTCCCTAAACACCAATGTCTCCCCACACCAGAAATTAAAGGAGTAAAACCTACACTGGTTTTAGGATCAGGTATGTCTACTAGTTACTTTTTTTGAGTCACTCCTGTATTAACCTTTTTAATAATTAGTAAAATGCAGATTAACGTGAATGAAACTCCACCAAATGTTGGCAAGGAGTTCTCACACTTCCAAGGTGTTTGTAATAAATATCCCAAAAGGATAAACATGGTGCATCCTGGAAAGCAGACACAATTCTAAGTGATTTAAAGTGCAGGAATCTGCTTTTATAAAAAATTTATAAATCAAAAGTTATTAATACTAAAGGCAGAGTCAGGAAAAATAAATATCTCAAGTATATTGAGCACGGCTTTGTTTTAATCAATATTTAATCATTTTAATCAGTATTTAATCAATATTTACTCCAGTAAATATTTATTGAGAGCCCAGTACCAAGTATGTGCCAGGTGCACCACACTAGATGCAAGGGATTCTAACAGTAAATAAGATATGGTCCCTGCCCTCAAGGAGCTTACATTTCCACAATTTAAAGTGCATCTCAGGTATTCTGATAATAGAATGCCACTCTCAATTTCTCTTTTTAAATCTGACGACATGACACAGCACAACTACCAAACAGAATTATAGAATGTTAGCGCTTAAAAAAAACCTTTGATATTATTTGTACAAAAAGAAAAACCAAACAAACTGATGGAGTGGCCCTTTGCGCCTAGAACTCATATGCTCTGATTTCAAGTTTGGTCCTTTTCAGGCTTCTCCTGAAACAAGACTCAATAGATTTTTATAAACATTCAACCTCCTGTAACATACTTGTACAACTGTTTACTGCTAGACAAGGACCTTCTCGTTTATATCAGGTTAATGTCAGTGTATGCTCTATTTATCCCATCCTATTCTTTGTGGCAAACCAGAGGGATCAGGATCATCCAAGTGCAGGCCTTTGCTACCAAGGCTATTTGTCAAGCATTTGCCTGCCAGGGTTGCACCTCCTCATACTTCTATTTTCACAGTGTTCCTGAACCACTGGGGAGTGCTAATCCATTTGGGTACAAGTCTAACACTAGATATGTGCCACTGACCAGAAAGGGACCCATGTATAAAGTGCTGATGTACTATTTTCCTAGCTGACAAACATATAGCCTACCATTTTTAACCATGAACATATTCTGAGGTGCCATAATGTGCCAGGCACCATACTAGACATTAGGGACATGAATACGAAAAAGACAGTTTGCCCATCAGGAGTGCCTTGCAAACTATGACATGATGTCAGTTATATACTGTTAGTACTTTTGGGTACACTGGGAACACATGATCCTGGAAGAAGGCCTAAAAAAAATTGCTCCCAATTTTGGTAATTACTAAGGTCTCAATTTATTTCTGTCTCACTGTAGACTGGGTTGTTTGTAAAGTTCCTTTTAAAAGTCCATTAGGAAATAATTGTTTTTGATCATCTAGCAGTAGTAAACCTAATTTTTAAAATCATGACTTCTTAAGTTTCTCTCCCTCTAGAATCAATAAGATTTTGACTTTTCACCATTCAAAGTTACATGTTCAATTACAGGTAGGTAGAAGGAACCAAAGGCAGTAAAAACGTCCTTTACAATGCTTCTAAGTCTTGTTTTCAAAAAATTTCCTTTCAGATGAAATTTTGTTTAATGTGTTGTGAATTCAATCAAATATAACCATTTAGGACTATTTCTACTACCTCTACTAGTATGGAAAAATTTACAGATGTTATTTTAAATGTACTATGTCTACTTCTATTAGCTTAATTTTACATAAGGAATTAAGTTGTGTTGTCAATGTTGGCACTTCCAGGAATTTATAGTTCATGGGACAAGCTTCTGACCCTGAAATCTCACTGTAAGCCCTGTTCCCACTTTCCTTGCAGGTGACTTTAGTCAAGCCAGTCTATCAGTATTTTGGGTCCATGTCCATAAAAATGAAGATGTAAAAATGACGTCCTAGCTACATGGCAGGATTCCTGTACAAATTGACTGAGTAGGTCCAAATCTGAAAAAAATTTCCAAACAACTATAAATACTATAAAATAATAATTACAGATAAGTCAGTGAAGTTAGCCACCAAAATAATTATTTCATGCCTATAACCAAAAGCTTTTAAATGAAACAGCTTAGATAAAGTGGCCATTAAGCAATAAAGACTAATTACCCATGCTAGGTTCTTGGCCTACTCTATTGAGCCTAATCTTTGGAAAAACCTAATTCATTTTAGAGGGAAAAATCTGAGTTAAGATATTTATTAGTGTTAATACAAACAAGATGCAACCACTAATTTAAAAATAGGAGGGTTTTTTCCTCATTAAGAGTACATTCTTTAATAGGACTGTATCTGAATAAGAACTGCATACAAACAGAATATATACCTTAACACAAGATAACAAGGAAGGAATATTTTACATTATATAGGGCAGACATTCAGTTGGTTCAATCACAATGAGTTACCCTTCCAACCAAATACTTAGTTTCAATATGTATTACAAATGTTCCAGTCAGTTCGGTATATGCCGACAATCAGACAGCTTTAACATTTAGTAGTGTGGAGCACACTTAACTGTTTCCAAAGGGATACGTGATGTGGTCTTTGTTTCAGAGCAGCAAAAGGGACTGAATTACTGTCTGCTCTTTAATGTTTCAACTAACCTGTGAAGAGAAAATGAACAGTTTCATAAATTTAACTTCAAATGTTCAGGTATAGAGAAAGATCATTTATAATATAAATTTCATACTGAAGATAAATTCCAAAGCACTTTAAATGATGAAGGTTAAGATGGTTATATTAGAAGAATGAGGTTATGGACTCAGTTTCCACAAGGGTGTATTTTAGCTCTCACTTTGTCTATGCTTTGAATGAAAAATCAAAAACAACCAAATAGCCACTTTTCAGGCTGCTACCTACTATAGCCAGGCCAGATGTAGATAATTCAGAGATGAAAACTAGCCTCGGTTCTCAAGGAGATGATAATTTAATGAGCAGATGCACAAACCAACTGTAAGACAGTGTAACAAGTAGTATTATATCACTGATCTCTGACAAGGACAGCTGTGTGTGTGGTAAGGCAGTGGGCCTGGAGGTAGGGAAGGCTCTTGAGAAGCAGAGAGCCTCAACCTAAGTCCTGAAGGATAAGGAACTGGAGGGTGAGGTAAGTAAGGGGAAAAGCTAGAAATATAGCAGAGAGGTGGTTTACCTAACTATAATTAGTACGTGTGGCTAAACAAAAGCAGATGTGCATGAAAACCAATGGAAGAAAAGGGTGGAGGAACTTAGTATGATAAAATACAAAGTAATCTGATTACATCCTTAAGACCAAAGGGAAATTACAAATGCATGTACACACAAATCCACAAATGGCTTCTGGAAACATGGTACTTACCATTCCATTGCCTCATCAAGGCCAGTGCCTTTGGTTGCTGAAGTTTTGAATATTTGCCATTTTCGGTCCTTCAAGGCAGGTAACCCAAGTGAATTTGCCATTTCTGAGGGAGTCATTGCCTGTTCCATGTCCTGCTTATTCGCAAACACCACTAAAATGGCTTTTCTCAGCTCTTCTTCCTAAATAAAATAAAAAAATATTCTCTTATCAATTTGCTCCTGAGTTTAGGAAGAAATGCAAGAAAAAAAAATCTTATTTTAAAAGCATATTTCCTAACTCCTTTTTATATTTCTTTACTCCATTTAGAAGTTTTGTGTACAAAGGTAAAACAAATTGGTTTTGTGTCTATAAGTTTTAATATAATAGTCCTGATTCAACCTCCATATATACTTTATAACACTAATAAATAAATATTGATTGAATTAATTAAAAGTTAATTCCTAAAGAATGAATACAATTTTTAGTTTTCTATAAAGATTACACAAGGGAAATCCTAATACCACAAAAAACCTAACAATCCAATTTGAGAATTGTGAACTGAAGTTAATAATCCATTTCTTTCATGCCATACTTTATACAATAAAAATTTATTATACCATGTGAATTACAGCTAAATATAGCTTATATTTTAAAAATATGTTATACCCGAGGCAATTAAACAGTCCCTTAAACTTCCTTATACTTCGAATTTGGTCTAAGAAGCTCTTATGATAAATGTGACGCTATGTTGTTTAAAAAAAAAAATTTAGGCAAAACTTTAAAACTTTAGGTTGAAATATATAAACTGGAAGCTACTAAGTTAATCATCCAAGAACTCAGAAGTCCGAAATATTCTAAGTTTTGCTTCTAACTAGGAATCAAGTTGCCTGGAACTTAAACATTCAATAATTGAGTAATTCAGAATCATAGTTTTAGTGGGAAAAGGAAACCTATACATCTAATTTTCTCAAGCAAAGGCAATTTCATTATTAAGTTAATCATTAATACATTTGAGAAGCTTCAGTTCAGTTCAGTCGCTCAGTTGTGTCTGACTCTTTGCAACCCCATGAATCACAGCACTCCAGGCCCCCCTGTCCATCACCAACTCCCAGAGTTCACTCAAACTCATGTCCATCGAGTCGGTGATGCCATCCAGCCATCTCATTCTCTGTCGTCCCCTTCTCCTCCAACCCCCAATCACTCCCAGCATCAGAGTCTTTTCCAGTGAGTCAACTTGTCGCATGAGGAGGCCAAAGTATTGCAGTTTCAGCTTTAGCATCAGTCCTTCCAATGAACACCCAGGATTGATCTCCTTTAGAATGGACTGGTTGGATCTCCTTGCAGTACAAGGGACTCTCAAGAGTCTTCTCCAGCACCACAGTTCAAAAGCATCAATTCTTCGGCGATCAGCTTTCTTCCCAGTCCAACTCTCACATCCATACATGACCACGGGAAAAACCAAAGCCTTGACTAGACGGACCTTTGTTGGAAAAGTAATGTCTCTGCTTTTTAATATGCTATCTAGGTTGGTCATAACTTTCCTTCCAAGGAGTAAGCGTCTTTTAATTTCATGGCTGCAATCAACATCCACAGTGATTTTGGAGCCCAAAAAAATAAAGTCTGACACTGTTTCCACTGTTTCCCCATCTACTTCCCATGAAGTGATGGGACCAGATGCCATGATCTTAGTTTTCTGAATGTTGAGCTTCAAGCCAACCTTTTCACTCTCCTCTTTCACTTTCCTCAAGAGGCTTTTGAGTTCCTCTTCACTTTCTACCATAAGGGTAGTGTCATCTGCATATCTGAGGTTACTGATATTTCTCCTGGCAATCTTGATTCCAGCTTGTGCTTCTTCCAGCCCAGCGTTCCTCATGATGTACTCTGCATATAAGTTAAATAAGCAGGGTGACAATATATGGCCTTGACATACTCCTTTTTCTATTTGGAACCAGTCTGTTGTTCCATGTCCAGTTCTGACTGTTGCTTCCTGACCTGCATACAGGTTTCTCAAGAGGCAGGTCAGGTGGTCTGGTATTCCCATCTCTTTCAGAATTTTCCACAGTTTATTGTGATCCACTTAACAATTTTAAAATCTTTTAGATGACTACTTAATGCACCCTCTAAATTCAGCTAGCTTATCAGTCTTACAAACCTCAGTGAATATACTGTACTGGGGTCTTAGTTAAGAGCTATTATACACTGTTCCACACATCAGGGGTACAAGGTAAACACAAAGAACTTTACACTTCAGGGTGGGAAGCATACATAAGTAAATAAACATGTTTAAAATAATGTAAAGAAATGGTAAGTAGTTACAAAGAATAAGCTAAGATAAAGGGTTAGAAGATAACCGAGACCTCCTCTCTGAGGAAGAAACATGTGAGATAAAACATGTCAAGAAGACAGCCACACACAGATTTGGGGAAAGAGAATTCCAAGCAGGAGAAGCAAATGCAAAACCCTAAACCAGGTGTCAGTTACACAAACTCAGTGAGCAAAGAAACGAAATATCGGTACGGCTGAGGTACTACTGTAAACACAGGGAAGAGTAAAAAACTGATAAAGCCGGGAGAGGTAAACGGGCCCAGAATTGTGCCGAAATCCATTCTGAACTTCAGTGTTTCTAGAACAAATACACTTTATATACTTATATAATAAATCTGCTTCCATATGCTAATTTATACAACCAGAAATAAAGACATTAAAAAAACGATCACTTCACCAAAGTGACTTAGAATAGTCACTTCAGTTTAGAAAGGGTTTAGCTCTGAATTTTCTGGAAATTAAGGAATTTAAAGGAAGTTACAGGACTGGAATTGTTTTGTGTTTTTTTTTGTCTTCAACTCTCTCCCAACAGTATTTTTGGAATAGAAAGTAATTTGCATAAAAGAAAATGATACTAAAGACATGAGTGTGGGGGAGACCCCTGTTTCCCTTTTAATTATTTCTGCATGTGACAATAATAAAAGAGCAAGCAAATATAAATTACTTACGCACATTTTAATAAAGTTTTCTTACCTCCAACATGGCAACTAACTCTGATTTGGAAATGCCAATTCGGTCTCGGTCACAACTGTCTACTACATAAATGACTGCATCTGTGTTTGAATAATAACATCTCCAGTATGGCCTAAAGAAAATTCAGGAAGGGAGAATATATTATTATTTGAAAGATGAAACTGATAGATTAATTTATATGCTAGGACTTGGCTATGGTGGGGTGAAGGGTGTTACTTGCCAATCCTTTCCCACCCATATCAATATTAATGCCATAATGATGGTTTCACAGACCTGATCACTGTATCTTATAAATCTTTAGAAAATCCTTAAGAGAAATGGGTTCTTTAAAAATAATTTTAGTAACAGACTTTAAATTGATCACTGAAGACAAGAAGTTGAAATGGCTAAAATTAACAAATGACTCCAAAGTGGTTCAAGAAATAAAATGAGTTAAAAGGCAGCAAAATGCTTGGGGAATGCATCTAGGCCTAAATAGTGGGCCCAAAAGGTATTTTCATGAAATCCAAAACAGTCTGTCTCACAGAGGAAGGGACTGACAAGAATTAACTAGAGAATTCTTTTTATTTAAAAACTACTGAAGTAATCAGGTCTTGAGACTTTCATAGAAAAAATTTTCATGTAAGTGATATAGGAAAAACTGACTTCCGTAGATTTTAATTTTTTAGTTAAAAATCTTTAATTCTCAGATTTTAATTGAGAGAATAAGGTGGTTTTACCTCATTTTAAACTATGTGGCTCCCATTACATTACAAAAGAAGACATATTTTGGTTTACTGCTGTTAACCCTAAAAGAGCAATAAAGATCCCAATACTACAAAATGGTCTGGCCTCTGTACCATACCTGATGCTTGTCTGTCCTCCCAAATCCCAGACTTGGAATTTAAGGTTCTTGTATGTTACTGTCTCAACATTAAATCCAATGGCTGGAAGAGAAAGCAAATTAATAGTACATGTAGACTAACACATTCTGTCTTCAAAATGTCCAGTCTGAGTTTCAGCAATTAGTGGTAATTGTTGAATCACATTATTAGTTCAAATATTATTCCATTTACTACAGTCTGCTGTGCTATACATATATAAACACCCAATAAGCAAGATCAACCCCACTTTCAGGGTATATAAGAACCCCCAGCCACCTCTGCAATTAGATAATTCTTAGTTCAGTGGAAATTCTATTATGTTAAACGCTGGCACACAAAAGCGTTCAGAAAGTTATACCTAGAAAGGACAGTTGTAAACATATTACAAAAAATGGAATTTTTGTAGGTAGCAAATAGGACAAAAGCCTAGATTCTAAACTTCAGTAAGGCACGGCAATGGCTGTGTATCTCTTTATGGAGGCTGAGTTCACTAAGGCAGGGAATCTCACAGACCCTCTGAAGACTTCCTCAAGAGCTCATCCACAGTAAGGTCACAGCTAGATGGTCAAAGGGGAGGAGTCTCAACCCCTTTCCCTGCCATGCTTCTTAGGTGGAGCATGGCATCACATGCCTAAGGCAAGATACTTTCAATGAAAGGAATCCAGAGGAGCTAGAGAGGATGCTGAAAAAACTTAGGAGCTATACATATAAAAATTACTAAGATTTTACAAACTTAAAAAAAATCAAAGTAAAATATAACTTACAGCTATAATTGGACAATTAATTTTTTAGATTTAAGTTTATACTGGTAAATGATGCTTCAGAGTATATATGGCAAGTATAAAAAAATTACTATAGCAAATCTGAGTGAAAAAGTAAAAAGCAAGTTCATGATGTCTCCCTTAGAATTTGGTAGCAGTGTAATCACCATCTTCAACCTCAATTACAAATGTTGTTTATTTGCAGAGGGGAAGAACGTGGTATAAACCACATTTGCTGAAACGCAATCCACTGAGCTGTGGGTACCGCAGCAGCCACCACGACTCAACGGCAGCACAGATGGGTGATTTGAGAACCAAAAGCCAAAGAAACTGAAATTTCTTGAAGGTGGCAGCAAGAAGTAACAGATGACGTGGTTCAAAAAGTTCTTTTATAAAAGCTAGACTTTTCTGTTTTAATCTGGAATTTAAATAGTACTAAATAGAAACCATGAGCGACGGAGTAACTTAAAGATATA
Source organism: Moschus berezovskii (assembly GCF_049115385.1). Classification (NCBI taxonomy): domain Eukaryota; kingdom Metazoa; phylum Chordata; class Mammalia; order Artiodactyla; family Moschidae; genus Moschus; species Moschus berezovskii. The sequence goes on from NC_142465.1 coordinate 69,949,677, forward strand.
AGTATTCTTGAGCAAACTCTACAAACTATTAAACTTAGTTTAAGTATAATCTTCAGGGCAAAAAAATGAAAACAGTATAAGTAACAGAACAGTCGTCTTATGTACTAAATTAGGACTATTGAAAAATATTTTTCTAAGATATCAAAATATCTTGATATTTTTAAGTTCCAGATTAATTGAACACTCAGTCTCTTCAACTCAGATCTTTAAAAACAATCAATAGAATTACTAAAAAAAAAAACTAATCTTAATCAAATAATAACAAGTACAGAAAAAAAAAAACCACTGCACATGTAACAGTATAACTTAGTATCGACATACTAATAATTCTCTACTCAGATGTACAAAGTACTTTATATACTTGATTCATTTTCCTTATTCATTGCCTTTATTTTCAAAGCCAATGAATATTTATTATCTTCATTTTATCAATAAAGATACTGGCTACTCAATATTATGTGGCTTAACTCTACCCAACTTTTAAAACAGCTCTACAGACGAATAGATAAGAAAGCTGTGGTACATTTACACAATGGAGTACTACTCAGCAATTAAAAAGAATACATTTGAATCAGTTCTAATGAGGTGGATGAAACTGGAGCCTATTATACAGAGTGAAGTAAGCCAGAAAGAAAAACACCAATACAGTATATTAACACATATATATGGAATATAGCAAGAGGATAACGATAACCCTGTATACAAGACAGCAAAAGAAACACAGATGTATAGAACAGTCTTTTGGACTCTGTGGGAGAGGGCAAGGGTGGGATGATTTGGGAGAATGGCACTGAAACATGTATATTATCATATGTGAAACGAATCTGACGTGGTTGGGGGCTCCCCACCTCAACACTCTGTGGATTCAAGAGGCCGTTCCTTCCGGAAGTGTATAAATTAGCCTGGGATAGAACCTGCACGCTGAATTTACTAATTAAGAAATGAGAAACCAGAACTATAAAGGTGGCATAGAAATACAAGAAACCATTCTCAAGTAATTTTTAAAACTTTGAACAGAGGTACAGATTTTGCCATTTGTTATAAACTGGTATATGTAATTTAACCAGAACCATGAGAAAGTTGGTATTATGTGAATTCTGAGGCACTTTCGACATGTTGTAGGAGTGATGTGGACTTTCTTGAGTTTTACACAATCATAAGTGAATGGTCTGTATCTCGTGCCTTTGTTGGTTTTCCGTGAGCTGTAGTTTCTGGGAAGTGAGCAGCTCTCATTCCTGTAACTCTTGTAATCCAGTCATTCGTGTGCCTCCTTCATGAGGATTCAGTACGGCTGTGGTGCTGTTATCCCTCTGACAGGAACTCTAACTCTGTGTAAAGCCCCAAAAGTCTGAAACTTATTTTTATTTTATATTGTACTATATTTCATTTACAGTGTTGTGTTTGTTTCAGGTGTATAGCAAAGTGATACAGTCATATATATATATATGAATTAACAAAAGCAGTTCCCGTCTTTTGATGGGGTGCTCATGGTTTATAACATAAATGGCATTATTTTGAGAGAGGGATAACTTAGGTATGGCATTGGGTTTTTTTTCTTTTTGCAGCCTGAGACAGTTGTAAAATAACTTAATGTAGCTTTTTACAACTGTGTATTCTATAGTATTTTTTCTTTTGGTGAAATTTTAACTGTTAATGTTTTTGGCATTGTGCTTTGTACCATTTATTAAATAAAAATTTTAGAAAAAAAATAATAAAACAGCTCTAAACAGCAGAACCCAGCCATGCACAGGGATTCATAAATTACATCAAACTGTCCGTAAATTTATGAAAAAAATGTTATCAATATTGTGCTCATAGAAGTCTACAAATCTTATTAATTACATTACATATGTATTCAGAAATAAAGTTTTTTTCAATGGAAAACAAAAGCCCCTATCCTATAATTAGTTTATCATACCAACACTTACTAGGAATAGTAGTCACGACTTCTCCAACCTGTAATCTGTACAAAATTGTAGTTTTTCCTGCTCCATCTAATCCCAAAATTAAAATCCTCATTTCCCGAGTTCCAAACAGACTGGAAAAAATGCTTGAGAAAAAGCCACCTTAGAAAATAACAAAAATGTATTTCAATATCATTTCAAGAACTAGATCCACAAAACATTTAATCTTGCTCTTTAAAAGCTATACTAAATTCAATAACATTGTAATATTTTTCTCCATTCATAGGAACATTGCTTCCAATGAAATACATCATTCAACATCAAACTAGTAATTACTGATTGTTACCATGTCCTGGATACTATGTTAGGCAGGCTCAGAAGATATACTCAAAAATAAGAGAAATATGACTCCCCTCATGGAGCTCACTTTCTAAACAAAAGAATATGGATAGCTTAACATGATATCCTCATTACCCCTAGAAATTAAAGGGCAAATTAGAATGATAGTGGAACAGTGAAGTCCTTGAACACGAAAAGCAATTATTATTGTTGTACAACAGCAGTACCATAAGTACCTTCAATCACTGAGAATTCTCTGTAAGGAATGTAACTTGCAAAGAAATTGAGACAGAAGCCAAAAATAACAAAAATTATTTTTGATGGAAAACATTTAAAAAAAATACTAATAAAGCTACATTCAACATATCATGAACTATTACCAGAAAACTTCCTAAACACAAGGTATTGTGTAATATAAAAGCACTTGTGAAAAGAGAATAGAATGGTGGTTACCAGATGCTGAGAGAGTGGGGAAAATGAGACAGTGTTAGTCAAAGGGTATACACTTTCATTAGAAGATACGTCTGGAGATCTAATGAACATCATGGTAACTATATTTAATTAATAACATATTGTACACTTGAAATTTGCTAAGACAGCAGATCTCAAAGTGTTCTCATCCCACACACAAAAAGGGTAATTGTAAGGTGATGGACGTGTTAATCAGCTTGAATGTGGTAATCATTTCACAGTGTATACATATATCAAAATATCATGCTGTACACCTTAAATATACACAATTTTTGTCATTCATACCTCAATACAGCTGAAAAAAAGTTAAAATTTAAAATCATCCTCTGTCTCAGCAGGGCCTCCCAGTAATAGATTAAATTGTTGATGTGTGTTTAAATAAAATAACCCCTAAGAGTGACGGAGGTGGAAATTCAGAATCTTTATTATTTCTACAATCAAACAAGAAGCTCTTTTAAAACAAGTTGTTTCTTTAATGATTACGCCTCCCCACCCAATAAAAGTACTTTGGTCCTTTCTTACTAAAAGACATTTGAAAAGATTAGAAAAAAGTTACACTAACAATATAAAAATGTTGACAACAGAAATGATGCTCACAAACAACACCTGGTTATTTTACAAAGAAATGACAAAATTAAAAACTATAAGTCTGGAAAAATGAATCCACCATGGGCTAGAGAACCCTGAAAGTTTGCAACATAAAGAGTGTGACTAGACAAAATCCTTTCTTATAGGTTAAAAAGAGGCAGTAGGAAAAAAACTGAAAGGGTTATGCAAAAAGACAAGAAGGCTCTTCTGATGTTTCAGAGCAAGATGGAAAGTCCCCAGAAAATAGCTGAGGTCTTTAAATAACCCAAACAATTTCCATCACTTGCAGACTTCTGAACAAGTTAAAAAATTTGCACCTTCATTTGGGCTCCAGTGGGGAGCGAGGCACTACCTGATGCTTATGACGACAATGTAGATCTCTCAATTAGCACTCCAAAAATTGGGTTTAAAACGTCATCACTGACCATAATACCTTCCCTGCCCACTTCCCCCTCCACGTTCCTCTCTTACAGGAAAAGTTACAGGCAAGCAGATAAATGCCGTGTTGGCAATAAAACATTACCAGCAACACCTTTTGGATTTTAAACTGCCGCTGTCCCAGCGACCAGGGAGAGAGTATCAGGCTGCCACTACAAGGTCAGAGCTCATCTTTCACTCAAGAAACCTTAGCGAACTTGCGACTGACATGCTGCCAAGCTTCGCAGACCAACTGCATCCAGCGAGCGGCGCTGGGTCCGAGGAGATAAGGGAAAAGTTCACCGACCCGCCGTGACCCACCCCTGACCCCGCGGGGAGACAGGAAGCGAAGGTTCGAGGCAGAGTCCACGCACACTGGTGAAGAGCCAAGGGGACTGAAGTCCTCAGCAACCAGCTCCCTGAGACGCCGGTTACTCTGGGCTTCCCAGGCCTGCCCCTCTGTTCCTCCTCGCCCCAGCCCCAGCCCCAGCCCCCTCGGCCTCGGCCTGTCAGTGCGCCCAGGCTCCCTTCTCAGATCTCTCACCCATGATGAACCGCCTGTCCGCCTTCGTCGGCTGTCAGAGACTGGCCCCGACCTCGGCAGCGACTCCTACTCGAGTCTCGGCGCCGCCACCTCCCCTCGCCTAGGCCTGCGCTCCGGCTCCGGCTCGGACTCTTGGCTCCCAGACAGTTTCTTTGGAAGCTTGGTCGGCCAGCAACTTCCACGTCGGACCTCCAGGCAGGGGCGGGAGCGAGGGGCCGCCGCGACTGCGCGCTGGAAACCGAGGCCTGAGCGTCCGCGCCGTCACTTTCGACGCAAGTGCCCGGCAAACAGGGTGTAGACATTGTGGAAGCCACGAGAGAGAAAAAAAATATTCCAGGACCCCGAGTTTCTCTTGATTCTGTTTTCTTGGACAAGAAGGGATTCCAAAGTAAGGAAATTCGAATTTTCATTTTAACTTCTGACACCAAGAAGTGACGAATCCGCCAACCAGGAATGCGCGTCACGCCTAGATGCGGCTGCCTGACTGGGCGCGGGCGCAGGTTGCGGCGTCGCAAAAATTCCTGGTTCAGAAGCACGCGGCGGAGTTTACCTGATTTTCCCCCGTTCTTTTCTCGGATCAGGAACTAGAACCACATAGTAATGATAGGAAGAGCCCTGCGCCACCATTGCGGAGCCGCCTTACAGTGAGGCCGCAATCGAGATTTTAGGCGTCGCAGTGGTCTGTAGGGTCCCTCCTTTCTTCCACCTGTGCCTTTCCTGATACTAAAGTCATTACTCTAGGAAAGGTATGTATCTTTAGGGCAGCGTCATTTTTCAAAATGCAGTCCTTCTTGTTAATATTGTTAATATTATCCTGTTAATATGTTAATATCCTTCTTGTTAACATTGACCTGGTATTGCAGTCCCTGCTTACTAAAAAGGAACATTTGAGGAAGCAGAATTATAGCAGCACGCTAGAATTAAAGCTAGATACTTAGATCCTAAGTCAGTGGCATTTTATTCTTGAGACAAGCGTGTAGAGTTGACGTCACCTGTTTCAAGTCTTTGCTCAGATTTTATTTAAAATTGCAACCTACCCTACATCCCCCTTATCCTGATTTTTAATAGAACTTAACAGTTAACAATTTACTTATTTATTATGCTTATCTGTGTACTTTCACTAGACTGTTACATCTATGTATTTTTATTTTGTTGAATGCAAGTATTTTTATTTTGTTTGCTCTTTTATTCTTATACTTGGGCACTAAACAAATACTTGTTGAGAGAATGTGTTGAATTACAAGTTTTTAAAAACAATTACATAAGCATTAGTTAACTTAGACATATGCAACATTATTAAATGTGTTTCCTAAAATAGGCATATCCAAACCACCTGTCCTAATTTGATGAGAGGCCAAACCGTCTTCTAGAAAGTTATGTTTGAAGAGAAACCACCAGATGGTGGTATTGCCTCAGGCCAGTTCTCAGCGGAATGAGATCAGTTGGTCTAATTAATTTAATCCCTTTCAAATGTTATGGTACAGTAATAATTTGTTAAAGTTTAAAATGTGAACGCTTTAATATAGTCCAAGCAAGGAAAAGAATTTCAAAATTATTTTGATTGTAAAGCCACAATTAGATGAAGTTTAAAATTTTAAAGCAAGAAGGAACTTCAGTTCCACCTCAGTCTCCGATGAAGTGGAAAATAGCTAAGCGATAGAGCTAGGACATCCACTGTGATCATTTGACTTCCAGACCTAAAGTAACTACATTATGAAGCCTTCTATAACTGTACGTTTGGTAAATTGATTTGCAAACTACCATACTGTAGTTTTCTGTAGTTTCTGAAGTTAGAAACTTAAGATTTAAGTGTGTTCCATTGCTAGTGAAAGTAACATTCTTTGCTTAGATTTTATTCCAAGCAGAATAAATTCTAAGCAGAATGAAGCGGAACCTATGAAATATAATAAATATAAAAGTATAGTAAATATAAGCTTCAGAATGGCTTTTCTTACTGTGCATTCATAATTGTCTTTTAAACTAAGCAGCATTTTGAAATCATAACTAGATGTGTGATTTTTCACATATTAGATATGTGTTATATCTCAAATGTGTCTTTGTAATAACATGTACTTTGTCAGAGAATTTCTCATTAGACTATGTGGTCTTTTTTTAATTGAGAAATCATTCACATACAGTAGCATCATTTTTTAAGTGTTTGATTCAGTGGTTTTTCATATATTCATGAAGTTTGCAGCTATCACCACTATCAAATCCCAAAATATTTTCATCACCCCAAACAGAAATTCTATACCCATTAAGCAGTAACTCCCCACTGCTCCCCTCAAGGAAACTGCCCTGGTTGCTTCCCTCAAACCAACATTTGAGGGTTCTTATTTCACCACTTCCTCAGCAACACTTATTTTTGACTTTTAAGTTATAGCCATCCTATGGGTATGGAATGGTATCTCATTGTGGATTTGATTTGAATTTTCCTTGTGCCTAATGATGTTGAACATCTATTCATGTGTTTATTGGCTATGTGTTTATCTTCTTTGGAGAGATGCATACTCAAATCCCTTACCTATTTTTTAATGAATTATTTGTCATCTTATTGTTGAGTTGTAAAAGTTCTCTATATATTTTGGAAACTAGACCTTTATTGAATACATGATTCACAAGTACTTTCTCCAGTTCTGTGAATTGTGTTTTCACTTTGTTGATAGTATCCTTTAATGCATAAACTTAAAATCTGATGAAACCCAATTTATGTATTTTTATTTTTCAGCTTGTGCTCTTTGTGTCATATCTAAAAAAATATTGCCTAATCCAGGCTCACATCGATTTACACCCATATTCTAACAGTTTTGGAGATTTGGCTTTTATATTAATGGCTCTGATCCATTTTTAACTGTTTTGTGTAATTTATGAGGTAGGAGTCCAGATTCATTTTTTTACATATGAATATTCAGCTGTTCCAACGCCATTGTTGAAACTGATTTTTCCATTAAATGGTCATGTCACTCTGTTGAAAACCAGTTGACCATAAATGTACAGATTTGTGGACTTTTCAGTTATTTGTGGACTTTTCAGTTCTAGTCCAGGGATGTTTATTTCTGTTCTCATGTATTGTTCTCATACAATACCATCATGTAGCTTTGTGACAGATTTTGAAATCAGAAAGTATGAATTCTTTAACTTTGTCCTTTTTCAAGATCATCTTGGCTGTTCTGGATCCCTTGCATTTCTGTATGAATTTTAGGATCAGTTTGTTAATGCAAAGAAAGGCAATTAGGATTTCAGTAAGGATTGCACTAACTCTATAGGTTAATATGTGAAATTTTGCCATCATAATACTGAGTCTTCCCCATTCACAAACATGGGATGTTTTTCCACTTATTAGGGTTATCTTTACTTGTTTTCAGCAATATTTTGTAGTTTTCAGTGTACAGGTCTTATACTTCTTTGGTTAAACTTATTCCTGAATATTTTGAGCTTTTTTGACACTAAGGGTTCTTAACCTGGCATCATATAAATCCACAGATAGACTTGTGGGAGACTGTAAACAGACTGAAATTATCTCTAGAATTTTCTCTCTGCGTACGTGCTTTTTTCCCAGAAAGACAATCTAGCACTTCCATCATACTCTCATTTGATACAGAATTTCAAAATACTCTTGAAAGAATAGTTACAAAGAACACCCATGCACCTAATACCCATCTATAATAATCAATTTATATCCATACTTCAGAGTCACTTTTGCTTCCTAATTATCCCTCCCATTTGCACCCACTTTCCCCACACCAACACACTAAATTCTTTGTAACAAGGCTGCTCACACTTGGACCTGTCAGCTGTGGCTAGGGGAACAGTTCAGTTCCGTTCAGTCACTCAGTCATGTCCAACTCTTTGTGACCCATGGACTGCAGCATGGCAGGCCTCTCTCTCCATCACCAACTCCCGGATTTTACTCGAACTCGTGTCCGTTGAGTCAGTGATGCCATCCAACCATCTCATCCTCTGTCGTCCCCTTCTCCTCCTGCCCTCAATTTTTCCCAGCATCAGGGTCTTTTCAGGTGAGTCAGTTCTTCACATCAGGTGGCCAAAGTATTGGAGTTTCAGCATCAGTCCTTCCAATGAACATTCAGGACTGATTTCCTTTAGGATGGACTGGTTGGATCTCCTTACAGGCCAAGGGACTCTCAAGAGTCTTCTCCAACACCACAGTTCTAAAGGATCAATTCTTCAGCACTCAGAACAGTGCCACAGTGCCCACTGGAAAATCATATTTGCTTTCATATCATTGGAAGGACTGATGCTGAAACTGAAACTCCAATACTTTGGCCACCTCATGCGACGAGTTGACTCACTGGAAAAGACTCTGATGCTGGGAGGGATTGGGGGTGGGAGGAGACGGGGATAACAGAGAATGAGATGGCTGGATGGCATCACCGACTTGATGGACATGAGTTTGAGTGAACTTCGGGAGTTGGTGATGGACAGGGAGGCCTGGCATGCTGTGATTCATGGGGTCGCAAAGAGTCGGACACGACTGAGCCACTGAACTGAACTGACTGATGCACCATGTGGATGAATAAAGGTACAGGAATGGGGAAGTTATAGAAGCTGGACACAGTAGGTATTCACTATAGTTCTTTTCTAACACCATCATTTGTCCTTTTGGGGTGGATGTGGCTGGCGTTAGATAAAGTATTAACGGCTCTTCCTAAACTATGTCTTGCTGTGATTGTCCTCTTTTCCGGAGGACACAACACAAGCCACAGTAGCACAGGGTCTGTGGTCTCTTTTATAGACTGCCCTCTTGACCAACCTTCCCCTTCCTCCCACCTTCCCCTTTTCCCCAAGGGCAAGACTGGCTTGTCTCTCTATCAAAGTTATACCAGAAGTGAGAGCTTTTCTCTCGTTGCTTTATTTCCTCTCAAATCTCATTATAGAATGGGGGATATTTCTTATTTTGAAATTCTTACCAGCTGGAGAAACTTGGGATAAGGAACAGGTTTATTTTCTGACCCAGGAAGTCTAGGCTCTCTGTATTTCCTCCAAACTCTTCTTACAAACCGAAAGGCTCTCTAGTGCCTTTCTCTCTTCCCATACCTTATCTTACTCAGCTCTCAGAAGCCAGATGACACTATCAGTATTCTTCCTGGAAATATATCAGTTCAGCAGGTTCATTTATCTCTATTTCAGGTTACCACAGGCAGCATTTTTATCCACTGTTCCACAGCTGTTTGGCAGAGTTCACTCTTTTCCAAGCCTTCGTTAATATTTTCTCACCACCTTTCTATCCTTTCCTAAAATAATTTTTGCCAGCCCTCCAGCTCTCACTAACAGCCTCTTCAGTTTTCCAGCCTCCACTCACAGTATGGTTCCTAAGTCAATACATGTACGTGGGAAAATGCAATTTTTATGTACCATATCTCTCTGGTACCAATTTCTAGGTCAGTTATTTATTGCTGTGTAACAAACTGCTTTGAAATGTAGGGACTTAAACCAGCAGTAAGTATTATTTATCACAATCGTACGGATTGGCTAAGCAGTTCTTTTCCTGATCTTGCTGGAGGTTATTCACGCAGCTATATGCAACTGGTACATTGGCTGAGTTGGTTGGCTTCTCTCTGCACATGGTGGTTCATCTTCACAAAGGCTAGACTGATCTTGACATGGCTGTGACAGTGCCATAGTCCTAGGTATAGACCTAACAGAAATGCATGCACATGTGCACCAGGTGACATGTACAAAAACATTTATGTAGCATTATTCATAAAAAATAAAAAAACTAAACAACCCAAGTATCTGTCAGCAGTAGAAGAATTCATAAATTGCCACGTATTTACATAATGGAAATCTATATAACAAAACAATTGAAAGAACGAGTTGTATACTAGAGAAATCTCATAAACACATTACTGAACAAAAGCAGCAGACACCAGAGAAAGCATACTATGTATGATTCCATGGATGTAAATTCAAAATCATGCAAAGCTATCATGACTGAACTATAATGTTAATTTTTGGAAAGGAGAAATGGGGTAGGAGGAAGCATGAGGAAAGTTTCTGGAATGTTTAGATATTGTCTTTCTTGACCTGACTTGTTTGCTTCTTTAATAATTCACTGAATAGCATATTTATATTTTGTGTATTTTCCTGTCTGTTATATTTTAAAAATAATTTGAAGGAGGTACATTAGGATGACATTCACCTATCTAGTTGGTAAAATTTGTAAGTAGTTCCGTGTGGGAAAATTGTCACTCTCATCCACAGTGCATTTACCATTAGGCAGGATCTACATACAAAATTTTAAATATACATACCCCTAACAAAAATATCACTTTTAGGAATTATACATATGCTTGCACATTTGCACAGCCACATTTGTACTATGCTGTGCTTGCAAATGCATGACATTCTGAACATTTACACAAGAAACACTTAAGAATGGTTGTTCTGCACAGAATACTACAGACTTGAAATGCAGGGAGACTTTTTTTTTATTGTATACACTTTGTACTGTTGGAATTTTATACCATGTACATGGATTACTCTTTTAATAAAAGTAAACTAGCTGACTTTTTTGTTTGTTTGTTTTTACTTGTCCAAGGTCATCTAGTTAAAAGTGACAGAGCCTAGATTTAAGTCCTAGTCTATCTAACACCAAAGCCCATACCATCAGCTGTAACTCTGAATTCCCTCGTGTGGAGTCTCAGTTTTCTCCCCTATAAAGTGAATGTATTTGTCTACATTGCAAGGGTCTCTCTGGAAACCAACATGGAAGCTCTGTTATATGAACTGAATCAACACCACAGGTATGCAGGAGAGATTTACCACTGAGTCATGGCATCGGTGCTCAGAAATCACGCCGGGACACTCCATCCACCGAGTGGAGTCTCGGTTCCTACCAAATGAGAATACCATGTAGAAGTTGGTAGTTGGAATAAATCTGTCAATAAATCTTGCCAGAAGCTGGGGGATAGCAAGAGCATAATAGGTAAATATAGCATGAAATCTGCATGTTAAAATTAAATTGCACGATTAACTTTTGAGAAATTTAAGTCACTCAGCTGTGCATTGACTGTAATAACCATTGATACAGTTGTTCACATTTTGTAGGATACAAGACAGCTGTGGTTTCCGAAGTTAGCTAACACATTTAAAAAGTGAACAAAGGCAAAATGTACTAGAATAGGACTTTGCAAATGGAATTTAAAGAAAAACTTGCTATTGTGATTTTTTTTTGCTGTTACAGTTGCACTAGCAGGAAAAGGAAATAAAGTGATGTTAGTGAACATAATAGTTGTGATTGAGATCACTGAACTAGCTTGTGGTGTTCTCAGCTAAGAAAGCAAAATTTGAAGATTTATTTTAAAATAAACAAAATATATTTAACCTGCAACAGACAACTTCAAGATGCACCATCAATCCTATTTACTGTCTAATGATTCAAATGATCTGTTAGGAAGAAAAAACACCTGATCAATCATTTCTCCAGCCCTGTTTTTCTCTTATACTCCAGTTCTGAACCTCCCAGTCCTTACTAGAAAGTTCTCTTTGAACATGCATTCAAGATTCACATATCTAAAATCAAACATATCTGTCTCCCAGCTAAAAAGTAAAACAAACAAACCCCCCAAAATATGGTTCATTCTCTCCACTTTCCTGTTTCTCTGCTCAGTGATCCAAATTCTACCTCACCCTACCACCTCTGAGTTAATGAAGACTTGCTGCTTCTCTGACCTTCCATCAAATTCACAGAAACCAAACCTTATTTATTCTACCTTTATTTCCTACTCTTAGGTGGTAGCCACTTAATTGATTCATCACTCTTTCTCCCCAATCCCAAATATGCTTGAATACCATCATTTTGCATATACTAGGCACTCGGTAAATGTTAACTGAATAAATCATTAGTTTCTCAATTATAAATCTTTAAAATTCATTTTCACAATGATATTTATAATTGTTGGTTACTTAGTTTTCCATAAGATTGTGAGCTCGTTAAGGGCAGGGCTTTTCTTATTCTTCTCTGAATCCCCAGTGCTATCACAATGGAGTTCAATAAATGTTTATTGAATTCATGAGTAGATGAAACCTGAGTTTCTTAGCTTGGCAATCAAATACTTTCACAATCATATCTGACTTACTTCCTTTCTCCAAACTAGCCAGACATTGTGGAATTTGGGGGGAAACACCATTTCCAGTAATGGCTAGATATTGCTTCTAGAGTGCAGTTCGCATTTTCATCAGCGAAGACATCCAGTTGCTCTGGAGTTCAGATTCCTCCGCAAAAAAGAATCTGTAGACTGGAGTTTCTCAGACTTTAATATAGATACAGAGCACTCAAAAACCTTGAAGATGTGGAATTAGGTTCTGTTGATCTACAAATTCCCAGGGGATGCTAATGCTACTGGTCCACAAACCACCCTTAAGCTCTATGCTTTGTGACCTATTTATTTTCTTCAGGACATGCCTTTTGCCTGACTCATACTATAACGTTTTCTATATTGCTTCTTGTCCCTGGGATTCTTCCTCCATTTATTTCCCCCTATTTGAATTCAGTCCTTCTTTTTCCAGCTCTCTGTGCTGGGCAAAGCCTTCCCTGGCTAACCTAGTGCTCCTGCTCCCAATGTTATTTTTTTTTAATCTATTAGTATCCATTTTTGGTACTTGGAGTTTGAAACCATCATCTACAAGCAATTAATGATTATCATTGTGTATGTGCGAGTACACAGTTATATACTTCTTTTTCTTTCCTGTGAGGAAGGAAATCGTAAATACACAATAAAGTGTTGAATGACTGAATGACTCACTTCAGCATTATTATCCCAAAGATAAATGCTTTACTTGTCTATACTGTCATTTTCCAGAACATGGAGGAAAGAGGCAATGTGGAATTTCCCCATAATTTGATCTATTCAAAAATTAATGATATTAAAATCCCTAAAATGAGTTTATAAAATTTTATCTTTGGTGTTTGAAACAGTGAAATTTGCTACTGCTGTTTCTGTCTCAACTTCCAAAACCAAAAACACATAGTTTGTATGAGAACTTCAGCATTATAGAGAATAAAAGATTGGTCCTATAGCATATGAATTAGTATCATAGCATGATTTTAGTAGCCTGATTAAACAACATGCTTTATACCAAATACCATGTTGCATATCAAATAATGAAGTGAACTCCCTGCCTGGTGAAAAACAAAGAAACTTTATTATTGATATAGAGAAGTTGTTTTAAATTTTAAAGTTAAAATAAGGAAGTTCTTTGGATATTGCCTAACTCACTATTGTGGGAAAAAAGAAGCATTCCAGAACATACCACCCTGTTTTGCATTTCTATTGAACAATTTTTCTTAACCAATTTGCAATATTTGCTTATAAAATAAGCCCTAACTCAAATATCAATTTATGATTTTGACAAGAGAAAAGAGCTATGTTGTGTATTATCAAATTCATGACCAGACAGGTGTTTTGATTGTAAATTATTAAACTGTAAAAATCTCTTGGTAAACTATGAGACACCAATTCCACAAATGTATTTAATCGTTATTACACATAATTTATAACATTTCTACAAAATGCTAGAAAATATGAGCTACATGAGTACACCTGTTAAAAGTACTGGGTTACCTGAATAGGATATATAAAGCAAAATGATTCTTATTCATAGTAGATTTTAGTCATTTAAATCTGTTTCTTCTATTTAAACTCTGAAGGATTTTCATTCTTAGTTTCTGGTGGAAACTTCACAAAATGAATAACAAAGTGAAAATTCTCAGAAAACAGACATTAATACTGATTTTTAATTACCTTTATTTTATTTATCTCTCTAGCTTTTGATAAAATATTTATGGGAAGAAGTTGTTTTTAGCTCCCGCTTTACAAAGCTTTCTGTCACCTCATAAACTGAGTTCATCAGAATGGAGTAACACAGGATATAGAATTGGTAGAGACCAGAAGAGCTTAAGCAGGCATGGCATTTTTGTAGAACTGTTAGATCCAGGAGAACCTCAGAGATCATCTGGGCCAGTCTCCTTGTTTTGCAAGTGGGGCTAGTGTGGCCTTAAGGTTACCCAGCTCATTAATTACAGTCAAGCTTAGACTATTCTCTTTCTGTTTGTTCCCTGGTTCTATCCACCTTGTTAAACTAGGAATAGTGAGAGCATCCAGAAAGACGAGTCGATAACACAGATAACACAGTCTCTTCTAAACTGACTGAGCCCTGCTATTTAATCCACATCCAAAGCTTCAACCAGTGACTGGAAATTACTAGATTATTAATTACACAATGGAATGTCTCTTAAAGTGTTTTATTATCAATATTTGTCACTGGTTGTCCACATTTTTCTAAAAGGAAAACAGATGTTGACTTCCCACAAATCTTCACTGCTGTGTGCCCTTCATTTTCATCATGCATTTTCTAATAATGCTTGTCAAATGCTTAACTTTGGGTCAGCCAATACGCTAACCACTTCAAGTGCATTACTTCATGTAGTCTTCATTAACAACCATATAAAGTAGGTACAACTATTTTTCCACATTTCAAAGGCAAAGAAACTGAAGCTTAGACAGGTTAAGTTACCCAAGGTGCGTAGCTAGTAAGTGGCAAATCTAAGATTGAATCTCAAGCTGTTTGATGTTAGGGCCAGACCTCTTAAACAGTATTGCTATGTTCTGTTCTGGGGAAAAAACAAGTCTACCCAAAATAAGAAAGTTCTGTATTAATAATAATAATACATATATGTACGTGTGTGTATATATACATGTATATATACAAATATTTATACACATATAGAGTCGGACATAGTGACTGAACATACATGTGTAACAAAATATTCCTCATATATATGAAAACTGAAAATGTTTACATATTATTCTCTAAATGGTATGTTCTTTTCCTTTTATTTAGGCTAGATAGTAATAGTCAATATGAGAAATTTCAGACTAATTTATCAGTTCAGTTCAGTCGCTCAGTCATGTCCGACTCTTTGTGACCCCATGAGCTGCAGCACGCCAGCCCTACCTGTCCAACACCAACTCCCGGAGCCTACCCAAATTCGTGTTCATTGAGTTGGTGATGCCATACAACCATCTCATACTCTGTCGTCCCCTTCTCCTCCTCCCTTCAATCTTTCCCGGCATCAGGGTCTTTTCAAATGAGTCAGCTCTTCGCATCAGGTTGCTGAAGTATTGAATTTTCAGCTTTAACATCAGACCTTCCAATGAACATCCAGGGCTGATCTCCTTTAGGATGGACTGATTGGATCTCCTTGCTGCCCAGGGGACTTTCAAGAGTCTTCTCCAACACCACAGTTCAGAAGCATCAATTCATTGGTGCTCAGTTTTCTTTATAGTCCAACTCTCACATCCATACATAACCACTGGAAAAACCATAGCCTTGACTAGACAGACCTTTGTTGTCAAAGTAATGTCTCTGCTTTTTAATATGCTGTCTAGGTTGGTCATAACTTTCCTTCCAAGGGGTAAGCGTCTTTTAATTTCATGGCTGCAATCAGCATCTGCAGTGATTTTGGAGCCCAAAAAAATAATAAAGTTTCTCACTATTTGCCATGAAGTGATGGGACCAAATGCCATGATCTTAGCTTTCTGAATGTTGAGCTTTAAGCCAACTTTTTCACTCTCCT
Organism: Moschus berezovskii; assembly: GCF_049115385.1. NCBI lineage: Eukaryota > Metazoa > Chordata > Mammalia > Artiodactyla > Moschidae > Moschus > Moschus berezovskii. The sequence goes on from NC_142465.1 coordinate 69,965,539, forward strand.
TATCAGTCATTTTTAATTTTATTTTTTGCAATGCATGGTTTTTAAAAGTTGTATATATACAAGATATGTGATAATATATATATGTAGATGTGTTTGAAAAAGAAATAATAAAAAAGTCTCTCTCTCCCCAGATTTCCACACCTAGAGTCACCTTCTCAGAATTAATCACTACAAACTAAAGAGCCTTTTGGGCTCCAAAATCACTGTAGATGGTGACTGCAGTCATGAAATTAAAAGACACTTGTTCCTTGGAAGAAAAGCTATGACAAACCTAGACAGCCTATTAAAAAGCAGAGACATTGCCAACAAAGGTCTGTCTAATCAAAGCTATGGTTTTTCTAGTAGTCATGTATGAATATGAGAGTTGGACTACAAAAAAGCTGAGCGCTGAAGAATTGATGCTTTTGAACTGTGGTGGTGGAGAAGATTCTTGAGAGTCCCTTGGACTGCAAGGAGATAAAACCAGTCCATTCTAAAGGAAATCAATCCTAAATATTCATTGGAAGGACTGATGCTGGTTCTAAATAGGAAAAGGAGTACGTCAAGGTTGTATATTGTCACCCTGCTTATTTAACTTATATGCAGAGTACATCATGAGGAACGCTGGGCTGGAAGAAGCACCAGCTGGAATCAAGATTGCTGGGAGAAATATCAATAACCTCAGATATGCAGGTGACACCACCCTTATGGCAGAAAGTGAAGAGGAACTCAAAAGCCTCTTGATGAAAGTGAAAGAAGAGAGTGAACAGTTTGGCTTGAAGCTCAACATTCAGAAAACTAAGATCATGGCATCTGGTCCCATCACTTCATGGGAAATAGATGGGGAAACAGTGGAAACAGTGTCAGACTTTATTTTTTGGGGCTCCAAAATCACTGCAGATGCTGATTGCAGACAGGAAATTAAAAGACACTTACTCCTTGGAAGGAAAGTTATGACCAACCTAGATAGCATATTAAAAAGCAGAGACATTACTTTGCCAACCAAGGTCCGTCTAGTCAAGGCTATGGTTTTTCCCGTGGTCATGTATGGATGTGAGAGTTGGACTGGGAAGAAAGCTGATCGCCGAAGAATTGATGCTTTTGAACTGTGGTGCTGGAGAAGACTCTTGAGAGTCCCTTGGACTGCAAGGAGATCCAACCAGTCCATTCTAGAGGAGATCAATCCTGGGTGTTCATTGGAAGGACTGATGCTAAAGCTGACACTGCAGTACTTTGGCCACCTCATGCGATGAGTTGACTCACTGGAAAAGACTCTGATGCTAGGAAGCACTGGGGGTGGGAGGAGATGGGGACAACAGAATGAGATGGCTGGATGCCATCACCGACTCGATGGACACGAGTTTGAGTGAACTCTGGGAGTTGGTGATGGACAGGGAGGCCTGGCGTGCTGTGATTCATGGGGTTGCAAAGAGTCGGACACGACTGAGCGACTGAACTGACTGACTGAACTGACTGATGCTGAAGCTGAAGCTCCAATACTTTGGCCAGCTGATGTGAAGAACTGACTCATTTGAAAAGACCCTGAAACCAGGAAAGATTGAAGGCGGGAGGAGAAGGGGACGACAGCGGATGAGATGGTTGGATGGCATCACGAACTCAATGGACATGAGTGTGAGCAAGCTCTGGGAGTTGGTGTTGGACAGGGAAGCCTGGCGTGCTGCAATCCATGGGGTTGCAAAGAGTCAGACATGACTGAGAGCCTGAACTGAACTGAACTGAGTGGTGTTATGTATCTTCCAATGTGTTCTATGCATTATATGTATATCTCCTTTATTATCAATGGTAGTATAATATTTACATTGTTCTGTACTTTTTTACACTTAATATATCTTGACCTCTACTGAATACTCTAATGACCTATATGAGAAAGGAATTTAGAAAAGAGTGGGTGTGTGTATATGTATAACTGATTTGCTTTGCTGTACAGCAGAAAGTAGCCCAACTTTGTAAATCAACTGTACTCCAATAAAAGTTTTTTTAAATGATATATCTTGGACAATATTCTATATCGATACACATAGATTTACTTCCTTCTCTTTAACACTCGCGAAATGTTCTGTTGGGGAGACATGGAGGAATAAAGTGAAATGAAAAGTTGGAAACTGAGGACCAGTAATAAAGGGCATCTCTAGGTTACCTTCTAGATGTGACTAGAGGATTCCTGGGCCCCCTGCAAAGTCCACAGATATGTCCTCTCAGCCTCCAGTTAATGGAAACAGATACAGGTGGATACTGGTGCCATCATACAGGGAGTTCACACTGTGCTCTTATAAGTAGATTTTGTAAAGACAGAGCTCTCTGCAGGAGGTCTCCTTGTCTTGTTACTAACCCCAAACCAGGCACGCCCACACTCTACTCATCTCTGGCCTAAGAACACATTTCAGATCTTTTTGACCACACAATACCTCACCTAATCTGTTGATTCTTTCTGTAGATCGAAGAAGTAGAAATGAAGAATAAATAATTAACAGATGACCTGATCTCTTCCCTAGCTTCCCCTTCAGTAACCTCATCAGCAAACTGTGTGAACAAGAGAGCATCTAAAGTCAATAAGCCTGCAAACAGTAGGGGATGGTGATGACTCTGACCCCCCCATTTCAATGATTAACTGAGATTATTTCCCTTTTTCCCTTTAAAAACTTTCATGGCTGAGCAGGATCTGTGGAGCTGGTTTTGAGAAGTGGGGGTGTGCCCTGAGTCCACCATCTTCCCAGATTGCTGGCATTCTGATTAGAAGTAACTTTCCTTTCCTACCAAGATTTGTCTGTCTCATGAGTATTGATTTTTGAGCACTAAGCAGCTGGACCTGATTCGGTAACCCTATCACTGCACTACAGAGAACAACGGGACATTCCTTCGCCCACTGTGTCCTACTAAAACCTTTGTGTCAAAACAGCTTGTCCAGTTCTTGCTTTTGACATGATGCACAAGCTTTTCAATCTGACTGATAAACAATAGGCAATACTGGAAATTGGCTTTCTTCTCCAGTAACTAATTCCCTTGAAATAAGAGCCTTTTAGGAAGCTCCTGAGTCTTTCATACAAACTGGTAGGCCCTCTCTAAGTAAAGTCCAACAATTCCCAGTTGGATCTCAATCTATGTAATAAAACTCTGCTTATTGGCTCAAAATGAGTCATCCCACCCCCTACTTCCCATCTCCTAAATATACACGATGAGGCGCTCCCTTGAGTCCCCTTGCCTCATGCGAAACATATCAGTATGCATGGAGAAGAGAAGGTTTATATCAATAGACATCAAATTTGATGTTATTGTTTTCATTTACAGTTGAAGAAAGTGAGGTTCAGTACCATGGATGGAAAGAAGTTGGTCTGGGGTGTTCAAACAGGGTGCTGATATTAATTAACTGATATTAAAGTCTTCTGTCCATCCAGACTGCCTCCCCAGGGCTGAGGAACCCCCCCCCCATCCACAGCCTTTCCAATCACAAACTGTTTTCAAACTCCTATTAAATTCTAAGCTCATCATGGACAGCTAAGTACTTTGGGGCACTACATGTTTGATTCTTTATTCATTGAGCCCTGACAAAAGGCCAGCCACTGTGCCTAGCCCTGGGCTTCGTCCACAAAGGAGGCAGAACATGTCACTTTCAACACATAAACAAATAAATGAGCAACGTACATATCTGGAGAAGGAAATGGCAATCCACTCCAGTAGTCTTGTCTGAAAAAATCCCATGGATGGAAGAGCCTGGTAGGCTACGGTCCATGGGGTCGCAAAGAGTCGGACACGACTGAGCAAAAAGCAAGGTACATATAGATTGCAATAAAGTCTGTGGAGGAAATGGGTAGGGTAGCATGATAAAATGTAACTGGGGGAAAAGGCTTATTTTAGATAGAAGGATCCCTGAAGACCTGGAAGAAAGTAACATCTTAGCTGAAGCCTAAAAGGTGAAAGAGAAGCAGCAGCCATTCATGTGAAGACCAGAGAAGAGCGTCCAGGCAAAGTGGACACCAGTAACTTGAGCTCTTCAGTTTGTTGTAGCAGTTCATTCGCTGTAGCACTGGCTTCCCAGGTGGTGCCAGTGGTAAAGAACCAGCCTGCCAACACAGGAGACATAAGGGACATGGGTTCAATCCCTGGGTCGGGAAGATCCTCTGGAGGAAAGCATGGCAACCCACGCCAGTATTCTTGCCTGGAGAATCCCACAGACAGAGGAGCCTGGTAGGCTACAGTCCATAGGGTTGCAAAGAATCAGACATAACAGAAGTGACAGCATGCACACACTTAGCCTATCGAGCTCAAAATATATTTTTCTAATGAAAATGAATTCACATTGCTTTGCCAAGAACTAAAACATATTCAAAGGTTGTTACCTGGCTAATTACTATTATTAAAAAGAATATGCTAAATGGTAGTTTCTGTTATCACATTATTTTTTAACTTGTTTTTTCTATAGTAAAGTATATTTGCTATTCAATATTATACATCATAGGTGTACGATATAGTGATTCACAATTTTTAAAGGTTATACTCCATTTATAGTTACAAAATACTGGTTACATTCCCTATGTTGTATAATATATCCTTGTGGCTTATTTTATACCTAATAGTTTGTCTCTCTTAAGCCCCTGCTCCTATGTTCCCCTTCCCCCTTCCCTCTCATCACTGGTAACCACTAGTTTGTTCTCTGCTTCTTTATTGTTATACTCACTTTATTGTTATACTTTATTGTATTTTTTAGATTCCACATATAACTGATATCATACAGTATTTGTCTTTCTCTGTCTGACATTTTACTAAGTATAATACCCTCCAAGTTCATCCATGTTGCTGCAAATGACAAAATTCCATTCTTTTTATGGCTGAGTAATATTCCATTGCACATATAAAATATATATATATGTAATATTTTTATCTATTCATCTGTTGATGAATACTTGGGGTTTAAAAAGTCCATCTAGTCAAGGCTATGATTTTTCCCGTGGTCATGTATGGATGTGAGAGTTGGACTGTGAAGAAAGCTGATCGCCAAAGAATTGATGCTTTTGAACTGTGGTGCTGGAGAAGACTCTTGAGAGTCCCTTGGACTGCAAGGAGATCCAACCAGTCCCTTCTAAAGGAGATCAATCCTGGGTGTTCATTGGAAGGACTGATGCTAAAGCTGAAACTGCAATACTTTGGCCACCTCATGTGACGAGTTGACTCATTGGAAAAGACTGATGCTGGGAGTGATTGGAGGCGGGAGGAGAAGGGGACAACAGAGAATGCAATGGCTGGATGGCATCACTGCCTCGACAGACATGAGTTTGGGTGAACTCCGGGAATTGGTGATGGACAGGGAGGCCTGCTGTAATTCATGGGGTCACAAAGAGTGGGACACGACTGAACGACTGAATGGAACGGAATATGTATTGTAAGTGATGATCTCTATTTGATATTGACTGAAGCAGCATAAAATATTCTTTCAACAAACACTTGTGCCAGATACTTTGTTGGTTTGTGGTGATAAAGTAGTGAAATGAAGTTTATTTGACATGAATATTGGATTGAGTTTGAGGTGGGTCTTCAATCATCTCTCCCATCAAAGTGGCTTTCATATGTTACATATGTTGACATTTCCCATGAGACACTATTTCCACTGATCAAAAGAGAAAAGGATTTGAACGTCAGTGAGTCCCCAAATTCTCCATACAATCTTAGATATGTGTATTATCATGAAGAACTTTACGTGGACATAATGTTTGAGACAACTCAAGAATATGAAGTAAATTTCTTTGTTTGAATGAATCAAAAATAAAACACATTTACTTTGAACAAAATATAGTATTTGTCCTCAGAGATACAGAACATTAACCAAAGTTCCTAAACTCCTCATATTTAATTGTTTTTGATATTTTAAATTCTCCTTGGCCTGTTAGAATTTTTAAAGAAAGAACAGTCTAAATGTATCTTAATTCACTTCTCTCCTTTCAAAAATGTCTGACAATCTTTTAAGCAATAAAGGAAGGAAATACCAAACTGGCAAGATGTGGGATGTGAAAATGGTTCTATGGGCATGAGAAAACTGCTCCTATTATGTTAGCAAGTTTCGAGTCCTTTATAAAAAGAAGAACTGGCTTATTAATACCAGTTTTGCTTAGTCATGTAATTTTTTTAAAGTTATTTTGCAGTTATGTATTGGCTTTTTCGCTGCCATCAACGTGGGAATCAAAGTCACATGAACTGAAGATTGTTCTAATTTTTTCTGTCGTTTTTTTCCTCTTTGACACCTATCTAGGGCAGACAAGTGTTATGAAACTTATAGCAAAGACCTCCAATCATTACACGGGGAAAAATCATGCCCTTTACTTTTCTTACTCAGAGTACTCTGTTTCTTTCTTTAGATTGTGTTAAGTCCACTATTTCATGTTATTATGGTACTTGGTGTGAGGTAGTGAACTTTGATAATAAACAAGCCAGGTACTCATTGTTGGTCCTTGGCAACACTGTGAGCTAGGATTGTTGTCCCTGGATCCTTCATTGTGGGTGGTCTCTTCAACCTGATAGCCAGGGCCTTCCTAGAGCATATGACCTCTGCACACAGACTCAAATCTGCATTCTCTGGCCAAGTCCCTCAGTGACTGAGCTACCATAAACTCAGTTTTTCTGAGCTCTTTTTCTTCTTTATCTCTCAGTGACTTCCAGCTACCATAAAACATTCACACTGAAGCATTAGAAAAAAAGAACTATGATGCACCTGAGAAAACTCTTTCATTGCTATTTCAAGATTTTCTGAAGTTATGAATAATATGGGAATTCAGGTAGCCAAAGAGGGAAATATTGTCTCCACCCTCAGATTTCTTCATGAACTTTTCGAATTCTACCCCAGAGAATTTGCTAAATGGATGTCAGCCTCCTGCCTCCTGCCTCCTGCCTTTGTCACTCAATGAAACTGCTTACTCATGGCTCACAAGGTTCCCCTGCAGATGATTAGTAAGCATTATTCCAAAGTTTCAGCAAAAACATTGACGGAGGCTGCCTAACACTGTTGTATTTAAGTTAGCTATAGGGAAAGAAGTCACATTGCCTCATGTGCTAGCCAAATTTTCTGCTAAATTTGTTGTTTTTTTTTTTTAATTAAAAAGTGCTCACACAAACAGGGAAAAAAGAGGAATCCACACAGAAATATAGACTATGAGAGTTAAAAAAGAAGGGGCCTTCAGGATAAACTAGGCCAATGTACTCATTTTATAGAGAAACTACTAAGGATACTAAGCCAGGTTGCTTCCCTGGTGGCCCAGTGGTAAAGAATCTGCAGCCAAGGCAGGAGACTCAGATTCGACCCTTGAGTCGGGAAGATACCCTGGAGAAGGAAATGGCAACCCATTCCAGTATTCTTGCCTGGGAAATTCCACAGACAGAGGAGCCTCGTGGGCTACAGGTCATGGGGTTGCAAAAGAGTTGGATACGATTTAGCAAGTAAACAACAAGCCAGGTTACCCAAGACGACATTGCTAGTGTCAGATCTCGTTTCTCAGTCATAGCCTCTTATAGCACTATGATCCTCTCCCTTCTTCATAGCATAAGCTGGTTACATTTTTGCATTTGCTTATTCCATTATTTGATTAATGCCTGTTTCCCCCAACAGACTATTACACTCACGACTACAGGAACTCTGGTTTTGCATTGCCACTTGGCAGGACAGACGGGTAGTCTCAATAAACATTTAGATGAGTGTCAATAAACATAGAGTCAACCAGCAGTAAAGATAGAATTAACAGTATGTTTTAGTCTTTTGAATAATTGTCAAATTATTGTTCACATATTATGTGGACATGCTACCTAATCAAGGAAATGTTAAGTGTTACTGTAGTCAAATATAATATCAGTGGCTTAAGACAAAAAGTTTACTTCTTATTTATTTAAATTCAGTTTCCCACCTGTGTGTTTCTTCCCTGTGTGTTTCTTCTCCTTTACTACTCATATAGAACACCCCACTTCAGACACTTTTGGTCACCGAGAGAGTTTTTTCCAACACCATCTTAAATAGGCAGCCTGTCTCCACCTTGTAGTGACGCCATCTGGAACACAAAGCCTCCAGGGTCACTGTGCAGGGGAAGAGCCCCAGCTTTCAAGGTTCTCACTCAGCCCAAAAGTGGCATATGGTGCTACCACCTATAGTCCTGTGGCCAGACTGGATCACATGGCCCCATCCCAATGGCAAAAGAAGTTGAGAAAATTTTAAGGAGAACTAGCTGTCTCTGCCTGCCATTGTACAGGTTGATGATAATAGTAACAATCACTAATTTTTATTGAGCACTTACTTTGCGCCAAGCCAAGAACTAAGTGCTTTATTACAAAACCTCATTACAGATAAATGAACTACATGTACTCTCACTATGATCAGTTTCCAAATGAGGGGATTGGGGACAATTGGTGAAATTCAAATATGAATAATATATTAAGTATTATAACAATAATAAATTTCCCAAACTTTATAATTACACCATGGTTATTAAAAAGGAAAAAACTCAGTTTTCCACTTTTACGTTTTTTACCTATGAGTCTCCTTTACTACTTAACTAAAACACTTCACTTTTTTAAATTTAATATTTATTTGCCTGTGCTGGGTCATAGTTGTGGGGATGCAGGATCTTTGATCTTGGATGCAGCATGCAGGATCTTCAGTTGTGGCATGTGGGATCGTTAGTTGCAGCATGTGGGAATCTATTCCCTGACCAGGGATTGAACCAATGCCCCTTGCATTGGGAGCATGAAGTCTTAGCCACTGGACAACCAGAGAAGTCCCAAACACTCCATTTCTGGTCACCAAGAATTGTTTTTTCCCCCACACTAAGCAATTCTCTGACACCACCTGGTTGTCCTGCAATTTAACTCAGTTCTTCAACTGTACATCAGATTCCACAGGTTAAGGGCTCAGTTCCACAAGACTGCCCCTCACCCCTTGAGCTAACATACTAATTTCTAACACCAGTTGTGCCTCTTACTATTGGCTGTAGGTGGGAGGTTCCAAAGACCCCCTCCTTGGAGTCCATTAATTTGCAAGAGTAGCTCACAGAACTCGGGGAAGTATTTACTTATGTTTATTAGTTTATCAAAGGACATGATAAGAGATATAGGTAAACAGATGAAGAGTATAGAGCAAGGTCCAGAAGGATCTTGAATGCATAAGCTTCTGGCCCCATGAAGATGGGGCACGTCACCCTCCCATTGTGGACCTACCTGGAAGCTCACCAAACCACACACTATCAGGCTTTTAAGGAGGCTTCCTTGTGTAGGCATAAGCCGTTATTAACTTTGTTTCTAACCCTCTCCTCTCTCTGGAGGATGGAGACTGGGTCTGAAAAATTCCAAACCTCTAATCACAGTTTGGTCTTTCTGGTGACCAGCCCGCACCTAGGAGCCATCCAGGGAAGTCATCCAGTCACATCATAGAACAAAAGATGTACCTAGTACTCTTTTATCACGAAGGAATTTACAAAGATTTCAGGAACTGGGGTCAGAGACCAATATGTGTTTTCTGTTGCCTCACAGCTATGTAAGAGAATGTCCTTGTTTATAGGACATAGATACCAAACTATTTAGACATAAAGGAGCATGATATTTGTTGATTTATTAAAAATTTATGCATAAATAATAACTAGATCTCAACGGGGCCTCCAAAAATAAAAACAGATAAGCAAATGTAGCAAATCATTAATAATTGCTGAATCTGTACTATTCTTGCAACTCTTTAAAGTTTGAAATTATTTTAAAACAGAAAGTTGTGAGACTTCCCTGGTGATCCAGAAGCTAAGACTCACAGCTGCCAATCCAGGGGGCCCAGGTTTGATCCAAGGTCAGGGAACTAGATCCTGCATGTTGCAACTAAAAAATTCCACATGCTTCAGACCTGGCACAGCCAAATAAATAAATGTTAAAGGAAAAAAAAAAAAGCATTTATTGGTTGGTGGCAGGCACTGCTCTGGATACAGGACAGTAAATTTTTGGCAAGAATATATACAAAATGCTATAAATATAATTCAGCATTGATAAGACTAACTGGCAAAATCCAAGCTGTGACTGCCTTTCCTTACCATAAAGGCTTTTGATTCACTAGTCTTGGTTTTCGAAGGGAAGTTTTGGCCTCTCCCTGCTTGGAGGTTTTTTCTTTAAAGGTCTTTTAAAATTTAATGAATTTATTTATTTGGTTGCTCTGGGTCCTTGCTAGCTTTCTCTAATTGTGGAGAGTAGAGGCTAATCCTTGTTGGTGTGCCTGGGGTTTCTGATTGCAGTGCCATCGCAGTGGCTTCCCTTACTGCAACATGGGGTCTGGGCACTCGGGCTACATTAGTTGCAGCACATCAGCTTAGTTGCTTATTGGCATATGGAATCTTCCCGAACCGGGGATCCAACCCACATCCCCTGCATTGGCAGGCAGATTCTTATCCACTGCACCACCAGGAAAGTCCTCCTTGGAGGTTTTGAAGGAAGAAAAAAATGAAATTTCTCAGTGGGGTGGTTGGAAGGGGACATGAATTTTTACCACTGTTAGTCCTATGGCAACATAAAAACTGAGAAGTGGAAATCCCACTTGAAAGCAAGAATATTCTGGGAACGGAAATCCAAGGTTCTGGTAGAGTGGTTGAGAATTAGGGGGGGAAAAAAGCCCTCTCCATTCAAATGCATTCTTCCCCAAGTATTAGTACTCTAAGTCAAATCATTCAACAAATTCCATGGATGCTGGTGGTATCTCATTCTCCCCTAAAGCATGGGGGCATATAAACTGCCTGATAAAACCTTTAAGAACAAGCAAACCAACATTTCCAAAGCTCCTTAACACCGAGATCATGAGTTTATAAATCACCAAGAAGACTTCTATAGAACTTTGATGGGGAGAATTAAATTGTGTCTAAAAGGAAAACAAATAGGTTATAAATCAGATATTGCAAAAGCAGAGATTAGCTGTGAGAAAACAAAATTACTTATATATGAGGAGAAATACTAATTGACGTTTCAACATGTTCCATTCCCCATCGATTTATTTTATCCAACTAGCCAGCATCAATTTTATTTTTTTCTTTATAATTTTTTTAAATTTATATTTTAATTAGAGGATAATTGTTTTACAATGTTGTTTTAGCTTCTGTTGTGCAACAACGTGAATCAGCTATAAGTATACACATTTCCCCTCCCTCATGAGCCATTGTCGATTTTAAAAGAGGGTAAAGAGATAACCTTTGACTGTGTGGATCACAATAAACTGTGGAACATTCTGAGAGAGATGGGAATCCCAGACCACCTGACCTGCCTCTTGAGAAACCTGTATGCAGGTCAGGAAGCAGCAGTTAGAACTGGACATGGAACAACAGACTGGTTCCAAATAGGAAAAGGTGTACGTCAAGGTTGTATATTGTCACCTTGCTTATTTAACTTATATACAGAGTACATCATGAGGAACGCTGGGCTGGAAGAAACACAAGCTGGAATCAAGATTGCTGGGAGAAATATCAATAACCTCAGATATGCAGATGACACTACCCTTATGGCAGAAAGTGAAGAGGAACTCAAAAGCCTCTTGATGAAAGTGAAAGAGGAGAGTGAAAAGGTTGGCTTGAAGCTCAACATTCAGAAAACTAAGATCATGGCATCTGGTCCCATCACTTCATGGGAAATAGATGGAAAAACAGTGGAAACAGTGTCAGACTTTGTTTTTTTGGGCTCCAAAATCACTGCAGATGCTGATTGCAGCCATGAAATTAAAAGATGCTTGCTCCTTGGAAGGAAAGTTATGACCAACCTTGATAGTATATTAAAAAGCAGAGACATTACTTTGCCAACCAAGGTCCGTCTAGTCAAGGCAATGGTTTTTCCCGTGGTCATGTATGGATGTGAGAGCTGGACTGTGAAGAAAGCTGATTGCCGTAGAATCGATGCTTTTGAACTGTGGTGTTGGAGAAGACTCTTGAGAGTCCCTTATACTGAAAGGAGATCCAACCAGTCCATTCTAAAGGAGATCAATCCTGGATGTTCACTGGAGGGACTGATGCTAAAGCTGAAACTGCAATACTTTGGCCACCTCATGCGACGAGCTGACTCACTGGAAAAGACTCTGATGCTGGGAAAGGTTGGGGGCGGGAGGAGAAGGGGACGACCGAGAATGAGATGGCTGGATGGCATCACCGACTCTGTGGACATGAGTTTGAGTGTACTCCGGGAGTTGGTGATGGACAGGGAGGCCTGGCGTGCTGTGATTCATGGGGTCGCAGAGAGTCGGACACGACTGAGCGACTGAACTGAACTGAACTGAACTGAAAGAGATAACTTTCAAATTTCTCTTCTGCAGGTGTGCATATGACTAATTACAAGAAATAAAGATTAAATGATTTAATATAGGCAAGGTATTCAGAACAATTCCAAGCACACAGTACATTCTCAACTAATGATAACATTTTTTAAAAGAGAGAAAAATATTGGATAAGAAGTATTGAGATTGAGTCCCATTTAAACCATTGTTGTCTGGGAACAAGTCAGAACCCATAAGAACAAATTGCAAAGTATCCTAAGGACCTAGAACTTCATCCAAAGCAGAAGGAATTTTGCCCTAGAAAGTCATGGGCTTGGAAGTCTAGCAGTCCTGGTTCAAATTAAGAGACATTTTTAATGCTTTGGTTCTTAAGTCTGACCTTTTTTCTGATCCGTAGTCAGAGGCATTATCCATTGTAATACTGGCCCCCTGCAAGTCTGACCTTTCTGCTTTTCCTGGATATCCAAGATCCTCAGACATAAAGCACAGCTGGATATTTGGATGTTTGTCCAGGATAGAACAATTTGAAGGTCGACCCCAGAAGGACAATGTCTGGGTTTGGTCCCAACACTTCCCGGAACCATGACCTTGAGCCTCTGTGTCCTTCATTGCCACTTCCCGGAACCATGACCTTGAGCCTCTGTGTCCTTCATTGCCTAATGGAGCTAATTGTTGTTGTTTAGTTGCCAAGTCGTGTCCGATTCTTTGCATCTCCATGAACTGTAACCCACTAGGCTCGTCAATCCATGGGATTTTCCAGGCAAGAATACTGGAGTGAGTTGCCATTTCCTTCTCCAAATGGAACTACTGATAGTATTCAAATGGTGGGTGAGGTTATTAGGAGAGTTAAATGAACAAACATATGGAAAATTCTTAGAACAGTGTCCATCTAACATAGTAGGCATGCGTGCTCAGTCACTCAGTCGTGTCCCATTCTTTGTGACCCTATGGACTGTAGCCCACCAGGCTCCTCTGTCCATGGAATTTTCCTCACAGGAATACTGGAGTGGGTTGTCACTTTCTCCTCCAGGGATCGAACCCTCATCTCCTGCATTGGTGGGTGGATTCTTTATCACTGAGCCACCTGAGAAGCCCCTAACACAGTGCAGGTAATCAACAGATGCTAGCAAGCATTGTTTTAGTTTATTTCTGCAGTGGGAGCTAGCTCTTCCAGTTTGACCAGGGTTGCTTTAATTCTTCAGTTTCAAAACTGAAAGTCCCACATCCTGGGAGACCATTCAGTCCCAGGTAAACAGCTTGGAACCCTGTGTTCACCAGACTGGCTTTGTCAATTCACTTTGGAAGAACCACTACAAAAATTGTGTTAGCAGACATTGGCAGAATCTGTAGGTTCAAGGTGATTCTGTGCTCAGTTGCTTCAGCCACGTTCGACTCTTTGTGACCCTATGGACTGTAGCCCACCAGTCTCCTCTGTCCATGGGATTCTTCAAGCAAGAATACTGGATTGGGTTGCTGTGCCCTCCTCCAGGGCATCTTCCCGACCCAGGGAATGAACCTTCATCTCTTATGTCTCCTGCATTGGTAGGCAGGTTATTTTACCACTAGCACCACCTAGGAAGCCCCAAGATGATTCTAAAGAGCACGTTTTAAGGCTGCCTTTCCAATGTCCTGTGACTTTTCCTGATTTATTCTAGGACCTCATATCCGTACTTAAATCAGCTCCCCAACTTTTTTCCCATGTCTATTTCTCGCACATGACTATTGGGCTATCTCCTCATTCACCTCCCCTTGAGATGATCAAGGACCTAAGGTTTTAAGTCTTGTCTTGGTTCTGTGCCTGCTCAATCAGCAACGGTGGGTTGAAGGGAATTTTGCTTTCCCGGACTTGAATGGGAGTGTCTAGATTAATTTGCCTCTGCACAGAATTTCCATAAAGGTGAGGCTTTTCCCAGGTAGCGAGTGCTATGTGACCTTGGCCAAGTTACTTAACTGCTCTATGCCATATAGTAAATAATTGTCAGTGATGTTGTTATTGTTATTAATATTAGGCATAGGAAAATTTGAATTTGGAAAATGGAAGAGCTGGGATTTTGACCCAAGGATTCTGTCTCTAGCTTTAGGAGTCTGTGCTCTTGACAATTTTTCTTGATTTGTTAAATTGAGGGGAAAAAAAGCAAAAATAGATGAGAAGATATCCAAGAGGAAATAACATGTAAATGAGTTTGAATGAGTGCAGATACACAAAAGCAAGGTCAATAACTTACAGATTCAACTTTAGCTTTATCTTTTTTTAAGGGTAAGAAAAATGGGGGTAGGAATAATCTCTTTAATAGTTTTCTGTTTAAAGAAAGCAAAAATTCAATCCAGAGACCTACCTTCCTCTCCTACCCACTACCAGATGTTCATAAAGACATATTAAGTAAGATTTTACTTTCTACCAAAACCAAGTTGGGAATTACAAAGACAGGATAAAAGGGGAAAAATTTTCTTTCTACTATAATTTTTTTAATATCCTGGGTATATACTTATTTTCACACTGAGTTATGTATGTCTTTAATATATTTAATCGTTTGTTTTTCTTTTGTGGTTTTCATAATTAATTTTAACAATACATGTCTCCAGGTTTCTGGTAAACAAATGTAGCTGAATTTTTTTTTTCTGAAAGCAATATAGTATTCATTGATAAAGTTCCTAAGAAAATGGAGGGATAATGAGTTCCCTAGTGATCTAGTGGTTAAGATTCAGACACTTTCACTGCTGTGGCCAGAGTTCAATCCCTGGCCAGGGAACTGAGATCCCACGAGCCTTTTGGTGCAGAAAAAAAAAGCAAACAGAAAAAGGAGGGATAAATATGGTTTCAAAATACTAGTTCAAAACAAAGTGAACAAAACAGCAACAATAACCAAAAAATAAAAAGTCCTAATTGCATCCTCTACATGCTAATGACAAGTATGATGCTGGTTTGTTTGCCAGTATTAGGTTCTTTTTCACAAACATACTTAGTTTAGAAAACCTTCCTATTTGTGTCACCTCAGTAAGTTATGTTTTTCAAAGAATTTGCTCGTTTCATCTAAACTTAAATTTTGGACATAAGGTTGTTCATTATATCTTCTATCATAAGTTTTTAAAAAATCAGCTTTATCAAAGTATAATTTACACACAATAAAATTCACCAGTTTTAAATGTGCAAAGAGTTTTGACAAATGCATACAGTTATGTGGGCTTCCCAGGTAGTGCTAATGGTAAAGAACCCATCTACCAGTGTAGGAGGTGTAAGCGATGTGGGTTTGATCCCTGTGTCAGGAAGATCCCATACAAGAGGTCATGGCAGTCCACCCCAGTATTCTTGCTTGGAGAATTCCCTGGACAGAGGAGCCTGGAGGGTTACAGTTCACAAAGTCATCAGACATGACTGAAGTGACTTAGCACTCACACAGTTGTGCAGCCATCACCACAATTCAGTTCAGTTCAGTTCAGTTCAGTCGCTCAGTCATGTCCAACTCTCCGCGACCCCATGAATCACAGCACGCCAGGCCTCCCTGTCCATCACCAACTCCCAGAGTTCACCACAATTACGATATAGAATATTTCCATCATCCCCTCCCCTCAGATTTTTCTTGTACTCCTTTACAGCCAGTCCCTTCCCCCAGTCCCCAACCCCAGACACCTGTTGATCTGGTCTCTGACACTATCATTTTGCCTATTTCTGGTATTTCATATAAATTGAATCTTACAGTTTGTAGTCTTTTGTGTCTGGATTCTTTCAGTTAGCATAATGCTTTTCAGATTTATCCATGTTGAATGAATGTGTATCAGCAATTTGTTCCTTTTTCTTTTGAGTAAAATTCCATTGCTTGACTATGTAGCAAACTGTTTACTTATTCATGAGTTGATAGAAATTTGGGTTTTTCAAGTTTGCAGCTATTATGAATAAAGCTGCTATGGTCATTTTTATACAAGTGTTTATTTGAACATGTTTTCATTTCTCTCAGGCAACTATCTAGGAGTGAAATGGTCTGGTCATAACAGGAGGTACACATGTTCAGTTTTATAAGAAACTAACAAGTTATTTTCCAAATGGCTACACCATTTTACATTCCCACCAGCAACTTATGAAAGTTCCAATCACTGCATATCCTTGCTGACACTTGGTAACTATCAATCTTTTTAATTATAGTCATTCTAGTATGTGTGTAGATGTAGCTCATTGTGGTTTTTAATTTGCATTTCCCCAATGACAGTGATACTAATGAGCAACATTTCATATGTTTATCATTCATATATTTTCTTTAGTTTTATTTTATCATTTTCTTCTTATTATAAAAAAGTCAAAGCAGCATTTATATCATCATAGTTCCTTCTATGTGACAATATACCAAGGGAAGAGAGAGAAAACCAAATCTTGTTCAATACTCCATTCTGGGATGTGTGTTCTCAGTTGATCCAGAACAGCCAAGGAGTCAGGTAGTTGAGAAAGTTTACGGATAAGAAAATGAACCAATAGGTAAGCCATTATTCAAATTCCAGTGAAAGATTTTCAAAGTTTACGCTCTTGCCATGCCCTCTGCTACTTCTTATGTAAGGCTTTTGAAATTTAACTTTCCTAACTCATGCGACGAGTTGACTCACTGGAAAAGACTCTGATGCTGGGAAGGATTGGGGGCCGGAGGAGAAGCGGACGACAGAGAATGAGATGGCTGGATGGCATCACCAACTCGATGGACATGAGTTTGAGTGAACTCCGGGAGTTGGTGATGGACAGGGAGGCCTGGTGTGCTGTGATTCATGGGGTCACAAAGAGTCGGACACGACTGAGCGACTGGACTGAACTGAACTCATATTGACTATGCCAAAGCCTTTGACTGTGTGGATCAGAACAAACTGTGGAAAATCCTGAAAGAGATGGGAATACCAGACCACCTGACCTGCCTCTTGAGAAACCTGTATGCATATCAGGAAGCAACAGTCAGAACTGGACATGGAACAACAGACTGGTTCCAAATAGGAAAAGGAGTCTGTCAAGGTTGTATATTGTCACCCTGCTTATTTAACTTATATGCAAAGTACATCATGAGGAACGCTGGGCTGGAAGAAGCACAGGCTGGAATCAAGATTGCCAGGAGAAATATCAATAACCTCAGATATGCAGATGACACTACCCTTATGGCAGAAAGTGAAGAGGAACTCAAAAGCCTCTTGATGAAAGTGAAAGAGGAGAGTGAAAAGGTTGGCTTGAAGCTCAACATTCAGAAAACTAAGATCATGGCATCTGGTCCCACCACTTCATGGTCCCATCACTTCATGATCCCATCACTTAATGGGAAATAGATGGGGAAACAGTGGAAACAGTGTCAGACTTTATTTTTTTGGGCTCCAAAATCACTGCGGATGGTGACTGCGGCCATGAAATTAAAAGATGCTTACTCCTTGGAAGGAAAGTTATGACCAACCTAGATAGCATATTAAAAAGCAAAGTCATTACTTTACCAACAAAGATACATCTAGTCAAGGCTATGGTTTTTCCAGTGGTCATGTATGGATGTGAGAGTTGGACTGTGAAGAAAGCTGATCGCCGAAGAATTGATGCTTTTGAACTGTGGTGTTGGAGAAGACTCTTGAGAGTCCCCTGGACTGCAAGGAGATCCAACCAGTCCATCCTAAAGGAAATCAGTCCTGGGTGTTCATTGGAAGGACTGATGCTAAAGCTGAAACTCCAGTACTTTGGCCACCTCATGCGAAGAGTTGACTCATTGGAAAAGACTCTGATGCTGGGAGGGACTGGGGGCGGAAGGAGAAGGGGACGACAGAGAATGAGATGGCTGGATGGCATCACCGACTCAATGGAGGTGAGTTTGAGTGAACTCCGGGAGTTGGTGATGGACAGGGAGGCCTGGCGTGCTGAGATTCATGGGGTCGCAAAGAGTCGGACACGACTGAGCGACTGAACTGAACTGAACTGAACTCATATGACAGAGAAGGCAATGGCACCTCACTCCAGTACTCTTGCCTGGAAAATCCCATGGATGGAGGAGCCTGGTGGGCTGCAGTCCATGGGATCCCTACGAGTTGGACACGACTGAACGACTTCACTTTCATGCACTGGAGGAAGAAATGGCAACCCACTCCAGTGTTCTTGCCTGGAGAATCCCAGGGGTGAGGGAGCCTGGTGGGCTGCCGTCTATGGGGTCGCACAGAGTCGGACACGACTGAAGCGACTTAGCTGCAGCAACTCATATTAAATTCTATGACTCTTGGACTTTTTCCCCTAGATTTTAAACTTGGGACTTTCCTGGTGGTCCAGCAGTTAAGACTCTGCTTCCAATGCAGGTGAGGTGGGTTTGATCCCTGAGATCCCTAGCCAGGAAACTAAGGTCCCACATGCTGCATGGTGGGGCCAAAAAATTAAAAATTTTTTAAAAATAGCACAGGGAACTATAGTCAATATCTTGTAATAACATATAATGGAAAATAATTTTTAAATAACATGTTTATATGTATAACTGAATCACCTTGCTGTGTACCTGAAATATTGTAAGTCAACTATACTTCAATAAAATATATATATTAAGAAAATAAAAGAGTTAAACTCTTCTGGAATATGAACAATAGACTTCAGACAAGAGGTAATTCTGTTTAAAATATAATTTTTAAAGGCCACAAACAGCCTGTTTTTAAATCCATTCTTAAGGTTTTTTGTTTTTCTTTTGTCAACATTTAAGATTTCTTTATTCTACTGAGATTAGGTGTTAATAAAATGTTCTTACCTGTTTTCAAAGTAACTTTTATTTCTAACTGTGACATTTCTTCTGGACAAGGGAGGAAAGCATATATTAAACAGTATTATATGATAAAATGCCAGCCTATAACTTTTTAAAAGTTTAATGCTTTTTAAACTAGATAATACAAGTTATAAAAAAGAAATTCAGAATATCAAAAAGTATATAGTGAAAAGTCTTGCATCTTTGGTACCCAATCCCCAGTTTTCTCCAGAGACACTCATTTTTAACAATTTCCTATATATCCTTCCAGGATATTTCATGCATATGTAAGCACATATATTTAATATATTCTTTAAAATACAAATTGAATTATCATATATACAGTAGATCTTGCATTTTCTATTTTATAATGTAACTTAGAGTTCCATATTGATATTTTAAAAATGCCTCATTGTAATGGCTACATAACAGTTCATTAAAGAATATGCCACAGAAACTCCCTGGCAGTCCAGTTAGAACTCAGCACTTTCACTGCAGTGGGTCTGGATTAGATTCCTGGTCTGGGATCTTGCCTGGAAAACTCCATGCATGGAGGAAAGGGTGGGCTATAGCAATGGGGTCAAAAGAAGTCGGACACGACTGAGCACGCACCACTGCGCCACTGCCCTGGGAACTAAGATCCAGGAAGCCACGTGGTGTGGCAAAAACGAATATGCCACAGAAACTATTATATATATTGTCCAAAGCCTAAAATATTTACTACCTGGCCTTTTACAGAGGAAGTTTTTTGGGTTCTCTTTTTGTTGCTAATTCTTCAGTGAGTGATTAGAGAACATGGTCTCAGGATTAAAAATTAATAACAAAAAACATATTAAAAGCCCTTTGAGATACTGTACTTAGAATTTTAATATATACATTACTCCAGGGTAAAAAAGAATTAATAATGAAAAGTTAATAAATATTTGGAACAGAATGACAATGAAAACCCTCTACATCAAAACTTGTGGAATAGGAAAAAACAAAACTTGTAGGATAAGCAAATACTTTTATCCTTTTATGCTCATGTTAGCTA
Source organism: Moschus berezovskii (assembly GCF_049115385.1). Lineage (NCBI taxonomy): Eukaryota > Metazoa > Chordata > Mammalia > Artiodactyla > Moschidae > Moschus > Moschus berezovskii. Next base: position 69,985,538 of record NC_142465.1, read on the forward strand.
ATAAAATACAAACAAACAAAAATTAAAGACATGTATCTCAAATAAGAGATTAGAAAAAGAACACAGAATAAATCCAAACAGAATGAAAGGAGATAGATAATACATAGAAAAAAGAATAGAAGAAGTACACAATTAGAATCAGCAAAGCCAAAATTTTTTGAAAAGGTGAACAAAATTATTTGGTTTGTTTTTTTATTTTCTAAGATAGAAAAGACATGAATGGATGTATTGAGTTCTTAATCTAGATTACTGCATGCTTTTAGTTCTAGAATGTCCATTGGTTTTTCTTCAAATCTGCCATACCCCTAACCTCTGCTATCAACAAAAACAATTTTTAGTCTTCTGCTGAGATTTTCAATCTTGTGTTTTATCTCCTTAAACACTATCAAACATAATTATTTTAAAGCCTGTGGCTGACAACCCCAATATCAGAAGCCCTGGTGTGGTAACTTTATTTTCTATTACTACTTGTTCTCCTTCAAATTGCCTTATCTCCTTACAGGTTTAATGATTTTTTAATGCCTGTGGGCATTGTATTTGAAACCCTGAGGCTATAGTGCTATCTTCTATCTAAAAGTGCCACAGGGCATTAGCAACTTTGAGTCCCTAAATCCAATTTCAGAAATTAAAATGATAGTTGCAAACTGGGCTAAAACTTCTAGTAAGGCAATTTGACTTCCAATTTTGACTTAATCATAGCATAGGGGCTTGCAAACTCTCAATCCAAATGTTAGTTGCTCAGTCACGTCCAACTCTTTGCCACACAATGGACTATAGCCTGCCAGGCTCCTCTGTCCATGGAATTTCCCAGGCAAGAATATTTGAGTGGGTTGCTATCTCCTTCTCCAAGGGATCATCCTGACCCAGGGGTTGAACCTAGGTCTCCTGCATTATGGGCAGATTCTTTACCATCCGAGCCACCAGGGACGTTAGAGAGAAAATGTATGCCTCCACTACCCATAGCACTGGCTTCCCAGGTGGCACAGTGGTAAAGAATCTGCCTGCCAATGCAGGAGACACTGAAGATGTGGGTTTGACCCCTGGGTCAGGAAGATCCCTGGAGTAGGAAACAGCAACTCCAATCCCCACTCCAGTATTCTTACCTGGGAAATTCCATGGACAGAGGAGCCTGGCAGGCTACAGTTCATGAGGTCTCAAAGAGTCAGACCTGACTGAGCACACACCACACATCACTCATAGCATTAATGGCACCAGAAGAGAGAAAAACAAGTGGGCATCCTGAGAGCCTGATTTTGTCAATACTCAAATCAATATCCATGAGATAGTAATGTGACATTTAAAGCATTTAGAAGTGGGTTCTGAAAGCAGGGAAGGTGAAATAAAGACTACTTCTGTGACCCCAGGCAACCAATATAATCCCAGGAATTAATTGGGGCTCTCCCTCCTAAGAAACTATTGGTCCTAAGCTTCTTTCAGCCCTTGACTTGTTGTCTCACTGGCAACTGAGCTGTTCACTTCCTCACCTCCTTCCAGTCTTTGCACAAAGTCTACCATCTTAAAATGGCATGGCTGATGACCCTATTTAAAAGAGGAACTGTTCTCCTTCCTGCTTTTCATTACCCTACTCAGCTTTCTTTTTTTCATGAACCACTTACTGTTTACTATGCTATGTGATTTACTTAATTGTCATGCCCATTATCTGTCTTTCCCCCATAGAAATGCTACAAAGACAGGAATTTTTGTTTTATCCACAAATACATCCTAGCACCTAGCACAGCATCTATATAGGTGTGCATGTTCAGTCACTAAATCTTGTCTGACTCTTTTGCAACCCCATGGACTGTAGCCCACCAGGCTCCCCTATCCATGGGATTTACCAGGCAAAAATACTAGAGTGGGTTGCCATTTCCTCCTCCCAGGGATCTTCCTGACCCATGGATTCTTTACCACTGAACAACCTGAGAAACCCACAGCATCTATCGGAAGGAATAAATGAAGGCAGTTCTGAGACCATCAAAGATACGAGAGGGAGTATCTCAGATGTCTCACTTCTCCCCTCTAACCCACAGTTTATCAAACATTTTTTCCCCAACTACTTACAGCCCTGTCCTTGAGCGAACCAGCAGCTTCTGGGAGGAACAAGTGTCAGAAGTAAAGATGGCCTGAAACACACTAGGTAGTTACTAACGAATGTGCAAAGAAAAAGTGTTTAGGGAGTTCCCTATGGTCCAGTGGCTGGCTGTCATTGTCCAGTCGCTAAGTCATGTCCTACTCTTTGCAACCCCACAGACGGCAGCATGCCAGGCTATCCTGTCCTTCACTCTCTCCTGGAGTTTGCTCGACCTCATGTCCATTGAGTTGGTGATGCCATCCAATCATCTTATTCTCTGTTTTCCCCTTTCCCCCCTGCCCGCAGTCTTTCCCAGCATCAGGGTCTTTTCAAATGAGTCAGTCTTTGCGTCAGGTGGCCAAATTTATTGGAACTTCAGCTTGAGCATCAGTCCCTCCAATGAATATTCAGGGTTGATTTTCTCTAGGATTGACTGGTTTGATCTTCTTGCCCCAAGGGACTCTCAATAGGACTTTCAATCACTCCCAGTGGTTAGGACTTGTTGCTTTCACTGCCATGGCCCAGATTCAATCCCTGGTTGAAGATCCCTTTAGATCCCACAAGCTGTGTGGCATGACCAAAGGAAAAAAAAGACAACATGTCTACATTGAGTAAAATTTCAACACATAATTTTCAGTGATTGGAATGCAGGAGAGGGCAGACGTTTCAAACACACATGAAGTCTTTTTGCTCATTAAGTTTCTTGTTAAAGAATTATTGAGATGCATGATTTCTACACATACTGATTGCTCTACATTTACAAAGCCAACAGCCCACACAGGTACCTGTTTACCTGTACTCATGTGATGTGGTTGAGAATAAAAGGTAAATAAAGGATCTTGCTGAAAATCAAACAAACAAAACAAAAAATATTTCCCTTACCTCTGTTTGTGGTCTTATTTTGGATTTACATATTGTAGGTTCTTGTATCCTGCCTGCCTGGCCCACCCTTTATCTGTCTCTGCACCTCAAGATAAAGATGATAGAGATTTCTAATACTCATGTACTACCACGCCCTGCATCTATCATTATGATATGGATTCCTTTGCCTAGAAGCAGATTACCTCTCCTTCTGGAGTTCTAAAATAGTCTTGTTCTTTCAGTAGCAGCCCTCCTGTCTGAATGACTCATCTCCTTTCGGATATTCCTTCTTGTCCTTCTCTTTCAGGAGACTTTGAGGTTGGTTTTTCTTCTTCTTGCTGTTTCAGCTATTGGAGGCTATGCTTTCTCCTTTCCAAGATCCAGGAGTCTCTCACTTGGACCTTAACTGGTAATGATCCTCTCACACCCACAAATATTCTGGCACAGTAGCATCTATATATACTGTAAACCTGACAACTGATCTTAACTTCCACAGAAGCCATGGGAATTCATACCATGAATGCAAAAGAAAACTAACCAAGCTCTTTGGTTTCTCATTAAACACAATAAGATGCCTTACTAAATATGTTTAAAGGAAGGTGTGTCTGCTTTTCACATATGTGCTCAGTCACTCAGTTGTGTCCAACTCTTTTGAAACCCCATGGACTGTGGCCCCCCCAGGCTCCTCTGTCCATGGGATTCTCCAGGTAAGAATTTTGGAGTGGGTTGCCATTTCCTTCTCCAGGGGATCTTCCCAACCCAGGGATCAAACCAGAGTATCCTCCACTGTGGTGGATTCTTTACCGCTGAGCCACCAGGGCAGCCTGAGGTATTGTGTTATCTGATGGCAAATTTTTTGTGGGGGGGAGCTCCAAAATCACTGCAGATGGTGACTGCAGCCACAAAATTAAAAGACACTTACTTCTTGGAAGAAAAGTTATGACCAACCTAGACAGCATATTAAAAAACAGACACTACTTTGCCAACAAAGGTCTGTCTAGTCAAGGCTATGGTTTTTCCAGTAGTCATGTATGGATGTAAGAGTTGGACTATAAAGAAAGCTGAGCGCCAAGAATTGATGCTTTTGAACTGTGGTGTTGGAGAAGACTGTTGAGAGTCCCTTGGACAGCAAGGAGATTCAATCAGTCCATCCTAAAGGAAATCAGTCCTGAATATTTAGTTGGAAGGACTGATGTTGAAGCTAAAACTCCAATACTTTGGACCTGATGCGAAGAACTGACTCATTTGAAAAGACCCTGATGCTGGGAAAAGTTGAAGGCAGGAGGAGAAGGGGACGACAGAGGATGAGATGGTTGGATGGCATCACCAACTTGATGGACATGAGTTTGCGTAACCTCCAGGAGTTAGTGATGGACAGGGAGGCCTGGTGTGCTGCAGTCCATGGGGTCGCAAAGAGTCAGACATGACTGAGAGACTGAACTGAACTGATGGCAAAATTATTCCCATTTGAGTGCAAGGCTTCAAATAAGAAATAACACTAGGAATTGATTGAAGGCTGCGATGAGGGGGACAAAACCTATTTTCTATGCTTTGTAAATCTTTATTACTATCATATTTATTTCATGATATAAATGTATAGATTATATTTAAATAATGCTGGAGTTTTAACAGAATTAAAAGTGTAACTTCTGACTTCCCTGGTGGTCCAGTGGTTAACATTCTGTGCTCCCAGTGCCATGGGCCTGGATTCCACCACTGGTTGGGCAACTAAGATCCCACAAGTGATAAGTGCAAAAAAAAAAAGTAAATTTATAATACTGACTGATGAGTGTGTTCATGATCCAAAGCAAAATCATCTCCTTAGAATTTTCTGTCTTGGAATTTAACTTGCTTTGTTAGATAATCTTTTGTAAAGAAAAAAGAAAACCTGAGTAAAAATATATTGTTTAGTTGTTTATTTTGAACCTGGTAAATTTCTGGGTTTTACTTTTTTCACTGAACTTTATATATTCAAGATTCTTCCATGTTATTGCATTTAGCAATAGTCTATTCATTTCACTTTTGTATATTATTCCTTTAAGTGAACATACCTCAGTTTATCGTTTCTCTTATCAGTACACATAAATGTATATATAGATCTTGTGCTTGTGCTCAGTCATGTCCATCTTATTGTGACCCCACAGACTGTACCCCGTCAGGTTCCTCTGTCCATGAGATTTTCTGGGCAAGAACACTGGAGTGGGTTGCCATTTCCTTCTCCAGAGGATCTTCTGGACCCAGGGATCAAACTTGGTTCTCTTTCATCTCCTGTATTGGCAGGAAGATTCTTTTACCACTGTGCCATCTGGGCTACATGTAGGTATCTATGTATTATTTATCAATCCTTATGTTTGTGTATATATAGATAGATACGTAGATACATATCTACCTATCTTCCTATATATATATATCATATATAGAAAGAGAGAGAGAGATTGAGATGAGTTGTTGGAGAGCTTTTCCATTATAAACACAGCTGCTAACATCTTTCACATATATCCTGGCTTTCATGTACAAAAGTATCGCTTGTGTATACTCCTTAGCTTTACCAGTAAATACCCGTTTTCCTAAATGGTTGTCCCAGTTTAGAGTCCTACCAGTAATGGGAAGAATTCCCATTGATTCACATCTTCTTCATTTAGTTGGTATTATTAGACTTCTTGGGCTTCCCTAGTGGCTCAGTGGTAAAGAATCCACCTGCCAATGCAGGAGACACCAGAGTCACAGGTTCAGGACCTGGGTTGGGCTGATCCCTTGGAGAAGGAAATGACAACCCACTCCAGTATTCTTACCTAACAAATCCCATGGACAGAAGAGCCTGGAAGGTGACAGTCCATGGAATCGCAAAAGAGTCAGACAGGACTTAGCAAAACAATAACAAACCAGACTTCCTAATTTTTGTTAATCTCAACCACAGCAATAAAACCTTTTGTCAAAGTTGATGCATTTGGTTCCAAACTGAAACTTCTTGTAACACTTGGCCATGAGAAACTGATTGCCCACATGGCAGCTCCCACTTGTCCCTGCATCATCAGGTAGAAGTAGCATCACAGTTCCTCCTAGTCTTATTGATGGGGGTGGTTTAGTAACTCAGTCCAATTCTTGTGACTTCACGGGCTGTAACTGGCCATGTTCCTGTGTCCATGGGATTCCCCAGGCAAAAATACTGGAGTGGGTTGCTCTTTCCTTCTTCAGAGGCTCTTCCCAACTAAGGGCTAGAACCTGAGTCTCCTTCATTGCAGGCAGATTCTTTTACCAACTGAAGCCCTGCTGGTCTTATTGGCAGCTGTCTAATTTTGTATACATTGCAATGTACACCAATTGACACTTCAAAGTGATCTCAGCTATATCCAATCTGGACATTCAGTTCAGTCACTCAGTCGTGTCCGACTCTTTGCGACCCCATGGACCACAGCATGCCAGGCCTCCCTGTCCATCACCAACTCCTGGAGTCCACCCAAACCCATGTCCATGGAGTTGGTGATGCCATTCGACCATCTCATCCTCTGTCATCCCCTTCTCCTTCTGCCCTCAATCTTTCCCAGCATCAGGGTCTTTTCAAACGAGTCAGCTCTTCACATCAGGTGGCCAAAGTATTGGAGTTTCAGCTTCAAAATCAATCCTACCAATGAACACCCAGGACTGATCTCCTTTTAGAAGCTCATGATATTTTGATAACACATGCTCTTTTCTCTTCCTTTCTTTTCAAATAGATTTTTCATAAATCCCAACCACAAAACTTTGATGTAGAAAAGCAGCTGTGTAATGTTTTTTGTATGTTTTTTAAAAACATTTTTTCTTATTAAAAACAAACCTAGTTTCATATGTTAAAACTGTTTACATTTGTGTATATTAGCTTTGAGGAGATCCAACCAGTCCATTCTAAAGGAGATCAATCCTGGGTGTTCATTGGAAGGACTGATGCTAAAGCTGAAGCTCCAATACTTTGGCCACCTCATGCAAAGAGTTTACTCACTGGAAAAGACTCTGATGCTGGGAAGGATTGGGGGTGGGAAGAGAAAGGGACGACAGAGAATGAGATGGCTGGATGGCATCACCGACTCGATGGACATGAGTTTGCGTGAACTCTGGGAATTGGTGATGGACAGGGAGGCCCGGCGTGCTGTGATTCATGGGGTCGCAAAGAGTTGGACACGACTGAGTGACTGAACTGAACTGAACTGAAGAAAATACAAATTTAAAAGTCAGTTGGTATCTACCAATATCTTCCAGAGATGTTATCTGAAAAACTGAGTTGAGAACAAGGAGATCTCAATTCTCACTTAAGACTCACTCACTGAATGATCTCTGATCTCCCTAGATATAAGCTTCCTCACCTGCAAAATGAAAATAACACCCTGCCAGCCTTACGGGCTATTGTGAGTTAAATGATACAATGCAGTCACTCACCCATCCCACTTCCACTGAAGTCCTATGTTGGATTATAGTATTTTACCATCTGTTTTGGGAAAACAAAAACATGTAAGAATTGTTTCCCATCCACCCCTGGAGTTGGCAAAGTATTATAGCAGAGATAATGCTGAAAATGACAGAATTTTATGAAGGTATAATGTTATATGATCATGGTGTTTATAATGAAGATCATATGAAAGTTGTAAAAAAAAAAAAAACTGGAGCAAAACAATACTGAGAACCCCTTTAAGAAGATATTTCAAAGCTTTTTCTCTCTTCTAACCATACCAAAGGCATTCTATAGATTTTTTAAAAAAATGAGTATGCATGCAAGCTAAGTCATTCAATCATGTCTGACTCTTTGCAACTCTACAGACTGTAGCCACCAGGCTCTTCTGTCCATGGGATTCTCCAGGCAGGCATACTGGAGTGAGTTGCCATTTCCTCCTCTAGGGGATCTTCCCAACCCAGGGAATGAACTGGTCCCTTGTCTCCTACATTGGCAGGCAGGTTCTTTACCACTAGCGCCACCTGGGAAGCCCAAAAATGAGTATATTTTTTGCTAATTGCAGTTATCTGGTAAAAAGAAACTATAAATTTTATAATGAAAAGCACCTGGAGCCAGAAAATCTAAGCTGTGACAGGCACACAGCTGTAACTTGGGATCCCTTTAATCTGTCAGTTTCCCCAACTATTCTGAGCTCAAGGAATCTCCTCCCCACTTCATCCCACTTTCCTTATCAGTTACAACTCGGTTCACTTCTGTGGGAATGGGATCCCTGTTTCTCCATAGTGAGAGATATCATTGCCCTGCTATTTGATTCTGCTAAAATATAGGGAATTACCACTCACAAATGGCTAGGGGGAAAAAAAAAATTCCTAGCCAAGAGGGTCTGGAGATGAAGCCGAAATCAATTGCAAGCCTGTCTTCTTAGTGAACTAGAAAGTGAAAATAGGCATGATGGCAGTACTAGGGAGGAGTCATCCCTTTTCTCTTTCCTAGGCCAGTGAATCGGAGAAGGCGATGGCACCTCACTCCAGTACTCTTGCCTGGAAAATCCCATGGGTGGAGGAGCCTGGTAGGCTGCAGTCCATGGGGTTTCACAGAGACAACTGAAGCGACTTAGCAGCAGCAGCAGGCCAGTGAATGGTTTAGGTTTAGAAGTTTCTAGGCTAGAAGGGCTGAAGTGAAGAGGCATACCTGCTCTGGAGGTTCCAGATAAAGATGTATAAGAATTTCACAAGGGGTTAGCTCACCTCTCCCTGCCTAGAATACACAGTAGATTTTCAGAACTTAGCTGTCAGAGGACTAGAGACAGCTCTTGCACAGGCTCTGCCCTGCCTCTGAACACAGGACCAGCAAACCTCCACCCCTTCTGTCAGGGCCTCCAAGGAAACAGGAGAGTCACTCTGTTATCTCCCTGCCTCCCTATATGGCTGCGTGGTATTATTTTTTTCCCCCGTCTTTTGTTTTAGCAAGCAAATTAGAATTATTAAAGGGAAGGAAAGTACAAAGCTCTCAGCATAGACACTGAGAGGGGTAAAGAGTCCCCAGCTGCGTTTTTTGGTTTTGGTTTTTAACCAATCCTGTGTCAGGGGAGTTTCTTCCATTGGTATGAGCACTTGTGGGAGCTATCACAGTAATTACAGTAAATACTAGAGCCTATGGAGAGCTTTCTTTTTTTTTTTTTTTGCCTTTACTTCTTTTATTAAAAAATTAAACTTTTTTTATTAGTTTATGGGCTTCCCAAGATGCGCTAGTGGTAAAGAACCCACCTGCCAATGCAGGTTAGACGGAAGAGATGGGGATTCAATCTCTGAGTAGGAAAGATTCCCTGGAGGAGGGCATGGCAACCCACTCCAGTATTCTTCCCTGGAGAATCCCATGGACAAGTGTGGTGAAGGTCTCAGGTATGGTAAAATAGGAGTAGTTTTGGTGGTTAATAGCTACCGCCAGGCGTGGTTACTACTCTTCTGCGCTATCTCAGTAAAACCTCTCAAGAGCCCTTTGACATAAAGCCATTATCGAATTCTTGTTCTTATGCTCATTCTCAGTCTTATTCCATAGATAAAGAAGCAAAGTCGGCTTGAATGGTTAAAAGCCTTTGGTTGGAGTCAGGTAGAACTGGTTTGAAAATCTTCACTGCTATCACTCACTGACCTTAAGTAAGTCATTTCACTCCCTTGTCCCTTTGTTACTTTATATGTAATGCCAATATAATTACAAAGTAGGATCTAACACTTGTTCAACATATATTCGATGTTTGGACTGTTCAAAGTATGTGACATGAATTCACTTAGATTTTCAGTCTACGTGGTAAGTAAAATCATTATCTACACTTTGTAGAGGAAACTGGGAGTTTAAATAACTTGTCCAAGTTTACCCAGATAGGTGGTATGTATGGAGCCACAGTTGGAATTTAGGGATGATAACAGTTTCCTAGGGCATTATTGTGAGGATTAAATAATATATTATGATAGCCTATGTAGAAGTAAGTATATGACAAAGTAGCACAAAAGACGAGAGGGGATGTAAACAGAACTACATTATGATAAGTTTCTTATATTATGCATGAAGCAATGTAATAGTAACTCAAGGCAGACTCGATAAATTAAGAATTCATATTGTAACCCCTGAAGCAACCACTAAAAATAAAGTACAGAAGTATATCATGCCATTATTATACCATGACATAATAAAAAGCTAATGGGGGAAATATAATGAAATAGTAAAATACTTATCTAATCCAAAAGAAAGGAGGAAAGGAAGAACAAAGAAACAAAAAATAAATAGAATTAATAGAAAACAAATAGCAAGATGGTAGACTTCAATCTAACTATGGCAGTAATTACTAAATTAAACTAAGCACTAAGAAGTCAGAGGTCATCAAACTAGGTAAAAATTCAATGCCCATCTATATGCTACTTTATTTTTTTTTTATATGCTACTTTAAAGAGACATACTTTAAATACAAAGACACAGATTGGATGTGTTGAAAGGAAAAGGAATAAGAAAATTAGTTTGGTTCATATCAAAGTAGACTTCAAGATTACCAGAAAGGATTACAAGAAAGAAAGAAATTTTACAATAATAAAAGGCTGAACTCATTAGAGAATAACTCATTAGAACATAACAATTCTAAATGAGTTTGCCTCAAATAATAGAGCTTCAAAACACATGAAAGCAACAATTGACAGAATTAAAGGGAGAAATATACAAATCCACAATAACAGCTTGACATTCCTCTTTGTAATCTTTGTAGTCTTTGTAACTGATAGAAAATGCAAAGAAAAAAAATCAATAAGGATATGGAAGATTTGAATAACATTATGAACCAACTAGATCTAACTGACATTTATCCAGTGCCACATATAATAACTGTAAAACACACATTCTTTCAAGTGCAAATGGAGTGCTCATCAAGATAGGCTGTATGCCTAGGACTAAACAAGTCTCAGTAAATTTCAAAGAATAATCCAGTGCATGAGGGTGAGAGTTAGCTATGTATCTTGTAATCTATGGTTCTATGAATGCTACTCAGACATAACAAATTCTCTAGCAACTTCTCTCTGGTCTAGCAATATTACTGCTTATTAGGTTTTCAGAGATCTTATCAAGATTAAGACCTAGTTCTTAACTCCCCTAAAGAATCGAATTATTTAAGTAGCAACTATGAAGAAAGAACTTGAATTTAATCTCTCTTTTCTTGGGTTCTGAAGTTCTCTATTTTCAGAAAATGCAGTTTTCCACCTAAAATTTGGCACCATATGATTTAGACTCTACCACATCTATTACTTACAATTTTCTAAAATAATATCAGTTGCCACCAAGGACAATGAATTTTTGCCAAAGAGAATCTGTTGACTAGGGATCATCTCTGTAGAGCTCTTTTTACTCAGCTCAATCCTAGAGAGAAGGGAAACACTGATGACTACTTTTAAAAAGATGCTCTATGTGTACATTGGTTGCAAATATCTCAAGAAGGAATACTTAGATAAGAAGGCTTTGAAAATAGAATATAGTAGGAGTCCCTAAACTGGGTTCTGTTGGCCTGACTAGGAGAACTTGCCTGAAAATGTGCTGATGACATTGTCCTGAAGAAATAGCTGATCATAACTTTCCTTAGGTTCTCAAGGAATAGGAGCCTTAACCCCTAGAATGCTAAAAGAATGTATCATTTTTTTTAAGTTGCTGGAATCATCTTCATACTTTACCTTTACAAAAGACTCAAAACTGCATTTCTACTTTTCATCTATAATATAGAATCGTGTCCCCCAAACATCATGTGCTCACTGGTTTCACTCAACTATTCTTCAGCGTCCATTTATTTACATCTTGCAAAATAAAACTTTGGAGACACCTGTTGGGGGAAATGTGAGCTTAGAATATTGACTTGTTCTTTTTTCCCTTTATTTCAAATCCATACCAAGCCAGTGCTGCTCTGAGATTCTTCGGGGTGCTATGGAGACGGCCATCAATACTGAGAACCCTGGTCCAATGGAACCCAATCTACAGACATAGGACTCCAGCACATGGTAGTTGAGAGCATCTGCATGAAGTCATTTGGGCCCAAATCTGGACCCAGAACAGCCCATCTCTCACTAGCAATTGGACTTTAGAGGGAAAAAAATTATAAAATGTGTTTGAGCCTTGGTTTAGAGACTTTATCTGTGAAATGGAGCAGAGCAGTAACTACTATCACATGTGATTTTTAGATTCTTTTTAACATTTTTATATTACTAATATTTTTTGGGGGGGCTTGATGTGTGTATTTGATCCAGACCCATCCTCCTTTCTTGCTACCTTTGCCTCTTGGCCCCCAGACTCATTTTACCCCAGCCCTACTGCCGTTCTTTTTCGTGCCTTAAATATACCAAACTCATTTCCACTTGAGATTCCTGGCATCTGCTGTTTATTCTGATGAGAGGTGCTTCGCAGCTTTTCTGCTTTTCTTTTGCTCACTTTCTTATCCTTGGATTTCAGCTCACACACATTCTCTTAGAATTTTTTTGACTGTTCACCATGACCACATACATTCATTATGACCTTTCTTTTATTGTTTTCTTAGTACTCATCATTAATAATATTTTTCTAGTTTGCTTTTTTAAAAAAATTCATTTTTCCTCATCAGAACTTGTTGAGGGTTGTGATCCCTGAACTCAGGGCAGTATCCATCAGAGGAAAGAGCTCAATGATGTGTATTTGTTGACTAAATGAACCAAAGAAAATCAAAAGGCGTGAAAAGGGCGTAGACTGGTGATGGTACAGATTAAAAACTCATCAGCATTAGCAATTTGGTTTTATACAGTTGTTACTTATAACATCTACATTTCACAAGAGGGGATGTGTGTTTATATTTGCATAATAAAACTCAGCAAAAAACGTAATTGGTCTAGAACAATAGTCCCATATCAAAGGTGAGCTCAGATTCCAATTATGTAAAATAGAAAATCTCTCTTCCCCACCCACAAGGTTTACAAAAAATTCTTAGGTGGTTTTCCCCCTGGCTAACTGTGACATCTATTAAAACGACAGAAGGTTACAGTTACTTGAGAGTGTTGCAGACCTGTGCTTCAGAGGGGAAAGTTGTTTCCACCTGGAGCACTTGTAAATGTTGGATTGGCCTCTGATGGACAGGTAAGATAAAATGGGTAAGTGGGCAGAGGGGTGGGCCTGGAAGGAAGCAATACAGGTGGATGGAGTCCCCCGTAATTTCCATCAGAGCCATCAAAACCATCCCAAATAAACCGTCAAGCTAAACAAGAGAGCTGGACCTGCTCTAAAGTGCACCGGCCTCAAACATGTCCACAAACTTCTGTTTTGGAATTGTTACTGGATCCAGGTGTGGAGGGAAGACCATAGCATGGATTCAATTGCCTCCTCTTAAAGGAGTGGTGGTAAATAAGGTGGAATGAGGAGCCTGTGTGCCAGGGCCAGGACCTGTGCCTTTAAGATCTCTAAGTGGGGGAGGTGTGTGTGTGGTGGTGGTGGGGCAGTCATTGAATGACTTTAAAGAAAATGATTTGAAAGGAAAGACCAGAGTGAAGGTTGTTAATAGTTCAGGCAAGAAAAGCAACAGAGGCTCCAGAATCAGGGAAGAAATATAAGAAGAATAATTTTTTTAAAAAAGAAATATGAACAAGGGTTGTACAGACCAGAGGTGCCCAGTCGGGTTGTGTGGGCCCAGGGGCCACAACTTAATGCCGAGTGGTGTAGGGGTTCATGGGGTTTGTTCTAATGGTTTTGGCCCATAGTATACAAATATTCTGTGCCACTTCAAAATAATAGCCCCTGGTGTCTACTGGCCATATCATGAAAGAGAAATAATGAAGGCACTGTATCTTTTAAAAAAAATCCCCTTTTGTAGCACTTCCTTAAAAACAGCTACTTAATGCAACTCTGTCAGTGAGCTCCTGACAGTTCTGTCCTAACGATTCTGATATTAATGAAAGAATTTGGTAAAGGGCTGAAGTGTCTTCCTGGTAAGTGGTTTAGTTTATGTTTTTCAAAACTCCTTGTAATAACTATTAATTTTCTTTTTTTCATCTAATGAGTATTTTTCATTGACTGCCTATTCTGGTACTAGACATAATAATCGACTGAAGTGATCGATAATGTTTTCAAGCTTTTTTTCTTCCACTTGGGTTTGCTACTTTAAAGAGTCATGATTGTTTTGGGGGATATTTTAGTCAAAGGGACATATAAGTATTAAATTCGAAGGACAGCACTCACCTAGGTAGGTTATTTCCTTTGGAGCTTATGAGTCATAATTAATTGAAAGTTATTGATATGACCTTTAAAAAATACCTGTACTGGTAATATCCATTAGAGATCATAGTTTAAATTATTTATGGATTTTTTTTTAAGTTTTTGCTAAATTTTTCAACATCTTCCACATTGAGAAACTATTTTTTTCCAACCTTATTGAGATATAATTGATGTATAACACTGTGTAAAGTGTGCAATATGATGATTTGACACACATATAAATTGGGAAAGGATTACCACCATAAGATTAGTCAACACATTCATCACCTCCCATAGTTGCTGCTACTGCTGCTAAGTCACTTCAGTCGTGTCCGACTCTGTGTGACCCCATAGACGGCAGCACACCAGGCTCCCCCGTCCCTGGGATTCTCCAGGCAAGAACACTGGAGTGGGTTGCCATTTCCTTCTCTAATAGTTACCTCCCATAGTTACCTTTCTTAAATGGTTTTTCTTCTCATGTTAGTTGCTCAGTCGTGTTCTACTCCTTGCGACCCCATGGATTATAGCCCACTAGGCTTCTCAGTCCACGGAATTCTCCAGGCAAGAGTGCTGGAGTGTGTTGCCATTCTCTTTTCCAGGGGATCTTCTCGACCAACTCAGACTGAAACTGAGTCTCCTGCATTGGCAGGCGGATTCTTATGGCTGACCTCTTTTAAATGACATAGTGATTTCAAACAGCAGAACAGAATTTTGATGTTTGACATATTATATTGATATGTTATGGTTATGTTGAGTGATAGTATTAGATTGTATCGTCTTATGCAAGGTTAAATATTAAAGAGAAAGCTCTTTGTGTTTGGAGGATAAATTCTAAAATCTTGTATAAACAGTGTGATTTGGTGTGCTAAATGAAATGGTAAGCAATGTAGATCCACCACCCGCTCTTTCTTATGTGGATTTGTTTGTTTTGTGTAGTGTATAGAAGAGAAAGTTTTAAAACATTTAATGTGGGTCAGTATGATAACTAAAACAAAACTTACAGAGATAAGAAAGTAGATGTAAAATTATAGACCAGGATTCTTAACATAGGATGTTTAGAAAGTCTGCAGGTGGGTTTCATAATTTGTAAGGTAAATTCACATTTTATGAGAGAAAAAGCATGTCTTTTATCAGATTTTCAGAAGTCTATATGATGCCAGAAAGTTAAAAAACAAAATCACTGTTATAAATGGACAGCCTGGCTAAGGTTAAAAAGATTTTCATTTCCAGAATTTTTGAATACTTACAGGAATTTTTTAATACTTGACATACTTAAATATACTCAAATTATTTCTGTATTCTCATATGTTAAGTGGTTTGCATGGTTAACTGTTTAGCTATTTTATTTTTTAAATCTCTTTTTCTAATTGAAGTATATTTACAGTGTGTTAGTTTCAAGTATAAAGCAAAGTGATTCAGCAATATATATTTAGCTATTTTAACATTTAAGAAATTTGGAGGACTTCCCTGATGATCCAGTGGCTAATGCAGGGGGTCCGGGTTCAACCCCTGGTCAGGGAACTAGATCCCACATGCTGCAACTAAGACCCAGTGCAGCCAAATAAACAATAAATGAATAAGTGTTTTTTAAAAGAAATTTTGTAATGATAGAAAAGCAAACATAAATCTTCATAGGAAATTTTTGTAGAAAGGAAATTTGTACTCATCAAAATTCAGATGGTACTTTTGATTTATATAAGGTATATGCAGAAAATATTTTAAGTAGTCTCTTTTAATTCAGAGGCAAATTAAATAGAAACACTAATTTTGTTTTTTATATATTAATTTTTTTCAGAATTGTCAGTTTTTTAGTGAAGCATGGTAAGTTGACATTTAAAAATCTTCTTTATTTTTCCTCATTAGATTAATAAGGGTATGAGATGGTTGCAAAACAGTTTAATTTTAGGTCTTGGAGACATGCTTTTGAAATTAAGAACATTTCACTTTTAAAATAATGAGCCAGATTCTGTTTGATAAAACATACTTCCTCGATCCCTTTTTCTAAATCAGTCTTCTGCTATATAACTAACTCCTTGCTAAAAATTTATAAAACATTAAGTACCGTACTATAGAATGAACACTGGTTTTAGATACTATATTGGTAGAGCAGTGGATATCAACCAGGCTTGATGTTGTCCTCCAGGGCATATTTGGCTATGTTTAAGATATTTTTGGTTGTCACCAGTGGGATTGACACTGGTATCTAGTGGGTAGAGACTAGGGATGCTGTTTTGCACCCAACAATGCACAGGACAACCCCCTACAAAAGAGACAGTCAACCAAAAATGCTAATAGGTTGTGCTGTGGTTGAGAAGCCCTCCTTTACATCAGCAAAATTAAGTTCAATTGGTAATTTCTTAACTCGAGAGTTCTGCCATTGTTCTAACAGGCTTGTGTTGAACAAGACAAGCTGGGTCAAGCATTTGAAGATGCTTTTGAAGTACTGAGGCAGCATTCAACTGGAGACTTTCAGTACTCCTCAGGTAAAGATGTCAGTCCCCTTCTGCTTGTACATCAAATGGCTTGTTGGTTACATAACACACACATGAGAATAATGACCTGAACAGAAAAGATCCTTTTTACCCAGCTCATCTAGGATCAGTTCTAAAGGCAGAAATCAAACAGGATTATCCACCTTAAACAATTTTTGTTAGGTTTTGTATTTTATTTCTGAAACATAACTGATTTATAATGTTATATTAATTTCAGGTGTACAGCGTTGTCTTTCACTCCATTATAAGTCATTCTGAGATAATAGCTATAATTCTCTGTGCTGTACAACATATCTTTGTTGCTTATCTTTCTCATACATTGTAGTGGGTTTATCCCATACCACTGAAGTGTCCTTCCCGGCTTCCCTGTCCCTTTACATACCCACAAGTTTTGTTTTCAATGTCTGAGAATATCTTTCTGTTTCGCTTGTATTATTTTTTAGATTCCACATGTAAGTGATATCATCTAGCACTTGTCTTTGTCAGATTTATTTCACTAAGCATAATGTTCTTTAGATATATACTTGTTGCAAATTGCAGAATTTCATTGTTTATAATTTAGTAATGGTCCATTGTATGTGTATACCACATCCATTTGTCTGTTGATGGGCACTTAGGTTGTTTCCCTGTCTTAAATAGTGCTGCTGTGAACATTGGAATGCATGTATCTTTTTGAATTTAGAGTTTTCATTTTCTTCAGATATATATCTAGGAGTGGAATTGCTGAATCTTATTCTAGTCATTTTTTTGAAATCCTCTATATTGTTTTTCACAGGGGCTGTACAAATTTGCATTCCCACTAACAGTGTACAAGGGTTCCTTTTTTCCCACATTCTCTCCAGAATTTATTGTTTATAGACTTTTTGATGATGGTCCTTTTGACCTGTGTGAGATGATATCTCATTGTTGTTTTGATTTGCTTTTCTCTAATAATTAGCAATGTTGAGACTCTTTTCATGTGATCTCTATGTGTTCTTTGGTGAAATGTCAGTTCAGGTCTTCTGCCCATGTTTTGATCTTTTTTTTATATTGAGCTCTTTATATATTCTGGAGAGTAACCTCCTATGAGTCACATCATTTGCAAATGTTTTCTCACATCGTGTAGGTTGTCTTCGTTTTGTCGATGGTTTCCTTTGCTGTACAAAAGTTTTTAAGTTTAATTAGATCCCATTTGTTTGTGTGTGTGCACGCTGAGTCTCTTCAGTTGTGTCCAACTCTTTGAGACTCTTTGGACTGTAACCACCAGTCTCCTCTGTCCATGGGATTCTCCAGTCAAGAAATTGGAGTAGGTTGCATGCCCTCCTTCAGGGGATCTTCCTGACCCAGGGATGGAACCCCCACCTCTTATGTCTCCTGCTTTGGCAGGTGGGTTCTTTACCACTAGAACAATCTGGGAAGCACACCCCCCCCCCCATTTGTTTGTTCTTTGCTTTTATTTCTTTTATATTAGGAGACAGATCTGCCTATTCTCTACCCTAAATAAATTTAGTGTCTCACATATAAAAATGCCACGATCAATCACATAAGCATTTATCATCATATACACACACAAATATAAAATTTGACCTTGTCAATTTCTTTCTCTGTTTTTAAATTAGATTACAAAAATTACCTGGCTTTTATCAACCACTGTTCTCATATCAGAGGAAATTCCAACAGCTATGGTGTGCAGCCTGCAGAGGAACCCATCTATAATTGGAGAACAGTAATAGTGAGTACTTTTACCAGGAGACCATCATCCCTCAGTAACAAGCAAATTTCCTATTTACACCAGCCTTTCCCTTATTGTATGCTAGCTGAAACCAGCTTAAAGACAGCACTGACTGAAAATGCTCACTTGGGGCCACCTGTGGTGTGAATTTGGCAGGCAAGTTGGGGGATCATCAATGCTGTCAAGAAGGAAACTCCCCTTTATCATTATTCTTCATTTGACTTCAGACAGGTCTGAATGATTCTATAAAGAGGAGGTATTTTAGGGTTCTCATGTCAATGCTTCTCTTCAGTCCATCCAGAAAACTGCAGGCCAAAAAGTAAATAAATAAATAAGAAAACTGCAGGAAAGATATGGTTCCCCTAAAAACATTCCCTGTACTGGCTTTACCTACAATCTTGTATTAACCTGCTTTGTTTCCCCTCCCAAGCTCAGAGCTAGCTATGTCTATTGGACCAATTCATTTCTATTTTAGCACCTTCTGCAAGTGGAAGTGTCCCTGCCATCTCTCCTTCTGTGTATTCTTTTGCATTGTTTTCTTTTTTAAAAAAATTATTTATTTTTTTGGCCACGTCATGGCATTGGGATCTTATTTCCCCAATCAGAGACTGAATCCATGCCCCCTGCTATGGAAGTGTGGAGTTCTAACCACTTGACTGCCATGGAATTCTCTGCATTGTTTTTCTTGATGTATCCATTTTATCAAACAGTCTTAATATAGTAGAGTATAAATATAAAGTAGCCTTTTTTTTTTCAGCCATTACCTTCAACCATGCTATGTCAAATGTCCTTTTTCTGTCCCTGTAAATTGTACTGTCAGGGTGTCTCCAACAAGACATTTCTTTTAAGAGGGAGTTTTGGTTTTACTTTAACCTCTCTCACCTCCCCTTAGGGTTACCAGGTAAATTATAGGATGCCTAATATTTTTAGTTGCTAGGGCAACCCTACTTCCTCTTCAGATTCTACCCCCAGCATGCACTGCACAGCCTCTTGTGGTTGGGAACTTGTTGCCTGCTGTATAGGGATGGCTCAAGTCTAGCCCCTTCTGCACTATCTTTTTGCCATATGTAATGGTAGAAACTCAGGCTGTTTCCTCCTGCCTCCTCTCTTGGCTCTGCCCTCCCACAACCACCATCTGTCTCGCCTTGTTTCATCTTGCCTAGATGGGCATCCAGTTCACGAATGGAAGCTTGTCTTCCCTTTTTGCTGGCACCTCCATTTCTACTAATGATTCTTTTGAATCTTTCTTACTGATCATTTTTAGGGGAAAGGAAGAAAGTAACTCACTCTCTTATCAGAGAGAAGGGAGAATTCAGAATTCCTCTCAATTCTGAGGATACTCAGAATTCCCCAGAGTATCCCCTGTCCCTTGGCACTCTCTGTATATGGGTTTGATGCTAGCTCTGCCCTGGGAGACAGCCATTGAAAGTAGTGCTTTTCAGAATTTGAGAGCTACTGAACATTCTTTTTGCCCTCAGATTTTTACTTTGGCCACCACTTGGTGGTCCCATTTAACATCTTGATACATTATTTATATAGAACAGTGCTGCGGACCTCTATTTTGAAGGAAATATTCATCAATCTCTGCAGAACATGCCCGAAAACCAGCTGGTACAACCTGCTCTTCTCCAGCAAAAGGGAGGAAAAGGTATGTGGATACATCACTCCTTGCAAAAGAACCAAGTCTTTATCTAAGCAGCTTTTAGGGGATTTCATATCTGAGTTTGGAAATGACTTGCAAAATGTTCTTTTCTCACAACTGAGAATAACTTAACTCTAACAGACAGAAGACTCCAAGCTGTTTATTTTGAATGAGCTTTCCTTTTGCTTCATAGAGATGTTGTGAAGATGCAAAGTGTCATTCCCTCAAATAAATCTGTGTTCAAGTATAGGGTGTAAGGGGATTTCCCTGGTGGTTCAGTTCTTAAGATTGTACTCTCAATGCAGGGCTCAGGGGTTTGATCCCTGATCAAGTAACTAAGATCCCGCATGCCAACCTGTGCGTCCTAAAAAAAAAAAAGAATAGAATGTAAAATGTGGAGAACAAGTTACTGGTTACCAGCAGGGGGAGGGGATATATAAAGGTAGGGAATTAAGAGGTTATGGCAAGCCACTCCAGTACTCTTGCCTAGAAAATCCCATGGATGGAGGAGCCTGGTAGGCTGCAGTCCGTGGGGTTGCTAAGGGTCGGACACGACTGAGCGACTTCACTTTCACTTTTCACTTTCACACATTGGAGAAGGAAATGGCAACCCACTCCAGTGTTCTTGCCTGGAGAATCCCAGGGACGGGGGAGCCTGGTGGGCTTCCGTCTATGGGGTCACACAGAGTCGGACACGACTGAAGTGACTTAGCAGCAACTTAGCAGCAGCATGTATAAAGTAAGACACAAGGTTACATTCTACAACACAGAGAATAAAGCCAATATTTTATAATAGCTTTAATTGGCATATAGCCTTTAAAAATTTTTAATCATTATATTGTACACCTGTAACTTATATAATATTGTACATCTTCTATACTTCAAACAAAAAGAAAGAATAAGGTATATAAATTTTAGGTATAGAAGGGGGACGTTTTCCATAAATTGTCTTAGCAATCTTATTCCAGTTGTGAAGCCCTAGGAACAGAAATCATCTTCTCTATTAAGTTTTCCACAGAAAACAAGTTCCATAATAACTATTTCATAAATGTGAAATCCTGAGTTCATAAATTGAAGGTGATCTCATCTAACAGGTAAGCAAACAGTGTTAAAGCAGCACAATGACTTGTGTTGGCCACGATGTGGGCCACACACACTCACACGCATTATTTTTTTTTTGCATGCATTATTAAAGGGGTCATAAACTGGTACAGTTTTGTAAAGCAAGTTAGCAATACCTCCCAAAATTTTAAATGTTCATGTCTTTCGACTCTTAGTGACTCTATGACTCAGTGGTTGAGTGTGAACTCTGGGTTAATTATGTGAGCCTGGCCAAATCATTTAACCTTCTGTACCATAGTATTCTTATTCAAAAAATAAAAGCAAATAATAATTGTACACACCTTGTAAGATTGCTGTAAAAATTAAGTTAGAAAACCCACATAAATCACTATGCTTGTGGTCTAGTACTATGGATATTTCCTCAAATACCTTAGATGCATATGTGTAAGTGTGTGTAAGTAGGATGTTCCTTGAAATGTTGTTTGTGATAGTATACAGCTACTAAATACAAAGACATGTAAGATGCATCACAACTTTATACTGCAATTTAAAAAATGATATCACAGCGAAAATTATTTTGTTTTTTAAATTTATATTTTTTATTTTTTAATTGAGGTGTAGTTGATTTATAATATTATATTAGTTTCAGGTTTATAACATACTGTCACAATTTTTATAGATTATACTCCATTTAAAATTATTATAAAATATTGGCTGTATTCCTTGTACTGCATAATATATCCTTGTAACTTATTTTATACATATAGTTTGCACCTCTTGATTCTCTATCCTAATCTTGCTCCTCCTTCCTTCCCTCCCCCCAATGGTAACCACTAGTTTATTCTCTATATCTATGAGTCTGTTTCTGTTTTGCTGTATTCATTTGTTAATTTTTAAACTTTAAAATTTTTTTTAGATTCCACATATAAGTGATAACATATAGTATTTGTCTTTTTCTGTCTGACTTTTCATTTTATCATAATACCCTCTAGGTTCATCTACTTTGTTGCGAATGGCAAAATTTTATTTTATTTTTTTATGGATGAGTTATATTCAAATGTATGTGTATATACATCTTCTTTATCCATTCATCTGTTTATTCACACCGGTTATATCTATATCTTGGCTATTATAAATAATGCTGCTATGAATATTGGGATGCATGTATCTTCAAATTAGTGTTTTTATTTTCTTTGGATATACACCCAGGAGTGGGATTGCTGGGTCATATGGTAGTTCTTTTTTTTCCTTTTGGCCACTCCACATGGCATGTGGGATCTTAGTTCCCCAACGAGGGATGGAACCTGAGCCCCCTGCATTGGAAGCACAGAGTCTTAACCACTGGACTGCCAGGGAAGTCACTGGTAGTTCTTTTTTAAGCTTTTTGAAGAATCTCCACACTGTTTTTCACATGGCTCTACCAATTTGCATTCCCACCAACAGTGCATAAGTGCTCTTTTTTTTCTACATTCTTGCCAACACTTGTTATTTGTGGTCTTTTAAAAAATTATTATTGTTTACTTATTTGGCTGTGCCAGGTCCTAGTTGCAGCATGTGGGGTCTTGTTTCCTGACCAGGGATCACACCTGGGCCCCCTGCACCGGGAGAGCAGAATCTTAGCCTCTGAACCACCAGGGAAGATCCATTTGTCTTTTTGTTGATAGCCATTCTGATAGGGTGAGATGATATTCATTGTAATTCTGATTTGCATTTCTCTAATCAGTATCAATGTTGAGTATAAGACGATTTTTATGTGCCTGTTGGGGCCATTTGTATGTCTTTGGAAAAATGTCTATTCAGGTCTTCTGCCTATTTTCTTAATGAGATTGTTTATTTTTTGATATGGAGTTGCTTGAGCTATTTACATATTTTGGATATTAACCATTTATTCATATCATTTGCAAATATTTTCTCCCACTCAGTAGATTATCTTTTTGTTTTGTTGATGGTTTCCTTTGCTGTGCAAAAGCATTTGAGTTTTATTAGGTCTCATTTGTTTATTTTTGTTCTTGTTTTCTTTGCCTTAGGAGAGAGATTAAAAAAAAATATTGCTACACTTTTTGTCAAAAAGCATTTTTCCTGTGTTTCCTTCTAGAAGTTTAATGGTTTCTGGTCTTACATTTGGTTTCTGGTCTTACATTTAAGTCTTTAGTCCATTTTGAGTTTATTTTTGTAAATCTGTGAGAAAATGTTCTAATTTTATTCTTTTACATGTTCATACTTAAAATTATTTTAAATGAATATTTTTTGAGATAACTAGTTTTGTTTCTATAAAACAGTATACTTTATCCTAGAATTATAAAATCTAACTCTGAGTAATACTCTAATCCAGAAAGAAATAATGTATAATATCACATAAGTAAAGTAAATCTACTGAATATTACTACTAAATATTGAATAATGGTAGTAATTTAATATTAGGACAATAATGCTTCTACCTCTGTCACCTATTTTTTTTTTTTTAACAAACCAACTAAGTCCAGAGTATGATGCCTATATCTTTTCACTGATGTTTTGGGCTGTGGATCTTTGCAATTAGGGAAAATATAATTTACTATTTTCTGTTTTTAGAGTTGTCATCCACCTGAAGTAGTGATACATTTGAAACAATGAAATTTCAAAATACTTCAGAATTCATTATTGGGAGACTGAGCAACTTCACTTTCTTTCTACACTTCCTTTTGGAGAAGAAAATGGCAACCCACTCCAGTGTCCAGTGGAGAATCCCATGGGCAGAGGAGGCTGGTGGGGCTGCGGTGTATGGGGTTGCAAAGAGTCAGACACAACTAAGCAACTAACACACACACACACAAATAGAACATATATGATTATTAAAATGCAAAAGGGCATACTTTAAGTATTGAAGCAGATAAGCTCTGAATACCATTTTGGTTTTGGTTTAATCCTTTGTAATTCCATAATTCAAGAGTAATAATGCTCATGAAAATTTCAGATGATTCAAAAGTATGTGAAGAATGAGTGAATAAAAGTTCTTTTTTCCCATGCCATCCCCCATAAGTAACTGTTGTCAACACTTTAGTATTTCCTCTATAGCTGGTCTCTATATGGTTCAATGATTTATTTAAGATATATTATACACTGGAAAAAGTAAAAAATACTATACAAATTTTCACTTTTAAAGGATAAAATATTAGTTGCTTGGCTGTGTCTGACTCTTTGCAACCCCATAGACTGTAGCCTGCCAGGTTCCTCTGTCCGTGGGAGTTTTCAGGCAAGAATCCTGGAGTGTGTTGCCATGCCCTTCTCCAATATGCATATGATTATATATGCAAAAAATAAATTATTTTGTAAAGATATGCAGACTAGATTGGAGTTTTTACTTTCAATTTGTGCTTCTGTTTGAATTTTTTTTTATTATATATCTTAATTTTCAAAACGTAAAAGTTCGAACATCTTTTTTTTCCAAAATCGAAAACAAACTTTAAAAGATAAGGATCTATTATAATTGATTTGACCATTGGATGAGAGTCAGAGAGCTTAAGTCTGTGACTTTAATTCATAATGTGTTTTTTGGTAAGTCCCTTTCATTTCTCAATTCATAAACTCAAGATAATGTAACACAAAAGATAATCTTTGAGGCTTTTGGATGATTGATGACCGATGTATGAGTATTACACCCCAGAGACTGTTTAAAGCAGTTTGGGAATCCACTCTTCTACTTTCTCAAGGGGAAAATGGAATTTGGCCGTGGAACTTTTAGCTACTAACAGATCTGGTGGGACATAATGTTTACAGGCCAATTCAGAAGTCATAAAACGGGTTGTCACCTTTGTTCTCCAATCGACCAAACAAGCAAAAATCACAGCAAATCTTTCCAAAGTTTCCTTTCTAGTTACGCTGACATATAAAGGGCTGTTCCTAAAGAGACTGAAAGCTCTGGCACTATCATTTTATTTCACAGCAATGAAAAATATCACAATGCTCGTTGTCATTTCTCATTAATAATGTCAGAATGTCATGAAGATATTTTGGCATTTCAACTTTGTTTTTTCTATTTTTTTTCAAGTAATTAAGCAGAACTGGAGTTAGCATTTTTACATAAGTCTATTGTTGATTTCACTTGTATTTGCACATTGTTTTACATTTTACAAAATGCATTCACCTTCTTTACCTCATTTGACTTAACTCACTTGAATAAAGCTGCTTCAAATGAGTTGCCTTTTGGAAATGTCTTTTGAGACTTCTCCTTTAAAAAAAGAACAACTATTTGTCAGTGTCAGGTGTTAGTTGCTCTGTGGCATGTGGGATCTTAGTTCCCTGACCAGGGATCGAACCCACATTCCCTCATTGAAAGGCAGATTCTTAACCACCAGACCACTGAGGAAGTCCTGAAACTTCTCTTTAGAACCACTAAACTTTGTAGTACCTTTTGCTCAGTCTTGTTCTGTAGACAGTTTAACATAAAACTAGAAGTCAAGATTTAACTGTAAAGAAAGACCACATGACAGATGAGAGACTAGGGTAGAGGCTCCATGCTTCCCTTTTCCAAAGAAGGACTACAAAATTTTGGACAACTTCCCCAACAAAGAAAGTTTCATTTGAAACTGCAATAGGCCAAGTCCCATAAAATGATACCATAAATACGTTCTAAGAGGTTGAATAGGAGGACAACCAGTCCCAGTGGAACTTTCAATTCTCTATTCACTCAACAAGTCCTTCCTGAGAAGGTGCTCTGTGTAGAGCCGCGGTGAAGTATGACATTGTTTTCCTCTGTTTTAGGTAGGAAGAAGCTCCGACTGTTTGAATACCTTCATGAATCCCTATGTAATCCGGAGATGGCATCTTGTATTCAGTGGATAGATCAAACCAAAGGCATCTTTCAGTTTGTATCAAAAAACAAAGAAAAACTTGCCCAACTCTGGGGAAAAAGAAAAGGCAACCGGAAGACCATGACTTATCAGAAAATGGCCAGAGCGCTGAGGAATTACGGAAGAACTGGGGAAATCATCAAAATCCGGAGAAAGCTAACTTACCAGTTCAGTGAGGCCATTCTCCAAAGACTGTCTGCACCTTATTTCTTGGAAAAAGAGATCTTCTATTCACAGTATGTTCAACCTGATCAAGGATATCTCAGTTTAAATAACTGGAATGCAAATTATAATTATACATATGCCAATTACCCCGATTGCTAAATAGACTCTTAAATTTCATAATTTTCTGACATCAGAAGTCCCTACAAGTTTTAGGATTTTTCTCTAAAAACAAATAATGAAAAAAAAAACCCACTTCATGATTGCTATCTTTTATGACATAGCATATAATCTATACTAA
Source organism: Moschus berezovskii (assembly GCF_049115385.1). Taxonomy (NCBI): domain Eukaryota; kingdom Metazoa; phylum Chordata; class Mammalia; order Artiodactyla; family Moschidae; genus Moschus; species Moschus berezovskii. Next base: position 70,011,830 of record NC_142465.1, read on the forward strand.
CTTGGTGAGAAATTTTGCCAGTGAACAGCTCTTTAGAATGATTGTCCCATTTCAAAATATAGAGTAAATGTCCTTCCTCTTACTAGTAACTATGCAATTATTTCTTTCTAGATTAATAATGCCAGTGGAGCCATTTGATTTGCATATTGATTAAACATTATTTTCTTGTCATACACTCAGACCAAAAAAAAAAAAAAGAGTCACTTTAGCATATATCCAATAGCTTTAGAAACAGAACAAAAACTGATTGCCTGTGATGGTGTTCCTGCTAAATTATATTTAGGGCTTTAAAAATTTCAGTGACTAAAACTAGAACTACTATATCATCCAGCAATTCCACTCCTGGGTATAGATCCAAAAAAATGAAAACACTAATTCAAAAAGATACAAAAAGAATTTTTTTTTTTTGCTGCACTGTGTGGCTTGTCAGTTTCCCAACCAGGCCTTTGCAGTGACAATGCCAAATCCTAACCACTAGACTACCAGGGAACTCCCACAGTGACATTATTTACAATAGTCAAGATATAGAAGCAACCTTCTAGCCAACAGGTGAATAAAGAAGATGTGGTATACGCGCATACACACATACACACACACACACAGAGAATATTACTTAGCCAAAAAAGTGAAATCTTGCCATTTCCAACATGGATGGACCTAGAGGATATTAACCTTACTGCAATAACTCAGACAGAGAAAGACAAATACTATATGTTATCATTTATATGTAGAATCTAAAAATTGAAGCAAATGAAAATAATGAAATAGAAACAGACTTAAAGATATAGAGAACAAACTAGTTACCAGTAGGGCTGGTGGGGGAGGGGTACGGGGAGCAAGATAGGCATAGAGGATTAAGAGGTACAGACTACTAAATATAAAAAAAGGTGCAAGAATGTAATGTACAGCATGGAATGTAGCCAACATTTTATAATAGCTTTGAATAGAGTATAACCTAGAAAAATATTGAATCACTATGTAGTACATCTGAAACTAATATAATGTAAATTGACTGTATTTCTATAAAATAAAGATTTAAAAAATAAAAACTTCAGTGGCTATCCTCTGCACCTCGGACCTCATGGTCTATGATCCTTTGGCACTAAAGAAATGATGATCTAAGGAAAACGTCACCTACAAACTCCAAAGCTTACACTTACCACAAATCATTTCCTTGCTTTTCTCTCTTGCTTTGTGTAGATCCAGGAGCTAAAGTTTCTTGCTCTCCTGCCACTCAACCACAGGGAGGTGCTCTTGCACCATTAGTTCTCGAGCCCAACCCTGGATCATGAGCCGGCTAAAGGAGGCTAAAACAGTTGAAGCTGGAGGGTACTGGAAAGACTTTAATAAAAGATGGAGGCTTGCAAATAATAAACCCAGGAGTGGAGCCAGGATGTGGGCAGTCTTGCATGGAAGCTGTCCCATAAGAAACTCCCAGAATAAACTCTATTTCTTGCTAGCTGCTTGGCAGGTTTTTTAAGTCACTTCAGTTGTGTCTGACTCTTTGTGACCCTATGGACTGTAGCCTGCTAGGCTCCTCTGTCCATGGGATCCTCCAGGCAAGAATACTAGGGTGGGTTGCCATGCCCTCCTTCAGGGGATCTTCCCAGGTTCTTTACCACTCCTGCCACCTGGAAAGCCATCTGTATTACCATGAAGCAAGAGAGTGTCTTAGATTAAATGGGCCATCTTCAGTCTGGGCCAAAAAGGCCTGGCCAGCAGGTCAAGAGCTCCTGGGAGCCTGCTGTATTAGATTTGTAACACTGCTGTGACCATGTAGTGGTTAGTACTATGCATTGTGTCTGGCATTTCCAGTTTCCCCTTTTCCTTTGTGCCCTCCTGGTGCCCTTTCTTCCTCAGGGGAAGAACATGGTAGATCCCAGGTGACTAAATGGAGACTAACTCAGTATTGGCCATACCCACATGTAGTCTAGGTTCGTTATAGACAATTTTGTGTCTTCCCAAAATTCATGTTGAAACGTAATCCCCAATGTGATGGTCTTTAGGGGTAGGGTTTTGGAGAGGTGATTAGGCCATGAAAGAAATCTCTAATGAATGGGTTTAGAGTCCTCATAAAAGAGATGACAGAGAGTTCCCTTTCTGCTTTCACCCTGAGAGGATACTAGGGTGAACCAGGAGGCAAGCCCTCAGTAGACACTAAATCTGCCAGCACCTTGATGTTGGACTTCCCAGCTTCCTGAACTGTGAGAAATAAAGTCCTGTTGTTTATAAGCCACCCAGTTTATAGTATTCTGTTAGAGCAGCCAGGACAGACTGAGAAAGTTTCAGTTAGTGCTAACGTCAAGGGAGGACTCAGCATTTACACCCAGTCTGCCTTTCTAATTTAGATGTGGATGGATTTTAAGGGCAGAGGGTACATAAAAGAAAGAGGACTGCAACACAAAAGGGGAGTGTGTGTTCTTTGTCAGGCAAGAACAACAGGGCACCCCATAAATGTTTGAAATGTTCCACGTCAAGAGTTGTCAAGATTAGCCCTGACTCACCCAGGCCATGGACTCCTCTAGTAAAGAGCTGAAAGTGGAAAAAGAATCCAGAGTGTCCAGGTGTTTTTAGTAGTGGGTCACATGATCAGAAATCCCAATATAGAGGGCCCGTGAATATTTGAATGGTGATCTGATGAGTTCATCATTGGCACCAAAGAAATATGGTTCAAAATAAGATATTTGCAAACTGTGTAAAAGCAAAACTTTGTGCAGTGTTTGGATCTGCTGTCAGAAGAAGTTTTATTCTCGGGGGCTGTAATGAAGATTCAGGTGCTAGTGAAGATTTTCTTTGATTAGCAAACCAATCCAGGATTTGTAGTGATGGATCAATCAACGAAAGGCTAGTTCACTTATTAACAAACTGTTAAAAACTGAATTTCCTATAATGACCATTTCATGATCTGGGTGAACTATTTTCATAGTTATGTAAAGTATTATTTGTTCACCCAGATCATGAAATGGTCGTTATAGGAAATTCAGTTTGTTAACTTGTAACTTCTAGTTGCTTATGTGACTTTTACATAAGCAATTATAACAAGTCATGTGATGAAAGATCACATTTACGAGTTTCAGAGTCAGACTGATATCTTTTTTAAAAAACTATTTATTTCTCTGGCTGTGCTAGGTCTTAGTTCGGGCCCTTGGGATCTTTAGTTGTGGCATGAGAACTTAGTTGTGGCATGTGGGATATAACTCCTGGACCAGGGATTAAACCCAGGCCCCTTGCATTTGGAACCTTAGCCACTGGACCACCATGGAAGTCCTGAGTCAGACTGATAGCTTTTGGAACACTTTGTTTCTTCTAATTAACTCAGTAAAATCAGGGAGATCAGTTGGGATGCGCTGGGCTTCAAATAACAAAAACCCTTGACTCAAACTGGTTTAACATTTGCTATTGACAATACCCTTCTTTCTGGTACTGAATTTTGAAGCAGTAAACTTCCTTGATTGTCACTAACTGAAGTAAACTTGGACTCACAGAAGTATCTGCTAGGATTTATTGAAAGGTATTAGATTGCTTGGGGCTTCCCTGATGGCTCAGTGGTAAAGAATCCGCCTGCAGTGCAGGAGACATGTGTTGGATCCCTGGGATGGGAAGATCCCCTGAAGGAGGAAATGGCAACCCGCTCCAGTATTCTTGCCTGAAAAATCCCACGGACTGAGGAGCCTGGCGGGCTACAGTCCAAAGTGTCGCAAAGAGTTGGACACAACTGAGCAGCTGAGCACGCACACATGCGTTAAATTGCTTACAGAATTTATGAGAAGGCTGGAGAACAAGCAGCCGGATATAAAGCCCCAGACCATATCAAAGATCTGGCCAAGGGGGGACATCACTGTCGCTAGAGGCCTCAGCTTATGTCCTCTCGCATGTCACCGAACAGAGCTGGCATAGATCACTCCTGCCCCCAGCAACTATCTTGCTGCACCTACCACTGCATTCAGAACTGGTTGTCTGCCCTCCCTGCTTCTGTACATCACTAGATCTGTATTTGAAATCTGTGATGGAAACTTCCGATTGGCTGAAGCTTGGTCATGTGTTCACGTGTGGCTGCAAAGAAGGCTACAAAAGTGATTATCTGGAACTTTCAATTCTTATACTGGGAGACTGTTTCTCATCCTATCGAGACTCATTAGGTCAAGAATTCCCCAAACATAGAAAGGGGTTCAGAAAGTGGGCAGCCAAAAGAATGACAAACGTTCATTAGAATTTTAAACTACAATAACCAGGATCAGAGCATGTATAGTTTAATTTTAAAGACCTTTGCCCTACCTGGCTAATCTCCAAAAATACTCTTTGTTCTTAGTGCTTCTGTGGTCATAGGAATTTAAACAGTTTCTAAACAACTTTTCCTTATCTTTCTGAGAAGCAATTTCAGAATGTTATTTAAGTTATCTGGATATCAAGTAAAATTCTGACATATTTCTGTAACTGAAGCTGATCTAAGAAATTAAAGCCTATAATTTGTAGCTCTTACAGTATAGGAGGCTTCACTCATATCTGTTTTCCTTTGTTCAGGAAACTCTTAAAATGTTCCAGTTTTGTAATTTAGTTTCACTGATATTGTTTGAAGAGATCAAAATAACATAATCAGCCAGTTACATGTATAAAAGATAACTGATATTCTTTTCTCAAGGGCATTTTCTGGTTGCCAGAGCTGGCTCTGAGGATGTGAGGAATATATTGAAAGTGCTCAGGATTCAGTGGTGCTGTAAGACCAGTGAAGGTCAGGGGTTGTTCGATACTTACCTCTGCTTCTTCACCTCTTAGTTGGAATAATGCTGAGACGTGTTCTTAGACTTTTCTATTCCCCAATGGTGTTTTCTGGAACCACCTCTCAAACTACTGACGTTCACATTCTTGTCTCAGTTTTTGCCTCTGCAGGAGGGAGAGGACCCAACACAAGCCATAAACTAAATCAAATTACTTAGGACCCTCAGTTTTACAACTTCATAGCAAGTTAACATTTTTAATCCCTACAGGTGTAAAAAATATCTTCATTTTATCCTCTTTTTTTGGCCTTGCCTTGTGGCTTGCGTGATTTTAGTTTCCACACCAAGGATTGACCCAATGCCCTCAGCAATGAAAGCATGATGTCCTAACCTGCCAGAGAATTCCCTATCCTCATATCTGATTTTTAGTTTGACTTGGTAGAGCATTCAAGGTTAAAAATAAACTGTTCTTCTGAGTTCTTAAATATATGTAGCTTTCAGTTTTTCTCCATTTCTAATATAATCTCCTTTCTTTCCAAGCACCACCCCTACCCTGTTTTGTTTTTCCTATTTGCTTTTTTTTCTGTTTTATGTTTGTGACTTTCTTCCAATATACGGTGATTCTTGTCTCTCCACTAATATGTAAGGCACTAAAAATCACTTTTGGGTAGGACTTGCTGACTATGAACTTCAAGGTGGTTTGATTGGGAGCTGGCTATTTCTCTGGAGGTCCCAAATATCATCACCTGCAAAAGAATCTTCCTGAGAAGAATATTCTTAGGGAGACAGAAAAGGCATACTCCTGATTCCTGGGGTTTTCAGGACAGGTTGAATAAGGGCCTGGAGAGCCCACCATTCAGTAAGCAGATACTCCCTTAATATTAGTATTTTCAGCTTCACATTTAACTCTACCTTCCAACCTAAGTTGGAGCCATTGTAATCCAATTTCTCCACTTCATAAATCTGTGATCTCCTATTAGATAGAAGAATTACTTTTCTGGATGAAGGATCTGGAATGCAATTTCTCTTTTTAAAGACTTTCAACTAATCACTCTGTTTTCAATTCTGTGTTGCTCTCTGCTTTCCCTGATAACTGGTGCCTCCAAAATTTGGACTTCTCAGGCAGAGGCAAATCAACTTTGTTCTTATGTTTCTCCTTTGTGGTTTTTGAAGTTTTCTCTTCTTGGCTAAGGTGGTTACTGCGCTTCCATTGAATCATTTCTGGGTCTGTTTCTATAGTCTGCTTTTCCTGTTGGTTCCATTTCTCTGTATATCTGATCATTTTAAATCGAATGTAGTGTTTCTCTTCACTCTAGAACTGAGTTGAGTAACAAGAGCTCACAGAGAGGATCCCTAATCAATCTTTTGCAGAAACTCATTGTCCTTGGTGGCAACTGATATTATTTTAGAATATTGTAAGCAGCAGATATGGTGGAGCCTAAATCAGATGGTGCCAAGCTTCAGGTGGAAAACTGCATTTTCAGAGAACAGAGAACTTCAGAAACCAAGAAAAGGGAGACTAAATTCAAGCTCTTGTTTTTCTTTGCATTTGAATTTCAGGCATTGAATGTGAAAATTTATAGGGATTCTGGATGATATTATTTCCCCCAGGAAGGATTTCTCTTAGTTTTGATTAGAAGATAGATTGGGAGCAGATCACCTTAATTCAGGCAGGGACTCAGCTCATACAAGACTGGGTTCCAGTCTTTTTTTATACTATCTTCTAAAGTATATCCCTGTACAAATGTTATACTTACATCTTAAGATTTCACTTTAAAAATTCTGTTGTGTGATTTTAGAAAACAAATCAGGTAACGAGAGTTTTGTAAACATATGCTTTTTAAACTATATATTTACTTCCCAGGAATAATATAAAATGTACCATGTTGTTGGAATTTGGTGTTAAGCCATAGGATTAATGTGCTACTTTATTCTGGAAATAAACTCACAGATAGAAATGATAAAAATAATGATTTTTTATTAAAATAAATTTCAGTGTATTAATGTTAGAATTAACAGGCTTCCCTGGTGGCTCAGAGGTTAAAAGCGTCTGCCTCCAATGCGGGAGACCCGGGTTCGATCCGTGGGTAGGGAAGATCCTTTGGAGAAGGAACGGGTAACCCACTCCAGTATTCTTGCCTGGAGAATCCCATGGACAGAGAAGCCTGGTAGGCTACAGTCCACGGGGTCGCATAGAGTCGGACACGACTGAGTGACGGAACGGAAAGGAATGTTAGACTACAATGTTTCCATGAATTCCTATGCTAAATCATAAAGTGATTTTTCACTTCTGGTGGGTTATTTCAGTTTACGTACCCTAGTAATCATTCTCTTTGAACTTTAGGGGGAAGATTTGAGAAATACTGATTACATTTAATCTTCCTTTCTTTTGACAGTGCCACCCTGCATGTGGAATCTTAGTCCCCAACCAGAGACTGAACCTGCACCCCCTGCATTGGAACCTGGCAGTCCCAACCACTGGACTGACTGCAAGGGAATTTCACTTGCTCTTTTTTTTTTCTCTGATGGTTAGGAAATTTGAAACATCACATCCTAGACATTCAGTAATAAGCAACCCCATTAATTTTTTTTATTCATCTATTTAAACACTCTCATTCATGACTTCTGATTTAATTATCCTTCTTGTTTATATTTGTTTTATCTTTATTTATCAAATATACCTTTATGTGTATTCATTGTCTGCTGCTTTATAGACTTTTGGGGAAGCAGATGGGTGCATAAACTGTATCTATTTTTAACTACCTATAACACTATTTTACTCATTGCCATGTTGGGTAAGCTTATTTTGAGGTTTTCTTCAAAGACAGTGACATGACTTATTAATTTTGTATGGCACTTTTCTTAAAATCACTAGGAAATCAGCCTAATCTAATACAAGGTTAGATAATCAACATAAGAGACATTAGTAATCCTTAGGCTATCTAAAAGGAATAATTATATTGCCATACTTTAAAATATGTAAGGCACTTTCAAATACAAAGGAAACTATCCGTTCTATGTTATTTGGTCACAAGAAATTAGCATTTTCCCTAGGTTTCCCTATGTAATTTTTTTCAGAGGCAAAAACAACCCAACATTCTAAATGGATATTTTTAGAAGTATTTATATGTAGGGACCACATGATATCATGATGATGTAAAAACATTTTTGTAGAGTAAGAATATCCTATCATGTCCCCTGAGTGGCAGAAGGAATATGTCATTCCAACCCATAAAAATATTTTTGCTATCTTATTACCTCCATACTGAATAACTTAATCAGATCATTTGACTCCATGGAGTACAAGGAGACTCATTATGGTTGCAATAAATGAGAGAACTTTTAAAATTATTTCTTGGATTGCCATATGCCTTATGACAAGGGGACTGTGGAGAGGATATTGCAGAAGAAAGGAAATCACAAATAAATTAACTAGGTGAAAGTGTCATGAGGCTTGTGGCATAGAAAATATTATTCACACAATAAAATAATAAAATATAGGGGTACTAAGCCTTTTAAAACATGTGTGAATGTATACCAAGCTTAGAAAAGACTATGTTTGAATCTTCAGTCTTGGGCAGTGACTTAAAATTTTAGACACTCAACTTATTTGTCGTTATAATGTAGATATTTCTCTCAAGGCTATCCTGAGGACTAAATGACCTACCTATATTCACCCCATATAAAAGTAGCCCCAAATATAACTTAATATTGTGTGTGTGTGTTAGTTACTCAGTCGTGTCCAACTCTTTGTGACCCCTTGGACTATTGCCTGCCAGTCTCCTCGGTCCATGGGATTTCTTGGGCAAGAATTCTAGAGTGGGTTGCCATTCCCTTCTCCAGGGAAACTTCACAACCCAGAACCCAGGGATAGAACCCAGATTTGATCTGCTGCATTACAGGCAGATTCTTTACCATCTGAGCCACCGGGGAAGCCCCCAACTTAATACCTTATTGATGTTAAAAAAAAAATGTTTTGAGCCACTTGAAAATATAAACTTCTAGCATGTACATAAGTTAGATGACTATGTATACAATAGTAATTTTATTATGACTTCCAGCTCTGACTGACCTTGGGCAAGTTCTTTACGTATGAATTTTGGTGACATCCCCGGTAACATATGAAAATTTATGCTGACACAACTCAAATGCCTATTAGTAGAATTCAACACACACATATTGTTAGCACCTTGTATTAGATTGCTAAAGTTATCATGACAAAGGATAGTAAGTTGGGTGGCTCTAGCAACAGAAATCTATTGCCTTACACTTCTGGAGACTAGAAGCTGGAAATCGAGACATTGTCAGCATTGGTTCCTCTGAGGGCTGTGAGGGAAGGATGTGTTCTTGGCCTGTCTTTTTGGCTTGTAGATGGCATCTTCTCCCCGTAATCTCTTTGCATTATGCTCCTTCTATGCATCTCTCTGTGTCCAAATTTCCACTTTTTATAAGGACACCAGTCATATCAGATTAAGTGCCCACCCTACTCCAGTGGCTCGGTTGGTAAAGAATTTGCCTGCAATGCAGGCGACTCAAGTTCAGTCCCTCAGTGGGGAAGATCCCCTGGAGAAGAAAATGGTAACCCACTTCAGTATTCTTCCCTGGAAAACCCCATGGACAGAGGAGCCTGGTAGGCTAGTCCATGGGGTTGCAAAGAATTAGACACGACTGAGTCAGAGAATGAGATGGCTGGATGGCATCACCAACTCGATGGACATGAGTTTGAGTGAACTCTGGGAGTTGGTGATGGACAGGGAGGCCTGGCGTGCTGTGATTCATGGGGTCGCAAAGAGTGGGACACGACTGAGTGACTGAACTGAGAGACTGAGCATAGTAAACATAGCCCACTCCAGTGTGAACTCATCCTAATGAATTACATCTGCGTGAACTCTGACCAAAAGGTCACATTCTGAGATGCTTTGGGGTTAGAATTGCACCCTATGGATTTTGGGGAGACACAGTTCAACTTATAGCATAATGATGTAGAACTTTGTGCTACCTATCACAATTGTATAATGTTGAATATAGTCTTACACCTTCCAAAGTATTCATGAAAAACCTCCTTTAGATTAAATATTTACTTAAAATGTTGTGCTGTTTAAATGTTGTGCATTTAGGCAGAATATCCATTCCAGGGAAAAATTGAGGGGAAATAAATTGAAGGAGTAGGAAAACTGAACATGGCAGATGAATTTGACACTGGCACATGGTGTGGTAATCTTTCTATTTTGCCTCCACCATGTGTCCTTCTCGTTAGCTCTCATGGTCAAGGTGCCTGAAGCTCTTTCATCTCCTACCTTGCAGATTTCATTTTCTCCTCTCCCAGGGTTCTCTGTCTTTACTAGACTCCTACTTTACCAGCTGTTCTTGTCCCAAAGATTTCAGTGTTAATTAGTTCCTATTAACTGACTACACACTTGTGGGTATGATGACTGATTAATGTGTATTTCTTCTTTTTTCCTTTATTGACTTTTTAGACGTTCTTGGAACCCAAATATATACCTCTAATCAACACAATATATAAACAATTGGGGATAATTTTAGAATAAAATACTTTATTTCATGAGAATATTAGAAATAAAGCTTGAATAATGGACTTTAGCCCTTTCTTACCCAATACTTACTCTATAGGATTACCCTTAACCACTTGGTCAGGGACCCCTTTGATCACCATCTTTCCCTTCAAAATGGGAACTGCTTCTTTTTTTGTTTCTGGTTATACACACAGAATCCATAATAGTCCAACTTGTAATAATAATAATCCAACTAATTCTTACAATAAGTTCATAAAATAAAAAAAAGAAAGGCATAATAACACCCTTTATAAAAATCTCCTTCCAAATTTTTTCTATACACATATAGCCATGTACATATTTTACACATGGTGCCATATGTTTCTAATAATCTCTTTGCACCAAAGAATGTAGCATGAACATATTTCTTTGTGGCCAAAAACAGTTTTATATTATCATTTTAATGTATGCATGCATGCTAAGTCGCTTCAGTTGTGTCCAACTCTTTGCAACCCTATGGACTGTAGCCCTTCAGGCTCCTCTGTCCGTGGGATTTCCCAGGCAAGAATACTGGCATGGGTTGTCATTTCCTCCTCCAGGGGATCTTCCCAACCCAGGGATCTCCCCAGCTCAGGGATCGATTCCACATCTCTTACATCTCGGCATTAGCAGCTGGGTTCTTTACTACTAGTGCCACCTGGGAAGTCCATCATTAGCCACTTGGTATTCCTTATGTAGCTATGCCATGATGTATTTAAAACAGTGAGCCTCCAATCTTGAACTATGACATTTTTCAGAAAAGTTTCCAGATTTTATACCAATATTTACTTCTTTATTAGGGGCCAGCCTTTTTAGGTTCACACTACAAGTTTTTGCAATGAAAATAGAAACCCAAGGCACAGACGCCTGAACCATAACTCCTGTCAAGTCATATCCTGTGCAGAGTGCTACCGTTTTTCCACTGTGAAACATTACTTGAACAGAGTCTCAAAATAGCCCTCCCTCTTTTTAGCATGCCAGTGTCTCACTTGTGTTATCCAGCCCTCCCAAAGAGGCCAGCAAGAATTCTCAACTCCTCGGCCTCGGAGTCCCTCTGTCCCTGTGCCAGACCAGACTTAGCAATCAGAGCATAATGTCAGGGGAGTTGTGGGCAGTTGGAACTTTGGGAGAGCAAGTGGGAATGCAGACATGTGGAGCTGGCCAGTTCCCTGTCTCCACCCGTGGCAAAAGATCTTGGTGTCATGCATAGAGGTGTTCTGAGTTGGGGATAAAGGTCAGGGGTACAGGCTTATGGTGTGCCTGAAACCCAGCCTAACCAACTCACATTTGTCCTTGCTGTTACCTATAAATGACAGCAGGTTTAGGGAGATTATAGATTTTTCAAGTCTTTAATGCTCTAATTTTCACTAGTAAAACTGTAAAAGAACATGAGCTTCAAAATTAGATAGTCTCAAGTTCAAGGCAAGATCTGCCACTTATTATTCATGAGACCCAAAACTTCAGGCACTCAGAAAGCACTTATTAAATAAATGTGTTGCATGGAAGCCTGCGTATGTCAGTTTTGCCAGCTCTAAAATGAGGATGATAATCGTACCAATTCACAGGGCCGTTGTAAGGACAAACTGATGACTGCACAATTGGCATATAGAAAGTGCTCCATAAATTACAACTGTGACTTTATTATTCTCAGAAGAAAAATTAGAACTCTTCTTCCCAGAATCCTTTTTATAGTCCTCTCACCAGATTCATTTGTTCAAGTAGTTATTAAATAGGTACCATGATAAGTATGGGGGAAACATGTTAAATAAGACAGTGTCCAGGGGTGCAATCTAGAAATATCCATTCATTCATTGAACACATTTATATATTTATTTATAAATATTAATTAATCAATTAGGCTGTGCCGAGTCTTAAATGCAGCATGCTTGATCTTTCATTGTGGCATGTGGGATCTAGTTCCCTGACCAGGAATCGATCCTGTGCCCTCTGCATTGGGAGCTCAGAGTCTTAGCCATTGGACTGCCAGAGACATTCTGGAACACTTGCTTGTTCATTACTTTTTAATCAGGTACAGAGCACATAATCTACCTCCAAAATACTTTTCTGTGTTTTCTTACTTCCATCACCATCGTCATCTTATGGACCACAGCAACAAATTCCTTGCTATTCTCCCTCCTTCCATTCATGACTTTTAAAAACCACTTCATATTCAGAGTGATCTTTTAAGGGTATAAATCAGATTGTGTTCTTTTGTGAAAGCACAAAATCCATTTAGAATAAGATGCAAATGTGTTACGTTGGCCCACATGGACCTACATGACCTGACCCCTTCCTACATCTCCAACCTCAGCTTAGTCTACCCACATCTCTCTTCCCTTGCCCCTATATTCCACAGTCTCAGTTCGTAGAACAAGTCAAGCTCTTTTCAGCCTCAGGGCTTTTGCACATGCTGTTCTTTCTGTCTGAAAGGCCATCTCCTTGGCTCTTTGGATGACAGGCTTCTTCTCATGCTTCATGTATCTGTCAAAGATAACATTTCCAGAGAAGGCATCCTTAATGGCCATCATTTATTCCTTAACACAGCATCTTGTTTATTTCCTTCTTACTGCTTTTTACAATCTATACTTATTTTATTTTCTGTCTTTCCCACTAGACCACAAGCCCCAAGAGGGCAGGAACATTGCCTAGGAATAGACCTGCCACGGGCTTCCCTGGTGGCTCAGAGGTTAAAGCGTCTGCCTTCAATGCGGGAGACCCGGGTTCGATCCCTGGGTCGGGAAGATCCCCTGGAGAAGGAAACGGTAACCCACTCCAGTATTCTTGCCTGGAGAAGCCTGGTAGGCTACAGTCCATGGGGTCGCAAAGAGTCGGACACGACTGAGCGACGGAATGGAACGGATGCCTACCACACAATAGATACTCAATAATGTATTACATGAAGAATGAGTGAGTGAATTTCCATTGTTTTATAACCTCCAGGAATCAAAATTCTTCTTTTTTAATTTTTAAAATTTAAAAAAATTGGGGGGGGGTGGTTTGCTGTGCTGTGTGGCTAGTGGAATCTTATTTCCCTAACCAGGGATTGAACCTATGCCCTTGGCAGTGAAAGCGTGGAGTCCTAACCACTGAACTGCCAAGATGTTCCCAAGAATAGAAATTCTGAACTCCAGGTTGGTACATTCTAGGATACATATCTTCTGATGTGAAAAGTTATTTTTATGTAGGACTAAATTTAAAAAATAGATAGAATGTAACCTGGAAAGGAGAAGGGAAAGTTAGTCTCCTCTAGGAGAATAGCAGAGTGGAACACATTGCAGCAGCAAAGAATTTTAAAACTCATTTGTATTTAGGGATACAGTGAGTTCCTTCTCCACTATCCTCTAAATAGAGTCCATGGAGAAGAGGATGGGCTTTGACACCAAGAACCGGATTCACATTGCTGCCTTAACCTTTACTGGCTATGTGACCACCAGCAAGTTAGATAATGGTTCCAAGTCCATTGGAGTGAGAAATGGACCCCTGAATCCACTACAGAGTAAGCATTCAGTTCAGGTTAATTAAATATCCTTTTTATTCTTCTGAAAAGATTTTTTAAGGCTTACCTTTGTAAGTTTAAAAGATAACAATAGCCAAGACCTAGCACAGTGCTGGGTATGTCATAGATGCTTAAAAAGTGGGAGTTCACTGGTGGCAATGTAAACTGGTGCAGCTACCACAGAATACAGTATGGAAGTTTCTCACAAAAACTACAAATAGAATTACCATTTGACCCTGCGATTCCACTCCTGGATATATATCTTTAAAAAAATGAAAAATGTTAATTCAAAAAGATTTGTATACCCCAATGTTCATAGCAGTATTATTTATAATTGCCAAGATATGCAAGCAACCTAAGTGTCCATAAACAGAGGAATGGATAAAGAAGATGTGGAATACCACTCAGCCATGAAAAAGGACAATTTGGCATTTACAAGAATATGGATGGACTTCAAGGGTATTATGCCAAGTGAAATAGGTCAAACAGAGAAAGACAAATAAATACTATATGATATCACTTATACATGAAATCTAAAAAATGCAGCAAAATAGTGAATATAACAAAAAAACAGATTCACAGATATACAGAAGGTAGTGGTTACCAGTGAGGAGAGGAAAGTGGGTAGGGACAGAATGCACTGGTGAGAGAGGCACTAGCAGCCAGAAAAAAAGTGGGAGTGCAACATGAGAGTGTAGTGGTCCTCATACTCGAGTGTGCAGCAGAGTCAGCCAGAGGGCTGATTAAACCACAGACAGCTGCATCCCTCAATGAGCTTCTGATTCAGTAGATCTGCTGGGGCCTGAGACTTTGCATTTTTAACAAGTTCCCAGGTGATGCTGATGCTGCTGATCCAGGGACCACAATTTCAGAATGACTGACGAGTTAAATATACCAGCCAACTCTGGATTTTCCAGTAGTCATGTATGGATGTGAGAGTTGGACCATAAAGAAAGCTGAGCGCCGAAGAATTGATGCTTTTAAACTGTGGTGTTGAAGAAGACTCTTGAGAGTCCCCTGGACTGCAAGAAGATCCAACCAGTCCATCCTAAAGGAGATCAGTCCTGAATATACACTAGAAGGACTGATGTTGAAGCTGAAGCTCCAATACTTTGGCCAACTGATGCAAAGAACTGATTCTTTGGAAAAGACCCAGATGATGGGCAAGATTGAAGGCAGGATTAGAAGGGAACGACAGAGGATGAGATGGTTGGATGGCATCACTGACTCGATGGATGTGAGTTTGATCAGGCTCTGGGAGCTGGTGAGGGACAGGAAAGCCTGGCGTGCTGCAGTCCATGGCGTTGCAAGGAGTCAGACACAACTGAGCAACTGAATTGAACTGAACTCTGGGTGCCAGACTGGCTGCCTTCAAGGCCCTGCTACATCTCCTCGCTAGATATGTGATCTCCAGATGGCTGCTTGATCCCTCTGGCCTCTGTTCCTTCATCTGAAAATGGAGATAAAACAGAGCCTTCCTCTACAAGTTTTTATGAGGTTTAAATGAGGCCTTATACCTTGTAATTGTTCAATATACCTTGACTATTATTTGTAAGTAAAAACCAATTAAAAGTGAATTTATAAAAGTGCTATCCAGTAGAAATTTCAGGGATTATGGAAGTGTCCTTGGAAGTGTCCTGTCCAAATCAGCAGCCTCTAGCTACACATGGCTTCACAGCACTTAAAATGTAGCTAGTGCGATTGAAAGGCTGAATTCTTAGTGGCAGTTAATTTTAATTAATTTAAGTAGCTTCATGTGACTAGAAAAGCACAAATGTTCAGTTAGAATTCCTCCCCAGGACTAGGTCAGAGCCTTTTGGTAGCAGCTCTTTGGAAAGTTGACAACTCAGGGTGGTACAAAAACCTGGATGTGCATGGATCTGCTACTTCCTAACAGCTAACCTTAAGCAAACAGCTCAACTTCCCAGTGACTCAATCTTATCTGTAAAATGGGAACAATACCACCTGTCCTGATTCGTCAGATATTCTGGGTTTTAAAGGGATAATTAATGTAAAACTGTAAATGCAGTACAACTGCAAGGATTTCCTTAAAACATTTAACACTTCCTCAGATTTTCCCTCTAGGATCTGCTTTATAGGTTATGAGCCTTCAGCCTTCTGTGTCCACAGCGTCTGACATATAGGTCCTAAGCTAAGATGCAGTGTCCACGTAGAATGTCTTCTAAGTTGGCCAGCATTTATCAGTGATCTAGGACATGAAGTAGAAAGGAAGAAATATCTATGTCATTTTAAATATACCAATATGCCTTTTAAAAAGTTATTGGGGGAAATTTCCCTAGTGGTCCAGTGGTTAAAATTCTGAGTTTTCACAGGCTAGAGCATAGGCTCAATCCCTGGTCAGGAACTAAGATCCTGCAAGCCTCACACAGTGTGGCAAAAAAAAAAAAAGGTATTGAGAAGACTCTGAGGCTATTGCCCATCACTACAGGTGAAGAAGACGGGTCCTGGGATTAGTCCCAGACTCTGGTTGGATGGCATCACTGACTTGATGGACATGACTTTGGGCAAGCTCCAGGAGTTAGTGATGGACAGGGAAGCCTGGCGTGCCGCAGTCCATGGGGTCGCAAAAAGTTGGACACGACTGAACTGGCAGGCAGAGCTGGTTCCTGGAGTCTGGCTGCAGGGCCCAGAGATCCCAGAGCTTGTTTCAGATCATGAGTTAGGGGGTGGAGAGTGTTTCCTTACACAGTTGGGGGTCGGTTCTTAAGTGTCCTGAAGGTTGCATTGGCCTGTAAGTGGGCCCAGCTAGTCCTGGGTAGGGTCTAGCCTGCGTTCAGAGATCATAGTTTCTTGTTTCTGGTGTGTGTTCCCCTCCTCGCCTGCCCCCAACCCAGTGGATGAGGCCAGTCTAGAGGCTCAGGCCCTCATGGCTCAGATGGTAAACAATCTGCCTGCAATGCAGGAGTGAAGTGAAAGTGAAAGTTGCTCAGTGGTATCTAAGTCTTTGCATGGACTATACAGTCCACGGAATTCTCCAGGCTGGAATACTGGAGTGGGTAGCCTACCCCTTAGGTTCAATTCCTGGGTTGGAAATATCCCCTGGAGTAGGAAATGGCAACCCACTGCAGAATTCTTGCCTGGGAAACCCCTTGGACAGAGGAACCTGGCAAACTACAGTCCGTGGGGTCACAAAAAGTCAGACGTGACTGAGCAATTAACACACACACGTTTCTCCTACCTCTTTAAGGTATTATTCCCTTCTTACCTAGATGGGAGGGGAGTGTGGGGAGGAATAGATTCATGGAAAAAAAAGAGGCTCAGGCAGCCTTCTCGGTGGGAGGAACCAGTGCAAGACCACTGGTGGGTGGAATTGGGTCTTGGCCCTCCTGTGAGATGCAAGAGCCCAGAGGTGGTGGCCGGCTCTTTAACTTTTAGAAAGCCTGTGGCTAATGATTTAATTGTTTGGCCTAAGGCATCTCTGCAGACCAGCAGGTAGGTCTGGCTCAGGCTCCTATCACATTACTGCTCTTGCCCTGTGTCCTGGTGCACTGAGATTTTGGGTGCTCCCTTCTAGAGTGAATCTATTCCCCTAGTCCTGAGGAATGGGGGATTCTGCAGTTAAGTCCTGTGGCCCTCAATGCCAAGTGCCCTGGGGTCTTGTTCTCCTGGTACGATATCCCTGGGCCGGGGAGCCTGTGGGGCTCAAGACTCTCACTCCTGTAGGAGAAACTGCAATATAATCACTCTCCAATGTGTGTCACTGACCCTGGGAGGATGGATTTAATTATATTGTGAGTCCCCCCTCTCCTACTTGTCTTGTGATTCTTCTTTATATCTTTAGCTGTAGAAGATCTTTCCAGGGAGTTTCCTATCTTTTTCATTGATGGTTGCAATGCCAAAAGCTTGGCCTCTCTGCATCAGAGACAGTTTTGGGTATCACTTTGCCAAGCAAAGGGATACACAGAGGGCTCCTGCTCTTGAAAACTGTGTCCCAGCCTGGTGGGATTTGATGAAGAGGTTCATACCAATAGTTCAAGGACAGGGTTGCTGACAAGATCAGGGTGTGTGCAGGGTCTCAGGTGGTCAGTATCCTGATCTTATGAGCTTCTCTGGTCACCCCCAGCCCCTGCCTTTTCCTTAATTTTTTTGGCTACACGTGATGCAGGATCTTAGTTCTCAGACCAGAGATCAAACTCCCAACCCCTGCCCTGGAAGTCTGTTAAGACTAGTAACCATTGGGCCACCAGGGAAGTCCCCCTCCCTTTAATCTTGCTTCAGGTGGTTTCTTGGCTGCTCCTCCCTTGATGAGCAATTGTTTGAATCTGCCCTTGGAACTCAGGGAAGGTTGTGGAAGCTGGATTCCTGGTATAAGAAATGGACACAAAAAGGCTTCCACGCCCAAGAGCCCCACAGTGTCCTTCTCAGTTTAGTTGTTCTGCAGATGGTTGTGGTTTGGGTGTGCTCAGGGTCCTTCTCCTCTGCCATCTTGTCTGCTCTCCCTGTTCTGAAATATTCTACCTGAAGCTGGCACTGAAGGTGGAAACACTTTGTGGGAATCAAGATGGATGAACAGCTTTCAGGGTCTGCAGAGAGTATGGGCTGTCTTTTTCTTTTTTAAAAATAATTTACCTATTTATTTTATTTTTGGTTGCGCTGGATCTTCATTGTGTGTGCAGGATTTCTCTAGTGCAGACAGTGGGGCTACTCTCTAGTTGTGTGTGGGCTTCTCATTGGTGTGGCTTCTCTTATTGCAAAACGTGGGCTCTAGGTGCATGGACTTCAGCAGTGGTGGCTCATAAGTTCTAGACCATGGGCTCAGTAATTGTGGTTCAGTTCAGTTCAGTCACTCAGTCATGTCCAACTCTCTGCGACCCCATGAATCACAACACGCCAGGCCTCCCTGTCCATCACCAACTCCCAGAGTTCACTCAAACTCATGTCCATAGAGTTGGTGATGCCATCCAACCATCTCATTCTCTGTCGTCCCCTTCACCTCCCGCCCCCAACCTTTCCCAGCATCAGAGTCTTTTCCAGTGAGTCAACTCATCGCATGAGGTGGCCAAAGTATTGGAGTTTCAGCTTTAGCATCAGTGCTTCCAATGAACACCCAGGATTGATCTCCTTTAGAATGGACTGGTTGGATCTCCTTGCAGTCCAAGGGACTCTGAAGAGTCTTCTCCAGCACCACAGTTCAAAAGCATCAATTCTTCGGCAATCAGCTTTCTTCACAGGCTTAATTGCCCACACGGCATGTGGAATCTTCCGAGACCAGGGATAGAACCCATGTCTCCTGTATTGGCAGGTGGATTCTTATCCACTGTGCCACCAGGGACGTTCCTCTTTAGGTCTTTTTTTTTTTTCCCCCTTTAGGTCTTAAAAAGAGTTTTCTGGAGTCATCAGGACTCATATTGTTTGTGGTCCACCCTCTTCTATTCCTGCCTGACAAACTGGAAAATAATTCTACCCTTTTGAAGGTTCAGATGAGAACAACTAAAACTTAAATCCTGAAAGAGCCTTCTGAATTAGAGTAGTGAGGAGCGTGGGGGGCAGGGGTCAAAGCTCATACTGATGGAGTGGGGAGGGGAAGTAGCCCTGGACCGAGAGCAGGAGTGGTTTGTTCTCTTCCGTGCCCTGGGGCTTGACCGGCATGGTCCACTCCTTTTCACATGGAGACCCTTTCTTCTCATTTCTTCCCTTCCGCCTCACCCTGTGCCCACATTTTCCCCTTAGGGTCTGCAAAAAGGAGAAGAAGAAACCTGTGTGTCCTCAGAACACCAAGGCAGAGGTCTTATATGATTTGGGAATAAAAGAACAAATCCATGAGTGAATAAAAGCGCTGGGTAGCCTTTGATGGACAGACAAGTGTTCTGTCAACGGGCCACAAGGTAAATCATCAAGTGTTTTTCTTCTGTCATTGAGAAGGCAATAAGAAATATGTCAGTTGGTTGCTGGTGTTTGCTCATCAGAGCTTTCAGCCAGGACTGAGTCTAGAAATAAAGAGACATTCTATAAATGAATTTGCACCACAGAGCACAGCTCTTATGTGCTGGAGACAGTAGTCAACGTGTCTTCCTGCTTCAAGATTTTACTGCTGATAACTTCGGATGAGATCTCTGCTTCTCTTCTTTTGCTTCTCTTCACATTCTTCATTGAATCATTCAGGCTGACAGTTTATTCACATTGCTAGTAGTCTTATACAAAATGAAAACCATTAGCAATGAAAGGCTTTGCTACCAGAGAAAGAGACTGTATAAGAGTTTGGATTAGAGTTCTCCAGTAGAAATAGAATAAAAGCCATGAGTGTAACTGAAAATTTTCTCATGGCTTCATGAAAAAGAAAAAAATAGATGAAACTAATTCTGATCATGTCTTATTGAATGCTGTGTATCCAAAATATCATTTCAATGTGTAATCATTAGAAAAATTGTTAAAAAGACACTTTATACTTCATATACACAAGAGATATACTTCATACTAAGCTTTCAAAGTCTGGAGTGTATTTTATACTTACAGCACAATTCAGTCCCCACTGGCCACATTTCATGCACTCAGCAGTCACGTGGACCAGGGGACACCATGTTGGACAGTGCAAGTGTAGGCTCTGCACCCAATACTAGGATTACACTAAGGGCATAATCCTAGGAAGGTAACGCAATCTCAGTGCTTCAGTTTCCTCATCTGTAAACTGGAGGAAATGTTAGTCTCTGCCTCATTCAGAATTGGGTTTTATGAGGATTAAATGAATACTTAGAACACTGCCTGACACAAGGTTGGTGATTAGTAAATGTTAGCTCTTAAAATCATCAGATGCATGATGTTTGCCCACATCCTTATAATGATCAAAGCTGTCTTTCAGTGTGGTCTTATTCTGGGCTTTCTAAATTGGGACTGCATGTCTGATATCTTGCAATGATGAAATCATATGCCACTTCAGAATTCTTACTTCACTTCAAACAAAAATTTTCTAGGAGAGTTAGGTCCTGAGCTGTGCTTTCACAAAGCTGGATAATCTGTAATTTAACAAACTTTTTTTTAATACTATTAAATCTGCAAATAGAGTCTTTTTGAATTTTCCAAATAGGCAGTATCATATTTTTATTAGGAGGTAAAATTAGGTTCACAGCTATAAAATTATCCCAGCTTGCTTTTTGATGATCTCTTAAGAGATTGAAACCATGTTTTACTACAGTAAGAAGATAGCTTTAGTCTTCTTGAAACTGTGGCTTACCGCTATAAATCCTGATTAATATCACATGATGTATTTCAGGGCCTAAGCATCATGATATAAAAATTATTACCTGGGGAACTTGTATGACAGCTCTTGAAAAAGCAGTGGACTAATTTTACAACAGTTGTTTTGGGCCACTTTAAAAATACAGGTCTTCAACTTACGAGACGGGGTTATGTCCCAATAACCCCATCGTAACTTGAAAATATTTAAGTCAAAAATGCATTTAATACACTTAACTTGCAGAATATAATACTTAGACTAGCCTACCTTAAACATGCTCAAAACACTTAATGTTAGCCTACAGTTGGGCAAAAGCATCGAACAGAAAGTCTATTTTATGAGTATTGACTGTCTCAAGTAATTCATTGAATACTGTATTGACAGTGAAAAACAGAATAGTTACCTGGGTTCACGATGGTTGTTAAGTGTATCAGTAATAGTGGAATCACCTGGCCTATTGGCAGTTGCCCCTGCTCCCGCTGCTCAGCATCACAAGAGAGTATCCTACCGCATAAGTTAGCCAGGGAAAAGATCAGAATTTAAAATCCAAGGTACAGTTTCTACTGAAGGTCTATATCATCCCCAATAGTATTAGGGGGTAGGGCCTTATAGGAGGTGATTAGGTCACAGAGGGGAGAGGCTCAAGAACAGGATTAGTGTCCTTATGAAAAAGAGATCTGGAGAGCTCCCTTATCCCTTCCGCGTATGAGGATACAGTGAGAGGGCTGTCATCTATGAACCAAACAGCAATCTCTCATCAGACTCAGGTCTGCAGATGCCTTAAACTTGGACTTCCTGGCATTCAGAACTGTGAGAAATAACTATTTGCTGTTGAAAGCACTCAGTCTTTTTTGTTATAGAAGCCTGAACTAAGACAGATACTTTTTAAAAAATCTGTCAATTGCAGACTTCCCTGGTGATTCAGTAGCTAAGACTTTGTGCTCCCAATGCACAGGACCCAGGTGTGATCTCTGATCAGGGAACTAGATCCCACATGCCCCAGCTAAAGATCCGCATGCAGAGCTAAAAGATCTGGCATGCTGCAATGAAGACTGAAGACCCCGTGTGCTGCAACTAAGACCCAGTACAGCCAAATAAATAAATACTTAAAAAATAGGGACTTCCCTGGTGGTCCAGTGGTCAAGAGTCTGCCTGCCAATGCATGGGACACGGATTCAATCCCTCATCTGGGAAGAGCTCACATGCCACGGAGTAATGAAGCCTGTATACCACAGCTACTGAGGCGGAGTGCTGCAACTACTGAAGCCTGAGTGCCTACAGCCTGTGCTCCACAACCAAAGAAACCCGTGTAATGAGAAGCCCACACTCTACAACTGGAGAGTAGCCCAAGAACAGCAACGCAGACCTCCCCTCCAAAACTACCTAAAAAACAAAATCTGTCACCTGTTGCCTCTCTTGATAGGATGGCTCCTCTTCCCTTTTTCTCCTCCTTCATATTATATGAAAATTGAGTTCTGCTGTGCATCTATGCAGCGTCCATGGGTATTACTGGAAAACCTTGTACTTAAGAAAGACTCTAACAGATATTCAAAAAATGAAGAGGTAAAAAGAAGAACAATTTGAGATGGGAGTTTGGATGACCTCTAATTATTTCTGCATCAGTTCAGTTCAGTTCAGTTCAGTCGCTCAGTCATGTCCGACTTTTTGCAACCCCATGAATCACAGCACACCAGGCCTCCCTGTCCATCACCAACTCCCGGAGTTCACTCAAACTCATGTGCACAGAGTCGGTGATGCCATCCAGCCATCTCATTCTCTGTCGTCCCCTTCTCCTCCCGCCCCCAACCTTTCCCAGCATCAGAGTCTTTTCCAGTGAGTCAACTCATCGCATGAGGTGGCCAAAGTATTGCAGCTTCAGCTTTAGCATCAGTCCTTCCAATGAACACCCAGGATTGATCTCCTTTAGAATGGACTGGTTGGATCTCCTTACAGTCCAAGGGACTCTCAAGAGTCTTCTCCAGTACCACAGTTCAAAAGCATCAATTCTTCGGTGATCAGCTTTCTTCACAGTCCAACTCTCACATCCATACATGACCACGGGAAAAACCATAGCCTTAACTAGATGGACCTTTGTTGGCAAAGTAATGTCTCTGCTTTTCAATATATTATCAAGGTTGGTCATAACTTTCCTTCCAAGGAGTAAGCGTCTTTTAATTTCATGGCTGCAATCAGCATCTGCAGTGATTTTGGAGCCCAAAAAAATAAAGTCTGACACTGTTTCCACTGTTTTTCTATCTATTTCCCATGAAGTGATGGGACCAGATGCCATGATCTTTGTTTTCTGAATGTTGAGCTTCAAGCCAACCTAACTTTGATTAATTTTCCTCAATTATTCTGGCATCGTAATTTGGAGGGGTAAAGAGATACTAGTTCCATCTAAAAGGTCATTATTTGAAAGCAGCCCAGGCTAACCAAACTCAGAAAATGAATTTGAAGAAAGTGTCTTCATGGATAAAAAGTGAAAGTTTCAGCTTTTGTTTCAATGGGTGATTCTAAGAGGAACAATGTTAGATGGTCCATTGGTCCATACTTTTTGAAAAAGAGGTTTGAGTTGACATTTAAGACATACTTAAGTTGACCTGACCCCTAACATGAAAAATAATCTCTATCAAAGGCATTGATAATGCCAAGTGAAAAGTTGAGTTAACTTCTTGAAATATGATTTCCCAAAGTGGCCCTATGCTTCAAGTTGACTTTTTTCAAAATTCACATACCCTTCCCCTTAAAAAAAAAAAAAAAACCCAAGAACAACTTACTAATTTCTTCTTTTTGTTTGAAACCCCATCCTCTAAGCTCCAGCAATTTGAGTTCACTTAAAAATATTTTTAAGTCATGTTTGCAAACTCCTACAACAGAGCCCTGAAAATGTCATTAGGATAACCAGTGCAGTCCTTTTCCCAGCTGGAGTGACTGTACATAACTCTCTGTGTATGAGTTTCATCATCTCTCAAAGTGCCTACCTCAGAGGGTTGTTGCAGGAAGAAAAATCAGTCTATACACAGAAAGTGTTTATTTGCTCAGAATAGTTACACTCAAAAGGTGTTAGTGATATTTTGTTATTATTATCATCACTATAATTACATGAGGTCTGAGTGGCTGGAAGGAGACATTCCTGGCCCAGCATTCTCTTGGAATGACATCAGAAAGAGAATGAAGTGGCACTTGAGGGGTCTTGAGTCCAGGATGGATGAATGTGTAACGGCGTCCTATTTGTACTCACCCAAAATTCATGTGAACCTTAAACTCTGCCCTTGAGATTTTCTAGGGTACCCAGCGTCACCAAGCAGGCAAAAGATTCCTTGAAATTCTAACCACTTGCCATTTAAATCTATAGATCCAAAAGATAATACTCACCACCCTTATGAGGAGCCCATTGGAGACAGGGTTATCCACCCCAGAGCCACAATACAAACTAAAGCAAAGGTAACATTACCTTTGCTTGATACAATTGGTGTGGCAAAGCACAGTCTCATGAAATAAGCCGCCTTTTATTTAAAGAGTGTTGGGGGACTTCCCTAGTGGTCCCCCATTCAGGGGAACAAAGGTTCGATCCCTGGTCAGGATTTAAGCTCCTACATGCTGTAGGGCAGCTAAGCCAGCACACAGTGACCCCTGAGCCCATGTGCTGCAAAAAGGGAAGCCCTCACATTGCAACTAGAGAAAGCCTTTGCGCTGCAATGAAGACCCAGCTTGGCCTAAGTAAATAAACAAGATTTTTTTTTAATGACTGAAAGCACCCCCCCCCCATCTAATTCTTTTTGATCCTGACTGTCTTCTTGTTGCCATTTGAAGATGGTTTAAGGGCACAGAGCTCTTGTCAGAAACACTGAAAGAGCAAAAACTTTGCCCAGGGAGCCCTGCACCAAAGGTGGCCCCAGCTTTATGGCCCTGACAGTTGTTTCAAGGCAAGATTTTGCAAGTCTATCTTCCTGAACCCTTAACCGTAAGATATACTTCATGCCCTTGGGAAGGCAAGACAATTCACAATGCACTTTCCCTAACCTGAGTCAGTGACAGATTTTATTTTCTCAGGCTCTAAAGTTACTGCAGATGATAACTCCAGCCATGAAATTAAAAGATGCTTACTCCTTGGAAGGAAAGCTGTGATGAACTGAGATAGTGTGTTAAAAAGCAGAGACATCATTTTGCCAGCGAGGGTCCATATAGTCAAAGCTATGGTTTTTCCAGTAGTCAAGTATGGATGTGCGAGTTGGACCATAAAGAAGGCTGACCGTTGAAGAATTGATGGTTTCAAACTGTGGTGGTGCTGGAAAAGACCCTTGGGAGTCCCTTGGACAGTAAAGAGATCAAGCCAGCCAATTCTAAAGGAAATCAACCTTGAATATTCATTGGAAGGACTGATGCTGAAGCTGAAGCTCCAATACTTTGGCCACCTCATGCAAAGAGTCAACTCATTGGAAAAAACCCTGATGCTAGGAAAGATTGAAGGCAAAGGGAGAAGATGGCAGCCAAAGATGATACAGTTGGATGGCATCACTACTCAATGGATGTGAGTCTGAGCAAACTCTGAGAGATAGTGAAGGACAGGGAAGGCTGGCATGCTGCAGTCCATGGGGTCACAAAGAGTAGGACACAACTTAGTGACTGAACAATTCTCCACTCTTGTCCCAGGTTTCTGATTCCAACAGTAGTCCTTTCATGTTACTTCTGTAAATTAACTATGACTAGAGAAGGTCAAAGAGCTTCAGATAAAATTCAGATAAATTTTGATGAGTGGGATTATTGCAACTGAATTTGAGGAGGTCCATTCTTTTCAGCAGCTGGTCTCATATGTTGTATTAAAGTATTCTGTACAAATGTCAGTTCTACAGATCTGGGGGGCAGGACATAAGGCAGATTTAACCAATCAGGAGATATTTTTCATGCCATCGCAAAGTAACTCACAGATGCCTGACAGCTGCAGCTGTCTGGGCCCCTCGAGATGGCATTGCTGTATGACTCAGAAGCATGTTTATGCCAGAGAATGCTGCCACTGCAACACTACCCCAGAGATGCCCCAGGAGCAAATAATTTAGAGCAATGAGTGAGAGACGAAGGTCCCTGAGCAGATTTAGTCAAACCCAGCCTCATATCTGACTGTAAATAGTGGTCTATGGAGAGGCAGAAAATGCCTGGGCTTTGGGGTCAGATAGACCGAGCCACCATTCTCAGTTCTGGACACTTCATAGACAGTCCGTTAGTCATTCAGCTGATACTTACTGAGACTCTACTATGTGCCAGACACTGCTAGATGGGATATAATGATAAGCAAAACTGATTATACCATCTATGGGGCCAATGGAAAAAAATGCACAACCCCTTGTTCAAAAATTATTAAGATTCAACATGTCAACAGCAGAGTATTAAACCAAGCATGGAGCCCATCTGAACATGGGGCCCAGAGCAACTACTCTACATGAAGCTGGTTCTCATGATAAGCCTTAGGAGACAAGAGACTTTGTGCTTATGGAGCTGAATTTCTGGGGATAAATTCTTTAATACACTCATACCAACTAATTTAAAATTCTTTAGTCATATCTATTAATCTAAAATTCTTTAGTCAAACCAATTAATCTAAAATCATGACTCTCTAAGAACTATTGAAGAACAGGAACATGGTTCTATGAATACCTGTCAGAGTGGGTTTTTAGCTCAGGCTCCCTCAGTAAAATACCATGTGAGTGGCGTAAACAATGGATTTATTTCCTATCAGTTTGGAGGTTAGAAGGCCAAGATTAGGGTGCCAGGGTGGATGGGTTCTGGTGAGAGCTCTTTTCCTACTTTGCAAATGGTCTCCTTCTTCACATCCTTACAGGCAGACAGAGAGCTCTAGTCCCTCTTCCTCTTCAGATAAGGGCACTAATCCCATCATGAGGTCCCTACTCTCATGACTTCATCTAAATTTAGGAGAAGACAATGGCAACCCACTCCAGTACTCTTGCCTGGAAAATCCCATGGGCGGAGGAGCCTGGTAGGCTGCAGTCCATGGGGTCACGAAGAGTCGGACAGGACGGAGCGACTTCGCTTTCACTTTTCATCTAAATCTATTATCTCCCAAAGGTCCTATCTCCAAACACCATCACATTGGAGGGGAGGGCTTCAAGATATAAATTCAGGGTAGGGGGACACACCATTTGTACATACCAAGGTGGGGTGATTAGTCAAGGAGACCAGGAAAGGCTTCCCCAAGGAAATGATGCTTAAGATTTGGAGGATGACTAAGCATCAACTAGCTTTGAGAGACTCCATCATTCCAAAGCCGAGTGGACAGTGATGAGCCTGCAAAGGAGAAAGAGGAGACAGTGTCAAGGTAGGAGGAAAACAGGAGAGGCTTGAATCATGGGAGCCAAAGAAAGGAAGTGTTTCAGGAAGCACAGAAAATCTATGTGGGTGAGCCTGGCAAATGCTCTCATATATCAACACAGGGATGTGCTCCTCAAGGTTTAATGGGAATCCTGAAATGTACTTCATTTTTATTCCTTCCTGGTAATTAATTGTCTCTGCCTGAAAGCTGGTGCATCTTTATCCAAACAGGTGATCCAGTTCTCAATTTTGGTGCATAGTTCAGAGAGGGAGGTTGAAACATAGAAGTCAAGTTGAAGAGATTCTTCTTGTAGGAGTGAAGTAATGATCTTCTAGGGTTATTGTTTTTGTTCAGTTAATAAGTTGAGTCCAACTCTTTGGGATCCCATGGACTGCAGCACTCCAGGCTCCTCTGTCCTTTCACTATCTCCCAGAGTTTGATCAAACTCCTGTCCATTGAGTCATTGATGCCATCCAACCAGCTCACCCTCTGCCACCCTCTTCTCCTCCTGCCCTCAATCTTTCCCTGTATCAGGGTCTTTTCCATTGAGTCAGTTCTCCTCATCAAGTGGCTAAAGTACTGGAGCTTAGCTTCAGCATCAGTCCTTCCAATGAATATTCAGAGTCGATTTCCTTTAGGATCGAGTGTTTAATCTCCTTGCAGTCCAAGGGATTCTCAAGAGTCTTCTCCACACCACAACTCTTTGATGGTGTGGAGAAACAACTCTTTGGCACTCAGCCCTCTTTATGGTCCAACTCTCACATGCATACACGCCTACTGGAAAAACCATAGCTTTGACTATATCTTCTAGGGACAGACCTACTAATAGATGTGGTATGAAGCCATCAGTACACCGCTTCTGATTCCAACGCCATCACCCCACTCCCACTGTGCTCTCAGTACTGGGATATAAGACGGTCTCTCCTACTTCATGGCCTTTGCAGTGCTGTTTCTCTGCCTGAAACAGTCCTCCCTTCCCACCCTCAGTTGTGGCTCAGACTCTTACTCATTTTTCCGAACTTAGTTTACCAATACTTCCTTAAAGAGCCTCCTGCCCCAAACCAAAGGAGGCGTTCCCTGTTTTTTCCATTTTTGTGTTATCACAAATATGTAAATAAATAACAAATCCAGGATAGAATTCTGCTTATAGGCCCCTATTCTTTTCTTGATGCCATTTTTCTACTTGTGTGTCTACTTGCTAGTTAAGTTGCTTTCTTTCATCATTAACTCCTGAAAGGCAGGTTTTGTATCTGTGTTCCCCACTGTATACACACCAATCACTTGGCAATGGAAGCTACTCAGTGAATGAGCATAGAATGAGCACAGAATGAGTATTTGCCACAGGCCAAGGGAACCCAGCAATGCTCTTGACCAAGACTGCATTAGAGAGGAAAATGTTCTTGAAAGTTATTTAAGCCTCATTTACAGTCATTTCTGTAAGTGCCTCTCAGTTCTACTGCTCTCATCACCATAGCAACCCACATATCCGAAGGAAAGTTTTCTGAAGTTTGCAAGAGGTAGTGTATATGTGTGTGAGTTTGTAGAGGGGAGGCCTTACAATCCATCAAACAGGATGTGATGTCAAGATCAACATTGTACCCTCAGATCTCCTATGACTCGGAATTTACATATCAGCAGAGTTGGGTTCCCCATCAGGAGAAGTAAATGAAATAAGTTGGGATAGGGAATGCAAACACTTGGGATTGATGATGGAAATGTATCAGTTTAAACACGTTCATGCCAAACTCCTAGAAAGAGAAAAACAGCAGATTCCAAGTTGTTTGTCCCTCTGAGTTCGTTCTAACACCATCTGAATATTAGACCTCCTTAAGGATTATGTTGGGCTGTGCAGCATTTGCCTTCCGTACTAATACTTGTCAACCAACACAGAAGCAAAGAAATGGAAAAGCCATTAGACTAAGTTCACATGGGGAGGAACTCCGGGCGTCTTGATCACCAGAGTATATCAGCAGTTCACAACATGCCTGACTAAAAGTAGACATTCCCAAAGGAAGCACTAATAAAGAGGTGGGAAGAGAGATGGGGGAGTCAATAAAGGCATGTGAATGGGCACCCAAGGCCGTCCTCCGGGGGAAATCAGGGAGACATATCAAAGGCATCTCAAAGTCATCCTTCTATCCCAGAGAGAAGAAAGCTAAGGCCATTA
This sequence comes from Moschus berezovskii, assembly GCF_049115385.1. Classification (NCBI taxonomy): domain Eukaryota; kingdom Metazoa; phylum Chordata; class Mammalia; order Artiodactyla; family Moschidae; genus Moschus; species Moschus berezovskii. Next base: position 70,041,277 of record NC_142465.1, read on the forward strand.
TCCTCCAACTCCCACCCATTTTGCCTGCCTCTGGGGAGGAGGGGAGGCTGGGGAAGGGGATGGGGGTGGAAAGGCTCTTGGGGAAGATGACTCCTGCATGCATGTACTGGAATGGCTGGTGCCCAGGGGACATGGGTGGAACTCTATGAGGTTAGCTATAGAGAAAAGAAGAGTGAAGAGCAAATATGAAGGGAATAAGACAGGAACAATGCAGTATGTATGTATGTATGTGTGTGTGTGTGTGTGTGTGTGTGTGTGTGTGTGCGTGTACGCGCGCGCGCGCGCGCATGCGCGCACATGTGCAGGCGCATGTTTGTAGCAATGAGATCTATTAACAAAAAATTTAAAATAGTAAATAGAAACACCACACAATCAAACCCTCTACAGAACTCCTCTCTCCATCTGAAATAAGCATTTTATCAATTTATAAAGATTGTTATTTTCTTGCATGAATTTTTAAATACAGCAATATATTATAAAGTATTTATAAAAAATGGATTCATAGTAGAGAAAATTTCCTAAAGGGTTAATTAGCATAATAAAGACATGAAAAGACATTCCACCTCATTGGTAATCAGGAAAATGCATATGAAAATAACGAGATACCATTTGCAGGGAAATATTTGTGGAAATATTTGGAAGATTAATGATATTCAGTTTTGACAAAGATATGGGGAAAGGGACCTTGTCATACATTGCTGTTAGAAATTTGACTTACATTTGGGGAAAGAAATGTAGTAACATACATTCAGATTACAAAATATACGTATCCTTTTGTTCTTTCTGGAGTCTCTCCTGAATAAATAATAGCCCCAGAATATAAGCATATTTATAAAAGGATGTTTATGTAGCATTATTTAAGCAAAAGTATCAATTTCATTAAAACGGGGGGAAAAATGAAATTTTGTGGTATATTCATACTAGTAAAATTAATGAATCGGTGTTGTATGTATTGACTAGAGTAAGAGTCATGACACAATGAGAGAAATTAACAAATTGTACTGTTTATATTTCATTCTTCTGAGTAAAAGAAAAATAAAAGCTTTACGTACGAACAAATTGTATGAGATAGGGAACAACAGTATGGAAGAATACACTTCAGCTGTTACTTGAGATTGGGCTGGGCTGTGGTGAGATTTGTAGCAGAAGGGTTACTGTGGACACAAATGCTTGTTTTCCATTATATTGTTCGGCTTATAGCAAAGTGCAGGGTTTTTTTTTTTTTTTTTCATTTTTCTTTTAAAAAGAAAATCAAATGGACTGTGAAGAAAAAACCCTCAGTGCTGATGGGACTAGCAGATATGTCAACAGATAATTGGGGGCCTTGAGAATCAGTGGAATTATTGTGGAAATGATCAGAACGGAATAAACAAGGGACCTAAAACAGATGATACTCAAAATGGGAATATATCCCCAAAAAATAGCTACCTCTCCCCTCTCTCTGAACTTCCTTCTTTAAAAAACCAATGGCACAATTTTTTCTTCAGAAACCCTATAGAAAACTCACATGGCCTCAGATTAGAGAGTCATTAAGCAAACCATAATTTACTAAGTATATTGTAATTGAATAGTAAAGGCCAGAACTAAGTATTAATATCTGTTGGGTCTGTTTGAATTCTGGCTCTATTGCTTGCTGGTTGTGTGACTTTAGGCATGTCACTTAACATCCTTGAGCTTTAGCTTCTTCCCTTTGAAATGGGGATAACAATAGTATCTAATTCAGATTTGCTCTGAGGACTAGATGAGACATGAAGAGCATGTGATTACTGCTGCTGCTAAGTCACTTCAGTCGTGCCCGACTCTGTGCGACCCCATAGATGGTAGCCCACCAGGCTCCACCATCTCTGGGGATTCTCCAGGCAAGAACACTGGAGTGGGCTGCCATTTCCTTCTCCAATGCATGAAAGTGAAAAGTGAAAGTGAAGTCGCTCAGTCGTATCCGACTCTTCGCGACCCCATGGACTACAGCCTACCAGGCTCCTCCGTCCATGGGATTTTCCAGGCAAGAGTACTGGAGTGGGGTGCCATCGCCTTCTCCCATGTGATTACCACTACTACGTAATATTTCTATAGTGAATGAGTGAACAAATAAATGAATGAAGAACTCTACATGAGACACCGCCAAATGAAAAAGTGGAATGGGACACGTATGTTTTATATTATGTAAAAATTATTTATACAATGAATAAAATTAAAGAGGCAAATGATTCCATATTAACATACCAACCACAAAAATTTTGTAAATGTTAGTGGTTGGTATTTTAACATGAAATCATTTGCCTTTTTAATTTTATTGATCTTTCATTTTGAAGTTTAATTATGTAGTAACTTAAATACATGTATAATATTGAAAGCAAAGCCAACAAACAATATTACTTAGCAGGCTATTCTTTGACAAAAAGAATAATGTTTTCTGGTGTGCTTGGGACAAATGTTTATTATGCCTCTCCTCACACTACTTCACACAGGCATCCCAGAATATCCCCATGGTCCCTGGGCTGCTCATCCAGCTTGTGGCTGGCAGTTGCAGTCTTACCAAAATATGGAGTCTTCTAGGATGACTTACCAGAAAGACCAAGGTCCAGGCTGGCAGACACGTTTGGATCTGATTCACTTAGAAATCGGAGAGCAAGGAACACACAGACACTGAGTACTTAGTCAGGAAAACTAAGCCTGGTTTAAAACGCTAGAAGAAGGAGGACTTCCCTGGTTTTCCCAGTCGTTAAGAATCCATGCTTCCCCTGGTAGGGGAATTAAGATCCTGCATGCCATGTGGTGTCACCCCAAAATAAATAAAATAAAACAGAAGAAGCAACCCAATTCCTTAGAAGGCAGATAAGGCCCCTCCGAATTTGGCTCAGCCTCCTCGTTAGTCTCCACTCCTGGCACCAGGCAGGACCCTGCCATGCACCCTTGCTTTATCAAGCCCTCTTGCCAGTCCCTGAACACGGCATGATGTGCATGCTGCTATGCCCTTGCCCAAGCTATTTTCTCTGTTGGGAATGTCCTTCACACCCTGCAAGTTCCTCTGTAACCATTTCCCTGATCATCCTCTTGTTTTTTTCTGCAAAAGACGGAATCCCTGTCCGCTGTCCCCAGCACTGGGTACATTTCTCCACCAGAGCACCTACCATCCTATGCTGTAACTATTTGGCTCTATAATGTGACACCCTCAACTAGAATGGCATCCCTACCCATTTTTTTTGTTTGTTTCTCTTTCACCCTGAGCTGTCAGTCGTAAATAGTGGGCATCCAAGTCTGTTGGTTGACAAAACACATGGGGAATGAAAACACAGGAAGAGAATTGCTTATTCAGTGATATTCAAGGACAATTTAATTCAGCATCTCACTATTGCACAACCAACTTTAACACAGAAGTAAGGATAAACCTAGGACACGTTCAGATGTCACCTAGAGGGTGCTAGTTGTAGGAAGCACAAAAAGAACTGTGAAAATAATTTCACCTAATTTTGTCTCTGCCTTCCATGAACTCAAACACAGTAATATACACCGCTTGATATCAATTTCCTTTCTTCTTTCTCTCTTTTCCTTTCTATTCATTTCATCCATATAACAAATTTTGACCAAGCACCTAATATTTACTTAGCATCATGATATGGGTGTACAAGCATTAATAAAATGTAATTCCTGTAGTATTTAGATTTAGAATCTTGGCACTATCACTTTAGAGGAGAACAAACTTTGGGGGAAATGATCTCTCTGCCCCAGTTTCCTTATCTTTTAATTGACCTAGCTTTTCTTTTACCAAGCAAGAATTCTTCCACTTTGGAGAGAAGGAGAATTTTTCTTGACATGACAGAGAGGAAAGGAAAGTTATGGATACTCTTACAGGACTTTTTTTTTTTTTTTGGTCTCATCACAAAGATGTTTGGCAACCTGCAGGAAAGAATGTGTCAGAGTCAAATGTAAGAGGAAAACCAAATTAGGAGTGGAAAAGCACATGAAAGGAGTCACAACAGATGGATTTGCCAGGAGGGAGAGATGGAGTGACCCAACCATCTGATTGTAACTTAAAATATCTTTTACTCTATTGATATTGGATGTTCCTAGTGTGGTAGAATTTGAATTGTTGACAAATGGATTCTATCCATGGTTATATAAGGTAATTGGGAAGATAAAATGAGAGACTGAGGGTGTTATTTAGCTTGTGTTTTCTCCAAGGTTCAGAATATGGGCTGGGAGCCTGAAAATCTAGAGTCAGATCTCATCTCTACCACTTCATAGCTGTAAGTGAAGTGAGTGAGAGTCGCTCAGTTGAGTCCAACTCTTTGCAACCCCGTGGACTATACAGTTCATGGAATTCTCTGAGCCAGAGTATTGAAATTGGTAGCCTTTCCCTTCTCCAGGGGATCTTCCTAAACCGGGGATCAAACCCAGGTCTCCCACATTACAGGCGGATTCTTTACCAGCTGAGCCACAAGGGAAACCTACTTCATAGCTGTGGTGGAGGGCCAAATACTGAAACCTCTATTCATGAGTTTCTTCATCTGTAAAATGAAGACAATCACACTACCTACCACGTAGAATTGTTGTACTTGATGAAGAGTAACCAGTAATATTACATCGCCTGCTGGAGATGGAGAGTTGTGAATGGTCTTCTTATATTAAATTTTTTGATGAACTAGATCTTGAACATTATAATTAAATCTGAATGGGATGAGGAAAGAAAGCACAAAGGCTTGGAGAAACTTTCATTTGGCTCAGTAGTTATTAGCTTCGATAATGCAATCATAATATATCACAAGCAAATAAGAGTACTGCAGAGTTTTGGCCAGGTAGTCACTGAAACCATTAACACTTTGTATATCAGAAGTTAAAACCTTACCCCATGAGTAAGCCTATATTTATAACTGCCCTGGAAGTCTGTTGCTGAGATGAAAGATTCTTACTCATTTGGGATCTTTGTCAAGTTCAGGCTAATGGAAGGAAGAGATGAAAGACTTCAGTTAGCTGGTGCTAATTTAACACAGGGCTCGTGACCGATGTCTTTACTGGTCACGGAGATATTTTTCAGAGCAGATACTGAGTAGTGTTGAACTTGGAGGGAAGTTAATATTATCCAACTAACTATAGTGTGACTTATTTATTCTTTTTAAAGTATTTTTGTATGCATTGTCTGTATTATTATTTAAAACTTATTCTCCTGTATCTGTCATGAGAGAGGCTTGAAGGCTTGATCTTTCTGAGTTGCTTACCTACAAGGAAAACTGACTTTGATCATAGATTCTTGGTTCTGCTATTTTTTCCTTTTCTAAATTCAACTCCCAGCAGTACCCAGGGCCGTGCTATCAGGACAAAGTTGGCAAAACCAAGTGTAACTAGAGTCACTATGATGTTTTTTTTACTGTACCTGTCACCAGCTCTATCAGATACCCACTCGTGTTTCATCAGTACTATTAAGTGTTCCTTTTAGCAGACTGTTATAAATATTATGGGGAAAACAGGGCTAACCCTGGGTATGTGAATGCAATGGCTTTTAAGGAGAAAGGCAGCCCAAGAGAATGGAAGAGACTCCCATTCACTAGCCTTTTGGTTGGGGTTTCACAGTTGCTTCAGATTTGGGGCACTTAAACACTTTACTCCCATCTGCAATAGGATAAGGCAAGGAGGAGTTCTTTGTTCAGGGTTCAAGTACTCTTGTGACCATCCCAAAATAACCCTGAGTGTAATACAGTAGGGCCTCACGTAGCTAAACCCTCGAGCCTTTGACCTGTCATCATTGTCACCCCAACCGTTCTTTCCTCCTTTCTTAGGCAAGCCAGGCACTTGAATAAAATTTTCCGTCAACACACAGAGTTGCATAAACCCCTTCTTTTTGCTTCTCTAAATCCACTAGGAGTCTCCCTGTCAGTTAAAGAGAAAAGTACATAAGCTGGACTTATCGAGCACTTCTCTTCTAAATAAGTTTTCCTAGTGACTAATACCGTTCTTCACTCAGATTTGAATCAGATTAAGCCCATCTTCCCATTTGCTTTCATCTCAATAGAAGATCTTATTTTCTTCGTTTGTCAGATTTTGCAAGGATTGTGGAATTTTCAACCAGTCCGTTATTCAAGGAACAGTGTTTGCCACTGTTCAGCATATATTTATTCCCCCAGCCAAGTTACTGTGCTGAGTTGAGCATAAAAGAAATCCGATCATTTCCTCAGTCTCTATTTTGGAAGATGCTGGTGTTTTAGCCTTGGTGACAGCATGAAAACAATACCTAAACTAGGTTAATAAAGAGAAGGGGTTGCGATGGGAGGGTAAAATGGGAAATCATTATCTCAAGATGCAGCCGGAAAATGAAAAAAAGTGTGCCTTTAAAACTAGGAGTTTCTGAAGTTTTGCAAAGTGAAACATTACAAAAAGCAGTATATAAAATACATATGTGAACAGAACAATGTGAAATTGACACCAAAAGAAAGAACATATACCAATAACATCAACCACTTGTATAATGGAATTGTAGGTGGCAGGTGATTTTTTTCTTTTGTATATAGTGTGGAATACTTCCCCTTTTCATTTCCATAGCATTTTTGTATTTTCTCTGTATCTATGTGATTTTATACAATCTTCGCTATTTTGTGTGGTTGTTTTCTATAGAATAAATTCCCAGGAAAGGAAGTACATATATAAACCAAAGTGGTTTTTTTAGAACGGTTATGACAATTTTTATTTTATAAACATATAAAATTTCAGTATTAAAATGTTACATAGCGAAAACTTAAATTTATTTCATTTTCTTTTAAAAATCATTTGAGCTGGTTTCCTTGTATCCTGGTAACAAACAGTAGGCGTGTGTTACTACTTCACTGTAACAGTAACTGTAACAGTGACTGAAAACTGTTAATGCTTAAGTGAGCAATCCTCCATGTTATTATTAAATATTATAATCTTATTTACAATACAGGATCATATTATAATACTGTCCTACAACTTGCTTATTTCTCTCGACATATCTCTGACATACCGGCCCACACCCACACATAACACACATACATGCTTCTTTATTTTTGGATGGCTGTCAGCTCCTTTGTAGTGCCATTTTATTGTTTAGCATATATGTAATCAGACTCTGATTACTGGGCACTTGGCTCATGTTCTTAGTAATTGCAACAGTGCCATAGTAAGCATCCCTTTACGTTATCTTTACCATCTTGTAAGTATTTAGAACTAGAAATGGAAGTTTCTAAATCAGGCTGGGGAATGGGTTAGACAGTCAGCTTATCAGGACCATGGGACGATGATGTGTGTAACCTGTACACTGCATTGTCTGAAAAGAGGCTCAGTTTTGTTGGAAAATTGGAAAAAAATTCAGTTTCTTCACCAGTAGATGGCACCTAGTCTTCCTTTATCTTGACTAAAATCCCCCCTAACTTCAGCACATTCCCAGCGTGACACTGTGCCTGCACTAACAAAGCAATGATCACATCACGTACAAATGCCCCTGTCTCATTCCACTTATCCCGTGTTTGTATTGTTCTGGTTCCAGGACGCTGAGACTTTAAGCCCGAGGCTCTAACTTGAGCAGGAAGAGTTTATTTTGGGATGAAGAATCTTCCCCCATAGGAGGGCCTCTCAACCAGTGTCTCTATTTCTTTGTCTTTAGAAACTGGGAAATTTTGGAGGAGAAAATGTTTTCTAAATCTGCAGAACTGCCTGTTTCTCTTAGAAAATGTCAGACTCCTGTGTTGATCAGATTTACTCAATTTGTAGAGGGGAACACAGAGCTGCAGGGGGATTGAGGGGTCATGTTGAGAGTGATTTCAGTCGATTATGCTTAGGAAAGTGACTCTACAAATCTCCTTAAGTACATAGAGTTGATGGCTCAAATATACACAAAGTATCCATTTCATCAAACCTATAAATATACATGTTTAAAATGGCCAGGGAGAAAGGAACAGCAAACTGTAATTTTAAAAACTGTGATGACATGTAATTTTGTTTTGGGGTAGGTGTCAGTTTTCTTTAAAATGAATATGTCCAGAAAGCTCAGGATAAAAGTTTAACATTTTACTTTCTTAAGCATTTTGATCAGAATGACTGTAAATTTTTTCCCCACTAAAAAATATATTAGGATGACCTTGAATAAACCTTTAAGAGAAATATAGGACTGAACTGGAAATTCCTGATTCGCCTATTCTATAAATATGGAAATATCTCAACAGAGTTCCTGCCTCTCCTGAAAAACGGTTCAAACACATGGATTTTCTCAGAAAAATAAGAAAGATGAGTTTTGGGTTTGGTAGGAGAAAAAAATTAGCAATTATGATGCATTTGACTAATTGTACCTTGAGTACTACGAAAATTCCACATTGAGCCCTCTGGGGACCATTTTGCACTATGACACATAGAATTTGCTTATTGTCACCATAACTTGCAAAATTTTAGTCCTTAAAAATACACCCAGATCTTCTTCCTCCCTTCTTCCCTTTTCCCTTTGAAATCCAGATAGAGAACGTAAAGCTAGGGTCTTTTCTAATAGAATATTTCATTAAAGATTAGGTGAAATGACCCAGTAAAATACCAAGATGTGTTCTGTTCTAAGTTAGCTGAACACATCATTAGGTTGATGCTTCTTCCCTGGGAATGTCCTGATAATGACATTCAGGGAAAAAAAAATAGTTTTTTTTTCAACTTGAAAATAATAAAATGTAAAATTATTTGCTCCAATATTCATGTAACATTCTTTATGGGTGACAACATTGTGTTTTTAAACACTCCTGTGCAGTCTAAGTCTGATACATTAAATTCCCATCTTAGCCTAACTTGAGTTTTTAAAGGAAAAGTAAGTGATAACTTTGGTATGAAATGGGGAAGAACACTTTTTTAAAAATGTGACATGAACAGAATATAGCCTTTTATACTCAGCTCAGTATTAAGCTTTCTAAAAATAATCACAAAACTGTTCTCTACAAGATTCCTTTTATATCCTCTTTCTTGGTGGATGTAGTGATGGTTAGGAGGAGAAGGGGACGACAGAGGATGAGATGGCTGGATGGCATCACCAACTCGATGGACATGAGTGTGAGTGAACTCCGGAAGTTGGTGATGGACAGGGAGGCCTGGCGTGCTGTGATTCATGGGGTCGTGGAGAGTCGGACACGACTGAGCGACTGAACTGAACTGATTAGGGCAAAGAAGCTACTTGACAAAGAAGCTGAAGCATCAACAAACCACCACAAATGAAAAAATAAGCCTTTTGAAATTATACCACTGGGGGAAACATTAATTTAAAAAAGAGTGGCTCCTAGCCCTGTCCCATGCACCCCAATTAAATCCGAATGTGGGTCTGGACAAGGCAATGTAAGTCCTAATGTGGGCATTTTTTCATAGTCCTACAGGAGAGTTTGATGTCTATCACAGTTAGCAAACTACCTGCCTTCTGTGGGCCAAGTTGCTTCAGTTGGGTCCGACTCTTTGAGACCCTGTGGACTGTAGCCCGCCAGGCTCTTCTGTCCATGGGATTCTCCAGGCAAGAATACTGGAGTGAGTTGCCATGCCCTCCTCCAGGGGATCTTTTGGACCTAGGGATTGAACCACATCTCTTATGTCTCCTGCTTTGGCAGATGGGTTCTTTACCACTAGCGCTGGCTGGGAAGCCCTGCAAACTACCTATCTAAATCTAAAATAAACTTTCCATTTCACATTCTCTGAAAAACTTACAAGCATATGGTTAAAATTTGACGTTTTTTCCTCCCTTTCTTAGGCGGAGGCAACTGGACTGTGCTGATAAATGATATAACCAAGTTGGGGAGAGAAGAGAATGTGACTTATACGAAGGGCCAAAGATACCCACAGGAATTATTTAAAGAAAGTAAGCTTTTCTGGCCCAGGATGCCTCATAGCTACTATTTATTATCTCATGCTTGCCAAGATATTTTTCTCCTTTCAGAGACAGTTTCCTTAGAAAAGATGAACCCAGACAGTTGGCTTCCTCCAGGATCTTGTCTTATACCCTATTTAGTAAACTCTAAAGATGACTTGAGCCTGTGAAACGTTCAAGTGAAGAATGTTTCTGATCAAACATAGTCCTCTCACTTTAGGTAATGGGAAAACATCTTAACATTTCTTTTTAGTTTTTGTCAGCATGAGAAGCAGTATACCACGGGAATTAGGGTGGTTAGAGACCAACCAGATTCAAATTCTGACTCTTGTACTTGCTGAATATTTAAATATTAAATCAAATTACTCAATTTCTCTGAAGTTTGTTTTCCTTATCTGTGAAATGGTGATATTAATTTTCAGGGATATTATAAGAATTAAATGGACTAATGAATACAGAATGTAAGGATTAAATGAAATCATGTATGCAAAATACTCAGCATAGCATTTGATTCAGAATTAGTAGCCAAGAAATAACAGGTATTATTATCTTAACTGTCTTTATCCACCTCCACTTCACTGACTGGAAAAATTAACCACCTCTCTCTCTAAAAAAACATACTGACCCATGCCCCAAGCACCCTGAAATACTCTTAAGCACACAGGCTTACTTCTTTTACCAGCTGAGTTATAGACTTATCAAGAGTATTATTTGTTCCCAAACCTGTTAATGCCAGTTATTCTTGTTATTGGAATTTAATTAAATATTAAGTAAACAGATGAAATATGAATATGAAGAGTTATTTCTATGAAAACTAGGTTGAATGCATAAGTAAATTCACATTGCAAAGAAAAAAAGTAGTTGTGATAAAACAACTAACTATAATCGACTTAGAAAATGGTAAAAATCTAGAAGAAATTTAGGCACAATTTGACTTTTAAATGACCTTAAGTTTTGGCTGTGCTTTTGAAAAACAAATATTGGCAGTCATATGAATATCATTTATGTAATAATGATAAGAATCTCTAATCAGTCTAACTAATAAGGAAAAAGACTTGGTCTTACATCAAAAGGTTGATGATTGAATGCACTTAGAGAATTTATATTAAAATATTGGTATACACCATTTTCAAAAATTATCAGATCTTTTTTTGATTAACCCACCTTCTTGTCATATCAGATAAAGGGAATTTTACTGAATCACATTCCAAAGATTTCACACTGGGAGGAAAGTAGAAAAGATGAATTCGTTCCTTCACAGTAGATTCTTTCCTTAAAATTAGCGTGAGACAGATGAGAAGATGTTTTTCTCCTGTTTCTGCATTTTATTGCCCAAGTTTTTAAAGAATATTATAATGAATCTCCATTCTATAGGTATAATGATCTATCATACAGGCTCAACTGTGTATTCAGCATCTTGACTGAGATGCAGAATATTACAACTTTTAATGGCATAGATTATTATTTTTACCTATTCTGTTCTTTGCAAGATGGAAGTATTTATGTGTTCTCTATGTATCCAATAGCTTTTGTTTAGCATTAAGTTTGTGAGATTCATTCATATTATTTATTCCCATTCCTATCTAATATTCTCTTGTGTGAGTATATCACAATTTATCCATTATAGTGTTGAACAATTGGATTATTTCCAGTTTTTTTTATGCTATGAATATTGCTGTTTTTTATCTCATGTGACTGTATTTCTATTGGGTTGCTAGGAGTGAAATTGCTGGGTCATAATCAGCTTCTGTAAATGATGCCATACATTTTTTTTAAGCTGGTTGTTCTAGTTTCAGTTTTAAAATATTTGCTTTGTTGTGTTAGCCTGTGAGGTTCAGACAGCACATGAGGGTCAGAAGAAGCTCTGTTTGAAAGTTCTTCATCTAAGAGGCTCTTAGATAGCATGCCTGAAACTCTTCTTTCTTTTTTTTTTTTAATTTTTATTTAATAAATGGTACAAAGCACAATGCCACAAACACTAACAGTTAAAATTTCACCAAATGAAAAAAACACTATAGAATACACAGTTGCAAAAAGCTACACCAAGTCACTTTACAACTGCCTCAAGCTGCAAAAAGAAAAAAAACCCAATGCCATACCCAAGTTATCCCTCTCTCAAAATAATGCCATTTATATTATAAACCACGAGCTCCCCATCGAAAGACGGGAACTGCTTTTGTTAATTCATATATATATATATGACTGTATCACTATACACCCGAAACAAACACAACACTGTAAATAAAATATAGTGCAATATAAAATAAAAATAAGTAACAGATCTTCGGGGATTTACACTGAGTTAGAGTTCCTATCAGAGCGATAACAGCACCACAGCCGCCCTGGATCCTCATGAAGGAGGCACACGAATGACTGGATTACAAGAGTTACAGGAATGAGAGCTGCTCACTTCCCAGAAACTACAGCTCACAGAGAACCAACAAAGGCACGAGATACAGACCATTCACTTATGAATGTGTAAAACTCAAGAAAGTCCACATCACTCCTACAACATGTCGAAAGTGCCTCAGAATTCACACAATATCAACTTTCTCATGGTTCTGGTTAAATTACATATACCAGTTTATAACAAATGGCAAAATCTGTAACTCTGTTCAAAGTTTTAAAAGATTACTTAAGAATAGTTTCTGTATTTCTATGCCGCCTTTATAGTTCTGGTTTCTCATTTCTTAATTAATAAATTTAGCGTGCAGGTTCTATCCCAGGCTAATTTATACACTTCCGAAAGGAACGGCCTCTTGAATCCACAGAGTGTTGAGGTGGGGAGCCCCCAACCACGTCAGATTTGTTTCACATATGATAATATACATGTTTCAATCCATTCTCCCAAATTATCCCACCCTCGCCCTCTCCCACAGAGTCCCAAAGACTGCTCCACACATCCAAGTCTCTGCTGTTGTCTCGTATACAGGGTTATCGTTATCCTCTTGCTATATTCCATATATATGTGTTAATATACTGTATTGGTGTTTTTGTTTCTGGCTTACTTCACTTTGTATAATAGGCTCCAGTTTCGTCCACCTCATTAGAACTAATTCAAATGTATTCTTTTTAATCGCTGAGTAGTACTCCATTGTGTAAATGTACCACAGCTCTTAGATAGCATGCCTGAAACTCTTCTTTCTTTGAGACATTTCTGGAGAAAAATTTAAGTTCCCTACTTGGCTTCCCTTGTAGCTCAGTTGGTAAAGAATCTGCCTGAAATGCAGGAGACCTGGGTTCAATTCCTGGGTCAGGAAAATCCCTTGGAGAAGGGAATGGCAATCCACTCCAGTATTTTTGCCTGGAGAATCCCATGGACAGAGGAGCCTGGAAGGTTACAATCCATGGGGTCACAGGAGTTGGACTCGACTTAGCAACTAAACCATCACCATCAATTGGGATTATAGAACAGATCCACACTTCAAGGGAGATGGCCAGCATTCTGTGTGGATAGCCCAAGATGTATCCAAACTGCAGAATTTTAAAAGTACTGTTGGATGGCAACCCACTCCAGTACTCTTGCCTGGAGAATCCCAAGGATGGAGGAGCCTGGTAGGCTACAGTCCACGGGGTCGCAAAGAGTCAGACATGACTGAGCGACTTCACTTCACTTCATACTAAGATTTAACTAAGACAATAAACTATTCTTATATTTACTATTTAAAAAAAAATAAAAGTACTGTTGGAGATTTAGGTCATTTCTGCAACATTAGTTTGCGATGTGACTGTTGATATTCTACTTGGGAATATGTTACAGAAGGCAAGTTATACACAAACAAAGATATTTGAATGTAAGAGAAGACTTGTCCTCTGTGTGTAGTTATGATAATCTCTCTTGTCTCTGAGAAGGGAAATGATGACAGTATTATGGTGGAAATAGACTTAATAGATCTTGGAGAACTGTGGGGTCAAAGAGGAGTCAAATTTTCTGGCTCAGATGATTGGGTTAATGATGGGTTTATTCATCCTGATAAAGAATATAGGAGAAGCAAGTCATGCTGTGTGGCTAATGCAGCTCTGACTCCAGCAAGTCTTTCTATGTTGGTGGCAACAAATTCTTTAACCAGTGAAAGGAGTCTGACCTCTTAAATAGTTCCTGCTGCTGCTGCTGCTAAGTCACTTCAGTCGTGTCCGACTCTGTGTGACCCCATAGATGGAAGCCTACCAGGCTCCCCCGTCCCTGGGATTCTCCAGGCAAGAACACTGGAGTGGGTTGCCATTTCCTTCTCCAATATGTGAAAGTGAAAAGGGAAAGTGAAGTCGCTCAGTCGTGTCCAACCCTTAGCGACCCCACGGACTGCAGCCTACCAGGCTCTTCTATCCATGGGATTTTCTAGGCAAGAGTACTGGAGTGGCTTGCCATTGCCTTCTCCTAAATAGTTCCTAGGTTTTACCAATAAACCATACTAGGACATGGCGGGTGAGGGGGAGGGGAGGAGAGGGTGAGATTTATGGAGAGTAACATGGAATCACAGCACGCCAGGCCTCCCTGTCCATCACCAACTCCCGGAGTTCACTCAAACTCATGTCCACAGAGTCGGTGATGCCATCCAGCCATCTCATTCTCTGTCGTCCCCTTCTCCTCCTGCCCCCAACCTTTCCCAGCATCAGAGTCTTTTCCAGTGAGTCAACCCGTGATTCATGGGGTCGCGGAGAGTTGGACACGACTGAGCGACTGAACTGAACTGAACATGGAAATTTACATTACCAAATGTAAAATAGATAGCCAATGGGAATTTTCTGTATGGTTCAGGGAACTCATACAGGGGCTCTGTGTCAACCTAGAGGGGTGGGATGGGGAGGGAGATGGGACGGAGTTTCAAGAAGGAGGGGACAAATGTATACCTGTGGCTGGTTCATGTTGATGTTAGACAGGAAACAACAAAATTCTGTAAAGCAACTATCCTTCAATTAAAAAATAAATAGATTAAAAAAAAAAACCCATTCTAAGCCAACAATGGCAAGATGGCATCAGCAACCGTGAGTTCTAGTCCACTGGGTAGTATAGCAAGGTGTCAGCTCAATCCCTCAACTACTTTTGAGTTTCACAATGTAGTGAGCTGTAAGATGAATTGTGGGTGTCTGTGTCTGTCTCCCCAGCAAACTATTGAGAGCAGATGGTGGGTCTTTTCATTGTCGAGTATCCAGTGCTAACATTGTGCTAGCCCCAGAAGACACACTCCATAAATGGATGCTAAGCTAAACTGAACTAAGGTCCCTTTAAGGAATGAAAGTCTTGTTTATTTCCAGACTGTTGTTGAATTGAATGACAGGAAGGTTTAGGTTGATGCTGAAAGCTTTTGTATACAGAGAAGATTATTCAGAATTTGCTTTGGAATAAACAATTGGTATTAAATTTATTATAATCATACATTCATAAACCTAGGGTTTTTTTTTAAAACTTTTTAATTGGGCTTACAAATCTAATAATTATATTTTTACCTCTGGCAAAATTTAGTCAGCACTTTCAAGGAGATAGCATTATCAGATTGTTCCATTTATGACTCTGGTTAGTTAAATTATCTTTCTAAATAGCACATTGCTCTAATAGGCCAGATTTCATAAATTTAATTTATTTGGCTATTTAAAAATATTTTATTATTATGAATTAAGTAAAACTTTAAATACTTAAGTAAACCCATGTGTATGTATAAAATAAAATTCTCTGAGTCATGCTAATATTGCCCACAAAGTCTAAGAGACTTCAGCTTAAGACCACAAATCTAAATCAATTATTCAATTATATATTTCAAATTGGAATTACCAGGCTGTCTCCTAAACAGCACAATACACATGTCAAATGGTAAATGAAGATATTAATATCATGGTTTTATTGGATAAATTTGATATAGAACATAGTGTAAATTTAAGGTATACATCATGTTACTTTGATAACATTTATATTTTTTAATATGGTTGACACTGTAATAATATTTATCATAGTACATAATTAAAGTACAATATTATTGTCTGTGTCCAGTAAACTGTACATTAAACCCCCCATCTCTATTTTAGTATTTGTTACAAGTTTGTACCCTTAAACACTATCAATCTTATTCTTCCACCCCTTTGCCCCTGTTAACCACTGTTTTACCTGATTTTCTGTCAAGTATCTGCAACTCTGGACCAACCCCACACCCAGCTGACCACTTCCTTTGATTTCATGTTCCTTTCACTTCATGTTCCTTTCACTTCATGTTCCTTTCACTTTTAAGATATGTGCCTAGGTTTCTCATTTATATTTAAAGATCTGAGGACTTAACAAAATTTGAAGATACATAAATTTTTTTTTCCTCTTCAAAGACTTTGAGCTGAACTAAATCCTAAGATATAAAAAAGTTTTCTATTTTCCGTTCCGTCGCTCAGTCGTGTCCGACTCTATGCAACCCCGTGGACTGTAGCCTACCAGGCTTCTCCGTCCATGGGATTCTCCAGGCAAGAATAATGGAGTGGGTTACCGGTTCCTTCTCCAGGGGATCTTCCCTACCCAGGGATCGAACCCGGGTCTCCCGCATTGGAGGCAGACGCTTTTAACCTCTGAGCCACCAGGGAAGCCCAACGGAAACTAAGGCTAGCGTAACTTTCAGGAATATTTTATATGATGTTTATGACTTTGTCTGACTTGTAGTCCTAACTCATGAAATCATTCTGTTGCTACATCCCTCAAAAGTAAAACACTGAAAGTCTTATATGTCAAACTTTCCCCTTCATAATCAATAGACAGACATTATGAATGACAGTCCTTTGCAGACTTTGCTAGTTGATCACTGCATTTTCCTCATTTTCCCAGAGCCCTTAAAAAGTAACATTGCAGATGGCACTACAGAGATCTATGGACTGAGCCTAGATAGGACACCTCTTTTGCTACCTTCTTCATCATGCTAAGGGAGCAGTAAACCTCTCAGGATCAGGAGACATGTGTTTTCAAAGAAAAGATATTCACCTAAATTTATTTGAGGAAATACAGTTTAATGGTTAAGACCTTGGGTTACAAAAAACATACACCTTCTTTCAAATACAGGGTCCATCCTAACTGTGAGCTCTGGAAAATTATGCAACCTCCTTGTACCGTAATTTTCTCATCTTAAAATGTGGATAGAATGCAGCATTTTGTAAGTGTGAAAGGAGATAATTTATGTAAAATGCTTAGCAGATTGCCTGGGACATTGGAAAGTGTGAAAGTGAAAGTGTTAGTCGCTCAGTCATGTCTGACTCTGCAACCCTATGGAGCCTGCCAGGCTCCTCTGTCTGTGGGATTCTCCAGGCAAGAATACTGGAGTGGATAGCCATTCCTTTCTCTAGGGGATCTTCCTGACCCAGAGATTGAACCCGGGATTGAACCTGGGTCTCCTGCATTGCAGGCAGAACCTTTACTCTCTGAGCTACCAGGGAACTCTGAAAATGTTTACTGAATGATGATGGTCACTTCCCTGAATTTTCTGGGCATCAGAAGAGAGAAGAAGCACGTCTTCAGCCAGCAAGGAAAACAAGGGCAATGTGTGACAGCAGCAGTAGTCAGGGCATCTGAGCAGGACCAGAGTCTTTTCAAACAAAGACAGCAGGCAGAAAATAAATCTGAGCTGCAGAATCCCATCGCAGAGGCCCCAGCGCTGCAAATAGCAGCTGCAGCTGCAGACTGACGGCTGGTCTTTACATGTCCACAGTGTGAAAAGATTCATTGTGACAAACCAGTCTTTTCCATCACACCCACACAAAGCCAGCAATCATGCATAGGGGTAAACTCTGAATGTTTAGCAGCCGTATAAATATATATATATATATATATATTTTTTTTTTTAGTAGAGAACAGCAGACTGACAGAATACAGATTATGTATATGGGATAGAGGGCTTGGTGAATTTTGTACACTGCCTAGATGTTCTCATATGTAGTATAGAGGATTCTGGATTGTTTAGCTGCCAATAGTAACTCTTTCCACCTGTAAGGCATTTACCAGGTTCAGACAGTATGCCAAGGACTTCACATGTGTTAGCATCTCTATGGGGCAGGTGTGATTACTGTCCCTGTCTAGACCTTGAAAAGGGACCAGCAAAAGGTGAAGAAACTAAGGCTCAGAAGGTTAGATACTTGACTGAACACTGGAAGATTCTAAGTACAGAGCCAAGGTAAAAACCCAACTCCAGTGTCTTATTGTTAAAACTTTGTTGTGCTTCATTGAAATGACAATGAGGTCTTGCTCACAAATTATTTCCTGGGCTTGTTTCTTGTTACCTCAGAGAAGGGGCAAGGTGCCACACTTGTTTGTTTTGTATCTCTAAGCTTTCAATGCCTAGTAAGAAGTGAGTTCAAAAGCATCAATTCTTCAGGGATCCGCTTTCTTCACAGTCCAACTCTCACATCCATACATGAGCACTGGAAAAACCATAGCCTTGACTAGACGGACCTTTGTTGGCAAAGTAATGTCTCTGCTTTTGAACTGTGGTGTTGGAGAAGACTCTTGAGAGTCCCTTGTACTGCAAGGAGATCCAACCAGTCCATTCTAAAGGAGATTAATCCTGGGTGTTCATTGGAAGCACTGATGCTAAAGCTGAAATTCCAATACCTTGGCCACCTCATGCGAAGAGTTAACTCACTGGAAAAGACTCTGATGCTGGGAAAGGTTGGGGGCGGGAGGAGAAGGGGACGACAGAGAATGAGATGGCTGGATGGCATCACCGACTCTGTGGACATGAGTTTGAGTGAACTCCGGGAGTTGGTGATGGACAGGGAGGCCTGGCGTGCTGTGATTCATGGGGTCGCGGAGAGTCGGACACGACTGAGCAACTGAACTGACTGACTGACTGAAGAAGTGAGTGGATACTTATTGATAGATAAGATGTTATGATGGAAGAGGGGAATGGGAGAAACTGGTCAGATCTCACTGACATTAACTCAAAGTTACTTAAATAAAAAAGAAGAAAGACTTACCTGTCAATCTGTTTACATTTTTTGTTCAGCTGTGTGCACGTGCTAAGTTGCTTCAGTAGTGTCTGGCTCTTTGCGACCCTATGGACTGTAGCCCACCAGGCTCTTCTGTTCATGGAATTCTCCAGGCAACAATACTGGAGTGGGTTGCCATGCCCTTCTCCAGGGGATCTTCCCCACCCAGGGATGGAACCCATGTCTCTTGTGTCTCCTGCACTGGCAGGTGGGTTCTTTACCACTAGCGCCACCTGGGAAGCCTAAATTCTGGTTAAAAACTGTTAAGACAAGATGCTACCTCAAGAATACCAAAGTTTTGACTAAGTATTGCATATTGAAATGCCCACCTGGACTTGGTACTTAATACAAATGAGTGAAGTGGCCTACGAAGCACCTTGGGGTGACCCCCCTGAGCTCCAACCTGTTGTTTCTCCCTGCACCTAGTATTTCCAAGATAAGCCAAAAATTCATGATTTGAATGATTTTTATAGTTTTTACATGAAACAAGTGTGTGGGCCAGACAAAATTAACTTGCAGACTGGTTTTCGGTCACAGGCTACCAGGTTGAGGTCTCTGGTTTAAAAAGTAAGACACATAAATATGGATAATAAAAGCTAGATTGTAATTGGCACACAAGGAATATATATAAAGTATTCAGAAAGTCAGAGATACTATCCAGCCGGAGCTTTAGAGAAGACTTTGTGAAGGATGTCACCTTTGAGTTTATCCTTCCGAAATGCATCAGCGTTGGAACCACTACAGTGGGAATGAACACTGCTTCAGCTGCAGGAAATAGTACCAGCTAAGACCTGCGGATGGGAAACCATAAGTCAGGGTCAGGGGCCTTTGAGTTACACTGCACTTTGATATTCTTGTTTATTGGTTTCATTTTGGTTGGTTTTTTAGTTTCTTACTAAAAATATATTTACTGCCCATGTAACCCATAGTCATCAGAATTAGAAAAATGTCTGTGTGTTAGCAATAAACACTATAAGCATGGAGAAGATACGGAGACTGAAAACTGTTAGGGTTCATAAATTAAAAGAGATTTTAAGTCAGTGGAACTCTCACATAGTGTGTGGCAGGACATGAAACTTAAAAGACCATCCGAATCTTGGAAAGGATCCAGCAAAGGCACTGGGACTAATTTGGGAGATGAAGGGTATGTCTTAGGAGGAGAGGCTTAGAGGGCTTAACATGCTTTAGCTTTAAAATAAGGCGGGTGAGCAGAGTTCTATTGATAGCTTGCAAGGCTTCCAGTATGAACTTGTAGTTGGTGTGAGATAAAATCCAAAGTCACACTAAGGAATGTCAAGAAGGCGGGTTCCTTTCTTTTTCATTTTAAGAATGGTTGAGTCCAGGAACATTGTGCAAGAAAGCTTTTTTGTTTTCTAAATGGAGTGGACTTCCGTAAGTATTTGGGGGAACAGCTTCAGTTTTATCACCATCAATTCACTGAAGTGCTAAATGTAAAGGTCAGTTATTCATAATTGCAATTTGTGATGTTGTGAGTCAAAACATCAGTGTCCTGGTAGCTTCAAGTGCATGCAGAGTAAATCTGAGACACACATACAGATACAGGTAGAGATGAGAGAGAGAGAGTCTCTTTTCCTCTCTGTTTTACTAAGCCACTCAGTTCAGTTCAGTCGCTCAGTTGTGTCTGACTCTTTGGGACCCCATGAACCGAAGCACGCCAGGCCTCACTGTCCATCACCAACTCCCAGAGTCCACCCAAACCCATCTCCATTGAGTCGGTGATGCCATCTAACCATCTCATCCTCTGTCGTCCCCTTCTCCTCCCGCCTTCAATCTTTCCCAGCATCAGGGTCTTTTCAAATGAGTCAGCTCTTCGCATCAGGTGGCCAAAGTATTGGAGTTTCAGCTTCAACATCAGTCTTTCCAATGAACACCCAGGACTGATTTTCTTTAGGATAGACTGGTTGGATTTTCTTGCAGTCCAAGGGACCCTCAAGAGTCTTCTCCAACACCACAGTTCAAAAGCATCAATTCTTTGGTGCTCAGCTTTCTTTATAGTCCAACTCTCACATCCATACATGACCACTGGAAAAACCATAGCCTTGGCTAGACGGACCTTTGTTGACAAAATAATGTCTCTGCTTTTTAATATGCTGTCTAGGTTGGTCATAACTTTCCTTCCAAGGAGTAAGCGTCTTTTAATTTCATGACTGCAGTCATCATCTGCAGTGATTTTGGAGCCCCCCAAAATAGTCTGTCACTGTTTCCACTGTTTCCCCAGTGACTTAGTTAAAGCTCATAAATCATCACAAAACTTGCATAGGAAAAGCTTGAAGTAAATGCAACAATTTTAGCAATTTTTATCTCTAATTGGTTAAATTTTTAATATTTAATATAACTGTAAGTTTAGAGGCAGGACTCAGGATCAAGAACACAGATGAGTTCTGAAATTTGTTCACACAGTAATAGCTGAGGATACGAGAGGGGATGAGCTTATCCAGGTGGAGAATGTACACTGAGAGAAAGGGGTCTGGGGGCAGAAGTTTAGGCTAAGTTCCCTACCTCACCCCTGGCCAGGGGCCCGGCAAGGAAAAGAGGGAGAGCTGGTGGAGATGTGCATGTGAGCATGCTAAATCACTTCAGTTGTGTCCAACTCTTTGTACACTTATTATGGACCAACTGTAGCCCCCAGGCTCCTCTGTTCATGGGATTCTCCTGGCAAGCATGCTAGAGTGGGTTGCCAAGCCCTCCTCCATGTGATTTTCCCAACCCAGAGATTGAACCCATGTCTCTTATGTCGCCTGCATTGCCAGGTGTGTTCTTTACCACTAGTGCCACCTGGGGGAGATGTAGGGTCTATCATCTACTGCCATAAGCTCTTTCCTCCTGATCACTTTTCAGTCATCCAAACAGAGTCCTTTCAGTTCAGTTCAGTTCAGTCGCTCAGTCGTGTCCGACTCTTTGCGACCCCATGAATCACAGCACGCCAGGCCTCCCTGTCCATCACCAACTCCCGGAGTTCACTCAAACTCATGTCCATCGAGTCGGTGATGCCATCCAGGCATCTCATTCTCTGTCGTCCCCTTCTCCTCCTGCCCCCAATCCCTTCCAGCATCAGAGTCTTTTCCAGTGAGTCAACTCTTTGCATGAGGTGGCCAAAGTAATAGAGTTTCAGCTTTAGCATCAGTCCTTCCAATGAACACCCAGGACTGATCTCCTTTAGGATGGACTGGTTGGATCTCCTTGCAGTCCAAGGGACCCTCAAGAGTCTTCTCCAGCACCACAGTTCAAAAGCATCAATTCTTCGGCGCTCAGCTTTCTTCACAGTCTACACATATCTTTTGCTATGGACTGAATTGTCTCCCCACTCCCCTTCCAATTCCTGTGTAGAATCCTACCCCTTCCCTCCCCTCACCCCTGCCACGCCCCTGCATAGGATGGTATTTGGAGATGAGGCCTTTGAGATGTAATTAAGTTTATTTATTTTTTTTTTTGAACAGAGGAAAATTTATGCGTCGAACCTGGACTGGTCACTTATGATAATATACATGCTACAATTCCATTCTCCCCAATCATTCCACCTTCACCCTCTCCCACAGAGTCCCAAAGACTGTTCTAAATGCCTATGTCTCTTTTGCAGTCTCTTATACAGGGTTCAGGTTACCATTTTTCTAAATTCCATATATATGCGTTAATATACGGTATTGATGTTCTTCTTTCTGGCTTACTTCACTCTGTATAATTGGCTCCAATTTCATCCACCTCATTAAAACTGATTCAAATGCATTCTTTTTGATGGCTGAGAAATACTCCATTGTGTATATGTACCAAAGCTTTCTTATCCATTCATCTGCAGATGGACATCTAGGTTGCTTCCATGTCCTGGCTATTACAAACAGTGCTGCAATGAACATTGGAGTACATGTGTCTCTTTCAATTCTGGTTTCCTCGGTGTGTATGCCCAGGAGTGCGATCGGTGGATCATATGGCAGTTCTATTTCCAGTTTTCTGAGGAATCTCCACACTGTTCTCCATAGTGGCTGTACTAGTTTGCATTCCCACCAACAGTGTAAGAGGGTTCCCTTCTCTCCACACCCTCTCCAGCACTTATTGCATGTAGACTTTTGGATAGCAGCCATTCTGACTGGTGTGAAATGGTATCTCATTGTGGTTTTGATTTGCATTTCTCTGATGATGAGGGATGTTGAGCATTTTTTCATGTGTTTATTAGCCATCTTTATGTCTTCTTTGGAGAAATGTCTGTTTAGTTCTTTGGCCCATTTTTTGATTGGGTCACTTAGTTTTCTGGAATTAAGCTGCAGGAGCTGCTTGTATAATTTGGAGATTAATCCTTTATCAGTTGCTTCATTTGCTATTATTTTCTCCCATTCTGAAGGCTGTCTTTTCACCTTGCTTAGAGTTTCCTTTGCTGTGCAGAAGCTTTTGATTTTAATTAGGTCCCATTTGTTTATTTTTGCTTTTATTTCCAATATTCTGGGAGGTGGGTCTTGGAGGATCCTGCTGTGATTTATGTCGGAGAGTGTTTTGCCTACGTTCTCCTCTAGGAGTTTTATAGTTTCTGGTCTTACATTTAGATCTTTAATCCATTTTGAGTTTATTTTGGTGTATGGTGTTAGGAAGTGTTCTAGTTTCATTCTTTTACAAGTGGCTGACCAGTTTTCCCAGCACCACTTGTTAAAGAGACTGTCTTTTCTCCATTTTATATTCTTGCCTCCTTTGTCAAAGATAAGGTGTCCATAGGAGCGTGGGTTTATCTCTGGGCTTTCTATTTTGTTCCATTGATCTATATTTCTGTCTTTATGCCAGATGTAATTAAGTTTAGATGAGGTCATGAGGGTGTGATCCTCACAATGAGATTGGTGTCGTTATAAGAAGAGTCACCAGAGAGCTTGCTCTCTGTCTCTGTGTCCTGGAGGACATAATGAGAAAGCAGCCATCTACAAACCAGGATAAGAGCTCTCACTATAATCTGACCAGGCAGAACTGCGAGAAATAACTTACTGTTACGACACCCAGTCTGTAGTATTTTATTATGGCAGCCTGAGTTGACTAATCTACCTTCGAAAAAAAATTTTTTTGGATAATCTTTATACATTTTCATTTTTTTTAACTTCAATTTTTAAAAATTGAATTATTATTTATAATATTGTGTTTATTCCAAGTGTACAACAAAGTGACTCAGTTATACGTATATATACATATTTTTTTCTTTTCTTTTTTTGCAACCACTAACTTTAGATCCTTGGGGTTTCCCTTGTAGCTCATTTGGTAAAGAATCTGCCTACAATGCAGGAGACCGGGGTTCAATTCCTGGGTCAGGAGTATCCCCTGGAGAAGGAAATGACAACCCACTCCAGTTTTCTTGCCTGGAGAATCCCATGGAAAGAGAAGCCTGGCAGGCTACAGTCCATGGGTTTGCAAGAGTTGGATATGACTTAGCAACTAAAGCACCCACTTTAGGTCCTGAAAAGCTGATTCTTAATGAAATTTCAAGGGACCCTGAATAGCCAAAATAATACTACCAGAGAAGAACAAAGTTGGAGGTCACACTTCCCAATTCCAAAACTTACTATTAAGCTATTGTAATAAAAATAGGGTGGTACTGACATAAGAGAGAGACATATAGGCCAATGGAATAGAACTGAAAGACTAGAAATAAACTCTCACATCTATGGCCAAATGATTTTCAACTAGAGTGCCAAGACCATTCAATGAGAAATGACTAGTTTCTTTAACAAATGCTGCTGGAACAACTGGGTGAAAGTGAAAGTGAAGGTCTCTCAGTTGTGTCCGACTTTTTGTAACCACATGGACTGTAACCTGCCAGGCTCCTCTGTCCATGGAATTCTCCAAGCCAGAATATGGAAGTGGGTAGAGTTTCCTTCTCCAGAGGATCTTCCCAACCCAGGTATTGAACCCAGGTCTCCTGCTTTGCAGGATATCCACATACAAAAGAATGAATTTAGACCCCGACATCACACTAATAAAAAATAAACTCAAAATGTATTAACGACAACAACAAAAAGAATGGAAGGAAGGAAAGCATTAACAATCTAAATGTAAGTTAAAAAAATAAAAATTTTAGAAGAAAACAGTGAAATCTTCATGACACCAACAGCTTGAACATCAAGAGAAAAATCAGACTTAATCAAAATTAAAAACTTTGGCGCATCAAAGTTTGTGCATAATTAAGAAAGTGAAAAGGTAAACTACAGAACAGGAGAAAATATTTGCAAAACACCTATTTGATAAATGTTTAGTATTCAAAATATATATAAAACTTTTTTTGTAAAAATAATTTTACATTTATTTAATACGTAACATTTTCATTCATGATACATTCATGCCTACAACATGTAACAATACTTTGAAATATATGTCCTTAATTATTGTTACAAGATTTCCTGGGCTATGTAGTCTACTTTATGATAAATGAGCATCTTTTATTTAATATTACATTTTTAAATTTTTTGACAGATAATTTTATTATCAAATTAAGTTAAAGAAAATATGTTTAAACTTGAAGTACAAACATCATTTCTTATATTTATTTAATTTAAATTTGCCATTTTACAAAATGGCTTAAGTTGGCTTCAAAGGAAAATACATAAGTGAGGCCATCTGTTTGCCTTCTTTGGAGAAATGTCTACTTAGATCTTCTGCCCATTTTTTGGACTGGGTTCTTCGCTGTTTTTTTTTGTTATTGAGCTTCATGAGCTGTGTGTACATTTTGGAGATAAACCCCTTATCCATTGCTTCATTGGCAAATATTTTCTTCCATTCTGAAGGTTGCCTTTTCGTTTTGTTTATGTTTTCCTTTGCTGTGCAAAAGCCTGTAAGTTTAATTAGACCCCATTAGTTTATTTTTGTTTTTATTTGCTTTACTCTAGGTTGCTGTTGTTCAGTCGCTGTCATGTCTGACTCTTTGTGACCCCATGGACCGCAGCCCGCCAGGCCTCCCTGTCCATCACCACCTCCCAGAGCTTGCTCAAACTTACTTCCATCGAGTCAGTGATGCCATCCAACCATCTCAACCTCTTTCATCCCCTTCTCCTCCTGCCTTCAGTCTTTCCCAGCATCAGGGTCTTTTCCAGTTGAGTCAGCTCTTCACATCAGGTGGCCAAAGTATTGGAGTTTCAGCTTTAGCATCAGTCCTTCCAATTAACACCCAGGACTGGTCTCCATTAGGATGAACTGGTTGGATCTCCTTGCAGTCCAAGGGACTCTCAAGAGTCTTCTCCAGCACCACAATTCAAAAGCATCAATTCTTTGGCGATCAGCTTTCTTCACAGTCCAACTCTCACATCCATACATGACTACTGGAAAAACCATAGCTTTGACTAGATGGACCTTTGTTGGCAAAGTAATCTCTCTGCTTTTTAATACACTATCTAGGTTTGTCATAGCCTTTCTTCCAAGGAGCAAGCATCTTTTAATTTCATGGCTCCAGTTACTGTCTGTAGTGATTACTCTAGGAGGTAGATCAAAAAAGATTTTGCTGCTATTTATGTCAAAGAATGTTCTGCTTATGTTTTCCTCTAAGACACTATAGTGTCAGGCCTTACATTTAGGTCTTCAATCCGTTTTGAGTTTATTTTTATGTATGGTGCTAAGGCATGTTCTAATTTCATTCTTTACATGAATCTGTTTAGTTTTCCCAGCATGACATTTGGCAATTTTTCAAAATATAGAAGTCATTCTATAAACAAATTAAAGAAGAAAAATATGTGATTACAACAATGTATACAAAAATACATTTGATAAAAATCAATAGTCATTACTAATAGTTAAGTGAATAGGAAAAAAGGGGAACTACATAAAAATAATAGCCTATTTACTACAAATAGAAAATGTCATATTAAAGGTAAAAATCTAGATCCATTTCTATTAAAATCAAAAATAAGAGAGGTAGACTCACCTTTTGCATTATTATAATATTATATTTGGGCTTCTAGCTAAGGTAATAAGAAAATAAATAAAAATTGAAAAGTAAACAAAATTATCATTTTGCATATTATATAATTGTCATGTACTGTGCTCAGTTGCTCAGTTGTGTCTGGCTTTTTGTGACCCCATGACTGTAGCCTGCCAGGCTCTTCTGTCCATGGGATTCTCCAGGCAAGAATACTGGAGTGGGTTGCCATTTCCTTCTCTAGGGGATCTTTCCAACCAAGGGTTCGAACCCAAGTCTCCTGCTTAGCAAATGGATTCTTTTACCACTGGGCCACCTGGGAAGCCCAGGTGTCTGGATACAAAATAATTATAAAATAACTTCATAGCTTTTCTTTATATTCTCAGTAACCAGTTACAATACTTTGGCCACCTGATACAAAGAGCCAACTCATCAGAAAAGACCCTGATGCTGCGAAAGATTGAGGGCAGAAGGAGAAGGGGACGGCAGAGGATGAGATGGTTGAATGTCATCACTGACTCAATGGAGATGAGTTTGAGCAAGCTCTGGGAGATGGTGAAGGATAGGGAAGCCTGGTGTGCTGCAGTTATGGGGTCGCAAAGAGTTGGACAAGACTGAGTTGCAAGGAGTTGGACAAGACTGAGTTGCACAACAACCAGTTGCAAGGACTTCCTAGGTGGCGCTAGTGGTAAAGAACCTGCCTGCCAGTACAAGAGACATAGGAGACGTGGGTTCCATCCCTAGGTCAGGATGATCCCCTGGAGGAGGGCAAGGCAACACACTCCCATATTCTTGCCTGGAGAATCCCATGGCCATAGGAGGCTGGTGGGCTACAGTCCTTAGAGTTGCAAAAAGTTGGACATGACTGAAGCAACTAAAATGTCTAGGCACAAACTTAACATGAAGGATATAGGATTTTAAATAAATTTTTTAAATTGAGGCATACTTGATATACAATATCATAAATTTCAGGTGTAAAACAGTGACTCAATTTTTAAAGGTTATACTCCACTGATAATTATTATAAAATATTGGCTATATTTCCTGTTCTGTACAATATACTCTTATAATTTATTTATATTTCTCTGCACTCTTTAGTCGGTGCAGGGAACATTACTGCTTTTATTTTGAAAGATGTGGCAGAGATTGGTATTGACCCATCTAACATTCATTCTCATTCTCTTTAATAAAAGAAGCTTATTACCACTGGGAATGCCACTCAGCCTCTTCTGTAGTCAGATATGACCATGTAATCAACTTATGGCCAGTGGGATGTATTAGATGTTTTATGTGGGACTTCAAAGAAATCACAAAGATGTTTAGAAAATGAGTCCTTTTTTCCTGCTGCCTGGAATGTAGATGTAATGACTAGAGCACTAGCAGCCATTTTGGATCATGAAGTTACCTGGGATAACAGGTAACAGGACAGAACAGGAAGAAGGAGTCTAGATTCCTGATGACAGTGTGGAGTCACAGCAATGACTCTAATTACTTTTGGACTTGCTTTAAGTGAGTGAGAAACACTTCTGTCTTGGTTCAATTGACATTATTTTGTGATTTTGTGTTATATTCAGCCTAATCTCATCCTAAATAATATGAAAAGAAAAACCCAGTAAAGGATTTAATAAAAAAAAAAAAAAGAAGAAGAAGAATCCTGTTGACCAATTTTCCCTTTCCTGAGAGTGAGGTTGGAGATAAGGAATATGAAAACTTCTAGCTGAATATATAACATCAGAAATAGAGGTTACATATTTTAAAACAAAACAGTCCTAAAAAAAAAAATACAGTCCTGGGAAAATTACACATGTCACTAATTCTTCTAACTTGGAATCCTACTTTAACCATATAATGCACTCCAACTATTTATCTTGAGATCTGTTCATACTTCCAATTCCTCCAATAATGTTTTGTCTTTTTAAAATCAAGTCCTTAATTACCAAAAAGTTCCCTGGGCTATAAAATATCTTCTCCATGGATTGAAATATGTCCTGGCACACGTTCACTTCAGTAAAATGATCAGTGTATTAAAAACTCAACCAAGTGACTGCAGAAGCCAGTGATGGCATGGCACCTCTTTTGTGGCATGTGTGAAATCTGCCCATCACTATAAACATTCTTTGCAACATGACACTTTGCCCTTATGTCCATTTCATATGTGGTGTTCAATGTGCTGGGAAAGCTGGGGGCGGGGGAAATGATTCTTTTTTTAAGGACTAGTCATATTGAATCACAATGTTAAACCTAGAAGGGGCTTCAGAGGTCATTTTTTCAGACCCCTCAGTTTACACAAAAGGAATCTGAGGCCCAGAAAGGCCATTTGACTTTCTTAAACTCTTCTGGTTAATGATAGGTCCTGAAATAGAAACCATGAGTCCGACTTCAAATTCTAGGTTTTTTAATTTGTTTCATCTATTAATATGTACTCTAATGATAGACTGGCGGGGGGGACAGTTACTGTTTCTTTCTTTCAATACATCTAACTTTGCATTACAGAATATACTGTATTCTGGCTGACATTTAGCTGTTTAGCATCTAAGAGCAAAGGAATATTTTAGAAAGCAAAACAACATGCTCAGTAGCACAATGTGATTGAGAAAAGGCTTTCTTTGTAGAAGATGTTCATTGACCTTCTTGACTGGTTTTCCACCTCCTCCCCACCAAATAGCTAAAGCGTGATGATATTGATTCTAAGTTGAGTTTCCATCCTTATATGAAAAGTTAGCTTGGCGCAGAGCTTGGCAGAGCTAAGTCTGACCAGCTGCGCTCTTAGCCACAGGGGAAATTAAGTGAGACAGTGTGGCTGGTTCCGTACAAATCAATCAAAGTCTTTTGAAAATGGTCTTGAAAACACATACCAGTAAAAGCACACAGGTCAAACAGTGTCAGACTTTATTTTTTTGGGCTCCAAAATCACTTCGGATGCTGATTGCAGCCAGGAAATTAAAAGACTCTTACTCCTTGGAAGGAAAGTTATGACCAACCTAGATAGTATATTAAAAAGCAGAGACATTACTTTGCCAACAAAGGTCCGTCTAGTCAAGGCTATGGTTTTTCCTGTGGTCATGCATGGATGTGAGAGTTGGACTGTGAAGAAAGCTGATCGCCGAAGAATTGATGCTTTTGAACTGTGGTACTGGAGAAGACTCTTGAGAGTCCCTTGGACTGCAAGGAGATCCAACCAGTCCATCCTAAAGGAGATCAGTCCTGAATATTCATTGGACGGACTGATGCTAAAGCTGAAATTCCAATACTTTGGCCACCTCATGCGACGAGTTGACTCACTGGAAAAGACTCTGATGCTGGGAAGGACTTGGGGAGGGAGGAGAAGGGGACGACAGAGAATGAGATGGCTGGATGGCATCACCAACTCGATGGACATGAGTTTGAGTGAACTCTGGGAGTTGGTGATGGACAGGGAGGCCTGGCATGCTGTGATTCATGGGGTCTCAAAGAGTTGGACACGACTGAGGGACTGAACTGAACTGAACTGAGTTGTCTTTTCATATAAACTAATTTTAGTCCTCATCCATAAGATGCCATGGATGTGGACAAAGAAATTATTGTTTTGGCCAAAATGTTCATTAGGGTTTTTCCACAAACTGTGAATGAACTTTTGGACCAACACAATAAGATGTTTTTCTTAGGTTGACCAGTTGGTAATTCATATTTCTCCATCAGTTTCATGAGAATCTGGGGAGAAAATGGCTAACAGTCTACTCATATTTTAAGTTAGATTTGTGTACATGTTTGCCGTGTTGAAACAAAACAATGGCTACTGGTCTGACTTTTTTTGCCCATGCCCCATATATTTTTAAATATATAATTCAGTGTTTTTTAATATATTCACAAAGTTGTACATCCATTCAGTTCAGTTCAGTTCAGTCGCTCAGTCGTGTCCGACTCTTTGTGACCCCATGAATCACAGCACGCCAGGCCTCCCTGTGCATCACCAACTCCCGGAGTTCACTCAAACTATGTCCATCGAGTCAGTGATGCCATCCAGCCATCTCATTCTCGGTCGTCCCCTTCTCCTCCTTCCCCCAGTCCTTCCCAGCATCAGAGTCTTTTGAGTCAACTTGTCGCATGAGGTGGCCAAAGTATTGGAGTTTCAGCTTTAGCATCAGTCCTTCCAGTGAACACCCAGGATTGATCTCCTTTAGAATGGACTGGTTGGATCTCCTTGCAGTCCAAGGGACTCTCAAGAGTCTTCTCCAGCACCACAGTTCAAAAGCATCAATTCTTTGGCGATCAGCTTTCTTCACAGTCCAACTCTCACATCCATACATGACCACGGGAAAAACCATAGCCTTGACTAGACGGACCTTGGTTGGCAAAGTAATGTCTCTGCTTTTTAATATGCTATCTAGGTTGGTCATAACTTTCCTTCCAAGGAGTAAGAGTCTTTTAATTTCCTGGCTGCAATCAGCAGCCACAGTGATCGTTACCACTACCTAATTCCAGAGCATTTTCATCATTTCCTAAAGAAACTTCATATCTACTAGCAGTCACTCCTATCCCACCTCCCTTCAACCCCAGGCAACCACTAATTGAGTTTCTGATGCAATAGATTTGCCTATCCTGGGCATTTCATATGAATGGAATCATACAATATATGGTCTTTCGTGTCTGACATCTTTCACTAAGCATAATGTTCCCAAGCTTCATGCATGTTGTAGCATGTATCATTATTTCATTTTTTTGTATGCACTGTAATTTTTGAAAGGATGTTTCTTGAAACAAAGATAAAAGCTAAATATTCCTTAATAGAAAATTTTGCTATTCTTGGAGGAGAAAATGAGACAAAATATTCCACATAGAGATTTGGCTTGACAAATAAATATTAGTATGTTGATGAAAAATAAGAAAAAATTTAAACCCAATAATTAAGAACAGACAACAAAAAGCTAAAGGGAACATAACATTATCATCAATACAGAGGTTTTTCTTTATAATCTTAGTGAAAATTAAGATATATGTTGAATTAACATGTTATGATTTTTAATTTGATTTAATTTTTTATTATCAGGCAAACTTTTTGCTTTTCTGAGTTGACACATGCTTCTGTCAGACAGAAAGAGAAGAGCAAGAAGGAGCACGAGGCTGCAGCTGAATTTAGAAAGTCAGAGGTACTCTCATAGCCACATGAGATGAACAGAAGATTCCTTCCAGTAGGCAAGAAAGCAGAGTGCAGGCAACAGATGTGAGAAGGTGCTCATAGCTGTTGAGTTCCAGCATCCTTGAGCTGAAGAAGGGGTGGTGCAAACATGATTGACATTCACAGGGAATATAAAAGCACCAGACTTCTCCCCAGCTGCTTGTCACACTGACCCGTACCATCTCTCGACTGCTCGTGGGGTTTCTGTCAACTAGTACTGGAAAGGACAAACTGCTTGGAGAATAACATTTTATTGTGACCATGCCAGAACCCACTAAGAAGGAGGGTAAGATTCATCCCTAGATCTTTCTGTTGTACTTTTTAATAAAACATGATTTTTTTTTGCTATTTTCAAAAAATATCTAATTTATTAAAGAGACTATAAGATAATATAATACTGTGACTTAAGGAAAAGAACCTTTAGAGTAAAAAGACCAGAGGGTAAATATAGGAAGAGTATAACCAATTAAAAAATATCTGATAATGATCATTTATGAAGGAACATTAACTAAAATGATCAAATTAGAATTTTATCATTAGTTGCAAAGAATCCTTAAAGTTTAATTTTCTTAGGTTCAGTCACAAATTTTTCACCGTGTATTTACAGTTTGTGGGGAGTGGGAGGAGTTTGGAATGCTTTCTTAAATAGTTAACAAATTTGATCAAGATTTCAAAACAGAATTTGTGACAGTATTTCACGATTTGCTATATTTTTCTCATGGAAAGACATTTAAAATATGCAGATGCAGTTATTTCTTGCTTTTATCAGTTTGGAGCTTTATTAATTATGACATTATTATAATCTTGCATGGGAAAAAAAATCAAACACCTTGGTTAAAGAATATCTTTGAATGTCAATGACAGACTGTGTTCTTTAATGAGATTTATTGTAGGTAATTTCATAGTAAGCTTTTAAAAATAATTAAGCTGAAAATAATCTTCATTAGGAAAAATGCTTCCTCCAATAAACAGCTTCTCCTATCTATGAAAAATCAGTATCTTAAAACTACTTATTAATAATATAAATAAGCTGAAATTCAAAATTACTAAAATTTCTAATGAAAAACAAATTAACAGCAGAAATATATTGAATTTAATTTTAAATGGTAACATCTTTTAAAAATACTTTTCTCATTTGTATTAGTCTTCATTCAGTTCAGTTCAGTTGCTCATTAGTGCCTACTAAATCTTTGTTTTTCACTTTTGCAAATAAAAGCAACAAATTGGCAAACGTTAGCAGAGAGCCAGAGCATAAAAATGGTATTTAGCTTTTTTTTTCATTTTTGATTCTAAAAATTGCTTTTAACCATTATTTTGAAGAGCCTTGGAAAAGATGCTAGATGTTGAATCCGAAGTTGAAATACTAACCAAATTACCAAAAGTTTTTGAAATATATTTTCTTTATGTAATTAAGTAACCAGTGTTGACAGGCTGTGGTGATCAGTTTACAGGTTGGCTTTACTTAGTGGCGGAGGGCATTGATGGATGAAGTCTTCTACCCGAAATAACCACACCAAATGCATGCATTAATATGGGAACTTAATCCTGACTATCAAGCAGTGAGTCCAGTCCCTGCTGAAGTGTCTTATTTGTAATGCAAATGATTTACTTGTGTATTAAGTGTCCTTTTCATTTGATCTGTCACTTGACTAGCCTCTTCAAGGCTTATTTGGATGAAATGCATTCTATGTTTCCTGACTGAGGACAGAATATTGTTTTAATTATCCTGCATTTAGTGGATGAATTTGCATGTGTTATTTTAAAGCCCACTGAAAAATGACAAGAAAAGCTGAGAAACTAATAGGTAATATGAAGAGCTATAGAGCCTATAAAGCTAATTAAATTACTTGGACTGCTAGATGTGATAAAGTTTTACTTTTTGTCTGACAACTCAATCTGATCCATTCCACTTTTAAAGACAATGAAACTAGCGAGACAGGAGGAAAATATATCTTTAACTTCAGCCCTTCCCCCACCCCAGCCCCCAAAAAACCATGTATAAATTTTGGTTATAAATCAACATACAAAGCAAAGTGCCTATTATCTTTTGCTATAAAAGCACTGTGACTATTCTGTGTGGGAGTTGCCCCCAGCACAGTAATTTTATACTCAGATTCTTTGGTTAGTTTAAATTTGGATGGTGGGGAGTCGGGATAAAAAGAAGGTTACTGATATATTTAAAATCCTTTGAGGAAGTACAGGGATTTTTTTGGTTTCCTTACCAGCAGAACTGATTTTTAAAGGAACTACACCTTGAAGAGTTTTCTTAATGAAATCATTGCATTTTTCTGTTGTTTACATCAGAAACGTAAGGAGTATAGCAAGTCAGGGGCTATTCTGGTCCTTGCACCTTCTCCCAATTAATGTCATTTTTACTGGGGTTGAACTACCTTGCTGGCTCAGATGGTAATGTGGGAGACCTGGGTTCAATCCCTGGGTCGGGAAGATCTCCTGGAGAAGGCAATGGCAACCCACTCCAGTATTCTTGCCTGGAAAATCCCATGGACGGAGGAGCCTGGTAGGCTACAGTCCATGGGGTCACAAACTTCACCTTCACTTACTGGGGTTGGTTTTGTTTCATATACATATGCCTCTGAAAGACAGTCTCAAGAATAAAATGTGCCGCCAAAACAGTTCTACAGAATCCTTTCAAACTATCTGCAGAAACACCCCCCTCAAGCAGGTTTCTCCAGCCCTATGGGTCTCCTTACATCTCTTCCTTAGCTGGAAGAACCATGTCCAGGCAGAGCATAACTGCCTGCTGTAAATCTTGATGACACATGAGCTGCTTTGACCTTCCGAGGATCCAGGAGCACTTGACAACTCTTCAAAAGAGGCCGAGTTTTCAGCACCTGAAAGTGCAAAAGATGTCTCTCTCAAATGCCTCTCAACCTGCAGCAGCCTAATTCTGGGAGCTTCAAGTTTGGTCTTGGGAGAGTTGGTCTTTCTAAGGAGAAGGGGGAAGTATGGTAGTACATTTAGACCTCATGCTGCTGCTGCTAAGTCGCTTCAGTCGTGTCCGACTCTGTGCGACCCCATAGATGGAAGCCCACCAGGCTCCCCTGTCCCTGGGATTCTCCAGGCAAGAGTACTGGAGTGGTGTGCCATTGCATGGAGGGACTCTAATGGAAGTAATTAGTCAACAGCCCTTATTTAGATCCTTCAGAATATTCTGGATGACTCAGTAAGCTCTTTCTGAGAAAGAAATTTCTTTTTAGGAAGAGCTTCCCTGGTGGCTCAGACAGTGAAGAATCTGCCTGCAATGTGGGAGACCCAGGTTTGATCTCTGGGTTGGGAAGGTCCCCTGGAGAAGGGAATGGCAACCCACTCCGGTATTCTTGCCTAGAGAATCCCATGGACAGAGGAGCCTGGTGGGCTACAGTCCATGGGATCACAAAGCGGTGGACATGACTGAGCCACTAACACTTTCACTTCACTTCCCTTTGTCCTCTCCACCTCTATGTTATATATTTATTCATTGTAGAACTATACTATTTGTATTGCCAGTTCCAAAGACAATGTCTGTCTTAACACTTTAGATTGATGCAGATCTGACACCCAGTAAAAGTAAGGTGTTCTAATCAAACAGTGAGAAGGAAGTTTCAGATTTGTGGGAATCTTCCAGGATGTCTTGCTGATACATTAATTTACCTATCATCAATTAATTGAGCGCTTACTGTGAGCTGGATGCTGGGATTTCAGAGACACATGTAACATCGTCTCTGCTCTAAAAACCTTTACGGTGAATTGCCCTGGGTCTCACTGAATAAAAAAGTCATCTTTTGCTGAAACTCTCTTTTCCTGTCAAAAAGTGGTTTTGTCAACATGAAGTTAGAAACATGCAAGAATCTTATGCTGTTAATATTCTTGCCTACAAATCATTTCTTAAGAATTTTTGCTCTGTACTATGTAATGATTAACTGTCGGACTCTATAGAACCTAGAAAAATTCTTTTCTAAGACACCAAGTTAAGTTGTTAATGTGAATTTCACTTTTTGTGATATATCAGGCCCTATTATATTTCATGCACTTAACTTGTAGGAAAAAGGCAAAAGTTCCTTATTGGTGCTTACAGGTCATTCAAAACACTTTGAGAGTGTCATGGTAGATTTCTCATCTTCATTGTAAGATCTTTTGTTGAAAACTCAAACATATGGCAAAACATACCTTCACTGATGACTGTAGTTTTAAGGGCCATTCTAATAACTTCAAGAATCAAAAGTATGGCATTGTTGCTACAGATTCGTTTGCTACTTCAACATGCAGTATCTATCTATTCTATCTTGGCCTATTTCAGTAAGCTTAGGTGGGAACAAGGTCATGGAGAATAACTTTTTCAGTCCATAGGAGCTTTTCCTTTGCTACTTCTTTTTCTTAGTCACTAGAGATTTCACTACATTTTAAGGTTCTGCTAAGCCCGGCAATGGCAAGCCACTCCAGTACTCTTGCCTAGAAAATCCCATGGATGGAGGAGCCTGGTAGGCTGCAGTCCATGGGGTCGCTATGAGTCAGACATGACTGAGCAACTTCACTTTCCCTTTTCACTTTCACACATTGGAGAAGGAAATGGCAACCCACTCCAGTGTTCTTGCCTGGAGAATCCCAGGGACGGGGGAGCCTGATGGGCTGCCGTCTATGGGGTCACACAGAGTCAGACACGACTGAAGTAACTTAGCAGCAGCAGCTAAGCCCCAAACTTCTCTGAATGGAAAGCAGCATTCATCACCTCTTACCTATTTCCCAGCATCACTCAAGGCTTAGTCATCATCAGAAAATGAGCCTTGGTGATGGGAAACCTCCCTCTCATATATACTCCTTGACCTTCAGTTTCCACCTGGATGAGGCTGGATGGTCTGTTTCAAACACCAAAGTAAATTTGTCTTTGGAGAAGTTGTATTACATATAGAATATTATTTTTCTCTCAAATCAGAGAAAAGTAGGGACTTCTCTCGTGGTCCAGTGGTTAAGACTGTGCCCCTAAGGCAGGGGGCCTGGGTTCCATCCCTGGTTAGGGAACTAGATCCCACATGCAGCAAATAGGACCTAGCACAACCAAATAAATGAATAAATATATATATTTTTAACTAGGGAAAAGTGCATTTGTTGAAAGTAATGAAAAGAAAGGGAGAAGAGGGAGGAGGTATTTGATTGAGGGCGGCTATTTTCCTCCAAACTTCATGTGGTTCATTTAGGCCACATTGAAGATTTGGATGAAGAATAAAGAAGTTGCATGAATGAGTGCCAATGTTTTCCCCCACTCCCACCCCGAAAAAACTGCCAGTCTGTACTGGCCATGCACAGTGTAGATTTGAGCTATCTGCTGTAAGAAGGAATACTCTTGGGCTAATACACACTGGAGGGGCTTACTACTTGGCAAAATCATTCTTTTTCAGTAGCGTGCTTTTATGACTGTCCGACTGCACCTGTTAGGAAGATAAATAAAGGACTGGCCAATTCTTTCCTCTCAAGCGCCCTAAATATATCTCTTAAAAAAAAAAAACTTTGAAAAAACAAGTTGTATCTTTGTTTCTCATCCAGTAAGTTTGAAGAAGGCTCCCCTAGGCCTTGCAAAGAGCAGGGATAAAGGAGTTCCTGAGAAGAACAAAGGTTAGGCTCTCTGACTATTCTGGACCCCAAGAGAAAGGAAAAAGAGAAAAACATAATCTTTGCTCTCTCAATGCCACACTTTATTCTGTCCTGCGATACAGCCTTGAAACATTTTAGATTCCTTGTGGACACACACTTCACAGAGTTCTCTGATTTTTAGCAATTTAGAAGTATTCCTGAATTTGACATGAATGTTAGAATGAACTGCCCAGGCTGAAATTGCTCTAAAGAAATGCTTGGACTTAAAAATAAATAAACAAACCATCTTTAAAAAAGCTTGAGTGAACATAAAATGATGTTATTGCAATCTTTTTGGAAACTCATAGATGCTTTCTTTTAGAGAGAATTGTGGAAAGAGGCTGCCATGAAAGGCAATAGAATGCTGCTGTTTTACAGCCCTAGAAAGCAGTTTTGTTACTTTTGCTGAAGTCTTTTATGATTGTTTAATTTAAAATTTATTTTTCAACTCTTTATGGTCAAACAGAAGAATTTTTATTGTTAATAATTACAGTTTTATCTGCTTGCCTCCTTAATTAGTCTATGAAACCTATATTAAGAGACACAAAATACTCTTGGCAGCCCATGAATTCTGTGGTAATTCTAGACCTCATCTCTAGGCGTACTTGGGTGTGTTAGATAATAAAGAACAGAATTAAAGTTCTAGCAATAAAAAATAAACAGAAAACTTCTAATTTCATGTGTGTTCCTGCAGAGATATGACCATGTCCTTTTCCTTCTTTTCTTTTTTTTTAAATCTTTATTTATTTATGGATGTGTCAGATTGTAGTTGCAGCATGCAGGCTCCAGAGCACGTGGGCTCAGTGGTTGCTGCCCATAGACTTAGCTGCCCCATGGCTTGTGGGATCTTAGTTCCCTGGCCAGGGGTCAAACTGGCATCCTCTGCACTAGAAGGAGAATTCTTAACCACCTGGACCACCAGGAAAGTCCCCCGTTTCAGCTCTTGAGGGGGACAAATGTCTTTTCTGGAGTCCTTAGCTTGTTCAGAGTATTGCATCCTGTGTGTTCTGTCACTAAGTCATGTCCAACTCTATGACTCCATGGACTGTAGCTCATGTAGGGAAGCCCAGCTAATACACAGAAAGGTAGTTATTGAAATACAGTGTTTTTGAGTTAGGTTAATCACGAAGTAGGTATCGCTTATTGAAGAGCAGTTTTCTAAAATTTAAAAGCATAGTCATTAAGGAAAATGAAACTATGAGAAAGAAGAAAAGACTTCATCAATTTCCTGTGTGTGCGTGCTAAGTCACTTAAGTTGTGTCCGACTCTTTGTGACCCTACGGACTGTAGCCCATCAGGTTCCTCTGTCCATGGAATTCTCCAGGCAAGAATACTGGAGTGCGTTCCATGCCCTCTTCAAGGGAATCTTCCTGACCTAGGGATCAAACCTGCATCTCCTGTGGCTCCTGATTGCAGGCAGATTCTTTACCACTGAGCCACTGGGGAAACCCCTTAATTTCCTACATGTATGCAAACTGTCTCGCATTGGAGAGAACAGAGCATCTGTCCCCACAGCTTTTTATAAAGACAGCCCCCAAAATCAAAGTGATGACACTGTTGCACCCAAATCTCTTCTTTGTGGATAGGCCCAATTATAATTTATGGAGTATGTTTGTTTTGGACAGCCACACGAATAGACAATAAGCCAAATTTTCAGGATGTTCCCGTGCAAGGGGCAGATTAATTATGCACTTTTACATGCATTTCCAGAGTAAAGTTTTAGATCCATCCAACTGGGGCATGAAGTGGTTGATTTGGCAAAGAAAAAAATACCAGGATCATTTAATCCCACGTTTATTTTTCTCTCTAAATTGAGTTCCCAATAAGATAACTGAACTCTGACTTTCATTATGCCTTTCAAGTCTGAATTCCACTTTGATAAGATTTTTGCCCTTTTATACTGCCTAAGAAATCTTTTTATGGACCAATTTGGCACATCAATACAACACCAAAAATAATGTTTATTTATATGTCAGATCTTTTAATTTTGTTTTTTGACTTTTACTTTAGATATTTACAAGAGCTTAGGGTTCAATTTTTTTTTCTTTTTCTCCAAATCATCTAGTTTTTCCTCTCTGTGTGTGTA
Organism: Moschus berezovskii; assembly: GCF_049115385.1. Taxonomy (NCBI): domain Eukaryota; kingdom Metazoa; phylum Chordata; class Mammalia; order Artiodactyla; family Moschidae; genus Moschus; species Moschus berezovskii. The sequence continues at coordinate 70,080,806 of NC_142465.1, forward strand.
TGTGTTAGTCGCTCATTTGTGTCCAACTCCTTGCGACCCCATGGACTGTAGCTCGCCAGGCTCCTCTGTCTATGGAATTCTCCAGACAATAATACTGGAGTGGGTTGCTATTTTTTTCTCCAAAGGGTCCTTCCAACCCAAGGATCAAACCAGGTCTCCCGCATTGTAGGCAGATCCTTTAACGTTTGAACCACCAAGGAAACCCAGTTTTCCCTCTAAATAGCATCAAATCTCTAAGTTCCTCAGAAATTCTTTGCTTACAGCAAGTATTAGCTTTTGCCTTCTATAAAATTTTATATCTCTTGGAACAGAAAGTTCTGCTTTTAACTAAAAATTCACCTTATTATATAATTCTACAATTTAATTTCTCATTTTTTTAGTTACGTGCCTTTAGACTTATTCTTCATCCAGTATGTATTTTGGCTTTTTTCTTATGTGTACTAGGTAATATTCATCATTAAGCATAGTGACATAAAGTTAACTACTCACAGAACATTCTAGACAGCTCAGATTCCTGCTGTATCATGTATTGAGATAGTTATACTTCATATGTCTCAGTTTCTTCATCTGTTAAATGTGAATAATAATAGTAACTAGCTCACTGGCTTTTTGTAAGAATTAAATAAGTTAGGTGAAAAGCTGAGAATAAACTGTTAGCGTGTAATAAGAACTTAAGTCCTTTCCTTCTAAAGCAGCAAACTCAGAAATTTTGTCGAGCCTAAGGTATTAAATGCCTAAAGTTTAATATAAACTTTGAGGGTATTTCTGCCAACACATATCAAACACTGTAAGGTATGTTACAACCATAGTCCACCTCTGCCTGGTGTTAATATTTATAATACAGTCCCAAACAGCTGTGGTTACAGTCATAGCCATCACTGCCACCACCATAAGTATTTCTTTTTAGACTTGAAGTAAAATATCTTTGCTTTCACCCATGGAGGCTCAGATCAGAGGCCTACACTTTAGAGCATCTGTGGTGTTCATGCTGAAATGTGTCATGTCCAGCTGGGGGTCCCCAGTTGTTAGTGAGGTGGTGATAACCATTGTGGGGGCATGGCCTTTCCCACTTAGATGAAAGAGTCACCCTGCACAGTTGAACATGTAACTGTATCCTCCACCAAGGGCTATAAGGCTTGGGTGTGGGGGGCATTAAGATTTCCCTTCCCACCCAGGGTGCTATTGGCAGGTGGGGAGTTTTCCTCTGGTCTGAACATTTCTGAGATAGCCACATAAAGAACTCTCCATGACCGTGTATGAATATGGAGGGTGATTGATTGAGTGGCTGTGTTTACTGCTATGGAATTTTATTTTTATGACCCCACCTGGCATCAGGCCTGTCGTTCCTCTATTTTTAAAAAGTCACCCAATGTGTGGCCCAGCAATGGCTTGGGAAAGGCCTGTAAGTGGTTTATTCTGATAACCCTATAACCACAGAAGAGTGATATGATTGTAGGGATGGTCTACTCAGGAGCAGACCTGTCAGGGAAAGACAAAATGGGATGAAAGGGAGAAATTGTTAATGATTCAAATCACTTTTGACCTGTGCTAAATATTTAAACTTCAGCTTGGGGAAAGCTTCTTCTATACCACTATACCCACCTAAGTTACTCCCAGCCCTCACTTTGTTCTTACTTTAAACTATATTAAGAAGAACAATAAAGAGACAAGTAATCAGATTTTAGCTAAAGATCTCATTTTCATCCAGCCCCATGTTAACAGTGAGAAGCTATTTGTTGCTCTGTGATAATCACCAGACTTTAATCTTCCTGTGTGGAACGACATCTTAAGTTAAAACCATGTAATTTGAACAATGGAAGAGCAAGTTAACTAGGAAAGGGAAAAAACCCTGTGGATTCAGGGAATTTCCATCAAGTTAACTAATGAGTCATTGAAAATTTACTGCTTGATGTACAAATAGACTCCACCTATTCACAACCTTAAAATATAGTTTTTGGGGATATTTGGCCACAGTAAATGTTAATAAATATTAAATTGATGGAATCAAATTTTGAATAGCTGGAGTTGATGGATAGTTAATATCTCATTTTGTTCTTGAACCTTATTATTTCAACAAATTTGGATATAAACAGACTTAGAATATAATAAGATGTAACTCCTTGTTTTGAAAAACAAAGTACAGTGGATATAATTTAACTTTGTCATCATTTATAGATATCAGTTATCTTACCACATGATATCTGCAGAGCTCAAATTATTTGTCTTTTTGTTAATGAGGCCAAATTGGTTTGTATTTTGAATTTGTGTCCAACTTTGGATAGCTTTCCTGTTTCATCCCTTGCCAGAAGGCTGCTGTCTTCTTTAATTACTCTTATTAGTCAGTGTGTGAAGCTGTCTCCTTCTCTTCCCTCTGTTGTTTGCTTTGGATCCTGGCCAGGTCAATAATCTAGTTGAGCAGGACTACACTGCAGGGTACCCCATTTAAGGAGGCACTCATTCTCAAGGTCGTGGAAATGCAAGGTCCAGACCTGAGTGTCAGTGCCTCGGTAAGTGATGCTCCCTAGTCATCTGACTCCCCTCACCCTAGGTCCAGTTCCAGGACTGGGGACCCAGGTGAGGGATCTTCTCTTGGGAGTAAAGTATTTGAGCTCTGAGAGTGCCAGGTAGGAGGAGCTTGAGAAAATTCATTTTGCTTCTCAGAAGCCCTTATAATTTGCTGATCAGCAGCTGTTATCTGGATAAATAAGGTTGCTATATAGCTGAATTCTAAATAGGGGAGGTGATACTAGACAATATCACCCTTTGTTCCTATTAATTATGTACACTGTAGAATAAGTTACTGCCTGCCCCCAAATCAGTCTGTGGCTTTTATTTTGACTGATTCACTCATTTTTATTAAGCAAGGGTACAGATTTTTCCTAAATGATGCATATGACATGAGTTTATTTTTTTAAGTGTACACACACAAAATAATTTTCAAAGATTTACCATAAATTCTAAATAATTCTCAAACTTTTCGGTCTCAGATCAATTGGCATTCAGTCATTGCTGAGGACATTAAAAAGTATTTGTTTATGTGCACTCTATTAACACTTACTGAATTTGAAATTAAAATGGATGAACTTTTAAAGTGTGAGTACAAAGCACACGTTCTATTAGCTGTCAGAGTGTTAACATCATCACACATTATATATCTTTTGGAAAACTCCACTGCCTGTTTGTGAAAGAATGAGTGAAAAAGGTATAAAATGTCTTAGTGTTATTATGAAATTAGTTTTGACCACATGGACTCCTCAAGAGGGTTTCAGGGGCTCTTGGAGACCCCAGATCATACTTTGAGAATTTCTGTTGTAAGTCAGTATACAATTGCCTCTGCTGCTGCTAAGTAGCTTCAGTCGTGTCTGGCTCTGTGCAATCCCATAGACAGCAGACCACCAGGCTCCGCCGTCCCTGGGATTCTCTAGGCAAGAACACTGGAGTGGGTTGCCATTTCCTTCTCCAATGCGTGAAAGTGAAAAGTAAAAGGGAAGTCTCTCAGTTGTGTCCAACTCTTAGCGACCCCATGGACTGCAGCCTACCAGGCTCCTCTGTCCATGGGATTTTCCAGGCAAGAGTGCTGGAGTGGGGTGCCATTGCCTTATCTGATAATTGCCTCTAAAAAATGTATAATCTCCCCTTAAATCCTGGGTGTTCATTGGAGGGACTTATGCTAAGGTTGAAACTCCAATACTTTGGCCACCTTATGCGACGAGTTGACTCACTGGAAAAGAGCCTGATGCTGGGAGCGATTGGGGGTAGGAGGAGACGGGGACGACAGAGAATGAGATGGCTGGATGGCATCACCGACTCTGTGGACATGAGTTTGAGTGAACTCCGGGAGTTGGTGATGGACAGGGAGGCCTGGCGTGCTGTGATTCATGGGGTCGCAAAGAGTTGGACACGACTGAGCGACTGAACTGAACTGAATAAAGTCCAGACCTGTGGCCCAAAGTGAATACAACAGGAGACAAAACAATCATATAATTGTGAAAACATTAAATTACACCTTAATTTGTGTCCGAAAATCTTGATCTCTGATGCGTAAGCAATATGGTCTGTGCAAATCCACTGTCATTCCTGTTTGCTAATTTTTTTGGTGGCCTTTATGATTCATATAATCAAAACTTCTCTAAGTGCAATGAATGTCCCCATGCAGACAATATTTTACATTAAAGTGGTTTTCATTGTGCTATTATCTAGGCATATGAGAGACGGGCTGGGACATGACTTGTGCCAGACTTCACTGTCAACAGTGTTTATTGTATATTTAATCCAGAAGAGAAGACAATGCTATAGTACCAAATGTTACAAGAGTTGGCCAGATAAAACCTTATTTACCACAATGTTTGCAATATATAAAGCATTCGTATATTTTATTTCAAACCAAGAATTTGACTTTTAGGGAATTTCCTGGTGGTCCAGTGGTTAAGACTTCATACTTCTGCTGCAGGGGATGTGAGTTTGATCCCTGGTTGGGGAAGTAAGATCCCACATGCCATGTAAGGTGGCCAAAAGTAAATAAAAATTAAGAAAAAAAAAGAACTTGACTTTGAGAATAAGAAATAATAAGAATAGCACGCAATTTTCTCCTGCACCCCAGGTTACCAAAGGATGGTTTTAGCACATTTGTTTTATCCAAAAAAAGTGACAGAAAGCCACATAAACACAAAAAATGATGTTTAATGATAACAACTGTTATTATGTGTTCTTATTATCTTTTCTATGCCTATTAACATAGTCATATAATGTAATTATGCTCTCTGTGCTTTTAAAAGCCTAAATTAAATTGCACATGAGGGCCCATAAAATAATTTTTAAGTAAATCAAACAGTATATTATTTAAGCAGTGAGCCCATGGGAAGAAGAGACCTGGGTTGTTTATATCATTTTGATATATAGACACAGAAAGAAAGGCAGATGCCTCATTAAAACTTAACATTTTTTCCCCTTTAATGTATTGACCATGGAACCGTCGATTATGGAAAATAGAAATAGACTGCATTGGAGGGAGCCAACCATTTATGGAGTACTGGGTGCCTAGTCTTTCAGCAGAGAACAAGAACCACATATGGGCTGTCTCTTTTATAGCGGCCACCAGTGCCCGTCAATTAGAAGGCCCTGGCACTAACTGCGCGGGCCTGCCATTGGTGGCATACCTGTGCTTTTTACAGTAGGTGGTCATAGGAAAAATCCACCATAAATAGATCAAGCCCTTTGAAAGCATGTCAGTGTCGCAGAGGGAAAGAAAGGCTATATCCGTGAATTAGGGAGGATCAAGGACAGCCGCCCTTGCTGAAGGAGCCTTAGTTGCTGGTTCAGAGTCTGGTTGATTTTTATGTTGTCCATGAAAATATTTCCTGGGTTTAATTTTTCAGAGTATACTGATTTCTTTCAAAAACTGTTTAAAGACAGCTACTTACTTAACCCTGCTTCTTGAGTCCATCCTGTTGGTCTGTTTTCCAGTGGAGGCAATGGGGAAGGATGGATGAGGGAGACAAAAACCCAACTTTATTTACCTGGGAAAAAAGTCCCACAGAATTTGCCTTTTTTAAAAAATTGAATTTGTTACAATATTGCTTCTTTTTATTTGTTTGTTTGATTTAGTGTTTTGGTTATTTGGGCCGCAAGATAGGATCTTGGGCCACAAGATAGATTATTTTGGTCACTTGTAGGATCTCAACTCACCAACCAGGGATTGAACCCACACCCCCTGCATTGGAAGGTGAAGTCTTAACCACTGGGCACCAAGGGAAGTCCCTGCCCTTTGGTTTCTGAATAAGCAGAAATATAGCAGCCATTGGAGAAGGAAATGGCAGCCCACTCCAGTATTCTTGCCTGAAGAATTCCATGGACAGAGACGCCCGGTTGGGCTCCTCTTTGTAATCACAAAGAGTCAGACACAACTGAATAAAAACCAAACAACAACTTCCATAGATGCCTATTTGCTCAAATCTCAGAAATTAGAGAGCTTCCCAGGCCTTGTGTTTCCTGACAATTGCAACATGGTAAAGCTGGGTGATAATGGGATTGACATAGTTGGCTGAGGGTTATTTGCTAAGAAAACTATCCTAGATTTTGAAAAGGGGAATCCTTAGAAAGGCAAGAGGTGGTGATTTTATTTTGTTTATTTATTTGACTTCGCTGGGTCTTAATTGTGTCACATGGGATCAAGTTTCCTGACCAGGGATTGAACCTGGGCCCCTGCGTTAGGAGGTCAGAGTCTTAGCCACTGAACCACCAGGGAAGTCCCCAAAGGGTGTTTTGGGGGTCAAAACTTTGGTCCTAATAGCTCTTTCAAGATGGAAGGTATGTTGACAATAAGAAGAATCTAAATGATGAAGTTGGGTGTGTGCCTGGGAGAAGTCAGCCAGTGAAACGGTCACCAGTGGGAGACATAGTGTACCCGGCGGGTAAGGCAGATGAAGAAAGCTGCCCTTGGAGTGCCAGGGGACAGTTCTTGATTTCTTGGCAGTGAGCAGAAGGGGCTTTTGTGTGGGTAGAAACAGACTGCCAGTCAACTATATTTATAGAGCACCTGCTGTGCGGAATTTGAAAAGGAGGAGGAGACAGGCCTTGTCCTCAAGAAGCTTGTGATCAAAAAAGTGCCCATGTACTGTGAACCCATTACCATTCACAGTCGTGTTTGGAATGGGAGAGGATTCAGTGATATTTACGGCACAGTCTGAGCCTCCTTATTCAAAGTGTGTGTCATGGACCAGCAGCACTAGCATCAGTGGGGAGCCTGTTAGACATGCAGAATCTGGAAACGCCCCTGCAGATCCCCAGAGTCAGAACCTGCACTTGACCAAACCCCAAGATGATTCGTGTGCTCATAGCAGTGTCAGAAGCACCAGAAGGACTGTGGAAGTGCTGAGTCTCAGATACTGAGAGAGGAAACCCTTCTGGCTTGGTGACTAAACCAGTAGAAAAGCCACTTAATTTACCTCTGAGATTCTTAAACACAGGCATCTCATCTTAGCCACCTTTATAAAACCCATCCTTGTTAAATTCATAATGAGGCTCAATAAATTCCAGTGTGGGAGCTTCTTTCTACAGTCCCTAGTCAGTGGGAGTACAGTGGAAATCGTTGTGAATGAATTATTGTTATAGAGGCAACTAATGGATTTGGGGAACGTGCAAAGGATTTCTGGAGGTGTGGGCAAAGCAGGGCATGACAAAGCCTGTCAGAGACAAACATATGAGTAAGAGAGATACATGAAGAGTTTTTTGTTGTTTTTTTTTAAGGCAAAAGCGGGGATGTCTCAAGGCCCCAAAATATACCTGTAGTGGCTTATTTTCAGACTAAGTCATGTGCTACTTGGCTTTCACCATTACTGGTTCCTCATCTCTTCAGGTTTAGAACAGCTGGAATTCTTTGTTTTAAATGCCTTGAAATCTATTGAGAGTTCATCTTATGCTTTTTGTTCCATCAGGATTGATATGATTGATCAGTTTACTTAATTGTGCAAACTCTTTAATGCATATGTGTGTGTGCCTTGTCTGTTAAGTTGCTTCAGTTGTGTCTGACTCTTTGCAACCCCATGGACTACAGTCCTCCAGGCTCCTCTATCCATGGGATTCTCCAGGAAAGAATACTGGAGTGGGTTGCCATTTCCTTTTCCAGGGGATCTTCCTGACCCAGGGATCGAACTTGAGTCTCTTACATCTCCTGCATTGGCAGGCAGGTTCTTTACCTCCAGCACCACCTGTAGAACTCATCAAAATATTAATTATTACCGTTTTACAGTAGAAGAGGGAGGGACCTCCCTCCTTCGTTTAATTCTCAGATGCGTCCTCAGATGCCACTCCAATCCCAAACATGGTCTAGCGCGATGTAGCCCATGAAATAAGGCAAATTTCAGAGGTAGCATGTGAGGAAAGACAGGAGTGTCATTCTCCCAGGTGTGTCATGATGAAATCCTGATCATAATGTGAGAACCATGAAAAGAGAGAGAAAGTATCTATGATGTTTATTGCATTCCCTGTCCCTGCAGGAACCCCTGCATTCCTGCCAGCAACCCTTGAGATGAGTTCTGTTGTTATTGCCATTACTCAGATGAGGAAACTGAGGCGTATTCCACTCCCTGGGCAACATCTAAATGAGGTGATGTGGGCTTGACCATCAGACCAATCAGTTCAGCAGGGGAAAACGCAGTGAAATCTCTGCAAAGTCCATCAGCCCATTTCTGCCTCCACAAGAGTGACCAGCTGAGAAGGGAAGTTCAGTTCCATTCTGAAGAGGCTAGGTACCGACTCAAGCAGACCTGGGTCAGAGCCTGGTTCCACCCTTCAGGGGCTGTGGGATCCCACTGGGCCTCAGTTCCCATCTCAGTTCCACACAAAATGCGGATAATTGTAATAGTGACTGCAGAGTGTGGTAAGGATGGTAGGAAGTAATATGCACTAGGTCCTGCATGCAGTGAGTGGCCAATTCATGGTTGTTATTTATTTATTCCTTCACTGGCTGTAAAATAATGGGGTTCTATGATTTTAAGAAGGAAACACTCTGGCTCTGCCTACTCACCAGGCAGGCATGCGTTTTCCTACTTTTGTTTGCCACAACTACCCTAAAAATGCACCAGCATTAATACCCTATAATGTTTCTATAGTTCTGAGTATCTAACATAGTTGACTGTTAGTGATGGATGAAATGTGGATTTGTTGGAAGTTGAACTAAGCCCTTTAAATTGTCACTTTGGTTTGATTTGGGGGCTGTTACATAGAACACTAGGGCTACAGACATCACAAAAATGAAGAATACAGAGTCAGGGCATTTTTACAGTTTCAGTGTCTAGAAACGTTCTCTTTTGTTTATTTAATTAGAGCTCACCCTTGGCCTTTTTTCCAAAATAAGATTTTAAGCAACCACAGCTTTCCTTGCAAAATGGGCCTTTGTTTACAAAGATGTTGAGAAAGCATAGCCAATTTGATAGCTCACACAGTGACCGAAGAATCCCTTGTTAATTTTTTAAAATCAATTCATTTAAAGTGGTTTTAGCAATAAGAAGAGATAGTAGGGAGATAGGAAAGGAATCAAAGATCCCTGTTTTTGTTTAGTTGAGAGGGACAGGAAACATAAATATATGGGATTTCCCTGGTGATCTAGTGATTAAAATACTGCACTTCCAACGCCACGAGTGCAGGTTCAATCAGTGGTTGGGGAGCTAAAATCCTGCATGTTGTGAGGTGAGGCCAAAAACACCCCAAAAAACAAAAAAGAAACACAAATATATGGAGGCAGCTGGAAAATAATTTTTTTCTAGTTCATAAATATTTATTTCTATTTCCCTTAATTTCTCTCAATAGTGTTTTATAAAGTTCTGCATAAGAATTTTACCCATTTTTAATTAGGTTTATTCCTAGATATTTTACTTTGTGGGCTTTATTCTATAGTAAAATAATGGTATTTTTTTTTACAACATTAGTTTCTAACTACCTCCAGCCTAGCAACCTTATTAAGGTAACATTATTTTAAAATATTTCTTTATAGATTCAGTTGAATTTTTTTTGTGTGTGTAATAATTCCATCAGAGAAATAATAAAATAATTTTTCCTCCATTGTAATCCTTCCACATATTTTTTTCATATCTTACTGCATGATTTAGAAACTTAATAATTTAGAAATTATTCCTTAAATAATTACGGAATAAAGAGTGTATTATGAGGTGGTCCAGAATGCCTTGAGAATAAAGAAGGGGAACAGAATGGTATAACCAGCTCTGAGAGTCTTTAAGAGAAATGTCAAAAAACAGACCAAGATTGCCAAAGAATAGTAATGATAATAGTTACTGCTGCAAATTGTAGGGCTCTCTCTACACGCCAGGCACTGTGCTGTGCATTTTACATAGGATTAGCACCCTAAGAGCTCATTTATCTTATTATCCCTGTTTCATAGATGAGTATGCCAAGACTGACAGAGATTAAGGAATTGTCCTCGATTACACAACTCCTAAGATGTAGAGTCAGGGTTCGAACCTAGGTCTGTCTGACACAGTCACATGTAGAGAAAAAAACAAAAGGTCAGTTGGGGAGAAGATCATCACTCTTTGCAGTGGCAGAAAGGTCAGAAGGTGAAAAAAGAAACCAGCTCTAGAACAGAGGGGCCACCAGAGTGTAATGAGAAGGGAGTGGTAGGAGGTGCCTGCCAGCAATGGCTTTGACCTTTAACCTGAGGAGTGTAGACCCAACCTAGTAGGTAACGGGAGCCTTTGTGGGTAGAGTAACAGGATGGAAGACAGTGAGAGCATAAGTAATCCTGCCGTCGTGGGGAAGAGACTAGAAGGCAGGGAAACTTGTTTTTATCTCTTCATGTATCTTTTAAGCAGAGTATAATTGCTTTACAATGTTATGTTAGTTTCTGCCATACAACGTGAATCAGCCATAGGAATGCACATATCCCCTCCCTCTCGGAGAAAACTTGTCTTAAAGGGAGCCAGGAAGAGGTCCATGGGCATTGGATGACAATGGCCCCGTCCAAAAGATAGAGTGTCAAAGACATTAGCTCCTCACTCTCCGTATTCTGATATCCATGTGCAGCCTCAGCTCACCCAAAGCTGAGAGGTCAATATTAGATTTCCATTGCCACAGTCAGAGCTCTGAAAATAAAATCCTTTGACGGAGGGTTTCATCTCCGGGTTGACACTGGCAGGAAAGATCCTTTCCATGACGTGGCAAAGAAACGAAAGCGTTTCTGGTGTGCCATCTGTGGGACGCTTGTGTTCTCACCATATCGCCAAACCATATCACATCCTGCCACATTATCTTCTGCCTGTCTGTACGGTGATATGTCTTTTCTCCTCTGGTTATATTTCCCCAATAGTAAATTGTAATATATTTGCTTATGATCATTTGGATGAAAATGCAGTAATTGTGCATTTTAAGCAGTAAGTTGGAATTTATACAAGGCACAAAACATTAGTGATGATAAAAGACGTTGCTGTCTCCTGGCAGCCCTGCATTCCTCCTCTCTTCATTTGCTGCTCTTGCAATGCAGGCTCCTTCTTCTTCTGTCTCCTCCCAGCCTGCCTAGACTAAAACGGGACACCTGACCTGCACGGTGATGATTCTCAGACCAAACTGCTTGTTGTGAGGTATTGTCCTCTTTGCTTGGAAAGAGCCACTTGTGGGGAAAAAATGTGGAAAATCATAGATCTGGACAAAGCTAAAACTCCTGGGATCTCACAATATGTTTCTACTACAAAAAGTTTTCTTTGATGTTTATTTATCAAGCGAAAAGTAATTTTTTAAAAAAGATCACCTTCATTAACTCTCTCTTCCTGCCCTAAAGTAGAAGCAGCTGATTCAGATACCCATCACTAATTCCCTGTTCTGGGCATCCATGGGGATTCAGCAGGAGAAATTCTATGCCCATTGTTCATAGGATATACGTTTAGCTACTTGGATATATATTCTTTTATTTTACTGGAATATAATTGCTTTACAATGTTGTGTTAGTTTCTGCTGTACAATGAAGTGAATCAGCTGTATGTATGCATATACTCTCTCCCTCTTGGATCTCCTTCCCACCAGCCTGGACATATATTTTTCAGTAGAAGTTTCTTTAGCAGACTTCACTGCCAGATTGCTGTAATCCTGGGTACCCAAAGCCAAGTATAAAAACTCAAAACCAGAGCTCCTAGAACTTCAGATAAGTGAGGCAAAATATCTCCAGGCATACAAACTTCCAAGAATGACTGACTATGAAGGGGCTGGTTCTCTTTCCCAGTGAACAGTGGTTTACTTCATGATAAGAGGAAGTGCTGCAAAGCCAGAGGACTTTGTTCTCATCATCATTCAGAAGGAGATGCTGCTGTTGGTGATGCTGCAGTGCTCTTGCTCTCTGGGGAATCTGGGGTCTCATTTTCTGAGCACCTGAGGTTCTAAGGGACATGCTTGGTACTCACTGTGTCTAATTTCAGCCTCACAGCAACCCTAAACATATGAGATAGGTGTCATGTCCATTTTTCCAGGGAAGGGAAACAGGCTCAGTGCCATTAAATGCTCTGCCTTCCGCCCAAGAATATAACTAAGTAGAAGGACTTCTGGATGCCCATTTCACCCATGCTCTGTCCATTACTACACTCTGCCTATCCTGGAAGTCTACATATCTTCAAACCACATTTAGATCCTCACCTCATGCCATACACCAAAAGACAGTGTGCCTTGGGTTGATGCATTTCCTCTCTTGTCAGTCTGTGGAAGATGGAGTTGAGCTGAGCCTGGAGCTGTGCAAAGTAACTTTTCTCAGTATAAGAGAGACTGACACTTCCATTACTCTTTTCATTTCTAGAAAATGAAGTGCTGGCCCCAGCTCCAGCTCCACCCCCAGAAGGTGAGTAAAAAATCACGGTCTTACATGTTTAGTCTGCAAACACAGAACATTCATCCCAGAGTGATTTGTCCTCCATGGAAGCTGTGAGTATTAAGCTAACTCCTGGCTATCACAGGTTTGTAATCATAACTGTATCTTGTGTTTATATAACTTTCTTATGTTAATCTGGTTTGGATGGCACATCATACACTTATAAAACCTATGAAGTTAGGCCAAAGTTCTTATGCTCATGCTTTGAATTGACAGTGCTTTTTCACACATAGCTAAAGGTAAACATATATTTCTTCCTTAGTCCTGGAAGATGAGAAGCCCTTTCCTTACTTGAACTGTGTCACCATCAAGAACCTCCAGAAACTCCCAGGGGAGTTTCCAGGAAGGTTTGGTGGCCTCGAAGGCTCAACAGCAAAAACTGCTCCAGTCCCTAGTACTCTGTTGTCCAGCAGGTGGCAACAGAAGACAAGCAATAAAGAGTTCCAGTGCATTTGGCAGGTAGAGGGAGTGTCTAGCAACACAAGTGAAGCCTGCTTTTTTTTAATCCAACACTTAACGAAGAGAATGAGATTGGAAGAATGGCAAGTTCAAATGGAATCTCCAGGACCATTTGTCTGCCTACTCAAATGGCTCCCACCGTGGAGGCAACCAGAATTACATGTCTTTTCCTATGAAGATGGGCTTCCCTGGTAGCTCAGACGGTGAAGAACCTACCTACAATATGGGAGACCTGGGTTTAATCCCTGGCTTGGGAAGATCCTCTGGGTCGAGAAGATTCACTGGAGTGGCCCACTCCAGTGTTCTTGCCTGGGAAATCCCATGGACAGAGGAGCCTGGCGGGTTATAGTCCACAGGGTTGCAAAGAGTCGGACATGATTGAGCAACAACACTTTCACTTTTCTTTACCCATCAAGGCACCAAAGTGCCCTCTCTCACAAGATGAGAAACTGGAATCCATTCAATAATTATTCACAGGATATTTTCCATGTACCCTAACCCTTCAGAAGGATACAGAGCTTACTGATAGCTGTGTGCAAACAGACTGTATTTAGAGTGGAAGAACTCTTAGTAGGAAACATTTCCCTGTATTCAGTTTGCTTACAGCCAATTACGTAATAAAATACAGCCCAAAGAACAATTAAGTAAGATACACTGGTGGCTCAGTGGTAGACAATTCACCTGCCAATGCAGGAGATGCAGGTTCAATCCCTGGGTCAGAAAGATACCCTGGAGAAGGAATTGGCAACTCACTCCAGTATTCTTGCCTGGAGAATCCCATGGAAGAGAAGCCTGGCAGGCTACAATCCATGAGGTCACAAACAGTTAGACAAGACTGAAGTGTCTTAGCATTCATGCCAAATAAATGAAACAGCCTCAGTGCCATTTAGCTCAAATGGGGGCAAGCTCAAGTTTAGTTTTCTTTCAAATCTATGTGTGACAGTCTTCTTAGGAACTTCTTTGGTATGTTTTCTTTCTCCTTGTACATACAGATTAATTTTTTATTTATTTTGCCAGCACTGAGGACACTGAGAACCTGCAGGCCAATACAGATAGAACCTTTCCTTTCTCTTCTCCAGATCAGCAGCTGTCACTGGACCACTGTAAAGTTTCCCTTGTTATGCCATATTTCATATTTATTATGCAATATTGACCCCCTGTTCCTAAAACAAGTCTTCTCCCAAACTCTGCTAAAATTATCTGTATTAGTTCATTCAGATTCAGATGTCTATTCATCAATCAAAAAAAAAAAAGAGAGAGAGAGAATGGTTGAAACAATTCTTTTCTTGCATAAACCATAAGTCAGACACCATTTGAAGGTATCTAAACTATTGATAATACAATTTTAATTAGAGATGTAAGCCAGAGGGTCTCAACTAATAAAATCTGATGTTTTGGCTCTTGTGTTGCATTTTTTTGCCACACAAATTAACCAAGAAGGTTTGAAGAAGGTTCTTCAAAAAGTCTATCCCTTTCTGGGGTCTAAAATGAAGTGATCAACATTTTATACTCATTCCATACCAGCATGTTATAACATGGTCTCAGCACAGCTAAGCTATTTTAAGGAAATCTGTATTCCATGTTTCTATGTGTACTTTTTTTCAACATGATCAGATTTATTAACTGTTTTAATTTATTAAAAGTTTAATGTGACTCTATATTATCATTCTTCAATTCATAATAATTCACATATAGTGTAATAAAGGAGTATGCAGCATCATTTCTGCTCTGTTCTGTTGTCATTAATTTCTTGATTTCCTCCCTTCACCTCATTGCTCATCACACAATTAAATGCTTTATTTAAGATACTTTATAAAATGTGCTTGTACTTTCCACACAGAACCAAATAAAGAGAAGGAGGCTGGAACTGCACCAGCAAAAGGTGAGTTGAAGAGAGGAAGAGTGAGGATGAATTCAACAAAGTTAGAAGCAGAAAGAGCTTGATCATGATTGCCAAGGAGGCCCCATAGAATGTGTCCTTATTAGTTAACTATGATTCCAGAGGTCTATTCATCAATTTTTAAAGAGAGAGAGAGAGAACTTATAGTTGAAACAATTCTTCTCTTACATATACCATAAGTCAGTCACTGTCTGCAGAACTCTAAGCTCATATGATTTTAAATGGAGAGATACAAACCAGAGGGTCTCAACTGATACAATTTTATTTCCTGCTCTTGTATTTATTGCCACTCAACTCAATAGAGAAGATTAATATGGGCACCCAAATATTTTCTTTGAAACCACTGTGCAGTTGCAGATTTTATCCCTGACTTTTTAATATTATCTGAGGTCCAAACTATTGGACTTCAAGCTTTCTTTAAAAGTCTGTCTCTTGTTGGAGTCTAAAATGAAGTGATCAAACTTAATACTACTTTCAAGCCAATATGTTATAATATGATCCCAGCATAGTTAAGCTATGTTAGCAAAATCTGTTTTTCATGATTCTATGTATACTTTTTCCCCAAGATGATCAGATTCATTAGCTGCTTTAATTAAATTTATATGTGATTCTATAATTCCCAATTTGCAATTCATGTAAAGCATATTAAAGGAGTACATAGCATCATTTATGCTCTATTCTGTTATCATTAATTCTTCTCTCCCCACCTCCACCTCGTTGAAGTGAAATGCTTTCTTTAAGATACTTTATAAAATGTTCTTGTACTTTCCACACAGAACCAAATAAAGAGAAGGAGGCTGGAACTGCACCAGCAAAAGGTGAGTTGGAGGAGGGAGAGTGAGGCTGAATTCAACAAAGTTAGAAGCAGAAAGAGCGTGGTCATGATTACCATGGGGCCCCATAGAATGTGTCCTTATTAGTTAGCTGTGATTCAGATGTCTATTCATCAATTTTTAAAGAGAGAGAGAGAATTCATGGTTGAAACAATTCTTTTCTTACATACACAACAAGTCAGACACTGCAGGATTCTAGACTCATATGATTCTAAATGGTGAGATACAAACCAGAGGGTCTCAACTGATACAGTCTGATGTTCTTGCTCTTGCATTGTATTTATTGCCACTCAGCTCAACCGAGAAGATTAATATGGGCACCCAAATATTCTCTTTGAAACCACTGTACAATTGCAGATTTTATCCCTGACTTTTTAATATTATCTGAGGTCCAAACTATTGGACTTCAAGCTTTCTCTAAAAGCCTGTCTCTTGTTGGAGTCTAAAATGAAGTGATCAAACTGTATACTATTATCAAACCAGTATGTTATAATATGGTCCCAGCATAGCTAAGCTATTTTAGCAAAATCTGTTTTGCATGATTTTGTGAACACTTTTCCCCCAAGATGATCAGATTTATTAGCTGCTTTTATTGTTTATATGTGATTCTATAATTTCCCAATTTGCAATTCATGTATAGCATATTAAAGGAGTACATAGCATCATTTATGCTCTATTCTGTTGTCCTTAATTCTTCTCTCCCCACCTCCACCCCGTTGCTTTTCACACAGTAAAATACTCTCTTTAACGTATTTTTTAAAGTGTGCTTGTACTTTCCACACAGAACCAAATAAAGAAAAGGAGGCCGGAACTTCACCAGGAAAAGGTGAGTTAGAGGGAGGGAGAGTGAAGCTGAATTCAGCAAAGCTAGAAGCAGAAAGAACTCAGCAATGATTACCATGGAGGCCCCAAAGAATTTCTCTGCAGTATGTTTCATCAGTGTGGTTTAGAGTTCTTCCTTTGCATCTTATCTGCACAACCTAATCAACATTAAAGGCAAATGGTGCTTTGATCAGTTTTCATCACATTTTCAAAAGAAAAGCAGCAATGATACTATCACAAGCACTTGCTGGGATGCCAGCAAATTTATTAGTAGTTTCCAAGTTCCCATGTGCATGTGAAGGAAAAGAGATGTCTGGTCTTCTTGGGATTACACCAATTTGGAAAGCTTTCTTGATTACCCAGATTTTTTTTAACTGAATGTTTTCATGCTACTGTGTAAACTGTTTCAGGTTTCACTAGTAATTTTGAAAACTAGCATCCCATTTTGTAACACTTTGCATTCATGTAGATTTATAGAATGAGTTATGTACAGGGATAATACAAGTTTAAGCAAGCATCATGTTATTCCTTATTTAATTGGAAGCATTCATTTCTGTACTATTATTTTAGTCTCACTTTATATGGGGGTAGTCTAGTTTTAGAAAATGAATAATCTTTATCATATACTTTTTCATGCATCCATGAAATACTAATTCCTTTGTTTCCCCATGGAGGAAGTCGTTGTCAATCCTGACCGTTTGTCTCAAGTCAAGGAGCATTAGTCTCCTATAAAAGAAAGTTTCCACTGAGGTAGATGACAATTTCGCTTTATACATCCAAATCATCATTTAAAAATTTTATTTCGTATTTGTGCAATTAAAAATATAGTTTAAATTCTGGAATAATCCATTATTTCCTCTTTTTTTTCTGGAAACCCCTTCTGTTTGTTCTTACTATGTTAAATTTCATTAATTCCTATGATGTTATTATCGTCTATACATTAGTAAAATACTTTTTTCTTTCTTTCAGTACATTGGGCCACTTTTCTTCAGCTAACTTGAATTTACAGCTCTCATAAATTAATACCTAATGTTAGTAGACTCACTTTGTCCTTGACCTTCAGTGGCTTCCATGGATAGTAACATGAACGCTAATCCCGGCTACATGGACCAGTCTGAAGGTTATTTGCTTATGGAATGCAGAGAGTGCAAACTCCTAGAACACCTTCCATGAGATGGGTTCAAGGAGGTTTGGGCATCCTGGCTGAAGTTATTGTAACATTATTCTTTACAAGGCTGATGGTGTACACCTCTGTTTCCAGATTTGGAAAGGTGCTTGGACCAGGCTGTAAGGCTTAACCAACAGAGCAGATGATGTAATCCCAGAAGGCAAACTGTCAAAGTTTTAAAAAGCCTGTGCCTGACCCTTAATCTGAAAAGCCATATTATATTTGAATGTTTATATAAGAAAATGCCTACCTTTAAGGTAAAATCAACCAACCAACCAGTCTATCAATCCAAAAAGCTCTTTATGCAGAACATAATATGATGAAAGAGCAAGGTCATATGACCAAGAAGAACATTTTGAAATTAGTAACATTTTTTTTCTGACATTTGCAGAAGTTAAACAAGGTCATGGCCACATTCAGTCACATGCTCAGGAACATAAACTGCCATGTATGTGTTTGTTCTACATGCCTAGAAAGCAAATTGATTTAGGATAGAAAGTGACATCCCTAAATAAAGAAGGTAGGTGGTGGAAGTTATTTCTAAATATCCAGTCCCCTTCAACTATTACTTACTTTCAACAAGGACAGGGAAATTTCAAAGAAAATACTCAGGTGAAAAGTAGACACAATAATCATTGCTATATATATAGCCCTGGTTGAGAAAGAATTCTTGCATGAGCGTGAGCAAGACTGACAGGTGCAACAGATCTGCCTTCCAGTTTACACTAGAATCCCTATCCTTCACCCTCCCCCAACCCTCAGTCCACCTAATTGTTTTTAACCATTCGAGGCAGGTGCTACTTTTCCCCATGACCATCCTAACTTACTTTCACTTCCTCTTCTTTCTCCTGATTTTTCTTGGACTGATTGTGTGTGTCATTAAATCACCCTTTTCTCCATTTAATCTTGTATTAATTGTTCACTCCTTTTCCTAACAGGCTGTAAGCTTTGTGATGGTCAGGCACCAAGTCTTAACACCTCTTTGGACCTCTCATCTCATTTCTTCCAGCATCTGGCAGAGAGCTGCATATGGCGATCTCCTAATAAATACCTGTAGAATGAATGATCAGTTGAATTTCCGTGCTGACTTAGCTGCTGAGCATACAGACAATGGTAATCTAGATAGATTTTTATTTCCATTTGCTGGGCAGGAGGATGAACATCCATCCCATGCATGCTCTTAGTTAGTAAGGTTTGGAATGGGATGCCAGTGCTGTGTATTATGTGTGCTCATCCTAAGACCGCATGGATGATATAAGATCAGCCTATTTAACATTACTGGAAATGGTCACATCTGGATTAGAACATTTCTTGCACTTTAGTGTACTGTCTAATTAGTTGAAGTATATTCAGTTAATAGATCCAAGATGCTCACTATTAAGAACATTCATTAGATTGATTGTAGTTCCATCAGGACAAAGACAGAAGAAAAAGCCATCAATCTCCCTTTATACCACATACACGACATACATTCTGGGCTTAACCTGACCTTCATTTATAGAAACAGAGTCATAGAGGGCATGTCATTAATCCTGGCTCTCTCTGATGATATTAATCCAAATTAATTTTAAAAAAGAGAACAACATCCATAGCAAAGCCATCTTAATATCTTTTCCAGATTGACTGCATCATTCTGTGACAACCTGGCAATGTTCTGAACTTTTTTTTTTTGTAGTCACAAAATGTTGTTTGGTTCAGATATCAATCTTACCGGTAGTGTCTATGACCAACTTTTCACATCTACTGAGTCTCTGGTAAACAGCTGATTTCTCAGGAAGTGGTTTATTATTTGTTTATATTTGCTTGTCTGCCCCTGGACTTGCCTATCTAGGTATCCTGTTCCCTAATACTGCTCAGTCTTGGAATTGAAACGATCAAGATGACAATAAAGAAATGGGTTTAACCAAACAGCAGCATTGGAATTTAGATATCCCTTTCAGAGTGATCATACTGGAAAATAATGTCCTTGAAAAAATAGTGCTGCTGTGGCCTAGAATTCTTCCAAAATAATCACAGGTAGCAAATCAGTGGAAAGCTAAGTATAGGATCTATATCCTCAGTGGGGCCAGAGATCTGTCTTCTATTCCAATATTCACTTATTCATCTCAAGTATCCACTGAGTATAGGCTATGTGCCAGGGGCAGGTCTGGGAACTGGGTCTTGCTCTCCTAGAGCCAATTTTAGGGAACTTTAGAAGGAAGAATGGGCTTCCTTGATGGCTCAGATGGTAAAGAATCTGCCCTGCAATGTGGGAGACCTAGGTTTAATCTCTGGGCAGAGAAGATCCCGTGGAGAAGGGAATGGCAACCCACTCCAGTTTTCTTGCCTGGAGAATTCCATGGACAGAGGAGCTTGGTAGGTTACATGGGATCGCATGGGGTCCATGAAACCTGGGGTGGCAAAGAGTCAGACACAACCAAGCAACTCACACTTTCACTTTTCAGAGAGGAGAATACCATTAGTCAGTCAGTCAGTTAAGTCACTCAATCGTGTCCGACTCTTTGCGACCCCATGAATCACAGCATGCCAGGCCTCCATTAGTAGAGGATGGTAAATTTCAGGTTTGGAAGTAGACAACTGTGATGGAGGGCCATGGGTGGAGAATAATGTGGGTGCGCAAGTGGGGTCATACTTTTTTTTTTTCTTTTGATCAACCAACATCATATGTGAGAACTTAGTTTAATAAGACTGAGTCTCTTCTGTGCCTAAATGTAAAGCCCTGTGGGACATTTCAAGTCTGGTCCTGTGAGTGGTTCCACATCTATCAGTAGCATTAGAATCAGAGATCAGCTTGCAGATCAGTACTCATCCTAATGCCTAAGTTCTGATATATATTTTTTAATTTTGAAACTTATCATTTTATAGCCAGTATATTTTTTGGTAAGCCCAGCTGGATCATTACGGCCACTCTTTATTTTCCTTCCAGAGAAAAAACTGCCCTTGGTTATTGCTGCAACAGAAATGAAAACTTTTTTTCCCAGGCATTTTCATTAACATTACCACGAACTATCACGAATGAACCCTGTGTGTATTTACTGTCTCATAACTTGAGATGAAGAGTCTTTCTTTTAACGTCAATGTGGTTGTAGGATGAGGAAGTGAATCAGCAGAAGTTCCAGCTAATTTCTCTTAAATGATATGATTTCTTAAATGAAATGATTATTTTCTTCATTTAGGTCCGTTTACATCTGTAATAACATTGTCTTGGTCTGTATATTCTAACTACATGATTTATTTATAATGAATTTTGTTAAAAGTTAATATGACTATCCTTCAACATTTTAAAACACAGCCATTATAAAATAAAACATTGATTTAATAAATTTGGGGGGGGACTCATTAAATAAATGCATTTATAGTACAGTGAATCCTGATTTCAGAAGCACCAAAGTGTGAAGACATGTGTCTCATTCAGAAAATACCATAAATTAATCAAATGTCTCAAAATATGATGAATTAATGTTAGCTGTTTTTGTTATTCTCTATTGCCTTCCATATTGATTGTTGTTGTTGCTGTTGTTATTTTGGTAACATTCTAAAGGAGATCAATCCTGGGTGTTCATTGGAGGGACTGATGCTAAAGCTGAAACTCCAATACTTTGGCCACCTCATGCGAAGAGTTGACTCACTGGAAAAGACTCTGATGCTGGGAAAGATCGGGGGCGGGAGGAGAAGGGGACGACAGAGAGTGAGATGGCTGGATGGCATCACCGACTCTATGGACGTGAGTCTGAGTGAACTCTGAGAGTTGGTGATGGACAGGGAGGCCTGGCGTGCTGTGATTCATGGGGGTCGCAAAGAGTCATACAAGACTGAGCAACTGAACTGAACTGAACTGAACTGACTATCCTGCTTGAGGAATTCATAAATTCATCTATATGAAACAAAGTATTATACCTGTATTTAATTGAGGTGTGTTTACAGTACATTTTAGCTGTATATATTCTAAAATCTCAACAATTGTCCTAAGTATGTATACTTTAAAAATTAATTTTATAAAAACAATTTAAGTCAAACATAGGTAAAAGTTATTTTATGCCCAAGAGAACTTGAAGAGTTATAGGAATGGACACCTTCTACATCTCTGGGGTTCTCTCACTTTCCAGATTTTTCATATGGACCCCCTGAAAATTCCAGGCTTGTAATATGAATTCTTTCTCCATTTTCCACGTGTTCTTCATCAGGAACTTCAGTGTTTATACAACTTTGGTAAATTTCTCTTCTCTGTAGCTCAGGAAGATAGTTCTGTTTCTTTCAGTTTGTGATGTCACATAGGCCATATCTTTAGCCAAAAACAGATGTATAAGTTTTCATCATCATTGTAGTTGCTTTTAAATAGAAATAAGAAAATATGACATATTTTGCATTTTTTGTTTGCAAATGATCTTTGTATAATGCTACACCTTTCATATGTGTGATGTTGGATTAGGCAGAGCCCCAGAGTTGGATATTCAATTTTCCTCCAAGCAGTAGAACCTGTTTTTCTATGGTACATAAGAAAAAATTCAACCAGGCAATTTTTTTTAAGGAGTTCAGGTCAGAATCCCAACATCTTAATTTTATTTCCCAATCTAAAAGATGACAGGAACAAAACTACTTGATTTTTTTTTAATGTCAACATTTTAGTTTCATTTATTTCAAAATTCCATCTCATTTTTAATTGGAGGATGATTACTTTACAATGCTGTGATAGTTTCTGCCATACTTCGACATGAATCAACCACAGGCATCCCTCTCACCGCCCTCCCCAACCTACCTCTCTAGGTTGTCACAGAACACCAGCTTTGGGTTCTGCTTTATTTCCGTTTCCTGACAACAGGTTAAATCCAGGCCACAGCAGTGAAAGGCTCTGATGCTTTCTATGTGGTGCCTTCAGTTTAGTTCAGTTCAGTCGCTCAGTCATGTCCAACTCTTTGCGACCCCATGAACCACAGCACGCCAGGCCTCCCTGTCCATCATCAACTCCCGGAGTTCACTCAAACTCACATCCATTGAGTCGGTGATGCCATCCAGCCAGCTCATTGTCTTTCGTCACCTTCTCTTCCTGACCCCAATCCCTCCCAGCATCAGAGTCTTTTCCAGTGTCAACTCTTTGCATGAGGTGGCCAAAGTATTGGAGTTTCAGCTTTAGCATCAGTATGTGGTGCCTTAATAGTCTCAAATAGTTGTGCATGTTCCTCAAATAGTCTTATAATTTAGTGGACTTTGAAACTACTCACCCATCAAATGTTTGCTTAAAATGTGGCTTTTCTTTTCATTTTAGCTTTACAAAAGTGTATACTCTTTTCCCAAACATTTGCATTCTAATCAATTAACTCAAGGGCTCATCAGGCACTGTGGGCAAAATAAACGAACAAGCACACCTGGATAAAATGCAGTGTTCATTTGACTCAAAATAGTTCTAGTTTCTAGTTAATATATAACAAAGGAAGCTGCTTTCTAGGATTTGGTTGCGCTTTAAAACTTCATTTTTAAGAATTTTTACAAGACTTTAAGTCAAGATTCTTTATGTATTTTAGTAAATAAAGGCCTTCAAATAGGTTACATGAATAAAATACTACATACTGAGTTAAATGTATGGCAAATAATATAGAGACATTGCAAGGCATTTTATTTTTGGTTATGTAAAGTGTTAATTATATAAGTTTTCTGAAATGCAGAATTACCCTAAGAGCTCAGAAATACCTTAGTTTGGTTCAGTTGCCCAGTCATGTCTGACTCTTTGCGACCCCATGGACTGTAGCACACCAGGCTTCCCAGTCCATCACCAACTCCTAGAGCTTGCTCAAACTTGCAGAAATACCTAGGCTTCCCCAAATGCAAAGAGTTTGTGGAAAGTAAATGGATATTCCAGGAGAAAAGGATTCAAACATGAACTAAGTTTGGGAAATGCTAATACTGTATCATTTCTGATCTCCATCCTCATGAGCACTAGACTCTGAGATACCCTTCAGTAACTACATGCAAACGACACTATAAAACACAAACATGTAACTTTATTTAGCCTAGTGTTTCCTAAGCTTCTTTGACCAAAGAGATCTTCCTCTGAAGAATCTTCAATCCCACAATACCCAGTGAATCACCTTTTGGCTTCTGAAGATATGACATTAAGGTTTTCTACACATTCAGTTCAGTTCAGTCGCTCAGTCGTGTCAGACTCTTTGCCACCCCATGAATCGCAGCTGCATTAGCTATTTTGTTTAAAAAGTGAAAAAACACATCTTTGGTTGACAGTTTAAGAAATTTCAGACTAGTAAATAATATATGTTGTAAATATACTAATATGTTGTACCTGTGATATTTTACTTCTTGTCAGGACTTTTTTAAGCTCTTTTTTAATCAGCAGTCTCATGCGTTTGTTTTCTGTACCCTATTTTATATAGTCATTTAAGTTCGTATTTTGAAGCCATATAATTATTCTAGTATTTTAAGTACAAAGATTATTATTACTTACACTAACACTAGTCTTTATGCTTTGGGAGGAAAGGAGCAGAAGTTTAGATAAACACCAAACACCTATTTAACCATCTAAAATGTAAGACACTTTGAAATTCAGACATTTTAGAAAAGGGAATATTCAGTGTCTTTGTACAAACACTACAAGGGATATTTTGAATTTTTTTAATGGGTAAAGATTGGATTGGCCAAAAAATTCTTTTGTGTTTTTCTGTAAGATGTTACAGAAAAAAACAAATTTTTTGCCCAACCCAATATCTTATAAATATATATAAAGTATTTGTAAATAGTTTACAAATTGGTAAATATTTTTCAGTTTATATTGTCCAACACCAATATAATCTTGGGAAAAGATAGATAAAATTTCTATAATAACTACTGGTGAATTTAGTAAGTATAACAAATTGATACATACTAGTTATTGTTGAATTTTGTTTCCTAAATATACAAGGAGAATTAATTATAAGGCTTTCTGAGGGCATTGACTTATCAAACTATATAAAAACATATATGCTTTTATGTCTATGTTCAAATGAATGTGGTATATGAGTTATGCTGTCAGTGACTTTTGCTACAAAATAAGAACTCAAAACGCACCTCCATTGTTGATTTCATCAAGGTTAGATTGTTTGCATTAATTTTGTTTCTAATTTACAAGTACATAAAAGTTTGCATAGAATACCATTTTTAAAGCTACTTTCATTGAGATTATCCAAATCTCTCACTCTTTTACAACATTTGTTTATTTTTCTCTTTTGCCTGCAATTTAATCTTTCAGGTGCCAAGTCCACTAAGGCTTACTCATCAGTTGAGTGTTTTGTGTAGTTTCTCTTCTTTTGCAGATTTCTCTTTTCTCAGGATACTCAGGATGAAGTTCTTTTCTCCTTGACTTTTGATTCCTCTTTCTTATTTCAGATGAAGAGGACGCCTCCCCTCCTGGTGCCCTGCCTCCAGGTTAGGATGATTCCAACTCCTTTCCCCACTTTGTAATGCATTATTGATTGACAGTAAAGGTGATGGATTGACAGAGTTGCTCAATGAGACCAAACGCAGAACAGGGTATCCCCTTCTTGCCAGTGCCAAAGAGGGAAAATGCTGGCTTTAATGGTAGTTTTTTTTTTTAACATCAGAAACTTTTTGAAAAGAGGCTTTCTTTGTGAAATAAATAAAAGTAGTAAATCTTGGATATAAATTTTAGGGGCAAAAAATGTGTTTCATCTCCAGATGTATACTCTTTTCCCTTGTTCTTTAGATATGTGAATTTGTAAAACTTTATTATTGTTTTTTAAATAGGATACATACCTTTTATAAATGTTTTCAAAGTTGAAGCTCTTCTGATTTTCTGTCCAGACCAAATTCTAGTGTCTTTTCTCCCCATCATCAAAAGAGACAGGATTTGGGGGATCCGAGAAGGTTAAAGCCAGCATTCTATTTTCTCCCTCCCCCTTGTGTCATCCAAATCACACTTTCCTTTCAGGTTTGGGTAGTCGGGCTCTGGAAAGAAAAGATTCAGGTGAGCACATACCGGAGCAAGGTGTCTCGACCTCATCCTAATATAGTAATCACTAATGACCTCATTTCTTGAAGCTGTATTTGATTCTAATCTTGGTTTTATTCAGTTTGTAGCTTTTATAGCAATCTTTTATTACATTCCTCTGACTAGAAAACTAATGCATTAAGAAACAATTAATTTTGCATGATACACACACACACACACACACGAATTCAGAAACCTAGCCACATACACCACAGGTTCCTTTGTTTCATTATCACTATCATTTTAACATTTGGCAAATACATAGAGATGAGAGACTTAAAAATCGCCATTCCTGGGATATATTGACATTAGATAATAATTCCTATTTTTATAGAAATTTACATACACTTAAAAAGAATACTGCCAAATGTAACCTGCTGTAGCCACTGGTTATTTATTCTTGCATTTATCCAACAAATGTGTTTGAGTGCAGACTGATTCTGCTATGGACCTCTTTGTGGGTGGGGTATTTTTGTAGACCCTTTCTGAGATAGAAATGAGCAAAACAGAAAATCCAAGTCCTCACATTTCAAATATTAATGGCCACTCTGCACTATCACAAATATACACAACATAAAATTTTAACATCAACTTGAGTATTTTAAAAAATTGTACAATCACGTGACAACATTGCTTAACTTCACTGTGAAAATGATGGTCTATGGTAGGAATACTAAGCATGATTGACACATGGGAACTAAAATAACTAAATCTACATTTCCTCCTTTTCAAGAAACATTAACAGGTTGAGTGTTGGCAACCCATGCACTTTTTTTTCCAGTTATTAGTGGCTGAAACTGAACTTCCTTTCATTCAGTTCTCAGAGACAGAAGAACTTTCTACAGTTCTCTCTCCTGCTCTCCTCATTGGACAGCTGATTGATACCTCCCAAGCACCTGGAGTGCAAACCAGAAAATGCAAAATAAGCTTCATTTCCAGATTGTCTGTCTTCACGGGAAAGCCTCAAAGAGATTATTTCTCTTTCTGTTTTTCTAGTTTTTCCCCCTCTCTTTCAGGATGATCCTAGAGTTCTTAAAATCTGTGCCTGCAGGTCACGATCTGTTACTTAATTGTCAAACTAAGGCCACATCATACAACCATCAATGAATTATCTAATTATACAACAGTGAAGAATCTAGACACATGAGGCCAGGCTTGGCAGTCTGACCTTTCCCACTTGACCTGCAAACTGATCCATCCCATTAGTCTTTTCCAACTCAGCTGTTGTATGCTGCTGCTGCTGAGTCACTTCAGTCGTGTCCGACTCTGTGTGACCCCATAGACGGCAGCCCACCAGGCTCCCCCGTCCCTGGGATTCTCCAGGCAAGAACACTGGAGTGGGTTGCCATTTCCTTCTCCAATGTGTGAAAGGGAAAAGTGAAAGTGAAGTCGCTCAGTTGTGTCTGACCCCTAGCGACCCCACGGACTGCAGCCTACCAGGCTCCTCCATCCATGGGATTTTCTAGGCAAGAGTACTGGAGTGGCTTGCCATTGCCTTCTCCACAGCTGTTGTATAGACAAGGGTTTATAGCCTGTCACCTGGAAAAACACTAAGACTCTGCTTTCATAGCCTTCCCACGGGTATTTATCAGTTAGGAGATAGGCAGAATTAGGAAACAAAGGAAACTTGGCTGCCAGGAAAGAACAACAACTTTTCTGAGAAGTTTTGCTATTCCTAGAAATTAGATTCCATCTGGAAGAAATAGCCCTTTAAGAATGGGAATCGCTCAGTTTCTACTGATGACTGTGGGGAGGTGGATGGAAAGAATGATGTTATATTTATCCAGGTTAATTAAACAAAGAGAAGGTTCCGTGTTGACAAGAAAAACAAACCCAGGTAAGTAAGTCTGCCTAAAAAGAACCTGGCCCTGAAATGATCCTTTTCCTCCTTTCTGCTCATTAGAATGGTCTATTGGTGAATCACCAGCTGGGGAAGAACAGGACAAGCAAAATGCCAACAGTCAGCTGTCCACCCTGTTCGTGGAAAAGCCTCAAGGTGGAACTGTGAAAGTTGGTGAGTTCCAAGCATTAAACCCTGGTCTTTTTTTTAAGATAAAGATGAAATTCAAATAGCATAAAATCAAGCATTTTAAAGTGAGTAATAAGTAGCTATTAGTACACTCAACTGTATAGTTCAGTTCAGTTCAGTCACTCAGTAGTGTCCAACTCTTTGCGACCCCATGGACCGCAGCAGGCCAGGCCTCCCTGTCCATCACCAACTCCCGAGTCCACCCAAACCCATGTCCATTGAGTCGGTGATGCCATCCAACCATCTTATCCTCTGTCGTCACCTTCTCCTCCTGCCCTCAATCTTTCCCAGCATCAGGGTCTTTTCAAACAACTGCATAACCAAGTACCAAAATATATTCATCACCCCAAAATTCCATGGACGGAGGAGGCTGGTGGGCTTACAGTCCATAGGGTCACAAAGAGTTGGACACAACTGAGTACACACACTCCCTAAAAAGAAACCTTGTATCCTGTCCAGCTTTATCCCTCTTTCTCCCTCCCTTAACCCTGGCAACCAATAATCTCTTTGTCTCTAAATGTCCCTATTCTGGATATTTAATATAAGTGGAATCACACAATAATATGGGACCTTTTGTGCCTGGTTTTTTTCACTTAGCATAATGTTTTCAAGGTCTATCCAAGTTGTGGCATGAATCAGTGTTTTATTCCTTCTTATGGCTGAAAAACATTCTATTGAGTGACAGCTATCATTTCAAAAATCTGTAGCATAGCACAGAGTGTTGAGTGCCTGGACGCCTGCCAGGGTAGGTTCAAATCAGTTTCCTCATCTGTAAAATGGAGATAATACTACCCATGAAGTACGCTGAATAGTCCCTGGCATATCTTCAAGTGGAAGCCTCAAGATGGAACTGTGAAAGTTGCTGAGCCGGTGTTTGCTGTCATTACAACACACCTTATTCCATAAAATGATTATAAATCTGCACACATGGTGGATCAAGAGTTCAATATCTCAGAGGAAGCTGATCAGACAGATGGTTTAATTCTGGAGATATTCATTGAAAAATATTGACTATACACCTCCTGTTTTAGACATTGTGCTAAACACTGAGTAAAATATATGAGCACTCAGAATTTACAGACTTAATGGGATGAGCAAACAAGAAGGAATTAAATAAACAAATCATCACAAAAGCCATCACAAATGCCATGAAGGAAGCAAACAAAGTGGTAAGCCAGAGAGTGACAAGGGGGTGCAGGAATTTTAACTAAATGAATTTTTATAAGGAATATATTGTGATCAGAACTAGTCTTTGAAATAAAAAGGAAAAAAAAAAGAACTAGTCTTTGACACCAAATGTTTTGCAAATGAACACACAGCTGACTACAGTCTAAAATTACTTCTTTTAGGTCTGGGATATAGAAGCGCACTGCATATGAATAGAAATGCTTGCTCTCCTTGTGTCTCTGAAAGACACCAAAATGCTGGACTGGCCATTTGGCTAGAATTTTGATGTTCTTTAGGTCTAATGAGTCAATACAAACAGATAGGAGACTTTACTTCAAAAAGACCAGCTTCATTTAGTCATATTCTTATAACTCCAGTCTTAGCATCATCTTGCCTAATAAAAAGGATGGAAAAAATCCATATATATATATGTATATATATATTAATATATGGTATGTATGTTTTCTCATTTTTTCTTTCATTTTTTTTACTCATAGAGATATTGTGGATTTGGTTTTAGACCACCACAATAAAGCAAATACCATTATAAAGCAAGTCCCAAGAGTTTTTTTCCTCCCAGTTCATATGAACGTTATGTTTACACTATAGTCTACTAAGTATGCAATAGATGCTTGGTTGGATGATTGGATGACATCACCAACTCAATGGACAAGAGTTTGAGTAAGCTCCAGGAATTGGTTATGGACAGGGAAACCTGATGTACTGCAGTCCATGGGGTCGCAACCAGTTGGACACAGCTGAGCGACTGAACTGAACTGTTATGTTTAAAAAAGCAATATACTTACCTTCGTTAAAAATGCTTCATTGCTAAAAAGTGCTAACCAATATCTGAACCTTCAGTGAGTCATAATCTTTTTCTAATACTAACATCAAAGATTACTGATCACAGATCACCATAACAAGCATAACAATAATGAAAAAGTTTGAAATATTGCCAAAATATGACATAGAAACATGAAGTGAGCAAATGCTATTGGAAAAATGACTTGCTCAATGCAGAGGTGCCACAAACCTTCAATTGGTTTAAAAAAACAAAACAAAACAGTGAATTTGAAGTACAATAAAGAGGAGTGCAATAAAATGAGGAATGCCTGAATAGGTGTTTTTTAAAATTTATTTATTTTAATTGGAGGCTAATTACTTTACATTATTGTATTGGTTTTGCCATTCATTGACATGAATCTGCCCCGGGTGTACATGTGTTCCCCATCTTGAACCCCCCTCCCACCTCCCTCCCCATCCCACCCCTCTGGTTCATCCCGGTACACCAGCCCCGAGCATCCTGTATCATGCATCGAACCTGGACTGGCGATTCATTTCACATATGATATATATATGTTTCAATGCCATTCTCCCAATTATCCCACCCTCGCACTCTCCCACAGAGTCCAAAAGACTGTTCTATACATCTGTGTCTCTTTTGCTGTCTCGGAGATCAATCCTGGGTATTCATTGGAAGGACTGATGCTAAGCTGAAACTGCAATACTTTGGCCACCTCATGCGACGAGTTGACTCACTGGAAAAGACTCTGATGCTGGGAAAGGTTGGGGGCGGGAGGAGAAGGGGACGACAGAGAATGAGATGGCTGATGGCATCACCGTCTCTGTGGACATGAGTTTGAGTGAACTCCGGGAGTTGGTGATGGACAGGGAGGCCTGGCGTGCTGTGATTCATGGGATCATGGAGAGTCGGACACGACTGAGCGACTGAACTGAACTGAACTGAACTGATACAGGGTTATCGTTACCATCTTTCTAAATTCCATATATATGCGTTAGTATACTGTATTGGTGTTTTCCTTTCTGGCTTACTTCACTCTGTTTAATAGGTTCCAGTTTCATCCACCTCATTAGAGCCGAATCAAATGTATTCTTTTTAATGTCTGAGTAATACTCCATTGTGTATATGTACCACAGCTGGAATCTCCACACTGTTCTCCATAGTGGCTGTACTAGTTTGCATTCCCACCAACAGTGTAAGAGGGAGAAAATAATAGCAAATGAAGCAACTGACAAAGGATTAATCTCAAAAATATACAAGCAACTCCTGCAGCTCAATTCCAGAAAATAAACGACCCAATCAAAAAATGGGCCAAAGAACTAAACAGACATTTCTCCAAAGAATACATACAGATGGCCAACAATCACATGAAAAGATGCTCAACATCCCTCATAATCAGAGAAATGCAAATCAAAACCACAATGAGGTACCATTTCACACCAGACAGAATGGCTGCTATCCAAAAGTCTACAAGCAATAAATGCTGGAGAGGGTGTGAATTGGTTGTTTTATACAAATTACATGTGCTTGGATTCCAAACAAAAATTATTTCCACTAATTTCCCCATTGCTCCTTTTCTGCTCCATAAACCTCAAAAGAATAAGCGGTTGGAGTATCCTAGAAACTAGGGTTGCTCATAAAAAAGGTCAGAGCCCTCCCATTGTTCAATTCCAGCTGTGCCAGTCACATCATAGTAGTCCTGTCTAATTCCTTTTGTGCATGCTAAGTTGCTTCAAGTCGTGTCCGAATCTTTGCGACTCCATGGACTATAGCCCGCCAAGCTCTTCTGTCCGTGGAATTCTCCAGACAAGAACACTGGAGTGGGTTGCCACTCCTGACCCAGGGATCGAACCTGCATCTCCTTTGTCTCCTACATTGGCAGGCAGGCTCTTTACCACTAGCGCCACCTGGGAAGCCCCAAACGGCAGTTTTTAAACCACAGTCTGAATTGCCTGTGTTTTTTCCCTAGGTGAAAATATCACCTTTATAGCCAAAGTCAAAGCCGAAGATCTTCTCAGAAAGCCAACTGTCAAATGGTTCAAAGGGAAATGGATGGACCTGGCCAGCAAAGCTGGAAAGCACCTCCAGCTGAAGGAAACCTTCGAAAGGCATAGCCGGGTATGACCCTGAGCTCCTACTGCAGGGGCTTGACTGGCTTGTTCCTCTGTGTGCATCAAAGGCCATTTTCAGGTTCAGCTTTGAGGGATGTCAGTTCCAGAAAATCCACTGGAGTTACCATTTCCAGTGTTTGTACTCCAGTGTGGTGGCCCTGCTGTGCCCAGGGGCTTCAGAGCACTGCACTGACCCCTCTTGTATTGAGAACATTGTACCAGAATCCCCAGATGCAGACACATCTTTAAGCCAATGCTGTGGAATTGGGGAAATAACTGCAATATGGTGACTTTTTTATGCCAGCAGGGTAGGGCTGAAATATGTTTGGATGCATTTCATTGCAGGTGTACACATTCGAGATGCAGATCATCAAAGCCAAAGAGAACTATGCAGGAAACTACAGATGTGAGGTCACCTATAAGGATAAGTTTGACAGCTGTTCATTCGATCTTGAAGTACATGGTAAGAGAGGCTTCTAGTCTGGATAAGTATGATTTTTTTTTAATGGGGTGTGAGAGGATAGAGGAGAATAAGGTCATTTATTAGTATGAGATTTTGAAAATAAAGTTTCCCGGGACAAGGATGTCAGGAAACCCAGGTAGAAGGGAGGATTTTCTCTTATAAGGACTAATGTCGGATACGGACGTTCTTCATCAGTATGTTCTGTGTACTGCCGAGAGTCAATTTGATAAGAATAAGTTAACGGTATATGTGTAGAGTAGGGGAAAAAAGCAAAACTTCAATAAGTAAACAAAGGGAAAGTTGACTTGGTAACAAATCAAAAGTGTGACATAGCTTTGTATTTTTAGACAGAGCTGATGTGATTTAAAACCAGAGCATTACAAATGTTATAGGATCTAGGTTTAGGAAGTGCTACTGTTCTCTGTAACATGTTACTTGTTCCATGTTTGGCGGTCATGCCTTTGGTCATAGGCACTGTATGTCCACTGGGATCTCTCCTGGAGTAGGGTAACTGGGAGGATGAAGAATCCAGGAACCATGGTCCATTCACCTTGAATGTGTAGGTAAAGGAGGTCCAGCATTTGTGACTCATTGTAATAAATCACAGAAGGGCTGTCACAGAAAGAGGGAAAGGCCCATTTTCCGTGTCCTCGAGAAGTGTTAAGGCTGATTAGAATCAAAAGGTGGAAATTATGAGACGCTGAATTTTGCATTCACTTTAGCACTAGCTCTTTTTTTAAAGCCATATATACACCACAGATGGCTGTGAGAGTCCCAGTCTGAGAATTGTCAAGAGGCTGAATGGCCATGGGTGGAGATACTATCGAGATTTCAGTATTAAGTGGGACTCTGGTCCTGAGCACTGCTTCTTCACCTGGTCAGGCATCTGAGAATCACCTAAGGGGCTTTCTAAGAATACTGATTTCTGGGTCCCCATCCTCAATCTGGTGAATCAAAATTTTCAGCAGGGAGATAAGGAAGCTGATATTTTTTAAACTCCTTGGAGGATTTTACTGGGCACACAGGTGGAATGACAACAGGATAGGGGAACTCCTAAAGTCCCATCATTGATTGTGACGGAAGGAGGATAAGCTCTGATGATGTCTCAGCAGCTCAGCCAGCCGGGAGGAAAGCCATGCTTCCCCCACCCGCTTCACCTGATTCCTTCCCTCTGAAGAATCCCCACAGCCTGGAGAGGAACTGAACAGAGAACTGGGTTCTTAATGGGTGTTTATTTTATTGTCTTCTTTCCTTTCAAAGAATCTACTGGGACTACTCCAAACATTGACATCAGATCTGCTTTCAAGAGAAGGTAACTTCAAAAGGGGGATCTAGGTATCTTTTGTAAAACATGAAAGTAAAGGATTTTCAAATACATGTTCCCTTCCTCCACACTCTATATTTCAAATGAGATCAAGTCTTTTCACCAAAGTCAAACATACCAAATATTCAGAAGTTAGTTTTCAAGAGATGCCATGGGCTTAATGCCATATTGTGTATATGCTGATCATTTTTTAGAATATTCTTGATATAGTGAAGCACTCATTTTATAGGTCTCACAGTTGCCTTAGAAAGACACATTTTCTTTCTATTCATATGTGGCTTCTTCCTGAATTGCATTATTTTCTACTAAATGGCCCAGAAAGATATATAACAATACACATCTCATATAGCATCAGTTAAGTAATGTCAGAAAACTTACATTGCTTTTTATTTAGGAATCACGTACAGAGCTATTAAACCATATGCCCAGAAAACTACAATTAAGTGAGTGAGTGAGTGAAATCGCTTAGTCGTGTCCGATTCTTTGCGACCCCATGGACTGTAGACTACCAGGCTTCTCTGTCCATGGGATTCTCCAGGCAAAAATACTGGAGTGGGTTGCCATTTAGCTCCTTACTAAAGTTAGCACAAGTATGGGATTATCCTAAATGAAAGACCATTGAATCTGCTGGAATAAGGAACATTGTAGAAAGGCAAAATATAGATACTTACCTGATTTATTTTGCAACTACCAAGGCCAAAAAATCAGAAAGTCGAGGAAGAAAATGAAAAAAATTTTCTAGTCTGTGAGAAATGTGACTAGTCTCTTCCTGGTATTATTTTCTTCTCTGTACTTCTTATTTATCTAGAATTCGTCCAAAATAGAAATTCATTAATGAGAGGAAATGTTTTGTTCTTCCTAAGACTGGAGAAGGAAATGGCAACCCACTCTAGTGTTCTTGCCTGGAGAATCCCAGGGACGGGGGAGCCTGGTGGGCTTCCGTCTATGGGGTCACACAGAGTCGGACACGACTGAAGTGACTTAGCAGCAGCAGCAGCAAGACTGAATCCACATAACAGTTTTGTTGAGTAAGGAAAGTCATCCCAAACTAGTATAAAGCAATGATTTAGCCTTGTTCATAAAAGGCAAAATTTCTTTCTAAATTATGAAGTAATGAACATTGTAATTACTCTTAAAAGATATGTAGTATGTCCTGATCAGTCCATTGTATTTTTAAAGTCATAACTTTCAAAATCTCTTACCTTCCCTTCACCCCATGGTTAGCAAATGCACAGATCTCACACTAGGTTCATCCTACGTATGTCTCTTTTAAGAAAGATGTCATCTGCTTAGTTTTGGGCTTTAAGAGAATAGAAATGTGTTTATGTCAATAGGTCTTTTCCAAATATCTGCTTTAAAGAAATTTTGAGAACACATTATTTGAGTTCAATTCTGATAACTTACGTGTTATACACACTGTTTTTAAACCCACAGACTCTTTTCTTAGAAACCATAACTAACATTTGTAAAGCGCAGGAAACAAAATCTTCATTAAAAAATTAAACATGTAAGTAACTATGTAGCACCATTTAAATGTGAGCTCATAGCTTCTATTTAGAGTTTATATGAAATCATGAAGGTGGCTGCATGCCTAAATTAAGATGCATTTCTCCACAGGAAAACACTTTTAAAAACTCCTAGTAAAGGGCTCAACAATTCCAAGACAAACTTCTGGAAAACATATTTCAAATGGTATAAATATTAACAAGAAAATAAACAGCTTATAATCCTCTCCCTTTCAAGAGAAAGGAATGCATCTTTTGAAAAGCTCTGCACTAGCTCCATTTTTGTTATGTTGCTATCACATTACCTGATTCATCTATTGATGGACACAAAGAGGTTACCTGTGATTATAAGCTTTGTACTTATATATTTGACACTAGACTACTTCATCTTACAAGCCAATCTCTGTTTGACTTTAGTAACAGAGATCAGCAAAAGTCCTTTGCTTTTTACACTCGGATGTTCCCAGAGCCCCCAACTTGCAAAAACAAAGTACTTTGTGTTGTTTGGCTTAAGTGCATTTGTGTTACCCTGTTTTAACACAAATCCAAGCAGTTTTACATACGCAATCTACAAAAATGTGTCTTCTGAGATTGTAGAGTAACACAAGTTCCTTGTGTTTGCTTTTCCACAAGTACATCCTCCGAAATTTAAAATGTCACTTGTGTGAAAAGAAACTGTGTTGATTTAGTCCCGTGATTTGTGTGCTAGTACAACATTGCATATATGTTATACATAGAGTGTTTGGGGGAATTGTTGTATATGTGACTCAGCATTAAACCCAGATTTGCTTTTCTTTTGTTAATGACAGTGGAGAAGGTCAAGAGGATGCAGGGGAACTTGACTTTAGTGGTCTTCTGAAACGTAGGTGAGAACCCACTGATGGAGTGAGGCGCTTTGGCCTGGAAATCTTTTAGATACCCACTCAGAGAAGTCAAGTTTAAAGTGGATCTTTTTCAAAGATCCTCTCATTTCTTAAAATGTGTTTTGCTTATGGAATATTATAACAGCATTGACTAAGTGACAGTGAAACAACTGCCTACTAATCTGCTAAATATTTTAGCTGACGCTTTTACTTTCTTTTTAAATATTTCATGAGTCTTCACATATTTTCTTAGTAGGGGATAAAGAAATTTGAAAACTGAGACAGAAGACTTAAATGCCTGAAAACTTCTTATTCCTCTCATGATTTATATTATTTCAATCATGATCCCTCATCATGATTGAATAAATAAAGCCTCCATTTTCCTGCTTTTGATATTTGACTGAAAAGTCAATTTCAAAATTTTGGTAGAAGTCTCAGCAAATGTATATATTTATGTGTGTATATGTATATATATATATATACACACACATACGTTAACATAGTATTGATGATTTACTGTATTTCATCAAATCTAAGACACCATGCTAATATATACCTATATTATAAACCACTAAGCAATGAAAAAAATTGTCCAAATAGCTTATTATGACATACTGCTGATTATAAGGTACGTCCTTATTTCAGAGATATTTAAAATGGCCCAAATTTGTGTTTTTAGAAGGGATAAAATAGTAGTGAAATGGAGATAAGTGTTTAGTATTATCACTTATGTTCCTTTAACTTTGTACTCTCTGGCAATAAAACTTATAAATTTTCATTATGGATATTTAGTACACAACCATTTTATAGAATTTCTGCCCTATATATGCATATTTGTTTTTTTGTTTTTAGTCGCTCAGTTGTGTCCAGCTTTGTGCGACACCATGGACTGTAGCCCACCAGGTTCCTCTGTCCATGGGATTTCCCAGGCAAGAATAGTGGAGTGGGTTGTCATTTCCTTTTCCAGGGGATCTTCCTGACCCAAGGCTCAAACCTGCATCTCCTGTATTGGCAGGTGGATTCTTTACCACTTGGGAAGTCCATATATGCATATATACAATCATAAATATACTATATTATATATATGTTATATATAAAGATATACATATCTAGATAGTTACTATAGCACAGAAGAAACATAAAGAAAATGACTTTTGCTAGGACGGTGTTTATGTACCAAATTTGTGAATAAACAATAAAACTACAACTCTAAATTAGTGATATATAACATTGATATCAGATTTCATTTAGTTTTTTAAGTTCACTTATTATTCTTACTGCTTTCTATGTCTACTGAAAATCATAGGTATAGGTATGCTTCAAAACAAATGACAAACGGTAATAAATAGGCTTGTGTTCATTCTCAGTTTAGTTGGGTGGCTTTATTCAAACCCCTGTGAATGAAACATTCACCCCCAGCTCTAAACATTTAGGCTGAGAACAGAAACATTAACAGGTGCCATTTATTAATAACCAAATGGATATTAGCCAATCAGTAGACTTTGGCAGTATCAAAAACATCATTTCTTCTCTGGATACTTCAAATAATCATTAGCTCAATAATATTTATTAATTCCCCAAAAGTATTTTAAAGCAATAGAATATGAAGTGACCTTAAATGAGCTGCACTCTTCCTGTTCCACAAGTGGGAGACCAAAGACCAGAGAAGTTGAGTGACTTACCCCAAGTCATACAGCTAACTTGAGGGAAGGCAGGGACCTACATTCAAGTTCCCTTTTCTGAATCAGCACACTTCCTGTGACTCCACATAAGAAACATCACTCTGAATCTGCCTGGGAAGTTGGCACCTTGTACATTTATAACAAGTTAAAACTTTGGAAAGACAAGAGGTTTTGGGTTGGTTTTTTTTTTCTGCAGTCATTTACTCAACCAGGAAAATGCCAAATGCTTTCTTTGTGTAGACTATAACACTAGTGGAGGTGAGGAAAAGAAATCCAATGCTTTCCAGTGCCTGGCACATGGAAAGATAAAAATACATATTTGTGGGAAGAAAAGGGTAGTGGTTAAAACGTGGATTTGAGTCTCAGCTCAAATCTAATTACTGGACATGACTTTGGTCAAGTGATATGTCCTCTCTGAGACTTGCTTTCCACAACTGTAAATGCAGAGAATAAAAACTACTTGAGTATTATTGTGAGAAATTAAGTTAAATGTAAGAGACCAGATTCATACAGGTGTCAAATAAATATCCACTTCCCCCCAAAATGTGACATTTTCCCTTGAAGAACTTACATTAGTGTCAACTATTTAATTTGTACTTGCCATCTTCCTCCACAAAGATTGAATCATATGCTAATTTTCAATACTACCTGAAAGGAGTTCAGGGTGGAGAGCAGAAATGAGGCACTCTGTGCTTGGGAGAAAAACTGGAAGGACAGGTTTTCAGATAGTTATATTCAGATATTTTCGGGAGCTGATTTTATGAGCCCAGTTCTCATATCTCCTCATATCTAGAAAGTACTAAAATCCTTCGTGATAACAACTGTTCCTCATAACTAGCAAAAGCTTCATGAGACTAGCAGAAATATTCCAGAAGAATATGTGCTTGATTGCATGTATTCCCCCTTCACCAAAATCACATATATACTGACCTTCCTCACTGCCTCTCAGGAACAGTTTCTCAGAGCTGTCTGAGGCGCTGTCTTCCAGGCTGCAGTCCTCGTTTTGTCCCAAATAAAAATTCATAGCTCTCACATTGTGCAATTTTTTAAAGTTGACATTAGTAAAGTGACAAAATACACATACAGACACATAATAAATCAATAAAAATGTAACAGATTATTAAGTGCCAAGTCTGATTAAAAGGAAAAGGAAAGAAAAAAGAACACACTAGTTCTATCAGTAGTTTTCAGAGTAAAAGAAATCTAATGGTCAAAATGACTAAAAAAGATTATTAGAAAAAACTGAGCAGTCAACATGTCTCTACTTCTCATTTTCTTTACATCCCCTAATTATGATTTTGACTTATAATTAGATTGTTGTCACCATGAGACTATATTCATTTAATATACTATCTACTAATCCACCAGTATAACTTTGAAAATCATTGTTTTCTCCTACTAATTTGTGAATTGCATGTGTTTTCACTGTAGTAATAACATGTGGTAATAACATTTCTACTCCTCCAAGAATGTGTGGCAAAATCCTCATGAGAATAAATATCATTACCACCGACATCTTTATACAACGATATATCTCCCTACCCTGAACAAAGTTAGCATATTCCAAATAGACATTAGATAAATCACAGTTAGTCTTCGGGCAGTATCTTGTTATGAGACCTGACCTATATAAAAACTTTAAAGTTTTATTCTACATAAAATTTCTATAACAGCTTTGTATTTCACTAGGATTGTTAAGTTATAGAAATTTTGATGTAGATGGAAGTACTGTAAATGTTATATAGGTCTATACCAATTCTTGGAAAAAAATCAGTAGTGCCATAGAAATTTGGATTTTTCTCCCTGCTGAAATTTAATGTAGCCAGACAGATATGGTCATGTGCAGCCACCATGGTAAGTAAAGATGTGTTCTGAGTGAGTTAAGGAAATACTACAGATGGGCTCCTTGACCTCGTATTCCAGCACAAAATGAGGAATCCATCTCCTTGCAATTTGGGGTTCAACTGAGTAGTGGAGAGGAAAGAAAGAAAGAAGCAAGAGGTCACTTGTGTTTGTATACAAAGTATGATAGGATAAAGGTCGTGGTAGAGTGGGATGTATTTTGGTGTTAATGAAAAAATGGTGAGGATGATCAGTTTTATAAATCTATCAACAAAACTGACTCAAGGAATCACACTGAAAATGGTCTTTATTGCTTAGTGACTTCCTCATGTAAACATTCACCTATACATCTGGGTATTCTCAGTGTTTGATTTGTGCCTCTTGTTAGCTCTTTTAATCTGTCTTTATCATTGATATCTTTAAATCTTTTCACCAATGTCAAGAGGATATTTGAAATATGTGGGCAGTTCTTCTTGGTTGAGATATAAATGGAACAAAATGTAGACTGGGGATAATTTTACAATGTGGGGATTCAGGCTAATATGACAAAAATAGAGCAATAATAAAGTGGATTGAGGAAAGTCCCACAGGGGGAAAAAAATGTATGTACACAGATACACATTTTAATCGCAATTCTCCAAGACGTCCTACAAAATATTTAAATGTTAAATTTGAAATGTAGACTGCTTTCAGGCAATAGATACAGTAGACCAGACAAATTATTACTAATATTTCAACTTCAGGACAATTTTCTTAAGCTTTTCAATTTTCCTATGTCATTAGAAGGCCTAGTTACCATCTCAGTGACATGAAGAGTGGCATCTTGAATCTTTAAGAATCACATTTTCCTAATGGTGTTTCTAGTCCTTCCCACAAAGGTCGCTGAGGGACCAATGACCTTTCACTTTCTTCCATTATCCAGATGTGCCTCAACATCATTTACTGGGCAAAAGACTTACATGACAACGGAAATTAGATATTCAGAAGCCATCCTTGCCTAATGCCACCCTAAACTCTAAGTTATGTTTACATTCTCCTATCCTTCCCTATGATTATAACCCAGTATTTCCCCAAGAAATTCTGAAATGGGTATAATTAATATGACAGTACAAACATATGTAACTCATTATTTACTATCATGATAGCATGCATCTGTTTTCACACTGATGTTTAAGATGTGTTGAGCAGTTTTCCTGGAAAAATCATACCCAAACCAGCATTATTCACAGTAAGTAGTCACTAAAATATTTCCAGTTTAACCTTAGTCAATAAAAACAGTCAGCTAAACTTAAACAAAATTAGAACTTCTTAGCTAGTTAAGGAAATCAATTTAAATTATATTTAGCATTTGCAACTAAGGCTCTTTCCCTGAAGAGTGTTTATTCCTGAGTTTTGTTTCACTTTTAGGTTTTAAAATACAGACAAGTGTATGTACTTTAAATCCTATATATGTGTGTGTATACAGTAGTTATATATGTTCTTTATATGTTCTATACATTCTTTTGCCAGTGGTCAAAATTTAGAAACATGATTTTGATAATCACACTAAGTTACTGTCAGCTTGTTCATGGAACCCTTTATGACTTGCTTTATAGTTTCACACTTATATTTTCATGATTCAAAGCAGTTTATACCCAAACTGCTTCCAAAAAAGTTCTGGACAGTACTTTAAGATGAAATGTGAGAGAATTTTGAGTCTCATTCTTTTCATTCTGACGATTTAGAAAAAAAAGTTTTCTCTTTAAAATAATATGTATACACAAAAATCATATGAAAAACAACCAAACCAAAAAAAAAAAAAAACAGAAACAAAGAACAAATGCTTAGTCACAGTTTCAAACTTTTTTGTATTAAAAAAATAGCAAAAAATGTTTAATGTACACATTTACTAACATGGTAGGGAAAATGCTATTTGCAAAATCTGAAGATTTGAAATACTGTTATTTGTACCGTCTCCATGCAGAGTTAGGGTATGCACACCAACGAAGGCAGAAAGCATTGTTCTTTAATGGACCAACACCTAAAATCTTCTGGTTCTTAAACCTTATTTCAATATCTAAATCCTAGATGAAAACTGGTCTTTTAAGTTTCTCAAAATCTCATCTCCTATTTGGATTTTCAGGTTGAAAATAAGTAAAAATAGCTTAAGGATATTTCCTGAAACCCTTCTATCTCCTTAATACTGTGTTTTTAACTAGAAAAAGGAGAGCGTTAATGCAAGTGCACGGATCTGACCTTTGACTATCTATAAGTTGCACTGAGACTTCATGCAAAGCAGACTTTCTCCTTGGCTATTTAAATACTCAGGCTTTAACCAGAGCTTTTAGCACTGAATCAAAAAATCGGTACCATACTCCGACTTTCCTTTAAAGGCCAGTGGGCAGCTATTAAACTAGGCAACGGTTCTCCCCGGTTAGGGAGGTGAAGCAGCAGGAGGAGCAACCCGAGGTAGACGTGTGGGAGCTGCTGAAGAATGCGAAACCCAGCGAGTACGAGAAAATCGCCTTCCAGTACGGTATCACTGACCTGCGTGGTATGCTCAAGCGGCTCAAGCGCATGCGCAGAGTGGAAAAGAAGAGTGCAGGTGAGGACGTCTGAGCATTCCTAGGGGAGACGATAATCCTCCCTATTTCGTACTGGGTTTATACCTGGAGAATCCCAGGGACAGGGGAGCCTGGTGGGCTGCTGTCTATGGGGTCGCACAGAGTCGGACACGACTGAAGTGGCTTAGCAGCACCAGCAGCTGTAGTGGAATTTGCAGGGCTTACGCTTCTCTTGGTTAACTTGGCTTCGGGTGAAATAGTTCACTGCCCCGCGCATCTCCAGCAAAGTAGGTAGGGAACAGCTGCTGAAGGTTTAAGGTAACAAAAGTACATTACAATGACACAATGTATAATGGAGTACTAAATATTCCTGTGTTACTGGGCATTTCTCAGCAGCCCCTTTCTCCATTCGCTGCATCTCTCCGTCACTCTCAGATTCCTGATTCTTATTTAGGTAGAGTAGATTCTGTGTTTGTTTTACTGTTACATTCTTCCACCCATTTGATGAGTCATGGGGAATTCATGTCTCACACCTGCTAAGATAACCCAAGTGTTTAAGCATGTCAATATTTGCGCAGGTTTCCACAGTACAAAAACTGTGATAAGCTTACTGTTTCAATCAGTCAAAGATATTCCATTTAAGCTCATGAGTCATTGGAAGTATCTCATAAATTCTATGATAAAAAAAAACTGTCTGTAAGATAGATGTACACAGATAATGCCAATGAAACTGAAAATAATCATTTTAGGAGAATAAGCATGTCCTTCAAGTTCAAATTTCATTTGGTTATTTTATATTATACATTGGCCAAAGAATGAAGACAATCATTTTTAAAGCCTCTTCAATAATTCTTTATGTTTCTTTTAAAAGCATATGTACTCTCTTAAAATTTTTAAACCATCTTATTATATATAAATCGATGCAGATTTCTAAAATATAAGGGATAATTCAAAAGTTTCCTATTTCTTCTTTTTGTCTAAATTTATTCAGTTTTAGGTTTTCAGATTGACTATTTAAATTCATATCATATGCATATACATATTAATGTAGTTTTGTATCTTCTCTCTACTAGCTTTTGCAAAAATTCTTGATCCTGCATATCAGGTTGATAAAGGAGGCAGGGTAAGATTTGTCGTCGAACTGGCAGATCCAAAGTTGGAAGTGAAATGGTATAAAAATGGTCAAGAAATTCGACCCAGTACAAAGTAAGTCAAATTTGCAAATAATCAATAGTATATAAATCAAAGAGTAATTTGACTTGATTTTCTATGCCAGAAAGCACTTTTTAGTCATAGTCGTTTGATGCAAAATCATATGAGGGGACAGCAAAAACTTTTTATGTATTTTGGAACCATTTAAGTATGGTGCTATATAAATTAAACCTTGCCTTATGTTTTAATTCTATATAAACTATTTCAAGTACCTGTAATTATGATTTTGTGTCATTGTAGGTTATATGTGATTACTTCAGAGTATTCCCAAACTTCGCCCAATTTTAAAAAAGAATTTGAGAAAAATTGAAATATGTATTTGATATACCAGCTTGTAATGGGAATCACACCTTATAAGTAGATAACTTTTGTTCTTCCAGAATAGCATCTAAAGCCTATGTTTTATTGTTTTTTGACTCTTTTCCCAAATGAAAGAAACAAACTAATCCCTGATATCTGATGGTATTGCTAGGCTTTTAGGAAA
This sequence comes from Moschus berezovskii, assembly GCF_049115385.1. Lineage (NCBI taxonomy): Eukaryota > Metazoa > Chordata > Mammalia > Artiodactyla > Moschidae > Moschus > Moschus berezovskii. The sequence continues at coordinate 70,124,369 of NC_142465.1, forward strand.
CCACTTTACAGAGATCCTTCTCAGTCTGACAGATTTTCAACTCCAATATATCTTTTTAAGTTAACAGGAACCATATGTATATTTATAAATGGCTTTAATCCTGAAAATCTGTCACTTCTGTGGAACAGTTAGGTAGTTTCCAATTTCTTAATGTGGTCCTGCTCTCAGAGGGACTTTGTGATAATAATGTTTATATCTGGTAAAAGTCTCTTGAAGGCAGCCTGAATTTACCAAAAACATAATTTTCCTTGGCTATTTTTATCTCAAAAAATGTTGCTTAGTGTTTTGTTCTTGAAGTCTTTGAGAATTTCCCAAGTAAGGACTTTTTCTTTCATCTGTTATAATGCCCTAATATACCCATCCATAATCTAGATCACAGATAATCAAATTTTGCAGTCTTCTGGATTTCAGGTTTTTGTTTCCACTTAAGTTCTTTTTCAGTAGATGATAACTATGATATATATGATAATACTAGTTCTTAAGCTCATTTAAGATGATATCATGTTGTATCAACTATATTAATGATTAAATTCATATTATTGCTTAAATTGTGTAATCATTTTTCACCCAATAAAATGTCACTGGGCTAGCAAGGAGTGAATTCAATAAATCAATGAAAAATATAAACTTTCTCTCCTGCTATAAAGTAGATGAACTGATCACTTTAAAAAATGTAAAGAGTTAAAATCTTAGCCTACCATATTTTCCAACAATAGGTTAAAAATTGTTCATTGGTAAATATGTGAGTACTTATTTTATGTTTGGAATGAAAAATATGTGTGCTAAGTTGTTTCTGGAGAAGGAAATGGCAACCCACTCCAGTATTCTTGCCTGGAGAATCCCATGGACAGAGGAGCCTGGTGGGCAGCCATCCATGGGGTTGCAAGAGTCGGACACGACTGAGCGACTAACCCAACCCAAGTTGTTTCAGTCGTGTCTGACTTTTTGCGACCCTATAGACTGTAGCCTGCCAGGTTCTTCTGTCCATGGGATTCTCCAGGCAAGAATACTGGAGTGAGTTGCCATTCTCCTCTCCAGGGGATTTTCCCAACCCAAGGATGGATCCCGCATCTCTTATGTCTTCTGCATTGGCAGGCGTGTTCTTTACTACTAGCGCCACCTGGGAAGCCCAAAAATCATATATAAAAGAAAATAATGACAAATATTATATGCAAATATGCATATGTATTACATTATGTATTATAAAGATAGAAATTGGCTTCATGTTTAATGTTTATTAAACTACGTAAGATATGGCTAATAAATTGCAGATCAAAATGACTATTTCTGACTCTCAGATATTATGGAATTATAAGCCAAATTTGCTGTCAATAAAGAAAAGAATAAAATCGGGTTCACGGACTCTGTTTATCTTCCTCCTATTTAAAACAGATACATCTTTGAACATAAAGGATGTGAAAGAATCATGTTTATCAATAACTGTGCGCTAACAGATGATTCAGAGTATTATGTGACAGCTGGTGATGAGAAATGTTCCACTGAGCTCTTTGTGAGAGGTAAAGTGAAATCTCTTATATAACCATTAAGAGCCAATGGCTCTCCTTCTCTCAGGGGTAATAATCAAAACTGAAAATGGTGACGTGAGCTCTTGAGCTCCAGAGCAGAAACAGCAGTGCCTCTCAAGATGGTTTAGCTTGAGTGTTAGCCTGGCTCTGGATTGAAGCATTTTTGTACTGCTGTTTACTGGGTATCCTAAGTAATCTTCAGGTTTGCTGAAGACTAGAAAAGCCAACAGGAAAAAAAGCTGTTGAGTAAAAATGCCTTGTAGTTTTGGCTCATGTAAGCAGTACTTTGCAATTTAGTTGCTCTAGTGATAGCTTTTGAAACCCAACAAAGTCTACTGGATAACTGTTTCACACATTCAGCTCATCACAAATCGATTTCCCTTGAAACAGCTTCGTTAGTAAAAGTCATCAATGGTTGCCACTGACATTGCTGAAGACCATCATTTACTAGTGAAAAGAGCTGGAGGGTGTCAATGAAGCCATGAAGCATTTATTTTCTTTATGAGGACCTGTGGCTAAGACAGCTTTGTAATCTTGCACATCAACTATACTTCAATCAAAAAAAATTTAAAGACAATTCTGTAATCTCTATCATCTGTCTAAAACCATAAGTAGAGAGTTTTAGTGTTATATATTTTCCTTCCTCAGAAATGTCTATCTTCTGCTTTCTTATTTGCCCAAATATTATCTGATACAATTTGTCTGCTCTCTAAAACAATCATTTATTTGATTTGAAGAGTTCTTGGGAAATTATGTGAACCTTACCCAGGGATGCCAACTGTTTATTTTGCCATGAAAAGTCATGAAAAAATCCACCTTCTAACTACCACCATCTAACCATCAGTCTGTGATCAACCACACTTTCTTATTGTTGGTTTTTCATCTGTGAACAAACCCAGGGTCATGAACAGATTTTGGGGCATTTAATGATTCTGATGTTCTTTTTTTTTTTCCCCACAATAGAGCCTCCAGTTATGGTGACCAAACAGCTGGAAGATACAAAAGCTTATTGTGGGGAGAGAGTGGAATTAGAATGTGAAGTGTCTGAAGATGATGCCAATGTAAAATGGTAAATAGATATCCTGAGGTCTGTTCATTTTTAATAAACAAAAAAGTCCCTTCAAACTTTGGAGAATAGGAAATTGCTTTTACACATATGAAAAGGATCTCAACCTCATTTGTGTTAGTAGAAAATGTAGCTAAAACTATCCTAAGATATTGGCTTTTTTCACCTGTGAGACTGAAAAAAAAGATCCAGGTATCTATATTGATAAGGATATAGGGAAGTAGGCACTTGCTAGTAAATGAATGTTTCAAGGTTCCTCATGTCTATTTGACTCCAAAGCCCATGGCTGCTCTTTCCGATGCATGCTCTTACTATGCCATGATGGCAAGTTTTATGGAAAATATACTTTTTTAATGTTACTTCTAGTCAATTTATTGTCACAGTATCTCAGAAAAATATTTTAGACTGAAAATCACCAAATTACTTGAACATTTCTTAAAAATAAAAAGCGTATTTTGGGGATCAGATGAGATGTGTTTCTCAAGTTCACTGGGAGTAACCTCAAAATTAAAGACTAGAAGATCCGGAATCTTAAAATCTTAATTGAGAGACAGAGTAAATTCTGCAGCAAGAATCGCTAGTAATTTGGTTTAGAATAGATTGTTCATTGTAACCTAGAATCATAGCTATCTTTAAAATGAATTAAAATGCTATTCTTAGTAGTGTGCACCAAGAGCCCAAACATAGGTAATATCCACTGTTAGCATCTTTATCTAACTGATCTTAAGTGAAAGGAATGGGATTTTTTTAATGTAATTTTCAGATAATACTTGTTATAGTATTCATCTATTGATGGAAACTGATCCATACATTCTTTAATTCAACAAGCAGTTCTTAAGTGTCTGGTGACTACCTCTTGAAGCATTTTTTATAAAAAATTTTTAAAAATCATCTCTTTAACTCAGGTTTAAGAATGGTGAGGAAATTATCCCTGGTCCAAAATCAAGATACCACATTAGAGTTGAAGGCAAAAAGCATATTTTGGTCATAGAAGGAGCAACAAAGGCTGATACTGCAGAATATTCTGTAATGACAACAGGAGGACAGTCATCTGCTAAACTTAGTGTGGACTGTAAGTAAGACTTCCTTGTATGTCTCCCAAGTTGTTTCACTAGTGTGTTGTGTATGTTAATTCCGTTTTAGAAAAGTTTCAATCTGTTTGACTTCAACCTGTGGCAATTTTAGATGTGTAAAATTAGATTCCATTCTAGCTGAGTGTCTATATCATATCAATCAGAGTCTCTAAGAACTTACTCCTCAGTTTAATAGAGTACCAGTATTGAGAAGGAACTCTCCACCGTGACCCATCCATCTTGGGTGGCACTACATGGCATGGCCGGAGAGTTCTGACAAAACATGGTCCACTGGAGAAGGGAATGGCAAACCACTTCAGTATTCTTGCCTTGAGAACCCCATGAACAGTATGAAAAGGCAAAAAGATAGGACACGGAAAGATGAACACCCCAGGTTGGTAGGTGCACAATATGCTACTGGAGATCAGTGGAGAAATAACTCCAGAAAAAATGAAGAGACAGAGCCAAAGCAAAAGCAACATCCAGTTGTGGATGTTGGAAGTTGTGGTGATGGAAGTAAAGTCCAATGCTGTAAAGAGCAATGTTTCATAGGAACCTGAATGTTAGGTCCACTAATCAAGGCAAATTAGAAGTGCTCAAACAGGAGATGGCAAGAGTGAACATCAACATTTTAGGAATCAGTGAACTCAAATGGATAGGAATGGGTGAATTTAACTCAGATGACCATTGTATCTACTATTGTGGGCAAGAATCCCTTAGAAGAAATGGAGCAGCCATCGTAGTCAACAAGAGTCCGAAATGCAGTACTTGGATTCAATCTTAAAAATGACAGAATGATCTCTGATTGTTTCCAAGGCAAATCATTCAGTATCACAGTAATCCAAGTCTATGCACTGACCAGTAATGCTGAAGAAGCTGAAGCTGAACGGTTCTTTGAAGACCTATAAGACCTTCTAGAGTTAACACCCCCAAAAGGCGTCCTTTTCATTATATGAGACTGGAAAGCAAAAGTAGGAAGTCAAGAGATACCTGGAGTAACAGCCTAACTTGGTCTTGGAGTACAGAATGAAGCAGGGCAAAGACTAATAGAGTTTTGCCAAGAGAACACACAAGTCATAGCAAACACCCTCTTCCAACAACACAGGAGAAGACAGACCTACACATGGACATCACCAGATGGCCAATATTGAAATCATGTTGATTATATTCTTTGCAGCCAAAGATATTCATGGGGTTCTCAAGGCAAGAATACTAAAGTGGTTTGCCATTCCCTTCTCCAGTGGACCATGGTTTGTCAGAAAAAACAAGACCAGGTGCTGACTGTGGTTCAGATCATGAACTCCTTATTGTCAAATTCAGACTTAAACTGAAAAAAGTAGGGAAAACCACTAGACCACTCAGGTATGAAATAAATCAAATCCCTTACGATTATATCGTGGAAGTGACAAATAGATTCAAGGGATTAGATCTGATAGACCGAGTGCCTGAAGAACTATAGATGAAGGTTCGTGACATTGTACAGGAGGCAGTGATCAAGACCATCCCCAAGAAAAAGAAATGTAAAAAGCCAAAATAGTTGTCTGAGGAGACCTTACAAATAGCTGTGAAAAGAAAAGAAGCTAAAGGCAAAGGAGAAAAGGACAGATATAACCATTTGAATGCAGAATTCCAAAGAATAGCAAGGAGAGATAAGAAAGCCTTCCTCAGCGATCAATGCAAAGAAATAGAGGAAAACAATAGAATGGGAAAGACTAGAGATATCTTCAAGAAAATTAGAGATACCAAGGGAACATTTCATGCAAAAAAATGGGCTCGATAAAGGACAGAAATGGTATGGACCTAACATAAGCAGAAGATATTAACAAGAGGTGGCAAGAATACACAGAAGAATTATTCATGACCCAGATAACCAGGATGGTGTGATCACTCACCTGGAGCCAAACATCCTGGAATGTGAAGTCAAGTGGGCCTTAGGAAGCATCACTACGAACAAAGCTAGTGGAGCTGATGGAATTCCGATTGAACTATTTCAAATCCTAAAAGATGATGCTGTGAAAGTATTGCACTCAATATGCCAGCAAACTTGGAAAACTCAGCAGTGGCCACAGGACTGGAAAAGGTCAGTTTTCATTCCAATTCCAAAGAAAGGCAATGCCAAAGAATGCTCAATCTACTGCACAATTGCACTCATCTCACATGCTAGCAATGTAATGATCAAAATTCTCCAAGTCAGGCTTCAACAGTATGTGAACCGTGAAATTCCAGATGTTCAAGCTGGATTTAGAAAAACAGAGGAACCAGAGATCAAATCGCCAACACATGTTGGATCATTGAAAAAGCAAGAGAGTTCAAAAAAAACATCTATTTCTGCTTTATTGACTATGCCAAAGCCTTTGACTGTGTGGGTCGCAACAAACTGTGGAAGATTTTTCAAGAGATGGGAATACCAGACCACCTGACCTGCCTCCTCAGAAATCTGTATGCAGGTCAAGAAGCAACAGTTAGAACTGGACATTCAACAACAGACTGGTTCCAAACAGGAAAAGGAGTACATCAAAGCTGTATATTGTCACCCTACTTATTTAACTTACATGCAGAATACATCATGAGAAATGCCAGACTGGATGAAGCACAAGCTGGGATCAAGATTGCCAGGAGAAACATCAATAACCTCAGATATGCAGATGATACCACACTTATGGCAGAAAGTGAAGAAGAACTAAAGAGCCTCTTGAAAGTGAAAGAGGAGAGAGAAAAAGTTGGCTTAAAGCTCAACATTCAGAAAACTAAGATCATGGCATCCGGTTCCATCACTTCATGGCAAATAGATGCGGAAACAATGGAAACAGTGGCAGACTTTTTTTTGGGGGGGCTCCAAAATCACTGCAGATGGTGACTGTAGCCATGAAATTAAAAGACACTTGCTCCTTGGAAGAAAAGCTATGACCAACCTAGACAGCATATTAAAAAGCAGAGACATTACTTTGCCAACAAAGTTTCCTCTAGTCAAAGCTGTGGTTTTTCCAGTTGTCTTGTATGGATGTGAGAGTTGGTCTATAAAGAAAGCTTAGCACCAAAGAATTGCTGCTTTTGAACTGTGGTGTTGGAGAAGACTCTTGAGAGTCCCTTGGACTGCAAGGAGATCAAACCAGTCCATCCTAAAGGAAATCAGTCCTGAATATTCATTGGAAGGACTGATGCTAAAGCTGAATCTCCAGTACTTTGACCACCTAATGCGAAGAACTGACTTATTGGAAAAGACCCTGATGCTGGGAAAGTTGGAAGGCATGAGGATAATGGGATGACAGAGGATGAGATGGTTGGATCGCGTCACTCACTCAATGGACATGAGTTTGAGTAAACTCTGGGAGTTGGTGATTGACAGGGAGGCCTGGTGTGCTGTAGTCCATGGGGTCGTAAAGAATCAGACACAACTGATCGACTGAACTGAGCTGATTGAGAAGGAAATATTAAAAATCACCTGCCAGAGAAGTTACCCAAATGGTTAAGAAAGATTCTAATCACAAAACCATATTCATAGACTATAAATACTTAGATGTGATATCAAATCCTAATATCCTGTTTGCTTAATCCCTAGGTGAATTTGCTATCTATTCAATAAACATTCTATAATTACATTTGGGGTGAGAAGTTACTCAACTAGTGGGCCTCAATTGAGAAGATTGTAAGTGCTAATTTGCTGATAGGCTTTAGAGGTCTGAGAGAATTCATGGCCTTCCTCAAATACCCCGTGATGGTAGTAATTTCTTAATGACCGAGCCTGTCCCTTCCAGTTAGCCATGAAAATTGGAATAGCAAACTTCACAAGAAGATCAGTAATAGGTGGAGAGCGAAATCCTGTTCCTTATTTCTTAGTCCAGTTACAATTCATATGACCATTGAATTATTTGAAAGTAATTACAGTACACTCCTTATGTTTTGTGGAATAATGGCCATTGTAGTGTAATATAAAAAAATTTTTTTCAACCATAGGCAGATCCTTATCTGATATTTATATTCATTTAAACAATTACAGTTAGTCTTTCTATAACATTAACATATGCATTTTAAAAAATTACTATGCTGTACAAAGTCATGCAGTGAAAACCATACGGTCAATGGGGAATGTGGGTTAAAGACACAACACTCAATAATTTTTTCAGGGACCCAATTTTTAAAAAGTAAAATGAGGGCCTTCCCTGTTGGTCCAGTGGTTAAGACTTCCTACGTCCAATGCAGGGGGCACAAGTTCAATCCCTGGCCTGGGAGCCAAATACCTACATGCTGCATGGTGCAGCCAAAAAAATAAATAAATAAAATAAAATGATAAGAACCTAATAAAAAAAATCAGTGGCACAGTTTTACACATGTCTAGTCAGTGAAAGTGAAAGTGAAGTCGCTCAGTCATGTCCGACTCTTAGCGACCCCATGGACTGCAGCCTATCAGGCTCCTCCGTCCATGGGATTTTCTAGGCAAGAGTACTGGAGTGGGTTGCCAGTGCCTTCTCTTTAGTAACTACTTCAATAAATATGGCACTTTACCTTGAAAAAGATCTGAAATTTGTGTTAAAAATTTTGAAGCTCGTGAGCTATTGGAAGCAGTGGAAGGAGGTTATTTGAAATTGGGAGAGTTATAGTCTCAGATGTGCATGGTTGTGGCTCATCTAACAGGTTGAACTAAAGTAACTGGTTGATATTTCAGGTGTATGTATGTGTTCTGCACAATCCTACCTGCTCAGTTCAACTGGGTGCAGTTTTCTGGATTCTTCTAGTCTTTCTCATGAATACAATCATGGATAATCAAACATGAAATGTATGTTATGCTCTAATTGTCTTGAAATATTTCAGTTGCATTGGAACAAATGCTCATTTTCAAAACAAGCATTATAGTGAAACTATATCATTGTGAAATGACACCGTCTTGGCCTGTCTGAAATTTGGATTTGGCACTTAGTTCAGTTCAGTTCAGTTCAGTTCCGTCGCTCAGTTGTGTTCAACTCCTTGTGACCCCATGAATCACAGCATGCCAGGCCTCCCTGTTCATCACCAACTCCCAGAGTTCACTCAAACTCATGTCCATCGAGTTGATGATGCCATCCAGCCATCTCATCCTCTGTCGTCCCCTTCTCCTCCTGCCCCCAATCCCTCCCAGCATCAGAGTATTTTCCAGTGAGTCAACTCTTCGTATGAGGTGGCCAAAGTATTGGAGTTTCAGCTTTAGCATCAGTCCTTCCAATGAACACCCAGGATTGATCTCCTCTAGAATGGACTGGTTGGATCTCCTTGCAGTCCAAGGGACTCTCAAGAGTCTTCTCCAGCACCACAGTTCAAAAGCATCAATTATTTGGCAATCAGCTTTCTTCACAGTCCAACTCTCACATCCATACATGACCACTGGAAAAACCATAGCCTTGACTAGACGGACCTTTGTTGGCAAAGTAATGTCTCTGCTTTTTAATATGCTATCTAGGTTGGTCATAACTTTCCTTCCAAGGAGTAAGCGTCTTTTAATTTCATGGCTGCAATCAGCATCCGCAATGATTTTGGAGCCCCCAAAAATGAAGTCTGACACTGTTTCCACTGTTTCCCTATCTATTTCCCATGAAGTGATGGGACCAGATGCCATGATCTTAGTTTTCTGAATGTTGAGCTTCAAGCTAACTTTTTCACTCTCCTCTTTCACTTTCATCAAGAGGCATTTTAGTTCCTCTTCACTTTCTGCCATAAGGGTGGTGTCATCTGCACTTATAACTATCTATTGTTTCTGCAGTAAAACCTCTGAAGATATTGACACCTCTGACTGATCAGACTGTAAACCTTGGAAAAGAAATCTGCTTGAAGTGTGAAGTATCTGAGAACATAACAGGAAAATGGACTAAAAATGGTCTACCTGTTCAGGAGACTGACCGTCTAAAGATTGTTCACAAAGGAAGGTAAACAAACTAGGGCAATCCCTGAGTGAGGGCTGGTCCCCATATTGGCTTCTTCTACTTCCTAAATTAGATGATTGGTAAGGATGTTTGGAGAGTAGTCATAGGGAGAGTCTATTTCTGGTCTTTTGCTTCCAAATAGCAAGAATAGGTGATTTTCTGCTGTACATCATGTCATACTTGTCACCTGGTACCTGCACCTTACAGTGAGGTGCTATGTTATTTTGGAATCCATTGATTATTTCCATATAAGCATGAACTTAGAGGAATGGTACTGAATTTGAGTTGAGGAACTGGTCAAATTGGATTCACTGTCCCTAACTAATAAATGTCACATGAGCTTTCCACATTTTTTTTTTTTCGCCAGTGGGGAGGTTGCTTAATATCCTAGAATCTAGCAGAGATGCAGGGTAAGTCCAAGAGTTCTTAAACTTGGATCCATGGATTCTTAGGAGGCCCATGAACTTCAGCTGCCCCCCACCCTGGCAAATCCTCTGAAATTGTAAGCAGATTCTCTGTGTACAAAAATACTTGTTTTTCTCCAGAATGAATTGCCATTGTGTCCATCAGATATTCACTGGTTCATGATGCCAATGAAGTTAAGAACCACTGTTCTTAGGCCAATATTTTTTAATAACTATCAATGGAATAAAACCTTTAAAATTGTGAATCACTGTTTTATATCTGAAACATAGAATAATGTATATCAACTATGCCTCAGTTTGTTGTTTTTTTTTTAAGAACTATTCCTCTTAGGTTTGCATAAAAAAACCAAAGTCAAGGTTATTCTTGGTAATTTCTTGAATCTTAAAGAGTGGCATCAGTGAGGTGTTATCTTCTATCCTTTTTTTAAGCTATGAGATTTTTTAAAGGCAAAAGAGATTCTTGCATAGTAAACAGGCTGTATTTGTAGAGATGATTCCATATAGTCCAAAATAAATACTGAATGTGGATTAAAAAATAGGCTAATTAAGTATTCACATTATTCCCACTCTCTCTGCAGGCTGCACTAAGCAAGTTAAGATAAAACCATGTGTCTCCTCAGTTTGAGTCTTATACAGTCTAAATCTTTGCACAGTCTTAGAAATATGTTTTTTCATTTCCTTAGAATCCACAAATTAGTGATAGCCAATGCTCTCGTTGAGGACGAAGGTGATTATGTATTCACACCAGATGCCTATTCTGTTACTTTGCCTGCCAAAGTTCATGTTATTGGTGAGTGGATAAAAGAAGTCATTTCAGACTTGTATTCTTGTTTTTCTGGTTTTGCTTACCTTGGAATTATATTCAAAATGTGATATTTAAAGAAAAATACATGAATTGGTATTAATCGCTAGGCATAATATTAATAGTTAATTCTTAAGAGGTCTTAACGATGAAATAATTTTGCAAGGTACTGGCACTGACTGCTTTGACTCCTCTTATATCCTTTTTGACCAAATAAAATATTGGTTATTACCAGTGTTTGACACTAGACAAGACCTAACCCATATAATCACATGGAAATAAATGTCTGATAACAAAGGCCATGTTTAATATTCTAGATCCACCTAAGATCAACCTGGATGGTCTTGATGCTGACAATACAGTGACAGTAATTGCAGGAAACAAGCTTCGTCTAGAGATTCCCATCAGTGGGGAACCACCTCCTAAAGCCATTTGGAGCCGAGCAGATAAGGTTTGTTCTACACACACACACACACACACACACATATACCCTTCCCTACTCCCTTCCTTCCATAAGTCAGATGAAAGAAGGCAGCAAATAAATGTATGACAAAGATATAATTACTTTAGCAAATAAAGATCACTGATTTTTAGGCAAATACAATAACTGTTCATTTGCTTTTTATATTTCTGACTACCTACTATGTGAACATATGCAAATGAATATTGTTATGTGCCATGTATGAGATTCTATCCTTCTAATGGGTATCAGAGAATGGAGTGGAAGAGATATAGACAATGAATTATTAAATAAATAAAGTCCCTTTGGATAGTAGTGAGTGCTACGAAGATTAAAAAAATAACCAAGGCAGTATGATTAGTAAGTGACTGCATGGAGCGTCTACAGCCTCTACGAATGACAACAGGGAACCATTATGTGAATATAAGAGCAAAGAAATTTTCAGGTGATGTCAACGCAAGAGCAAAGAACAAGAGAAAATGCGCTTGACCTTCTGGAGGAATAAAAAGAAAGCCGGTATGGCCAGGACAGAGGGAGTAAGGAGGATAATCAATAGGATTGGAGTGGTCACGTGGAGCCAGCTCAAGTGTGATTCTGTGGCTTCCTGTATTAAATGTTTTAGGGGCAGTAAAACTATTCCATATAATGCTATAATTATGGATATCTGTCATTATAACATTGACATTATGACCCATATGACCTTCAGTTCAGTTCAGTTCAGTTCAGTCACTCAGTCGTGTCCGACTCTTTGGAACCCCATGAATCACAGCACACCAGGCCTCCCTGTCCATCACCAACTCCCGGAGTTCACTCAAACTCATGTCCATCGAGTCGGTGATGCCATCCAGTCATCTTATTCTCTGTCGTCCCCGTTTCCTCCCACCCCCAATTCCTCCTAGCATCAGACTCTTTTCCAGTGAGTCAGCTCGTCACATGAGGTGGCCAAAGTATTGGAGTTTCAGCTTTAGCATCAGTCCTTCCAGTGAACACCCAGGATTGATCTCCTCCAGAATGGACTGGTTGGATCTCCTATGACCCACTTAACATATGACATTATAGGTTTTTCAAAACCCATAAAATGTACAGCACCAAGAGTCTATGTAAACAATAGATTTTCAATGATAACCTTGTATCAGTGTAGGTTCAATCATTGTAACAAATGTACCTACTCTGGTGGGGGTGTCAATAGTGGGAAAGATTGTGTATGTGTGGAAACAGGGATTATATGAGAACTCTTTGTACTTTTCCATTCAATTTTGCAGGGAACTCAAAGCTGCTCTGCAAAAGCAATTTATTTTTTAAGGAAGTTGGAGACTGTTTCCTCCTTTTCTATTTTCTGGAGAGAAAAAAAAAAAGAGTTTGTTAAGCTATGAGACAACTTCAAGAAGTCAAATCTATGTGTAATTGGAGTCCCCAAAGAGTAGGACATAAAAATATATAAAGAATTAATGGCCCCAAATTTTTCAAATTGATAAAAAACTATAAAATCTCAGATCCAAGAAGTTCAATAAAATCCAAGCACAAGAAACATTAATAAATTTACACCATCATAATCAAATTGCTCAAAACCTGTGGTTAAGAAAACAATCTTAAAAGGAGACAGACAAAAAGGTCACATTAAATCTATAGGAACAAAGACTAGGATGACAGCTAATCTCTCTGGAAGCGAAGCAAGTGAGAAGACAGTGGGTCAACATTTAAAGGGGGAGAAAACAGTCACCTAGAATTCTATACTCAGTAGAAATAATTTTCAGAAACAAAGGCAAAATAAAGTTATTTTCAGATATGCAAAAGCTGAAAGATGTCATCTCCAGCAGACTTGCAGTAGAAGAAATGCTTAAAGAAGTCCTTAAGTCAAAATGAAGTGATACTGGGCTTCCCTGGTGGCCCAGTGGTAAAGAGTCTGCCCGCCATTGCAGGAGACATGGGTTCCATCCCTGATCTGGGAAGATCCCACATGCCACAGCACTACTAAGCCCGTTCACCACAACTACTGAAGCCCATGCCCTAGAACCCATATTCCACAGCAAGAGAAGCCACTGCAATGAGAAGTCCGCACACTGCAACTGAAGGGTAGCCTCTATCACCACAAATAGAGAAAAAGCTCGAGCAGCAATGAAGACTCAGCAGAGCTACAAATAAATAAATATTATACTAAAAAAGGAAGGGATACCAAGATGAAAGCATTTTCTTAAAGGAACTAAGAGCGCCAGAAATGGTACCTACATGGATAAACATTTAAGAGTTTTTTCTTATTATTTAAATCTTAAAAGATAATTGATTGTTTAAACAAAAATAATTATTATGCACTGTGGAGCTTGAAACATTAGTGTAAGTAAAGTTTATGACAATGAAAACATAAGACCAGGAGAGGATAAACAGAAGTAAGGATTAGAAGGAGTGAAATGGATGTATGCTGTTGTAAGTTTCTTTTGCTAAACATATAATATTATAATACCACATGAAGGTAGACTATATTATAAACCCTAAAGGAACTACTAAAATAATAAAACAAACAGTTATAGCTAATAGGCCAACACAGAACATAAAATGGAATCATGGAACCATATTTAATGAATCTGAAAGAAGGCAAAAAAAAAAAAAAAGAGGCAGAAAGAACAAATGAGACAAATAAAAAACAGCTACCAAGATGACAGAAACACAAAGAAAAATGGTTAAGTTGGAGATTTTAATACTTTTCTCTCCATAGTTGATAGAACAAGAAGACAGGCAATCAGTGAAGATATACAAAGTTTAAGAAATACTATCCACCATCTTGATGTAGTTGACATTTATAGAACACTCCATTAAACAAAGCAGAATGGGTATTATTTTAAAACGCACAGGAAAATTTACCAAAATAGACCATAAGTAAGTCTCAATAAATGTACAAGGACTCAGGTCATGCAAGGTATATTCTTTGACCACAATGGAATTAATTAGAAAACAATAACAGAAAGATTTGTAATATTTCTAAATATTGAGAAGCTAAGTAGCTTATTTTTTTTAAAAAAAGATAAAACATAACTCATGGATCAAAGAAGAAATGACAAGGAAAGTCAGAAAATATTTATGTAGTCAGTTGCTTCTAACTGTTTGCCAGGCTCCTCTGTCCATGGAATTTTCCAGGCAAGAATACTGGAGCAGGTTGCCATTTCTTATTCCAGAAAATATTTATGAACACACTACATATCAGAATTTGTGAAATATGACTAAATCAGTACTGAACATCCCTATGTCTATTAAAGAAATGGAATTCGTAGTTTAAAATTTTTCACAAAGAAAATTTCACATGTGGATGGCTTTATTGGATAGTTCCACCAAATGTTTAAAAAGAAGTAATATAAATTTAATATAAACTTCTAGAAAAAATTGAAGACAAGAAGATAGGAATATTTCCCAACACATTCTTGAAGGTTAGTATTATCCTTACAGCAAAACCAGAAAAAGACATTACAGAAAGAGAAAACTATAAATCAGTATCACTCCTGAACATAGAACAAAAAAAGTTCTAAACAGAATTTAGCAAATCAAATCCAAAAGTACATAAAAGGAACAATATGTTATATCCACAGGTGGCTTTTCCCAGGAATGCAAAGGTGGGTTTAGCATTGAAAAATAAATATAATTCACCATATTGACAAACCAGGGAAAGTATGTGATCATCTCAATAGACACAGAAAAACATTTGACAAACTTGAACACGCATTTCTAGTAAAAAAGCAAACCAGAACATGAAAGGAACTTCCTCAACATGATGAAAGACATCCTTGAAAATCCTACAACAATCCTATCATCCTACGTAATGGTGAAAGATCGAATGCTTTTCCTCTAAGATCAGAAAGAAGAGAAAAATGTTCACTCTTACCACTTCTATTCAACATTGCACTGAAAGTTATAGCCAGGGCAATCAAACAAGAAAAAAAAGTAAAAGACATACATTTTGGAAAGGAACAAGTAGAACTGTCTTTATTTACAGTTGACATAATCATTGATGTATTGGTTTGGCCAAAAATTTCATTCAGGATTTTCCGTAAAAATCCAATATAAGCCAAAAAAAGAAAAAAACTGCTAGTACCAATAGTCATGGTAGCCTATTTGTAATATTCAAAAGCTGAGAAAAATGCAGATTCCATCAACAAAATTCATACAAGGGAATAATTCTCAGTAATAAAAAGAAATGGATTAGTGATATAGTGCAATAACTTGGATGAGTCTCAAAATAATTATGCTGAGTGAAAGAAACTACCATTTTAAGAAACCATTAAAAAAAACCTGACAATACCAAATAATGGCGAGGATATGGAACAATGAAAGTCTCATACATTGCTGGTCAGGATGCAAAATGGTACATCTAGTTTGGAAAAGAGTTTGATAGTTTTTTAATATTAAAGTTAAGCATATACTTCCGTACAACTACAAAGCTATTCCTAGGTATTTTCCCCAAAGAAATGAAACACATGTCCACCTAAAAACCTGTTCAGGAATGCTTATAGCCGATTTATTTATAATTGTCAAAACCTGGAAACGATTCAAAAGTTCAATTGTATAAGGATATAGTTTGTACATACATTAACTGTGCATGGAATATGCAATGGGAAATTGCACAGTAATTAAAAGGAATGTGCTCATAATACATATAGCAAAATGGATCAATCTAAAAAATTTCACTTGAAATGTTTGACTCCATTTATTTGACATTCTGGAAAAGAGGAAACTAAAGTGGCAAATAACAGGCCAGTGATTGCCAGAGACCAGGGTTTAGTGGGTTGAATGCCAAGGAGTGTGGGGACACTATGGGAGGTGATGGAAAGTCTGTATCTTGATTATGGTACTGGTTACAGAATCACAGAAATTTGTCAAAATTCATGGACTGTATATCTAAAAGCTATGAATTTTACTCTATGTAAATTATAGCGCAATGAACAAAATAAAATACGGAAATATGAAGTGGATAATATAACACTGCCCTAAGTAAATCATTTTTCTTTTCACATTAAAAAAAAAGAGCAGAACATCTTTTAAAATCTTAAGGTAAGGATTTGGCTAAAATGAGGATATTTTGTTTTATCATAAAATAAGAATCATGAAAGCCACTTCAAATATTCTTACTATTGTCACAATCTTATGTTATTGAAGATTTGTAAGTCCTAATCCAGACCCTAAAGAGTAGAGATGACAATAGTTAGTGGCAAATTACCCAGGTTCTAAACTTCCTGGACCTTCTCTATTTTTCCTCTTTGTGTATCGGCTGCCCATTGTTGCATGGAAGATATGACCTGGGAATCAGAAAAATGTCATGTTACTTTAAATTAGAAGGAAGGGGAGAAATGAAGGAAAACAAGACGAGGAAAAGGGGAAGGAGAAAAGAAAGAAAATAGACGTCTCAGCTTCCCTCTGTCTTTACTTTAGGAATTAGATGTTCATTCCTTTATGTTCCACTGGAAGGGAAAAATCAAATTGGGAAGTTGCCACTGTGTCCTTCTTCAACCCCTGTCAGTATTTAAAAAATTTCAAAACATTTAAAGAAATGAACAAATCATTATTTAGTTTCTGGTATGAGTTAAATATTTTTAGTTTCTCCTAGAATGCCAGTTTTTGTGCTTATATTTTTGGTCCTCCAACTTTCTCTTTTTAAGGAGTTAACTGATAGTGAACTTGGAAGTCAAATCCCAGTGCTACCACTTCTTAGCCGTGCAACCTTGGGCCATAATTTTCTGATGTGTAAAATGGGATGACAGTATGTTTGTCGTTAGAGCTGGTCGAGGATAAAACTAGGAACGTGCTTTTCAGGCATTAGCACCATTTCCAGCTTAAGTGCCCAGGCACTCTTGAGGTGTCCTTATTGTTTGCACAGATCATACCACATTGCGTTTCCTTTCTCCCTAGGCTATTATGGAGGGCAGCGGCCGGATAAGAGCTGAAAATTACCCTGACAGCACCACTCTTGTTATTGACATAGCAGAAAAAGATGATTCTGGTGTTTACCACATAAATCTGAAAAATGAAGCCGGGGAAGCACATGCAAGCATCAAGATTAAAGTTGTGGGTAAGTCCTCAAGTCAACAAACTTCTAGGATCAAGCTGATGTGCTTAGATCCTAGGTTGACTTTCCAAGCTCTTGTTTGTCTCAGCTTTTCTGGGTAGCTGACAAAGAAACTCGCACTATAGCTGTACTTTATAAACCATTGCCTTTCTTTCTCTATCTTTGCCACTTCTTTATATGTTTTTCTTTTTCTTTTCTTTATCCTCTTTTCTTTCTTTTCCTTCCCTTCTCATCTCTTTTCTTGCCTAGAGGACTAGTTGCAAGAAGGAATAGCTGAAGTTAGACTTTGGGGTTGCTGACCAAGTTCTCTGCAGTCACACTCCCTTTCAGGGTCTTCCACAGTCACTGACACACAATTGTTAAATAATGTCCGGCATCACATTCATTGTAGAGTGCCGAGGCAGTGCAAGTGCAGGTTGGAAAAGAATTTTCAGAAACAGAGCTTTTCAGAAGGGAGTGAGTTTATTAAGAACAAAGAGCAGAGATTATGAGGGCACTGCAAATGCAGCGGTCTAACCTCCTGCCAGACCAGGGAGAGTCTTTTTATGGGAAGGAAATGGCAACCCAATCCAGTATTCTTGCCTGGAGAATCCCAGGGACGGCAGAGCCTGGTAGGCTGCCGTGTATGGGATCGCATAGAGTCGGACACGACTGACACGACTTAGCAGCAGCAGCAGCAGCCAATTTTTATAGCCTCAAGACAAAGCAATTCCTGCTGGATGGTTGGCATTAGGTGATTGGTTAAGGCGCCATAGGGTGACTACCAGGGTGGGCACTTTTGCTTCATTTGGGGTCAGGAAGTCTGCTGATAATTAATGATCAGGGTGGCTTTTGGCAATGGTTACAAAGGGGCTCAGTCAGTTCCAGAGGTGACCTTGGTTCTGGCTCCACTTCTGTGGCCTTAGTGCAAGGTCTAGCACCTGCAGCCTTGGGGCAAGACTCCACATAGAGGAATAAGACCTGCCTTGGTTCTTAGATGACTTTCTAAATGCTTTTTTCCAGACCCCAAAACCAAGTGAAATGAGTCTAGCAGATTACTGATAGACCAAGATCTCATGATTTCTTCATTCCATTTTAGTTTTCCCTCCAGAAACATATTTCAAATTGATCCAAAGCTAAGGTCATTTTATTACATATCGAACTATAGAAGACATGGTAACTTGACATTCTTTAAAAATTTATTTATTTGACTGTGTTGGGTCTTTGTTGTGGCACACCAGATCTTCGTTGCATCTTGCAAGATCTTTCATTGTGGTTAGATGGACTTTCTACTTGTGACATGTGGACTCAGCAGTTGCGGCACATAGGCTTAGTTTCTCCTAGGACTGTGGGATCTTAGTCCCCTGACCAGGAATCAAACCTGTATCTCCTGCATTACTAAGTGGATTCTTAAGCACTCGACCACCAGGGAAGTCCCTAACTTGCCATTTTTGACTTGGATTTCTACCAGTCAACATCTTGAATCTTCCAACTGATGTAAAATTTACAATAATTAGTCCTTGATTTAGTTCTGCTGGAAGTTCACTTTGTAGTTAAGAGACAAAATCCCATCCAATATTTAGGCAATAATTTAATTTCTTAGTCAGACCATTTTCAAGACAAACAACAAGAGTCTTGGATTTCATGCGGTCCTGTAACGTGACACCAGCTTAAAGGATTTGGAGACATCATTTCTATTTGTACTGGGCTCACCTTCCCTGATTCCATAAGGAACAGGACCTTATGCCTAAACTAGTTAGCTAGTGCATTTCAGTAAACATGGAAAAATAATCAGAAATAGCATTGCTTCTGTGATTATTACCCCAAAACATATTTTCCAATGAACATTTTTCTTTGTGTTTTTGGTCAATTTTATTTTATTCTATTTGTTTGTATGTTACAGATATCCCTGATCCTCCAGTGGCACCAAATGTGACAGATGTGGGAGACGATTGGTGCATCATGACCTGGGAGCCTCCTGTCTATGATGGAGGGTCCCCAATCTTAGGTAACTGCATGTTGGTTCATCTGTGGAATGGCCAATGGACTTGATGTGCACTTTATGCACATTAGCACAAAACACATTTTAAAATACTGAATTTAGAAGATCTTTAAATATCCATTCAAATTAAAATATATTGGGGGAATGTCCTTTAAGTACTTGAGATTTAAATAGCTCCTATGAATATCATCTGATTTCTTGTCCTCTTTTTTGACATTTCTATTCAGTATCTAATTTTGAAACAACCATAAGTCTAACTTTGTTCTGGTCAGTAAATGCCCAGTTCCAGAGAATTATGTCTATGAAGCAGTTTCATTTAGGGTTAAATATTTAGAAGAATTTACTTCCCCCATGGGACAAGAACATTTTTCTACTTGCTAATAATGAAACTTACAAAACTGGTTATTTCCCCCTTCTTACTTACATTGCCGGGACTCAAAGTCACTGTACAAATTTCTATACATCCGTGGTCTACTTTTTCCTCTTCTCTTCCTAGCACCACTTTAACTTATTTCTAGTGTTTTTATTTTTGTCTGTATCCCATGATGTTAATATTTGTATTCCTTACAATCTCTCTCAAACAACTGATGGAATAAGATGAGCTGAAAATACATGTATGACTTTTTCATTTAGAGTACTGAGAATTTAAGAAATTTTTGAGAATTCTAATATCTGACAAAGTTTAATTTTAGAGGCCAAGGAAAAACCTATTTCCATTTTGTGTCCCCTTCAGGGTATTTCATTGAGAGGAAAAAGAAACAAAGCTCCAGGTGGATGAGGCTGAATTTCGATCTCTGCAAAGAAACAACCTTTGAGCCCAAGAAGATGATAGAAGGTGTGGCTTACGAGGTCCGCATCTTTGCTGTCAATGCTGTTGGCATCTCTAAGCCCAGTATGCCCTCCAAGCCTTTTGTTCCATTGGGTGAGTCAAGAGAGATGTGTCTTTGTCATGAAAATCATTGCCCCAGGTTGTGATTGCTGTCTTCCGACTTCTAACTGAACCAGACCTAGAAGCTTCTTGGAGTGGTGCCAGAGCAAGAAACTAGAAATTGTTAGGGACAATTGTCTAAGAGATTACAAACAATGTGATAAGAGTTGAATGCCTTCATAGTGTAGGCCCTGGGATTTCTTACTGGAATTCCAAAGACAGCTGTGGGTGGCTCTGTTGCCCCTCCTCACTGGAAACACAGTTGAGCCTGTTGACACATGACTGCCCTCGTTTGACCTTTTGAAAGTATAAGCCAGCACCTTAGTATAGACACTATAACTAAAACAAACTGAGATCTACTCAACGAAGCACACTTGGAAGCTAGTCTCTTTGCTTTACAGTCACACTTTAAATGTTATCTATGAACAAAAAAAGTCAATTCAGTAAAGACAAAGAAAGAGATAAGATGTCTCTGCCATTTTATGGTAGAGAAGTGTAATTTTCAAGAAGAGTTTGCTCTTGAAAATTAAGAAGTTATGGGAAATTTACACTAGATCATTAGATCTCAATCTTTGACTTTTTTCAAATGCCTTGGGCCTCCCAGAATCCCACACCAACCTCCCAAGTGGAGAGCAAGTGTGGCAGCATTTCTGAAATATTTTTCATGCCTGGCAGATCTTTGCCACATACACAGCATATACTCAAAAAGTCTTCACTGAATTTTATTAAGATGTGGGGGCTTCTGTGTGCATTTTTATTTGTATCCTAGTTCATTTTCTCACAGTTCCTGTGCCGTAATTCTGTGGTTAATAGTTTCTGCTTTTTCTTTCTTATCTTTAAAGCGGTAACCAGCCCTCCTACTCTTCTGACTGTTGACTCTGTAACTGACACCACGGTCACAATGAAGTGGCGGCCCCCAGACCAGATTGGCGCAGCAGGTTTAGATGGCTATGTGCTAGAGTATTGCTTTGAAGGAAGTAAGTACAACTCATAATTCAAATGAATACCGTCATCAATAGGTGAGATATGCCCCCCTTTCTTTTGTTTCTGTCTTGGGAATTCTTCTCCTGCCTACTGAAAATGACAAGCCGAAGGTCATCCTTCTGTGATGGATAAGAATTCAGCCCTTCTTTGGTATTAATCATTTGAGATCTCCAAAATATCCAGGTGGGCTCCCAGATCTGACCATATGATAGATCTAGGACATAGGAGGAGGGATTCTAACCAAACTTCAGGGATCCCTTCTTCTTGAATTGGTGGAATTAAAATGTGCCAAAGCAAAATAAAAGTCTAGTTAGGATAAAGCAAATTGGAAATGCTAAACTCTATACTGAGCAGAGGTCAGTTATCAGCAGAGCTACCTATTTCTGGGTAAGGAGAGATTATATATTTGACTATCTAGTGATCAATTCCTGCCTTCTTATAGGGAAAAAAAAAAAATAATCAAGAGCAACTTTCAGTGTTTTAAAGACTCAGTAAGGAATCTTACACCAGAGGGTGTAAGAAATAGATTTGACAAATGGCAGTAATTTGTCTCAGGACATGAGTGTATAAAATTTTAATGGTTTAATGGCTTATATTTAGGAGGTGAATAGAAACTGGCCAAAAAACCTCTTCCTGATAGCAATAATAAAAAATAGAAAATGACACAAGAAAATATGGGCCAGAGTATATCTAAAACCAAAAAAAGTACAGTTCACTAAAAGTCTCTTGTATTTTTTTATTTCCTTCTTGTCATGATTTGGAGATGGGTGAATAATACTTCCCTAGCTCTAAACTCAGGCTCCATTCTAGATGATGGTAGGTAAACAGGGAAGTTTGTTCAAATCTTGACAAATGAGAAGCCAAGATGGCCTCTAAGAAAATTCTTTGGACCTGCAACTTTAACATGACTCTTACATGAATGAAAGAGAGACTCCAGAGCACATTTGAGAAAACAGGAGTGTGAACAGAAGGATAACGTCTATGAAGAAGAAACTTCTTGGAAGAGCGAACTGCTGAAAAAGAAGCCAGCCCCAGGCCTCTGGATGGGAGCACCTGTGGAAATAACCTGAGTTGGTCGGGAGGGTGGAAGAGAAAGGAGAAATAGAGAATCTTGGTAACACTCCATTCCATTCACATGCACTCACTCACAGAGCACTGTGCTTGATATTTCCAGGGCTTAGAAATCCACTAACCAAAACAGCAACGGGGGGAATTAGAAAACAGTTCCCAGAGTTATCCCAGTGCGGGAGGGGGCATTGTCACTCAGGCAACAAATAAGATCTTGAGCACTTCAGGGTATGGTTTATTCCCATTCCATTCCCCTCCACCTGTTTGGAACACCCCCCAAGCCCTCCTCTCTGCTATTTATACTGTCCTGCTGGCAGACTTTCCCAGTCTTCTATGTGATGGGGCTGCTGAATGTGAACCTTTTGTGTATGTATGAAACAGAGCAAATTCTTTACTCTTTTCTTTCTGATAGGTTTAAAAAGTAAGAAGATACAGCAAAATGATAGATGGCTGTCATTTTGATGTTACCCACCTTAGATAAAATACAACGAAGTGTATTTTACATAATTTTGTGTGTGGTCTGTGTAGATATATATGTATACCCCTATACATATATATATGTACACAGTCATTATTATGTATATATTTTGCCACATAACGTGTTGGAATTAGCTTTTTATGGAAGTTCTTTCATAACGTGTATATCTTTCTTCTTGCAGTCTTTTCTTCCTTTCTGTGGCTGCCCTATTCTCCATTCTCTTTTAATGGCTGTTGTCCTCCAGACTAATTTCTGTAGTGTTTGATGCTTTTAGATACATCAGGTTTTATTCTGTAAGAGAATTCTTTCTTTTATAAGATCGTGTGTTGGTTTGGACTCTTTCTCTTGGTTTTTATTTTATTTTGTAATGCCTGCACCATTTTACTCTTCATTTTCTTCCTTCACCCTGGTCCTTCCTTTTCTTCCTGAAAACTTTTCCTCATGTATCAAATAACTTTCACATTCCTTTCCCAACCCCTGGACACCAATTTCTTTCTGTTTCCCTCAAGTAGTTCCAACATGAAAAGATGTTTTTGTTTCTCTCTGATCTTGCTTTGTCCTGTTTCCTCTTGAAATTTTCTTCTTGCCTACTTCTTCACTCGTTCATGCATGTTTTCTCAGTCTCCTGTTTCACATTCTCATCAATTGTTTCTTCATTATGAAATATCAACATGGTAGCTCCTAAACCAACCATTGACTTCAAGGTGTTTCTCTTTTTGAAAGTCCTGAGTAATTTGTAACATTCAGATGCCCTCCTAGCCACCAGGATATTCTGGCTTGCTGCTCCTTCTCCCTGATACTCCTAGAAGGGTTGAAATAAGAGAAAGAAGAATCCCCATCCCCCTGCTCCCTTCCTGATAACCCAGATGGTCATCATTCCGAACCATTGGGGGAACACCCACAACCACTCTGAGCCAGGAGCATCCTCCACCTGCATGGAATGCAGGAACCCAGGATAGCTTAATTTGTTTGCTAGACCAAGAGCTTGTTGTCATGACAACCAGGGACTGCCTCCTGGGCTGCTGGGGCAGTTTTTAATTTTCATGGGGAACACTTCCAATTCCTGGTAAGACCGAGCTGCCCTTACCTCAAGTGCCCTCACTCCCAGACTCTGATGTGAGAGCCCCACAGAGGGAGAACTATGTTCCCTGAGGACCCACCGGACCCTCCCCAGCTGAGGTGGGAGGACAAGAGCAAGGGGAGACTGTTCCACTGCGGACTGCTCCCCTATGGAGTCTAGGACCTCTTCTGCTTTTGTCTTCGGGGTCTTGCTTTGTTCTCTTCTACTTCTTGCTCCCAGAGTTGGAGGTGTCCCAGCCTCCTTTCTCCTCCTCTTCTCTGTGGCAGGTGCCTCAGGACAAAAAAACCACAGTCTGGACAGAGCAGGCTGTGCCCCTCCTGAGGAATTCCCCTCTCCTTTAACGTGTTTGGTCTCTTCCGTCACTGTTCTGAAGACAAATATCTTTGCATACTTTGCACACTTTACTAACAGAGAATGCTGACTACTGATACGATATTCTTCTGGTGTGAAAGTGGGTGTCTTTAATTAATTTTAATGACGGATTCTCAAAGGTACATCAGCAAAACAGTCTGATGAAAATGGGGAGGCTGCATATGATCTACCAGGTAAAGTATTCTCTGAAAGCTCTCAAAGTTTCTTACTGTATGATAAAGTTTCTGGGAATGTTCAAAGACCGAGCATGAAGTACACCCACACACAAAAAGCCCTTAGAGATGGAGGGGGAGGGTGGGCCATGAGTTAATAATGTGGGAACTGAGCCTTCTTCTTTCTTTTTTTACCCCGTGGGCATAAGAATGCATATAAACGTTTAGAACTTGAAATGTTTGTAAAACCTGGATGCTGGGTTTAAATTTTCTTGATGTAATAGACAAAGCTACCAAAAGCATTTAAAAAAATCAGAACTTTTGACTGAAGTGAGATTATGCCAGTTCTTTATGAGGTCTTGGCTCCTGAGCTGTGTTTCCTCTTTACTGTGGATATAAGCTTCTTTTCTTCATAATCGGGGGCATAACCCGACTTCCCATGGGCTTCCCTGGTGACAGACAGTAAAGAATCCACCTGCAATACAGGACACCTGGGTTCGATCTCTGGGTTGGGAGGATCCCCTGGAGAAGAGAATGGCTACCCACTCCAGTGTTCTTGCCTGGAGAATTCCGTGGACAGAGGAACCTGGCAGGCTACAGTCCATGGGGTGACTAAGAGTCAGATACAACTGAGCAACTTTCACTTCACTTCACTTCACTTCATTTCACTTTACTTTACTTCGGACTTCCCATGGCCATATTATTGTCTTATAGTAATAAGCCTGCCAGGATAAAATGGAAAGATCATATGACTATAAAGGTCAGTGTCTCTCATTCATAAGAATAGCGTTTTCCTTTTTTCCTGAGCTTTAATGTATATTGATGGATAAATATCATGTTTATATCAATTGTAAAAAATGTATACTGTAAAACCAATTTGGAATAAGCTACTACAAAATTCCTGGAACAGTCACTATCATTCAGGATACCCTAGTATTGTGAACAAGAGACTTTTTAGAAATAGCAGAATCTAATTATCATTCCTGATTTTTACCTTAGCCATTCTAGGCCATTTTCCATTTAAATATGATAAAATCCCAGCCATGTAGTCTGAGTACAGAGCAAAGTCATATTCCCTCAAAATGATTTAATTTAGAGTAAAATACTAATTTGGAGTCAATTGTTTAACAAGATAATTTCTTTCACTAACTATTATTTTTCTTTTCTTTTTTCCTTAATGGATTTTAGCTGACGACTGGATAGTTGCAAATACAGAACTGATCGACAAGACTAAGTTCACCATCACAGGTCTGCCGACGGATTCAAGGATCTTTGTGCGTGTAAAGGCTGTGAATGCAGCCGGTGCCAGCGAGCCCAAGTACTACTCTCAGCCCATCCTTGTGAAGGAAATCATAGGTAGGTGGCAAGGCTTTCAAAATTTTGTCTCCATGTGTTTTTAACTGCTTTCTTTCTGAAACCCTCCTCTTTTGTTGTCACTCCTTTGATATTCTATTAATATCTCCTGGGAGTTTGAAATGAACAAAATATCCCTTTATAGGCAGTGTGGGAGGTCAGCTCCCAGTTTAGTATTAGCCAGATAAGTACACCAGGTTGCATGAGCCAAATCTGATTGAGCTGCCTTTTTATAATGGGGGGGAGGGGAAGAAACAGTTCAAACAATCCATACAGCAGCAACAATGGCTCCAATGAGTCTGTGAGGTCAAAATCATTTTCATAGTAATATGAACATGTTGTTTTCCCTTTTCAGTGTTTGACCTTTGCACTGATGGTGCAAAAGCAATGGTGTGTAAAACTGCTGATGTCTTAGCACAGATCATATTCATGCCACCAAATTGTCTGGTCAGTCTTACCACCATGCACTCCCAATTAAAATAAATGGACCTTAGAGTGTTCTTGATGAGGCATAAAAATCATTAATAATCATTTAATATGATTATTTAAATGATTAATAATAAAAAATTAATCATTTAATCATTTTTAAGCCTTTTTCCCGGTATGTGTGACAGTGAAATGCAAATTATATGTCAAGATTTTATGCTATGTACCCTAGTACAATTGTTGTCTCTAGGAAAAAGTATTTCTGCAACTGAGTTAAGAGCCTGAACTAGTGTCCTATTCCAGGAAACTCCATTCTTCCTTGAAAGAATGACAGAGTGACAAACTGTGGCTAGCCAAGTTTGCGTATTTGGCAGACATTTTCTAGAAAATGGAGTGAACCTGTAACTTCAAGGAAAACAATTTACAGTATTTGTTGTCAATTTGTCCATGAAAAAAATTAATCTTTGAAGCAAAAATTAGAATTTTGGAAAACTGGTATCCACCATCATTGACTTGACAGCTTTCTAATACTTAAAATCTTTTCTGATAAAGTATGTGGTGATATTAGCAAATGCAATTTTTCGATACTGAATAATGAATGCAGTGTTTCAAAATTTGAATGATCTGCATAATTCAGTGAAGCTATATTTCCCAAAAGACTAATGCAAGTTTAAAAATCATGCCTGGGTAAAATACATTCAAAATGAAAGGTAGATCAATGGACTTTAATGTAACAGAATATGAAAAGTTCATAGAAGGTTTTAGATTCCACACTGTAACTAACCCTTAAGAAATTACAATTTATGTTTTAGTGTAGAATCAAAAAGGAATACCCACAATTGTCTGAAAAAATTTATTAAAATATTCTGTGTGAAGTCAAATTTTCTTCAAGCACTTCAAGCAAAACAACATATTGCAATAGATTAAAAGTCAGACAATAAAGAGATTTGCCAAAACAGAAAATAATGCCACTCATATCACAAGTTTTTGTCAATGTAAATATGGTTGTTTTCATTAAAGTGATATTTATATTGTTATTTTTCAAGTGAGTATATAAATATTTCAAAATTTATTGGTTTTAATTTCTAATATGGTTAATATGATAGATACAGCCTATATAAACAAAAGCTTTGTGGGACCTTCCTTTGTTTGTTTTTAAGAGTGTAATAGGATACAGAGACCAAAAAGTTTCACCAAGAAGCATCACTGCTCTAGGGCAAAGAATATTGGAAAGTGGTTGAGCATCTAGATCTGGATCGTGTTGAGCCACAGACTTATGGTGTGACTGCCTGAAACCTTTTGGGAGGTTAGGGGATGGATGGATGGAAAAAAGTGTGAAGAATGCACATTTTCTTAGTTGATTCTGGAGACAAACTATGACAGCTGAGTTCTGTTTCTTTCATTTATTGACTATGTGGTTTCAAGCAAGGGACTTGCTTTTCCTGAGCCGTAATTTCTTCATCTGCAAAATAGAGACAATAATAGAACTTACCACCTCAAGAACTTGTGAGAGCTGAATGAATTAATCCCTGTTATTTGCTTAATGAAATGCTTGCCACACAATAAGCTCTTGGTATATGCTTTTATTATGATGATGGTTTTGGTTTAGTTTGCTATGGAACCTCACTGAGTCTCTTTAGTTGCTATGGAACCTCACTGAGTCTCTTTTTCCTTAACTCTGTGAAGTTAGGGAGTTAGAGGATCCCTCAAGTTCTCTCCCAGCTGGAGCATTCAGTAATCACCACTCCTACCACCATCATCATCATCATCTCCTGAGTTTAATGAGCACTTACTCTTCTCAGCCAGTATGCTAAATGCTTTATCTAGATGACCTTGTTTAATCCTCACAACAATCCTGTGAATTAGATCTTGTGGAGTAGGCTGAGACCACAGCCTGATCTAGAACTCAAACCCAGATCTCTCTGACCCTGCAGTCTGTGTGTCTAAGCAGAGCGTAGGTACTTGAGGCTGACTCCAGGTTCTAATCCTGGCTGTCTTACCCTGGGCAAGTGACTTAAACCCCTGTTGGCTTTAGTTTCTTTATCATAAAGTAAAAAGAATATCTTTGCCATAAAGGTAGCTGTGAGGGTTAAGTTGGTCCCTTCATGAAAAGCATTTACTATTCCATACTGAGCCCTCAAATGATACTAAGCCCACTTCATCCCTATGAGCCATGAGCCTCGATTTTCTTCTGCCTTTGATGGGTTTATATCCACATGTCCTAATATCTTTGTGGTGTTTAATGAATATCAACATTCAGTGGGCTAGTGCTGCATGTTACATACTTCACCATAGCCATAGAGGGAGAAAGTTACCATCAATAAGCAACAAGTGCTAGGTACTAAAGCTTTTTAAAATGTTTTAAATTATTTTAAAATTTTTATTGGAGTATAGTTGCTTTACAATGTTGTGTTAGTTTCAGCTGGACAAAGCTATTTTATTATTATTATTTTCTGGTGAGAAAAAATAGTCAGTCCTACCAGCTGATGTGGTGACTGTAGATCTTTTATCGAATGTCCGTTGGAGAATATACTCACTGTTGGAAACTACAAAAAAAAATATATAAGGCCCTAAGAGAAACTTTAGTGTTTGCTTTCAGTTAGTTCAGTTCAGTCGCTCAGTCATGTCCGACTCTTTGTGACCCCATGGACTGCAGCACGCCAGGCCTCCCTGTCCATCACCAACTCCCAGGGTTTACTCAAACTCATGTCCATCAAGTCGGTGATGCCATCCAGCCATCTCATCCTCAGTCGTCCCCTTTTCCTCCTGCCTTCAATCTTTCCCAGCATCAGGGTCTGTTCAAATGAGTCAGTTCTTCACATCAGTTGGCCAAACTATTGGAGTTTCAGCTTCAGCATCAGTCTTTCCAATGAACACTCAGGACTGATTTCCTTTAGGCTGGACTGGTTGGATCTCCTTGCAGTCCAAGGGACTCTCAAGAGTCTTCTCCAACACTACAGTTCAAAAGCATCAATTCTTTGGTGCTCAGCTTTCTTTATAGTACAACTCTCACATAATAAAAATAGGAAGTTGCAGAAAATCAAAGAGGTCAAGAGTAAATTTTGTTGAGTCAAACTGTTAAAGCATCTCTTCTTGAAGGTAACATTTGGAACCAAAGTTACCATATATAATCTATTAGTGGCCCATCTAAGATTTTACTGCAGAGACATAAGCACAGGGAAATCCTGATGAGTATATGCCAGGTACGCTTATGTAAGGGTGCTTCCAGTGTATGGTACTAATTACAAAATTATGCTCTTCTACTGTATCTCAGAGCCTCCAAAGATTCGCATCCCAAGGCACCTGAAGCAAACCTATATCCGCAGAGTTGGAGAAGCCATCAATCTGGTTATTCCTTTCCAGGTAATAATTCAGGGTTGTTCACTTTCTCATTACAATGCTGGGGTGTTTAAGGAGTAAAAGGAGATACCAGCATTTATATTATTCATGATTCAAGATTTCCTCAGAGGAAAAGTAGGAAATAATGGACCAGATTTGGAGAATGACTGAACAATCTCCAGCTTTAGAAGTACAGAAATCTATAAAACTGTCATAGATTTTCAAAATGAGACCTTATCTTGTCCGAAGCTCAGTGACTATAGTGGGCCAGAGAGCAAATACCGAGGAGACACCAAAACAAGAAATGCTTAAAGATCTTTCTGGTTCTATCCATCTGTAAAAATGATCTTCCTTTTAAGTGAAGTTCTTGCTGTAACACGCAGGAAAACAACATGTGCTTGCTTCCTGCAGTTACCCCAAACCACACTCAAATTACCCAAGTTCCAATGAGGGATAACTGAAATTTGAAATTTTGATGTCACTAACTGAAGTGTATGAATATTGTTAAATCATTGCTCCTGAAGAAGAATCTGTTGTTTATAAGTTTAACCAGGTTTTGCATGCAATAATCATTTTTGCACTCTCTCTCTCTCTCTCTCACACACACACACACACACACACACACACACACTGCACCATTACCTCCTTACTCATTTGATTCGTTTTATGCCTTAACAGTGCTGTTCAATAGAACTTTCTGTGGTGATAGACATATTCTGTAAATGCAAAGTCCAATATGGTAGCCAGAAGCCAGATGAGGCTATTAACTTAAAAAGAGCAGCTAGGAATTAGGGTGATGGGGGAATTTTTAATTTTCCTTAATTTTATTTAGTTTTAGCTTATATGGTCACATTCAGCTTGTGGCTGTTATATCAGGCAGCCTTAGAACTAAAATTTAGGTCTCTGCACACATTTGAAAATACACATACACCCACAGCTGTTTCAAACTCAGGCTCCCGTGAAAATTAACCTAAAGGGACAGCCAGTTCAGGCCATTCTCACTGCACTTGGGGCGCAGCCTTAGAAGTTATCTTCTACATAGAACGTGAAGTCAGAACAAAAGTCAAGGAGGAAGTGAGTGTAAACATGGCAGAGGAGGAAGGAGGTGGCTTGGCAAGGTTCCTCCCACTTCTCTCCTCCCACTGCCTTAAATAAAACGAGGAGTTGGCACAAGGCAGGCACCCAGGACCCTGCTCTGCAATGGGGCTGAATTAACCCTCTAGTATCCACACAATGTTGACACCTGGGGCTAATCCCAGTTCTGGATCTTGTAGGGGGAGGCAGTGTATTCAGCTTCTGTCACTGGGTGTTGGGGAGGAAAGAACATGAGAAGAGGGACCTCATATGTATGGCATCCCTAGGGGCTGGTCATTTACCAGGAGAGGGATGGTGAGACTAGTATGTCATGTTTGTATATTTATGTAGCCTCTAGAGTTCTGAAACCTCATGTGAGCCCCATGTGAGAGGCAGGAATGGCAGATTTCCTTACCCACCTTGAGAAAGGAAGGAACCGATATTCAGAGAAGTTAAGTGATTTGCCCAAAGTCACACAGCAAGAAAACAGTAGTGCCATGAGTAGCGTCTGTGTCTCCAGACAATAAATCCAGTGTTTTTTTCACTTCATGTTTTATCAGAGAACTCAATTTTTCCCCCTAGTAGTTAATAATAAAGTGCAGTTTAAGGAAGTGAGACCTGGAACTATTTTCCCATCTTTAACAATATTGTTAAACTTCCTACTAGCACATCTGAGCACCCTGTCCATTTTTTCAAGGCCTGTGGGCAGAGGTTTGATATGTGTCTCTCACATTCCTTAACAGAACCTATCAACAAGCCACATTAGGATCCCTTGGGAAGGCTGTGCCTTACCAGGCACTTGGTTCTTGTCTGTGGGTTGAGCCTGGAGGCTCAGGAATCCTACGAAGTTCCTTTGTAATGTAAATGAAACTCGAATCCTTGAATGACATTATAATTACTGAAAGTCTGCTCTTAAAGAATAGTTTCAGCTGTTATCAGAGAGAGAATTACAGACAAATCTAAAATGAGCAACACAGCACAGTGGAATAATAATCATTAACATGAAGATGATCAATGAAACACTTAGGCAGTGCGCAGAAGCTTAGAACTTCAGTCTTGATAACCACTACTCTCATTCCATTTTACAGATTAGGAAACTGAAGCAGAGAGTTTAAGTAACTTGCCCAAAGTCACACAGCTATCAAGTAGTGGAGTCAGGATCCAAATACAGATTCTAGGGCCTTGGGGCCTATGTTCTAAACCATTAGCCTGGGATGTACAGAATTTGGAGCTTAAGAGACCTGGCTGGAAGACCAGGTTCCAGCACTTAGCTGCAAGGCCTTGTGCAAGTCATTTGATACCTTTATACAAAAATAAATAAATGAAGATAATGTTACTTACTGTGAAATGAAGATTAAAGGAGGTTATAAATATCATGTACCTAACAGTGCCTTGCACACCCAATGCAACCGATGGGCAAGAGTGAATATTATGTTACTGCTGTAACTGCCCACCATCAGACAGTTTTCCAATCTTGCCAAGGATGGGGTAAGCCACTGACCATTTTTTAAATGATGAAAAAATCTGGAGACAATGTGATCCCCTTTCACCTTTACTTTTTGTCTTCTTTCTTAAGGGAAAACCAAGACCAGAATTAATTTGGACAAAGGATGGTGCACCTATCGATAAGAATCAGATCAACATTCGCAACTCTGAGACTGATACAATCATATTTATCAGAAAAGCAGAGAGGAGCCATTCTGGGAAATATGATCTGCAGGTCAAAGTGGAAAAATTTGTGGAAACTGCGTCCATCGATATCCAGGTTGTTGGTAGGTTTGGAGGAAGCAACTAGAATATTCTATGCAGTGTGGAGACAAATTGTCCTTGTCAATAATGAAAGAATCAGAATTTCTGTTAGGTTGGCTCTAAAAGAAAATTCATTTTTTTAGAATTAAGAAAAAAGATAAATTAGTAAAATTGGTTAGCTTGTTAGGGTAACTTTTCATTGATT
The DNA here is from genome assembly GCF_049115385.1 of Moschus berezovskii. Lineage (NCBI taxonomy): Eukaryota > Metazoa > Chordata > Mammalia > Artiodactyla > Moschidae > Moschus > Moschus berezovskii. Next base: position 70,156,848 of record NC_142465.1, read on the forward strand.
AAAAGGGCCAATCATGAGAAACTTAGGGCATATATATTAAAATTAATGTACGTACTTTCTAGTGAAAACCTTCTGTACTGTTTTACAATCTAGGTCTCTCTTACTCTGTTTCTCAACTCTTTGATGATGAAACTATTTCCTGTATTGAATTCTTGCATTAAGAAAACATTGTAGATTCTAGATATAGTTTAACATGTTTCTTACTTCATTTAAAATTGGCTAATAGTAAAGTTAATGCAGATGCAGGTTCGATCCCTGGCTCGTGAAGATCCCCTGGAGGAGGACATGTCAACCCACTCCAATATTCTTTCCTGGAGAATCTCATGTACAGAGGAGCCTGATGGGCTATAGTCCATAGGGTCACAAGGAGCCAGCCATGTCTGAAGTGATTTAGCACAAAGTTAATGGAAAATGAAGGATTTTTATTAAATGTAAGAAAGGTATACCTAAACAGAGTTAAACAATTAAAGATTGAACTGTGGTTGGTCGTGCAGGGCTAGTTAGACATTTACCTGTCCAGATAAGGTTAGTTCTGGCTTCTTTCCACAGTCAGAGTGATAGAGAAATGATTTCTTATAAATAGACTCTTCTTGCTTGAACTGTTCTATAATTTTTGCAGGGTCAGGAAATAAACTTAAGAGCAGAATTAGGAGAATCCTTGTCTCCAATCATTTTTATTAGTACAGTTGAGCAAATGTGCTAGAACAACAGGTTCTCTAACCAAAGGAGCAACTTCCTATGGTGAGCCTTCCCTTAGGTGAAAGGCCATGTCCTTTAAACTAAACGTTCTTTTCCCAGTGACTAAATTGTCTTGATTTTTGTAAGTAGAAGAGTATGGAGGCTGCTGTGTGTGCCCTTGGGTCTGGCCTGGCTCCATTTTAATGGAAGCTCTTGTAGTTGGGTCTGGAAGAGGTTTACCCTCTGAAACATGGGGAAGGACTTTTTTATTTTTCCTACTTTGCCATGTGGTTACTTTACCAGGTAGTTGAAAGTGCCTGGCATGTCATTCACACATTCAGAGCGTACAATAAATAGTAACAGTGATTATCCTACTTACTTTTTTTAGCCCCAAATTTATGTTTCTGCCATGGCCGTAAAAATCTAGCAATGCCATTTGCTCTTGGGGAGCAAGTGTTTGAAAAGTCAGCGCCAATTCTGAAGACGAAGCAGATGAGTGCAGGTGGGAGGTTGAACTTAGAGAAGGCTCTAAGTTGTCTGTAGGACAAGTGGGTGAAAACAGGTCAAAGACTGCTTGTAGAGGCTTGCCATTGGTAACTGTGGAAAGAAAGCGGGGATTATCACTGTGGTTTCCTTCCTGGAGCCCATGAAGACTGCTTGTTAAATGTTGATTAAAAGAGAGAAACATGACCAGAAAGCACTCTGATATTTACTTTTTTCAGTCTGACGTTTCATATAGAAATAACTATAGGGAATATGGGAAGGAAGTTCAGTTCACTGGTGGCTCAGTGTTAAGAATCGCCCTGCAATGCAGGAGATACAGGTTTGATCCCTGGGTTAGGAAGATCCTCTGGAGAAGGAAATGGTAAATACTTGCTCAGTATGCTTGCCTGGGATAGTCCATGGACAGAGGCTACAGTCCATTGAGTTACAAAAGAGTTGGATACTACTTAGCAACTAAAAACAAACAGAAATAACTATAATTGCATTTTAATACCTGAAGAATATTTCAGGACAGAAAGGATCATGCTTGTACTGCAGAGGATAACAGATGTGAAATTTCCCTGAAAAAAATTAAGAAATTATGTCTTAAAAAAGATAATATTATTGTCTTTTCTTGCACTTCTGTGCAAGGTTTTGTTTTGTTTTGTTTTTTAGGGTGGCCTCAAAGAAAAAAAAAGCTTAGTTTTCTTAACTTTTGGCCTTTCTGAACGTTACTGCCATTTACTGGAAGGTCAGAGGTCACAGAAATTCATGATGCAGAAATAAAGTGAAGAAAGACTTGACTTCCTCCTGAATGCATTTTACTTCCATAAAATGGAAACACTTGATAAATACCAATGAATCTTGAAGGGAGAGATGGCAGAGGAAGCATGTTTTCCTCACTTCTATTAAAGATGCCTTTTTAGTACAGCAGGAAACCCCTTTCACAGGCTGTGGGTTTTGGCCTCTCACCAAAAGCTGGAGTCCCACAGCCCAGGTAGACTCTAAGATTTCAAGTCCAGTGTCAACTTACCATTCCATTAGGCAGAGTAGCCTGTGATTCATTGCCAGTCATCGGCCCCTGGAGGATGGTTAATGAGGTTTGAAGTTTCATTTAAGTTTTCTTTACAAAAACTTTTTCTTTCCATGAAGATGAAAGTCAAGCATTTGCAGATAAGCGAAGTTGGAGTGCATTGCACTTCTTTGGAGAAGAATGCAGAAGAATTGTGGGTGGAAAAATGGGAAGGAAATTCAGTTCAGTCACTCAGTCGTGTCCGACTCTTTGTGACCCCATGGACTGCAGCACATCAGGCTTCCCTGTCCATCACCAGCTCCTGGAGCTTGCTCAAACTCATGTCCATCAAGTCAGTGATGCCATCCAGCCATCTCATCCTCCGTCATCTCCTTCTCCTCCTGCCTTCCATCTTTCCCAGCATCAGAGTCTTTTCCAATGAGTAAGTTCTTCACATCAGGTGGCCAGAGTATTGGAGTTTCAGCTTTAGCATCAGTCCTTTCAATGAACATTCAGGACTGATTTCCTTTCGGGTTGACTGGTTTGATCTCCTTGCAGTCCAAGGGACTCTCAAGACTTTTCTCCAACACCACAGTTCAAAAGCATCCATTCTTCAGTGTTCAGCTTTCTTTATAGTCCAGCTCTCACATCTATACATGACTACTGGAAAAACCATAGCTTGGACTAGACAGATCTTTGTTGGCAAAGTAATGTCTCTGCTTTTAAATATGCTCTCTAGGTTGGTCATAGCTTTTCTTCCAAGGATCAAATGTCTTTTAATTTCATGGCTACAGTCACCATCTGCAGTGATTTTGGAACCACAAAAAATAAAGTCTGTCACTGTTTCCATTGTTTCCCCATCTATTTGCCAGGAAGTGATGGGACTAGATGCCATGATCTTAGTTTTCTGAATGTTGAGCTTTAAGCCAACTTTTTCACTCTCCTCTTTCACTTTCATCCAGAAGCTTTTTAATTCTTTACTTTCTGCCATATTGTGGTGTCATCTGAATATCTGAGGTTATTGATGTTTCTCCCGGCAATCTTGATTCCAGCTTGTACTTCATCCAGCCTGGCATTTCTCATGATATACTCTGCATATAAGTTAAATAAGCAGGGTGACAATATACAACCTTGATGTACTCCTTTCCCAATTTGGAACCGGTCTGTTGTTCCATGTCCAGTTCTAACTATTGTTCTTGACCTGCATACAGATTTCTGAGGAGGCAGGTCAGGTGGTCTGGTATTCCCATCTCTTGAAGAATTTTCCACAGTTTATTGTGATCCACAGTCAAAGGCTTTGGCATAGTCAATGAAGCAGAAATAGATGTTTTTTTCTGGAACTCTCTTGCTTTTTCCATGATCCAACATGTGTTGGCGATTTGATCTCTGGTTCCTCTGCCTTTTCTAAATCCAGCTTGAACATCTGGAATTTCATGGTTCACCTACTGTTGAAGACTGGCTTGGAGAATTTTGAGCATTACATTGCTAGCGTGTGAGATGAGTGCAGTTGTGCAGTAGTTTGAGCATTCTTTGGCATTGCCTTTCTTTGAGATTGAAATGAAAACTGACCTTTTCTAGTCCTGTGGCCACTGTTGAGTTTTCCAAATTTGCTGGTATATTGAGTGCAACACTTTCACAGCATCATCTTTCAGGATTTGAAATAGCTCAACTGGAATTCCATCACCTCCATTAGCTTTGTTCGTAGTCCACTTAACTTCACATTTCAGGATATCTGGCTCTAGGTGAGTGATCACACCATCATGGTTATCTGGGTCATGAAGATCTTTTCTGTATAGTTCTGTGTGTTCTTGCCACCTCTTCTTAATATCTTCTGCTTCTGTTAGGTCTGTACCATTTCTGTCCTTGATTGAGCCCATCTTTGCATGAAATGCTCCCTTGGTATCTCTAATTTTCTCGAAGAGATCTCTAGTCTTTCCCATTCTGTTGTTTTCCTCTATTTCTTTGCATTGATCCCTGAGGAAGGCTTTCTTATCTCTCCTTGCTATTCTTTGGGATGGGAAGGAAAGGACATTTTAAATACCCTCCTACAACAAGGTCTAGATTTGGGGGAACGTGACCTCACAGTGACACCATGAATTTATCCTACAGACCGTCCAGGTCCACCCCAGCTTGTGAAGATCGAGGATGTCTGGGGAGAAAATGTTGCTCTATCATGGACCCCACCAAGGGATGATGGAAATACTGCCATTACAGGGTACACGATCCAGAAGGCTGATAAGAAGAGCATGGTAAGGTCTGACTTTCTCTGGTACAGCAGCAGCAAAATCATAGTTCATCAGAAGTTAAGGGGGAGGCATGAAGTCCTCTCTGGTGAGGAACTCATGAGAGTCATGGAGAAGTGACATGGCACAGTCATGGAAGGGTAAGGCCTTGGGATTCATGGAGAGTTGGACTTGAATTTCCAGCTAAGACCACATAAACATGGACAGTCACTTGACCTCTTTGATTTCCATTTCCCTCATATGTCAAATAAGGACAGTGATGTTTACCTTGCTTGTTTATCAAGAGGCTAAGACAATGGAATGCTCAATAGAATTCACTAAATTTGTTCATTCAGCAAATATTTACTCACTCTGAATTCTGGCTCAAATTTGCACCCATGCAACTTCTTTCTCTTTGTAAAATAATTGTTAGATACCATAGACTGATGTCCCCCACTCCCCAGAAAAAAAAGATACCAGTTGGAAAAGAAAGATTCTAAAGGGAACAGCATATGCAGAGGTCCTGAGGAAGGCAAGAGCTTAGAGTATTCCGGAAGCAAATCAACTGGAATTGAATTATTATTACCTATGCTTTATAAATGACGATATTAAGACTCAAAAGGTTAAATGAATTGCTGGAAATCATCAGACTTTAAATGTTAAAACCTAGGTCTTTCTGACCAGAATCGATCTACTACTCCCACCAGTCCCCTGCCTGTAAGTCAGTGAATTAATAAATGAATGTTTTACACAGAATGTCACGGAGCCACTATCCATTCTCATAGGAAGAGTAGAACATCATACTGAATGATATTGACAGGAAGTCTTTATGCATTTATACTAGTAGGTCTCAGTGAGAACTTAGGTTATAAGGTTACACTGGATTAATAGAAGGGGAGAGGGATGAAAAGAGCAGCCTAAGTAACAGGAATGGATTTCAAGTCTTTCCTTTTCATAGACTATTTCTAGCCTGTCTTTCCCCACAGTCCTGGGTGGGTGCTACATGACAAAATAAGACTTAGCATTCAAAGAAACATCTTTCAGCCAAACCCGGACAGCTTGAGAGCTAGATCAATGGGTGACTTTGCAGGGAAAGTATTGAATATTTTGGATTTCCTTAGCAAAAAGGGCTCTTCCCTGGACCTTTGTGTGGATACTGGTAGTGAATCCAGGGGTACTGCATTTCCTCCAGGTGCCCCATCCCTACCACGCTGCCCAGCATTTGTCTTCTTAGGTTTCTAGTCAAGTCCGGGTGAGCCAGGATTTTGCTGCTGCTTCACGTGTCTTAACTCTGCCTGCTGACGGGGGAGGAACCCCAGCACCGCACCATTGTGTTTCTGGTGCATTTCAGCAGACCTACAGACCTGAAAATGCTCACTGTGCCCAGCGCACTTCCCAGAAGCTCGCCACAACACTGTCTTACTGTGTCTACAGATGCTGTTTTTCACTTAAGTTCCTGTAGTCCTTTATACCTTCCATAAACATTGTTTTCATGATGTGTGCCAGCACATTCATGTATTCATTCATTTCCTATTTGTTGAGCGCTGTTCTCGCTGCTGGATCAAAAACAAATAGACAACTCATGCTCTTAGAGCACTCATAGTATAAGAAGAAAGGCATAAACCAAATGTTAAAAAATATATAATAAATGTTGGAATAAAGCTGTGCATTAAGTGCTTTGGAAATTAAGGAGGACATAACTGCAATTGCCAGGTGTCTTTAAAATAGAGATCAGAGGCCCTAAACATTGCAAGAAAAATCCTTTTCCTTTAAGAGTTTTTTGGTCAGGAAATATATTTTCTCAATTAGTGGTACTGAATATATGTAGTACAATGTGGTTTTCTACTAGTGGCATGATAAAGTTTGAAGCCACTTTATTTCTTGACATGGTGAAGAAAAAATTTTAAAAAAGAAAGAATAACATAATTTTAACTCACTCAATCATTCAAGTATTCAGTTTTGTGCATGCTGCCCACTATATACCAGGTGTTGTGAAAAGGCACTGGAGATACAAGGGGTGAGAAGAAAAGTCCATTTTTACCATCACTGTATATCCATTGCAATGGGGAAGGTAGTGAAAAAGCAAGTAAAATTGTAAGTACATGATATATTTAAGGTAACAAGTGCTGTGAAGAAAACTAAGCCAGGTCAAGGTGAAAAACTATGACCAAAGTGGAGTGGTGGGAGGGTAAACAGTTAGGGAGGAGGTAATAATTAACAATTGAACAAATAATTGAAAGAACCTATGATAATAATATTAGGCAAATTGATTGGGTGATGTTAACTTTTCTCTCGTGATTTAGCATCAGTTTGACTCTGGTGCTTGGGAAGGGAGCTTTATCATGGAACATATACCAGCATTAATGTCCCAGAAAGGGAGGCATTTATCTGGATTTTCAAAAGAGACACTCTTTACTTCCAGGCAATACATGCTTTTCTTTAAATGGTTAAAGCAGATGTACAATGTATGTTTAATAGGCCACAAAACAGGCTGTTCTAGTTAGTATAAATTTTAAGTTAAACCACACATAAGCCAGAATGACATCCCCACAGCTCATTATGTGAAAATTTCTTCCATCATCATCTCGGGTAAATGAATCTAATGTGTAAATGAATATTAAATTACATAATCAGGAATAAATAAATGATAAAGTATTAAATTAAATATACATTTCTGTTACCCTCAATATAAAAATTAGTGCTTTTTTTTTCTTTTAGTTAATGAAACATCCCTGTTATTTATTCTAATTAACAGTTGAAATAGCTGTGTATTTTGAAGTGATTTTCCTTAAATTATCTTTGCTTGTTTTTTAGGAGTGGTTCACTGTTATTGAGCACTATCACCGAACCAGTGCCACCATTACTGAACTGGTCATTGGAAACGAGTATTACTTCCGGGTCTTTGCTGAAAACATGTGTGGCCTCAGTGAAGAGGCAACGATGACAAAAGAGAGTGCCGTGATTGCCAAGGATGGTGAGTTGGGAATGGGCTGGACATCTGTGAACCTTAGTTTTAAGTGATGAGACAGAGAAGACAGAAAGAAAAAGAGATGTGGCCAAATGAATAAGAAATCATAAACACCCATTCAAAACTGTGGTAAGAATGTCCAACTAAAATTTTAATCTTACAAGTAAAATATCTTAAGGAAAACTGTATTATGATTATATTTTTTAACATACATAATTTCATTCATTCCAACATCTGGACAGTGGGTCTCTCAATGACTAACATCACAGGGATAGGAGAAAGTCGCTGTTTACTTCTAGAGCTTGGGTTATTCTATTCCTGGACACCTTCGAGGATGCTACTTATGAGAGCCATTTTGCAACGAAAGGAGAGGTTGGATTCCACACCCATCATTTTGTTTCCTCATAAATCATGTCCTTCCAGCCCTTCCTCATTGCATCCAGGTTAAAACACATTGTTGAGCAAGACACCCAGACACTGAATTCTTCCCAATATTTATTTAGGTTCCAGATGGCTCTCTGGCTTTCTGTCCCATGTGAGATTGGTTGTAATTGGTACCTTTCCAAATGAATGCCTTTGTTCATGTTTTTACATGTTTTTCTAAGCTCAGAGGGGCTTCCCAGGTTGCACAGTGGTAAAAGAATCTGATTGCCAACGCATGAGATGCAGGAGACCTGGGTTCGATCCCTGGTAGGGAAGAGCCCCTGGAGGAGAAAATGGCAACCCACACCTGTATTCTATTTTCTTATACTAAAACATTTAATTAGCAAAAAATATTACTATAGCAAAGAAAAACCCACTCCAGCATTCTTGCCTGGAAAATTTCATGGACAGAGGAGCCTGGTGGGCTACAGTTCGCAAAGAGTCAGACATAATTGAGTGACTGAGAGCATGAGCATGCACTAAACTGAAGGAAGTTTTTATCGTAGTCAACTATGCCAAGAATAATATTATTATTTTTAACCTGCTTATTTTTAATACTTGTTTTTAAGGCAAAATCTACAAAAATCCAGTGTATGAAGACTTCGATTTCACAGAGGCACCTATGTTTACTCAGCCATTGGTCAACACCTATGCTATAGCTGGTTACAATGCTACCCTGAACTGCAGTGTGAGAGGAAATCCTAAGGTACCATTTTTTTTTCTTCAATCACATTAATTTAAGAATTAACTCCAAACTCCATCTTTTATATTTGCTACGTTATAATTGTAAGTATTGGGTTGGTCAAAAAGTTTATTCAGGTTTTTCCGTGACATCTTATGGCAATACCCAAACGAACATTTTGGCCAACCCTACAGTAATATTAACTGACTTTCCATATGCTCAATGTGTGTGTGTGTGTGTGTGTGTGTTTCTGGGATAGAGAGATGGGTCAGGCAGGATGATGATGTTGGTGGGTAATAAAGGACACTATTTAAATGTATAAAAATGTTTCTTTACTAAGGAATATTTTCTAAGGAAAAAACAAACCACTTATTTTTAAAAGAACTGAGAGATAAGGATATGGAAGTAATATTGTGTCATCTGAAAAATTAGGTGGTAATACTGATTTATCAAGTTTCCTGTAATAGTGTAAAGCAAATGATGATACTATAAAGCAAGGCAGAATACAAAATGCATGGTTATAAAGGTACAGAGCCCCAGGAAGGAGAGATGGCACCTGACTGAACAGGTTACATGTTTCTGGCATTTGAAAAGAACAACACATTAATGACTGTTGCCCACAGAGCTGTCTGTCTCTGGGTGGCGCTGAGAGAAAGTGCCCTAGAATTTGGAAAAATTGCAAATGGTGATATTTCTCCAGCATATACCAAGAGCAGAAATAGAGAAGTCAAAGGGAGAAGCCAGACTGAGGATGCAAAGAAGATGCTAAATCTATATTTAATTGGAGGTGATGTTGGTAGGTGCAAGTGGGAATGACCAGGAGGAGAGAAGAATATCACCGGAGCTCAGGAGAAAGGCGAGGGCTGTGACTCTTGGTTTGGGTGCCCCAAGCATGGAATTGCTGCATCCCACCCCTTGGAGCTGAAACTCTAGAAAGGAATATCAGAAGAAAGAGAGAAGTGAAGTGAAATGTCAAGGACCAAGATGTGAGCCTCAAGGAATATGCCCATTTGAAAGGTGGAAGGAGGAAGAGGACGGTGAGGACACTGAGAAGTGTTATCTTTTGGGTCTGAGCAAGACAAAATCATTTAAGAGATAGAGGCAAGAGTGTGTGCTTACAGAAAGGAAGAGAAGAAGGTCAGTGTGAGAATGGAAAGGAGAGTTAGTGTTGGTGTAGCAGAATAGAGTAGCCTTCCCCTGTGATTGGATCATTATTGATCTGGGATTATCTGATTGGAGCAGGTCCGTCCATTGCCACCAGATGATGAAAACAGATGTCAGAAGAGAGATTAAATAGTGAGGAGGGTTAAGCAGCCCGTAAAAAGTTAGAAAAGCATATTGGGGAAAACGTAAAGAAAATTGACCGGTGATGACACTTCACAGGGATTCTTTGAAAAACATTGAGCGATATACATGCTCCTGGATGAGTCAATCTCATAGACATGTAGAAGGAATTTAAATGTAATTGAATCTGTTTGGGAAGATTGCCCCAGGGCTGTCCTCTAAACAAATCTGGCTGTTTCTTTGAAACTGCTCATTTGCTTCCTGACCAAGCATTAAGTAGAATTTAATTTGAAGAGAATTAGTGCCTAAGTTGACGTGGATTCTTCTTAGATGTAGTGTTTTCTTTCTAAGCCACATTTTAACATTCTGTCACTGGCTTGGATGGTCTATTACCCCAGACCTAGTGCAGATATGTTTTGACCTAGTTTGCTTCCATCTTTAGCCCAAAATTACCTGGATGAAGAACAAAGTTGCTATTAAGGATGATCCAAGATACAGGATGTTCAGCAACCAAGGGGTCTGTACCCTGGAGATTCGCAAGCCCAGCCCCTATGACGGGGGCACTTACTGCTGCAAAGCAGTCAATGACCTTGGGACAGTGGAGATCGAATGCAAACTGGAGGTGAAAGGTAGGACATCCCAGATCTCGTGTGGACCGAAATGAAAGAAAGTCATTTAATTACTATCCTTACTACCTAATCCAAATTGCTTGCTAGCATTTTGGGGATAGGCTAGGAAGCGGGGGATAAGGTCCAGGGAGAGGACAATTTTACATTCTCCATTCACTTTATTTGTGACGGCTACTTGATTTTTTAAGTAGACTTATTTTCATCTCTTGCAATTCTTGTTATCTAAAGGACTGTTAATTTCAGTGAACTGTGTTACGTGCACAGCATGGTAACAATGACTCAAGTCGAAGGGTATTACTTTTGTGATGTAGTCCATCTTAGATAAATGTTAAAATCCACTGATAAAACCATAATTAAGGAATTTACACTATTTTTAACTAGTTTACTATGTTTGTGAAACTTTCTATATATGTAAATTTGCTAATTTAGTATTTAATATTACAAATGTGCATGCTCTGTCGCTTCAGTCATGTCCAACTCTTTAAAATCCCATGGACTGTAGCCCACCAGGTTCCTCTGTCCATGGGATTCTCTAGGCAAGAATACTGGAGTGGGTTGCCATTTCCTTCTCCAAATGTAGAATTCAGTATACACATGACCCACTTCTTTTAAAATCTCACTAGAGAATTTCCATTTGGAGGTATACATTTCATTTATACTAGTTTTCAGAAGTGTTGCAACTAATGTAAATCAAGAAAAGACATTAAAATTGATGTAGTAGAAAAGTCTCAGTGTAATTGTCATCTTAATCAATTTTTATATTAATTGAAGATAAGTTTTATGCTGAAATTTTTTTCTTGACAATCAGTGCCTATTTTGGGACACCATGAAGACTCCTACACCTGTCAGAGTCACTGTTAGGAGTTAATGGGTGACATGATGCTAATGTCTTTTCTTTCGTTCTTGTATTATATTGCCACTTTATAACAACTAAAGTCTGCTTTTCCTACCTCTCTTTAATGGAGAAATTATAATCTAAAAGTCAGATATGATTTTATAAATATCTATTTTAGAAAAAATGATGGTAAATATTTAAGATATTTATGTAAATAATAGCAACAACGAAAGTTTTTTTAATTCCTAAATCTAGTGTAAATACAGTGGAAAAACTTCTTGAAACATTTTTTTCCTTCTCTAACTTTAAAAAAATCAGTATTCTTTCTCTTATGATTTTTGTCCATCCTCAGATAATACAAGAGAGTAGATGCACAACTGATAGAAATTAAAAAAATATTTTTCCTCTCAAATGTAAAGCATATAATATTCTTAGAAAATTTTAAACCTTTTTATTGAGATAGTGGATACAAATGTAAATGTTGTTCTTTTAGCTATTTATTAGCTTTAAATGCAAATGAAGGTCACAATGCAAACACATTTGATTTCTAAACTCCTAATTAGTTCCAAGGTATTGTTGCTACTTACATTCCAACACCCAAAAAACAAGAACTCAAAAATCAAAAACCCAAGACTACATTTGCATGCTCTGAAAATAGCTGAATGTTGCTAATGATATAAAATGATGGTTTCATAAATGGTTCAACATTTGGGGTCCTCCATAAGTGAATAATTTTATGCATCTATAAGTGCTATATTTTATGTTAATTGTGTAATAAATTGTAACATAAATAATGTATTCTAGTATATAAATTCATAATAAGCTATCAACTGTGATATATTGGTAAAAGCTTTTGGTCCTAAAAGTAAAGCCAAGATTGCTCATCATCAGATTATTATCTGATAATACGTGACTTGAATCAAATTAAGCTGTGAAAAAAAAAAAGGTAAGAATGTCAACTGAGAATAAATAAATACTGGTGCAAATATTCTAATTCTGCAGTGATATATCAAGGAGTAAATTCCCCTGGACAACCAGTCTTCCTGGAGGGGCAGCAACAGGTTTTACAAGTTCATATCCCACTGGATATTTCTTCCTTCTGTTCCATTCCTCTTACATGAAATCGCACTTTGCATGTAAAGCTTGTCTTTCTCTTTTGCTTTTAATTATATTTCTTAGCAGCTCATGGCATACAGTAGTTATGCCATGAACAAGGAAGGCCAAATTATTCAAGGATATTAGGTAATGTAGGAATATGTTTTGTCGGAAAACCAAGTACCATACCACAGGTTCCCATAAATAAAGCCAAAAAGCCACATTAGATGATGTCCTCATTTTAGATATGAGTACCAGAATTCAGGAACCAATGACGTTTCTTTAATACTTTCATTTTCAAGTGCAGAGAGATATGTTCTTCCTTTAATAGCATCCAGTGTAGGTCTGTTAGATTCATGTTGAAGTTCAAAAAATTGAACATTTTTCTGTTGCTAGGCTGTAGAAAAAGTGTTCTGTGTATTTGTGATGGGAAGAGGACACAAATAAAAAATGTTTGGAATATTAGGATCCAATATTTGGAAACTTACATATTTAAGATTGTCCAATGAAAACTTCTAGATAGTAGTAGAGTATCTGTAATCCATCTGGCTGTTGAACATTTTGTATATTTTCATGGGACCAAGATTATTTCATATATTCCTGAACCTAGGAAAGAAAATTCTAGACCCGTTACTTAATATATTAAGTGGTAAATGGGTCCTGAAGTATATATATAGATTGAGCCCCATTTGGAAGAGTGAATTAAGGAGTTCTTCAGGGCTAGATGAGCAACCTGATGTAAACTCTAATGACATAGACCCATGCCTGAGTTTACAATGTTAGCTTTCTGAATTCCTAGAGATAATGTTAGCTTTCAAAAGAGGAAAGAATTAGGATTCTTTCTTTAAAGTTTTGTAGATTGTACATATAGTCACTTTCTAGCCTGTTTTTTTTTTTTTTAAGCCTTGTGTTTATTTAGAGCAGTCATATTGGGTTGGCCAACAAGTTTGTTCAGATTTTTCCCTAAGCTGTTATGGAAAAACCCAATGAATTTTTTGGCCAAACCAATATATAGTCACTTCAGAATACAGTATTATAGAATAGTTTAATTTTTAAATCCACTTGATAATTTTGCCTTTTTAGAATTTCAACATATATATATGTACACTAATGCTTTGTCTATTGTCCCTGTTTTTCTTTTGTTGAAAAACACAATATATATATGTTGTAGGGTTTTTTTTTTTAGCTAATGGTTTGGAAGCTGTTCCTATAATTATTCACATTACAGTCAAACTGGCTTTGCCACCTGTTCAGGCAAAGTGGTTGTGCCTATTAATAAATGTTTTACCTATTAATGATCCTTTTGAAGTGACTGGATCCCTGCCCTTCATTCCGTGCGCTTCTATTTTCCTATACTTTTCACCTGACTAAGGATTAATGAAATCACCTCATCATAATCGTGACCATAATTTCCTCCAACGAGTACTCAACTTGGGTCTTAGCACTTTATTAATGCTTACAACGTCTCTCTTTCTCTCTCTTTTCCGTAGTTGTAGCACAGTAAGGATTTTTGAATGTATATTATCATCTAAGGTAAGCTTTCATATGGTTTTGGCATATGAAGCTTATGACTGTCATAAGCCATACAAAGCCTGTGGAGTATGGCATGATTTTCATTATGTAATCCAATGAAAATAGACTCTTTAAAATCTCTAACATTGTAGTTGTAATGTGTATTTCAGTATCTTGACATTAACGGCTAGTACTTATTCATCACAACAATCTTCTGTTGACATGAAGCAAGTTGTTGAATGCAGTAGAGCATGAATTAAAGCATTTAATGTAGATGAAAATGAGTGATACCCAAGCATTCTGAACGCTTTGCATCAAGGAATGGACATGTACATAAGTGGCATCATTTCTACCAATATGTGAGTTGATTTTTTTTTTTAAAGGAGAATGATTTTCCCAAATTTGCATTAAAGGAGTTTTAAGAATGTTCAAATGGCATGCTGTTTTTGTCTGGACGTGAATTTATTAGCAAGTAGTAAAACACTTTTCTAAAGGACCATGAATTTTTGTGGTTTCATGGGATCTCTCATGAAAGGTACTTTTAGTTTTAAAATGCAATTCAGAACCATGGAGGGTAAGTATGAAATATTAAGAGGTGTTTCTCTCACCTTCAGAGGTACTGGACAGATTTTAGTAATTTTTATTTTATTATTTTACAGATTTTACTCTTGGGCAGATTTTACTATATTTCCAATTTTTGCACTTTTTCATGTGCTTGAATGGGAACTCTTTGTGCTTAATTAAAAAGAACATTAACAAACTGGAAAAGGTTCTTCCTACTGACTCATAACATGATTTGCATTTATTCTGCCATTCAATCAGAACACTGAAATCATTCTATAGAGGAATCTCAAAACCTTGCAAAGGGCAATAAACACTCTCCAACTAGTTAGGAATTTAAACCAAGAACAAATAATAGTAGGGAACAAAAAAACTGCTATGCGTCTGCAGGCAACTTGCTTTTCCTTCTCAACGCAGTGTTTTAGATTCTAAATGTACTAAATCCAAGAGAAGATTTCCAAGTAGGGACTGAATGAATCTTTGTAACTAACTGGAACATGATTAGTCACATTTGCAGGCAGCTAGTCAAGAGGTCTTGTTTCAGGGATTTTTCACGTGTAGACAGTTTTGACTTTGCTTTTTCCTTCTTATCCTTTCTAGGTGGCCTTTCCTTCTGCAGGCTCCTCTTGCAAGGTGTGCCTCCTAACATAATTGATTCATATTTGCGAGACTTGCACTCAAGCAACCCTGAGGAATACTAAGGGCCTGGGCACTGCCTCTCTGCACGCCACTGCTTTGAAATCGGGTTGCAATGAGAAAGCATTTCTGTTTTTCCACCAGGCTCCCAAGTGTGCTCATTTTTTTTCCTCCTGATGATGAAGAAAAAAAAAATGTTTGCACGGATTGCTTAATTAAAAATTGCAAACAAAATCTCATTTGAAGGTAGCATTTTGATCATTGTTGTCTTTGCTTGGTCACTGTACTTTCCAAAAAAACGCAAGCTATAAAATAAGCAGAAACAGTTATTTTAGCTTAACATAATAGACTCTGAAAGCTTTTTTCCCTTAGAGTAAAAAAATATATATATATATATATATATATATACAATAAACAGCAGTGTAACCTTAAAACCCATCTTTCTCTGGATCTAAGAAATTTTTCTAAGCAAAGAAGAGTTGTTTATTTCCCACAATCCTACTTAACTCCAGTGGATCTGTGCCCTTTTCCCCCATTTAAATTCACTACGAGACATTCTTGAAGTCTTTCAGACAAGTTTTCTCAACAGAAAGGAAAATGTATTCAATAAATGGTACAATAAATCTGAACTGTTTATGATGAAATGATACAGTATTCGTTTATGTGTTCGGGGTTGCATGATCAGACAGACCTAAGGACACAGGCTGGGAGTCAGGATGCTACCAAACTCAGGCCTGACCCAAATCATGTCTCTGGCACAGCATCCTGGCCAAATCCACCAGAGTTCCTGCCAAAATACCCCGTCACAGTGATGGAGAGCTGTTGTAGATTACAGAGCAGTTACAGATTTAGAGTTTGCTGATGGCATCTATTCAAATTGATGAAAGCCTTTTCCAAAATCTAGATGCCAAGAAACATTTGTAGTATAAACAATGTCCTTCATTTTCCTGATACTGCAGAGAAAGTTTCACTTCGGGGGGTAGAATAGAGGGAGAGTAAGTTACCACACCGTTACTGTTTTCTACATATGGTATCTCCTCATATTAAGAGTACTATTATACTGCAAAGTTCCCATAAGGAAGAAAATGTCCATTTTGAAATTGCAAAGAACAGAGTATCAGAAGCTGTCATTGCTCTTAACTTTCCTATAAGTTTGTTTAAATTTCCATTAAAGAAAAATGATATGCCACAGGAATTTATGAAAAATTCTTTTGGGAAATGAAACATTCATTAAAATTTTTTAAAGAATTACACTATTGACTCACTTTATTTTTATTTACTTAATCACTTTAAAACAAAGCTTGATGAATGTTTTCATCTAGATTAATGCAGAAGTAGGAAAAAAACCCTACTAGTTCCAAGAAACACTGGAATAGGCAATACATCCGTGATCACTCTTTCATTTTTGTTTTAATTTCATTGGAGTATAGTGATTTACAATGTTGTATTAGTTTCGGGTGTATAGCAAAGTGATTCAGTTATATATATATACACATATTTATTCTTTTTCAGATTCTTTTCTCATATATATTACCACAGAATATAGAGTCGAATTCCCTGTGCTATAGTAGGTCCTTGCTGATTATCCTTCTTATATATACAGTGTGTGTATGTTAATCCCAAACCCCTGATTGATCCCTCCCCACACCCTCCTGATAGTTCCCTTTTGATAATCGTAAGTTTGGTTTTGATATCTGTAAGTCTATATCTGTTTTGTAAATAGTTCATTTGTATCATTTTTAAAATTAGATTCCACATGCAAGTCATATCATACAATATTTGTCTTTGTCTTGTTTACTTAACTTGGTATGATAATTACTAGGTCCATCCATGTTGCTGCAAATAGCATTGTTTTATCCTTTTTATGGCTGAGTAATATTGCATTTCATGTATATACCACAACTTCTTTATCCATTTCTCTGTTGATGGACATTTAGTTTCCTTCTATGTCTTGGCTATTGCAAATAGTGCTGCAATGAACATTAGGGGGCATGCTCAGATATGTACCCAGGAGTGGGATTGCTGGATCATATGATAGTTCTATTTTCAGTTTTTTAAGAAACCTCCTTACAGTTCTCCATAGTGGTTGAGCCAATTTACATTCCTACCAACAGTGTAAGAGGGTTCCTTTTTATCCACACCCTCCCCAGCATTTATGGTTTGTGGGCTTTTTGATGATGGTTATTCTGACTGGTTTAAGATGATATTTTCTTACAGTTTTGATTTGCCTTTATTTTTCTGATAGTGATGTTGAGCATCCTTTTATGTACTTGTTGACCATTTGTATGTCTTCTTTGGAGAAATGTCTATTTAGATCTTCTGCCCATTTTTTTATTGGGTTATTTGTTGATACTGAGATGCATAAGCTGTTTGAATATTTTGGAGATGAATCCTTTGTTGGTCACTTCATTTGCAAGTATTTTCTTCCATTCTGTGGGTTGGCTTTCATTTGGTTTATGGTTTCCTTTACTATGCTGAAGCTTTTAAGTTTAATTAGGTCCCATTTGTTTGTTTTGGTTTTTAATTTCATTAAAATGAAATTTTAATTTTAATGTAAGTTCATTACTCTAGGAGGTGGGACAAAGAAGATATTGCTGCTATTTATGTCAAAAATGTGTTCTGCCTATAGTGCCCAGTCTTATATTTAGGTCTTTGATCCATTTTGAGTTTGTGTATGGTGTTAGAAAATGTTCTAATTTCATTCTTATATATACAGCTTGCCAGTTTTCCCAGCACTGCTCATTGAAGAGCCTGTCTTTTCTGCATTGTATAGTCTTGCCTCCTTTGTCATAGATTAATTCACCATAAGTGCATGAGCTTATTTCTGGGCTTTCTATTTGGTTCCACTGGTCTATATTTCTATATTTGCATCAGTACCATACTGCTTAACCACTCATTTTTAAATTGATACCTGAAACATTCTCATTAGCTCAATGAAGGAGTTTTTGAATGTCTGATGAGTGCATGGCACTGTTTTGGACTCAGCTAGGAATTCAATGATGGAGAAGGCAATGGCACCCCACTCCAGTACTCTTGCCTGGAAAACCCCATGGATGGAGGAGCCTGGTGGGCTGCAATCCATGGGGTCGCTAAGAGTCGGACATGACTGAGTGCATTCACTTTCACTTTTCACTTTCATGCATTGGAGAAGGAAATGGCAACCCACTCCAGTGTTCTTGCCTAGAGAATCCCAGGGACGGGGGAGCCTGTGGGCTTCTGTCTATGGGGTCGCACAGAGTTGGACACGACTGAAGTGCCTTAGCAGCAGCAGCAGCAGGTATTCAATGAGAAATAAGCCATTTCCTGCCTTCAAGAAATTTATAATGTACAAGACTGGTAACCAAAGGGAAGCACATACACAGGGCAGACTGTAGGTATAAGGGAATACTATAAGGATTCAGAAATCAAATAATGTATTTAGGTAATTGTTATTATCAATGTATCACATTAGGGTGGCGTGCAGGACATGCTACATGATTTTATTTTTCTAAATCAAATTAAATATGACTCTAATCTCCCCACTAGCCAGAAAGATTGAGAGGATCTCTTTGTCTTCCTTCTGGGTCTGGGTCAACTGACTCTTTCTCGGTGCCTAGCAGATGGAGAGAAGGAAAGGCCTCAGGTCTTCAGGTTACACTGGTGATGGCAGGGATGCCTATGGTCCAACCCAGTGTAGTCCAGCCAAGGATAAGTGATGCGGAAACTTCCTGACAAGTGTGGGCCTGGGTCTTTTGACCTCCGAGGCCAGAGCTTGGCTATTTACCTGCTATCTTTTTTTTGCCACACCATCTGCTTGCAGAACCTTAGTTTCCTGACCAGGGACAGAACCCAGGCCCCTGGCAGTGAAAGCACTGAGTCCTAATCACTGGACCACCACAGAATTCCCTTTACCTGCTACTTTTAAAGATGTTCTTTGTGGGGAGACTGGACAGTTCTACCACTCAGTATTAGACTTGGACCTGGGCAAGAGGACCCTCTATGCTCAAGCCTCTCCCTCTGACCCTCCTCCAGCAGTATCTCCCTCCACAAAGCAGGGAGGCCATGGACCCAAGGGGGCATGCATATCTAAAGCCTTACAAACCTTCCTCCCTTCCTGTAGCCTGCACCCAGGTCCAGTTTCAAGGACCTTGTGGGCTTTTTCCTTTTCTACCCCCAAGTAAGAACGAAGTGGCCAGCATATATATCCTGAGGCCCAATGGGTGGCCTAGTGAAGTGAAGTCACTCAGTTGTGTCCATCTCTTTGTGATCCCATGGGCTGGAGCCCACCAGGGCTCCATGGGATTCTCCAGGCAAGAATACTGGAGTGAGTTGCCATTTCCTTCTCCAGGGGATCTTCCCGACCCAGGGATTAAACCCAGGTCTCCTGCATTGCAGGCGAATTCTTTACCGCCTGAGCCTAGGGACGCTTATTTTTCAGGGAGTCGGGGTGTGGAGGGTGTGACTGAGTCTGCACATGAGGCAGGGCATCTGCATGTGTGTCTCTTAGACCCCTCGTGGTGCAGGGGGCAGCAGGGTGGAAAGCAGAGGGAGACCTGAGCCTGGCGGTGCACCACAACATCCTGGCAAGTATCTTTGAAGACTGATAATCTTGAGAGTCCCTTGGACTGCAAGGAGATCCAACCAGTCCGTTCTAGAGGAGATCAATCCTGGGTGTTCATTGGAAGGGCTGATGCTAAA
The DNA here is from genome assembly GCF_049115385.1 of Moschus berezovskii. Lineage (NCBI taxonomy): Eukaryota > Metazoa > Chordata > Mammalia > Artiodactyla > Moschidae > Moschus > Moschus berezovskii. The sequence goes on from NC_142465.1 coordinate 70,176,545, forward strand.
ACTGAAACTCCAGTACTTTGGCCACCTCATGCAACGAGTTGACTCACTGGAAAAGAATCTGATGCTGGGAGGGATTGGGGGTGGGAGGAGACGGGGACGACAGAGAATGAGATGGCTGGATGGCATCACCAGCTCAATGGACATGAGTTTGAGTGAACTCCAGGAGTTGGTGATGGACAGGGAGACCTGGCGTGCTGTGATTCATGGGGTCGCAAAGAGTCGGACACGACTGAGCAACTGAACTGAACTGAACTGAACTGAATCCAACATGCAGTCTAGCCTTCTGGGACTTGCCTGGTGATCCAGTGGTTGTGACTCTGTGCTTCCGCTGCAGAGGGCACGGGTTTGATCCCTGGTCAGGGAACTAAGATCCTGCATGCTGTGCAGTCCAGCCAAATAAATAAATGAATAAATACAAATAGGGCTGTGTACTCAATTGTCATAATTTAATAAGGTTAATTTTTTTTTTTAAATCTAGACTTACAAGTCATTATGAGAGTATCCCCCTCAGAAACCTGGAGGATACAACCATTTTATTAATCATTCATTAGATTTATAACTTCTAAATATTCATGGATGTGAGCTATAAAAATGAGGGGTCAGCCAGCCCCCAGCCACCTTTGCTCCCTTTCCTGTGTCCCCTCTTCCCCTCCTTACTACCCACCATCAGTTACCTCTCCACTATCACCAGTCCTCTCCTGACTCCAGGCCTGACCACCCATCTCCTTCCTCACTTCAGTTCCTTTGAATGGAATCCTCGAAACACAAATTTGGCTTTCTTTTCCTAGGAGTAGGAGTAGGAGTTGAATTGTTTCATTGTTTAGTCTCTAAGTCGTGTCTGACTTGCGACCCCATGGACTGTGGCTGGCCAGGCTTCTTTGTCCGTGGGATTCTCCAGGCAAGAATACTAGAATGGGTTGCCATTTCCTTTTCTAGGGGATCTTCCCAACCCAGAACCGAACCTGGGTCTCCCGTATTGCAGGCAGATTTTTTACTGATTGAGCTACAAGGGAAGCCCAGGAGTAGAATAAGAATAAGAAAACCAGACGGTCTTCTCACCAACCCTCCCTTATAACATTCCTTGAACCTAAACTGAGCTCTGCCTTTATTTCCTTGTTTTATCTGGAGCACTAATTACCATCCTTGTACCAGAGTCCGGCTGATTGCTATGCATAGGTATTTATAAAATTCCTTTGTGGCTCAGCTGGTAAAGAATCCGCCTGCAAAGTGGGAAACCCGGGTTCGATTCCTGGGTTGGGAAGATACCCTGGAGAAGGGAAAGGCTACCCACTCCAGTATTCTGGCCTGGTGAATTCCATGGACTGTATACTCCATGGGGTCGCACAGAGTTGGACACAACAGCGAATTTCACTTTCACTTTTGTATCAATAATTGAATTTTGATAACTTAGACTGGATTAGAGAAACAAACCCACTAACGGAATGACCAATTCTCCTGATTCTAAAGGCAGTCATCACCCTCTTAAACTCACCTGATGATCTCTCTCTGTCCCTAAATGCCCTGACTTGAGAAACCTTTGGCCTAGATAAAGATTTTTATTCTATGTGGAGTTGATTGCTAGGGACAAAACACCAGGCAGGTGACAGGAGTTAAACACTCCCAAAGGGGTCACTCAGCACGTGGCTTGGGGCATTGGTGGACTCATGTCGTTAAAGGCAAAAACTTTGCCATCAAGTGCATGATTGACCATAGCTGCTTTTTCTCTCAAGCAATAGCTTTAGCGAAATCTTTCTGTTCTTTGTAGGTAAGCACTTACATAGGCAAGAGATTTCTTCCTTTCAGCATTCTCCTCTCACCTTCATCCTAGTCTTGGAGACCAAGAAAATATCTTAAAGACATTACACACAAATTTTAAAATGTTGGCTTAATATTTTTTAAGTTAATGGGAAAAAATACAAAGAAGAAAGGAAAAATAAACAGGAGTTACCAGCAACTCTGTGACAAAGAAAGGAGCCACTCTTCCAAATCTGCAAGGCATCCCTTTTGGACAACTGGGATGAGGAGTGATTGGAAGGGAGCCATGTTTCAAAATAAACCAAAGCTGATTTGGAGTCATGTGGTCATTTGGAAAATTCTAAGCACTAAAGAGCCAAATAATGTATCCCCTGCAGGATATGGGATGAAGTGCCCCTGGGCTGATCATCCCAGCCTCATTTCTGCATGGCCACTGTGGGGTCACTGAAAATTCAGTTCTCATTCCTGTGCGGGGCAGTACTGCTGAGTTGGAGGTAAGTGGGGTAATGGTGGAGGTTGCCAAGAAGGTGCAGATCCTCTCTATGTGGGGTTATTTTTATGTACTTAATAGCTTATGGCTTCTTAACAGCTCATGGCTTCCCAGGTGGCGCTAGTAGTAAAGACCCTGCCTGCCAACGCAGGAGATTTAAGAGACATGGGTTTGATCCCTGGGTCAGGAAGATCCCCTGGAGAAGGGCATGGCAAGCCACTCCAGTATTCTTGCCTGGAGAATCCCATGGACAGAGGAGCCTGGTGGACTACAGTCCATAAGGTTACAAAGAGCTAACTAGAATAGCTCAGAGTTAGGGTTCAAGGAACATTGTCTTGCAGTAGAATCAAGAGTTCATTAGTGAGACAAGTTGTTCTATGAATCTTTCCACAAATGTCAAGTCTTAATAGTGACCAGCATGGACTCTGACCCACAGCTTTTAGTAACTCCACTCCCTGAAGAAGTTAAGCAACAGTGATGGACAGACCAGGAGGGTGTGGCTAGGATGGGCTCATCGAAGGTCAAGACCCAGGATCAAGTAGGAGGGAGGAAAGGAGCACAGAGGAGCACATTAATATCTGTACAGAGGGAAGGGCAGTTAAGAGCAACGAGACAGAAATGAAGCCAGAAACAACCACACCAGGCAAGGAACTAAGTAAAGAGGAAATGGAAATGAGAAAATCAACAACAGAAAGAAAAGAGTACCTGTTTCTGTGCTTCACTGGGATTATCTCAGGCATGGGCTTTTCACCCTGTTCAACTCAACAGCTCTCCTCTTGGCAGAAAAAAGGAAAATGATGGACAGGATGTGAGAGCCCAGCCTGAGCCACTGCCACAACCCTCACTTGCTTATTCGTTGAAGTTTATCCTGTTACCTTCTTCTCCATGATATATGCATTTACTAAACAGAAACCTATTTTTTCTTCCAAAATCTTCAAATGGATGTCATTCCAGTCATAATGTCAGGGAGCTAAATGTATCCCATTCTGGAAAGCACAGTATAACGAAAAACCTCATCAACAATGAACAACCGGGACTCTCACGGTAGTCTAGTGGTTCAGTTCAGTTCAGTTCAGTCGCTCAGTCGTGTCCGACTCTTTGCGACCCCATGAATCACAGCACGCCAGGCCTCCCTGTCCATCACCAAAAGATTCAGTTCAGTTAGGACTCCACATTTCCACTGCAGGGGGCATGGGTTCGATCCCTGGTAGGGCAAATAAGATCCTGCATGCCACAAAAAACAAAACAAATGAAACAATGACCAACCAACAAAATAGATCTCAATTCCACTGTAGATGGTATTATATAATCAGTTTAATACACATGCGTATTAGTTGTTCAGTTGTATCCATCTCTTAGCGACCCCAGGGATTGTAGTGCCGGACTCCTCTGTCCATGGAATTCTCCAGGCAAGAATACTGGAATGGGTTGCCATTTTCTTCTCCAGGGGATCTATCTGACCCAGGGACTGAACCCAGGCCTCCTGCATTGCAGGCAGATTCCTTACCATCTGGACCATGAGGGAAGGCCTTAATACACATATGTAATAAAAATAGAAAATTTTAATCTATCTATATATCCCTTCTTTGTCCTGGAAAGCACCGTTTAACAAAAATTAAGTGAGCCAACCTCATCTTTCTCATCCTATAATTGTCCACAGCCCTGTTTCTCCTCATTCTGCTCCATCCTCTTTTCACCTGGGGCCTGCTCCAAGCCATGTCTCCACCCAAGCCTTCTAAGACTGAATATCCTTCAGTCCCTTATGACTCAACATGGGGTCCAGTTTCCAGCAGCATCAGCATTACCTGGGAGCTCGTTAGGACTGAAAACCTTCCCTGCACTCTCTCTCCAGATTTGCTAACTTAGAACCTGCCTCATCACAGGATCTCCAGGTGATTCCTGTGCTCATCCGTGTTGGGGGCGGGCAGCTCCAGCTGTCTCTCACAAGTTCCTTGCATGGCTCTTTGTTTGGAGTCATTCTCTCTCAGCTGTCTCAGAGGAAAGACTTTCGGATAAAAGCATCGCTCCTAAGGTGTTTCTGATAATGACCTAACCTAACATGGAAATCTGACCTACCTGCTTATCCTAAAAGCCCCAATCCAAAGATAGGAATAACTCATTGTGGGGCTTTACCACAAATTGCTGAAGAAGGAATTTTTGAGGAAGGAGATTCCCTCCAATGCTCCTCAAATCATACCATGGAAAATATTTTAAAGCAGTGGGATGAGAACTCAGAAAACAATAATAAATAAAAAACAGTTAAAGGATATAAATAGGACAGACCACTAAGAACTGTGTCTCTAAGGAAAATCAGTTTCCAACCATAAATTGCTTTCGAAATATCAGATAAAAAACACAAGTACAACATCTCAGAGATTCTATTGTGAAATCTGCTTTTCTGATCTTGATCCAGAAATTAAGCATTTCTAGAGAAGAGAGCAAATGTTTTTGTCGATCTATTACTGAACACTTTATGTGCACTCATGTATTTTGTAAGGTGCCATGGTTCTATAAAAGTTGGACTTTAGAGTCACAAAATACAGAACTATAAAAAACAAATTATAAACCAGAGCATATAAATGAGAAAAGGCAAGGATTTACAACACAGAACTATACTAATCTTCATAAATACTCCAGCCTGTGGGTCCAAAGCTCTAAACACTTACACACATAGCTTGACTCCCTGAAAGATAAAATTCTGCTACACTGAAAATCTAGCCAGGTGATTTCTTTATTGCAACACGTGCCTTTCCAAACCAATGAAATTTAGGGATTTTTTGAAGCAGTTATTTTACGCTTAATCTGGCTACATGAGACCAGAACATTTTGTGGAAAGTTGATCTAGATGCTGAGGAAGAAGATTTGAAATATGATTGCAAGTTACACAAAAAGAACTGGTAGTTAAACCAAGATAAACCACCAAATAAAAACTTATGGATGTCTCTTGTACTGAGGATAATGTAAGACATTACTATTGGGAAAGGCTGGCTGAAGAGTACAAGGAATCTCTGTACAATTTTTGCAACTTTCTGTGACTCTATTATTTCAAAACAAAGGTTTTAAATGTATGGATATCTACTCGATATCAAGGATTGAAGAACACGCTTAGCGCAGGGATACATCCTTGTACTCTGAGCTGGACAAGAAGGAGATCAGTACATAAATAAGTGCCTCAAGGCAGACTGGATTACAAGGTATAAAGTACTCTGTGTAGAAGCATGAGAGATCAAACTGGAAGAATCTGAGAGGCCATTTCAGAGAAGGCAGAATTTAAGCTGAACCTTGACTGATTTGCAGTGTTTTGGGGGTGATGAGAGATAGAGGGTACTCTCCAAGCCCAGGAAGCAAAGTGGGGCATGAGGAAGTGCTGGGTGTACTTGGGAATAGCTAATGGACCCATGAAGCTAGAACATCAGATTAGGGAGAGGAGAGCGGGAAGAAACACTTGGGAAATAAGACTGGGAAAGGAAGATTGGGCTTTTGAATGCCAAGCTAAGGAGGTTGGACTTTACCAAAGTCTTCCTGGCAAGAGAATGCATCATTAATTTTAGTAAATTTAGTAAGATAATTCTTTTTTTTTAAGAAAGAACTTTGGGTTATAGGAAATGTGTTTCTTAATTTTTTAAAATAGCTTTTGGTTGCACTGCACAGCATGTGGGATCTTAGTTCCGTGATCAGGGATCAAACTTGAGCCCCCTGCATTGAAGGCAGAGTCCCAACCACCGGACCACCAGGAAATTCTTTATATGATCTGGGTACTATTCAGTCTGGATTTTATTTGAGGGAAATACCTTTTCCCAACTTGCCCTTTCATTCTCTTTATGTATTTTGATCCATAGTTAAAATTATCTGTAACATAGTTAAATTTATTAAACTGGAAAAGGATTTTTTCCTTGACTCTTTCGTGACCCTGCCAAGTTAAAAGATAGGTATCTCCAAGTTCACTGTACAAAAACCCCAACAGAGTTAAGAATGAATCTCTATCATTCTGATTCCTTTCCTGCATTTGTCAGTATCATTTTTCACATAAGAGACTAGGAAATGGATATTCAGTGCATGGTTTGGTCTACAAACACCCTCCTATTCTTCTAAAGAAGGGATTGCCAAATTTTTTTCAGTAAAATGCTAGAGTCAATATTGTAGTCTTTTCAGTCTATATGGTCTCTGTCACAACCACTGAAATTTGCCCTTGGAGCATGAAAACAGTCATAAATAGTATGGAAGGCATAAACATGGCTTTATTAGTGGCACTGAAATATGAATTTCATGTCATTTTGCATCACAGAAAAAAATTTTTTAAAATCATTTAAAGTCTAAAAACCATCCGTAGTTTATAAGCTGTATGGGAACAGGTGGTGGGCTGGGTAGTAGTTTGTTAGCCCATCTCCAAGGTGTTGTGGTGGCATCTGTCTGACAAACTGTACCCGCTGATAACCACTGCCCAACACGACTGTCACTAAGCAGTTTCTGAGGTAGTTCAGTGTCTTAGAGAAGTGCCTACCGATAAGAACCCTGAGGTGAAGAAATGGCAAGTGGCAGGCTTGTCGCTGGTTGTGCAAAATGATATGTTTATGACAGGCTGTCCCTTGGTCTAAAGAGTGCATTGTGAGGTAAGGGGCTGGTGAACTGCCATTGTGTGGTGGGCAGTGGAAAGTACCACCTGGATCCTTGTCTTTGGGGGGAACGGTGTGTGTAAAAACAAAAACGGTTATCGGTATGGGCTGCTCTGAAAAATAGGCATTTGGGTTCCAACCATTCAGTCCCCTTGTTAGACGGGGTTTCTAAATCCTGATTGGTAGTTTCAATACCTTAGAATCTGAATCCTGAACCTTGATCCCTGGAAAGTGAGGGTTCTCTAGAGCTAATACACGGCCAGGGCCCCAATCCTGGGGGTTGGATGGAAGACCTATCATATTCCCGTACGTTTATCAAATAGGACCTCTCTATGGGCCAACGGATGGGGCCCTCAAACCGGTGAGCCAAGATAGGCAAAAATCATGTTCTCACACAGTATCCCGCCGACCCCGGGTCTGCAGGCAGCGGCGTCCTTCAGTGTGGCTGAAGACCAGGGCGTTCGCCAGAGGAGAACCGAGCTATGCACACCGCACCAGTTAGAGGAACCCGCTGCTAACTGTCCCGCGGGCGAGACTTCCCTCCGGGGAGCGTCACCCCGGTCCCAGGAGAAGAATCGGACCTTAGAGGCGGGTGCATCGGGATCTCGGGGGCGTCTGGGCCCTTTGTGCGCCAATTAGAAAGTGACGGACGGTGGAGCCCGCCGAGGTGACCCGGAGGCCCGGGCGGAGCGGTCGCGCCGGCCGGACCCCTCGCGAGGCGGCCCCGCCCCTCCCCGCGCACCCCAGGCCCCGCCTCCTCCCCACGCACCCCCAGGCCCCGCCCTCCCCACGCACCCCCAAGCCCCGCCTCCTCCCCACGCACCCCCCCAGGCCCCGCCCCCTGCGGCCGGCGGCTCCAGGGGCGGGGGCCCCCGGGACCAGGGGCGGCCCGGCCTGACCTCGACCTCGGCCGCGGGCCGGACCGGCGAGTCCCACCAGGCCGGGCGCAGGCCCCGGCCCGCGAGCCCCTCCCTCCACCTGTCCCCGCCCTGGAGCCCCGCGCGGGCGGCGCTCGCTCGCAGCGGCGGCGCCCGCAGGCTGCCATGGCGGCGGGCGCCGGGGCCAGGCCGGCGCCGCGCTGGCTGAAGGCGCTGACCGAGCCGCTGAGCGCGGCGCAGCTGCGGCGGCTGGAGGAGCACCGCTACAGCGCGGCGGGCGTCTCGCTGCTCGAGCCGCCGCTGCAGCTCTACTGGACCTGGCTGCTCCAGTGGATCCCGCTGTGGATGGCCCCCAACTCCATCACCCTCCTGGGCCTCGCCATCAACATGCTCACCACGCTCGTGCTCATCTCCTACTGCCCCACGGTCACAGAGGAGGTAGGGCCCGCCGCCCGCCCGCCGCCCGCGGGCCCCCAACTGCTGCCCACCTTGAGCCGAGCCCCGGTGCAGGTGCGGCCCTGGAGGCTCCCGGGGCGCCCACTCCCCGCCACCCGCGCGCGCGGCAGAGCCGCCCGGGACCGTGGAGGGGAGGACACCGCCTCTGCCCCCGCGCCGTGGCCGCCGCGAGCCTTCTGCGCTCTGCCTGGAGGCTGTCACGCCGCTGCCCAGTCCCGTGTGTCCCCCGAGCCTCCTCCAGACGGCGGAGGGGCTCTCAAGGTCACTGCCCAGTGCAGTCCACCCCCGGGGCAGCGGACGGGCTGTCTCGGCCACTGCGAGCGAGGGTCCTGCCTGTCTGGCCGCCGCCCCATTCTGCGCCAAGTTGGGGGTGGGGGGTGGACAAGCAGTCGGTGACTTTGCACACTGATCACAACACCCCCAGCTCCGTTCTGCCTGGCCTTAGGGCTTGTGGTTGGGTTGGCCAAGCCCGAAATGCCCTTTGGACACTTTTATACTTAACCGTCTGTTTCTCAAAGGTTGTGCTAGTGATCCTGTAATTACTGATAGCGCTGATCAAAGATAAGTTACTTTTAAGAGAGTAACTACTTCCTCTTTCTTCGTTGACTTATTCGTGGAAAGCAAAAGTTTTAACAAGGTGTTAATGCTTATCATCATGACCCAGGGATCGTAAAAGCCAACGGCTTTTATTAACCATATTTAACCTGTATCTGAAATAAGAGTAAATAACGGAGTTGGTGATGGACAGGGAGGCCTGGCGTGCTGTGATTCATGGGGTCGCGGAGAGTCGGACACAACTGAGCAACTGAACTGAACTGAACTGAATCAGAAGCGTCCCTTGGACTGAGTGTGATAGGGGGAGCAGGAGGCAGAGGGGGCCACTCCCATCTCTATCTTTTTAGAGTACCTGGAATAAAGACTACATTGCTCGTTCTGTGACATTGCTTTCTTTTCTTTGCCCTCCACATAGAGACTCCGTTTATAATCCTATTTGAGTATAGGTCCTGGTTCGTTGGTTGGTTTAGTCACTAAGTCGTCTCCGATTCTTGCGACCCCGTAGACTGCAGCCTGCCAGGCTCCTCTGTCCATGGGATTCTCCAGGCAAGAATACTGGAGTGGTTGCCATTTCCTTCTCCAGGGAGTATAGGTCCTATGAAGAACTAATTTGACTTGAGGTTGGATAGGAATATATTGCCCTCCATACATGGAACCTTTTTTTTGAGTATTTGATGAAGCCTACATTTTAAACATAGATTGATGGATATGTTAGTTATATTAATATTTGATTTTTCGGCAGACGTTCCCATTGTCAATTCATTTACATATTGTTTAAAAAAATGTAAGTGGAAGCCCGTTTGCAGAATTCCCCAGAGGCAGTGTGCCAGAATGGAAGGTGCACTGGGTCAGAAGGGAAGGCCTGGTTCTAATGTGGCTTTGCCATACCATGGACTGACAGACAATGTGGGCCTGCTTTCCTCATGTAAAAAAGAAATAATACTTGCCAAACCAATTTCATAAGAATGAAGTGAGGACTAAATGATATATTACATGCAGATTAATGTAGAAAATTAGAATTGGTTCAACCTGTTAAAAATATTACTGTTATGAAAAATGTCTTGCAAACCTATAATAAAGTTTAGCTTTCACTGGGCCTAGGTTTGGCTAACAACATTTGAATGTTTCTGATATTTGCCAGTTAAATCATGAACTTTTCAATATTAATTTAATAACCATCTGTTGAGCACTTCCAAAGAGCAGGACAGGCAGAGAAGTTCAGGAGATTCTGTTTAGGGATGACAGGGGGTGGGGCCTGATGAAACAGGTAAAATTATTAATTTTTAGGCTATGCTTCATTTATTCAAAAAAAAGGGAAAAGGTGGCAGATAGGGAGGATCTGAGGGACTTAAAAAAAAATCAGAATGACCCAAAAACAGGAAGTGAAGTTTGAAAAAACAAGATGAAACTGAGAAGTATTTCTGAAATGTAATTAGATCCTGCACATGCTTCTAAGTGGTTGTAGCGGCGAGGGGAAACACCATTACAGCAGTCACGCTGCCTGTCTGATAATATCCCAGCAAGACCGCGAAAGGAGCGTCGCAGTTCATAGGCCACAGAGACAGGATCTGACAAGGTTCAGATCCAAGAAGGCCTGACTACAAAGCCTGATTCTTTGTACCACATACTACCACCGTCTCATCTGCAGTTCTTTCCTTTCTGTGTGATCTGCGGGAAAAATACCTTGTGTTTTATGTATTGCTTATCAGGTATGTAATATGCTTTCACATTCATTGTTGCATTTGTGTCTCATATCAACCCAAGGAGGCTGGCAAGTTTTTTCCCTTCCTAGAAAGGCTTTCCCACAATTTAGTATTTCTTCTGTCCATCCATCCTGAACTAATAGTGGTGGCATACATTTTATTAAGGAGAAGTTGAGGCCTGGAGTGTCTTTAACCTGGCTTGAAATGTGTTTTCTGATTCTTAGACTTAAGAGTTAGTACTTTTTGAGAGTTTGCGGATTCCTTCCAGAAAGGGTCAGGGAAAGCCCATATGGTTTTTGGACTCTGATGCTTGGGTTAATCTACCCATTTATGATTAATGCTCACTACATATATATGTTAACAATAATATTTGATCTACTTTTTCACTGTATTGATATTCTAGGACATGAGTGGGGATGACGAGAAATTAGTAGAAAAAAGTTAAGTGATGTACATTGTTGTACAACGGTGCTCTGAACTGCATGTCACGCCACCATTTCATTAAGGAACTTTCTACTCCAGCCAAATTGAACTACTTCCTATATCAAGGGTATTTCTTGGGACTTCTCCTGGCAGTCCAGTGGTTAAGACTCCATGCTTCTGATGCAGGCTGGGGCTGGGGAGGGGGATTCAATCCTGGTTGAGAAATTAAGATCCCAGATGCCACGCAGTGTAGCCAAAAAATTTTTTTAAGATTTCTTTCCTTCTTTTCCCTCTCTTTTCTCCTTCCTCTTTCTTTCTCCTGTCCAACTTCATCTCTCAATGTCCATTCCCAACACTACCTCCTTAGGAAATTTTTCTTCCTTCTCTGAAGTCAAATCAACTACTTAATCCTATGAACTTCCATAATAATAGCAATGATAACTAACATTTTGAAGAAGGAAATGGCAACCCACTCCAGGACTCTTGCCTGGAAAATCCCATAGACAGAGGAGCCTGGCAGGCTACAGTCCATGGGGTGGCAAAGAGTTGGACACGACTGAGTGACTTCACTTTTTAACTAACATTTATCGGGTATTACTTATGTACTTGGGGCTTCCCAGATGGCGCTAGCGGTAAAGAACCTGCCTGCCAATGCAGGAGATGTAAGAGACATGGGTTGGATCCCTGTCGGGAAGATTCCCCTGAAGGAGGGCCTGGCAACCCACTCCATTATTCTTGCCTGGAAAATCCCATGGACAGAGGAACCATGTAGGCTGCAGCCCATAGTGCTGCACAGAATCGGACATGACTGAAGGAACTTAGCATTCACACACACACACTTATGTACTAGGCATTCATTTAAACTGCTTTTGTCTATTATCTCATTTAATTCTCTCCACAGCTTTATGAAAAGGTACTACTATTATCCTCATTTTATAGATGAGGAAACTAAAGGGAAATGAGTTAACCTCTTTAAACTGAGTCCAGGATTCCAAGCTGGAAAACTATACTTCTGCTGCAGGTCTTTGTAGCTCTCCTGTGGAACTTATCCATTTTATTTTGGTTATGTGTGCGATGTGATGTTTGGTTATGTATGTCCTTATTGAGTAAGACAGTCTACCATATTTTAAGTTCAGACAGCAGTCGCCCATTTATTTGAACATTCTCCACAGCACAGTGCCTTGTGTAAAGTAGACACTTGGTAAATATTTGCTAAACTATTGACTGCGTGCAGGAATTTATAGCAATTTATAATCTTGGGAGATTATATTTTTCCATCCATATTCAGTTTTAGCTTGTTTCAGATTAAATACTTATCAGTTTGGTCCAGGGAGTTTTGACATGAGTATGCAAGAGTCAGGGCAAACAGAAAATAAGAACTGAGTTGCGTCCCCTCTCGATGAGAAAATTTGGTGATTCAAGTCTGGTTCTTCCGGCTCCAGCTTAGTAGCATTCTCTACCACAAAACACTCCTATGCTTGTTTTTGACTGACATAAACTGTGGTTCCATTCCCTTTTCGGCTTTCTTGAGTAAATGTTTTTGCTCTGCCCTCTTGCTGCTGCTGCTCAGTCACTTCAGTCATATCCGACTCTGTGCAACCCCATAGACGGTAGCCTACCAGGCTCCTCCGTCCCTGGGATTCTCCAGGCAAGAACACTGGAATGGGTTGCCATTTCCTTCTCCCTCTTGCTATCTGCATATAAATCCATGTGACTGCTATTAAGAGTGTGTTTATAGCAGATTGGTGCCCAGCATAGGGCTGGGTCAAAGGGCCTTGAATAATTTCTTTCCTTTATGATAGGAATCGAAAGCAAGTGTATCTGAGGAGATATTTACGACCTTAAGAAATGGTTTGTTCCCTGTCTAAATAATTCAGATTCGAGTGGCCTTTGGACTATAAAGAATTATTTATTGGAGGAATAATAAGAAAAGGCAATAATCTAGTCAAATTCTGTTACCGGTTTGGTTTCTTCAAAATCTAGAATATTTCCTTCCAATTCAGTAACTTACGAAGCGTCATTTATGAAGGCAGGACTCTTGTGAGAGAGTGGCCTCTGGTACTAAAACAAAATACCTCGCAGGAGGTGAAAGTTCTAGAAGCAGGGCAGGGAGTAGAGTGAGGCAGGCAGGCATAGACAACCCTGTGAGTCGAAAATGTCTCCTTCAATTCTGCAGCCACGGTGCCTTGCTGGCCTCACCCTAATCCCAGTGCGGTCTAGAAGGAACTTCTGCCGGTGATGTAGAAGTAGCTCTGATGCCTGTGGCTTTCCTGTACTTGATTCCCAAGGAACAAACTGTTTCCCCTTTAGAATTCTGGTTCAAGTGTGGCTAAAACATGGCCTTGTGGGTACGGAAGGAGCTTTAAATCCTGCTCCTGGTGGGTTTGACCTGGGCAGAAGCTCCAACCACCTGGGTTCTGTGAAGTTACAGAGCAAAACAGATGTGAAGGTACCCAAAGCAGTTGACGGTGACGATAGATCTGTCCGGGGGTTCTCTTCGCTTCCCTCCCTCCTGTTTCCCTTTGCCTAGTGAGAGGCTGGCATTGTTAACAAGAATTCTAGGTAAGTGCTCAAAGAGGTTTTTAAAAAGAATACTACTATTTACACTAAACTTGCAAAGAAGGAATGCTGTCTTTCAAGTACACATTTCTAATGTCCTGAGAAAGTCCTTGTGGCCCTGAAGTTGGTTGAATGCTGTGGGGTGTTCCTGTCCTGCCTGGTTTCCACCCCCAGTTGGTAACCTGCCTCATTTTATGAAGGTGGGTGTACTCATCTCAAGCGCTGGCCCCTACCCTGAGCTGAGGCCACAGGTTGGGGTAAACCAGTGAGCTGCGAGGGCCTTCCTGCTGGGAGGGATGGAGAGTGACTCTTGGCTTCCTGTCCACCAAGCCTCTGGAGCCTCCCCAGCCTTGGTTCCAGTGGGAACCCTCCCTCTGTAAACAACGAAGTGAAGTGCCTCTGGTCACGGGCTCAACTGTGTCACAGGCACATAATACAGGTTAGAGCAGTCAGATTAGCAGTCTATTAAAATTCCATGAGTTTTCTCTCAAAAATCACTAGACTCGGGTATACCTGTGGCTGATTCATGTTGATGTTTGGCAGAAACCAACACAATACTATAAAGCAATTATCTTTCAATTAAAAATTAATAAATTTAATTATATTTTAAAAAATCACTAGACTCACCCAACTGGGTACAAAGTCCACCTTCTAACGCTGTACCAGCATTACAGTTTTTCACACATGCCTGATCATTGTCTAAACGCAGTTTTTATTTTTTATGGAGAGAGAAGTCAACTGATGTTTGGATAATTGAAGTCTCTCCATTACCAGCTGACCCAGTGGTTACTGGTTATGTAATATCTTTTGCACCTGTATCAACTTACACCCAAGGCCATTTAAAGCAAGAGGACTTTTTAAGTGTGAAAATTCATATAAGCAGGCATATATAGTTTCAGTAGTTCCCAATTTGGGAACATTTTTGCTGTTGTGTTTTACCTATACTGTTTTTCTTTACATAAACTTTAAATCTACTCCTTAAAAACTTAGACTCAAAGCCTTAATGTCTGTACAATTATAGGTTTGATAGCTATGCTAGCTAGTTTTTAAGTTATTATTTTTAAAATAGATTAAAGACATAAGTATTAAAATGAAAAATTTACCTAAGAATCACTCAAAAAGTATCTTATATAGTATCAGAAATAATAATAACTAAAATTTACTGAGCTCTTCGCATATGCCAGGCACTTTTCTAAGCACTTGACATGTAATAATTAATTTAATTCTCACAGTGAGCTGAGAACAGTGATTATTCCCATTTTTCATAAAGGGAAACACTGAAGCACTGAGAGGTAAAGTAGCTCATTCAAGGGTCATTTGCAGGTGGAGTACAGAGTATATACTCCTGTCCAGTCTGCGAAAAAGCCCCAAGACATGTATTCTTAAATTTGGAAACCATTTTACTGGATACTTATGAGGTAACCTGTTCCTTAATCATCAGTTGATTTTAATCATCTGGTTATTTAGCTCCCATGGTATATATAGCAGGTTTTAAAACGAGAGAACACACCTCCTACTCTGGAGAGGATTCTATTCTCATATTAAAGATGGAGCCTTGGAGACTACCTAGGTTAGCCTTTTCATTTATAGAAAAACCTAAGAATGTATTCCCCCAAAATCCAGTATTCTAGGGTCTGAGCTATAAGTTAAATTTGTCCAGTGGGCAGAAATGTGTTCACTGATCACTTTCTAAGTCTCTTTTTCCTTTTCCTGATGTGTGTGCTCATTCAAACACACAAATAAAAAGGAGTATGATACCTGGAATAATAATTGATCTATATATGAGTGTTCTCTGATCCATAGTTATTTTGAACAAAAACAGTTGCTACATGTTCTAGTTCAGATCTCTGGTTTCTCTAATCCTTTAATTCAAGTAGCTGGAAAAAGTAAAACTTCCCAAATACTTAAGTTTTATATAGTTCTTTGTTAGTGATGTAACTGACAAGCAATTTAAATTTACTAGTGTTTTTTTAATGACGTGAACTCATGATTATTTCTTAATAATTATTTTATTTTCTAGAATAAACTTATAATCTCCCATACAATCATGTAAGATTCATCATTAGTGAAGGTATTATTTAAAATTGTGATTTATCCACATCATTGAATACCATGCAGTCATGTAAGCAAATGGTGTAGATCTTTATGTTTGACTTGGAAAGATTTCTATGATGTATTATAAAGTTCTGATCTTAAAAGATACAGTAGATTTTTTTTTTTTCTTTTGGCCACACCACATGGTTTGTGGGATCTTAGTTTCCTGACCAGGGATCAAACCCATGCTCCCTGCAGTGGAAGCATGGAGTCTTAGCTGAACCATCAGGAAATTCCCAGATACAGTAGATATTAGAAAGATAATATAATTTAAAACTTTAAATGTTAAGGAGCTCATATGATCTGGAGAAGTTCCGCTTTTTGTAATAGCCTCCTTCTATAGAATTATTCTGATATTAACATATTGCTTATGACTTTATAATTCGTAATCCATGCCCTGATTTTCCTGGGTTTACGTTTGAAATTTTTGAAAATAAGTTTTTTTAAAAAACTGGAATTGAGTTGGGATGGCTCTGAAAATCCTGCGTCCACCTGGAGAGCCTTCTGGAATGACCCGTATTTAAAGCAGCCTCCTGAAAGGAAGAGGCCCACTGTTCCTGGCAAGAGGATCTCCTGCCTGGGGCCTGCTTTGCAAAGATAACAGATGAGAAAAGATGTTGAAAATCTGCAAACTATTTCATAGCTCCCAGGTGGAAATGGAGGTGATGACTGCAGGGAAGAGAAAAGATAGGTCCAGCCCTTGTGGCCTTGAGAAGACTGGAAAGGGAATGAACTGGCAGCTGGTGGACTAGTGTGCTTTTGTGGGTTTAAAAGGAAGGAAGTCTCTCAGCTTGCAGCCAGTTTCCCACCGCTCTGGTTCACTGAACTTGAAATTGTATTTGTGGGGGCAGGAAAGTGCTTCTCAACAGGTTTGAAAGAATAGATAAGAATCCAGGTCTGTGTAGCACCTAGTCTGTGTAGCCTGCAGGGCAATAAATCTGATAGATCTCATCTCATGGGTCAGGTCATAAAACTAGGGTTTGCTTCCTGGATCCAGTCTTAACTCTCTTCTTGATGGAACTTTATCACCCCTCCCTAAGTTTCACTTTTATCTGTAATAAAAAGAACATAATAGCTGCCTTGTCTCTGTGGATTGCTGTTTCAAACAAAATAATGCATTTTTGAAAGTCCTTTGTTGTACTGTTTAAGATAACATTACTGCCTTTCCAGTCTCTCTTGTAATGACCTGTGGATCATCTATTCCAGAAACATTGACTCATGAATAAACCTTTCACTTTCAGGCCTCTACCTTCATTCCTGCTTAGCCCTCCTTTCTGACTTTCCTGTTGAAATTCCCCTGCCCCTCTTTCCCTATTTAAACTCTAAATCTCAACTCCATTGATATCCTAGTAAAGCCATGTTAGGCCAGTGAGCCAGTTTTCATTTCCTTTCTCCAAATAAGGGGCAGAGTCCACCCCCAACCATGGTGTCCAAGAGTAGCCAAATTTATTTTGGCATGGATTTCTGTTAACACCTTGACCTTTAGACTTGTCTGTTACCAGGCTCCCAGATCAGAAGTTAGAAACAGGAGCTTTTTAATGTGGACCTTTGGGAGTTAGCGTCTGCCTGCAATGCGGGAGACCTGGGTTCGATCCCTGGGTTGGGAAGATCCCCTGGAGAAGGAAATGGCAACCCACTCCAGTATTCTTGCCTGGAGAATCCCATGGACGGAGAAACCTGGTGGGCTATAGTCCATGGAGTTGCAAAGAATCGGACACGACTGAGCGACTTCACTTGGGAGTTGCTTGTTGAAAAGCTCCAAATTTTCAATATAAGAAGGGAGAATTGGAACATCCTCATGTAGATGATTTACTTTCTGTCATTTAGGGGAAAAGGATTCAGTGGAAAGGAGCTTCCCAGGTGGCACTGTGGTAAAGAATCCACCTGCCAGTGCAGAAGATGCAAGAGACATGGGTTCGATTCCTGGGTTGGAAAGATGCCCTGGAGGAGGGCATGGCAACCCACGCCAGTATTCTTGCCTGGAGAATCCCACGGACAGAGGAGTCTGGCGGGCTACATTCCATGGGGTGGCAAAAGAGTCAGAAACGGCTTAGTGACTAAACAGCAACAACAGTGTAGCTATTAATACTGGGTATCTAATATTAACAAATGATGAAGTGTTTGTTAAAGTTCAAAGTAAACTTTCGTTTACTTTGAAAGATTGAGGAATGAGGTAGCAAGTTGATTGGTTATTTGCAGAATTACCACATAAGCCATACCCACATTGATATGTCAGATATCATTTTAAACTGTTGAATGACAATAGCTAAACTTCGTTGAGCACTTATTACATGCCTGGTATGTGTAAAAAACTATCTTAAAGAGTTTTTTCATTGTGTACAACTAGAAGTTTTATTTGCATCTTACAAATGAGGTAACCAAAGTTTAGAGAGTTTAAATGACTTGCCCAGGGTCACTTAGCTATAAAATAACAGAGCCAAGAACTCAAACACAGATCTAACTTTGAAACCTTAAGTCTCAATACTTTTGCTATACTTCATTTCTGAGGCAGAATTCTGGGTTGTCCATTGCTTTCATCACATGGGTCCCTGAGGAAGTAGAATACATTTATAAAGTGCTGAAAGAAAAGACTGGTTGTTTTAAAATCCTTTTTCTCAAAATAAATAAAGTCCTTTTTCTCTCTTTTGTTGAAATTGCATCATTTCTACTGACCCACCTTCAAGTTCACTGACTCTTTGCTCTGTCATTTTTATCTATGCTTCTGTATGTAATGTGTCTTTTTCTTCTGGCTTCTTAAATGATTTTCTCTTCCTCACTGGTCTTCAGTGATTTGATTATGATGTGCCTTGGTGGGTTTTTTAAAAAAATACTTATTCTGCTTGGGGTTTGCTGAGCTTCGTGGATATGTGAGTTTATAGATTTTATCAAATGTGGACATTTCCAGCCATTATATTTTCATGTATTTTCCATGTCCAACCCTTTCTCTTCTCTCCTTCTGAGACTGTAATTATATGTACCCCACAGGTTACTGAGGCCCAGTTCAATTATTTTTAGCCTTTTTTCTTTTTATGCACAATATTGGATATTTTCTTCTAGTAGTCTATAAATTCACTGATATTTTCTTCTGCAGTATCTAATATGTTGTTACTCTCATATAGTATATTTTACATTTGAAATATTGTACTTTTCATTCTAGAAATTTCACTGGAGTCTATCATACTTTTCTTCCACCCTCTTGAACATATGAGGCATATTTATTAGAACTTTTAATGTCCTCTTCTGCAAATTTCACTCTCTCTGTCATTCCTGGGTCTGATTGTTTTGATTGATTTTACTCCTAGTTGTCAGCATATTTTTCTGCTTCTTTGAGTGACTAGTAATTTTTTAATTGGATGCCAAACGGGTTTGATGGGGTATTCCTTTAAGATGTACTTTGTGTTGGCTATAGGTAAGTTACCTGGAATCAGTCAGATCCTTTTGAGGCTAGATTTTACATCTCTTGCCATTCATGGGGTGGCGGAGAGTCGGACACGACTGAGCGACTGAACTGAACTGAACTGAAGGCTGTCAGAGAAACCTTTAGTCTAAGACTAATTTATCCCCACTAGTAAAGCATTACACTTCTGAGAACTCTACCCAGTGCCACAAGTATTACAGGGTCTTTCTGTTGTACTTGGTGGGAATGTGGTTCTTTCCCTGGCCTTCATTAGTAGTTTTTTCTCATTAGGCACAGGTCACTTCTCAGCCAAAGACTCAAAGATCCCCTCTGTAGATCTCCACAACATGTGCCCCTCTCCTTACCAGTGCTCTGAGCCACAGATTCTATCTGCCTTGCCCTTCCTGAGCTCTGCTCAGGATCACTGGGCTCTGTTCCAGGTCCCCACTTCTGCACTGCGGGCTGGACACTGCCTGTAGGCACTAAGCTGGAGTACTCAGAGGACTCATGTCACTTATTTCCCTTCTGCACTGGCTGCCATGTCTGAAAATGGTTGTTTTGTTTATTTGATCACGTTTCTAGTTATCCAAGGTGGGAGAGTAAATCCAGTCCCTGATACTCCATCATAAATGGAAGCAGGGGTCTGTGGTTTGTCTTTAGTTCTTTTTTCACAGTGGAGACTTACTGAATAATTTCAGATCCAGTGCCATTATGAATAGTATTATATTAAAGGAGTTGTGGACTAAGAATCAAAATCAGGGTCCTAATCCTCATTCAGTTGTTTAATTTTCTGCTTCCCATAGTCTATTCTGTGACTTTCTACCCAGTCTAGAGCAATTAATTTCTTAGTTTAATTCATATCTGTAGGAAGAGGGTTATGAATGTTCTTTATATCACGCTGAGGTGCTATAAAGCGAAAACATAAGCAGATGTGTTGGTTGGCTTGGGTGGAGCTGTTTTCAAACAGAAGCTGGCTTATTGTCACTCACCAGTCTTCACTGTTAACATTTCATGTTAGGCACCATACTGGACATACCTTTTATGTGCATTAGGACTCTTCATCTACCAGTCACTGGATGCTATTGATGGGAAACAAGCCAGAAGAACAAATTCTTGTTCTCCTTTAGGGGAACTTTTTGACCATGGTTGCGACTCTCTTTCCACAGGTAAGTTAGTGGAGATTTTTTCCTACAGTTGTTTTTTGTTTGTTTGTTTTTTAATGATAGCTTGAAAAATGAAATGAACTGAACTGTTTGGTTTGTTTTGGTTTACATTTGGGAGCAGTTTTGCATAGTGTATTTTTTTTTAAATACACTAAAAAAATACGTTCAGTAATTTATTCTTGCCTAATTTTAATGCCAAAATTATGCACCTTAAAATTCTATATTTATAAACATTCAGTGGCAGTTATTTAACTTATTTTAAATACTTAATGGTTTCTAAACCTTATTTCTTTCAGTCTTTATGGCAGTTGGAGCTTCAGTTGCTGTTCGCTTAGGAACTCATCCTGACTGGTTGTTTTTCTGCTCTTTTATTGGGATGTTCATGTTTTATTGTGCTCACTGGCAGACTTATGTTTCAGGCGTGTTGAGGTTTGGAAAGTAAGTATGTATTTTAAGTTATATATTTTAAGATATAATCAAATTCATTTTCACTGTCATACTTCATTTATTCATAATAAAGGGAACAAGCTGTCAATCACGAATTTAAATTACCTTTTAATTTATTGAAGCATTCATAAATGTTATATCTTAGGTGTAGTCTTTTAGGTGTTCTTCTTGTTATAGTTACATACTTGATGATAATTTTATTTTTTCTCCCTCTCCAATTTACTAGCCCAAGTTTACATTGACAGGAGAAAAAGAATAATAAGGGATGTAAATAAAGTAGAAAAAGGTTATAAAGTACCTAAAAAAGAAGCATTTGGCTAAAAGATAAAATAATGAGATATGGAATCTAAAGGTCCTTTATGGTCAAATTTTTGTGTGTCCATAAAGGGGAACCCCTTTTACAGCAGTCCTGAACAACAGTAGTCGTGAGAATCTCAGCTGTGGTATACAGTTGGTGAGATAATGTAAAAGCATCTTGTACTATTTGCCCCCAAAGCTTTATTCTTAGACACCAGGAAACAGTGCACAAGACTGGAACTCTGTTCTCTCTCTCCCTTTCTCACCAGCTCCCTCTTTGCCTGACCCTTTAGTAGCCGTCTCCGTTTGGCTCATCCTCAGCTTTGGCTTCCCCTGTCTTCAGATTCTTTCCTGTAGCACTTTAGTGTTTCCTGGGAAAAGCAATAGCTCTGAAAAACAAACTAACAAAAAAAAAAAACCTTCTGATAATGATAAATGAAAGGAGACGCTCAAAACAATGGATCATTTAGCAGAGTGAAAGCCATTGGCAGTTGTTCACGTTGACTTTAAGTTACAGAATAGTCACAGCTGTCAGCTGTCGAGCACCTGTGTCGTTCTGGCAGCGCACTCAGTGCTTTACATGCCTTTTCTTGTTTATTCCTCACATTAACCCTGTTGAGGGTTTTACTGCCACTGAACCAGTGAGGTGGAGAAGTTCTGGAACTTCCTTATACTGCTAAAAAGTGTGGAGCCAGGGTTAAATTCAGCTCTCCAAACCCCACACTCTTAACGACTGTTGTTCAGTAGCAGCAGTTACTTAATGATGTAGACTTTACCTCTTTGACTTTTAACTTCATTAAAAATCTTTCTGAAATGAATTATTTTACATTCCTGGCCTAGTTGTACACTTTATACTCATTTACTGTTGACTGACAGCTTAATGTGTGCCTAGAATTGGACATAGAAAGATGAGTCACTTGTGGGTGGGATATGCCAGACAGATTGGGGTAGAGGCATTGTAGGCAGGAGGATGAGGAAAGGAAGTACTCAGAACATTAGGGAAGTGGTTGCTGAGGTTGAGCACCAGACATGTGAGGGACTGGAGGAGATCCTGCACTGCCCAGGGTTGCAACCATGTAAAATACCTACTCTCTATGGCACAGATCCTCCTCTGTATGGGTTCACTTTATCAAAGTAAAAGCATCATTGAGCATTGAGTAGGATACACATGGATGGTCCAGCTTAAGAAGGGTCTGTATGTGGGACATCAGCCAAGCTTCTGTAGATACTTACAAAGTCAGTCAGTATCAACTGTCAATTGGCTAGGATGGATGTCCTGAAAAATCTGTCGATAAACAATAATAAATTTCCCCCCAAAATTAGTCATTTATATAGTTTATCCTTAAAAGAGGAAGAATGAAGCTTTCTGTGGTATGACTGATGCATGTGTGAAACCAGGCTAGCTCAATCCCTGTATATGTCGTTTATTTCACTGAAAGTTTGTCCTGTAATTCCTGTCACCTTTCCTAGTTGCTTCTGGTCACTAGTCGTACCCTGGAAAAATTATGGATTAACTTAATGGAATTATGCACTGTTACTTGAAAAAGAGTACACAATTCTGATAATAAATCATAGGTGTAGGGGAAAGAATGTTGGCTCTGAAGTCATTTTTCTATAGCAGTATCCAACTCTTTTCAATACAAGCGTGGAAAAATCACTTTACTTTCTCTTTCCCAAAAAACAGGTATAATGTATATATGGCTCATAAGACTCATAATAGATGCTCAGTAAGTTTAGTACTTTTCCTCCTTTTTCTTCACAAAATACCATACATTATATTACTTAGTTTACCTTTTTCAACTAACTTGACTGTTTCTCCATGCAGTCTGGAGGCCTTGATTTGCCTATCACTGATCTTACAAATACTATATGTCATTACATTTTCCTTTTATTTGTGCATTAATGTTCCAGTCACCTATTCCCTCTAAATGCCCTCAAAATAACTCAGCTGAGAAGTCTTTTCTTCCATATCTGGATCTATTTTATCATCTAATCCCTACATTTCTTGTATTTGCAGAGCAGTAAGTATTCCTCTAGCAGGGCATCTAAGAGGAGATGCAAAGGAGGTAGTTACATAAAATCTGAAGCTCAGAAAAAAATATATGGATTTGGGAGAAATGGATTTAGAGGTCATTGGCATATAGATGGTAGTCTTAGGTATAGATATAATATTCAGAGAATCTAAAAAGAGAAAAGAGGAATTCTGGAAACAGTAGTATTTAAGATGTGGAGGAAGGAGCCTGGGAAGATCTTCCAGAAAGGTAGGAGAGTCATGAGAGAACATGGCATAAAAACAGCAAAGCTTTTCAAGAAAGAGGGTGTGATCAGCGATTTAACTATTGAGAGGAGTTATGTGAGATAGTAACCAAAATGTATCCCTTATGTTCAACAAATTGAAAGTCACTGTTTACCTTAAACAATTTTAATAGAATGGGGCCAAAAACTGGACTGTAGTGGATTATGCAGCAATATGAAGAGAGGAGGAAATTACAGATATGGCCTACTTGCTAGCCTGTTTATGGAGCAAAGGAGAGAGGAATTGGTGGCTTCACAGGATGCAGATTAGGAACTGATATTGCTTGATTTAGTGGGTTTTTAAAGTTTGTTTAGGGCTTCCCTGTTGGCTCAAACAGTAAAGAATTGCCTGCAATGTAGGAGACCTGGGTTCAATCCCTGGGTCAGGAAGATCCCCTGGAGATGGGAATGGCTACCCACTCCAGTGTTCTTGCCTGGAGAATTCCATGGCCAGAAGAGCCTGGCAGGCTACAGTTCATAGGGTCGCAAAGAGTCAGAAAAGTGGCTAACACTTTTACGAATATGTTTATATATAGGGGGAAACTGTGGAGACCAAAAATTATAATGACTATTAGTAACATAATGAGAAAAACTATTGGAATTTTCCCTACTTTTTAATGAAATTGACTTGAGATTGTTTATGAATTTGTCTTAAATCATCTGGTTGTTTTTATGTTACTATTAATTTTTCCTGATTACAAGAGTAATACATGATTGTTACTAAAAATTCAAACTTTGCAGAAGTATATAAAGTAGAAGATAAAAGCCTTCTGTAATCTCATTGGTAACTGTTACTAGCAATTGTATATGCTGTACAAGTTTTTTACCTATATGTGAGCACACTGTTGTTCCTGTAGGCTTTTTCACTTAACAGTGTAGTTAATTGATAATTCAGTGATGGAACTAAAGGTAAAAATAAACTTAGCCTATGGAGATTTTTACATCTTTGATTTCAATATATGGTTAATGAACCTTCATATTCAGGAATTTGATTTGCAAACCTCTGTTCTTTATCTTTCCTCTTCAGAGTGGATGTAACTGAAATTCAGATAGCTTTAGTGATCGTGTTTGTGTTGTCTACATTTGGAGGAGCAACAATGTGGGACTATACGGTAAATCTGAGTGTTTAAATTTATATTTAAGTACTTTTTAAACATTTGGGGAAAATATTGTATTGTTAATTTTCTTCAGATAGCCTTAGAGCTATATTTAATATTCATTCCATTTCTTAACCTTTTTTCTTCATTTTATAATTTTACTATTTTATATACCTTATTACAGCATGAATATACTACCCTATTCACGAATATACTACCACATAAAAGAAAACGACCCCATTTCTCAAATACACAATTAGACTCACTAGTTGAACTACCTTTTCAGGCCAAAATTTATTTCATAAAATAGATTTATATAAAGTAAATTCAGTCAAACCCTTTATGTTTGAAACTTGCCCCTCAGTATTAGGAAAGTTGCTAATTTGTATTTTTTTATAATTTACTATGAGTGAAGTTTCCCATGTTGAGTGTTTTTTATTTTCTGCTTGGTTGGAGACCTCAGTATTTTGATAAACGTTGACTCTCAAGGAGGCCACTGTTACAAATTCATGCTTTCCACAGGAAGGAAATTTATGAAGAAACAAATTATTTTCTCACTACAACCTAAGTTTACACTATTGGCTGACTCAAAACTTCATGCCCGTAGAGTTAAGAAGAATAAGGATAATATCAGCTGTCAACAACTAATGCTTATTCAACACTTACTATGTTCTTAAATATTTTACTGTCACTGTTTTCATCTGACCCCCAGAACAACTCTATGAAGTAGATACTGTCATTATTCTGATTTATTAATAAGTCTTAGAATGATCAAGTAATTTGTACAAGGACACATAGCTAGTAAGTACTGGAGTTAGGAATTAAACAGACTAATTCCAGACTCTGTTTTTAATCACAAAGCAATATACCCCTGGTAATACAAACAGTAAGAAATACAAAGCTAAACATACTCTTACCGTAGGATCTAGTGACTATGCTCTTTCGTATTTACCCAAATACATTAAAAATTATGTCTATGCAGGGAATTCCCTGGTGGTCCAGTGGTTAGGATTCAGTACTTTCACTGCTGTGGGCTGGGGCTCAATCCCTGGGCTGGGAACTAAGATCCCACAAGCCACATGGCATAGCCAGAAAAAAATTATGTCTATACAAAAACCTGATTATGGATGTTTATTGCAGCTTTATTCATAATTACCAGAACTTGGAAGCAAGTCTTTCACTGGGTAAAGGGATTAACTGTGGTACATCTAGGCAATGGAATATTATTCAGTGTTAAAAAGAAAGAGCTATCAAACCGTGAAGAGGCATGGAGAAAACCTAAATGCATCTTATTTAGTGAAAGACTAGTCTGAAAAGGCTCCATGTTGTATGATCCCAATTATATGATATTTTACAAAAGGCACAATGATGGAAACACTGAAAAGATCTGCTACTGCCAGAGGTTATGTGGTTAAGGAAGGATGAATGAAAAAAGGATTTTAAAGGACGTGAACCCATTCTGTGTGATACTATAATGGTGGATTCCTGTCCACTTGTCATTATACATTTGTCATTTATACATTATGCATTATCACAGAATGTACAACACCAAGAGCAAACCGTAATATAAACTAGGGTGATTATAAGTGATAATGATGTCGGTGTCAGTTCATGGATTGTAACACATGGATTGTATCGCTCTGGTGGAGAATGTTGATAGTAGGGAAGCATGTGCAACAGCAGGGAGTATATGGGAACTCTGTGTACTTTCCGTACAGTTGCTATGAACCTAAAATTGCGTTAAAAATTATATCTATTTTTAAAAACTAAGAAATTTCTCTGTGGCATTTAGTTTCAGAATTGCCAATTGTAATTCATATTACAAGGCTCAGAAATAGACTTTGAGCATATTTTTAAGTAGTGGAACATTCTCTGTGATATTCATATTCCTTCTTATCATGTAAGAATAAATAATAGAGTCAAGGATGTGCTACATAGGCCTCTAAAATATGTAGATGTGTCTTTCATGGTAGCTGCTCTGCCAATACCCATTAGAAGGTAAATGTGGTTAGAGGCAGTTAGGCAACTCTGGTCATTGTCAGTAGTGGTTTTTTAGTTTGGAATTCTGATTTAGTTATACTGTGGAATAATTTAATCTTAAAATCATTTCATTCAATATTTTGGCAATACCATAAGAAGAAAGCATACCTATTTATTCTCACAGTAAGGATACTTGTTTTAGATATAGATTTTCTAAATTGAATTGTTAAATCTGTAGATTTCACAAATTTTGGTACAGTATTTCAAAGTATATTTTCAAACACAATAGCCTATAGCTTTTGGCAATTCATTGTTACTGTTTTTTAAATCCTTTGCTGCCTTTGGAAGTTTTCTTGAACAGCAATTGACCAACAGGTAAATATATATTGCTCAAGAGATTTAATCCTGGCTGTTAACTACACAAAATTTTTGCATGCACACACATTGTGATATTTGTCACATTCATGATACAGATCACAGTGTCTGACTCCTAAGATGCTGCCTTTTAGAGGTACTAGAGTCAAGTGAACATCCTTTTTCATGTTTCCTTTAAGTCAGGTGAGGGCTTGTGAGATGAAATACTTCATCACAGTTATTTAAGAAGACTTAGCTAAATTTGGTGCATTCATTTAAGAGATAAAACCATTAGAAGAAAAATTAACACTTCAGGTTACATTCCAGAAATTAAGGTTTGATTATAAGAAAATGGGTAGCTTATTATGTAGGGTCCTATCATAATGTTTCTTTACTGTTTAATAGGAAAATAAATTTTGTTTTCTTAATGAAGTGTTTCTTTCCTCTACCCTAAAGATACCCATCCTAGAAATAAAATTGAAGATCTTACCAGTTCTTGGAGTAGTAGGTGGAGCAATATTTTCCTGTTCAAATTATTTCCATGTTATCCTCCATGGTGGTGTTGGCAAGAATGGATCCACTATAGCAGTAAGACATTAATTTCATCATCATTCAGTGTTAATTTTATGATAAATTTTCTTAACACCCACTTATAGAGATACTAAAAATATGATGAATTTTAAAAACAGGGAAGGAAACTAAATATCTTAAAAGAATCCTTTTTAGGCACGTAAAACAAAAAGGCATTTTTGAAACAGTTTAGACTGATTTTACAGCCTTTTTCCTCTTTCTGTACAGCCTTTCTTTGAGTAGGCTTTGGTGACATTCCATGTAATCATCTGCTGTTTCATTTTTGTACATAATTAAGAGCTGCCATTTGGTTTCTTCCTTGTTGTGCCTGGCCCTGATATAGGAGAGGAGGAGGAAGGAATGAGTTCCTGATTGAATGTCAGGAAAGCAGTCCAAAGTCATGGCTTCACATATGGGACAATTTATTATGCATGAAGTAAATTTTATTGAAATTTCATCACTGAAATATATTTTTAAACTACCCTAACATTTTAAAAGGGAAAACCTCAGCCTCATTTCTGGAGTGGGTACACCTTGTATTTGTTATTTACACTTTGCTCATCTATAATTCTTCTGTATTTATTCATATTTGCTTTTAAAAACTCCTTCAATACTTTTGCACAGAAAAGAGGCAGAAAGAATTCTGCTCAGTTTTTAAACAAATATCTATGTTTTTTAAAAAACATGTCATCTTCAAGGTAGTTGAACATTATGAACTTATTCCAGTGATGCCATCTTCTATCAAAACATTGCTGGCATGCCTTTAAGCTATAGTTCATTCTGTTTAATTTGCTGTAGTTCAGAATTTCTGTCCTGTAAGGATGGGTTTGATTTTGAGTAAAATCAAAGTCACTTGAAGCCAGACCTAATAAATAAGAGGAGTAAAAACCTGAAATATAGCATTTTTACTTAAAAAACCTCATTCTTTTAAATGACATATATTGACTCTTAAAACAATTTGAAAGGAATCCACATAATTCATATATTATCAATCTTTATGAATATATTTTATATACATAATTCAGAGGCAAAGTATAGAACTCAGATACATAAGTTCTGATATATTTGGAAAAATTAATTGGTTGTTTTTTGAGGTGTTTGTCAGTTGACTTCAGAATTGTTTTAGAAATGTTAGAATACTCTGCATAAAGGGCTTAAGAGTACTTGTTGCTTGACCATGGATGATAAAATAGAGCACTAGCTGGAAAGTGAGTTCCACTAAAAATGATAAAACTTAGCGACAATCAGTGTCCATTTTAGAGAATATTTTACTAAGAAATAATTGATTAAATGTTTGAAGGGAGACAAAAAATCAAACACTATTTCTAAGAAGTGGTTGATTTCAAATTCTTAAACCAGTGGTTTTTCAATGGTTTTTTAGCAGCAGATTTCCCTGAATAAAATTAACAGATAAAAGCACTATTTTAAGGGCTTCCCCTGGTGGCTCAGTGGTAAAGAATCTGCCTGCCAATGCAGGAGACACAGGTTCGAGCCCTAGTCCAGGAAGATTCCAAGTGCTGAGGTACAGCTAAACCCGTGCGCCACAACAATTGACCCTGTGCTCTAGAGCACAGGAGCTACAACTACTGAAGCCCACGCTCTAGAGCCCATGCTTTGCAACAGGAGAAGCCACCACAATGAGAAGCCTGTACACCACAGCTAGAGAGTAGCCCCCACTCCCCGCAACTAGAGAAAGGCCCACACAGCGACAAAGAACCCAGCACAGCCAAAATAAATAATTTTAAAGCAGCATTTTAATAGCATAAATATTTATAACATTACTGTATAGTGTTTTATTGACATGACTTTAAAATATTCATAATATTAGTGTAAGTTCTAACTTATAAACTAAATAGACAAGAATAGGGCAGTTTTAATAGATACATTTAAATTGAGAGTTATGTATTTAGTAAACCTTAATATCAAATTTATTACAGTATTTTGTTCAGAATAAGCAATCCTGACAGAATCCTGATTCATATAGATAAAAATATAATGGGTTCAGTTGTACAGTGCTACAAGAGGGCACTTGCGGTCTAAATGTAAAAGGCAGGGCAGGGTGGGATGTTGCTATAGAGAGAAACTAGAATTAAACTCCTCCTAATCAATGATATCTCACAAAAATATGTTAACTTGGCAACTGGACTGTTAATGGCCTTTAACATGGTAAAATTTAGAATAAGATAAATGATGTCATTTTTTAGTGATTATTAACTTAAAATGTATATTCATATAAAATTGGAATGAAACATCTGTAGCACTGTATTACCTCTTTGTAACCCTTGGTAGGGTTCTGTAGAAGTTTGAAAAGCACAGCTAAGGTCTATATACTCCTTCAGGCCATATACTATCATACTCTTCTCTAGGTCTCTAGTTCCTAACACAAAATAGACGCTCAGAAAATATTTGCTAAGTCACTTCAGTCGTGTCCAACTCTGTGTGACCCCATAGACGGCAGCCCACCAGGCTCCCCCGTCCCTGGGATTCTCCAGGCAAGAACACTGGAGTGGGTTGCCATTTCCTTCTCCAATGTGTGAAAGTGAAAAGTGAAAGTGAAGTCGCTCAGTTATGTCCGACCCTTAGCGACCCCACAGACTACAGCCAACCAGGCTCCTCCATCCATGGGATTTTCTAGGCAATAGTACTGGAGTGGCTTGCCATTGCCTTCTCCACAGAAAATATTTGCATTGTAATAAACAGGGAGGCCTGGTGTGCCGTGGTTCATGGGGTCACGGAGAGTCGGACACGACTGAGCGACTGAACTGAACTGAACTGAAATGCGTTGTTAAAATGTGCTGATTTTCTGCTTTATCCCTTAGGGTACCAGTGTCTTATCACCTGGACTCCACATAGGAATAATTATTATACTGGCAATAATGATTTATAAAAAGTCAGCAACTAATTTGTTTGAAAAGCATCCTTGTCTTTATACCCTAATGTTTGGATGTGTCTTTGCTAAAGTCTCACAGAAATTGGTGGTAAGAAATTCTTTTAATTTATGATTCATGGTATAAATAATGTGTTTGTTCCTCAAACACAAAACTGGAAACTCTTTCATATAATGGGTAGGTTTTTTGTGGTGTTATCACAATAAATAGTTAGCTATTTGTGCTCCAAGTAATAGTGTAAATGAATGTTTTATTCAGAGAGACAAGATTCCTTAGTGTAAGTTCTCTTAATTATTTACAATGATTATGTTATAACCTCCTGATATCAAGGAATTTAAATATTGGAAACTTTAACAAGCTACCTAGTCCTGAATTTGAGAGATTTTGGATTCAGTATTCCCATATCAAATGTGAGATTAAATGGTCTCTTTGGTGGTGGTGGTTTAGTTGCTAAGTTGTGTCCAACTCTTGTTGATACCGTGGACTGTAGCCTGCCAGATTCCCCTCTGTCCATGAAATTTCCCAGGAAAGAATACTGGAGTGGGTAGCCATTCCCTTCTCCAGGGGATCTTTCAGACCTAGGAATCAAACCGAGGTCTCCTGCATTGCAGGCAGATTCTTTACTGACTGAGCTATGAAGGAAGCCCAAATGGCCTTTTTATCCTTAACAGTAAATTGAAGATTTAGTTATTTCTATCCTGAAAATAAAGCATTTAAAATTTAATAGTGAAATTATTTTGTTTACTTTTTTATAGATAGCTCACATGACCAAAAGTGAACTATATCTTCAAGACACTGTCTTTATTGGCCCAGGTCTTTTATTTTTAGACCAGTACTTTAATAATTTTGTAGATGAATATATTGTTCTATGGATAGCAATGGTAAGTACCTTTTTGCTAAGATTTTTTATTTATTTTTAATAAATGTCAGATAATACTATGCTTAAGAGTCATTTCAGTGAGGTATTAGGTAGCCTTAACTTTCTAATTTATTAAGCATTTCTGAACATTTAAAATTATTTCTTTAAAGTTCATTTTATATTGTGTTTGAATATGGCCCACATATATATGGAGATACAGTTCCAACAATGTAAATCCTTAAAAATAAAACTGTGTGCCTTAAAAAAAAAAATAGTACCAGAAAACAGTACTAGTGGCCTGAGGTGATGGTACGCTATTCACTCGACCCAGAAAACCCCACAAAATCACGCAGATCAAGAGGTTCAAATCTTCGTGTTCACTTTAAGAACACTCATGAAACTGCCCAGGCCATAAAGGGTATGCATATCCAAAAAGCCACCAAGTATCTGACGGCTATCACTTTAAAGAAGCAACATGTGCCATTCCGTTGTTATAATGGTGGAGTTGGTAGGTGTGTAGAGGCCAAACAGTGGGGCTGGACACAGGGTCGGTGGCCCAAAGAGTGCTGAATTTTTACTGCACATGCTCAAAAATGCAGAGAGTAATAATGCTGAACTTAAGGGCTTAGATGTAGTTTCTCTGGTCATTGAGCATATCCAGGTGAACAAAGTCCCCAAGATGTGGCACAGGACTTACAAGAGCTCACGGTTGGATCAGTCCCTGCATGAGCTCTCCCTGCCACATTGAGATGATCCTTACTGAAAAAGAACAGATTGTTGCTAGACCAGAAGAGGCGGCTGCACAGGAGAAAAAGATATCCCAGAAGAAACTGAAGAAACAAAAACTTATGGCCTGGGAATAATTGCTGCAAAAAATAAATGCAAATAAAAGTAAAAAAAAAAAAGTACAAAAATGTCAAAAATCACTTCACTCTCTGGCAAAGGGTTACAAACATGAATTAGTGTCTTATTTAATCCAGGTTATTAGAATCACTCTGAACTTATAGCAGATAACAGGCCAGTTAAATGGAATTGGTGTTAGCAGAGGGGACTTACTGCATCAAGAAATGTCAGCTAATACTGAGGAAACAGAACAGACAGTGCAAACAAGTACAGGATTCCAGGACCATTTGTGCTAGAAGTAAGCAACCATATATATGTGTATGGCCCTTGAGGATAGTGCAAAATTTATATTAATAATGATGATTCTTATCAAGCAAATTCAGTTCTCATAGCTTGCATCCTGCCTAAAAAGTGATATAGATAATATATAGTTTCTACTCAAAAATTATAAAATATAGAATTATGGTGCATAAGAAAGAAGTTTTAGCCATCTAAGGAAAAGAAGATCATTGTTTCTAACATTTTAATCACAAGTAAATAAAGGAGGCAATATTAAGTTTTTAAAAAATTTTACTGAGACATTTATGACTAGGCTTCAATTAGTGCTCTTTCTGGACAATTTTGCCTCATTGTTCCCTACCTCCAGACCTCACTAGACTTCACCAAATTGTTAGAGATATACGAAAATTAATATTAAAGTGAACTAAAAGAAACATTGAACCTTTTGATAATTTGAATGATCTCACACTATTTGCTAGATAGGTGTTTTTTAAAACCTATCTGTTCTGTGCATGGACCAATGGGGTACATGTGGTCATCCTTTATTCTAGGTTTTATAGTATTATACTTTTTTGGAGTAAATTAATAATATCTATTCAGAAGTCTTCCATTCTTCAAATGGTGGTGAGATATAAATCTTAATCCTTGAAAGGTTCTCAGGCAATATTCTAAAAAATGTTTGAAAGTCAGAATGATTTAAGTTACTATCCACTATAAATATTATTAGTGCTACAAAACAATCTAAATTCAATGTAGGGTTTCTTTTGGTGAACTTAAATAAGTTTTATTACCAAACAGAATGAGTGTAATTAAAATATCAGGTGTTAAAAATTCAAGCACTTAACTTGTAATGAGTTGGCCTGGTTTTATATCAGTGGTGGAGATTATGGTAAGGAAGTTAAATTCAGTTTTTCTTTAAAACACTTTGTTAACCACAATTAAAAACAAGCAAACAAAAAAACATCGGGTGGACTAAAACCAACACATTGTGCCCCTTGGCATCCTTAGAGAAAAGGTTCTTGCTTCGGAGAGAGAAAAGTCAGATGGAGTTTTTCAAGTAAATAAGATTTTCCTCTTATCAGTGAGAATTTTCTACCAACAGAGCCACGAGGCTCCTTTCTATGAAAGGAAGCATTTGCCCCCAGTCTCTGGGAAAGTTCTTAAATAGTGCTCCTTCCTCCTTAATTTTGTAAAGAACACAGGTTTTGTATGCCTTCCCTCAAATATGGTGTCTTTTCCAGGCCTTTACTTTCTTACAACTAATTTCACATGAATAAGGAATAAGAAAAGTATATGATGGAGTGATTTCAATTCTAATCACTGACAGCCCGTTCTAGTAGAAAATTGGTGGCTTTGTTGCACAGCAGAAAACTGAAAGAATGTGGAGTCAGAAGACTTGAGTTCTGTTGTTTTTCAGCTTTCGTAATTTAGTCTAGACCTTTTATCACTCTGAGCTCAGTTTCTGAATCTGTGAAATACCCTGCATATTCCAGGGGACTACAGTGAGGCCTAAATACAAACTATAAAATGTAATATTTTTTATGAAGAATTTTTGGCTAAGGTTTGAGATTAGGGGGTGGAGGACAGAAAAAAATAGCTGCTACTTCAGAAAAGATAGACCATAATCCATTTTATATTTTCTTTTTTGCTTCTGAAGGTCATTTCTTCACTTGATATGATGAGGTACTTTAGTGCTTTGTGCCTGCAAATTTCAAGACACCTTCATCTAAGTATCTTCAAGACTTCATGTCATCAAGCACCTGAACAGGTTCACAAGCATATTGACTAATATCCCAAGGAAAAGAGGAGAAGCAGTTAGGGGAACCTATGAGTGAAGGAAATCCCCCTTTGCAGGAGGCTGGTATATTATCAAATAAGGTTATATTTTAATATAAACATTAAGTCCTATAGATCCATTGTATCTGTCTTAGTTGTAAAGCCCTCATTATAAACTTTTATCAAGGTGTTATCAGAGTAATACAACCTATAAATTAATTCTAAACAAAACCAAAGAAATTTCAATTTTCTAAGCGTAAGAAAGTTAACCACTACAGTTCTAAAGAGCAATCTGTTTGTCTCAGAAATCCTTATCAGGCAGTTGGCATTTTCTCTGCCAAAAGATTACATAAAAATTCAGGACAAAGGATTTAAGCCATCTTGAGGGAGATGCTTACTTTGATTGCTAAAAATTGATAAACAAGTTCATAATATTGTGTAAGTGAATAGACCTATAATGTAATTATTGAGTCAAATGTTGTAAGCATCTTTACAGTGACAGCCAATTATTCCTTGATATTCTAAGTTTCATTGTCTCAAAAAAGTGGATATTAAACATTTCCATTTGTGAAAAATAAAAGTAGCCTAAGCACAAGTGACATATAAGAAAATCAGTAATTTATGAAACCATGACAAAAGTATCTTTCCTTTAGAATATCAGCTAAAGCTACTTCAAGTACACTTTCATTCACTTGAGATAAAATGGGGATAAAATAAGTATCTTTTACTCAGTCACTAAGTACATTATATATTATCTTTCCACTCTCAAAAGTGTTTCTACTGCTCATTATGAATAATAGAACTGTCATATGGTTCTTTGGTGTCCCAGATCCTCAATTTTCATCTTACCTGTTTGTAATTTTTATCTAACAGTTCTGTAGACCATAAGCCATATATTGAAAATATTTCTTTAAAAAATAAATATTGAACATGTACTATATCTTAAGCAAGAAAAAGGCATATTGTAAAAAGAGTAAAAGTTGATATTCCTTAAAAGGAAATAGTTATGTTACTGAAGTACAGTGAAAATACTCTGGAGTACTTATTTTGTTTCTAAAACAACTGGTAAATTCAGTAAGAACAGCTTAATTTGAATAGTACTTAATATTTATATTCCAACATGTACTTTGGCTTAAAAGGGAAATCCTTTACAAAATGCAAAAATTTAGGAGGTAAACTGTCTCTAATGTCAGATATTTGTTAATGATGGAGGACTAATTTCTTCCAATATAACTGATCACAGAAGAAGAGAATCCGTATGTATTTGTCTTTTACAATTTGGAAAACCTAAAATGTGGATTATGAGACAAAAATTAGAATTTAAAAAATGGAAAAACAAGACAAAGTCACTCTTCTGTCCTTCTATTGGGCATATTTTTGTTTTGAATGACTCAGGGAAAGTATTTTCAGCAAAAAATAGTAAGTTTAACCCAAATATTTCAAACTTATTTTGCTGAAACAATA
Organism: Moschus berezovskii; assembly: GCF_049115385.1. Lineage (NCBI taxonomy): Eukaryota > Metazoa > Chordata > Mammalia > Artiodactyla > Moschidae > Moschus > Moschus berezovskii. The sequence continues at coordinate 70,211,780 of NC_142465.1, forward strand.
TTTATTAAGTGTTCAATATGTTTTTCTCTGTTTAAAAAGTACACATTTAAAAATACCAGGTATAAAAAAAAAAAATACCAGGTATAAGAATTAACTGTTAGTTTGGAAATGAATGTAAAAACTTCCATATATTTTCTGAATATTGAAACTGGAAAATAAAACATTCTATGTAATTTATAGTTAAAGACAGATGTGAAGTGCTTAAACCATAAGTAATTAGGTATGTTAATGAAATGCTCTTAATCCTTACTAAGGGCATGTGTCATTTAATTACGGACTGAGCCCAGTTAAATGGCATTTTGATGTCATTGTAGAAGTGACATTCACAAATCCATGCCTTAAAACAGTATTTATATATCTTGTTTGGTTTTTTTTAATTGATATTAGCAGTTTAATTATTCCAGAAGGAACCTTAAGTTGCTTTTAATAAGTTTTATAAGTCAATAGAATGTATTTTTTGAAATCGTATTTTCATTAGAATTGGCAGTGTAACTTCATGAATATGCATGAAATGATGTACATATAATAGATTGAACATTAACCATCTATACTTGTGTTTTCTACCTTTTGGAAGTGATACAAATACACTGAAGCCAAAACTTGAAATTAAATCATTTTTATTGCTAAAAGTTAAATGACAAATGTTAGAAAAATTCACTATTGCCATTATCACTAGTACTATTAAAGAGCTGAAGCACAGTGGTACATATAATTTAGGGATTGCTACTCCTAACACAAGTTCATATTTGGAGGTGAACAAAAAGAATGGTCTTTCACTTAAGCTAGTGATTAATACGATACAATATTTTAAACCAGAATCTTAAATCACTCTAATGACTTATTAGCTAATGTTATAATTGTATCATATTACTTAGGTTCAAGTTCTTCCTTCAAAGAGTCATCAGAATAACATGGATTGAAGAGACTTTCGGACACTTGCCATCTCTTGCTGCTGCTGTTACATGAAAGGAGATATTAAACACTGGTTTAATTTTTAGATAAGTGTTAATACATATTTCAGCAAATAAAATATTTCAATGCTTACATTAATACTTTCTTTTTCAGTTCTGAATAATGACTTACAGTTTCCATCATAATTTTTTTTTGCAACAGAGCCATTTCTTTTTTAAGTTCATTTTGTGCACCAGTAAGGAGATTTTCATGATTCTTCTCCAAGTCCTCCATACTCTAAAACACAAAAAGCTAGGTCAGTTACAAACCACCACTTTTCATCTCAGTTTCAAAACTTATGCAGTTAATTTTCAAAAATAGGAACTTTTCAATATTCAACAATGCACATTATTTATCTCAAAAATATTCTAAGTAATACATGAAAACCAAAATATCCACTAAAGGAATAGAAAAATCATCATAAATCAAATATTATTAAAGGAGTTACAACAGTAGTGTACCTTCTCACTGGAAAAAAAACAAACAAAAAATAACAAAATTTTATAAAATAGAAGCACACTTTGCTGTAGCTATGTAGTAGAAAATGGGGATTAATCCCAGTTTAGTTGCCAAAAGAATAAGATTGAAAAGGTAAGGGAAAAAGAGTTAAAAGTATTCTAGGGCAAGCGCATAAACAACAGCATGAAAGTGCAGAGTTCAGAGAAAGCAATTATGTGGAAGGGTGGAAGTAAAGGATGAATGTAGTAACTGAAGCATAAAAAAAGGATCATATTATTGGGGGGTGGGGGTAAATCTAGAATACCTAAGAATTCAGAATGAAAATCTACTGACAGTTTTTCAGGAGGGAAAAGATAATGTTTTCAGCAGATAGTATGGCAGACCTATGAAGGATGGGCTGGTAAACAGAAAAATCAGTTAAGAGTTTTTACAGTATAAGCAAAGAATAACAAGGTTCTGAACTAGGGCAGTAGCAGTGGTGAAGAATAAGGGAAATGGAGGCATCAAATATAGTACTAAAGTTCCTATACCAAGTGATAATGTCCAGGGATAGTATTTAGCACTTAAATAAAATATAATGAATTCAAAATGGAAAACAGTTAAGAATTTAAAATGTGTAAGCAAAATGTTTTCTCCTTAAACTGAGAAAAAAAAATCATATTCTACTTCCACATATAAACTATATTTTATAAGAATGTATTATGTTACCAAATACAACCTTTATGAACTGCTCATATAATTGTCTAATTGTTTTCAGTCTCTGGCTCTGAACAATTCTAGATTGTTGGAAAACCTTTTGTTGCTGTCGAAACAGATTCTGCAAATGTAAAAGAAAAAATTATGTAATAACTATTTGGGTAAAATTTAGAAAAAAAAAAGAAAAAAATAATTCTATGTTAAACTTAAAAGGAATAGTTTTTAAATCAGTATTTTTAAGATTTTATCTTAACATTTACTATGAGTTTAGATAATGTGTTCACCACTACATACAATAATAATCCAGCTAGTCACTGAATAGGAAATCTCAACAGTGCTCAAAACATGTCTTAATTCTTCTTGCTTTCTATGTCAACACAGATGATCCTTCCAATATTGCTGATCTTTCAGTTTCTTGGACTGTTTTCAACCAATGGTTTTTGCCCTTCACCCTACTTTATCTATTACTTACATACTCATAACCTAGATTTTGTCATTACCAATAACTATAACCTCTACACAGCATTAATAATAGCAAACTTCATATTAACAAAGTGTTAGGTAGGAAGCAAACACCAACAGCTTTTATATATGGTATGTGCCTGTACTTATGGTTTACCATTCAGCAGAACCAAACTCACAGCCAGCAATAGGTAATGGAACCTGGCTGAGTTCAATGGGTGAACTACAAGGCCAGGCTCTCCACTTCTGCTTGAAACTTGGTTATAATAGATTAATTATAAAGCTACAAAGCTAAGCATAATACTAACAGAAAGTTTTTCTTCTTGTTCCTCAGCTTTCTGCATATCCATATCCCACTGCTGGAACAAAGTCAGAAACTGCTGAGAATATTCTTGGTTAAGCTTCTGCCTGTAAAACATAATATCATTATATTTCATATCAACGTGGAGCAACTATCAAAATAAAACTGATTTGACGTAATTATGCTATAATAAAAGAGAAAGTATCAAATTTCCAGATGTGAAATCAAGAAGTAAAAGTATGACTTATGCTGATTCCAGAAATATTTATTTTCCTAACCAACTAACAGAAAAACCCTCAAAATCCTCTCATGCACTTTAGCTCCTGAAATCTAGTGGCGTTTTATTATATACATACATTTTCCCAGAAAAGTCCATTTTATCTCCAAGCAATTTACTTTTTCATTTTCTCCTACTGAATATAGGTAATGATATGATAGATTCACTGAAGTTACTATAGAAGATTTCAAATAGAAATATTTCACTTAATTTTTTCCCATTTTGGTACAATGATTTTGTACAATAGTTAATTCAGCTAAAACATACAAATTGTTTATAATATAAGGTTGATCATTTCATACATTGTTAAATAGTTAACTGTTACAAGACCAATGGTTTATATGACAAACTTTTTACTCAGCTAGCGTATTTTTAAAATGAAAATAAATTACTTTTATTGTTTAAAAAAAGCCTCAATCATTATTTAAAAGGGGAAAGAGGTCATCCTTATTGATTTCTAGGAAATGTATCTCAAGTCTGTGAAGGAATAAAGTTATAGGACTAAAAGACTTAGAAGAAAATCAAATATAATTTTTACTAGAGATCCCAATAAATTGAAGATGATACTACTTCTCATAATTTGTACCCATGAGTAGTAAGGAATGATACAAATGTTGTGGCAGTGAAAAAAACCAACAACTTTACCTTTGCTCTTGTTGGGTTTTCCAAACATTTTCAAGTTTCTGGTTACTGGTTTTGAGAGAAGCCTTGGTATACATTTCTAGTCTCTTTCTCTTGGCAAGAAGAGACTTGTTAATATCAGCTATAATGAAAATAGATATTCATTAAATTTAATGTAAGTTATTTATTCCCACATATTCAAATAAATATGGATAAAGCTGGTTCAAGAATTTTGAAGATATTTTAAAAATATACTATCAAAAAGCATGATTAGTTGCTTGCTTTTTTTCTGAGAAAAATTTTAGTTATTGGTATCTCAATTCTTATTTTCTTAACTAGAGATAATTTTAATTTAGAGATGATTAAAAAGAGCTAATAACTGAAAAAAAGGTCTCAAGGACAGACTTCAATTCTTTCACAAGAAGACACTAATAAAGACTAAATTTAGAACTCATTATATAAAACACAAAACTTTTTTAAAAGCCTAAAAAGAATAAAAACAGTTAAAATGTTTTAAAAAATATAGTGATACTATTAAATATATTTTTTACTAAGAGAGACAAAGCATAGGAAAATCTTAATTTAAGTAGGTATCTAAATAAATTCATTCAGGAACTCTTTTAAATATGTCCGTGGAGCTTTTTACAGGCCATTTTTTACCAATAAGTACTGCATTTCATAAAAATTTTAACACTTCTAATATTTCTTTGCTAGGCACATGCATATGGATCTACTGTCAATAGTCATTTTCAGCAACCATGATGAGGTTACCTATACTATTGGATATTTGGTATTTCCAAGTGAAAGTGAAAGTCACTCAGTGGTGTCCGACTCTGCGACCCTGTGGACTACACAGTCCATGGAATCATGAAATTCTCTAGGCCAGAATGCTGGAGTGGGTAGTCTTTCCCTTCTTCAGTGGATCTTCCCAACCCAAGGATAGAACCCAGGTCTCCTGCATGAAAGGTGAATTCTTTACTAGCTGAGGGATTTCCAATATCCATCTCCAGTGATACATTTATAAGGTCAAGTATTTTGCTACTACCAAATAGGGCAAAGATTTCAAAAAATATTTGATTATATGAATAATCTATAGAGAAGAGCCAAATATTTACTCTTTTTTCAGAATACTATCCCCAATACAGTTAATGTAACTAATATTTGACATACAATTTAATGATCTTTTTATTTGATTATACATCTCTTTGGAGAAGGAAATGGCAAACCACTCCAGTATCCTTGCCTAGAAAATCCCATGGACAGAGGAGCCTGGCGGGCTGCAGTCCATGGGGTCACAAAGAGTTGGGCATGACTAAGCGACTAACACTTTTATATTTTCATACATCTCTTACTAGCAACACTGTCTTTAATTCTCAGTTACATAGTTTATATTATTTTAAAGGTTTCAGTTTACACTGCATTTAGTAAAGAACACAAGAATGTCATAGAAAATAACCAAAGAGAGAAAATGAAAAACTGACACATGTACAGATATGCGTGTGTTTGCATCACTTAGTCCATGAAAGTCATACAAAGAGGGATAGATATTTTTCCCATCCATTTCCCAGCTCTAAAATTCCATAATTTATTAAACCCACACACGTATAAAGTAACAGAACCATTCTTAACCCACCACTGTTAGTACCATTCTCTTTTCACATCAACAACTGGAAAAGGTTAATAAGGAAATCCATGAAGCTGAATCACATATATCTGTGCAAAATCTTACATATAAGAAAGCATTAAAAAATAGTCTTACAATCCACTGATTATTATTATACAAGTTATATGGTTTAAAACAATGTTGAACACAAATATCTCCTAAAACATACCTCCAAATCTTTCCAGCATATTCTGCACTTCACCCCTATGAAAAAATTATATCAGAAAAGTTTTAAGGATCCATAAAATATTTCTTGTTTTCGAAGGAATATCACATACCCAGTATTTTACATGCAATACTCATTGGACAACCAAACAGATGTTTCTTAAAGTCTAACAGGTGAAAATTGTTTGACCATATTACCCCATATCTTCAACTACTGCAGAAGTCCTTTTCTTCCCTTGTTTCTCAAGTATTGGGGTCTTTTCTGCATGACAATAAAATATTTGAAATTAAGTATGTTATTTTGGTAATTTTTTAAACGGCATCATATCTTAATTTTGAGGCTTTTTTTTAAGCTTTCTGCCAAGACAAGTTTTTTAAAGCAGATTTATAAACGCACTACTTTCTCTGCAGGTTTGTTGTGTTGTTTAGTCACTAAATTGGGGCTTCCCTGGTGGCTCAGAGGGTAAAGCGTCTGCCTGCAATGCGGGAGACTGGGGTTCGATCCCTGAGTCGGGCAGATCCCCTGGAGAAGGAAATGGCAACCCACTCCAGTACTCTTGCCTGGAAAATCCCATGGATGGAGGAGCCTGGCGGGCTGCAGTCCATGGGGTCGCACAGAGTCGGACACGACTGAGTGACTTCACTTTCACTTAGTCACTAATTCATGTCTGACTCTTTTGCAGCCCACCAGGCTCCTCCATCCATGGGATTTTCCAGGCAAGAGTACTGGAGTGGGTTGCCATTTCCTTCTCCAGGGAATCTTCTCCTGACCCAGGGATCAAGCCCTAGTCTCCTACATTGGCAGGCAGATTCTTCACCACTAAGCCACCAGGGGCAATGGCAAGCCACTCCAGTACTCTTGCCTAGAAAATCCCATGGATGGAGGAGCCTGGTAGGCTGCAGTCCGTGGGGTCGCTAAAGGTCGGACACGACTTAGCGACTTCACTTTCACACGTTGGAGAAGGAAATGGCAACCCACTCCAGTGTTCTTGCCTGGAGAATCCCAGGGACGGGGGAGCCTGGTGGGCTTCCGTCTATGGGGTCACACAGAGTCGGACACGACTGAAGTGACTTAGCAGCAGCAAGCCACCAGGGGAAGCTGCCTCTATGTAGGTTGCTGCTGCTGCTGCTGCTAAATCGCTTCAGTCGTAACCGACTGTGCGACCCCATAGACTGCAGCCCACCAGGCTCCCCCGTCCCTGGGATTCTCCAGGCAAGAACACTGAAGTGGGTTGCCATTTCCGTTCCGTTCCGTTCTGTCGCTCAGTCGTGACCGACTCTTTGCGACCCCGTGGACTGTAGCCTACCAGGCTTCTCCGTCCATGGGATTCTCCAGGCAAGAATACTGGAGTGGGTTACCGTTGCCATTTAGATGGAATTAAATCAGGATCCAAGACCATTTTATACGAACAATTTTGCAAGTCTTCCTGTGTTAATGTCATAATAATCTCTGTACTATTTATCAGACATCAGGTGAAAGATGCTATAGAAGCTTCACTAGTCCCAAAACAGAAACATGAAATACATGAAAATGCGGACGTGGTCAGACACGTTAGGTTTACTGTACCTTCAATGGCATCCTCCTCTGAACCACTCAGATCTTTTTTGTCTTCTTGCTCAAATTCATAAGCTCTTATAGCCTGATCCCCCACGGATGGTTTCGCAGACTTCCCAGAATGTTTTCTTCCAGAGGGCACCATTTTTCAATGTTTTCTGATTAAAAACACACACACACACACACGAAAAAACCCTTCTGAATCCAAAGACACTATTTAAATAAACTGGCAAATTACAAAATGAGAGATATCAAATAAAGATAATTTTAATTGAATTCCACTTTAGGAGTCTCTTCATTTACTTTGGTGGACCAAAAATTAACAAGATAATGACAGCACTGCCCGTGCCTGACTCCTGGGGTGCCTTAATGGAGAGTTCTCTTGAGGATGGGGAGGGCGGCAGAATTCTAGATCTGCTTTTGCCAGCTGCTGGCTAAATAAATTGAGGCAAATCTAGATTTTGCATTTCAACCAGAGTGAAATCAGCGACTGACAGGATCAATCACGACCCCACCCCAAAGAAACTGCCAGCAACAGAAATACAAAATAAAACCCGCAGAAAAAGACATCCAGTAAGAATTCCACGACCCAGGCCTCAAGGCAGTGAAGGGGAGCCCTGAGTTAATCTAAATGGTTTCTGTGGATTAGCCGGGGGGAGGGGAACGCGTGCGCGCGCACGGAGACTAAAGTCCGCCCTCTTTGCCTGTGGTCAACCTGTCCACCCGCGACGTTCAACCCAAGTTGCCCAGCCTGGGCCCTCCCGCCCACTCCCCGCCTCTCACACCTCTGCCCACTAAGAGCTTTACGGCCTTTAAATTCCTGTCAGAGGCTCCCGGGAGAGCCAGCAGGGAAATTTTACCCGGTCAAGAGTAGCCCCTGGCTCAGACTCCCACGCAGGACAAACGCTTCCCTCCTCACGCCCGAAAAACACCCCAATGGCCGAGGACTGCAGTTAATGTCTCCGGACAGGCGTACCCTCCACTCCTGCTGCCCACCGCCCAAGTACCTTACCTGAAGTGCCCACTTCGCAGCTGCGACACTCCTCTGAGGAAACTCCGAATTCCGGCGGGAGAAAAGCCGGCCGCGCCTCCCAGCAGCGTCGCTGATTGGCTGGCTGGAAGGCGCGTGGTTACAGGTCCCGGGGCTCCGCCCCCTCAGACGACAAACTGTGTGAGGCTGCTGACCCTGAGTGCGTTTTGGGCGGCAATTTGCGGCTAGTACAGATGAGGCATGGCGCTTTCCAGTTGCTTTTTGTAATTTAAGTTAAAAATTTTCAGAATATTTTAATAAAATGGCGAAAGAACTTGTAAATTATGAAATGAGAAGAACACACGTCTTACTTTGCGAAGTAGAATTTTACCAGAACCCATTGAATCGTCTCAGGAAGTCCTTTCCATATCCCACTCACACCCTCATTTTCTACTCAGAGGTTTTTTAAAAACTTACCTTAAATACTGTGTGAATCATTGGACCCTCCCATTTTCTAAGTTTTCTTACCACGTATATGTGCCCATAAACAAGCCTTCTAGGTTTTGTTTGTGTTGGCATAGTACAAAAAATTGTACCATATTCTATAGTTTTCTGTCACTCGCTTTTTTACTTAACATTGTCACTAAAAGAATCTAGATGATTACACCTAACCAAAGTTCTTTCATTTTCACTGCTGCATAATACCCCGTCGTGCCTTTATTCCACAATTTATTAGTTTATTTTCTTGTCTGTGGACTTGTGGGCTGTTTTCAGACTACAGCCTATATAAACAATGCTACTGTGAATATTCTAATCTCCTGCCTATATGCTAAAGTTTTTACAGAGGATCTGGGTGTGAAGTTGTTTGGTAATAGGCTAGATGAAATAAGGCCAAATTGGTTTCCAATTTATACTCCCACCAACAGAATGAGTTTCCATTGTTCAGTGTACTCATCATCAGTTGGTATAGTCAGATTTCTTAATTTTGCCATTCTCAGAGGTGTAAAAGGATATTTCTTTAGGGTCTTCTTTTGCATTTCTCCAATCACTCATAAGATTAAGCTCTTGTTATGCTTATTGGCCATTTGCATTTCCTTTATCCTAAAATACCTATTTGAGTTTCCTGCTCATTTTTCAATTGGGTTATGTGTTTCTTATTGATTTGTAACTTTTTATATATTGGGTGAGTGTTAATAAATATTTGTGACTGCTTTCTGTATCTTTTATCCTGAAGCCATTAAAAAACAAAAGTTTGAAGGTTTTATTTTTCATTGTTAAGCCTTTATTCATATAGAATTTTTGTGCCTGACAGGTAGGATCCAATTACTTTGCCTCACTCCCCACTGTGGAAACCAATTTACCGAATAGTGCATCCTTTCCCTTTAACAGCTACATCATCTGTCAAGTTTCCATATGTCCTTGAGTCTGCTTCTCTAGCCGGTTCCACTGGATCAATTTGCCTATCTCTGTGCCATCATTCCAGCTTTATTAAAGGTTTGGCATCTAATAGGGCAAGTCACACCTTATTTTTTCCTTCAGGAGCATCCTGTGTATTCTTGAACTTTGCTTTTCAAGCAAATTTTATAATCAGTTTTCCAAGTTCCAGGAAATAACAAAACCAAACAACGTATTGGATTTTAACTGGAATGGCAATAAATCTATAGATCAATTTAGAGAGAACTTAATCTTTCTATTCTTGAATGTAGCATATTTTCCATTTATTTAGAACGTCTTAATATAATTCAATAAAGTTAAATTTTTTTCTCTGTGCAGAGTTTTCACTTTTATTGAATTTTTTATAAATAACTTATTTGTCTCTATTTTGCTCTAATTGTTCAGTGGCTCAGTCGTGTCTGACTCTTTGCGACCCCATGGACTGCAGCCTGCCAAGCTTCCCTGTCTTTCACCATCTTCCAGAGCTTGCTCAAACTCATGTCCATTGAGTCAGTGATGCCATCCAACCATCTCGTCCTCTGTCGTCCCGTTCTCCTCCTGCCTTCAGTATTTCCCAGCATCTAATATCCAATTTATTTCTGATATGGGTCTTATTTCTTTTAAAATCTGCATTTTAAAAGTTTATTTATCTGTTTATACACATTGTTCCAGAAAGGGATTAAGGTGGCTTAAAAGACTCCATAAAATACAGGAAGGAATTAGTAATAGAAGAACCAAGAATGAAGCATATGAAAAATTCTTATACAATCCTACTCCTTTACTCTGAGTGAACCGACCATAGATTTGGCTCTAAGGTTTTTAGCGGGTGGGGTCGCTAAGGGTCGGACACAACTGAGCGACTTCACTTTCACTTTTCACTTTCACACATTGGAGAAGGAAATGGCAACCCACTCCAGTGTTCTTGCCTGGAGAATCCCAGGGATGGGGAAGACTGGTGGGCTTCCGTCTATGGGGTCACACACAGTCGGACACGACTGAAGTGACTTAGCAGCAGCAGCAGAAAAAGAAACTTAATTACATCATTTGCAGTATCCGGAAAACAAAAACCAATTACTCATGCTGCTGCTGCTGCTGCTGCTAAGTCACTTCAGTCGTGTCCGACTCTGTGTGACCCCATAGATGGAAGCCCACCAGGCTGCCCCGTCCCTGGGATTCTCCAGGCAAGAACACATGCAGAGCAGTGTTATTCCTAATATTAAGACAGAGAAAAATTTCTCTTGAGAGGTTTTATAAAGAGGTCAGTGAATGATGTAATTAATAATCAGTGTTCTCAGTAGCAACCTAATGGGAGACCAAAAATTAATTTCATAGTGTTCTTTCTTCAATACAGGCTGATGGCATCAAATTACGTCAACTTATTCTTTTTTCTTCAGGGAAAGCAATTTTATCATGACTCCATAGAAGTCCTGAAACCCTAAAATTCTATTCAACACTTTCTGAATAGGCGAGTTTGTTCTTGGCAGTGCAAACATAGTTTATCAGATGTACGCAAGTTAGGAATCATTTCTTTAGACAACTGAATTAGACTACAAATCATTCATGCTATTCACATACTTCTGGTTTTTTCTTAACAGCCAAGCTTTTTTTTTTTTAATTTCCTCTGAAAAAGGAACCTTTCTTGTTTCCATTTGGTGCCACAGCTTGGGTGAAGGTTTCAGAGTGGTTAAAAAGTTGCCTCCTGGCTGGAGGCAGCGGCTCTGGCAGAGATCTCGGGACGGGGGAAGGCACAGGGGTCCCGCCAAGGCCACCAGATTCCGGAGATGCCTAGTCGCGCTGGCAGGAGAGCCTTTGGAAGAGATACTCGCCCAGCCCGGCCTGGGGGCGGCCAGCCTGCACAGGTTGGTCGAGTGGACGCCCATCTTGATGAGCTTGATGAACTCGGAGAGCTGGGTGTCTGTGTTCGCAGAACCCAGGACGTGTAGATCCTAGAGAGAGCCTGGTTCGGGCTCTTCTCGGGGGCCGTGGCGGCCTCCGTGGCTTCCAGAGCGGTGCTGCAGTCCTCCGGGGCCAGCACCTACCGGTCCTGGACCAGGGCGCGGCGACGCCACTGCTTCCGCGCCTTAAGGAAAAGCTCGGCACCCTTGCACTTCTCTTTGGCCAACATCCAGAAGAAGCGGCCCACACCTTCCAGAGCCACCTCGTTGCCTTCGAAGTAGAAGCTCCGAGAGGTAGGTGGACGAGGCCCAGAGGTGTGGCTGATGGCGGCCTCCTCCTTGGTGGAAGAATTGCTCCGGATCTGGGCGCTCACCGTTAGTTAGCGGTGAGGACTTCTCTCCACTGTGTCCTGTGAGGCTGGTCCTGGAAGCAAGGGATCTGGGGCTTATTCTTCTATCCAGCATCTTGCTAACCACTGTGTTACTTTTAATGATTTGTCTGTAGAGTTGAGGCTCATATCTGTGAATAGTGACTTTTTTGTTCCTTTCTAGTTCTTAAGCTTTTTTTTTTTCCTCTCCCTTTCAGCTCTTGATTAGGCTCTTCAGTAGAAATATGAATAAAGGTATCAACATTAGACATCCTTTCTAATTTTAAAGGGCATATTTCTAAAGTTTCTATTAACAATGATGCTACCAAAACCTACGTTAAATCCGTTTCACCTGCCATCACTAATCAAAGTCGTTTTGAGACTCACAGGTCTTCTTGGCTACACTTTTCCCAAACAGTAAGGTGTCTGCCTAAGTTGTTTTCAGGAATTTGGAGTCAGCTGGAAATAATTTGAGCTGAGCTGTTTAAGTCTGGACCACTGACCCGTCAACTAGGCATTCAAGAGTGGTTGCTTGGTGACATTTTTGACATCAGAGGAGTGAAAACTCTACCCTTAAAACTTTCAGAGGCCTGTAGCCTAGTTAACAGTTGCTCAGAACAGCAGATTCTACACCTTTTCCCAGTCATCTTTCTCCACACTCCCCATGCCTTGGACCACCCTGTGTTTTTATTCTTTATCCCATAAATAACCAAGCTTCTTGCCTTGCAGAGGCAGAGCTGAGACTGGTTTTCCTGTCTCGTAGCTTGGCTATCTTGTGTATAAATTCTCTCTTGGCTGCAAACCTTGGCATCTCAGTGTTTTGTCCTGCTGGACTTCAGGCATGAGAAACCTTGTTCAGTAACAGTACTGTTTGTGTAACTTTGGTAGTTGCCCTTTTTGAAAGCTTAGTTTCTATTTTCAGTTGCTAAGAGCTTTCTTGCTTGTCTATCACTTTTTTAAAATCATGAGTAAGTGTTGGATTTTATTATTTTTCTGTATCTATTAAAATGATCTTTTTAATTGATAATGTGGTGAACAAAATGTATATATAGTTTTCTAAGGTTAAACCAAATTTACATTCCTGTGGTAAACCCAAGTTGATCATGAGGTGCTAACTTTTTTAAGCACATTACTATATTTGGGTTGTTCAGTGTTTTCTGTCCGTTTTCATGACTAAGGTTGGCTTGTGATTTTCTTTTGTCTGTGCTTGTGCTCAGTCGTGTCTGACTCTGTGACCCTTTGGACTGTAGCCTGTCAGTCTCCTCTGTCCATGGGATTTTCCAGGCACGAATACTGGATGGGGTTGCCATTTCCTCCTCCAGGGTATCTTCCCTACCAAGGGATCAAATCCACATCTCCTGTGTTTCCTGCATTGCAGGCAGATTCTTTACCACTGAGCCATCCAGGAAGTTTGTAATTAAGACTATGCACAGAGCTTGCTGCCTCTTCAGGTCTTTGCTTAAATGTCACTGTTCATCTCAATAAGGCCTCTCTGCCCCCATTTTTAGATACTGTAGTTGTAAACTCTGCACTGTAATTCCTCTTCTTTCCCTAGACCTCTTTCCCAGGTACCTTTGTTAGCTCTTTTTAATGTAATAGTATATAGTTTAATAATTTACTTAATTGTTGGCATCCAGTCCCATCACTTCATGGCAAATAGATGGGGAAACAGTGGGACACTTACTCCTTGGGAGGAAAGTTATGATCAACCTAGACAGCATATTAAAAAGCAGAGACGTTACTTTGTCAACAAAGGTCCATCTAGTCAAGGCTATGGTTTTTCCAGTGGTCATGTATGGATGTGAGAGTTGGACTATAAAGAAAGCTGAGTGCAGAGGAATTGATGCTTTTGAACTATGGTGTTGGAGAAGACTCTTGAGAGTCCCTTGGACTGCAAGGCGATCCAACCAGTCCATCCTAAAGGAGATCAGTCCTGAGTGTTCATTGGGAGGACTGATGTTGAAGTTGAAACTCCAATACTTTGGCCACCTGATGTGAAGATGTGACTCATTTGAAAAGACCCTGATGCTGGGAAAGACTGAGGGCAGGAGGAGAAGGGGACGACAGAGGATGAGATGGTTGGATGGCATCACCAACTCAATGGACATGGGTTTGGGTGAACTCCAGGAGTGGTGATGGACAGGGAGGCCTGGCGGGCTGCGGTTCATGGGGTCGCCAAGAGTCGGACACGACTGAGTGACTGAACTGAACTGAACTGAATTCCCATTAGAATATAAATTCCAAAGGGCCAACAGAATTGTCTATAGTGCGAGGAAGAGATCTAATTTCATCTTTTTGCAGATGCCTATCCAGTTATCCCAAAATCATTGACTAAAATGTCAATCTTTGCCCCCAGTGACTAGTAACACTACCTTTATTAAACACACTCGATTTCCATAGAGTTGGGTCTATTTCTGGATATTGTTATATTACACTGGTTTATCTGTTTATGTATCAGTACCACACTGGATTATACAAATTCATGAGTATATTTTAATATCTCATAGGCTACTTTCTTCCCCTCAGAGCTATTCTTTTTCAGGGCTTTTTCTAACTCATATTGGGTTATTTTAAAAACATGAATTTTAGCATCATCTTGTCTCTCTCCAAAAGAGGGGGGAAACTTTGGATATTTTATTGGGATTGCATTAAAATTTGTAAATTAAGGAAAAATGACATTTTGATAATGTTGAAATGTCCTAAAAAGGAAAAGGGATGTCTTTCCACTAGTTCAAGTTTGCTTTTGCATCTTGATGAAGCATTTATAGTGTTTTGAATATAGATTTTAAATGTTTATTATTTAGGTTATTCCTAAATATTTCATCGTTTTTGTAGCTAGTATAACTCAGGTTTGTTTCCATTTCCATTATATTTTCTAACTTGTAATCATTTGTGTGTATGAAGACTTCTGATGTTTTTAAATTTTTTATTCTTAATTTTTATTGGCGTATAGTTGCTTTACAGTGTGTTAGTTTCTGCTGTGCAGCAAAGTGAATCTATATTATTTTTTATTTTTTTTCTTTTTTTGAAGACTTTTGAGTTTCGTGTGTTATTTTCATGTCCTTCTACCTTATAAAATTAATGTTTGAGCTTATTCACTGAGTCTCTAGAGTTCTCCAGATGTATTTTCATGTCATCTGTAAATAGAGATGATTTTACTTCTTTCTGATTTCCATGTCTCTGTTTTCTCTCATCTCAATTTCATTGGCTAAAGTCTTCTGTACAATGTTAAATAGTAGTGAAGGTGGTGGTCAGTTTTTCTTTGTTGTTTAACTTAGTAGGAATGCCTCAGGCATTTCTTCATTTTTTAAAAAATTTTAATTTCTTTTAACACCAAAAACATTTCGTACTGGGGTATAGCTGATTAACAATGTTGTGGTAGTTTCAGGTGAACAATGAAGGGACTCAGTCATATGATGACTTTACGGGTGAATGTTTTAAATGACTATTAGATTTTTGTCAAAAGATTTTTTTAAACATCCATAGAGATAATAATACATTTTTTTCCTTATACCATTATTTTGGTAAACTATATTAAAATGTTAATATTAATCTGTCTTTGCATTTCTGGAATGAATTCTACTTGGCTATGGTGTATTATTTTCTTGTAGTATTGGAGTCTGTTCAGAATTTCTGCATTAACATTCATAAGGGATGAAAATGAAAGTTGCTCAGTCATGTCCTACTCTCTGCGACCCCATGGACAGTACAGACTATTGTATTCTGCAGGCCAGAATACTGGAGTGGGTAGCCTTTCCTCTCTCCAGCAAATCTTCCTGACCCAGGAATCAGACCGGGGTCTCCTGCATTGCAGGCGGATTCTTTACCAACTGAGCTGTCAGGGAAGCCCAATGGCCAGTAATTGTCTTTTATGTTTGCCCTTAACAAGTTTTGATAATAATGTTATACTTGCTTTGTAAAAATAATTTAAAATTTTTGTTTTTCATTTTCTATGCTCTGAAACAACTTATTAGTATTGGGACTCTTTGGTGCCAAATGTTTGAAATTCTTTTGTGAAACTTTGTGAACCTGATGACATCATATATATAATGACTCAAAAAAATTATTTCTTATGTAACAGTACTGGGCAAGTGAACAGGTCCTTGGGGCAGATTCTATGGGGCAGTATCTATGTGGTCAGTCAGGGGCCCATGCTGGTGGAAACTGCAGTCTTCAACATGTGACTTACAAGTTTGCCTTGGAAGTGGTCGCCATCCCAGACATCTAGAAGGGGAAAAGAATATGGAGGTTGTTATGAGCAAGGCTTGGAAGTGGCACAGATTATTTCTGCTCATATTTTATTGGTTAGAGCTCAGTCACCTGGTCAACACCTAGCAGCTGGGAAGGCTGGCAAATGCTGCCAAGCTGAGGACCCAGGAAAGGATGAATGAGTATTTAGGTTAGTATCAATCACTGCTTCCTACTAAGAGGAATTCCAAAAAGAATCTTAGAAGTATAATATTATTCAAGGAGAAACTCCATAAAAATGGTTTAAAATGTGACATGAAAATCTAGGACAAAATTAAATTTGGCTCTGCCACTTATTTGGAGGAAATGGCAACCACACTCCAGAATTCTTGCCTGGAGAATCCCAAGGACAGAGGAGCCTGGCAGGCTACAGTCCATGGAGTCACAAGAGTTCGACACGACTTAGCAACTAAACCACTGCCACTTATTAACTGTGATACCATGGTCAAATGACTTTAAGCCTCCGTTTCTTTCTTCACTAACATAATGGCTGTTAATAATAGTATTTATCTCATAGAATTTTTTATTTTAAAAAGTGAAATAGGGGGACTTCCCTAATGGTCCAGTGGTTAAGATTCCATGCTTCTGCTGTCTCTGGTCAGGGAAGCTCCACATGCCACAGGCTGCGGAAAAAAAAGAAAAGAAAAGTGAAATGATGCATAAAAAATCTTAGTAGGCACTCAGCATATAGCAAATAGTAGATATAATATAGCAACACTGATAATATAATGGGTACTTGAGTCTCTGGTATACTATTTCCTGAATATCAAACACCAACACCAGAAATATTTAACATAAAAAATAAAATGTCTGTTTTTAAAATTAGAATATTTAATCAACAGATGGATATTTCTTTTAGATGTAAAATACAACAGTTCTTTCAATATGAGTTACTTAGATTATATAGAACGTCACAAGGAATTTCAGTCTTTGAGGAAGTATTTCTCAAAAAAGATCTAGAAGTTGGCAGCTATTTAATGAAAAGGAAAATTGCTTGCATAGTCTGGTTTGGAAGAACCCTATGGTAGTCACCCTGCTCTCACAATCTTAAAACTAGTTTTGCACACATTGTCCCATCCAATTCTACCTATGATTGGCAAGTTTATGTTGATTTGTATTAAGCTTAGTGAACTGACTCTTTGCACACCAAACAGAACAACTTCCTAGATATCCCTTTAACTGGGGAGTCCTTCTCCTCTAAGGCCCCCTAGGAGAGCTTCAGGACAGCTGCCAGGCCCCTCCCACTGTGTCTCTTCCTTGCTCGCCTTCACTGTACTTCAGGTTTTCCATTTCCCCATTACCCTGGCTCTTCCCTTTTCAGTCCTTCTATCACTTTGTTTTGTAAACAACATAACTTTCTCATGCTTTTGCTGCATCCCCCCCATAACTCCACTCACCAAAACAAAGGAGCCTCCTAAGAAGGTTTGAAAAGGACAAATTTATATATAACTAGTTGATATTTTTGCAATCACAGTTTAATAAAATAAAGCTTAATTTGGAAAATTGAACTTCTTGGCAGACATTCCAATCAGCCTTGATAATTGGCCTCTTAGTCACCCCTGTTCATTCACTGAGTACTATGACATCTGGCACAGTCTTCTCAGCTTGACTCTTTCCCTCTTACTTTAGCCTCTCAGTTCCTTAAATGGCCCCCTACCCCTGCACTCCACGCAAAGTCCTCCAACTCCTATGGCTGCACCTGAAGCAGTTCCACCTTCAAAATTCCTTTCAGATATCCTACCCTCAAACCAATTCCTTCTACCTTGCCAGCTCATTTAGTTTCATCTGTTCCCACTATAACCATTTGCCAGATTCACCAGAACTTCCAGTCCTTTACCTTTTTACTTTTCCTCTCTTCATGTCTCAGATTCAGATTCCATCATTTCACTTAGTCTCTTGCTAATAACTACCTCTGCTTCCACTGCATTTGTCTGGCAAAGTGTTGCTTCTGCAGAAATCCAGTTATCTTTTCTCTGTGCCTACCTCAGCTTGGGCATCTTAGAATAAACTTACCCAATGGGGCAAATGTGTAACATATAAATTTACAAGTTCTAGCTTCAACTGAGCCCTCAATATTGCCCCCAGATTCTTCCATTTCCCTCTAGCTTATTCAGTCTCTCCAGTAAGTCTTTTCTACTCTGTTTCATGTTCAACCCTACCACTTCCCTTCATGCTTAGTATTTGATCCTTTTCATATTTTTTTCCTGAGGAAATAGTTCAGACTGAAACCCCCAAAACTCCTGCCACCCAACTACAGCCTACCTGCATCTTGGCCATCCGTTCTTCCTCTTAGACTTTTCTGTGATCTGGGACTTCCTGGATGGCTCAGGGGTGAAGAATCCACCTGCATTGCAGGAGACACAGGAGTTGTGGGCTCAGTCCCTGGGTTAGGGAGATCCCCTGGAGGCAGAAATGGCAACCCACTCCAGTACTCTTGCCTGGGGAATCCCATGGACAGAGGAGCCTGGCAGCTACAGTCCATAGGGTCGCAGAGAGTCAGACATGACTGAAGCGACTTAGCATGCATGCCTGCCTGTGATCTGAATTTTATGGCATCTTGTCTTCCAAGAATCTTACATTATCCATTATTTCTCTTTTTCTCAGCTCAGTCCCTCCTGTTAACATTTGTTGTTGTTCAGTTGCTAAGTCATGTCTGACAATTTGTGACCCCACAGACTATAGCATGCCAGGCTCCTCTGTCCTCCATTATCTCCTGGAGTTTGCTCAGATTCATATCCATTGAGTTGGTAATGCTATCTAACCATCTCTTCCTCTGCTGCCCCCTTCTCCCTTTGCCTTCAATCTTTCCCAGCATCAAGGTCTTTTCCAGTGAGTTGACTCTTCATATCAGGTGGCCAAAGTATTGGAGCTTTAGCTTCAGCATCAGTCCTTCCAATGAATATTCAGGGTTGATTTCTTTTAGAATTGGCTGGTTTGATCGCCTTGCTGTCCAAGAGACTCTCAAGCATCTTCCCCAACACCACAGTTCAAAACCATCAGTTCTTTGGTTCTCAGCCACCAACTCTCACATCGGTAGGTGATTACTGGAAAAACCGTAGCATTGACTATATGGACCGTTGTTGGCAAAGTAATGTCTCTGCTTTTAATATGCTGTCTAGGTTGGTCATAGCTTTTCTTCCAAGAAGCAAGTGTCTTTTTATTTCATGGCTGCAATCACTGTGTGCAGTGATTTTGGAGCCCAAGAAAATAAAGTCTGCCTCTGCTTCCATTTTTCGCCCATCTATTTGCCATGAAGTGATGGGACCGGATGCCATGATCAATGTTGAGTTTCAAGTCAGCTTTTTCACTCTGCTCTTTCACCTTCACCAAGAGGCTCTTCAGTTCCTCTTAACATTTACAAATACTCAAATCTCTTATCTTAAAAAATTCCTGAGCCTTATTTCCAAACAAACTGCTGTGCTCCTATCTCTGTCTCTTATCTGCCAAAATTCTAGAAAGAATTATCTAAGCTTGTTGCCTCAGTTTCTTTTCCTCCCATGTGTGGTTTAAGCCACTTTAAGCCAACCTTGACCCCTCCTACTTGACCCCACCATTTGAAATGGTGTCCACTCAAATGACCTCCATGTTGCTGAATCCAGTGGACATCCTCTGGTCCTCACTCACTTGACTCTTAACAACAGTCAAAGAAAACTTCCACTCCTTTCTTCCCTCATGCTGTCTTTCTTTGATTTCCATAGTTATACATTCTCTTGTTACTCTTCTTTTGGAAACTTCTCAGGACATTACTAACTCTTCCTCCTCTAATGGACCTTGAGATGTTGGAGTTCCCCAGGAATTGGTTTTGTTTTTTTTCCTCTCAATTTGCACTATGCTAAATGTTTTCATATATGCATATGAGTTCAAATACCAGTTTTTCAAATTGTGTTTCATAGGCCAACCTGTACCAGGATCACTTGCAGAGGATGAAGTGGGGCGTGTGCTGGAGTGGGAGAAAGGAGTGTTAAAGTTCAGATTCCCGGACCCATCCACAGGCTACTAAACTGTGTGGGTGGAGACTGGGAATCTGCATTTCAAATTCATTCTCCAGGTTATTACCATGCTAACTAAAATTTGGAACCACTAATTTGATTTGTCGCATTAACAAGGGCAGCTCAACATCTCCATCTGCTGACTTATTAAAACCATTGCCTATTTTCTCAAATGTTAGGAAACTTAAAAATGTGGGGAAAAAACAAGAACAAGGGAGATGAAAGAATTATCTGCCTTGTGAATAATCAAGACTGGGTGATGTCATCTTTTGACTTTCCCAGCTCCAAATGAGATCTCGTCTATATTTGGGTTTCAATTTTTAATCCATATCCCACTGTTAATAAATATGTAAGAACTGGAATGACTGTTTCATCATATAGTCTCCTAAAATGGAGCTAGGCATTTAAAGGATTTTCAAAATTAGCTTTCCTGGAATTGGCTGATAAAAAAGCATTGTACTTTCCACGAAAAAATTTAACATGGGTCATTATAATTCTACCTAATATTTACTGTTAAATTATTCTAGTTACAAAGTATTCATTCTAAAACAACTTTTAGAAATTATTTATGAAGGAAGTGAAATTCACTCATAATCTCAGTACCAAGAGACAATACACAATTTTAAATTTTGGGTATTATTTCTTCTCTACATATATGCATTTTCCCCCAGATAAATTAAAAGTATGTTTTGACTTTTGTACCTACCAGTTCTCCAACTTTTTTCCTGGTTTTAATCATGTATTTTTACCTCTTTAAGATTTGGCAAAGAGTTCAGGATTTTATTGACTGATCGCACTTAACTAACAAGTTCAAGTCTCAGCGCTAATCTTAAAAGATTGTATATTGTTAATACTTCTCCATACATGTTGTTGTTGTTCAGTTGCTAATTTGTGTCTGACTGTTTGCGACCCCATGGACTGCAGCAGACCAGGCTTCCTCCTTCACTATCTCCCTGAATATCATTGCCCAATTATTCCCTCTAATTACCTGGATTTCTGACAAAATGTTTCCTCATTTTCTTTTTTCTCATTGTTGCAAATTTTATTATTGAAGTATAGTTGATTTGTAATATTGTGTTAGTTTCAGGTGTGTAGCATAGTGATTCAGTGTTTTTGCAGATTATATTCCATTATAGGTTATTACAAGATAATAGGTATTATTTCCTGTGCCACACAGTATATCCTTGTTGCTTATCTATTTATAGCAGTTTGTATCTATTAATTCCATACCCCTAATTTGTCCCTTTCCCCTCACTTCTTCCCTTTGGTACAAGTTTGTTCTTCGTATCTGTGAGTCAATTTCTGTTTTGCATATACATTCATTGGTACTTTTTTTTAGAGTCCACCTATAAGTGATATCATATAGTATTTGTTTTTCTGTCTGATTTATTCTCTTTTTGAGGGCACATCTTTTTTGGGGGGTGGAAGCCATGCTGCTAGGCTTGTAGGATCTAAATTCCCCAACCAGGGATTGAACCCTGGCCCATGACAGTGAAAGCATTGAGTCTCAACCACTGAACCACCAGGGAATTCCCTAGACCACATCTTCTTTTTTATGTTTATTTAATTTTGGCTTTGCTGGGTCTTCGTTGCTGCTCCGCCTTTCCTCTAGTTGCAGAGAGCAGGGGCTACTCTCTAGTTGTGGTGCTCGGGCTTCTCATTGCGATGGCTTCTGTTGTTGAAGAACACAGGCCGTAGCGTGGACTGGCTTCAGTAGTTGCAGCTTTGGGGCTCTAGAGCACAGGCTCAGTAGTTGTGATGCACGGGCTTAGTTGCTTTTTGGCATGTGGGATATTCCTGGACCAGGGATCAAACCCTGCACTGGCAGGTGGATTCTTTACCACTGAGCCACTGGGGAAGCATCTTCTTTATCCAGGTGTCTGTTGATGGGCACTTGGGTTGCTTCCATTTTTTTTTTTTTTTACCATTGTAAACAGTACTGCTATGCACATTTTGATGCCTATATCAATTTGAATTAGTGTTTTCATTTTTTTCTGGGTGTATACTGAGGAGTATAATTGCTGGATCATATGGTATTTTGATTTTCAGATTTTTGAGGAACTTCCATACTGTTTTCCATAAGGGCTACACCAGTTTACATTCCTACCAACAGTGTATGAGGGCTCCCTTTTCTACAAAATCAAAATTTTGTTATTTGTAGACTTTTTAATAGCTATTCTGACAGGTGTGAGGTGATATCTCATTGTGCTTTTGATTTGCACATCTCTAATAATTAGTGATGTTGAGCATTTTTTCATGTGCCTATTGGCAATCTGAATGTCTTCTTTGGAAAAATGTCTATTCATATCTTCCCATTTTCTTGATTGGATTGTTTTTTTTTATATTGTATATTTTGGATACTGACCTTTTGTCAGTCACATCATTTGCAAACATTCTCTCCTGTTCAATTTTGAATGGTTTCCTTGGCTGTGCAAAAGTTTGTTTGGTTTTGCTTTCATTTCTTTTGCCTTAGGAGACTGATCCAAGATAACACGGCTACAATTTGTGTCAAAGAGTGTTCTGCCTGAGGCTTCCCCAGTGGTCCAGTGGTTAAGGCTCCATGGTGCCAAGGCAGGGGGCTAGGGTTTGATCCCTGGTCAGGGAGCTAAGATTACGCATGCCACAAGGCACAGACAGTGTTGGTGTTAGGAGTTGTCTGTGTTGTCTTTCAGGAGTTTTATGGGTTCAGGCTTCACATTCAGGTTTTTAAACCATTTCATTTTTGCATATGGTGTAAGAGAATGTGCTAATCTCATTGTTTAGTTTTGACACCTGTAAGTCTGTTTCTGTTTTGTAGATAGGTTCATTTGTGTCATATTTTAGATTCTACATTTAAGTGAATATCATATTGTATTTGTCTTTCCCCTTCTGACTTACTTCACTTATTATGACAATCTTTAAGTCCATAAAAGATCTACAGTT
This sequence comes from Moschus berezovskii, assembly GCF_049115385.1. NCBI lineage: Eukaryota > Metazoa > Chordata > Mammalia > Artiodactyla > Moschidae > Moschus > Moschus berezovskii. Next base: position 70,234,756 of record NC_142465.1, read on the forward strand.
TCTATTCCCTTCCTCCACGTTTTTTTCATATCGTATTTTATATCTTCATGCTTAGACTAGACTTATTGTAGTTTATGTATTTACGGTTTATTGTAGTTATGGTTGCTTTTTTATTTTTAAAAATGTTTAAATCTGTGTACTGACTTATTTAAGTGATCTTCAATCCTTACTACATATATCTCTTTCCTACTAGGATTTTTTCCCTTTCCAGAGAAGACCCTTCAATACTTCTTTCAGGGTAGGCTCAATATTGCTGATTACTTTGTTTTTGCCTGTCTGAGAAATTCTTTATCTCTCCATCTAGCCTAAAAGATAATCTTGCTGGGTAGAGTATTCTTGGTTGCAGATTTTTCCATTTTAGTCTTTGAATGTTTTGTTACTCTCTTTTGACCTTCAAAGTTTCTGCAGAATAATCAGCTGATAGCCTTATGTGACTCTCCTTGTGTATGCCTCTCTCCCTCTCTTGCTGCCTTTAGAATTCTCTTTAACTTTTGCCATTTAAATTATATGTCTTGGTGTGGGTCTGTTCATCTTTTGGGGGACCCTCTGTGCTTTTTGTACCTAAATGTTTCCTTCTTTAGGTTTGGGAATTTTTCAACCGAAAGTTCTTCAAATACATTTTCAATTTCCATCTCTCTTCTCCTTTTGGAGTCCCTTATAATGTGGATATTGACATATTTTATACTATCCCATAGATCTCTTATGTTGCTGTGGTTTTTTTGTTTTTAATCTGTGCCTTTCTGCCGGCTGTTTCAATTGGGTGATTTCCATTATTCAATCTTTCAGATCACTTATGTGTTCTTCTGCATTATTTAGTTGTCTATCATTACTTTGAGTGCTTTTTATCCCAGAAATTGAATTATCTGTTTTTTATTAAGTTTTAAGTTTCCAGTTTTTTGTTAAAATTATCTGTATTTAGATTGATTCTCCTAATTCAGTTAGCATTTTTATTAAAAACATCTTGAATTCATTGTGTGGTAGACTGATTATCACTGTTGCATTATTTTTTCAGGGGTTTTCTCTCTTTTGAGTAATCCCTCTGCCTTATCATTTTACTTACCTTTCTCCATTTCTATGAATTTAGGTTAAACAGTTATCTGTTGTCTTGATGGGATGTTTTTATTTGGGAGCATCCCTGGGTAGACTTCCTGTGCCCAATGTCTTTGGTGTGAGGGCTGGATTTGACATAGATGCCAGCCACGTCTTTCCTTGATGTTGTACTGTCTACTTGATAGGGAGTGTGGCTGGTGTTGGCAGAGCTAGAGCCTGCACAGATGAGGTAGACGTCCTCTCTGCTCAGTGGCAGGGGTGGGGGTCTGTTCCCAAGTGACTGGAGTGGGTGTCCTGAGGGTCAGACTTGAGCTGGCTCTGCTCCATTTAAGGGTGTGTTTTTCCTTCTCCCTGCACTGGGATCTTTGCCCAAAGGAGGGTACAGCTGATGTGAGTATAGCTCACAGAGGCCCCATGTGCTGCCCGCAGCTCTGCTCAAATGTAGCCCAAGGTTGCATCTTCTCCCCTACTCTGGTTGTCACCGATCTAGAGCAAGGTTATGGTGTGGAATGGGCAGGGCTAGAGCATTTGCTTGGCTGGGGCTTGTGGTATTCTGGTTGTGGGAATTGAAGCAGCTGGGCCACTGTCAGAAGTGTGGCTTGCATCTATGATGCTGTTTCAGTAAGTGCCAGTGGCCTCCACCTACCTGGCCCATACCATAATCCCTGGACCACTTCTGCATCCTAGATCAAGTCTTTTCCCAGGACCTGGCTGCCCTAGGCCCAGTACCAACTGGTGGTGTGGAGTGAGAGGCTGGGATGGTCATTCAGCTCAGATTAGGGAGCACGGTGGGACAGCAGCCATTAGGGCAGACACCACTGGGTCTGGGGACAAGCCAGTGCCCTTGTACTTCTCAGGAGTGGAGTCTAGTTTACTTCTCGCCTCTGCATGAGATGCCTAGCTTGTGGCTCGACCCACACACTCCCCAGGAAGGGCATGTGTCTGCCCTTGTGATCACCCCTTCCCTTCTTTGTGAGTCCCATCCCAGGGCAACAGGTCTCTACCCGAAGCTTTCTTTTCTGTTCCACCCCACCATGTGGGCATCCTTCTTGCATCCTTGGTGTATAGGAATTATTCTGCCAATTCTGTTTTCCATGAGAATTGTTCCACACATAGATGTATTTTTCATGTGTTTGTGGGGGGAGGTGAGCTCCACATCTTCTTACTCCATCTTGATCCCCCTCCCTCTTATTTAGTCAGTGGGGCTGTAGAATCTTGTCAAGGTCATTTGAAAGCCTAAACATTATATCCCTTATTCCTTTAGTCATAGTCATAGCTAGTCTTATAGAAAATTTCTTAGTAGATCAGCTATTGATGATGGAACCTGGAGGTACAAGGAGTTTAACAGGTAAGGAAAGCACAGGTAAAGCAATAAGAATAGTATCTATAAGAGAACAGAGGCATAAAAGTACACAACGTTTTGGAAAATGAGACGTGTGTGGCCAGGGCAGGGAAGGAAAAGGCAGGAGGAAGATCAAGAACTTGAGACTAATTGTGCACCATTTTGGATCACTTATTACATGACAGCTACTGTATCCTGTATTGATATATTGATGCTTTCCATACATTTCTTTGAATCCTTTCAATAATGAAAAAATTATAAGGTCCACTGTATTCTTGCTTTCAAATATGGCAGCTTGCCTTCAACTTGACTCAATAGTCTAGAAACCTGGTTGTCTACATGTACCCAATCTCTGTTCCATGAAACTGGAGTGGTGTGTTTTTATTAGCCCAACACCCCTCCCCTCCTTTTGGTAAAAGTCTGCATATTCTGGCCACAGATGTGTGGACAGAACCTAGAGTAAGCCAATCACAGTAACTCATCTCCACCAGGGTTTTCACTACCTAAGTCAGAGAGGAAGTTTCCTGTCTCTCGGGTAGATGGGGGCCAGGAACTGCCACTTCTCCACCGTGGGGAGAAATGCTAACATGCAGAGAGGGGCAGGGATAGGCAGTACTGAGCCATGGTTCTTCAGGGTATGTCTCCTATACCCCTCTTTTCCTTAAGCAACTTGTTAGATTTGTGCATTTAGCACATAAAATGTGTTCAGTAGCAGAGCTGTTATCAAGGCAGATGGGAAAGAGGAGCAATTAGACTGATAAGAAGCCCTTCACCTCCCCTGTCTTCTTGTCTCTAGGATTTACTTTAAAATATACCAATGAAGAAAAATAGCAGAGCAAACAAATTGGCAAAAATGTTGAAAAGTTATTATCCTAGACTCTCAATTATTTCTTAGTCTCAATGGACCATGCTTTATTTATTTTTTTAATTGGAGGATAATTGCTTTACTGTGCTTTCTTTAAAAAGACTATCATGCAGTTTCCTTTTTTGGTCCTACTGATGTGAATTACACCAATTTTCAAGTGTTGGCCAACCTGCATTTACTAATGTTTCATTTGGAATTCTTATGAGGTAGACTGCCCTATGGTTTTCCTTTCTTGTTAAAATTCTTGAAGACACGTGACCGCCCATCACTTCTGAGGTTCCTTTGTTCTACTGATTCTACTGAATCATTAGATAAATGATTCTATACTGTAATTCTGTTATCCATTTCATTATCTATTAAGCTCCAAATAAAGTGTGGATTATGTTCACCTAACCAGAAATCTCCATCACATCCAAATGTTCATTTCTTGAACTTTTCAAGAATTCTTCACTTTAAGAATGATACCTAGATAACCCCTAAATTTTTACCACATAAATCCTATTTAGAACTTATTTTCCCCCATATAATGACATTCTCCAGGTAGTAATACTACCAACCTGTCCTTACACTATTTTCCACTTAATTTCAATTGTAGAAACTTAACTTCCACTTAATGTTTAGTCGCTAAGTCATGTCCAGCTCTTTTCTAACCCGATGGACTACAGCCCACCAGGCTCCTCTGACCCTGCTATTTTCCAGGCAAGAATACTGGAGTGAGTTGCCATTTTCTTCTTCAGGGGTTCTTTCCCACCCAGGAATCAAACCTGTGTCTCCTGCATTGCAGGCGGATTCTTTACCACTGAGCCACCTGGGAAGTTCCTGACATGCCATATAAGCACTCAGCTGATTGCTGAATCTAGATAACAAACTCACTCTTAAAAGATTAAAAATTAAAGCATCAGATAAAATTTAAGGTTTTATGAGACTTTTGAAATACGTACCTCTTACAGCACAAACACAAGTTATTTACACGTTCTTTTTACAAAATGTGTATGCCATTTTGAAAGAATACTGTTAAGATCATGATCTAAAATACCTGTCAAGAGTTCAAAAAGGACCCATGGAATCTGGTCTTCATAAATCCACAGTACAGTGACATAAAACACGGCTGAACGTCAAGGTTTACTTACACATAAGAATACTAATTCTGTTTCATGGCCTATGGCCTGGTTTTGTACAGCTGCAAGTTAGACATGGTTTTGACATTTTAAAAAGATTATTAAAACAAAAGCTAGACTAAGCAAAGACTATGCAACAGAGACCCATGTGGCTGGCAAATATTTACTCTGTGGCGTTTTAAAGAAAAAGTTTCCTGACCCTGCATTACATGAAGCTGATTGAAAGACAGCTACTGGAATATACTGATGAGTATTTAAAAAAAGACACCACTGTTATGTGCCAGTACCATCAGCACTACTCATTTCTAACATGAGGCACTTCTTTCTGAATATGTACATCTTCACAACATAATTACATCTAGCAAGTAGCTCTGCTACTGAACTCTAGCCCTTTGTAATCAGGTCTCCACATAAAATCACAGTATTCTTAGGGGCTGAAGAAAACAAGCACAAATATCAGATGTCTGTCATTGAGTTCATAAGTCATGGTAAGTAGGTTAAGATCACATAGTCTTCAATGTTAATAAAATTTATAATTTAGATATTGTCAATAGGATGTGTCACTGCTGCATTATTTAAATAATATCTATAAAAACATGTTACACATCCTAATTAATTGTTTTTGAAAGGAAGAATAACTTAGTTAACTTAGTAGTTACTTTAAAAATGAGAAATGGAAAAAAAGAACCCCTCCCCCCCCAAAAAAAAAAGGTAAAACCACAGCAAAAAGCTTTGGAATGCAAAAGACTGGGGACTCTTAGCAACAGCACTCAAGGTGGCTTAGGCGTCTCATTTTAGCTAGCTGCTCAGTTCCCATAGCAACCTCTGTCTCTCATCCGTGAGCCACTTCATTTAAAGAATGACAGACAGGTCCATGAGCAAATGTTTTAGAAGTAAAACCAGAGCTGCTCAACACGCCAGTCTTCTCTGTGTGGGGTAAGCAGTTCCTGGTCAGCAGGCTATGTTCACACCAGAAAACAAGTACTGTACTGGGTGTTTTCCCTTCTGCAGGCCAAGCTGGCTGAGCATCACATCATGAAGACATCTCTGATGCCGAGTTTTCAAATGCTCAGTGAATGCTGAGGTAGATTTTCTGATGGAAATCTTTTATACCCTGATTCGATCAGGACTCGCTTCTTTGTGTATCCTCCTCCTGGGAAATATCTTCCGCTTAAGTGCAATTAACTAAAGGATGAAAGACAGAAGATAAACTGTAATTCTCCAGGTTGACAAACTTTTTCTTGCTGAGGGTCATATGACCTTAATCTTTTCCCCAGTCCTTATACATAAAGAACAGATGGCAAACAAGGCTCCATCATTCCTCCCCTCAAAACAAAACAATGGCTTTTTATATGGTTCATATTATTTTTTCCCAAGTTTCTTTTTCTTTAAGACCTATAAAAACTACATATTTTTATATAATAATTACCACATGTATTTATTTTCAAGATGTCTGTCAAGTCTTTCCACTGAAGGACATTGACTCTTCTTCACCCATTAAGATACTGTCTCTGGGTTTGAAAACAACTACATGTGTAAGCTAGAATTTTAATTTTTTTTTTTTTAAGAATTCTATCACCATTGTTTTCCTGTACTTAGTAACCATATCAACAATCATTGGGCATTACCTGTATTTTCAAGTTTATGAATAGGCTGAAATGAAGAAGTTCATCTATGACTTAGTAGATTAGAACTTGGAATAAATACTTCTAACAGAAACAGTTTATCCATGATACATCTGAAATAGAAAATCTGACCACTGTTAGAAGAAAGTTTCAGTGAGAAAAATGTGTTCTTTATGGTTTCAATTTCTAATCTTCCATCTTGAGGTGAGAGCTGGGTGGTGCCCAAGCATGGACTACAGTGGTCTGGATGAGCTGGATTCTTAGGCAGAGGAAGGGGCAGCCTTGGCTTGTTTGTGAGTATGGCAGAAGGTAAGGAATTTGATTCAAGTTGGTAAAGAACAAAGTGCCAGGGAGGAGAGAGGATTTATTCTTCCTTTCCCCCTCCTCCTGCTGGTATAAACAACAGTGAGCAAAGACCCTCTTGTTCCTTCCACAGCCTCCAGCTGCTCCTTTTAGCAAGCACACAGCTGACCCACAGGCTCCTCACTGCACTCTGTTCTAAAAGCAGGCACAGCATAAGATTTCTTCCTAAGATTTTTACTTACCATCATGTTACAATGGCAACAGGATCAAGAGTGACGTTTCTATTCCCTGGGAGGTGGACAAAGGTGAAAGTGCTTGCCTGCCAGACCTTTCTTTCCCGAGTTTCCTTCCATCCGCAGCAGGAAGCCTGGGAGTGTTTATCCTAAAGCTCTCAGTTCTCAGGCTGCCGCTGCCTCCTCAGTGTAAGTAAACTCAGTGAAAACATCCCACCATGAAAGCCAGATAATCCTCACTCCAGAATCACCAGGAAGGAGGTTGAGGTGAGTTCACCTGCCTGGCACAGGTCAGGTCAGCCCAACACTAGTCCCCTTTCCTTGAATCCTTTTTCTTCTGTCTGAGAATTTCACATCTGCTGTGGACTGAAGAGGATTCTCTTATTCCTCTTTTGACCTCACAAATCTCCCTCTTACTTCCGGACTGTCACGTGAAGGAGGCTGTGTGCTTGCCTGCCTGGGGAAGAAATGCCAGCAATTCAAGGACGAAACATAAATGGGAGAGGATGACCTGGTGCACAAACCAGGCACCATCGACAGAACTAGGGGAGGCCTGCAGATAAAGACACTGTAGTCTCTTTTAGAAAGAAAGAAAATTGGAGACCCATAAAAAATTAGTATCAGATGCAGATTCTGGGTGGTTTTTTTGGTTTAAAATAGTTTGACTTGTAGACCTCAGGCTAAAAGCTGAAAGCTGAAAAGCTCTATCTATTGAACTCCACGAACAAAGAATATTGGTAATATGTTTAGAAGATATACTTAAAAAGGCAATTATGACTGCTGCCTGAATATTATGAAATATTTGACATATGAGCTATGAGCCAATAGGAGAAATAAACATTTTCTTGTTATGAATTTATATCATTTTCGTTAAAAAAAAAAAAAATAGATGCCAAGAAATTGACATCCACATAAAATTGATAAAACTTACCTGTTCAGCAAAAAATGAGAATACAGTAAACATAATCAATGTTGCTAGCACACAATGAGTCCAGAACTTCAATTTGTCTCGATATGCCCTCCTGTTCAGAGAAAAAAGAAAGCAAATATGTAGTTCTGTGTAGGGTTTAACTATCATTAGCTAGTAAAACTAACTATATAGTATTTACTAGTTTAGCAAATTATACTAGCTTAACAAAATGTTGTGGAACACAAAAACAAGGTCTGAAGGCAATTCTAAAATGTTAACATAATTATACATTTCCCATGTGAGTTCAGATTTTTCATTGTTATAGTAAATATTTGAATCAGTAATAGTTCCAGCCAGCTTGGCAAGGCTGGTCACCACACAGTGGCTTGAGCACCTAGCGTCCCCCCTCAACACTGCTGGACTGTTAAAATGCCTCTAACAGGGCTCAAGTGAACTGCTTGCACTTCAGCTTAGTGGAAGTATCACCTGGCAGCTGCAAGCAGAATTTTGGGCCATGTCTCAAGTTTCATAGGTATTGAGCTTAGAACTGCTCTTTCTCGACCCTAACAGAAGTTTTTGGAGCTAAGATCTTCATGTCTGCTGTTCAAACTGATGTCAGAGTGTGTGCGATTTGACTGTCATATTGAATTAGGGCTTCCCCGGTGGTTCAGTAGGTAAAGAATCTGCCTGCAATGCGGAAGACCTGGGCTCGATCCCTGGATTGGGAAGATCCCTTGGAGGAGGGCATGGCAACCCACTCCAGTATTCTTGCCTAGAGGATCCCCATGGACAGAGAAGCCTGGTGGGCTGCAGTCCGTGGGGTCACAAAAAATCAGACATGACTGAGCGACTAAGCACAGCACAGCACATTTATTCATGCAATCACCCAGTAAACACTTCCTGGATAGACAGGTGATGAGGAGAGGTCCCTGCTCTAAAGCACCTGTGAACCTGGGGAGGGTCTGATGTGCAGATAACCAGCCACCACACAAGGCAGACAGAAATATCTATTATCAAAAGCAGTCTTGCAGAGAAACAGTGAAATGAGGAGTGCGTCAAACAGATGGTGACACTTCATTTAAGCCTTGAAGTGGGGCAGGAAAGCCTGTGGATGAGAAAGGAGAGGAGCATGAGCAGAATGGCAACCTAGGTCCTGCAGAGCCGAGTCCAGTCTGGCCTGGAGGACACAGGGATGCGCAGCCAAGAAACAGCAGGTGGGTGTGGACTGCAGTTGTTCTGGAAAACCACACACTGTGGGTTGGACACAACGCTCTAATGGGAAGGGGGATGATATATAGTGTGTGTGTGTGTGTGTGTGTGTGCGCGCGCACACATGTGTCACAATCGGGATGGCTATTTGAAGGATGGATGTCACAAGCAGGTGACCAGAGGCAGGCAGTCCAGTTAGTCCAGGCAAAGGAAAGAATGAGGGCTGGATGAGGGCAGCGAGGATGGAAGGAACCAAGCAACATAAGAGACACTGAGGATGGAGTCAGACTAGGTGACAGGATGTTAAGGATAAAGGTGGCGCGGGGGCGCATGGGGAAGTATGGCAGGTTTCTCGTCTGTAATTTGGAAATAATAATTTTTTATGAAGATTAAATAAATGCTTAGCATAAGGCTTATAAGATATGCTAACAGCCTCTGCTGAGTTCCAGAGTCATTCACAGCCATCTGGTAGGGGGTGTCTCTATCCCAAGTCACATATCAAAATGGTACCCTCCCCTATACTGTTCTTCCTCCTGTGTTTCCTTTTTTTTACATTTATTTATTTCAATTGGAGGCTAATTACTTTACATTATTGTATTGGTTTTGCCATACATTGACGTGAATCTGCCGCGGGTGTACATGTGTTCCCCCTGTGTTTCCTACATTAAGAGGATCAACAACCAGCTCAGAGAGAAAATCACTCACTTCTATTCCTGTAACTCTCATCTCATCTGTGGCAGTCAGAGTAGCACTTTTCACTGTAAAGAGTAAATAAACTGCCCAGCACGGTGTCGGCTGTACAGCAGGAACTCAAGAAACAGGGAAGCCACTCTGACGGCAACGGTGATGAATAAGGCTCAGCAGATGGACTTGACCAGTTAGATCAATAAAAACTATACATGTCTTTTGACAAATAAATTAGAGAAAATAACACAGTAAAGAAACTTCATCGCTCTAAAAAAGAAAAATGTACACGTACATGAAACATGAACACTTACCATTCCCGCAGCTCATGCATATGAAGGAAACGGTTTCGATACTCCCTTGGCAGCTCAAACTGGGATGGGATGGGGAACATGGATTCGTAGAAGTCCCTGAGGACAGCCTTCACTGTCTGGGCATCTTTATGATTGTGGTCAATGTTGTCATTCAGACAGACAAACTTCCTGGAGACAACAGAGACCCAGGGTTGTTATTGGTTCTTATGAGGATGATCCTTACCTAACAAAACAAGAAGTATGGATTTGGAATATGTTTTAAATGGACTTATGTCCCAAGTTGTGGCATTTACTGATACTGATAATGATTATTTACTGATAATAGTCTGTAAAATTTTTCTTTAGATATTTCTCTCCTGTAAAACAAAAAGAACTAGGGATGATAGATAATTTTGAATATGCCTTCTAGCTATAGGAGTACATTATTTTAATTGCTGTTTGGGGTTGGCACGTGCTCAGTGTTAACTGACTGAAGCATTCTGTTAACATCCAGGGAAAAAACTAGTAAGTGCCTACAACTGAGTTCTCTGAACTGACAGAGTTACAACAGTCATGTAGATAGCTGAGACAGAGATGGTTCCTTTTAGCTACAGATTTTATGAGATTAATGACTTCTTAATATTGACACGTCTCCAACTAGGCTGTATGATTGAGTTTCAGCAAAAAGTAGATTACAGTGGTGCTTCCCAACTTGTTTCAAGCTCCTTCAAGCCAAAAGTCAATAAGGTGAGGGCCCATTAAGATGGTCGGTAGGGATAACACCACTTTTGAATTACATTTAAATTTTGCTTTTACAATTTCATTAAGTATAATAAAGTCCTCAGATCCTGCCACCAACAGGAAATACAGAAGACACAGGAATACATTAGATAACTAGGAGACAATCAGAAATATCCAAGGTTCAGGAAATCTACAGAATATGTAATCTGATTTCTTCATGTGCATGCATTTTAAGTTGCTTTAGTTGTGTTGGACTCTGTGACCCCATGGACTGCAGCCTGCCAGGCTCTTTTGTCCATGGGATTCTTCAGGCAAGAATACTGGAGTGGGTTTCCATGCCTTCCTCCAGGGGATCTTCCTGGCCCAGGGAGCGAACCCATGTCTCTTACGTCTCCTGCATTGGCAGACAGCTCTATACCAATGCACATGCAAAAATGTATATGGATTAAAAAAAAAGAGAGAGAGAGATGGGGGAACCTATAGGCATAAATGCAATTAATGTACCTGATACCATTTCAAGCCAACAAAGTTAAAAACATAAACGCTTACAAAAGACAACGGGGGAAAATGTGTACAGGGGCCAGATAGGTTATCATGTTAAGGAATAAATAATGGTATGGTTATTTTCAAAAAATCCTTTTAATTTAGAGATATATACTGAAAATTTTACAAAAAAAAAAAAGGATACAGTGACTGAAATTTACTTTAAAATAACTGGGAAGTGGTAGTGAAGGAGTGGGTGTGTTCAGATGAAACAAGATCAACTAGTTGCTTCTTACTGAAGATGAGTAAGTGAAAGTTCCTGGCCCTATCTCTTCTTTAAACTTGGGGAATGCTTTCGATTAAAGGATATTAAAGAGTTATGTCCACCAGATACAGTGCAGGAGCCCTGACTGTTTCCTAGACTAAAAACAAACAACAGCTGAAAAGGGCCTTGGGAGGCAACTCGGGAAATTTGAGTAAAGACCATCTATTTGATGGTATTATTTAGTTGGTGTTAAGGTTTTTGGATATGTGTGAACAGTCCTATGGTATAAACGAGAATGATTGTGTTTAGAAGACCTGTGCTGTGATAATGAGGGTAAATTAGGGTATCATTGTCTGCAACTGATTTTCAAATGGTCCAGCAAATGAAAAACCAAACCTGTGTGTTAATCTGTATAGAGAGAAGAAGCGAGATCAGACATAACAAAACACTAAAAATGTAAGAGTCTGAGTTTATTGTACTATTTTTTTCAGTCTTTTTGTATTTTCAAAATTTTTCCAACAGTTGGGAAAATGTAAAGAAGAAAAGTATGGGTATGAGACAAAGAGAAGGTGTGGATACAGGGTAACCAAAGCAGACCATGTTGGGTACCCAGCACACACTCCCTCTCTTTCCCAAGAGAACTTGCACTTGGCTCAGCATTTCTCCCCCTATGAATTGACTCAACCTCACCCGACCCAGAGTCAGCTTCTGACTAGTGTGAGTCCCCACTTCACAGAGACTGGTATGGAAATGGGGGAGGGAACAACACATGACACACAGGGAGGGATAGTCCCCTGCCGCCTCAGAACATGGCTGTGTCTGCAGGGATATAAGAACTGTGGCGCAGGCCTGCATCCCACCTTGGGATGGAGTGGCACAAGGAGGGCAGCAGAGCCCAGATAATACCGCCTATCCCGGATTCCCTGTTAATGCGATAAACCTGTGCTTAACACCAGTCAGTCAGAAGGCAGGTTTTCCACTCCTGACTTTAAAGTGAGCCTCAGAAAAGTAAAACAGAAGAGCTAAAAATGATAAAAATCTGTTCAGGGTCATGGGCGGGATCTGAGCCTAGTAGACAATGCTGGAAAAGCCTGTCTTGACTTGGATCTTCTTAGCAAAACCCGAACCCTTTAAGTTACATGAAGATGTCTGTGAATTTTCTCACCCAATGACTTTTAAACTAGCACAAGACATGAAAGTATAGGGTACAATTAAAAATACTATGTTCTCACTTAGTTTTACTACAGACAACCTATGACTGGGTGAGTACATTACCAGGATGGGGGAAGCAAAAAGCAAGTATCAAAATTGGCTCTTAGTTTTTAAAAAATGAGAGCAGGGCATTCTGAATAGGAAGAGCATATACAAAAAGCTGAGAACTGGGTGGTTCTTAATTATTATAACTTATTGTTTTCTTAGCTTGTGGGAAATGTTATTTTGTAGGAAATAAAATATTTTATGAATATACTATGTAAGTATTAAAAAACATTTTCATTTTTCTTAAAATTCTATAGCCCACCCCCCCCCAAAAAAAAAACAAGAATGAAATTTTAAAGAAAAATTCCCTGGTTTTAAAATGCCCGGAAATTTTACACTTCTGATCATGTATAATTAAAATCATAATGTAAATGAGGTGCAACGGAAAACTTCCAAAAGCATTTAAAAGAGTCAGATGAAAACATTCAACTTCACATACCAATGGTCTTTTCTCAAGAAACTAGTTCTATTTCCCATTGAAATTCAAGACTCAAAATGCAGATTTTAACCAATTTTATCAAACTAGGGCAACTGTTGGAGGCAAGGCTGGAAATTTTCAGGGCTATGTAAACCTGAACACCTCATTCATTCCCAAAGAATGACTGCAGTTTTCTGGATTAATTTTCACAACTATGGTAGCATTCCTTTTTCCTCAGAAGCTAATTTGAACTTTCCTTTGAATTGCAAAGACAGGTCTAAGCACCACAACAACTTCTCTGGAAGCCCCTATTTCTAAAAATAGAAATCTATTTTCTGTAACAGAAGTATTATTTTTTTTACTATAACAAAAAGAGAGAAATTGAAATTTCTAAGAGTCCCAGTCATGTGGCCTCACCTCCCCCACAACGCAGTTAACCCTCAGCCTCGCTGAACAGTCATGTTGCTGGACTCAGAGATACCCATGCCAATCCCTGTGCATGGGGGGGCTGATCTCAACTCACAACTCCCATGTCTTAATTCAAACATTACCAGCACCATTATAAGTTTCCATCTGCTCCAAACAAAACTAAGGCACTCCTTTCTCTCTGGTACTACTGCCTTTTTATTCACGTTTACTTGCATGATTAAAGATATTTTCAAAGTTATGGGAATTCTCTGTCCATTCTATTCAACTGTTCTATAAACCTAAAATGTTCTAAATTCAAAACAAAACAGTACCTGGGGTTTTTCCTTATATCATCCAACTGGCCAACTACATGAGAAACATTGGTACGAATCATCTTAAAAGCAATTTCTTCTTCTCCCATGATTTCAAACCTAATTATCAAAACATAATGAGTGCAAATATGTATATTAATATGTAAAACAAAATTTCAATAAGAAAGTTTTATAAAACTTTAAAGAACTCAACATTCTCAGGAGGACTTAATCTTTCCATATTACTAAAGAGAACAATCACATATAAATTTCAAAGAATGCTTAATAGACAAACTACGGTAAAATTATGAAAATACCACACATAATTATTCTTAAACAGAAAATGTATACAGTACTTACCTGTATTTGTTTTTGTCCTTATATGCTTTGTGGATTTTATCAGTTACTGGTTTACAGTTGGTTACTAGGCTTTTAGTGACTGGTGGCTGTGAGAAAACACAGACATTACATCAGGGCAAAGCTTGGGGTGAGGCAAGGGAAGCATTCATCTCAACTGCAAGTTTTAAGGGGGCATGAAAAGATGAACCAAGATGAATCAGTGATCAAGATGAGTATTTTAATGCAACATTTTTTAAAACTCAAATTGACATACTATGGCCCACATACTAATTGTCTATTTTTAAAATAAAGTTTTAATCACATATTACTATAGTCTTATGAGTTGTTTTAATTTTTTCAGAAAGAAAAGAAATTTCTAACAAACTGTAATGGACGGGTCTATAATGATACTCATAGGCTAAGCTATCATTCTTATAGTCTAATTAGAAAACACTTTATCCTGTGTGTAATCACAGGTAACTACAGAAATGAAGCCAACATCTGGCTAAGAGTTCACTCAAGTAATGTCAGCTAATGCTGCCATTATTACTAGAGCTTGTACTCCAAACAGCTTATTTGCATGAGCCTCAAGACTAACTTGTAACTGTGAGCAAAGCAGCCCCTAGTTAATTCTTAGCATTCAAAGGATATTTGCTGATTGTAAACCTTATGCCAGATTATTTGGTAAAATAATAAAATACTCTGCTAATAAATGAAGATGTATGTATTTCTTAAAGAAAAAAAACCCAACACGCTAAAATCCCTCAATAACCTTTCATCATGCCTATAAAAGGGCAAGATGAATAACTGCATAGATCATCTTCCTTAGAAAAGAATATGCTTCTGTAAGTTCTATATAAGTACAGGGGATTGGCAATTATACAGTCTTACTAGGAAGCCAAAGTTTATAGAGAAGGAAAGAAAGATAAGTGAAAAGATGGATATGGAAATAAAAGGTGGTGAAAAGACAAGCTTGGAGAGTGCCAAAGCAGGCTAGACCTGGGGTGATGTCAGTGGCCTCTAAGGCAACCTGTCAACACAATCTCAATGTGGTCCTGAGGACAGTGAAGACCAGAGAGGCCTGGTGCAGAGGAAAGGCTGAGGGAACATGGTTTAGGAGCCCAGCACACTTCCTCCTCGTGTCAATGCTCTGGGATTGCCCACCAAGAAGATACCAGAAGGGACAAATCAGGACAGTCTGGAACTCATGGCTCACTGTTTCCCTCCTGGGAAAAGGATGTACCCAGATCTTTCAGAGAACTTCAGTTATCTTGACACATAATAAAGGGTGTTTTTAAACCAGGACATTGACATCCAGATGATTCAGAGTTGATTATATTAGCTTTGTTGAGGGTAATTCCAAATTTGGGGAAAACAGAAAAAAACTATCACTGTTTCAAAGAATGTCTTTTAGTCTACACAACCTAATTTCTTTTTTTAAACTGTGATTCTGTTCTCTCAGGAAGCAGGGAAAACACCTACAATGATTACAAATGTACCTTTTTAATTTTTAAGAACACACTTGTAAAGAACTACTAACATGTGTAACAGTCTGGGTTTTACAGAGCACCTTTCACTGTACGGGCCTAACATCCCAGAGAAGCTGCTGCGCCTCACGAGACAAGCTGCTGATCTGTTATCAGCCAGGCCTCCCAAGAGCCCACAACCAGAGCCAGTCTCAGACTCTGGCTGCTGATTCTTGCCTGTTACTCCACTACAGCAAACTCCCTTAGGCTGACACCAGGTCTTACACCTTATCTCAGTTTTATTGATTTCATAGTTCTGAATATTTAGACAGCTGGTTTTCAGTGACACACATCTATATACCAACCCGTGTCATATGCTGGACTAACTAACCAACACACAACCAACTATACGTATAGTTTGTCCGCATATCCCAACAGCTGTCAAGGTGCCCCTCACATGTCTCCTCATGGGTGGGCTTCCCTGGGCTCTGAGAACATGAGTGAGAAACACCATCCCTGCTGTGTGCAGTGAGTGCTAAACGAATGACTGCCTTCTTTCAGAAATCAGACTTGTAACTGATTCATTACTCTTCTCTACATTCATTTGCAAACATTTTGTCTGCAGATAATTATAGGGCTTAAACATTTGCAAGGTGGTCAATTTTTAAAAACACATATTATTTTGGACTTCCCTGGTGGTCCAGTGGTTAAGATTCCCACGCTTCCAACACAGGGGACACAGGTTCGATGCCTGGTTGGGGAACTAAGATCCTGCATGCTATGTGGCCAAATAAAATTTTAAAAATTAGGAAAAAGAAAAGAACTACTTAGGTTTGAAAAAACGTTATTTTGATTATGAAAGTTATCTATTCACTACAGAAAATATGAAAATACTAGTGTGAAAAAACATATTAAGAACTACCAGTAAAAAAAATAAGCCAGATACAAAAGACTATATGATTTTAAAAGAAAACTACCTATGATTTAACCCACCACCTATTTTGTAAACATTTTTCCGTGTGTGTATATATATATGTATGTATATATGTATCAGTAAAATTAACTGTAAGCATCACATAAATGGCTGTATTACATCCTTGTTCCATCAATTCTAAATGCACTTTTTTTTTTTTACATTATCATTTCTTTGAAATTGGGATGCATGTTACAATCAACAAAGTCTTCCAACCATTTCAGCCAAGTGGCACTCTAATACACTTGTGTGCAGATCATCTATGGCCCCTACTGGTAAGATCCAGAACGTGCCATCATCAAAGCAACTTAGCTTTGAGGAAAGATGGGGTTCAATTTGATGAGCAGGTCAGAATACTGGAGTGCATAGCCTTTCTCTTCTCCAGGCGATCTTCCCGACCCAGGAATCGAACCAGGGTCTCCTGGATTGCAGGCAGATTCTTTACCAATTGAGCTATCAGGGGAGCCTGACTATTTCCTTGGTTAATGTTTAATAGGATTGCTCTCCTGAGCAATGACTATACTCCAGGGTTACCTTCTGCCATCCTTAGTAAATGGTTGTCTGCTTATAGAATATAAGCAACTAATCTCAATATCAGCTTAACATCCATTAGGGAGGAAAAAAAGATATTTCAAAGAAAAATATAAATTATTCTAGATTTTTGGTGCTACTGATTTCTACCAGAGACCTATAAATATAGAGCCAGCTTCTAGTTTTTGAAGTGCTATACAGAAATGATAGTAACACCCAATAAGGATGGACTCTGTTTTACATAAATGAACCCACATCACTCACCAGATTCGGATCATAGTACGCTTCCTGAGTTGGCGGGATGCCGTTTAGCTGAGTGATATTAGCAGGAAGCATTTTCGAACAATTTATTAACATGTGTTCCAGACCTGTTAAATCCTAACAAAGCAAAAATAAAAGGATAAACCTTCTACATACAAATAATGCTTGTGGTTTTAAAAATACGTTAAAGTCACCAAAGTGTAAGTGCTACCTTCAAAGACAGTTTGACTGTATGATTCTTAAAGACCCACTAAAAAGAGCAGAATGAGACAATACAAACAACTCATCTCTGCCTCAAAGCGGAACGAACAGGACCGGGAGGCCCACTGATACCAGGAGAGCCAGGGGACCAGCAAATGGTGTCCTGCAGCTGGAACCCTCTTGACGCTCTATTCCTGAGTGCCCCACTCCTGGGACCAGAGGAGGCCAAGGCAGAGGGGGCTCTGCAACACCACGGGTCTGGCTGAGGGCTCCACTCAGCCACATCTGAAGCCCCTGAATGAACCTGTCATGAGAATCTTAAATGCAGTTATGGTCTGCCTCTTCTCCACCCAACACCATAGCAATCCCTAATGAAAGTCTTAAAAAAAGTCATCCTAGTTATAAAACACAAACTTCAAAACTGATTTTAATCCTGGGATTAAAAATGGACTAGTTGTGAACACCATCATTTACTTGTGCTTGCATTAAAGAGAAAGTATCCAATTTAAAAGTTTTATTTAAAATGTCACAAAATTTAGGGGGGAGGATTACAATACCTGCAAACTTAAAGGCAAGTCATGAATTCTGGTGGCCAGCGTGCGGATTTCTCTGTCAGACAGGATGCCAGATTGGTCTGTGTCAACTTCATCAAAAACCTGAGATATGTTCAGCGGCTGAACTGCACTCATGAGATAATAAAAATAAGAGAAGGCAAACTGCATGTCCTCAGAGTGGCGCACTTTGTGAAATGACGTTTTGTCAAATTCTTCAGGGAACCTGTCCAAATGTAACACATTGTGAGATCTGGATACTTAACGATATATATGGTACCCGACACTTGTGGCATCAGAATCTTGCTTCCCTCCTGCTGAGATAATACTTTCAACACACTAGTCATCAAGTGTCAGAGACATAGATAGAGCATAGCGAGGATGTGAACTTCAAGCTGCCCTGGCTCTTAGCCCAAGCAGAAAATTCAGACATAAGCGAGACTTACATGTCCTGCAGTTCCTGCATGACGATACGGTCAATCATGTGAGGCATGTGTGCAGGGACTTTCCGAGATGTGAATCCAAACTTGCTGTTTAGAATTTTGTTCACGTATCGGAGGGAATCGGCGAATGTGTCTTTTAGCTGCCTCCCCGTGTGCTTGCTGTCAGTAAAGTAGGCCAGCTGTGTCTTCAGTGACTCTTCTTCCTGAAAGGAGAATTCCACCCAGCACAGTGTTACATTTACTGCACAAGTGTCCTGTGTTAACAAGAGACGGGGGTACTACTTCATGTCGCGTGGAAATAACTAGTCACTGTCGTGTGGGGAAAATGAAATGAGCACTAAACAGGTCTCCTTCTGCATCCTAAGACCAGGGCTGATCTGGTCAAGTTCAGTGAGAGTATCGCAGACAACAGCTGTTTATAGGGTTTTCTTCAGGGACTAGTCATTGACCATGAGATTTCACAGCCCATTTCAATGCAACATTTAGAAAATCGATTTACAGTCCATTTCAGAATGTTTTCAATATGAAGTTATTTCTACTGGTAAAATCAAAGCAGCAAGGACTTGAGTTTTGAAGCCACAGGCTAGAATACAAAATTGGTTTCACCATATAACAGTGTTAATATTATGAAATGTAATAAAAAACCACTAAGAGGTGAAACTGAATGGGCAAAGAATATTGGCAAAGAACCTGAACACACTTTACAGAAGATGAAATATTTTTCCTTCTCAAACTGATGAGAATATAGATTGATATTAACTGCTTTGGTTAGTCTGTGGGGAAACAAGCAGGTTTGCACATTGCTTGTCAAAGGAGGAAGGGGTGCAATATAAAAGGACACATTTTATACACACTAGACCCTCTAACCCAGCAATTCTACCTATAAAAATAAAGCTTCCCCAAGAGTAAGACATATGTACAAGAATATTTATTGCAACATTAGGTATCTGTAATTGCAGAACACTGGAAACAACTTACAGCTGTTAAAAAAACAATGGCAGTTTGCCCACATACTACCACATC
The DNA here is from genome assembly GCF_049115385.1 of Moschus berezovskii. Lineage (NCBI taxonomy): Eukaryota > Metazoa > Chordata > Mammalia > Artiodactyla > Moschidae > Moschus > Moschus berezovskii. The sequence goes on from NC_142465.1 coordinate 70,254,059, forward strand.
AAAGGTGACTGCAGAGCAATGTAAGTATAACTTCACTGCTCCAAAACAAACTATATAGTTTATATATCTATAGGAAAATATTTGAAGAATACCCACCAAGCTGCACATTCAGTGACTGTCTCAAGTCAGGAGATTAAGGAAGGAAGGAGGAGGGGACCTTTTCCTTTTTTATTGCTTTTTTTTTTTTGCATCGCTGCAATTTTTACCACAAGTTTATAGTGCTGCAATTCAGAAAAAAGGAGGGTGGTGGTGGTGGTGAGGAAATCAACGCAGGCAAGAACTCTGCAGCCCCTCACTCAACCACTAGTAAATGCTACCGTGTCAGGGACAAAAACACCCTGGAGGCAGTGAAAGGAATGAAACTGCATCCCCTTCACCACTCTCCTCCAGCCGAACGTCTGCTCAGGCTGTGCTCTATTCATGACCCAACCTAGGCCACAAGGTTTTCCCTCGGTCTGCTGACTCCTCCCCTTTTCAAAGGTCCCACACTTCAGTGGATCCTTATCACACGGCCATAGTTCTGGCCTCCCAGCTTGCTCTTTGAGTCTCTAAGAGCACTGACCCTACTGACCATCCTGCACTCCTCGGTGTTAGCAGAGGGATGGCGCTCCTGAGATTCACAAAGGACCCCCGGGCATGGTGAAGGCTGTGGTACAGGAGGGAGAGCTCCAACTCTGAGGATCAGCTCACACTCATCTGCTGTCGTGACATAGGGAAAGCTAATGAATTTGTCTGTGTCTTAGGCTTTCCATTATTGGAAAAGTATGCGATCTGACTGCACAAGGTATGCAAAAGTTTTTGAAAGAACATGCCAAATGAAGAGAAGATACCATCACTGCTCTGCTAGGAACTCAGGGTATGCCCCTGGCTGATCTCTTACTCACTCACACAAAGGCTGCTTCCGAAACTGCAAAATGGGGACAACAATAGCCAAGACCCTTACAAGGCACTTTTATTGTTAGAATTATTGGGAAGACTCCTAGAGGAGGAAATGGCAACCCGCTCCGGTATTCTTGCCTGAGGAGAATTCTTGCCTGAGATCGCCATGGACAGAGGAGTCTGGTGGGCTACTGTCCGTGGGGTCACAAAGAGTTGGACACGACTGAAGCGATTTAGCCACATGTAAGAAAAGCGCTGAGTTCAGTGGCGGGCACAGGGAAGTTCTGAATAAACGGTAGCTATTACTTTATCACCACCACTAACAAGGTTACTATTTTCCTGAGCATGGGAAGGAATAAGGCTGCATGTAACTTACATCAAGCAGATCTTGGAAATACTTTTTCTTCTCCCATGGCAAAAAGCCCAGGTAACTGTCTGTGTATTGCTGCAGTTTTCTTCCAGGTACTACTTCTTTGCCACCACGGTAACTATTGGCATTTTCCTCTATTTTTTTCTCTTGTTCTTTCTCTGTGATTACCTTTTCCTGTGTGTCCTTGCTTTCCAGTGGGAAAGTCAGAGATGAAAGCTTTTCTCTTGACATATTTCTGCCTCCGACTTTTGGAGTCACAGTTATTGCCCTGAATCTTGCTTCCAGGGGTGGAATCTGGCTCTGGGAATGGTTGTTCACTGTCATTGTCACTGCTGGAAAAGGCGATGACCCCTGAAGTCTTTCAGATGTTCCTAAGTTGCTTTTGTGAACCTGTTTTGCCAATGGGGCCTCCAAACCGCCATTTCTTTGCTCTGTCGTTAGAGGATGATTTACCGTTAAATTTCCATTTTGTGGACTCATCAGAAAGGACCGCAGCAAGGCTGACTTGGACAGGTTGTATCCTTTCATGGTGATGTCTCCATGTTCTAGTTGCAAATCCAAGTTATTAAGGCTCAGCTGGGTCTCTTTTGGAAGGAGTGAAATATTGACCTGCGGAATTTCCACCTCCACTTGGAATCTTCTTGTTGTGTTCACATCATGTCTCTTGACCTTAGGGAAGCGTTTTTCTTCAGGGATATCCTCAAACAAGATTTCCGCCTCTGGAAGAAGTGTTGTGGAGCTCATCAAACTTTGGTAAGACTTCTGGGTTGTAGAATTCCGTTTGGGCTCCTCCCTCGTGTCAACCTCTACTACTATCTGGATTTTGAACTCCTCATCATTTTTACCTTGAAGTGTGAGATTAAAATGTATTGTGGTTGCGTTCATTCCACTGTGCATTAGGAGGTGGATGGTTTTCCACTTATTGGCAATAGAAGCATGTCGGATTATTGGGTTGTCACTATACGCACCTTCGATCCCCTTTTTGGCTATTTCTGCAAAGCTGAAATAAGGCAGGCATTCACCTTTTGGAATAACATAGTGAGTCTGGTTTGGGAGAAGAGTTACTTTATACAATTCATGAAAATGATCTAGAGGAAAAAACACAAACATGACTTTTAAAAAAAACTACACATTTTCCCCCTTTTCCTTTAATTCCTAGGGTTTGAGTTTTCACTTTCTATGAGTGATTTTAAGTGGACTTTAAAATAATCAGAAATTCTACCACAAAAGCTATTGGCTGAGGGCTCTTTTGTACTTTCTGAAGCTATCACTATCATTGACATGGAATGCTGGGGCTGGTTCACTACCAAGGTACGACACGATTCTGGACAGCAAATCCCAATGGTCAACTTCTATAAAAAAATAACTTTCTGACCAAAAGGACCTTCGTTAATAATCCAGCAACAAGATCCAGTATTCTATCATGCTTATTTAATCAACCACTGGTCTCTTTTTATTGTTCCCAATTAAACTTTCACTGGATATTTTCAACTAAGATAAATTTAAGAAAAAAAGCAGACTAGAGCAATAACAGGAATAGATGCAGCTTCAGTGTCTATGGCTTTCTAAAGATCTGTGTCCTTCTCTTGTAACTCACAATTCGTTTGGATTTCAGGCTAGGAAAGGGCTACCTAGAGAATAATTAAACAATAAAAGCGACCCAAATCCCCTCTATTTATCAAGTATTGTTATCCCCTTATTCTAAATATTTTTTATGGCAGTAAATATACCTTGCCCACAGTCGCCAGCATCGAACCCACAGGATAAGACATTGCAGGCTTGGTCACAGAACTTATCGGCCAACCAGGAATTTGCACATCCTTGGTTACAGTAAGAGACGCCGGTCATTCCAGCACCAAAATGCCAGGGCTGTCCGACTCCCATACTTCCGGTGCCCCCAGCTCCCGCGATATAGCGACTGGCACCACTGTTCCCTGGAGGAGGAGGAGAGAATCCTGTGGTGCTTACAGTCTCAGAGAAAAAGACAGCTCCTAGTTCTCAATCAAGACTGATGCATGAATTTCTACCAGGAAAGGTTCACCCTGTTCTTCAATAGAAGATTTTTATGTAGCTTAAAAAGAGACAGCCTGAAAAGGGGGTATCACCTGACAGTGGACTGGGTGTGGGGTGACCAGGCCTTGGCACTTAGAGCTGTGCAACTTACCAGCACAGGCCTTGGATATGCTCCCGGGGACACGTGTAGATGTGTCCGGAGAAGCAAATGATCCTGAACACTGTGACTCTGAGGACTAACAAGAGCACATCCTAATGCAGGCGCCAACCCCCTGCCTGAGTGTCACCGCTCTACGAGGGGCTGAGCTCTCCAGGCTTCACAGGCCCTCCTGCACGGCTGCATTCTCTGCCTGCAGCAGTGTGTATTTTTCAAAAGTGCCTCTGACGGATTGGACTGAAACACAAAGCTTTGCTTCTTCCAACACTCTTCACTTTCCCCCACCTGCTTCCTCACGTGGACTAGATGACAGTATCTGCTCTCTGTTCCTCTGGTGGCTGAGAAATTTAAGTGGATAATGGAGGATGCTTTCTAAGTTTACTTGCTTTATAAATTGAAAGGCAATAAATAAATGTAAAAACCTATTCCCTCGACAAGTCCAAATATAAGTGTACAAGACAGGAAGAGGTGCTAAGGGGACGAGATTGTTTATTTCTTCCACGTCTCTTTAGTCGTTCACTGACCTGGAGCAATCTGCTGACAGTCACTGGTCATGAACTACAAAAACCAGTGAGAGTGAGTGACTCCTGCTCTTGAGCTCACAAAATTAGGGGCAGGACTGATTTTCATATTTTTGAATAATAAAAGGCATTTGCAAGTGCAGGGTCAACATGGGAAAATGCCCCCAACAATGATAACATGAATAAACTAGGTCACGGGTCCAAGAATGATGACTAATGAAAAAAATTCCAACAACATAGACAAGTTACACCCGAACACATCCTCACCAGAGCAGTCACCACCGTCCCAATCACAGGCCGAATTATTACAAGCCTTGTCACAGTATCCGTCTTTAATCCAGGATCCAGGGCAGCCCTCAGCACAGTTGGGAACAGGCCATGTCAAATAAACCTATGATAAAGCCAGAGAGAAAATAAAGTGGTTTCTGACTTCTGACACTTATTAAGCTAGGATTCCTTAAATATTAAATATTCCTTAAATATTCCAAAGAATAGCAAGGAGAGATAAGAAAGCCTTCCTCAGCGATCAATGCAAAGAAATAGAGGAAAACAACAGAATAGGAAAAACAAGAGATCTCTTCAAGAAAATTAGAGATTCCAAGGGAACGTTTCATGCAAAGATGGGCTCAATAAAGGACAGAAATGGTATGGTCCTAACAGAAGCAGAAGATATTAAGAAGAGGTGGCAAGAATACACAGAAGAACTGTACAAAAAAGATCTTCACGACCAAGATAATTGCAATAACATGATCACTGACCTAGAGCCAGACATCTTGGAATGTGAAGTCAAGTGGGCCTTAGAAAGCATCACTACGAGCAAAGCTAGTGGAGGTGATGGAATTCCAGTTGAGCTATTTCAAATCTTGAAAGATGATGCTGTGAAAGTGCTGCACTCAATATGCCAGCAAATTTGGAAAACTCAGCAGTGGCCACAGGACTGGAAAAGGTCGGTCTTCATTCCAGTCCCAAAGAAAGGCAATGCCAAAGAATGCTCAAACTACCGCACAATTGCACTCATCTCACACGCTAGTAAAGTCATGCTCAAAATTCTCCAAGCCAGGCTTTAGCAGTATGTGAACCATGAACTCCCAGATGTTCAAGCAGGTTTTAGAAAAGGCAGAGGTACCAGTGATCAAATCGCCAACATCCGCTGGATCATGGAGAAAGCAAGAGAGTTCCAGAAAAACATCTATTTCTGCTTCATTGACTATGCCAAAGCCTTTGACTGTGTGGATCACAATAAACTGTGGAAAATTCTGAAGGAGATGGGAATACCAGACCACCTGACCTGCCTCTTGAGGAACTTGTATGCAGGTCAGGAAGCAAGTCAGAACTGTACATGGAACAACAGACTGGTTCCAAATAGGAAAAGGAGTACATCAAGGTTGTATATTGTCACCCTGCTTATTTAACTTATATGCAGAGTACATCATGAGGAACGCTGGGCTGGAAGAAGCACAAGCTGGAATCAAGATTGCTGGGAGAAATATCAATAACCTTAGATATGCAGATGACACCACCCTTATGGCAGAAAGTGAAGAGGAACTAAAAACTAAAAAGCCTCTTGATGAAAGTGACACTTCATCCATGTCTTTAAAGCATTACGTTGAGCTCAATTTGTCTTGGGTGTTTTGCTGACGTGGTGAGCACAATTTTGCTTTTCCCGCTGTTGCAGTAGCAGAAAACATACAGGGGGGTTTGGGTTGAGAACATAAAGAAGCAAAGTTCCTGCCGTAGGAACTTTTCTCACTCCCTGATTGTTACCTCTCCTGACCTTAGCACTCAAAAATGCTCATTTGGACCAATCTGAATGTGATACATACACCGATTTCCCTATGTCCCATCTACAACTTCTAAGTGACTCCTAGACCAGGCACCTATTAGCTACTCACCTTCTGACCTTTGGAATGACTGTAGAAATCATCTGGCCAGACATCCTTCCCGAACATGACATCATCATTCAGGTAAATGAACTTCTGGGACAGCCCTTCGATGCGATGAATGTGACTTTCAATAGCAGGTGAACTGAAGGTGGGTAAGTGGCTCAGATTTCGAAAAACATCCTTTTAATAGACACAAAGCAGACAAGACAGAAGAAGGGGAATGAGAAGGGCGTTTTGTTTTGTTTTTGGAGAGAAATTAGCAAAGGAGGTGAATGGAAGGATTAAAGGAAGGTGGAAGTGGAGGAGAGGAGAGCCAGGGGATGAAATGGGGGACCAGACAAACAAAAAAGGAAAAGATGGAACAGGAAACCGCAGCCTCGTGACACATGGCAAGTCTCTACCTGATGCGTGACTATCGTCACTCGGGGATTATCGAGGTTCAGCCAGGATGGAATCTGCCCGTTGGTGACAATGAAAATGTTCCGAACCCACGGTGCGTGCCTCTCGATAGATCGCAGCGAGTACCTCAGCTCTTCATTATCTTCAAAACGGCTGGCAGAGACATCTTCATCTTGCTTAGACTGAGGAAAGCATGGGGCACAGAAAGATATAAAATACCCCTAAGTCACACTGCCCCTCCTGACTGTCCCCTCTATGCTCAGGGAATGCCAGCAAATTTTCAAAGACTGCATCCAGCTTTTAAATTTAAAAAAAAAAATGCAGAACACTCAGCATATTTAACACAACAACACAAAAATAGCATATCTTTCACACACCTTTTTAAAGAAAAGGTTCTTGGCTCTGAATGTGGGTCATTTCAATTAGTATTAACCAACAGCAGTGACTGGGAATCAAGTCACTCTTCTGTAAGCCCTATTCCTTCTTCTAACATGTGCATGTGTGCTCACTCATGTCCAACTCTCCGCAATCCCGTGCACTGTAGCCCGCCAGGCTCCTCTGTCCATGGAATTCTCCAGGTAAGAATACTGGAATGGGTTGTCATTTCCTCCTCCAGAGGATCTTCCCAACTCAGGGATCGAACCCACATCTCCTGCATTGGTAGGCAGATTCTTTACCATGAGCCACCAGGGAAGCCCTCTTCTAATACAATGACTTATAAATCTTTAATAATCAAAATCCTCAGTTTGGATTCTAAAAGAATCTCTGCATTCCTTACCTGGCTGATGGCACTCAGATCCCATAATAAATATGCAGGACTTATGGTCAGTTCCTTTCCATTGATGGTCATATTCTTCTTCGTCTGCTTATTCAGTTCTTGGAAATCTTTGGGATTATTCAACTTTAGAAGTGCTACACTGGCCTCTGAATACAGCTGCAACTATAAAATAACAGGAGAGTTACATGTGGGAAAACTGAACAACAAAGAAGGCACCTTTAAATTCCCAGTTGATCCTTGATCTTAAATATAAATAACATGTTATTTATACTACATATTGTGTACTAACTATACTATGTGCTGTTTATTGTACCCATTAAATATATATTGCATATATTAAAAAGATTAAAAGTTTCATATATATATTTGAAACAGCAAGCCAATATCGTGGAGGGAAAACCTACACGGGCCAGACACATTTCCCAAATGAATGCAACAGACTAGCTATTTAGAAACAAGAGAGAGTTGGGGGCTGTGACAAATGGGACATCTCAGCCATTAGTCAATAGGGACAAAGGCAGATCTCTGGAGAGGCCGGAATCCCTAGTTATCACATGAAATCTCCCAGTTTTCAATGGTAGCTCATATAGTTTTGATTGTCATGCATACAAACAAAACACATCTGGTCACCAATCTGTGACCTCTGCTCTAGAATACCGCCCATCTTCCTACATTGGGGACAGTCCTGCCAGGTGATGGCACTGGAATGGTGGCAAGTGGAGAGCACCTCTGTCAGCAGGTGTCTCGCAGCACTTGTGCCCACACCTAGTCCTGGCAGGGCTGCTTGGAGTGCTTGCACAGGAAAACCACCTTGACGGGCAGTGTTTTCGAAGCAACCATAAATCCAAGCGGGAACATCACACACATCAACACATTTTACAAGCACACTTCCCCACCTCGACCAGAGTCCACACCACCCTTGATAAGATTGTTGTTGTTGTTGTTTTAATTCTGTATCATACAATTTCCTGTGAAGAGAGGCTTTCAGAACTGAAAAAGCAGGGAGAGGGTTGAAAACCACTCATCTAGGACAGCAACACCCTACTGGTGAACTTGCTTTCCTAATAGGGTCAATTTCTTTAATTTTTAGCCTTCTTAATTTATAAAACAGAGCAAGGGACTTTTCTGGTTGGTCCAGTGGCTAAGACTATGCTCCCAATGCAGGGGGCCCAGGATGGATCCCTGGTCAGGGAACTAGATCTCAGGTGCCACAACTAAGGTGCAGCCAAATTTAAAAAAATAAATAAAAAACAAAACAGAGAAAATACTTTGGGCTCACACTAAGCTTCCACATATGCTACATGACTATATTTAGGTCATCCTGCAAAGTTTCCTGAGTTTATGCAGGCCAAAAGTAGAGGACAGAGTTAGAATTTCATTTATATATCTTCCCCTTTGTATTATGTAGGCACTAGCTCTCACTGCAAATTGTGTGTGTGTGTGTTTGTGTGTGTGTGTGTGTGTGCTGTCCTCTTTACTGATCAACTTCTCTCACCTAACAGTATCTGGTATACACAAAGAACTCACCACAGACCTGCTCATACCGCTGTCACTGCTCTGCCTCACTCTGTAGGAGAGGGATGGGAGGCAGGCCATGCGGGGCAAGCGTCCTCTGTCTAAGTACCTAACAGTCTCCCTGTCCTCCCCCAGCCTCCCCTCCCACAGAGACACTCACAGAACCTCACAGGGCTCCCTGGAGTGCAAAAATCACTATTCCAGAATAAATAAATGTCGTACTTTAATATCCTAATTTAATTTTAAATTTATTGGGAAAGTGAAAGTCGCTCGGTCCTGTCCAACTCCTTGTGACCCCATGGAAGTGCATGGAATTCTCCAGGCCAGAATACTGGAGTGGGTAGCCTTTCCCTTCTCCAGGAGCTCTTCCCAACCCAGGGATAGAACCCAGGTCTTCCCCATTGCAGGCGGATTCTTTATCGGCTGAGCCACCAGGAAAGCCTAATTATGAAAGTGAAAGTACCCTTTATTAATCTCTTCTACTCAAGCTACTTTTATTCTAGAAAACTACTTTGAAATTTCACAGGGATTTGTCTAAGAGATGGAAAATTGGAAAAGAGATGAAAACTAAAGAGCTTAAAGGAACATTTGTATGTATGAAAAAAATTTTCTGTCAACCGTCTTGAGTGGTGTAAAGGATCCTCTGTTTGCCGCCAGGTGGCACCCTAATCCCAAATGCCTTAATTACTCTTCAGGGAAGAAACAGGAGGTGGTAAGGAAACTGCAGTGTGGTGAGTGCCTGAGGCTGGAGTTCTTAGCTTGGGAATCTGTGGGTCAACTGGTTCCATATATAACTTCTTACTCGAAATTACAAGTCAGTCTTAATTTTTTAAATTACAAGTTTGTCCAAGACAGAACAACTACACCCGCCCCCTGCAAACCCATAGCCAGACATGTAACATGACTGAGAAATGAAGTTTTGCTATTTTTTAAGCCACTGGGACTTTAGGATGTTTGTTACAATAACATTATCTAGAATGATGTGACTGATACACCTTTAGATGGCAGTGTGAGGTTAGGGAAAAAAATGTGCCAGCTAATGCAACTGAAAAACAAATTAGCTCTTTTTAGTAATTTCAGAACTCAAGCAACTAGGTCTTAATATGTCCTGGTGGTTTTCTAAAACTTGTATCGGTTTCAGAGGTGCCTATGTTTAATCTACCAAAATGCTCACATGAGGAACAAAATCAAAATAAAGGGTGCCTGAAAACGGTTTTGTTTGCAAAACAAACAAAATTGTGTATGCTTTAAAAGGTACACGAGATGGCTTCAGGGAAATCACTGGAAAAGAGGGCATTAGTACAAATATTACTACAATTTACTATGACCTTGAACATGTCGTGCCTTGAACAGAGGTTTGAGGGGTCAGAGTCCAAGTCAGATAGTATGCTGTTCCCACCTTGCCCACACTGTCCTTCCTGCAGAAACAAATTATCAATAACTGATCAGTCTTCGAGGATCCCATGTAGCCTCCTCCTCTTTGGAAACTTGTCTCTGATCCATGCAGATCTTTCTTGTCTCTAAAATGCCAACTCATCCTTGATAGCTAACCCCATACTATCCTGTTTTGCTACTTGACCACTACATATACATATGTATTGACTCCAAAATAACCTGAGGACAAGTGCATGTCCTCCATTTCTGCACACCCACTCAGCAACCAGCATCACTTAATTCAACCAAATGTGAGAATGCACTTGACAGCTTGGGGAAGATCTTCTGCCTGCTCTAACATATGTTAAAGTGAATAAAAACAAAACCCAAAAAAACAAATGAAAAATTCACCATGAATGAAAACGTCCAAAAAGAAAATGATTTAGAGGAAGCTGAAAATAAAGACCATGGATATATGCTGCTGCTAAGTCGCTTCAGTCATGTCCGACTCTGTGCGACCCCAGAGACGGCAGCCCATATATACTAGTATAAAATAAACTTTTTTAAAAAGACCTGATTTCTCAAAAGTTGAATTCTATGTCCATCACATAAAAAAAAAAATTCTACAGCAAAGTTAGAGGGTAATTAATCAGATCACAAAAGGACTCACATCTCAAGGTATCGGGTAAAAAGTTCATCTGAATTTTCTCTTAAGATGATAGGATTCTTCAGGCAAGAATAATGGAATGGGCAGCCATTCCCTTCTCCAGGGGATCTTCCCCACCCAGGGGTCAAACCTGGGTCTCCCCCATTGCAGGCAGATTCTTTACCATCTGAGCACACCAGGGAAGCCCTAAGATGTTACAGAGAAACCCAAATAAAATTCTTGGCCAACCCAGTATCTCAAACTAGAAAGTTTTCAATAGAGAAGACTGCTTGATTTGCAAGATTTTAGCCCACAGAAGAGTTTTCATGAATTCGAATCTATCACCTTGCAAACAAAACCATTTTCAACTAACTCCCACTTCCCCTGATGGGGGTAAGAAGGGAATCTTACCTTGTTTTTCACTAAACAAGATGATGAAGGCCAAGTTGTTGGCTGCATAAAATCATGACATCAAAAAACTAAAAGACTCCTTTGAACAATCACTCCACTAAAACGGTTCCCTTTACATCCCAGGACACTGTATAAGGCGGCTGTCAGAGTCTTGCTTCTTACTCATTCTCTCAACAAGGCCCCCTAAATGCCAGGCCCAGAGATGATCACTAGGATACAAGATGAGCAAGCAGGCAGTACCTGTCCTGAGATGCTCGCAGCCCGCTCAGGGTCTCTGGGACAGAACTGAGCCCTAGGTGGCTTTGGAGGTCACGGGCCTTAGCAAAGGCCACCTGGAGGGTCCTGGGAAGGCACAGTAGTTCAGCCGTTCAGGTCCTGAACAGGAACCAACATCTCAGCCCTTCCTCCCACATGCCACAGGGCACCTCCAATGTATTACCCCAAACTGAGCTTTCAGTTTCCTTCCCCAAATCTTACTTCTCCCATGAAGCTCTGAGTGTGGTTCATGTCATCATGTCTATCTTCACTGGTTCACATCTACTTCTCCTTTCATTTTTCCTTCCATGTCCTCCAGGAGCTAATAAGTCATTGGGTCAGGCTGAGGGTTTCTCAGATGGTTCTGGAACCATTCTCATCACTGGCACCGCTGCCAAGGCACTTGTGGAACCTGAATGTCTTGCTGGGCTGTGGCAGCAGTGGCTGGGCTGGTTTCACTCGGTTATCCTTGGCACAGTCCCTGGCACATAGCAGGTGTTTAATCAATGCTAAACTGGGAACCCAGGGGTTGGAAACTTCATTCTCAGGGTGCCCGCAATAGAACCAGGAAGTACGACCCAAGAAAAGACAGTGCCTTGGAGAACCAGGCTGGAATGCTGACACCACCATCTTTCTGTGCTTCCTCTTTCTCATTTTCCCTTGAGCCTCCAAAAATCAGAAGCCTTTATTCCTGAAGCCAATCACAGGTGCTGGCACTGTGACAATGAGCTGCAGTAAATACTGTGAATACCTGGCTGGACCCCCCAGGAGGTGCCAGCCTCCACAACAACAGGTCTGCGGAATCCAGATCAACCTCCAACCGGATGAATGGTGGAGGAGGGGGCGTCCCCGTGGACAGTGCCTGGGGTCCTACTGCCTAGTTCAATCCTGCCCCTCCCTGCCTCTCCTGGCACTCACCACTCCGCACTGCCCCCAACTAGCCTACCAAAGAGGTGACCACGACTCGGATCTTTTGGCAGGCCACACCCACCCAGCAGTAGATTTCCTGGTCAAAAGTACAGACAGTAAGTCTACACCTGTACAACTAACAGCTAGGAAGCCAAGAAGCCGAATAAATGCTGATCTATGGTTTTATCTGCCCAAATCAATACTAAAAATAATTCAGGGAAAGGAGGAATATAATTATTTATTTTAAGAAAAAAACTAAAGATTAAGAAATAATTCAACCCTCATCGGGCTGGGCAATACCGTATTTCCAGGTACCAGGAAGAATGGGGGATAATATGAAGAAAAGACAGAAATGCCAATCATATTACCAAGGTATTTACAAAGGTAATACAAAGTATCTTAAAACAGTGAGACACTTAAGGGGAAAGGAAACAAAGGGAACTTGGACAGGCAGATAGAAAACACGGTCCAGACATAAACTCAATAACCCCCTAGTCACAGCTCTCCCCGCCACTACCTCCACCTCCATCCTTTCACATCCCCATTGTTCAGTTCAGTTCAGTTGCTCAGTCATGTCCGACTCTTTGCGACCCCATGAATCACAGCATGCAAGGCCTCCCGGTCCATCACCAACTCCCGGAGTTCACTCAAACTCATGTCCATCGAGTCGGTGATGCCATCCAGCCATCTCATTCTCTGTCGTCCCCGTCTCCTCCCGCCCCCAATCCCTCCTAGCATCAGAGTCTTTTCCAGTGAGTCAACTCTTTGCATGAAGTGGTCAAAGGTTTGGAGTTTCAGCTTTAGCATCAGTCCTTCCAATGAACACCCAGGACTGATCACCTTTAGAATGGACTGGTTGGATCTCCTTGCAGTCCAAGGGACTCCCCATTGTTAAATGACATCTACAGGAGACAGAGGGAAGAAGCAGGAAGCTAAAAACAGTGGCAGAATTTAGAGAACATTTCTTTGTGAAATCAGGAGGAGTAGAGCCTAGCAAATTCTGAACCAAGACCTTTATGCCCTCCATCCTGAGGGAGGAAGCATTCATACTGTACAACCCAGGCTACTGCTGACAGAACAGCCAGCGCCCTGACAGAAGGTCGAAAGGATGGTACACCCACACAACCTGTGCCCGACGTCAATCAAACACATGGCTCTAAGGACAAGAAAGGTTAACACATGTCACAGCCTCCAAAATCAACTCTAACGGATGGGCTCGGTGTTTAAGTGTGAAGAGTTAACATGTACAAATACTATACACGTTTGTGGCTCAGCTAGCTATTAAGGAATGAAGGGCTTCCCATTATCAAATTTCCGAGTATCTGCAGCATTCCCCTGTGTGAGTGGAAGCTCTGAGTAGGTCCGCAGGTTGGGGCCTGTGTGTACCTACGAACACGTGCTGGATCTCCCCCACCCGCTCCTTCCACACTCACTGCCACCAGGACTTCCTTCTGTCCACTGCTACATTCTCAGCAGCTGGAACAGCACCTGACACACACAGACGTGCCTTTGTGAAACAAACGAATCCTTATTCTGCCTGGGAAACCTACAATCCAAATCAGACTCCTAAAATCTGGAATTAAGAGTAAAATTAAGAGTAAAAATCCCAGAATCTTCTACAAATAAAAAGCTGTCTTCATGACAGCATATGTGACAGAATGGAGAATCTCTTTGCTTCACTTGGGTTTTTTGGTTTATTTTTTGGCCACACCACCCAGTTTATCAAATCTTAGTTCCCCAACCAGGGATTGAACCTGCACCCTCAACAGTAAAAGCACAGAGTCCTAACCACTGGACCACCAGGGAATTCCCCCTCTGCTTCTTGTTGTCAGCTATACTATTAATATAACGGAAGGGGCTGCCAAGAAGAGGCATGCGTTAAATGGAATGTGCTATACTAATTGCTCTATTTTCTAAGCTCTTACCAGTTTTATTTTAGAAGAAAGATTTTCTGGCAATTTTGCTTTTAGTTGATTTGTTTCCTTGAATGTCGGTGGAAATCCACTCAGGAAAGCCAAATCTTGCATTAGCACTAGCCCAGGGACTTCCTTATCTGTCGTCTAAAATAAGAACAGGAAAAACAGCTCACTTTCCACATCATAAGGCTGGTGAAAACTTACAGCTGAGAAAACTAGGAAAGATCTATTACTGCATCACAGAAGCTTCAAAACAAGAATGTTATGATTATTTAAATCAATACTAGTACTGGAAAGCTAGGCTTTAGAGGAAAAGTAAACATTAAAAAGCCTCTCAAAGTAAAACAGCTTTATTTCTCACACTTTTATTCTAATGGATTGCAAAAGTACAGCTAATTTGAAGTAACATACCAAATAGCCCCTCCAAACTGTCTGTCTGCTGTTTCCTTTAAACATTCCAGCCTGGGCATCTTCAACTACAACAGAGAATACAATAAACAAGCATGATTTTAATGAATACTTAACCATGATGTCTGGCAGGACACTGTACAAGGCATTTTGAGAGCTGTCAAATTTTCCAGTAGTCATGTACAGATGTGAGAGTTGGACTACAAAGAAAGTTCTGTGCCAAAGAATTGGTGCTTTTCAACTGTGGTGTTAGAGAAGACTCTTGAGAGTCCCTTGGACTGCAAAGAAACCCATCCAGTCTATGCTAAAGGAAATCAGTCCTGAATATTCATTGGAAGGACTGATGCTAAAGCTGAAACTCCAATACTTTGGCCACCTGATGCGGAGAACTGACTCATGTGAAAAGACCCGACTCATGTGAAAAGACCCTGATGCTGGGCAAGATTGAGGGCAAGAGGAGAAGGGGATGACAGAGGATGAGATGGTTGGATGGCATCACCGACTGGATGCACATGAGTTTGAGTGAGCTCTGGGAGTTGGTGATGGACAGGGAAGCCTGGTGTGTTGCAGTCCATGGGGTCACAAAGACTCGGACATGACTGAGCGACTGAACTGAAGTGAAACCAGTATAATACATGGTCTCAAGAAAAGGTAGTTGGGGGAGACAAAATTAACCCATCCAACAAAAGGGAGTTACTGTAATCCACTGTAATTCTGCTGTACTGAAGGAGAGGCTCCCATGTGCAGAGGAAACAGAAATGATAGATTGACAGGAATCACAGAGGTAGGACCAAACATCAAACATCGACAAGTTTCATCTAAAAAACAAAATTGTTTGACCAGAGTAAAACATTTGGGAGTGGTGGGTACGAGGAAAAGAGGGCAACCAGAAGGGGCCCTTGAAAGCCAGGCCAGTGGCATTTATTGCTAGATGGACGGTGGGGAGCCACTGTAGGTCCTGGGGATTCCCCCAGAGTCACAGTGAACTCCTGTAATTCATCAGGTAATGTGATTAGAGCAGATTATGTTGGGGGTAGGGAGGGCTTCCCTGGTGGCTCAGAGGTTAAAGCTTCTGCCTCCAATGTGGGAGACCCAGGTTCGATCCCTGGGTCGGGAAGATCCCCTGGAGAAGGAAACGGTAACCCACTCCAGTATTCTTGCCTGGAGAATCCCATGGATGGAGAAGCCTGGTAGGCTACAGTCCACGGGGTCGCATAGAGTCGGACACGACTGAGCGACGGAACAGAACACAGAACAGGGAGGGTGATAGGCTTCCCAGGTGGCGCAGCGGTCAAGAATCCGCCTGCTAACACTGGAGACCTGGGTTCAATCCTTGGGCCAGGACAATCCCCTGGAATAGGAAATGGCAACCCACTCCAGTGTTCTTGCCTCGGAAATCCCCTGGACAGAGGAGCCTAGCAGGCTACAGTCCTTGGGGTCATCGAGAGTTATACATGACTGAGCAACTAAGCATGCACAAGCAAGGAAGGTGACGACACATGCCTACCAGGAGACAGGTGTCAAGCGATGGGGACAAATGATCAGCAAACCTGCTGACATTTGGGAATCACGGAAAAAAGGAGAGATCAGAAGGCTGTAATTCTCATTCTCAAAACGGACACAGAAAGCAGGGTCTACAGATTATAGCCTGCAAGATGGATGTCAACCCTGGGCAAGAGTCTCAAATGTACCATAAAAATATGGTTGGTGAGTACTGGAGAAAGTCTTCACGATATACTGTTTATCTTTAATGGAAGCAGTGAGTGCTAACAGCATGAGTTCATTACGGATAAATTTATCAGATACACACATCACTCTGTCCCCATCTGCCTCTCCCCGTTGATAAGGTGAATTCTATACTGGTAGATCATTTCATGGCAAACACACGTAGGAAAAGTGGAAACAGTGACAGATTTTATTTTCTTGGGCTCCAAAATCACTGCGGATGGTGACTGCAGCCATGAAATTAAAAGACGCTTGCTCTTTGGAAGGAAAGCTATGACAAATCTAGATGGCATATTAAAAAGTAGAGACATCACTTTGCAGCAAAGGTCCATATAGTCAAAGCTATGGTTTTTCCAGTAGTCATGTATGGATGTGAGTGTTGAATCATAAAAAAGGTTGATCACCACAGAACTGATGCTTTCAAATTGTGGTGCTAGAGAAGACTCTTGAGAGTCCCTTGGACTGCAAGGAGATAAAACCAGTCCATCCTAAAAGAAATCAACCCTGAATATTCACTGGAAGGACTCATACTGAAGCTGAAGCTCTAATGTTTTGGCCACCTGATGCAAAGAGCCGACTCATTGGAAAAGATCCTGATGCTGGGACAGATTGAAGGCAGGAAGAGAAGAGGGCAACAGAGGATGAGATGGTTGGATGGCATCACCGACTCTATGGACATGAGTTTCAGCAACCTCCGGGAGTTGATGATGGACAGGGAAGCCTGGCGTGCTGCAGTCCATGGGGTCACAAAGAGTCAAACATGACTTAGCAACTGAACAACAACAATACTGGTCGATCAGACAATTAGAAGAGTTACACAATATGTATTTGTTCATAATCTCAGGAAGGCAGCCAAACAACACCTCATGTCATCTTTATGAGTCTAACAGAGACTAGATCTCAAGTTAGGCAGGTTATAACCAATTCTGACCAGAGAGTATAAAATTATAAAAGCTACAGTCAACCCAGAGAGGGGTTTGGAGGTCTGCTATAGGTTCTGTCTTGTTCAACAATCCATCAAGGTTTTGGAAGATACAGAAGTGATGCTTCTGAAATGTGTGGGCTTACAGGAAGTCAACAGAGAAGTTATTACCCTGGGTAACAGACCAAGGGTTCGTTCCCCCAAATCCTTGACTGTTTAGACCCATCACTCGAATCTAGCAAAATAAAGTCTCCTGCAAACAAAGGTAAGATCTTTAACTGGGCAACAAAACAAAACCAAGTATAAATTAAAACGAATCTTTGAAGAAAAATCAAAATTAAAAAAAAATTAAATAAAATGGGTATTTGAGTTAGTAAATGTAAGTTTTTAAAAAAGAGGAGTTTTAGTTGACAGTGAGTTCAGGATGAGTCAGTAACGCTAAGGCCGTACTGAATTTCCTCCTAACGTTGTGCTTTCAAGCAGGAGAGGGCTTAAAATAAGAAGGGTGATATTCCCCAACACCACCCCATCAGGAAACCCTATTGAGTTGACCTTCAAAATGTCCAGAGTCTAACCACTTCTCACCACCACACTGATCCAAGCCCCTTTCCTTCTCACCTCAATTATCACAACCTTTGCCCCTCCTCAGTCTATTCCCACTATAGCAGCCAGACTGATTCTTCTGGAACATAAGTCAGATCACAAAACCCTTCAATGAGTGATTCCTCACCACACTCTGATTTAGAAGCAAAAGCCCGTCATGGCTACCCTCAGCCTGTGCCGTTTGGTGCCTGTTACTTCTCTGGGCTCATTGCTTGCTCTCTCCTCCTTGCTCACTCTATCCTAGCCACACTGGCCTCCCTGCTCTTCTTCAAACATGTCAGACAGACTCCTGCCTCAGGGGCTTTCCACTGGCTGTTCCACTCACCTTTTATATGGGGAATATATGAAGAAGCACGGCTTGCCCACATACTCATGTGGCAGGCTCTCTCACCTCCTTCAAATTTTCATCAAAAATCACCTCCTCGGGGAGTCTTCCCTACTCCCTCCCTAATTTCCCTGTCCTGTTTTTCTCTACAGCATTCATCTTCTACAAACTATAGGATTTAACCTGTATGCTGTATCAGTTGTCTGGTCCCTGTGCCAAGATGTAAATTTGATGAGGGCAGAGATTTCTGCCCATCTGTTCACTTCTGCATCTGGCATATAGTATGCACCTGATAAACAGTGAAGAAATAGTCCCGATATCTTTGAAGACTGAACCACATTGGAATAGTGTGGTTCCAGCTGAAACACTTTAAAGGTAATAGAAACCTAAAGTTCATTCTTACAGGAGCAAACTAGGGAGCAGTCAAGTACCTAAGAGACAGCTAAAGGAAAAAGAAGAAATGTTACACAGGACAGGGATTAGCTCCATAGGCTCCCAAGGGTACAAACTGAACCAGTGTGAGAAAGATATAAGGAAGCACTCTCTAGTTCCTCATAAAAATCAATGTAGTCCAGAGGCAGAATCAATTGTCACAGGAGGAAATTCGTTTCCTAAACATCAAAGGAGATAAGCTTGACTGGAAAACCCATTTTGCTGAGGAGATGCGGGTCCTAGCTGCAGGGCTGGACTGTGTGACTGCTGAAATCCTGTCCAATCGGCAGTCTAGGACACAACGGAAGTGGTAGGGTGATCAGGAGAAGGCAGAAATGACATATTTCAGAAGGAAAAAAAACAAAGCAAGAGATCTCAATGATTAACTGTAAAGAGGTTAAATGAGATTATCTTTAAAATGCCAAACATGGCTAAAATTTCTTAATCTAGATCAGGGTTTGGCAGTCCATGGTCCAAAATCTAGCCACTAATGGATTCAGCATGGCCCCAATCTAAAAACAACGTTAACATTTTTAAATCGCTGAATGTTTATACAAATACCTGCATGATATCTGGCATTTTGCCTCTTAGCCCACAAAGCCTAAACTATTTACTACCTGGTCATTTATGAAACAATTCTGCTATCCGTGATCTAGATACCTAAGCATGATAAAAGAGTGAGTTTGTGGCCTACGAAAAATGGAAGCTACATGGAGGTAGGAATGTGCCCTTTTTTCCTCTGTTGTTTGCCTAAAACAACCACCAAGTCAGAGCAGTGGCTCAACAAATATTTACTAAATGAGTCAATGTGATAAGCAGGACAGTCAAATAAAAACCCCAAGTGAAAATTAAAAAACAGTGTTTAAGAGACGATTATTTACTGTGAATCTTACCTATATCACACTTTACAATCTTTTTTTTGGGGCACATATGGGATCTCCGTTCCCTGACCAGTAATCAAACCCACACCCCCTGCATTGGAAGTGTGGAGTCTTAACCACTGGACTGACAGGGAAACCCCAAACTTTACAATCTTTTACATCTTTGACATGTCATAAAATGAGTAGAGGAAAACCCAAAATTCTCTCCATCGACTTTATAACTGAGTTATAATTGCTAACATAACATCATTCCTTTTTCTCTTCTAGTGAAGTGTTATCAGAGTAAACTGCCAATATCCACTGGATCACTGAAAAAGCAAGCAAAGTACAAAAAAACATCTACTTCTGCTTTACTGACTACTCCAAAGCCTTTAACTGTGTGGATCACAACAAACTGTGCAAAATTCTTAAAGAGATGTGAATGCCAGATCACCTGACCTGCCTCCTGAGAAACCTGTATGCAGGTCAAGAAGCAACACTTAGAACTGGATATGGAACAACAGACCAGTTCCAAATCAGGAAAGGAGTATGTCAAGGCTGCAAACTGTCACTCTGTTTATTTAACTTATATGCAGAGTACATCATGTGAAATGTCACACTGGATGAAGCACAAGCTAGAATCAATTGCCGGGAGAAATATCAATAACCTCATATATGCAGATGACACCACCCTTATGGCAGAAAGCGAAGAACTAAAGAGCTTCTTGATGAAGGTGAAAGAGGAGAGTAAAAAAGTTGGTTTAAAACTCAATATTAGGAAAACTAAGATTATGGCATCCAGTCCAATCACTTCATGGCAAACAGATGGGGAAAAAATAGAAACAGTGAGAGACTGTATTTTTTTGGGCTTCAAAATCACTGCAGGTGGTGACTGCACCCATGAAATTAAAAGACGCTTGTTCATTGGAAGGAAAGCCACGATCAACCTAGACAGCGTATTAAAACGCAGAGACATTATTTTGCCAACCAAGGTCCGTCTAGTCAAAGCTATGGTTTTTCCAGTAGTCATGTGTGGATGTGAGCGTTGGACTACAAGAAAGCTGTGTGCTGAAGAACTGATGCTTTTGAACTGTGGTGTTGGAGAAGACTCTTGAGAGTCCCTTGGACTGCAAGGAGATCTAGCCAGTCCATTCTAAAGGAAATCAGTCCTGAATATTCATTGGAAGGACTGATGCTGAGGCTGAAACTCCAATACTTTGGCCACCTGATGCGGAGAACCGGCTCATTGGAAAAGACCTTGGTGCTAGGAAAGACTGAAGGCAGGAGGAGAAGGGGCCGACAGAGGATGAGATGGTTGCATGGCATCACTGACTCGATGGATATGAGTTTGAGCAAGCTCTCGGAGTTGGTGATGGACAGGGAAGCCTGGGGTGCTACAGTCCATGGGGTCGCAAAGAGTTGAACATAACTGAACTGAAAGCTAAACTCAGCCAAACAATAAATCATGTAACTTGTTAAATTTGTCAAAAATCATCCTTTTACTTTCCCTGTATATTTAAAAATATAGTATAAATTTAAAAAATAAGTTTCTATACAAAATAGTTCAGAAACAGGTTGGTAATGTGAAGGGGGAGGTGTCTGCACTTGGACCTTTCAAATCGCAAATAATAAGCACCAGGAAATTAGCAGTATGCTAGACACTGTTCAGTACACAAACTGGTGAGGAGGTTTCTGCTCTGAAGAAATTATATGAGAACCCCATAAATTCCTATGCAGTCAAAAACTAAGTTGTGAGTTAGATTACAAGTACTACAGGGATACAGAAAAATAAAATCATTGTGAATGTACTAGTCCAGGATCCTCATGGAGACAGAACTGGAGATGGGGCTGGAAAGAACAGGAGACAGTGGGAATTCCCTGGTGGGCCAGTGGTGAGGACTCTGTGCTTTCAGTGCTGAGGGCCAGGGTTCGATCCCTGGTCACAGAACTAAGATCCCACAAGCCATATGGCACAGCCACACAGCCACACACACACACACACACACACACACACACACACATAACAGGAGATGGGCTGGGAGAGGAAGAAGAATGGGACAGGCAACCCCACATCGTGTGAAGACACTGACAGTTGTGAGGAGATGCAAGGAGGGCTGGGAAGCAAGGGATGACGGGCAGGACCAAGGCAATTAAACCTCGATCTGGACCACCAGCAAGACAGTTTGTATCCATGTAAAAAACAAATACAAACTACTATGATTCTCTCCAAAGAAAGAGCAACTGTAAACAGATTGGAAAATGCTGATTTTATCAGTTATGTGCTGGACAGATCTGAGAAGAACTGCAGAGGCAGACAGAGCACACAGGACTCTATTCCCGGAACTGAGTGAAGAAATTTGGTCTGCTGTAGAGGAAATCTGATTAAGTATGAAAGATAAGATTCTTGCAAAAAAAAGCGACTCACAGAATGCAGCTGATTACTGATTAGATTAAGAACAGGTCAAAGATAGTTCCAAAGATTTAAGCTGGGAGGTACAGCCTTGAAAGAATGAGAACCTGAGAACAGAACTGTAAAGGGAATGAGGCAGCATTCATCTTACACAAGTGAAAACAGAGCTTCCAGGGAGAGTGGCTCAGTGCCGAGGAAGAATAAGAGATGAGAGGAAGGATTACTGAAGGAGACACAGGCGTGGGGCTCCGCAGCCCAGTGGCCAGTTGGGAGGACGGGATCTCTAAGGATGTGGGTGCAGGTTTTATGCCAAGAATTACAAATTTAATGATATTATCTGGCCAAATCAACTGCATAACCAGACGTTTCAGAACACTCAGCATGAATGCTCCAAGTATGGTCAGTCCAAGCTGCAGAAGACAACCTCGTTGAGGAATTGCATGGTTTAAAAAAAAAAAAAAAAGCCTCCAGAATAACTCAGAGCCAAGGGAATATAGTAAACGTGAGTTCCAGGTTTCAGGACCTGACCTCAGCATTCAGGCTGGCATGTGTATTACATAGAATGAAATATATATAACCCCTTTCTCAAATACAATGGCAGCTCTTCTGTTTCCCTTGTTATATTTTTAGTTTATCAGGCATTTTAAAAAAACTTAATCAATTCTGTTCCATTCAAACTTTTGTTATCCCAGCATCCAATGATATCAAGACTTTAAAATACCCACAAGAAGATCTTACCGTTCTTAGTACTGTCGAAAACAACAACTGAGACATTAGTGGAAGGGTTTTTTGGTTTTGCAACGTTGAACACATCACTGGCAGAATGGAAAGAAGGATAAAGAGACGGCAGGTCCTTCAGTGTGATGTTGGCAGGCAGGGCTGGGTCCAGGACAAGCATTGGCACCTTAATGCAGTGCGTCAGCAAACACTCCAGAGGCTTCTCACTGGAACGACACGAACATGCTCACAACTACGTGCTTGAAAAATGTAAACAACGCTGAGAAGTCCACTGGTTACTTAACTACTAAATTTTACAGATGTTTCTTCTGTTTTATTTAAAAATCATAAATGCTCAATAAACAAGGAGTTCTATTTCAAGAATATAAACATTTAGTAAGTTAGCAAGTATGGTAGAAAATTATTAAACAAGTACAACTCAAAAGATAGAGCTTTCAAACTCCTATTAATAAAATAAGACTGCCACAAAATTTACTAACTCAAAGGTGTACAAGAAATTAAGCATTTCATTACTATTGTTTTCAACATTATCTGCAACTCCAGTAAAGCCCATTATTAGACAGATAAGAAAGTAGACAAATTCTGGTTAACAATGTCATCTTATCAGATACAGTTTACCAATTCCAACTAGAATACAACTGAGTACACTGAATATAACAGGACACAATGCAAACAAAAGCAAATGTGACAAGGTGTGATGAATTTACAAGAAATATCCCTGCCTAAACATAAGAAATACCTAGAATAACAGTCAATGGAATTCAGAAGGTAGGAGCTATGACCAATTAATAAACAATACATGAAATTGTGCAACCTCATCAATGGTCAAAGAAATGCAAAGAAAACGATGACCTTTAGCTTACTAAATTAGCACCCCTCAAAATATGAAAAGGCAATGTTCGTCCAAGTGTAGCATGCCTACCCTTCTCAAACTCTGCAGTGTCTCCAGATGAATTCCCCATTTCCTCTTTGCAAAAGCAATTTGCTAATATATACACATATATTATTTATACCTATGGCTTCCCTGGTGGCCCAGATGGTAAAGAATCTGCCTGCAATGCAGGAGACCTAGCTTTGATCCCTGGGTCAGAAAGATACCCTGGAGAAGGGAATGGCAACCCACTCCAGTGTTCTTGCCTGGAGAACTCCTGGACAGAGCAGCCTAATGGGCTACAGTCCATAGGGTCACAAAGAGTCAGACAAGACTGAGCGACTAACACACACACACACACACACCCTCCCCAACACTTAGATCAGACCCATGAAAACACACATATGCTTCTTCCTAAGTAGTTTATGTCCAGGAATGTAGTCCAAGTAGAAGAGAAACAAAAACAGGAAAAACAAACAAACCCTCACACAGAAAATGCCACAGACCCACATATAGCATCAATAATGAAAATACAGCAGTTCCCAACATTTAGCAAATTAGAGTATACTTTATGGAATATTATGTAACTATTAAAATGGGTAAGTAAGAAGTAGTAAGATAACATAGAAATATGTGTGATTACATAAAACAGAAAACAGAATACAAAACTGTACAGATTAGAAATTGTTTGCTATAAAAATGTGCATGAAAAGGAAATAAGGAAACGATCATAATTGTGGAGTGAGGGCCACAGAATTATGTGAGCTTGTTCTTTTCTTTCCTCTTGACCTTTCTGTAAAGGATGTTGCATCACAACTTTAAAAGTCATTTAAAAATAACAGTATTAGCAATAGATATTTATAAATAAATATTCATAATTAACATTAAGAGATGATTCAGAAGGCACTTCTGGATCACTTCTATGAATAACTCTTCTATTTTAAGTCTGATGGTTCAGTGGGCAAGTGGCAGTTAACAGATTTCCACTTGTTCGTGAGACAGTCTTGTGTTAAGGGCCTATTTAGTGTCAGGTACGAGTCCAATGAAGAGAAATAATCTGATTCTTGTCATTGGGTTAAATCTCCTTCCCAAATCCTTAGATATAAGACAAATGATTATGTTTGCTTTCAAAGATAAGGAAATATACATTGAACACATAATTAAACAATGGACATAGATTCTATAAATGAAAACACTAGGTATAAGTTAGAGTTGAATGGACCAAGAGAATAGCACATCAAGACAGATGAATAGAAAGGGCAAAGAAGAAAAACGTTACCTAATGCAACTAGAAACAATAAAGTTTTGGTTACCTACAACAAGAATAATCAGCGTTCTCAATCAACTCTGCCTTTGTGTTCTCATCTGATATAACCACTTAATTTAGGGAAGAGTGACTGAACAGGACCAACAGAGTAAGCAAAAAATACTGTGTAGCCAACCAAGCAAGGGAGAAAAATCTGGACACTTCACTTCACTCCTTTGATTTTTACTCTTGAGAGGAAAATCAAAATGCTTACCTCTTCTTGGTTGGTTCTGTTGTGTTCTTCCCAAGGATTTCTCTAGTGAAAGGAAACAGATTTCATTACACACGCATGGACAAGTATTAGCCTTACATGAGAATATGAGGGAACTTAACAACATTGATTTTCCTGGTTACTCCACAAGGACCAACCAGTAGGTTAAGAAGTACTGTACTGCGTATAATATTTATGCATAATAAATTCTACATTTTAATAAGATATGATCAACAAATATTATCATGTCCCATCCATAGTAACCAGGAAAATTTACTAAAAATATAAGCTTTTACATTTTACTAGTAAAGCTGGCATGAGGCTATCAAAGTCATTTTCATGCACAGAGAGAACAGAGAGACAGACAAATGTGTTACAGTATAACAGGGCCAAAGACCTGAAACTGGGGTGCACCCATAACATTTACAAAGACATGAACAGGGGAATTCTCAGTAAATACTCCTGAGGAATCAAAGGGGAAATTACATCAGCCAGAACTCTGGTTCAGAAGGTTCTCCAGAAACCCACTGTACTTTTCCCAGATAAAGTAAATAAAATGATCAAAATTCCATTAAAACAACTACCCAGGTTTCTAATTCCATAGTGTACTGTTTGATATTAAAAAGGGTAACAAATATACTTTTTACGACCTTTATCAAATGGAAGAAAAGTTATGTCTGCAGGTCTGTTTTATTTTCAAGGGACTAATCTAGCTGTCTTGCATAACAAAACCTTACTTCATGAAACTATCACACCTGGGACTCAGGCTAAATGAGAAGGAAGACCCGGGCTCCCTTGGGTGGCTCCTCCACCTTTAGGCCCTCAGAGATCCAGAGCACCACATTTGTGAGACAGTGGCTGCCTGGCAGGGTGAGGCCAGGATCTCGCCAAAGTGGCCAAGTCCTCGTTGGGCACCAAGAAACAAGGGTCGGATGCATGACTGCCAGAATCCTGTAACAGCATGAACTTGAGATGCAGATTCTTGTTTGAACAACAATGTGAAGCGTCATCTTACCTTCTGAAATGCATTGTTACTTATAACTGTAGAACGTGCTGTGTTCTGTTCTCTAACAATCCAATCAGTTTACCTCATTGCTTTCTGCTCCTCCTCCATCTGTTCTCTGACTTGCTGCAGCTCTTTCAGCAGTTCAAGATCTGTGCCATTCACCCAGGTGTAAACCACGTCAATCGGCATGGGCAGACAGAGCCTAGGGAAACCCATAAGTCCTCCAGCTTATACGCATTTTTCCAATATATTTGGATATAAGAAAAGCATGCAGGGATTAAGCTCAGAGGTTATGGAAGAATATCAACAAAAAGGTAATCCAACCATGGTGCATATCTCAGACTTGCATGTTTTGAAACTGGGGCTGGGGAAGTAATATTTACTGAGGACCTTCTCTGTGAGCTGCATTCTGCTAGACATTTGATGTAGTTTTGCATCATTTGATCATCACAACCACCCTGTAAAGAGGCTGCTGTCCTTTCCATTTTAAGACTGTAGAGGAGGTCTTGGAAGCTCAAAATGCTACATTCTCAGTTTAGCAAATGAGGAAGCTGGGATACAAATACAGCCAAACAAAGAAAAGAAATTAGAAGCTTAAACAAAATGACCCCCAAAAAAGTCAGCCAGCAGTCCACAATGCTGGGGCTTCCCTTGTGGCTTAGTTGGTAAAGAATCCACCTGCAATGAGGGAGACCTGGGTTCGATCCCTGTGTTGGGAAGATGCCCTGGAGAAGGGAAAGGCTACCCACTCCAGTATTCTGGCCTGGAGAATTCCATGGACTGTATAAGCCACTGGGTCAAAAAGAGTCAGACACAACTGAGCAACTTTCACTTTCACTTTCCACAACGGGGATCTACCATTTAATGTTACAGACTTCCCATTCTCTGTTGCCCCCAGGTTGGGCCCAATCTTGTTTGCTGGACTTTTTTTTCTTTTTTCATAGCAGTAATCTCCTAACATTAAATAATTGACACGCTACATATACTGGTAATTCATGTGTGCCTCCCCTAGAATGTTAAGCTCCAGGGCAGCAGGAATCTCACCTGCTTTATTCCCTAAAGTACCCTGCAGACTAGGATTTGTGCCTGGCAGGTAGGAGCTTGATGATTTACTTTAGACACTAGCATAGAAGACCTTCCCAAACCTGCTCGATTTTTCGCTTACTATCAATCATATCCCTGACCTAAGGAGTCAGTGAAGTGAAAGTCACTCAGTCATGTCTGACTCTTTGCGACTCCAGGGACTGTAGCCTGCCAGGCTCCTGTCCATGGAATTCTCCAAGCAAGAATACTGGAGTGGGTAGCCGTTCCCTTCTCCAGAGAATCTTCCCAACCCAGGGATCAAACCCAGGTCTCCCACATTGCAGGCGGATTCTTTACCATCTGAGCCACCAGGGAAGCCCAAATGTCAGGCAGTTTCTTCCTCCTTTCCTTCATCAGCTTACCAAGATCCCACCCATCTTTCAGAGCCTGCTCTGGAGCTACACTACAGAGCTCATGGTAACATAAGACATATTTTGGATGATTCTGTTTCAGGTTTGATCTTTTCCAAGGAACACTACACTTCAAGGGTTATTTTTTTTAGGGGGTATGAGGGTGGTTATTTTATTTTTAGGCCAAGGACCCAAGCTTACCCTCCTTTTTGTCTTCCTCACAGGTCAGGCACAGGATCAGGCCCACAGCGTACAAAGGGCTCCAAAGACTAAAACGTTTAACAATCTTTGTTTTGGCCACAGGTTAATAATCTCAGGGGGAAATAATGCCGTTTGGGGGATAAATCATTCAAATTATGGAAGGAAGAAAATAAGAGTGATAATCAATTCTAGCTTAAAAGAAGATGAGATGACTGGATGAAAGAAGTATTTATCCACTGATTGCATAACTGTTTCCTGAGCGCTAGTACGGGCCATGCCAGGCACTGTTCTAAGTGCTGGGGACTCAGCACAGACCAAAATGCATGCCTTCATGAAGCCTACATCCTAGAAAGGTGAAGACAGGAAATAAACCAAATAAATGAAGGCAGATGATGTTCAATGTTATGGAGCAGAAAAGGAGGATATACAGTGTGTCTAGGTCTTGTGTGTGGCGGGGGGGAGTCCGTTTTAAATAGGGAGATCAGAGATGGCTTTACTGGAAAGGTTGGCATTTCAGCAAAGAGGTAAAGGAAGAGAGGAAGCCGCCATGTGGGCAATTGGGCAAGCAGAGCCGAGAGAAGGGAAATGTCCTGTGCAAATGCCCCGAGGTAGCTGCTTATCTGGCATGGTTAAAGAATGAAAGGCCAGTGTGACAGAGACAAACAGGAGCAAAGGGAAGAACCTAAGAAGAGATGAGAGTCAAAGAGGTACCAGGGGACCCAGTTTCATGGGGAGAAATGTGGAGTCAATCACCTCATTTCATACTCAGGCACAAGTGACAGCTGAACATCTACGAGTCCTCCCATCAAGGTGCATCACTGCCTGCAGAATGAAATCTAAACTCCTTCATAATCCATACCTCGTGCTCGAGACGTGCTAGCTATATGCCCTTACTCAAACAGGGTAAGAGTTTGCAGGCTTCTGTACCTTGAACACACTTCCTCTGCTTAGAATATCCTTTCTCTCATGTTTCTTTTAACTACTTCCTCATTCTCCAAACGCCCTCTTCCCTCACCTTTCACAAAGAAAATGTACTGTTTAACAGGCAACTTCCACTGTACACCATACTCAAAGGAGTCCTTAGCATACCAGTTGTGCTATTTTTCCGTCTTCCACTACACTGAGCATCTCTAAGGCAGAAATCGTGTCATGCATTCTGTGCCCATCTTCATTAATTACCTCCTCTCTTTCCCATACACTCTCAGGCTCTCTCTCCCTACTGTCATGATATGCAAGCACTACCTTCTCTTGATTTTCTTCTGCATGTTTCTATGTGGATGGTTCCAAATGTCAACAGACATGAGAAGCACCTAAAGGACTTGCTGGACAGGTGGCGAGGCTCCATCTACAGAGTCTCTCATTGATTAGGTCTCGATTGGGGGCCCCAGAAACTGCATTCCTAACAAGTTCCCAGGTAATGCCAATGCTGCTGGTCCAGAAACTCACTTTGAGAACTACTGACTTATATGTAGATTACAGCTCACATTTTTTAAATTAAAACAAATAAATAAATAAAAGCCTTCCCCACTAAAATTTCACTTCTGTGTGAGGTCAATGAGTTCCTCCTGTTCAACACTATGTGCCTAGGAATAGTGCCTGAGACACAGTGGGGTTTAATATGCATTTATTCTCTAAATAACTATCAGTTCATTCCCTCAACATAAACAGTGGCGTCTTCTATTGAAAAAAAAAAAAAAGCTTCACATTACCCACATGTAAGTTAGGTCACAGGCGGTCTATGTATAGACAAAAAATTAACAACAACAACAAATCCCACTTAAGTGACATATTTTAGAAAGGCTTTTAAAAATGAAGGAGAAATATGCACATTCCAAAGTTTTCCTGTACAAGTAACTATCTGCTATTAAAGATTCTTTTAATAGTCAAGAAAGGATCTCAACAAGCTCAACCAAGGAAAGCAACATTAAATATATAATGCATTTACGTCCTGGCTCTTCTAGTAAAACCGTATTACATCAACCTAACTCTCTGGTGTTAAACTGACAACCCTAAGAAGATCCTGTGATCTGCCCCTGGCCAGTGAGTCAGTTGTTTTTCTACTTATTAGACATGGTCACAGTGAGTCTGAGGCTTTCATTCTAACCACAGACCACTATCTTAGTCTCCAGATGAGAAGGAAGTCTTTATCTTAGAGCTGAAGACTAAGTAAGTGATCTATGATTCAGAACCAAAGCCGTGGTGACAGCAATACCACTCTTATTTTAATCACTTTAGTTTAAATGAATATGAAGGCACTTAATAGTCTCTTGGTTCTACACTCCATAAAGCAGAGAAGAAAACTTAGAACATAAATAGCATCTGAGAACCAAAACTGGAAGAGATTTTACTCTTAATCTAATATCTGCATTGTAGAGATGACAAAACTGAGCCCCTAATTTAATACCTCACAATTAGTAGCAGTACATAATTTATATATTCACTTGATACTGGCATATAGAATGGGATTTTTTTTCATTCAGGGACAGTATTAAAAAGACACGCAGAAACACTAGCAAAACACTGAAAACTTCCTATAAAAATTATGGCTATTTTAAAACATACTAGAACATATGATGTTATGGTGTTTTACTTCAGTTGCTAAGTCATGTCTGACTCTTTGCAATCCCATGGACTGCAGCACACCAGGCCTCCCTGTCCCTCACTATCTGTCAGAGTTTGCCCGAGTTCATGTTCACTGAATTGGTGAGCTATCTAACCATCAACATCCATGTAATATTACCTTTTTTTGTCATCATCAAAATAGTTAATTTTGAAATATTCATAAAAATCAAACTACATTTTAATGCAACCTAAACTTAGGAGGGGCTTCCCTAGTTCCTCAGCAGTAAAGAATCTGCCTGCAATACAGGAGACTCATGTTTGAACCCTGGGTCAGGAAGATCCCCTGGAGAAGGAAATGGCAACCTACTCCAGTATTCTTGCCTGGGAAATCCCACGGACAGAGGAGCATCGTAGGCTACAGTCCTTGGGGGTCACAAAGAGTTAGCAACTAAACAACAACAAAATTATAAGAAGAAATACCGAGAACACACACGTACTCTTTAGAAAGACAACATGATTAAGAGAGCTGACCTCAGTATCCAGATTGTGTGAGCTAATTTTCCTTCTAAAAGTTTTCAGGCTCTGTCAAGGCTAAGAGGTATGCGTCAGTGCACAATCAGCATGCAGCACAGCATCACACAGAGTAGGCTGAGTACTCACAAATGTTGGGGTGAAAAAAGACAGCCATTTTGAGCTTTTCTTAGGACAATCAGCATTGTTTTAAAATAAAAACTGGAGAAGTAGAAAATTATGTCTCATTACGAATCCGTTAATGCAACAGATCTCATAGTGTGGTCACCAAAGCAGCAGTTTCAGTATCACCAGTGAACTTTTTAAGACATGAAAATTCTCTGTACCCCTGAGACCTACAGATGCATGAACTCTGGAGGTGGGGAGAAACTCCATTTTGTCAAGCCCTCTGTGGAATTCTGCTGCACACTGAAGCTTAAGAACTGCTATGTTAAGGAATGATTTTCAAACTTCTTAGGGGCCAGACACTTCACACTCTTAAAAATTCTTACGGAGCCCCAAAGTTTGTTTAAAGGTTGTAAATACCCACCCTTGCCATTTTCAAAAGTTAGTCAGACATTCAAAAAATATGAATTCATTTTAAAACAACAGTAAATCCCTTCATGTGCTGTTTTAAATGAAAACAGTAGTACTTTTCAAAAAACAAAACAAAAATTCAGTGAGAGGCATTGCTTTACATTTCTCCACATCTCTTTAATGACTTAGGAGAAGCAAGGAAGCGTCTCAATCTTCAGTATTCAATCTGTTCCCAGATGTTGTTTGGGTTGAAGAAAACTCAAGCTTACAGATACGCAGTTGGAAAGGGAAGGGGTATTTTAATAGCCTTTTCAAATAGTGGTGGAATTATCTGATACCACACCAAAGTAAGTGGTAGTTTCTTAAAAAATCAGCTGCAATGTATAATCTGAAACCATATTAATGAACTTTTTGTGCTTTTACATTAAAATCCATTCATCTTTCTTGCACACTGAATGGCTTTTATCTATGTAAAATTCTACAACATCAATACATTGGTTATCTGGAAAACAAAAGCTTACTGAGTTACGCAGCTCAGACAAATGGTGACGTATTTCCTTAATTTTCTTACATAATATTAACAAATGTGATTTTCTTGGATAATGCTGCAAATCTAATCAAAGAAGTCTTTATATAATATTGTGAAATATTAGGCTCATGGGGTGGAAACAAGTTTTCTTAAATTCTAATTTTCACTTGAAAGCTCAAATTTTATCATTGGCAATAATGACTTTGTTTCTTTCCTTTCAAACACAGGATTGCTTTGTTCACTGCAAAGAAAATACCTGCCAAATATAACCAAGCCTGAGTACTGACACTGTCATCTGTCCTTTCAAGTAATAACAATGGTGATCCATGACATAAACCAAGTTCAGGTTGCAACTCAGAACAACTGCATGAGGGCTTCTCCTCAAGACAGTCACCATGTGGTGCTTGAAGCATGCTTTCCATTGCATCCCACACAACATTAAGAAAATGTGTACTCAAAGGGTCAAGATATAATCAAATTAACGTTTCAGGAACACGCTTAAGCAAACTCGGCATTTTTCTGACCCCAGCAGATACGTGGTAATGGTATTGTAATTTTACCCACCGTGGCTTTCACACGATGAGTGCAAATGTCAATGCAATAAAAAAGGCAAATAACACCTCAGTGTTGTCATAAAAGTAGCTTTGGTTCTACTGCCCTAAGACCTGGGTTTTGGAAACTGCTGTTTTAAGAGCTCCTAAGAGAAAGATCTAGAGTTTCCCTACTTCCTCAGGTACTTGTTGATAAGCTATCTCCCCTACTTGCCTGCAAAACGCTTTATAGTAGAGCATCTAAAACAGAGTAGGGCTCAAAGATTCAACCTTAATTGAAGGAGCTAATTCATACACAGGATGCTTTAAGGACTGAAGAGTAAAGCTTTAAATGAACTCAAGGAATCCCACAGCGCTTCCTCGCTGAGATGTTCAGGACTATAATAGTGCATACATCTAAGTCTAATTGCCATAGCTTTTTTAAAAAACTACTTATTTGATAGGAACCACATAGGTACTCATAACAAGTGGATGGAGGCGCCAAGAAGTAATTCTAAACAGAAACAAGAGCTTCATATAAATTGCTGATGTAGTCTAGAGGCACTCCCAGAAGATGTTCAAGGTGCACCAATCAACACCAATTACTAGTTATACTTTTACTAGGTTTTCTGGTTCAGTGAAGGTAAAGAGGAGGACTCATGGAGTCTATTCTCCAGGGAAAATAAATAGCATCTAGAGAAATTACTGATTATGGTCTTTGATAGTTAGATAAATGTCCTCTAAGAGGTTAACTAGCTTTATTGGCTACCCCATGTTTGTTTGGTCACCCCCTGCTCCATGCCCTACAGTGACTAGCCTTGTGCCATTACAATGGAAAGGAGTCAACAAATACTGCATAAAGTAAGTCAAAAAGGAGACAATTCTGTTTTCCATTCTTTTTTTTTAGGTTAAAAGGACAGACACCAG
Organism: Moschus berezovskii; assembly: GCF_049115385.1. NCBI lineage: Eukaryota > Metazoa > Chordata > Mammalia > Artiodactyla > Moschidae > Moschus > Moschus berezovskii. The sequence continues at coordinate 70,287,131 of NC_142465.1, forward strand.
AAGAATCCAAAACAAAAATTCATTTGCCATGGTTGCTCTGGGTCAGGGGAAATTCAGAATGAGACAGAGAGAGGCTTTACTTTTTACTTTTCTGTACTGCTTGAACTGTTTTCAACCACAGACATATATTGCTTTTATGATATAAAACAATGTAAGTAACAGTTTTACAGGCAAAACAGGAAAAGAGCCTGTGTGATTCATTTTAATTGCAAGAAGGGAAGGAGGATGTTGGAAAAGATTTCTTGCACTCTGAGGTCTGCCTCCTGAGGCAGGAAAAAATCTCCAAGGAAGAGGAAGGGTGAAGGCAGCATTCAGGAGTGGCTGCACCAAGAAGCTTGGCCTTAAGGAGAAAAAGACCCCAAGTGTGAGCTTCTTTGCTCCTCCCCATAGCGAGGCAGCAAGGTGTGGTGACCACAGGGGCATGTGAGGGTCCTGGTGGATGCCATAGCAGATGCCCTGGTTATCAACACAGTGATGGGCAAAACACTGGCTGGGGCTTAGAACTGGCTACAGAGTAGCCATCTGGCTTTCTCATCCTAGGGGGATGGAATTATCTTTACCTCACAGAAGTGGGTCAAGGACAGAGTGAGCTCATGTAACTTAAAGTACTCAATACTCAGCAAGGCAGGATTGCTCTTTGAGAATCAAATTTGTCATCCCTAGAAACGTGAGGATGGATTACAAGGTTCCGTCACGTGAGACAAGCTAAATCATACCTACAACTTGGAAAGACCCCTTCAACTGTTTCATATAAAGCATAAGTGATTTCACAACTTATCATTTGAGCCCAAATAAGCTACTCTCCAAAAGTGGTCTCTTCTCACCGATTCTGAAAGGACTTCCCAGCAATGTTGTCTCTGTAGGAATCAAACAAAACATGGTATTGATCCCGGCTCCATTCCAGAACCACCTAGGGAAAGAAAGAAAAAGAAACAATGTTTACTTTGCATCAAATATTGAGAGTATATAACTTTCATTTCATCTTAATTTCATTAAGGATTGCTAAAGGACTCCCAAGGCAATAGAAATAAAAGTAAAAATAAACAATTGGGACTTAATCAAACTTACACGTTTCTGCATAGCAAAGAAAACCATAAACAAAATAAAAAGATAACCTATGGACCGGGAGAAAGTATCCACAAATGATGTGACCAACAAGGGCTTAATTGCCAAAATTATGTATTTTGTTCATGCAACTCAACAACAAAAAACAATCCAATTGAAAAATAGGCAGAACTAAATAGATATTCCTCCAAAGAAGACATACAGATGGCCAACAGGCACACGAAAAGGTGTTCAACACTCCTAATTATTAGAGAAATGCAAATTAAAACTACAATGAGCTACCACCTCACACAGTCAGAATGGCCATCATTAACAAGTCTACAAATAACAAATGCTTGGGAGAGTGTGGAGAAAGGTGAACCCTCCTACACTGCTGGTGGGAATATAAGCTGGTGCAGCCACTATGGGAAAGAGTAGATTCCTCAGAAAAACAAGGAGCTTCCTCAAAAAACCAAAAATAGAACTGCCATATGATCCAGCAGTCCCACTCCTGGGCACATATCCAGACAAAAATATAATTAAAAAATAAACATGCACAGTTATGTTCACAACAGCACTATTTACAATAGCCAAGACTGGAAACAACCTAGTATCCATTAACAGATGCATGGATAGAAAAAATGCAGTTTTATATATATATATATACACCATGGAATACTACTCAGCAATAAAAAAAAAGAACAAAATAACGCCATTTGCAGCAACATGGATAGAACTAGGGATTTTCATACCAAGTAAGTCAGAAAAGGCAGGCAAATACTATATAACATCACATACATACACACACATATGTGGAATCTTAAATATGACACAAATGAACTTTCATGAAACAGAAATGGACTCACAGACATAGAGAACAGACCTGTGGTTGCCAACAGGGAGGGGGTGGGAGAGAGATGGAGTGGAAATTTGGGTTAGAGGATATAAATAGAACAGGTAAACAACGAAGTTTTTACTGTATAGTACAGGGAACTATAGTCAATATTCTATGATATGATAGATATGATATGATATGATATTCTATGATATAGTCAAAATTCTATGATATTCTAAGAATGTATATGTATACATATGTATAACTGAATCACTTTGCTGTACAGTAGAAATTAACATTGTAAATCAACTATATTTCAATTAAAAAATTTTTAATAAAGAATTGCTAAAGAAACAGGTAAAGCAATCAAAATTCATCTGTTCACTCAGTGCCTGCCCTATACTGTGCTTCATCCAAATGAATAAGCTACAATACAAGGATAGTTAGGGACAGACCTGGTGATCCAGTGGCTAAGACTGTGCTTCCAGTGTAGGGGGTCCATGGGTTCAATTCTTGGCTGGGGGGTCTAAGAGCCCACATACCGTGTGGCAAGGCCAAAAAATAAAATTAAAAAAAATTTAAAAGGATAGTTATATAATTATGTAAATTAAAGCTACAGCTTCTGGCCTGTGGAAGGGGAAGGGGAGTCAAAGGGATTTAGTGCATTGTGATATGAGGACTGGGTCTTGGAGAACAAGTTCACCAGGCAGGGAGAAAAGGTCAGTGCCAGGAGGGCATGTTCAAAGGTTGAGAGGCAGCAGTGGGGGTTGTTTGAGGGCAACTGTTCCGCTGGCTTTGGCTGGAGCACAGGCAGTACCTAAAGAGAGATGGGGATGGGAAAGGGAGCCAGGCCCTGAAGGTGACCTGCCATGTGTGCCCTGGGAAATGGGGGCAGTGGAGGACTTCAAGGAAGCTACATGGTCCATCCAAAACATGGGGAACTTTTCACAGCACAGAACATGAGTTACAACAGAAGGGATGGACAAGATACAGGGGATGGTGACCTCACAGCTGACCTTGCTCAACATTTCAGGAGAAAATGGAAAGCTTTAGATAAGAGCTCCCTCATTTGTGCACCCCAAATCTATAAACCTATCTGCACACGTGCCCCAGTTTCTTCTTCACTCCCTTTACCAGAGGAAGTGTCCCCCTTCCTTGCAAACACCCAATCTCTCTCTGGATCTCATCAACTCATCTTCTCAAGACCTTGCCTCCTTTCTCTTTCCCTCTCAATAGGATTATTCCCATTAGCATATCAGCATATTCCAGCATCTCAGGGAAACGATCCCTCCTCTCCAAACCCCCTCCATCTTAGTCACTCTACTCTGAACTTTCTCTTTAAGGGCAGCTATCTTCAGAGAGACATCTCCTATCCACCATCCAGCCATTGCAACACCACTTCCGCTCTCACCACTTCACTGTCCCCACCAAGGCTTCCACATTGTCAAACCCAATGACAATTTCTTGGTTGTGATCTTACTCAGCTCCTTTTCAGTCTCCTTTGCCAGCTCAATCCCATCTATCTGACCTTTTAATGTGCCCTTTCATTCTGCTCCTCTTCCAGGAAGGCCTTCGTTCTTGCCAAGGCTTCTTCTGGGGTCCTCCTCTACCAACCCTAGGACGTGGCCCTGATACACTAAGATGACTGTGGGAGCCCCGGTCACTTAGATTTCACTCCAGCCAACAGAAGAGGAGAGCGAGGGAAGACAAGTCCCTCTTTCAAGGAGACTTTCAGAAGCTGCACCTACCCCTTCCATTTTTATTGGCCAGAATGCAGTCACATGACAACATCTGGCTGCACTGAAGGCCCCGTGGACCTAAATGAGCTACAACTGCTGCTAGCTTCTTTTTGTGGCATTCAGACTTTTCAAGACCTGGCCTCTGTCTACCTTCACAACCTCACTTCACTGGGATGTTTCATAAACACCACAAAGTAACTCTCCCACTCAAAGCACTGATTTAAAAACAACTGATTTTAGGGACTTCCCTGGCAGTCTAGCAGTCAAGGCTCCGCACTGCCACCGCAGGGAGAATAGGTTCAACCCCAGATGTGGGAACTAAGATTCTGAATGCTGCACAGCACAGCCAAAAAAAAATTTTTAGAAGAATAAAAAAAATCAAAAAATAAATAAAACCACTCATTTTAAAGTGTGTTGAGTCTAATGTGCCTGATATTTACAAGGAGAATTAAGCTAAGTTACCTGATCTCAAGGAACTACAGTTGATTATTTTTAATAAAGAACTTTATTGCAGGCTACAGCTGCACTGAAGGAGCACCTGACTCTTTCCAGGAAGACACCAGGAAAGACTGCCCTGAAGAAGCAACATTCAGTTCAGTTCAGTTCAGTTCAGTTCAGTCACTCAGTCGTGTCCAACTCTCCGCGACCCCATGAATCACAGCACGCCAGGCCTCCCTGTCCATCACCAGCTCCCGGAGTTCACTCAAACTCATGTCCACAGAGTCGGTGATGCCATCCAGCCATCTCACTCTCTGTCGTCCCCTTCTCCTCCCGCCCTCAACCTTTCCCAGCATCAGAGTCTTTTCCAGTGAGTCAACTCGTCGCATGAGGTGGCCAAAGTATTGCAGTTTCAGCAACATTAGCAGAGTCTTAAAGGATAAACGGAAGTCTGGCAGCAGTTCATCTGGGAAACAAGGAACAGTAGAGGGATCTGCTCCCAGATGGGAGAGGGGAGTGAAGAAGAGAATCAAGGTGATCGCTAGGTTTTCAGCGTTTCTAGAATGAGTATCTGAACATAGACTGCTGCTGCTGCTGCTGCTAAGTCACTTCAGTCGTGTCCGACTCTGTGTGACCCCATAGATGGAAGCCGACCAGGCTCACCCGTCCCTGGGATTCTCCAGGCAAGAACACTGGAGTGGGTTGCCATTTTCTTCTCCAGAACATAGACTAGGGCCACTTAATGACATGGGAGGAGCAAGTACAGTGGGGATGAGAGCTGGTGGGATTCGAGAGTCCCACTTTAGTCATGGTATACTTGAGGCTGTAAGTGCATACAACAGGCCTGTCCACCTGGACTTGCAGATTCCCAGAGGAGGAGAAATGGGCTCTACCTTTGATATTGAACAGCACCAAACCAAGGACAGGCACATAGTTAAGAAATGCCATCTGTTTTGCTAAATATATAACAGATTATGTATCTATATTCAGTAATACAATCGTATGTATCTGTATCAGCTTATGAGCTCCAAAGGAAGCGATTCTCCATCAGTATTCCTCTGTAGCTTGCAAAAGGACAACCAGTGTATCTATTTTTCTTATAAAATAAGCCACAAAAAAATAAAGCTCAATATAATTGTCCTCAGTTAGTAGGGCCACCTGGAAGGTGCAGAGAAAAGAGCAGAGAGCACGAGCTTCACCAATGTCCGGGCAATGCTGATGTGCTGTATCTGAACACAACGTGCCTTCCTTCATCAGATAAATTAATCTCACCATCTCTACACCACTCTAGTGTGCTGGAAAGACTAGCAACAGTGAAGGGTCCTTCTCTAACACATTTAGGAACACTCTTCTAGTGCAGAGTTCTCCACTCTTAGACCCTGGAGGAGACGGAAGGAATGCTGGGTTATTACTTGGGATGCGGGTTTTCATCCCAGCTCTGTCACTTTGAGTGACCTTTGCATGCATGTGTGCTAAGTTGCTTCAGTCGCGTCCAACTCTTTGCAACCCTAGGAACCATAGCACCCCAGGCACCTCTGTCCATGGGGTTCTCTAGGCAAAGAAGACTGGAGTGGGTTGCCATGCCCTCCTCCAGGGGATCTTCCCAACCCAGGGATCAAGCCTGCGACTCTTGTCACCTGCATTGGCAGGCGGGGCTTTTTACCACTAGCACGCCCTGGGAAGCACATGAGTGACTCTGAGCAAGTTATTTAGCCTTTTTGGCTATTCCTTCATCTGTAAAATGAAGGAGGCCTGACCAAACTGTCTTCAAAATCCCTGCCGTTCCTAAAAGTCTAGACTTAAGGAGGCACCCAACTGTGTGGCTATCAGAGTGTCCTCCCTATGCCCACATGTCAGCTCCAGAAGGACACTGGGTCTCTTCCTGTCCACACCTCCTCCCTGGGTCTTCTGTCCTTGGTCCTAAGTCCATCAACATTTGAACTTGATTCTCTTCCATCATAACCATTTCCCTTTCTGCTATTCCTGTCAACTAAACATTATTATGAAAATCTTTCCAAACTTTTTTAGATGAATGAGTATTATGCTTTATGAGGAATGATAAAAGGAAACTTGTAAATCAAATAAAATTCATCTAAGGGTTAGTGTCAAATTATTTTCTTAATACTATCAAGAGTAGAAATTTGTGCAATTATAAAATGGTTTGTTCTAGGGTAAACTGTAAAATTATGAACACCTTCCAAACAACAAGGAAGTGAATAAAAAAAAAAGGACTTACACGTCGAATTAGTTTCCAGCAATTATTGGTAGTAAACAAAAGACAAATGGTTAGAGAAACACTGCCTACTGTAAGATCAAGCCTCTGTTGGCACAAATCCTTTCCATATTCTTAGCCCAATCTGAATGCTTCCTCCTCAGAACTCTGAATAACTTCTAGTTCTATCACTTATTTGGAAATCAGTTGCCCACTGCCTTGTAAAACCTCTGGTCTTGCGTCATTTAGTTTTTTTATCGTTACTTGCCTTTCATCCCATGTTAGCATCTTGACAGGCCAAACTGCTTGAGGGTAGGGAAAGACTTACAATTCTGTTAACTATACACTCATTTCCAGCACACTACATACCATTTTCTTCTTAGTAAATATTACCTAGCTACTGCAGAAGTGACGTAAGAGAAGGCTGGATCTGAGAACTTGGGAGACTCCTAAGAGAACCTCCCTGCTCTCTGGCTTGGGAGCTGTGCAATGCTGGGTAAGCTACAAATGTGTGGGCCTCAACTTCCTCAACTAGGAACTGAGTACTCAATCTGTTTCATCAATCCACTGTGCTGCTAGAGCAGGACGGTGATTCTGCCATGACGTGGGCAAATAAAAGGTAGAGGGAGCATGCTGTGCCCAGTGGACAACTGGTCTGTCCACCTGGAACTGCAATTACCAGAGGAGGAGAAATGGGTTCCACCTTTGATATCAAACAGCACCAAACTAATGACAGGCACACAGATAACAAAGGCCATCTATTTTGCTAGAAAACAAGGGTAAGCAAGTGTAACTTACTGAACAACATTTTTATAATGGCAAGGCATTTGAAACATTATATTGGTAGTAATGCAAATATTTTATGGAAAACTCATGTGATAAAAATACAAGATATAACACTGACCTTCAAAAAATGTCCTACTTGCCATTTTGAGCTATTCACACACAGACACACACACACACACACCCCTACACTATTCTTCTCAGAGTACTTTTCTCAGTTACTAACGGTAGTTCATTGGTAAAAATTTAAGACACGATAAACTAAAATGCTATTTATTAAAATACTGCATGAACTCTGAAATATTACATGAGCTCTGAAATAACACATAAACAATGTATTATTAACAATTTACCTAAAAATCATCTAAAGGTAGTTTATTCTACTAATCCAAAATGTTTTTCACTTATAAGACTCCATTTTAATAATCATGGCATCCAAGGTATTCAAGATCAACTGCTGGTTAGTTTTACAAAATGGCAGCCAAAGTGAGTCTCAGCGTGCTGACTGCAGAGCAGAAAGGGCACACACACACACTCACAAGCTCCATCGTGCCACCACGCCCTCCCTCTCAAATGAATCCCTGGAACAAGGTACCAACTGTGAGGCAGGGACTACAATGACCCAAAGAGATGCTCCAGGCCAAGAAGCAGTGTGTGCAGTGGTGCTGAGATTTAATCAACCCAAGACTGTAGCCCAAATGTTCCTGTTTAGCTTGGCCCAGGCTCTCTGAGCGTTGCCCGGCTGTCACCTGGCTGCCCCGCCAATGCTTATTTACACAGAGCCAGCTCTGTTCTTGCCTGGAGAATCCCAGGGACAGGGGAGCCTGGTGGGCTGCCGTCTAGGGGGTCGCACAGTAGGACACGACTGAAGCGACTTAGCAGCAGCAGCAGCAGCTTTGTCAAATACACATTCATGAATGTGATCATTTAACCAGTTGAAACTGGTGTGTTTACCATCCCTAATTCAATGGCCCCAAACTGTTTCTCCAGCATGTTTATAAATAACCACAAGTCAAAAAATAAAAGTTGTGTTTCTCCTTAACATTTGTAGAATGTCTAATAGTCCTTTAGCTGGTTTTTGCCCACAAATGCTACAATTTTCAGTTGGTAAAACTTTCTTCAGTTTTAAAACCGATGCACACTTTTGCTGACGACTTTGACGGTCCTGGAAGAGGACTGAATGCACACCTGTGTTAGATCATAGAGAATGAAGTGCAAGCTCTGTAATCCTTTGGGGGTTTCCCAGTTAAGGAAAGGAAGAAGGGGGACTTCCCTGGTGGTCCAGTGGCTAAGACGCTGAGCTCCCAATACCGAGGAACTGGTTCGATCCCTGGTCAAGGGAACTAGATCCCACATGCCATGATTAAATATCCTGAATGCAGCAACTAAGGCTCAGTGCACCCAAATAAATAAACAAAAATAAACCTTTTTTTAGAAGAGGGAGGAAGAAAGTAATTATTAAGAAGGGAACTGGTATACAATGCAAGGATCATAAGATTTACAATCAGAAGACATGAGTTTAAATCAGGCATTTAATAATAAAATCCAGGGCACTTCTCCATTTTCAACTTTATCTTCTATAGAATGAAGATATCAACAGCACCTAGTTCACAAGATTGTTTTGATGAAACATGCAAATCCAACAGAGCTGTCTGTACAATACTCCTGCCAACTGCTCGCAGGTCTCTTAGAGACATGGTACATACAATATAAGCTTTCACTTGTTTAAATATCTGTCTACACCTCTGTGAGCAACTCAAATCCAGGAACTTGATCTCTCTCTCTTGTTTTTAGTCCCACAACCCTGCACAGTGCCTGGCACAAAAACTTTCTAAAATGAGTGATTATGGCTACTAGTTTTATAAGACAAAACACCTTAGAACAGCTTACTGTTCCATGGTTTCCCATCAGAACTTCCTGCTTTCAGATCCAGTCCCAAATGGTTTCCCATCAGAACTTCCTGCTTTCAGATCCAGTCCCAAAGAGTCAAGGTAAAAGCTAAAGGCTGGAGGCACAGAGAGGACAGCACACAAGGGCACAGAACTCTCTCCATTAGAGCGCATGTCCCCTCCTCAGCGCCTGAAGTGTAGAAACGTGACACGCGACCTCGTAAAACTTCAGATGCTGAGACTCTCCAGTCTCAAGCAGCAAGAACTCTAAGTAACTCTGACAGAGATTTTCATACACTGATAATCACATCAGAAGTTTATAATATTCCTAAATTACAAGTTCTTCACAGTTTCTGAGAACCAAATATACTTTGCATTAAGAGGCGCTAAATGAGAGACCAAGATAAGAGATATTCTATTTTTTTTTTTAACTAATCCACCTTCTCCTTTGATACCAATCAGAAAGTTAAATCTGCTCATCACCAGCAGCGTTTTCTAATCACATCTGATGAAACATGCTCATTTTCCTGCCTCGGTTCATTAGAGCTTCTCTGACAGAATACTACAGACTGGGTGGCTCATAAACAACAATTTCTCACGGTTGACCACTATTTACTCAAGTAGTAGTAGTAGTAGTAGTAGTAGTAGTAGTAGTAAAGTCGCTCAGTCGTGTCCGACTCTTTGCGACCCCATGGACGGTAGCCTACCAGGCTTCTCCGTCCATGGGATTCTCCAGGCAAGAATACTGGAGTGGGTTACCATTTCCTTCTCCAGGGGATCTTCCCGACCCAGGGATTGAACCCGGGTCTCCCGCATTGGAGGCAGACGCTTTAACCTCTGGATACTTTCCTAGACCACTTCTACCGTTTGTGAATTCTTCACATAATTAGACACACAACATACATTTGTTGACCATTTTAAAGGGCACAAAATGGGAACCAGGGCTCTGTTCTCAGGGAGCAGACATCCTGTTAAGGATTAATCATTGACTTGCATGAAATGATTTATGAATATTTACTGTTCAGCTTTTAAATGAACACAGGTTAAAATAGATTACTGTTGGAGAAAAGGAACAATCAAGGACAGGGTTCAACGTAATAACTTAACAAAATCTCTCTCCTTTTCCTGGGAGAGAAAGCTGAGATTTTTAAGGGAATAAAGGAGCAAAGAGAGGGAACTCCCTGGTGGCCCAGTGGTCAGGACTCAGCTTTCACTGCCAAGGGGCTGGGTTCAACTCCCTGGTCAGGAAACAAGGAACAGGAAAAAAAAACAAAGAGAAAGGGCTGCCACTGAGGGAAGAGGAGACAAAATAATAAAGGAACTTGTATTAAAACACAGAATTAAGTCTCTGCGTGTCCCAGGTGGTCCAATGGTTAAGAATCCTCCCTGGAATGCATGGGACGTGGGTTTGATCCCTGGTTGGAGAACTAAGATCCCATATACCATGGAAATTAGCCCGTGCACCTAAAATAGAGTCCAGGTGCTGCAGGAAGATTCTACATGCCACAACAAAGCCCAGATACAGTCAAACAAATAAAATAAATAAGAAGATCCACTATTTAAAAAGTAAATAAAACACAGAATTAAGAACGTTAAACCTTTGACAGTACACTTTACTATAAAAAGTTTTATCTAAACGGGAAAAAATAATCTCCTCAACCACACTTAAATAAAAAGGAAAAAAAAAAATTAGACCAAAGATGGTTTCAGAAGTATTCAAACCAACTTCCTGGGTACATATATGCAGGTTCACTTGTCAATAGTGCAGAGGTTACAGGATCACAGAATTGTACGGGGGCTGGGGGGGGGGCACACTTTAAACTCAGTGCCCTGCTAGTTACTCCACCTAGGAGTTTAGACTTGCACTGCCCAAAAAAATGGTATCCCTGCTGGCCACACATAGTTATTTGAATTAAGAATAAGTTGAATTTCAAACTCAGCACATTAGTCACACTAGACATACATAAGTGCCCACCAGCCACAGGTAGTCAGTGGCTACTATACTGGACAGCTCACAATTACTGACCATTTCCACATGGCACAAAGTTCTCTTGGACAGCATTGCAGCTATTCATTCCTTAAAGATTAAGTTCTGGTCACAAAAGGAGGCCTGAACCTTAGCCCCCAGTTTTGTGATTTTAGTAAGACACTTATAGCCCTGTAAGTTCCAAATGTAAAATTAAAATAATAATCCCTTATCCCAAAAGATGTTGTTATAAAAAAAATCAAGTGAGCTGATATAAATTCATCTATTCTAATAACTACAAAGTACTAAAGGAAATATAAGGTATTAAGACAATGAAAGAACACTGAACATATTTAGTCCTTCAAGGGTCTCACAGCCTATTAGGGAGACAAATATGAAACAAACAATTACCATATATCATGTGAAAAATATATCCAAAGTATATACATAAAAGTGTAGTTGAACCTGGTAAATATTTCTATTATAACAAGAAGTCAAAATTAGTCAAACTTAAGTTTCACCTCTTTATTTTAGTAAAATTTAATTGTCCTAAGAAAGTTTAGTGAAATGAGACAAGAAGTTTTACAAAATATCTGCTTGTAGTGCTTACTGCAACTTACTTCCACCAACAACTGAATTTTATTTTATTTTTTTGATCTTTATTTATTTTTTTTTTATTTTACAGTATTATATTGGTTGGTTTTGCCATACATTGACATGAATTCGCCCCAGGTGTACATGAGTTTCGCCTCCTGAACCCCCCTCTCACCTCCCTCCTCCCTTTATCCTCCCTCTTGGTCATCCCCGCACACCAGCCCCGAGTATCCTGTAACATGCATTGACAACTGAATTTTAATCTCATACTGTTACTTGGATAAAAACATTTTTTAAAATTCACCAAGCAGAGTTCTCTTTTTATGAGTTTGCTTTGCAGAGAAGTCATAAATTAGGCAAGAATAATGTTAAATATTTTTAAATAGCTGTAAAGTCATTTTAAAAAACCCTTTCCTGGGGGGCAATTAGCAATATAATTCAAAGGACCAAAGAAATGCTCATATCTTTTGTTCTGGCTAATTCCACTTCTAGAAATACATGCCAGGAAAATCAACATAGGTGTACCCAAAGACTTCTGTAAAAATATGATGATAATCACTATCACTTGTATAAATAAAACCTGAAGATAGTTTTAAAAATTAAACAATAGGTAATTGGGTAAGTAAATTAAGGTGCAGTCACACAAATATTACAAAGCTATTAAAAATCATGCAGGTTTCAAACTGCTAAAAATTAGTAACTTAATTCAGTCAACGAGTGGATATTATGTGGCACCATTCCAAATTCTGACACACAGCAACAACCAAAACAAAATGTCTTCCTTTATGGAACATACAGACTGGTTAAATGGTAAAATGTTTGATAAAATATTATGTGAAAAAAGCAACAACCAAAACTATCATCTTGGAACAGAACCTCAGCAAAATAGCAGAGCGGCAACTCCAATCTCTCATCCCCTCAGAAACACTGAAAAACAAGCAGAAACTCCAGAACAAGAAAAGACAAATATTGTATGAAATGTCCAGAAGAGGCAAATCCATAAAGACAGGAAGTGACCAGAGGTGACCAGGGCCCAAGGGGAGAATACAGCGCTACTACTTACTACCAAGTTTCTGTGTGGGGTGATGGATACCTTTTGCAAACAGATACTAGTAACAATTACACAACAAAGAAAGTGTAATTAATGCCATGGAGTTGTTGATACACTTAAAAATTATTAAAATGGGACTTCCCTGGTGGTTCAGTGGCTAAGACTCCAGACTCCCAATACAGGTGGCCCGTGTGATCCCTGGTCAGGGAACTGGATCGATTGTAACTAAGACCCTGTGCAGCCAAATAAATAATTTTAAAAATCATTAAAATGCAAATTTTGTTGTCTGTGTTTTACCACACGATTTTGGAAATCACTACAATACTCCTCCCAAAGGAGTAATAAAGGAACATTATGAACAATTCTATGATCACAGATTTGATAACTTAGATGAAATGGACCAAATACTTAAAAGATACAATCTACCAAAGCTCAAACAAGGAGAAATATATAATCTGAATAGCCTCTACTTATTAAATAATTTGAATCAATAAGTAATAACCTTCCAAATCAGAAAGCAACAGGCCCAGATGGGTTCATTGGTGAATTCTACCAAACATTCAAGGAAGAAATGACACCAATTCTCTACAATTTATTCCAGAAAAACAGAACCAGAGTGAATACCTTCTAATTCATTCTATAAGAAAAACTACAAACTGATAACTTTCAAGAATATAGATGCGAAAATCTGTTATGAAATAAAATCTAACAATGCAGAAAAAGAATCATATAATATAACCAAGTGGGATTTATTCTAGATACATGTTTTTGAATGCTGGTTCAACATTCGAAAATCAATTAACGTATTCCATCACATTCATAGGCAAAAGAAGAAAAATCTTATGATCCTATCAATAGATATAGGAAAAGTGAGAAAATTCAAAACCCATTTTTTATTTAAAATAAATAAAAACCTCAGCAAATTAGGAACAGAAGGAAACTTCTTCAAATAGGGTATTTCCAGGTGAAATTAGACTAGTAAAGCAGCTTGCCCTCCTTCCTAATGTAGATGAGCCTCATCTAATCAGTGATGGCCTAAATAGAACAAAAAAGCTGAGTATGACAGAATATCCTCTGATCTGACTGCATTGAGCCATAACACCAGTTTTCCTGCCTTCGAACGTGAACTGAAACATCAGCTCTCCCTGGGTATCGGTGCAGCCAACTTTCACGTAGGAACTACACAAATGGCTTCTCTGGTTCCTGGGCCTTTTGGACTTGGACTGGAGCTACATCCCTGGCTCTCCTGGGTCTCCAGTTTTGCTAATGCAGATCCTGGAGACCTGTCAGCCTCCACAATCCTGTGAGTCAATTCCACATAATGTCTATTTCCATACACACACACACATGCCCACAAGCATGCAGGTACATATATACATACATCCTATTGGTTTTATTTCTCTGAAGAACCGTAATATAATTACATATCAACCAATATCACTAAACCTATATATTTTCCATTAAGGCTCATTTTAGACACTGATCACTCAGGGGACCTTTCCATGTTTAGATACTAGGAAAAAGTATCTTAGTGCCAGGCTCTATTCCAGGGGCTGAGTATATTGTGGTGAATAAGACAGAAACCCTCCTCCCACAGAGCTTACATACTGGGGAGGGGAGAGACAGAGATGAGGCATTAAATACACACATAAACACTTTCAGACTGAAACTAAGTACTGTTTTAAAAAAGAAGAACATGGGACTGTAAACAGCAGTGACCTAGTAAAAGAGGCTGCTCGAGGCTGGGTGGTGGGGAAGGCCCATCCAAGTAGGAGTCCTGAGCTGAGACAGGTGGAACATGGGGGTCTGTGGACGGTGCTCTGCAGGCTGACAACAGTGCCAAGGTCCTAAGAGGGACACAAATCTGATGTGTTCAAGGAACAAAAGAAGGTGAACGCCCCAATTCTGAGTCTCAACCTCAGGTAGGTTTGGAAGTATCTGCCTGGTTTTTGTGCCTTTCCCACTGCCCTGAGAAGAACATGCCCAGGCTGGCCCGCTGGTCTCACGAAGATGAAAGATACGTGGAGCAGAGCCAACCAAGCCCAACCCAAAGAAGCCAACTCCCCTCCTACCTGCACATCCCAGAGAAGGAATAATTTTCATTTTAAGCCAGGGACTGGGACTTCCCTCTTGGTCCAGTGGTTAATAATCCGCCTGCCAGCGCAGGGGACAGGGGTTCAATCCCCGGTCCAAAAGATCCCATGTGCCTTAGGGCCACTAAGCCTGCATGCCCTAGAGCCTGTGTCCCCAATAAGAGAAGCCACCACAATGAGCAGCCTCTGCACTGCAACCAGAGGAGCCGCTGCTCACCTCAGCTAGAGAAGTCTGTGCGCAGCAACGAAGACCCAGTGCGGCCAAAAATAAATAATTTTAAAAGTCAACATGCAACCCCGCTGACTGCACACCACACCCAGTGTGGCAGGATCTCCTGGATCCCTATTATGCCCCACAGTTTCCACCTCCCAGCTCTCGGCCTGCCTGCAATTCATCACCCATATAACCGCAGAACAACCATTCTAAACACAGATCTGACTCATGGCTCTCTTGCTTAAAACCGTTTGAAAGGTCCCCATTTTCTTCAGGAGGAATCCAAATTCTTTGGAGTCACTCTACAGGCAAGTCCTAAACCAACCACCGCCTGCCTCTCCAGCATCACTCCCAGGTACGCTCTGTGGCTCTTCAGAATTGTCGTGGTCCAGGCGCAGGTTGGAAAAGTTTCCAGACATGAGACAGAAGAGGAGGGAAATTAAGTTTATTTGAGTGGGAGACGCTGTTAGAACAGTGGGCCAGCTCAAGGGAGAACTTACATTGAACAGGGGTCCTTAGTCCACTTTTATACCAGGTACAAGGAGTGGGATAGGGGTCTTGTAGGTCATTTGCTGATTGGAGAGGCACATATACTGGGTGCGGGGTGGGGTTGGAAGAGAAAGGCAAATACCTTCTCCCTATGAGGTAGGAGGGGAGACAGGTTACAATGCTCAGGAGAACCTGAAATACATTAATAATTACCACATGGGGAGGGAAGGACGATAAGGGTCTGGTTTTTCCGTTCCTACATTCCAAGACCCTCCTTGGTTTTATTTGCTCTTTCGTCCTTGGGTCACCGCAAGAACCACTTCTGTTCTAGAAGGTGAGAGTTACCTCTCATCCCACACCTTTACACCTAGGGCTTCCTTCACTTACGAGGGGGCTGGGGAGTAGCAAGGGGGCTCCCCTTTCTTCCCTCAGCCATCTCCTTCACAATCAAGCTCAGATGAAAAACTTCCCCTGACACCCAGGCCTAGCTCTTCGACTTAATTTATCACAATGCATCTTAAGTTTGTTTGCTTGGCCTGACTGGACAGTTAGTTCCTCAACAGCAAAAAAGAAAAGTAACCATCTTTGTGTCTTTAGGCAGTACAGTACCTAGCCCAGGATGAGCACCTCCACTGATCTCTGCTGAGTGGATGGACGCGGGAAAATTTGGTAAAGAAGCTTTATCCAATTAAGAATTAGTCAAGAAACAGAAATGAAGTTAATGGAAAGAGGTAATGAAGGGGGGATAAACTAGAAACTAAAAGAAGAAGCAATTTTAAAGGGCGTAACACAGCTTTCAGTCCGATCACAGAATTCGTTTTGTCCGATCACAGACGCACTCCCTCCCCCAGCACAAGAGTGACTTAGATGTAACATTTCGGAAAGATCACTTTTTCCCTTGCTTAATTTAGTGTATATATGAATCACACACAGGCTGACTAATCACCTGCTAAAGATACTGCATGTGGATCACAAGACTGAAGTCATCTAAAGACGGTAAGGACTTAAAAAGATATATTATGAATATACCTAACCGATCACAGTTACACTTGTTTGTCACATTTCATAAGGAACTAAAATAACATACGTTCCTGTAAAGTGCAGGCTGTATTAAAGTAATATGGAATTGCCCCCTATGGTTTCATATCAACCACTATAAAGCATACTTGGGTAAAGAAATCACTGTGAACTTTTCTACTCTGTCTCTAAGAAGAGATGAATATACTCTTCAGTGTGACCTTGGACGTCAGCTCAGAAGGTAGGTCCCCTGCCGTCTTACGGAGAGCACTGTAGTCAAGGGAACAACAGCGCTAGGACGTGGCACTGGGCATTTAACTGGCGTTTCCTGAGCACCCTGCACCAGGCACTATGCAAGGTACCTCATATACTTGAGGCATCTCTTTTAAACCACCTTTCCTCACAGGCTCAGTCACCGTCAGTGAGCAAAAATAATCACTTGTAAGTATTCATTCAACCAATATTCACTGAGTACCTATAGTTAGGGTGTGGGAGGACAAATGAACTTGTCTGTCTTGCTTAGTTTAATCCCAAGGTATCAGTGGAGTGTCTGGCACGTAATGAAACATAAAGGCCAGATGATTCTGCCTCCCAAATCTCTCAAATCTGTCCACTCCTCTCTATCTGCCCTCCACCAGCCTAGTCCAAGGCCCCTGATTACATCCTGTGATGGCCAGGATCCCAGCAGCATCCCTGGCCTCCACTCCTTAGATGCCAGTGCACAGTAACCATGAATGGCATCTACCAGGGGCTGCACCAACCTCCCCTAGAGCACACTTTCTCTTGCTCTCCAGCCTCATGGGCCTTCATTAACTTCAAGACCTCTGTGCTGTTTCCAAGGCGGGACACAACCAATATTTGGGGCTGGACCATATTTGCTTGGGGTGGGGGAGGGTGGGGGGTGGCTGTGCTGTGCATTGTAGAGTGTTAGCAACATCTCTAGCCTCTACTTGCTAAATGTCCCGGTCAGGACAACCCAAAATACCTCCAGACTTTGCCAAATGCCTCAGAGGGTGGAGGTGAGGCAGCAACATCACTCCCAGTTGAGAACCAATGGCCTAGAATGGACTTGCTCTCCTCGGTCCTCTGCCTCAGTAATTCTGACCCTTCTGAGCTCCAACGATGTCAAGAAAGCTTCTCCTGACCCAGCCACTACAGGGTAGGTTCTCCTGAGGGTCTCTCTCACAACGCTCTCCCCTTCTAGCATCTTTCACAATTGTAAATAAATCGCATTTAATGTCTTACTGCACAACCAGGATATAAACTCCTTGTCTGCAGGAACCTGTGGGCTTTGTTCACTTCTTTACACCCAGGGGCTTGGCACCGTGTTGCAACAGAAATCTTCCTAACTAAATGAATGATTTAAGTGCTTTGCTGGGGCACAGGGATTCCAAAATCAGAAAAGATAACATCTTTGAGTCCAGAAAGCTGAGTGCAGAGACGGCAAATAAGTTTCATCTCCTGGGCAAGTTCAATCAATTGGTACCCGCACTGAGAAGTTACATATCTAAACATGTTTCTTCTAAGGTACCAGAATACCATATACCACATTCCCAAGTGATGTGCAGGACCAAGATTCAAAGTTTCCTAAGGAGGTGGTTTAAAAGTCATCCAAATCACGGCAGCAAGGTTCAGAGGACAGCTTTCAGAAGCGGCTGGCATTCTGTTAATCCTGCTCCACCTCATCTAACAAAGAGGCGTAGAAACCTCTTTCCCATCCAGGAAACCTCAAGTCCAGGAAAAAGACTCAGTTAGGATCACCAAAGGTGGAAACCTCCGGTTCACATAGTTGGGTGGTTGTAACATTTGCCTCACACCTGAGATCAAAAAGTGAAAGTTGCTCAGTCGTGTCCGACTCAGTGTGACCCCATAGACTATATGGTCCATGGAATTCTCTAGGCCAGAATACTGGAGTCGGTAGCCTTTCCCTTCTCCAGGGCATCTTCCCAACCCAGGGATCGAACCCAGGTTTCCCGCATTGCAGGCAGATTCTTTACCAACTGAGCTATCAGGGAAGCCCCTTCAGAGATCAGAAAGGGCTACCTCAAAATATGGCACCTTGGCAAACTGAGGACTTCAAGCTGAAGAAAGCTGAGAAACGGCAGATAAAAAGGATTTTCTGGCCTTCCCCTGAAGCAGATCATAAAACTTTCCTTCAGAGGGACCCTCTCCACACAGGAAGGAGAAACCCTTATCTAGAAGACAGAGGGACGCCACAGGAACCCGAATGAACAGTCCCCGTGTCTCTGAGCTCATACCCTTTGTTGCCCTGTCACATTTTCCCGCTCCTCTACTCTTCATCAAACCTAGAGCTACAGCACTCGGGTTTAACAGCCTCTTCAGTCTTCATTTCCTTACGAAGGCTCCAATGTCATGTAAACCTCACCTAAAATAAATGCGTATGCTTTTCTCTTGCTGCTCTGTCATTTGTTATGGGACTGAGAACTGAGGAAAGGAGAGGAAAAAGGCATCGTTCCTCTCTTACAAAGGATGAAGGTCTCTCGTGCAAGAGACATGGGCCGTGTACAAGAGAGTACCGCGGAGGGTCACTTTAGACCAGGTCTGTGGGCCCCTAGAGCAGCAGGCACTGAGATAAGGTCACAGCGTTGCCAGATTCCTGGGGGCTGAGGAAGGAGCAAGCAGTGAACCCAAAGAAAAGGACATTAGTTCTCAGCAGAATAAAACCAAGTGACAGTGCTCAGGGTGGGGTCTCTAAAGGATGCCTTTGAAAGCACTTGGAAGAGAATGAGCTTTGACACCAGCGAATCCCAAAGCAACAACACCTGTTTAGGAAGGGCTTTCCGGCCCTCATTTCCTGTCCTTCATCCCAGTCCTCTAACCCAGAAACAAGTTCCTGGGCAGAGAGAAACAACCCACCATGGCCACACTGCCTTCTTCAGTCGTTGGCTTTCTACCTGGAGCAGGCCTGGGCCAGGGAGGCAAGAAGCTTCAACTTCAACAGGCTCAAAGGTCTGTTTGGACATGTGACTGCAGGCTTTTAATGCTGACCTAACACTATGTTATGTCACCTGAGGCAACCACAGAACTTCTTCTTACCTAAGAGTGAGAGAAGAGCAGGCTGAGTTAGGCCCACCAGAGGTCTCATCCAGGGGCAGAGGCAGAGCTAACCCTACAGGAAAGGGCAGGTGGGAAAGCACCGGCTGTGCTCACCAACATGACAGTCACAGACAGGAGCCCCCAGAGACACAGAACTATTCTTTCCCGGTGGAATTCCACCTTCTCATAACAGATCTTCAGGAGACGGGTCCCCACTTTATGGGAGGAATCAGATGGGTCAAAAAGCAATCTCTTCCTTCTGCCAAGGTTATCTGTTAGGGGTGGTTCTATGATCCGACTGAGGTCAATTTCTGGAAAGGTTTGCTGAGGTCTTAGAGCAAGTCCTTCCTCTATGTTCCGAGAAAGCTCAGGAGCCAGAAGAATCCCACATCATTTAAAGGATTATTCTGCAGTCATGTCTGGGGGCAGTAAGAAAGCACCAGGAGGAGTAAGCACCCTGTGTCACAGGGAGGTACAGGGACGTGGCTGGGACATGGCTGCACGCAGCCAGGAGGAGGTATGCAGCCAGGCCTGGGAGCAAGGCACTGGAGATGGGGAGCTGTTGCAGGAAGAAGCCAATTCTGACTCCATGTTAGAAGGTGTTTCTTTGACTTGCTTTTAGTTGCTGCTGTTATTATAATCATAAAGGCCTGTTTCAAAGGACCCAGCCCCTGGGCCTGGCTGTTAAAGTGCCTTTGTTCAACTCTTAAGGAAATAAATCTGACCCCACCCATCTGTGAATGGCCACAAAAAAAGAAGAGATTAACACACCCCCTTCCACAGCCTGGCCCTTCCTGGAGATGTTTTGCAAGACTGAAGACCCTTTTCACTTGACTTCCTCACTGCCTGTCCCTCTCTATTCTGCCTTTTGACTTCAGCTCTCCATTGCTTCTCTCTCTCTGGCTCTGTAAAAGAACCCGCATCCAGACCCCACCTAGATAGTTATTTTGAGTCTGCCATCTTCTCAGTTGGCTGGCTTTCCAAATAAAGTCGTATTCCTTGCCTCAACAGCTTGTCTCTCAGATTCACTGCCCTATCATGTGGTGAGCAGAGCAAGCCTGGACTTGGTAACAGAGTCACAAGCATCAGGACGGGGGTCTGAAACATGACAACCCCACCCAAGAGAAGACGGCCAAGGAGCAAAGCCTGGGGAGACCCAGCATTAAAGCCTGAGAAAGAACAGTGAATGGAGAAGAACAGAGAGGGGGGGTCTACTTGAAGAAAGAGGGAGTGAGCATTTCTATCTGCAGGGGGTGACAGATGCTGCAAAAAAGTTGGGTTAAGTTTTTCTCTCTTAATTTCCTACTTAATGTCATTAATAAGGTCAACACTATTTAGACCTCAAGAGTAAGTCAAGTTGAATACAACTATTACCCATTAAAAATATATATTGAATCGTTACTAAAAGATTTTGAGGGCACACTTGCACTGTGTTTAACAAAACTCCACATTAATATGCCCACCCAAGAATACAAGTTTCACAGATAATAACAACATGATATTAAAAATGAAAAACATGGTAATTTAACAACATGACATTAAAAATGAAAAACGGAAACAACCCACTTTCACATCTTCCAGAACAAGGTAAAGGGCTAAAGGCCGACACATTCACAGGGTCAACGTGTCCATGTTAAGGCCAGGGAAAGGGAATGGGCTTTGTCTCAGCCAGTCGAGGACATTTGCAGCTCTGGCCCTTTTTTGATAGCAGCCTCCTAATTTCCCTCTGGGGAGCCCCTCTCACTTCACCTGGTTTAGTTGAAACTGAGAGTCCCACCTATAACCAGAGCTCCAGGGATGATCGAGGTGGTTAACGAGGGCACAAGGGCACTCACTCCCCAGAGAGGCAGGCCGTCCTGGGTCTAGCTGGCACTGATGAGGAAGGTTACTAAACTGGAAGACTAGCTGCTGGAGTTGCTGCCAGCAACCTTGGCTCCCATACGGGGAAGGCCTGTCAGAACCAAACTCACTAAACCCTGCAGAGCAGGAACAAAAACTACTCATGATAACATTCGAGCACCTCGATCTGATCCAGCCAGAAATTTCACCCTATATTTTTCAATTACATGAATCAAAAAACTACCTTTTTTCCTAACCCAGGTCCGAGGTGGGATTCTCTCACTTGTAACCGAGTGCTGCTGACTAATACCAGTGACAATTTTAAACCCTTAATAATTCAAAAAGAAAAGGCTCCCACCTCCTTATAACAGTCTCAACTTCCCCTAGAATGTTTCGACCCATAATTTTCTCCCCCTCCTCTGATTTTCTAAGCCATTACTGTGTACCTACTCAGGCTTTCAATTACCTACTCTCTTGTACTGTTACTCACAGGTGTATCACGGCCTCATCTCAACCTGACAAAGATGGCCAAGGATGAGCTGTACAAAATTCTTCTTATCTGACAGTATCTTCCACCATGTAGGGTACAACCTGATCAATCATGTCTGAGAAATAAAAGGCAAGTACAGACGATCTGCATCAGAGTAGAAAACTTAGCTTTACTGGAAATGAGCTTAAAGAGATGTTGGTTAAGATCACCCCAATTCATTCATTCACCCATCAAGCATTTATTTGGCACCTACTGGGTACCAAGCCCTTTTGAGGTGCTAAGAATACAGCAGGGAAAAATGACAAGGTCTCTGCTTTGACAGCAAGAGTATGTTTCTCTTCCAAACCACCCCCCCACAACAAAAAAAAAGATACCATTTAAAGAGAGGCTCAGTATGGGAATTCCTTGGCCATCCAGTGTTAGGATTCTGTGCTTTCACTGCCAAGCACAGATTCAATCCCTGGTCAGGGAACTAAGATCCTGCAACCCTTGTGGCATGGCCAAAAACAGAGGCTCAAGGCAGCCAATGGCATTTTTTCTGTAGCACAAACTCCATTACAGTTCATGCTTCCCCATGTGAAATATCCAATAAATGTAAATTCACAGAACATTAAAGAAAAAATGCAGGTGTCAGAAATCCAATCTAGAAATTTTAAACCTGTCAGAATTAAAAAATTAAAGTTTTTAATAATGAAAGCCTTCTCCACCCCCAAAAGGAATCTACGCAAAGCAATACCACTGAGGGTCAGTGTATGGTGGAGCTAGAAGCAGGCCAGAGGCTGCCTCCCAGTTCTCAGTCCAGGTTCCTGTAACTTCACCTACTTCTTGCCTTTGGCAAAGAACACAATCAAAAAGTATCTGTTTAATGAGGGAGCTAATCAAATACAAACATAACTAATTTCTTTCTTGAAACTGAGCCAGTATGAGAAACTAGAGTTGGACCCAGTTTTCAGTCTTCTTTTTCACTGAACAGTATCTGCTGCTACTGCTAAGTCACTTCAGTCGTGTCCGACTCTGTGTGACCCCATAGACGGAAGCCCACCAGGCTCCCCCGTCCCTGGGATTCTCCAGGCAAGAACACTGGAGTGGGTTGCCATTTCCTTCTCCAATGTGTGAAAGTGAAAAGTGAAGTCGCTCAGTCATGTCCGACCCTTAGCGACCCCACGGACTGCAGCCTACCAGGCTCCTCCATCCATGGGATTTTCTAGGCAAGAGTACTGGAGTGGCTTGCCATTGCCTTCTCCGGAACAGTATCTAACTAATTCAAAATTATAAGAAGGCCAAGTGAGCAAAAGAGAAGGAGAGAGGCCAGGGAAAAGTTACTGCCCCACACAGGCAGATTCTATCTGAACTTGTCTGACTTCCTCATTGAAGTTCATTTTCGGATACTTCTTTGTTTCCATACTTAGGAATGTATCACTTCCTCAGACACGTAAAGGAAGTGATATATTTTATACACACGCATGCACAGTGATACTCACATACCCAGAGGTGATCTACAACCCTTTATTCACAACCTGAAAATCCAAAAAGCTTTCAACACTGTATATCTTTATTTGGTAGCAAAACCTGACCTGACCTCATTTGGTGGCAAAACCTGACCTAAACTGACTTGAAGTTATTTACAGTCTTTATTTTCCTAACTGACTGTGAATACTCACACGTTTCATTCTGAAAGATACTGAGGTAATTCAGTAGAATTTTCAGATATGGGATTGTGGATTTGCATATAAAATGTACTAAATAATGATGGTGACCCTGAAATAACATCTTTTACTTCAAAAGCAAGTGTTAAAGTCTACACAGGGACTTCCCTGGTGGTCCAGTGGTTAAGACTCTGCACTTCCACTGCAGGAGGCACAGGTTTGATCCCTGGTCGGGGAACTAAGATCCCACATGCCACCTGGCATGGTCCAAAAAATAAAGTCTACACAATATCAACAGAGGACAAACATTTAAAATCAGAAGTCTCTGAGCTAAAAGGGATAATCATTCATCTATAGATGAGGAAACAGGCTCCCAGAGGCCACAGGTCTTGCCCAGATCAACTAGTTTACCTGCTACCATCACCTAAGGCAATGCACTTCAGTGGACATTGGTCCCTATCCAGAGGGCCCTCCCTGTGGGTTTGTATTGGGTTCTACTTTTGTTCAATCAGAGTTCCCAAGGTCTCTCTAGAAAGTACCTGACTCAAAGGGAAAATATATATATATGTGTGCTTTTAATACTTCCCTCCCTCAACTCCATTTTTCTTCCTAAAAATTTGGACGAGTGTACAAATGGCTTACCAAAAAGTAGCAGCCAATACCACTTACCCTAAGAGAGAGAAAAAAGTGGTAATTAACAATGATTAACAATGATCTTCTTCATCCTTCTATCCATTACAATTAGTGAAGCTATTATTAAGTTGGTAATATTAACTGTATTGGTTTTCCAGGTGGCTCAGTGGTAAAGAATCTGCCAGGCAGGAGAGATGGGTTTGATCCCGAGGTTGGGACTATCCCCTGCAGAAGGAAATGGTAATCAACACCAGTCTCCTTGCTTGGGAAATCCCATGGACAGAGGAGCCTGGTGGGCTACAGTCCAAGGGGTCACAGTCACAACTGAAAGACTAAACCACCACCACCATTAGCTGTATTATGAGTGTATTCTACTTCAAAGATCTGTTTCAAATTAAGTAGTAAGGGCGTAAGATAGTTGGTGACAATAAAAACAGCAGATGAAGTTCTACCACTTAATGAGAGCCTGTCATATGCCAGGAACCGAAAGGTCTTTTGCAGACATGACTTATTTGATCCTCACTATTCCCAGGTGGTGCGAGTGGTAAAGAATCTGACCTGCCTGCCAACACAGGAGAAGGAAGAGATAGGGGTTCGATCCCTGGGTCAGGAAGATCCCCTAGAGGAGGGCATGGGAACCCACTCCAGGCAGTATTCATGCCTGGAGAATCCCATGGACAGAGGACCTGGCAGACTATAGTCCATGGGGTCACAAAGTGTCAGACACAACTGAAGCAACCTTGCACGCATGCATGAACTCTATGAAGAAAGTAATTCTGCCTCTTTTTTAAAGATGAGGAAGCTGAAGATTGGAAAAGTTAAATATCCTTTTGAAGATCATACAAGAGATAGCACAGACTATTTGAGAAACCACAGACACAAGCTTAAGAGTTCCAAACTTTAAGATCTGTGGCCATTTCTAGACTTTCTTTTGATAAATAAATAGCCAGGCATGGAACACACAAAATTTAAAACTTAAAAGTACTCAGGCCAAAATAATCTTGATAGGGCCCACATGGGGTCTCATTGATAAGACGGCTAGTTATGTCGACCTTGCAAATGAAGAATAAAATCACAATGATCTGTGTTCAGTTCAGTTCAGGAGGAGCCATCATAGTCAACAAGAGTCCGAATGTAGTACTTGGATGCAATCTCAAAAAGGACAGAATGATCTCTGTTCATTTCCAAGGCAAACCATTCAATATCATGGTAATCCAAGTCTATGCCCCGACCAGTAATGCTGAGGAAGCTGAAGTTGAACGGTTCTATGGCAACCCACTCCAGTGTTCTTGCCTGGAGAAGCCCAGAGATGGGGGAGCCTGGTGGGCTGCCGTCTATGGGGTCGCACAGAGTCGGACACACGACTGAAGCGACTCAGCAGCAGCATGAAGACCTACAGACCTTTTAGAACTAACACCCCAAAAAAAGATGATCTGTGAGACTGACCAAACTGCCCAAATGCATCCCGTTATCTCACTGGCGCTTATCTTCTCAAAGCTGCAAGACCACCAAATTACAGACCTCTGGCTATGTGACCATCCCTTCAGAGACTTTTTCATTGGTAGGGTATAAGAAGGACTCCGTCAGAAAGGGAGAACGCTGGTTCTCCTTGAGAGCCAGTCACCCTCTCTTTCCCCTGTAATAAATTTCCTTTTCTTGCCTGACTGCCCGGCTCGCTCTCTTTCTCTCTGCACTCACCTCACATTCTGGGGCCGGAACCCAGGAGGGAAGATCCACCACAACTGGGTGGTCCCCTCCCCTCGGACCTTGCCGAAAAACTGAGACGAGCTCCTGGACGGGACTCTCCACTTGCCTTGCTGGACTGACATACACACACCGGCCCACATTTCATCCACCCGTTACAAGGGTGAGTGAAATCCCATTCCCTCGGATCCTCTCTCTCGCCTCCTTTCCAAGCCCCAGCACTAGGCGGGAGGACCCCCACGGCCCTCGGGCCAACGTGCCCGCGGTCTTGCGCCCCATCTGACTTTGAAATAGGGGACGCCCATTTCAAAGCAGACTATTTTTACTCTCTGAGAAAGTCCTGAGAATGGGGACGCCTTTTCTCTCGGAACTTTCTCCTTGCTTTCTCTTGCCCTTGTCTAACCTCCCTATTCGGCCACAATAGGAAATTCTCAATCCCAGCCCTCAAAATCTACTCCTCTAAGATGCCTTCTCCGAAACCTAAAAGCTTCAGCCTTCCAAGGGAGAGATAAGACCAAAAAGACTTATTTACTATTCTAACACTGTGTGGGCAGAATACAGACTCGATAACAGGTCCCAGTGGCCAGAAATGGAATTCTTGATCATAATACTCTATGGGGCCTCGATAACTTCTGCCACCGTAATAGCAAGTGGTTAGAAATCCCTTATATTCAGTCTTGCTTTGCTCTTCGCTCTCAATCCTCTCTCTGTGAATTCTGTCCTACTTCTCAAATACACCTAGCCCACTCTGGGCCACATCCTCCTAATACAATGTCTCCAGATCCCTGTTCAGACTTTTCTTTTTCTTCCTTCAACCCTTCCGACCACAGCCCACCTCCTATCAATCCCCTTGCAGCCACTCCAGATCCAGCTCCACAACCTCCCCTCCTCCCTCCCTCTTTCTCAAGCCACAGCTCCCAACCCCACTCCCCAGCCTGGGCCTGAGATAAGCTCGGAGACCTCAGCCCCACCCTCTACCCTGAGGGTCCCAAGGCTTTACTCCCTAGATCCCCTCCCAGTACCCGGTCTGAACAACTTTAAAATAGGAAACTTCACTGCAGGACCCCGCTCCTTCCCCTGCCCACCCCCCTCCCTTTACGGGAAGTAGCTGGAGCAGAAAGCATTGTTCACGTCCCATTCTCCCTCACCAACCTATCTCAGACTGAAAAGCGCCTTGGCTCCTTCTCCTCAAACCCGGATAATTATCTAAAAGAATTCAAGTACCTTACCCAGTCTTATGACTTAACCTGGCATGATATTTGCATCATACTTTCCTCCACTCTTCTCACAGAAGAAAAGGAACAAGTATGGCAAGCCTCTCAGGCGCATGCTGATGAGATACACAGGACAGCTGACACGAGGCCTGTAGGGGCGACATCTGTCCCCCGAGAAGATCCCAACTGGGATTATCAGGCAGGGAGACCTGGACAAGCAGCCCGTAATCACATGGTTGCTTGCCTCACTGTGTGCCTTGAAAAGGCAGGGCATAAAGCCATCAACTTTGATCAGCTCCAGGAAATAACTCAAGGGCTAGATGAAAACCCACTACAATTTCTATCCAGGTTAATAGAAGCGCTACAAAAATATACAAATTTAGACCCCACTTCAGCAGGGGGCACCACTTTCCTTAACACCCATTTTATCTCCCAGTCGTCCCCAGATATCTGAAAGAAACTAAAACAGGCAGAAAGCCCTCAAGCCCCTCAACAAAACCTTTTAAATTTAGCCTTAAAGATTTTCAATAACCGAGAAGAACAGGCAAAGCTAGAGAAGGCCCAATGAGATCAGGCCAAACACCACCTTTTAGCCACTGCCCTACATGGCTCCAAGCCTCCATCAGCCAACAAAGAAAGGAAGCCACCTGGGCCCTGCTTCAAATGCGGCAAAGAAGGCCACTGGACCCACTCATTCCTAAAGTCAAGGCCCCCTCCAGGTCCATGTCCCAGCTGTGGCATAAAGGGACAGGGGAATGTCGACTGCCCAAATCCCCCTCCAGGGATCCGGACATCCCCTCCTGGTCCGGGACAGGAGTCCTCAGACCCAGCTCTGCCCGGCCTTCTCGGACTCTCCACTTTAGACTGAAGGTGCCCAGGGCCCCAGGCCCCGACTCTCATCACCTCTAAGGAGCCCAGGGTAACTGTTACAGTGGCAGGTAAACTGATCTCCTTTCTCATTGACACAGGAGCCACTTAGTCTCCTATGCCTGCCTACTCCGGAAAAACCAAGGTCTCTCAGGTCTCTGTTATGGGGGTTGACGGTTTAATATCTACACCACGAATAACCGAGCCTCTATCTTGCACACTTCAAGATACCCCATTTCCCCATTCTTTTCTCATACTCCCAAAAT
This sequence comes from Moschus berezovskii, assembly GCF_049115385.1. Classification (NCBI taxonomy): domain Eukaryota; kingdom Metazoa; phylum Chordata; class Mammalia; order Artiodactyla; family Moschidae; genus Moschus; species Moschus berezovskii. The sequence goes on from NC_142465.1 coordinate 70,315,211, forward strand.
GCCCCACTCCTATTCTTGGGAGAGACCTTCTCTCAAAGTCTCAATTACTATCCCAAGCCCACCCTCTGATCTAGCCTGGTTACTGCTCCTTAACATCCACCACTCTGACATTCATCTACAACAGGCTCCTTTCTGTATTTCCAGACAAAACTCTAAGAACAATTCTTACCCCCAGCTAGGAACTATACTGACAAACCTCTGTAGTCATACTTCACATTTCTCCTTCCCTTCAGGCCGATCTGTCTATCATGTCTCAGGAACTGCAGGACATTCTCTTACTTTCTCAGGCAGACTCCCTTCTGCATTTGGTGTAAATGCTCCTCTTGTAGGGGCTACACTGGTGAGTTCACTGTCAGTTTCACAGACTACTAACAATTTCCCAGGAAGACTCCTATTTGCTATTGATTTCAGCTGCTGTCTTCTTACTCCTGGAATATTTTGCTTATGTGGAACCACTACTTATTTATGTCTTCCTACTAACTGGTCAGGAACATGAACCCTGGTATATCTGGCCCCAGATATTTCCATTGCTCCTAACAATCAGACCCTTCCTATCCCACAAACTCATAACTGACCCAGACAGGCAATTCAATTCATTCCTCTATTAATTGGTTTAGGAATAGCCGCTGGGATTGGGACAGGGACCGCAGGACTCACAACCTCTTTTAATTACTATCAAAGCCTTTCTAAAGACCTCACTGACAGCCTAGAAGAAATAACTAACAGCCTTATCACTATCCAAAACCAGCTAGATTCCCTGGTAGCCGTAGATTCCCTGGTAGCCGTAGTCCTCCAAAACAGAAGAGGATTAGACCTCCTCACAGCAGGAAAAGGAGGCCTATGCCTATTTTTGGAGGAAGCCTGCTGTTTCTACACCAATAAATCAAGTGTTGTAAAGGAAGCAGCAAGAAATCTGACAAACAGGGCCTCGAGAATACGCCAACACCTCAGTAATTCATGGGAAAACTGGTTAAGTAATTGGAACTGGATGCCCTGGGTCCTACCTTTTCTAGGCCCTCTCCTTCTACTAACCCTTATTCTAACTTTCAGCCCATGTTTAATGCATCTTTTTTCAAAATTTCTTCAGGACCACTTGCAAGCCTTCACCAACTGAACTACCCATGAGCTACTTCTACGCACTCAGATTATCAAAAATTTTGACCCCATACAAATCCCCTTGATCTGCATTCCAGACTTTTCTTACTTTACCCTCACGAAGCCCCTGTCCCGCAGGAAGCAGTTACAGATGATTGACCTTCGGCCCTTATCCTAAATCAAAAGGCTGGAATGACAGGGCCTAAATGGGATCTCATTGATAAGATGGCTCTTTATGTCGACCTTGCAAACAAAGAATAAAATCACAGTGATCTGTAGGACTGACCAAATTGCCCAAATGGCATCCCATTATCTCACTGGCGCTTATCTTCTCAAAGCTGCAAGACCACCAGATTCCAGACCTGTGGCTATGTGACCATCCCTTCAGACACTTTTTCATTGGTGGGGTATAAGAAGGACTCCGTCAGAAAGGGAGAACGCTGGTTCTCCTTGAGAGCCAGTCACCCTCTCTTTTCCCTCTAATAAATTTCCTTTTCTTGCCTGACTCCCCGGCTCGCTCTCTTTCTCTCTGCACTCGCCTTACAAATCTTCTATCAGCAATGGGACACGACTCGGTATACATACGATCACTGTATTAAAGTGCAATATATGAAACAAAACAGAACAGCAGGTGGTACAATATTAGGTACATATTTCACACTTGGAGGTCTGGGTCGCTTTCACAACCCTTACTTAAGAAGACTTCTTTTCATCAGTCCCTAGACCAAGAACTACTAAAACTGGAAACCTGGAAACTGTCCCATATAATTTATTCATTCATCAGACAAATATTTAGACTGTATACTCTGGCATTACCTGGCACATTGCCTGGTCACAGTGGTTAAAGACAGCACCCTCTCTTATGGAGCCCAGAATCCAGCATGAGTCCAGACTTTATGTTGGAAATGCACATATATTCTGTGCACATAGCATATGTATAACGGGGCATTTCTGAACAGCACGCCATAGCACTTTTCCATTTGGTGAAATTTTAACTGTTAATGTTTTTGGCATTGTGCTTTATACCATTTATTAAATAAAAATTTAAAAAAGTAAAATAAAACGCTTTGCAACCTCTTACCCACCCCCTCCCAAAATACATATACATGTATTAAAATGAAGAGATGGATTTCTAACAACCTGAAAACACAACTTTCTTCCAGGTGCTACGGCCACATTTTAAAATGGGGTGTTCTCTAAAATCACATCCAGGTACACTTTCAGTTCTCGCCTACTCAGTCTCCTACACATTTGTTTACAACAAAGAATACCGTATTGGATGATCAATCGTGAAATAACTATGCAACCTCAACCAAAGGGCTCAAGCCAACATTTCACTCAAGAAAATGTTTAAAGTCCATATCCAGAGGGGCGCAAAATCTACTAAACCTCGGTGTTTCCACCTGCCAAACCTGTTGCTTGGACCCTGTAGGGTTTACAATCATACCGAGTTACTTTATGCATTATCAACTAAGAGCAGATTAGAAAAGGTTGGGCTTGTGTGATCCGGAATCTAAGTTATTAGCATATCCCATGACCTGAAGGCTTGTGCTGGTTTTCAAGAGATTGGGTGCTGGAGTCCAAGATGGTTAAGGGCATCATGGTCACATGAAGGGGCCCTAGCCTCAGCTATCTTATGATCGAGAAAAGCAGGAGCTGTCAGGGTCGCTCCCACACCAGTGTATGTACATCTACCAGTACAGCCTCTAAAGGTTAACAGATTAAGCTGTTTCAAAAAAGACAACAAAAATGTAAGGGAAAAAAAAAACCTTTCACGTGTAAATCCTTTAAATTTGGGGCCAGTACACTCTCCCCGCAGCAAATTCACGGGCCAAGAAAACACCCCTCTTGGACAAAGTTTTGAGATCCGGGAAGAAACGGGATTCAAGAATATAAAGCTACTCTGTAAAGGGAAAAGGTTATAAGGGTGACACTGGAGAAGAAAGCCGCAGGAGGGGCAAAGACTGAGAATTCGGTGAAATTTAGGAATTTTGGGTCCCGGGAGGGGGGCTGCGTGCAGAACAAGGCCTTTGGGAGAAAGTCAAATGACTCGGGGACTCCGCTGAAGGCAGCCGGAGGGAAAAGGATTCGGCAGAAGGAGCGCGGATCTCCCGAACCGTAGGGAGGCGAGATCTGGACCCCAGATGCTGAAGCCGCAGCCCGGAGAGGAGCTCTGCCTGAGTTGACGGCGCCCCCGAGGGAAGGGCAGGCGCGGGGCTTAGCCCCGCGTCCGCAGGGAGGATGGGGAGGCAAGAGTGCAGCGCGCGGTCGGGCCGGTCCAGGGAGCCCTGCCGAGGGCTCCCGCGCCGCTACTCACCTCTCCGAACTGGAAGGCGGAGACGATGGTGACAACGACGCCCACGAAACAGACGTAGAGCCCATACCTGTGGGACAGGCAGGTATAGGTCTGTCTCTGCAAGAGCTTGAGCAGCATCACCCCGGCCGCCGCCGCGCCGCGCCGCGCCCGGGGAGTCGGAGACGCCGCCGCGGCCGCCTCAGCGAGCCGCCATTCCGCGGCCCCCGCAGGGCCGCCGCGCTCAGCTCACAGCCTCGGGCCGCCGCGCATTGCCGCTCCGGGGACCGACGCCCGCTCGGCTCCACGCCGCGGCCGCCGCTTCCGGGAGCGGAACCCACGCCCTCCGAGCGGCGGGGCGGTCGCGCGGCCCCCTAGGCAGCCGGCGCCGCCCCAGTCTAGCAGGGTTAAAGACGGCGGCGGCAGCGGCGGCGGCCGGGCCGGCAGCGCCACCTGGAGGGCGGAGGGGCGGAGGACAGGCGCGAGGCCCCGTGACTGCGCATGCGCGATGCGCTCTTCGGGCCTGGCAGGGATCCTTGAAACTGAGTTGTGCCGGCGACCAGACAGGACAGGCCGCTGTAAGGAGGCCGTGCCCCAGACACTGGTGCATTGGCACCAGTGTTTTTATGCACAAAACCCTTCCTGCATTTACAATGATTGGCAAATCATGGTTTTTCACCACGCTGAGAGGAGACGCTGTTATAGATCTCTTTTCCCCTCCTGCTATCTAACCATATTGTTGAAAGAGGAATTTGAAGGACCCAGTTCATTTCAGTTCAGTCGCTCAGTCGTGTCCGACTCTTTGCAACCCCATGAATCACAGCACGCCAGGCCTCCCTGTCCATCACCAACTCCTGGAGTCCACCCAAACCCATGTCCATCGAGTCCGTGATGCCACCCAACCATCTCATCCTCTGTTATCCCTTTCTCCTCCTGCCCTCAATTTTTTCCCAGCATCAGGGTCTTTTCAAATGAGTCGGGTCTTTTCAAACGAGTCAGGTTTTTGCATCAGGTGGCCAAAGTATTGGAGTTTCAGCTTCAGCATCAGTCCTTCCAACGAACACCCAGGACTGATCTCCTTTAGAATGGACTGGTTGGATCTACTTGCAGTCCAAGGGACTCTCAAGAGCCTTCTCCAACACCACTAAATGTGCCAAAAATTAAATTCATTCATTCATCTATTTATTAAATATGTATTTAGTGTCCAGTGTCTGGCAGGGTGCTTGATGTCAGGTATTCAAAAATGAACTAGAGGGAATTCCTTGGCTGTCCAGTGATTAGGACTTCTCCCTTCCACTGCAGGGGCCTAGGGCTACATCCCTGGTTGGGAAACTAAGATCTCCCAGTCCCCCGTGTTGTTTTTCAGGCAGGGCCAAAAAAAGTCAGAAATGAACTAGATCTGGCCACTGTCCCCACAGAGAATCTAGTTGGGAAGATAAACACAGAAACCACTAGATACTATTTAAAAAGAAAAAAAGTTGTTACAACAGACGTTGTGTGTGCCATGTATTGGATGGGAACCCATACAAAGGAGGTCAGTTATTTCTACTTTAGCACCAGGTGATTTTTAAGAGGGCCTTCAGATAGAAGAGGGGGTGTGGACAGTATCCGTGCATGCATGCTCAGTCGTGTCTGACTCTTTGCAATCCCACAGACTGTAGCCCACCAGGCTCCTCTGTCCCTGGGATTTCCCAGGCAAAAATACTGGAGTAGGCTACCATTTCCTACTCCAGGGGATCTTCCTGACCCAGAAATTGAACCTGAGTCTCCTGTGGCTCATGCGTTGCCAGGCGGGTTCTTCACCACTGAGCCACCTGGGAAGCCTGTGGACAGTGTTGTTGTTGTTTAGTCGCTCAGTCGTGTCCAGTTCTTTTCACCCCCGTGGACTGCAGCACGCCAGGTTTCCCTGTCCTTCACCATCTTCCGCAGTTTGCTCAAACTCATGTCCATTGATGCTGCGCAACCATCTTGTCCTCTGTCACCCTCTTCTCTTGCCTTCAATCTTTCACAGCATCAGGGTCTCTTCCAATGAGTCAGCTCTTCGCATCAGGTGGCCAAAGTATTGGAGCTTCAATGTCAGCATTGGTCCTTCCAATGATTATTCATGGTTGATTTCCTTTAGGGTAGACTGGATAAAACGAGAGGACTTAAATCTCAAAGAGTTTGCAATGACAATATTTCCTATCAGGACACACAGTTTTCTCTTTCAATATTTTATTAACACTCCTTGTGTCTCTTTCCACCCCTCATCCCAGGAGAGGAGGGAGGTACCTGACTGGCAAGGTTGCAAGAAATTGAGCTTTTCTGCCAGAGGCAGAAGTTCTCATCCACCATCTGCCAACCATAGGAGCATCTATGGCCCAGCCTGGGCCTGGGCCTAGAAAGTGTGTTTCATTCAGAGAGAAAATATTAGCTGCTTGCTGGTTCAAAGAGGTGAACAACATTCTTCAATTAACCATATCAGCACTAAAGCCGATGCATCCATCTCCATCTGTCTGTATCTTACACCATATTCTCAATGAGTTTGAAACTCAGGAGACAGGAATGCTTTAAGTGTTGGGCACCTAAACACCATCTACCTCTGAGTCACCTTTTGTTCAGTCTTGATGAAAAATGAACAACCAAAGTAAAACAATCCTACACAATGAAGAGCCTCTTGCCCTGGGCTTACAAAATATAAACCTCAAGTATAGATATGGTGTACTCGGAAGGCATACCTTGAGCTTGATAAGAAAATGACCCTAAACAGAGAGCTTTAACTAGTTGATTGATACAAAGTTGAAATAACTCCTGATATGTCTGTATTTAGCTTAGTCTTTGCTTTACTCAAGGTAAAAAGATAAAAATGTTAACATTATGAAATACTTGTACTTTTTAGCTTTAGGCTTGAAAAGCTTGCTTGTTGTCAGAAAACATACTTTAATTTTGTCCCCTTCCTTTCAAGATAAACAGTGTGCACTCATAAAACACAAGTCTATTGTAAGTGACTTTATGCCTTCCTTTTTTTTTCTAAAAAAGAAAGCCAAGATATCTTTTATTTTTGAAAAATAATAGCTAAAGCGAATTATTAAGAAATTTCATTGCTTCTGATAGAATCCCAAGAGCCAAAACATAACATGGCCCACTGCTTATTTTTTTGTGAATGCAAACATATCATGTATATATAAACAAATACACATAGTTATCACATAAGTGGGGCTTCCCTGGTGGCTCAGGTGGTAAAGAATCTGCCTGCAATGCAGGAGACCTGGATTCGATCCCTGCATTGGGAAGATCACCTGGAGAAGGGGATGGCAACCCACTCTAGTATTCTTGCCTGGAAAATCCCATGGACAAAGGAGCCTGGTGGGCTACAGGGTCCCAAAGAGTCGGACATGACTGAGTGACTAGCGTGCGCACACACACACATCTCTGCAATACAGACATCATAAAGGCAGGAGACTAACCCATCTTATTCATAACTATATCCCTACCCTCAGCATTCCCTGTGTGGCTCAGACAGTAAAGAATCTGTCTGCAATGCAGAACTGACACAACTGAGCGACTTCACTTTCACTTTTCACTTTCACACATTGGAGAAGGAAATAGCAACCCACTGCAGTGTTCTTCGGAGAAGGCAATGGCAAGCCACTCCAGTACTCTTGCCTAGAAAATCCCATGGATGGAGGAGCCTGGTAGGCTGCAGTCCATGGGGTCACTAAGGGTCGGACACGACTGAGCGACTTCACTTTCACTTTTCACTTTCACACATTGGAGAAGGAAATGGCAACCCACTCCAGTGTTCTTGCCTGGAGAATCCCAGGGAAGGGGGAGCCTAGTGGGCTTCCATCTATGGGGTCACACAGAGTTGGACACGACTGAAGTGACTAGCAGCAGCAGCAGCAGTGTTCTTCGGAGAAGACAATGGCAAGCCACTCTGGTGCTCTTGCCTAGAAAATCCCATGGATGGAGGAGCCTGGTAGGCTGCAGTTCGTGGGGTCGCTAAAGGTCGGACACGAGTGAGCGACTTCACTTTCACTTTTCACTTTCACACATTGGAGAAGGAAATGGCAACCCACTCCAGTGTTCTTGCCTGGAGAATCCCAGGGACGGGGGAGCCTGATGGGTGTGGGGTCACACAGAGTTGGACACGACTGAAGGGACTTAGCAGCAGCAGCAGCAGCATCTAAGTTTCTAAATCTCTGTCATGTTTATTGTTACTTACTCTGTGTCATTTTGTATGTTACTTTGTACTGTCTCAACTTTTTGCTAAATAATTTTTTTCCCTTATGCTTTGACTCATTCTATTTTTGTATGGTCTTATATTTCATTGATTTGTGCCTTTATCTTTGTAATTTCCTTTCCTCTTATTCTCTTAATTTACTCCCTTCCTCTTTTTTTTTTTCTTTTTCTTCAGGATACACCGGTGGGGCATTTTAGTTCTGCCAGGAACCTCGGCAGTGCATGAAATGCAGATGTACACTGATGTAGGTACCCCACCTTGGGCACACCGTGTCCACATCAGGGGAACCGAGGCAAGATGGTTCCAGACCGAGGCTAAGGCGGTAACCTGGGTTCATCTGGGCGTGCATGGCTGGGGCAGAGCAGAACTGTATCTCCACACACTGGTACACTCACCCACCACGCAGGACGTGGAAGAAAAAAGTGAAAATCACACGCTGGAATCAGGAAGCTCCCCCTTCCTCCCTGCAATAGCCCTCCACCGCCCTCTACTGGCAAAGTTTAGGATCACACTCACTACGAAAGAGAAATGCTTAGTTCAAGTCCATTAGCACAGAGACTGTTCTGAGCGGATGAATTTGGAGCTGAGAGGCACCCACTGATAACCAGCACATCCCTGAAACTAGGGTTCTGGGTGTAGTTTAGATTCTCTTCAGTTAAGTTCAGTTCAGTTCAGTCGCTCAGTCGTGTCCGACTCTTTGAGACCCCATGAATCACAGCACGCCAGGCCTCCCTGTCCATCACCAACTCCCGGAGTTCACTCAAACTCATGTCCACAGAGTCGGTGATGCCATCCAGCCATCTCATTCTCTGTCGTCCCCTTCTCCTCCTGCCCCCAATCCTTCCCAGCATCAGACTCTTTTCCAGTGAGTCAGCTCGTCGCATGAGGTGGCCAAAGTATTGGAGCTTTAGCATCAGTCCTTCCAATGAACACCCAGGATTGATCTCCTCTAGAATGGACTGGTTGGATCTCCTTGCAATCCAAGGGACTCTCAAGAGTCTTCTCCAGCACCACAGTTCAAAAGCATCAATTCTTCGGCGATCAGCTTTCTTCACAGTCCAACTCTCACATTCATACATGACCACGGGAAAACCCATAGCCTTGACTAGACGGACCTTGGTTGGCAAAGTAATGTCTCTGCTTTTTAATATACTATCTAGGTTGGTCATAACTTTCCTTCCAAGGAGTAAGCGTCTTTTAATTTCATGGCTGCAATCAGCATCTGCAGTGATTTTGGAGCCCAAAAAAATAAAGTCTGACACTGTTTCCACTGTTACCCCATCTTTTTCCCATGAAGTGATGGGACCAGATGCCATGATCTTTGTTTTCTGAATGTTGAGCTTCAAGCCAACCTTTTCACTCTCCTCTTTCACTTTCATCGAGAGGCTTTTGAGTTCCTGTTCACTTTCTGCCATAAGGGTGGTGTCATCTGCATATCTACGGTTATTGATATTTCTCCCAGCAATCTTGATTCCAGCTTGTGCTTCTTCCAGCCCAGCGTTCCTCATGGTGTACTCTGCATATAAGTTAAATAAGCAGGGTGACAATATACAACTTTGATGTACTCCTTTTCCTATTTGGAACCAGCAAATTTGGAAAACTCAGCAGTGGCCACAGGACTGGAAAAGGTCAGTCTTCATTCCAATCCCAAAGAAAGGCAATGCCAAAGAATGCTCAAACTACCGCACAATTGCACTCATCTCACACGCTAGTAAAGTCATGCTCAAAATTCTCCAAGCCAGGCTTCAGCAATATGTGAACCATGAACTCCCAGATGTTCAAGCAGGTTTTAGAAAAGGCAGAGGCACCAGAGATCAAATTGCCAACATCCGCTGGATCATGGAGAAAGCAAGAGAGTTCCAGAAAAACATCTATTTCTGCTTCATTGACTATGCCAAAGCCTTTGACTGTGTGGATCACAATAAACTGTGGAACATTCTTCAAGAGATGGGAATACCAGACCACCTGACCTGCCTCTTGAGAAACCTGTATGCAGGTCAGGAAGCAACAGTCAGAACTGGGTTGTAGTGAAGGAAACTATAGACAGTTTATTTTGCAGGACATCAGGCAAGGAGACCAGGTACTCCCTGTTGGCAATGGTTTTTAAAGGTAACATTAGGGTGAAGGTTGCAGGATGTGTGATCAGCTAGTGGACATTCTTCTAATTGTTGGTGGTAGTGAGGTAGAGACCACATGTTACATACCTATTCCATCTACTCAGTCGTGTCTGACTCTTTTCGACCCCATAGGCTGTAGCCTGCCAGTCTCCTCTGTCCATGGAATTTTCCAGGCAAGGATACTGGAGTGGGTTGCCATTTCCTATTCCCGGAGATCTTCCCAACCCAGGGATCAAACTTGCATCTCTTCCATGTTCTGCATTGGCAGGCGGGTTCTTTACCACTGGCACCACCTGGGAAGCCGTGGTGGTGAGGTAACAAGATAATATTTCTGGAACCTCAATCCTCAACTTTCTAGTTCCAGCAAGTCTGGTTAGCATTTTCTATTCAAAGAGGGTCCTGGTGTCCATAAAACAACTCCAGGATATGCATCAGATTGTTCTGTATATCTGTATGTCTATAGCCTTTCAGGGGGAACTGAAAGAAACCATGCATCTCAGATTGGGACACAAACCCGGGCAAAGCCCATGATCTTTTAACTGAGATCACACACCAGGCTTCAGCACTTACAGAAGTTCAGGTTCTCTCTCTCCCTCTTTTTTTTTCTTTTTAAAATATTTATTTATTTGTTGGCTGCGCTGGCTTTTCTATAGCTGCGGAAAGTTGGGACTGTTTATTGTGGCTTCTCATTGTGGTGGCTTCTCTTGTGGAGCACAGGCTCTAATTTTCAGGGCTTCAGTAGTTGCAGCAAGTGGGCTCAGTAGTTCTGGCACACAGGCTTAGTTGTTCCAAGGCTTCTGGAATCTTCCCAGACCAGGGATTGAACCTGAGTCCCCTCGTTGTTGGGCAGATTCTTATCCACTGAACCACTAGGGAAGTTCAAGCTCAGAGTCGTGACATTTCATCACAAAGTGACAGGTAGGAAGTGTCTTTATTTAGAGAAACACACTCCATAGAGTGTGAGCCATCTTAGACATCAAGAGTGGTGCCAAAATATGGTGTGGTTAGTTTTTTTTTTCCCAATAATTTTATTACTTTATTTTATTTTTGGCTGCACTGGGACATCCTTGCTGCAAACAGGCTTTCCCTAGTTGTGGCGAATGGGGTTACTCCCTACTTGCAGTGCTCTGGCTTCTCACTGCAGTGACTTCTCTTGTAGAGCACAGGCTCTATAGTGTGGGTTTCAGATGTAATGTGTGGGCTTAGTCACCTCTTGGCATGTGGGAGCTTCCCAGATCAGGGTTTGAACCCGTGTCTCCTGCATTGGCACACTGAGCCTTTAAGGAAGCCCTGGTATGGTTAGTTTTGTTTTGTTGGGTTTTTAAAATGTTTTATTTTATTTATTTATTGGACATGCAGCATGTGGGATCTTAGTTCCTTAACCATGGATCGAACCCATGTCCCCTCCATTGGGAGTTCAGAGTCTTAACCACTGGACCACCAGGGAAGTCCCATGGTTAGTTTTTATGGGCTGGATAATTTCACAGGCTAATAAATGGAGGATTATTCCAACTATTTCAGGGAAGAGACAGAGAATTCCAGGAATTGGGCCACCACCCACTTTTTGATCTGTGATAGTTGTCCTCAGGGAAACCCTTGTGGCTCAGACAGGAAAGAATCAGTCTGCAGTGCAAGAGACCTGGGTTCTATCCCTGGTTCAGGATGATCCCCTGGAGGAGGAAGTGGCTACCCACTCCAATATTCTTGTAACAGGAGGGAAAGGGGTAGGGCACAACTTTTGAAAGAATGATATAGCCCATGGACACACAATAAACCAAGAATGGCACCAAGATGGGAGAGTAGACCTTGATCCGTGATCAGCAAGTCATATGACACACCCAGAGGTGCCATGACAGTTCCAAGGCATTGTTAAGAACAAGGAGTGGGTAATGGCCCAAATCCTGGAAATATCCACCCCCTTCCCAAAAATCAGTTCAGTTCAGTCGCTCAGTCATGTCCAACTCTTTGCGACCCCATGGACTGCAGCATGCCCGGCTTCCCTGTCCATCACCAACTCTGGAAGCTTGATCAAACTTGTGTCCATCGAGTGGGTAATGCCATCCAACCATCTCATCCTCTGTCCCAGCCACATGGGTTCAAGTCCCAAAAATAGTGGGAATAATCCTCCCACTCGTTAGCATATGAAATTACCCAGGCTAAAAAAACTAACCACGCCAAACTTCAGAGCCACGCTCGCCCTCTGTGATAGCCCACACTTTCTCTGTGGAGTGTGCTTCTCTCTGTATCTGAATAAATCCACTTCTTACCTATCACTTTGTCTCTCACTGAATTCTTTATGCGATGAGACACCAAGAACCTAAGCTTCATTAGGTCCTGAAACCAGGTACTGTGAGTTTGGGCTGGGTTTGAGTACCAGCCATGTGGGTTCAAGTCCCAAGCAGGGTTTTGGCTGGATTTGAGTCCTAGCACGTGGGTTCAAGTAACAGTCTGTGGTAAATGGTTTCTTTGTTGCCTAGAGAATTCCATGGACAAAGGAGCCTGCAGGGCTACAGTTCATGGGGTTGCCAAGGGTTAGACAAGACTGAGCGACTAACACAGCAGCAACAACAAAGTCAGAAAGGAATGAGCGACTAATGCTTTCATTTTCAGTCAGCCTCAGAACTGTCAGGGCCCTGGTGGGTGTGTCCCTTTAGCTTGCTGATGTGTTACAGTGAGAATATACTGGGGCTCAGGCTTCCTGAATGGCTCACAGGAGATGTGGGTTCAATTCCTGGGTTGGGAAGATGCCCTGGAGGAGGAAATGGCAACCCACTCTAGTATTTTTTTTTTTCAGATGCACCAGATCTTTGTCTCGGAATGTGGGATCTTGTGGCTTATGGGAATTAGTTCCCTGAGCAGGGATCGAACCCAGGCCTCCTGCATTGGGAGTGTAGAGTCACAGTCATTCGACCATCAGGGAAGTCTGCACTCCAGTATTCTTGCTTTTCTTGCTCAACTGCTTTTCCTTTGTTTCTGCATTTTCTTAATCATTAATCAAGTCAGCTCTTTGGAATTCTGCATTCAGATGGATATATCTTTCCTTTTCTCCTTTGCCTTTCACTTCAGTTCTTTTCTCAGCTATTTGTAGGGCCCTCTCATACAATCCATTTTGCCTTTTTGCATTTCTTTTTTCATGGGGATGGTTTTGACCACCACCTCCTGTACAATGTCACAAACCTCCCTTCATAGTTCTTCAGGCACTCTGTCTATCAGACCTAATCCCTTAAATCTATTTCTCACTTCCACTGTATAATCGTAAGGGATTTGATTTAGGTCACACCTGAATGGTCTCGTGGTTTTCCCTACTTTCTTCAATTTAAGCCTGAATTTGGCAATAAGGAGTTCATGATCTGAGCCAGTCAGCTCCTGGTTTTGTTTTTGCTGACTGTATAGAGCTTCTCCATTTTGGCTGCAAAGAATATAATCAATCTGATTATAAAATCACTGCAGATGGTGACTGCAGCCATGAAATTAAAAGATGCTTGCTCCTTAGAACAAAAGTTATGACAAACCTAGATAGCATATTAAAAAGCAGAGACATTACTTTGCCAACAAAGGTCCATATAGTCAAAGCTACAGTTTTTCTAGTAGTCATGTGTGAATGTGAGAGCTGGACCGTAAAGAAGGCTGAGCACCGAAGAATTGATGCTTTTGAATTGTGGTGTTGGAAAAGACTCTTGAGAGTCCCTTGGACTGCAAGGAGATCCACAGTCAATCCTAAAGGAACTCAATCCTGAGTATTCATTGGAAAGACTGATATTGAAGCTGAAGTTCCAAAATTTGACCACCTGATGAGAAGAACTAACTCATTAGAAAAGACCCTGATGCTGGGAAAGGTTAAAGGCAGGAGGAAAAGGAGACATAGAGGATGATATGGTTGGATGGCATCATGAACTTGATGGACATGAGTTTGAGCAAGCTCCGGGAGTTGGTGATGGACAGGGAAGCCTGGTGTGCTGCAGCACATGGGTTTGCAAGGATTCAGACTGAGCAAGTGGACTGAACTGAACTAGATATGAGGAGATGCAAGGATTGAAATCATAAAATCTGTTCCTAAAAACATCCAACTACCTAAAGACCTGTCCCACAAGATTCCCTGGAGCACAGAGTGCCTCACTCCTCCCTGAGCTCTGACAGGGGTTGTTGAAGGACAACAGTTATAGCTGCATGGGGTTCTATCTCCATAGAGGCAGATGGCAAATGCCATTGTTCAGTCATTGGCAATGCTCTTGGTAAGTGCCAATTTGTAGTTGACAGTAGCATGCAGGATCTTAGCTTCCGACAAGGGATTGAACCCATATCCCCTTCACTGAAAGATGAACTCTTTTTTTTTAATTAATTAATTTATTTTAATTGGAGGCTAATTACTTTACAATATTGTAGTGTTTTTTGGCCATACATTCACATGAATCAGCCATGGGTGTACATGTGTTCCCCATCTTCACCCCCCTCCCACCACCCTCCCCATCCCATCCCTCAGGGTCATCCCAGTGCACCAGCCCTGAGCACCCTGTCTCATGCATTGAACTGGATTGGCAATCTATTTCACACATGGTAATATACGTGTTTCAATGCTATTCTCTCAAATCATCTCACTCTCGCCTTCTCCCACAGAGTCCAAAAGTCTGTTATTTACATCTGTGCCTCTTTTGCTATATTGCATATATGGCCATCGTTACCATCTTGAAAGATGAATTCTTAATATTCTTAACCACTAGACCAGACCACAGGGAAATCCCTATTTCTGTGAATTTTAATATCTTTTTGTTTTTAAGTAAACCTTAGCTTGGTTTTCTTATTATAAAAGTATTCTGTTTTTAGTAGGTCAAAGAAGACAAAATCTCCTACAGCTCTGGTACAATTTCTTTTCTCTGTGAGTGTTTCATCTTACTTTTTTGCTTATATGTTTTGCATATTGACCTTCGTTGTTGACTTATCTATTTTTTAGATGTTTATTATTCTATCAGCGAATTCCCACAAATTGACCTTTAAATTTATTGTTCCAAAACAATTCATGCTCATAAAAATAAAAATAATGACTGAATAAGGTAAGAAGTTAAAGACTTCCTTCCCTCCAAAGCTCTGTTTCCAATCTCAAGGGGTAACCCTTGTTAACAGCAGGATGCATATTTTTCCAGACGATTGTTTTTTCAGATTTTAATTATGTTTTTTTAAAGTTGAAGCTTTTCTTGTTGAAAGTACAATACATATCCCCCACCTTCTCATCTAGTTCCTAAAATTCTACAATACTATTAACATATTGCCTTACTTGCTTTCATATATCTATTCAAACAGTTATGTCAATTTCCATTAATTAATCCATTTTTAAAAAAATAAGTTGCAGAGATCAGTATATATTACCCCTGAACACTTCACCATTACATTACATTTAGAACTTCCCTGATGGTCCAGTGGTTAAGACTCCGCCTGCCAATTCAGGGGACATGGGACCCATCCCTGGTCTGGGAAGATTCCATATGCCACAAGACAACTAAGCCCAGGCACCACAACTACTGAAGCCCGAGCCCTAGAGCCAATACTCCACAAGAGAAACCACTGCAGTTAGAAGCCCATGCACTGCAACTAGAGAAAACCTGCATTCAGCAATGAAGATCCACCATCTGGGAAGTCCTGATGAAGCCCCAGTTCAGTTCAGTTCAGTTCAGTCGCTCAGTCGTGTCCGACTCTCCGCGACCCCATGAATCACAGCACACCAGGCCTCCCTGTCCATCAGCAGAGCCTAAAATAAATTTTTAAAAATATGGCTTAGGCTGAAATGGCTTCTGTTATGCCAAGAAAGCCATTCCTGTGTCAACTGCAAATCGGTGCTTTCCAATAGCATTTGCCATCTGGCTCTGCAGAGACTGAACCCTGTGCTGTTGCAGCTCCTGACCTTTGACATGCTCTGAAGGGAGTTCAGAGTGGAGAGTGAGGCACTCTGTGCTCCAGGCAAACTGGTTGAATAGGTTTTTAGATAGTTAGATATTTTCAAGAGATGATTTCATATCCAAGTCTTGCATCTCCTCTTATCTAGAAAAGTACTAAATCCTTCCATGGTGACAACAGCTTCTTGTGACTGCAGAAAACCTTTAATAAAATAAGGGCTTGATTACATTGAACTCCCTCTTCACCAAAATTATATATATTGACCTTCCCCCACTACCTCTTTGGAACAGTTTCTCTGAGCTATCTGAGGTGCTGTCTCCTGGGCTGTAGTCCTCATTTTGCCCCCCAAAAAGCTTAACTCGTAACTCTCATGTTGTGCATCTTTTTTAGTCAACACTTTGTTCTCTTTCTCTGGGGACTCCCTAACCTATCTGCTTACAGTAATGATAATAACAAAGCCAGCAATAATAACTTATTGTTGTTTAGCTGTTAAGTTGTGTCCAACTCTTTTGCGACTCCATGGACTATGTAGCCCACCAGGCTCCCCTGTCCGTGAGCTTTCCTAGGCAAGAATACTGGAGTGGTTTGCCATTTCCTTTTCCAGGGGATCTTCCCAATCCAGGGATTGAACCCATGTCTCCTGCATTGGGAGGCAGATTCTTTACCATTGAGTTACCAGGGAAGCCCCAGTATAATAAAAATACTGATAATTATTATTATAACGATAAAGTAGTATTTCTTATGTGTCTGACTGTAACCCTGACACTGTTTTAACTACTTTGAAAATATTAACTAGTTTAACCTTTTGGAGTAAGAACAATTGAAATCTTCAATTTGGAAATGATGATGAAACCAAGCAGGATACAAATCCTTTCTATGTCCCCTGTTTCTTTTTTTGTTGTAGTTCTTAGGAAAAAAGGTTTAGGCCTCCTAGACCTTTTCCGAGTACTAAAGGGCAGATTCAAACAGAAGTTACTAAGCAGGAAAGTGAGGGAACGCAGGAACGAAGGAGGAGCAGTCCAGAAAGAATGGCGAAACCTTGGGGTAGGTCTGGTTTCCTCCTGAAGGGATATACATAATATCTTTGAGCTCTTCTGAAGAACTAAAACCTACACTCAGGTGGAGGATGGTAACTTTAGGCTGAGCACAAGATCCCTGGAGCCACAGCCCTGTTACCTTACCACCATCCAATCAGAAATAAATCACCCAGGAGCCCTAACCTCAAATTGTACCTATGAAAACTTCTCCCCCAAAACCAAGAGTTTGAGGTGTTCATTGCATGACCCTGCAGCAAACCTTTCTCTACTCCAAACGCCCAGTGTTTTCGTTCCTTTGGCCTCACTGTGCATGGGGCTTGCCTTGGGCAACAGAAAGAACCCCTGGATGATATTGAAATGAGGTCTGTGTGTGTGTGTGTGTGTGTGTATGCAAAGACACAATCTTTAAAAGAATGACATAACTGTTGAGGATGTTGTAGCCACGCATTCCGGGAAACAAACTCACTCAGAAGGACAATGCAGATAGTGGAGTGCAGTTTACTACACCGGTGGGCTCAAGGCAGAGTTTCCTCTTAGCCAAGGATGCAGACCAATTTTTGTGAAAACCTTATATACCCTATGGACTTCCCTGGTGGCTCAGATGGTAAAGCATCTGCCTACAATGCTGGAGACCCAGATTCGATCCCTGGGTCGGGAATATCTCCTGGAGAAGGAAATGACAACCCACTCGAGTACTCTTGCCTGGAAAATTCCATGGACAGAGGAGCCTGGTAGGCTAGAGTTCATGGGGTCGCAAAGAGTCGGACATGACTGAGCGACTTCAGTGTCATGTCATATATACCCTAAGTATACTTGCTCAAACCCACCTCCCCAAATTCTTTGAAACTAGTCTGGACAAGTTAAAAGAGAGATTCAATCAAAATTAACCCATGATTCATGTGTCACAAGACTAGATCAACAGTGGATATTTATCAATAGGCCTGTGGTCATATCCAGATATATAATGGAATTTACCACTTTGTTCTGTTACAGAGATAATTAGCACTTTCTTTTAGGCAACAGAGAGTCCAAGTACAAGTCCTGAGGCTCTTTTATCCAGAGGGGTCTGGTTTTCCACTGGTATGCCATGTCTATAGACACCGGGCACAAAGTTCAGAGTCCTTTGGGAGGGTGACCATGCATGTAGCTTAATGCTCGCAGCCTGGCCTAAGACGGAGTCCAGCTCTGTCTGTTTCCTCCTTCATTCCCCCCTCTTGATGCTCTTAACTCATATTATGAGCATCATTCATAGGGATATATTACACTCTGGCTCTCCCACCGCCAGTTTGGGAGAATGACATCAATCTTCGGGATACAAAGTTCATAATACATTGTAAAATTCAGGGTCCACAAAGCAGAACTATCAAGGCAACTATAACAGTGGTAAATATAGTTTTCCACCAATCGCCCTTCACACAAGATAGGACCGAAGTCCAGAAAGGAATGTTTTCATTTGACATTGCTTTTACCTGGTTTTTCATGTCATTTAAAGCAGTTGATACATTGCCAGATAAGGCAGGAATGCATACACAACATTCAACCTTAATTATAGCACAGGTCCCTCCTTGAGCAGCTGTGTGTCCAAAGCCATTCTATTTTGAATTACCGCTTTTCTCATTTGGATTTGCTCTTCATTAAAGACTTGGATGGCTTTTGTTCTATCTAGGAAGGCCTGTTTTGTGAAATTAGTCAGGGCCTCTACTTTAATCATAATATCTGTTGTCCCTGTAGAGGGTACAAATAAGGCAGCAATATACTCATACCATTGAAACACAGATCTTGTCCACCTAGCATGTAAATACGGTATATTTACTGGGACTTATCATGTGTTAGGCTTTTGTTACACTGGCATTTATATCTGTAGGTCTAGCTTATACCAAGAGAGAAAGGAGAGGTTATGATTGACAAGAGAGAGGAAAGTCTCTTTTTGTTGTCCCAGAAAAGAACAGAGTGGTTTAAAATCTCCTTGGCAGAGCGGTGACATACACCAAGGAAGTCCATCCATCACTGACAGGGCATAGCCCCACATACCCAGCAGTTGGAAGTGTTGTTGAAGTCTGTGTAGGAATGTACCCAAGAGATAAAAACGTTGTCCTGAGTTGAAACAGAAGTTAAATTCAAAATCACATTGATGAGGCCAAGCAGCAGGAGTTAATTGTGCAGCTTCATCCTGAAGGGGCTTGTGTGGGATCTTCTTTTCTTTCTTCTTCTTAAAGATGACTTTAGTCTCTCGAGGGTCAGTGGGGTCCCTCTGCATAGTCCGCTCAGCGTTTTCTGGGTCTGCGTGGTATATTCTCTTCACCCTCGTATGATGGATCCAAGGGGCAATACCTGCAACTTTAACTGCAGTAGGGGTAGTTAGAATAACAGTATAAGGACCCATCCACTGAGGGGCTAGTGAATCATGTTTCCAATCTTTGACCCATACTTGGTCACCGGGCATAAACTCATGAATCTGTTCTCCCAAGGGGAACGGCACTCTTTCTTGTACAAACTTAGTTACCTGACTAATTACCTTACCTAACTGCTCCATCTGCCACAAAATCCCATCCCCCCTTACCTAAGGCAGATTGGTTGACACCTGTTTTATTATGGGAGGGGGTCTCCCACATACAATTTCGTACAGAGAGTAGCCATGGAACCGTGGGGTCATCCTGAGTCTGAGTAGAGCCATCAGAAGCAAGTCCACCCAGGAGCAGGCAGTCTCTATGATCCATTTGGAGAGTGTCTCTTTAAGTGTCCGCTTGGTCCGTTCCACCACCCCAGAACTATGGGGTCTATATGCAGTGTGTAGTTTCCATTTGATGTTTAAAGTTTTACTTACTTGTTGTACTAAATCAGCTATGAAAGCCGGGCCATTGTCCAATCCAATGCTGGTAGGAAATCCAAATCTGGGGACTATCTCCCTAAGGGGGCACCGGGCTACTTCTGATGCTCTTTCAGTCCAGGAAGGAAAAGCTTCTACCCAACCTGAGAACGTACATACCATGACCAGCAGGTAACGGTAGTGTTGGTGAGGTTTCATTTCAGTGAAGTCCACTTCCAGGTGTTCAAAGGGCAGCGTGCCTTTTAGCTGAATCCCTGGAGGTTTCTGTCTGTGCCAAGAGGCAGCATTGACCTGTAAGCAGGCAGTGCAGTTCTGAGATTCTGTTCTGCATAGGGAAGAGAGGCGGGGGACCAACAAATATTTTCGAATTAGCTCTTTCAGTTTATCAGGCGTAGGTGGGTCACTTGGTATGTTTGGCTTACCAGAGTGGGTGCCAGCTCCTCTGGTACCAATAATTTGCCACTTGGCAATTTCCACCATCCCTTTTCAGTCTTAAGAGCCCCTTCCACTTTGGCTAGTTGGTTTTGGGCTTCAGTGTATTTTGGAGAGTCCAATGCTAGCTCAGGCAGTTCTGTCAATATGAGCGCTTTAATAGGGGCCTCACTTGTTATCCCCATGCCCTCAGCTGCTTGTTTAGCAGTCTTATTCACCAGTCTTATCCCCAGTCTGTTTCCCCAAACCTGGGGGGTATCCTCTTTTTGATGTCCTCGGCAGTGTATGACTGCAACCTTTTCTGGTTCCCAGACAGCATCTAATAGGGTCAGAATTTCTTCCTTATTTTTGATATCTTTTCCACCAACTGTCAAGAGTCCTCTCTCCTTATACAGAGCCCGTGTACATGTAGTGTGGCAAAAGCATACCTGGAGTTGATGAAGATGTTTACTCTCTTGCCTTTTGACAGCTGGTGTGCTCGAATCAAGGCCCATAACTCAGCTCGTTGAGCAGACCAGTGTTATGGCAAGGAGCCAGCCTCGACGATAGTCTTTTCTGTGGCTATACATAACTAGACAGCCACTGTCCTTGTTTTATCAGGCTAGTGCCATCAGTATATAGGACCCAATCAGGGTCCAGAATCAGTTGGTCTTGGAGGTTGGGTCTACTAGCGTGGATGTCTTCCAAAACTTCCCCACAGTCATGAGAAGGTTCACCCTCTCTGACTAGAAGGAGTGTGGCTGGGTTTAAAGTCTGCTGCTGCTGCTGCTAAGTCACTTCAGTCGTGTCCGACTCTGTGTGACCCCATAGATGGAAGCCCACTAGGCTCCCCCTTCCCTGGGATTCTCCAGGCAAGAACACTGGAGTGGGTTGCCATTTCCTTCTCCAATGTGTGAAAGTGAAAAGTGAAAGTGAAGTCGCTCAGTCGTGTTGGACCCTTAGTGACCCCACGGACTGCAGCCTACCAGGCTCCTCCATCCATGGGATTTTCTAGGCAAGAGTACTGGAGTGGCTTGCCATTGCCTTCTCCAGGGTTTAAAGTCTGGCAAGGCTCAATGCTGGAGGTTAGGGTTTTCACATAACAGCCCTTGATATTGAATAATCTGGGCGTTTGATAGCCATTTGTGGGTATCTCCTCGTAAGAGTGTGTTGACCTCATGTGGGACTCTTACGACCAGATCTTGGCCTAAAGTCAATTTAGTAGCTTCTCGTACTAGTAGGGCAACTGCGGCAATTGCTTGCGGGCATCCAGGCCACCCAGTGGTGAAATTGTCAAGCTGCCTTGAGAGATAGGCTACAGGTCTGTCTCACGTTCCCACAGTCTGAGTTAACACTCCCCTTGCTGTTTTGTCCTTTTCAGTTACATATAAATGGCTTGGCAAGGTCTGGCAGCCCTAAAGTAGAGGCTGATATAATTGCCAATCTTAGTTCATCAAAGGCTTTTTATTGTTTTTCAGTCCAATTTAGTGGATTTTCCTCAGGCCCTGTCAGGCGTTCATATAAAGGCTGGGACATTTGGGAATATCTTGGAATCCAAATTCTGCAAAACCCAGGAACTCCCAAAAACTCCTGGACCTGCCGACAAGTCTTAGGTGTTGGGATTCTCAGGATCACCTCTTTTCTGGACTGGTCTAATAACGTTGTGCCCTTCTTCAAAACAAACCCCAGATACCTTACCTCCTCCTTGCAGATCTGTGCCTTCTTTGACACCCGGTAACCTGCTTCCATCAGCAGTTGGAGCAGTGCTTTCATCCCTTCCTAGCATTTTTCCTTGGTCTCAGCAGCCAGTAGCAGGTCATCCACGTATTGTAGGAGCCAACATCCATACTCTTCCAACTGGAATGAGTCCAGGTCAGAAGCCAAGGCTTCCCCCAGAACGGTTGGGGAATTCTTAAACCCTTGTGGGAGACAAGTCCAGGTGAGCTGTTGTTTGGTGCCCTTGACTGGATCTTCCCATTCAAAGGCAAAGATGGGTTGTGACGCTGGGGCGAGGCATATACAGAAGAAGGCATCCTTGAGATCTAGGCAAGTATAAACTTTAGTTCTCGGTGGGAGGAGACTAAGTAAGGTGTAGGGGTTTGGAACAGTGGGGTTTAAAGTCACAGTAGCCTGGTTGACTAGCCTGAGATCTTGTACAGGCCTATAGTCCTTTCCTCCTTCCTTTTTGACTGGCAGGATCGGTGTATTCCAAGCTGACTGGCACTCTACTAGAATGCCCGCTCGTTTCAATCTATTGATGTGGGGTAGTATGCCAACCCAGGACTCTATTGGTAGCGGGTATTGGCGTTTTCTTATCAGAATGGCGCCTGGCTTGAGTTTTTTTTTAATCACTGGGGCTTGATGTTTAGCCAGCCTGGGGCGGGATTGTCTTCCGCCCAGACCTCGGGGAATAATTGAGTTAGCTCTCTTTCAAGTTCTTCCGGCCCACCTGGTTTTTCCTTCGGAGGCTCATCCCACCTCCACTCATCTTGGGGGGGCAGGTATTGAGAGAGAGAGCAAATAAGTCATAGTGTCCACCCAGAAGGTGGGCCTCTCCTTAGTACTGAAGAGAGATGTCCATAAGTGCACGACATCATCCCATGTTGGTCGATGGGTGCGAAAGATGGTTTGCATCAATCTAGTCATACCTCATGGCTCTTCTGAGTAAGGGGGTATGCTTTTGCCAATTTAGTATGTCAGTTGATGAGGAAGGTTGGTGATAATAAGCTATAGGAGCTTGATGGTAATTACCGTCCTCCCCTTGCACCGGAGGTTGTTGGACTTCTCTAAGAGGCATCTGTAGTGCCTTTCCCTCCAGCTCTCTGGCAGAGCGCAGTCTCTGCTTAATTCCAATGTCTCCCTCCCCTTGTACCGTAGTACTTACTGGGAGTGGAGGCTTGAGCTTGGGGTGTATGACGTCAGCAGTGGTTGAATCCGGTGGGTTGTAGCCTGTTGCCCCTTCAACTAAGGTCGGAGCTTGCCGGAATGGCAGCTCTACAACCTGTGGGGCTGTCGGGAGGACTGGTGAAAGTGGAGGCTCTGGGAGGCTTACTGGCCTCTGGTCGATTTCCTGTGGGGAAGCTCTCAGCCCCGTAGGAGCCTTGGTTGGTGGGATCATCATCCAGTACGGTGGCGGGGGAAGTTCTTCCCCCTCTGGATCCTGTAAGATTTCCTTCTCGTTGATGTTTTAGATGTCTTTCTTGTCCTGGAGGGCCTAATTTGATGAGAATAAAAACACAGATGAATTAGATACCCCACGTCCCAGGCTTCTCCTGGAAAGGCCAATTCGTACTCACTGATATACTTTTTTTTTCTTTCTACCCTAACTAGTTTGAGGGGTTGAGGGTTTCGCAGCAGATAAGGCACCTTCTGGGGGAGGGTAGAATACGAGCACACAAGGACTAAGTTTCTACTCCTAAAAATCCCCTGGCTATTGCTTGGTAATAATTTTCCCCAAGATGGCGTGGACACACCTCCTAAATGACCTTCACAAATTTCTTTCCTAAACCCTAACATGCTTGTCAACCTGTGTACCAAGAAATCGCTGCTGCCTGCCTATTCCAGGCTCCTGAGGGTCTGTGCCCCTTCCAGGCCCTCCCAGGGGGGTGATCAGGCCCCTCCTCCCCACTGCCGGGTGGGTTCCTCCTCACCGGAGTGCTCAGTTCCCCTGCTGCTGTCCACGACCTGCTAACGTGAAAGGTCCGGGTGTTGAGAAGTAGAATCCTTCCAGAAGGGCGAGGCACCTTCCCCCCTCTAGAAGATTCAAGCCGCAAGGCCTCGGAGTAGTCCCAAATGGGACTTGTCTCCTCAAAGTGAGGAGTTTCCTGGCCAACGCACCAAATGTAGCCTCATGTTCCGGCAAACCAACTCTCTCAGAAGGACAATGCAGATAGTGGAGTGCAGTTTACTACACCAGTGGGACCAAGGCAGAGTCTCTTCTTAGCCAAGGACCGCAAGGAGTTTTTGTGAAAACATTATATACCCTAAGTGTACTTGCTCAAACCCACCTCCCCAAATTCCTTGAAACTAGTCTGGATAAAGTAAAAGATACGATCAAAGTTAACCCATGATTCATGTGTCATAAGCCTAGATAAACAGTGGACATTTATCAGTAGGCCTGTGGTCATATCCCGATAAACATAATGAAATTTACCACTTTGTTCTGTTACAGGGACAATTAGCATATTCTTTTAGGCAACAGAGAGTCCAAGTACAAGTCCTGAAACTCTTTTATCTGGGGGTCTGGTTTTCCATTGGTATGCCATTTCTGTAGACACTGGGCACAAAGCTCAGAGTCCATTGGGAAGCTGACCATGCATGTGGCCTAATGTTTGCAGCCTGGACTAAGGTGGAGTCCAGCTTTGTCTGTTTCCTCCTTCAAGGACACATGAAAACTGGTTAGAACCACTACAGCCCAAGATGGTGGCAGATTCAAATTCCAGTAGACTTTGAGCCTCCTTATATGCCTGTGCATGCTAAGTCGATTCAGTCATGTCCAACTCTTTGCAACCCGATGGACTGTAGCCCATCAGGCTCTGCTGTCCATGAGATTCTCCAGGCAACAATACTGGAGTAAGCTGCCATGCTATCTCCGACCTTCCTGACCCAGGGATCAAACCCGCATATCTTGTCCATCTCCTGAATGGCAGGCAGATTCTAATGGCAACCTACTCCAGTACTCTTGCCTGGAAAATTCCATGGACGGAAGAGCCTGGTAGGCTACATTCCATGGGGTCGCAAAGAGTCAGACATGACTGAGCAACTTCAGTTTCTTTCTTTACCACCAGCGCCACCCAGGAAGCCCATTATATGCTCACTGTAATGCATTAGTGTATACTAAATGCCACACCCACAGATCCCAAGACAGTCCAAACATCAGTTTAGTTTAGTTCAATCACTCAGTTGTGTCCAACTCTTAACCATAGTTCAGTTCAGTTCAGTCACTCAGTCATATCTGACTCTTTGCGACCCCATGAATCACAGCACGCCAGGCCTCCCTGTCCATCACCAACTCCCGGAGTTCACTCAAACTCATGTCCATCGAGTCGGTGATGCCATCCAGCCATCTCATTCTCTGTCGTCCCCTTCTCCTCCCGCCCCCAATCCCTCCCAGCATCAGAGTCTTTTCCAGTGAGTCAACTCGTCACATGAGGTGGCCAAAGTATTGGAGTTTCAGCTTTAGCATCAGTTCTTCCAATGAACACCCAGGATCGATCTCCCTTAGAATGGACTGGTTGGATCTCCTTGCAGTCCAAGGGACTCTCAAGAGTCTTCTCCAGCACCACAGTTCAAAAGCATCAATTCTTTGGTGATCAGCTTTCTTCACGGTCCAACTCTCACATCCATACATTACCACCATAAAAGGCCAAAAAATGAGCAGTGAATTTCTAATTTCCTGGAAATCCCCACCTATTCCCCAAAATAGTTGGAATAATCCTCCCATTCGCTAGCCTATTAAGTTACTCAGCCCATAAAACCTAACCACCCGAACTTCAGGGCCTCTCAGCTTCTGAAATGACCCACACTGTCTACGGAGTGTGTATCTCTCTCAATAAATCTACTTCTTACTTATCACTGTGCCTTTTGAGACATGAAGAACCGAAGCTTCATTAACTCCTGAGACTATATGTGAGATTTTAATTAAAAGACGATTGGTTCATGGGAATTCCCTTGTAGTCCAGTGGTGAGGACTCCAAGTCTTGGGTTCAAGTCCCAATCTGAGTTTTGGCTGAGATCCAGTCCCATCTGAGATGAGGTGTGTGGTTTCAATAGGCCCAATCTAAGCACAGGCTCAGAAATTACAAGACCAAAACCGAGAAACTAAAAGAATTTCTGGAAATGAAATACACTTTTGTTCCTATTCATTTTTCTCCTCCTCTACCAAGACCTTGTTTCATCACTTACTTCCTCTGCTAATTAGTCTTCAACTTCTCCCTCAGACTGAATTCTGTCGTAACCCATCAATGTGAACATCTTCCCGTTTTGTATTCATGTACTTCTCTCTATCATCTGGGAATCTGAAACTTAAATCTACTACTTTCAGTTCAATGCAATCAAACTTCTGTTTGTACCACACTTCTGAAATTTCTCTCATAGAGACAGATGTTCATTGACAGTTTATCTGCCCAAATCAATCTTTTTCCTTCTTGTGCTTGGCGTCACAGGGTCATTTACTCCCTTGGTGATCTCACCTATTTCAACAGTGTACTGCTCCCGCCCCCCACCCTCAGTCCACTGATGTCACCTAAATCAGTTTCCAACTACCTACCTAGCAGTCCTAGGTTTCCTAGAAGCATCTTTAAAAAAAAATTATTTAATTTTGGCTGCACAGCGTCTTCATTGCTGCATGTAGGCTTTCTCCAGTTACGGCTGCTCTTCATTGCAGAACATGGGTTTCTGATTGCAGTGGCTTCTCTTGATGTGGGGTACAGGCTCTAGGGCAGGAGGGCTTCAGTAGTTGTAGCACATGGGTTTAGTTGCCCCAAGGCATGTGGGATCTTAGTTTCTGAACCAGGAATGGAACCCATGTTCCTTGCATTGGCAGGTGGATTCTTGACCACAGAACCACCAGGGAAATCCTCCTAGAGCATCTTAAACTAATCATTAAACTGTTGTTGTATCTAAAACCAAACTCAAAATTAAATTGCTGTTTCCTGGTTCAATTCATGATTCATAGGCACTGAGCCTCGCAAGCAGGAAATCAACTCCTTTTCATCTTCAGTTCTTTTTTGTCATCCCATTCATTCAGTTGGCCACCAAATCTTTTTCTCCATCTACAATACACTACCTTAGGTTGTTATTCAGTCACTAGGTCATGTCCAATTCTGTCACCCCATGGACTGTAGCATACCAGGCCCCTCTGTCCTGCACTATCTCCTGGAGTTTGCTCAAATTCATGTCCTTTGAGTCAGTGATGCTATCTAACCATCTTATCCTCTACTGCCCTCTTCTCCTTTCCCCTTCAATCTTTCCCAGCATCAGGGTATTTTCCAGTGAGTCAGCTCTTCACATCAGCTGGCCAAAGTATTGGAGCTTCAGCTTCAGCAACAGTCCTTCCAATGATTTTTTTTTTCTTGCAATGAATTTTAAGGGTTGATTTATTTTAGGATTGACTGGTTTGATCTCCTTGTAGTCCAGAAGACTCTCAAGAGTCTACTTCAGCATCACAATTCAAAAGTATCAATTATTCAGTGCTCAGCCTTCTTTATGGTCCAACTCTCACATCCATACATGACTACTAGAAAAACTATAGCTTTGACTATATGGACCTTCGTTGGCAAAGTTATGTCTCTGTTTTTCAATATGCTGTCTAGGTTTGTCATAGTTTTCCTTTCAATGAGCAAGCCTCTTTTAATTACATGGCTGCAGTCACCATCTGCAGTGATTTTGGAGCCCAAGAAAAAGACATCTATCACTGCTTCTGCTTTTTCCCCATCTATTTGCCATGAAGTGATGGGACTGGATGCCATGATCTTAGTTTTTCAAATTTTGAGTTTTAAGCCAGCTTTTTCACTCTCCTCTTTTACCCTCATCAAGAGGCTCTTTAGTTTCTCTTCACTTTTTGCCATTAAAGTGGTATCAGCAAATCTGAAGTTGTTGGTATTTCTCCTAGCAACCTGGATTTCAGCTTGTGCTTCATCCAGCCTGGCATTTCTCATGCTGTACTCTGCAACAGTTCAGTTCAGTCACTCAGTCGTGTCCGACTTTTTGCAACCCCATGGACTGCGGCATGCCAGGGCTCCCTGTCCATCACCAACTCCTGGAGTTTACTCAAACTCATGTCCATTGACTCAGTGATGCCATCCAACAATTTTGTCCTCTGTCATCCCTTTTTCTTCCCGCCTTCAATCATTCCCAGCATCAGGGTCTTTTCAAATGAGTCAGTTCTTCGCATCGGGTGGCCAGAGTATTGGAATTTCAGCTTCAGCATCAGTTCTTCCAATGAATATTCAAGACTGATTTCCTTTAGGATGGACTGGTTGGATCTCCTTGCAGTCCAAGGAACTCTCAAGAGTCTTCTCCAACACCCCAGTTCAAAAGCATCAATTCTTAGATGCTCAGCTTTTTTTATAGTCCAACTCTCACATCCATACATGACTACTGGAAAAACCATAACTTTGACAATATGGACCTTTGTTGGCAAAGTAATGTCTCTGCTTTTTAATATGCTGTCTAGGTTGGTCATATCTTTTCTTCCAAGGAGCAAGCGTCTTTGAATTTCAAGGCTGCAGTTAACATCTGCAGTGATTTTGGAGCCCAGAAAAATAAAGTCTGTCACTGTTCCAATGATTCCCCATCTATTTGCCATGAAGTGATGGGACCAGATATGAGCTTTAAGGCAACTTTTTCACTCTCTTCTTTCACTTTCGTCAAGAGGCTTTTAAGTTCTTTGCTTTCAGCCATAAGGGTGGTGTCATCTGCATATCTGAGGTTAGTGATATTTCTCCCGGCAGTCTTGATTCCAGAATGTGCTTCATCCAGCTTGGTATTTCACATGATGTACTCTGCATATAAGTTAAATAAGCAGAGTGACAATATACAGCCTTGACATACTCCTTTCCCGATTGGAACAAGTCTGTTGTTCCATGTCCAGTTCTAATTGTTGCTTCCTGACCTGCATACAGATCTCTCAGGAGGCAGGTCAGGTGCTCTGGTATTCCCATCTCTTGAAGAATTTCCACAGTTTGTTGTGATCCACACGGTCAATGGCTTTGGCATAATCAATAAAGCAGAAGTAGATGTTTTTCTGGAACTCTTGCTTTTTCGATGATCCAGAGGATGTTGGCAATTTGATCTCTGGTCCCTCTACCTTTTCTAAAACCAGCTTGAACATCTGGAAGTTCATGGTTCACGTATTGCTGAAGCCTGGCTTGGAGAATTTTGAGCATTACTTCACTACCTACCATGTGAGCCGAGTGCAATTGTGCAGTAGTTTGAGTATTCTTTGGCATTACCTTTCTTTGGGATTGGAATGGAAAACGGACCTTTTCCAGTCCTGTGGCCCCTGCTGAGTTTTCCAAATTTGCTGGCATTATAAGTGCAACATTCTCCATAGAGGTTAATGGCAAGCCACTCCAGTACTATTGCCTAGAAAATCCCATGGATGGAGGAGCCTGGTAGGCTGCAGTCCATGGGGTCGCTAAGGGTCGGACATGACTGAGCGACTTCACTTTCACTTTTCACTTTCACACATTGGAGAAGGAAATGGCAACCCACTCCCGTGTTCTTGTCTGGAGAATCCCAGGGACGGGGGAGCCTGGTGGGCTTCCATCAAGGGATCACACAGAGTTGGACACGACTGAAGTGACTTAGCAGCAGCAGAAAGTTGCTCAGTCATGTCTATTTTCGACCCCATGGACTATACAGTCCATGGAATTCTCTAGGCCAGAATACTGGAGTGGGAGCCTTTCACTTCTCCAGGGGATCTTCCCAACCCAGGGATCAAACCCAGGTCTCCCGCATTGCAGGCAGATTCTTTACCAGCTGAGCCACAAGGGAAGCCCAAGAATACTGGAGTGGGTAGCTTATCCCTTCTCCAGTGGATCTTCCTGACCCAGGAATCAAACTGGGGTCTCCTGCATTGCAGGCAGATTCTTTACCAACTGAGCTGTCAGAGAAGCCTTGACATACCCCTTTCCCAATTTGGAACCAGTCCATTATTCCATGTCTGGTTCTAACAGTTGCTTCTTGACCTGTATATGAGTTTCTCAGAAGATAGATAAGGTGGTCTGGTACTTCCATCTCTTTAAGAATTTTCCACAAGTTTGTTGTGATCCACACAGTCAAAGGCTTTAGCGTAGTCAGTGAAGCAGAAGTAAATGTTTTTCTGGAGCTTTCTTCCTTTCTCCCTGATCTAATGAATGTTGGCAATTTGATATCTAGTTCCTCTGCCATTTTAAAACCTAGCTTGTATATCTGGAAGTTCTCAGTTCACATACTGCTGAAGCCTAGCTTGAAGGATTTTGAGCATAAACTTGCTAGTATGTGAAGTGAGTCCAATTGTGTGGTAGCTTGAACATTTTTTGGCATTGCCTTTCTTAGGAATTGGAATGAAAACTGACCTTTTCCAGTCCTCTGGCCACTGCTGAGTTTTCCAGATTTGCTGACATATTGAATGCAGCATTTTAACAGCATCATCTTTTAGGATTTTAAATAGCTCAGGTAGAATTTTGTTACCTCTTCTTGCTTTGTTTGAAATAATGCTTCCTAAGGCCCACTTGACATCACACTCCACAATTTCTGGCTCTAGGTGAGAGACCACACCAGCATGGTTATCTGGGTCTTTAAGACCTTTCTAGTATAGTTCTTCTGGTTAGCATTTCTTAAAAGAATTGACCTGTCCTTAATTCCCACTACTATCTGGAGTCCATTCACCCAAGGCCTGCAGGAGTTTCACCACAAAGAATAAACCATGCTACTCATGAACTTTCTCCTTTTTCTTAAAGTTTTTTTCCATGTTATATTCAATCACATTACCATGTTGATGCATATCCCTTCACAGTGTCATCCCAGGATCTCCCAGCCTTATCTTCATGAGTTCCAGTCACACAGGACCACTTTTCTTCCCCCTAAGCAAAACAATTTTATTTGAACACCAAACCATTAATTTCAGGCACTGAGAGTTCACTATATGTATCCTTAATCTCAAAGCATGTCTGTCAACTTGTACATCTTCAATCAATGTTTGTTGAATGAATTAACCACAAATCTTGAGTAACTGGTTCTTTAATAAGACATTGAGTGAGTGAGTGAAAGTCACTCAGTCATGTCCAACTATTTGCTACCCCATGGACTATACAGTCCATGGAATTCTCCAGGCCAGAATACCGGAGTGAGTAGCCTTTCCCTTCTCCATGGGATCTTCCCAACCCAGGGATCAAACTCAGGTGTCCCACATTGCAGGTGAACTCTTTACAAGTTTAGTAAGTAAAATAATTGTAAAGGACTGTCTTCTTCAAAAAATTACTTTTTGGGAATTTCCTGGCAGTCCACTTGTTTGGACTCGGTACTTTTCACTGCTGTGGGCCAAGGTTCAATTCCAGGTCAGGGAACTAAGATCCCAAAAGTCACATGGTATAGCCAGAAAAAGAGAAATTACATTTTTTTTTTTTTCAAATGAGTGGGAGGCACACAACTGTCTGCTGTCCTAGTATTTCTTCTATTATCCTAGTCATTTTCAAATCTTATCTAATTCATGTCAGACTATCAAAAGCAGAACAGCTTTGACAAAATCTTTTCCCCCCTTTCCTGTAATATCTTTACTATGTACAAGAATAAATTCATGAGATCACAGTAAACACGAGCATATACCTTAGTTTTTCATAGATTATGACAACTAAAGCATAAACTACACCTCCTAAGAAAAATCTATGTAGGACTATTGAAGTAAATATTTAAGATTAGCTAACTTGAGAAAACTGAACTGAACTGAACTGAACTTGAGAAAGTCAGATCATATGAGTTCCTATATTCGTAAGTTAATTTAGAAACTATTCATAAGGGGAAGGAGAAAAAAAAAAGACTTAAAATTTCTAAGAAATTCTCACTCTTTTTGTTGTAATGGAAATCCCCAAATTTCTCAAATACTTTCTTTCTTCTGTATCTCTGGGAGCCTAAAAATACCTGTTAGGAAATATGATGAAACTGAAGAAGTTTCTGGTTCCACTGCCCAAACCTGTAGTAACTTGTAACGAGCAGATATCACTCCCACAAAGGGCTCTGGCTTCTCTCTCTTTGAGTAACCTGAATTTCTAAACCTTTGCTGAGACTTTCCCATCTCTGCACTTAGTGATATGGGGTTAGTAGTACCTCTTCAGTTCAGTTCAGTCACTCGGTCGTATCCGACTCTTTGTGACCCCATGGACTGCAGCACGCCAGGCTTCCCTGTCCATCACCAACTCCTGGAGTTTACTCAAACTCATGTCCATCCAGTCGGTGATGCCATCCAGCCATCTCATCCTCTGTTATCCCCTTCTCCTCCTGCCTTTAATCTTTCCCAGCATCAGGGTCTTTTCAAACGAGTCAGTTCTTCGCATCAGGTGGCCAGAGTATTGGAGTTTTAGCTTCGGCATCAGTCCTTCCAATGAATATTCAGGACTGATTTCCTTTAGGATGGACTGATTGGATCTCCTTGTAGTTCAAGGGACTCTCAAGAGTTTTCTCCAACACATTTCAAAAGCATCAATTCTTCAGCGCTCAGCTTTCTTTACAGTCCAACTCTCACATTCATACATGGCAACTGAAAAACTATAGCTTTGACTAGACAAAAATTTGTTGGCAAAGTAATGTCTCTGTTTTTTAATATGCAGTCTAGGTTGGTTATATCTTTTCTTCCGAGGAGCAAGTGTCTTTGAATTTCATGGCTGCTGTCACCATCTGCAATGATTTTGGAGCCCCAAAAAATAAAGTCTGTCACTGTTTCCACTGATTCCCCATTTATTTGCCATGAAGTGATGGAACCGGATACCATGATCTTCATTTTTTGAATGTTGAGTTTTAAGCCAATTTTTTCACACTCTTCTTTCATTTTCATCAAGAGGCTTTTAAGTTCTTCTTTGTTTTCTGCCATAAGGGTGGTGTCATCTACATATCTGAGGTTAGTGGTATTTCTCCTGGCAATCTTGATTCCAGAATGTGCTTCATCCAGCCTGGCATTTCGCATGATGTACTCTGCATATAAGTTAAATAAGCAGGGTGATGATATACAGTCTTGACATACTCCTTTCCCGATTTGGAACCAGTCTGTTGTTCCATGTCCTGTTCTAACTGTTGCTTCCTGACCTGCATATAGATTTCTCAGGAGGCAGGTCAGGTGCTCTGGTATTCCCATCTCTTGAAGAATTTTTCAGAGCTTGCTATGATCCACACAGTCAAAGGTTTTAGCATAATTAATAAGGCAGAAGTAGATGTTTTTCTGCTATTCTCTTGCTTTTTCGATGATCCAACAGATGTTGGCAATTTGATCTCTGGTTCCTCTGCCTTTTCTAAAACCAGCTTGATCTAAAACCAGCTTGAACATCTGGAACTTCGTGGCTCATGTAGTTGAAGCCTGGGTTGAAGAATTTTGAGCATGACTTTACTAGCGTGTGAGCTGAGTGCAGTTGTGCGTAGTTTGAGCATTCTTTGGCAGTGCCTTTCTTTGGGATTGGAATGAAAAGTGACCTTTCCCAGTCCTGTGGCCACTGCTGAGTTTTCCAAATTTGCTGGCATATTGAGTGCAGCACTTTCACAGCATCATCTTTTAGGATTTGAAATAGCTCAACTGGAATTCCATCACCTCCACTAGCTTTGTTTGTAGTGATGCTTCCCACGGCCCTGCGACTTCACATTCCAGGATGTCTGGCTCTAGGTGAGTGATCACACCATCATGGTTATCTGGGTCAAGAAGGTCTTTTTTGTATAGTTCTTTTGTGTATTCTTGCCACCTCTTCTTAATATCTTGTGCTTCTGTTAGGTCCATACCATTTCTGTCCTTTATTGTGCCCATCTTTGCATGAAATGTTCCCCTGGTATCTCTAATTTTCTTGAAGAGATCTCTAGTCTTTCCTATTCTATTGTTTTCCTCTATTTCTTTGCACTGATCACTGTGGAAAGCTTTCTTATCTTTCCCTGTTATTCTTTGAAACTCTGCATTCAGATGGGTATATCTTTCCTTTTCTCCTTTGCCTTTTGCTTCTCTTCTTTTTTCAGCTATTTGTAAGGCCTTCTTAGACAACCATTTTGCCTTTTTGCATTTCCTTTTCTTGGGAATGACCTTGAGCACTGCCTCCTATAAGCCTCATGAACTCTCTCCATAGTTCTTCAGGCACTCTATCAGACCTAATCCCTTCAATCTATTTCTCACTTCCACTGTATAATCGTAAGGGATTTGATTTAGGTCATACCTGAATGGTCTCATGGTTTTCCCTACTTTCTTCAATTTAAGCCTGAATTTGGCAATAAGGAGTTCATGATCTGAGCCACGGTCAACTCCTGGTCTTGTTTTTGCTGACTGTATAGAGTTTCTCCATCTTTGGCTGCAAAGAATATAATCAATCTGATTTCTGAATTGACCATCTGGTGATGTCCATGTGTGAGTCTGGTGAGTCTGTCTTCTCTTGTGTTATTGGAAGAGGATGTTTGCTATGACCAGTGTGTTCTCTTGGCAAAACTCTGTCAGCCTTTTCCCTGCTTCATTTTGTACTCCAAGGCCAAATTTGCCTGTTACTCCAAGTATCTCTTGACTTCCTACTTTTCTATTCCAGTCCCCTATGATGAAAAGGACATCTTTTTTTGGATGTTATTTCTAGAAGGTCTTGTAGGTCTTCATAGAACCATTCAGCTTCAGCTTCTTCAGCATTACTGGTTGGAGCTTAGACTTGGGTTACTGTGATATTGAATGGCTTGCCTTGGAAACGAACAGAGATCATTCTGTCGTTTTTGAGACTGCACCCAATTATGGCATTTCAGACTCTTTTGTTGGCTATGAGGACTACTCTGTTTCTTCTAAGGGATTCTTGCCCACAGTAGTAGATAAAATGGTCATCTGAATTAAATTCACCTAGTCCAGTCTATTTTAGTTCACAGATTCCTAAAATGTTAATATTCACTCTTACCATCTCCTGTTTGATCACTTCTAATTTACCTTGCTTCGTGGACCTAACATTCCAGGTTCCTATGCAATAGTGTTCTTTACAGCATCAAATTTTTCTTCCATCACCAGTCACATCCACAGCTGGGCATTGTTTTCACTTTGGCTCCATCTCTTCATTCTTTCTGGAGTTATTTCTCCACTCTTTTCTAGGAGCATACCAACCTTGGGAATTCATCTTTCAGTGTCATATCTTTTTGGCTTTTCATACTGTTCATGGGGTTCTCAAGGCAAGAATACTGAAGTGGTTTACCATTCCCTTCTCCAGTGGACCACGTTTTGTCAGAACTCTCTACCATGACCTGACCATCTTGGGTGGCCCTACATGGCATGGCTTATAGTTTCATTGAGTTCGACAAGGCTGTGGTCCATGTGATCAGTTTGACCAGTTTTCTGTGATTATGGTTTTCATTCTGTCTGCCCTCTGATGGATAAGGATAAGAGGCTCATGGAAGCAGTGTCTCTTAGGAGTTGTTAATGTCCTGATGGTACGTATGACTGTATAAAGACCAGGTTCTCTCGGTAACAGTATTAAACTAGTATCAAGAATTCATTGGTACACATTTTTTCAAAAACATTTATTAACCGTTTATTTTGTGCTAGTGTGTATTGTAAGCCCTGACCATTTTTTTTTTTCTTTTTTGTGATCCAAGAACTTGATTCTTTTTCTTTGCCCATTGCCACTCAGCATGCAGGATCTTCATTTCCCAACCAGGAGTTGAACCCATGCCCCTACAGTGGAAGTGTAGAGTCTTAACCACTGAACTGCCAGGGAAGTCCCCTGACTTTTTTGGTCACCAAGGCATCCAAGGATCACCATCTCAGATAAACATATTACTAGCCACACAGTAGATAAAGAGCCACGTTTCTTTGTTTTAGAGGTCTTGATTGACTTCAATAACTGACCATGTGGACTATTTGTTTTTTTTCTCTTCCCTTGATTTAAATTCCTGCTCTGTGCTATCTTTGCAACTTTTCCATGATCTAAAATTATTCCAAAATATTTATTAAAATTGCAGGAATCTGTCCCACCCCAATAAAAGCAGAACCGAGGCTCATTTGTGCCCTCTCTCTGTCACAGGTGTGCTTCTGACTTCACAGGTGTGCTGACCTCACAGGTGTGCTGACTTCTCTCTCTGACTTCACAGGTGTGCTGTGTGATTTCCAGGTCTTATAAGCAATAACCCCTTATCTTTTCAAAGTTCCCTGATGGTTATTGCTAAAGGGCATCTTGCACTCAAAATAACCACACAGGCTGGTCCAGCCACATTGGTTATTGATACAGCCTGAGACCAGCCCAAATAGTGCTGGAGATACAAATATAGGAAGGTTTAGTTTCTGCCTAAAGAATTTTGAATCTAGTGGGTAGCCTGAGATGTTACATTGTGAAGTATATAATGGAAGTAGCCCAGATGCTTCCAGATCCAGAAGAGTAGCACGGAGGGAAGACTTCCTGAAGAAGGTCACTGTGAGGTGAATGGATTCAGCAAGTGTTTATTAAGCACCTATGTCAAAACACTGCTCCAAACCTGGGAGTAGAGCAGTGAACAAAGCAGAAAGAATACTCTTTCTAGCTATTCTAGGAGAATATATCGAAGAATGTTTTCCAGAAAACAATTTAAATAAAAACAAACAATATATCTTCAAAGGTTAATTATGTATTGATAAAAGTGAGTAAGCTTAGGCACCAGAAAAATCTGGCTCACTGTGTAACATTTCCTGCCTTTGTGTACAGAGGTGACTTCTCTCCATACCTGGGAACAGGGCTCAGAATCTATTCACAGTTCAGGGATCGCTGCCATAATAAACACAGACACACACACACGCACACACACACAGTGTGGATCACTCAAATGGTGATCAACACCCCAGTGGTAAAATCCCCATTATGAAAATGTCCCTTTGCTAGAGCAGGAATATAGGAAAGAGATTCTACTTAGCCCCTACCTCTAAGAGCATATTTTAAGTTCTTCAGTATCATAAAAGGGACATTGGAAGTTATATATGGTGCTTCTTAAAGAGATGGTAGACATTAGTATGAATATGAGTTGAACTATAAAGAAGGCTGAGCACTGAAGAACTGATGTTTTTAAATTGTGGTGCTGGAGAAGATTTTTGAGAGTCCCTTGAACAGCAAGAAGATCAAATCAGCCAATCCTAAAGGAAATCAACTCTGAATATTCACTGGAAGAACTGTTGCTGAAGCTGAAGCTCCAATAATTTGGCCACATAATGTGAAGAACTGACTCACTGGTAAAGACCCTGATGCTGGGACAGATTAAGGGCAGGATGATAAGGGGGTGGCAGAGGATGAGATGGTTGGGTGACATCACTGACTCGATGGACATGAGTTTGAGCAAACTCTGGGAGACAGTGAAGGACAGGGAAGCCTGGTGTGCTGCAGCCCATGGGGTCACAATGAGTTGGACACCTCTTAGCAACTGAACAACCACCACCTTTTGTTCAGATAAATTTCCTTGACTGTTTCAGAGACTCTTGGAAGGAGAAGGATGGTGACATTCTCTTGGGTGGGATGGTCCCTGAGGCCCTCCCATTCATTGAAAAATACACTATTTTGATTTGATTTTGAATGTATTGAATAATAATCATCTTTTATTCACTTTGGCTCTCCTATGTTTGTTGTCCATAGCAGTGTTTGTTAACCTCTGCCTAACTTTCTCTGGGAATTTAGAGATACAATGTGAATAGTTCAGATGAGTTAAAGAAGGTGGGAGAGTCAACTTAAGCATATGTATATATTGAGAAGTGGGCTTCCCAGGTGGCACAAGTGGTAAAGATCCTGCCTGTCAATGCAAGAGACGTGGGTTCGATCCCTGGGTTGGGAACATCCGTTGGAGAAGGAAATGGCAACCCACTCCAGCATTCCTGCCAGGAGAATCCCATGGCCAGAGGAGCCTGGTGGGCTATAGTCCACAGAGTCACAGAATCAAACACGACTGAGCATGCACACACACATACATTGAGAGATGTGAGCTGCTGTAGGAGATAAACCCAGAAATCTCAAAGACTTTAGTTTCTCATTTATGTAGACCCAAACCAGTGTTTCTGAATGGTTGGGCACTGGGGTTTGGATGGAGTTCTCTGCCTCACAGAGCCGTTCAGGGATCCAGGTTGGCAGTCTCTATCCATACAAATGACTTCCAACGTCACCATGGGCACTGGTATCCAGCCAGCCAATGGGCAGAGAAAGTGAAAGAGGCATACCCACTCTTTCACTGGGAAGTGACTCACCACCTCCATTGGTAAGAACTAGGAAATAAAGGTCTTGCCTAAGGAACCTCTTCCCAGCAAACACTAGACAATGGAAAAGAAGCAGGAATCTTTCATTCTATTTTTTTTTAACTTTTAATTTTATGTTGGAGTATAACTGATTAACAATGTTGTGATAGTTTCAGGAGACTCGCCATACACACGTATGTATCCATTCTTCCCCAACCTCTCCTCCCATCCAGACTGCCACATGACATTGCACAGAATTCCCTGAGCTATACAGTAGGACCTTGTTGGTTATCCATTTTAAATGTAGCGATGTGTACATGTCCATCCCAAACTCCCTAACTATCCCTCCCTACCACCCTTCCCCCCTGGCAACCATAAATTCCTTCTCTAAGTCTGTGAGTTTGTTTCTGTTTTGTCAATAAATTCATTTGTATCTGTTCTTTTTAGAGGCAACCTTCATTCTAGGTGAACATCTAAGCATACTGTATGTTCTCTACTTCTGCAATACAATTGAGAAAAGCAACATGATTGTCAAAAGGTGACTAATGGAGTATGATATTCTAAATACAAGATCCTAAAATAAATAAATAAATAAATACAAGATCCTATTGAATTTTGGCAAATACTTTACTGCAACTTTTAAAACAATTTATTTTCAGTTGTTCTGGGTCTTTGTTCTGGCACACACGTTGCATGCGGGCCTTCTCTAGTTGCAGCGAGGGCGGACTACTCTCATTGCCAGGGCTTCTCTTGTTGCAGAGCACAGGCTCAAGGTGTATGGACTCAGTAGTTGTGGATCACAGGCTCTAGAGTGTGGGTTCAGTAGTTGTGGCACGTGGACTTAGTTGCTCTGAGGCATGTAGAATCTTCCAAAACCAGGGATAGAACCCACGTCCCCTGTCTTGGCAGACGGATTCTTATCCACTGTACCACCAGGGAAGTCTGCAACTTCAAAAAATATTTTGGACTAATTGCAGATCTATAGAAAAGTTGCAAAGATAGCACAGAGAATTCCCACATACCCTTGACCCAGTTTCCCCTAATATTAACATGTACCATGGTACACGTACCAAAACTAAGAAATTAACATTGGCACATTACCATTGCCTAAGCTATAGGCTCGATTCTGGTTTCACTAGTTTTTTCACTGAGGTCCTTTCTCTGCTCCAGGATCCAATGTGGGACACCGTATCACGTTTAGATGCCATGTTTCCTTTGTTCCTCCAGCCTGTGACAGTTTCTCAGTCTTTCCTTGTTTTTCATGACTTTGACACTTTTCAAAGTAGCAATCAGGTATTTTATAGAGTGGCCTTCAATTAGGGTTTGTCTTGTTTTCTCATGAGTAGATGAAGCTGGGAGAAGGTAATGGGCTTTGGGGAAAATACCACAGAGGTGAAATACTTTCTCATCACATCAGGGTATCTTATTATATCAATATATAGAATATATTATTATTATATCAATCTGTGGGGCTTCTCCGATGGCTCAGCAGATAAAGAATCCACCTGTAATGCAGGAGAAGCAGGACCCCTGGGTTCAGATCCCTGGGTCAGGAAGATCCATTGGAGGAGGAAATGGTAACACACTCCAGTATTCTTGCCAAAACAAATCCCATGGACAAAGGAGCCTGGTAGGAGTCCAAGGCTTGCAAAGAGTCAGACAAAACTAAGTGACTGAGCATGAACACAGCTCATATTAATCTGTAGAATACAGAACATCAGTTTACTACTGGTGATGTTAACTTTGATCATCTAGTTAAGGTGAAGTTAAGATTTCTCTCTGTAAAGATACCTTATTTCTCCTTCCAAACCTTCATCTTCAGAAGTCAGTAAGTTCAGTCCATATTCATGGAGAGGGGACACTGCAGCTTTTAGAAGAGAGAAATAATTGAGGCTTTTCAGTTCAGTTCAGTTCAGTTCACTCAGTCGTGTCCAACTCTTTGTGACCCTGTGGACTGCAGCACGCCAGGCCTCCCTGTCCATCACCAACTCCCAGAGTTTACTCAAACTCATGTCCATTGAGTTGGTGATGCCATCCAACCATCTCATCCTCTGTCATCCCCTTC
This sequence comes from Moschus berezovskii, assembly GCF_049115385.1. Classification (NCBI taxonomy): domain Eukaryota; kingdom Metazoa; phylum Chordata; class Mammalia; order Artiodactyla; family Moschidae; genus Moschus; species Moschus berezovskii. Next base: position 70,355,033 of record NC_142465.1, read on the forward strand.
TCCTCCTGCCTTCAATCTTTCCCAGCATCAGGTCTTTTCAAATGAGTCAGATCTTCGCATCAGGTGGCCAAAGTATTGGAGTTTTAGCTTAAGCATCAGTCCTTCCAATGAATATTCAGGACTGATTTCCTTTAGGATGGACTGGTTGGATCTCCTTGCTGTCCAAGGAACTCTCAAGAGTCTTCTCCAACACCACAGTTCAAAAACATCAATTCTTCGGCGCTCAGCTTTTTTTACAGTCCAACTCTCACATCCGTACGTGACTACTGGAAAAACCATAGCTTTGACTAGACAGACCTTTGTTGGCAAATTAATGTCTCTGCTTTTTAATATGCTGTCTAGGTTGGTCATATCTTTTCTTCCAAGGAGCAAGCATCTTTGAATTTCAAGGCTGCAGTCACTAACTGCAGTGATTTTGGAGCCCGCCAAAATAAAGTCTGCCACTGTTTCCACTGCTGCTAAGTCACTTCAGTCGTGTCCGACTCTGTGTGACCCCGTAGACAGCCTCCCCCATCCCTGGGATTCTCCAGGCAACTCCCCATTTATTTGCCATGAAGTGATGGGACCAGATGCCATGATCTTAGTTTTCTGAATGTTGAGTTTTAAGCCAAATTTTTTACTCTCTTCTTTCACTTTCATCAAGAGGCTCTTTAGTTCTTCTTTGCTTTCTGCCATCAGGATGGTGCCATCTGCATATCTGAGGTTACTGATATTTCTCCTAGTAATTTTGCTTCCAGCTTGCCTGTGAATAAAAACATAGAGATTAAGTAAAGAATGGTGAGGGAAATGGAATTAGCAGTTCTAATTTTCGTACTTCTTTTCTGATAATTAAAGAGCTGCGTAATGACAAATGACCAAGATACTGAACTGTGAATTCTAAAAAGCTGCTTTTGCAAAAAAAGGAAAAAAAGAAAGACAAGGACCTAAAACAATGCCTCAACTGCGGCTTATAAAAACGCTGGACTAGGAAATTCTGACAACTGAAAAATCTGGGGAAATATAAAACCATCTTAAAAGCATCAGATTTAACCAAAGGATAAGGAGTTACTGGACAAGACCTCCAAAAAGAATAGAAATCCAGAGGTGTGGGCCCAGCTCTGGGACTGTCTTTGGTTAGGGTCATCTACCCTGAGTAAGTGCCACTGAAATTTTAGGCTTTGAACCACCTTCTAAGTAAGGAACTAAAGCCTTAGAAACCAGGGCTGTGGGACCAAAGTAAGGGTGAGCAAGAGATAACCAGCCCCCAGGACTTCCCAGGCGGTCCAGCAGCTCAGACTCTATGTTCCCAACGCAGGGGGCCTGGGTTTGATCCCTGGTCAGGGAACAGGATCCCTCATGCCATAGCTATGACCTGCTGCAGCCAAATAAATAAACATTGAAAAAAAAATACAGAAATGGAGGTGGTATATGATGAAACTGCAATAGGTTATTAAAGCAATGAAATTGGTACTACAGTTTCAAATAATTTAGAATGTTAACATGGATTTTTTTAAATGTTTGTATTGTCCTTTAACAGAGCAGTCCCATGCATGGGAATTTATCTAAAGTGAAAAGAAAAGCAGAAACCTGAAATGTTTGTAGAATGTCATTTAAATGCTATCTGGATGAGCATAATTTATTTCACTGCCCCCAGTATTTAACAATTTGGGGCATGAAATAAACTATAACTCATTAATTCAGTGGATAAATACCAAGTAAAAGTGGTAACCTGAAGAGTGTAAAAACATGGAACAGGTGTTTCATACACAAAAATAATCAAACTACACACTTGTAACTACAATTTGATTTTGACACTACCCTTATGGCAGAAAGTAAAGAGGAACTCAAAAGCCTCTTGATGAAAGTGAAAGAGGAGAGTGAAAAGGTTGGTTTGAAGCTCAACATTCAGAAAACAAAGATCATGGCATCTGGTCCCATCACTTCATGGGAAATAGATGGAAAAACAGTGGAAACAGTGTCAGACTTTGTTTTTTTGGGCTCCAAAATCACTGCAGATGCTGATTGCAGCCATGAAATTAAAAGACGCTTGCTCCTTGGAAGGAAAGTTATGACCAACCTTGATAGTATATTAAAAAGCAGAGACATTACTTTGCCAACCAAGGTCCGTCTAGTCAAGGCTATGGTTTTTCCCGTGGTCATGTATGGATGTGAGAGTTGGACTGTGAAGAAGGCTGATCGCCGAAGAATCGATGCTTTTGAACTGTGGTGTTGGAGAAGACTCTTGAGAGTCCCTTATACTGCAAGGAGATCCAACCAGTCCATTCTAAAGGAGATCAATCCTGGATGTTCATTGGAGGGACTGATGCTAAAGCTGAAACTCCAATACTTTGGCCACCTCATGCGACGAGTTGACTCACTGGAAAAGACTCTGATGCTGGGAAAGATTGGGGGCGGGAGGAGAAGGGGACGACAGAGAATGAGATGGCTGGATGGCATTACCGACTCTGTGGACATGAGTTTGAGTGTACTCCGGGAGTTGGTGATGGACAGGGAGGCCTGGCGTGCTGTGATTCATGGGGTCGCGGAGAGTCGGACACGACTGAGCGACTGAACTGAACTGAACTGAACTGATGTAAAAGAACAAAATAGAAGCTAGGAAATTGAGAAAGTTGACTTATTGCCAGGGAATTATGAATACTTCTCAATTGTTTATGTTGTTATTATACATTGTGTAAGTTTTTCAAAATGCATAAATATATCCACACAAAAGTTTAAAAATAAGATAACTGTATATATTTGAGGGTTTGCTTCTGTAATTCTGGAGTTTGGGGATTAGCATGGTGAGGCAGTTCCTCACAATGGTTATGGTTACAGTTTTTTTGAGTCAGATAAACCTGAATTCAAATTCTGCACTTCTATTCAATAACTTAACGGCCTTGAACTTCAGTTTCCTCATCCATAAAAAGAGGATGATACTTGAGCTTTGGTGTGAGGTTTGTTTAGATCAGAACAACACTGCCTGTCAGTAAATGATGGTCATCAAGGAAGAATCACTTCATCCTCAGAAGGACAGCCCACTGAGATCCTTACTTGGAGACAGAATGACTTCCTTTGACAGAAAGAATCAAATCCAGGGGAGAAGCAAAACATTTATTACACATCTTAAAGGTAGATAAGAAGAAGTTTATTAATATATACATCTCATAAATGCAAGGGAGAAACTCAAGTATCAGTAACAAAGGGAGAGCTAGAACTTGGGTGTGTACAGCATCTTAACAAAGAAACAATAAGTTTGTACAGAAATGACAGGACAAAGGAGAATGTTTGTAGGCTTCCAAGGGCAGGAAACTGTGGGAATGTAACATATTGGGGGAAGTGAGTGGAGTGAGGCTTGTTCGCAGATTCCTCTGGTGTCATCTCTGGGCTAAGAATCTAGAACTCTCTTCAACAAAGGAAATTTATATTCTGCCTTTAGACAGAAAGGGGCTTCCCAGGTGGCACAGTGATAAAGAATCTGCCTGCCAATGCAGGAGATGCAGCAGAAGTGGGTTTGATCCCTGGTCAGAAAGATCCCCTTGAGTAGGAAATGGCAGCCCATTCCAGTATTCTTGCCTGAAAAATCCCATGGACAGAGGAGCCTGGTGGGCTACAGTCCATAGGGTCACAAAGAGTCAGACATAACTGAGAGCAGAAGAGAAGAGTTTTAGACAGAAAGGAAGAGGGTAGAGAGAACTTTTTCTGATTTTGCTCCTTCTTAATTGGATTCAGCTCAAACCAATATGTTAGAGAGACATATTTGGGGGTGACATATTCTGGTTTCCTTCACCAGTAGGATGTTTTTCAGTATTTTTGCATTTCTTATCAGATAAACTTTACTATTCTAAGGAGTGGATGTCATAAGATTTATGGCATCAAAAGCTTTTGGAAAGGAAAGCCATCCCTGGGCTCCTTAGGACTGGTAGACACCATATGTATGTGTGTACAGTTAGTTACACTTACGAATCCATTTAAAATACATACATGTGTACATACTTATGTTAAACAACAAAATTCTTACTACCTTTATAGTCAGACAACTCTTATATGTTTGGGTTAAAAGTGGTTAGCCAGGGGAAAGGGATGGTTATGGAGTCTGGGATGGACATGTACACACTGCTATATTTAAAATGGATAACCAACAAGGACCTACTGTATAGCACAGGGAACTCTGCTCAATGTTATGTGGCAGCCTGGATGGAAGGGAAGTTTGTGGAAGAATGGATACATGCATATATAAGGCTGAGTCCCTTTGCTGTCCACCTGAAACTATCACAACACTGGTAATCAGTTATACTCCAAAGTAAAATGTTTAATAAAAACAAACAAAACGTGATTAGCCAATTGGATTGTTTAAGGGACTTAAGGAACAGAGAGATAAAATGATCCATTTGATGTCATAATTCCCCTGCCTCAGGGAGGGTTTTTTAAATCAGATCAGTTGTAGAGTGAGTGGTCTTCCCTGGTGGCTCAGACAGTAAAAAATACATCTGCAATGTGAGAGACCTGGGTTCGATCCCTGGGTTGGGAAGATCCCTTGGAGGAGGACATGACGACCCACTCCAGCGTTCTTGCCTGGAGAAGCCCCACGGACAGAGGAGCATGGTGGGCTATATTCCATGGGGTTGAAAAGAGTTGTACATAACTGAGCGACTAAGCACAGCACAGTACAGCATGTTTGCAGAGTAGGAGAGAAACAGGAGGTGACAGGGAAGGGAAGGAAGGCCAGGGAAGAGAGTGGGTTTTCAGGACAGAGAAACCTAAGAGACCTACAACGGATCACTAAGGATGGCAGCTTTTGTAATACTTTCTTAAAAAACTCAATTAAAAGCTTCTGCTTTATTGGATTTGTGGTCACTCCTCCCACAGCCTCAATGATCTCCTGAAATACAAGTCTGTCCATGTTCCTACTCCCCTCACTACCAAAACCAAAACCAAACAAATAAGATTCTTAGTAGTGCTCAGGTGCTGCAGCCTCTTGGCTCACCTCTCCATTGTCCACCTTACAGTAGTGTGTTTTCTTGTCTGTCTTTATTTTAATGGTTCATTTATTCATTTGGTAGTTCTACTTCCCAGGTGGCACAGTGGTAAAGAATCACCTGCCAATACAAGAGAGGTAGGTTCGATACCTGGGGAAGCTCCCAGGAAGAGGAAATGACAACCTCCTCCAGTAATTTTTGCCTGGAAAATTCCATGGATGGAGGAGCCTGGAGGGCTACAGTCCAAAGGGCTGAAAAGAGTCGGAGATGACTGAACGACTAAGCACACACACTGCATGTGAAATCTCAGTTCCCCCACCAGGGATTGAACCCAGTGACTTCTGCAGTGGAAGAGCTTAGTCCTAACCACTGGATTACCATGGAGTTCCTCTTGCCTGCTTTTCCAGTTCCAGAAAACCAGGTAGTTCGCAATCTATGCATTTTCTCCTGCTGTCTTCTTGAATTACAAATGCTGCTGCTGCTGCTGCTGCTAAGTCACTTCAGTCGTGTCCGACTCTGTGTGACCCCATAGATGGAAGCCCACCAGGCTCCCCCGTCCCTGGGATTCTCCAAGCAAGAACACTGGAGTGGGTTGCCATTTCCTTCTCCAATGTGTGAAAGTGAAAGTGAAGTCGCTCAGTCACGTCCGACCCCTAGCGACCCCATGAACTGCAGCCCACCAGGCTCCTCCATCCATGGGATTTCCTAGGCAAGAGTACTGGAGTGGCTTGCCATTGCCTTCTCCGTTACAAATGCTAGTCTCCCCTTTCTTTGCCTGAAGAGCAATCGTTTACTTTAAAAAACTGTGATATCTGTCAGGAAAAGGTACTTGGTGTTTCATCTGAGCAGCAGCACCTGCCTCTCAACTCTATGCATATCTCTTATTTATTTATTTTTTTAAAAGATTATATTTGTTTGATATTCCATACAATGTATTTTATTTTGATATGTCAGTCGCCTAAACCACATCAAACTATTTAAATCTTTGTATCCTGTCCCCTAGCAAGGTGTGACACCCAAGAAATGTTTATGTGGCTTAAAGGAACCCACGTTTGGTTACCAGTGACCCCGTGACGTCACATACCTTGGTCTCAGAATTCCTAAACTGTATTTCAAAATCACCGTGCTTGCAAGCGCCTCCAGAGCAAGAATCCCTTTTGCAGGGTTTGAAATGTACCAAGTCAGTATTACCAGTCTTACGACATGGCTCCAAGCCAGGGCTAACCCTGATCCGTGAGAGAAACAGAAACTTAATTTCTAGGAAAGAAAAGTCCGCCTGGGGGTGGGAGGGACGAGGGAAGTAGAACTGCAGGCAGCACAGGCTCGGCCAGAGCTCAGTCCGGCCCCCCACCTCACTCCCGCAACCCCCAGTCTCCAGACGCTCCGGGCTTCCAGGTGGACACCACCCAGGTGGGTGCCACATCCATGTGCCATGGCCTGGAGAACGTCACCCAACAGCTCTGCCGGGAGCCGTGCAGCCGGGCGGGACGAGGCAGATGTCAGCACGCGGCAGTCACGCTCTCCCTGGCGGCGCGCGGGCGGCGGGACCACGCAGAGGAAGCCGTCGGGGTTCGAGGCCGGGTGCCCCGGAAACCCCGAGGGGAGGAGGAGGGGAGGGGAGGAGTCGATCCGTTTCTCCGAAGTTGCGCAAGGGGCCGGACGGCGCGGGTAGACCCGGACCGTCTGGGCGGGCATCCCCGCGCCGGGAGGCAGAACCCAGAGCGAAAGGAGCCGGGTCCCCCGCAGCCCCGGCGTCGCGTCCGCGGGAAGGTCGCCGCGCGCCGGGCAAGTCGGCGAGGGCCGCCGCTTTGTGACTTCACTGGTTTCGCAACAAGCCCGGACCGCCCGCGCCCCACCCACCCCCGGCCGCTGCCTCGCCGCCCGCCGCCTCGCTCCGCTCTCCGCGCCTGCCCGCTCTCCGGAGCCGGGCCTGCCCCGCCGTCGCGGAGCCTCGGGTCAGCCCGGCCGCCCGCGGCTGCCCGCCGCACGTGCTCCGCCCCCGCCTCCCGCAGCGCCGAGCCGCCGAGCGGCCGGCCCCGCGACCCGGCTCCGTAGCGCGCAGCGCCCTCCCGGCGGTGGCGGCGCGATGCTGTGCTTTCTCCGGGGAATGGCCTTCGTCCCCTTCCTGCTGGTGACCTGGTCGTCCGCTGCCTTCATCATCTCCTACGTGGTCGCCGTGCTCTCCGGGCACGTCAACCCCTTTCTCCCCTACATCAGGTGAGGAGCCGGCGAAGCGAGGCTGGACGCGGGGCACCGCGCGGGGAGCGCTGCTGATGCGAAGGGGAGGTGTCCAGACCCCACTGGGCGTCCTGCCGAAAGATCGGGTAACCCACGTATAGAAGAGGGTGGTCCCGGGATGGACTGGGAGACAGGGCGTGGGAGCTGAGCAGTTCCGATTTTACCCCGACACTGAACAGAGTGGCATCCTGAGAGGCTCAGGATAGACAGAACTTACAGACTGGGTACCGGGCAGATGCCTCTTGGGCGGTATTGAGACCAGAGTGGGTCCTGATGAATGGCACTTGCTGAGTGTGTAAGAGGTAAATCTAGTCGCCCAGTCGCGTCCGACTCGTTGCGACCCCACGGACAGTAGCCCGCCTGGCTCCTCTGTCCGTGGGATTCTTTTTTTTTTTTAACTTTCCAAAATTTTTTTTATTTTGAGAGTTCCTTTACTCAATTACTTTACATTGGCTTTCTTTTTTTTATTTATTGGAGGCAAATTACTTTACATTAATATATTGGTTGGTTTTGCCATACACTGACACGAATCTGCCCCGGGTGTACATGTGTTTCCCCTCTTGAACCCCCCTCCCACCTCCCTCTTCCCCATATCCTCCCTCCAGGTCATCCCAGTGCACCAGCCCCAAGCATCCTGTATCATGCGTCGAACCTGGGCTGGTGATTCATTTCACATATGGTAATATACATGCTACAATGCCATTCTCCGTGGGATTCTCCAGGCAAGAATACTGGAGTGGGTTGCCATTCCCTTCTCCAGAGGATATTCCTGACCCGGGAATGGAACCCGCATCTCCCACATTGCAGGCAGATTCTTTACCATCTGAGCTACCAGGGAAGCCCTATGCTAAAGCAGCTCCTGAATTTCACTTCCGCTTCCCAACATCCTCGAGAAGCGGCTGTCCTGGCTCCTCTTTCTTGCGAGGAAACTTAGTTTAAGCAGATGTCACAGCCGGGAAATTGGAAGCAGAACTCACACCCAGATTAATCCCTATGCCGGAAGCACCACCATGCTACCCTTGGGTCTTTGAGAACCACTCAAAGTTCTTTTGTATGGAGCTGCCCAAGATCCCTCTGGGTACTTGTTCATATTGTCAATGACTGGTGACATCTCAGGTGTTGTTGCCATGCAGCTTCATTTTTCATGAGTTTTTGCCTCTACCTATTTTTGGGGGTGGGAGCACACTGCTGGGATCTTAATTCCCTCACCAGGGATTGACTCATGCCCCATACACTAGAAGTCACAGTCTGAACCACTGGACCACAGGGGAAGTTTGGCCTCTACCTTTATTGAGAGTCACTTTATCAGTGCCCAGAACACATGTCTGGATTTTCTGTGGCTCCCAGCTCTGTGCCTTGCCTGTGGAAATGGCATTCCTTAAATGTCAGAAAGATCCATCCTTATCCTAGTGGTGTATCCAGTACCCCTCTGGATCTGTATTGATTGGTGAGGGGATTAGAAAGTTGGTGAGACCTAAGGTTACTGCTTAATTATTGTAGGGATTGTAGAGATTACAGAAATTGCAGGCCCTCTTCCTCTTGCAGTCATTCTGCCTGGAGAGCAATGCTCTATATAGTCTTTTTAGTAGGCGACGAAGGGGAAATGAAGGTGGAGGAAGTGGGGGCTAGAGTTTAAAGGTGCAAGGAAGCAAGCCCAGAAGGATGCACAGAAGCCAGTCTGGAGTAACGGTGGTTTTGCCAATGCAAGATGACTCCCATTGGGCCTGCTGCCCCTGCAGAAACCTCATCTTGGTTTCTTCTCGCTAGTCTCTGTTTCATTGTCTCGCTTCTCTTGATTCTGAAGTGGGATAGATCCTCATAGACTGGTGTAAAAATCTCCCTGTAATGCTTTTTATTGAGAAAGTTTGTTTTTTGTTTGTCACCGGTTTGAAGGTCAGGGGCAGATTGTGAAAGTGAAAGTTGCTCAGTTGTGTCTGACTCTTTGTGACCCAATGGACTATACAGTCCATGGAATTCTCCAGGCCAGAATACTGGAGTGGGTAGCCTTTCTCTTCTTCAGGGCATCTTCCCAATCCAGGGATCAAACCCAGGTCTCCTGCACTGCAGGCAGATTCTTTACCAGCTGAGCCACAAGGGAAGCCCAAGAATACTGGAGTGGGTAGCCTATCCCTTCTCCAGTGGATCTTCCTGACCCAGGAATCGAACCGGGGTTTCCTGCATTGCAGGTGGATTCTTTACTAACTGAACCATCAGGGAAGCTGGGGCAGATAGTATTTGGTATGAATTGGGTAGGTGATCAGAGGCAGCATTTGAGTCTTTGTAGGGGTTTCTGAGGGCTCCCCAGGTGGATCAGTGGTAAAGAATTCACCTGCCAATGCAAGAGATACAGGATATATGGGTTCAGTCCCTGGGTTGGGCAGATCCCCTGGAGGAGGAAGTGGCAGCCCACTCCAGTATTCTTGCCTGGGAAATCCCATGGACAGAGGAGCCTGGCGGGCTATAGTCCATGGCATTGTAAAGAGTCAGACATGACTGAGCAACTGAGCATGAGCACAAGAGGTGTCTGATATAGTGGTGATTACCTCCACGTCCAGGTGAGATGTTCCGTTCCGTTCCGTTCAGTCGCTCAGTCGTGTCCGACTCTATGCGACCCCGTGGACTGTAGCCTACCAGGCTTCTCTGTCCATGGGATTCTCCAGGCAAGAATACTGGAGTGGGTTACCGTTTCCTTCTCCAGGGGATCTTCCCGACCCAGGGATCGAACCCGGGTCTCCCGCATTGGAGGCAGACGCTTTAACCTCTGAGCCACCAGGGAAGCCCAGGTGAGATGTTAGATATGCAGAAAAGGGGAAACAGCTGACAGGACCAACCTGTTGTGAGATGCTCAAATTACAGACATTCCAAGGAAGAAATTTTAAATTTAGCAAGGAAAGAAAACTTTCAGGAGAAGTCAGAATTGTAGAAGAAAAAGGTACACGATTGTTCTCTTGTTGCCTGGAACCTTCAGCATACAAGCACATGATTGCTTGCCTAAGTGTGCCTGGGGCCTTTAGGTTGTTTGCTCTTTGTGCCTACAGGAGTGGCTGGAGCACTGGATAGCCTCTGCCCCTCCTAGAAAACTTAAGTGTCTGAGGCCAGGGCAAGGGCAAGATCAGAAGGGTAAGGACAGGACGGGATTAACTCCAAATTTATCTGGTTGGCCTAGACCTTACCTAGGTGGTAAAGAAGCCACCTACCAATGCAGGAGGCATAGGAGACGAGGGTTCGATCCCTGGGTTGGGAAGGTCCCCTGAAGAAGGAAATGGCAGCCAACTCCAGTATTCTTGCCTGGAAAATCCCATGGACAGAGGATCCTGGCAGGCTGCAGTCTATGGGGTCGCAAAGACAACAACTTAATTGTCTAACTCATCTCTGCCCTCAAAGAAGCCTCCAATTCTTCCCTACCCTCATTCCCTCCACTTTCCTCTAGCCTCCTTGGCCTCCAGCCTGGATCTTGAGCATGTTAGGCACACATCGTCCTTCTGGCCTTTGCACTGGCTGTTGTCTACCAGAATGCTCTACCTCCAGATTATCTCAGGCTTTCTTCCTTATCTCCTTCTTTGTTCGAATATTGTCTCTGTGAGGCCTGCTCTGATGGCCCACAGGGCTCCTGATCCCCTGGCCTCAATCCAGTCTTGTTTACCATAGCACCTATTACCTTCTAACAAATGATATGATTTGCTTATATATTATGTTGATCCCGTAAGATTCATGAAGGCTCCCGATATTTGTTGAGTTTATTATTTCTTGGGTGTTCATCTGTGAGTCTTGTTTTTTTCTTCCCTCCAGGGTGGGGCAGAGCCCTTTAGGGAAGGCTTGATAGGCCCTTGGTGTTGGGTCAGTGATTTGGACATATTTAGGGTGAGCACCCAATACTTTGGCCACCTGAAGCAAAGAGCCAACTCATTGGAAAAGACCCTGATGCTGGGAAAGAGTGAGGGCAGGAGGAGCAGGGGACAACAGAGGACAAGATGGTTGATAGCATCACAGACTCAATGAACGTGAGTTTGAGCAAACTCCAGGAGATGGTGAAGGACAGGGAAGCCTGGCGTGCTGCGGTCCATGGCGTTGTAAAGAGTCGGACACGATTTAGGAACTGAACAATGACCCTTCTACGTGAAGTCATTGTTCAGTCAATCTGATCTTCTGATGTTTTTAAACAACACTGAACACTTTAAATAAAAGTCATTGCCTTTTACAATTTTACTTATCTTCCAGTTTTATTGAGATACAGTTAACATACAGTGGTGTATAAGCTTAAGGTGTAGAGTATCATGACTTAACTTATGTACATCATGAAATGATCATCACAATAATTTTAGTGACTTATCATCTCATATAGATACAAAATAAAAGAAAAAATATTTTTTCCATGTGATGAAAACCCTTAAGATTTACTCTCAACATACAGCAGTGTTCATTATATTACTCATGTTGTACTCTACTTCCCTAGCACTTCCTTATCTTACAGCTGGAAGTATGTGCCTTTTGGCTTATTGTTGTTCAGTCGCTCAGTTGTGTCCGACTCTTTGTGACCCCATGGACTGCAACAAGCCAGACTTCCCTTTAGGCTACCTTCATGTTATTCCTGCCCCCCACAACACCTCTGGAAACTTCAGATCTAATATTTGTTTTGAAGTGTAATTGACCTACAGCAGTTCCTTAGTTTCTGGTGTGCAACATAGCCATCTCTGTACATTATGAAATGATCACCACTAGCCATTGCATTTTAATTTTATTTATTTACTTTTGGCTGTGCTGGGTCTTGCTGCCCTGGCTTTTCTCTGGTTGAGTCGAGGAGGGGCTACTTTTCATTGCAGTGTGAAGGCTTCTCTTTGCAGTGGCTTCTTTTGTTGAGGAGCACAGGTTGTAGGGCGTGCTGATGTTAGTAGTTTGCAGCACATGGACTCAATAGTTGGAGCTCCCGGGCTCTAGAGCACGGGCTCAGTAGTTGTGGTGCTCGGGCTTCACTGCTCCGCAGCAGGTGGTATCTTCCCAGATCTGGGATCAAACCCGAGTCTCCTTCATTGGCAGGCAGATTCTTTACCACTGAGCCACCAGGGAAGCCCTAGCCAATGAATTTTAAATAAGATCCAGAACTGTGGAAGGACCTCTTTCCAGCAAAATAATCAAATTCAGCTTTCTTATCAGACATTTTCTGATAACATTGTTATTCTTCAGTATATTGGACAAATGGAAATATACTCAACCTCATGAATGGAACAAAAATTAAAATCTACTGGATTGGAAGAAACCCAAATGTTTGATAACACATTCTACTGTCGAGACTTCGGGACAACAGGCTCCCATACATCACTGATGGGAATGTAAAATGATTCAGTCTCTGTGGAGGGACTTAGGCACTAGTTATCAAAATGACGCAAATACAATATCTATAGTATTAATAATGGCTTTTAATAACAAAAGGCTGGAAACAATATAAATGTCCATCAGTAGAGGACTGGCTAAATAAGTATGATTTACCTAAGAATACCTCAAACAAAAGCTCTCTACACATAGAATACTCTCTTTAAAATTTCCATTACATTGTTACATGGAAAAAAGCAAGACTCAGAACCAAATAAGCTACCATGGTAAAGAGGGTGAGGGAGAAATAGTTGTATTAGCTTGCATGAAGAAACTAATAACAGTGGTTTATCTATGTTTGATTGAAGGGGTGGCCATGATCACATGGTCATTGAGACCTTAGCAGAGAAATAAAAGGGTGGGAATAAGACTTGCCTTGCCATACTTAAAAAAAATTGTTTTAATTTTAAGATAACTGTCATTTTACATCCAGTTATCAGTTCAGTTCAGTTCAATCACTCAGTCGATTCCGACTGTTTGCAACCCCATGAATCACAGCACGCCAGGCCTCCCTGTCCATCACCAACTCCCGGAGTTTACCCAAACTCATGTCCATCGAGTCGGTGATGCCATCCAGTCATCTCATCCTGTCGTCCCCTTCTCCTCCTGCCCTCAATCCCTCCCAGCATCAGAGTCTTTTCCAATGAGTCAACTATTCACATGAGGTGGCCAAAGTATTGGAGTTTCAGCTTTAGCATCAGTCCTTCCAATGAACAACCAGCACTGATCTCCTTTAGAATGGACTGGTTGGACCTCCTTGCAGTCCAAGGGACTCTCAAGAGTCTTCTCCAGCACCACAGTTCAAAAACATCAATTCTTCAGTGATCCAGTTATAAAAAATATTAAAGATCCCATGTGTCTTTTTTTTTTAATTGGAGGACAGTTGCTTACTCTGTTGTGTTAGTTTCTGCATACAATAATGTGAGTCAGTCATAAGTATACATATACACCTTCCCTCGTGAGCCTCTCTCCCATTCACGCCCCCTACCCCCTGTAGGTCATCCTCATGTATCTTTTTACCCAGTTTCTCCCAAAGGTAACATCTTCTAAACTTGGCATACCTTTTTAGACGAATTTATTTTTTAGCCAAATGAATGTTTCCTATCAGAAAATTAAATTAGAAGCATGGGGATTAAAACAGCCACCAAATTCAACAAGTAATTTCTGTACTGCGTGTGTGCTAAGTTGCTTCAGTTGTGTCCGACTCTGCGACCCTATGGTCTGTAGCATGCCAGGCTCCTCTGTCCATGGGATTCTCCTGGCAAGTGGAGAATTGGAGTGGGTTGCCATTTCCTCCTCCAGGGAATCTTCTCAACACAGGCATACCTCTCCTGCATTGGCAGGCAGGTACTTTACCACTAGCGCCACCTGAGAAGCCTATTAATGCAGGGATGTGAAAACCAAACACAAATTAAAATGAACCTCAAAGAATTTGTTTAGATTTTTACAAGGCCACACCCGTATTCTTAAATACAATCATGCTTAATTTGTTATCAGTTCAGTTCAGTCGCTCAGTCCTGTCCAACTCTATAGTTTATTATATTTCTTCTCCTACCAAATCCCTCAGGCTATTTTCAGTCACCTTTTCCCAGCTGATAAGCCTTTCTCTTTTTATACCTTCTGCTTTGGCCTGTGTCTTCTACTTCCAGAATATTCTGTGGCCCTTTAGTTTTAAATTTTTGCCAATTCTGCATCCTGATTGCTTTTCATTAGCCTAGTCTCACTTTTTGTGCAAGTACTGTTTGGTGGGTGGCTTGTGCATATGTGTCACTCAGGCATGTCCAACTCTTTGCAACCCGATGGACTGTAGCCCACCAGGCTCCTCTGTCCATGGGATTCTCCAGGCAAGGATACTGGAGTGGGTTGCCATTCCCTTCTCCAGCGGATCTTCCCAACCTGGGGATTGAACCTGGGTCTCCTGCATTGCAGACAGATTCTTCACCACTATGCCACCTGGGTGGCTTGTGGTGAAAGGTTGTTGCTGACCCCTGAAAAGACGCCAGGATTCTTGGCCTCCGGAGAAGAATTCAATCTGGGGCCAGAGGCGAGGCTTGATCTCTCAGAGCTTTTGTGTGCTGTGATTCATGGGGTCGCAAAGAGTTGGACACGACTGAGTGACTGAACTGACTGACTGAAAGTATAAAGGAGATAGAGAAAGCTTCTGACATAGGCATCAGAAGGGGGAAGAAAGAGTGCCCCCCTGCTAGTCTTCAGCTGCTGCTAAGTCACTTCAGTCGTGTCTGACTCTGTGTGACCCCATAGACAGCAGCCCACCAGACTCCCCCATCCCTGGGATTCTCCAGGCAAGAACACTGGAGTGGGTTGCCATTTCCTTCTCCAATGTGTGAAAGTGAAAAGTGAAAGTGAAGTCGCTCAGTCGTGTCCAACCCCCAGCGACCCCACGGACTGCAGTCCACCAGGCTCCTCCATCCATGGGATTTTCTAGGCAAGAGTACTGGAGTGGCTTGCCATTGCCTTCTCCGATATAGACACTAGCTGTCTGTTAATGAAAGAAAGGAATGTCTTAAAACTCAGAATGGCACCAGGCCCCTCATCCATAAGATGTATTTTGGGATAATCTTGGCACCAGACAATTCATCCCGGGCCATAAAATGATTGACTTGAATCTTGTAGAAGGGCAGATTACCATACACATAGTTTCGTTTTAATAGATTCAGTTCAGTTCAGTTCAGTCACACAGTCGTGTCCGACTCTTTGCAACCCCATGAATCACAGCACACCAGGCCTCCCTGTCCATCACCAACTCCCAGAGTTCACTCAAACTCACATCCATCGAGTCAGTGATGCCATCTAGCCATTTTATTCTCTGTCGTCCCCTTCTCCTCTTGCCCCCAATCCCTCCCAGCATCAGTCTTTTCCAGTGAGTCAACTCGTCGCATGAGGTGGCCAAAGTATTGGAGTTTCAGCCTTAGCATCAGTCCTTCCAATGAACACCCAGGATTGATCTCCTTTAGAATGGACTGGCTGGATCTCCTTGCAGTCCCAGGGAGTCCCAAGAGTCTTCTCCAACACCACAGTTCAGAAGCATCAATTCTTCGGTGATCAGCTTTCTTCACAGTCAACTCTCACATCCATACATGACCACTGGAAAAACCATTATCTTGACTAGGTTGGCAAAGTAATGTCTCTGCTTTTTAATATACTATCTGGGTTGGTCATAACTTTCCTTCCAAGGAGTAAGCATCTTTTAATTTCATGGCTGCAATCAGCATCCACAGTGATTTTGGAGCCTCCCAAAATAAAGTCTGACACTGTTTCCCCATCTATTTCCCATGAAGTGATGGGACCAGATGCCATGATCTTAGTTTTCTCAATGTTGAGCTTTAAACCAACTTTTTCACTCTCCTCTTTCACTTTCATCAAGAGGCTTTTTAGTTCCTCTTCACTTTCTGCCATAAGGGTGGTGTCATCTGCATATCTGAGGTTATTGATATTTCTCCCGGCAATCTTGATTCCAGCTTGTGCTTCTTCCAGCCCAGCGTTCCTCATGATGTACTCTGCATATAAGTTAAATAAGGAGGGTGACAATATACAGCCTTGATGTACTCCTTTTCCTATTTGGAACCAGTCTGTTGTTCCATATCCAGTTCTAACTGTTGCTTCCTGACCTGCATATAGGTTTCTCAAGAGGCAGGTCAGGTGGTCTGGTATTCCCATCTCTTTCAGAATTTTCCACATTTTATTGTGATCCACACAGGGGAACACATTCTGAGTATAACATAGTGGTTTGTCAAGTAGGTTCTGAGCCATTTGGTGGAACTGACTTGAAGACAGAGTCTGGGGTAGATGCATAGTACATTAACATAGCTTAAGACAAACATTTCCATAAGAAAAATGCATTGGTTAACTCAAGGTTTGAGAATAGTTAACTTCAGGTGAAACCAGGTGTCATTATGGCAACACAGTATTTTAAGAGAAACCTCCTTTTAAATTTGTTTAGAGAATGGGAAAAAAATATCACTAGTTTGTTTCCTCCTACTGCTTAAGCGAGATAAAAATGTCTGACACTTGCAGCCTATTTCCTCCGTTTGGAGACCCCTGGCCTTCCTGCCTGCTACCCTCTCAGTGGTCTTTGTCTATTCCCATTGTTCCTCCTCATGACCACACACCCTGCCTAGTGAGTGATGTCAGAAAACTGGGATCACCAAGAATTAAGCCAAAAGGGAGGCCAAATCACATAGTGAACAAAGTAAAAGAGGTTGGGTCTTTAACTCCAAAACTGGATCTAAAAATTATTCTTATTTAGTTAATAATCACAAAATTTAGGTTATGTATATAATCATAACTATGTGCTAATGCTTATAAGGAACAAAATCCATTTCTAATGGATAAACCGGAATGAAAAGATAACACTCCCGTAATGAACAAAAGATAAAGTTCCTGTAATGAATAGATGGGGAAACAATGGAAACCGTGACAGACTTGATTTTTTGGGGCTCCAAAGTCACTGCAGATGGTGATTGCAGCCATAGAATTAAATTACGCTTGCTCCTTGGAAGAAAAGCTATGACCAACCTACACAGCATATTAAAAAGCAGAGACATTACTTTGCCAACAAAGTCAACTGAAACACGTAGTAGCTGATTAGTATGTACTGTGTGATTGCTAAGATCATTGGCAGCAGAAAGGTCCATATTATTAGTCTTCTCAGCCTCTCTTCAACTGTTGCCAGTGTTCATTGTTCATTACCTTTGATTGTGATTCAAAGAATTCAAGTTGTTCTCCACGATCATTTCTGTTGACTTCATGAAAGTTTCCATATTTTACACCCTCACTTTGTAGCGCTATTTGTCAGTATTTACAACACTTGATAATCATACTGAGAGGGAACATAGTGTGGTAAGTAAGGGAACAACTTTGGAGTAGATACCTTTGATTTGAATACAGCTCTGCCATGTACACCAGCTGTGGGAGTTTGGACAATTCGTTTGACTTTCTTTGCTTCTCTGTGGGTTAATAATAGCACCTGCCTGATGCATGAACATGTGAACCAACTTAGAACTCATCAATGCCCTGGTCAAGAACATAAGTTCTCTGTTAGTGTTTGCTATTAGTAATATCAAGGGACCAGTCCACATCGAACTGGATAGATGCCAGTGTTAAGTGGGAAAAGACATTTGGTTGAGGTGTGGGCTAATTTTATAACCACTCAGTTTGTGAATATAGTAATAGCTTTCTTAACCAGCCTTGACTTAATCAACTTGCTCTCCTAACTGATAAACTCATTCTCTGAAAAATACAGTGACGGATGCTGGGGGTCCCTGGAAACCCCTCCCAGTAGTGGCCTCTCTCAGGGCTGCTCGCTGTCTTCTCTCATCGATTTCTTTGTCCACCTGTCAGATGCCAGCTGTGTTGGTTCCCAAATGAGTTTATGCCAGTTGTATTTTCTCTACTGTGATTGTGTGATTTAAAATCAGTGTACAGGAACTGTTGGTCTGCAAATGCAAAAAGATAGTTGTCATTTCTAAGGGTTGAATGCTTCAGAAAGTTTCCAAAGAGACTAGTTGTCAAAAATTGCATTCCATTTAGTAGTGTTTATGACAAGTGTAAAGATGTACAGAACCTGAGGAAAAACTAGAAGGATTCGGTACTGCAACTGCTTCAAAAGTGTTTTTAAGATTTCCCTTCACTGTAAAGACACTGAAACTGGAAATGAGATCATCCACAGTACATGTGGTGTGTATGCCCGGAGGACACATAGTGGACTCATGTAACACGTTACAGCCTTGGCCAGTGTCAGTACGCAGGCAAATGAAAGTATGGACAATTGTATATTTGTGGTATGTACATATTCATATAATTTTTATTTATTGTTTTTAGTTGAAATATAGTTGATTTACAATGTTTTGTTAGTTTCAGTTGCATAGCAAAGTGATTCAGTTATGTATATACGTATTCCTTTTTAAATTCTTTTCCATTATAGGTTATTATTACAAGATATTGAATATAGTTCCCTGGGCTATACAACAGATCCTTGTTATATATATATATTAGTGTGTGTCTGTTCATCCCCAACTCCTAATTTACTCCCCACTCCACTCCTGCCATATCCACATAGTTTTTGATGGCTTCTTGCTTAAACCAGGTTTTTTGATGATCGTGGTTTAGTTGCTAAGTCGTGTCCGACTCTTGTGATCCCATGGACTGTATGTAGCCTGCCAGGCTCCTCTATCCATGGGATTCTCCAGGGAAGAATACTGGAGTGGAGTGCCATTTCCTTCTCCAGGGGATCTTCCCAACCCAGGAATCGGATTCAGGTATCTTGCATTGCAGGTAGATTCTTTGCTGACTGAGCTACAAGGGAGGTCCCAAGTTTTTGATTATCAGCTACAATGAATTTCAGGCAATGGTGACTTTTGCTTCCTTGTTCAGCTGCAACAATGAGACTTGAGATAATAAATAGTAGGATAATGAGGTCTCCGTGTATACAGTTGGAGAAGGAAATGGCAGCCCACTCCAGTATTCTTGCCTGGAAAGTCCTGTGGACAGAGGAGCCTGGTGGGCTGCTGTCCATAGGGTCGCATAGAGTCGGACACGACTGAAGCGACTTAGCACGCATGCATGCATTGGAGAAGGAAATGGCAACCCAACCCACTCTAGTATTTTTGCCTGGAGAATCCCAGGGATGGAGGAGCCTGGTGGGCTGCCGTCTATGGGGTCGCACAGAGTCGGACACACTGAAGTGACTTAGCTGTAGCTGTAGCTGTGTTACCCCCCAAACTGAGTCTATCTCTTGGTGGATATCAAGCCAGGAGACACAACCAAGCCAGAGAACAGAATAAAGAAGGATTTATTGGTTGCAGCAAGTAAGGAAAACACTTGGGGATTTTTCCCAAAGCAGTATCTCCCCCCAAAGTAAAATTAGGGAAGTTTTAAGCTAAGGGTACACGTGTACTCATGAAGGGGCTTGAGTGGAGGGGAATTCAGCATAGAATTGAGGCAGAGGTCAACAGTATCCAGGCTTGAGAAACACAAGGTCAGAGAAGGTCAACATTCTCATCCCTTAGGGTCCTGTTGATCTGGTGGGTGAGCCCTCAAGAGGGGTTTTGCTCGGTTGCTCAGTCATGTCTGACTCTTTGCAGCCACAGCTCTGTTCATGGGATTTCCCAGGCAAGAATACTGGAATACTGGTTGGCATTTCCTTCCCCTGGGGGATTTTCTGCATCCAGGGATCAACTCAGGTCTCCTGCACTGCAGGCGGATTCTTGACCATCTGAGCCCCAGGGAAACCAAATTCCACAAAACAGTTCCAGAAAGTGCTTCAGGCTAACTTTACCTTTGCTATTTTTATTCCTCTTGCCTGATAACAATTGTTTGTTCTTTTGTTCCCTTAAGATAGTTATTGCTGAGACATGTTTAGGGCAAGCATTGTGGCCAGGCTTAGATCACAAAGCGGCTTAGGCCTAAAGTGGTTTCTCTTGTGTCAAATAGCTACATCTGGTTCACTTCCTCCAGGGCCCCCCTACCCTATCTGCTTACAAGGTCAGGATGCTTTGGGAACTCTTCCTCAGAGCTTGATAGTAGCCAGATCACACCACATCAGTGTTCAGAGGAGCTCCAGTCTTGTTTTTGACCCGTATTTACCCCAAGTTGGTCCACACTTTATCAAGGTTGACAGTCTGGGCAGAAGCTCTGATTCCTCTCTTAGGTGGTGATGTCTCATTCCAACTTTTCCACAGTAAGCTGGGAGATATTCATCAAGGCTGATTGTGTGGTGATGAATGCCAACCGTGTTACCTGGACCTCCAGTCCTTCTGATGTTTGATGATGTACCGTGGCCATGACTCACATGGACCCTAAATTTCTGGGTCTTCCTCGTCAGGATGGCATGTCAGTGGCTGAGATGAAAGAGGGAGCCCTCTGTATGAACAAGACTAGGCAACCACTACTATCCTTAAAGGGTTTCCTAGGTGATACAGTCAGAGAAGGCAGTGGCAACCCATTCCAGTACTCTTGCCTGGAAAATCCCATGGATGGAGGAGCCTGGGGTCTCGAAGAGTCGGACACAACTGAGCGACATCACTTTCACTCTTCATTTTCATGCATTGGAGAAGGAAATGGCAACCCACTCCAGTGTTCTTGCCTGGAGAATCTCAGGGACAGCGGAGCCTGGTGGGCTGCCGTCTGTGGGGTCACACAGAGTCGGATACGACTGAAGCGATTTAGCAGCAGCAGGTGATACAGTGGTAAAGAATCTGCCTGTCAGTGCAGGAGACACCGGAGACTAAGCTCAATCTCTGGGTCGGGAAGATCTCCTGGAGGAGGAAATGGCAACCCACCCACTCCAGTATTCTTGCATGGAAAATTCCATGGACAGAGGAGCCTGGCAGGCTACAGTCCATGGGGTTGCAGAGTTGGACATGACTGAGCACATACACACACTATCCTTAAAAGTTTTTTGAAGTGACCACGTTTGTTTTTTTTGGTCCCTCCCCCACCCCCTGGGTGGCTTGCAGGATCTTAGTTCCCCAACTATGGATTAAACACAGGCCCATTGCAATGAAAGCTTGGAATCCTAACCACTGGACTGCCAGGGAATTCCCAGATTCTGCCTGTATGGTTTAAAATGAACAGATAAACAAGAACAAAATACCATTCTGAAATCCTGAGCTTTCGAATGGCATGTTTGATGTCATGTGGACTGCACACCTGGGCCCTTGAAATATGGCCTGGTTTGCTCTCCCTGGATGGATGGTCCCCAAGTCTGGTCATCTCATCTCCTGCTGGAGCACCTTTGTCCCCCCTTCTGCCTACCCTCTTACGTGGCAGATTCCTCCCAGACCTGTGACAACAAGTACTCTTTCATGAGTCACTGGGTAGCTGCTTTTTTATACTCTGAGGGCAAGAAAAGAAGGCTTCTTTCCCCTGTGTGAATTACTCTTCTGGCAAAGTGCTGCCCAAGGGCATGCGTGTGCTGTCTCCACTTCTCCCCGTCACTGGTTCCCATCCCCTGCTCACCCAGTCAGAGCCTTGTCGTAAGTAGAAGGGCGTCCTGCACATCGGGCAGCCTTCTCCATGTCAACATCCCTTTAGTGAGAAAAAGAATTATTGTAGGAAAATGGTGATGTTAACTCTTACAGTTACAAGGGACACTGAGGTTGGTTTGTTTGTTTTTTAATATTTATTTGCTGTGCCGGGTTTTAGTTGTGGCACGCAGGATCTTCTATCCATTGTGGCAGGCAGGATCTAGTTTCCTGACCAGAGCCAGAACCTAGGCCCCCTGCTTTGGGAGAGCAGAGTCTTAGCCACTGGACCACCAGGGAAGTCCAAGTGTCACTGAAATTGAAGTAATTGGGACCAGAGGCATTTGTGGGAAGGGGGAACATTAACCTCTTCATACTCGCCAACTGTTAAATGTTCACAAAGCTCAAAGGCTCTGCTTCCTGTACATACAGGACACTTCACTTTGAAGTGCATCTTTTCAACTCGATCCATTTTTCAGTACTTAAATTTCAGAGCTGTTTTAAAATGTGGAAACTTTCAAGATGGGTCTGAGCTGTTTTATGTTGGTAACGCTTTTGCTGTCACTTTGAAATGCTGCTTTATGTGAGCAGCTTGAGCACATAAAAATGTAAACCTTGGCGTGAATGAATAGAAACCAGCACATGCCAAATGCTGCTTTCCAGCTTTAATTCCTTGATAGACTATATTTGAAAAATGTCTCTTAGGAGCTATTTTTTTGTTAAAATAATTTATCATCATGAATATGCCCTTGATATCTTATTATTTCCATAAAGCACTGATAAGCATCAATAATATTTATTGTTTAGCCTCCCATCGTCTTTTCAGCAATGTAAATTTTTATGCATAAATTGTCATGTTAAAAATTGATGTGTTTATATATATTTAGTATTCAAACAGTAGATTTTTCAAACGTGATTTTTGGTCTTTTTTTCCTTCTCCCGGAAGAGTCAGTACCTCACCAGGCATGAACACACACACACATTTACACACACAAAGAATGAACACATGCATCTGAGTTTTCAGGTGAAATCATCTGCGAAACACCACCACCATTCCCACTAAGTATTTCCTCACATACCATTGTCACTTATACTTCAAAACAAACAAACGTACAAACAAACTCATGGAAAAAGGGACCAGACTTGTGGTTCTCAGATAAATGAGTGCCGGAGATGTAATGTCCAACATGGGTGATATAATTAGCACTGTTTTATGTCACCTGGGATTCCCTGGTGGCTCAGCTGGTAAAGAATCTGCCTGCAATGTGGGAGACCTGGGTTCCATCCCTAGGTTGGGAAGACCCTCTGGAGAAGGGAAAGGCTACCCGCTCCAGTATTCTGGCCTGGAGAATTCCATGGACTGTATAGTCCATGGGGTCACAAAGAGTCAGACTGAGTGACTTTCACTTTCACTGTGTTACATATGAAAGTTAAGAAAGTAGATCCTAAGAGTTCTCATCATAAGGAAAAAATTTTCTTTCCAAAAAAATTGTATCTCTATGAGATGATAGACGTTCACAAAACTTACTGTGGTGATCATTTCATGGTGTCTAAGTCAGATCATTATGCTGTACACCTTAAACATATACAGTGCTGTTTTAAAATTATATTTCAATAAAACTGGGGAAGAAAAGTGGATCTTTTAATTTTTCAGAGCCCACATGAAAATACTTTGGAACAAAATCAGATCAAATCTTTGGAATTCAAAGTGGCTGAACACGTGGAAGGAACACAATATAATACCTGCCAATTTAATACCTGCCAATTACGTGCCTGCCCAGGGGGCTGAACTGAATTCCTTTTTACTAATTTGGACATGTCTTCTCTTTCTCAGTGACACAGGAACAACACCTCCAGAGAGTGGCATTTTTGGATTTATGATAAACTTCTCTGCATTTCTTGGTAAGTACGCAATGAAGTGAAGTGAAGTGAAGTCGTTCAGTCGTGTCTGACTCTTTGCGACCCCGTGGACTGTAGTCTACCAGGCTCCTCCGTCCATGGGATTTTGCAGGCAAGAATACTAGAGTGGGGTGCCATTTCCTTCAGGAGATCTTCCCAGCCCAGGGTTTGAACCCGGGTCTCCCACAGTGTAGGCAGACACTTTACCATCTGAGTCATTAAGTACACAATAATTATTATAAGTAAATTAAAAACTCCTGACTCATGTGAAGTAAAATGTTATAGTTTATGGATTATTTTTTATTGTTACTTTTTAACAGGCATTATTTTTTAAAAAACGTTTTATTTTGTATTAGGGTATAGCTGATTAACTAACAGTGTTGTGATAGTTTTAAGTGAACGGCAAAGGGGCTCAGCCATACATATACATGGATCCATTCTCCCCCAAACTCCCCTCCCATCCAGGCTGCCACATAACATTTGAGTGGAGTTCCCTGTGCTATACAGTAGGTCCTCGCTGGTTACCCATTTTAAATGTAGCAGTGTGTACATGCCCATTCCAAATTCCCCAATTATTCCTTCCCCATTCCTTCTCCCTGGCAACTATAACCTCTTCTGGAAGTCTGTGAGTCTGTTTCTAACAGACATTACTTTTTAGAACACTTGTAGACTCATGGAAAAATTGAGCAAAATGTAGAGATTGCCCATATATGCCTTACTCCCTCGCACTCCTCCTTGTTGCTTTCTCCATTATCAACATCTCCTCATCAGTGTGGCTTTTTGCTTTGAGGCAAGGCAGAATCTGACATGAATATCTTTGTTTAAAATGCTCTCTGATAAATGATTAGCTTTTAGCCTGCTTTTAAAACTTCAATAAAAAATATGGCCGTCATACACTACTGAATACATAGAAATCTACTTTATCCTGACACATGCATAATATCCACCTCATGGACATATGATAATTTATAATTCAATCCCCTTTTGTTATATTTTAGGCTATTTCTTATTTTGTAATTAGCATTGCTAAAGTGAATGTATTTTAAATATATCTGTGCATATCATGTGGAGTTTTTCTGTAAGCAAAATTTGCTGAGTTAAAAGGAATAGTACCCTCTCACACCATTCACAAAAGCCAGTGGCAATTAAAGAAGTAAACATGAAGAACAAAACCATAGAGGATTTGGATGTAATTATAGGAAAATATTTTTAAAACCTTAAGATGGAAAAGTTTATCTAAGCTTACACAAAACCTAGAAGCTAAATAGGAGAGAACTGACAGATTCGGGTAGATAAAAAATTAAAACTTCTAAGTGATGAAAGATACACAAAGTTAAAGACAAACAACAGACCAGAAGAAAATTTGTAATATTTATTGAAGACAATAGACTAGTGTACTTAATGTATATAAAAGCAACTACAAATTAAAAATGTACAAACTCAAGAGAAAACTAAAAAAAAAAAAAAAAGATAAACATGCAATTTTCAGAAGAAATGCAAAGGACTAGTGAACATACTAAAGGTTTCTCAGTCTCATGGACAATCAAAGAAATGCAAATTAAACCAACAGGTTGCCATTTTTCATTTGTTAGATTGGCAATAATTAAAAGGACAAGGGCACGCAATAGTTGCTTTCAGACGCTTCTGTGGGAGTATAAAGTGCCTCAGTCTTGGAGCAATTTGGAGGTACTTCTTGGCATTTTAATTGAGCATAGTTTTTTTGACCCAGGAATACTACTTCGAGGAATTCGTCTTTCAGAAACACTGAAAGTGTGCCAAAGACATCCATACAAGGATGCTCATTGAGCATTGCTTGTAATGGGAAAAGCACATAATGTAGAAATCTATCATTAGGAGAATGATGAGATAAGTATGGCATTTCACTGTGCATCTTGATGAGGTGTATAGGCCTATTTGTACTGACATTGGCAGGACCCCACGGTACATTTTTAAATTTTAATTTATTTTTTACTACACTGGCACTTCGTCGCTTCACGTGGGATTTCTCTAGTTCCTGAGGTTGGGGAGCTCCACTCCAGTTGCGGTGCTCGGGTTCTCAGTGTGGTGGCTTCTTTTATTGTGGAGCACGGGCTCCAGGGCTCCTGGGCTTCAGCAGTTGCAGCGTGTGGGCTCAGAAGTTGTGGCTCACGGGCTTCGTTGCCCCGTGGCTTATGGGATCTTCCCAGACCAAGGATCAAAGCCTCATTCCCTGCATCAGCAGGTGGATTCTTAATCACTGGGCCACCAGGGAAGTCAGGTGTGTGTGTGTGTGTGTGTAAGAGAGAGAGAGTCCAAGTGTGTGTGTGTGTGTGTGTGAAAGAGAGAGAGAGTCCAAGTCCGAGTCTGATGGCAGAAAGAAAGAAATGTGAGCAAGGGCAGGGGTGAGGGCATGGGAAAACTGTTGCAATCAGGAGACTGATTACAATCTTGATTACAACCAATGCAATCTTGGTAAAAGCCATGCAAAACTGTTCATGTATTTTTCCTTCTAAAAGGTCACTAAAAATTCATCACAGTCTGTTTCTTTTTCAGGGGCAGCCACAATGTACACAAGGTATAAAATAGTAGAGAAGCAAAATCAAACCAGCTATTTCAGCACTCCTGTTTTTAACTTGGTGTCCTTGGTTCTCGGATTGGTGGGATGCATCGGAATGGGTATTGTAGCCAATTTCCAGGTATGACCTGAAGTCTTTTCAGTTATTGGGGTGATGGAGTTTATGTATCTGGAAAGAAAAGTGCAAGTATTAGTCGCTCAGTCGTGTCCGACTCTTTGTAACCCCATGGCCCCCCAGGTTCCTCTGTCCATGGTATTCTCCAGGCAAGAATACTGGAGTGGGTCTCCATTCCCTTCTCCAGGGATATGTATCTGGTGGGAAGAAGCAAGAACAGCAGAGGCACACTTGTGCCAACAGATCTCTCAAACAGTTGATGAGTATATGAAAATTGGGATAGTTTGCTTTTTAGAAACGAATCTGGTTTTTTTTTAAGATTCATTTACTTATTTATTTTTTCTGTGCTGTCTTTGTTGCTTCGCGGGCCTTTCTCTAGTTGAGGCAAGCGGGGGCTACTCTTCATTGCAGTGTTTCCCTTCTCTGTAGCTGTGGCACAGGCTTAGCTGCTCCGTGGCATGTGGGATCTTCCTGAATCAGGGGTCAAACCTGCGTCTCCTGTATCGGCAGGCGGGTTCTTTACCACTGAGCCAACGGGAGAACCCAGAAACAAATCTTTATCGTTTGGAAGTCAGTCTTGGGAGAAATGGGATGCATGTATGTATGACTGAAAGGAACATGCTTCAACCCATGCTGTGGGCTCTGGATGGCTCTGTGCTCTTCCCGAAGTGGTTTAATGAGCTGGGAGAGCTTCTTCAGTCATTGTAATGATTTCATTAACAGTGTGAACATATTTCTGCATGTGAGCATGTGCACATTTGCTGATGCTACTGTTTGAACCTTTGGTGTTCAAAGAGAAACATGTGATCTTTTCCTTTCACAAATGAGGACCTAGGTACATGGAGGTGAAAGAATCTGCTCAGGGTTACTCAGCTAATCAGTTGCAGGGCTGGCATATGGCCTTATTGGAGCATATTAACTTATATGACGACTACCAAGAGTCTGCTTGATCTGTTCTTACTGTGTCAAGGGTTGGAAAAACACTGTTTATTTGGCCACGCTGTGTGGCTTGAGGGATCTTAGTTCCCTCACCAGGGATTGAACCCGTGCCCTCTTTAGTGGAAGTGCAGAGTTCTCACCACTAAACTGCCAGGAAATTCTGCCTACTTATTTTATTCTAACTTGCAAATTCCTACGATTCCAAGGTCTCTTTCAGGGAAAGCGTGGGACCTCTTTGTCGACGGAGACAATATTTTACATTTTAAAAAAGTGTTGTATTTCAAAGGAGTACTAACTACGAGTACTCGCCTCACAGGGTTGTTGCGGGGATGCAATGAGATAATGCACAGTACCTGGCAATCTGTACTTGGAGGTCATCACTTGGTGAAGGTCATTGGTCCATCACTAGAGGCCAGCACCCCAGAGGGCCTGCTCTGCCATCACCATTGTCCCTTTGTGGCTGCAGCGTGGAAGTTACTCCTGGAGGACTTTTAGTTCTGCCAAGGAGAACTCCTTCAACCATTTCCCCACCAGAAGGGAGTTGATCCTGTGTGATGCTTACTTTCATGAGAAGGTGTCCACCTTCAGTGCTCGCTGGCTGATCAAGTCCACTAAAGCCACAACAGGAGGGCGCGTCCCCCCGGCATGGACCTGGGAGGCTGATAACCTCAGGCCTCCGCCTGCACCGTTTGCTATCCCCCTGTTCTCTAGTGTCTGCAGGCATCAGACCATTGTCAGAGAGCCCGCTGCCTCACCTGCACCACATGGGCCTCAGGGAATCACCTTTTCTGCCCTGCACCTGGAGGAAGCCATCTGTCGTCATCGTTGTTTAGTCGTTAAGTTGTGTCTGATTCTTTGTGACCCCGTGGACTGTAATCCTCCAGGCTCGTCTTTCCTCCACTGTCTCCCGGAGTTTGTTCACATTCATGATGTCTGTGAGGGGAGCGTATAATAAAGTGCGCTGGGAAACCCAGCGCTGGGTTGTGAGGGGTGAGGCACCCTCCCTTGTATGACACAGAATCTTCGGGACAGCCCAGAGCAGGGACAGCCAGCGTGTTTTTGCTTGAGCGTGTTACAAGTCCACAACTACCAGTGTTTCCCTGTTAACACTGGCAAAAGGTGAGTGCCGAAACTGCAGCTCTCTGGAGCAAAACCTATAAGGCTTCCAGGGGGGCATCTGCAAACTTGGTTTGCTTCTGGCTCTGTTGAATTTTCCTACTCTTGTTGTCTCGTATGAGGAAATAAGGGCTTTCCAGGTGGCTCAATGGTAAAGAACTTGCCTGCCAATGCA
Source organism: Moschus berezovskii (assembly GCF_049115385.1). Classification (NCBI taxonomy): domain Eukaryota; kingdom Metazoa; phylum Chordata; class Mammalia; order Artiodactyla; family Moschidae; genus Moschus; species Moschus berezovskii. The sequence goes on from NC_142465.1 coordinate 70,383,375, forward strand.
GGAGACATAAGAGACATGGGTTTGATCCCTGGGTCAGGAAGATCCCCTGGAGGAAGGCATGGCAACCCACTCCAGTATTCTTGCCTGGAGTATCCCATGGACAGGATCACAAGAACTTTGGGCTGCCTTAGTGTGGCTCAGAGGGTAAAAATCTGCCCGCAATGTAGAAGACCTGGGTTAAGTCCTGGGTTGGGAAGAGCCCCTGGAGAAGGGAGGTGGCAACCCATTGCAAAATTCTTGCCTGGAGAATCCCATGAACAGAGGAGCCTGGTAGACTACAGTCCTTAGGGTTTCAAAGAGTTGGACACGACTGAGCAACTTAGCACACACACACGAGGAAATAAACACCACTTGTTGCCACATTGTCATGTGGTAGAGATCCTCAATGACATTTCCTTTTGTTTTATGATTGTGTGCATTTTACATTCCGTAACAAACAGCATTTAGTGAAGTTTTCTAGGTGATGGACATTTATGAAAACATTTCATGCTTTACTTGTATAATTCTAATAATGACCTCAGAAGACAGTTAGTAGTTTATCAGTGGAGACATGGAGACACAGAGAGGTTAACAGTCTCCCAAAATCTCATGAATCATAAGAGGCAGAAGTCACCTTTGAATCGAAGCAATCTGCCCAGAACCTCTAGGGAAGAGTTAATGTAGAGGCCAGAATGAGGCAAAGTCTGTGAGAAAATAGCATGTATACAATTCACAGCTCTAGTGTCAGAAAGCACGATGGAAAAGAATTTTTTTAATGGAAAGGTGATGAACTAGAAAGTTATAATTTGTCTGGTGGAGTGCGGTGTGAATTGTTCAGTGGGGAGTAGTATGTCCTGTGTGATATCCTGCCAGGTCATTCTCATAGTAACGCAACATAACAAGTGACACGGGTGTCTGTGTTTAAACCATAAAGGGCAGACTTTAGGAAGAAGACTGAGGTGGTTAGATAATTACACTTTTGGTTCCCTTTAAGGCTTCTGTGAAGTGATTATATCTTCATAAAGACCAGAAATAGAATCTCTAACTTTTCCTGAGAGCCAAGTGTTTACTTTGTCATTGGGCCCATAAATATATCTTTACAACTTCCTTGTTTGATATCCTGTAATTCATTTTCAGCCTGCTGTGAGCAAACCAGCATGAGCAGTTATCTTAAGAAGATTTAGAGATGTGAGGGCAAGTGAGAGAGTTGAGTGGTGGTTTTTCCTGAGTGGGAGGAAACCTCATTTATCAGAATCTCACAGCCAGCTTTCTCTCCTGCAGGTGACGGATGGCTGTATTTTGGTGTGTTCTCACCTAGCAACCTCTGTCAGTGCTTTTGAGTCCCTCACAAAGTCTCCTTTTTGGAAAAGTCATTTCCCGATGTTGAATTGTCAATAGTCTAGTTTTCTCTAGTGTTACTATTAGCTTGTCCAAAATGTTCATTTGGGTTTTTCCGTACAGTCTTACGGAAGAAACTATGAACTTTTTGGTCAACTCAATATCAAGAGTTAAAAAAAAAAAAAAAAAGGTTTTCATCTTAACCTCTATGCAAAATTCATGTCTGATATGAGTCATTTGCCTTCTGAAGGACATCTTGGATGAGAGAATATGTATTCCACCATGAAAAAGGCACACTGGAAATACAACTCCTGCTAAATTGAAGGCCTTTGGACCTGACTTCATCAGGGTTAATGTGGGTCTCTTGGAGTTTGCAGGATAAGATCCAAAAGGATATGTGGAGTTGGCCAGGGTTGAGGAAGCAAATTTCCTGACAGTGCTAGTTAGAGGGGTGGGGTGGCAGTGGAAAACAAAGTATGTAAATCCCGGATCTGATTTGCTTACCAGCATGAAAAGAAAATGGAGAGTGGAAAGTACCAGGATTATCAGAAGGCGCTTCCTAAAATAACCTCAGCGCCTGCGCAGTTGATGCTTTGGCTTTTATTTGTCTTTCCTTGCTCAGTTGTGCCTAAGATTCAAGGGGTGAAAAGAATTTGTTTTTCTTATTTCTTTTATATATATATATTTTTGTTTAATATGGGCTTTCACACCCCCCTGCCCAGTTTTATTGAGATCCTGTTACTGAACCAGGCCCATTTTGCTCAACTCGCAGCAAGCCAAATGTGTGCTTTGGAATAACCAAGTTGCTGGCATTTACTTCAATGCTGGAAAGGCCTTGTTCATTTTCTATAAGCCGCTGCATTTTCCCAAGACGGGGCAAGTGCATTTGTGATGCCTGGTGGGCTTGAGAAGCCCAGAGCCAGTGAGTGTTCGACTCTGGATGTGCGTGGAGTAACAGCATGTGTGTGACGTTCTCTCTAGGAGCTGGCCGTTCCCGTGGTCCACGACGGCGGTGCCCTTCTGGCGTTTGTCTGCGGTGTTGTGTACACGCTCCTGCAATCCGTCATCTCTTACAAATCCTGTCCCCAGTGGAACAGCCTTTCCACGTGCCACGTGCGAATGGCCATCTCTGCTGTGTCCTGCGCAGCTGTCATACCCAGTATCCTTTGAGCATTTGTCAGTGTTCTTGCAAGCCTGACACCCCCTTCACCTCACACCTCACACCTATTCTCCTAAAATGGGGAAAGCTAAGGCTGACAGCCAGGTGTCAGTGGGCTTCAGAAGAACGACTGGGCAAATCACAAGGGAAATAACTCAACCGTGTCTGGTTAAATCAAAAGAATCTTTGGGGAAAAAAGTGGTGTGAAAGGAAAATGGAAAAAAAAATGTCAGAACACTTCACTCTCTGTTTACTTTCCTTCAACAGGGTCCGTTTCATGAGCCGTGTGAAAATATGTATTTTTCTTTGTAGTGGTTGGCTAAAGACATCAAATATTGATATTGTACTTAAAGTAATAGCCCAGTGGAGTCCCAAGAAGCCAGACTGTCCCTTCTCCCATAACTAGGTGATTAGAGGGTTTGATTTACTTGTCCACATTAAGAGGTTTTAAAAAGCTCTATACTATTTATAAGTCATTTAAAACACATTTAGCCTTTTTACCACTGATTTCATTTTCAAAATGAAATTTTATTTTTTCTATGTCAACAGTGTGGAAAAAAAATATAAATTTGTCATACTTATATATTCTGATTTAGAAGAAAACCAACCCTTCCTTTTTTTTTCTTTCTCATTCTTTCTTTTCCTTTTTTCTTTCCCCCAAGATGTATTTAACAAAATTAAACTGGTCTTTCAGGGCTGGAAAATTTCCCATCTTTCAAAATATCATCTGTAGTCATCGAATACTGAAGAGTCATTAAAAATTGATGATTGTTCGGGCTTCCCTGTGTGGAATAGGAATAATTTTTCTACGTTTTTTCCTGTTGAATTCACTAGTAGTCAAGGCCTGGGTTGAAAAACTATACTATATATGAACTGAAACACACATAGTAATCGTCATCAAATAGTTGCTGCAGAGATGTTCCTTAAGATCTTCCATCTTTCTCTAGAGATTTATTAAAGGTAACACTTTTTTGATAATCAAAAAAAAATTGATGATTGCTGTCAGATTATTAGAAAGCAGCAATTATTTTATTAGCACTGGTTTTGTTCATCTGGGTTGGGTTGTGGTATGTGGTAGACAAGCTTGAGTAAAAAAAAGCATGGTGTCCTCATATGCTTCTAAGTGTTAAGCCTTGCATTTCTCTTTCAAAATTGAAGCTATACAAAATGTGAAGTCTAAGGATGGTTTGGGATTTTGTTTTTGTCATTTATGTAAGGAAATATTTAATTATAAAAATTTCTAAGCACAGAGGAACGAAATCCTAGTATTGAGAAATTTAACAAATTATAACTTTGGTTCCTAAGATAGTTCCTTCTCTGTTTCCTTATCCTGTTTATGGATCGAAGACATTCATGCTTTCTCTTGACACCTATCTCCTCAAAACTTCTAGATTGTATTAGTTGTCGGATTTATAAAACCATTTGTAAAGTTAAAAACAAAATTTCTCTATGCAGGAAAGCTTTCCTTGCTTCCAACTTTGGAGACAGATCTCTAGGTATTAAAATGAGAGAGTTTTAATAGAATTAGCATTTCAGGCCAGAGTTTCACATACTAATAGTTCCCTTTTCTAGAAGTTCCTAGGAGCCATGCTGAGGGGTAGAATCCCCGAATAGAAGCAGATTGATCCAATTAACTTGAACAAATACACCCATATGAAAAAGTCTGTCATCTTTAACGTTAGCATCATGGATTTATATTTCCTTACAAAGCTTTTCAAGCATCTTTAAAATGCCCTGTATTAGTTCTATGCCAACAGCCTCATTTGACTCCTGAAGAAACCTAGGCCTGGGGTCATGCTTCTAAGCCCTTCCCGCTAAATTGTCCATCTTGCATCCAGCTTCTGCAGCTTTCAGAAGCCTTCACAAAATCCCTAATGATGCAAAGGCCAGGTTCATTTTCTTGAGACGTATAATCTGAGGCTGCCTATTTCTCCAACCTCAGTTTTACACTTTCTCCCCTGTGTGTGTGGCTCTTAGTTATTCTCTGTGTTTGCTGGTGCTCTTCTCTTACCTAGATAACCTTCTCCACCTTGTCTTTCTAGAACTGACCTCTCAGGCCAGCACAGTAGCCACTGGCCACACGGGGCTGGGGAGCACTTGAAGCGGGGGTAGTCTGTGCAGAGATGGGCTGTAAGTGTAAAACACCAGATGTCAAAGACTTCATGAGAAAAAAAATGTAAACCATCTCATTAGTAAATCTTTGCAGTATTACATGTTGAAATGAGAACATGTTTGGCACATTGGGTTAAATAAGATATGTTAAGATTAATTTCATTAGGTCCTTTTTTGTTTCTGTCAGTGAGGCTACTGTAGTAGAAAATTTGAAGTTATATGCAGGAACTTCTGTGGGATAATGCTGTTCTAGCTCACATGCTTGTATGCTCAGTCCTGTTGGACTCTTGCAACCCCATGGACTATAGCCCACCAGGCTCCTCTTGCCATAGGATTTCCCTGGCAAGAATACTGGAGTGAGTAGCCATTTCCTCCTCCAGGGTATCTTCCCAACCCAGAGATCAAACCTGCATCTCCTGTATTGGCAGGCGGGTTCTTCAGCACTTGAGCCACCTGGGAAGCTGTTCTAGAGAGCTCCTCAAACCTCACAACTTATTATTGTTGTTTTTTTGGCTGTGCTGCCTTCACCAGCCAGATATCTAATCTTCCCTCTGAGTCATCACTGCACCCTGTTCTTTTCTCTCTAATGAGGCACATTCCCTGGGTCCATCAAGGCTGTGATATTTCTGGGAACTGAGACCAGGTCTGTTTTACCAGAGTTTTCTCCACCTCTCCTTCTCCCCAGCATGGTACTTGATGGGACTAAAGGTGAGGTAAAGAATTAAGTGAAAGAATTAAGAGAATTAAGCTATTAGAAACAGAAGTATGGTCATGACATGATCAGGGGACCTTCGATGTCTCTACTTTTACTTTGACAAACAGAAGTGTTAAGAATGGCAAAACATGGGAGGTGGGGAAGGGCAGGGAGAAAGGATGCTGACTCCAAATTCAGAGATGCTCAACTTGGCATTAATTGACGCAACACTTCGAATCTTAACTCTTTGCAAAAACTTTTCATTAAAGAGCATTCCCATTACTCTCTAGCTTGCTTTTGTCTTTCAAGTTCAATCACAATGTTTGCAACCACCTTTGTGCAGACAGTTTGGTCTACCTTGCGCTGTTAGTCTCAGTTCCTGGCTTTATTAGACTGACCCCTCAGGGTTTGTCTTTCATCCCCTAGGTCAGATGTAGGCTGTCAGGTGTAGCACGTATCTCTTTGATTTGTAAACCCTTTGGGCCAAGGACTGGGCGTTTCCCAGGTGGCACTTGTGGTAAAAAATCCACTTGCAATGAAGCAGACCAGGGCTCGATCCCTGGGTCAGGAAGAACCCCTTCGGGGCGGGGGGGAGTTACGGCAACCCACTCCAGTATTCTTGCCTGGAGAATTCCATGAACTGAGGAGCCTGGCAGGCTACAGTCTATAGGGTCACATAGAGTCAGACATGACTGAAGCAGCTTAGCACACGTGCATGCATGGGCCAAGGATTAAGGGCTCTACTTATATCCAGTTACTCAATGGAAAAAGTCTCTTTTTTTTAAAACAATAATACCTTAACTTGCTGTAGCTTATTTTTATATATGAGCCTTGGTACTTGTAATGCTTTGGTACTTTGAAATGTTAATTTTTCCTTGAAGCAATTGCCTTGAACATAATATTTTAAGGAAGAAGAATTTTAATTGACATTTTAATTTAGGGAAAATAGTATTTTAGGGAAAAAGTACTCCAAAATTACCCATATTACATTGCCATGTCAGTCATTTTGACCAAATTTAAACAACAGGGTCAAGCAAAATGTAGCCACAGATTAAAAATCTTCTATACATAACTGCCAAAGTATTGCTAAGGAAGGACTATTTCCATATTGTATTTAAACTTCTGTCATAATCAGACTTAAGTTTGAGATGATAAGAAGTTGATATAACTGGTTTGATTGTAAATATGTTGGTAATAACATTTGAACACTGTGTAATGGTTATATTATTAGAAGAATAATCTAGTCTTTAACACTAAAGGACCTAGACTTCAGTTTCCTTAACCAATTCCCCTTTTTGAGTGATTGCCTGTGCTTCACTAATTTCTATAACCAAGCTGGAGTGGAATCCAAAAGAAAAGGTACAATTTAAGTTGTTTTAAATGTGACTGTCAAACCTGGGTCCTGCATTTTCAAAATTATTTTTAAAAATTTGAATTTCTAATTGTCTCTTAAACCCTTCAACTATTGAGGCTTAGTGAAAGAAGTGAGATTGAAGATCAGGGAAACGATGTGAATGAAGGTGTGTGGCACTCAGAGGAAACAGACATGCTAAGCAGACGGGGATCTGCTTAGCACGGGATGGGAACAGAGAAGAACAGTTTCTCAGCGTAGTGTGAGAAATAAATGTGGTCGGGGTAAGTTTGTGGGGGAGTAATTTGTGCAAGTCTTTAAAGGTGGGCAGAGAGGCTCATGCTTGATGTAGGTGATCAGAATAAGCCTTTGAAGGCTTTTGAACAGGAAAGTAAAGTAAAAGAATATTATTGGATGAGTATCGTTAGTCAGAAGCAACCCCTGCGACGGATTGAAGAGGAGAGAGCCCAGAGATAGGATGGCAGGAAGAAGGTAGTTCCACTAGATTAGATTTCAAATCGAGATTCACCTACATTGGAATTAATAGCATGAGCATGAAAGGAAATGAAGTGAAATGACTTCCAATCTTTCGTCTTGGGTGAACTGAAGAACGTGTCCTCATGAACAGATTCGGTTCCTAACAGGAATTAATGATTCTATTGGGGAAAATGGATGTGTTTGGTTATAGAATAGTTGAATCTGGAGCTACAGTGAAACACCGAGGAGAAATGTCCAGTTAGACACCAGGGACAGGATCAAGAGCCCTCAGAGCATGGGGTGGAGTGACAGGTAATTTCCAGACCAAACATGGGAACCTGAGGAATCAGATGTTTTGAATTGAGGGAAGGGGGAGCCTGGTGGGCTTCCGTCTATGGGGTCACACAGAGTCGGACACGACTGAAGTGACTTAGCAGCAGCAGCAGCATGCCCTTAGTTAACCTACAGAGAGATGGGAGTTACTGACGAGCAGGAGTTTTTTCCCAAGGCAGAGGTGAAGTTACTGATGCTTTTCAAGGACTTCTCTGGTGGTCTATTGGTTAAGACTCTGTGCTTCCACTGCTGTGGGCAAGGATTTTCCACCATTACAAAGGATTCTGGCAGATGATGGAACCCAGCAGGAGGCAAGAGAGAGACTGAAGGTGTTGAGGACCAGCCAGGCAGAAATTAGGAGGAAAAAGTTCTTGAAAAGGAGAGCTCACAGCAGATCTGCCTCGGGTGTATTTTACTTTTTAACCACTGGGGGGAGTCCTTCCACCACAAATCAAATGAAACAAGTCTGCTGCTAGGAAAGACTAATCAATTCCCCGACAGTTAAAAACGCCCCTTTTCTTTTCCATTTATTTTCTATCTTAAAAATATGGAAAGTACCTGATTTTCTATTCACTCCAAAAATTGCTATCCCACTCGTATTGCCTTCTGGTCCCAATATCCACAAATGCAAAGAAAATCCTTTACATCAATTCGCGGAATAGAATGTAGTGCAAGAGTCTGGACCCCTGCTTCAGTGTACTGTCATTAACTTCAAGCTACAGATATCCTTCCCTCCCCTCAGATTCTGCTTCTGTTTGGATAAGCCATCTTCATTGTCCAGAAATGACATGAGATGGGGTTAATGTTGTAGTACTATCACCTTTGAAAAGGACATGGCCCTGGTTCTCGACCCCCTAATATAGCTGGTCACATGCTCCCCAGGGTGGCCTGGGTGAGAACAGTGGGTGGATGCAACCCTCCGTGGGGATGGGGGAGCAGTGGTATCCAGTTTGATGCACCTCGATGAGATCTTTGTGGTGGATCAAAGAAAAGAACCCACCTGTAATCTAGCACATTTGTTTGTTCACCTTTGTAATTGATAGCAGAGCAGACAGTGAAGCAGGAAGAAAATATAGGTGATGATCTGAAATCAGAGGGCTGGAACTGATGGCAGTCCACAGGATAATTTGGCATGTGGGCTTAAATCAGAATGTAGACAAGCATTTTTGACTTGGACTCTAGACAGTATTTAAAACTGTTTTTGTTTATCATTTTTTAAAAGATTTTTTTATGTGAACCATTTTTTATAGAGTCTTATTGAATTTGTTACACTATCACTTCTGGATTTTTTTTTTTAATGTTTTGAGTTTTTGGCCCTGAGACATGTGGGATCTTAACACCCCCTGCATTGGGATCTTAACCACAGAACCACCAGGGAGGTCCCTAAAAATGCTTTTAAAGTGGTTTCCAGAATTTAAAAAAATCAGGGAAGATATCTTTCCCTCTGTCTCTGACACACACACACACACACTCCATGGGCTTTTTTTTTTTTAATCTCAAAGTAACACTGGGGTCGTATTTTCCCATTTAACAAGAACAGAACAGAACGGATGAGGCACGAACTCCCCATTGTCCCTGTCTTTTTGCAACCATCAGTTTCATTTCTTTTTCCTGGCCTCCAGAGGTAGCCAACTTTGGAACCCCAATTGGGGCCCTTCTGTTTCATGCCTTGCACCCTCTCATTCCTGTCCCCAAGAAGAGAAGTCTCAGTATTAGACCTTGCTTTGTAGCTGTGCTAACCTCATAACGCCAAGCAGACCTGTTGTCTGAACTGACGTTTTCTATAGCAACAGAGAAACACAGATGCCAGTCTCCCTTAGGTGCACACTTCAGATCTTAGGAATAACCACACAGATGCTGGATAGGTGTTTTTCAAGCCTGCCTTTCAACTTTGGGGTTCCCAGCGGTGGGAGAACCAGTCATGCTTTGTATGGGAAGTTCTTTCTTCTCCCAAGTCCACATTTGCTTTCCACGCTCAGCCATTTTGCGGTCCTCCTTCTGCCTGTTGCAATTCCACAGACAAGTTGTAAAGCCAGAGTGTGTGAGGACCAGAGAGAACTTTGGGGTTATTGTATTCACATTCTCATTGGGCAGCTGCCCCGATGCACATCCGCAAGGCCTTGCTCACCATGTTTCCTCGGGATTGCTTTATGCTCACTGGACAGCTTTTTCCTCTGTCCCGCCCTTCTCATTGTTATTTCAGTATGTCCACTAAAGTGAATGCATGTAGGCTCAATTCTGTTTCTTTTGTTGTTATTGTTGCTCTTAGGATTATGTATATCACGTAGTGAGTGCGATCTGTGAATGGACAGTGGCCTTTGGTTTTATTTTCTACTTTCTAACATTCATCCACGATTTCCAGGTTGGTATTTATCCATTCATATGTTATAAGTTACTGATGATGAGGGTTAGTAGGAAGCCACAGAACATTTCTCGTATTAAAGAAACATAAGAACATTAGCTCTCTTTTTTACCCTTATGTGTTTGAAAAAAAAAAATTGCAAGTATTGTGCAACTTAGTGTATTCCCAAAGGAAAGCATCTTGAATAGTTCTCCCAAACAAGGAAACATTCATCTGTCCCCTGCCATTTGATGCTTATGGTCATAGATCCTGGTTATTTACTTTGTGAGGCGGTCTCACTTACAAGTTCCAAATAACAGGAAATATGTCTTTTCTTAAAAATAAAAGTGTGTTGTTGAAAAATGTTCTGAAGGCGGAGAGAAGGTGGGACCTTGTCAGATTTGGCAACAGGGAAAGTCTTGCATCTTGAAAGAAGTGAATTATTAACTAAAAGGTTACAGAAAGCCAAGAAAATTCTTGAGGACCCAACTCAAGCTCACTACAAACCATAGTGAGATCATCTCTGAGTGGGTGCAAAGCTCTTAGGAGTTTCTGAGCTGGCACTGGTGTTGTTTACCTTCTTTTAAACCTTTTTTTTTTTTTTAAAATAGAGTGTCACCTTAAGAATATCCACAGAAATCAATGGTGATGTTTGAAGAAAGAAGAACTCTATTTCACTCTGTGGAAGTGGCAGACAATTCCTGGAAGTGGTACAGGGGAAAGACAGGGTTTTAATGCTGCCCTGTGTGGAATTCATCTGCAGCACATCCAGAACTTGAATTTCTTTAAGAATTCCCAATAGTTGTACTATTTCCAAAGGTATGTTTTCCTAGAGAATGTAGAGCATTTATGACATCGTAGCAATGTTTTTATAACTTTCCAAGTAGACACTTTTTTTGTATTAACAAATTCCTGACAGACAAAATAAGGTATTCCAGCAAATGGAGACCTCTTATTTTTATACAAATTCTGTTTTTGTTAATTTCTCTCTGTGTGAATGATTTGTAGAGATACACTAACAGGAATTCATTCAAAAGTAAAATCAGGGATGTTCTTTTTAAGATTTTATTTTTAGAGAATGCACTGTATAATTTTATATCTTGAGAGCATTTCTAAAATTCAGTTTAAAATGATCATTAAGATTTAGTTAATAAACTAACACTAACTAAGAGACTGATTTTTAGATGAACCAAGCAAAAAGCTTCTATCAAAAGGCCTTAAGACCACTATGTACATTAACTCAGTGACCATGGAAGAACTCGGTTTTGAAATTCTGTCCCCCGCCCCATGGGCCTCCCTGCTCGCAGAGACCCAGCTTTTGCCCTTGCTGCTGACTGATGGCAGTCTGTAGTGATGTGTTCCAGGTGGGATGGTTTCAGCCAGGCAAGTTAGAAATCAAATCCTTCTAACAGCAGAGCGAAATGGAGGTGAGCAACTAATATGAAGAACTCACTGGACTCCAGAGTGAGGAGGGGAGGGTGGGGAGTGTGTCTCAGGGAACATCCAAGGAAGGCGGGATTATGGGAAGGAGACTTGCTCAATCCTAAACCTCGGCAGAAACCAACCTGCGAAAAGCATTAGACATTCCAGTTACAAAGCTGCCCTTTATTGTTACTGGCATAACTCGACACGCTGTCTGACTCAGAAGCCGCACCGCACATCTTGCATTCCTTTCACGCCAGTCCACGGGCGCTGACGGGCAGTGCAGGTCTGAGAGGGGAGGGAGGGGAGCATGGTGCAGGATGCAGTTACTTTGCTTCTCTTCTTCATCCCCACGGCTGGATGTTTGCACACTTTATGAGACGTGAAGCAGATCCTTTGCTCGGTAACAGCACATCACGAATGATGAGTGAAAAGCAAGTCATTCCAGAGGAAGAAGTGGGTCTTGAGATGCAAAGGTTTAAAAGTGGAAGAGAAGGAACTCACCTTCAGGGATCCTCCAGACCAGAAACCCATGTCTGGCCAAGAGGTTCCAGACCTTGAGGGCTCATGCCAAGGGCAGAGCAGCTCACCTGGCCAGCCATGGAAGAAGGAGGCTCAGTAGTGGTCAGCCCCCTCTGCAAGGACAGACCCTATCTCCCCTGAGGGTTCAGCAGTGAGAGACTGAGACCCACCCCTGGGTTGGTGGTAACTTGGAACTGAAATGCTGGTTACATCTGTGTTCTGCAGAGGAGGAAAGCCACTTACGTTTGCTGTGGAACCTGCAGTAGAATGAATCCAGGGTTCGGTCTCCCTTGCAACAGACTGTTGTTATCAGCCCTTCTTGACACTTTAATTGTCATCCTTCATTTCTGTATCTCTCTGCGTGATTTAGATTGAGAGCTCCTTGAGGGCAGAAGTCTGTGCCTTAATCTTTGTTACTCCAGCATTTACCAGGCTGCCTCCTGGTACACAGTAGGTGCTTAATAAATAAAAACTCACTGACTGCATGAATGAGGGAGTGAGCAAGTGGAGACATGGCTGGGGGACATTTGTAGTACTGCATAATGAGATTTACTCTGGTTTACTAATGAGGTAATAAATAGTCTGTGTTACCTTTTAACATTGACTGTTTTGCTTCGTGTGCTGTAAACGATTCAGTTGTCTGGGTGTCTCCATTCTATGACGACTCTCTTCATCCTGGACAGTTACCACAGAAATTGTTCCATGGGCTAGACCAAATGGCACACCTGGCTTGGCAAACGGAGAAGGCCAAAACTCACTCCAGGCAATCACCTTCTGCTGATTTCATGAAATCTCGAAAGCTGGTCCCCTCCATATTTTGGTATTATTTCTGATTTCCATGAACTTGCATTTCCTTAGACCTCATGGCTGAAAGAGTAAAATAAAATGAAATATTTCTTTATTTAAAATCTATGTCTCTGTTAAATTATAATATGTCGACTTGGTACTACTATGAAGTATATTTATTCAGGAAAGTATTCTAGCTCCACTTGGATTCTATAGAGGTAGAGTTTAAATCTTATTGTTATTTTAAAAAATTTTGGCCATACCATGCGGCATGTGGGAATCTTAGTTCCCTGACCTGGGACTGAATACTTACCCACTGCATTGAAAAGTGGAATCTTAAACACTGGACCTCTGAGGAAGTCCCAGACCTTATGTTTTCTTAATTCATGTAGTTTTGCATGTGGGCAGGATGGCTCATCTTTGCAGAGATTTTTGAATAGTAGTATCAGAAGTTTTCACAGAAATCCAACTCAATGTTGTTGAAAGAAAGAGAGGCATCTATTAATTCAAGTTATGAGAGGTCCTGGGGTGGAGCTAACTATAGGGATGGCTGGATCAGAAAGTCACCGGGACTCCATCTATTCTCTCCTCTCTGTTGGCATCATTCTCAGGCAGACTTTCCCCTTGGTGAATGTGAGATGGCTTCTAGAAGCCGCTGGCTACAAACTGTCCAGTGAAATGAGAGGGCTTCCTAAAAGTTCTAACCAAAGCCCTCCAGTTGAAACTCACTTTCTCTGATTGGCTGTCTTGGGTCACATGCCCACCCTGTCACCCAGGGAAGTGCAATGCTCTGATTGGTCAGACCAGTGTCACACTTTCACCTCTGGAGCACTGAGAGGGGTCCACACCACCCAAACTGCTGGGCTGATGGTGCTAGAAAGTTGTTTCTCAGAAGAAAGGGATGGGAAACGGGTCTTGCACTAACATAAAGCTGCAGATTCCACTACAGAATTCAGTTCTCCCAGACCCCAAAGGCCAGAAGAGCCAACCCAACTTGATTCAGAGTAAACCAAATTTTACCAGCTGCCCATCTTTTAAGGTTAAAAAAAAAAAAGTAAGTTATATAGGTGATCAGTTTGCCTTCAGTTAACTTCAAAGTCATGTTTATATGTTTTCAAATTTCTTGTGTTCTTATTTAATCTCTGTGAGGTTAGTCAGACAGTTAACTGTCACATGTTTCAAATGAAGAAGCTAAGGCAAAAAAAAAAAGGGAAGTTCAGTGACCTGTAAGTGGTTCTACTGCAACAGATTCCAGTCTGGGGCTCTTGTTTTCTTGGTTAATAATCAAGTGCATCTCCTCTGCCCCCTAAACACTAACAGAGGATTCCACAGAAATTGCATTTCATAAACCAAATTAAGTGCGTTACTGTTGTGCTGTGTCTGGATTTCCTAACATCCCTTACATGTGGCATGGTCCCATGTTCCCATTTTTCACTCAGTTGGAGACGCCCTGGTCTGGTATTTGGGCCTGGAATGAGGAAGGGGCAGTGGGAGGAAGATAAGTGGTCTTCACTCTCTCCCACTCCCTGATTCTGGCAAGCCTGTAAGCCCAGCCGTCTCCCCACACACATACTCTTGGTCTGGCTCTGAATGCCCTGCATTCTCCAGTCCAGAATGTCATACATCTGCATCCTGTCTGTTGCACAAGAGAGCAAGCAACCACAGCCTCAAGCCCTGGAGGAGAAGTTTCTGATGCTCCTGGGTCACCCCCAGCAGATCCATCTTCTAAAATGAAGGGCAGCAGGATGCCAAAGTTGCGTTGGGGGTGGTGGCAACCTCCAGAATCGATGCTTGGAAAATGCTGACGGGGCTACCAGCCATCTGCCCTGTGGTTTGGGCCAGGGTGCCATGAGATGATGCCTAGGAAGCCTGCAGCCTAGGCAGTCCCTCAGTGACGCGCAAAGCCCTCCATCCCCGGAGCCAGCTCCACCTCTGGACTCTTCAGTTACGTGAGTCTCTCTTTAACTTTGGTAGACTCGGGCTGAATTTCTCATGCTTATTCCTAGAAAAGCCCCAATTTATGCAAACACTCAAGAGTTCTAATATGCAGATATAGCAAACTACTGTTTCCTGGACTTACTGTGCTGGGGTGAAAAGATAATTTCTAGATAAGTGGCCATTTAGCCGTTCCTCACTCGCAGTCCTTCAACTCTGAATCATGTTTTCTTATTTTTAAAATTTGAATCAGTCATATTGATGCGATTCAAACATCAAAACAGTATTAAAAGGTCCTCTGTGAAGAGGCTTTGTACTTGCCTCTTCCCACACTTAATTCACCCCTCTTCTGGCAGATAGCCCCTTTCAATGAAAATACAAGCAGAAACTTACCTATAAGATGATTTCCCTTTTAATTTCTTTGCCAAATGTAGCATACCTTGCAAACAGTTTTGAGCCTGCCTTTTTTGACTAGGCAGTGTGTCGGAGATAGGTCCTTACCGATACATAGAGAGCTTCTTCGTGTTTCTTTGTTGTTGTTCTGTTTTTTTACCCCTGTATAGTATTCCATGTGCCATCCTTTATTTAACAAGTCCCTTGTTTGGTGATCAGTCATGTGGTTTCCAAACTTTGCAGTTACAAGTGAATGACCTAGCACATACAGCATTTCACACGGTTGCAAGGACATCTGCAGGAGAAATCCTATAAGTGGGAATGGTGGCACCCACAGGAACTGCATCTGTGATTTGACAAATTACTGTCATCTTGCCTTTGGAGCCTCTTTACTTGAGCATTTTTTGTTGGAAAATCTTCCTAGCTATTTCGCCCTTTCATCCAGACTGGGGACACTGATGGTAAATTCACCTTTTCTGGGCAATGCATTCATTCATCACGTGGATTCTGCAGTACAGGGTATGGGGCAGAGACCAGCTGACTGTGTCACTGCTCTTCTACAAACCCCTCTTCCTTCCCCCTTTTGTCTAAGCTCCCAGGGTAGGGAGGGCAAGGCTGTTTGCTCACCTCTCTGCAAACAGAACACCATCCCTGTCTTCTACCTCCTCCCCTCAGGTGCCCGCTCTCTTTCTGTCCATGGTCAAGAGCGTCTCCATCTCAGTTCAGTTCAGTTCAGTTCACTCAGTCATACCCGACTCTGGGACCCCATGGACTGCAGCATGCCAGGCCTCCCTGTCCATCACCAGCTCCCACAGCTTTCTCAAACGCATGTCCATTGAGTCGGTGATGCCATCCAACCATCTCATTCTCTGTTATCCCCTTTTCCTCCTGCCTTCAATATTTCCCAGCATCAGGGTCTTTTCAAATGAGTCACTTCTTTGCATCAGGTGGCTGAAGTATTGAAATTTCAGCTTCAGCATCAGTCCTTTCAAAGAATACGCGGGATTGATTTCCTTTAGGATGGACTGGTTTCCTTTAGGATGGACTGGTTTTATCTCCTTGCAGTCCAAGGAACTCTCAAGAGTCTTCTCCAGCACTACAGTTGAAAAGTATCAATTCTTCGGCACTCAGCTTTCTTTATGGTCCAACTCTCACATCCATACATGACCACGGGAAAAACCATAGCCTTGACTAGATGGACATTTGTTGATAGAGTCTCTGCTTTCTAATATGCTATCGAGGTTGGTCATAGCTTTTCTCATTCTCTCTTGGGTTTTTCATTCTCTGCCTCTTCTAATCTTGTCCCTTTTTTATCCACTTTCTCTTTTGGGATCTCTTTGAAGGCCTGCCACTTCACTTACACTTCCTTACGGTCTGAGAACATTTTGCTTTTATAGACATCAATCATCAATCACCATATTCCCTTTCCTCTTTCTGGCAAGCTGACTCATTACAGAACCCTAGGGGGATTCACAGGCTTTTTGGTCCTCCCTTACCTTGTAGCTTGGTGGTCAGTGTGGGATGACCACTGAGTAGGGAACAGGGGTGCAGAGAGAGAGATTCCAGCTGTGAGAAGCGTAACTTAGAAATAACAGGCATTACCTATTATTCAGAGTGAAGTCAGCCAGAAAGAAAAACACCAATACAGTGTCCTAATGCATATGTATGGAATTTAGAGAGGTGGTAACGATAAGCCCACATGCGAGACAGCAAAAGAGACACAGGTGTATAGAACAGTCTTTTGGACTCTGTGGGAGAGGGCGAGGGTGGGATGATTTGGGAGAATGGCATTGAAACATGTATGTTATCATATGTGAAACGAATCGCCAGTCCAGGTTCAATGCGTGATACAGGATGCTCGGGGCTGGTGCACTGGGATGACCCAGAGGGATGGGATGGGGAGGGAGGTGGGAGTGGGGTTCAGGATGGGGAACACATGTACACCCATGGCAGATTCATGTCAATGTACGGCAAAACCACTACAATATCGTAAAGTAATTAGCCTCCAATTAAAATAAATAAATTTACATTAAAAAAAGAAATAATAGGCTTTAAAGATGGCCTACCTTCATCCAGGCCCTTGATCCATCATTACACCATAATCCATAGCATCCATGAGGGTCCACTCTGGGTGTGGTGCACAGTCCACGAGTTTTGACAAATGTGTACTGAAACGTATCCACTATCGTAGCAACATACCAAATACTTTCACTGTCCACAGAATCCTTTTGTCATTTTGAAAAAGACAAAATTGGGTTTACCTATGGGGAGACAGTGTTCACTCTTTTTCAGTATTTTTCAGGTATTCAGGGACTTTTGCTTAACCACCAGGAACATTTTTTTACTTGCTTGCATTATTGCTCGTGTCCTGTTAATACTGACTGAGCATCCAACCATGGCAAAGACGATGTGAGAAGCAATCATCTCATAATTAGCCCCATTTTACCACTGAGGAGATTAAGGTGCATGCTGTGAGGTTGTCACCAGGCAGGCACCAACCAAGTGATGACACTTGGACCAAACCCAGGGATGTGACCCCAACAGTCACCCTTCCCAACAGGACTGTGTAGTTATCATCTGTTCTCACGTGAGTGTGAATTAACTTATCGGCGTCTGTAGGATCACATCACACAAGGCCTTGAGGGGGTGAAATCCCTAAACTAGCAAGTTTAGAAAAATGGGTGAAATGTCTATTTTGTTGCTTCAAAAGAGTGAATCCCAGTTGTGCTCTGTGCTTCCAAGACTGACAGGGGTGGGGCAGGGTGGCAGGGAGTGGGCAGTGGGAACACATGAGAGAGAGGGCTCCTGTGCCACACCAGTCTTTAGTGGGAATTTGAGATGAGCTCTCCCACGCCATGCATGACCCGTGAGGAGAAGTAATCAAAATGGCTAAGGAGTCCATGAGGCAGCGAGGCTGCAGGCTAGGGGTAGCACTCAGTATGTCCAAGGCTCTGGTGGCTATGAGGGTAGTTTCCTAGGTCTCTGAACTCTTGGTATCTCTTGCTTCTGGTTGGTGCAATAAGACAGGCTTGGGGTTAGAAACATCCGCTCTTTACTAGCCAAGGATGCAGTCATAGTAGGGTGAAGAGGAGAGACCACTTAGGCTGCCCCCAACTGGGTAACAGAAGTTCTCACACTTGACAGACCAATGGGCTTGTCATTCAACCTCTG
Source organism: Moschus berezovskii (assembly GCF_049115385.1). NCBI lineage: Eukaryota > Metazoa > Chordata > Mammalia > Artiodactyla > Moschidae > Moschus > Moschus berezovskii. The sequence goes on from NC_142465.1 coordinate 70,401,388, forward strand.
GCAGGAGGTGTGGATGTGGGGTGTAGAGTCCTTAGAGCCTCCAGCAGCAGCAGAAGGGTCTCAGGGCTCGGAGTCCCGGGTTCCAGCTTTCTTGCCTCATCAGGCTAATATTAGAACAAGTGATAGGAATGCCTGGAAAACAAAATTCACCTTCCAGAACAACCCGATTGCTCAGGGTCAGGCCAGAGAAGCAAGTTTCAGGTACCACTCAAGATACCTGATTTAGGGCGAAGAGTGATGTAGTTAGGGTTGGCCAGTGATTTGACAGCTGCTAACATAACCTTTAACATGTGTATTAAAATGAATACTGAGCTTAGTTCAGTCTGTCATTTCCTCTTAATACTTAAAAAGCCACAGTTTTGTTTGAAAGTTCCCCCAAAAGGCTCTAGCTAGTGAATTTGTTCTTCTGCTTGACTGCACTTGGAACTCTGAAGTCAGAGCCACCTTGAAACTGAAACCGGGAAAATCCCTGGTGTCTCTGGCAGGAGAAGAAGCAAAGGTATGTTCTGAAGTTTATTAAATAATTACCCAGTTGTTGACATGTTGTAGGAGGAAGAAAGCGCTGAGGTGCTGGCAAGTAGGAATAGAGATTAGTTAGGATTTTGGGTCATGGGGCTTATAAATGTGGTAGAACATTCTGGTGTTCCCTGACCTTTGGCTCAGGGCAAACCAGGGCACGTGTTCTTCCGAGTAGACTCAGTTCACCAGACCTTGGCGTGCAATGTCGTTATTTTGACTGTCTGAATGACCATGGTCAGCTTGGGTCCAATTAATGCTGAAGATACTCAAAAGTCTTTAGCTGTTGGGAACAGATGTAGCAGTGACTTGAAAGGAGTAAAATAAGTGAGAAACAAAAGTTGGAATTGGCCATTTCGAATCTCCTCTGCAGTCGGTGTGAATGGCAGATGAGAACAGGTTTCCTAATGAATGGTCCTGAGACTAATTCGCTTCCGAGGTTCAGAGTGGAAGGATAATCCTTTCCCTCAGAATTCCCCAGACTTCAGCCATTTCTGTGTCTCCTTTGCGATTTTTGTGATGCTCTTACTGCAATTTACTGAATATTTGTCAATGACTTATCCATTCATCTGCTGAGGAACATTTAGATTTCTTGCATATCTTGGCTATTGTAAATAACGCTGTGATGAAATAGGGGTGCATATATCTTTTTGAATTATAATTTTGTGTGGGTGTTGCCCAGGAGTGGGATTGCTGGATCTTCTGGTAATTCTATTTTTAGTTTTCTGAGGAACCTCCATACTGTTCCATAGAGACTGAACTAATTTACATTCCCACCAACAGTATAGGAGGGTTTCCTTTCCCCACACCCAGTTTAACACTTGTTAACTATTTTTATTTTAAAGAGAAACTTCTTCTCCCACTGCTTCTTCTGGACTGCCTGGTTGGTCATTAGTGTTACCATTCACTGGGTCGCTCAAGGTAGAAATGCTCTGCTCCTTACCCCCACCTCATGTTCTGTTAACTTCATCTCCTATGTACAGGGTTAAAAGATAATTATTATCCAAACCAGGGCATTCTGTAAATAAAAGTGACGTTATTAATAAGTGTGCCAAGAATAAACTGGGCCTCTCGGAAGCAAATGGGGACTGTGACGTTAATCATCTCTATGGCCGTGAATCCTCTTCCTCCTTCCCATTCCCACCATCACTAACTTAGTGCAGGCCTTCATAACTATTTGCTTGGACTAGTGCAATAGCTCACTGTGGTTTCCTTGATTTCATTCTTGGTTCTTTTCAACACATGTTACAGACTGCACATACATACACATGTGTTATATCAGCCTCTTAAAATCCTTTAGTAACTCCCCATAGCTTCAGGATAAATGTCAGATTCCTTAGTGTGGTTTACCAGGCTCTTCACAGATCTGGTTCTTTTTTATCCTTCCAACCTGTGAGCTCATTTATTTATTTATTCATTCATTCAACATTTATTGAGAGTTACTCTGGGTTGGCACCATGCTAAGTTCTGGAACATAACAATAAAGAAGATGGCTTTCTGCCCTCAAGGTATTTATAGCGGAGAGGAGAAACAGCCATGGAAACTCTAGAGTAAAGAAAGAAAAATGTGCAGGGGTGAAGTACTGCCCTTTCTGACCTCACTGCTCAAGGGAACTGGAAGCTTGATAGAAATGCAGAATCTTAGGGCCCCAACTCAGACTCACTAAATCCAAATCTGCATTTTAATAAGACATGTATGTGACTGGAGTTAACACTAGTTTGCAAAGCTGGGTCTGTGGGACCATGCTAGTTGAAGAGCTTGGTTTGAGTCCTCAGGGAGGGTCATGCCTGGAAGGAGACTTGAAGAGGAGACAGTTTGCTCAGTGGAGGCGAGGTGGGAAAAGGGATTCACTTGTGCTGTGGCACTGAGGCAAGAGAACATCTGCTGTTTGGTGAGAATTGGGCTTTCCTGGTGGTTCAGATGGTAAAGAATCCACCTGCAATGTAGGAGACTTGGGTTCGATTCCTGGGTCAAGAAGATCCCTGGAGAAGGAAGGAAATGGCTACCCACTCCAGTATTCTTGCCTGGAGAATTCCATGGACAGAGGAGCCTGGAGGGCTACAATCCATGGGGCTACAAAGAGTTGGACACGACTGAGTGACTAACACTTTCACTTCACACATCGTTCAGTATTTAGATTTAATGTGGGAGCCTCATCTAACTCAGAGATACCCTTATTCAAGGAAGAAATTTGATCAATTTCAGCATCCCCATTTTTCCTTTGGGCCTATCTGGAAACCGTGATTTAGAATGTATACTTTAATTCACAGAGACAAACAATAAAATAGAAGTGACTAGAGGCTTGGAGCGGTGGGTTGGGGGCGGGGGTGGAGAGGAGAATGGGGAATTATTGTTTAATGGGTACAGAGTTTCTGTTTGGGATGATGAAAAAGTTCTGGAAATGGATTGTAGTGATGGTTACACAACATTGTGGATATACTTAATGCCACTAAAACTGTATGCTTCAAAATGGTGAAAGTGGCAATTTTTACGTTGTGTATATTTTATTGCAGTTAAAAAAAAAAAGAATCAATACTTTGGAGTCAAAGATTTGATTTTCAAGGTCCTGTTTTGACACCCCAGCAAGTCAGGTAACTTCTTGGAACCTCAGTCTCTTCACCTGTAAAATGGGAATAACGATAATACCTGCCTCATAGACTTCTCATGAAGATTCATTGAAGCAAAGTCCATAAGGTATTGGGGAGCATGTTGGGTTTTCCTTATGCCCATTAATGACTCTTGCAAAGCATGTTCTTCCTTTGTTTATTAATTTTTTTTTTAAATTTTGACTGCGTTGGTTTTTTGTTGCAGCTCTCAGGCTCTAAGAGCAAGTGGGCTCAGTAGTTGCTCAGTAATTTGAGGGCTTAGTTGCCTCATGACATATGGGATCCTAGCTCCCTGACCAGGGATAGAACTGTGTCCTCTGCATTAGAAGGTGGATTCTTAATCGAGACCACCAGAGAAGTCCCTTGAAAATCAGGTTCTTCTATCTTTAGCACAAGGCCTGGCACAACTAATCCTCTGCATCACTGCTGTTTTCACTCCTTCCACATCCTCTTTGAGGTAGCTGTAGCTACACATTAGAATCACCTGGAGAGTTTTGTATATTTTGAACTGTGGTGTTGGAGAAGACTCTTGAGAGTCCCTTGGACTACAAGGAGATCCAACCAATCCATCCTAAAGGAGATCAGTCCTGGGTGTTCATTGGAAGGACTGATGCTAAAGCTGAAACTGCAATACTTTGGCCACCTCATGCAACGAGTTGACTCACTGGAAAAGACTCTGATGCTGGGAGGGATTGGGGGGCGGGAGGAGAAGGGGATGACAGAGGATGAGATGGCTGGATGGTATCACTGACTCGATGGACATGAGTTTGAGTGAACTCTGGGAGTTGGTGATAGACAGGGAGGCCTGGCGTGCTGTGATTCATGGGGTCGCAAAGAGTTGGATACGACTGAGCGACTGAACTGAACTGAACTGAACTAATGCCTGGAACAGCTAAATCAATTTCAGGAATAGAGCAGAAGCATTATTATTCCAAGTGATTCCAGTGTGGAACCAAGGCTGAGGAACTCTGCTCTAGCAGTGGTTCACAAACTTTAGTGTGTATGGGAATCACCTGAAGGATTTGTCAAAACAATTTCTCGGTACTCTCCCCTTCTCCAAGTTTCAAGTTTAATAGATATATAACAGTCTCTCACTTTGTTCATCTATCTGGTGGCCCTTTCCTTTTGTTTGGAGTCTACCCACTACTTAACCTCTTCCAAACCCATCACTCAACTGAACAATGACACTTAACAATGAACGCTTCTCTTAACAATACGTGCCAGTCACCTTCTTCACGCCAATGGTCTCAATATTTGCCAGCTGTGGCCATAGACACAATTCTCCATGTCTCAAAGTTCTCCTCCTTTGAACTCAGAGTCACTACTATAGGTAGTGTTGTCCTTATGTCTCTTTCCTTCTCCCTCTCCCTCTTGGAGGTAGGGATTCCCGTGTGGGACTCCCATGACCATGTTCTGGGTTTCCTATATTTATCCCTTAAAATGAGCACAGTCTTAGAATTGAGATGGGCATGGCTTTATATCTTGTAACCTGGGCAGTTCACACAGAGTTTCATTTTCCTCATTGGTGAGTCTTACATGATGAGAATAGTACTCCTATAAAACGATAAACACATAACACTCAATGTTTACAGTGTTTTACCTTTAAAAGCATGGTAAAATCTTGACCTTGAAGGGAACTCCAGGAGTGGTGGAACTGACCTATAGGATGCAGAGGGCAGAGCCAGTGATATCAAAACCACAGTGTGGAGGAATAAAGCCAAGATTTACCAAAGAGCAAGAAAATGGGCCCAACCGAGGATTTTCCAGGATACTTGTGCAGACAGGGAGGTGAGAGTTGGGCTCTGAGGAAATGAACTGACTGAGAGATTCCCTGTGACCACATTAACGTGTGAGCCTACACACTGGCGCGTGCACAGGATGGGGGTGGGCTGTGGAATGACCCCAGAAGACACCCGCAAGGGGATTTCAACCCCATCAGTGTGAAATTCAGTCCCTTTGGCAAGAAACAAAGTGATAAACCTGTTACAGTTTGCACCATTTATCATGGTCATGTGCAAAACATGACCACGGGGCGTTACACAGAGCTCTTGTTACGACGAGACGAGGTCTCTGAGTTCTGTTTCCCGTCGATGATGTTATTCAGCAGGATGGCTCACATGTTGAAATCTGAGACTCCTTGGGTGAAGCACCCCTCTGCAGGCTGTACCAGATGTTGCTTGTGTAGCTCCCCAAGCCCAGAAAGATGAGTTAATCCTTGAAGGAAATTATTCTGAACTTGCCTCAGACTCAGAGGCTTTGATCCAACAGGCCATGGCAATAAAACACTAGGCTATCAGAGAGCTGTGGGTGGTAGTCCTGTCTCTGAGAGGGGAACAGGGCCACTGGCCGCCGGCTGCATTCCGGAAGGCCTCCAGATGCAGAGAGCCAGGAGCAGAGGCCTCACTTAGTTGAAAATCCTGCACTTTAAACACATGTAGTCATAAACGAAAAAACTTCCTCACCCTTTACAGATCCTACTGGAGTATCACGCTCTCCAAGATGCTTCTCGGGAATGTTCCAGGCCTCACTGAACCCACTCACTTTCCTTTACCCTCATGGCCCATAGCACACAGCCTACCCCTTCATGATTCTCCAAATACAGCCTTCTGCTTTCAGTTAAGTGGTAAGTTCCTAGAGGTCCAAAACCAAGTCTACTTTGTATTTATTTGCATCTCTGAATGTCTAGCATCCTAAGAGCATTGTGGTTGTTGTTTCATCCTTAGGATCCAGCGTAGTACCTGGCAAACAGCATATGCTCAGTAAGTGTTTATTAAATGCTTATGAAATGAATGGAATTGTTGGTTGATAGCAAAGCTGAGCTGGCATGACAAAACAAATAAGAGAAGGTGTTACAGGTACCTCTTGTTTTGTTTGCCCAGCACCTCACCCGTTTTCTTCCAGAAGTTTCCTCATTCTTCACCCTTCTTTGTGGTTCCATAGGAGCTGCCATGTTGTTTGATGGCTCTCTGGAGTTTGTCTGACTTAACACTACTTCACTGAGTCCTTCTAGGGGGTTTTCCACCTTGGAACCAGAGGGAATGTTAAGATAATCTCTTTTAGGTACCCAAAGCCATGTAGCTATATTGGTACATTCAAGAGCTATCGACCCCCATGTTTCTCACCACCTGGAGAAAGGTGATGGCTAGCTAAAAGGAAGAACGTAAGTAAGCAAGTGAAGGAATGGAGGTACAGAGACAAGAATAACCGAGAACCCTGATGGTCTTGGAGTTCTGTGTTTTAGTGTCTGCTGTGCCCCAGGGATGGAGAAGGCAAGGGCAAGCCACTCCAGTACTCTTGCCTAGAAAATCCCATGGATGGAGGAGCCTGGTAGGCTGCAGTCCGTGGGGTCGCTAAGGGTCGGACATGACTGAGTGACTTCACTTTCACTTTTCACTTTCACACATTGGAGAAGGAAATGGCAACCCACTCCAGTGTTTTTGCCTGGAGAATTCCAGGGACGGGGGAGCCTGGTGGGCTTCCGCCTATGGAGTCACACAAAGTCGGACATGACTGAAGTGACTTAGCAGCAGCAGCAGCAGTGCCCCAGGGATATGCCTGTCTTTGGGTTTCACAGGTGTCATATTATCCCTCATAACAGCCCCTTCATTTGCTTCAGTGAGTTTGAGTTAGTTCTCTTTCATTTGTAACCACACTGCTGCTACTGCTGCTAAGTCACTTCAGTCGTGTCCGACTCTGTGTGACCCCATAGATGGAAGCCCACCAGGCTCCCCCGTCCCTGAGATTCTCCAGGCAAGAGCACTGGAGTGGGTTGCCATTTCCTTCTCCAGTCCCAACTAATACAGAAGCTCCTGTTCTGTGGTAGAGATAAAGACTCCATCAAAAAATGAATAAAATCCCATTATGCCACATTATGAAGTTTTGAAAACAGGAATAATTCAGAATTTCCTATTCTCATTTGTGATTTTTAATAAATCCCCCTGATATCGCACCCAGAGCTTGCCCAGTTCTGAGCAGAGGGAAGGCACAGGGAAGCTACAGTTTCTAGTAGGTTGATTCTTTATTTTTCATTTTTGATGACATTTTAAAAATTTTATTTTTGTCTATATTGGGTCTTCATTACTGTGAGGGCTTTTCCTTAGTTGCAGCGAGTGGGGGCTATTCCCTGGTTGTTGAGTGCAGGCTTCTCATTTCAGTTGCTTCTCTCATTGAGAACCATGGGCCTTAGGGTTGGGGAGCGGGCTTCGGTCATTGCAGTTCCTGGCCTCGACAGCACAGGCTCAATACTTGTGGCTCACGGGCTTAGTTGCTCTGAAGCATGTGGGATCTTCCTAGATCAGGGATCGAAGCCATGTCTCCTGCACTGGCAGGTGGATTCTTTTTTTTTTTTCTTTTCTTTTTTAAATTATGAAAGTATGATAACACATTTACAGGAGACTTGGAAAATACAGGATAAAGTTACATACAGTTTCACTGTATATTACAATTATTTTTTAAATAGATAAATTAAGATTTTTAGTTAGTTTCAATATCAAATTCTCAAAAATTAAACTGTACAGAAAAGTAGAAAGATATAGTAGACCTGAAAAGCACCATGAATCAATTCAACATAAATAAGATTTATACGGTTTTCACACAAAAGATGACTTTTTATCTATGCGTGCGTTTGCATTTGCTGAGAATCAGATGTTTGGGGCTGCTGGGCCAAGTGCATGTAGAATAGTGGGCTCTGAACAGCAGTCAAGGACTAAACATGAAAGGATGGTCTTCATGAGCAAGGATGATGGAAAAGAGCCTTTGAACAGCTCCATACAAGACAAGGTGCTGCTAGAGACTTACTAGTACCCACATTGTCTGAGCTTCAAATCCAGGCAAATGGCCCAGTGCATAAGTTGGAACTTACAGGAACAATGGGAGAAGCTTATTTGATGTTGGGTCCCTAGCTCTATGGCTCTGGTGACCATATTTGTAGAGCTAATCTTTAGCATCAAGCCCTTCTCTAGACAGACTGGTCTACTTATTGCCACCCAAATGGGCCATGTGGATCTTATCCTTGGCACATCTGCTCACAAAAGTCCTGGTGCCAGATCCCTCTCCTTCCCTTACTTCACCTCCTTCTATTCACGTTAAACTCGTCCTCCAAGGTCCACCGATCTTATTTTCTACAGAAATGACTTTATTCTAATCAGTCACATCTGGCATTTCATCGTTTATTCTAAGAATGGTAAATATGTGCAGTATAGCCTCATTCATATGCCTCATTCCCAGGAAAGCATCACCAAATGGTATGGGTGCTCTCTTTCTCCAAGCCTGTCAGGAACATTAGAATTCTTCTCCACTCAGCACTTGAGGCGGCCACAGAAGGCTCACGGCAAGTGACATGAGACCCAGTTGCTATCTCTGTTCCATTCCCTTATACTGTTACTCGAAGTTTCTAACTGCTTGTCTTCTGTCACCAACTGGGCTACTAAGTCCTTCAGGACAGGAACAGTAATAATAATAGTAACAAGAACCTTGATACCAATAATAATATCCACAATCATGATAACAAAAACAACAATAATAGTAGCCACAAATACTTTTTAAACATTTACAGGTGCCGACACCCTACTAACTATTTTACACATGCAGTCAGCCCTCTGTATCCAGGCTCTGCATTTGCAGATTCGAACAACCTTTGATTTCAAACTGTTTGGCTGAATCTGCATGGATGTAGAACCTTGGGTGCGGAGTGCTGACTGTACTAGCCATTTTTATAAGGAACTCGAACATCTGCAGATTTGGGTATCTGTTGAAGGTGAGTGGGTGGTGGAACCAATTCCACATGAATACCAAGGGACAACTGTATTCTCTAATTTAAAACTCAACACAATTCTGTAGATGAGGGATTAGTGTTATCTCTGTTTTATAGACAGGGATTATGAGTTTCTTATTTATTTTATAAATTGATTTTTTAAATAAAACTTGTAAATATTTTAGGTATATTTTATGTTTGATTTGATAAACATATGTAGTGAAATGATTACTGCATTTAAGCTAATTAACATATCTTTTCTCATAGTTACATTTTTTGGTTATTCTTAGTTGCTGCTGCTGCTGCTAAGTCACTTCAGTCGTGTCCGACTCTGTGTGACCCCATAGATGGAAGCCCACCTAGAGCACCTGAAATCTACTGTCTTAGCAGATTTCCAATAATCATTATGGTAATTCTTAACTACAACCTGAACATTAGATCTCTAGACTACATAACTGCGACTTTGTACCTTTGACCAACATCTCCCCACTCCCCTCACCTTCCTACCCCTGTTAACCACCATTCTATTCTTCAGTTCAGTTCAGTTCAGTCGCTCAGTCGTGTCCAACTCTTCGTGACCCCATGAATCACAGCACGCCAGGCCTCCCTATCCATCACCAACTCCCGGAGTTCACTCAAACTCATGTCCATCGAGTTGGTGATGCCATCTAGCCATCTCATTCTCTGTCGCCCCCTTCTCCTCCTGCCCCCAATCCCTCCCAGCATCAGAGTCTTTTCCAGTTAGTCAACTCTTCGCATGAGGTGGCCAAAGTATTGGAGTTTCAGCCTTAGCATCAGTCCTTCCAATGAACACCCAGGACTGATCTCCTTTACAATGCACTGGTTGGATCTCCTTGTAGTCCAAGGGACTCTCAAGAGTCTTCTCCAACACCACAGTTCAAAAGCATTAATTCTTCGGCCATCAGCTTTCTTCACGGTCCAACTCTCACATCCATACATGACCACTGGAAAAACCATAGCCTTGACTAGACGGACCTTTGCTGGCAAAGTAATGTCTCTGCTTTTTAATATGCTATCTAGACTGCTCATAACTTTCCTTCCAAGAAGTAAGCATCTTTTAATTTCATGGCTGCAGTCAGCATCTGCAGTGATTCTGGAGCCCCCCAAAATAAAGTCTGACACTGTTTCCACTGTTTCCCCATCTATTTCCCATGAAGTGATGGGACCAGATGCCATGATCTTTGTTTTCTGAATTTTGAGCTTCAAGCCAACTTTTTCACTCTCCTCTTTCACTTTCATCAGGAGACTTTTTAGTTCCTCTTCACTTTCTACCATAAGGGTGGTGTCATCTGCATATCTGAGGTTATTGATATTTCTCCCGGCAATCTTGATTCTAGCTTATGCTTCTTCCAGCCCAGCATTCCTCATGATGTACTCTGCATAGAAGTTAAATAAGCAGGGTGACAATATACAGCCTTGACGTACTCCTTTTCCTATTTGGAACCAGTCTGTTGTTCCATGTCCAGTTCAACTGTTGCTTCCTGACCTACATGCAGGTTTCTCAGGAGGCAAGTCAGGTGGTCTGGTATTCCCATCTCTTTCAGAATTTTCCACAGTTCATTGTGATCCACAGTCAAAGGCTTTGGCATAGTCAATAAAGCAGAAATAGATGTTTTTCTGGAACTCTCTTGCTTTTTCCATGATCCAGTGGATGTTGGCAATTTGATCTCTGGTTCCTCTGCCTTTTCTAAAACCAGCTTGAACATTTGGAAGTTCACGGTTCACATATTGCTGAAGCCTGGCTTGGAGAATTTTGAGCATGACTTTACTAGCATGTGAAATGAGTGCAATTGTGCGGTACTTTGCACATTCTTTGGCATTGCCTTTCTTTGGGACTGGAATGAAAACGAACCTTTTCCAGTCCTGTGGCCACTGCTGAGTTTTCCAAATTTGCTAGCATATTGAGTGCAGCACTTTCACAGCATCATCTTTCAGGATTTGAAATAGCTCAATTGGAATTCCATCACCTCCACTAGCTTTGTTCGTAGTGATGCTTTCTAAGGCCCACTTGACTTCATATTCCAAGATGTCTGGCTCTAGGTGAGTGATCACACCATCGTGATTATCTTGGTCATGAAGATCTTTTTTGTATAGTTCTTCTGTGTATTCTTGCCACCTCTTCTTACTATCTTCTGCTTCTGTTAGGTCCATACCATTTCTGTCCTTTATCGAGCCCATCTTTGCATGAAATAATCCCTTGGTATCTCCAATTTTCTTGAAGAGATGTCTAGTCTTTCCTATTCTGTTGTTTTCCTCTATTTCTTTGCATTGATTGCTGAGGAAGGCTTTCTAATCTCTCCTTGCTAATCTTTGGAACTCTGCATTCAGATGCTTATAGCTTTCCTTTTGTCCTTTGCTTTTCACTTCTCTTCAACTCCCACATATTCAACTACCTCAGATGCCACATATAAGTGAGACTATACAGTTTTTTCTGTCTGGCTTATTTCAGTTAGCATAATGTATTTCAGGCTCATTCACATTGTTGCAAATGGCAAGATTTCCTCTCTTTTTTTTTTTAAAGCTGAATAATATTTCATTGTATACATTGGGTTGACCAATATATGGAAAACCCAAATAAACTTTTTGGTCAACCCAATATATACACCATAATTTCTTAAGCCTCTCATCTGTCAGTCAACACTTAGATTGTTTCCACATTTTGAGCCAGAAGATAATAAGTAACTTGCCCAAATGTACATAACTGGAATGTGGCAGAATTGGAATTTGACCTCCAAGCCCTTACTCTTACCCAACATGGTATATCATCTTGAATCTTCCAAGAACCAGAAAGTCATGTGCATCATAAATATTTGCTAAATATAGGGTTGTTGTTGTAGTTTTAAATAAAACAATCAGTTCAGTTCAGTCACTCAGTTGTGTCTAACTCTTTGGGACCCCATGGACTGCAGCATGCCAGGCTTCCTGTCCATCACCAACTCCTGGAGCCTACTCAAACTCATGTCCATCGCATCGGTGATGCCATCCAACCATCTTATCCTCTGTCGTAATAAAACAATGAGGTTCTTCAAAAGAGAGAGTGAAACTGAATTGAAAATAAAGAAGCAGTTTCTCCTCCCGAAGAGTTGGAGCATTCTTGAAAGAGGTTTCTTGCCCAATGTCCTTGGCTGAGGGTGATGCCATTTCGCATTTCACAAACAAACACACTTTATGAAAACAGGAATACTAAGGATCAGCTCTGGGGAGGGGATGGACACACTCGGGTGAAGAAACAGCTCTGAGAGCCTGGGAGACTCCTGGTGGATCTTCATGGTGGCTCTGCCGCCTCCCAGCCTCTGGCACCTCTCTGCGACTGTACCCTCATTTGTAGAAAGATTCATTTGAATTCAATGAGCACTTTTCCGAAGTCTTCTCTGAAATACTAGCCCTACAAGAAATTCATACATAAAGTGGTTCTTGTTGTCAGATGATATTGAGAAACTGCATTTCCCATTGGGAGACACACAGTCCAAGTTCAATGATCTGAGATGACCAGCTAGAAATAACCTGCTTATCTAGTATTTAATTAATGTTGATTTTTTTTTCTTTGGCCATGCCACATAGCACGTGGGATCTTAATTCCCCAACCAAGGATCGAACCCATACCTCCTGCATTGAAAGCACAGAGTCATAACCACTGGACCACCAGGGAAGTTCCTAATTAATGTTTACTTAACCCAGTGTTTCCTAACCCATTTTGGTTTCACATAATAACTGCTAATATTTCTCAGAACTAATACCTACATTTAGGTAAAAACAATTGGCTAAATATTTTCTAAAGGGCCTTCCTAAAATCCTTTATGTCTAGAAATAATAATATAACTTGACTATAAACTTCCCTTCAATGAATCAAAGATGGAAGCATAGTTTGAAATTTTTGAGATTTCTTTGTCAGGAAAGTTTTCAGGGTGATAAGATAACTTGCTCAGGTTTAGCCATTCACCCTGCCCTGTGAGTTTCTGGAAGTGGACGATAGGGGGCACTAGTAGACTGTAGTAATGGTCACCCCTCCACAAACAGCAAGAAAGAGCAACTATAGTTGTAGCAACCAGAGTTGTTCCTTTTCCAGGGCAGTGGAAAGCTACTGAGAGTCAACTCCTCTCCCTTTTGGGTCTCTCTCCCTCTTCTTTGGAGAAAAAATTGGCATTTAATCAGAATAGATAACATTGTACAATTGCCCTTTACCTTTCTATGTAGAAAATCATATAAAGCAACTCTTTCCAACTGCTTGCGGTTGGTTGTGTTCACTTTGGGGCTTTGTGTTGGTTGTGTTCACTTTGGGGTTGTGTTCACATTCTTCCATGGAAGTTCTTAGTGGACTAAATGTAGAGCCTATGAGTTGAAAAAGGAATTCTTTCTTTAATTAGTTCTCTCATTAAAAAAAATAATTGTACAGGTGAAGAAAAGAACAAATTTCACAAAGATATAAAAAGTTCTTTTCAATTAATATTTTTTCCTACTCTTCGGGTGTAAGGCTTATACAGTAAGCCTCTTCAGTGATGTGGCTATAAGAGACTTGGAGGAAGTGGGATATACGTAACTCAACTTTTTCTCACTTATTCCCTCTTCGTCCTCATTTTCCTATGAAGTAGGACAAAACGGGCAGGCTTCCCTGTCCAACTCAAACACAAGAGATTGGAGTGACTGGTTCTAAGTCGATATTTTCATTTTCCCAACAGCTTCCCTCACTGTTAACTCCCACCTTGGCCCCAGGCTGCCCCTATACAGAACCCACCCCTTAAGAAAGAAATTTTCCATGGGTTACACAACTTTTTCTTCAAGAAAAGCATAAATAAGATTCAGGAGTGTAGCCCACAGAAACTAACAAAGGACAGAGAAATCAATTTCCACAGATAGAAATTCTCCACATCCCGGCTCAGAGGAATTTTGAGCTTGTAGAGGCTTCAGCCTTCTCCCGATTTCATCTGGTTGTGTGCACAAGGGACCCGAGTGCCCAGGCCATACAGGGAGATGTGCCAGCCTGGCCGCCGGAGCTTCCTCCCCCTTCAAGCTGGACCCCAGGCCCAAGCCCTGAGGTCCCAGGCACTCATCTCTGCAGGCAATATGGCGCACAGTCAAGAATCAGCTACATTCCTCCCTGATTCTCCACACGTGTATGCATGACAAGTCACTTCAGTCATGTTCCACTCTTTGGGACCCCAAGGACTGTAGCCTACCAGGCTCCTCTGCCCATGGGATTCTCCAGGCAAGAATACTGGAGCACGGCTCCCCTGGTGGCTCAGAGGTAAAGAATCCACCTGCCAATGCAGGAGACACATGTTCAATCCCCGATCCAGGAGGATCCCACATGCCTTGGAGCAATTAAGCCCCTGTGCCACAACTACTGAGCCTGTGCTCTACAGCCTTTGAACCACAACTACTGAAGCCTGTGTGCCTTACAGCCTGTGCTCCACAATAAGAGAAGCCCCTGCAATGAGAAGCCCAGGTACTGCAACTAGAGAGTAGACCCCACTTGCCACAACTAAAGAAACCTTGCATACAGCAACCAAGACCCAGCACAGCTAAAAATAAACACATAAATAAATAATTAAAAACAAAAAAGAATACTGGAGAGGGTTGTCCTTTCCTCTTCCAGGAGATCTTTCTGACCCAGGGATCGAATCCAAGTCTCTTATGTCTCCTGCGTTGGCAGGTGGATTCTTTACCACGCTCACCACCTGAGAAACCCTGATTCTCCACACTATGTGGAGCACCTTGCTTTCGACCATCCCATTTTCCTCTCAGTGAGGACAGTGGAGACAATGGAACATGGAGGGGGATGCTAGGCCGTGGTGCAAAGGTCAAATCATGTGCCTGATGTTTTGATCCATCTTTACCACTGGCCTCTCAGACAGGGAGACTGGGAAGAGCTAGGAAACTTGAAATTAGGCAGCTGAAGCTCCTCAGAAACTTTTCAGAGCCTTAGAATTCTAGGATGCCCAAATCATAGTCACAAAAGAGGGAAAGATTCCTGAGTAAAGGATGAAATGACAAACACAACATTGTAAAGCAACCATACTCCAACAATAATCAATTTTAAAAAAGGGTGAAATGAGTATTTATTGAACACTTCCCCTTTTATTGGACATATGTTTTTTTTTTCTTTAGAATTTTATTTTATTTATTTTTTGGCTGTCCTGGGTCTTTGTTGCTGCACAGGTTTTTTCCTAGTTGTAAAGGGGTGTCACTACTTTCTAGTTACGGTACATGGGCTTCTCATTACTGTGGCTTCTCTTGTGGAGCAGAGGTTCTAGAGCACGTGGACTTCAGAAGTTTTGTGGCATGTGGGCTCTGGAGCATAGGCTCAATAGTTGTGGCACACAGGCTTAGCTGCTCCGTGGCATGTGGGATCTTCCTGGATCAGGACTCAACCCACGTCTCCTGCATTGGCAGGTGGATTCTTTACCTCTGAACCACCAGGGAAACTATATTTTTCTTCAATCCCACAGTCACTCTCAGAGGCAGGCATATTATAATCTCCTTTTATAAAGGGAGGGAGGGGATCTGAGTGGTTAAGGAAATGAACCCGAATCACTGAACTAATGAACTCAGTTTTGAACTCAGGTCAGCTCAGAACCATTACACCATTACTTTCTGTTCTCAACTCCTGTTTTCTGCTACAATAACATTCAATTCATATTCTCTAAATGTGAAAGATTTTTTCCTATACTTTCTTCAAGTTTGCAGAGATAACTATATTCAACAATGACATTTATGTCCACCTTTCACAGTCACTGGAGCAAACAAGTTCCCTAACTTAACCCTGCACCCCAGATGCAATGGGAGCCCCTGCCTTGCCCTCAGGGAACTTGGATAATGGCTACAACATTCCAGTGAGCAGCAGCTCCTCCAGTCCTGCTTCCAAACTGCTTCTATTAAAAGAATTGTCAATTCAGAACAAATGTGCTGTCATGAAGTCTCACTCCTACCCCAGATGCTCAGTTCTGGGCCCCTTTTAAGGTGAATCTGAAATATCAAATTGCCAACATTCATCGGATCATGGAGAAAAGGAGGGAGTTCCAGAAAACATCTACTTTTGCTTCATTGACTATGCTAAAGACTGACTGTGTGGATCAAAACAAATTGAGGAAAATTCTTAAAGAAATGGGAATACTAGACCATCTTACCTGTCTCCTGAAAAACCTGTATGCAGGTCAAGAAGCACCAGTTAGAACTGGACATGGAATTGATTCAAAGTTGGGAAAGGAGTAAGTCAAGGCTGTATATTGTCACCCTGCTTATTTAACTTGTATGCAGAGTACATCATGCGAAATGCCCGACTGGATGAATCACAAACGAGATTCAAGATTTCTGGGTGAAATATCAACAACCTCAGGTATGTAGATGATACCACTCTAATGGCAGAAAGTGAAGAGGAACTTAAAGAGCCTCTTGATGAGGGTGAAAGAGGAGAATGAAAAAGATGGCTTGAAACTCAACATTAAAAAGAATGAGATCATGTCATTTGGTTCCATCACTTCATGGCAAATAGAGAAAAAGTGAAAGTAGAGACAGATTTTATTTTCTCGTGCTCCAAAATCACTGCAAATGCTGACTGCAATTATAAAATTAAAAGATGCTTGCTTCTTGGAAGGAAAGCTATGACAAATCTAGACAGTATATTAGAAAGCAGAAACATCACTTTGATGACAAACATTCATATAGTCAAAGCTATATTTCTTCCAGTAGTCATATACAGATGTGAGAGTTGGACCATAAAGAAGGCTAAGCACTGAAGAATTGATGCTTTCAAATTGTGGTGCTGGAGAAGACTCTTGAGAGTCCCCTGGACTGCAAGGAGGTCAATCCTAAAGGAAATCAACCCTGAACATTCATTGGAAGGACTGATGCTGAAGATGAAGCTCCAATACTTTGGCCACCTGAGGCGAAGAGCTGACTCACTGGAAAAGACCCTGATGCTGGAAGAGACGGAAAGTGAAAGGAGTAGCGTGTGGCAGAGGATGAGACAGTTAGATAGCCTCACTTACTCGATGGACATGAATCTGAGCAAACTCTGGGAGACAGTGGAGGATGGAGGAGCCTGGCGTGCTAAGGAGAGACAGTGCAGGGCAGAGGAGCCTGGTGTGCTAAGGTCCATGAGAATGCAAAGAGTCAGACATGACTGAGTGACTGAACAATAGCAACAGCAACAACTGAAACATCACTCAGAATCAGGCCCTGTTGTCCAGACTGCAGCCAGGATGGACTGAGGCTTTTCTTCTGCCACCATTCCTGGGCTGAGCCCTGATCAAATCCTTTCTTTAAAGTACAGTCCAGGGTTAAGGTTTTATGGGGTCAAATACTTGGCCTATTCATATCTGAGCCATCAGTGACCAGAAAACAAGATTTCTTACTTGGGGAATTTGGGCACCCTTTTTGATTTTTTTAAAAAATTAAAAAAAATTTTTTTTTTAATTTTGTGTTATAGAAAAATCTAGCCTGGGAATTCCTTTGCAAAAGATGTATGTGTCCACTATATTTAAAATGGATAACCAGCAAGGTCTTACCATAGAGCATATGGAACTCTGTTCAATGTTATGTGACAGCCTGGGTGGGAGTGAGGGTTTGTGGGAGAAGGGACACATGTATATGTATGGCTTCATCCCTTTGCTGTTCACCCAGAACTATTATAGCATTATTAATCAGCCATACACCAATACAAAATAATAAGTTCAAAAGAAAAAATAGGTATATGTGTCAAGCATCTAGAAAAAGAGAACATGTAGCAACATAACAGCTTGCATTTAAGAGCCAGTGAAGGCTTTCAGAACATGTATGGAATCTGGAAGTAAAAAACCTGAATGTGAATCCTATCACAGCCTCTTATAGCTTAATCTCTCTGGGCTTGCATTTTTTTCTCTGTGGAATGCAAGTAATAATGCCTACACACATAATACATAGTTCATATATAACTGTTGAAAAGATTCCTATAAAGGACTCCATAAAATTTAAAAAGATACTATTATTGGTATTGCTGCAGCACTAAAAAGCCTGCCTCTGATTTGAGAGAATAACCTTCAATCTCGCTCCCTTGGGACACACTTTTATTCTGGGTGTTTACTGTGTGCCAGGTCTTACATGTGGAGAAGGAAATGGCAACCCACTCCAGTATTCTTGCCTGGAGAATCCTGTGGACGGAGAAGCCTGGGGGCTGCCATCTATGGGGTCACACAGAGTTGGACACAACTGAAGCGACTTAGCAGCAGTAGCAAGTGGCTTTACATGTTTTCAGGTTCACAGATTCTAGCTCATTCCTACAACAATCCTAGATGGTTGATGCTGTGTTTAGCATCTACATTTTATTTATTTTTATTTATTTATTTGGCTGCACTGGGTCTTTGATGCAGCATGTGGGATCTAATTCCTCAGCCAGGGATTGAACCCAGGCCCCCGCGTTGGCGGTTTGAAGTCTTAGCCACCGGACCACCAGAGAAGTCCCTAGCATCTACATTTTATAGCTGAGGCCAAGAAGTGAAGCAAAATCCCTGTGGCAATGACCTAATAAGTGACTGAGCCTAGGCAGTCTATTCCAGAATCTATTCTTTTAAGCACTGTATCAGTGAAGTCTCACTTTGGAGGTGAGTAATAGAAACTCAAAATAACACTGGCTTGGGACTTCCCTGGTAATCCAGTGGCTAAGATTTTGTGCTCCCAATATAGGGGGCCCAGTTTAGATCCCTGGTCAGGGAACTAGATCTCACATGCCTCAACTAAGACCCAATGCAGCCAAATAAATAAAATATTTTTAAAAAATAACACTGGCTTAAACTAAATAGAAGCATATTTCTCTTTTATGCAAAAGTCCGAGGTTGACAGTTCAAGACTAAAGCAGAGATTCAGCTCCATACAGTGCTCAGGGCTCCAGGACTCCTAACATGTTGTCTCACTCTCAGCATCTGAAATTGAGGCTAGAGCTTCAGTTGTTATAATACATCTGCTTTCCACACAGCAGGGCAGAGGAAGGCACAGGATAGAAAAGGGATAAAACACATGCCAGCTGTTTATTGTGGACTGTTCCTGGGTGTGGCCATACGACCTTTCTGCTAATATCTCATTGAACACAATAGCAAGAGGGCTGGGAAATACAGTCATTATTCTAGATGGCTTTGTGACCCGTGGAAACCAGAGGGTTTCTGAAAGAAGGGGAGAGGCAGTCAAGGGCTAGTGGATGTATGGAGGAACAGTGGCAGATCAAGTTGGAGAGGTGAGAAGGGGCTGGGTGATGAGGACTTATAAGGCCCTACAGTTCACCACTCTAGTCTTTGGGTTCATCTCCCATTTGGGCAGGTACCAAGGGAAGGCAGGGATATCCCTTGAAAACCACCACTTGTGGCCATTGACTGACCCTCAGAGGCTTTGTAATAGGCACTCCCAGAATACAGTGCAGTTGTTCCCCTTGGTGGTGGACTTGGGACTGGTTCCCAAGTGTCAGTCTCATTAGCTCATTAGGTTAGAAGGGGATAGGTGGCTTTTGATTCATGTTTCCAGAAAGTCCAGAAAGAGGAGGTGGGGTAGGAGGCCCCCAGGACAGACTACAGAGGCACTAAATGGCCTTTGGCTGGCATCTCTGGATCTCTAGAGAGAGCCTGGATGCCACACACTGGAAAGTGACTTCACTGTTTCCAAAGATCTTTCCCATATACTATTTCTCTTGGAACACATAATATCGTGGTGATAGGGGTTGCTCTGCTCCCTATTTTGCCAAGGAGGAATAGAAAGTCAGAATCCTATGTGATATTCAGTAGGATGAGGGGAGGTCTTAGAATCTGCTTTTTTTTTTTTTCAAAATAGTGCCAGGGGTTTCTTACACATATAATTAGTCATGTCTAACTCTTTGTGACCCCATGGACTGTAGCCCACCAGGCTCTTCTGTCCATGGAATTTTCCAGGCAAGAATACTGGAGTGGATTGCCATTTCCTGCTTCAGGGGGTCTTCCTGACCCGGGGATCAAACCCGTGTCTCCTGTATTGGCAGGCAGTTTCTTTACCACTGTGCCACCCACGAAGGTGATTCTTACGTTCAAATAACTCTGAGAAACTGGTCACATCTTGGGAGGGTGGCAGATGAATCAGGAGACCATAAGCTCCATGATGACTGTCAGGTGTGTCTTTTGTCATTACTGCTGCATCTCCACCTGTCACATTGCAGGTATTCAATCAAAACTTGATGAAAGGATGAATGAAGACACATTTAGGTATCCAGCCTCTTGGATACTACTGTTGGGACCAGCCCAACAATGAACCAACCTGAGGTGCAACAATTGGTGTAAGGGCCTTAGACTTAAGAAAGGACGAGGTTATGGTCTTGTTATTTCAGATGATGGACAACAACATTGGATACCAGGAAGACATGTCAAAGAAAGGAAAGAAGACGACATGGTTCAACATTGATCCTCCTGGAGAGCTGCCAGTGATGGGGATAAGAAGACTGACAATCAGCAACCGCCCTGAACTGGCTCCAAGGACCAGCAAAGCCAAACTGCCCACTTGGGGTCAATTGGAGAAATTGACCATTGAAGGGGAAAAATTAGTCAAAGAACAGGGACAGCCTTTAACCTCTGCTACCTTGTTCTTGGCTATGTTATCTGTGGTAACTACCATGGTTGGTGCCAATCATACTTATTGGGCATATATGCCCAATCTTCCCTTATTAAGACCAATTACATGGGAGGATTCTTCTGTTCCAATTTTCAAAAATGACTCTTCTTGGTTACCTTGACCTTTTGACCCAAGCTTTCCTTTAAAACCAGAAGAAGAGGGCCGACAACTTTCAAATGTTAGTATTAATTATACTGTGGGAACAGATCTTACCCCTATATGTATGGGAGTGGAAACTCATTGTCTTAAAGGAGGATTACAAAGTTGGCTATCTATAGTTAAAGAACCTCAAGTGAAGAAAATTCATTTTTTTTTATTAGAAGCATTTTCCTTTAATATCACAGGAGAAAATACTACTATGTTTCTGCCCTATCTACCTAACTGTATTATTTTTATAAAATCTGGAATAGTACAATGGAAATTATGTAAAGCTAATACTGGACGTATTATGGCCAATACTTCTGATGGAGAAATTATTGATTGGAGTCCCAAAGGAGATCCTCTGGATAAAAATAATAACTTGGATTTGCCCATATTATTAAACAATACTTTAGACTCCATGAATAACATTGTTAATAGTTCTATATATTGGTATGGAAGGAGTTTCTCCCCTCCCTTACCTCAATTACCTTAATGCCTTTACATTCAAAATTATGGAAAATATCAGCTGCCTTCCAACTCATAACAGCATGGAAGGGGCAATTTAATTCGACAGTATCCAGTCATTCCTTACATTTTGGTAAAAATTCAACCCATTGGATTAAAGCATGTGTTCATTTACCTTTCATATTTTTGATAAGACCTACTTTTTAGAATGCCTCTTCTGGGTTACTTACTTGTCAAAACTGTTCCTTTTACACTTGTATCAATTCTTCTCTCCAATTTCAGAATGACTATTCTCTATATATTCTAAAAACCAGATCTGGAGTTTGGCTTCCTATAAAAATGAATAGACTGTGGCAGGATAGCCCCACAGTCTATATTGTAGAAGAAATCCTTAAGAAAGTGTTAAAACACGCTAAATGGTTTATTGGACTGTTAATTGCTGCCATTTTAGGAATTATGGCTATAGCTACTACAGCAGCTGTAGCAGGAGTGGCTTTACATCAGAGTGTACAGACTGTGCACTTTGTGCAGGAATGGCATAAAGATCCTGATGTTCTTTGGTCTACCCAAAGACAAATAGATGGAAAATTAGCTGCACAAATGGCTGATTTACAACAGGTTGTTATACTACTAGGTGATCAAGTAAATAGTCTGCAAAAACAGATTCGTCTTAAGTGTGATTGGAACATTACTTCTTTTTGTGTCACTCCTCACAAATATAGTGAATCTTCATTTCATTGGGACAAAGTTAAGCAACACCTCTTAAATCAAGGTAATCTATCTCTGGATATTAATAACTTACAACAAGAGATTATGGAAAATTTCTCTCGGAAACTACACCTTTTGCATGGATCTAATCTACTGGAAGCAGCAGCAGATGGAATTTCTCAATTAAATCCCATTCCTCACTTGAAAACTATCGGAGGATCAATGGCTGGTTCTATGTTAATTTTTATATGTCTTTTTTTCTGTTTCTACTTAGTCTGGTGGTGAATCATCAAGAAAGTCAACGGATGATAACAACAATTAGCAACTATTGTTTTGGCTTCTATGATCAACAATATTCACCAAAAATAAGCTTCAAAAAATAAAAAAGGGGGATATGTAGGGAATATGCTATGCACAAGCCTGTACTATAACTAACAGGGCTTCTTTGAAAAATAAGAATGACTTTCTCATCACCCCCAGGCTAAGGACTGGGAGCAGTAAAAAGTACATCGTGGAAAACATCTCGAAAACAAGATGTTGAAGTACTGATGTGACTGATGGAAAACCTTTAGTGACTGTTCTCGTAACCAGAGCCTTGAAGGAATTGCTGAGAAAAGTTGTCAATAGCTAAAGAGCTAAACATAGTCATGAAAGGCCTGAAGGTTTGACATTGAAGACTGTGCATTGTATATCTTTATCCCCAATCTGAGATTGTAAAAAACAGATATCTCTAGAGAATGTACAAGAAAGTAGACGTTAGCAATAAAAAGCATGCAAGGATTAGGATCTGAGCTTTTGCCTGACAGCGGCATCAGCTCCCTCATCACCACCTTATTTCTGAGTCTTATTTTTCCTTATTCTTCTGCAGCACCGTTCCCTCAGGTTGGTTCGTTATTGGTCTGGTCCCAACATACTACTTCCCCTAGTGCCCTGGAATAAACCAGAGTTCATTTTTCTATGCTTAGTGCTGACAAGGTAGGAAATAACTACTATTAAAATCTCCATTTAGGACTTCCTTGTGGTCCAGTGGATAGGAATCCTCCCACCAATGAAGAGAACATAGGTTCAATCCCTGGTCTGGGGAGATCCCACATGGTGTGGGGCAACTATGCCTGTGTGCCATAGCTACTGAGCCCATGCTTTCTAGAGCTTGTGCTCTGCAACAAGAGAGTAACTCCTACTCGCTGCAGCTAGAGAAAGCCCATGCACAGCAATGAAGACTCAGTGCAGCCAAACAAAAACAAACAAAAAAACAAACAAAACCCCTCAAACCCTCCATTTAGAAACAGTAACTGAAGTTAAATGACTTGCCCCAGGAGTTGGTGATGGACAGGGAGGCCTAGTGTGCTATGATTCATGGGGTCGCAAAGAGTTGGACACGACTGAGCGACTGAACTGAAGATTATAAAGATAGGAAGGAAGCACTAGAACATTCAAACTCAGGCTCTTAAATATCATACTCTCTCGTTTCTCTCTTAGAGAATAACTATTCCATATCAGGAGATTTCCCATAGCTCAAATCATTCCCCATGAAACAGAAAGTCTATTCCATAGATTTTTAACATAACAGTTAACCTGATACACAGATATGAGTCCTGTCATTTGACACCAATGTTATAGAAAAGTTCCCTCGGCTTCATAGCCTATTTGCTCGTATTGAAGTGCCAAACTAGATTGCCGGAGAGCAATGTATATTGACCTTGAATGTTGACTTTACTCGTGAGCACACATCTGTTTTTGTTAATGGGGATGAGGGCAATCAGAGTGAGCTGTCAGAAGCAGACATTCCTGACGTGGAATTCTCTCCCAGTCTGTGAAGTGTTATCTATCATCCCTTGGGCTGGAGAGCAGGTTGTCAGTTTAGACAGTGGCCTGTTGAACCCAGAAGCTTCTGGACTCTTCTGTTCTTTCAAAAGAGGCCTTGTTTCTTCAGGGCCTTCAGCTGAAGTTGAACCTTAAAGGCGATGTGAGATTTTTGTGGAGTGACTACTTCAAAAGGACCCCAAGCAGGCTTGGAACAGTAAAAACAGCTCTGTGGGAGTCCTATCTAAACACTCCTTTCTTTTCCAGCAACAGATTCCAAGTACAGGAGCTGACCTCTTTTCTGATCTGCCTTCTCAGGGTCACGTCCCCCCCACAGCGCTCCTTTGCCCACTTTTGTATCCACTGCCCCAGCTCTAGTTTGTGTGGGGGAGGGGAGGTTGTCCACGTTGGAAATGGTTTCCATTTCCTTCCTTGACTGACATTGCTTTGTAAACCATGTGACACACACATTGCACAGGCAGCACTGCCTTGTAACGTGTTGGGCATTAGCAGCCTTCATGTGTTTCCTTGCAAGTTCCCCATCTGTCTTCTATGCAGGGCAGCTGGCCCTTTACTGACTGACCTCTGTAAGACAGGCACATAGGTCAGTTAGCAGGTTTTGTGGGGACTTGGCTTTGTCACTCAGCTACCTTACCTGAAGTGTTAGTCACAAGTCCAGCTCTTTGTGATCCCATGGACTGTAGCCTGCCAGGCTCCTCTGTCCATGGAATTCTCCAGGCAAGAATACTTGAGTGGGTAGCCATTCCCTTCTTCAGGGGATCTTCCCAACCCAGGTCTCCTGCATTGCAGGCAGATACTTTACCGTCTGAGTTACCAGGGAAGCCCTTACCTGAAAGAAGAGTTGATGACAGGACTGTATGCTCCTTGGAGGCAAGCGATTGTGACTGGGTTTGGGATTCACTCCACCACCTCAAGCAATGAGAACAGTTGTTGATTCATCGACTGACTAACACTGTATCCCCTGACATTTTGGTAAAGTGAAGCTTTTTCGAAGAGCAATGTATGAAAAAACAATGGAGCTTCGAGGTGTGAATCCAGAGAGTCTTGACAGTAATTCTGCTAATGAGGTGGTATTCGCAGTCTGATTTTATATTTCTTTTCTAACTCAATAAAAATTTGATTTTTTTTTCTCGGTTACAAAAGAAATATGATGATTTATGTTTCAATAATTCCATATGCAATTTCTTAGACTTTTTTGACGTTTATATCCTGCTCTGAATAGTTGTACTGCTTATCATCTGAGATATCTGCTCATTTTACTGGGAGAAGCTTTTTATTATTATTATTATTTTTAAAAGCCAGAACATTTATTGCCCGACTAATCGTTGAAATCCTTAAAAGGAACTGGATATTGCAACAGCCGCTTGCTTGGGTTTAGGTGTTGTTCTTTCATGGAATCCGTGCCTGAATCTGAGGTATAAAATTTTTAGGTGCCTCATTCGACCAGTCCCTGTAGTATTTTGTCTTTTAGCTTTAGCACTCCAATTATACTTGGAAAACAGTGGAAACAGTGTCAGACTTTATTTTTGGGGGCTCCAAAATCACTGCGGATGCTGATTGCAGCCATGAAATTAAAAGACGCTTACTCCTTGGAAGGAAAGTTATGACCAACCTACCCAGTTTATTAAAAAGCAGAGACATTACTTTGCTAACAAAGGTCCGTCTAGTCAAGGCTATGGTTTTTCCAGTGGTCCTGTATGGATGTGAGAGTTGGACTGTGAAAAAAGCTGATCGCCAAAGAATTGATGCTTTTGAGCTGTGGTGTTGGAGAAGACTCTTGAGAGTCCCTTGGACTGCAAGGAGATCCAACCAGTCCATTCTAAAGGAGATCAGTCCTGGGTGTTCATTGGAAGGACTGATGCTAAAGCTGAAACTGCAATACTTTGGCCACCTCATGCGACGAGTTGACTCACTGGAAAGGTCTCTGATGCTGGGAAGGATCGGGGGCAGGAGGAGAAGGGGACGACAGAGAATGAGATGGCTGGATGGCATCACCAACTCGATGGACATGAGTTTGAGTGAACTCTGGGAGTTGGTGATGGACAGGGAGGCCTGGCGTGCTGTGATTCACGGGGTCACAAAGAGTCGGACACAACTGAGCGACTGAACTGAACTGAACAGGTAACCACACTTGCCACGGGTCAACTTCTGAAGGTGGTAGGCCTTCGAGTCATAGCAGCCGAGACCAAAGAGTGCGAGAAGCATTTTGAAAAACATGTTACCTCTGGTCATCCCAGCCATGTCCCTTCACCTCTCTATCCCTCACACACCACATATAAGTTTCCCAAATTATAACTTGGTCAAATCAAAGGAACTAGAGTTTTGTATCTTGGGCAAACAACAGGTAGTTAAAGATATGAGCCAGAGTGGACCTGCACCTACTCTGATACCCTTGAGGTAGTTGGACCTGAATAAGATATGTCTAAGTGTGAGAATTGGATATGCTCTTCAAGGTCGTGGGAACCCATATGGACTTAGCTCTTCCTGGAGCTTCCCCTGCCTACGCTTGCATCAGTACCGAATCTCATACCTTTACACTGCAGAGGTCCAGATTCTCCACCACCCTGGAAGCTAGGAAAGATACCTGGTATTGAGCTTCCTGACAATTTTGTCCTTTGGGGCACTCAGACTGGATTTTATTTAATTTAGAAAAATAAGGAAATACTATCATATGCACTCTGAGTGTGGTGTAGGAATTTTTAACTATGAATAATATATGAAGAAAAAGTCAACCTCGATTTCAAACAAATTAAAATTTAAATGAAACTTTTTTCTCCCCTGTTAGATTAGTGCTGTGCTTAGTTGCTCTTTGTGACTCATGGACTGTAGCCCACCAGCCTCCTCTGTCCATGGGATTCTCTAGGTAAGAATACTGGAGTGGGTTGCCATGCACTCCTCCAGGGGATCTTCCCAACCCAGGGATCAAACCCAGGTCTCCCACATTGCAGGTGGATCCTTTACCATCTGAGCCACCAGGGAAGCCCTGGTGGATGTTAGATTAGTAAAGAGATTTTTAAAAGTTTGCACTTGATAGTGAGTGAAGGTATAGTGAAATGGGTACACTTATCTACTTTCATTAGATATTAAATTGATGCAATCCTTGGTCTCATAATTTGGTAATTATTAAGAGGCTTAGGGACTTGCCTGGTAGTCCAGTTGCTAGGACTCCTCACTGCAGAGGACACAGGTTTGACCCCTGGTCGAGGAACTAAGATCCTACATGCTGCATAGCTAAAAAAAGTACTTATTAAGAGTCTTAAATTTTGACCCAGTAATTCTTTTCCATCAATTGATTTTAATTAAATAGTCAGAAATATGGATGAGTATTTATGCACAAAGATATTCATGGTAGTGTTTTAGCTGTAATAAATGTGATGTAATGCATTAGGTAACAATGTGGTTCTAAGAGCAAGAAAATGGTTAAATAAATGATGGCACATCAAGATTTAATATTGAAGTAATCATTTTCAATTCAATTCAATTCAGTCGCTCAGTCGTGTCCAACTCTTTGCGACCCCATGAACCACACAACACCGGGCCTCCCTGTCCATCACCAACTCCTGGAGTCCACCCAAATCCATGTCCATTGAGTTGGTATGGCATCCAACCATCTCATCCTCTGTTGTCCCCTTCTCCTCCTACCCTCAATCTTTCCCAGCATCAGGGTCTTTTCAAATGAGTCAGCTCTTCGCATCAGGTGGCCAAAGTATTGGAGTTTCAGCTTCAAATCAGTCCTTCCAATGAACACCCAGGACTGATCTCCTTTACAATGCACTGGTTGGATCTCCTTGCAGTCCAAGGGACTCTCAAGAGTCTTCTCCAAAACCACAGTTCAAAAGCATCAATTCTTTATAAAGCTTTCTTTATAGTCCAACTCTCACATCCATACATGACCACGGGAAAAACCATAGCCTTGACTAGACGAACCTTTGTGGACAAAGTAATGTCTCTGGTTTTTAATATGCTGTCTAGGTTGGTTATAACTTTCCTTCCAAGCAGTAAGCGTCTTTTAATTTCATGGCTGCAATCACCATCTGCAGTGATTTTGGAGCCCAGAAAAATAAAGTCAGCCACTGTTTCCACTGTTTCCCCATCTATTTCCCATGAAGTGATGGGACCAGATGCCGTGATCTTAGTTTTCTGAATATTGAGCTTTAAGCCAACTTTTTCACTCTCCTTTTTCACTTTCATCAAGAGGCTTTTTAGTTCTTCTTCACTTTCTGCCATAAGGGTGGTGTCATCTGCATATCTGAGGTTATTGATA
The DNA here is from genome assembly GCF_049115385.1 of Moschus berezovskii. Lineage (NCBI taxonomy): Eukaryota > Metazoa > Chordata > Mammalia > Artiodactyla > Moschidae > Moschus > Moschus berezovskii. The sequence continues at coordinate 70,429,280 of NC_142465.1, forward strand.
TTTCTCCCAGCAATCTTGATTCCAACTTGTGCTTCTTCCAGCCCAATATTTCTCATTATGTACTCTGCATATAATTTAAATAAGCAGGGTGACAATATACAACCTTGATGCACTCCTTTTCCTATTTGGAACCAGTCTGTTGTTCCATGTTCAGTTCTCACTATTGCTTCCTGACCTGCATACATATTTCTCAAGAGGCAGGTCAGGTGGTCTGCTATTCCCACCTCTTTAAGAATTTTCCACAGTTTATTGTGATCCACACAGTCAAAGGCTTTGGCATAGTCAATGAAGCAGAAATAGATGTTTTTCTGGAACTCTCTTGCTTTTTTGATGATCCAGCAGATTTTGGCAATTTGATCTCTGGTTCCTCTGCCTTTTCTAAAACCAGCTTGAACTTCTGGAAGTTCACAGTTCACATATTATTGAAGCCCAGCTTGGAGAATTTTAAGCATGACTTTACTAGCATGTGAGATGAGTGCAATTGTGCAGTAGTTTGAGCATTCTTTGGCATTGTCTTTCTTTGGGATTGGAATGAAAACTGACCTTTTCCAGTCCTGTGGCTACTTCTGAGTTTTCCAAATTTGTTGGCATATTGAGTGCATCATTTTCACAGCATCATCTTTTAGGATTTGAAATAGCTCAAGTGGAATTCCATCACCTCCACTAGCTTTGTTAGATTTTTTAAAAGTTGCCATGGTTCCCTTCCAAATGAAATTAGATGTAGACATGTATACAAGCCAGCTCTGGCTGCATAACAAACCAACCCAGATTAAACAGCTTAAAACATGCTCAAAATCTGTGGACTGGCTAAACAGTTCTTCTGGTCTGGGCTGACTGGAGTTGGATGGCTGAAAATGACTTCACTTATATATTCAGGATGGCCAGAATAGTTGTGGTCTGTCATCCTCTAGGTCAACGCTAGGCTATTCTAAGTGCTCTAGGGGAGATCAATTCCTAATGCACGAGGACCTTTTAAGTCTCTGCTTAAGTTATATTTGCTAATGGCCAAGAGCTAAAGTAAGTCACATGGCCAAGCCCAGAGTCAAGATGTAAAAAATCAGACTCAATCTTTTTTTTTTTAATATATTTTTCATTGGAGGATGATTGCTTTACAATATTGTGTAGGTTTCTGTCATATATCAACATGAATCAACCATGGACATACATATTGTTCCCTTCCTCTTGAACCTCTCCTCCCACCTCTCAACCCATCCCATCCTTCTAGGTTATCACAGAGCACTGGATTTGAGCCCCCTGCATCATACAGTAAATTTTCACTGGTATCTAATTTTTACATATGATAATGTACCCGTTTCAATGCTACTCTCTCAGTTCATCCCACCCTCTCTTTCCCCATCCTGTTCTCTATGTCTGTCTCCTCTGCTGCCCTGCACATAGGTTCATTATGTGTTAATATACAATGTTTCTCTCTCTCTTTCTGACTTACTTCACTGTGTATAACAGGCTCTAGGGTCATCCACCTTATTAGAACTGAGTCAAATACATTCCCTTTTATGGCTGAGTAATACTCCATTGTGTATATGTACCACAATTTCTTTATCCATTCATCTGTCGATGGACATCTGAGTTGCTTCCATCTATTGTAAATAGTGCTGCAAGGAACATTGGGATGCATGTCAGACTCAATCTTTTGATTGGAAGATCTGCAAAATACTGTGGTCATTAAAAAAAAAAATCACAAAGTATGATTTACTTTAGCTAATAAAATGTGAAAGCTTTGAGGGCAGAATCTTTAAGACCCAAGAATGCTTCACTATATTCTCCTTTCCTTCCTACAATGTAACCAGATGCATTTAGATGGTAGCTGCTCTGTTTGCCTCTGTTCCAGAGCAATCAAGGTGAGCACAGTTTTCATGCCAGCCTGCACCGGGCATGTGGTTTGAATAAGAAATAAAGCTTTGTGATCTGAAGCCAGGTAACAAAGTTGAGATTTTTGTTATTGCTACAAAACTTGGTCTGTCCAAACTAATAAGAAAATTGTGCAGGCATTAAGGTGATAATTTAAAAGAATGATTATTTATATGGGTTCACTATATAATTCTACATAAACCAGAAGGTTATAAAGCTGGTATACATTTGTATATGTTCAGTCCAGTTCGGTTGCTCAGTTGTATCCAACTCTTTGCGACCCCATGGACTGCAGCACGCCAGGCTTCCCTGTCCATTACCAACTCCCAGAGCTTACTCAAACTCATGTCCATTGAGTCAGTGATGCCATCCAACCATCTCATCCTCTGTCATCCCCTTCCCCTCCCACCTTCAGTCTTTCCCAGCATCAGGGTCTTTTCAAATGAGTCAGTTCTTCGCATCAGGTGGCCAAAGTACTGGAGTTTCCGCTTCAGCATCAGTCCTTTCAATGAATATTCAGGACTGATTTCCTTTATGATGGTCTAGTTGGATCTCCTTGCTGTCCAAAGGACTCTCAAGAGTCTTCTCCAACACCACAGTTCAAAAGCATCAGTTCTTAAGCACTACCTTTCTTTATAGTTCAACTCTCACATCCATATATGACTACTGGAAAAACCATAACTTTGACTAGACAGACCTGTGTTGGCAAAGTAATGTCTGCTTTTTAATATGCTGTCTAGGTTGGTCATAACTTTTCTTCCAAGGAGTAAGTGTCTTTTAATTTCATGGCTGCAGTCACCATCTTCAGTGATTTTGGAGCTCCAAAGAATAAAATCTGTCACTGTTTCCATTGCTTTCCCATCTAATTGCCATGAAGTGATGGGACCAGATGCCATGATCTTAGTTTTTTGAATGTTGAGTTTTAAGCCAACTTTTTCACTCTTCTCTTTCATGTTCATCAAGAGTCTCTTTGTAATCCTAAAATTTTCAAAAGAAGCAAACACATAAGCACATATCCTGGAAGGAGATATATCAGAATGTTAACAGTGGGACTGCAGGTAATTTTCTCTTTTTTCTGCTGTATATTTTCCAGATTATCTATAATTAGCTTGTATTACCACGGTAGAATATATTATTCTTTCCAACCACTACCCACCCACCCCTGGTCCATTGTCATGTGATTTACTGTGCCTCCTATGGGGAGATTTTATGTCTTCATCTCACTGGATTTGGTTCACTCATGTGACATGCTTTGCCCAGTGAAATGTGGGTAAACACGCCATTTAGCATCTTGGAGCAGAAGGTTTATGACTCATCTTGAGTTCTGGCCAATGCTCTTGCTCTTTCCCAGACATGACCTATGCAAAAGCTGTTCTTTCAGCCTGGGTCCTGAAATCAGAAGACAGAGCAGAGCCCAGGGTATAAGATAACAGAAATATATATTTGATCCCAGTTCCTGGCCCATAGCTCCTAAAACCGTTGGAATTCTCTTAGTGATAAAAGCACTGGTGGGAGGATCTTTTGTTCTAATATTTGGTCTCTGACCCAGGTTCCTGACACAGAGTTTCTAAGTCCCTTGGAATTTCCTGGGTGGTAGCAATGTCTTTCGTTCTAATGCGGTGACTCCTGGTGGGTAGGAGTCTGATCACCAGAAAAATCAAGAAATGATTAGAAGCTTGGAATTTTCAACGCTCTCCCCCGTTCTCCAGAGAAGGAACAGGCCTGGACATGAAGTTAGTGATTGGTTATGCCTATGTGATGAAACCTCCACAAAAATCCTATAAGTACAGGGTTTGGAGAACTTCTGGTTTGGTAAGCACATGGAGGTGCTGGGAGAGAGGCACCTAAAGAAAGTACTGAAGCTCCTCACCCCTTCCCCATACCTTTGCCCTATTTATTTCTTCCACCGGGATGTTCACCTGTATCCTTTATCATATCCTTTTATAATAAAGAGATAAATAGTAAGGGAACTCTTTTCCTGAGTTCTGTAAGTTGCTCTAACAAATTAATCAAGCACGTGGAAGGAGTGGTAGAAACACTTGATCTATGGATGACTGGTCAGCAGCACAGATGACAACCTAGACTTCTAACTAGCATCTGAAAGGGTGAGGGGAGGGGTTGTCTTGTGGGACTGGGCCCTTAAGTTATAGGATCTGACACTATTTCCAGGGAGATAGTGAGTCAGAACTGAGTAGAACTGTGGGACATCCAGCTGGTGTCATAGACTTGTTTGGTGCCAGAACACCCTCATCCCCACATCTGGTGTCAAAGTGTTGTGAGTGTGGTTGTGGCGTGAGAGTAAATAGGAGACACACAGGAGGAGGACTGAGTCTTTCTTACCCACAGGGCCTGGCGAAAGTCACAGCCTCCCTCAGCCTCCAGGTAGCATGAGGAAGAAATAAACCATTGTTATAATAAGTCCCTGAGATTTACTTACTAAGAACATTCCTTTTTTTACTTTCAAAGACATACATAAAGATAAGGCCACCTGCGACTCTTAAGTCACCAAATTCTAAGTCTTGCCCATAAAAGATACTGCTTTCTTCTTATTCCCACACCATCTTTCTTCCTCCTTTGCTTTCAATGACAAGGTGTACCAGGGTTGTCATGTCTTTGGACCTGAGAAGCAGTAAAAAAGGAGTTCATCTTTTCCTCCGTAAGAAACATGTTAGGGCTTCCCTGATGGCTCTGCTGCTGCTGCTGCTGCTAAGTCACTTCAGTCGTGCCCGACTCTGCGTGACCCCATAGACGGAAGCCCACCAGGCTCCCCAGTCCCAGGGATTCTCCAGGCAAGAACACTGGAGTGGGTTGCCACTTCCTTCTCCAATGCATGAAAGTGAAAAGTGAAAGTGAAGTCGCTCAGTTGTGTCCAACTCTTCCCGACCCCATGGACTGTAGCCTACCAGGCTCCTCTGTCCATGGGATTTTCCAGGCAAGAGTACTAGAGTGGGGTGCCATCGCCTTCTCCCCCTGGTGTCTCAGTAGTAAAGAATCTGCCTGGCGAGGCAGGAGACACAGGTTCAATCCTTGATCTGGGAAGATCCCACATGCCAAGGAGCATCTAAACCCATGTGCCAAAACTATCGAGCTTGTGCAGTAGAGCCTGAGAGCTGCAAATACTGAAGCCGACGTGCCCTAGAGCCCATGCTCTGCAAGAGAAGCCCCACAGGGAGAAGCCCGAGCACCACAACTAGAGAGTGGTCCCAGTTCACTGAAACTTGAGAAAAGACTGTGTAGCAACGAAGACCCAAAACTGTCAAAAATAAATAAATAAAATTATTTTTCTAAAAAGAAGTACTTTAGCCTTGGTAGAGAGTATGGCATGATTTAGAAGTCACCAACCAGCACTGAATTCTCATCATTCCAAATTAAAATATAATTTTTTCACCCAGAACCCAGCCAGGGATGTTCATAAGCCACACATATAGGGGTTGATAATTTGTACACAGTATATTCAGTTATTCAAAGAAAATGTGGCTTTCTCAGTTTCCTACAAATGATTCAACCTTCCTTATGAGCCCAGTCTGCTGAGTCACAAGGAATTTATGTTTAAGTATCTCAACATCCCTTCCCTGTCTTCTCTCAGATTACCTGGAAGTAACAAGGGTTTGCTTGTTGTCGCTGTGGACGTAGGCAAATGGAGATTCTGATCCCAAGCTGCTCCTTGGCTCTTCATTGACTTTGAAGAGTGATTTCCCCTTGTACCTTTACTCCTCGTTCTACTAGCAACCTTCTGCAGACACCTGGGGCTAGAATACCCCAGGTCTGCTGTTTCTCAGTTCATCAGGGCCTGGGGTCTTCTTAGTTAATTTGCCTCTTCTCAACTTTCTGAGGTTGTGTATTTCTTTGAAGAACAGCTGGGATTTCCATTTGGTTCCAGCTCAGGCGGTCTGCCCTATAGTTCCACTTTGGTCACCCTCTGGTGAACTTGCCAGCAGCACCACTGACTACTTTCTGTGCCTTTCACTGGCCCTGCAGCGGGGGCGGCCACACTTCTGGATGATCTCTGTGCCAGATGGGAGCTGGGGACAGCTGGGCTTAGCCATGTCCCTTGTGGCAGCCCAGATTGGTATAGGGGGAGTCTCTTTCATTCCAGCTGCTGTCCTTGTGCAGAAGAGAAGGATGTGAGCTAGACTTCCTGCCCTTTGCCTTGGGTAAAGGTCATGGAAGAAAGTGGGCCATCGACCAAGGATCAAGTGAGGACTCACTGGATTCCTCAAACTGAAGCAGGATTCTCTTCTGTTTCTCCAAGAACCATGCTCAGGCCATATCTGGGAACATATTTCCCATCTGTTTTTCATTCCTCCAGCACAGAATGTGGGAGGCCAGCATCACACAACATTCCCTTCTCACTCCCCAGATGCCTCTGAACTCCCTTGAATTTTTTGTTCCCATCTATGCCGAATTACTTGAACAGCTCCCAGCACACACCATGCTATTTCATACTTCTGAGCCTTTGCCCATGCTGTTTTCTCTTCACAGATTGCCCCTTCTAACACCCACTTCTACTCAGACCCCAAGACACTGCCAAGGACTCTTCCCCCAAGCTGCTCGCTTGCCTCTTAGCAATTTGCATGATGAACAGAAGTTCATCTGAAGAATCAGAGAGATCTGCTGTGTGTGTTTTCATCACAAGACTCTGGGGTGCTGAAGGGAAGATGTCTTTTTAATAATTGAGGCTTCTTTTTAAATATTTATTTTATTTATTATTGACAGCACCTGGTATTAGTTGTGGCAGGCTAGATCCAGTTCCTTGACCAGGGATCAAACTCAAACTCCCTGCATTGGGAGTGCAGAATCTTAGCCACTCGACCACCAGGGAAGGCCCTCCTCTGAAGCATTATTTTTCTGAGGCACAGAAAAAATGCTCAGTATATGTTGGTTTAAAAATTTCAACCTCTGGTTTTAAAAATTAAACCTCTCTCTCTCTACAGAGAGACATGGTATCTCTCTGCATTTCTTACAATTGCATGTGAATCTGCAATTATTGCAAAATAAAAAGATGTAGTTAAAAAAATACTCAACTTTAATGTAGAGCATCAATTATTCTCAAAAGCTCCCTAGTTACCCCCTGGGAGAAAATCAGAGTCTGAAGGAAGTCCAAGGGCTTTACGAAGTTGCTATTTCCAAGTGTGTGTGTGTGTAGGGGGGGGGGATTATATGAACTACTAGTAGTCGAGTGCCCTGTATCCCACTTGCCCTCAGAACTGTCAAGTCCTGAAGGGCTTTGGGTTGAGGGACTAGCATCTACTAGCACACACAAATTATAATAACAATCATAAAAGGGATCTTTTCAGGCAAATTAATTAGGAAAAGTGGTTTCCTCTAGGCTTTGTAGGCAGATAATGTCTGTGTGAAGAAGAAAAGAATGGGGTCTTCTCCTCCAGGTGCTTGCACCTACACAAACAGACCGAAAAAGAAATAAAGGCCAGTTTCAGTACCACCCTGCCCCTCAGCCTTGCACATGTGTTTAAGGCCTCACCTGAATATAGCCCTGGCCTGAGTATTCACCATCTCACTTCAAAGGCCTGACAGCTATGGTTCCATCCACTTGGGGTGTTTGCTTATGTTGAAACATTACTTGTGTGTGTAGCGAAAACTTACTTATTGTTACTTTTTAAAACTGAGTCAAGGTAAGTAAAGAGTTACTGTGCAGTTCATTCATTACAAAAATTAGTTCATTTTCCACAAAAATCTCCTGCTTGGAGTTTGTTCCTAGTGAAAGTCATCTATGTGGGGATTCTTTTTTCCCTGCAGGGTGAAAATGAGGATATCCCTTTATATGTGGTCCTCCAGGACTTTGTTAATCCGGCAGGAGATGAGTCTTCAGTAAGATTAAAATCTGCTGCCTGAAGCGGGGGGTGCAATCATGGCCTGTCAAAATTCCTTCTTATATGTCTATACGTGTTTGTTGTTCAGTCATTAAGTCACGTCTGACTCTTTGCGACCTCATGGACTGCAGAAGGTCAGGCTTCCGTGCCCTTCACTATCTCCTGGAGATTGCTCAAGCTCATGTCAGTGATACCATCCAACCATCTCATCTTCTGCTGCCCCCTTCTCCTCCTGCCCTCAATCTTTCCCACCATCAGGGTTTTTTCTAATGAATCAGCTCTTTACATCAGGTGGCCAAAGTATTGGAACTTCAGCTTCAGCATCAGTCCTTCCAATATTCAGGATTCATTTCCTTTAGGATTAACTTGCTGTCCAAGGGCCTCTCAAGAGTCTTCTCCGGCACCACAAAGTATACTGGTGTCTATTTTGTCTTTGATTTCTTTTTCATGAGGCTGTGAGCTCCTTGTGTGTTCTTCACACCTGCGTGCTGTCACGCCAAGGTGGCATAGACACTCACTTGACCAGTGACATGCAACAGAAAGTAAAGCATGGTTTCCTGGGGAAGCTTCCACACAGAAAGTCTAGAGAATATGCCTGTACCTGGGCTTCCATGGTGGCTCAGTGGTAAAGAATGTGCCTGATACAGCAAATGTGGGTTAAGTGAAAAAGTCCTTGTACAGCTTTTACCATAATGCCTGGTTAATAGCCATGAGAGGTGGCAGGAATACACAGAAGAACTGTACAAAAAAGATCTTCACGACCAAGATAGTCACGATAATGTGATCACTGACCTAGAGCCAGACATCTTGGAATGTGAAGTCAAGTGGGCCTTAGAAAGCATCACTACGAACAAAGCTAGTGGTGGTGATGGAATTCCAGTTGAGCTATTTCAAGTCTTGAAAGATGATGCTGTGAAAGTGCTGCACTCAATATGCCAGCAGATTTGGAAAACTCAGCAGTGGCCACAGGACTGGAAGAGGTCAGTCTTCATTCCAATCCCAAAGAAAGGCAATGCCAAAGAATGCTCAAACTACCGCACAATTGCACTCATCTCACACGCTAGTAAAGTCATGCTCAAAATTCTCCAAGCCAGGCTTCAGCAGTATGTAAACCGTGAACTCCCAGATGTTCAAGCAGGTTTTAGAAAAGGCAGAGGCACCAGAGATCAAATTGCCAACATCCGCTGGATCATGGAGAAAGCAAGAGAGTTTCAGAAAAACATATATTTCTGCTTCATTGACTATGCCAAAGCCTTTGACTGTGTGGATCACAATAAACTGTGGAACATTCTGAAAGAGATGGGAATCCCAGACCACCTGACCTGCCTCTTGAGAAACCTGTATGCAGGTCAGGAAGCAACAGTTAGAACCGGTCATGGAACAACAGACTGGTTCCAAATAGGAAAAGGAGTGCGTCAAGGTTGTATATTGTCACCTTGCTTATTTAACTTATATGCAGAGTGTACATCATGAGGAACGCTGGGCTGGAAGAAGCACAAGCTGGAATCAAGATTGCTGGGAGAAATATCAATAACCTCAGATATGCAGATGACACTACCCTTATGGCAGAAAGTGAAGAGGAACTCAAAAGCCTCTTGATGAAAGTGAAAGAGGAGAGTGAAAAGGTTGGCTTGAAGCTCAACATTCAGAAAACAAAGATCATGGCATCTGGTCCCATCACTTCATGGGAAATAGATGGAAAAACAGTGGAAACAGTGTCAGACTTTGTTTTTTTGGGCTCCAAAATCACTGCAGATGCTGATTGCAGCCATGAAATTAAAAGACGCTTGCTCCTTGGAAGGAAAGTTATGACCAACCTTGATAGTATATTAAAAAGCAGAGACATTACTTTGCCGACCAAGGTCCGTCTAGTCAAGGCAATGGTTTTTCCCGTGGTCATGTATGGATGTGAGAGTTGGACTGTGAAGAAAGCTGATCGCCGAAGAATCGATGCTTTTGAACTGTGGTGTTGGAGAAGACTCTTGAGAGTCCCTTATACTGCAAGAAGATCCAACCAGTCCATTCTAAAGGAGATCAATCCTGGATGTTCATTGGAGGGACTGATGCTAAAGCTGAAACTCCAATACTTTGGCCACCTCATGAGACGAGTTGACTCACTGGAAAAGACTCTGATGCTGGGAAAGGTTGGGGGCGGGAGGAGAAGGGGACGACGGAGAATGAGATGGCTGGATGGCATCACCGACTCTGTGGACATGAGTTTGAGTGTACTCCGGGAGTTGGTGATGGACAGGGAGGCCTGGCGTGCTGTGATTCATGGGGTCGCGGAGAGTCGGACACGACTGAGCGACTGAACTGAACTGAACTGAACTGAGTGGTGTAGTAGCAGGGCTTCCTCGGAGAAGGCAATGGCAAGCCACTCCAGTACTCTTGCCTAGAAAATCCCATGGATGGAGGAGTCTGGTAGGCTGCAGTCCATGGGGTCACTGGGGGTCGGACACGACTGAGCGACTTCACTTTCACTTTTCACTTTCACACATTGGAGAAGGAAATGGCAACCCACTCTAGTGTTCTTGCCTGGAGAATCCCAGGGATGGGGGAGCCTGGTGGGCTGCCATCTATGGGGTCACACAGAGTCGGACACGACTGAAGTGACTTAGCAGCAGCAGCAGCAGCGGGGCTTCCTAGGTGGCGCTAGTGGTAAAGAATTCACCTGCCAGTGCAGGAGACACAAGAGACTTGGGGTTCAACCCCTTGGTTGGGAACATCCCCTGGAGGAGGGCATGGAAACCCACTCCAGTATTCTTGCCTGGAGAAACCAATGGACAGAGGAGCCTGGCAAACTATGCTCCATGGGGTTGCAAAGAATCAGACACAACTGAAGTTAGTGAATATGCACACACACACGAGGATGTACCCTGGGCCTACACCATTTAACAGAGAGAATATGTGCTTGACCAACCAAAGTTGAGTGTACTCTGGAGACCGATCTGGGGGAAGAGTCCCACTCTGTACTGCTCAACAGATTTATAGGAAAAGCATAGCACAGAAGATTTGATGTAGCAGGTAACATGGGGGCATTCCTGATTAAAGAAGCAGTCTGGTTGGAAGACAGTGCTTCTAGAGCTCAGCCGCTGCACAAGGCTGTTTTCCCTCCAGTGGACACAGGCCTGCTCAGCCAGCCTTTTGCCAAACTACCAAAGGGGTGGCTGGGGTTTGTCTCTCCTCTGGCATCAAGTAGGTGATTGGGCACTCAGTAAGTGCTGAATGAATAGAACTATTTTTGTTAGAAGGAGAAGGGGATGACAGAGGATGAGATGGTTGGATGGCATCACTGACGCAATGGATATGAGTTTGAGTAAGCTCCGGGACTTGGTGATGGACTGGGAAGCCTGGTGTGCTGCAGTCCGTGGGGTCACAAAGAGTCAGACATGACTGAGTGACTGAAATGAACTGATTATCATTGAGGAAACTCATGTTGATTTCATTTAAATTTGCTCTCCTCCCACATGGCTGGCTATGGTAAGGCCCCTCAGGGGTAGATGAGCTGGGTAGGGTAGGGGGATTTACTGTGCCTGTCCACTTCACAGGGAAAGGAGTGGGCCAGTTAGCTATGATGGGTTATTTTTGTACCTAGATCCCTACAATGGAAACCAAGTGAGCTTCTTTTTCCTGCCGGGTAGAAGATGTAGCCTCTGGAGAGGCATGGGTGCAGAGGGACCAGGCGGTGTGCTTTCTGCTCTGCATCACAGCTTGGACAGAGCAGCCCCTGCTGTGTCCAGGAGAACCTTGTGACCATTCTGGACGAGGTCTGGTTAGGTATGGCAGTCATGTTGTCTCGACCAAAACATGAGGGCATGTGGCAGCCATATGGAAACTGTTTGGTGCTCTTTGGAGATAGGTGAAGGGGGAGAAACAACCCAGGATCCATCAGGAAGATGGGTTTCTATAAGCTCTGAAGCCCTAGCAACCCTAGAAGTTCCAGATCTGAGATTCTGGGCTCAACATGGAGCAGGATGAGGCTCTGAAGAGGGAGAGTGGGTGAGAAGAGTCTATATCACTGAATGGCAGGCTTCCACAGTTGCAGTGATCAGGAGGGCTCACATTTTCTGGGGTCAGAGAAGGCAGGGCTCAGCGTGAGGGATCCGGGCCACTGCCAGCTGGCAAACATGGGGTGGAAGGAGCTTCATTTTCTTCCATGAGCAGTAGGAGCCACTGCAGCATTAGAAAGCAGAGGTTGTGCTTCTGAGCATGGGGCAAGCCTATTTTTTTCTCCCTCAAATTTAAGAGACTCCCAGGGTGGGATGATTCTGTGACCTCCCAGTGGTGGCTGGATCCATGAACTTGCCATGGCCTTCTCTGCAGAGGGACAATATGGCCCCCCTACTACTTCTATGGTTACTACTACTAATATCTGGTGCTAAGGTGATGCTCAGTCGTGTCTGACTCTCTGTGGCCCCATGGACTGTAGCCCGCCAGGCTACATGGAATTTTTCAGCAAAGTATACTGGAGTGGCACTGGAGTGCCATTTCCTACTCCAGGGGATCTTCTGGACCCAGGGATCAAACCCAAGTCTCATGTGTCTCTGGCACTGGCAGGTGGATTCTTTACCACTAGTGCCACCTGGGAAACCCTACTACTACACCACTGCTGCTAAGTCACTTCAGTCATGTCCGACTCTGTGTGACTCCACAGACTGAAGCCCACCAGGCTCCCCCGTCCCTGGGATTCTCCAGGCAGGAACACTGAAGTGGGTTGCCATTTCCTTCTCCAATGTGTGAAAGTGAAAAGTGAAAATGAAGTCGCTCAGTCGTGTCCGACCCTTAGTGACCCCACAGACTGCAGCCTACCAGGCTCCTCCATCCACGGGATTTTCCAGGCAAGAGTACTGGAGTGGGGTGCCATTGCCTTCTCCAACTACACCACTACTCATGGCTATTAACCAGGAATTATGGTAAAAGCTATACAAGGACTTTTTCACTTAAGTCTCAAAATAACTCTATGAGGTAAGTACCACTGCTTTAGGAATCTGAAGCTTAGTGAGGCCACATCAATTGTTGAAGATAAAACAGCTTAGGGTGGTATAGCCTGGATCTGAACTCAGCCCACAAGCTTCACTATTAATTACTCTGTTTTGCACGTGCCTCAAATAAATCTTTGCAGCCAAGATATCTTCCTTCAGAAAGTGCCATGTGGCAGGAGTTGTGTTATCCTCTTCACCTCTGCGGTCCCAATGCCTAGGCCAGTGCTTGGCCCACAGTTGATACTAGGTATATATTTGGGGAATGAATACAGGGGTGTGGATGTAGCAGAAAACCAGCAGTCTGTCCTGAGCCTCTTTTGTGAAGTGAGCTAGGAATCGTATTCCTGTATCAGGTCAGAGGAAGGAAGCCGAGGACTATCAGGCTATTCATGCTTTTTTGTATTTCAAATTCAAAAAAAGCATTGTTTTATGATCAGAATGAATTATCCTGACATTCTATCACATCTTATCAGACTCTTCTTTATTCAAAACATTGTTGGTACTATTACTTAATAAACTGGAGCAAGCAATAAATTCCACTGGTCTACAGAGACTAAGGTTGGGTTCCCAGTACCAAAATGATTTTGATTATTGAGTTGGCATATACCCCTAAACATTCCTAAATCAGTGGTTGGCAGCGGCAAGATTCTGAGAGAAAAAAACAGTACACGCGTGCGTGCGTGCGCATGCGTGCACACACACACACACACACACACACACACCCCATCTAGCAGCTTCAATGCATCTTGCACGTTAATGGATTCCTTATGGATTACATGGCTGTGATTGTGAAAGAGGACAAAGAACTAGAAGTAACCTTATTTCTCTAAACAACAAAAAAGTTCTTTTTAATATTCCTTTGAAAAGTCATTTTTTCTGAAAAGAATAGGGAAAAAACCCTAATATAATGAAACTCTTAAAAATGTGTGTCGGCAACACAATAGGAAACCAGAATAAATGGCAAGGCAACCACATGAAGCCAATCACAGAGTGAGTTCATTTGTGCTCTACCAGAGGATTGAGATGGAGAAAACAAGCAGGCGGAGGGAGAATGCCAACTCATAGTAAGATGGCCTGGCGTGGCAGCAGGGGTGCAGTAGGGGAGGAACATTCTAGAATTCAAAACAACAGACTATTCCTATCATATTCCTAAAATCTGTACAATGAAACCTGTTTATATTATCCTCAAATTAATTGTTCACTGTTCAGATTTCAGAGTCCTGGCCAGTGACCCACCAACGATTTCCTTATTCATAACATTTTCTTTTCTCGGTCCCTTGAAAAAAATAACGAATGAGTTTCTCCGTTTGTAAAGCTGCTCTGAAATGTTTCCTTACGTCATGGGGGCTGGGAGGTCATCTTGGGACACTGGATGCAACAGGGGGCCCTTGGGCCGGGAACCAGGAGGTTTTGTGACTGTGAGGCAATTTCTGATCCCATTAGCTGATGGTTGACTGACATTTTGGAACAGGATTTTGCGAGAGGCTGGGGAAAGAAGGAAAAGAAGGAGCATGGGAAGGAGGCACTTAAAGGATTGAAAAAACAGGAATGAACTGAGTGCTCCCAAATTCAAGGAGAATTTTATTATTGGACACAGATCTGTGGTGAACTTTCAGCTGGGATCTCAGAGGCCCAGCTTGAGGGGCATCATACAGGTTTTCTTAGCATTTTGCTGACCTTACCAAGCAAACTGTGTCCATGAGAAAAGACAAGTTAACTTCTCATTTAAAAATTGAGCAGCAATGTATACAGACATAATGGGGCAGCCCTTCCTGGAGGGTTAAAAGTGATATTTTAGAAAAAATAAAAGGAAGTACAGCTTCACATGCATGGAACTTGTTTATCAGAGATGTGACATAAGCTAAAATCTTTCATTATCATGAAAGATTAATCTAGATTCCTTGGTACTAGGTTTGTAATAATTTATTACTGGAAGTGAAGGACTTCAGGGGATATTCTTAAATTTTCATCAGTATTCCTACCAGAGGCAGAATATTGGTTGGGTTGAATAGAGTCTGACTGAATGTTTAATTTCTCATTGAAAACAGTAATGACATTTTGAAAGATCTCAGGAAGCTCCTCTATCCAAAATGTGTTGGAAGATTAAAAAAAATAAGAAAAGATTTTGCAGTCAGTGCACTTTGAAGCCCACTTGCACTCCGTTCTGGTCACTATTGGCTGTGGGACCTTGGTTAAATTACTTAATCTCTCTGAACTTCCACTCAATGGTATAAAGACTAAAAGCACGTGCGTAACAAGGTTTATGTGAGGAACATGTGCTATCATATGTGTAAAAACCTAGTGTAGGGCCTGGCACATAGTAGGTTACCAATAAATATTAGTACCATTTATTTTCTATATCCTCATTTTCACTCCTGCTCCACCACCTCCTGCTCTCTGGTTCTTGAAATCTTTTCACAATGACAGAGCCTTTTCTTGCATGTTTAAAAATAGGGAATTCCCTGGTGGTCCAGTGGTTAAGACTCTTTGCTTTCACTGCCATTGCCTGGGTTTGATCCCTGGTCAGGGAACTAAGATCCCGCAAGCTGCATGGCATAGACAAAAATTTTTAAAAATAGAATATAAAATAATGTAATCAGCACAACATAACATAAATATATAGCATAAATCATTAAGTACTGTACCATATATTTCATCTTGTTTAATCCTCAAAACAATGCTATGACATCAGATCAGATCAGATCAGTTGCTCAGTCGTGTCCGACTCTCCGCGACCCCATGAATCACAGCACGCCAGGCCTCCCTGTCCATTATTGACCCCATTTTACAGGGAAAGAAACCAAATCTAAATATGGTTAAACACTATTTCAAAGATCTATTGCTATATAATAAAGACCCCAAAACTTGGTGGCTTGAAGTAACAACTATTTTATTATATCTCATGATTCTGAGTTGACTGGGCTCAGGTAGGCAGTTCTGCTCCATGTGATGTCGTATGCCCATGATAATGTGCATTTATCTGAAGACTCTGTTTTCCTAGAACATCCAAGATAGCTTGCTCACATGAGTGGCAGATGGTTCTGAATGTCAGCTAGGAGCACAACCAGGACTGCCCATCAGAGCACATCCATGTTCCTCCATTGCCTTTCTTGGGATGGCTGCTGGACTCCGAGAAGGAGCAGTGCAAGAGGAAAAAAAAATGGAAACTTCCAGTTTGCTTAAGGCTTGGTCTCAGAAGTATCATAATATTATGTCTTCTGTGATCCAATGGTCAAAGCAGTTACAGGCCCAGCAAGGTTTAAGAGAAGAGGAAACACATTTCACCTCTCAGTGGTGGGCTTCCCTTGTGGCTCAATTGGTAAAGAATCTGCCTGCAATGTGGGAGACTTGGGTTCAGTCCCTGGATTGGTAAGATCCCCTGGATAAGGGAAAGGCTACCCACTTCAGTATTCTGGCCTGGAGAATTCCATGGACTGTATAGTCCATAGGGTCACAAAAAGTTGGACACGATGGAGCAACTTTCACTTCACTTCAGAGGAGCAGCAGGGAGGGAAGGAGTTTGAGTCATGGTTGGAGACTATTTGCCACAAATACTTTGCCCAAAGTCACAGAGCTCGTGGGTGTCAGAGTTAATATTCCATATGCTCAGCCACTAGGTCACACACATATATGTGACAATATACAATTAACTGCCAAAGTCTGTGGAAAACATGGTAAGCACACTATCATTTCAGAAGAGAGATCATTACCAAGTCAAAAACTCTAAAAAACCCTAAACTAAAAAAAGTACCCCTTTTGTGCCCCTCCTCCCCATGTGATATAGAATGAATGTTATTTCTTGAAATGTCACAAAGGTTACACATGCTAAAATAAATTCTCTCTAGATTTTTACATTTCAAAATTCTGGATAAATTAATTGAATCTGAGGTTTCTGTGTGTGTGTGTGTGTGTGTGTCCATGCATGGTGAAGCAGGGGAGGGGGGTTAGAACCCTGACTTACAAGCACTCTGAACACTACTCAGCCTGCTAAATAGACTCCCCGTCTTCAGAGGTATCCCAAGGTAGCATTGAGAACCAGATTACAAAGAAGGAAGATCTACATGAAACCCAGGTGCAGCTGTGTAAACTCTGTTTTGCCTTGGCCTTGCTGAAGGTAGATGCCTAGGGAGCCCTGTTGGGAGCTGGGTAGGAAAGATACTGCTTGAGATCTTCCCAGTGACTGATCTAGGAACATCCAGGTTTGCACCGTTCTTACTAGTTTCATTTGGAAAGAGATTGGCAAGCATAAAGCACACCCAGTCATCATAACCCTTCTTACAAAATTTTCCAGGGAGTCTGTCAACCTAAATCTGTCTTATATTACCTATCTACCAGGACTTCCTGGTAAAGACAAGGACTTGGGGGCTTTTTTTAGTCATTCTGAGCAAGCGTCATCTTTAGATTATTCTCTTGCTAAGGTGGCTTCTATCATTTTCATTTGCAAAACCTTTTCTCTTTCTTCATATTTGAAAGAAACCCAGTATGACTGTTGTAATTTTTTCATGCAAATTACAAATATTTAGAATCCCTGTCAAAGGAATGAAATAAAAGCAGATGTTTTTCCCTTATGCTGGCCCCAAGTAATACCACATTAGAAAACAGAGAGTATTTTCAAGTCTCCTTAAAAAGTATTTCAAGAAAATAAACATTTGTTGGATGCAAACAAGAACAGAATATGGTATTTTTTAATATGAATGTAGAATTTAGAGCTAGGGAGCCTAAGGCCCAGAGAGACTTGAGTGACTTGTGTAAGGTCACAGAGTGAGTTTACAGACAATTCAGGATGTGAACTCAGTTCTCTCAAATTCAACTTGATGTTCTTTCTACGCTCCATGTGGTAGATGGATTGCAAAGATGGCCCTGATATTTCGTGCCTTCCCATGTTGACATCTTTGCAATATAACTTAACAGGTCCTCTCATCAGCTCTGGAATCTGAGTCAATATCACATGTAGTAGAATGGTGGGATGTGATAGAAGTGATGGTGTACCACTTTGGAGCCTCAATCTCAAGAGTTCTTAAGTGTTTCCACTTGTTCCATTGGAATCTTACTAACACCGTAAGGACAAGCCTACACCATCCTGATAGAGAATGAAAAGTCACAGGGAGAAGATCCAAGTTACTCTGGCTAAAGTCAGACTAGCCAACAACCAGTCAAGTAGGACATATGACAGAGCCTAACCTGAGCCTCAGAGCCCACAGCTGATCATGAATGAGCGTAGCTGAGACCAGAAAAACTCCCCAACTGACTCATGAGCAATAAAATATACTCGTTTTTCAAGCAGAATCCAGCAAACCTGTTTTTAAAAGAGCTAGATAGTGAACATTACAGGTTCACGAGGCCTATGCTCTATAGTAACTCACTTCTCTTTGTTGTTGCTTTATTGACTTGTGTCTGACTCTTTTGTGATCCCGTGGACTGTAGCCCACCAGGCTCCTCTTTCCATGGGATTTCCCAGGAAAGAATGCTGCAGTGGGTAGCCATTTCCTTCTCCAGGAGACCTTCCCAACCCAGGGATGAAACTCATGTCTCCTGCATTGGCAGGCAGATTCTTTACCACTAAGTCACTCAGAAAAGCCCTTGGTTTATTGTAGTGTTAAAAACAGACAAACATATAAGGCAGATAACATGTAAATTAACAGGCACAGCTATGTCCAAATAAAGCTATATTTATAAAGACAAGTGTCTGGCTCACAAACTGTAGTGTGCAGACCCTTCATTATAAGTCATTGACTTTGGGATGATTTGTTATACAGCAAGAGTCAGCCGATACTCTGATTTTGACATATCCCAAACAAAGAAAAGTACCAAATTAACTACCAAAGAACTTAGTTACAAAGATGAAAGGGAGGAGTAGAAGGGAAATATCTCCATTTTTTTGAAGTTCACAATTTACCTGTGAAGTCTGTCACCAACCTTTCACATTTTAGTTTAGGTATTGCTGTCAGAGAACTGTTATTCCAGCCCTAACAAATAAGGTTTCTTGGGGATAGCCAAACTACTGGGGGACGAAATGGAACCTATTATATTTGAAAACTCAGTTTTTAAGCTTGATTTTGGATTCCAACCCAAACTGAAACAGAGATGTAGAGAGACCTTTTTTTCTTAAAAGTGTTTTACTTATTTATTTATTTATACTGGCTGCACTGGGTCTTCGTTTTTGCACACGCGCTTTCTCTAGTTGTGGCAAGCGGAGGCTACTCTTCATGGCAGTGTGTGGGATTCTCGTTTTAGTGACTTCTCTTATTGTGGAGCACGGGCTCTAGGCACAAGGGTTCAGTAGTTGTGGCACAGGGGTTTAGTTGCTATGCAGCATATGGAATCTTCCTGAATGAGGAATCAAACTCATGCAGCCCTGAAGGCAGATTCTTAATCGCTGGACGACCAAGGAAGTCCCTGGAGAGCTTTTAAAGCCATATTTGGACTCCTCTGCTTTGTTCTCCTCATTCTCATGGTTTCTATAGCATTGGTTCCTCTGACCACATCCTCCTTGAAACCATCTCTTCCCTCGGCTCCCATCATGCTTTGAGCTCATTTTTTCTCATCTCTGGTCTATCAGCAGAAACTCCCTACTTGGAGTTGTTTTTTCTTTTTACATTTTGGCCCTGAGCCACTTTTTCTTTCTGTTCTATACCGGTGGGTCTGAGGTAGAAATATGTATCAGAATTCCTCATAGAACCTATTTAAAGCTTGGAAGCATAATAGTCATGATTGGAAAAATCTCCTCATATGACTTTGGAGGACACTCCGGTAGCATTTAGTATTTTCCAAAGTAACCCCCAATATTTCCCATTTCACATGCCCTTCGACAATGTGACTGTGTCATTTTACCCATCAAGAAGTAGAATCTATTTCTCAGTCTCTTGGATGTGGTTAGGTCCTGCAAAGTTTAATAGAAGTGACACTGCCAGTCCTGGATATGGCCCTTGACTGACCTGATAGCTGTACTCCTGCCTCTTGTAAGAAGTGTGACCAGAGATCCTAAGACTACTGTGATATGTGAAACCCAGGTCATATGGATCAGCCCAAAGGATAAGACCTCACATGTAGAACTCTGAGGCACCGTGTGTAGATGAGAGCCATCTTGAAAGTGGCTCCTCCAGGCTCAACCATTAAAGTTAATACCATGTGGAACAAAACTATATAGCCTAGTCCTTGCCAAAATCTTGGCCCACAAGATCATGAGCAAAATAAATGATTGTGTTAAACCGTTAAGTTTGGGGTAGCTGTTACACAAAAATAGGTAAACCAGACCAACCTCTCTCCCCATGCATACATACAACTGTGTGAAGAACTATTGCCCTATATTGTCTACCTGGCTTATATGGTTCCAGCCACTGACGATGGGTTGATAGTTCAGAAATCATCTCACCTCTTTTCTGAGTTCTGGACCTTGTATCTATATAGATTTACATAGGAGTCCTACTGGCAACACACTTCAAATTAACTGAACACATCCTCTCCTTTTGAAAAACTCCTGTTCTCTTTTGCAATTAATTGCTCCCACTGTCTACCAAGTCAACTTGGAGTAATTTTTCACTCTTCCCTTTTATCAGGGGCAGACAGTAAGTCACAAAATCCTCTTTTTTCTCTCCACTGTCATGGTTCTGGTTAGTTCTGTGTCATCTCTCAGCTACATTATGATGGTGGCCTCCCTTCTGGTCTTCTTAGTTATCCTTTCTTTCCTCCACCTTCCACATGATGGCCAGAATGGCCTTCCTAAAACAAATCACTTCACACTTCTCACTGTGGCAATCAACACCACTCATTGTTGAGGAACAAAGTAACTCTTTCTTTGTAACTCCCAGCTACCTGGTCTATGAGCTCCCTTTCAAGGACTCTCGTTTCTGAATGGGCTCTTTTCTCAGCATAAAATGGCTTTGTTTTCCTTTTTCGCATGTAGAAATCCTTTGTGTTAATACATGCTAAAACTCAGTTCAATGTTCATGCATTTTCTGGTTGCTCTTTTGCTCAGGGCTGCCTCTTACAGCTGTCCAGGATGTGTACTACACAACGGTAAGGAGAGCTGTTCACAATGGCTACAGTGTGAATTGCATCTCCTAAAGTTATATAAATATATATAAAGTTCTATAGTTGTAAGTAATTTTTCCTTCTCTGCACAACTTCAATATGGTTCTATATTTTGTTTCTTTAAAAATCACTTCTATAATACCCACTAAATCCCAGGCACTGAATAAAGACCACAGCCACAAAGGTATGTTATCAGGTCTCAGTCTTGAGTGACTTAAAGTTAGGGTAAACAGATATATAATGAAATGTATGTTATTTACAAAAGACTTTCACCTCTATTTTATCTTTACCTTATTTTTCTCCATTTTGGAGTTGGTTGAGAAAAGAAAAGAAAAAATAGGAATTCCCTGTCAGTCCAGTGGTTAGGTCTCAGTGGTCTCACAGGAGGGGCCCTGGGTTCAATCCCTGGTCAAAGAATGAAGATCCCACAAACCACGGGGCATGGAACAACAACAAAAAAAAAAAACACAGTTGGTTAAGAGTTTCTATTTTATTTTTTAAAGAGTTCTATTTTAGAACAAAATTCTTAGGGAGTGAGGTCCTGTCTTATTTATCATGGCCCACTATTAACACTTGGCTTTGCTCCATATAGTCTCAGATAATGGTTATTAGATTGTATCAGATGTACTAATTGTTAACAACAAGAACAACCATTTATTGGCCTTTACATGGAACCCTGCTAGCACCGTGATGCTAGGTGGGAAGTACACATGTAGAGCTATGGCAGACTGCTGTGAGTTCACTCTACCCGCTTCCTTTTCTTATTGTGCTCTCTGCTGAACTGCTTTTCCCAGTCTTTCCTGAAGTTAGGTAGGACCATATGACTGAATTCCGGCCAATAAAACGTGGGTGGGAAATGATATATATCTAAGTCTGGACTACAAAACTTTTTGCTTAATTGTCCAGTCTTCCAATCTCTCTCTTTCCCTCCTGCAACTTAGTGGAGAAGACTTTGAAGATCTCGAAGAGGTAACACTTCAAAGATGAACTTGGGTCTCTGAGATACTATTTAGGGCATCATTGACTAACCAAGAATACTTGCATTACACTATTGCATGTGTCAGCCATAAACTTTTTTTTCTCTATCAAATGTGGTTTTTATTCAACTGACAAGAACTTTTCTAGAGCTACACTTGTGGAACATCACATGGCAAAAAGAGTTTATTTCTCTAGACTCTTTTCCTTTTTTTTTTACCTTATTAAAAATGAGATTGGTCCTAAAAATATAGAGAGAAGTTGAAGATTGTTTTTTATCATTGTCAGTTTAAACTTGACTAATTCAAGTGCTAAGTTTAAGGCAACCTTCCTAGATTGATCATGACTACCTATTTTTCAAGAGTACCCAGTAGATTCCAAAACTGAATCTACTACTCCGTTTAGGTCTGTGAATGCTGGGAAAGAAATAGAGAGAACTAAGTTTTGACTTCCTTAATGCCTTAGAGCCAGATTGGCACTTGTCACCACTCAATGACTTGTACTCATGTGACAACTTTACCACTTCCTGTTTTGATCAAAAAAAAAAAAAAGAACTCTAAGAGAGAAATGAGGCAACAAAACTGAAGAAGACCCAGTATGTCCTTTTTTTCTCTTCCATTTATTCAACATACATTTCATGTTATATTGTTATGTTGCACCTATTATGTTCACGACTCTGTGTGTGTGTGTTTGGAAGGGTGGGAGTCAAATGAATGTAATAGATCTGCTTCCAGGGAAATGTTTAGGTTGATGGGATTAGACATGGCAAACAGCTGTTTAAAAGATATTATAGAGAAGATAGGGCACCGAGTCTTATCAGACAGAGCCAGGTTCAGATGCAGGCTTCACCAATGACTGTGGTTCGAACTTGAGCACCTACTTAAACACCTAAATTCCAGTTTCCTCATCTGTAATTTTTGCGGATTGCTGAAAGAATTAGAGAATTTCCAAGCACAGTGCCTGGCAAACAATAGGTGTTTAATAAGTGATAGCTCTTCTTACATGGGGAGACAAGGCACACACACACATCTGAGCAGTTGGATGTTTAAGAAATGGCAAACAATTGACAGAGACAAGAAAAATTGTTTAGTATGGAGGAGGAAAATTACATTAGGCTGGAGCAGACAAAATAAATCATTAATTTTTCTTAAGTCTTCCTTTCGAAACATTTCTTAGTTTTAATCTAATATGGATGCCAAATCTAAATGTATAATTCACATGCAGGTATCACCCTGAAAGGTATAAATGGAGAGAGGAATTCATTGTTCTAGAAGAAAAGTTCCTCTATTGGATGAAAAATTCATAGCAGGCTTTGCTGACTCATGTATACACATTTATGTGTATGTGTGCATGAGTGTGCATTCACATGTGTGTGACAGATGTGCTATATACATGAGAGATAAGTCATAAAAATTATTCCTATGTTCAGGAACAAAGAATTATGATACAGTCTCTAAAATTATAGAGATCCAGAATTCAAAGAGGATCTCTCAATCCAAGCCATTCATCTTACTACAGAAACGGACCCAAAAAGGTGAAATGATTTGTCCAAGGCCATATAACTAGGTAACTGTAAAGCCAGGACTTGAATCTTAAATCTTCTGTATTTCTGGCCCAATGCCCTTACCACTAACTCCTTTCTAGTCAAGGCTTAAGGAGCTATTCTATAATGCAACTGGGCAGAGCTCCCTGGAGGTCTTAGTTCCAGGGAGTGAAGACTTCCCCCGAAGACTTACGAGTATTATGGACAGAGGTCTGATTTGAACTAAAACTCTATTAATGGAGTTCACAAAATAGTTAAACATACTTAAAACAGCCCTCATCTATTGAACACTTGCTATGTGTCAGGTGCTGTGCCAATTGCTTTATACATATATATATTTCATTTATTAATTTACTTAACTTTTTATTTGTGAGACAGGCATCTAAGCTCTGTGCTAGGATCCAATAGTGAAAAGACATACATGGTTCTTGGCCTCATGGAATTCCAGCCTTCCATGTGTGCTGTGTTCTTATTCTCTCAGTCGTGTCCGACTCTTTGCGACCCCATGGACTGTAGCCTGCCAGGCTCCTCTGTCCATGGGGATCTCCAGGCAAGAATACTGAAGTGGGTTGCCATGCCCTCCTCCATGGGATCTTCCCAACCCAGGGATTGAACCTAGGTCTCCCGCACTGCAGGTGGATTCTTTACTGTCTAAGCCTTCCATAGGTTTGTTTATTACATCTATTTACAGGTGATTTAATGGGCCCAGAGAATAACAGTGGCTACCAAACATTGACCACCTACCCCACACCAAACACTTTTCCAAGCAGTCTCTGAGTAAATCTGTACAACAGCTCTCAGATAGGAAACAGGGCATAGAAAACTGAAATGTCGGGTTTGGGGTCACACAGGTAGTGAGCAGTATAACACACGCTGGAATCATGGTTTTCTGGTACCAGTGTCCATGATTTTAGCCACTACCTTACACTGACCAGTTGGATTCCAGTTATGCATGCTAAAAGATGGTACAGATGATGTCAAAACTCTTCCGGTGAGACCTAGGATCCAAGAAGCATAAATTACTTTGTTTACAGACAAATTCTGTGTTTTTGGTAGTTGTATATAGATAATAATATTTGCTTGAGTGCTTATCATATGTCAAAGTACTGCTCCTGTATACCTGATATCAAGTAAAACACCAGCATAATACTGGCCTTTAGTAGATCCTCAGTACAGTAGACAAATGGTAAGCAGTAGGAATAAATAAGTAAGGCTGGAGTAAACCTAGAAATTATTAAGAAATAGAGGCTGCTGGCAGTTTATGTGTTGGATATGCATTTGGACAAAGATATGTTTATATTTTTTCAAGGCTGTAGTTTCTTAATTTAAATATAGAGTTAACAAATCTCTATATAAACCTTCACTCACCTGTTAGAAAGGGGAATTTCTGCAGAATTACATATTAGTCATAAAATTTATTATGTTCTATATTTTATCCATCTGTTTAAGGCACCCTGTTGCAAGTCATGGACACACTCCTTGAAAATAAAAACACAAACTTGAATGATTTTTGGTTTCACATAAATTCTATTAAAGAAAAACAAAACAGTGAAATCACAAAATTTCTCCATTCCCTTCCACCATATGGGTTTCTTTGAGGTTTAATAATATTATAAATAAAGCAGCCTCAAGATTAAATGCAAAACAGTGAACAATTTAGAAACATTTTGCAGAAGCAAGTATTATATCCCAGCGTTGCCAGACTTTCAACAAAAGTAAGATAGAAAACAGAGCAAGGACTCTCATTTGTTCTATCAAGAAAGCATAAATATTGGCTCTGTATTAAGCCAACCTCTTGCAGCTGTACACCAGCTCTCCACTATTAAAAAAATGCTTAAATTCCCAGAGAAACAAAAATCAATTTCAACCCTATAAGTCTGTATATAAATCTATTGTGCTTTATTCCAAATATTTTCTCATCAAGGAGCTTGGAACACACTTTTTTTTTTCCTGAAAGAGAAAGTCTCCAGTTCACCCATTACACCACTATAAATATTTGAATGACTTCCAGTAACTTTGCTTAGAAAAATCTCAATGTCTGTATAACATGTTAATGACAGCTCAGCAGCAATGTCAATATATTTCATTTCCCAGCAAGACAATCATTCATAGCGATAGATTGGAATTCAGATTGCCCTTTTCATGTATTATATTTCACTTTTGTCACAGCACATTGGATGGTTACTCTTGCCCTCTTGGCAAGATACTCATTTCTGAGCTTATATTAAAAATCTATTTTATCTGTTAAAGCTTAGAATGAGCTAAGTGATTACTATTCTAATCCTAAATCAATATGTGTAGTCAGGTCTTGAAAGAATTCCAATCACTGCAGTCCTCATTTATAATATAGATGGATAATAATGCCATTGTGCTGTTTTCCTTGGGGCTCATTTTATATATTCTATTTGTCAAATTAAGGTTGCTGGTCTAGTGATTATGGTTCAAACAAAGAAACGGATGTGATATTAATTTTCTGGGTTTTGTAAGAAACTACATTGGCAAAGTGAAATATATATATTTGCTCAAGTTTTGGAGAAATAGAGTAGGATAGAGTTGTACTTCTCAGACTTTAGTGTGCATTACAATTGCCTGCAGAGCTAGTTAAAACAGATTCCTGGGCCCCATAGCCAGTGATTCTTATTCAGTAAGTCTGTGCAGAGTTCGGAACTTTGATTTCCAACAAGTTCCCAGGCGATGCTGATGTTGCCAGTTCAAGGAGCACCTCTTGAGGAGCACTGAAATAAAATGGAGTGGTCAGTAACAAAGGCTAAAATCTTGCCTTTGCCATTTACAGGCTTGTTGATTTGGGGTAATTTGCTTAACCTATTTTTAAGCCTTAGTTTTCTCATCTGCTTAATGGGCTTTTTATAAGGATTAGCTAATCCTATGTGTCATTTGACAGTGCTGGACAGATACCTGGTGTGTGCTAAATAAATTACAATCTTGGCTGTTAGAACTGATGAATTCTCCTTTTCTGGGATCTGTCTGGTTGAATATGTAGTTCTTCTGTTCCCTATTCTAGTGTGTTTGACAAATTCTTTGTTAAGTATGTCTAGATTAGGAGTTATTAGATAGATGCATGAGCAATGATTCAGGATTTGAATTGCTCAGGTGGGACTTAAAACACTGAAATGTTTTGATCCCTGGGCCTTCCACCCAAATACCAAGCTGAAACTTTGATTCTCTGTCCTTTGAAATATTTTTCATTTAAATTGCTTTCTAGTCCACATCTCTACATTATATTTCCTTATGAATGATCTTTCAAAGAACAACAACAGTTTATTTTCAAAATCAAACTCAAATCTTTGGAGACTAATATCCATTCTCTCCATATTTCGCTACTAAGAAGCCTGGTGTTCTGCCAAGGCAACATATTAATAAATTTAAGCTTGAGATTTTCATTGTCATGTGAACGTTGAAATTGGCTCTCAATTACACAAAGCAGCCAATTCAACAGGATACATGTACTGGATTTACAACAAACGTGTCTGTGAAAAAATTAGTTTAAAATCCCTGATTTTGTGGTTTGTGTTTAATTTGTTAAATAGGCATAATCCATCAGTTGTAAGCATCTCAGCAAATTCAGGGTAAGTTAATTTTGAGAAACAGAATTTTACTTTAATCAAATGTTAACAAGTCAATTTGTCTTGCATTCAATCATTTATTGTTTTTCGCTTAACACTAAGTCCCATTTCTGTGGTAGGTGATGGTTTAGACTCTTGAGGAAAACACTTACCCCACACTCCCAGAGTTTACAGTTTAGGTAAAAGCACAGTTATTAGAATCTCACTTTAACAGGCTGATAAATTTCCAGTCTTTACCAGTTAACAAGCCGGAGAAAGTTTCAGTCCATTATTTGTGTTTATACTTTGGCCACCTGATGAGAAGAACTGACTCACTGGAAAAGACCCTGATGCTGGGAAAGACTAAAGGCAGGAGAAGGGAATGACAGAGGATGAGATGGTTGGATGGTACCACCAACTCGATGGGCATGAGTTGGAGCATGCTTCGGGAGTTGGTGATGGACAGGGAGGCCTGTGTGCTGCAGTCCATGGGATCACAAAGAGTTGGACATGACTGACTGACTGAACTGAACTGAACTCATGAATCTGTTAGCCATCATCCAAAGCTTCAGATACACTGGATGATGTCTTCTAGAAGGAGAACATTTCCAGAGCTCCTAACCAAAGGAGAACTTTCCTTCCTATGATTTTTTTCTTTTTGTAAAATGAATGTCGAGAAAGCAAATCAAGTCAGCTTTGTAGCTTGTAACTAGCTGTTACACAAATTCTCCTGTAAAATGCCATGATTGAAGACAAATGTGTGTGCCTCCTAAGCTGCTTCAGTAGTGTCTGACTCTTTTCGACCCTAAGGATTGTAGCCTGCCAGTTTCCTCTGTTCATGGGATTCTCCAGGCAAGAATACTGAGCTGGGTTGCCATGCCCCCCTCCAGGGGATATTCCCAACCCAGGGATCCAACCCATATCTCTTATGTCTCCTGCACTGGCACACAGGTTCTTTACCACCATGGGCACCTGGGAAACCCTGAAGACATATACTAATCTATATATCAAACTTGATTTTTTGAGCTTTTCAAAAGATGCAGAGATTTACATTCAAATGGCCTGTTATGGACCAAATGTTGTGACTCCACCCACAACCCCCAATCTTACCAAATTCATCTGTTTTAAGGCCTACCCTCCAGTGTGATGATATCTGAAGATGGAGCTTTGGGGAGGTAATCAGAGTTAGATGAGGTCATGAGGATGGGGCCTTCATGATGTTATTAGTGTCCTTATAAGAAGAGACACCAGAGAGCTTGCTCTTTTTCTTCCCAATGTAAGGACACAGCAAGAAGGTGTCTGTCTATGAATCGGGAAGCAGTTCTCACCAGAAACATGGCTCCTTAGATCTTGGACTTCCCAGCCTCTAGAGCTGTGAGAATAAATATGTTTTTGTTTAAGTCACTCAGTCTATCTTATTTTGTTATGGCAGCCTGAATAGACTAAGACATGATTTAAGAAAGATGATTTTTTTTTAATACAAAGGGATTAGCATTAATACAAGAGGGTGGAACACTTCAAACTTCTCTCTTATCATTCTCAAGCAGGGTCCTCAGTCTCAGCCTGTCAGTCTGGCTCTTGGCCACTACCAGCACACAATTTGCTCTTTCTTGCCTCTGGTAGGCACTCTGTGCTGTTTTCTTTACCCCAAAGCTTCTACTTTTGGCTCAGAGGCTCATATCAAAGTAATCTTGATTAGGCCTAGTCATTTCCCAAATGATCCTTCATCACAAAGTTTGTTTCACTGTATACACTTATTTGCATTTCTCTACTGCGTCTTCATGTGGTTCAAGGATATAAGTCTTATCTCCTTAACAAGACGTTAAGCATCTCCAAGACAAACCTAGGGTCTAGACTTTTCCAATCTGTTGTGTTCTCTACTGGGCCTTGTAGAGTGTTGTGCAAATAAAATGGGAATAAAACTTACCTAATGAAGATTAAACTAGATGCTGAGAGCCAACGAATGTTCTGAGGCAAATGAATCAAGTAATGCAAGGAAGTACAATAAAACCCTGGCTCCAGAGTCTATGGGTGGGGGTGCAAGAGGGTTGTTCTGGACAAATGAGTTTAATAGATGGCTGAGGATTTATCCTTTTAAATACCAAGAGTTTTAATTATCTTGTATGGAAACATTTCCAGTATATTAATCTTCCCTGCCTTCTAAAATAATGCATTGTAAACATCATCCAATTTGTGCTATAACGCTGAGAAACCCTCAGGCTCTTTGGAGGTATGCAGAACTGTTTGTCTCTATTCTAAATGGCTGCAGATCACTGTTTTTTTTTTAATTGTTGTTTTGTTTTTTAGCTTTTTTTGGGTCCTCCCTTGTTGCTAGACTGTCAGTCTCACTGAGGCCAATGTGACTGATTATGCCATGTCTATTCCCTGCTCCTAATTTGCTGCTTCTCATCTGAAATGAGCTTGTAAATAAAATACTGGAGCTTGCTGTGGTTGTTGTCATGATTATTATTGTTAAGGATATGTGTAATCCGAGAGTAAAGGGCTCTGTGTGAGGGCTTGCCAGGGTCTCCAGGGCTAAACTGTGCAAGAGACAAATACATATATGTTATGAACTCCTAGTTCAGCTGCTCTGAAACCTTTTAAACTTAATTTCCATTTTCACTTTTCTGGTCTGAAAGTAAAACTTTCTGGAAATTCATTTTTCAGATCAATTAGGAATTTAGCCATGAGTTTGGCAAGGAATCACTGAGTGCTTACAAAGTGCAACATCCATGCTGGGTGCTGTAAGCTGGGCATTTAAAATGGGTACTCTATTGTCCAGCTTACTCTCTGTTTTCTGAATTGTACTAGCACATAGTAGGTACTCAAGAAATATCTGTTCATCAATGAAATGAACTTTATCATCTGAGCAGATACAAGATATTGACACACATACATACACAAACAAGCTTGCAATATAAGCTGTAGTAAGGATTAAAACAAAAATACAAAAAAGTATGTACTGCTGGAAATGCAGAAAGTCTTCATGGAAGAGGCAGTGGTTGTGACTGGGACTTGAAGGATGGGGTCATATTTCAATTAGCAAGAAGTTAAAGAGACAAAAACACCACAGACAAAGGCCAGATGCTAAGATAGGCAGGGCGTATTTGGGGGACAACTAGTACATTTTGACTGTAGTACATGGAAGGGAGTAGAGAGATCACATTATAACATTATATTGGGGTCACAGCATGGGTGGGCTTTGACTGTCAGGCTAAAGAGTCTGGATTTTGTTTATTAGGTGGTGGGGAGGAACGGAGGGTTTTTGAGCTGGGAGATGACATGCTTTGAGCTGGGCTTTAGAAATCTTGGTAAATGTTGGAATTTAGGAGTTAAAGGGAAATAGGGCTGAGGTAATTCCAGGGGCACAAGTGGGAGACAATATGGGCCTGAACTAGGATGTAGGCAGTGAGAAGAGCAGAGAAGGAGTCATTCTCAGAGATACTGCAGAGGTAGAATAAGAGGACTTGGCAACTTATTTTTGTCAGAAGTGATGGAGAAGGACATGTTGGGTATAACTCCAAGTGATGAACTTTCCAGAATGAACTAGAAGAGTCCAAAAGAACAGGCTTAAAGAAATGGTGATGAGTTTGTCTTGGGACATGCTGAGGTGTGAGAGTCAATTGTTGATAGCTCTGCTGTGAAAAACTTGAATGGGAAACTGCCCTGAAAACACTAAAAGGATAACAAATATAAAATTAGGGTTTACGTGAGCTCAGCTCACAAAAAGGAGCTAAAATGTCAATGTCCTATTTTTCTTTCTTGACATGACTGTATTAAAAATACAGTAAAAAAATGTAATAGTCATTCTTACTTTCAAGTGCACTTTGAAAAAACTTCTACTTGTTTTCCCTTGTCTTATCAAGATTACTCTTGATAAGACTGGAGCTATAATACTACCTGAGCATTACTGGAATTGCTCATGGAGGAGTAGCAGCTCTCATCTGAAATTAGTCAGCAAACAAGAAATAATACTGAGGAAAAAAAAAAAAAAAAGAAATAATACTGAGGAAACTTCCCGCAAACAGCAGGTGGATTTGACTTCTACCATCAGAAACAAAGGTGTTTTCAGATTAGCAGGCAGCTTCCCTCCATGGAACAAGTACAGAAGCTAGAATATTAAGTTGGATTTTGTAGATTGGAAATATAGGATTCTGACCTATAAACAAGAGGGAAAGTACATTCTAGGCAAAGAAAGTCATGTATATAAACCCAGCATGAGAGAATGATATGGCACCATCAGGGGATGGCAAGAAGCCATCTGGCTGGAGCATGTGTGTAGAGAATATGAGGGAGAGGCCACACAATCAGGAAACTAGACAGAGCTGCAGCTTGAGAGCTGGGCTGGGGCCAGGGAGGTGGATGGGCCTCATATACAACACTAAATAAAGTTTGCACTTTATTAACAGTGGGAGCCACCCCAGGGGTCCTGTGGGGAGGCACGACAATCAGATGTGTCCAAGCAAACTCTGGTGGCTCTAGTGGATGACTTAAGAATGGAGGAACAGAGGCAGGGATGAGGATGCTAGAGGTACTGCTGCTTCTGCTGCTGCTGCTAAGTCACTTCAGTCGTGTCCGACTCTGTGTGACCCCATAGACGGAAGCCCACCAGGCTCCCCCGTCCCTGGGATTCTCCAGGCAAGAACACTGGAGTGGGTTGCCATTTCCTTCTCCAGCAAGAGGTACTACTGAAAGCAATTGAGGATCTGAGTAAATGAGGTTATGAACTTAGCTTAGCCTATAATGGGCTTCCCTGATGGCTCAGATG
This sequence comes from Moschus berezovskii, assembly GCF_049115385.1. NCBI lineage: Eukaryota > Metazoa > Chordata > Mammalia > Artiodactyla > Moschidae > Moschus > Moschus berezovskii. Next base: position 70,460,842 of record NC_142465.1, read on the forward strand.
GAAAAGAATCTTCCTGCAATGCAGGAGATACAAGAGACACAGTTTTGATCCCTTGGTTGGGAAGATCCACTGGAGAAGGGCATGGTTACACACTCCAGTATTCTTGCCTGGAGAATTCCATGGACAGAGGAGCCTGGTGGGCCCTAGTCCATGGGGTCTCAAAGAGTCGGTAAGACTGAAAGACTAACACTTTCACTTCTTTCACTTTAGCCTATAGTAGATACTCAATGCGGAGAAGGCAATGGCAAGCCACTCCAGTACTCTTGCCTAGAAAATCACATGGATAGAGGAGCCTGGTGGGCTGCAGTCCATGGGGTCACTACTAGTCGGACACGACTGAGTGACTTCACTTTCACTTTTTACTTTCACACATTGGAGAAGGAAATGGCAACCCACTCCAGTGTTCTTGCCTGGAGAATCCCAGGGACGGGGGAGCCTGGTGGGCTGCCGTCTATGGGGTCGCAGAGAGTCGGACACGACTGAAGTGACTTAGCAGCAGCAGCAGATACTCAATGTGTGCTAGCTCATAGACTGTTCAGGTTGACAGCAGCATTTGACCCACCCATCAGGATTGGATGAACCTCCTCTTGGATTCAAATCAGCTCTAGCAGTAGGTTGCTGGTCCAGATGCCCTGAAATGTGAAAGGTGTGTGTGTGTATGTGTTAGTCACTCAGTCATGTCCGATTCTTTGCAATCCCATGGACTATAGCTCACCAGGTTCCCCTGTCCATGGAATTCTTCAGGCAAGAATACTGGTAGCCATTCCCTTCTCAAGGGAATCTTCACAACCCAGGGATATAACCTGAGACTCCCTACTGCAGGCAGATTCTTTACCATCTGAGCCACCAGGGAAGCCCAAAGTGTGAAAGGTACTAGAAAATTAATACTGTAGCCAGAAGCCAAGTTTTTTCTTTGGCTTGGGGCACATTTTAATGCAGAAGATACATGAAAGCGAAATACCACCAGGTTCTGGTTGATCTGCTTCCTTACAGCATACAGAGCACCCTGAGGTATAGTCATACTGGACAGGGACATGGCAAGTCCTTTGTAGGGGGGCGCAATGGAGTTTCTAAAAAGTTCAAGGGAAAACTGCAAGAGATCTCTGTTAAAGAGACTCTATTTGTTGTTTAAACATAGTGAATATGTACTGCACTACAGGTTCATTCTGTCCAACACAGTAATCACTAGACATTAAGCATTTGAAATGTGACCAGAGTTCAAATTCAGATTGTCTGTGAGTATAAAATATACACCAGATTTCAAAGACTTAGTGTGAGAAAAATAATCTAAAATATCTCATGAATACTTTTTATATTGGTTATATGTTGATAATACTGTTAGATTTATTGGATTAAGCAAAATGTATTATTAAAGCATACTTTTTGAAGTGAAACTCTTTAGAAAATTTTAAATTATTTTATGTAGCCTATATTCTATTCTGTGGGACAGGACTACTATAGAAATTTCAGTGTTATTTTTTATTGCAAAAATAAAGTAGTTCTATCTCCTCTGATTTTCCTGAACTTTTTCCTTGTAGTGAAGCTGTAAACATGTACTAGGAAGAAATTAAAAGTGTAATAAACAGGTTAATGTAGTCATGTCTATTATCCAGAACTGTTTATCTGCCTTTCAATATTACTATGGCGATTAGTTCACCTGTAAGCTTGTTTTAATGTTAATGGCCATGGTGTTCTGTACAGTTTGCAGAATATAAAAATTATATATATATATATATATATATATATAATTTGAAACAGTTCATTTTGGGGGGTTATTAAAAGGCAAGAAAAGATAAGGAAGGGAAAAGGTCCCATGCTAATAACTTTTATATCAGGGCAAGTTGTATTTTGACATGTTTGAATGGACTCAATATTTCTAAAGAAGTTGTTTGTTGTTCAGTTTCTAAGTCATGTCCGATTCTTTGCCACCCCATGGACTGCAGCATGCTAGGCTTCCCTGTCCTTCACTATTTCTTGGAGTTTGCTCAAATTCATGTCCATTGAATCAGTGAGGCCATCCAACCATCTCATCCTCTGCTGCCCCCTTCTCCTCTTGCCCTCAATCTTTCCCAGCATCAGGGGCTTTTCCAATGAGTTGGGCTCTTCACCTCAGGTGGCCAAAGTATTAGAGCTTCAGCTTCAGCATCAGTCCTTCCAATGAATATTCAGGACCGACTTCCTTTAGAATTGACTGGTTTGATCTTTCTGTAGTCCAAGGGACTCTCAAGAGTCTTCTCCAGCACCACAATTCAAAAGCATCAATTCTTCATTGCTCAGCCTTCTTTGGTCCAGCTCTCACTTCTGTACATGACTACTAGAAAAACCATAGGTTTGACTATACAGACTTCTGTTGGCAAAGTGATGTCTCTGCTTTTTAATACGCTGTCTAGGTTTATCATAGCTTTCCTTCCAAGGAGTAAACACCTTTTCATTTCATGGCTGAAGTCCCCATCAGCAATGATTGTGGAGCCCAAGAAAATAAAATGTGTCACTGTTTCCACTTTTCCCCCTTCTCTAAAGAAGAGATTATTGCAAAATACCCCTCTTTTGCAAAGCTTGGAGCCAATATCTCTTCCATCAGAATATCAAGTAAAAATTGGGAATTCTCAAACCAGAGTACTTGAAGGATCATCTTGCTTTCACATTGGTAAACACCAAGTAACTGTTCAGAAAAAGCATACCTGGATTCAACTGCAAGGCTTCCAATTCTTTTCTTTTTTCCCTGTGGGTTAGTGGAAAATGTAACATTTGATTATCATACTGATCTTTAGCTTAATTTCTCCTAATTTTGCAGAACCATCCTGCTTCACACCCCTGATTCTATGTATTTGGTGTGTGTTAACATTTAACAGAATGTGAAATAATCTCAAGGATTCTCCACCAAATGGAACTGATTATGCAGTGAAAATAAACTTGAAGGTTCTGAGACATCATGTATTTTACTATGTTTCTGTAAGGCTCTTTGCATGTAGATAGCAAGTAAGTTTGTTTTTTCAATAAAAATGGCCTCAAAAAAAAGAGCAAAATCTTATTCACTGTCTTTGAAGTGTGAGAAAAAATATTTTTTTCATATGTTAAATGATGACTGTGAAATTCAAAGGGGAGAATTACAACCTGAGTGGTGCCTGCCACATGGATGGTCTGCTGTGCTTCAAAGCAGTTGGGAGCTGTAACTATGTACATAGGCACTCTGATAGTGCTCAGTAGATACTGAACCTTTTGGACAGAACAGGCAGTTCTTAAATACCTGTCACCAACGTTACACGGCAGAGCAAGATGGAACTGAAAGATTCTTATGTCAAGTCTTTAATATTGGTACAACAAAGATGACTTCATCTGTGCAGTTAGTGTACAAGCTGTTCCCACTCATCTCATAGCTCCATGAGGAGAAACTTATTTTGACTTTGACTTGCCCTATTTTTCCTGCATACTGAATGTTGCAACCTTATGTCAACTAAAATTTCTTGGCCTAATAATTATAGCCAGCATTGAAAAACTCTTCCCTCAATTACCCGTGCAAACAGACTGAGGGGAAAATAAATTAAACACAGCCTTCTCATCCTCTTGTTACTGCCCCTTCTTCACCTCAAAAGCTGTGGTCAAAATGTTTCAGCACCTTTTTCATCTGTAAAATCAAACTCTTTTCCTGCTTAGTAACTAAATTTTTACAGAGCTTTGTTTTACTATTATTATATTTTCATTGCTTTATTGCCCTGTTTGGGCAGTGTATTCCCTAAATTTTGAAATAATTTTTTTTCTTGTTTTTCACTGCCCATGTGGCTTGTGGGATCTCAGCTCCTTGACCAGGGATTGAACCTCGACTCATGGCAATGAAAGCACTGATTCCTAAACACTGCACAGCCAGGGAACTCCCTAAATTTTTTGACTTAAAGGAAAGAAACTCTATGAAATTATTTTTTTCCCCATTCAGATTCTAATGTCTAAAGGGAGAAGTTTGAAGAGAGGCATGGACTTCTAGAAATGTATAGCTATTATGAGGCTTGTATATATGAAAAACAAATTTTGAATTGATAGCTCATATACAAGAAAATTTTCAAATACTAACATATTGTGCCCCAGAGAAATCAGGAAATAGATTTGTGGCTTAATTTTGACTCAGTGGTGAGCCTAAATAAACAGACTCACTGCTATTTCCATCAAAATCTGAGAAGAAATATCCAAAACACTTTCAGACTGACCATTCTTCCATATCTTGCTAGTGATAAGCCCTAGGAGTCTGGGGACTGTCGGCAAAGTTACTTTGAGTGGTGCTAATTTCTCCCAGGACTTAAAGGATCCACATTCATTATTCCAGAGTGAAAAATGGATGTAGAATAAGGACAATAAGTTGGGAAATGCTCCTTTTGAAAGTAGCAGTAAAAAGTCACATATGCTGTGGCTTGTAGGTGGCACTCTCACCCAATACCATGTTCCATTTAATTTGGGGAGAATATATTACCAAAAATTTTATTCTCACTTAAAAATGTATTTCCATTTAATTCCACATCTGATTTATAAAAAATGACGGGGAAAAAGATTTTTTTCCTCTTAGTGTTGGAATGATATATGTAGTTTTATTCTCATGTCATTCTACTTTTCAAAAGAGCAAACATGCTGACAAAAGAAGACCAGCTGTAGAGATGATGGAAGAAGCCCAAATGCTCACTATGTACTAATACAGTTATTAGCTTTGAACCAAATTTACTTTATCCTTCAAAAAGAGGATCTGATTTACGGGATGATTTCACTCAAGACTTTTTTTTTTTAAAACATTTAGCCTGGTAGCCCGGAAGTGACAGAGTCAATGTGCCAATACTAGCCTTTTTTTTTTTTTTTTTAACACTTTCTAGTCTTCAGGCTGTAAATTACAGAGTTAGACCAGGCCAGGCTAATTTATTTTGGCAGATGAGGCATATGAAGCATTTCCTTTGAGGAAAATTTAGGACACTGGATTAGATCACCATGTGATGGGTACACAGTTGATTAGAAATGCTGCTCAAGGAGGTATCAGTAAATACCTCTGTAAGTTAACCAGAGGCACCTAGAGTTTATGCAGGTTCTCTCTTAGGATCTTTTATTTTGTTCCTAAACATTTTATTTTTCAAAATTAATTATTTATCTATTTTTGGGCTTTCTCTAGTTGTGGTGGGTGGGGGTTACTCTCTGGTTGTGGTGTGCAGGCTTCTCTTTGCAGTGGCTCCTCTTGTTGTGGAGCACAGGCTCTAGGGGCAGGGGCTTGAGTAGTTGCAGCTCTGGGTTCAAGAGGACGGGCTCAATATTTGTGATGCATGGGCTTTGTTGCTCTGTGGCTTTTAGGTACTTCCCGGACCAGGGATTGAATCTGTGTCCCCTGCATTGGCAGGAAGATTCTTATACACTGCCTCACCAGGGAAGTCCTTTCCTAACCATTTTAGAACTAATATGGATGAATGTTAACTACACCAAGATGAATATAGGTAAAAACAGGGTATATTTTGGAGAAGAGAATCAATATTGTTCTTGGCATATTAGGAAAATGGTTAGAATTAAAAGGAGAAAAGTTCATTGAGGACAATGTTGGGAAGAAAGAGGATCCCGTTCATTAAAAAATTTTATTGAATGCCTATAATGTGCTAAGCACTGTTCTAGGTGGTAGCTGAATTTCCAGGAGCTCACAGAATAATTAGACATAAGGATCTAAAGTTGACACATGGGGCTTCCCAGGGGCCTCTGGTGGTAAAGAACCTGCCTGCCAATGCAGGAGACATAAGAGACATGGGTTTGATCCCAGGTTTGAGACCTGGGAAGATCCCCTCGGGAATGAAATGACAATCCACTCCAGTATTCTTGCCTGGAGAATCCCAAGGACAGAGAAGCCTGGTGGATTACAGTCCATAGGGTTGCAAAGAATCGGAAATGACTGAAGTGACTTAGCATGCACACAAAGTTGACACATTGAATTGCCACTTGTGTTTGTGGAGGATTAACTGGGACCGCATGTACCCTTCCTCCTTAAACAACTAAAAAACTGGTCAAAATCTATGAAGCTGGTTTTCAGACATTGGAAAATAGGCAATTCAGGGCAGGGAAATCTCTGCAAAAAAGGAGGAAGAAAGCCTAAGATGAGCCTGATGAATGTTTCAGTTTACTGCCTGGGGAGTTCCCAGGTCCTGCACAGAGAAGGGGATCCCAGCAGGCTGGGTGATCTTCATGAGTTGCGTGACAGAGTTCAGGGATGCTCATGCAGATAGACTTCACAGGGCAGAGAACTTGAGAGAAGGAAGCTGAAATGAGGAAAAGTTACAGATATCTTCAGAGGTTCTCCCTGAGTCTTCAGGTAAATAATAATTCACAAATTTCACAATTTTCAGGAAACTACCAACATTGGAGAAAAAACCATAGGAAAGGAGATGATGGCTAAGTTCCCAGAGCACACACAGATCTGGGAATAGTTTGTTCCTGCTAGCTAGAATAGAAAGACTTCCAAACATACAAGGAGCTGAGGGAGACTTCAGAAGCACATTGCCTCAACAGAAGGGCCAAATTAACCCTAAAGGCTGTTCTGCACCCACCAAACAAAGCTGAAGAGCAAGTCTTGAAAGTATAAGACTCTTTCCAAGTAATTTAATTGCATCTTGTTGGAAAGAACAAAAATATTTAAAGGATTACAAACATATCCAATACCCTCCAAAAATTAAGCTTGCAAAGTCTGACATTAAAAATTACCAGACGTGCAATGAAGCAGGACTATAAGATCCAGTATGAGGAGAAAATCAATAGAAACAGACTTAGAAATGATATAGATGGTGGAAGTAGTAAAAGACATAAAACAGCTACTATAAATATATCCCATGTGTTCAAGGAGTTGGGAGGAAAGCATGAGCATGACAAGAAGAGTGAAAGACCCAAGTCAAACAGCTACAGTTGAAACGCAAACTGGATGGGACACAGATTAACAGCAGATTTGACATGGCAAGAAAAGATCAGTGAATTTGAAGACTGCGGTAGAATCTACCCAAAACAAAACACAGAGATTTAATGACTGGAGAACATGAATAGACCATCAGTGAGCTATGGGAAAGCATCCAGCAGCCCAGCATATGTGTACTTGGAGTTCCAGAAGATGAGGAGAGGCAAGTGGAGACAGACCAAATATTTAAAAGAAACAATGGCTGAAATTTTCCATGTTTGATAGAATTTGAAGCATGGCTTGGAAAAATATCCAGGGGAATCTTTCTTTAAAAAAAAAAAAAAGCTAATTTTTAAAAAAATATTTTTTGGCTGTTCTGGGTCTTCATTGCTGTGAGGGCTTTTCTCTAGTTGCAGTCAGTGGGGCTACCCTTTGTTGTGGAGCACGGGCTCTAGGGAACACAGGCTCTAGTAGTTGCAGCATGTGGGCTCAGTAGTTGTGGCTCCCGACTCTAGAGCACAAGCTCAATAGTTGTGGTGCCGGGTGTAGTTGCTCCGCAGCATGTGGGATCTTCCAGGGATGGAACGTGGGTTTCTTCCATTGGCAGGCAGGTTCTTTTCCAATGAGCCACCAGGGAAGCCATCAGCAGCTCTTTTAAAATTATTTTTATTATACAAAGCACTATCTCAGAAGCCTTTTCAGGTAGAATGCTCTTCCTCTGTTTCTCCATCCTCTCTGCTTAGCACAGACTTTTTTTTAAAATTATAAATTAATTTAATTGGAGGCTAATTACTTTACAATATTGTATTGGTTTTGTCATACATTGACATGAATCCTCCACCTGTGTACATGTGTTCCCCATCCTGAATCTCCCTCCCAGCTCCCTCCCCATCCCATCCCTCTGGGTCATTCCAGTGCATCATCCCCAAGCACCCCATCTCATGCATCGAACTTGGACTGGTGATTTGTTTCACGTATGATAATATACATGTTTCAATGCCATTCTCCCAAATCATCCCACCCTCGCCCTCTCCCACAGAGGCCAAAAGACTGTTCTATACATCTGTGTCTCTTTTCCTGTCTCACATATAGGGTTGTCATTACCATTTTTCTAAATTCCATATATATGCATTAGTATACTGTATTGGTGTTTTTCTTTCTGGCTTACTTCACTCTGTATAATAGGCTCCAGTTTCATCCACCTCATTAGAACTAATTCAAATGTATTCTTTTTAATGGCTGAGTAATATTCCATTGGGTATACGTACCACAACTTTCTTATCCATTCATCTGCTGATGGATGTCTAGGTTGCTTCCATGTCCTGGCTATTATGAACAGTGCTGTGATGAACATTAGGGTACAGGTGTCTCTTTCAATTCTGGTTTCCTCGGTGTGTATGCCCAGCAGTGGGATTGCTGGGTCATTTGGCAGTTCTATTTCCAGTTTTTTAAGGAATCTCCACACTGTTCTCCATAGTGGCTGTACTAGTTTGCATTCCCACCAACAGTGTAAGAGGGTTCCCTTTTCTCCACACCCTCATTTATTGTTTGTAGACTTTTGGATAGCAGCCATTCTGACCAGCATGAGTGAGATGGTACCTCATTGTGGTTTTGATTTGCATTTCTCTGATAATGAGTGATGTGGAGCATCTTTTCATGTGTTTGTTAGCCATCTGTATGTCTTCTTTGGAGAATTGTCTGTTTACTTCTTTGGCCCATTATTTTGATTGGGTCATTTATTTTTCTGGAATTGAGCTGCAGAGTTGTTTGTATATTTTCGAGATTAATTTTTTGTCAGTTGCTTCATTTGCTATTACTTTCTCCCATTCTGAAGGCTGTCTTTTCACCTTGCTTATAGTTTCCTTTGTTGTGTAAAAGCTTTTAGGCTTAATTAGGTCCCATTTGTTTATTTTTGCTTTTATTTTCAATACTCTGGGAGGTGGGTCATAGAGGATACTGCTGTGATTTATGTTGGAGAGTGTCTTTTCTATGTTTTCCTCTAGGAGTTTTATAGTTTCTGGTCTTATGTTTAGATCTTTAATCCATTTTGAGTTTATTTTTGTGTATGGTGTTAGAAAGTGTTCTAGTTTCATTCTTTTACAAGTGGTTGACCAGTTTCGCCAGCACCACTTGTTAAAGAGATTGTCTTCTCTCCATTGTATATTCTTGCCTTCTTTGTCAAAGATAAGGTGTCCATAGGTGCGTGGATTTATCTCTTGGCTTTCTATTTTGTTCCATTGATCTATATTTCTGTGTTTGTGCCAGTACCATACAGCCATGACTGTGGCTTTGAAGTATAGCCTGAAGTCAGGCAGGTTGATTCCTCCAGTTCCATTTTTCTTTCTTAAGATTGCTTTGGCTATTCGAGATTTTTTTTGTATTTCCATACAAATTGTGAAATTATTTGCTCTAGCTCTGTGAAAAATATCATTGGTAGCTTGACAGCGATTGCATTGAATCTATAGATTGCTTTGGGTAGTATACTCATTTTCACTATATTGATTCTTCCAATCCATGAACATGGTCTATTTCCCCAACTGTTTGTGTCCTTTTGATTTCTTTTACCAGTGTTTTATAGTTTTCTATATATAGGTCTTTTGTTTCTTTCAGTTCAGTTCAGTCGCTCAGTTGTGTCTGACTCTTTGCAACCCCATGAATCACAGCACGCCAGGCCTCCCTGTCCATCACCAACTCCCTGAGTTTACTCAAACTCATGTCATTGAGTCAGTGATGCCATCCAGCCATCTCATTCTCTGTCGTCCCCTTCTCCTCCCGCCCCCAATCCTTCCCAGCATCAGAGTCTTTTCCAGTGAGTCAACTCGTCACATGAGGTGGCCAAAGTATTGGAGTTTCAGCTTTAGCATCAGTCTTTCCAATGAACACCCAAGATTGATCTCCTTTAGGATGGACTGGTTGGATCCCCTTGTAGTCCAAGGGACTCTCAAGAGTCTTCTCCAGCACCACAGTTCAAAAGCATCAATTCTTCAGCAATCAGCCTTCTTCATAGTCCAACTCTCACATCCATACATGACCACTGGAAAAACCATAGCCTTGACTAGATGGACCTTGGTTGGAAAAGGAATGTCTCTGCTTTTTAATATACTATCTAGGTTGGTCATAACTTTCCTTCCAAGGAGTAAGCGTCTTTTAATTTCATGGCTGCAATCAGCATCTGCAGTGATTTTGGAGCCCCCCAAAATAAAGTATGACACTGTTTCCACTGTTTCCCCATCTATTTCCCATGAAGTGATGGGACCAGATGCCATGATCTTTGTTTTCTGAATGTTGAGCTTCAAGCCAACCTTTTCACTCTCGTCTTTCACTTTCACCAAGAGGCTTTTGAGCTCTTCTTCACTTTCTGCCATAAGGGTGGTGTCATCTGCATATCTGAGGTTATTGACATTTCTCCTGGCAATCTTGATTCCAGCTTGTGCTTCTTCCAGCCCAGCATTCCTCATAAGCAGGTTGATAATATACAGCCTTGATGTACTCCTTTTCCTATTTGGAACCAGTCTGTTGTTAAATGTCCAGTTCAACTGTTGCTTCCTGACCTGCATACAGGTTTCTCAACAGGCAGGTCAGGTGGTCTGGTATTCCCATCTCTTTCAGAATGTTCCAGTTTATTGTGATCCACACAGTCAAAGGCTTTGGCATAGTCAATGAAGCAGAAATAGATGCTCTTCTGGAACTCTCTTGCTTTCTCCATGATTCAGCGGATGTTGGCGATTTGATCTCTGGTGCCTCTGCCTTTTCTAAAACCAGCTTGAACATCTGGGAGTTCACGGTTCACATATTGCTGAAGCCTGGCTTGGAGAATTTTGAGCATGACTTTACTAGCATGTGAGATGAGTGCAATTGTGCGGTATTTTGCGCATTCTTTGGCATTGCCTTTCTTTGGGATTGGAATGAAGACTGACCTTTTCCAGTCCTGTGGCCACTGCTGAGTTTTCCAAATTTGCTGGCATATTGAGTGCAGCACTTTCACAGCATCATCTTTCAAGATTTGAAATAGCTCAACTGGAATTCCATCACCTCCACTAGCTTTGCTCGTAGTGATGCTTTCTAAGGCCCACTTGACTTCACATCCAAGATGTCTGGCTCTAGGTCAGTGATCACGCCATCATGATTATCTTGGTCATGAAGATCTTTTTTGTTCAGTTCTTCTGTGTATTCTTGCCACCTCTTCTTAATATCTACTGCTTCTGTTAGGTCCATACCATTTCTGTCCTTTATCGAGCCCATCTTTGCATGAAATGTTCCTTTGGAATCTCTAATTTTCTTGAAGAGATCTCTTGTTTTTCCTAGTCTGTTGTTTTCCTCTATTTCTTTGCATTGGTCGCTGAGAAAGGCTTTCTTATCTCTCCTTGCTAGTCTTTGGAACTCTGCATTCAAATGCTTATATCTTTCCTTTTCTCCTTTGCTTTTCTCTTCTTTTCACAGCTATTTGTAAGGCCTCCTCTGACAGCCATTTTGCTTTTTTGCATTTCTTTTCCATGGGGATGGTTTTGGTCCCTGTCCCCTGTATGATGTCACGAACCTCTGTCCATAGTTCATCAGGCAAGCTATCAGATCTATTCCCTTCATTCTATTTCTCACTTCCACTGTATAATCATAAGGGATTTGATTTAGGTCATATCTGAATGGTCTAGTGGTTTTCCCTACTTTCTTCAATTTAAGTCTGAATTTGGCAATAAGGATTTCATGATGTGAGCCACAGTCAGCTCCTGGTCTTGTTTTTGCTAACTGTATAGAACTTCTCCATCTTTGGCTGCAAAGAATATAATCAATGTGATTTCAGCGTTGACCATCTGGTGATGTTCATGTGTAGAGTCTTCTCTTGTGTTGTTGGAAGAGGGTGTTTGCTATGACCAGTGCATTCTCTTGGCAAAACTCTATTAGCCTTTGCCCTGCTTCATTCTGTGCCCCAGGCCAAATTTGCCTGTTACTCCAGGTGTTTTTTTACTTCCTACTTTTGCATTCCAGTCCCCTATAATGAAAAGGACATCTTTTTTGGGTGTTAGTTCTAAAAGCTCTTGTAGGTCTTCATAGAACCGTTCAACTTCGGCTTCTTCAGCGTTACTGGTTGGGGCATAGGCCTGGATTACTGTAATATTGAATGGTTTGCCTTGGAAACGAACAGAAATCATTCTGTCATTTTTAATACTGCTTCCAAGTACTGCATTTTGGACTCTTTAGGTAGATATAGTCCCAAGTATTTTATTCTTTGCTTTGCAATGGTTAACAGAATTGTTTCCATAATTTCTCTTTCTGTGTTCTCATTGTTAGTGCATAGGAATGCAAAGGATTTTGGTGTGTTGATTTTATATCTTGCAACTTTACTATATTCATTGATTAGCTCTAATAATTTTCTGGTGGAGTCTTGAGGGTTTTCTATGTAGAGAATCATGTCATCTGCAAACAGTGAGTGTTTTACTTCTTTTCCAATCTGGATTCCTTTTATTTCTTTTTCTTCTCTTATTGCTGTGGCCAAAACTTCCAAAACTATATTGAATAGTAGTGGTGAGAGTGGGCACCCTTGTCTTGTTCCTGACTTTAGGGGGCATGCTTTCAATTTTTCACCATTGAGGATAATGTTTGCTGTGGGTTTGTCATATATAGCTTTTATTATGTTGAGGTGTGTTCCTTCTATTCCTGCTTTCTGGAGGGTTTTTTTTTTTTTATCATAAATGGATGTTGAATTTTGTCAAAGGCTTTCTCTGCGTCTATTGAGATAATCATATGGCTTTTATTTTTCAATTTGTGTAATGGTGGTGTATTACATTGATTGATTTGCGGATATTGAAGAATCCTTGCCTACCTGGGATAAAGCCCACTTGGTCATGATGTATGATCTTTTTAATATGTTGTTGAATTCTGTTTGCTAGGATTTTGTTAAGGATTTTTGCATCTATATTCATCAGTGATATTGGCCTGTAGTTTTCTTTTTATGTGGCATCTTTGTCTGGTTTTGGTATTAGGGTGATGGTGGCCTCATAGAATGAGTTTGGAAGTTTACCTTCCTCTGCAATTTTCTGGAAGAGTTTGAATAGGATAGGTGTTAGCGCTTCTCTAAATTTTTGGTAGAATTCATCTGTGAAGCTGTCTGGTCCTGGGCTTTTGTTTGCTGGAAGATTTCTGATTGCAGTTTCAATTTCCATGCTTGTGATGGGTCTGTTAAGATTTTCTGTTTCTTCCTGGTTCAGTTTTGGAAAGTTATACTTTTCTAAGAATTTGTCCATTTCTTCCAAGTTTCCCATTTTATTGGCATATAGTTGCTGATAGTAGTCTCTTATGATCCTTTGTATTTCTGTGTTGTCTGTTGTGATCTCTCCATTTTCATTTCTAATTTGGATGTTTTTATTCTTCTCCCTTTGTTTTTTGATGTGTCTGGCTAATAGTTTGTCAATTTTATTTATCTTCTCAAAGAACCAGCTTTTGGCTTTGTTGATTTTTGCTATGGTCTCTTCTGTTTCTTTTGCATTTATTTCTGCCGTAATGTTTAAGACTTCTTTCCTTCTACTAACCCTGGGGTTCTTCATTTCTTCCTTTTCTAGTTGCTTTAGGTTTAGAGTTAGGTTATTTATTTGACATTTTTCTTGATTCTTAAGGTAAGCCTGTATTGCTATGAACCTTCCTCTTAGCACTGCTTTTACTGAGTCCCATAGGTTTTGGGTTGTTGTGTTTTCATTTTCATTCATTTCTATGCAGATTTTGATTTCTTTTTTGATTTATTCTGTGATTTGTTGGTTATTCAGCAGCGTGTTGTTCAGCTTGCATATGTTCAAATTTTTAATAGTTTTTCTCCTGTAATTGACATCTAATCTTACCGCATTGTAGTCAGAAAAGATGCTTGGAATGATTTCAGTTTTTTTGAATTTACCAGGGCTAGATTTATGGCCCAGGATGTGATCTACCTTGTGCAGTTGAGAAAAAGGTGAAATTCATTGTTTTGCAGTGAAAAGTCCTATAGGTGTCAATTAGGTCTAACTGGTCTATTGTATCTTTTAAAGTTTGTGTTTCCTTGTTACTTTTTTGTTTAGTTGATCTATCCATAGGTGTGAATGGGGTATTAAAGTCTCCCACTATTCCTGTGTTACTGTTAATTTCCCCTTTCATACTTGTTAGTAATTGTCTTACATATTGCGGTGCTCCTATGTTGGGTGCATATATATTTATAATTGTTATATCTTCTTCATGTATTGATCCTTTGATCGTTATGTAGTGTCCTTCTTTGTCTCCTTTCACAGCCTTTATTTCAAAGTCTATTTTATCTGATATGAGTATTGCTACTCCCGCTGTCTTTTGGTCTCCATTTGTGTCAAATATCTTTTTCCAGCCCTTCACTTTCAGTCTGTATGTGTCCCTTGTTTTGAGGTTGGTCTCTTGTAGACAGCATATTTAGGGGTCTTGTTTTTGTATCCATTCAACCAGTCTTTGTGTTTTGGTTGGGGCATTCAACCGATTTACATTTAAAATAATTATTGATAAGTATGATCCCATTGCCATTTACTTTGTTGTTTGGGGTTCAAGTTTATACACCTTTTTTGTGTTTCCTATCTAGAGAAGATCCTTTATCATTTGTTGAAGAACTGGTTTGGTGGTGCTGAATTCTCTCAGCTTTTGCTTGTCTGTAAAGCTTTTGATTTCTCCTTCATATTTGAATGAGATCCTTGCTGGTTACAGTAATCTGGATTGTACGTTTTTCTCTTTCATTACTTTAATTATGTCCTGCCATTCCCTTCTGGCCTGAAGAGTTTCTATTGAAAGATCAACTGTTATCCTTATGGGAATCTACTTGTGTGTTATTTGTTGTTTCTCCCTTGCTGCTTTTAATATTTGTTCTTTGTGTTTGATCTTTGTTAATTTGATTAATATGTGTCTTGGGGTGTTTTGCCTTGGGTTTATCCTGTTTGGGACTCTCTGGGTTTCTTGAACTTGGGTGGCTATTTCCTTCCCCATTTTAGGGAAGTTTTCAACTATTATCTCCTCAAGTATTTTCTCATGGTCTTTTTGTCTTCTTCTTCTGGGTGCTATGATTTGAATGTTGGGGTGTTTAACATTGTCCCAGAGTTCTCTGAGGTTGTCCTCATTTCTTCTAATTCTTTTTTCTTTTTTCCTCTCTGCTTCATTTATTTCTACATTTTTATCTTCTACCTCACTTATCCTATCTTCTGCCTCCGTTATTCTACTGTTGGTTCCCTCCAGAGTGTTTTTGATCTCATTTATTGCATTATTCATTATTGATTGACTCTTTTTTATTTCTTTTAGGTCCTTGTTAAACATTTCTTGCATCTTCTCAATACTTGTCTCCAGGCTATTTATCTGTAACTCCATTTTGTTTTCAAGATTTTGGATCATTTTCACTATCATTATTTGGAATTTTTTATCAGGCAGATTCCGTATCTCTTCCTCTTTTGTTTGGTTTGGTGGGCATTTATCCTGTTCATTTAGCTGCTGAGCATTTCTCTGCCTTTTCATTTTGTTTATATTGCTGCATTTGGGGTGGCCTTTCCATATTCTGGCAGTTTGTGGTTCCTCTTTATTGTGGAGGTTCCTTGCTGTGGGTGCAGTTGGATGGGTGGCTTGTCAAGGTTTCCTGGTTAGGGAAGCTTGTGTCGGTGTTCTGGTGGGTGGAGCTGGATTTCTTTTCTCTGGAGTGCAATGAAGTGTCCAGTAGTGAGTTTTGAGATGTCAGTGGGTTTGGTGTGACTTTGGGAGCCTGTATATTGAAGCTCAGGGCTATGTTCCTGTGTTGCTGGAGAATTTGCATGATATGTCTTGCTCTGGAACTTGTTGACCCTTGGGTGGTGCTTGGTTTCAGTGTAGGTATGGATTCTTTTGATGAGCTCCTATCAATTAATGTTCCCTGGAGTCTGGAGTTCTCTGGTGTCCTCAGGATTTGGACTTAAGCCTCCTGCCTCTGGTTTTCAGTCTTATTCTTACAGGAGCCCCAAGACTTCTCCATCTATACAGCACCAATGATAAAACATCTAGGTTAAAGATGAAAAGTTTCTCCACATTGAGGGACACCCAGAGAGGTTCACAGAGTTACAAGGAGAAGAGAAGAGGGAGGAGGGAGACAGAGGTGACCAGGAGGAGAAGGGGGGGAATCAAAAGGGGAGAGAGCAAGCTGGCCAGTAATCACTTCCCTATGTGCTCTCCACAGTCTGGATCCTCAGAGATGTTCACAGAGTCACACTGAGAAGAGAGGAGGGAGGAAGGAGACAGAGGTGGCCAGGAGGATAAAAGGTGGAACCAAAAGGAAAGAGACAAATCCAGCCAGTAATCAGTTCCCTAAGTGTAGTCCACAGTCCGGAACACACAAAGAGATTCACAGAGTTGGGTAGAGAAGAGAAGGGGGAGGGAGGAGACAGAGGCGACCTGGCAGAGAAAAAGGAGAGTCCAAAGGGGGAGAGAGCAATCAAGCCAGTAATCTCGCTCCCACGTGAAAATGGGTACTGAAAATTGGGTTCTTAAAGGTACAAAATTGATAACAAATACCAAAAAGCAAAGATTAAAAATCTAGAGTAGAGGTGAGATTCTCAAAAATACAATATTAAAAAAGCAAAACAAAGTAACAAAAATTATAAAATATATATATATGAAGTTTGCTTTAAAAATAGGGTCTTTTTTTTTGCAAGGTAATAATAGGTTATAAAAATGAAAATTAAATGAGTAATAGAGGACTTAAACAAAATTTTTAAAAATGATAATAGTAAAAATATATCTAGGACTTTCTCTGGAGCTGTTGTGGACTGTGTGGGGTCAGTTCATTTTCAGATTGTTCCTTGATCCAGCTTATACTTCTCAAGATCTATAGGACCTTTCCTATATAGTCAGGGCTAACTACAGGATTTTAATCTATTGCACCTGTCACTTCCAAAGTGGTTCCCTCTGTTTACTTTAGCTTCTTCTGTTTGCTGGTCTCTTCAGTGTCTAATTTCCGCCCTGACACAAGGGGGTCGGTGGTGGTCACTTTTTTTAGGATCACTTGTTCAGTTGTGCTATGGGGAGGGAGAAGCACTACAAACAAATATCACTGGCGTGTGTGGGGAGTGCTTGCAGTTCTCAGCCACACTGGGTTTGCCCCCACTCATGGTGTGTGTGCTTTCCCAGTCTACACTGCTCAGGCTCTAGGTTGCTCTGCCGGGAACTGTCTGAGGCTGGCCCTGGGTTGCGTGCACTTCCCAGGTCTAAGCTGCTCAGCTTCAGGTTCTTGGGTACTCCACAAAGGCGCAGACTTGGTTGGGTCTGCGTTTTGTGCCCTTCCCAGGTCCGAGAAGCTCAGGTGACCAGGTGTTTGGTGAGTGCAGTCGCCCCCAGTTGGAGGCTGCGTCTTATTGCTTCCCCTGTCCCAGCCGCTCAGTTTTCTGGGTATACAACCAGCATGCCTTCTCAGGTGTGCCATGTGTCTCTTCTAGGGAGTTGATCTCTGGCTGTGACCCTCCTGGTGGATGTCAACTTTCCAGGAAGTCTTGGTTAGCAACAAAGCCTGCTTGCAGTTTGGTAGAGGATGCCTCTCTGGGGCCACGATTGCCCCTCTTCCGGTTCTGGCTGTCCTCACCTGCCTGTTTCCAGCTGGTGATGGGCTGGTCTGCAGCCTCTTAGCTCTGCTCAGTCCTTTGTTCTGTGAGCAGGCCTGGCCTTGTCTTAGGTTAGGGCTTTTCGCAGGATAGCTATCTCATAGTCTGGGTTGCTATCTCAAGGTTAGTTCCCTCAGATTGCCCTCAGGGCATTCATACCCGGTCCTTACCCTAAGCAATGCAGCCCATGCCTCCCTGTCCAGCCCCTGCTTGCTAGTGGCAGATGCGAGTGTCTGGGCTGCTTCTCCGTTGGGGGTTGCCCTTAGGCATGTAATCTGTGGGTTTTAATTAATTAATTAATTATTTTTCCTCCTGGTTATGTTGCCCTCTGAGATTCCAAGGCTTGCCACAGACCCACCAGTGAGAGTGTTTCCTGGTGTTTGGAAACCTCTCTTTTTAAAGACTCCCTTCCCTGGACAAATCTCCTTCCCTAACTCTTTTATCTCTCTTTTTATCTTTTATATTTTGTCCTACCTCCTTTCAAAGACAATGGGCTGCCTTTCTGGGTGCCTGATGTCCTCTGCCAGCATTCAGAAGTTGTCTTGTGGAATTTGCTCGGCGTTCAAATGTTCTTTTGATGAATTTGTGGGGGAGAAAGTGGTCTCCCCGTCCTATTCCTCTGCCATCTTAGGACCGCCCCCCAGCACAGACTTTTAAGATCCAGCTCGAATCCCACAGTCTCCCCAAAAGTTCCCAGTCCTATGCAACTGATTTCATCCTTTCCTGACATGGATCCTTTTTAACCACCATTTGTTTGACAATTAATCATGCTGACAGGAGTTTTTGGATAGTTGTTTCTATTTGTAGCCTTTTGTGCGGAGAAGGCAATGGCAAGCCACTCCAGTACTCTTGCCTAGAAAATCCCATGGATGGAGGAGCCTGGTAGGCTGCAGTCCATGGGGTCGCTAAGGGTCGGACACGACTGAGCGACTTCACTTTCACTTTTCACTTTCACACATTGGAGAAGGAAATGGCAACCCACTCCAGTGTTCTTGCCTGGAGAATCCCAGGGACGGGGGAGCCTGGTGGGCTTCCGTCTATGGGGTCACACAGAGTCGGACACGACCAAAGTGACTTAGCAGCAGCAGCAGTAGCAGCAGCCTTTTGTGTGTGCTCTGTCCTTGGGATTCTCCAGGCAAGAATAACTGGAGTGGGTCCTTCAAATCTCACAAGTTGGTCACCAAATTGTATTGATTTGCTTCGATGGGTCTCACATGAGTCTTTATTCCTATAAGTGAAGTCGCTCAGTCGTGTCCGACTCTTTGCGACCCCATGGACTGTAGCCTACTAGGCTCCTCTGTCCATGGGATTTTCCAGGCAAGAGTACTGGAGTGGCTTGCCATTTCCTTCTCCAGGGCATCTTCCTGACCCAGGGATCGAACCCAGGTCTCCCACACTGTAGGCAGATGCTTTACCGTCTGAGCCACCAGGGAAGTCCCAGTGCCTTAATTCAATCTTATAATTTCTCTTTTGGATCCATTCGTCATACCTCCCTGCTTCTGGCCTTGGTTTCTTTCAGTCAGGTCCGTGCATCAAGTAGATGCATCTAAAGTGGAACCCAGTTATGTCATTTCCATATCTTGAATTGAATATCTTTTTATAGTGCTCCACAGATGTCCAGATAAAGGCTCAGAACTCACATCATGACCCATAAGCCCCGACTGCCCACCTCCTCTCTCTTCATCCAGAATGACTCAGTTCCTTGACTGCCTCATAGTGTCTCATATATCCTGGTATCTGTCCTTGATGCTCCTTCTGCTGATCTTGCCCCCTCTTCATGGCATTCTTTAACACTCATATCACACACTGCTCCAGCTAAACAATTTCCCTGATACTTCCCTTCTCCAAGGTGAGATTAGATGTCCTTCCTCATACATCCATAAAATATTCCACATGTATTCTTTGTGAAACATTCATCTTGATTTAAAAAATATTTTATTTTAATTAATTTATTTATTTGGCTGATCCAGGTCTTAGTTGCAGCACGTGGGATCTTTAGTAGTGGCATGCAAACTCTTAGTTGCATCATGTGGGATCTAGTTCCCTGGCCAAGGCTTGGACCCAGGTCCCCTGCATTGGGAGTAGCCACGGGACCACCAGGGAAGCCCCATCAGTAGTTTGGATTTTAATCATTCTAATAGGTATGTGGTATAATCACATTGTAGTTTTAATCTGCAATTCCCTAATGATATATGATGATGAGCAATTGTCATATTTTTATTGCTCATCATCATATATCACTAGGGAATTGCAGATTAAAACTACAATGTGATTATATCACATACCTATTAGAATGATTAAAATTGGAGAAGGCAATGGCAAGCCACTCTAGTACTGTTGCCTAGAAAATCCCATGGACAGAGAAGCCTGGTGGGCTATAGTCCATGGGGTCGCTACTAGTCAGACAAGACTGAGTGATTTCACTTTCACTTTTCACTTTCACACATTGGAGAAAGAAATGGCAACCCACTCCAGTGTTCTTGCCTGGAGAATCCCAGGGATGGCGGCGCCTGGGGGGCTGCCATCTATGGGGTCACACAGAGTCGTATACGACTGTAGCAACTTAGCAATGATATATAATGATGAGCAATTGTCATATTTTTATTAGACATCTGTATATCTTCTATAATATCAGATTCAATTTACTAAGACATTTTAAAGAATATTTGCCTCTGTTTTCATGAAGGATATTAGTCTATAGTCTTGCTACAATGTCTGTCTGCTTTGGATATCCTATTAATTTTGTCCTCACAGAATGAACTTGGAAGTGTTTTTTCCTTTCCAATGTTCTGGAAGAGTTTGTGTAGAATTGGCATTATTTCTTCCTTAAATGTTTGGTAGGATTCACCAATGAATCCATGTGAGTGTCCAGTTTTCTTTATGGGAATCTTTTAAACTATACATGCAATTTATTTTATAAATATAAGGCTATTCAAACTATTTCTTTTGGAGTGATTTTTGATAGCTTGTGTCTTTCATGGAATTTTGTCATATATTTTACCCTTGGGGTTTTTAAAATTTTGCTCTTTAGGTACTCTGTGTTTACATAGGCCATTTAATTTAAAAACTATGCTGACAGTTTCTTAGAATTTTCTAAGGTTTGATTTGAAAAACTAGACTGATAGCGTAACAGTGTATAAATTAGTATGGTTAAGATGTCCCTAAGAAAATGTAGAAGTAGCATTACTTGATTGTCACAGGGTCACATATTTTAATATAAGTAAAAAAACTGGGATGTTGATGTTAGAATATCTTTATTATAAAACATTTTTCACAACTCTATTTTGCAGATTACAATGTGAAATTTTAATAAGATTACTGAAATTTTAAGGATTTTGTTTTTATATGAATAACTATTTGTATTATTATATTAATAACTATTAGTAACTATAAGTATTAATATTTAAGGTAAAAATATTACTGATAGATTAAGCACTTCTGTTTATATAAATCAATCTCTTTTCTCTTTTACATTTCTTGGGGTAATCATTCAGCTCCTCTGGGCTTCAATTTATTCACTGGTAAAACTGAGGCAATTAGACTAGATATTTTGCTAACATTTCTTCTAGAATGTTACTATTCCAATACTTAGAGCTTACCATGAAAAAAGCATGTGATGTTAACTGTGAATCAAAGTATTTATTTTTAAAGTGCTTTAATCTAATTATGTTAGTTTAAACATAAGTATACACAGATACCTAGTAAATATTTTGTAGAGAGTATAAAGTGAGTTTTTTCCAAATGTATTTATTTGTAAGCTGCCAATTGAAAGGAATATTGTTTGGGGAAGAGAAGAAATGGGGTCACAAATAAAATAGTTATACTCCATGTTCCAAAGGAAGATAAATGCTTAATTTAAAGCTATCTATCTGAAATCAAAGTCAGAGGGACACTTGCTTTAGTGTCAGTTCTTTTGTTTATTAATCTTACTAACAAGAAAGGTAAATGGAATGTTTTTGAAAGGACACCTTGGCACCACTGCAGCATTTATTTAAAGTACAGGGTTAAATTGTGGGAATTTAAGTTCTTCAGGAATTCTGGAAATCAAGTTTGTTTTGGGGAAGAACTTGATCAGAAACAAAACAGTTTTCACTGAAAGTTACATTGTCTGGGCACTCTTCACCAGCATATGGACACAATTTATTCTTTGATGAGAGTCATGCTCTAGTTCAGATAAAAAAGTTTCACAGAGGATCTTGGTATTTAAAAGGAAACCTTTAAAAATCATATTATGATTACCATATACTGTATAAAGATATAGATTAAGTCATTGTTTCTCCTTTGCTCATTCTTGGAAGATTTTTAAAACTAAAAATTTTAATGAAAAGTTTCTGGAAATCTTGAGGGTGGCTTACCATTCAGTTTGTCTTTCTATCCCAGAAGAAAATTATACATTTTAAATAAAGGTAAGTTCAGGTTGGGCTTCCCAGGTAGCACTAGTGGCAAAGAAACTGCCTGTCAATGCAGGAGATGTAAGAGACATGGGTTCAATTCCTGGGTTTGGAAGATGCTTGAAGGAGGGCATGGCAACCCACTCCAGTATGCATGGACAGAGGAGCCTGGTGGGCTACAGTCCATATGGTCACACAGAGTCAGACACGACTGAAGCGACTTAGCCCACACACAGGTTCAGGTCAGTTTGGTGTTTTGGAAGCTGTAGTGCATGCTTCAGGTAGTGCCTTGAAACACCTCCCCCAGGCCCACATTAGACTTCAGCCACAGGTAGTGGACAGTTCACGTCAACCTCAGACTCATCTCTCACTGACAACCACCCCCCTCAAATGAATGCCCCCTCAAATGAATGACTCCACTTTCCGACAGTGTCTTTTTTCCAGGTCATGGGAGCCCTTGAGGCCTAAATGCAAAAGTATCCCCAAAGTGGAGAGGAGAAACGTCCTCAACTAATGGGTCCAGATTAGTGGATATATGATTCAACCTCTAGTTCTTCTGGTGGACAGTTCTGAGAAGCTCCTGCTCATTTCTAAAGGGGTGCTGGGTGTGTCCCTGGTGGCTCAGTGGTAAAGAATCCACCTGCCAGTGCAGAAGAAGTGGGTTTGATCCCTGATCTGGGGAGATCCCACACGCTGCAGAGCAACTAAGCCCCATGCGCCACAACTACTGAAGCCCGAGTGCCCTAGAGCCTGTGCTCCTCAACAAGAGAGGCCGCAGCAAGGAGAAGCCCTCGCATCACAACTAGAGAGTAGCCCCCACTCACTGCAACTAGATGAAAGCCCAGGCAGCAATGAAGGACCAGCACAGCCAATACATAAATAAATAAATAGGTTCTTGTCCCGGAATCAAGTCCCAAACACTCCCAACAGAAATCTTGATAATACATCCTTGTGTTACATTTTCTTCCCTCTCTCATTCTTCCTGCTCTCCCACTCCCTAGGATTAATTCCCAGATCAACTACTTGTACCCGGATGTTTGGCTCAAGGTCTGTTTCGGAGGACTATAGCACATGACTTTGGTTTGAGAGTGATCCTCACAAACAGACCATCAGGATGGGATTCTGGAATGGGATCACTTACCTCATTGATAGGATAAGCAGGGTGGTGGTAATCCCCGGCCTGCATCTCAATTCCTGGGAATCTCACCTGGGATGGAATGAAACAAGAAGAAATGAGTTATCCAGTACCTCTGTCCCTAGAATGGTTTGAGGGTAAAGGATTGTGGAATTTGTTAGCATTTGTTAACTGCCTTGGAAGCCTTGAAAAAAGAAAGTAACAAATACTAATCACACAACTGTCAAATTAGGGCACACTGAAAGCCAGAAGGTCACCTTGGCAGTGTTTAGAGTGACCACTATCTCCTTAGCCATAGGACTTCTATAGGGATAAATCAGGCTCAGAGTGTAATTTTAAGGCAGAGCTGCAAAACAGTAATCAGGCTCAGAGTGTAATAGTAAGGGTGGCAGAGCTGCAAAGGAGATGAAATTTGCAGCTTGCACAAGTCTCCTTTGCTAGTATCATAGCTCTGATAGCAAAGGACAGGGACTGACACTTGGGTTAAGACAATTTTGGTAGATGTGTTTGAACAGCTTGAATTCCTGGTTTTCTCTGAATCTTCCACACCAGACAAAGAAGCTCTTTCTCCCTCTCTAGAGAAGAGCAGCCTCCCCTTAGATGGAGACTATGCAGTGGCCACCTGAAGTAGATGTCTTGTAAGATGACTCTGATGACCACAAAATTGAACTCTTTTCCTCTGATTGCCATGAGAAGAATAATGCCAAGTCTAAGCTGAGACAGAAAACATAGTTCTTGATCTGGGAACAGATAGCTTTTACTGAAAGAACTGTAGGAACTGGCTAATAATGACTGGCAGGAGTTTGGAGAACATGTGTGGGAATAGATCTTGAATGTGCTGGACCAAAGTGGCAGAATATAAGACTGGATAGAGGAGAGTTTATTGACATGACATGGGAACACTCTCTTATGATTTAAGATTTAACATCCTGGCAAGGACAGTAGGTGCTAACAGGCTATTGGAATGACTTCTTGAAATTTGGTGGCCTACACCAAATGAGATGGAGATACTGGAATTGCCTTGTCAAAGTACTAAAGAAGAGGTTAATGACTCAAAGAGGCGGGAATGTTAGAATGGACTTATGTCATGTGTTGAGAACACTAGCCTACTGTTTTCCCAGGAAGAGCCCAGAGACTGCTCTGTTTACTAAGGCATTAAAGACTGTATTAGTAAGAATGGCAACAATATCTTTGAGAAAATCAGAATTATCTAGACCAGAATTCACAGTAGGAAATGATGTCACATGATTGGGCTCTCTTGCATTAATTGAGATGATAGAGTAATGGCAGGGGGCAGGTAGTGGTATTCCAAATATCCCTGGCAAAGTAGCAACAAAGCTGAAGGGGCAATCGAGGCTCCTTGATGTGTAGGGAGCACAGTGTACCTCATGTTCAAGGTGGAAGGCAGTAGACTAGAGTGTAGTTTTACTTATAAAACCCAAAAAAGCAAGAGCTGGTTAGCAGAAAGTTGATGTCAACTGTTATATAATGGAAAAGTGTAATCCTATAACTATTATTTTATGTCCATCGGTTGAAAAGGTGGCCAGTGCTCTTTGAAGGATGCTATCTAAGCCACTACAAATATATAGAAAAAATATTTGCCCACTTTCTCTAGAATACCATAAGCAATTTATCAAAGTAACTTTACAATGCAATCCTTTCAAAAGTAGTTGGATAAGAGGGCTGAATTGACTTGACACCAAGTGATCTAAAATGTCATGTCCCACACTAATCTAGTGGGAACTTATGAATGCCAGGTAGTAAATGAAGTCCTGGCTCCAGTCCATCTTACAGTAGTTTCAATTGATCCAGATGGGTTCCTGTAGCAGTCAGATGGGTCCCTGGAATTTTCTTAACAGTTTTACACTGGTTCCCTGCCATGTGGAATAAAATCCATATGGTGGGGAGGATCAGGCAGAAATCTCTAAAATTGTACCCCTGTCCCCCAGGTAAGATAGTAATCCAAAACCAATATTGCATTCTGAGTAGAACTGCAGAGAAGGGCACCACCCTCAAAGACATAAAGAATGCAGAGGTGGTACCTTCTGCATTCACCTGTAAGGCCCCTGCTAAAACCACAAGCGTCATGGTAGGAGACAGCTGACTATCATAAACTCAACAAAGTGTCAGAACTGATCTGGCTGCCATGACAGTTAATATACTTTTTCTGGAACATATCAATGCAAGCTCTGGCATGGCATGTGGCTGCTGATTTGACAAACTTTTTTTATCAATCATTAAGAACATCAAAAGTGTTTATGTTAGCATAGGAAGGATAGCACAATGCATGTTAACCTATTGTCACTCTCCTCTTCTCTCTTCCACAGGGAAGTCTGTAGGTATTTTGTTCATCTTGTTATTCCATGGAACCTCATTCTGTTCCCCTATACTGATAAATCAGGCTAATCAGATCTGGTGAAGAGGAAGTGGAAAAGACTCCTGGTGCTCTATTAAGACACACACAAGCCCGAGAGTGGAAGATTCAGACCCCTGCAGATTTTAGGGGTCCAGTGGTCTGGAGGATGCTGGGACATGCCCTCCAAGTTAAGGACAGGTTACTGAACCTGCACCCTTTATCATTAAGATGGTAACTTTGACTCTTGAAGTTAAATGCTGCTCTCACTCATATTTGGGGAAGAGTTGGAAGCTTCTCGTTTGAAGTGGAACTCAGAGCAAGAGAGAGTACTCTACTGCAGGCTCAGGCTGTGATGCAAGCGACTCTCCTGCTCAGGCTATATGACAGATTATCAATGCTACAAATATTTGTGGTAGGACATTGTATGGCATCTCTGACAAGCTCCAATGGAAGACTAACAGTAATGCCATCAGGTTCTGGAACAAAGGCCTGGCCTCTCATTGTTTGAAAAGCAACACCTGGCATGCCTCTGTGCCTAACAGACTCTCAGAATCTGCTCCCGTATGACATCAAGTTATGAACCAGAGCTACCCATCACAAGCTAGGTGTTAGGTTCATCAAATCATAAGGTCAGATAGTAACAGTAACAATCCATTATTTGATGCAAGTGATACATCTGGGATCAAGGCTAAATAAGTCCAGAGGGCACATATAAGTTACACAGACAAGTAGCCTAGATTCCCACATCATTTACTTCTCATGCAGTGATGTATCTCCTTAACTTACTCCTGTGATCCATGGAGAATCCCCTGTGGTTAGTTTTATCAGTATTTATTGCTGCAATAATGTTTCGTAATAACCGAAAAAATCTTTGATACTTAACCATGAGCATTCATTATTGAGGCATCAAGGGCCAGTTGGGAATTGACTAGGGAGGTTTTCTGATCTTGGCTGGGCTTTCTCACATCCCGGGATTAGCTGCTAAGTCACTAGAACAACTTAATTCTGCTCCATCCATCTCTTTCTCCATCAGACTATCCCAGTCATGTTTCCGTATCAATGGTAGAAGCATGAGAGAAGGCAGACCAATCACTCAAGTATTTTTCAAGTTTTTGCCTGGATCAGATTTATTAACATTCTATTGACCCAAAGAAAATCACATGTCTAAGTTCAAAGTCCAAAGTGAGGCAGAATGTTCCACCCAGAAAGCAAAGGCAATGAAATTTTATGAGAAAGCGCATGGAGACAGGGAGAAGTGAAAAAGTAAGGTTACTGCTGAGGTATTAAATACCAGATGGCAGAGAAGGAAAATGTGGGCCTTGTTCCTGGGTGGACCAGCTTGATATCTTGGTGTGAGCCAAAAATGGCTGGCTTTCACACTTAGTCTTTCTCAGAGGTGGCTAGAAGGATCAGTGATTGGGAAAAAATCTTCCTGACAGACACAGCTTCAGATATTGTATTTGGGTCATCCACGGTGATGGAGAAAGATGTGGCCTGAGTTAAGGATAAACATAAATTTTTCTATAACTTTTTTTAAATAGGAAAGTGTGTAGATTTTTGTATCATGGAATGTCAACAAAAGAGTACTCAGCTGAGGAAGCAAAGATTAGGTGGACAGGATGATTCTTTCAGTAGATTTCAGCCAGCCTTGTCCTTGACCACTTGAGGCTTCCACAACAAACCCATAAGTGAAGTTAGTGTGATGGCCAAGATAGAGGTTATACATGAATCCAACACCTTGGGCTTTCTTTAAGGCTGATGTACTTATGCCACTATTGAATATGTGATCAGTCAGCAGTAGAGACCAGTGATTTTGTAACACTCCAGAAGATAAATTAAGTCACTTGGGAAAGTTATTTGCATTAATTTTCTTCCATCTTGGAGGAAGAAGCAATTCTCTCCCATTGTAATTAATTTGTATTCTTGTTTTCCCTTTCATCAGTCCCTCTGTCATCATTATTGATAATCTACAGAATGCCTGTTACCAACATGGTATCTTGTATTACCTCACCTCAGATCAAGGAACTATTTTGTGGCAAATGAAGAGCAACATGAATTACTGGATCCATGATCCTAACATGTGCAGCATTATCTAGAAGCAGTCAAAAAGGAACCATGAAAGGAACTATTACGGCGTCTGCTTAGACACCAGCTTGGAGATGACAGCCTGCAGGGTTGGGGTGCTGTTTTTCAGGATGGGATACATGCACTGTACCAAAAGCCAGTATGTGATTCCATGTCCCCAACTGCTCGGATTCATCCAGCTAAGAGCCAAAGGGATAGAAAGAGGCCCTCCAGCATTCTCAGTGAACTATGGACATAATGGTGCTTCCCACCCTTACCACCTTAGGCTCTGAGGGGTTGGAGGTTATTTCCAGGGGAACAGGAAAAAGCTAGCACATTTCTTTCAAGAGGCACAGTAAGATTTAAACAGAACTGCTGCCAACTGATCCTGCTGGACTGCTCACGTCTCTGGGGGAACAAGCTAAAAAAAAATGGGAGTTAATGTGTTGGTTAATGAGGAGCTAGGATTACAACTACAAAATGAAACAATGGAGGTGTATCTGAAACTTATACAATTCAGTGATTTGCCTGATTCCTGATGCTTCCATGCTTGGTGTGAACAGCAAACAGACAAATGTGGTAACTATAGCTGAAAAAGGGCAAAATAACCAAGGCCCTAGATCTCTGTAGGGATGAAGGTCTGGGTCACTCTACCAGGCAGCTAAGCTAGACCTGCTGAATTTCTGGAAGAGAGCAAGCAAAGTCTCAAATTGGTGGTGCAGGAAGGAGATGATGAATATGAGTTTTGGTCTTTGGTTCACTTGTAGCAACACGAATTATAGCTTGTCTCACTAATCCTCTTGAGTAGTCTTCAATAGACTGTGACTGCTCATCACTTTGAAGATACAGTGATGGGCAGACGTAACATGGGACTCAATTCTGAACAGGCAAGGGGCAGATAGCAGAAAACACTTCTTTTGTCCTGTATCACATCCTTTTGTCAGCTTCTCCCATCAGCTCACTCTGAATCACACTGAAACTACCTACAATTTAATTTTTATCTGATGATAAATATCTTTGATGGTATATCTAACTAATGCACAAGCTGTGAAAACCTTTACATGCTAATACTACCAGTAAGTTCCAGACCCACAATAAACGTGATATATAAGCTTCCAGTTGTCACAAAAAATTTCAATCCAGTATTACTTTCTGTCAGAAATTTAACAACTCCTATGATACAAGTGTACATAATACTTTTCATGCTAAAGTATTCACAAAAATTGAATCATTCACCTTGCTAAATTCACTTTTTTTTTGCACTGAGTCTATTTTTGATCACTAACCTCACATTGACTTCATTCTACATGCTCCTTGCATCTCTGAAATACTCTATCTTGGTACTTTATTTTGGTTATTCTATTTCTCAGCAGTGCCCTTTATTTTGGTAACAAGACATACTGCCAGCTTATTATAAATGCTTTATTTATTTATTTTTAACACAGAGGAAGCTTGGTGGCAGATCTGTAGCCACTTGATGTTTTTATAACTAAGAATTACAGTTCAGGCTCTCTTATAGAATGCAAAGGTGCGCTAACACATGTATAGGTAATTGTTATGGAAATTAAGCTTAGTCACTAAAAGAAGATTCGCCATCTGAACTTTCTTCTGTGTTTTTTTCACCTTCACCATCAGGCACTGGAGCATCTGGCCTCCTGAAAAAGAAGGAGAAAACAAACAAAAAGAAATTTAACAGTTTTTCCAGTTGAAAAAAAATCACTAACTGTAAATTAGGTTAATCTTAGAATATTGCTGCCAATAAATCTGCCAAGTCTTAGTCCTTAAGTGAGGGCCTCCTGCTCTCTACCACAGCGTGCTTCTCGCAGGCTTCTCCAGTACCATGGGGATTCAGTGCTACTCCTGTAGAGGCCATGGCACCGCTTCCTCCTGTCAGTCCTTACACAGTGTGCTACTTCAGCACTTTCTGCTTCTCATTACTGTGGAGACCCAACGACAGACAGAGATGTGATCTGGAGAGGCTGGCATGACCACTGCTAAATCTTCGCAGCCTCCAAGTGTCCGTAAGGTACAGAGAGAGGAAAGCTAGACGTGGAAAAAAAAAAAAAAAAGAAAACCTTCATGTTCAGGAAAGCTGAAGGGAGTAATTTAAAAATGGAAGAGATTTCAAGAATGGCCAGTAAGAAACACAGGCAATATGGAAGCCTTGTGGGGGAGGAGAGTGACTGTTTAAAGGTGGTTCTTAATGTCTGCTGAGTGTTGTCACTTATATGCTTTATCATCAGATAAACATAAGAAGAGTGAGTTCATAAAAATAACGTCTTGAAGATTCCCTAGGAACAAGATGATGTGAGAATGGTTAAAACTACAGCTCTGTATAGATGTGCTATAAAAAAACCACAGGAAATTTATTGGTGTCATTAAAACAGTCAACTTGATAGGTTCCATAGTATTTGTTAGTAAATCATTTAATCAATGTGGCAGCACTATCACTCAGCACCTGTTCACTCTTACCAAGAAAGCAAATTAAGCAAAGTGTACCTGGGGGAAACTTAGAGGGAAAGGAAGACTAATACAGCTGCTCTGTTTTAGTAATTAAAAGCTACAAAACTTATTTTTCCCTCAGGCTCCTTGATCCTTAATAAGATTTAAGATACCAACAAACAAAACTCTTCTTTGCCACAAATATAATAATTATTGCTAAAATAAGAAAATGTATAGTCTCCTACTTACTTATTATTATGAATTATGTTATTATGAATTATGGCTGAGTTCTGACTTAAAAGGTTTTAATACCATGTCTGTCATGCTATGAAACAGAAGAAATGCTGGCACTGCTCCCTAGCAATGGGTCAAACATAAACCCGTTTGCTCTGCTGTACAATTTTAGATTATGGGGGGGCGGTCCTAAGATAGTGGAGGAATAGGACAGGGAGACCACTTTCTCCCCCACAAATTCATCGAAAGATCATTTGAACGCTGAGAAAATTCCACAAAACAATTTCTGAACACTGGCAGAGGACACCAGGCACCCAGAAAGGCAGCCCATTGTCTTTGAAAGGAGGTAGGACAAAATATAAAAGATAAAAAGACAAAAGAGTTAGGGATGGATTCCCGTCCCAGGGAGGGAGTCCTAAAAGAGGAGAAGAAAAGTTTCCAAACACCAGGAAACCCTCTCACTGACGGGTCTGTGGGGAGTTTTGGAATCTCAGAGGGCAACATAACCGGGAGGAAAAATAAATAAATAAAATCCACAGAATACATGCCTAATGGCAACTCCTAGTGGAGAAGTAGCCCAGACACTCGCATCTGCCATCAGCAAGGGGAGGGGCGGAGCTGAACAGGGAGGCATGGGCTGCACTGTTTAGGGTAGGGACTGGGCCTGAATGCCCTGAGGGCAATCTGAGGGAGCTAATGTGAGACAGCAACCCAAACAGTGGGATAGCCAGAGAGAGAGAGAAAAAAGAGAGAGAACTTTCCCGTGATTGCAGCCATGAAATTAAAAGATGCTTACTCCTTGGAAGGAAAGTTATGACCAACCTAGATAGTATATTAAGAAGCAGAGATATTACTTTGCCAGCAAAGGTCCATCTAGCCAAGGCTATGGTTTTTCCCGTGGTCATGTATGGATGTGAGAATTGGACTGTGAAGAAAGCTGATCACCGAAGAACTGATGCTTTTGAACTGTGGTGCTGGAGAAGACTCTTGAGAGTCCCTTGGACTGCAAGTTGACTCACTGGAAAAGACTCTGATGCTGAGACGGATTGGGGGTGGGAGGAGAAGGGGACAACAGAGAATGAGATGGCTGGATGGCATCACCGACTCGATGGACATGAATTTGAGTGAACTCCAGGAGTTGGTGATGGACAGAGAGGCCTGGCGTGCTGTGACTCATGGGGTCGCAAAGAGTTGGACACGACTGAGCGACTGAACTGAAATGAAGGAGAGCTAGCCGGCTTTGGACTGGTCCATCCCTCGCCAGAGGCAGGGAGGCAGGCGTGCAACAGCCAGAGCCAGAAAAGGGCAATCTTGGCCCCAAAGACAGCATCCTCCACCAAACTGTGAGCAGGCTCCCAGATGCTAACCAAGTCTTCCAGGGATCCTGGACGATTGGTATCTGCCAGGAGGGTCGCAGCCAGAGATCAGTTCCCCAGAGGAGACACATGACACACCTGAGATGGTGCTCCTGCTTCGCACCCAGGAAACTGAGCGGCTGGGACCAGGGAGGTGATAAGATGCCCCGCCCCACCTGGGGAGAGTGCACTAGCCAAGCACCTGGTCGCCTGAGCTACTTCAACCTGGGAAAGGCACAAAATGCAGGCCCAACCGAGTTTGCACCTTTGTGGAGTGGATTAGAACCTGAGCAGATTAGACCTGGGAAGTGCATGCAACCCAGGGCCCACCTCAGACAGTTCCCTTGCAGAGAAACCTGGAGCCTGAGCAGTGTAGACTGGGAAAGCACATATGCCGGGAGCGGGGACAAACCCAGTGTGGCCGTGACACTGAGAGCACTCCCCACACACGCCAGTGATATTTGTTTGCAGTGTTCCTCCCTCCCCACAGCACGATTGAACAAGTGAGCCTAAATAAGTGACCACCTTCGCCCCCTTGTGTCAGGGCGGAAATTAGACACTGGAGACTTGCAAACAGAAGAAGCCAAAATAAACAGAGGGAACGCTTTGGAAGTGACAGGTGCAACAGATTAAAACCCTGTAGTTAGCACCTACTACATTGGAAGGGACCTAAAGACCTTGAGAAGTATAATCTGGAACAAGGAACTATCTGAAACTGAACTGACCCACACTGCTTGCAAAAGCTCCAGAGAAATTCCTAGATATATTTCTACTATTATTATTTCTTTCATTAAAATTTTTTAAGTCCTTTATTACTCCATTTACTTTCATTTTTATAACCTACCATTACCGTGCAAGAAAAAAAGACCCTATTTTTAAAGCAAATTTCATCTATATTTTTAATAATTTTTGTGATTTTGTTTTGCTTTTTTAATATATTGTATTTTTGAGAGTCTAACCTCTACTCTAAGATTTTTAATCTTTGCTTTTTGGTATTTGTTATCAATTTTGTACCTTTAAGAACCCAATCTTCAGTACCCATTTTTACTTAGGAGTGTGACTACTGACTTGACTGCCCTCTCCCTTTTTTGACTCTATCTCCGCCAGGTCGCCTCTATCTCCTCCCTCCCCCTTCTCTTCTCTACCCAACTCTCTGAATCTCTTTGTGTGTTCTGGACTGTGGAGAACATTTAGGGAACTGATTACTGGCTAGACTTGTCTCTCTCCTTTTGATTCCCCCTATGAACTCTGGGAGTTGGTGATGGACAGGGAGGCCTGGCGTGCTGTCATTCATGGGGTTGCAAAGAGTTGGACACGACTGAGCGACTGAACTGAACTGAACTGATTCTCCTCCTGGTCACCTCTATCTCCCTCTTCCCTCTTCTCTTCTCTTATGTAACTCGGTAAACCTCTCTGGGTGTTCCAGGCACTGGAGAGCACATAGGGATTTTATTACTGGCTAGCATGCTCTCTCCCCTTTTGATTCCCATTCTCCTCCTCCTGGTCACCTTTATCTCCCTCCTCCCTCTTCTCTTCTCCATGTAACTCAGCGAACCTTTCTGGGTGTCCCTCACTGTGGAGAATCGTTTTTCCATTAACCTAGATGTTTTATCATCAGTGCTTATGAATGGAGAAGTCTTGAGGCTACTGTAAGAATAAGACTGAAACCAGAGGCAGGAGGCTTAAATCCAAAACCTGAGAACACCAGAGAACTCCTGACTCCATGGAACATTAATCGATAAGAGCTCATCCAAAAGCCTCCATACCTACACTGAAAGCAAGCTTCACCCAAGAGACAGCAAGTTCCAGAGCGACATACCACGCAAATTCTCCAGCAACACAGGAACATAGCCCTGAGCTTTAATATACAGGCTGCCCAAAGCCACACCAAACCCATAGACATCTCAAAACTCACTACTGGACACGTCATTGTTCTCCAGAGAGAAGAAATCCAGCTCCACCCACCAGAACACTGACACAAGTTTCCCTAACCAGGAAACCTTGACAAAGCCACTTGTCCAACCCCACCCACAGGGAGAAACCTCCACAATAAAGAACCAAAAACTGCCAGAATATGGAAAGACCACTCCAAACACAGCAATCTAAACAAGATGAAAAGTCAGAGAAATACTCAGCAGGTGAAGGAACATGATAAATGCCTGCCAAATCAAACAAAAGAGGAGATAGGGAGGCTACCTGAAAAATAATTCAGAATAATGATAGTAAAAATGACCCAAAATCTTGAAAACAAAATGGAGTTACAGATAAATAGTTTGGAGACAAGGATTGAGAAGATGCAAGAAATGTTTAACAAGGACCTAAAAGAAGTAAAAAAGAGTCAATCAATGATGAATACTGCAATAAATGAGATCAAAAACACTCTGGAGGGAACCAATAGTAGAATAACTGAGGCAGAAGCTAGGTTAAGTGAGGTGGAAGATAGAGTGGTGGAAATAAATGAAGCAGAGAGGAAAAAAGAAAAAAGGATTAAAAGAAATGAGGACAACCTCAGAGACCTCTGGGACAATGTTAAACACCCCAACATTCGAATCACAGGAGTCCCAGAAGAAAAAGATAAAAAGAAAGGCCATGAGAAAATACTTGAGGAGATAATAGTTGAAAACTTCCCTAAAATGGGGAAGGAAATAGCCACCAAAGTCCAAGAAACCCAGAGAGTCCCAAACAGGATAAACCCAAGGTGAAACACCCCAAGACATATATTAATCAAATTAACAAAGATCAAACACAAAGAACAAATATTAAAAGCAGCAAGGGAAAAAACAACAAATAACATACAAGGGGATTCCCATAAGGATAACAACTGATCTTTCAATAGAAACTCTTCAGGCCAGAGGGGAATGGCAGGACATACTTAAAGTGATGAAACAGAAAAACCTACAACCCAGATTACTGTACCCAGCAAGGTTCTCACTCAAATATGAAGGAGAAATCAAAAGCTTTACAGACAAGCAAAAGCTGAGAGAATTCAGCACCACCAAACCAGTTCTTCAACAAATGATAAAGGATCTTCTCTAGATAGGAAACACAAAAAAGGTGTATAAACTTGAACCCCAAACAACAAAGTAAATGGCAATGGGATCATACTTATCAATAATTATTTTAAATGTAAATCGGTTGAATGCCCCAACCAAAACACAAAGACTGGTTGAATGGATACAAAAACAAGACCCCTAAATATGCTGTCTACAAGAGACCAACCTCAAAACAAGGGACACATACAGACTGAAAGTGAAGGGGTGGAAAAAGATATTTCACGCAAATGGAGACCAAAAGAAAGCAGGAGTAGCAATACTCATATCAGATAAAATAGACTTTAAAATAAAGGCTGTGAAAGGAGACAAAGACGGACACTACATAATGATCAAAGGATCAATCCAAGAAGAAGATATAACAATTATAAATATATAGGCACTCAATATAGGAGCACTGCAATATGTAAGACAAATGCTAACAAGTATGAAAAGGGAAATTAACAGTAACACAAGAATAGTGGGAGACTTTAATACCGCACTCACACCTATGGATAGATCAACTAAACAGAAAATTAACAAGGAAACACAAACTTTAAAGAGATACAATAGACCAGTTAGACCTAATTGATATCTATAGGATAATTCACCCCAAAACAATGAATTTCACCTTTTCTCAAGTGCACACGGAACCTTCTCCAGGATAGATCACATCCTGGGCCATAAATCTAGCCTTGGTAAATTCAAAAAAACTGAAATCATTCCAAGCATCTTTTCTGACCACAATGCAGTAAGATTAGATGACAACTACAGGGAAAAAACTATTAAAAATTCCAACATATGGAGGCTAACCAACATGCTTCTGAATAACCAACAAATCACAGAAGAAATCAAAATCTGCAAAGAAATGAATGAAAATGAAAACACAACAACCCAAAACCTATGGGATACTGTAAAAGCAGTGCTAAGGGGAAGGTTCACAGCAATAAAAGATTACCTCAAGAAACAAGAAAAAAGTCAAATAGATAACCTAACTCTAAACCTAAAGCAACTAGAAAAGGAAGAAATGAAGAACCCCAGGGTTAGTAGAAGGAAAGAAATATAAATGAGGGCAGAAGTAAATGCAAAAGAAGCAAAAGAGACCATAGCAAAAACCCGTAAAGCCAAAAGCTGGTTCTTTGAGAAGATAAATAAAATAGACAAACCATTAGCCAGACTCATCAAAAAACAAACGAGAAGAATTAGATCAAAAAAATTAGAAACGAAAATGGAGAAATCACAACAGACAACACAAAAAGACAAAGGACCATAAGAAACTACTATCAGCAAGTATATGCCAATAAAATGGACAACTTGTAAGAAATGGACAAATTCTTAGAAAAGTATAACTTTCCAAAACTGAACCAGGAAGAAACAGAAAATCTTAACAGACCCATCACAAGCACAGAAATTGAAACTGCAATCAGAAATCTTCCAGCAAACAAAAGCCCAGGACCAGACAGCTTCACAGATGAATTCTACCAAAAATTTAGAGAAGAGCTAACACCTATCCTACTCAAACTCTTCCAGAAAATTGCAGAGGAAGGTAAACTTCCAAACTCATTCCATGAGGCCACCATCACCCTAATCCCAAAACCAGACAAAGATGCCACAAAAAAAGAAAGTTACAGGCCAATATCACTGATGAACATAGATGCAAAAATCCTTAACAAAATCCTAGCAAACAGAATTCAACAACATATTAAAAAGATTATACATCATGACCAAGTGGGCTTTATCCCAGGGATGCAAGGATTCTTTAATATCCACAAATCAATCAATGTAATACACTACATTAACAAATTGAAAGATAAAAAGCATATGATTATCTCAATAGATGCAGAGAAAGCCTTCGACAAAATTCAGCATCCATTTATGATAAAACCCCCCAGAAAGCAGGACTAGAACGAACATACTTCAACATAATAAAAGCTATATATGACAAACCCACAGCAAACATTATCCTCAATGGTGAAAAATTGAAAGCATTTCCCCTAAAGTCAGGAACAAGACAAGGGTGCCCACTCTCACCACTACTATTCAACATAGTTTTGGAAGTTTTGGCTACAGCAATAAGAGAACAAAAAGAAGTAAAATGCTCACTGTTTGCAGCTGACATGATCCTCTACATAGAAAACCCTCAAGACTCCAACAGAAAATTACTAGAGCTAATCAATGAATATAGTAAAGTTGCAGGATATAAAATTAACGCACAGAAATCCCTTGCATTCCTATACACTAACAATGAGAAAACAGAAAGAGAAATTAAGG
The DNA here is from genome assembly GCF_049115385.1 of Moschus berezovskii. NCBI lineage: Eukaryota > Metazoa > Chordata > Mammalia > Artiodactyla > Moschidae > Moschus > Moschus berezovskii. The sequence goes on from NC_142465.1 coordinate 70,497,591, forward strand.
AAGCAATTCCATTCACCATTGCAACGAAAAGAATAAAATACTGGGAATATATCTACCTAAAGAAAGAAAAGACCTATATATAGAAAACTATAAAACACTGATGAAAGAAATCAAAGAGGACACAAATAGATGGAGAAATATACCATGTTCATGGATCAGAAGAATCAGTATAGTGAAAATGAGTATACTAGAAAAAGCAATCTATAGATTCAATGCAATCCCTATCAGGCTACGAACAGTTTTTTCCACAGAACTAGAACAAATAATTCCACAATTTGTATGGAAATATGGACCTGGAGGAATCAACAGTATGGTACTGGCACAAAGACAGAAATATACATCAATGGAACAAAACAGAAAGCCCAGAGATAAATCCATGAACCTATGGACACCTTATATTTGACAAAGGAGGCAAGAATATACAATGGAGAAAAGACAATCTCTTTAACAAGTGGTGCTGGGAAAACTGGTCAACCACTTGTAAAAGACTGAAACTAGAACACTTTCCAACACTATACACAAAAATAAACTCAAAATGTATTAAAGATCTAAACATAAGATCAGAAACTAAAACTCCTAAAGGAAAACATAGGCAAAACACTCTCTGATATAAATCACAGCAGGATCCTCTATTGACACCTCTCAGAGTAATGGAAATAAAAGCAAAAATAAACAAATGGGACCTAATTAAACTTAAAGCTTTTGCACAATGAAGGAAACTATAAGCAAGGTAAAAAGACAGCCTTCAGAATGGGAGAAAATAATAGCGAATGAAGCAACTGACAAAGAATTAATCTCAAAAATATACAAGCAGCTCCTGCAGCTCAATTCCAGAAAAATAAATGACCTAATCAAAAAATGGGAAAAAGAGCCAAACAGACATTTCTACAAAGAAGACATATAGATGGCTAACAAACACATGAAAAGATGCTCCACATCACTCATTATCAGAGAAATGCAAATCAAAACCACAATGAGGTACCATCTCACTCATGCTGGTCAGAATGGCTGCTATCCAAAAGTCTACAAACAATAAATGAGGGTGTGGAGAAAAGGGAACCCTCTTACACTGTTGGTGGGAATGCAAACTAGTACAGCCACTATGGAGAACAGTGTGGAGATTCCTTAAAAAACTGGAAATAGAACTGCCATATGACCCAGCAATCCCACTGCTGGGCATACACACCGAGGAAAGCAGAAATGAAAGAGACATGTGTACCCCAATGTTCATCGCAGCACTGTTTACAATAGCCAGGACATGGAAGCAACCTAGACATCCATCAGCAGATGAATGGATAAGAAAGTTGTGGTACATTTACACAATGGAGCATTACTCAGCCATTAAAAAGAACACATTTGAATCAGTTCTAAGGAGGTGGATGAAACTGGAACCTATTATACAGACTGAAGTAAGTCAGAAAGAAAAACACCAATACAGTATATTAATGCATATATATGGAATTTAGAAAGATGGTAATGATAACCCTGTATGAGAGACAGCAAAAGAGACATAGATGTATAGAACAGATTTCTGGACTTTGTGGGAGAAGCGAGGGTGGGATGATTTGAGAGAATAGCATTGAACCACGTATATTATCATATGTGAAACAGATCGCCAGTCCAGGTTCTATGCATGAGACAAGGTGCTCAGGGCTAGTGCAGTGGGATGACCCTGAGGGTTGGGATGGGAAGGGAGGTGGGAGGGGGGTTCAGGATGGGGAACACATTACACCCATGGCTGATTCATGTCAATGTATGGCAAAAACCACTACAATATTATAAAGTAATTAGTTTTCAATTAAAATAAATAAATTAAAAAAATTTTTAATTATGCCCACGAGGAAGTCATATGGACTCAGTATAATAAAGCATTAGAGCTAAGTACAGCATTTATTGGTTTTGACTGATGCTCCACTGCCTAAAATGCTAACATGGGAACACAGTCTTCATTATTCTCCACTAGTAGTGGGTATAAATACTGGGTTCAAATCCTAGCCTTGCTATGTAGTTTCTGAGGAACTTTGGGGAAGTTATTTAACTACATTGTGTACCCAACTGACTGACTGGATTGTTGTGAATATTAGGATGGATTACTAACCGCAAACAAAGGTCCATCTAGTCAAGGCTATGGTTTTTCCAGTGGTCATGTATGGATGTGAGAGTTGGACTGTGAAGAAAGCTGATTGCCAAAGAATTGATGCTTTTGAACTGTGGTGTTGGAGAAGACTCTTGAGAGTCCCTTGGACTGCAAGGAGATCCAACCAGTCCATTCTAGAGGAGATCAATCCTGGGTGTTCATTGGAAGGACTGATGCTAAAGCTGAAACTCCAATACTTTGGCCACCTCATGCGAAGAGCTGACTCACTGGAAAAGACTCTGATGCTGGGAAGGATTGGGGGTGGGAGGAGACGGGGACGACAGAGAATGAGATGGCTGGATGGCATCACCGACTCGATGGACATGAGTTTGAGTGAACTCCAGGAGTTGGTGATGGACAGGGAGGCCTGGCGTGCTGCGATTCATAGGGTCGCAGAGTCGGTTATGACTGAGCGACTGAACTGAACTGAACTGAACTAACTGCAAAACACACTGAATAATACGTGGCACACTGTTGTTGTTCAGTCACTCAGTCGTGTCCCGACTCTTTGTGACCCCATGAACTGTAGCACGCTAGGCTTCCCTGTCCTTCACCATCTCCCAGAATTTGCTCAAACTCATGTCTATTGAATGGGTGATGCCATCCAACCATCTCATCCTCTGTCGTTCTCTTCTCCTCTTGTCTTCAGTCTTTCCCAGCATCAGAGTCTTTTCCAATGAATCGGTTCTTCGCATCAGGTGGCCAAAATATTGGAGCTTCAGCTTCAGCATCAGTCCTTCCAACGAATATTCAGGACTGATTCCCTTTAGGATTGACTGGTTTGATCTCCATGCAGTCCAAGGGACTCTCAAGAGTCTTCTCCAACACCACAGTTCAAAAGCATCAATTCTTCAGTGCTCAGCCTTTTTTATTGTTCAGCTCTCACACCCGTACATGACTACTGCAAAAACCACAGCTTTGACTATACTGACCTTTGTTAGCAGAGTGATGTCTCTGCTTTTTAATAAGCTGTCTAGGTTTGTCATGTGGCACATAGTAGGTATTTTAAATAATGGTTATCTATTATTATGATTATGATTCTCATTGTTATCATATACCTACTACTTGGCCAAGAAAGCTTTTAGGTGCTGCAGGTACAGAAACAATATGTAGTTGCTGCTCTGAAGTTGATAATTTAGTGGGGGAGACAGAAAGAAATATATTGTTATATAGTGTGATACACAAAATATAGTTGTACTAACTACACTTGTTTGAAAGGAAAAGGTAATTCATCCTGTGACATCCTAGTGTTAGTCACAGAAAACTCAAGAAAGGTGAAGACACTTGTGAAGGGTGTTGGGATAGGCATGAATTTGTCAGAAACAGAAAATGTGGGAATAAGTGGGGGTGAGAGCATTCTCAATAAAGAAAAAAACAGGGATGGTGCAGCACAGTGTATTTGGGACCTATAAATCTTTTGGTAGCTAGGGTGTAAGTAAAGTAACTGGGGTAAAACAGTAGATGAGATTAGGTCATTTGGTAGGGACAATAGGTGGAGAGTGGAGAGAAGTTATATGAAATGTCAGCTTTCAGTGAAATCACACAACTAAGTTTAGGAATTTTAAGAAGTCATTTTTAAAAAAATTTAAATATAGTTGGTATACATAATTATATAAGTCACAGGTGTACAATGCAGTGATTCACAATTTTTAAAGGTAATATTTTATTTATAGTCATTATAAAATATAGGCTATATACACTGTGCTGTACAATATATCCTTGTAACTTACTTACATATAAGTTTGAACCTTTTAATCCCCTCTCGATATTGCCCCTCCCCACCTGCCTCCCCACACTGGTAACCACTAGTTTGTTCTCTATATCTGTGAGTTTGCATATTTTTTGTTATACTCACTAGAGTTCGTTGATTTTTTTCAGATTCCACACATATAAGTGGTATCATACAGTATTGGTCTTTCTCTGCCTGACTTGCTTCACTTAGCTAATACCCTCCAAGTCCATCCAAATGGCAAAACTTCATTCTTTTGTACGGTTGAATAATATTCTATTGGATATATATAGCAGGTCTTTAACCATTCATCTGTTGATGGACACGTAAGAAGTCATTTATTTAATTGAGATATAATTCACATACCATAAAATTCACATTCAAAATTGTACAAATTAGAGTTTTAGTATATTCACAAGGTTGTAAAACCATAACTGCTATCTAATTCTAGAACATTTTCATTACTCCAAAAAGAAACCTAAAACTCATTAGGAGACACATTCCATTTCCTTTCACCCTCATCCTCTGATGACCATGAATCTACTTTTCTGTGTCTATGGATTTGTTTATTCAGGACATTTCATATAAATAGCATCAAGGATATTTAGCCTTTTTGTCAGGATTCTTTCACTTAATAAAATGTTTTCAAGGTTCTTCCATGTTGTAGCATTTATCAGTACTTCATTCATTTTTATGGCCAAATATTATTCCATTGCATGGATAAACCAATTTGTTTATCCATTCACCCATTGATGAACATTTAGGTTATTTCTACTTTTTGGCTGCTATGAATAATGCTAGTGGAACATCTGTGTACAAGTTTTTGTGTGAATGTATGTTTACAATACTCAAGTACAAACCTCAAGTAGAACTGCTGAGTCATGTGGTTAACTCCATGTTTGACTTTTTGAGGAACTGTCAAACTGTTTTCCCCAATGAATGCATCATTTTATATTTCCACCATCAGAATATGAGAGTTATAATTTCTCCATTTCCTTGTCAACACTTGTTATTCTCTGTCTTCATTCATTTCTTCCTTTTCTCATTTCTTTTATTGTTATAATACACATAACATAAATCTTACCATCTTAACCATTTAAAAGTGTACAGTTCAGTGGTATTGAGTACATGCAAAGTATTGTGCAATCATCACCACTTAACCAACCTCCAGAATACTTTTCATGCTGCAAAAGTGAAACTCTGTACCAATTAAACAATAACTCCTCATTTCTCTCTCCTTCTAGCCAGTGACAACCACTCCTCTACTTTCTGTCTCTATGAATTTGTCTACTCTAGGTACCTCATGTAGGTGGAATATTACAATACCTGTCTTTTTGTGACTGTTTTCATTTATCATGTCTTCAAGATTCATCCATATTGTACCATGTATCAGAATTCCTTCTCAATTTTAGGATTAATAATACTTCATTGTATGCAGATAATACATTTTGTTTATCCATTCACTTGTGGACGGGCATTTGGGTTGTTTCTACTTTTGGACTATTGTGAAAAATGCTGCTGTGAACATGAGTATACAAGCATCTGTTTGAGTCTCTGTTTTCACTTTTTTTGAGTATATGCCCAGAAGTGATTTTAGGAGAAATTGCCACACTGTTTTCCACAGCAATTATATAATTTTACATTCCCACCCAGAGTGCACAAGGGTTACAATTTCTTCGTATTCTTACTGATACTTTTTTGCTTGCCCTCATTCATTTTAAAAATAAATTTAAAGCTACTTTGAATTGTAATTGCTATGAAAACAAAAGAAAAGCTACATATTAGAGTTCTTTTTGTTATTTAAAAAACTTCAAAAATTGTGAAAATCAAATGAGGTTATATACATGAAAACATTTTATAAGTTAAAAAGCTTTAAAAATGTTAATGTAATATTAAAACTCTTAACAGCATTTCCAGACTGGATATTCATATTAATATTCTTAGGGGGAATAGTATTTGGCTTTTCAATGATCAGAACTGCTCTGGCTTGATTCTGTGTATGTGCATGTGTGTGTGTATGTGCATACCTTTTAATTTTCTTTCATAGAAAGAAGTTTTAAAGATGTTTTAAATGGTTTCTACTTTAAACTACTAGTCACACTTCACTACTAAAATGTGGAAATGAAGATTTCATAATACTCTCAGTATTTTAAACATATATATGAATCACTAAAAAAGACTACGTCAGCAAAATGCAGAAAAAATATGAAGTCATATTCATGATTTATCATGTATATATTTTTAAAAATCTCAATCTTTAGTGGTTATATTGGTAGCTATATTTTAATAAGCATATTTATATAACTTGTGGCATTAAGATTATCAATAAAAGTCTTAGTAAAAGCAAAATTTTTAAAGCTTAACTTTAAAGTCCTTACTGTTTAATTTCTTTAAAAAGAGATATTTTCAAAGATTACTAGGTTGACCTCAACTAAAACTGAGCCAAAATTTAGAAAGGAAAGGACTAACCATATACAAGTCAGTACTTTTTAGCAAACAGGATGCTGTGTGCATGTTGTCATCTTTCTCCCATTTACATGAACAAGACTGTCAACCACAATCCCTGTTGTCCTCATCCATTCCTTATACCGTTCCTTGTTTCAGTCACATAATCCAGGACTGGCAGGTCAGGAGAATCATTCTCTGTAAAGAGACCGGTGTAAGGGAGAGCTCATAAGCCAAACGGGGACAATCAGAATGCTTCCCTAGAAATGAGCTATGGACTATGGAGAAGGGGTTCTCTTTCCTTTCAGTTGGTGAAACTAGCAATATTACAGCCATTTAAAATATAAAGCAAATATTATTTGCTAATTCCTTGTTTTCCAGGCGGAAGCTCATCAGCAGTAGGAGAAAAGTGGATTATTATGCTACATTTGATTAAAGGCAGACCGAGGTACAGGTGAGAGAAAATATCGACCAGCAGCAATAATGGTGCTATGCCCCTGATTTTGTCCTGCTTAGACTTCTTAGGGATGTGAGTCAATAATTTCCCTTTTTACTTTAGCTATCTGAGTTACGTTTCTGTGATCCTGTACGTAAAGGAGTCTCAAAATATAAATATCATTGATCTGATTTGTTTTCATTAAAAAGAGATTTACTACATTTATGCTTAAAATCAAAACCACTTTGATGGCAAACATTATAAACATTCTTTGGAAAAACATTTATTTATGTAGGTAAATAGTTTAAAGATATTTTTCATTTTCTTTCCATTTAAAACAGTGGAATTTAAAGCAGATGAAGTCCCAAAACCACTATTAGTGCAAACATTGCTGAATAGCAGGGTTGTGGGGACAGGGTGTGATAGCTATTCAAATCGCTTTTCAATATCAACTACAGTGCACACAGTTATAATGTCACATGATACTTCTCAATTAGTGTCATTCTCTGTGCTAGTTGCTCAGTCACGTCTGACTCTTTGTGACCCCATGGACTGTAGCCCGCCATGTTCCTCTGTCCATGGGATTCTCCAGGCAAGAAAACTGGAGTGGGTTGCCATTCCCTTCTCCAAGGGATCTTCCTGACCCAGGGATTGAACTCAGGTCTGCCTGTCTTGCAGGCAGATTCTTTACCATCTGAGCCACCTATGCAATAGCAATAAGTGGTCTTAAGGAAACAGCCAAACACTGAATTCCTGAACTAAGATTACATTGACTATATAAAGACATCTGGGATAGTTAAAAAAAAAAAAAGACAATTTTGACTACAGTAACTAGTAAGACTTATTTCAGCATTACATTTACTCAAACTACACACACTTTGGTCTTTTCTATTCTGAATGCCCATCAAGGCAGGTATACCTGTTATTTGCTGTGGGAAGCAGATTCCCCAGCCAGAGAAACAACGTAATGTCTAATATGATAAAGAAAAAGGAAGCGAGCTATCTATCCTAGGTAAGATGTGTTTCCGCCATTTATCTTGGGGTTCTTACATCATATAGCTCCCCTACCATCTTGCTTGCTAGACACTGACAGACCCCAACTGTTTTCAACACTACTTCTTCGATATTTTTATTATCTCTTATCTCTCACTGTTGTGAAGCAACAGTCAGAACTGGACATGGAACAACAGACTGGTTCCAAACAGGGAAAGGAGTACGTCAAGGCTGTTTATTGTCACCCTGCTTATTTAACTTCTGTGCAGAGTACATCATGAGAAATGCTGGGCTGGAGGAAGCACAAGCTGCAATCAAGATTGCCGGGAGAAATATCAATAACCTCGGACATGCAGATGACACCATCGTTATGGCAGAAAGTGAAGAAGAACTAAAGAGCCTCTTGATGAAAGTGAAAAAGGAGAGTGAAAAAATTGGCTTAAAGCTCAACACTTAGAAAACTAAGATCATGGCATCCGGTTCCATCACTTCATGGCAAATAGATGGGGAAACAGTGGAAACAGTGGCGACCTTTATTTTTCTGGGCTCCAAAATCACTGCAGATGGTGACTGCAGCCATGAAATTAAAAGACACTTGCTCCTTGGAAGAAAAACTATGACCAACCTAGACAGCATATTAAAAAGCAGAGACATTACTTTGTCAACAAAGGTTCATCTGGTCAAGGCTATGGTTTTTCCAGTGGTCATGTATGGATGTGAGAGTTGGACTATAAAGAAAGCTGAGCGCCCAAGAATTGATGCTTCTGAACTGTGGTGTTGGAGAAGACTCTTGAGAGTCCCTTGGACTGCGAGGAGATCCAACCAGTCCACCCTAAAGGAGATCAGTCCTGGGTGTTCTTTGGAAGGACTGATGTTGAAGTTGAAGCTCCAGTACTTTGGCCACCTCATGAGAACAGCTGACTCATTTGAAAAGACCCTGATGCTGGGAAAAATTGAAGGCAGGAGGAGAAGGGGACGACAGAGGATGAGATGGTTGGATGGCATCATTGACTCAATGGACATGGGTTTGGGTGGACTCTGGGAGTTGGTGATGGACAGGGAGGCCTGGCATGCTGCAGTTCATGGGGTCGCAAAAAATCGGACACGACTGAGCAACTGAACTGAACTGAACTGACTCCTGTGATCAAAGTCTCCAACAGTGGACTAATCACAGTTTTCTGACACTGTTTTTTCCTGTCCTATACTTTCTAGCCAGTATGCCAGCCAGTGGTCAAGGACTGGTTGTTGTTATTGGCTCGCTAAGTCATGTCTGACTCTCTGTGACCCCATGAACTACAGCACGCCAGGCTTCCCTGTCTTTCACTATCTCCCAGAGTTTGCTCAAACTCATGTCCATTGAGTAGGTGATATCATCCATCCATCTCATCCTCTGTTGTCCCTCTGTCTCATCCTCTGTCACCAAGGACTTGTAATTACCCTGAATGGAATACCAGTTCAGCAAGAACTGGAAAAATGGAACAAATGAAAAAACCTGTTTTTGGAATTGTTCAGTTGGGGAATTGAGATCAATTCTTGCTCAACTAGTCGAAATCCAACCTTTAATCCATTATGTTGTTCCGTAGCAGGAGACAGGCAAATCACTGGCAGATAAGGAATTCCCTTAGAGGGCAGGAAACTCTGCTGGATATGCCTTGAATATAATTAAAGTTTTCTTGCTTTCTAGTATCCTTTTGTTTAACACTAATAAATCTCCTCTCATCTCAGTGATAAGTAGGCTGAGGTGGTTACTTTTATTCCTGGCAACCACAATCATGGTCACTGCACAGTCTGAGAAAAGGGTATAAATGTCTTTTGAATAGATATATCCAGGACAAATGCCAACTGAGCTGGTTCTGTTTAAAGCCTGCATAACTTGATTTCTTTAGCCAAATCAGTATGCTGCAAACTGTACTCTCCTACTAACATTAAGAATGTGACTAGTTAAATTTAAATTTCAGAAGTCTGTTCTTTACTACAAAGTTGAAAATACAGATTCTTCAGTTTGGAAAAACAGAGAATATAACTCAAAAGGATAATTACTCTGTGTACATTAAATATGTCTGTGTTGAGACCACAGTGGTATACAGGCAACTACGGGACTATAAACAAGTTGTGATCTGAGAGCCTGGTAAATCCAGTTGTTTAGAACTTGCTACATATTCTTCCATTAAAACATTCATAAATCACATTTACTGGACATTTACTGCTTGTCCAGAGCTGTGCTGAGTGCTTACTTAGTCTGAATGAATCTATAAAGGGTGAACTCTTCTATTTCACATTTATGAGGAAACGGATGCACAGATTGATTAGGTAATTAGTTCAGGGTCATACGGCTAGAAAGGGGCAGGGCAGAATCTGGACCTCAGCAAGTAGACCATTTCTAAAGTCTGCCTTAGACTGAGACTTAACCGTCACTAATTTCATCTCTTGCTGGACAGGTTCAGAGGCTAGACTATTTATCTTGGAGTAGTAAAGTAGTAATTACTAGTAATAGTAACCTTAGTTATGGGACATAAATGAAACCATAGGGTAGGATAGGGAGAAACATTTTTCCTTTTTCTTAAGAGAATCTAGGCATTGACTGAAAAAATTTATAAGGCATGATTTATCTGTTCTGTATTTCTAAAACAGATCAACCTGAAAAATTTCTATTTTCTTTCCTTTCCATCAACTTGTGTGTATGATGACAAAGGTGACAAAGGAGGTACTCTTTCACATATCTTTTTAATTCACTGCATTTTTTAAAACTAATTTTTACAAGCTAAGAATTAATTTTTACAAGCTAGAACCAAGAAGTAAGTCTTGGTTATATAAGACCTATCATCCTTTTTAAAAACTTAGATTTTTAAGAAGATTAAATAATCACTCAGAAGTAGCAAACAAATACTATTTATTTGGTAATTATCTGGCATTTTCTTTAGTTTTATAGACTTACTAAAATTCAGTGATAGTCATTTTTGTAGGAAAATAGCCAGGTTCTCTTCTCCCTTATCAAGTAAACTGTTTTGGTTCAAAGTTACGTACTCTTAGTTTCCAAACTGTTATAAACACAAGCTAATTGAGTAACAGTGTATTTTCTGATCAGTATTTATTCCTACATTAACCTCAGTTTTGCTCTTTGTTCAGTGCAAACAGATTTAGACTACTTCTTCCTACAGTTACATAAGTCTGTCTCACTACTTAGGGCTAAAAAAAAAGTTTATGTTTATACTTTAAAAGAGAAAAGAACCGTCTTTACTGAAAGTTCTTGGCTTAGGCTTAATATGTACCTAATATTCTAAATAAAAGCACACTCTTTCCTTGGATGGAACATTTTCTTCTTCATCTCAGACTTTCCCCTTAAAGCAAGGCTCCTTAACTTTTTATGTAAACATGATTCCTAAAGTGACAGAAGTCCTTTAACAAGGTGGTTGATTCCACTTATCATATCTAGCTAAATGTAGTTGCAGCTGGTTTTCTAGTGGTAGTGGTGATAGGTTATAGTGAGTCACCCTACTCCAACCAGTGCCCCTTGTGACCAATGGCATGTGCTCATGAGGTAATGGGTCAGAATTCAGGCTCCAGGCTGTGGTTGAGGAACAGCTTTTCTGTAAGACAATGTTAACTGTTACTGGAATTCTACCCTAAAACTTGGCACCACCTTGCAGCTGAATGTTTCTCAACATTTACAGACAATGACGTGCGCTCAAACTTGCTAAGTGAGATACATCAAGAAAGTACTGGAGGTCCTAGGGGTTCTCCCCTTGGTAGTCATCTACTAACTTCTTAAAAGGGTGATACCTAAATGGGATCTTAAAGAATATGAAATCAGCCTGGCCAATAACATTGGGGAAGGAAGTTCCATGCAGAAGAATACAAACTTTCAAAGACACCAGGAAAATGGTACAGTCAGAGAACCATATAAGTAGTCTGCTACAGCAGTAGGAGACAGGGATGCATGGATGAGTGGCAAGAAATGAAGCCAGAGTCTTGATGATAAATGCATTTATTTGCAATTCTAAGATGTCAGAGCATATGTTAGGGGCAGCAGAGAGTCACAGAAAGACTTGTATGTGTGAACAGATAAACTATATGAAGACATCCACTAAGCTTTTAGTGACGGACTGACAGAGAATAGAAAAACCAAAAAGGAGAAATTAAAATAAATCAGGTGAGAAATGATGAGGGCTTGAACTAAACAGCAATGGCGTGGAGGCATATGGTCAGATGTGAGATTAAAAATGAGAAAACCACCATGACTGACATAGTGAGGGGAAGGGAGGAGGGAAGAATCAAGGGTGACTTTCAAGCTGCTAGTGTGGGTAGCCAGTTGAAGTAAAGGATTATGAAGGAGTTTTAAGCTGGGCAGGGGATGTAATGCAGCCAGGAGGGGGTGGAGGGAATGGAGAACTAGCATATGCTGATGCTTATAGGGCAGCCAGCTTCCCATCTATTACATTTTCTCTAGAGAGAAAAATAATCATTTTAAAGGTCATTTTAGCTCTCCGTTAGTACAGAAGCTCTACTGTGTATTTCCAGAAGCAAAAAAGAGGTCATGGTCAATGTTAGATATATTTACAACATATATTCCAATGAGTACCAAAATGGATTGGACCCATATGTTCAATTCACATTAAAGTGCGTGTCACAATCCATCTGCTTTTAAAGTGTGTCAGAAACAATTTCCAGAACAAATGCCAAATATCCTGGAGATGTTTAGTTCAAATTACCAATCCATACCATTGTACTTGAACTGTTTGCTACTGAAATATATACTAAATGGAGATACGTGCAGGAAATCTGTTCTTCTAGACTTCAAAAAATGTTTTTAAATTTCATATTTTGAAAGATAAAATGAGAAAAATATTGCATATATGAAAGAAAAAAATGCATACATTTTCTTGAAGGGCTCAGAGCCAAGAAGAATTCCAAAGTATACTGCTAGTACAGAATGAACGCCTGGAGAGCTAACATAGCTAAATACATTGGGGTGACCTAAAACCCCCAAACTGGAAAGACTCTTTATATGTGTCTGCTGCTGCTGCTAAGTCACTTCAGTCGTGTCCGACTCTCTAGATACTTGCAAAAGAAAACAGTTCTGAATAATCCATTAAGATATATCTTATCCAGGATGAGCTGTGTAGCCAGGTTTGCCTGGATGGAATAAATAACTGTCAAATTTCTGAGTCACAACTTTTCAGCATTTTTCAAAAAATTTTTTTAAGAAACTCACACAAACAATATCTAGTTCCATAATAACCATTACTATAGACTTACTGTATTTATTTTCCCATCTGGCTCAACCTAGATCATGTAGAGTAAATTTCCTATATACTAAGGTCTTATACATAAAAAACTGCTGAGTGACTGACACACACACATTTGTTGCTGAGTGACAACAACAAATTAAGAAAAAGAGGACAGGGAGGGAGGGAGGGAGAAAAAAAGCAGCACAGAAAGAAAAGGAACAATGCTTCTTGTGGATACTAGTGCTGTGCAACAAAAACGTCATCAATTTCCATCTCTTTTGCATATACAGGTTCATCACCAAGTTATTGAAAATACTCCTAAAATGTTTCAAGGCTAGTTTTAGTAGTTTAGCATAGATTTCTCACTTTTTAAACATAGCAGACACATTATTCGTAGAGGAGGTTTCCTTGACCATAAAACAATGTATAGGAAAAACATATATAGAGCTTGAAATGTTTTTAAGAAGACTGATAAATTAAACACCTTGACAGTAATATCATTATATCAGAAGAACTACTTACTCAAGAAGATCTGGGTCTAGTCCTTCCGATATCATTTTGTTTCTTATTGCCATCACTGGAACACCCTAAACAAAGAACACAAGATAATTCAATTATTAAATATGCCTCCTTCATAAAGACATACAAATAACCCAATGGGACAGAACTGAAAGCCCAGAAATAAACCCAAGCAACCAATATTGGACAAAAGGGCCAAGAATACTCAGTGGAGAAAAGAGTCTCTTCAATAAGTGGTGCTGGGAAAATTAGATATTCACAGGTAAAAGAATAAAACTTGACCACTACCTTGTACTACCCATAAAAATTAACTTGAAATGGGTTAAATACTTAAATGTAAGACCCAAAACCATGAAACTCCCAGAAGAAAACACAGAAAGCTCCTTGACATGGGTCTAGTAATGGTTTTACAAAAATCATACCTAAAGATTAAGAGACAATGTAAAAAGTAAACAAGTGACACTACATCAAACTAAAAAGCTACACAGCAGAAGAAAACATCAGCAAAGTGAAAAGACAACCTATGAAATGGGAAAAATATTTGCAAATCATATACCTGATAAGAGGTTGATATCTAAAATATATAAAGAATTCACAGAACTCAAGAGCCAAAAAAAAACAATTCAAATAAAAAATGGGCAAAGAACTTGAACAAACATCTTTCCAAAGAAGATATATGAATGGTCAACAGATACATGAAAAGATGCTCAACATCATTAGCCACTAGAGAAATGCAAATTAAAATCACAATGAGATATCACTTCATGCACGTTAGAATGGCCATGATTAAAAGACGGAAGATAACAAATACTAGTGTGGATATGGAAAAAAGAAAACCCTGTGCACTGTTTGTGACACTGTAAACTGTACAGCTACTGTGGAAAACAGTATAGCATATAATTCTCAAAAAAATTAAAAGGAGAACTACCACATGGTCCAGCAATTCCAGTTCTGAGAGCATATCCAAAAACCCACAAAACACTAACTTGAACTGATGTCTGCATTCTCATGTTCATAGCAGCACTATAATAGGCAAGACACGGAAACAACTAACATGTCTACTGAAGGATGAATGGATAAAGAGTATATATACATATACACACAATGGACTATTATTCAACCATAAAAACCAACAGAATCCTACCATTTGTGACAACATGGGTGGATTCTGAAAGCATAATGCTAGGTGAAATCACATAATGCTAGGTGAAATCAAACAGAGAAAGACAAATACTGTATGATCTCACTAATATGTGGAATCTAAACACAAAACAAAAAGCCAAACTCCTAGACAAAGAGATCAGACTTGTGGTTCCAGAGAGAGAGGAGGGGCAGGAGGAATTGGAGGAAGATGGTCAAAAGGTACAAACTAGTAAGAGTTATAAATAAATATGGACTAGGGATGTAATGTACAACAGGATGACTACAGATATTACTTGTATATGATATAATGAAAGTGTTAGTCACTCAGTCGTGTCCGACTCTTTGCAACCCCATGGACTGTAGCCCACCAGGCTCCTCTGTCCATGGAATTCTCAAGGCAAGAATACTGTAGTGGGTAGCCATTCCCTTCACCAGGGGATCTTCCCAACCCAGGGATTGAACCCAGGTCTCCTGCACTGCAGGCAGATTCTTTACCGTCTGGGCCACCTAACAGTAAATCCTAAGAATTCTCATTACAAATGAACTTTTTTCTTTATATTGCAGCTATATGAGGTTATGGATATTAACTAAACCTATTGTCGTAATCATTTCATGATAAAAGTGAACCAAAACATCATATATCTTAAATTTATATAGTGATGTATGTCAATTATTTCTCAATAAAACTGGAAAAATATAGAAGCCAGAAAAAAGGCCTCCTTCTATATGGTTCATTATTTTAAATAACCCTTATTTTGCTTTTATATTAATATGTGCATAGCACTTGAATAATCTAATAAGGTATATATTTTAAATGACTTAATGGAATCAGTGCTATCCAATACCACATAAGGCCAAATTAAATCATTTGAATTTATCCATTACTGATTCTGCTGGACAGAAGCCAGATATCATATTCTCACTCTTCTTATAGCACCAAAAAAAAGAAAACACTGATAAGTCAAATGATTAAGGCCTTGGCCGGGATGGTGCCATGAACACTTAACAATATGAATAAATGTCTTTTCAAATCAAGGTTTCAGGGCCTTCTCCTCTTAAGTATAGCTATGTCAACGTTCCTTTCATAAGCAAACGGTCCAATTTCACTTGGACACATTACGCACAAAGGTCAAACAAAATTCAAGAACTCTTCTGGGATTACATTATATATTGTCTCAATACCAATACAAACACAATGTAATGATAATCCTAGAAGTGTGTAAGTCACAAAAATATTGAGAACATGTGAATTTCAAAGTTCAGGATAAGAACATCAAAACAGAAGAGGATATGACAGAAATAAATATAAATTTACTTGAAAAGGAGACTGATCGGATATAAACATTTATTGAAAGCTCACTTATACAAAGCTCTAAGGGGAGCAGATGCAATCAAGTCTCTTTGTCAACTCTCCCACTTTCCCAAAAGATCAGGAAACACTCATCTGATGTGTTAAATTTTAGGACCTGGATTGTATCACCTTCAAAAGTAAGTGGGGTCACCAAGCTTTAAAAGGTTGTATATATGGTGGGGACCCTCTCCCTCATATTGCTTCATCCCACATGGCAGAAAGGGCAAGCTGAGCCAGGGTCCACATGGGAAAATCTCAATCACCTCTCTACGCTGTTATGTGCTCTTCTCTTTGGCCCTTCCTTATCACTAGTCAGTTGTGACATTCAGTTTTGAACCTAATGTATAGAGAGGCCACTCCAGTCCAATTTCATGGAGCCTTACCCGGAAGTTTCTCGGCACTAACCTAGATAAGGCTCCCCTGCTTTCTTCTGCAGTTGTTCCTTGTATGTTTTCTGGTCTAAGGGATCTTACAGGGTGAAAATAAATTTACTGAGGTTAGCAGTAGAATTCTCGGAGAAGGCAATGGCAAGCCACTCCAGTACTCTTGCCTAGAAAATCCCATGGACAGAGGAGCCTGGTAGGCTGCAGCCCGTGGGGTCGCTAAGGGTCAGACATGACTGAGCGACTTCACTTTCACTTTTCACTTTCACACATTGGAGAAGGAAATGGCAACCCACTCCAGTGTTCTTGCCTGGAGAATCCCAGGGATGGGGGAGCCTGGTGGGCTTCCGTCTATGGGGTCACACAGAGTCGGACACGACTGAAGTGACTTAGCAGTAGCAGCAGCAGCAGCAGCAGAATTCTAATATCACAATCCCACACCTCAGTGTTTAACACCACAATGGCAGCACAGTGCTTTATGATGAGAAAATAAAGACATACTCAGCCCTTGCCAACAGAGAGTATAGTCTAATAGATGTGTTAAAAAGATGATCACCAAGTCATAAAATTGGTAACAGAGATCTGCACAATGGGCAAGGTGAGATCCAAGGAAAGGAAGACTGAGTGAGAACCAGCAAAGAATTCGCTGAGGTAAGTCTTAAAGAGGGGACAGGAATTTATTAAAAACAAACACAAAGACTTAGAAATATATATAAATCTTCAAATAATCTATTATACATAAGCTTGTTTCAAAAATATTGTAAAGAACAAATAAAGGTACTTCTCTCCAAAAGGCTGATTTTATCTTACATTTCACCCAATAAATAAATATATGTACTGAATAAATATGCATTGAGATCCAGGCAAGAATATATAAAAATATGAGAGTAAAACGGATTATAAATTTAATATTTTAATAAAATTCTTTTTTTTTAAAAAAAAATAATATGCAGAGATTTCAAAGTTAATGACCATATACCTGTCATAGAAGTGGTACAGTTCAGTTTAGTTGCTCAGTCATATCTGACTCTTTGCAACCCCATGGACTGCAGCATGCCAGACTTCCCTTTCTAACACCAACTCCTGGAGTCTACTTAAACTCCTGTCCATTGAGTCAGTGATGCCACCCAACCATCTCATCCTCTGTCATCCCCTTCTCCTACTGCCTCCAATCTTTCCCACCGCCAGGGTCTTTTCAAATGAGTCAGTTCTTTGCATGAGGTGGCCAAAATATTGGAGTTTCAGTTTTAGCATCAGTCCTTCCAATGAATATTCAGGACTGATTTCCTTTAGGATGGACTAGTTGGATCTCCTTGCAGTCCAAGGGACTCTTGAAAGTCTTCTCCAACATCACTGTTCAAAAGCATGAATTCTTCGGCACTCAGCTTTCTTTATAGTGCAACTCTCACATCCATACATGACTACTGGAAAAACCATAGCTTTGACTACACAGACCTTTTTTGGCAAAGTAATGTCTCTGCTTTTTAATACGCTGTCTAGGTTGGTCACAACTTTTCTTCCAAGGAGCAAGTGACTTTTAATTTCATGGCTGCAGTCACCATCTGCAGTGATTTTGGAGCTCCCCCAAAATAAAGTCTGTCACTGGTTTCATTGTTTACCCATCTATTTGCCATGAAGTGATGGACCGGATGCCATGATCTTAGTTTTCTGAATGTTGAGTTTCAAGCCAACTTTTTCACTCTCCTCTTTCATCAAGAGGCTCTTTAGTTCTTCACTTTCTGCCATAAGGGTGGTGTCATCTGCATATCTGAGGCTAGTCATATTTTTCTCAGCAGTCTTGATTCCAGCTTGTGCTTCATCCAGTCCAACATTTCTCATGATGTACTCTGCATATAAATTAAATAAGCAGGGTGACAATATACAGCCTTGATGTACTCCTTTCCCGATTTGGAAGCAGTCTGTTGTTCCATGTCCAGATATAACTGGTGCTTCTTGACCTGCATACAGATTTCTCAGGAGGCAGGTCAGGAGGTATGGTATTCCCATCTCTTTAAGAATTTTCCAGTCAAAGTTTTGGCGTAGTCAATAAAGCAGAAGTAGATGTTTTTTTTGAACTCGCTTGCTTTTTCGATGATCCAATGGATGTTAGCAATTTAATTTCTGCTTCCTCTGCCTTTTCTAAATCCAGCTTGAACATCTGAAAGTTTATGGTTCACATATTGTTGAAGCCTGGCTTGGAGAATTTTGAGCATTACTTTGCTAGCATGTGAGATGAGTGCAACTGCGCAGTAGTTTGAGCATTCTTTGGCATTGCCTTTCTTTGGGTTTGGAATGAAAACTGATCCTTTCCAGTCCTGTGGCCACTGCTGAGTTTTCAAAATTTGCTGGCATATTGACTGCAGCACTTTCACAGCATCATCTTTTATAATTTGAAATAGCTCAACTGGAATTCCATTCCCTCCACTAGCTTTGTTCATAGTGATGCTTCCTAAGGCCCATTTGACTTCACATTCCAGGATATCTGGTTCTAGGTGAGTGATCACACCATTGTGGTTATCTGGGTCATGAAGATCTTTTTTGTATAGTTCTTCTGTGTATTCTTGCCACCTCTTCTTAATATCTTTTGCTTCTGTTAGGTCCATACTATTTCTGTCCTTTACTGAGCCCATCTTTGCATCAAATGTTCCCTTGGTATCTCTCATTTTCTTGAAGAGATTGCTCGTCTTTTCATTATAGGGGACTGGAATGCAAAAGTAGAAAGTCAAGAAATACCTGGAGTAACACGCAAATTTGGCCTTGAAGTACAGAATGAAGCAGGGCAAAGGCTAATAGAGTTTTGTCAAGAGAACGCACTGGTCATAGCAAACACCCTCTTCCAACAACACAAGAGAAGACTCTACACATGGACATCACGAGGTGGTCAATACTGAAATCAGATTGATTATATTCTTTGCAGCCAAAGATGGAGAAGCTCTATAGAGTCAGCAAAAACAAGACCAGGAGCTGACTGTGGCTCAGATCATGAACTCCTTATTGCCAAATTCAGACTTAAATTGAAAAAAGTAGGGAAAACCACTAGATCATTTAGGTACGACCTAAATCAAATCCCTTGCGATTATACAGTGAAGTGAGAAATAGATTCAAGTGATTAGATCTGATAGACTGAGTGCCTGAAGAACTATGGACAGAGGTTCGTGACATTGTATAGGAGGCAGTGATCAAG
Organism: Moschus berezovskii; assembly: GCF_049115385.1. NCBI lineage: Eukaryota > Metazoa > Chordata > Mammalia > Artiodactyla > Moschidae > Moschus > Moschus berezovskii. The sequence continues at coordinate 70,517,139 of NC_142465.1, forward strand.
ACCATCCCCAAGAAAAAGAAATGCAAAAAGGCAAAATGGTTGTCTGAGGAGGCCTTAACAAACAGCTGTGAAAAGAAGAGAAGCAAAAGGCAAAGGAGAAAAGTAAAGATATACCCATTTGAATGCAGAGTTCCACAGAACAGCAAGGAGAGATAAGAAAGCCTTCCTCAGAGATCAATGGAAAGAAGTAGAGAAAACAATAGAATGGGAAAGAAGTGGGACAGATCTTGACAAATTAAGTTCAAATTATTTTTAATTACAATCCTTATTTTTAAAATCAGAAAATGTATTAAAAATTTAATCCTTACTTAAAAATAAAAAAAGCCTGGAAAAGAGAGCTGTAGCAAGAGTCAGAGATGCATTCTACAACTATAATCTCTTATTTTGGCTATGGAGGAGAAAAAGTTGAGGTCTCTACAGCTTGCTAGGTTAGAGGAGGCTGGAAAAGCAAAGGTTTTCAGATTCACAGGTTACCAGGAAGATTCTCATGTGGAAGAGGCAAGGCTGCCATTTACAGGCCCTACATATTCACATATGTGGATCTACATATTCACCAACTATAGTATAGTTTTATACTATAAATTTGTAAAATCTAATCTATTAAGACTCTGATAGCAACAGATACTTTAATGCATCCTAAATACTAGATGGATGAAAATAAACAGCATCATTGTAGAAGTCTCTTCAAAACCATACTTCTCAAAACAATACTGTTCCATGGGGCAATCTTTAAGGTATTCTGCAAAGTGAAAATATGGTAGGTTTAGAAGACAAAAGAGATGGAGAAGACAAAATTTTGGATCTTTTGCTAGCTTATGAGGTTTAAGGATAAATGAAAGATAGAGAGAAAAAAGGCAATTATTTGCTTTAGGGCATCCAGTGTGAACAGACTCTAACATTTGGAATAAAGTATGCTCAAGATTAAAACTCACACCACTTTAAAAACCTGGAGCTAAGACTTGAAAGATTTTGAAATAAAATATACTTAATAATAACTTTTTAATAAAAATTACTTAACAGTAGAGAAGAAAGCTGATCACTTGAAATACAAGTTTGGAAATTTTTACTTGATAATTTAAATGCCACTCAACTCTTTTGTATAACAGGGAAAGTTAGGAGTTTGAAACATTGCATAAAAAAACACTGAAGTGCTAGGGAGAAATGGGAAAAGAGCAGAGTTAAGGTCATACTTTAAAAAAACTCCCAATTTTTATTAACTATGGTTTGATGGTATAAGGTCTTTGAAACTCAACTACATGATTTATTCATTATAATTTAGCATAATCCACAGGATATCATTGGAAAGGTTATATAAATAAGTTATAAAGCCGAGAAAACAGAAGGGAGGAGAAATGAGGATTGAAAAAAAGTTTCCTAAAATATAGCAGAGAAAGTGTGTACGGGATTGGAGAGGGGAGGTAGTGGGTGGAAAGGGAGAACTGGGGAACAGGGAAGTTGGTAAAATTAGAAAAGCTTCCTATTTTAACATTAGTTTCATGGAAATGGTTATAGTATAAGAATAAGAGAAGCCTGAATCTGTAAGCTCTGTATTTTATCCTTAGTTTCTTAAAACTGGTTACATCATGAGAATATAGATATTACCAAAATATGGTGCATCTTTAGTCATTTCTGTATATGAATATAAAGAAAAATACATATAACTATCTTACCCTATATTAAAGATTTTACTATTATTATTACCTTGATACAAATATGATTAAAGAGCAATACAAAAATAATTTGGCCTATGTTCCGAACAATCTATTCCAAAGAGATCTGCTATGTTTCCAGAGATGTTGCTTAGAAAAAGTTGTTTTGCTATATTCTTCCTTAGAGGTTAAGAAACAGAGTCTGGTTTGTTAGACATCAAAAAGAAGCATCCAATTTCTGATCTCCAAAAGACAAAGCTACTGGTGGTCTAAGGAGGACATGAGAGACCTCAAAACTGAAGTCTACTAAACTGTGGGATTATTTTTGGCAAGTGATAATGGTAGTTTGTCCAACATAAGTAATGAAGAAGAGAGAAGGCAGCCATAAGTCTGATGTTCCAAAAAATCATGTCTGTATTTGCGTCACTGGAGAAAGTGTGTAAAGAAGCCACACTAATGAAATTATGATGGCAATACTAATAGTTAAACACTACTTTCTTATATCACAAAAACTGCCGGAGGCTTATAGGACTGCCAGTATCATGGAGTCGCAGAGTCGGACACGACTGAGCAACTGAACTGAACTGAACTGAATTATTATGTTAATGAAAACCAAGATACTAAATTCCTTTATATATCCTGTTGAAATTCTCCTACAGTTTTAGATTAGAAGAGGGAGGGGAAAAAAAAAAACCTTCTTACTCAATTTAACAGAAATAAATGACCTTCCTTTTTAAAAATAATAATATACATATTTTCAAGTTTTTCCTCTCAGTTTATGAGCTTGTATCACAATTCCGTTATAAAAGATGGAAAATATGCTATCTTCTATTTAGGTAAACAATAAGGATCTATGGAGTTGATAGGTAGATGGTACTTTTTGTTATTGGAAGAAGAGGGAGTGAGTAGGAATTGAAAAAATGCCACAGGTTGGAAAAAACCACCCAGTCGTCCAATCAGGCTGTGTTTACTTAAATTTTAATTTAGGTAAATGGACTCAACCATTCCTTTGCCTTCTGATTTTCAATAGTGCTGTATTCAAAATATCTATATTCCATTATATATAAGGTATTACATTTAGAATAAAAATTTTAGGTGAAATAGTCTATATAATAGATAATAAATGTTTACTGAACAAATCATAACATAAAAACAATTACATGCTCAATTATCTCCTTGTGAAAGCTTTCCATGAAGGGATATAAAACTTATTTAAATACATCTCTTATCTTAATCACTGTAAAATGGATGATGGCTATCTAAAAAAAAAGCAAGCTTCATTTCTAATGATGTACAGATTTAGAAAATGTTATGACGCTGATATTAACTCTCATACTGCTGCCACCAAGGGTCATTAATTTGAACCTAAAAATGTGGTCAAAAAATAGGCTCACAAATCTTTACTAGCACTAAATACAGTGGTTTCTATGGAGCTAAAGAGTAATTCCTTTTTCAGTGATTATCTTGTGATTATTATCCCAGTGAGAAAGTGCTTCTCACTGACTGCCCATCAGATATCTTTAAAGATGTAAGAACAAATCACAAGATAAAATGGACAAAAGTGACACCAGCCATGATGACCAAGGCCCAGGCAGTTATTACTTCATTCATAAAACAAATACGTTAGCAGTTCCATCTATAGTTTTTAGAAATGTGAACTAAAGTTAACCTAAACGCCTATCAAGAAAAACCCTTAAAGAAATTATTTAAAAAACTGAGGGATCTATTATCATGAGATAATTCGCAATACAGCTGTATCAATTTTCTCATGTGCTAATTTTCCCCCAGGATATTCCTGTAATATGATAACTATTAGGTGTAATGACCAAAAAAGCACATGGTGTTTTCTTTGTAGTTATTCAAGTAATTGTTGATTTCAGAGTACTCTGTGGAAGACTCATTTTCCCCCCTTCATTATAATGCAATGATAATATCTATAATTTGAAGTCTTGCTTTGTTAGGTCAACTAATGCTATAACTCCATTATAAATGTCAGCTACACTACAATCCCTAATTTCACTCAAATGATATTTGTTCTCTGAAATATGTATTAATAGCATTTTCTAAATTTAATTATACTTTTGCTTTCTAGGAATTAAAAACTTCAAAAGAATTTCTATAGCAAATCATTTTGGAATTTGTTGCTTAAAAGTGTAATAAATTCAGATGGACTCCTGTTCAGTTTTTGAAAATGTATTAATACATATGCCTATTAAAAAGGACTCAGTGAAATATCTGCAAATATGGTAATAAAACTATACACATACTAGAATTCTTAGTAGTTAATTATAAGGATATTCTACTGATCAAAATCACAGAGTATTTACTTTCGAACAGCCTGATAGTGGTAATGTGTTTGAATTAGTGTTTCAGGAGTCTTTCATTCAATGCTCCTAGTGATGCAATCAAAGAAAGATGACAAAGATGAGGCATTCTATGTGGGTTCAGAACCACAATGAAGGGGACTGAATCAATTAGTCATCAGCACATGGTCTAACCAACCAACTGAATGAAAGTCACTTGTGAACTTGGGCTAGGAAAAGAACAAGAAAAGAGAAGTTAGGATGCTGCCTTATATTATGAAAAACTTTGGTAAAATATATGTACATCTGGAAATTTTTTTAAAATTGCAGTATTAAGATAAATACAAAAGAGGTAGATATCTTCAGGTAAAGGAAACGATAACTTTCATTTTTTTCCCCAATAAAATTCAGTATTTTAAAATCTACTTTATGTTTATATTTAAAACATACAGTTAACATACCAGCATTTTCTCCAAACTGTAGCATAATACTTACCAAAAAATTAACTCACAGATGATGTGATCAATTCAAGACAAATTATCTTCTATACTAGGACTGACCACCTCCTTGTGAATGCTTATGCTGAGATCCTTGTTAGATCTCAGCTGGGTGCCTTCCTGGGACTTCCCTGGTAGTCCAGTGGCTAAGACTCCATTTCCCAGTACAGTGGGCCTGGGTTTGATCCCTGGTCAGGGAACCAGATCCCATATGTTGCAAATAAAGATCCCATACAGGATGACAAAGACCCAACACAGCCAGTAAATAAACGTTAAAAATTTAAAAAAAAATAAAACTGCCTTCCTTAAGTTGATGGTCTCTAAAACCTCTATGACACTTTATTCCACCTGAGGTGAGCCCATTTAGTTATTAAAGCTCATTTGCTTCTCTGGTCTTTACTTTTTCTACCATTAATTTACACATCTTAGACAACTTCTTAATAGTTAAGGTGAAAATTGCAATATTTCTAAAAAGAGTAAGCAACTACTTAATTTACATTACTACTATTTCCTCCAGTTCAGTCTTTCAGTCGTGTCCAACTCTTTGCAACCCCATGAATCTCAGCACGCCAGGCCTCCCTGTCCATCACCAACTCCCGGAGTTCACTCAAACTCATGTCCATCGAGTCAGCGATGCCATCCAGCCATCTCATCCTCTGTCGTCCCCTTCTCCTCCTGCCCCCAATCCCTCCCAGCACCAGGATCTTTTCCAATGAGTCAACTCATTGCATGAGGTGGCCAAAGTATTAGAGTTTCAGTTTTAGCATCAGTCCTTCCAATGAACACCCAGGACTGATCTCCTTTAGGATGGACTGGTTGGACCTCCTTGCCAATCTGTAAAACTTTTATGTGAGGGCCCTTACTTCCGTCAGAGGTGGTCAGCAGGAAAAAACATAGATGGGGAAATCAAAGTTGGGTAACTAAAAAATTACCCAAATTATAGTTAGTTTCAGAGTAAAAGAACCATACCACACATTTCAGCAAGTATAAAAACTGTGATTCACAGTAAATCTTCAAAAGCTTCCTTATGAACTTTAATAGTGCTCTTTCTATTACAACTTCTATCATAAGAGTTAAGGAATTATTTATATTACTTGGAATGAAAGATATGAAGTCAAAAGATAAAACCTGAATTTAGCAGTATTATTGTTTACTGCTTTAACAAAAACATGTAAGAAAAAATAGCAAGGAATAAACATAAGAGCAAATACTTCACAAAAGCAAAATTTCTTAACTTTAAATGTGTACATTGCAATACTGGTTCTGACTTTCCAAACTTTCAATTTCAAGACAACAAGGGAAGGAGTCAAAAGACAGCCAAAATATTGAAAAATCATAATCTGGAAAACTGGCATGATAATTCTTTACATGTGGTTTCCTTAGAGTCTGGTTCACTGACTTTAGCAGGGAATAAGTAATTTCAGTAGTGCTTTTTTTTTTTTGCCAAATACAATGAAAAGTACCTGTTTCTAGGTTTTCTAATTACTCAGGCCATGGCAAAGCATGGGTTGTTACCTCAGGGGCTCTCCATTGGCAGCTAATTGTCACATTAGCCTAGGGAAAATCTTTATCCAATCTTTCTTATGTCTGATGAGAGACAGAATGTAGAGGAAGCAGGATATCTGTGGTCACTGAGTTCCATCGCGTGTGCTCAGTGCTCAGCTGCGTCTGAGTCTTTGCCTACAGACCCCATGGACTGTAGTCCATCCGGCTCCTCTGTCCGTGTGATTTCTCAGGCAAGAATACTGGAGTGGGGTGCCATTTCCTTCTCCAGGGATCTTCCTGACCCAGGGATCGTACCGTTTCCTGCACTGGCAGGTGGATTCTTTACCATTGCGCCACCTAGAAAGCCCTGAGTTCCACTTATGTCAACTCAAAGCTACTACTCATGTGGTTTATCATTCTGCTAAGCTTTGCTTCTTTCTTTCAGTTACAGTCAAATGGAAATGGAACCGAGAAGGAAAAATATTTTCCATTTTCAAAGTTGGCTAAATTACACAATTAAACAGACAGATAAGTTCACTTTTATCTTTTTTTTATCTACATTCATATGTGTGGGTAATCAGTCACTGTCCATGCCAGCTTTTACCTTCAGTGAACAGTGTGATACTAAAACATCAGAGAAAACTGTCTGCTGCTAAATCTTTATGTAATCAAAAAATATTGACCTTGATACTGGTCAGTAAACTTTAGTTATTATAAACGAAACAAAACACATATTAAAATACCTACAGAATTAAAAATTTTTAAAAAGTGGCATAGAGTTGTTAAAACTACATCTGCAATAGTGCTTTCCATACCTTTGACTACATATCAACCAGCAGCTCTTCCTTTTGACTATATTGTTAATCAGTGATGAGAAACCTATCCTGGAACTCTCTACACCATGGGAAGTCACATGGAGGTCATATCACAAACGAGGTTTTAAAGCCCTGAACCACTCTTAAAAACCTATGCCTTACCTAAAAAGCATTCTACTTTCTGCTTGATTAGTTTCCCCAGGTTCAAGATGTATAATTTCTTGATGCACATTTTAAGAATCAGTTGGAGATGCTTTCCTTAGGTAATGGAAGTCACATTTCCCCAGGCCAACATCCAGGCTGGCAACAGATGCATCAGAACCACCAGAACCAAGGAGATTATTCAATTCACATTTAAAGCCAGCCAAAGAAAACAGAGCTTAAAAAAAACTAAGTGTCCGAAGAGACTGTTTTGGCAAATATGGTTTCAAAAAATACAAGTCATTAGCTTCTTAATGTGGAAGTCGGATTTTCCCAATGAAAAATTTATTACTGGCAAAGTATTCACCAAGCTCTGCCAGTAAAAAAGGGGTGAATTGTTGGAAAAGTGATCTAGGCACACAATTCCAGTTAAGTTATAAATGCAATATGTAATTTAGTAAAGACTTGTGCTGCACTATTATGACAACAAATATTAAATCAGAATCAATTATCTGCCACATTTGGAACACAACAGTATTACTCACTGAAAAATCTTGTGTAAATCTTGCTTTAAAAGGAAAAAAAAATCAGAAAAAGCCAGCAGGTGTTCCAGGAACATTTGTTAATAATGAGTTCCAACTCGGAGATCAATTAGTGGGTCAAAAATCTAAAAAGAACTTTAGATATTGTTTTATGAATGAATAATATCTTAAGAGGCAATATGGTCAGAGTATGGTCACGTGGGACCGTGTGACAAAGCTAAGAAAGTATAGCATGATGCATCCAGAAGTACAGGGTAAAGATCTGGGTGTCCTCGGAGGCACCTGAATGGTCTCAGAGGTAACTGGTTCCTGGAACTGCAGTCATTCTTGTATCTCACAGAAGGTAGTAATCCAGGGGTGAAAGAAAAAACAAATGAGACTAAAAAGCAAGGTACTGTTTATTTCCCTGTGCATTGGTACTTGTGATTTTTCAAAGACTTTGTTGGCTTCTGTTTAAAGCACTTTATATTAATTAAGCAGTTTTAATTATTTCATCTCTAAAGCTGACTTACAGGGACATGACAAGAGAAGCAAGGCCAATATTAATATAAAAGCAGCACACTCCAGGAGACATCTAGGACCTGGGAAGAGGAAGTTTTCAGGGTAGCTTACAAAGAAAGCCAGAAAAGACTGTAGTCCATCCTGATACCCAGAAAGCCTGAAAATTTTTTTTTAAAGTTTGTGTCTGTAAGTTATAGGATTTTCTGTGTCTTCCAAGTGATTACTACATTGGAAGTCAGCAAATTCAAACTTTTATACAAATGGAGAAGCTGAAAGAGCTTGAGAAACACACTCACTATCTTCAGAGAGAGAATGGTATGGTTCTAAGTAATAATTCAGGAAGGAAGGAAAAGAAAAGATTACAAGAGGGTTGAGGTCCTAGTAAGCATTAAGATTTTGGAAAAAGATGAGAAACAGTATATGTGGGATTACAGGTATAAGACACTGCTTATGTACAATGGAGATAGGACAATCTCTTCAACAAGTGGTGCTGGGAAAACTGGTCAAGCACTTGTAAAAGAATGAAACTAGAACACTTTCTTAACACCATACACAAAAATAAACTCAAAATGAATTAAAGATCTAAACGTAAGACCAGAAACTATAAAAGTCCTAGAGGAAAACACAGGCAAAACACTCTCTGACATAAATCACAGCAGGATTGTCTATGACCCACCTCTCAGAGTAACGTAAATAAAAGCAAAAATAAACAAATGGGAGCTGCTGCTGCTGCTGCTAAGTCGCTTCAGTCATGTCCGACTCTGTGCGACCCCACAGACGTTAGCCCAACAGGCTCCCCCATCCCTGGGATTTTCTAGGCAAGAACACAGGAGTGGGTTGCCATTTCCTTTTCCAATGCATGAAAGTGAAAAGTGAAAGTGAAGTCGCTCAGTCGTGTCCGACTCTTCGTGACCCCATGGACTGCAGCCCACCAGGCTACTCCGTCCATGGAATTTTCCAGGCAGGAGTACTGGAGTGGGTTGCCATTGCCTTCTCCGCAAATGGGAGCTAATTAAACTTAAAAGCTTTTGCACAACGAAGGAAACTATAAGCAAGGTGTAAAGACAGGCTTCAGAATGGGAGAAAATAATAGTAAACGAAGCAACTGACAAAAAATTAATCTCAAAATTATACAAGCAGCTCAATTCCAGAAAAATAAACGACCCAATCAAAAAATGGGCCAAAGAACTAAACAGACATTTCTACAAAGATATACAGATGGTTAACAAACACATGAAAAGATGCTCCACATCACTCATTATCAGAGAAATGGAAATCAAAACCACAATGAGGTACCATCTCACGCCAGTCAGAATGGCTACTATCAAAAAGGCTACAAACAATAAATGCTGGAGAGGATATGGAGAAAAGGGAAACCTCTTACACTGTTGGTGGGAATGCAAACTAGTACAGCCACTATGGAGAACAGTGTGGAGATTCCTTAGAAAACTGGAAATAGAACTGCCATATGACCCAGCGATTCCACTACTGGGCATACACAACAAGGAAACCAGAATTGAAAGAGACACGTGTACCCCAGTGTTCATCACAGCACTGTTTACAATAGCCAGGACATGGAAGCAACCTAGATGTCCATTGGCAGACGAATGGATAAGAAAGCTGTGGTACATATACACAATGGAATATTACTCAGCCATTAAAAAGAACACATTTGAATCAGTTCTAATGAGGTGGATGAAACTGGAACCTGTTATACAGAGTGAAGTAAGTCAGAAAGAAAAACACCAATACAGTATATTAATGCATATATATGGAATTTAGAAAGATGGTGACAATGACCCTATATGCAAGACAGCAAAAGAGACACAGATGTAAAGAACAGACTTTCAGACTCTGTGGGAGAAGGCAAAGGTGGGATGATTTGAGAGAACAGCACTGAAACATGTATATTACCATATGTTAAACAGATCGCCAGTCCAGGTTTGATGCATGAGACAGGGAGCTCATGGTCGGTGCACTGGGACGACCCTGAGGGATGGGATGGGGGGAGGATGTGGGAGGGGGGTTCAGGGTGGGGGACACAATACATCCATTGCTGATTCATGTGAATGTATGGCAAAAACCACTACAATATTGCAAAGTAATTAGCCTCCAATTAAAATAATTAATTAAAAAAAAGACACTACTTATGGAGCAGCAACTCAAATTTTAAATGACAAAAATATAAAGACAATTAAAAATGAAAGAAATCATATTACTGCCCTCATATTAGTGTCCTGTGGCACTGTTAACTCCCTTTTGAGTACAGAATGGTTATTTTGGGGATCTTGGGAGATTTTTTTTTTTTTTTAACTGTTGGTATATAGAGATTTCTTACAGAAAGACAGGTTTTCTGCACCATGCTCTCTTTCCTTTTTTTGATACAAACAATTCCTTAAATTCCAGAATGCAGGCTTCTAAAATTCAGCTTTGATAACATGTAGTAATGTGTATGGTGGGTGACAAACTACTTAAGATCATAACAATAAGACAAAGTAAAACTCATTTGATGAGTTATGCTGATATGGTCTTTCTCTATGTTAATAACTAAATTTTTGTAATTGGGTAAGCAAGATAATCTTACTCTCAGAAGTTGAGAAAAAAATGGACATTTTAATGAAAATCTACAATCTTGTTGGGAAAGTGAACCATTTTCTAGTATCGATAAGACAATTTCTAATAAAGCTACCCTGTAGAATTAGTTGGGGTTAAGCTCTTACATCAAATTTATTTTTCTTTCTTACATTCCTTGCACTCAGTCACTGTCAAGGAACTGAATCATCTTGGAAGAATAAACAACTGTTTAGAATAGGAAGGTAATTTACTATCCTGGAGTACAGAGATACAAAGCTATCTAGATTATTCCCATGCTAATGAGAGAAACTGAAGGATTCAATGCCATGGATTGCAAGGGGTCTCTAATGACTCTTCTCCACTTGTGTGAGGTATTTTCTAAAGGAGGGTGGTATTGTACTTTAAAGCTATAGTTTTGTAAAGACAATGATAAAGGAAACACAACTAGCTATGCATATGTTGCTGAATCATATTTTAGGGGATGACTTATGACACTAGAATGATTATACTCCTGGAAAAGTGTTAAGTAATTTAGAAGAACCAAAATTATGCTTAGAAAGACCTACAGGTATGACCAAGGGGCTTTAAACTGAAATCAAAGGATAAGAAAATTCCTCAACTAAAACTTTGAGACTACAAACAATAACAACATCATAAGAGAGAAAAATAAAGTAGAAGAACTATCAAGAGATACAAATAAATAGAAAACAAATCCAACCTCCTAAAAAGTGTGTGTGCGTGCGTGTATTTATACATAGCAAACTTGAAATTTCAAACTAAGCAAATTTCAGGGACTAATTACTTTGCCAACAAAGGTCCGTCTAGCCAAGGCCATGGTTTTTCCCGTGGTCATGTATGGATGTGAGAGTTGGACTGTGAAGAAAGCTGATCGCCGAAGAATTGATGCTTTTGAACTGTGGTGTTGGAGAAGACTCTTGAGAGTCCCTTTTACTGCAAGGAGATCCAACCAGTCCATTCTAAGGGAGATCAATCCTGGGTGTTCATTGGAAGGAATGATGCTAAAGCTGAAACTGCAATACTTTGGCCACCTCATGCGACGAGTTGACTCAATGGAAAAGAGTCTGATGCTGGGAAGGATTGGGGGTGGGAGGAGACGGGGACGACAGAGAATGAGATGGCTGGATGGCATCACCGACTCTGTGGACATGAGTTTGAGTGAACTCCGGGAGTTGCTGATGGACAGGGAGGCCTGGCGTGCTGTGATTCATGGGGTCGCGGAGGGTCAGACATGACTGAGCGACTGAAATGAACTGAACTGAACTGAACACTAAATGGGAAGGAATTCATGAATAGCAACTGACATTTGAAAGGAGTATGTTACAATGTTATATAATGGAAGGCAGAAGATACCTTTAAACCAATTCATATAAACTACATGGAGATTCTTGAACATAAGATAAAGGAATCATCAAACTAAGTTAAAAGAAGGTAAAGACAAAAGTAGGATGTCAAGAAACACCTGGAGTAACAGGCAAATTTGGCCTTGGAGCACAAAATGAAGCAGGGCAAAGTCTAATAGAGTTTTGTCAAGAGAACGCACTGGTCATAGCAAACACCCTCTTCCAACAACGCAAGAGAAGACTCTACACATGGACATCACCAGATGGTCAACACCGAAATCAGATTGATTATATTCTTTGCAGCCAAAGATGGAGAAGCTGTATACAGTTAGCAAAAACGAGACCAGGAGCTGACTGTGGCTCAGATCATGAACTCCTTATTGCCAAATTCAGACTTAAATTGAAGAAAGTAGGGAAAACCACTAGACCATTCAGATATGACCTAAATTAAATCCCTTATGATTATACAGTGGAAGTGAGGAATAGATTTAAGGGACTAGATCTGATAGATAGAGTGCCTGATGAACTCTGGACGGAGGTTCATGAAATTGTAAAGGAGACAGGGACCAAGACCATCCCCATGGAAAAGAAATGCAAAAAAGCAAAATGGCTGTCTGAGGAGGCCTTGCAAATAGCTGTGAAAAGAAGAGAAGCGAAAAGCAAAGGAGAAAAGGAAAGATATAAGCATCTGAATGTAGAATTCCAAAGAATAGTAAGGAGAGATAAGAAAGCCTTCCTCGGTGATCAATGCAAAGAACTAGAGGAAAACAACAGAATAGGAAAAACAAGAGATCTCTTCAAGAAAATTAGAGATTCCAAGGGAACATTTCATGCAAAGATGGGCTCGATAAAGGACAGAAATGGTATGGACCTAACAGAAGCAGAAGATATTAAGAAGAGGTGGCAAGAATATACAGAAGAACTGTACAAAAAAGATCTTCACGACCAAGATAGTCACGATAACGTGATCACTGACCTAGAGCCAGATATCTTGGAATGTGAAGTCAGTGGGCCTTAGAAAGCATCACTACGAACAAAGCTAGTGGAGGTGATGGAATTCCAGTTGAGCTATTTCAAATCTTGAAAGATGATGCTGTGAAAGTGCTGCACTCAATATGCCAGCAAATTTGGAAAACTCAGCAGTGGCCACAGGACTGGAAAAGGTCAGTCTTCATTCCAATCCCAAAGAAAGGGAATGCCAAAGAATGCTCAAACTACCGCACAATTGCACTCATCTCACATGCTAGTAAAGTCATGCTTAAAATTCTCCAAGCCAGGCTTCAGCAATATGTGAACCGTGAACTCCCAGATGTTCAAGCAGGTTTTAGAAAAGGCAGAGGCACCAGAGATCAAATTGCCAACATCCGCTGGATCATGGAGAAAGCAAGAGAGTTCCAGAAGAGCATCTATTTCTGCTTCATTGACTATGCCAAAGCCTTTGACTGTGTGGATCACAATAAACTGTGGAACATTCTGAAAGAGATGGGAATACCAGACCACCTGACCTGCCTCTTGAGAAACCTGTATGCAGGTCAGAAAGCAACAGTCAGAACTGTACATGGAACAACAGACTGGTTCCAAATAGGAAAAGGAGTGCGTCAAGGCTATATATTGTCACCTTGCTTATTTAACTTATATGCAGAGTACATCATGAGGAACGCTGGGCTGGAAGAAGCACAAGCTGGAATCAAGGTTGCCAGGAGAAATATCAATAATCTCAGATATGCAGATGACACTACCCTTATGGCAGAAAGTGAAGAGGAACTCAAAAGCCTCTTGATGAAAGTGAAAGAGGAGAGTGAAAAGGTTGGCTTGAAGCTCAACATTCAGAAAACAAAGATCGTGGCATCTGGTCCCATCACTTCACAGGAAATAGATGGGGAAACAGTGGGAACAGTGTCAGACTTCTTTTTGGGGGGCTCCAAAATCACTGCGGATGCTGACTGCAGCCATGAAATTAAAAGACGCTTACTCCTTGGAAGGAAAGTTATGACCAATCTTGATAATATGTTAAAAAGCAGAGACATTACTTTGCCAACAAAGGTCCGTGTAGTCAAGGCTATGGTTTTTCCCGTGGTCATGTACGGATGTGAGAGTTGGACTGTGAAGAAGGCTGATCGCCAAAGAATTGATGCTTTTGAACTGTGGTGCTGGAGAAGACTCTTGAGAGTCCCTTGTACTGCAAGGAGATCCAACCAGACCATTCTAAGGGAGATCGATCCTGGGTGTTCATTGGAGGGACTGATGCTAAAGCTGAAACTGCAATACTTTGGCCACCTCATGTGACGAGTTGACTCACTGGAAAAGACTCTGATGCTGGGAAAGGTTGGGGGAGGGAGAAGAAGGGGACGACCGAGAATGAGATGGCTGGATGGCATCACCGACTCTGTGGACATGAGTTTGAGTGAGCTCCGGGAGTTGGTGATGGACAGGGAGGCCTGGCGTGCTGTGATTCATGGGGTCGCGGAGAGTCGGACATGACTGAGCGACTGAACTGAAAACTGAACTGAACTGAAAGACTGTATTACCAGAGGGGACATACTTTTTGGTCGCCTGATCAGATGGAGGATTTAGGTCAAGTTTTCCTGAAACAGGTTGCAAACGAACACAAGGATAAGATACAACCATGATGGGTGGGTGTTATTAGTTCTTTATATGTACTGGCAGCTTTAATTTCATTCAAATCAGAGCATCTGACAGACTCCTAAGTTACCCTGTTGAAAACTGCATCCATCAACAAAGCAAGCAATGAGGGGAACTGATTTAATGATTTCATACTTAAGTTTAAACAAAAAGCCAGAACTGAATGATGATGCAGAAGTGACAAGAAAGTGACCATGCCAATGAAGGACAATTCTGGGCTCTGTCAAGTTGCTACATCTGCAATTGGGTATTTTGAAGGTCACTCATGATATTCTTAGGAGACAGGAAGAATAGTGGATTTACAGATAGCTTAGTAACTGTCATCTAAAGAGTAATGATCGGCAGGTTCACATCAATCTTGAGGGTCTATTTTTGGTTTGGGTCTATAAAATATTTTAAATCAATAACTTGGAAAAATAGGACATTTATACACTTCCAGGGGATACAAATTGGGAAAGAGTTAATACTCAGGATAAAATAGTACATTCAACAAACACTGGGACTTCCCTGGTAGTCCAGTGGTTAAGACTCCACACTTCCACTTTAGGAGGTGTTGGTTTGATCCCTGACTAGGGTAGTATGATCCCATATGTCACTCAGTGTGATCAAACAAAAACAAAAAAGAACAACAACAAAAAAACAGATATTGACTGAGCAACCTTACAGGCAAGGTGTTAAAGTGAATATAAAGATCGGTCAAGGCATAGGTCTTTTGCTCATGATTTTCTTTTCAACACAGTAGATAAAAATATTTTTAAGTTATCAAGGAACACGATATGAAGTGATAAAAAAAATACAGATAAAGTGGTTGAACAGATAAATGAAGGGAGATATCACCTCTGGCTTTATATGTCAGTGGGTTCAGGATCCGAGGGAACGTGTCAGATGAGTAGAATTTGGACAGGTAGTGATCAAGAGGAGGATCAAGATTCAGAGGTGGAAAAGCATGGAGCTTATATTGAGAAAGTTTTGTGGTTTTGTCTGAAGAATGAAATGTAGGACAAGGAGCAATAGGATACAAAAGTTGGGTAATAAGGTTCTGGGATACAGGTTGGCACAATGAACTAAAAACAATAAAATTAAATTTAACTTGGATGAACTTATAATTTCAAAGCAAAGATGTTGGTCCCTGCTTTCTTCTTGAAAATTATTACCTCCAAATACTAAGGCAAAAAAGAAATAACACGAACTCCAATTTTAATGACTAAGAGGCATCCATGAACCACAATAAATGGAAATTAAAAGCAGATAAAAGAATGATGACTTAGCAGAGCAAAGGAAGGCCAAGTCCATGTGCCTGAAGAGGAGGATACCACAAAGAAGCAGCACTTCCAGAACCCTGGAAATGTTTAGGAATTAGAAATACCCGTACCAAAGGCAGAAGGAGGCAGAGGACTAAAATCAAGAATGTTGGGCTAAAAACAGCAAAAAGACTGAGGCAGAAGAAATTAAACTCCTGCTCATGGCCACACCAAACAAAAAGGATGGGCTTGAGGTTAACAGCCAGGTACCACTACAGAATAAGATAGTTAAAAAAACTATAGTTTTAAAAAATAGTTTAAAAAATAAGGAAAACAAGTTTATTGCTTCTAAAATGTTTTTAGATAAAAATTACTTGAATGATGTTATAAAACAGTGTAAAATATTTTTAAACAGTTCTTAATCAGAAGAGCATTTTCCAAAATACATATGCTCTGGCTCCAAGTCCCAACTGCAGAGGTTCTCGTTTAATGGGTGGGAACTAGAAACCTGTATCCAGAAAGTTTCTTACTCTAAAGACCACCGAGCTAGTGTAAAAAAAGTAATCTATCACCAAAATCTATCAAAGGCTGAAGTGGCATTTCATTTTCATTCATAGCTAAATCCTATGTGCCTGGTATGGTTCTAGATCTGGGAATACCAAAGTAAACAAAAAATTCCCCACCCTTGTGGAGTTTATATTCTAGAAGCAGGAGAGACACCAATAATGTATGTTAAATATGTAGTATTTTGCACATAATTGGATGGTCATATGAAGAAAAATACAGTTGGGAAGGAGTCAAGGGAGTGGGACCAGAAAGAAGGTAATATTTCTACAAATATCTGAAGTAAGAGAAGGAAAAAACGATAAAGATATTTGGGAAAAGTGTTTCAGGGAGAGAGAAGAGATGCAAAGGCCCTGAGTTAGGCAACTGTCCGTGGATTTATGTAAGGAACACCAGGAGGCCCATAGAAGCTGGAGCACAGTGAGTGAAGATAAGAGATTAAAAAGGTAATAAGGGAGCTGAATTGTACAGGATCTCACAGGCCTGTGAAGGACTTTGGCTGTTATTACTAGTGAGATGATAAGCTATATGATTAGAAAAATGAATATGTAAAGAATCCATTTACAGATATACATACAAACATATGACATGTGTTATATATGAGATTCTGAAAAGCAATGAAACTTGTCTAAGTAATTAATAACAAAAATAAAAATGTCAAGTGGTATCTGGAAACCTTAGCTGGCTAAATAAACCTAGACAATACTTAATATGGTACTTTAGAACAAGTGTTTAATAAATATTTGTGGAATAAATGGACAATGAATTTACACTGAAAAAGGAGATTGAGAGTTTTTCAAGTTCTTGTAAAATTTGAGGCATTGTTTTAAGAATATAACAGTTACCCTAAGATGTGGTCTTTTATTACATATTTCAAGGTAGTCTTACAGATACAAAGTAGATTTTACTATTTCCTAATTATATTAGTTAGGCAAGAAGAGACTAAATAAAAAGCCTTTCACAGTTACTCTAAAACTTTTGAGTTTTTAACAGTTCATATTTTAAGCTTAGCTTAAGCTTTCATTGGTTCTAGTTTTAAAAATTCATTCATCATGATTCACACTCAAACTAGTGCCATTTTATCTTTATTAGTTTAAAAAATTTATGTATTTTCAACCCAAACTCTGTTTTTTTCTCCCCAAAGCCTAAAACCCAGAGTTTTGACTGTCAATGAAGAATTTTGAAAGTGACAAAGCCATTTCTTCCAATAGCTACAAAAAGTGAATGTACTTTCTTCTCTCCATTGTCACCACTGTAGCTTCTAAATAAGCCAATCTACTCTCTCTGGTTGTCAGATAGTCTTTGTTTTTAAATTATTTTGGTGATAAATAATGCCAAGGTCAGCAAAACTGTTCTTTATTTAACATCAGTATACTTCTTGTGCCTGATAACAAAATTCTACAAAAGCATTAATTTTTTGATCAACTGAAAAAGGGCAGTCATCTCCTTCCACTACCATAATAGGACTTTCTACAGGAATGAAAAGAAACTAACTTCTGCTGTTACAAAACAGCAAATATTGTGTTATATTTTTTTGCATCATACCATGTAATGATTTCTTAGAAAAATTACCCACTTTCAAGTCATAATATTAAAAGCACTACTTTATATGGCCAAGTGTCTTATGCTCTTTTCTGTGAACCAAACTATTGATAGGTGAAGTTCAGAATAAAAATACACAAAAAACCCATGTGTTAGAACATAGGAAATTAAGCTAAAGGCATATGATGTACTAAGTGAATAATTCACTTTCATTCTACTATCTGATATATCCAAGATTTGCAAAGATTATGAAAGGCAAAAAGTTTACATGAATCTATATCAAACTATACTAATTTGAAGTGTGAGATCAGTTTTAATTAGAAAGAGTTGACTTTTGCTTACTCTTTATCAGGGAATTCATTAAACATAGGAAAGAAGTAAGAGGATAGAAAAGTTGGTCACCTGGTTTAGCAGTTTTCTCAGATTGAAAAAATAACAATGAAACCTCCAGGGTTAAGAATTTCAAAGGAGGCTGCAAGACAGAGAAGACAGACCAAATCAGCTTACCACTTGAACCATTTTGAGATATCTGGCATATCTTGGATCCTTGGCTACAGTTAAGATATTTTCTGGTGTTACTTCACTTTCCTGTGGTCCAGAGTCTTGTAAACTGTTCTGCTGTAGAGAGCATGGTGTATAAATCTTTAGACAATTCACAAAAGGGGTCCATCATGTTACTTAAAAGGGATGTTTCTTTTTATTATTCTAAAGCAAACAATATCAGAAAAAAATCATATTTCTAAATTTAAAAACCAATAATTTAATTATAGGATATGTTTCCAAATATTTACAAATACTTAGATATGATTGCAGAGGAAGTTACATGTAATGTCAACACTATATTATTTCCGTAAAAGTGCAAACATATTCAAGGCATTAAATATTAAAATTGTGCTTTACTTGTCCCTCGAGTGTGGATACAAAACATGAATTATTGATGGATCTATTATTTTAATAGAACTTTTAATAAAGCTAGTAAAGCTATCTGATTTGTCAATTGTTCAACTCCAGTGGACAAAAAATTGATTTTCTAGATATCTGTACCATCTACACAATTATATTTCTCATTCATTGAATAATCTTGTTCTAAGTGGATATGGCTATTCTAACATCTCTAAAGGCAAGGCCTGGAGAATTTGTGGACGAGAAGCTTATTTCTCAAACAAAATTATGTTTATATATATTTCAGCTACTGATGGAATTATTAATATTCTCCAAAGAGTGGTTAAGATTATAAATACTACTTATAATGAAGAATAATGGGGAATGGTCTTTTTGGATAAAAATGGTTTCATCATATAGGCAGTTCTCAACTTTGCATGGTACCGTGTAAACGAAAACTCGTCCAAACTGGAATCCTATCTTCATTTAAGGGCAAAGCCAAGACTGTCTGTATATAGTTCTTGATTTTTCTATCAACCTAAACATTTATAGTAAGTCTACTTAGTGACTTACTGTATGTTAGCATTAAGGGTAAGTTCCTTAACTGAATGATATCAATTTTACGTCTGCATATCTCTGTTGAAGTGTAAATAAATAAATATCTTTCAGTATTCATAGTTATTAGAATATAGATTACATGTTAAGGTTTTTCCTCAGATAATTCAAATGTAAATTAAATCTCTTTTAAATGCTGAATCAAGTAAAATATCCCCAAATTCTTTAGGTTACTCCAGTTATATGACAGTGTCAAGTGTACAAAAGTGCATATATGTGTGTGTGTGCAAATATGTAAATACATATACACATCCATCTGCAAAGTACATTAATTACAAAACGTCCAAAACATTTAATTAAACAAAAAGTTTCAACAAGACCATGTTTGCTTTTAAAAAAATAAGGACAATAAACTCATACAGTAGCACAATGGAGCAAATGGTAATTACATATAAGACCACTGGATTTTAAAACTCAGCCTTTAACTTCAGCCTAATAACCAAGACCTCAACAAGGTTTAATTATATCAGGTCTTACACCTTTGCTATTTGTATGACCCATTAAATCCTCTATCATATCTCTCAACTGTCCTTCATTTTATTCTCAAATTAATCTCAATCTGTACAATTAGATGTTCTACTGTGAGTAATGATAAGATCTGAACCATGAAATTAAAGGTGCAGAAAAATCAGTATGCAAACCTTGAGTCTTTGACTCATATATAGATTGGAGATTGCAATGAATGGATGATTTTAAAAAACGTTCATGATTATCTTTTAACTGATAAGCAAGTTGACTGTAATATCAATGGAAATTCTGTGTTAAGCAATACTTCAGTCCATTTCAAAATATTTTACATAAAATATAACAATTAAAAACAATGGAGAGAAATAAAAAGTTGATTTCAATATTAAGAACATGCTGAACAGTTGTATTAAGCCAATCAATACACAACTTTACCACATTTTTTAAACTCAGGAAGCCAACAGCACTTCATAAATCTTCCAAATGAATTAATAACAATTTTTCAATAAAACTGCCAGAATATCAAGCAATTCTGAATTTTAGATAATTCAGTTGTGATTACTCATAATCAATTTTTTGAGACTTTAAATAGGCAAGACCAACACAACTGCACAAGTTTTAAATACATATTATATATGGGCATGCACAGTAACACCTGGAAAAGTTAATACTGAAAGTCAGATATCATTTTATAAATTTATAGAACTATAATAATGGTTAGTATCCACCAAAGAATAACTACTAGGTAGCATGGAAACATGTAATAGTTTTTACATATGCCTTGTTTTAGAAAAAGGATGGTTCATCTTTGATTGATAAAACCTTGTAAAGTTAAACTCCTCTAAACATTTGAATTTATTTTTGTATATTATATATATTCCAGTGATTATCACAATGGAATTTGTTATATTAATTAAATGGATTTTAAATTTTCTAATACCTAATTGTGAAGTAAAGTGAAGTGAAGTGAAAGTCACTCAGTCGTGTCTGACTCTTTGTGACCCCATGGACCTCTCTAGGCCAGAGAAGTCCAAGGAAATCTCTAGGCCAGAATACTGGAGTGGGTAGCCTTTCCCATCTCCAGGAGATCCTCCCAGCCCAGGAATCAAACCGGGGTCTCCTGCATTGCAGGTGGATTCTTTACAACTGAGCTATCAGGGAAGCCCTAATTGTTAAGTAAATAGTCATCTAATTCATCCGCCAAATATACACTATTTCTAAATATATGGCTCCTCCCACACAAAGCCTTAGACCACATGTGCTCAGTTGTGGCCGACTCTTTGTGATCCCATGGACTGTAGCCCGCCAGACTCCTCTGTCCATGAAATTTTCCATGCAAGAATACTGGAGTGGGTTATGTTTTATGAGTTCAACACAGGTGCTAGAGACAGTGCAGTGTAGCAGATAAGAGATAGGATTCTTGACACCAGATTGTTTGGGTAAAAATTCTAGCTCTTATATTTATTGTTTGACCTTCAACAAGTTAACCTCTGTGTACCTCATTTGACATATCTGTAAAGTATTAATAAAATTGATAAAAGTATTTACTTCATAGGGCTGTTGTGAGAATTAAATGAGTTAATTTATAAAAAGCACTTAACACACCACACATACAGTCAGAAACCTTTACATGGGAGGTATTATAATCTTAGTCAACATCATTAGGATCTAAAGGATATCCCATAAAAAGTACCTCCAGGTTCAAATGCTAAATTCCATATACATAGAAAGTCTGCTTGTTTGGTATTACTTGTTAGACCACCATTTTAGTGATTATTTTATTTTGGATTTTAATACCTCACTGAGATACACTAACGATTATTCTTAAACAATGAAGAATTTTTATTTCTTGAAATAAAAAGTAATACACAATTTAATTTATACAAAGCATAAATGAACGTTAAAACATAAGAGCCAAACATAGAGTTGGGCCTTACAAGGACGCTGATTTGAGCAAATCAACTCCCCAAACACACTTTTTTTTAGACAAGTGGTGTTTCTTAGATCAGGACCTCTCAAATTTCAAGAGCCTTCAAATCACATAAGGATCTTGTTAAAATGAAGATTCTGATTCAGTAGATCTGGGGTGGAACCTGAGATTCTGTATTTCTAAGTTCTCAGGTAGGTTGCTGGCCCATGGAGCAGAGTTTTGGTAACAAAGAGATACTATCAGGGAATTATTGCTCATTATATTGTATACGATAAAGGCATTGTGGTTATACAAGAAAATGTCAGAACTTTTCACAGATGCTCAGGGAATTATACATGGGTGAAAAAACACAATGCCCGGAATTCACTTCAGTGACAAAAAAAGACAGATGAAGCAATTGCAACAAAATCTTAACTGGTGAATCCAGGTAATGGGCACTTGGTTAGTCATTGTACTAATCTATTTTTATTCATGTGTGAAAGTGTCATACTAAAACATTTAAAAGACACATTTCTTATAAGAACTAAGAAAAAAATTTCCAGGGTGAACTTGAAGAAAGTAGTTATATTCAAGATTATTCCTAGTCCTGTATAGGTCAATTTTCTTTTTTATAGGCAAGAAAAATATTAACTTCAGGAAACTGTTCAGACTAATAAAATGAAAAGCTAGTAACTTTTTTCACACTTTATTTTTTATCTTAAAGTTTAAAATATTACTAGTCAAGTGCTACACTTTTACTTAACTTCTTTATTTGAACCTGCAGATTTGGTCTATCTGGTTCACCCAAGAAGATGTGCTCATGCTTCCTGGAACTTAATTACATACCTGTGATTGCTCTGAAGTGGCTTCAGAATGTGTTCCATTTGTGATCCTAGTGACATTTACAGGAGATACTTCAAATGTGACATCATCTAGGCCCGGGATAGATGATAACTGAGAGGAGAAAATTAATGTTGGTATATGAGGATAATATTAGATCTTTAAAGATTAAGTTTCTAAGTATGTGTTTGTTTTAAATAGTTTTCTTAAGTTTTAAAGCTATAGAAATGGTTTTATAAAATCTCATTTTCGGTTGAAATTCTCCGTGCCATAAACTACTTAAAAGTGAAAGACATTGACAAATAAAATATTTTTGAATAATTTCTCACTAATCTAATTTAGCTTGTCACCATTCTTTCTCAGGAATTATTATTTCTTAAATAAGGAATCCTCGGAGAAGGCAATGGCAAGCCACTCCAGTACTCTTGCCTAGAAAAACCCATGGATGGAGGAGCCTGGTAGGCTGCAGTCCGTGGGGTCGCTAGGGGTCGGACACGACTGAGCGACTTCACTTTCACTTTTCACTTTCACACATTGGAGAAGGAAACGGCAACCCACTCCAGTGTTCTTGCCTGGAGAATCCCAGGGACGGGGGACCCTGGTGGGCTTCTGTCTATGGGGTCACACAGAGTCGGACACGACTGAAGTGACTTAGCAGCAGCAGCAGCAGCAGCAGTGTAAGGAATGAGAGCACGGGCTTTGAGGTCAGATTGCCAAGGTTTAAGTCACAATATATGTAACCCTGTGCAAATCTTCCGAGGCCTCAATTTTCTCACCTGTAAAATGGGGATGAGAAAACTTATGTCCCACAGTTGTAAAAAGATTTTGATTAAATATATTTTGTTCCCCTTCAAAATGTGCTCTGTAGCACATTTTAAATTTGAATAATCTAGGAAATGAGAAAACTCTTGCCACATGTTAACATGATACAGCTTATTCTTTTATTCTTTCTTTAGCAATATCACTGAATGTTACTACAATGTGTTATTTTCCATACACAAAAAATGAGCATGATGTCAGTGATTAAGCATTTTAGGTTGGATTTCCAAGATCCATGCAAACATTCTTTTCTGATTTCATCCTGATATCAGTGATACACATCTGTCAAATTTTTGGCTAACTTTGAGGATTAACTCTATGGTCATGGAAATAATTAAGGTTAACCTGTCCACATGGCAACTTAACTTGTGACCATGGACTCTAACTTAAGAATTCTACAAACGTTAAATTAATACACATATTCATAATAAAGAATAATGGAAAAGCAATGGCAATAAGATCTAAAGCAGCAGTATTCATTGAAAACTGTTGACTGATGACAGTATTTAGCACAGTGGCCATGGCCCAAATAGTTTCAAGTGGGTATGGCTGCTAAGAGACTATTTTGAACATGTTCAAGGCCAAATATCTTAAATTACAAACTAAAGAAATGTTCTGAGGAAAAGACAGTATCTGAAGACCACAGGAAAATGCAGAAAGCCCAAACCAGACATTCTGATCCCTATGCTAGAAGATATTAGTAATTTCACCTCCTTCAGTTCAGTTGCTCAGTCATGTCCAACTCTTGGCAACCCCATGGATTATAAATAGTCAATAACTATTTTTTCAAATCAATTTTTTGATAAAAGAAAAAAGTCACAAAAATATATTAGCATCTCCACTATTTTATATACAAGAAAATCACACAAAACCTGCAAGCTTTCAAACGGAAACAACCTTCTATTTTTGCTTTTATATGACAGCTACCTTTTGTGATTTCTGACATCAGAAATGGTACTACTCGCCAGCATTTAATATATTTATATATGGAAAATAGCTGAGATTGTCTCCAAATTTTGTTCTGGAGACATGTAAAGTTTTATAGAATTTTTCCTGTGTTATCAATGACTACCATTAAGATAATTGTGAGTTTTCCATTAAATGAAGCAAACTATATAACGTTCAATTTGTTAACATGTTACTCATTATGTTTTTGATTAAATAATGAAAGAAACCTCGACCCACGTGTATATTTAAACAGACTCAGTTAGTGGTTCATAATGAAGATTATTTCCTTTGCAATTATAATAAATTAAACAAATGAAAGCACTGCACCACCTCATGGATGCAGGAGCTAAATTGAATTCATTCCTAAATACAATTAAAGTTAAATGCAACTGAGAAAGCTGACATATGTAGAGCAAGTTTATCCTATAAATTATTCAGAAATACAAACCTTTGCATCTAAAATATTGAGAGTTGTTTCAATCTGCTGGATACGAAGAGAAAGGTCTGCTAGTTTCTGAAAAAGAAAGATTAGAAACAAAAGGATAAAGTTAAAAACTATGGTTTAAATATTTGTGATTTTCTAATATACTATTCTCTTATTTACATGAGTAAGAACTGAAACTCAAGTATTCAATTATCTTCATTAGCATGTTTCATGGTTATTTTATAAAACTGTATTCATAGAGAAGAAGTTACATTTTCAGTCTTATGAAACTCATTATCAGAGCCATAATCAATCACTGGGACCAGAATGTAAACCCCTCTGAAGACAGAGTTTTTTATTCACTGTTATACCCCTTGTGCCCAGAGTAGTACTTGACACTTAACAGGAGCCCGATAATTACTTGTTGCTGAATGAAGGAATTCTTCATAGAACCCAGGATTAAAAACTAGCCCCAAACAGAAAGGAGCAGTGTCTGCCTTTGTATATCACTTAAACACATAAATATATACAATTAGTCCCTAATTCAAACTTTTCAAGTTTGAAAAGTAAAAAAAGATGAAATTGGAAGATAAGTAGTTAATGTCGGGAAGAATCAAAACAAAGAGAAAAAATAAGAATACTAAAAAAGCAAAGGAATCAACTAACCATCAAAACCCAAGATCAACCAGAAACAAGAAGTTACCATGCTCTAGTTATTCTGTACCATTAAATTAGCCATATATACGTGTTGTGTGTTAGTGCTCAGTCATGTCTGTCTATTTGTGACCCCACGGACTGTAACCTGCTAGGCTCCTCTGTCCATGGGATTCTCCAGGCAAGAATACTGGAGTGGGTTGCCATGTCCTTCTCCATTTTAAAGTATGCACTTGATATCATTTATAATCCCACACATTTTATTTTATGCATTTAAAAATATTAATTTCATTTCACTAGACTGCTAAAGGATCCATGGCAAAATTAAGAACCTCTGCTTTTCAAAGATTATTCAGCATAATAAGTGTTTTTGAGTCTGTTCCCATGTAATTACTGCTATAACACACATAAATATGTACTTTCTAAAATGCCACTGTCACTTGATAAAATACACCTGGTTTCAGTTATGGGCTGCTAAAGCTCATTTCTATGATGTTTACGTCTTCTGCATTTTCCTTCCAAACTCCTAGACCACCAGAAAACAGGTTTCTTTCTCAGTCTTGGCTCTATTGACTGAGTTCTATTGACTGGCTCTATTTTGGGCTGGATAATTCTTTGTTGTAAAGGTCTATCCTGTGCACTATAGGATAGTAGCAGAATCTCTGACCTCTGCCCACTAATTGCCACAAAAACTCCCCAACTGCAACAACAAAAAATGTCTCTAGACATCGCCAAATATTCCCTGGTTGAGAACCACTACTCTGAAGTGTAGACGACTATGGATATAAGTAACATGATCGATAATAGTAATTGTCCCCACCTCTGAAATTTTCAGCAGAGAGAAAACAGAAAGGTATGTCTACTTTCCCATCCATTTAACCATCCATCCTCTTTATAAGGATTTAAAGCAAACCTGAAATATCTTTAGTTGGAACAACAGGGGAATTTACAAGGTTCCTAGTTTGTCAGATAAAGTTGAAGAGTTCTTGATGCACCACCCACCTATTTGCAAGGCAGTGCATTTTATTCAAGTGAAAAAAAAAAAAAAAGAGGAAGAAAAATGGAGCTAAAAGTTGAACATGGGAAAAAAAGTAATGTGGGACTTCAGGTTTGTAAAATATCCAATTTGCAGATCCGGTTCTTTAAATGAGAAACAGTATTTTAAATGAATGGTTCTCCTGGTACATCATTTTGGGTTGAGTATGTCCTAGAAGCCAGAGAGGGAAGCAACTGATGGTTTTACTAAGCTTCATCTGACACTTAAATCCAGCAGTTGTAAAAGTTTTAAAAGTAGTTGTAAAAGTTATAGCAGTTAATAGGATTTTCAGCAAGACCTTATTTGGTTTAAGGTGAAGTCTGATGGTAGGCCTAAAAATTGGACATAGAATATAAGCACTAAATTTTTTTTTAGGTCATGTGAAAATTCTGAGACTTTGCTTGTATTTAAAGTTTTTTTTTTTTTTAAAAGAAAAGTTTTAGAATATTTAGAAATGACCAAAATCCCAGTATTCTAGGTATGTTACAAGTCTGAGTCAAATATACCTGATTGCCCTGTTTGCTGAATACTTTTAAAATTCACATTAAGGTTAAACTTCCACTCAGCCTTATCTGTGCTATGCACAGTACTTGTGCTGTTCTCCATGTACTTCCTATTTAAAATCTGCAATCCCTGTCCCAATGGACTACCACAAGATTTTGATGATTAGGACCAGAATAGAAATGCTTACTGGCGACTTGTGAGGGAAGAGGAGACGACCCTGAGTAACTCTGCAACTTGGGTTAGATTTGACTACTTTCCTTTCTCCATCTTCTAACTTTTATCCTATCCTGGTTCTAGACATTAGAAGAGTTACAAAGTAGTTCAGTAACCAGAGGTTTTTAAAAGCTAAGTTCTTTACTTTTCTCTTTATCAAAGAACTCTAAAACCAGTATTAGTGATGAAGAAACACTCCTATTGGTTTCAAATTTAATTTTCATTTGAGTTTAGCTGTGACTGAAGTTGATGCTAAAGCTGAAACTCCAATACTTTGGCCACCTCATGCGACGAGTTGACTCACTGGAAGACTCTGATGCTGGGAGGGATTGGGGGCGGGAGGAGAAGGGGACGACAGAAAATGAGATGGCTGGATGGCATCACCGACTCGATGGACGTGATTTTGAGTGAACTCCAGGAGTTGGTGATGGACAGGGAGGCCTGGCGTGCTGTGATTCATGGGGTTGCAAAGAGTCGGACATGACTGAGCGACTGAACTGAAGTGAACTGAAGTTACTGTTTGGGTTTGGTTCAAAGCACATTTGGTGGAAAAGTTAGAAAAAACCCCAACAACCCTCCCCCCACAAAAAACCCCAAACAAACCAAAACCCACCAGGTTTTATTTTCCCTCCAGTTCACTTCAAGTTCAAAAAGTAACAGCTGAAGTTCAATTTTTTTTTTTTTTTGAGGGAAACAGAGTGGTTTTGGTTCTTGTTTAAGGCTTTAACTAAACAAAGACCACAGGTTTAATAGCTGCTATAAACAAATAACAACCCAGTTTGGAAATTGATCTTAACTTGGGAGAAAATGGCCCTTCATTTATGAATATGTATATTATATCCCTGGAGTTTATCTTATAAAAGACATTATATTAAATAGAAATGGCATGGTAAAGAAGAGAACACAAATCTAAAAACTAAATTTTGAAATAGCTATAAAGAAGACACTGTAATCTCTCACTTGAAAATGATATAAACACGCCTTATTCAGATCAGATGGTGCAACAGAACAGAAGATTGCAACCAGTTAACAGATCAGAAGTGGAATCCTAGCTCTTACTTTCTAGCTGTTTGAATATAGGCAAGTAGCTACTTCAGCTACTGCAGCTATAAATACTATGCCCTCAAATATACTATTTGTACATTTGTATATTTCCCTCATATATTTGTATACGAGTGCATAAATAAATGACTAAGCAAATGATTTAAGCCTCTCTACATCTCAGTTTCTGTATTTCTAAAAAAGAGATAATTGGACCTTTCTTAAAGGTCTGGGCTGTGATAATTAAGTACATGTAAAGCACTTAGAGGGCTTCCCTGGTGGCTCAGAGGTTAAAGCATCTGCCTCCAATGCGGGAGACCCGGGTTCGATCCCTGGGTCGGGAAGATCCCCTGGAGAAGGAAACGGTAACCCACTCCAGTATTCTTGCCTGGAGAATCCCATGGATGGAGAAGCCTGGTAGGCTACAGTCCACGGGGTCGCAGAGAGTTGGACACGACTGAGCGACGGAACAAACGGATGAACGGAAAGCACTTAATACCATGCCTAGCACAGAATAAGTACACAATAAATATTATTGTCATCACACCAAGTAAAAACTCTACAACTGACATAAACATCCAAGATGAATGCTACAAGATGAATTCTAAATAATGAGTGAGTCAATCCTAAATTACCATCCACTAAGGAGAAAAACGCAATTAGCTACTTTTAAATTTCATGCATTTTTGTCAACAAAGTTTTTTCTGGGGTTTAAGGAAGAAGTAGGAAATAGTGATGGAGAAGGCAATGGCAAGCCACTCCAGTACTCTTGCCTAGAAAATCCCATGGGTGGAGGAGCCTGGTAGGCCGTGGTCCGTGGGGTCGCTAAGAGTCGGACACGACTGAGCAACTTCACTTTCACTTTTCACTTTCACACATTGGAGAAGGAAATGGCAACCCACTCCAGTGTTCTTGCCTGGAGAATCCCAGGGACGGGGGAGCCTGGTGGGCTTCCGTCTATGGGGTCACACAGAGTTAGACATGACTGAAGTGATTTAGCAGCAGCAGCAGCAGGAAATAGTGATACAGTCAAAACAGTTGGAGGTGGGTAGTTGACAGAGGAACAGAAGGGAGGAAAGAATGAATCATGAGGCTTTGATAATGGATAAGCAATCAACAAGACAGTTATTCTTATATTTTATCTGTATGTGTGCTCAGTTGTGTCCAATTCTTTGAGGCCCCACTCTCAGAGACCTGACTCTCTGAGACCCTGTGGACTGTAGCCCACCAGGCTCCTCTGTCTGTGAGATTTTTTGGGTAAGAATACTGGAGTGGGTTGCTATTTTCCTCCTCCAGGGGATCTTCCCCACCTAGGGATCAAAACTGTGTCTCCTGTCTCCTGCACTGCTGGCAGATTCAGCTAAGCAATCGGGGATTCCCCACTGAAGGGGTATTTAATTTTAAGTGGTCACTGAACTTTTGCAAAGTAGAATTTGCAAGCTTATGTAGGAATCTGTGTGGGAATTTTTTCTAGCCTGTGGACTGAGCACAATGATTTTAATATATTAATGTGTATATAAGTGTATCCTGTTCCTAACACACAATAATGACCCCAAGGACATCTATATTTCTACACTTTTTAGGCAGCAACCACCCCTCTATGAACAGTCTCATTCAAGGACTAGACCATGGGGGATACTCAAACGATGAACAGTAATATCAGCACTCAGGTAGTTCATGACACCAAAGTGGAGCCCTAGGGTTTAACATGATCTTCAAGTAGTAAAGAAAACTGATCAAGAACACCTTTCGGTTTTAGATGACTGTCCTACTTCCTTGTCCCTTTTTTCTCCTTTCTTCAAACCAATTTCAAGTCATGCTTCCCATTTTCCTTCCCACTCTCTTTTTTAGTTTTTTGTTAAGACAGGTGTCCCTGGATCTGGTACCTAACCTGTCATTGGGTTTTGTGTGCATGCTCAGTTGTTTCCAACCCTTTGTGACCCCATGAACTGTAGCCTGCCAGGCTCCTCTATCCATGGGATTCCCCAGGCAAGAATACTGGAGTGGGTTGCCATTTCCTAGTCCAGGGGATCTTCCCTACCCAGGGATCAAGCCCATGTCTCCTGCATTGGCAGATAGACTCTTTTACTACTGTGCCATCTGGGTCATTGGGTTGCTGCTGCTGCTGCTAAGTCGCTTCAGTCGTGTCCGACTCTGTGCGACCCCACAGACGGAAGCCCACCAGGCTCCCTGTCCCTGGGATTCTCCAGGCAAGAACACTGGAGTGGGTTGCCATTTCCTTCTCCAGGGTCATTGGGTTACTTGATCCTTAATTCAGAAGTCATTTGCAGAAAGTATTTTTATTTCTATCATGCTATTTGATGCCCACGTTATGTTTCTAGGCTACCTCCCCAATCATCTTTTCCACCAAGCAATGTAACATAATTTTAATAGAAACTGTAACTATATATTTAAAATGCAATCTTTAGGGTAAGAGAAACATAACCAATTTCAAAATTTAAAAAAATGTTTTTGTGAAATCTTGGAACTGCTTTTGTTGTTTAATCACAATAAACCTTACTGAACTATTTCACAAAGCCTCCAGAAAGTTCATTCAGCAGAGATGGGCTGTAGGAACTGACGGTAATAGAATCAAAGAGGATTTAAGGTACGTCAGCACAATAACTGGGGGACAAGAAGTCATAGTACATGATTGCATACACCGTAATTCTTACTTCACTCATTTGTTACCTTCTAAAGTGCAAGGTGACACTGGGCCACTCAAACCAGTATCAAAGGACCTACCTCCTCACAAACTGTAGAAAAGCGGTTGAGGAACTGTACAGTGTGCACCACAAACTGGTTTAGAAATGCCACCGTTCTTTTCTGTTGAATAGCTGGCACCTGTTTTACGTAAAAATAAACATGATCCGTACAGGACGAAACGTACACCACGCAATCACCTTGATATTAATAACAAGGAGACATTCTTCTGTGTAATAGTTACTGCAAGTACTGCGAATAGTCATTAACTTGTTTTCCTAAACTGTGGGGGTGGGGTGTCCAAAATGACAGAGGCTGCAAAGTTTGAGAACGGGTTCTGGATTCACAGATGCGAACTTTCGCAGGTAAAGGCAACACACATAAACACACGAAAAACTGAAGGGCCAAACAGAAAAGAGGTCGGGCGAGAGGTCGGAACGGGTAAGAGTTCCTACCCTTGAACATAAGAACTCGTGACTCGGGAAGGGAAGGGGAGGAGAGGCATACTACTCCCGCCCCACCTCAGAAGGCTCGGGAAGGACCCCTTTTTAAGGTGAACTGTGGAATCCTCCCTCCCAAGAGAGGGGGAAGACAAGCACAGGCCAGGGTTGGGCAGAGAGGTGGGGTCTCTCTGGGAACCCAGCGTCCCTTCCCCATCCTCCTCCCAGGTCGCCGAAATCCAACTCCAACTTTACAAACCTTAGTCAGGTCTATGCCTGAGCCCATGAGAGGAAGCCCATCCTCATCCATCTCCTCAGCGGGCGGGGGACCCAGGGCTCACCCCAAAACCCCTCCCCAGCCCGGCCCGCCCAACCCGGTAATAGCGTCCGAACGCCTCTCCTAGTCCACGCCTCCCGGTCCGGGGAAACGCCGGAAGGAAACGCCTCCTCCCGCCAATCACTCGGCGCCTTCCAGAGAGCCGGCCCATTTGCATGGCATTCTGGGAATGGTAGTTCCAGTTCCGGATTGTGACATCGAACAAGGCGGGGTCGGGTGGAGCAAGGCTGTAGTCTAGCAAAATCTTAACTACCTACCTCCAGTTTGCTCCCACTCCAAAAAATAAGTAAGCCGTGGGGTCTGTTTGAGTTTATCCCTGCTTAGTCTGGTGTGTTATATATGCAGCTGAGTTATTCGTTAATTAAAAAAAAAAAAAAAATTAAGTGCCAGATACTCTGCTAGGCCTTGTGGTGAATACAAAGATTGAATGCGGTTTAGCATATGTATCTATCTAGAGAACTACAGAATTGTTATCCTAAGTTGGACGATTGACAAAAATGTTTTTTTCAAAGTGCTCTTTAAAAATGAATAGAAATATAATGCTATGAGATGTAATTTCTAGTTAAGAGAAAAGTGGGCGTGTCTCTCCATCTCCTAAGATCCTTGATGATTACTGTTCATCAATCATCCATAGCTCCTGACAGCAGTGTCACTCACAACTTAACTGAATATTCAGGGCTGTTAAAAACAATAGAAGTTTTGGACAACTGCCAGAAATCCTCTGGAGTATATAATCCTTCCTCTAGAGTTTCTCTCATGGGATTTCACTTGTACTAAATTCTGGAGACAAGGCAAGTAAATTGTAATGAATACTGATTTTAGAAGTCAGACATTTTAAATGCGACCTTCATATATCCAATAAATTAAAAAGTCTTTAAGAATCTTTTAATAGTTATCTTTGTTTTCATAGCAGATAACTAGAAAGTCACTTTTATCATTAATCAGTTCTTAGGTGTGGGAAATGAGACTGGGTTCCTATTTTTTTGTTTTCCTTTCTGCTCTGCTTCAGGATGAACAAACAATTATAGTATTGGTTCAGCATAGTGGGAAAATAAATTTAAATATCCTCTACCCTGCTCCCCGCTTCCCCCAGGAGTGATGCTGTGCTTAGATCACTCAGATGTGTCCGATTCATTGTGACCCCATACACTGTAGCCTGCTAGGCTTCTCTGTCCGTGGGGATTTTCCAGGCAAGAATACTGGAGTGGATTGCCATGCCCTCCTCCAGGGGATCTTCCCAACCCAGGGGTTGAACCCAGGTCTTCTGCATTGCTGCTGCTAAGTCACTTCAGTCACGTCCAACCCTGTGCAACCCCATAGACGGCAGCCCATCAGGCTCCTCCATCCATGGGATTCTCCAGGCAAGAGTACTGGAGTCGGGTGCCACTGCCTTCTCCGCTCCTGCATTGCAGGCAGATTCTTTACCTCTGAGCCACCACGGAAGCCCAAGAATATAGAACTGGGTAGCCTATCCCTTCTCCAGGGGATCCTTCTGACCCAGGAGTCAAACCGGGGTCTCCTGCATTGCAGGCGGATTCAATCATCTATTGGGACTTGGTTAAGTAAAGGAATTCTAGCCTCTTTATTCATTCTAGGCTAGATATAACCTAACCTAGTTAAGAATCCATTGTTTCAGGCTCCTTCTTTTAATTGTGCCTTTCTTAACTTCACTCTGAAAGTTGGGTTGTAGGCTTTTGTAGGCAGCAGTCCCTAAAAAGTGGATTACCTCAGGAGAAGATATCTGGAGATATTTACAGTTGGGGGGCCCAATAAAATAGCCTAATGATTAAGAAAGCTTGCTTAGTAGTGGGGAGATCCTTTTGCTCTGTTGTACCCTGGGACTTTAACTTATGTAGTTGATGAGTGATGACTGAAAGATAATTACCATTGAAAGAATGTTACTTATGTTTCCCAAGAGAAGGGGACCGGTGATGCCACACAGGTTGTAGGGGAAACACCAAATTTTGGTTGGGAGGCAGACAGAAGCAAGAGCCCGGGGAAAGCCTATGCCATATCCTTTATTGTGATTTCTATGGTTGAAAGGCAAGGCAGCACAGGAGAAACAGGTGAAGGCTGGCTAGTGTGAATAATTCCAGTGGGTTTAGGGCACAGGAGTTGTCCCTTTTGTCTGTTCCTTGCCCTGGGTTGAATTATGGCAGGGGAAATATTGGCTTGGTGTAAAAGTTTAGATAAGGAGGTGGTTGGGGGTAGTGGGCTCAGATTGGTTGGTTTGTGTATGAAAAACATGCTTGCAAGTAAATTGTTTGACTAACTTTGGGAATTAGCTAGTCCTGGTAGATGCTTGTCTTTCCCAGGATGTTTAAGTCCACAAATGTCAGAGATTCAGGGATACAGAAATTTATATATATATATATATATAATGTTATATATATATATATATAATGTTATATATATTATATATAGTTATACATATATAGTTACATATATTTATAATTATACATATAGTTAATATAACTTTATGTGATGAATATTTGCTAAAAAGACAATTACAGAATCCAAGAAAACACAGAACACTCACCTTCAGTATATGACCTTTCAGGTAACAGTTTCAGAAAGGCACCTCACTCTGGGTCTAGAGCCTCTTTCAGTTTCTCAAGAAGTGATCAGAGGGAAAGGCGTAGCTGCCTGGCTATGGAAACCATGGGGAGCGTATTTAGGAGACAGGGTCTAATCATCTCTTTTCCAGACTCTCAATTAAACCTCCTGTTTTAATAACCCCTAAAACATTGCACCCCGCTTCTGAAGAACTGGTGCCCCCCCATCCAAGTGTCTTCTAAACTGTCACTTCTCTTAGTCCATAAAGCACCTTGCTTTCATCACTCATTTGGTACCTAACACATTGTGACCATGTAGTATTGTTAACCTCTTTGTAATTTCTTTGAGATCACAGGCCAGTTTCCATTTCTTTGTTGTTGTTCAGTTGCTCTGTCGTGTCTGACTCTTTGCGATCCCATGTACTGCAGCACACCAGAATTCCCTGTCCTTCACCATCTCCTGGAGTTTGCTCAAACTCATGTCCATTGAGTCAGTGATGTCATCCAACCATTTCATCCTCTGTCATCCCCTTCTCCTGCCTTCAGTCTTTCCCAGAATCAGGGTCTTTTCTAATGAGTTGGCTCTTCACATCAGGTGGCCAAAGTATTGGAGCTTCAGCTTCAGCATCAGTCCTTCCAATGAATATTCAGGATTGTTTTCCTTTAGGATTGACTGGTTTGATCTTGCAGTCCAAGGTCAAAATTTCTTTATACCCTTATACCTGTTAACAGAGCCATGCACATGATAGCGGAATCTGCTTATTTTTAAGTTAAGAATTTATTATTAAAAGTGAAATATTTATTTATGGGAAACATAAAAAAGCATAGGAAGGAAGAATTTAACCCACAATCACTCTTCTTAGAACTAACTATTACCATTTTGATAGAGCCAACGTATTTTTATCTTGAATTCCTAAATCAGATTTTTTTCCTTTTTCCCCACTGGTGGGGGTATTAATGAGGCAGGCTTCAGTCATTAGCTTTGTATACCTTCTATAGTACCCTGTCTTCTTCACAGAATAACCTTCTCCATTTATTTAAAAAAAAAAGCAGCAAATGATGCCACTATCAGCTGCTTCTAATTAATCTCCTCTGGCAGTTTCAGTAAATGACTCATCACCTGGACTCCTTAAAGCAGTCAGGTTATTTTGAATCACAACCTCATAAAATCACTTAGCACTACTCTGTAAGTTCAATGTCAACATTTCTTCATGTAGCCTTGTTTCTAGAATTCAAAATGATCATGTTAGAACCTTTTCTGTTACCCTTTAAAAAATGACTGGGCCAGAAGGTACGAGCCAGTTAGTCTAGGGAAGTGGTTCACAGTATTTTCCAGCATGAGAAGCTGTTTTTAATAGAAAAATAAATGTTGAGGGACCCCAGATGATGGTGGTTCGATATTTAATATTCGTTGAATAAATCCATATACATTGTTGAGGATTTAAAATGAGAATATTAAATGGAAATGGGTTAACTGTAAAAATCCCAAGTTTTCATTCAAAGATAGTATTTCAATTCCTTTTATTTTCTAGGCCAGGTCCTATTTGTTCTCCTGTCATATATCCTGCTTTAGAAAATCTTGCCTTACCTATTACATAGGCAGGGATAAAGTATTCTAGCTTTCATCTGAACTCGAGCCAAACCTTGGGTCACAAAATAGGTATCAAGATGACAGGCACACTTTGCTGTATCTGGGAACTTTTTAACCCTCTCAAGAATTCTGAATGAGATCTTCAAAAGTCAGTCTCTTTGAACTGGAGGGAAGGCCTCATTGGCAGGCTCATTCCTTCTACTGTTAATGGGTGTTTTGGGGGAGGAAGTGGGAAATGGCACGAAACTTTAGGTCAATGTCTGTTAGAGTTATGTGGGCAGTTTGATTTGGGGGCCATCTATGTTATCTTAGGACCCCAGGAGTTCACAGCTTCCAAGGAAGAAGAGGATTATGATAGTGGTAAGATGATTGAGAAACTCTTCCAATACTTTCATATTCTCCTAGTTATTTGCCATCAACAGGTTGGGAAGCAATGACCCAGGGTTTTGTAAAGATTATACACACATGCAAACACATCCTAGTTACTGTGGTAGGTTGGCAGAATGATAGGGAAAGGAACAGGTCAAAAACACTGACAGAATTTCAGAATTGCTCCATGGGTCCAAGTACATGGGTTAATGTACTTGGGGTGGGGAGGTCCAGGATGGGGTGAGACCTCTGAAGCAGCTAACTATATATATGATCAGGTTTTGTACTTTCCCAGGGAATCTCATTAGAACTCTACAGATTTCAAGAGAAGGATGCTCCCACAAATGTTCTCTTTAGTACATCAATTCGGAGAGAACGGAGCAATGTTAGCTGTTCACAACACAGCTTGAGGCATTTGTGTCCAACTTTCAGGAGGATCAGTCCTACAGAACATTTAGCAAAGTATCTCAAATGCCAGAGAATTTAAATCTTAATGGAACCCTCTTCCCCCACCCACTTTTTTGGTAGGCTGTAAACCAAAGTGAGCCAAGCTATTATACAATAATTATAACATGGGCTTCCCTGGTGGCTCATCTTGTAAAGAATCCGCCTGCAGTGTGGGAGACCTGGGTTCAATCCTTGGGTAGGGAAGATCCCCTGGAGAAGGGAACAGCTACCCACTCCAGTATACTGGCCTGGAGAATTCCATGGGGTGACAGAGTCGGACACAACTGAGTGACTTTCACTGTCATAATAAAATGGAACTGAGTTATTTTATCTGTTATATATAAACACTTTGTTGTTGTTGTTGTTCAGTTGCTCAGCTGTGTCCAACTCTTTGTGGCCCCATGGACTGCAGCACTCCAGGCTTCCCTGTCCTTCACCATCTCCCACAGCTCGCTCAAACTCATGTCCATTGAGTCGGTGACACCATCCAACCATCTCATCCTCTGTCATCCCCTTCTCCTGCCTTCAGTCTTTCCCAGCATCAGGGTCTTTTCTAATGAGTCAGCTCTTCGCATCAGGTGGCCAAATTGTTAGAGCTTCAGCTTCAGCATCAGTCCTTCCAATGAATATTCAGGATTGATTTCCTTTAGGATGGACTGGTTTGATCTCGTTGCAGTCCAAGGGATTCTCAAGAGTCTTCTCCAACACCACAGTTCAAAAGCATTCATTCTTCAGCGCTCATACATCTTTGTGGTCTCTCATATCTATACATGACTACTGGAAAAACCATAGCTTTGACTTTGCGGAACTTTGCTGGCAAAGTCGGAGAAGGCAATGGCACCCAACTCCAGTACTCTTGCCTGGAAAATCCCATGGGCGGAGGAGCCTGATAGGCTGCAGTCCGTGGGGTTGCTAAGAGTCAGACACGACTGAGCGACTTCACTTTCACTTTCATGCATTGGAGAAGGAAATGGCAACCCACTCCAGTGTTCTTGCCTGGAGAATCCCAGGACGGTGGAGCCTGGTGGGCTGCCGTCTGTGGGGTCGCAGAGTCGGACACGACTGAAGCGACTTAGCTGCAGCATCTGCAGCTGACAAAGTAATGTCTCTGCTTTTTAATATGCTTTCTAGGTCTATCATAGCTTTTCTTCCAAGGAGCAAGCGTCTTTTAATTTCATGGCTGCACTCACCATCTGCAGTGATTTTGGAGCCCAAGAAAATAGTCTGTCATGGTTTTCATTGTTTCCCCATCTATTTGCCATGAAGTAATGGGACTGGCTGCCATGATCTTAGTTTTTTGAATATTGAATTTTAAACCAGCTTTTTAAAGGGTTTGGTATTCTCATTTCTTTAAGAATTTCCCACAGTTTTTTGTGATCCACACAGTCAAGGCTTCAGCATAGTCAGTGGAGCAGAAATAGATGTTTTTCTGGAATTTCCTTGCTTTTCCTATGATCCACCGAATGTTGACAAAATCCTAAAAGATAATGCTGTTTAAGTGCTGTGAATATCCTATCAAATTTGGAAAACTCAGTAGTGACTACAGGACTGGAAAAGCTGTTTTCATTGAAATCCCAAAGAAAGTAATGCCAAAGAATGTTCAAACTACTGTACAATTGCACTCTTTTCACATGCTAGCAAGGTAATGCTCAAAATCCTTCAACCTAGGCTTCAACAGTATGTGAACCTAGTACCTCTAGATGTACAAGCCGGATTTAGAAAAGGCAGAGGAACCAGAGACCAAGTTGCCAGCATCCACTGGATCACAGGAAAAAAAAACAACACAAAAACACACCTAGTTTTCATAAGTACTAGTGGAAGAAAGAACTAGCATTTAACCAAAGTTAAAGTAAGAAAAGATCATTGAAAGTTATTAAAAAATAATTTCTATTGGTCTGGTTTAAACTTAAATGTCAACTAAGAAATTAGTTTCTTACAGTTATACTCTAAGTAAAAATGAAACAAAAATTTGTTTAGACAGTCTCTACCTTATCACTGTGGTCTAATTTACCACTAGTTGCCTCTGGCTTATTTGGAAGTTAGTTGTCTGGGTCTGATTTCCTTTATACAGTCTCAAAAACAGATTTCCTAAAACAGTATTAGAAAGTTCTTCTTCAGATGGTTGCAGAGATTAACCTTAATTTTGGCCAAAGTCTAATCTTGTCTGGATTTGGCTTACTGATAGGACAACAGCTGTGTTTATAAGAAAGATGAAAGTTTTGTGTTTAACCACCATTAGAAGCAAAGGGATCAGCAGCATTTACTGTCTTTTATTACAAAGGGAGGAAACACTCAGTTCAATACAGCACTACAACTGCAGTTGAAAGAAATGCTTGTTTCATAGATCTTTAAGTCTACTGGTTACTCAAATTGTTTGCAAAGGCTGAGAAACCTGGTGACCTCACCTTTACTTACCAGTGTTCATATGGATTTTATAAGCTTATATGTGTTACAAGTCCCAAGGTAGTGTATTCTGTTGCAAGTCAGTCAACAAGGCAAACAGCTATATAACAAAGACATAAGTCAAAACAGAAATAAGCTCATCCAGAGAAAATGTCAGGCAAATGTAACTGGATCCTCATAAGGGCAACAATTGTTCTTACTAATGTAGTTTAAGGAACAGCTGAGTAGGTCATCAAGACAATTCAGTGTTTTTGATTTCCCATGAAGTCTGTGTCAGTGCACGCAAAAGAAATTGGTTCTGTTGAGTTTGAGTAATGGATATATCATGAAATGTGTGCTCATTTTTCCTTTTGTGAAATGAGATCCTCAAAGCTGATATCCGAATTATTTTGTTGTGTTACTCTGCTTAGTGAACAAATGGTAGCTATAAATTAAAGCCACATTAATAATAACAAAAGAAAACTTCTACCTATGTTTTAAATGGCACATTTCTTTAGATGTATAATTAGAAACAAATGTTAGCTTGTTTGAAATTCTTCTCAGATGCCTGTTAAACACAAATGTTTTTGAACCAGCAAGGTTGTTCTCTCCTGTCCCTGCTGTTGAGCACAATAGCTTGATAGAATATACTGGAACAGAATGCTGCTTCTGAGGACCTGAGCAAGCTCTCATCAAGAATGTGTGGAAATGGAGTATCATAATGATCGTTTTTACTTAAAAATTTTTATTTGGGCCTAGAACCAAGGAATGGCAACCCACTCCAGTGTTCTTGCCTGGAGAATCCCAGGGACAGGGGAGCCTGGTGGGCTGCTGTCTATGGGGTCGCACAGAGTCGGACACGACTGAAGCGACTTAGCAGCAGCAGCAGAACCAAGGATATTACTGGTATGGTCTAAAGTTGGGTTAAACTGAGTTTAATTTTTTGAGGTATAGAAAAATATGGGGAATAATTTGGAGCAAATTTCTCTCTTCAGAAATTAGTCTTGGGCACAATACTGTCTCAACCTTCCAATCAGCATTTCTGGGATAATGTCAGATTTTGGACAATTACAAAAAACCAGACACAAATGTGGAAACCGGATTTCAATTTCTTCTGCACTGACATGAGATTTAAAACAGCAACAGGAACATTTCTAGGTCAGTGTCAATATGTAGTCACAAATTAGCAAAGAAAGAAACAAATTGGAGAGCATGGGTGTACGATTTTGTGTTTTTGGCATGGGAGAGAGATTGAAATACTCATAACATACAAGCCAAATCATAAAAATGAGACTTATGATCCCATCATTTTGAAAGGGTAGGATTTAGTTCTGACATCTTGCAGATTTGTGATGTCCTGACTTTTGCTTCAACAGTCCTAAATAATACAAGTTTTAGAACATAAGCACAACTTTTTTTTCTTCTTTCTAAAATGTTTGTAAGAGAAGCAATCCTGAGGAAAACTTATTCAACAAAGAGAAACCTCTTAAGCATATTTATAAACAAACATGGAAAAACTAAAACTTGGGGACACATACACAATCAGGTCTTCTATTATTTATCAGGAATTAGAAGTGATGACAAATAGTTAATTCGCCATCAAATATTTCCTCCCATCTTAGTTTAATTTAAACACAGTTTACTAAGAACAAAGTTTACTATGAAAAAAAGAGTATCTTTGTACCATTTAAAGTACTTGCTGGCCAACCCAATAATTGAACACACTAAAGTTTAACATCAGATATGCAGATGACACCACCCTTATGGCAGAAAGTGAAGAGGAACTCAAAAGCCTCTTGATGAAAGTGAAAGGAGCGTGAAAAGATTGGCTTGAAGCTCAACATTCAGAAAACAAACATCATGGCATCTGGTCCCATCACTTCATGGGAAATAGATGGGGAAACAGTGGAAGCAGTGTCAGACTTTATTTTTTGGGGGTCCAAAATCACTGCAGATGCTGATTGCAGCCATGAAATTAAAAGACAGTTACTCCTTGGAAGGAAAGTTATGACCAACCTAGACAGCATAATAAAAAGCAGAGACATTACTTTGCCAACCAAGTTCTGTCTAGTCAAGGCTATGGTTTTTCCAGTGGTAATGTATGGATGTGAGTTGGACTGTGAAGAAGGCTGATCGCCAAAGAATTGATGCTTTTGAACTGTGATGCTGGAGAAGACTCTTGAGAGTCCCTTGGACTGCAAGGAGATCCAACCAGTCCATTCTAGAGGAGATCAGTCCTGGGTGTTCATTGGAAGGACTGATGTTAAAGCTGAAACTCCAATACTTTGGTCACCTCATGTGACGAGTTGACTCACTGGAAAAGACACTGATGCTGGGAGGAATTGGGGGCGGGAGGAGACGGGGACGACAGAGAATGAGATGGCTGGATGGCATCACCGACTCTGTGGACATGAGTTTGAGTGAACTCCGGGAGTTGGTGATGGACAGGGAGGCCTGGCGTGCTGTGATTCATGGGGTCGCGGAGAGTCGGACACGACTGAGCGACTGAACTGAACTGAACTGAAAGTTTAACAAAGTAGAAGCTGGGAAATGGTCAGATAGCCTATATATGAGATCTAAACAAAGAGGTTAGAATTTTCAATGCTTCAGTCAGTTCCGTTCAGTTCCTCAGTCATGTCCGACTCTTTGTGACCCCATGGACTGCAGCACACCAGGCTTCCCCGTCCATCAGCAATCCCAGAGTTTACGCAAACTCATGTCCACTGAGTCAGTGATGCCACCCAATCATCTCATCCTCTGTCATCCCCTTCTCCTCCCACCTTCAATCTTTCCTAGCATCAGGGTCTTTTCAAATGAGTCAGTTCTTCACATCAGGTGACAAAAGTATTGGAGTTCAGCTTCAGCATCAGTCCTTCCAATGAATATTCAGGACTGATTTCCTTTAGGATGGACTGGTTGGATCTCCTTGCTGTCCAAGGGACTCTCAAAAGTCCTCTCCAAAACCACAGTAGAAAACCCATCAGTTCTTTGGTGCTCAGCTTTCTTTATAGTCCAACTCTCATATCTATACCTGACTACTGGAAAAACCAGCTTTGACTAGACGAATCTTTGCTAGCAAAGTAATGTCTCTGCTTTTAATTATGCTGTCTAGGTCTATCATAGCTTTTCTTCCAAGGAACAAGTGTCTTTGAATTTCATGGCTGCAGTCACCATCTGCAGTGACTTTGGAGACCAAGAAAATAAAGTTTGTCACTGTTTCCATTGTTTCCCCATCTATTTGCCATGAAGTGATGGGACCAGATGCCATGATCTTAGTTTTCTGAATGTTGAATTTTAAGCCAACTTTTTCGCTCTCCTCTTTCATCAAGAGGCTCTTTAGTTCTTCTTCCCTTTCTGCCATAAGTGTGGTGTCATCTGCATATCTGAGGTTATTGACATTTCTCCAAGGAATCTTGATTCCAGCTTGTGCTTCCTCAAGCCCAGCGTTTCTCATGATGTACTCTGCATATAAGTTAAATAAGCAGGGTGACAATATACAGCCTTGACGTACTCCTTTCTTGATTTGGAACCAGTCTGTTGTTCCATGTCCAGCTCTAACTGTTGCTTCCTGACCCGCATACAGATTTCTCAGGAGGCAGGTCAGGTGGTCTGGTAGTCCCATCTTTTGAAGAATTTTCCAGTTTGTTGTGAGCCACACAAAGGTTTTGGCATAGTCAATAAAGCAGAAGCAGATGTTTTACTGGAACTCTCTTGCTTTTTCATCTAACAGATGTTGGCAATTTGATCTCTGGTTCCTCTGCCTTTTCAAAATCCAGCTTGAACATCTGGAAGTTCATGTTTCACATACTGTTGAAGCTTGGCTTGGAGAATTTTGAGCATTTCTTTGCTAACATGTTAAGATGAGTGCAATTGTGCAGTAGTTTGAGCAGTCTTTGGCATTGTCTTTCTTTGGGATTGGAATGAAAAATGACCTTTTCCAGTCCTGTGGCCACTGCTGAGTTTTCCAAATTTGCTGGCATATTGAGTGCAGCACTTTCACAGCATCACCTTTTAGGATTTGAAATAGTCTCAAAGTTTACTCAGGATAAAATGCATACCACTACCAAAGGGCTAAAGACATCCCTCTCATTTCTTGAGACTGTCTTAATTTACAGATGTAATCACCTTTTCTCTTTTGAGGGTAACACTTCCTGCCTCTCTTTGACAGAACTGTATTCACACAATCACCATGAGTTTTTCCCCAGTATGTTCCCTATAGACACCAGGCCCATTGGGTAATTTCATTGGATAACTTTTATAAATGGGGTCATGTATGGATGTGAGAGTTAGACTGTGAAGAAGGCTGATCGCCGAAGAATTGATGCTTTTGAACTGTGGTGCTGGAGAAGACTCTTGAGAGTCCCTTGTACTGCAAGGAGATCCAACCAGTCCATTCTAGAGATCAATCCTGGATGTTCATTGGAGGGACTGATGCTAAAGCTGAAACTCCAATACTTTGGCCACCTCATGCGAAGAGTTGACTCACTAGAAAAGACTCTGATGCTGGGAAGGATTGTGGGCAGGAGAAGGGGACGACAGAGAATGAGATGGCTGGATGGCATCACCGACTCGATGGACATGAGTTTGAGTGAACTCTGGGAGTTGGTGATGGACAGGGAGGCCTGGCGTGCTGTGATTCATGGGGTCGCAAAGAGTTGGACACGACTGAGCGACTGAACTGAGCTGAAGCCCTTATTCCAGAGGATCCATCTCCAAGATACCCAAACACCCAAGCCCAACATGCTTCTCCAACCTCTATTCCTAAGCCCACTCAATTCCTAAGTATAGGACAATTTTCAAATATACTGACCCAATTAGTCATTTTTGAAACACACCCTAAAATGACAAACTGTTACAAATTCTTTGGTCTATTTTCATGCTTTTAGGGTTCTCTGTCCCCTCACAGAGATGTTAAAGGGATCCATGTCGAAATTCCTTCAACTTTGCCTTAAGTTAAAAATCTACTTATGAAGGGGCAAAAGAAAATATTTTTAATATTTGGTGATTAAAATATTACTGTATTCAATACTTAACTTAGGAACTGGTATGCTATTCGACCTGATGTGAAGAATTCACTCATTGGAAAAGACCCCCATGCTGGGATTGAAGGCAGGAGAAGGGGACAACAAAGGATGAGATGGTTGGAAGGCATCACCGACTCGATGGACATGAGTTTGAGTAGCTCCGGGAGTTAGTTGGTGATGGACAGGGAAGCCTGGCGTGCTGCAGTCCATGGGGTTGCAGAGTTGCACATGACTGAGTGACTGAACTGCTATACTATACAATTTTTCCTTGTAATTAATCACATGTAAGTTTATACCATACATGTACATGATTACAAGATTTTACTAAAAAAAAAAAAAATTACCTGTAACAATTCTGTATCTCACAAAGATAATTTTGATTTCATAAGATATGTCATAAGATACTTAAGATGTCTTATGAAAAGAAAACTTGAATATTTATTTACACTATTAATTAAAATAAATCTCCAGTTCTTCAAAAATAAGAATTATTCATGTCTGAAATAAATTAATATTACCTACAAATCTGTGCTGGACATGTTAGGTATCTTCATTCACCTTTACTTAAT
Source organism: Moschus berezovskii (assembly GCF_049115385.1). NCBI lineage: Eukaryota > Metazoa > Chordata > Mammalia > Artiodactyla > Moschidae > Moschus > Moschus berezovskii. Next base: position 70,561,764 of record NC_142465.1, read on the forward strand.
CCTCACAGTAACTCCATGAGAGAGTGATTCCCATTTCCATTTTACAGGTGGAAATGCAGCTTCAGAGAGGGCATTAACTTGTAGGAATGCAGTTTGTAGAAATTTATTTAGCTGTATGATACTCTTCTGATTAGATCACATGACATGGCTGCCCTACACAATGTTTACTTCAAAGACTGTGAAGAGGGTGCATGTAGTTTGTATTGCCACTAGGTGCCATCTCAAAAACGTTTAACTTTGATAAGAATGGCGAAGATTTATAAAAGGTGGAGATTGTTAAAGGTATTAAATCAGAAGTTATTTTCTAAGGTAAGCTTTATCCCATATACTAAATGTTCTGAGAATGTTGAGATGCCCAATCAAAAGGAATTCGTATATAGTAAATAAACAGATTGATAACGTAATGAGGCACATTTTAAAGAAACTGAAAATCATTTCTTATATTAAATTGAATAATAATCGTTTATAATTACTGAGAAAGTTGTAATAAGACTCCTATATTTATGAGGTGAAAGTTGCTCAGTTGTGTCTGACTCTTTGTGACTCTATGGCCTGTAGCCTGCCAGGGTCCTCTGCCCGTGGAATTTTCCAGGCAAGAATACTGGAGTGGGTTGTTATTTCCTCCCACAGGGGATCTTCCCTATCCAGGGACTGAACACACGTCTCTTATGTCTCCTGTGTATGTATATACTGCTAACAGAAAATGTATATGCATTTACTCACACATACATTTAATACATTCAACCAATTTCCAGAATAATGGTGAAAGGAGAGGCCTTTTTTCCCTTTTGTAAATGTTTGTGTCTTTGAGAATTAGGAAAATAGCATATATTTAAGATATAGAACATAAGAGACCTTTTGGAAAATCCTGTGATAAAAATCAAAAGCATTAAGCTTCCCTAATCATCTCTTTCCTAGAGTTGCTGAGTTAGTCATAGTCTTAAAAGTTGACTTAGAAAAAAAAAAAACACACACATACATAGAACAGGAAAATGATTTTTCAAACCATCAATATTTTATTTAACAAAAGGAACAACTGGAACATTTCTAGATCTTACAGTATATATTTGATATAAAAATAAGAAATTCTCCAAAATATGTACTAATAATACAGTTTTATGGATCTAAGTACACAGAAAATTTATTCTACATTTCAGTCACCCAAAACAACAGCTTGTGGTCACTTCCGATTGCACACAGTGGAAGAGTTCTATGCCAGGAAAGGCCAGATCCAACAGCTACAGAGCCAATAAGGATGGGCTATAAAATATGTAAAGGATTAAAGAAGTTCAATACATCACCAACATTAATAAATAAAAACTACTTTTCAAAAATAAGAAGTACATTGAAATCTGTGTTTATAGTGGCAACAGAATTAAAAAATGTGCTACCTCATAGGTGAAATACATAGTATTTGTTTGTAACTGGAATAAAGTGTACAAATCAACTATGGATAACTGGTGCCGCCTAGACGCAAACATTTTCACAGTCTAAACCAACCAGGGAAGCACAATTATATTTAAATGAAGGAGAAAATAGAAGAAATAAAATACTTTTTATGTGAATACTAGCAAAAAGTCTGTTACTACTGGTGATTTAAACATCAAAAAATGCTTTCTCTTTCATAAATCCTTTAGTTACGTATTACAAGTGGAAAAGTAGAAAACACAAATTTAAAAACACATGTGCCATCAAACATCGCCACATTACCTGAGGATGTCCTAAATGATGAATCTGAAACTGACTCATCATTTTGCCAGGATAACCAGTGGTTGCAAATAAATTTTCATTAACTGTGGACCATCTAAGAAAAGACAAAGGATGAAAATAAGTACAGAATCCCACAAACACAAGCTTTTCTAAAACTGGTTATTTCTCTTTGTACCAAAATGCTAATTTTATAAGTCTAAATTTGATAATATGGATTTACAATCAGACTGGGAATTTCAGGGAAGTTATCTATAAATATTTTCTCATTCTGTGAATATTTATTAATTGCTTATCATGGGCCACTTCATTAAATTTCAGAGTTACACACAAGGTCAGCAGTTCCCAAAAGGCTGACAATATGCACGAGATACAAACAAGGAAATCAGACAAAAAATATTTCACAGCACAATATATTAAAAACCCAATACATTTAAAATTCTTATTGACATTTGTTTTAAAATTAATGATAAACTCCTGAGTTTAAACTCCTTCGAATAAAAAAAACACCTAGAATACATAGATGTTTAAATATTCAAGTATTAAAGCAACACAGACATTGGAACACATTCAATCAATGAACCACCAAGTGTTAACGGACCTCCAGCAAATGTGCCACAATAATAAGTGCAGTAGGGGACCTATGAGGGGGAAAAAAAAAAGATTCCTTGACCAAAAAAACAAACAAAAAAAAACCTATAAGTTTAGTTAATACTTTAATGTGTGGCAGATATTATTAGTTGCTGTCCAACAGGCATTCTACCCTGTTTCTGTGCTAACTGAACCCCAGCTGGGGCCTGACACAGGGTGTCTGACCCCAAGGGGTAAGAAGACAATTGGTATAATCAAAGATAGCAATCCCAATGAAAGGTGAGTGGCACCTTCCTCTCCTCTTATTTTGGACAACATGGTATGAGGCTATGGTGTCTGGAACACTGGAAGTCATCTTGCAACTGGGAAGCACCAAGTCAAAGCCTTGCCACTGAGGATAGTAGATGCAAAGGTCTGAATTCTTAATGACATAAACCAATCCTGAGATGACTTCCTTTAGACTTAAGTACCATAGTTTGCTGGTTTTATTTATAGTAACTGGGAATAAAAAATTAAAATTGAAGTATAGTTGATTTATAATATCATGTTAGTTTCAGGTGTACAGCATGGTTATTCAGTTATATATATATATATTTTTTAATATATACATATATGTGTATTTGTCAAATTCCTTTCCTTTATAGGTGATTACAAAATATCCCCTGTGCTATACAGCAGATCCTTTTTGGTAATCTATTTTATATATAATGGTGTGTATGTGTTAATCCCAAACTCCAAGTTTATCCCTTCCTCTCCCCCTCTTTCCCTTTTCGTAACCAAAAGTTTTCTACGTCTGTGAGTCTATAGTTTGTTGATTTTAAAATGTATATTTGCTCACATATCTGAAATCAGGATTCACTTTATAATCGATGGCATGCTTACATTTAGTTGAAAACATTTTTTTCTTAGGAATACATACAATAATAGTGTCCTTAGGTTCTACAATTTCATTGGGGATATTTTAGATTTGATGAAATACAGCATATAGTAAATGTTCTACTGATTTTAGTCTCTGTTAGTAAATTTTCCAAGACTACACTATACAGTGCAATATTATGTAAAAATGAATGAAATGAAAAACAAGCACATTAATTTAAGTGGAAAAAAGCCACAGATCTATAATATCCAGAGTGATCTCACTTGAGGACAACAATGTATTGGTTTACGTGCACAGACATGAGCCCACCTACACTTTACACCTTTATCAGCAGAAAAATTACGAAAGCATATGCTCTAAATTGCTGAGGTGGTACTAGTGTCGTAGTAACATTCTGTATTTTATAAACATTTTCAAAGAAAATATTGGAAAACAATCTCTCACTCAGACCAAAAAACAAAGCAAAACATCCATTTATAAAACCACAAGAAAAAAAAAAAGTCAATGCAAAGGAGAGGACTGGAAACATATTCTAGAAGTTTGCACAGCATGAACAAAGTAATCAAATACAAAAAATCAAATATAGTACATTACCTGAATAAGCAGGCTCGATCCATGTGGACAGGTCTCTTATCTTGAGGGTAACTAAAAGATATTATTTTGGACCTTATGAATTATGTGTTGGTCTCAGGTAAGTGAACTTAAAATTCTGTGGACAGGGGAGCCTGTTGGGCTACAGTCTTATGGGGTCGCAAAGAGTCAGACATGACTGAGTGCGCATTCACACACACCCCCCTCAATGAAAGATCTTCTCTGCATTATTCTTTCTGTTATTCTCAAAGTAAACCTGTAAAACCCATGTCTGTTATGTAAAAGCCCATTAATTCTGGCCCTTTTGTAGGAGAGTCTTATTTTTGCTTTACAATGTGGCCCAGGTATACAAGAATAGGTCAACAGATCATTTAGCAATAGTGACTGATTTTTTGGTAAATAATAAATAAGGAAGTACCTGGATCGAGTAATATCCCAAATTAACCAATCATTCCCTGCAACAGCTCCAACTTTGAAGGTGTTTTTTAAGCACCAGTGTGCTGACATTAATGGCATCTGTTCTGATTCAAGGGATAAAATAGCCTGTTGAGCCAAAAGATCATAAAACCGAATTGTTCCATTCTTCTCTGCAACCATCAGCTGTAAGACAGAAAAACAAAGAGAATTCAACCACCTAATTTACCAGTCAAATCTGAGAAGGAGACAGAGATTCAATGTCATATATACAGTAATATGTAAACATGTGCATATATTACAAAAGGGAGATAAAATGCAAAGGAAATAAGACAAGCCTAGGTTAAAAAAAAAAGTATCAAATATTAAAAAACTTCACAAGAAACTGGCAAAAAGAAAGACACAAGAAAACTGGGTACAATTTTAAATGACTGTACATGGTCCCCAGGAAGAAGAGCATAAAGATTCACTCTAAGTATATACATATATATATACACATACACAGTTGAGTTATTCACAGTAGTTAAGGTTTTATAAAGTTGCTGCAAACACTGAATTAGTGAATATCAAATCACTGATCCTAAAGGAAATTAAAGGGTTGTGTTCCTGTGAGTCTCTGACCACAACATTTTTGTCAACTGATCAATACACAATCTTATTTCTGTTTATAAACATCTTATTTAATACATATTGATTCATTAACATAGAAGTCACAGGCAACAGCACTACAACTCATGCCTGAACAAAGCTTATCTAACACGTATTTTCTCCGTAAGGCATCTCACAGCCTTCCTGCATTTAGGAATACTAAGCAGCTCTTTACCAGTGTGCTTGGGGGCCATTTTACACATGAAAGAAATTGCCAGCAAAAAGCATAAAAATGTGGCACTAAATAGACCATGAATAGGGTACTTGCTTACAGTATGAAAGCTAAGACAAGAAGGCAGAGCAGACCTGTTCTGCCAGTCTCCCCCGACCCCTGCCCCAAGCACAGGGTGCTTCATTTCTGCTCTCCACTTTCAGGGGTTGTTGAAAATTAGCAGCTGCGGCAGCACATGATTAATCCTTGTAGATGGCAAATGCCAATGGCAAAAAAAAAAAAAAAAAAAAAAGAAGGCAGAGTACTGCCTCATTCAGCCCTAGCTGGGAATGTACACATTAGTCAAGTCAAATTTTGTGTTGCTCCATGCATGTCTGTGATGGTCAGAGTGATGAGTATTAATCTTGGAGTTACAAATAAATTTTACTGAGTAGGCACACTTGCAAATGTAGGATCTGTGAATAATGAAGAGCAACCATATAAACACTTGTTTGTAAAACACCATGCTATGTTCAGTAAAGGTAAAAGACATGATCCTTAATCTTTAGAAACTTTCTTCCAAGAGAATTAAGGGGAAAAAAAAAACTGACTATAATTTAAGGGGAAATACAGTGGGATGCAAAAGGAGGAGTAATTATTTAGAACACAGGCAGTCTTTAAAATTAGGGGATTCTTAAGAGAAAAGGTGGAATTTAAAACTATTCTCAATAACATAAGGTCAGTGACAAATACACAACAAAAATAATGTTGTATATAAACATTATTAATATAATTTGTAATATAAAAAAATATTTAGTCCTCATGACCACTATCTGAGGAAACTGCTATCATTAATCCCATTTTTCAGAAAGGAGACTGAGCTGAGGTGCAGAGTGATTAAAGTAACTTGTGGAAGATCTCATCACTAAGCCTGTGGCAGAGCCTGAGTTTGCCCAGGTCTAGCTACAGCACGTGTGATCCTTACTATAAGACTAGGTTATGAAGATTGGTGAGTGATCTGGTGGGCTGTGTAAAGTCACGGGTTGGGAAGGATTGGAAATGGGAGAAGACCAAGGAAGATTTATTTTGGACCTAGTAAAAACACTTGAGATTTTGAACCTGTCTCCAAAAGTCTTGAGAATTTCAGGTATAACTTATGAGCTATGGAAGGGCCAAGTCTGTCTGGACCTCAATTATGACAGGCAATAAAGCAAGGTGGGTTAATAGCACAGCTTCTTTAGTCATGTGGATTCTTATCAACAGTACCACCAGGGAAATCCTACTACTATCAACAGCTGTGCCATGTGGCCTGTGGGATCTCAGTTCCTAGACCAGGGATTGAACTTGGGCCCTGGCAGGGAAAGCACTGAGTCCTAACCATTGGACTGCCAAGGAATTCCCTGTAACTTTATTATTAATTGCGGGCATTTGCTTGGTGCTTTCTAGATTACATGGCTCTCTTGTGTAATTTGTAACTGACTCATTTGAAAAGACCCTGATGCTGGGAATGATTGAAGGCAGGAGAAGGGGATGACAGAGGATGAGATTGTTGGATGGCATCACCGATTCAATGGACATGAGTTTAGGTAAGCTCCGGGAGTTGGTGATGGACAGGGAGGCCTGGTGTGCTGCAGTCCATGGGGTCGCAAAGAGGTGGACATGACTGAGCGACTGAACTGAACTGAAGACTTTCATAAGAATTTTAAGAGATAGGTGATCACAGATTACCTTTCTTCTCTGACTGCCTCATTTTTATCAAGATCAAGCAAAATAGAACAAAAATTTTGGGTTTGATCTGCCAGAGCAATGAGAACCACCACCTAATACATTTAGTAGTAACGATAGTGTCAACAATGACAAGCAGCTGAAATTGACTGAGTGCTTATGATGCATCAAGTTTTCTTTTTAAGGACTTTATAAGTGTTCACTCTTTTAATCTTCATGAGCTTCCTTTTTACAAGATGAAGAAGTGATTGAGAAGAGATGTTGTGACTTGCCAAAGATCATTTAGCTAGTAAGTGGGAGAACTGGGCACTGACTCTAGGCAGTTAACTCAAGAGCCCATACTTTTAACTGCTATTGTGTTGCCTTTCTATAATTATAGGTTTCTGAGTTAAGCAGTGACACACTTAAACTGATATTTAAAGGTCAGTCTTAACTAAAGTAGGTAAGAGAATCAGATTGAAGAGCCAAAGATTTTAGAAACAAGCTAAGGATTGGCAGGGATTACTTGTGGGAATAGAAAAGTGAAGAATACACATTAATGACTAAGAAGAATGTACTCTAGAGACAGTGAAGAAAAACTTGAAAGATCTGGAAAAGCTTGCATATACGAAAGGAAGATATCAAAGATGATTTTTTGATATTATTCACTTCAGGTCAGTCGCTCAGTCATGTCCGGCTCTTTGTGACCCCATGAACCACAGCATGCCAGGCCTCCCTGTTCATCACCAACTCCCAGAGCTTACTCAAACTCATCTTCATTGAGTCAGTGATGCCATCCAACCATCTCATCCTCTGTCATCCCTTTCTCCTCCTGCCCTCAATCTTTCCCAGCATCAGGGTCTTTTCAAATGACGCTGGCATCAGGTGGCCAAAGTACTGGAGTTTCAGCTTCAACATCAGTCCTTCCAATGAACACCCAGGACTGATCTCCTTTAGGATCCTGAGTTGATGCAATTTAGAGCAGGGACTTCCAAACATTCTGGAGTCATGGAAACAAGAAAAACAAGGAGATGGGTAGGATGAAATTTCAGACATACAGAAGATTAATAGAAACTAACTTAAAGCATATGGAAGAAAGGAATCTTAACCATGAATTAAGTATTAAGATATAAATTTTGGGATAGAGATTATGATAAACATCCTCATTTCTCATCTAGGTCACAGGTTTTTGTTTTTTTTGGGTCACAGTTTTTAAAGAGTAGCCTATTATATTTATACATGGTAATATTAACATTCTGGTAGACTCTTTGATTACGCTTCATGTAGACTCACTGCTGCAAAGGAGAAATCTAGATGTGAAATAAAATTTACAATCTGGATTCAGAAATAATATACACATGGAAATAATCCCTATACATGTAATATAAATAAATTATAAAATTTCATTCATCTTCACATACAGAATATAATTCTACTGATAAAGTATCCAATAGGCCTGAAACAAGTTTTCATGGTATCCCAGGGTTCAGAGAACACACTAATGTAGTCTGGGGCATCTCAGCTCAGGATTACTTTGAAGGCTGTGAGTGTATACGATTAATATACGATTAATCCTTCTCTATGCATCATTCTACTTAACTAGATGTTTGATTCCAACACTTAAAGTCTGTGTAACTGTATTTATATGTTTTTCTTAGTTATAAGTCAGTGTGTAACTCAATGACAAGGACTTCATTCTTTCTTTTATCCTCTATTATAATAAAGGGTACAGTGTAGGTGAGAAATACTCTTTACAACAATTTACAAATACATAATGAAAGAATAGTTAGCAGAGGAGAAAGAGAAAGGGAATATACATGCATAGATGCTCAAGATGGCTAGAATAATGCAGCTTTAAAGATCAAGTGAGCAGGGTTTCGAGGCAGAAATGATCAACAGTATAAAAAGCTGCCTTGAGATTAAGAATGGAAGAAAAGCCCACTGGATTTGTTAAAAATATCACTGATGATTTTTGAGAGAGTAGAGGAGATTTAGATCATGGGATGGGTAAAGAGGAACGGAAGATCAAAGATGTGATGGGTTTAAACATTCAGACATAAAGATGTGAAGATGATAGACTGAAATGGGGAAACAAGAATGCTAGGGTTAAGAGTGAGGCCAATGGAGTAGGCTGCTGGGGTACAAATGTCCATTTTTCCAGTTAGTAGCTGTGTGAACCTGGGCAAGTTACTTAACTTTTCTGAGCTTTGGTTTCCTTATGTGTAAAATGAGATCATCACAGTACCCATCTCATAAGGCTGCCATGTGGATTAAATGAGCTAACTACATGAAACGCTGACCATGAGCCAAACATAAGTAGGTATTATTAATCTGCTGTGATTAGTCAAATTTATCTTTTTGTGCAGGTGTGAGGAGAGAAAAGTCATGGAGAAGTATTTAGACCTTAGAGGGCTATGAAAAGCAGGATGCCTACAAACTAACAGGAACTCTCGACGGTGGAAGAACTCACTTTAAGAAGATGAATGTGGCATCGTTTTAGATTTTGGAATGTAGAGTAATGCCCAGGAGAAGATACTGGCAAATGACAGAACTCTTGTTGAATAGCTCCTATCTTCTCAATGGAATTTAGGCCAATTGATAATAACTCATACTGTATTTTTAGAATTTTAGAAAGCTTTAGTCTGAACAGAAATTGAATACCACTGCAGCTAGGTCAAATTTGTCTTATGTCACTGATGCTTTCTGTTTACACACGATGGCTCACAGCATGGATTTAATATTTTTTTTAAAACCAATACTGCTCACTAGATAATCCAGGTATTACTGTTTAGATTCTAACCTATCAAAAGGCATGAAAAGTATACTCTGAGTAAATAGATGATGGTTGTCAAATAAAAACATGATTACAGAGAACTTATAAGGTTTAACCTAAATGCATTTGTGACAATTAAGAGTCTCTGAGGTGAAAAACAAATCACTGATTTTTTTTTCTTCTCTGTGCAGGTATGTCACATTTGTATGTCTTTTCCACTTGATAAAAGAAAGCTAAGTTATAAATAATAACCTTAAAAGTTTCTTCAGGATGCCAGCACACACTCATTCCAGGGGAATGAAGAACAAAATGAGCTGTCTGTATTCCTTCCAAGTTCCAAATCCTAATAAAAGAACAGGAGTATAATGTTAAAAATTTTTGATACATTACTAAAAAAAAAAAAGGAAATTCCCTAAATTTATTCAAGGCTATTAACTAGAGATTATAGGGTAGATATCTGTATTTAAAGCATCTTTTATAGAAAATTATAACAGTTATAATTATTTTAGAAAATGTAAAAGCAGTATGAAGAATTTAAGTTTTACCACATTCAATAATGGAAAAAGTCACACACATTTTCTAATTAATCTAATACAGCAATACCATAACACAGTAACCAAATTATTCATGAAAAATTATTTATTTTGTGGACAGAATTTTGAAGTTTCTAGGTCACTAGTCAGGTTGTATTCTGACTTCAGTAAGTGAAAGTGAAGTTGCTCAGTCATGTCCAACTCTTTGCAACCCCATGGACTGTATGTAGCCTACCAGGCTCCTCCGTCCATGGGATTTTCCAGGCAAGAGTACTGGAGTGGGTTGCCATTTCCTTCTCCAGGGGATCTTCCCAACCCAGGGATTTAACCCAGGTCTCCTGCATTGTAGGCATACCATCTGAGTCACCAGGGAAGCCCCTTCAGCAGTCACTTCAATTAACAATAATTTCTACCAGAGGGACTTAAAACATACACTTAACCCCTCTCTTCCACCCCAATGCTCCCATTTTAAACATAAAGAAGCTAGCATGAAGTGATGTGAATTTAGGGAGATAGGAGTTGCTTACTCCTTCTGCCTTTGGGTTCCCAGGCCAAAGGCTATTTCCTATCATTTACCTTTTCTGATATGGCTCACTTCCTTAATTCTTCTCAAAAGGAGCCTTGACTAATAAAAGATTAAAGGATAGAATGGCTGAAGGAACAAGCATCTGGTTCCCTGTACTCTCTCTCTCTTCAATACTTACAACGAACCTACTCAATTTCCATCTCAATTTTTTTCCCATCCCCAGAGGAGAGATCAAGATTCAGAAGTCTCAGTAATGATGCTTTTGTGAGAAGCCCTATTCTTCATCTAGACTACTGGTTTTTGAGCTCATTCTTCACATTCAAACATTATATCTCACTGGTACAGAGTGTGGCACAGAGTTAGGATGGCAAGAGACAGAAGGTAAAGGGTAGCTGGCAAAGTGTCCACAGAATCTGGTCCTTGAGATCCGAATGCATTTATTAGAATGCCTTGGACTTTTTCTTCTATATTATAGTTCATATATCATTAGGGACCATAAAACAGTTTCAAAAAACTTAGGGAATGTTTTTAAGGTTGAGGCAAAATTTTATTTCAAAGAAAGCAGACATATTTATTTTACAGTGCCTCTACTATTCTGCGCCAAACCACATGATTTAAATATTTTTCCTTTCTATAGAAATTACAGGATCTCCAATCTTTAAATATCTTAGTTACATATAAACTAACATAAATATGCTTTAAAATGATTATCTACTTGATTAAATAGAAGAAGCATACACTTTTTTTCCTCTTGATAAATTAACACTTCATCTGTATTTACTACATAGGGCTGCTGCTGCTGCTAAGTCACTTCAGTCGTGTCCGACTCTGTATGACACCACAGACGGAAGCCCACCAGGCTCCCCCGTCCCTGGGATTCTCCAGGCAAGAACACTGGAGGGGGTTGCCATTTCCTTCTCCAATGTGTGAAAAGTGAAAGTGAAGTCGCTCAGTCGAGTCCGACCCTTAGTGACCCCACGGACTGCAGCCGACCAGGCTCCTCCATCCATGGGATTTTCTAGGCAAGAGTACTGGAGTGGCTTGTCATTGCCTTCTCCGTTACTATATAGGGAGACAACTACAATTTAACTGAGGAGGTTGGAATCACATTTCCTATGGGTTTATTCAATTGTGTTTCCACTTTCCACAGTAAATAAGATTATTAGTCAAGGCAACCGAATATTTCTTTCTTCTTTATTACCGTTTATACAATAAAGTAGTGGCCTAGCATATATTTTGCCACTGTTGAACTAGCAGAAATTTGTCTTGCATATTCAGTGAATCCCATGAAAGAATGGTTTAAAGGCTCCATTCTTTTGATTTTATTCTAATATGTATTTGACTTTTGTTTGCTATTATATTGAATGAATACAGACCAGGATATTTTCATGACTTTTTAATTTCAAATAAAGGAAACCAAAGACATTTAAAAAAATGGATATTCTATAAAAACAGGCCAATTAATGAAGTATATTCTTGTCCACTGAATCAAATTTTAATCTCAGTTTTAAACAGTATTTAGCCTGGACAGAATCTGATATATTTTGGGAAAAAACAAAACAAACAAAAAAACCAAACTGATTTAAAAATGAGGAGAGTGATCCAGATTACTTTATGGGATTAGGGTAAAATGATTTATGGCTTATAATTATATGCTTATTAAATAATTCTCAAAAGTTGCATAATCCAAGTACTAAGCATGCAAAATACAACCAATTGGGCTGAAACGAGTTATCACAGCTAAATTGGCTACAGATGGTACACTTTAACTTGTTAGGTTTTATTTCCCATTTTGATAGATTCTATAATTAAGCTTCTCTCAAATCCTTTTGTGGAGCTCAACTTATTTTCCTGTGTCTTTACTACATGTCTCATCTAGTTAACATAGTCCCATCAGATGAAATCACATTTCTTCACTATCTCCTGGACTTTGCTCAGATTCAGATTCATATCCGTTGAGTCAGTGATGCTATCTAACCATTTCATTCTCTGCCACCCCCTTCTCCTGTTTTCTTGCCTTCTCACAAAAAGTACCCACCATCCTGGCTTCTGCTGGTTTGGGATATCATAAAGATGGAATCCTATGGAAAATACTATCCAGTGTATTTTCTTGGTCTGGCATCTTTTATTCATTATTAAATCTTGTGAAAGTTACCAACATTGCTTCATATTGTCCTTTGTTCACTCTCATTGCTGTACATAGTATTCCATTAATTAAGTACACTGCCAAGTATTTACCCATTCTAATATTAACAAACATTTAGGTTGTTTCCAATTTATGGTCATTACTAATAATCCTTCTACAGATTTTCCTGTACATGTCTTTTAGTGAATACAGACATTCACACGCCCATTCCTGTCTTACACAAACACATGCCCACATCTTTCCACCTCCACCTTCTGGATACTCACTAGATCATAGCTTACAAATACATTCAACGTTAGGAAGTATACTGTCAAATAGGTGTCCAGACTGGCTGTACCTCACTTTTTTTTTCCTTTCATCTTTCTTGGTAATCACCAACTGAAAATGCCTAAACTTTCTCTGACAAATTTTCTGACAAAACAATCATAAAATAATTATTTGTCTCAATAGCAAAAGGCACAACTTTTCAGTTAAGCTTATCTGTAAGGCTGATTTCTCAAATTATTCCCTTTCCACTTGCATTTTATGTTATTTTCATGTATTTGTAAATGAATACATTTCCATCAGTTTTAAAATGTAGTGAACACAATATATAGTAAAAACTCTCTTAATTGATCTCCTTCTGAAAGATTACTTTTTCTCTCTCCAGAGCTGACAAGAGTAAGATTATTTTCTAATAGCTCACATGTGCATCTGTTGTAGGCCTACCTCACAGAAAAATGGGCTTAGTGAACTGCTGCTTCTAAGTCATGTCAACCCATGCTTATTAGTCTATTGTAATTACATAATTATATAAGCTGGCAAAATATGAATGTGAAAGAACTGGTTCAATGGAACTAAGTTGATGGTAACTAAATAAAGGTAAGTTTCTAAATGAAAAAATGCTCTTAAATTAGGCATTAATGACAGTTACAAAAGATTAAACAATTAAAATAAAAACCTAAGTATATTTGAATTACGACTGCTTGACAAATTTTGTTTTCATTGCAGACACTGGATTATGGGTGTTGTTTATGCAAAAAAGAAGTCCAAAGCAAATCAATGGACACATAATTTAAGAAAAACAAAAATCCTTGGTCTATACCAAAAAGTTGGCAAATATTCGTATATACATTATTTATTAAAATAAGGTAAGACTTCCATGGTGGTGCCCTGGATAAGAACCCATCTGCCCATGCATGGGATATGAGTTCAATTCCTGGTCCAAGAAGATTCCACATGCCACGGAACAATTAAGCCTCTGCGCTGTAACTATAGAGCCTTTGCTCTAGAGCCTGTGAGCTGCAACTACTGAGGCCATGTGCTGCAACTACTGAAACCGGCATGCTTAGAGCCTGTGCTCCACACAACAGTAGCCATAGCAATGAGAAGCCCACATCCCACAACTAGAAAGCAGCCCCTGTTCTCTGCAAGTAACCCACACGCAGCAACAAAGATCAAGTGCAAACAAAAATAAAAAAAGTAAATTAAATAAGTTAGGTAGACATTCCTTTAGAATGATTTCCTGAGTTTGCTGACTTTTTGGTTATCTAAGGAACTGCAAGTTCAGACCATGTCAGATAAGTTTCTATTATAATTGGAAAAAACCCCATAAATTCATATTTTAATATTTTCAAATTTATTGCTAGTATATTTGTTTATAATATGTAAAATTACCTAAAGTTCATTATAACTGCAGAAGCATACTTTTCAGGCAAGTGGTATGGCAAGAAAAAGAAAAGCTATAAGGGTTTGTAACTTTCTTAATACACATAATAAAACATATTGAAAGATAATAGACTCTTTATAAAAGTATAAAAATATAATATTATCAAGTTAAACTACCATGGTCAAAAATCAGGAGCTATATAAAACATATATGTATACCTATTCAAATGTTTGCAAGGGAAATTTCAAAACAAAAGCTTTTAAGGTAATGCTGACGTATTAAGAAATCAATAACACAGACTGACCCGAAGGGCACTGGATACAGACAGTATTCCTCTTGAGGTAAATAAAATGACAGTTTTGATGCAATTTGACTATGACTGTTACTTCCCCACCCCTCTCAACTCTGTGGTCTTACGTAGAACTCACAGATTTAGTTCTTTGATGTACAGGTGAAGAGGTATCCTGATCTAAGATTAGGAACTTATCTTACTTTTGGTAGTTAATTGTCAAAATTATTGCTTCATTTCAGGGTGAGTGCTTTTCAGTAGAATATTAAGTATTCCTAACCATACGGTTGGAGAAGGAAATGGCAACCCACTCCAGTGTTCTTGCCTGGAGAATCCCAGGGATGGGGGAACCTGGTGGGCTGCCATCTATGGGGTCGCACAGAGTTGGACACGACTGAGGTAACTTAGCAGCAGCAGTAATCATATGATACTTAAATGTTAAGTGTCCCATTTAATTAATAAAAAGGTCTCATAAATTGGGTGCTGGAATATAGGGGATAGCCTAGATATTCTCAAGAGGTCTTTTACTAGAGGGAGGTGTTCCCTCTGAAAATTCAAAAGGAAATTTCCTGGATAATTTTATTTTCCATTTTTAATTGGCAGCTCATTGTCTATTAAGGAGTTCATCACAGAAGGAAATTTATGCTACCAAATGTTTACAACACAGACAAAAGAAGGAATAGATGACATTAAATGACACATCTGTATTCATTTGGCCCTTTCTAATGGGTAAAGTGAAAAATACAAACCACAATCCTTTTAAAAGACAGGACTGGAACACATGAATCACTGTGCTGATTAAATATAAAAGAATAAAAGTAACACTTAGATGTAGTTATAAAGATGAGAAGGCACTTTACAAACGTTATTTGTACAGGAAAGGGACCTTCAACACTCCTAGACAAGAAACATATTTTCACCAAGTTTGTGACAGCAAAATGAAGATTCTCCCCTCTCATTTCCTACTAATCAATCACTAAGTCACTCATCATGCTATGGATGATTCAAAAAAGGGGAAAATGTGGTATCTTTCCACAGTAAGTGAACACACAAGAGGAGGAAGAGTGAAACAAATTATAAAACTATTCAGTGCTAAAATATCTGGTTTTAAGTGCAAAAGGACTTCAGAGGTAGGGAATCACATAATTGAAAGCACAAATCTAGGGATTAGGTAGACAAATCTTGACAGGGATACGGGAGGTTAAAGAGATGAATGAATGAATAAACTGTTAGTTTATGGCTTAGATTATACAGAACTTTGATAGGCAGGGAAAGGCTTTAACAGTGGAGGTGACAAAATGGTGAAAAAAGTTGCTCAGTCATGTCCGACTCTTTGTGACCCAATGGAGTATACAGTCCATGGAATTTTCCAGGCCATAATATTGGAGTGGGTGGCCATTCCCTTCTCCAGGGGAATTTCCCGACTCAGGAACTGAACTGGGGTCTCCTGCATTGAAGGTGGATTCTTTACCAGCTGAGCTATCAGGGAAGCCCACAAAATGGTATGATAGTGTAATAAAAATTTTGCAAAGGATACTTTCAGGATATGTAAGTGTTTCAAATATATTCAGAAAAAATATTAGACTAATTCTGCTTTTTTTAAAAAAAATAAATACTTGATACTAAGCAAATAGTATTAATAATAGATGAAATGGACTACCAGAAATTTTACTGACAAGAGTAAGAAGAATTATAAGGATGAAAATGAAAGATAATTACTTATGTTATTTTATCCTTCAATAATTAAAAATTATGAATCAGGCAGAGGACAGTGTGAAGGCCAGATACACAACTATCCCTCCTCGTGCCCAGAAGTTTTATTAGATTCTCCCTGTACCCAGGAAGTGTCTTGGGAAAGAAGAAGGGCAAGGACATATCCTGAGAAGTAAATTACCTTCTGGATTACTACCCACAAAAGACTATTAAAACAGAATAAACTAAGATGTTTTAACTAAAAAGACTAAACTAAGTGGTTTCTGACAATCACATGAATGAGTGTTTAAGAAAAAGGTTTAATTCATGATAGGAAAATTCATGCTCTATTATTTGTACATCTAAGCTGTGATATCTTTATACTGACTTGTCTACAAATAATATTAAAATTTATGAACACAAAAATTTATAAGTCAAAAATAGAGTCAATAATCAAAGGCTGTACTTTGAAGGGGAGAGGAAGTGGCCTGTTTCAAATATAATACTAATAAACCAACTTTACCACACAAACAACAATCTACTATTACACATCATGAAGCTTCGTGTAAATCTTACACATTTACATGTCATTCCTTCGTTTTTTTCTTAAAATTATAAACAAATGCAGCAGGAACTACCAATTTATCATACCTGAGGGCCACCCCAGAAGAGAAGTGACATCTTATTTAACTTACAAAGACAAACATTTCTGAAGCATAGGAATTGTGAGATATTTTGTCAGATTTAAAAATAAACCTCAAAATTAAACTCTCAACTGCAAAGAAATAGCATATGGTAGTTTTCAAACAGATCATATTTAGTTATTTCATCTTCAAGGAATTCAGAATAAAAGGACTTTTCCTTTAACTAACATAAATCTTAACACAAACACCAGTAATACTACCCAGGAAATACTCGCCTTTCACTAACTTTCAAGAAAAATTTCGATAGACTTTGTAACTTATCTGACTATATGCTACAAAAGAGGGAAAGTACTCCTTATCAGTTACATTAATGGACTTTCAAAATAAACCTGAATGGATATGTTTCAAGAATATGGTTATTATTTGTACAATTTACTTCTTAAAACCACACAATGGCTACACGGCTAAAAAGCAAGCTTAAGTTACTGATAGGGTAATATGCTTTACGAAGTACTGGTTTTATATTTCATCTGCAAGGGTGCATGAGAGAGACCAAAGGGCTGAACACCACAGTGGTATTACCAGTACACGATCATAAAAAATTTCAGAAAATTCTTTCATCAGTTTATAACTTTTCACTCTATTACAATCTTTTATTAACACACTTTCATGGCCTTGACTTAACAGAGATCTGCAAAGGTGATCAAAAGATTTTACTATAATTTTTGGATGGTTCTTAAAAAGACATTAAATCCTTATGTTTCACTCACTAGAGGGAAATTCAATACAAGCTGTCTCTTTTATCTCATTCTTAAAGCTCTCATTAGAACTATGAAATAATTAATCTTGATTCAAAATGTTATAAAAAACTAGAATTTTAGAAGACAAGCAGAAAACTTTATTTCTGTAATTATTTAACCATAACATTATAATGAATAGTATATATTATCCTGATTTCACTTTGTACCTGTAATTATCAGGCATCATTTAACTGCTCTTAAATGCAGATTGATTTTCCAAGCAATGCTCTCTTGGCCTATCTTCAGAAGGCTCTCAGTCTCCATTTTTCTCTGTTTCCCATAAGGACTAATTTTAAGTAAATCACTTATTTCGTGATCTTAGTTGGGGTGGGGTTCGGGGAGGAACACTGTCTTAACTGGATCTTAAAGATGCAAATATACATATGCAGAAGTATTATGGGAAGAATTTAGCTAACATGGGATACATAGAAGACAGTTGATAAACATTCTATTTCTCTTGTAATAATTTTCAAAAAACAGCATTATTGGCTTAGTGCATATCTAAGGTAATTTAGTATTCCCTTATCTAGCAATCTGGTTATATTACTAAAAAAATCATTATTTTTTATGTCCCACCCTTCCTCCCATTTTAGTTAAAAAGATGACAGCTAGAACATGACAACTACTAATATTCCATGTTTTATAGACAAAGTGAATGGCACATTACACGCCTCTATATTTTAGTCTTGAATTAAGGATTCCTTGGTTTTTGGAAGACAGTTTTCCTTCGCCATAAATTTTACCTAATATTTTAAAGATTACTGGGGAGGAGGAGGAGGAAATGGATTTAGTTCTGACATCTTCTGTAGTTACAGTGAGTACTGCATCTTCTATTTCTTTTGTATCCCCCAAAGTACTAAATGTTGGCTATACTAAACATGTTTAATAAATACTTGTTGATCTGACTTGTTCTTACAGAACAGTACTGTTTTAAATATACAAGAACATCTGTTATTTGGCACTGACTAGGAATGAGATGTTCTGTATTAGTGAGTTTT
Source organism: Moschus berezovskii (assembly GCF_049115385.1). Classification (NCBI taxonomy): domain Eukaryota; kingdom Metazoa; phylum Chordata; class Mammalia; order Artiodactyla; family Moschidae; genus Moschus; species Moschus berezovskii. The sequence goes on from NC_142465.1 coordinate 70,580,496, forward strand.
TAAAATAATAAGCTTAACCCATTAAATACTTAAACACCATTTTTACCTTCTTTGGGAAGGAGGGGGATAATAAATCTTTCTAAATATGCATTTATTTACCTCTCAAAAATAATAATTTTAACTTTATTCAGATGATGTTAGATCATAATTTGAAGTATTAGTACTTATATTTTCCTGTACATAAATGTATGTATATGATAGATCTATATATGGAGGACATGACGAGGGACCATAAAAGAATGGTGTTCTAACATGACTAGCAATCCTATGATTTATTTGGGAATTCTTTTCTTAAACACATCTCTTGTCAGATGTTTGTTTGGTAATGGCATCTTTTGTATAAAGACATGGTGACAGATACAGAATTGTATTCATTCCTTCATTCACTCACTAAATACTTAAGAGGGTACTCTTCTAGGGCTGGGATGACTATAAGGTCGTCAAGCAAGCCTGACCCTGCAAAATCCCTTAGTGAAAAGGCCAGGGCAGTCTACTCTAGGATCATTTTCCTTGTCCTCTACAAATGGGGTCGCGGAGAGTCAGACACGACTGAGCAACTGAACTGATCCTCATCTGAAAGTTGGCCTAATGACATATGAACGAATATGACATCTTCGTTTCAAGAATTGGTACTAGAGTGTTTTAGCAAAGGTATCTTTCAAAATGATAAATTCTTCCCAAGCAGAAGATGATAACATGTCTGTAGACATTACACCAAGTATAATTCTATCAATTTTATTAAACCCTACATAACACTTGATTTTGATCAGGGCATAGAAATAATATGAACATTTGCTTTTTCAATAATATAAAAAGATCAAAACTTCTTCAATTAGAGAATCTACCAAACAGTATTTTTGAGGAGTAAATGAATTAATTTATATAAAACACTTAGTATGGTCACTTACTATTAACTGAATCAAAATTTCTCAACAGGGCATGGTTCCAACACCTAGTTACAACATTTCTGATTGTCCTAATCTGTGGACATGAGTTTGAGTGAACTCTGGGAGTTGGTGATGGACAGGGAGGCCTGGCGTGCTGTGATTCATGGGGTCGTGGAGAGTCGGACACGACTGAGCGACTGAACTGAACTGAACTGAATGAGTGGGGTGCTACAAGCATTTAGTGAAAGGGAACCAGGGATGCTAGTCATTCTACATGACTTTTGAATGTCACAGTAAAATTGAGAAATACTAGGTGGGGCCTAGTATTAGGTGGGGTCATTTCAAGATAGGAAATATGTCTTTTTTAATCTTTGTTAGTATTCCATCCCATGTCATAACAGTGAATTACTCTGACACCATCCATATAAAAGTTGGCTAATTTGGGAGAATATTATCCTTCCCTATTTTTTCAACTTGACATCCTATAATCTGTTTTGTCAGGTTATTTCTATTTTGATTAGCATTTATTTCCATACTCTTTCACTTTCCATAGTACGATTTTTTTTTTAATTTCTACTGACTTCAGTTTTTAGTCTGATACCAAGTTTTGCTCAAGCTTATGACATTGTAGAACTGCAGATGGCACTATTTACATTGTACTCTGTAAGCCACATCCCTGGAATTGTGCAGCTTGGCAGCTTTGCCTCTGCCTTACATTTTCCTGTTATCTTATTTTTCTAATACTCAAATTTATTTCTTGTAAAGAATGACAAAGACTACATTTTACTATATCTTCTTATGTAGTCATGTCTGAACATAGATACACTGTACTGCTATTCTATAACTACTTGTTTTTTTATAGATATGTGTAATATAAAACACTTTTATTATATAATATTAAAATAGTAATATTTTAGAGAAATGTACAATCAAAATAATATTTTTATCATTATATATTTTGATAGGTTATATTTTCTATGAGGTTCATTCAAAATTGTATAGTACATTTAGAAAATGTTTAAATAAAGGTGGTATTGGGACAGATACAGAACTGTTAAATAAACTCAGTTTTCTTAAGAACTTGCAGAGATTACAAAATATTAAAACTAGATGAAATCTTTAATAAAAATAGTCATATTACAGAATTCACATTAGTAAGAAATATGTAAAATATTATTAGATACAAATACTATCTTCTCACAGGATGAATTTGAAAATTGCCACTGAGAAGGGTGAATAAATGAAGAGTGCAGGTACTAGAGCCAGACTGCCTGATATTCGAGTTCCTCTCCTTAACAGCTATGTCCCTTTCCACAAATTATTAGCCTCTCTATGCCCTGTATCCTCATCTTATAAAAGGAAGGTAAAAACAGAACCTATCTCAGACGAGCTGTAAAAATTAAGTAAACTTACATAGGTAAGGCACTCAGTGTTCGTTAGTATGCAGTAAAGTACTCCATAAAATATTTAGTAATATTATTTTTATTATAATTCATTTACAGGAAATAAAACACCTGTGTGAGTTTTAGAGAAGCTTAAAATGGTTCTGAAATGATTATTCATACGTTTAAAAATATATCGGTGATTACCAAGAACATAGCACAGTGCCTGGCACATAGCAGACACATTTGCTGTCTGGATGAACTAGTCTACATATTAATTTATTCTCTATACATTCATTCTCTGTATCAAGAGACAAACGAGTGACAACTTTTAATGGATAGACTGAGACTTTAGTACAAGTGAGACTATCTTCACTCTGAATCAGAATTTGGGAATTTTCAATAAAATAGGTTAAGTTTTATGAACCTCTTGAAGGGATAGAGTGTTTTGAAATGGTGTCCCTGAGGCCACAAATCTCTTAGCTGATTATAATATTGTGTCTCCTTGAAAATATCAAAGTCAAACATCTGAAGATATGTACAGATCAACAGTGTATTTAAAAGAATTGCACTGTTTCATATTGTAGGATTATATAATAAAACTTAGTATTTAAAAAATTTTATTCACTATTTAAATAATTTTAAAGTGTACAGTTCAGGGGCACTTAGCACATTCACAATGTTGTGCAACCACCACTACTATCTAGTTCTAGAACATTTTCATAATCCCAAAAGGAAACACTGTACCCATTAAGCAGTCACTCCTATGTCTGGTCCTCCAACTTCCTGGCAACCACAAATCTGTTTTGTCTATTGATCTGCTTCTTCTGGAGAATTTACCTAATGGAAACACAGAATATTTTATCTCTGGCTACTTTCACTTAACATAGTGTTTTCAAGTTTCATCAATGGTGTAGCATGTATCTATATTAATTTTTGTTTACAGGTGAATAGTATTTCAATGTGTGGATATCTGTCGCTCAGTCGTGTCCAATTCTTTGTGACCCCATGGACTGTAGCTTGCCAGGCTCCTCTGTCCATGGGGATTCTCCAGACAAGAATATTGGAGTGGGTTGCCATACTCTCCTCCATGGGATCTTCCCAACCCAGGGGATCGAACCCAAGTCTCTTGCATTACAGGCCGATTCTTTACCATCTGAGCCACCAGGGAAGCCCATGTATGGATATATATTTATTTGTCCATTCATTTACTGATGGACATCTGGGTTGCCTCCACCTTTTAGGTATTGTGAATAGTGCTGCTAGGAACATTCCTTTGTAAGTTTTCATTGGAATGAACACCTGTTTTTAATTCTTTTGGGTCTATACCAAGGATTGGAAATGCTGGGTTACATGTTTAACATTTTGAGGAACTGCCAACCTCTATTCCATGATGGCTACACCATTTTACATTCCTACCAGCAAAGCATGGAGGTTTCAGTTTCTTCACATTCTTGTTAACACTTGTTTTTTTCTTTGTGTTTATAGGTATCTTAGTGCTCAATGGTACTTTATTTTGATTTTCATTTCCCTAATGACATTCAGCATCTTTTCATGTGCTTGTCAGCAATTTGTATATCTTCTCAGGAGAATCGTCTATTCACGTATTTTGCATATATTTTTTTCTAAATTGGGTTGTTTGTCTCTTTATAATTGAATCAGAAGAGTTTCCTGTGTATCTTGGATGACACTCTTATCAGATATATAATTTGCAAATACATTCTCCCATTCAATGGAATATCTTTTCACTCCCCTGACAGGGTCCTTTGGTATTCAAAAGTTATAAATTCTGATGAAGCCCAGTTTACATTTTTTAATAGATGTGTTTTTGGTGTCATATTTAAGAAACCATTGCCAATCCAAGACTCTAAAGCTTTGTCCCTGTTTTCTTCTTCTAAGAGTTTTCTAGTTTTAGCTGGATATTATTGAGGATTTTGCATCTATATTTGTAAGGAATATTGGTGTGCAGTTTTCTTTTTTTGTGAAGTCTTTGTCTGGCTTTAGTTATCAGGATAATGATGGCCTCACTCATTCTGAGAATGAGTCAGAAAGTGTTTCCTCCTATTCTACTTTCTGTAAGCATTTGAGAGACGGGTGTTAATTCTTCCTTAAATGTTTGGCAGACTTTACCAGTGAAGAATCTTATCCTGGCTTTTCTTACTTGAGAAATTTTTGATTATTGATTCAGTTTCTTTATTTTTTATAGGTCTATTCAGATTTTCTTTTTTTTCCTTAAGTTTTGGCAGTTTTGTGTTTCTAAGAATTTGTCCATGACACCTAGGTTATCTAATTTGTTGGCATATAACTATTCATAGCATTCTCTTATAATCCTTTTTTATTTCTGTAAGGTCAGTAGTAATGTTCCCACTTTTTCTGATTTTTTACCACTTGTAGTATTCTGTTTGTCTAGCTAAAGGTTTGCTAATTTTGTTATATCTTTTCAAAGAACCTCTTTTGATGTCATTGATTCTATTATTTTTCATTCCCTATTCTGTTAATCTTTGTTCTAATCTTTCTTATTTCCTTACTTCTGTTAGTTTTGGGTTTCTTCTTTTTAAGCTTTGTAAGGTATCAATTTAGGTTATTAATTTGAGTTCTTTTTAATGTAAGTGTTCACAGCTATAAATTTCCCTCTGAGCACTGCTTTTTACTGCATCCTATAAATTCTGGATGTTATGTTTTCATCTTCACTCATCTCAAAGTGAAATCTAACTTCTTTTGTGATTTCCATTTTGACCTACTGGCTGTTTAATGAGAGTGTGTTATTGACTTTCCATGTACCTGTAGCTTTTCCTTCTGTTAAAAGACTTTTAGTTCATGACACTGTGATTAAATAAGATACTTTGTGTGATTAAAAAACTAGCTTTGAGGACTAATAGATGGTTTATTTTAATATGTTCCAGGTGCACTTGAGAAGAATGTACATTGGCTGATGTTGAGAGTGTATGGATGTTTTATATATGTCTGTGAGGTAGAGCTGGTTTAAAATGTTAAAATCCTCTACTTCTTTATTGACCTAGTTATTCTATTCAGCATGTTCTTTAAAAGCATGGTATCAACGGCATACAGTACTAAATCCAAGATGACACAGGTTTTGAATATGATTGCACAAGGATTTCACATAGGTACCTTTATCACCAACATACACAGATCCAGACTCCAGTAGACATCACTTTAGTACAATGGTAGGAATGATTCATGGGATATATATATGGCTATTTCTTCTGCCCAAATTGCAGAGCTGCCATTTGGCTGGTGTCTTTATTTGTAACTCGGTAATTGTATACTTTGAGTTAATGAAGACAGTTGTACTGAAACATTTTCCTATTGTAGTCTGTCCCCTCAGAATTCCTACTTTCTTTGTTACTTTGAGAGTGTGTGTTACTACTCTTTCTTAAACTTCTTGATTTAGCTACATCTTCTGTTTCTTTTAAAGATCTTATCTGTATTGTTTAGCTTTTAGTCCAAGAGGTTTGACTTTGAAAGCCAATCAGAATTGTCCCTCTGGTTGGCAAATTACACTGATAAATACTAAATTTAGCTCCTCAGCCACTGATGCAATGATATTATCAACCTCAAGTATCTCCGATTTACAAAAATAGGCATGTATTTCTTGTTCATGGGTCTGGGGACGCTCTATTTCATAATGCTAGATGGGTCCATCTCTGCTTAATGTATTTCTCACCCTGGGGCCAGCAGCTATCTAGGATATGTTTATCTTACAGCAGAAGACAGAGGACAGCAGGTCAAGACAAATGAGGTAAAACATTTATAAAGTGTCTGCCTGAGTCACATCTGCGAACATTACAATGGCTTCAACAAGTCTCATGGCTAAGGTCAACAGAGCAAGCAAAGTCTCTGCCCACAGGAGAATGGACAGGAGAATAAGTATTTACTGAATAGCAACACCATCAACCACAGGCTAGCAAAGTAAGACAATTAGGAGCAACATAATAAATTTTAAGTTAAATTGATTTAAATTAAAGGACTCATTTTGAAGTTAAGTCCTTTCTCCTATTTAGAGTAATAGTGATTTTTTTTTTTTAAATAAAATGATAATAATAGAAGGCAGTGGGGCTTCCCTGGTGGCTCAGAGGATAAAACGTCTGCCTGCAATGCAGGAGACCTGGGTTCGATCCCTGGGTTGGGAAGATCCCCTGGAGAAGGAAATGGCAACCCACTCCAGTATTCTTGCCTGGAGAATCCCATGGACAGAGGAGCCTGGTGGGCTACAGCCCATGGGGTTGCAAAGAGTCGGACATGACTGAGCGGGAAAAATCAAATCAATCAAATAGAAGGCAATAGTCTTTTAAAAAATTCTTATCATTTGACAAAATAAAAACGTGGCAACCCTCTGCTAGTCCCCCAAATTTTAAGACAATTTTACTATTCTACAAAAATCCCAGTCTCCTACAAGAAATAAAAAATCACAGGACTCTGAATGTAATCCCAGGTCTCTGGCTGGTGTTCACTATTCACTGGCTTGCAAAGACACTAATTTTCCCCCTTCAAAGATTTCATTATTCCAAATGCTTGTGATTAGGAAATTCCATGTGTTAGAGAACTAACATGTCATTATTTCTTTCTAGTGATCTAATTTAAGTTTTACATTAAAAAATGGTTCCACTAACTCTTCCGTCACTATACAAACTCGGTTTTTTAACACTTGGGACTCTACTATCTTCAGTTCAGTTCAGTTCAGACTATCTTAAAGTAATATAAATCTTTTATATCTCTGATATGAAAATCTTAACAGGCAGTACATAAAAAATAATGGCCTATGACTCTATAACTTTAAAAAGAGCTACTGAGAAGATAAATTTTAAAAAGAAGTTAGTGGCTTTACTTCCAATGTGAAAGGACACATACTTAGTAGTTTTATATTTCTGCAAGTATTTATAAATACTACCAATTTTGTCATAGCTTTATCAAATATTAAAACTATGCAAAATAGCAGAGCAGTGGTTTTTGTTTTCTTTTTGTGTGTGTGGTTCAGTTTGCTCACAGCACTGTTAAAGCAAACGAGCAACTGGCATTCCTCTAATGACTGCTTTACTTCTGATTCCTTAGCTTATTTACACCTCCTACACTTGGTCTTCATCTTGTTCTTTACTTGTGATATTCTCCAGCTTTAGGCACTAAAATGTCATAGCTACCTAATCTGTTCAATCTATGCGGTGGTGAGGGATGGGGATGGTAAGGTGGAAGAATATAATATTGAAATGTACTGTATTGAGTATCTACAGAAAAGCTTTAGAAAGAGACTTTTGAATTTGTCAAAACGCTAAATTCCCCATGAGTCTTGCTTTAGCAAATGATATTCTCAGTTCATTATTAAACATTAACTTACCAGATAGAATCTGTGAAATAACGTCACAGAATGGCAAATGCCTTTTATTATCCTACTGATCCTGTTCAATGTTTGACCTGATAAAAACTTAGATTTCATAAACATGCAAACTTAAGAGGGAGAGAGGCACCCAAGACTAATTAGGGAATTTTCCATTAACTGAGATGAGAATTCAACTTACTGGTTTTGAAACTCCTGTTGGTACCATACTTACACTTTAAATAAAGTATGCTTCTTTTATAACATTTTGTGGAATACATGTAGAAATTTACATTTTCTTTAATTTTTAAAATGTAATCCTCATTAACATAAGATGAAAATTCAAAAATTTTGTTGTAACGTAAGCAACATACCTGCATGTATGATCATCACTCACACTTGCAATTTCTTGGCCTTCTCTGGGATCAAATACCAAACCATTAATGAAATCTGAATGGCCCTCTAAAACCTGACATCAGGGGAAAAGTTAGTAAGAACACAAGAAAATAATCTACAATATTCCGACCTAATATTTTTACTTCACTGCTTTCACTGCATGCTTCTCTTTTCTATAAATATTTCTTAAGCAATCTGCTATTTTTAAAGCATGATTTATACACCCACTTTTTTGGAAGGTTTATCTTGGAAAGAAGCTGATCATTCAACACACTGTTATTAGCTTGATCTTTCTTTTCTAGTATGCATTTCTTACAAAAACACACACACTTTGTTTTTATTTTTTTAACTGTACCTGTCCTCATATCACCTCATTTCTCACTTATTACATAAAGCTTATACAAAAGTTAAAGCTAGGAGAACTTTCTAGTAGCGCTGAAATAAGAGTCCTCTTTTGAGTTTCTATCTCATACCTGCTGCCCTGTACACTGGCTGCTACCTAATAAACACACAGCAGGGATTTCACCTTCTACTGTCTTTATTCATTTGCTCAATGTGACTGCCAGCACTGAAGACAGCTAGAATTATAAGCCCATTATCACAATAACCCAGAAACCCTCTTTTGGCCACAGAAGGAGCAAATGTGAAGTTGTAAGTTAGAGGACTATGCATGCAGGTTAAGATCCAATTAGTCTAAATCTTTAAAACTGAAATCCTGAAAAGGCTCCTTCAGGATATCAGATATTTAAATAATTTAATGGATATTGTTTTTTGCTTCCTACTTACCTTCCAGACACTTGAATTAGATCTCAGTTCTAAGATTAATAAAGTAATTCTATTTGGTACTGCTTACTATTTGGAAATGAGGGAGAAAAAAAGGATTTCATTCAAACATTCTGGTGTAAGTTTAACAAGTCCAGGTCCTTCTTTAGAGCTTATGTCACAGTTTTTATAAGCCAGATCACATTAACTATTTAACGTCTTTTTTAACTAGCAGTAATAGTTAATAACTATTGACTTTTGATGGGACAAAATTCTATGTGTCACTGTACACTCAGATATTCACTGATACGGCTTTAAATAAACTAATAGATACAGTGCATTTATTATGGTAAAATTGTATATAGCCCATTGTGTATAACTTAGAGCATAACTTTTACTGTTTTCTAAATGATTAGGTTTATAGTTTACCTTTGTTTTATAATATTATTCATAGGTCTTATTTACTAGAAAGTCAGGAAGGCAATACTGTTCTTATAAAAAAACATGATTCGGGGGGAGGGAGCAAGATGGCGGAGGAATAGGATGGCGAAACCACTTTCTCCCCCACAAATTCATCAAAAGAACATTTGAACGCTGAGTGAATTCTACAAAACAACTTCTAAATGCCGTGAGAGGACATCAGGCACCCAGAAAAGCAGCACATTGTCTTTGAAAGGAGGTAGGAAAAAACAGATAAAAAAAGAGACAAAAGAGGTAGGGACAGAGCTCCGTCCTGGGGAAGGGAGGCTTAAAAAAGAGAGGTTTCCAAACACCAGGAAACACTCTCACTGGCGAGTCTGTGGTGAGCCTTGGAACCTCAGAGGGCCACATAATGGGAAGGAAAAAGAAAGAAATAATTAAAACCCACAGAATACCTGCCAAATGGTAACTCCCAGTGGAGAAGCAGCGCAGACACCTACATCCGCCATTAGCAAGCGGGGGCTGGGCAGGGAGGAGCCGGCTGAACTGCTTAGAGAAAGGACTGGGCCTGAATGCCAGGAGAGCAGTCTGAGAGAACGTAACTGGGGATAGCAAAGCAGACTGTGGGACAGCTACCCTGCGAAAAAGCGAAAAGCCCTAACCTAAGACTCAGCCAGCCCCACTCACAGAACAAAGGACTGAGCAGAGCTAGCTGGCTGTGGCCGGCCCATCCCCTGCCGAAACAGGCAGGGGAAGGCAGCCAGAGCCGGAAGGGGGTAACCGCGGCTCCAGAGAGGCATCCAATACCAAACTGCAGGCAGGCTTCCTTGGTAACCAAGACATCATGGGTTTCTGACCAGTCAACACCCGCCTGAGAAGGTGCGGTGGTTGTACATCCAGAAAACCACCTGGGAGGGACTGGGGAGGTGATAAGTCCCAGCAACCATGCTCGCCAAACACCTGGTCATCTGAGCTGCTCAGACTGGGGAAGGCACAAAACGCAAGCCCAACCAAGTCTGCGCCTTTGTGGAGTACCTGAGTACCTGAACCTGAGCCGCTAAGACCTGGGAAGTGCATGCAACCCAGCGCCGGCCGCGGGCAGCTCCTGGCAGAGCAACCTAGAGCCTGTGCAGTGGAGATTGGGACAGAACAGGCGCTGCGAGCAGGGGTAAACTCAGTGTGGTCGAGACACTGTGAGCACTCCCCACAGACGCCAGAGATATTTGTCTGCAGCGTTCCTCCCTTCCCAGAACAGGACTGAACAACTGAGCCTTAAAAAGTGTCCACCACCGGCCCCCTAGTGTCAGGGTGGAAATTAGACACTGAAGAGACCAGCAAACAGAAGCTAAAACAGAGAGAACCACCTTGGAAATGACAGATAGAGAAGTCTAGAGGCTACTCCAAGAATAAGACCGAAAACCAGAGGCAAGAGGCTTAAGCCTGAATCCTGAGAACACCAGAGAACTCCTGACTCCAGGGAACATTAATCGATAGGAGCTCATCAAACGCATCCATACCTACACTGAAACCAAGCACCACCCAAGGGTCAACAAGTTCCAGAGCAAGACATACCACACAAATTCTCCAGCAACACAGGAAAATAGCCCTGAGCTTCAATATACAGGCTGTACAGTCACTCCAAACCCACTGACATCTCGTAACTCATTACTGGACACTTCACTGCACTCCAGAGAGAAGAAATCCAGCTCCACCCACCAGAACACCGACACAAGCTTCCCTAACCAGGGAATCTTGACAAGACACCCGTCCAACTCCACACACAGCGAGGAAACTACATAATAAAGAGAACTCCACAAACTGCCAGAAGACGGAAAGGCCACCCCAAGCACAGCTATATAAGCAAGATAAAGAGGCAGAGAAATACCCAGCAAGTAAAGGAACAGGATAAATGCCCACCAACACAAACAAAAGAGGAAGATATAGGGAATCTACCTGATAAAAGCAGCAAGGGAAAAGCAACAAATAACAAACAAGGGGATTCCCCTAAGGGTAACAGCTGATTTTTCAACAGAAACTCCTCAGGCCAGGAGGGAATGGCAAGACATACTTAAAGTGATGAAAGAAAATAACCTACAGCCCAGATTACTGTATCCAGCAAGGATCTCATTCAAATGTGAAGGAGAAATCAAAAGCTTTACAGACAAGCAAAAGCTGAGAGAATTCAGCACCACCAAACCAGCTCTCCAACAAATACTAAAGGATCTTCTATAGACAGCAAACACAGAAAGGGTGTATAAACTTGAACCCAAAACAATAAAGAAAATGGCAACGGGATCATACTTATCAATAATTACCTTAAACGTAAATGGGTTGAATGCCCCAACCAAAAGACAAAGGCTGGCTGAATGGATACAAAAACAAGAACCCCATATATGTTGTCTACAAGAGACCCACCTCAAAACGAGGGACACATACAGACTGAAAGTGAAGGGCTGGAAAAAGACATTTCATGCAAATAGAGACCAAAAGAAAGCAGGAGTAGCAATACGCATATCAGATAAAATAGACTTTAAAACAAAGGCTGTGAAAAGAGACAAAGAAGGAAACTACATAATGATCAAAGGATCAATCCAAGAAGAAGATATAACAATTATAAATATTTATGCACCCAACATAGGAGCACCGCAATATGTAAGACAATTACTAACAAGTATGAAAGGGGAAATTAACAACAACACAATAATAGTGGGAGACTTTAATACCCCACTCACACCTATGGATAGGTCAACTAAACAGAAAATTAACAAGGAAACAAAAACTTTTAATGATATAATAGACCAGTTAGAACTAATAGATCTCTATAGGACATTTCACCCCAAAACAATGAATTTCACCTTTTTCTCAAGCGCACATGGAACATTTTCCAGGATAGATCATATCCTAGGCCATAAAGCTAGCCTTGGTAAATTCAAAAAAACTGAAATCATTCCAAGCATCTTTTCTGACCACAATGCAGTAAGATTAGATCTCAATTACGGTTGAAAAACTATTAAAAATGCCAACATATGGAGGCTGAACAACACGCTGCTGAATAATGAACAAATCATAGAAGAAATCAAAAGAGAAATCAAAATATGCATAGAAATGAATGAAAATGAAAACACAACAACCCAAAACCTCTGGGACACTGTGAAAGCAGTGCTAAGGGGAAAGTTCACAGCAATACAGGCACACCTCAAGAAACAAGAAAGAAGTCAACTAAATAACCTAACTCTACACCTAAAAAAACTAGAAAAGGAAGAATGAAGAATCCCAGGGTCAGTAGAATGAAAGAAATCTTAAAAATTAGGGCAGAGATAAATGCAAAAGAAACAAAAGAGACCATAGCAAAAATCAACAAAGCCAAAAGCTGGTTCTTTGAGAAGGTAAATAAAATTGACAAACCACTAGCCAGACTCATCAAGAAACAAAGGGAGAAGAACCAAATCAATAAAATAAGAAATGAAAATGGAGAGATCACAACCGACAACACAGAAATACAAAGGATTATTAGAGAATACTGTCAGCAATTATATGGCAATAAAATGAGTAACCTGGAAGAAATGGACAAATTCCTAGAAAAGTACAACTTCCCAAAACTGAACCAGGAAGAAATAGAAAATCTTAAGAGACCCATCACAGGCACGGAAACAGAAGCTGTAATAAAAAATCTTTCAGCAAACAAAAGCCCAGGTCCAGACCCCTTCACAGCTGAATTCTACCAAAAATTTAGAGAAGAGATAACACCTATTCTACTCAAACTCTTCCAGAAAATTCCTGAGGAAGGGAAACTTCCAAGCTCATTCTATGAGGCCACCATCACCCTAATCCCAAAACCTGGTAAAGATCCCACAAAAAAAGAAAACTACAGGCCAATATCACTGATGAACCTAGACGAAAAAAATCCTTAAGAAAATTCTAGCAATCAGAATCCAACAACACATTAAGATGATCATACATCATGACCAAGTGGGCTTTATCCCAGGAATGCAAGGATTCTTCAATATCTGCAAATCAATCAACACAATACACCACATTAACAAACTGAAAAATAAAAATCATATGATTATCTCAATAGATGCAGAGAAAGCCTTCGACAAAATTCAACATCCATTTATGATAAAATCCCTCCAGAAGGTGGGAACAGAAGGGACATATATCAACATAATAAAAGCTATATATGACAAACCCACAGCAAACATTATCCTCAATGGTGAAAAACTGAAAGCATTTCCCCTAAAGTCAGGAACAAGACAAGGGTGCCCACTCTCACCACTACTATTCAACATAGTTCTGGAAGTTTTGGCCACAGCAATCAGAGCAGAAAAAGACATAAAAGGAATACAAATTGGAAAAGAAGAAGTAAAACTTTCACTGTTCGCTGATGACATGATCCTCTACACAGAAAACCCTAAAGACTCTACCAGAAAACTACTAGAGCTAATCAATGAATACAGTAAAGTTGCAGGATATAAAATCAACACACAGAAATTCCTTGCATTCCTATACACTAATAATGAGAAAATAGAAAGAGAAATTAAGGAAACTATTCCATTCACTCTTGCAACGAAAAGAATAAAATACTTAGGAATATATCTACCTAAAGAAACAAAAGACCTGTACATAGAAAACTAAAAAACACTGGTGAAAGTAATCAAAGAGGACACTAATAGATGGAGAAATATACCGTGTTCGTGGATTGGAAGAATAAATATTGTGAAAATGAGTATACTACCCAAAGTAATTTATACATTCAATGCAATCCCTATCAAGCTACCAATGATATTTTTCACAGAGCTAGAACAAATAATCTCACAATTTGTATGGAAATACAAAAAACCTCGAATAGCCAAAGCAATCTTGAGGAAGAAGAATGGAACTGGAGGAATCAACCTGCCGGACTTCAGGCTCTACTACAAAGCCACAGTCATCAAGACAGTATGGTACTGGCATAAAGACAGAAATACAGATCAATGGAACAAAATAGAAAGCCCAGAGATAAATCCACACGCTTATGGACACCTTATCTTTGACAAAGAAGGCAAGAATATAAAATGGAGAAAAGACAGTATCTTTAACAACTGGTGCTGGGAAAACTGGTCAGCCACTTGTAAAAAAATGAAACTAGAACACTTCCTAACACTGTACACAAAAATAAACTCAAAATGGATTAAAGATCTAAATGTAAGACCAGAAACTATAAAACTCCTAGAGGAGAACATAGGCAAAACACTCTCCAACATAAATCACAGCAGGATCTTTCATGACCCATCTCCCAGAATATTGGAAATAAAAGCAAAAATAAACAAATGGGACCTAATTAAAATTAAAAGATTCTGCACAGCAAAGGAAACTATAAGCAAGGTGAAAAGATAACCTTTAGAATGGGAGAAAATAATAACAAATGAAACAACTGACAAAGAATTAATCTCCAAAATATACAAGCAGCTCCTTCAGCTCAACTCCAGAAAAATAAATGACCCAATCAAAAAATGGGCCAAAGAACTAAACAGACATTTCTCCAAAGAAGACATACTGATGGCTAACAAACACATGAAAAACTGCTCAACCTCCCTCATAATCAGAGAAATGCAAATCAAAACCACAGTGAGATACCATTTCACACCAGTCAGAATGGCTGCTATCCAAATGTCTAAAAGCAATAAATGCTGGAGAGGGTGTGGAGAGAAGGGAACCCTCTTACACTGTTGGTGGGAATGCAAACTAGTACAGCCACTATGGAGAACAGTGTGGAGATTCCTTAAATATTGGAAATAGAACTGCCATATGATCCAGCAATCGCACTCCTGGGCATACACACTGAGGAAACCAGAATTGAAAGAGACACATGTACTCCAATGTTCATCGCAGCACTGTTTATAATAACGAGGACATGGAAGCAACCTAGATGTTCATCTGCAGATGAATGGATAAGAAAGCTTTGGTACATATACACAATGGAGTATTACTCAGCCATTAAAAAGAATGCATTTGAATCAGTTCTAATGAGGTGGATGAAACTGTAAGAGTTGAAGTAAGCCAGAAAGAAAAACACCAATATAGTATACTAACGCATATATATGGAATTCAGAAAGATGGAAATGATAACCCTGTATACGTGACAGCAAAAGAGACACAGGGTATAGAACAGTCTTTGGGACTCTGTGGGAGAGGGCGAGGGTGGGATGATTTGGGAGAATGGCACTGAAACATGTATATTATCATATGTGAAGTGAATCACCAGCCCAGGTTCGACACACGATACAGGATGCTCAGGGCTGGTGCACGGGGATGAACCAGAGGGAGGATAAGGGGAGGAGGGAGGTGGGAGCGGGGTTCAGGAAGGAGAACTCACGTACACCTGGGGCGGATTCATGTCAATGTATGGCAAAACCAATCAATATAATATTGTAAAATAATTAGCCTCCAATAAAAAAATAAAAAAAACATGATTCAATTTCAGTCCAAACTGAGAGGTATTTAATGAATTTCTCCTCACTTTATTGAGATATATAACACTATGTAAGTTTAAGGTGTATAACATGATGATTATATACGTGATACACACATACATTATGAAATGATTACTGTAACAGGGTTAATGAAATGACTGTCTTGATAGGGTTAGTTAGTACTTCTATCACCTCACAAAATTATCATTTTTGTTTTGAGGTGAGAACATTTAAGATCTAGTCTTTTAGCAACTTGCAAGATATAATACAGTATTGTTAACTATACTCATCACGACATACAACAGACCCCCCAGAACTTAACTCCTCTTAAAATGGAGGTCCTTACCCTCCATCATCGTCTCCCCATGTCCTTCACCCTCCAGGCCCTGACAACTACCATTCTATTTTCTGTTTCTATGAGTTCAGCTTTAAGAAGAGCTCCTCATACAAGTGCAATCATATAGTATTTGTCTTTCTCTGTCTGCCTTATCTTACAGGGTTATTTATCATACCAGTAGAAAACTCACATACAGGGCTTACTATGCAAAAAACACTGTTCTAAGTGTTTTATATGAATTAGCTCAGTCAATGCTCATAATCGCATGAAGCAGATGCTATGATCGTCCCCATTTTACAAGTAAGGAAATGAGAACAAGAGATTGGGAATTTGACCAAAGTCATACTGTTACTAAGGTGGCACAGCTGGGCTTCAAACCAGATGTTCTGGCTATCTGTGCTTTTAACCACTTCATAGTCCTGCCTTGCACTGTGTTACACTGAGCTTGTTCCCTTGAAGTTCACTTCTTACTCTACGGGTGTTCATGTCTATCATACCAAGTTTCTAATTCCCTCTCATTTCTGTGCTTACCTACTATTTTAATTTAGTAAGTGATAATAGATTTATAATTCACAGTCCTTACTATGATCCTAGTTCCTTACTATAACCTAAAATAAAGTAAATGAGATTCTAAACTACATATTTCAAAGATAACCATAAAGTCATTTTAAATTGGGATAAATTCAATTACAAAAACAAAAATAATAAATGTTTTAAAATAGAGTTACACATTAAACTGTCAATATACCTTGTATTCATTTTTATCTTGAAGATCTGAAGTAAATAACCTAATTTTCATATCAGCAGCAGAAGTACAAAATCTGGAAGTAAGAAAATAAAAATAAGGCAATTTTTAGTCTAGGTAAGTGAAAGTTCTTCCCACCTCTAATCACCAAAGCTATCTTCATAACTCATAATCATGCTTTTGTTTAGGCAGAAGGGGGAATGCTATGGCTCCACTGTAAAATCTGCTATACAACTATGGCTGAAAGTAGGGGACACACATTTTTCTTGGAAAACATAAAAATATTAGTATATTGGATTTGTCTCTTTAATTATAAAAGCATAGAATTTTATTATAAATCACACACGAATTTAACATTTAACTTTTTCTTAAAGGTTTAAAATGATGGGTTTAAAAAAGTGTCTTCTTTTAGCTAGGTCAATATAAGGTATAAAAATACAGTTATACATCTATCTTAGTCTTTGTCTCCTTCAGTTATCTATAAGTCTTCTTACTTTAAGATATATTAAATTCACTAAATTAGATGAAAGATAATAATCTTTTTATACCTATAAAAGCTGGTGTATCTATTACTAAAAGTTGGTGTCATACTTTGGAGTAAACTAAAAGTTGCAGTCAATTCAATGTATATTACAAAACGAACTCTAAGCAATAAACAACTATTTTTTAACTAGTTTGCCTTTAATCCTAAAATTCTTAGGTTCCTAGCATGTCAGATTATGGCTGAGGAAGAAAGAACTTCTCTATCTGTACGCATGCGTATGTGCTCGGTCTCAGTCATGTCTGACTCTGCGACCCCATGAATTACAGCCTGCCAGGCAGCTCTATCCATGGGATTTTTCAGGCAAGAGCACTAGTTGCTGCTGCTAAGTCGCCTCGGTCGTGTCTGACTCTGTGAGACCCCATAGACAGCAGCCCACCAGGCTTCTCCGTCCCTGGGATTCTCCAGGCAAGAATACTAGAGTGGGTTGCCATTTCCTTCTCCAATGAATGCATGCATGCTAGGTCGCTTCAGTTGTATCCGATTCTATGTCACCCTATGGACAACAGCCCACCAGGCTCCTCTGTCCACAGGATTCTCTAGGCAAGAATGCTGGAGGGAGTTGCCATTTCCACCAGAGCAGTTGCTATTTCCTCCTCGAGGAGATCTTCCCTCTAGGTATCAAACCCATGTCTCCTGCATTGTCAGGTGGATTTTTTATCACTGAGCCAGCCGGGAAGCCTTTGTATGCCTGTACTGAAAAATAAAGCTTATTTCTAATTGTCTTTAGGTAAATTAGTATTCAGTTCAGTTCAGTCGCTCAGTCGTGTCCGACTCTTTGCGACCCCATGAATTACAGCACGCCAGGCCTCCCTGTCCATCACTAACTCCCGGAGTTCACCCAAACTCATGTCCATCGAGCTGGTGATGCCATCCAGCCATCTCATTCTCTGTCGTCCCCGTCTCCTCCCGCCCCCAATCCCTCCCAGCATCAGAGTCTTTTCCAGTGAGTCAACTCGTCGCATGAGGTGGCCAAAGTATTGGAGTTTCAGTTTTAGCATCAGTCCTTCCAATGAACACTCAGGATTGATCTTCTCTAGAATGGACTGGTTGGATCTCCTTGCAGTCCAAGGGACTCTCAAGAGTCTTCTCCAGCACCACAGTTCAAAAGCATCAATTCTTCGGCGATCAGCTTTCTGCACAGTCCAACTCTCACAACCATACAGGACCATGGGAAAAACCATAGCCTTGACTAGACGGACCTTGATTGGCAAAGTAATATCTCTGCTTTTTAATATGCTATCCAGGTTGGTCATAACTTTCCTTCCAAGGAGTAAGCATCTTTTAATTTCATGGCTGCAATCAGCATCTGCAGTGATTTTGGAGCCCAAAAAAATAAAGTCTGACACTGCTTCCACTGTTTCCCCATCTATTTCCCATGAAGTGATGGGACCAGATGCCATGATCTTTGTTTTCTGAATGTTGAGCTTCAAGCCAACCTTTTCACTCTCCTCTTTCACTTTCATCAAGAGGCTTTTGAGTTTCTCTTCACTTTATGCCATAAGGGTGGTATTATATGGATCTAAATTTCTCACGTTTTGACTGCATTAAAGCTAATATTTTTTTCTCACCTAAAACATTTAGTTTATTTAATTTAAATAAAGCTTAAGTTAAAGCAAATCTCCTAATCTAGAGATCCAGATATGTTAGTAAATCTCTGGTACCATGCCTTTTCAATGATAAATTAAGAGTCATTGGAAGAAATAGATCAATTAGGCAAAACTAATATGAAACTGGATCAATAGTTGCTTAGGCAGGGGATGGGGTACAGGGATTAACCAGAAGGAGCAAAAAGAATCTTTTGGGGGTCACAGAAATGCTATGTATTGCCAGCATCTAGGTTATAAAAGTATATGTATTTGTCAACACTGATCAAACTGTACCTTTAAGAGGTGAGTTCACTGTATGTAAATTATCCCTTAATTAAAAAAAATTAGATTAGCTCAGTAAGAGCTAAATTATGATTGTTAAATACTTACTGTTTACTAAAAGAAGACATACATTTTAGATTTGACATTTATGGAAATAAGGTCAGTGTTTTGTAACAGACCTTAAATAATCTGACATATCATTGCCTTTGTGAAGAAGGCTTCAGCAAGTGTATTAATTTTTTTTCTCAAAAAGCAGTCATTCTTTTCAAATGCTTTCAACAAAACTGAAGCCCAAGGATTAGAACTAGAGTTGGTGGCTCAGATGGTAAAGCGTCTGCTTACAATGCGGGAGACCCGGGTTCAATCCCTGGGTTGGGAAGATCTCCTGGAGAAGGAAATGGCAACCCACTCCAGTATTCTTGCCAGGAAAATCCCCCAAATGGAGGAGCCTGGTAAGTTACAGTCCATGGGGTTGCAAAGAGTCAGACATGACTGAGTTACTTCACTTTTCTTTCCTCACTTTATGTATGGGGCAGTAAGGTTGATTAATGACTCAACCAAATTTAGTTATTTTAACAAAGTTGCACTTTCAAGAAGGAGAAGGCAATGGCAAGCCACTCCAGTACTGTTGCCTAGAAAATCCCATGGATGGAGGAGCCTGGTAGGCTGCAGTCCGTGGGGTCACTAAGGGTCGGACACGACTGAGCGACTTCACTTTCACTTTTCACTTTCATACATTGGAGAAGGAAATGGCAACCCACTCCAGTGTTCTTGCCTGGAGAATCCCAGGGACAGGAGAGCCTGGTGGGCTTCCGTCTATGGGGTCACACAGAGTCGGAAACGACTGAAGTGACTTAGCAGCAGCAGCAGCAGCACTTTCAAGAAGTGGTAAATTCAGTGAAGAATTTATGATTCATAGGAATCTCACATAAACAGCTTTGTAGTCAGGCTCAGACACATGCTTCAAGGCATCACTGCTACGTTTGCACATAAGTCACAAATTTAGACAATAAGTCTAAATTATGAAATAGCAAATATTAAAATACCTAATTCCTGGAGTTGGGGAAACAGAGGAAAAATGTCCCTATGATCAGAGGCTTCAGATCACTTAACAAAAAGGATATTAATAAATGCTGCATTTAATAATTTTCAACTTACTTGATTACTGGAGGCAATGAATCAAGTCTAGTCTCTGGGCTCCAAGCTATGCCATCAACT
The DNA here is from genome assembly GCF_049115385.1 of Moschus berezovskii. Classification (NCBI taxonomy): domain Eukaryota; kingdom Metazoa; phylum Chordata; class Mammalia; order Artiodactyla; family Moschidae; genus Moschus; species Moschus berezovskii. Next base: position 70,600,836 of record NC_142465.1, read on the forward strand.
CTGACTCCATGGTGAAATGTTCGTAGTGTTTTATACTGAATTCCTTCAACGTCTGCTTCTTCCTCCTAAGCATACACAGTATATGTTTAAAAAGTCATGAGAACAAACTATATAAAACTGTGTATTTTATTATAATGAAGAATTTATCAGGGGGACATGAATATTCTTTTGAGAAGTTCAAAAAGCAGATTAGATTTTAAGGTGGGCTTCCCTGATAGGTCAGTTGGTAAAGAATCCACCTGCAATGCAGGAGACCCTGGTTCGATTCCTGGGTCAGGAAGATCCTCTGGAGAAGGGATAAGCTACCCACTCCAGTATTCTGGCCTGGAGAATTCCATGGACTCTATAGTCTGTGGGGTCACAAAGAGTCGGACACTACTGAGCAAACAAAATTGGGGCTTCCCTGGTGGCTCAGAGGGTAAAGTATATGCCGGCAATGTGGGAGACCTGGGTTCAATCCCCAGGTCACGAAGATTTCCTGGAGAAGGAAATGGCAACCCACTCCAGTACTCTTGCCTGGAAAATCCCATGGACGGAGAAGCATGGTAGGCTACAGTCCATGGGGTCGCAAAGAGCGAGACACAACTGAGCGACTTCACTTTCACTTTCTTTCAACCAGTTTATTGAACAACAACAAAAATATTCAAAGCTGTCTACGTGTTACAAAATAACTCTCTAAGATAACTAAAAACAATATACTTGTTATACTTTACCTCAAGAGACATTTTATTCCTAATAGTAAATATATTTCACATCAAACACAATGAAAATGGAATGTTCTAAGAATCAGAATGTTCTAGGTAAATGACGTAACATGCATGCACAGATTATCAAATAATAATATCAAAAATATACACTGAATACAGTTTTGATTATGTATGATACCTTAAACCTTATGATGCCTCAGTCATTACAGAGAGTATCAATGGTTTTCACACAGTATTATACATGGAAACAGTTGGACACAACTCAGCAACTAACACTTTCACTTTCACACATGTGTGGGATTGAACAAACTGTTGTTCATCTATACCATTACTATGAGCAGTGGATGTGCAAATTACTGATCAGTCTTTTAGTTATTTGATTCTGGGTAAGATGTTTAATAAAGTCAGCTTATCTATTTGATTCAGTACTACTAAAATGATTTCAGTTTATTCTCATGGGAAGACAAGAATGAATTTTGAAAAGTCAAGTCATCTTTGTCTGGCAATATGGATAATAACCTGAAAAGCTTTCTGACTACAAAAATAATGCAAAAATACAAATCCCTAGAAGCAACTGAGCACAGAGGCATAAAGCTATCTTAAGGACATCTGCCCACATCCAATAATTAATAACTTTTGTTTGTAGGGGACAGAAGACAAAACTTAGTGCCTACACAAAGAGGGATGCAGATCAGGGACCTTTGCATAGATCCAGGACCTTTAAAGTGGAAGCAGGGACAACAAAAACCCAAAATCAAAAGTGCCATGCAAAATATGTACCATGGCTGAAGGCCAAGAAAAAGAAAAAAGTAACTTGTGAAAAATCTCAACCATTGGCTGGCCCTGACATAAGTTTGAGGCTTGAATTCTCATTAACTATGTGCTCCAGAAAATGAAAACTTATTTCAAAATTCCATATGTTGTTAGTGGCCCCAAGCACTTGATGGATAAAGGCAAATTCTTTTTGGATGAACTTCCTCTACCTAGGTCTCAAAATTCTCACAAATATAGTTCAATCAAATATGATCTTATATGCATGCACTACTACATATGAAAACAAAATACCACAAACAGAACAATCAACCTGGAGACAATAAAAAATCAGATAAAATGTATTTTTGAGGATGTAGATGAGAATCAAAAAATATGACTAAGCAACATGAGATTACCCAAAGTGACCAGATAACTATTAAAGAACTAAATGAAAACGTATAGATGAAAAGACTATCAAGAGAAAAAAGTAAACAATGCTCAGAGGAGCTGGAAGACAGATTTGAAAAACTTATTCAGAATGAGGTTAAGAGAAGACAAAAAGAGACGATAAGAGGGATTCAGTGAGCAGTTCTACCACATAGCTAACTGGGGTTGTAGGAGAAACCAGTAGAAGGAATGGGGGAAGAGGCAGGATTTGAAGAGATAACGGCAAAGGATTCTCATACTTGATTACAAGCACCAATATTTATAATCAGAAAAAACAATAAATCCCAGGCAGCTTAAAAAGAAATCTGCAGCTAGACACTATACAGTAAAACTTCAGAACACACAAACTCTCACATATGTGTGTATATACATGAGAAGAGGGGAGTGAGGGAAAAGAAGCAAGAGTGAGATAAGGGTCTTAGCAATAGTAATCAGAAAGAAAAGATAAGTGTCCTATAAAAGAGTAATAATAATTATTATTTTTTTTAATTTTACAATATTATATTGGTTGGTTTTGCCCTACATAAGAGTAATAATTAGAACAACCATCAGCTTCATAGCAGAAACAAATGCAGGGAGTCAGTGAAATATCTTCAAAATTATACGAAAAACTGTTGAACTGTAGCCACAACAAACTAGTATTTCAAGAATAAAGCTGTTTTAAAGGTATTTTCATAAAAACCAAAGCCAACGGTTGGCATCAATAAAGTCTCACTAAAGGGCTTCCCTGGTGGCTCAGAGGTTAAAGCGTCTGCCTCCAATGCGGGAGACCCAGGTTCGATCCCTGGGTCGGGAAGATCCCCTGGAAAAGGAATGGTAACCCACTCCAGTATTCTTGCCTGGAGAATCCCATGGACGGAGAAGCCTGGTAGGCTACAGTCCACGGGGTCACAGAGAGTCGGACACGACTGAGCGACGGAACAGAATGGAAAAGATCTTCTAAAGCAGGGGCTGGCAAACTATGACCAAGGAGCCAAATCTGGCCTATGGTCTGTTTTGGTATGGCCCGCAAGCTGAGAATAATTTTTATATTTTTAAGGAGTTGTAAAAAACAAATAATTTGCAACAGACACCTTAAATGGCTGGCAAAGCTTAAAATATTTACTATTCCACAGAAGAAGTTTAAGCTTATCCTTGTAATAGAGAATATCTTTCAGGTAAAGAAAAATGACCCCAGAAAGCAGATCTGAGATGTAAGGAACAGTGAGTGAAAAATCAAAGGCAAACATGTGGATTAATTTAAACAAATACTAGACACATAAAACAATGTTGAATTTGTGGGTTAAAATGAAAAGAAAAATGATAGAGAACTGAAATATAATAATAATATAAGTCTGTAGTGGGTGATAACAGTTCAAGTGTCAAAGGTTCTTGCTCTATTCATGAAGACATTAATTTTAGCTTTGTTAATTAAGGATGCATATTAAATACCTTTGGTAACCATTAAAAGAAGAAAAATAACATGTAAACTTTCAAACTATCAGGGAGGAAAAAGATGAAAGGAGAAGGTAACAAAACACATGGAATATGCACAAGAATATGCATACTGGCAAGCTACAGGAATATGCATACTACACTTTCAATAGTAAAATACTTTCTAATAGAGGAATAGATTAATTGTGGTATATTCATATTATAAAATACCATACTACAATGAAGATATATGAACTTTGACAAGGAGAATCTAATAAATAAATTGTTAATTTAGTGGTGGTGGTGCTCAGTTGTGTCTGACTCTTTGCAACCCTATGGACTGTAGCCCACCAGGTTTCTCTGTCCATGGAATTTTCCAGGCAAGAATACTCAAGTGGGTTGCCATCTTCCTGTACCAAGGATCGAACCCAAGTCTCTTGTGTCTCCTGCACTGGCAAGTGGATTCTTTACCACTGGGCCACTTGGGAAGCCCTTTAATAATGAAGAGAAGAACATAACACAGAATAATTTCACTGATATAAAGTTTAAAACATGAAAAACAATATATTGATTTGCAACACCAACACATGGCAACTGAAGAAAAAATGAAACTTCACACATGGTTACGTCCTGGGGCTGAGAAGAAAAGGTGGTAAGGAAAGAAAACCCAGGGGGCTTCAAAAGAGTTGCTCATGTTCTCTTTCTGAAGCTAGGTAGTAAGCATACAGGGATCTACTATTATTATTCTTTATACTTTTTATCAGTAATATATATTTTAAAACACACTGTATAAGCTTAAAATACTGTCATTTAAAAAATAAATCATCTTTTTGTTATTTAAATCAAAACCCTACATGGATCCAGAGACTAAAGCAAAAATTTTCATGACAAAGTTGTCCAAGGAATCTTCTGTGTTCAGTGACTACAGTTATCCTTTATAAAAGTTTCTTAGATTATAAAATAGGATCTGCGGGAAAATTCAGGTGAAACTTGATATTTAATTGAATATATATGTCTATATAGATAGAAGTTATGTGAAGGATTCTATTCATTCTGAATCTAAATCCAAAGTTTTACAATGTGTACTTCAATTGAATCCTAGCAGATGTGTTGATTTTTTCAGGATAGCCTTTGGAATCCTAGCACAATCATTTCACAAACATTACATATACCTTTCTCTACATAATTCAGATAATCCTTGAAAATAACTTTACATTTCAGGTGAACGTAACAGAAAAAAGTTTTTCCATAAAAACATAAAAAGGGAAACAAATATATTTATCAAGGAAAAAAAAACCACTGTCAAATTTTATTACTTCATAATTTTTCTGTATAATAACTGTATAGTTAACAGCTAGATATGCCAAGGCAGCTATCACTAAGGAACTTAAAAATAAGGTTAGAAGCCTAATCACAGCTGACTTTATAAATAGGGTTATATCTATTTTTCCACACTGACAAACTAATCTTTAAAATTGAACTTTTTACCATCAAAACACACTATTTTTGCTAATGTAACAACAGTATTGACAATTAGGTCCTATAATTTATTAAAGTACAGATGGAGCTATTAGGTGGTCATGGGAATAAAGAAATCCCAGTGACTATACAGTCTGCATTTTATGTATCACCAGTGAAACCTTTTTTCCTGGCAGCCAAGTCCACCACTGAGCCAACTAAAAGGCCAGGGTGTGTGCGTGTGGTATAGGCAGAGATGAACACTATTCTGGGTTTAGCTTGAGGTGTAGGCATTATTGTACAGGCAGGAAATTAAGAAACTTTGGAAAACTTGCCATAATGCACATCATTATACAAGTCTCCAGCATATTTGAGGTTGGGGCAAAGCCAGGTTGATGAAAGGGCTATTCTAAGGGTTGAAATTGGCTGTTCCTCCCACCACACCCATTTAAGGCCAAATACAGAATTTTAGTTGGATGAGACTGTAAAGTTTACCTAGTCTACTTCTTTCATCAAATGCTTAAATCTCTACTAGAACATTTGAAAAAAAGTTTTCATAATCCTTCTCTGAACATTTCCAAGTGAGAGAGAACTAGCTACTTTCGTGGGGAATGTATTCAATTTGGGTGTAGTTCTAATTATTAGAACAGTTCTCTTTTACATTAAACCAAAATCTGTTTCCATGTAAATTCTATTCACTGCTCCAAATTCTGCTCTCTGGAACCATCACTGAGGTAGTTTAACTCAGTGACAACACATGTCTGGCCATTAACTGATCTCCACTAGGTGAATACACTCAAAGAAGCAGTTTCAGCCTTAGTCCTAGAGCACCGTAAGTAACAACTCCACTCAAACAGAATTGAAGACATAAGTTACCATTCTGAGCCTAATCCCTCTTTCACATGACGGTTTTAAACTTTCTAATGCCACTTTGAAATCTGTCTTCAAATACATTATCTCCTTTGAATCAAAATACACTGCTAAGAACTGAAGTAAACACTAGATATTACTATCAATTTACAGCACAGGATATAGAGCTGTGGGGTCCAAACTGGTGGCCAATAGCCCCACGGGGCTATGAAGCACTGGAAAAATGTGACTGGCACAAGATGTACACTTTATAAAGTGCAAAATCCACACCAGATTTCATAGACTTAGTATAAAAGGAATATGTAAGGATCTCATTAATAATTTTTATATTTGTTACACATATAAAATATATTGGATATGGTGGGTAAAAATACATTATTAAAATTAATTTCACCTGCTTTTTACTTTTCATAATGTGGTTATTATGACATTTAAATTTATATTTGTGGCTCACATTCTATTTCTATTGGACAGCACTGAATTAAGTTCCTTTGGCAGCTTAATCCAATTCTGGATTGGATCTATTAAACAATATTTGGATTCTGAGCAGAGTCTGGCATATAACAGTTGCTCAATAAAAATTTGTTAAATGAAGTTTGTCACCCAAAGCATTAGGTAGCCTTTTCAACTTCATGTTCTATATAAATTCAATGTGATTGTCCAAGTCTTCTCATCCAAGTCCCAGTAGAGGTTGCAATTCATTATTTTTTTTTTAAATTTTATTAGAGTATAGTTGATTTACAACAGATTTACAATGTTGTATTAGTTTCAGGTGTATGCAATTTATCATCGACCACCCTTTAAAGAGAATTAGAAACCTTCATGCTCCCTCTACTCTTTAGTTTTATAGCGCTGTCTTATTGCATTGCATTATATTTAATCATCTCCTTGAGGGCAGGGTCCTTGCTTTTTTAAAATATGTATTGTTAGTTCCCAGCACCTGATCTGCAATTAATAAGTATTTGACAAATATATGACACCAACCAATAGTACTGTCACTTGGCTCAAATTTCCAACATATTCAAAAGAATATCATGAAATTCTGAAAAATGCTTTGCTGAAGTTCAGAATTACTATATCAGCAGTGTTTTCCTAATAGTCTTAGAGTGAGGATTGCTTTTCTGACAGAAATGTGAAATCTTTCAAATTCAGTTTTTCCTCGTTTTTTTCTCAAGATAAGAAACTGAGTGCTACAGCACTTGAAAGTTCTAACATGAGAGACTAGGAACAATGTATAATAGTGCTTAATTAGATAAAAAAATAATTTCAGAAGAAGCAATCTGAATCTCCCCTGGCAAATTACTGGAACTCATTTCTCTAGAACTATTTGAACTATGGCTTCAACCTCCCTGAATAGCAGCACAGGAAGAAAAGAACAGGGGTTTAAAAATGTGGTATAGAGTTTGTTTTTTCTGTTATTAGATAAATCCTTGCATTTCTTTCAAGTAGAATGGAAACTCCATGAGGACAGAGACAGTTGTTTGGCTGTATCCCCAACACCTGGCACAGAAGATAATATGTGTTCACTGCTTGATAAATTAATAAAAGTCCGATTCTTTCCTAAGGTTATTTGGGGTTAAGATACACATTGCCAGCCTCACAGTCTAAGGGTCCACAGGGATAATACCTGTCACCACAAACAGTAACAGAGCAATACAAATGTTTTTGCTCTTTTTTTTTCTCATTTTGTCACTTTCCATCTTTTGCTCCTTTTTTCTCTCTGCTACCCATCACTTCTTTGCCTTCTTTTTCTTCTCTTCTTGACTTTCTCCCTCAGAATTTCTTAGCTGAACATAAAGAAAAGCATATTTTTTCAGTACTTTTGAATACAATTAGCTATTAATTTCAAAAGCACTGAACCAAAATTCAATTTCATCTGTAGGGGGGCTGCTTTTTCCTTTTGCAGGTTATAGTGTGCATCAGAAAAATGGTTTCCCTTCAGTTTTTTTCAAGAGTGTTGTATTATTTCTCCTAACTCTGTGACATTTTATAATCCTAACCTGATGAGATCTTAACCTGGTCCAGCTGAGATCAGGCTGAGGGTCATATTCAGCCTAAAAGCTAGAAATTCCCTACCCTAACCCTAAAAGGCAATGTGGGATAACGTAAGAACTCCTGTGTTCTACTCAGACACCAACCAACAGAAGCTTTTAATTCATACTTTCTCCTTAGGGTAAATATACATGCAGTCTAGCTGTGTATAACCTAATACATTTATGCCACTATAAAATGTCAAATTGCATTTATGATGTTAAAATACTGTAAGATACTGAACTGCCTCCTCAGTAAAAGAGAAAATAATATTTACAATGTTTATAATATCACTTTGGTGATAAAGTTATTTAAAATCTTTGAAAATTGGTCACTGCCAAATTACCTCACTGATTAACCTTAATCTGGGAAATAGTGTTCCATATAAAACACTCTGATAAGGGATTAACCACAGATTCCTGAGGGTTGGCCTCCCATTGTTCAAATTCTTTCTGACACTTAGAAACTAGCTTTCCTGTGAGAAAACGTGATGTGTGCCACACCATTAAATATGGGGCTGTGCCTGACCAAATCGATGATAGTCATATGTATTAAATGTGTCCGATACTACGTAGAAACTGTACATGCTAACTTATGACATTCATACAAAACCCTGTTAAGTACAGTTGACCCTTGAAAACCATGATTTTGAACTGTGTCCACTTATATGCAGATTTTTTTCAAAACATACCTACTAGAGGACTATGATTGCTGTTGATTGAATCCATGGATGAGGAATCAGGGAACTGTAGTTACACCTGGATGCTGACTGCATCCATTGGTAGTCCTTTACCTCCACAATGTTCAAGAGTCAAGTGTGTAATTGTTCTCATTTTTATAGAAGAGAGGCTAAGTACCTGCTCAAAGTCACCTAGCTATTAAGAGGTAAAGCCAGGCAGGAACAAAAACCCAGGTATTTTGGCTCCAGAGTTCATGGTCTTAATGACTATGGAATTGCCTGTTCAATTAGTAGATCTCATACTCTGTATACTCTAGATATATAAAAAGCATGACAGCGACTAGGAAAGCTGGTGTCATCACAGCTATAAGTCTCCTGGAAGATCATTTTTATGCTCTCAATACTACTAGCTTCTTTTTTTTTTCTATGTCAAAGTAGAATACAGAAAAGCTGGATTTAGTAATTAATCATATCTCACTTAATTGGTATTTCCCCTGGACATAACAACATATAGTTAATCATAACCTTCAATTACTAGAATATTCCATTTCTAATCATGAAGCATAGAGGAGCCTTATATATGTATATAGCCTTGCCCCTGAATAATGGGGGTTAGGGCAATGACTGTCCACACAGTTGAAAATCCTGGTGTAACTTGCAGTAAGCCTCCCTGGTGGCTCAGATAGTAAAGAATCTGCCGACAATGCGAGAGATCCAGTTCGATCCCTGGGTCAGGAAGATCCTCTGGAGAAGGGAATGGCAACCTACACTAGTATTCTTGCTTGGAGAATTCCATGGACAGAGGAAGAGCTCGGCAGGCAATAGTCCATGGTGTTGCAAAGAGTCTGACACCACTGAGAGACTAATACTTTCATTTTTCTCCCTGTGGGCAGTTCCTCGGCATCTGCAGAATCAACTAACTGCAGATTCTATAATATCCTAGTATTTACTACTGGAAAAAAAAAAATCCATAAGTGAACTATGCAGTTCAAATCTGTGTTGTTAAAGGGTCAACTGTATTCTTCCTTTTCAATACTTATTCACTGTTTGCACAAGTATTAGGCATATATTACTAGGAATGTCTTTTTCAGGAGTTCTTCATCTCACTTTTTTTTACATTTAAGCCTAGTATGCTTTCAAAGTTTAGTGAAAATTACCAAAGTTTGTATAAGTTTTCTTATCAGTGAAACATCTTCACTGTCACTCACTGCAGTTTTGTACACTAACCTGAAATGTACAGGTGCCAATGAACACAAAATTATTGCCACCATATGCAATTAGGTTTCCTGAATCCCCACTCTCAAAGGGATTGAATTCTACCACATGCACATAATCTTCACAATCCACAGTGTAGGCAGCATTTCTTGTGGCATCTTGCTTCATCTTGTATGGCAAAACTCGTGCAGCTCCAAAAACAGCCTTCTACTGGACAAGGTCACAGAACTGTGGATTACAGCACAGAAACAGAAACCATCAGTGTTAGGATGTGATGACAGGCAGCTCAAAAAAAAAAAAAATTATTCTACTTTGTGAATGATAGTTGCAGAGTAGGTCACCACAAAATTCTGTTCAGATTACTTAAAGGACAGGGAGTACTTAAAGATGGAATTACACTACTAGGAAATATACTCATAAAAAATTAATGATCATTAACATATGGAGCTCTACCTGCAAGCGCCACCATTAAGTATTTTACTAACATTACTATGCCTAATACTTGCACAAACCTAAGAGGGAGGTACTAACTATGGTCCCCTTTTTACAGATGAAAAAATCGAAACTTCAGATGGTTAACTAGCTTGCCAATCTCATAAGAGGAGCCAGAATGTGAGACTTTCTAAGTGTTGGGCACCAGGACAAGAGAAACACAAAAGCCTGTCATGAAGGAGCTCACAATCCAGGGTTATTTATGATTCAGTGTGAACAGTACTATAATATAAGTAGATACAAAATATACAATCGGGAGGAAGGAATGCCAAAATGGGATAAAAAATAGTATTAATAAAACCAGGCACAAAACTTCAGCTAACATTTCATGGCCTGGTGTGCGTTCTTAAAGTATCATTCCCAGATGAGGCTTATAGATTCTGAAGAGGTCACTTTTTTGTTTGTTGTTTTTAATGGGACGGTAGGAACTGTCCTGAAAACAGCTGGGCTTGATAGCAAACACATCAAATATCTGATGAGTATCTACTAAGAAATCATATGAGTTCCACCTGAGAAAGTCTATAACCCAGTAACCTTAAGAGTGGGCATCTGGGACTAAACAGTTGTAAAAAGTGACCAACAGGTAAGGCAGCAGTGTGGGAAGTGCAAAATATTCCAGATCAGGAAACTCGGTTTCTAACCGCTCATTAAAGCAGTGTCCAGTCTAATTACAGTCTCAGGGTCTCACGGTACCAAGCGGGCTGGACTTGCCCCTCTAAAATTGCGAAAACAGGGGAGCGAGGGAACAAGTCCCCGCATAGCCCTGACACCTCTTCCAGAGCCAGGCAAATCCCGCGAGACCCCGCCACTACCTCCCGGAGCCCGAGGTCGAAAGGAAGAGGGGTGGGGAACGGCCCGAGGAGAGGAAGAACTCCCAGGGATAGAGTGGAGGCGCGTGGCGGCCGGCAGCCGAGCATGGATGCCCTTTGGGCTCACGCGCGATACGCACCGGAGGGCGCCTGGAAGCCGCTAGAGCCGAGCTGCTGTTCACCTTGAACTGCTGCGGCGCGCGCCGGCTCTGCTTCCGGGTCAGAGGACGAGAGCTGTGATTGGCTGTCGGGCCCTCCCGCGAGATTTAAAATGTAAACCCGCTATCTCTCTAACAGTCGCCCTTGGGCAGCCGGCTGGAGCTTTCTTCGGGGAAGTTTGCACCTCCTGGGTTCTCCCCGAGCCAGGTGAGTGACACCTTTTTCTCTCCCGTCTGCATGCTTTAAGCTGCGACATGTGAGGGTAACAGCAGAGCGCCATGTGGTTGCCTAGAGTAATATTTGTGCAGTGTTTTTGCTCCGGGGCCTGGTTTTGTTCTGGGGGTGTTGAACAGAGTTCTTATGTTCCAGTGATGGAGCTGGAAGGTGCTGAGGGATCATCTGCTGACTGGAAGAATAAGGTCTACAGAGCCCTACTTAGATTAGTTAGTTAGGCAGGAAACTAGGCTTAGGTAGACTCCACTTTCGCCCTCTCCCTTTTACTTTCACCCAAGGAACTGTTAGGACCTGCATACCATGAACAGCAACGATGCCCTTTTTTATTGAGCACCTCCTAAGTGCCCAGCACTAGGTCGATTATTTACTGTCTAACTAACGTCTCCTAATTTTATGAACTAGGAGATAATCATTTCCGTTTTACAGATGAATAAATTTATGCTCATCAGAGGTTTTAAATACTGAAGGACCTACAGCCAGTAAATGCGGACCCTGGTATGTGTCTTTTATCCATCTGACACTGGCTCCCCAGTGACATTTTCCTCCCTTACAATTTTTACTGCAGTGCAGCTTGGAATCCAAATACTGAAGTGTTTATTATCGCTGCTATCTTCTACTACTCTTTGTATGTTGCAGCCTGACATTCAGAATACTTGCATAGTCATTGTCTGCTTGATTTCTGGAAGTATTCTACCTCTTCCTAGGCAGTCAGGGCTTATTGCTCGGGCTCACGCAGCCAGCTAGCTACTGAAAGAGTAAAGGCTAGAGGCTTGGTGGCACTAGTGGCCACCTGGTGGCACCTGGCAAACTGGTGGCACTGCCTGTTTTTGTGCAGCCAGTTCGTGAGCTAAGAATGGATTTTACGTGTTTGGTTGGTTGAAAAAAAAGTCCCGCAGAATAATATTTTATGGTATGTGAAAATTTTATGATCTTTAATTTCTATAAAATTTTGCTAAAGCTGAGCTGTGCTCATTTGTTTATGTATTATCTGTGGCTAGTTTCACCCTGCAAGGTGAAGTTTGAATAGTTGTAAGAGACCCTATGTCCTGCACGCCTCACTGTTTACTGTTGGAACCTTTCCAAGTGTTCTGACTCCTGAATGAGATGAACTTTTATATATGCCAGGCGTTGTTCTAAAAACGTATCTTGTACTTATGTCATTTACTTTTCACAAAACCCTCTGAGATAGTACTATTATTATTTTTGTTTTCAGGACAAGGAAGCTGAGGCAGAGAGAGGTGACATAACTTGGAGTTCTTCCAGCTTGTAAGTGGTAGAGCCAGAATTCAGAACAGTCTAATTCCAGATTAGTTTTCATTCTTAGCAATCCGGACTCACAGTATGTTTAAATAATTCCAGTAAATAATTAACTACTAAAGATTGATTCTAGGCAAACTGATCATGTTACTGAAACTTTATTTTTTCACTTTATATTTTTTTTTTCTATAAGAGATGAAGGTGATATTTTGAAGACAGTTTTACTGTTTACTTGGATTTGTATTTTTGTAGATACTTTATAGTCTTCTACCTGTATCTTTAATTTGCATCCCTGATTATGTCTGTTATTGTTTTGTAAATGGCACATACCATTTTTTTTTTTAATCATACAAACCCAAGATACCTAGTAAACATCCTGGATTCTGTTTATGTCATATTAAAAAAGAAGAAAAAGATAACAGAGGAGTAAATTGATTGAATGTGAATAGTAAAATACCCCAAATAAGATAATGGCATGTGACTATGTTGGAGACTAGGGTACTTAAAAGAAAGTAGGGGAAAAAAAGTGTAGTGATATAAAAGCACACTGCTTGTGGAGTTAGGCGTCTTGAATTTAGGTTTGTTTGGCCATTTGCTAGCTCGGCAGCATAGGGTATCACTTTCTTCAGATGTAAGATGAGGATAATAACAGACCTTCCTCAGGACTCTTGTGAAGATTAAATGAGGTAATAAATATTAAGGTTTTGAAAAGTACCTGGCACCAAGAAACCTTCTAAGTATTAGCTATTATTGTTTTGGTTATCTATTGCTGTGTAACAAACCACTCTGAAGTTTAAGTGGCGTTAAACAACAGCCATTTTAAATGTTTATGATTCTGAGCATCAACGATTTGGGCTGGACTCAGCTATGTGGTTCTGCTGGTCTTGTCTAGGATCACTTAGGGTGCTGTATGTCATCTGACAGGTTGATTGGGTCTAGGTAATCTGTGATAGCCTCACTCACATGTCTGTTTGTGGTGTTGAGTATCATCTGGAGTGCCTGTCAGCTGGTTCTCCTCCACACAGCCTTTCCAGTAGGCTAGTTTGCAGTTCTTCATATGGCATTCTGAGAGTAGTGAGAGAGTAAGAGCTAAAACTGTAGGCTTGTGTCAGGAGGCCCCCAAGATTACCCCAGGTTGGATAATTTGCTAAGAGGACTCAAAGGACTCAGCATATAGTTGTACTCATGCTGTAATATATTACAGCAAAACAATGCCAAGTAAAATCAGCAAAGGGAGACGGTACATGGGGGTGAACGCCAGGAGAAATCAAGCACAAACTTCCAAAAGTCTTCTCTTAGGGGAGTCACACACGATATAGTTAATTCTCACAGCAACAAGTTATGACAGCACATGAAATGTCGTCTGTCAGGGTAGCTCTTTAGAGATTGAGTGCCCAGGCTTTTTACTGGGGTTTGAACATGTAGATATCTTCTATGTTCCCAAACTCTAGACTAAAAAGAAAAGCCTATCAGCATAAGCTATATTGTTTGTACAAATAGTTTAAGTGCAATGAACCATTCTTACTGAAAATCTTCCTGAAATCTTAAGTTCCCAGGTGCCAACCAAGGGCCAACCCTGTAAACATGCTTTTTCAAAGATAGCAGTCGGGTCTGCCATATTAACTCTTTCTGCATGGGCCTTTGGGAGCTAGATCTAGGCTTGGAACTCCTGTGCTGTCATTCTTGTCACATTCTATTGATCAAATCAAGTTACAAGGGTAACCCAGATTCAAAGGGGTGGAAAATAGACCACCCCTTTTGGGATAATACAGGGATGAGAGGAAATTGACTTTCTCTGTTTTGTCTTCTGCCATAGATATTACCATCTATCTCAAAATAAATATTTTAAAAAATACAGCTCACTATGTTTGTGTCTATAATCATGTTTGCAGAATTTGCCTTTATCTGTTTTGTATTAATTTTCAGATCAATGATTGGATTTCATTATTTTACAAGATTTGGTTTAAGAAAACTAAAGGAGAGGAAAATATGATTGGGTGGAAATTGTATTACTCTGTTTTTCTAAATTTAATTAAAAGCAGTCGTAGTAAATATGAAATGACCTCTTGTTCACTGTTTTTCTCTTACTCTGCTTCCTTACACATGTTAAATATTAATTTCCAATTAAAATATGACTTTTTAACATTGCATTCTGTCCTACATTAAGAGGATGGCTGGGCTTAATCAGAAGTCTATCTTGGCTATGATTAAAGAGTTCAGAAGGAACTGGCACACTCTTTGTAACTCTGAGAGAACTACTGTGTGTGGTGCAGACTCCATGCTCTTGGCATTGCAGCTTTCCATGGCAGAGAACAACAAACAGGTTAGTAGACTGTATTTAGGTTAACTTTTTTTAAAATGAATTTTGGTTGCTGCCCATTTGAATAAGCTTAATTGCATTAATTTCTAGGCAATATGTGCTCATCTATGATGTCATTATACTTTATTCACAAATGCCTCTGCATGTCAGTGTCAAAATATTGCAGTTGGATTTGAAATGATTTGTTAATTTGTCAAAATTGAAGCTTTTATATGTATAATTTAATGTGTGACATGTACATTTGATGTTTAATTTATAATTTTAAGGTAAACATACAACTCTTATGATTATTATGGTTAAAAATTATTTTTATAAGACTTCTGCAAAAAGTTGTAGAAGGCACACATAAATAATGTTTATTTAAATGTAATCAAGTTTTATGACTAATTTCAGACTCTGTGGTATAGATTAATTATTCCTAAGCCAGGCTGTGAAGCAGAATCACTTGGTATTTTTAAATCACTTAGCTTTTAAAAAGTACTGGCTCCTGTGTCCTAATCTTGGACACTGATTTTCCTGATCTTCACTGAGACCCTGGAAATTGTCTTATTTTTTTAAGCAAACTTTTAATCTTTATAACCTGAAGTGATTTTTGCACAGTTGGCTTGGGCCAAAAGAGTGTTTGGAATAAGCTGTACCTAAGGGTTGAGAGATGTTCTGATGAAAGAAGGATGAATGTAGGCTGGAGTGGTAAGGGAAGTCTTCTTGTTCTTTACTTAAAGGAGGGAAGTCTTTGGATGGGAAGAATTTGAAGAAACAGTGAAGGAAGGAGATAATCAGTTCAGAGGAAGCATCTAGGGGGATTAAAATCATGATGGTTTGAAAATGGTCAGGAGACTTAGCATTATCTTGACTAGAAAAGAAGATTTTTAAAGGGTAAAATGTTTTCAATGGGTCTATTGGGCTAGATAGTGAAATGACATTCTGATGAATTATTTTAATTCTATATGTCAGTAGTTCCCAGACTTTTGAATTTCATATACTAGTAAAATTTCCCTGTCAAATTAGACATTGACAGATTTGAACATTTCTCATGTTAGCACATAAAACCATTGAGAAAAAATAGTGACTAGAACCATCATTTTGAAAAAGAAAGAATAATTTAACACCTAAAAATTAGGAATTTTAAACAGTGCTTAAGTACATGGTGGCTCAGAGGTTAAAGCGTCTGCCTCCAATGAGGGAGACCCGGGTTCGATCCCTGGGTTGGGAAGATCCCCTGGAGAAGGAAATGGTAACCCACCCGAGTATTCTTGCTTGGAGAATCCCATGGATGGAGAAGCCTGGTAGGCTACAGTCCACGAGGTCACAAAGAGTTGGACACGACTGAGCGACTTCACTCACTCAAGTACACCTTTGAAAGGATACCTTTTGAGGTATCTTTTTCTTAAACTGTCTATTCGTATCCAATGCTTATTTTGTTGTTTAATCACTAAGTCGTGTTTGTCTCTTTGGGAACCCATGGCAGGCTTCTTGCTTACTTTACTGTTGACTTATTTTTGCCTCTTTCTTACACTTTGAAAGAGTTCTACGTGTATTTTAGATGCTCTCTTGTACACTTTGTCGATATCTTTCAGTATATGCTCCATTTACCCATGTTCATTGGATATACTTCCCTTATGTTCAGTTAGGTTCAGTTGCTCAGTTGTGTCCAACTCTTTGGGACCCCATAGACTGCAGCATGCCAGGCCTCCCTGTTCATCACCAAATCCTGGAGTTTGCTCAAAGTCATGTGCATTGAGTCAGTGATACCATCCAACCATCTCATCCTCTGTCATCCCCTTCTCCTCCTGCCTTCAATCTTTCCCAGCATCAGGGACTTTTGAAATGAATCAATTCTTCACATCAGGTGGCCAAAGTATTGGAGTTTCAGCTTCAACATCAGTCTGTCCAGTGAATATTCAGGACTTATTTCCTTTAGGATAGATTGGTTGGATCTCCTTGCAATCCAAGGGACTCTCAAGAGTCTTCTCCAACACCACAGTTCAAAAGCATCAATTCTTTGGTGCTCAGCTTTCTTTATAGTTCAACTCTCACATCCGTACATGACTACTGGAAAAACCATAGCCTTGACTAGACGGACCTTTGTTGGCAAAGTAATGTCTCTGCTTTTTAATATGCTGTCTAGGCTGGTCATAATTTTTCTTCCAAGGAGAAAGTGTCTTTTTATTTCATGGCTGCAGTCACCATCTGCAGTGATTTTGGAGTCCAAAAATATAAAATCTATCACTGATTGCACTGTTTCCCCTTCTATTTCCCATGAAGTGATGGGACTGGATGCCATGATCTTAATTTTGTGAATGTTGAGCTTTAAGCCAACTTTTTCACTCTCCTCTTTCACTTTCATGGAGGCTCTTTAGTTCTTCACTTTCTGCCATAAGGGTGGTGTCATCACTCTGTATATCTGCTGCTGCTGCTGCTGCTAAGTCACTTCAGTCGTGTCTGACTCTGTGTGACCCCATAGATGGAAGCCCACCAGGCTCCCCCGTCCCTGGGATTCTCCAGACAAGAACACTGGAGTGGGTTGCCATTTCCTTCTCCAATGTGTGAAAGTGAAAAGTGAAAGTGAAGTCGCTCAGTCATGTCCGACCCTTAGCGACCCCACGGACTGCAGCCTACCAGGCTCCTCCATCCATGGGATTTTCTAGGCAAGAGTACTGGAGTGGCTTGCCATTGCCTTCTCTGTCTGTATATCTGAGGTTATTGATATTTCTCCTGGCAATCTTGATTCCACCTTGTGCTTCATCCAGCCCAGCGTTTCTCATGATATACTCTTGTCAGACCTCTCTCCTGAGTCTTACTCTGGTATGGTCAAGTACTTGCTGAACATTTCTGTCCACATCCATTTTTAAAAGTAGATTACATTGTTTGCTCCCTGAACTTCCTAACCTAACCTTCCATTATTTACTCAGTCACTGAAGCTGGACACCCAAGAAACATCATAGGGTCTCTTTCCTTTGTTCCCCTTTGCAGTTCATTTCCAAATCTTACCAAATTTACTGCCTGAGTATTTAAAAAAGAATATGTCCTTCTTTAGTAATCTGGAGAAATGGTGCTAAAGTAAATAATAGATTATGAGGATATTAAACTTCAGTATTGTAATGAAATGGGCTAGATGAAGGTTAAACCTTGGTGACCATGAACTAGAACTAGAAAATAAGAGAGAAAATGAAATTATTAAGAATCATTATTGTATAGTGATTGAGGAGGGGTGTTCTAGAATCAAACAGTTCATATTCAGATTACCTCTTTTGTTGGTTTGTGAGTAATTAAAAAGTATATCCACAAACTAAGTGACATATACCCTGAAGAAAATTTAGTTCTCATTGTAAAAATTTTGACATATTAAAATATTTAATCCAAGTCATTTTTTCTTTAGGATTTGCCTGTGTAGAGTTCACTCAAAATCTCTTTCTCTTTGTTAATTTTCTACTTATTAATTCTCTTAATTTACTGAAAATTCAGGCTCTGGGTGGGAAAGAAGAGGAAAGATGAAATGCAACTGAACTTTTCTCAGTTCGTGTGTATATATGCACGTTTGCAGTGGAGATGGTGGGTTGTGGGTCAGTTTTGCTTTACCTCTTCATGTGCAGAGTCAGCTCAAGCATTCCATCTGTGCTTAGACTTTGTCACTTGGCAATGTGCAGCATACACCGAAATAGCAGATAGTAAGGTGGACTTGGAAGGACTGATGCTAAAGCTGAAACTCCAATACTTTGGCCACCTCATGTGACGAGTTGACTCACTGGAAAAGACTCTGATGCTAGGAAGGATTGGGGGCGGGAGGAGAAGGGGATGACAGAGAATGAGATGGCTGGATGGCATCACCGACTCTATGGACATGAGTTTGAGTGAACTCCGGGAGTTGATGATGGACAGGGAGGCCTGGCGTGCTGTGATTCATGGGGTCGCAAAGAGTCGGACACGACTGAGCAACTGAACTGAACTGATCTGAACTGAAGGTGGACTTGGTTGTACATATCCTTCATCTATATTTTCCATCCTGTGCTTTGAGCATTAGGTTTTTAATTCTGTGAAGTTTAAGAATAGAAGTCCCTAAAGTTGGAGAAGACTCTTGAGAGTCCCTTATACTGCAAGGAGATCCAACCAGTCCATTCTAGAGGAGATCAATCCTGGATGTTCATTGGAGGGACTTATGCTAAAGCTGAAACTGCAATACTTTGGCCACCTCATGCGACGAGTTGACTCACTGGAAAAGACTCTGATGCTGGGAAAGGTTGGGGGCGGGAGGAGAAGGGGACGACGGAGAATGAGATGGCTGGATGGCATCACCGACTCTGTGGACATGAGTTTGAGTGAACTCCGGGAGTTGGTGATGGACAGGGAGGCCTGGCGTGCTGTGATTCATGGGGTTGCGGAGAGTCGGACACGACTGAGCGACTGAACTGAACTGAACTGAACTGAAAGTATAGTCTTTACAACTGAATTTGACTACAGTAAAACCTTTGAATACCTGGTTGTTAGTCTGTTTATTGGTGTGTTTGTGTTCTTAATTGCTTTGGTGGGGAGAAAGAAAATAACCTTTGAGTTCCAGGGTTTTGGCATATTTTCTGAGGAGGGGAGATATTTTAGCTTAAATAAGGTGACACATCTCTAGCAGTTTTATACCACTAAAAATTTAATCTATAATAGATTCACTGAGGATTTTTTACTTCATTATATGGCAGATATGTATAATTTCATTGTTGTTGTTTAGTCGCTCAGTTGTGCCCGACTCTTTGTGACCCCATGGATGGTAGCATGCCAGGCTTCTGTGTCCATGGGATTCTCCAGACAAGAACACTGGAGTGGATTGCCTTTCCTTCTCCATCACTTCATTCAGTTCAGTCACTCAGTCATATCCAACTCTTTGCAACCCCATGAACCGCAGCACGCCAGGCCTCCCTGTCCATCACCAACTCCCAGAGTTCACCCAAACCCATGTCCATCAAGATGCCATCCAACCATCTCATCCTCTGTCGTCCCCTTCTCCTCCTGCCCCCAGTCTTTCCCAGCATCGGGGTCTTTTCAAATGAGTCAGCTCTTCGCATCAGGTGGCCAAAGTATTGGAGTTTCAGTTACAACATCAGTCCTTCCAATGAACACCCAGGACTGATCTCTTTTAGGATGGATTGGTTGGATCTCCTTGCAGTCCAAGGGACTCTCAAGATTCTTCTCCAACACCACAGTTCAAAAGCATCAATTCTTCTGTGCTCAGGTTTCTTTATAGTCCAACTCTCACATCCATACATGACCACTGGAAAAACCATAGCCTTAACTAGATGGACCTTTGTTGACAAAGTAATGTCTCTGCTTTTTAATATGCTATCTAGGTTGGTCATAACTTTCCTTCAAAGGAGTAAGCATCTTTTAATTTCATGGCTGCAGTCACCATCTGCAGTGATTTTGGAGCCCAGAAAAATAAATTCAGCCACTGTTTCCCCATCTATTTGCCATGAAGTGATGGGACCGGATGCCATGATGTTAGTTTCCTGAATGTTGAGCTTTAAGCCAACTTTTTCACTCTCCTTTTTCACTTTCATCAAGAGGCTCTTTAGTTCTTCTTCACTTTCTGCCATAAGGGTGGTGTCATCTGCATATCTGAGGTTATTGATATTTCTCCCAGAAATCTTGATTCCAGCTTGTGCTTCTTCCAGCCCAGCGTTTCTCATGATGTACTCTGCATATAAGTTAAATAAGCAGGGTGACAGTATACAGCCTTGACGTACTCCTTTTCCTATTTGGAACCAGTCTGTTGTTCTATGTCCAGTTCTAACTGTTTCTTCCTGACCTGCATACAAGTTTCTCAAGAGGCAGGTCAGGTGGTCTGGTATTCCCATCTCTTTCAGAATTTTCCACAGTTTATTGTGATCCACGCAATCAAAGGCTTTGGCATAGTCAATAAAGCACAAATAGATGTTTTTCTGGAACTCTCTTGCTTTTTTGATGATCCAGCGGATATTGGCAATTTGATCTCTGGTTCCTCTGCCTTTTCTAAAACCAGCTTGAACATCTCGAAGTTCACGGTTCACGTATTGCTGAAGCCTGGCTTGGAGATTTTGAGCATTATTTTACTAGCATGTGAGATGAGTTCAATTGTGTGGTAGTTTGAGCATTCTTTGGCATTGCCTTTCTTTGGAATTGGAATGAAAACTGACCTTTTCCAGTCCTGTGGCCATGGCTGTGTTTTCTAAATTTGCTGGCATATTTAGTGCAGCACTTTCACACCATCATCTTTGAGGATTTGAAATAGCTCAACTGGTATTCCATCACCTCCACTAGCTTTGTTCATAGTGATGCTTCCTAAGGCCCACTTGACTTCACATTCCAGGATGTCTCCCTCTAGGTGAGTGATCACACCATCATGATTATCTGGGTCATGAAGATCTTTTTTGTACAGTTCTTCTGTGTATTCTTCATTACTACATTGTAAGTAAAATTTTAGCTTTCCTTTCTTTGGTTCTGTAGTTTTAATTTGTCTGGCCATTGCCCTATTAGGGCTGTTTTTCAACTTAACTAGCCTTAAGAACCCTACGAGTATTCCTTTGAATGAAACAAAGATATTAATTTTATAACTTCATGGAAAGCTGTCATGGCACCTGTGGTTGACTGTCAGATTTGAAAATGATCCAATAGTGACATAAAAAATATGAAGAAACTGTTTTAAAAATTGTATTCTATTTATCTACCACCCTTCCCGCAACAAAATGTTATTTTACATTGAATAAGAAAAGATAAAGGAAACTGACAGTTTGATTGCTTCCAGTTTATCAGTTGTTATTTAATCTGTACACTCTTACTTTATAACCAAGGAAGCTGACTCAGGGATTTCAGTATCTTATTCAAGGTCATACATCCAATTAATGCTCTTAAGTAAACTTGCTATCTTTTCTCTTTCAATAAGAAGAATTCCAGTTAGTTAGAACAGTAAAGTTTATTTAAAATTTTGAATAATTATACAAGTAACTTTGGTAAAATGTAAAAAGTACAAGTACTCTGATAAGTGTAACTCACTTTTTCTCATTTTATTCTTGTGAAATACAATCCTTCTTATGTCCATCAGAGAACTAAAGCATTGAACCTTTTGAACTTCCTTCAAATATTCGCCAGCTGGCATGTTTTCTTAGCAAAACATTTTCTGATTTGACCACAAACTCTCTCAATCAGTTGTTACTGGTTTGAATAATAGAATATGCTGTCATGATGGGCACCTGATCGTGAAAACTGATATTTGAAGTGCATTTTTATTTGGATTTAAAATGTTTTTACAATCCCAGTATAAACACTGTTAATCTATTCAAAACCTTTTCTCACAAGATCAAGAACTTGTATAGTTTCCTTTAGTTATAGTCATTAGGATAGGACTTCCCAGGTGGTGCAGTGGTAAAGAATCTGCCTGCTAATGCAGGAGACACAAGAGACGTGGGTTCAGTCCCTGGGTTGTGAAGATCCCCTGGAGTTGGAAATGGCAACACACTCCAGCATTCTTGCCTGAAAAATTCCATGGACAGAGGAGCCTGGCAGGCTACAGACCATGGGGTTGCAAAGAGTCAGACACAACTGAGGACAGCACAGAGTCATTAGGATGAAATCTGTACGTTTATATTAGGCAAAATATTAATTTAGTTAACATGAAGGTTGTTGTTCCAAAATAGTTTTTAGGAATTTTTGAGATATAACAGTTTAGTTTTGAAACTCTAAATAATTGAATTAATTTAATTAAACTAGTTAATTAGTTTAACTTCGGAGAAGGCAATGGCAAGCCACTCCAGTACTATTGCCTAGAAAATCCCATGGATGGAGGAGCCTGGTAGGCTGCAGTCCGTGGGGTCGCTAAGGGTTGGACACGACTGAGCTACTTCACTTTCACTTTTCACTTTCACACATTGGAGAAGGAAATGGCAACCCACTCCAGTGTTCTTGCCTGGAGAATCCCAGGGACGGGGGAGCCTGGTGGGCTTCCGTCTATGGGGTCACACAGAGTCGGACACGACTGAAGTGACTTAGCAGTAGCAGTAGTTTAACTTAAATACCATTTGGAAATTCTTTGGTGTGTAAGTAACCTTTGTGGGATTGGGAAGTAAAGTATACAATTTTGATGCAATGCTGAGAAATTTCAAATCTGTCTTACATCTGGGTTATGGGTCCAGTGTTTGAGAGTTACTATTTTTTTTTTTTTTGATTGTGCATTGAACTAATTTCATGAAATATAATTAATTTTAATAATTTTTATTTAACGGATCCTTAAAGACAGTAAAGATAATTTTCTTAGTTGCTGCCATATGGATAAATAAAGAGTTAATTATTTTAAGGCAGTTTGCGCACCTTGTCTTAAATTTGGATATTAGTTAGAAAATATGGCTAATTTTTATAAAAGATACAGATTTGAAAGAATCAGATATGTAGAAATTAACGTATTTTTTGGCTTCCTTTTATTTCTTTCTATTAATCTTCATTGGCTAAAGATGATGTTATAATTTAGTTCCAATGAATAGTGCTATTTAAATACCCACCCATTTTTAAATGTTATTAATGGAAAGATATTGGTGTTAGCAAAAAGTGCTAACATGTTAAACTTAACTGTGGAAGAGGGAAGCAAAATATATTTCTCAAAACCACATATAGATACTTAATTATATTTGTTACTCATCCTGCATTGGAAAGCAGTAGTTAGGTTTTTTTTTAACTAAATTAGGTCTAGCATATTTTGGAGGGCATCATTGTTAATATCTGGGATACTTAAGTGGAACAGAATTCAGTCAATTAAAAAAAAATCTTCAATATGTCCACTGAGATAATTTATCATGAAGATATTGAAGAAGAGGAAAAAAAGAACAATTTTGCGTAATTAGTAACATCTGACAACTTACAGAAAGAAACCTGAACTGTTGGTTTTTGCATTTGTTTGTGATAGTTAAGTGTGATGATAAGCAGGGAAGGTTCAAAATTCTTCACTGACCCTAAATTGTAGCAGATATTTTAGCTTCCCTGGAAACAGTAATAAAACATAATTTTTAAAAATTTACATTTTATGATCATGCTTTAAGACTAACATTTGGGATAATGTAGTATGTAGGAATCCATTGTGGCACTGAAGTTTTAAATAGGAGACTAAAATTACCTTAGCAAAAATAACTAAAAGGAATTAGTGTTTCCTTAATCACTAGCACTTAAGTACAGCTCACTACTCACCCATATCCCCCACTTTTGGTAGAAGAAATTCAGTAAAGTTCAGGAAATAAGATGACTATATTTGTTAAGGATTTCCTTTGTGGCTTTGATGTTAAAGAATCTGCCTGCAATGCAGGAGACCTGGATTCAATCCCTGGGTGGGGAAGATCCCCTGGAGAAGGGAATGGCAACCCACTCCAGAATTCCTGCCTGGGAAATTCCATGAACAGAGGAATCTAATGGGCTACAGACCATGGAATTTCAAAGGACTGGACACAATTAAGCAACTAACACTTTCACTTTCTTTCATAGTTGTTAACTTTGTCAAGTGCAAACTTTTTATAGTTGATAGTATTTTTAAAAATCATCAAAATCTTTTCCTTTTATATCAGGTATTAATTTTATTCTTTAGTTCAACTTGGATGTTCTTTTAAAATCCGGTGGAATTCAATGTAGAGTTTTCTATGACAAAATTCAATTTGTAACATTCAGAAAACAAAGATCATGGCATCTGGTGCCATCACTTCGTGGCAAATAGATGGAGAAACTGGAAATGGTGGCAGATTTTATTTTTGGGGCTCCAAAATCACTGCAGATGGTGACTGCAGCCATGAAATAAAGAGACGCTACTCCTTGGAAGAAAAGTTATGGCCAACCTAGAAGGCATATTAAAAAGCAGAGACATTACTTTGCCAACAAAGGTCCGTCTAGTCAAAGCTTTGGTTTTTCCAGTAGTCATGTATGGATGTGAGAGTTGGACTATAAGGAAACCTGAGCGCAGAAGAATTGATGCTTTTGAACTGTGGTGTTGGAGAAGAATCTTGAGAGTCCCTTGGACTGCAAGGAGATCCAACCAGTCCATCCAAAAGGAGATCAGTCCTGGGTGTTCTTTGGAAGGACTGATGCTGAAGCTGAACTCCAATACTTTGGCCACCTGATGTGAAGAACTGACTCATTTGAAAAGACCCTGATTCTAGGAATGATTGAAGGCGAAAAGAGAAGGGGACGACAGAAGATGAGATTGTTGGATGGTATCACCGACTCAATGGACATGAGTTTGAGTAAACTCCAGGAGTTGGTGATGGACAGGGAGGCCTGGTGTGCTGCAGTCCATGGGGTTGCAAAGATTCGGACATGACTGAGTGACTGAAGTGAACTGATCTTAATTGTAAGTTAATGAGTAACTAGCATCCAATTTAATCATTTTATTTTTGGTAATTTTTTATTTTTATTCTCTTTCAGCATAGTGGAGAGTTCACAGTCTCTCTCAGTGATATCATATTGACCTGGAAATACTTTCTACATGAGAAATTAAACTTACCAGTTGAAAATATAAAAGTGATTGATCATTATGAGGACATCAGGAAGATTTATGATGATTTCTTAAAGAATAGTAACATGTTAGATCTGATTGATGTTTATAAAAAATGTAGTGATTTGACTTCTAATCGTGAAAATTATGAGAACATATCTCCTGTAAGTATTTTTTAAATAATTCTGTCTTAATCAAATTAAAATTTGGCTAGATTTATTTTAAGTGATGGTATTAGGATTTATAGTAACTTGATAATGCTTTTGCTTTTTGGATCATGTTAAAAGAGAAAATTTAGCTATCTGAAAGCTAGTCATTACTTGAGAGAAATATTTTGGTGGTAAGTTTTGTTGAACTTGTGTTATTAATATTTTGTTAAATTATAAGAACAGCTACTTATTAGATTAAAACCTTGTTAATAAATCAATACCAAATGTGTGATTTCTTTTTGAATAATGTCAAGGATTGCTTTTGTATTTTACTTTCTTGATTTAGGGTGCATCTGTTTTTTGGCATATAGAGTATAAACAATTGCTATGACTGTGGATTAATATTTTTTACTAAGGTGGAGTGTGATTTAATGAGAATGTTAAGTATGATACACTCTGCATGAGGTAATATTCTATTCCTTTTTTGCAGACATATTCATTACCTTATTTATTTATAGAGTATGAATTTTAAAGTTAATGGAGTATCATCCTTCATAGCTTGGTTGATAACTATTCTAAAATATATTTGAATATATCTAGTATGTTTTAACATATTGAAAATATATTTATCTTAACATTTACCAAGTGCCACTAAAGTAGTAATTAAACAGTGATAATAAAAAAAATAATTGTAGCCATAATTAGAAGAAAATGTTTACTGGAATTTCTTTTTTTTTGTTAGATGTATATATTTTATTTTTTCTGGAGCTATTACAAATGATATATGTTTAACTCAATTTCTACTTGTTCTTTGCAAGCATAGAAACATGCAACTGATTTTTGTATCTTAGTTTTGCATTCTGCAACCTTGTTAAATGCACTTATCAGTTCTAACAGCACTTTTGTAGATTATTTAGGATTTTCTACATAGACAGTCATGTCTTCTATGAATAGAAACAGTTGTATATCTTCTTTTCAATCACTGTGCCTTTTAATTCTTTTTGTTGCTGTACTACATTGGTAAGGACCTCCAGCGCAATATCAAAAAGATGTAATTACAGAGGTTATCTGTGTTTTGTTTCTGATCTAAGAGGGAAACCATTCATCTTTCAACATTAAACAAGAAGTTAGCTGTGGATATTTTATAGATACCTTTTATCAACTGAGGAATTTCCCTTCTATTCCTGGTTTGCTGAGGTATATACATGTAATAAGTATGGAGGGGCTTTCCTGGCAGTCCAGTGGTTAGGACACTGTGCTTCCACTGCATTGGGTACGAGTTCAATTCTAAGACAATAAACTACACATATTTCTTTTCAATAACTTGGCTGTAATGTTTTGGCTTCTTAGAATAGAAACCTCCACAATAACAGTTGTTTAAGATAATGGAAATTTGTTTCATTCTTTTGTAAAAGATGTCTAAAGGTAAGTAAGCATCTAGGACTTGTGTGATTGGTTCATGGTTATCAGATACCTAGGAGTTTTCTGTCATTCTGCCCTCTCCCATCTTAGTTCTTCACTTCTACCCTCAAGATCATTTGTGGTTCAAGGTAGTTGTTGGCGCTCCAGATGTTGTATCAGCATGTCTTGGAGCAGGAAGTGGTAAGGGAGGACAGTCTCTTTTCCTTTTAAGTGGTGTAGCTCTTTGGCTTCCATCTCACTATCCAAAGCTTAGTCACATGGCCACACTATGATGCTAGCCAGGATGGAGAATATAGTTTTTATTCTGTGTAGTAACATGCCAGAAACAAAAAGAAAGCTCAATGTAGTAAGGAAGAAGGGGAGAATGGATACTGGCAAGTGGTTGGTTGTCCTTGCCTCATTGAGCCGTCATGAAAATCCTTGCCCTTTTGTAACTTTCTCAAAATACATGCACGTGTATGCATACCCTGGCATACATACCCCCACCATAATAAGGATACTTGTGAGTGAAGACAGTTTTTTTTTAAATTCCCCTCTAGTTATATTTTATTTGCTTGCTTTTAGAGATGATTTTTAACTATTTTTCACAAAGTTAATTTAGAGAGACTAATGAAACACAAGTTTTAGATCGTAGGAATAACAAAAATTTCTGAAAAGCCAATGAGAGTATTATCTGCGTGAGTCTTTGTTTTCATTTTATCCTTTACCTCTTAAGTTCTCTAACAAGTTTCTTCATTTAAGTGAATTAACTAATAGTGTGAGATATATAAGGTTCTACATTTCAAGATGTTCTGCCTCCAAATATCAATATGTTTCCTCTGCAGAACATCAGGAAAGAAGTATGAACTGCTGAGATAGTAGTATATGAAGTAGAACATTTTCTCCATTTAAATCTTAGAAGACTAACAACTTGATCGATACATTACTCACAGGAAAGTTGCAGTGAGGAAAAAATGAGCAGGAAAATATCCTTAGATTGATTTTTTTTTAAATATGCTAAATATCTTAAAGTATCTTTAAAGATACATATCAGGCTAGTTTCTAAGGATCATGTCTGCGAGTCAGGATTCCTGATCCAGAGACAATGGCCCCGAGGGGATGGAACCCGAAGGCATCATTGAGAGTAACTGGAATGAGATTGTCGACAGCTTTGATGACATGAACCTCTCAGAGTCACTCCTCTGTGGCATATATGACTATGGTTTTGAGAAGCCCTCTGCCATCCAGCAGTGAGCCATTCTTCCTTGTATCAAGGGTTATGATGTGATTGCTCAAGCCCAATCTGGGACTGGGAAAACGACCACTTTTGCCATATCAATTCTGCAAGAGATTGAATTAGATCTAAAGGCCACCCAGGCCTTGGTCCTGGCACCCACTAGAGAGTTGGCCCAGCAGATACAGAAGGTAGTTATGGCCTTAGGAGATTACACGGGTGCCTCGTGCCATGCCTGCATTGGGGGTACCAATGTACATGCTGAGGTGCAGAAGCTGCAGATGGAAGCCCCCCATATCATTGTGGGTACCCCAGGCCGTGTGTTCGACATGCTTAACTGGAGATACTTGTCTCCCAAATACATCAAGGTGTTTGTACTGGATGAAGCTGATGAAATGTTAAGCTGTGGATTCAAGGACCAGATCTATGACATATTCCAGAAGCTGAACAGCAACACCCAGGTGGTTTTGCTCTCACCTACAATGCCTTCTGATGTGCTTTGAGGTGACCAAGAAGTTCATGAGGGACCCAATTAGAATTCTTGTCAAGAAGGAAGAGTTGACACTGGAGGGTATCCGTCAATTCTACATCAATGTGGAACGAGAGGAATGGAAGCTGGACACACTGTGCGACTTGTTTGAAACCCTGACCATTACCCAGGCAGTCATCTTCATCAACACCCGAAGGAAGGTGGATGGCTCACCGAGAAGATGCATGCCCGAGACTTCACCGTCTCTGCCATGCACGGAGACATGGACCAAAAAGGAGGAGATGTTATCATGAGGGAGTTCCGCTCTGGCTCTAGCAGAGTGTTGATTACCACTGACCTACTGGCCAGAGGCACTGATGTACAGCAGGTTTCCTTAGTCATCAACTATGACCTCCCCACCAATAGGGACAACTATATCCACAGAATCGGTCATGGCGGACATTTCGGCCTAAGGGTGTGGCTATTAACATGGTGACAGAAGAAGACAAGAGAACTCTTCGAGACATTGAGACATTCTACAACACCTCCATTGAGGAAATGCCCCTCAATGTTGCTGACCTCATCTGAGGGGGGCTGTTGTGCTACCTAGCACCAGCCAGGGATGAAACCGTGGAGGGGTCTGAGGAGCAGCAGGAGGGGGGAGGGAAGGGAGCCAAGGGATGGGCATCTTGTCATTTTTTTCTTTTTTTTTTCTTCTTTGACTCTTTGAATAAATGTCACTTTTTGAGGCAAAAAAAAAAAAAGATAGATACCAGAAAGTTCTAAAAGATTTCTGAATTTAAAGATCCTGAAATCTCATGATCCTGATAAGCATTCTTTGTTTTTGATTTATTGTAGCCTAAATAAGGTAAGAATTATAAGGGGTTAAGATAAAGATAATGCAGGGAAGTTCTGGGAACATAATTTGAATAATGCCCCTCTCCCTTTTATTTCCTACTTTTATAATTCCTCTCCTGAGGGATATGGATGCAGAGCCCCATGGGCATATAGGAGCATAAAGTGAAGTTACTCATTTGTGTCTGACTCTTTGCGGCACCATGGACTGTAGCCTACCAGGCTTCTCAGACCATGGGATTTTCCAGGTCAGAGTACCAGAGTGGGTTGCCATTTCCTTCTCCAGGGGATCTTTCCGACCCAGGGGTTGATCCCAGGTCTCCCGCACTGCAGGCAGACGCTTTACCCTCTGAGCTACTGGGGAAGCCCCGTCTAGGAGCACAGAAGTCTTTATTCTAACTGAACTCTAGGGAGAATTGGTACAGCGATTGCTTTCATAAGCTGAGCAGTTATCTGGAGGACAAAATCAGACCTCGGCTGAGGAGCAAATATGGTGACTCTTGAGAAGAACTTGGTGGTGGTAGTGGTTTAGGCACTAAGTCATGTCTGACTGTTATGATGCCATGGACTGCAGCCCTCCAGGCTTCTCTGTCCAAGGGATTTCCCAGGTAAGAATGCTGGAGTGGGTTGCCATTTCCTTCTCCAGGGGATCTTCCCAACCCAGGGATTGAATCCCAGTCTCCTGCATTGCAGGCAAACTCCTTCACTGCAGGTGGATTCTTTACCAACTGAGCTACGAGGAAAATCGTGAGAAGAGCTTAGCAGTCCTTAGAGATCTCGGAAAGATCAATACATGCCTTCTATGAGTGTGCCAGGGTTCTCTGACTCTCAGGAAGCCAGTAAGTAGCCCAACAGATGGTCTTACTGTTGGTGAAGCTTGAGAGACCACAAGAAGACTTTTACAGCCTAAGCAGCTGACTGGCAGCCTGTTTATTTCTCTACAGTCAGCTGAGCCTCAAAGAACTAGTGAAAAAAAGCTCTTTGGGACTCAGCTGTCTGTTTAGGTATATTAAATGATGACAGTTCTATGAATAATGGAAGTTGAAATGATCTCTACTCCTTATGGGGGCTTCCCAGGTGATGCTAGTGATAAAGAACCTGCCTGCCAATGCAGGAGATGCAGATTCGATCCCTGGATCAGGAAGATCCCTGGAGGAGGGCATGGCAACCCACTCCAGTATTCTTGAGGAGAATCCCATGGACAGAGGAGCCTGGCAGGCTACACTCCATGGGGTCGCAGTGTCAGACATGACTGAAGCGTCTTAGCACACATGTACTACTCCTTATGGAGCAGCAGTGGAATTCTCAGCTGATTGTAGTAATATCGTGTAATTCTTACAGAGTCGCCTGTTGGATTTTCTGTCTGGCAGAGACTATACAGTAGATGATGAGGCTGATTTTTCTGAACCAGCATCACCAGTGAGTAAACACAACCAGGAAAATGAAAAGGTATGGATAAACTGAGTAAAGCTGGATATGATCTTCTTCAAATCACTATGAATTTTATTGTACATTAGTTATTTTTTTTGTTACTTTTTACAAGTTTTTAGTTTCTTGAGTAAAAATATATTTGCAAAGAGTAGTACATTAGAGTGGAGAAGGCAATGGCACTCCACTCCAGTACTCTTGCCTGGAAAATCCCATGGACGGAGGAGCCTGGTAGGCTGCAGTCCATGGGGTCGCTAACAGTTGGACACGACTGAGCGACTTCACTCTCACTTTTCACTTTCATGCATTGGAGAAGGAAATGGCAACCCACTCCAGTGTTCTTGCCTGGAGAATCCCAGGGACAGAGGAGCCTAGTTGGCTGCCGTCTGTGGGGTCACACACAGTCGGACACGACTGAAGCGACTTAGCAGCAGCAGCAACAGCATATTACTATGTACTTACAAATTTTTATTTATTCATAATTTTAAAATCAATTAGTCATTAATCTTTGGTGCTAAAATGTAGGGGTCCACTTCAATTTGGGTCCTCTTAGACTTTTGAGCACTTCCTTCTTTTCTGGTACAAGAAAGTATCCAAGCCCACCTTTGATTGTTTCCTGCTTAGGCATAGTTTCTTTTAGTGATTGTAACTGTTTTCTCTTGCTTGCTTATTTTTTCCTCCCACCTTGACAAGATGCTTACCAAATTGCCTCATCTTTTCTTGTGATACTTAAGAAGTACTTTCATACCTCAAGAGGATAGATCACTTATAGATCTTTTTGCTCTATCTTAAAGACTACAGGGAGGAAGCAATAATTGTTATTGTGCCTTTTATTTAAGAGGAGTGAACTAATTTATACATGTAAAATGACCTAAATGACCAGCAGTGAGGCCCTGCCTGTTCCAATGGAAAATCCTAATAAGGAGCCTCTTTAAAAATTGTATCTTATGTGGAAAATGGGTAGATTATAAGAATGAAGGCCTTTATCCCAGTTTATTTCTCTATTTACTAGATGAATTTATGGAAGGGATATAATAAGTCTTTATTAGAAGAAACAAAAAGAAATTATAAAAGTTATTAAGAGAGCTCAAGTAATGGGGTTTATGCCAGTTGCATATAACGATCCAGCATAACTCAAAGACTCTAATATTTGTAGCATCAAATACTGGGAGTGAATTATATAAAGTTATCATCACTAAACTTATTTTACAATAAAAAATTATCTTAAAGGGATAGCCATGAAAAAGGATTTTATTAATAGCCTACAGGAAAACTGGAACGAACTTTTTGTATACTTGGTACATAGAAACTGAAGGCCTTCATTGTAAGCCTTTAGTTTTTTATTTAAAAAAAAAAGGGAACCCTCTTACACTATTGGTGGGAATGCAAACTAGTACAGCCACAATGGAGAACAGTATGGAGATTTCTTAAAAAACTGGAAGTAGAACTGCCATATGACCCAGCAATCCCACTGCTGGGCATACACACCAAGGAAACCAGAATTGAAAGAGACACCTGTACCCCAATGTTCATTGCAACACTGTTTACAATAGCCATGACATGGAAGCAACCTAAATGTCCATTGGCAGACGAATGGATAAGAAATCTGTGGTACATATACACAATGGAATATTACTCAGCTGTTAAAAAGAATGCATTTGAATCAGTTCTAATGAGGTGGATGAAACTGCAGCCTATTATACAGAGTGAAGTAAGTCAAAGAAAAACACCAATACAGTATATTAAGGCATATATATGGAATTTAGAAAGATGGTAACGATGACCCTATATGCGAGACAGCAAAAGAGACACAGATGTAAAGAACAGACTTTTGGGCCCTGTGGGAGAAGGCAAAGAGAATAGCATTGAAAGAATAGCATTGAAACATGTATATTACCATATGTGAAATAGATCTCCAGTCCAGGTTCCATGCAAGATACGGCATGCTCAGGGCTGGTGCACTGGGATGACCCTGAGGGATGGGATGGGGAGGGAGGTGGGAGGGAGGTTCAGGATGGGGAACACATGTACACCTGTGGTGGATTCATGTGGATGTATGACAGAAACCACTACAATATTGTAATTAGCCTCCAATTAAATAAATTAATTAAAAAAAGCAACAATGGCAGTTTCTTAGTGTTAATCGTCTACTTTTTATCTTTTGCCTTCTTGGATTATATTTTCTGAGAGATTTTTATCCACCAGTTAGCTGATGGATTAGATTTTATGAGGACTATTAAAATAACAGCCATCCTCTCAACGATTTTTCTGTTACTTGCAGAATTCTAATTTTTCTTTTGCAGAGTATTTTTGGAAGGCAATATATTTCTATTAAAATTCCAAAATAAGTTTTTGGGCTGTAGTCTTGCAGAGATATATTTTGATCACCAAGTGTGCCTACTAATGCCACACCAGTTCCTCAAGTAGATGAATGGAATGAGTTGGAGAAACAATGTTTTTGTTTCCTTATTTTATTTTACTTCATTTTATTTTTCCCTGAAGTATTAAACTGTTGCTTTAGAAATTCTGAAGTAATGAAGGGAAAAATAGAATAAAGGCCACAAAAGAAAACAATCAGTTGAATAAAAAATTCTACAAGTATTTTAGTTCTAGTCCAATTTTTTGTTCATTAAATGTAAGAATTTATGTATTGACAAAGAAATAAAAATATACTTTTATGAATTTTAATCTCAACTTAGAAAATCTGACTTTCTTCAAATTAAGATTGAGTATATATGCATTTCAATAATAGTTAAGGGATAGGAAAAGAAACTTGAAGTTCTCAGAAAGTTTAAATAAAATTGTTTGACTTCGAAACAAACATTGCAAGTATTTTGTGGTATGGATAGAATCAGTTTATTAAACAAATAAATGGAACAGTATCTTTATTTTTGGTATCTTGGTAAAAGCTTCAATCTTGTGGATTTTTTCAATTTAGGCCCTTGCTTCTGGATATCATAACTGTATTTATGTGGAATGCTTTTCCAGAGAGCCACTTTAAAACCCACTTGCAAATACAAGAGCAGGGAAACCATAACTGCCATGTTATCTGACCATAATGATAGGGATAGATTTCCAATTGTAGCCATGAGTTAAAAGAAACACTCTAACTGTGAGGACTCCAAGATGTTTTTGCTTGATGTTTTCCTAACATCACAAAAGGACAGAATTTTCTAACCGTAAAGAAAATCTCCTATAGCTGGAAATGTGGGAGTTTAAGCCCTGGTTTTATACCCAGTGAGGATCACACGTATACATATTGGTAAACTCATTGTTTTTGGACAGCAGAAACACAGTGAAACAGAGATTGCATGAAATTAAATGTAGAAAGAGTAAAAAAAATTCTGATTACAATGTCTCTTTTCTCTGATTTTCGGGAATTTGTGTCATCCTTTCTGTGTGTTTTAGACAGACTGTTGCACTGTGAGGTTAAAACGGAAACTTTTGTATTATGGATTCACATGATGTATTGTGATTTACTATGAAAGTAGAGATAAAAGGACTTTTGAAATAAAGCAGAAAACTATGTTATGCCTTTTATTAAAATAAATTTTTAGAATAGATCTTAGAGATGGTTTTAATTTAGTTGTACCTCAGTACTTTTCTTTGTAAGCCAATGTAGTAAAAAATATGTAAGCACTAATTTGATCCCAGATAACGGCTTCCCAGGTGATGCTAGTGGTAAAGAACCCACCTGCCAATGCAGAAGACATAAGAGACATGGGTTTGATCCCTGGGTCCGGAAGATCCCTTGGAGGAGTGCATGGCAAACCACTCCAGTATTCTTGCCTGGAGAATCCCATGGACAGAGAAGCCTGGTGAGCTATGGTGCATTGGGTCACAGACATAACTGAAGCGACTTAGCACACAAGTTTTTATTAATAATTTCAATTCTAAAATAGTCTAAAAGGGCCAGCTACATGTATTAGTTTTCCCTTCATTTACCATTGAATAAAAGCAGATTGATAACCTATTAATAAAAGTGGATTAATTACCTGCTATAATGCCAGTCATTCTTGTAGGACCTGAGGGTACATCATTTGTTCTCATGGAACCCGTAAAGTAGTAGAAAGACTTAAGAAAATAAAGTATTAGAAAGTATGGATACTTATGTAGAGAATTATAATTGAATGATATGCAGAGTTATAACAGGTGATAAGAAGGAGAATATGTGAATTGCTACTTTATACTGGAAAATCAGAGATCCTCTCTGCAAAGGTAAAATTTAGTATCTTTAATACTGAAGAAAAATAATTTCATAGGGTTAATATTCAAACTGTTTGTTTTAATCAGGTTTGCTTAAATTATATTTTGAGTCCATGTTTAAGGTAACCTTTTCCTGTCCATTGAGATTTTTTTTAATTGATCTTGACTGCCTCCCATGTTTCAAGAATTGGTTTGTTTTTTTTTTTTTTACATGAAACGTAAGTAATCCCAAAGCATGTTATCTTTAAAACTGCTTTTAAGATGTATATGAACTTGAAGCTTCCTTAATAATTGTCTAAGAAACTTCCTATTGATTTGTAAGTTTTTATTTCTACCTTTTAACTCTTTTATGCTTCTTAATTTTAATGAGCTTAGACAGAATACAGAGTAATCTTAATTTTAATAAGGAAAATATCTTCTTAGAGTTTACAGATGATAAATTATTGGATCTTTAGCTAAGTTATCAGTCACTGCGTAGTTTATGAATTTCATAAGTTTTGAACATAAGTTGAGGTTAGCATTTCTGAGTCCATTTGCCTAAGGTAGTAGCCAAGGGGAGGATTTCAAGTGAAGATTCTGAGAGAAACATCTAAGAATTAAAAAAAAATAAAAACAGGATTCCAGAGCAGGGCAAAAGTAATTGAAAGGGTGAGAATAAGAAGAGAATATGTACAGGTAATTTAATTTTGATGAAATCCAATTTATCAATTTTTTTTCCTATTATGGATTGTACCTTTGGTGTCATATGTAATAACTCTTCCTAATTCAAATTCATGAAGATATTCTCCTGTTTTATTCTGGTACATTTAGGTCTGTGGTCTACTTTGAGTTAATTTTTATATAAGATGTGAGGGGTAGGTGAGGTTCATTTGTCTTATATGTAGATGACCAATTGCCTGCACTCTCTGAGTTGGGTGCCTTCCTGGACTGTTCTGTTTCATTTGTCTGTTCATTTGTCTTATATGTAGATGACGAATTGCCCGCACTCTCTGAGTTGGGTACCTTCCTGGACTGTTCTGTTTCATTTGTCTGTCTCTTTGTAAATATTGTGCTATCTTTTTTTTTTTAACAATTTTTATTTACTTATGAAAAAGAAATATTTATAATCTCAAGGTTGAGAAGGCTTCTTAAGACCCAGAAAACAAAAAAGATTAGGGAGAAGATTAATGAATTTAATGATTACAAAGTGTAAAATTTCTTGACCTGTTCTGTTAACACTAGTAAAAGGTAAGCAACAGACTGAGAGAAGATCTTTGCTGGGGTATAAAAAGAACTACTGTTAATAATAGGAAAGCAAACAAATTACACAATAGAAAGTTATGTAAAAGAAAGAACAGTCAATTAATATGAAAAAAAAAAAGATGGCCACCACAGTTTTAAAAAGATGCCTAGTCTTCCAGGTAATCAGAGGAACTCGGTAAAAATTTTCAAGTTTTATGACACTAAGCATTGGCCAGGGTATAGGAAAATGGGACATCTATTGGTGAGGGTATAAGTAGGTACAAGTGAATGACACTTGGCAGTATGTATTAAAATAATAAAGTAGTACAGTAAAACACTCAACGTGTATACTGGGAGATCAGTATCAGAATATACATGCAGCAATGTTTATAATAAAAATTTGGAGCAATCTAAATAATCCTCATTAGGGGAATGACTAAATTGTAATGTTTTTATATTAGAATGCTTATATTAATGTTTATATGAAGACGGGTTTAGTCCATCTTTCCGTTCCGTTCCGTTGCGTCCGACTCTTTGCAACCCCGTGGACTGTAGCCTACCAGGCTTCTCCTCCATGGGATTCTCCAGGCAAGAATACTGGAGTGGGTTACCATTTCCTTCTCCAGGGAATCTTCCCGACCCAGGGATCGAACCTGGGTCTCCCGCATTGGAGGCAGAAGCTTTAACCTCTGAGCCACCAGGGAAGTCCATCTTTATAGGCCTGAAAACTTCCTGATACTCATTATGTAATATTTTTTCCTTTTTTTCACAGAAGGTGAAATTAAATTGTAACATATTAGCAATTTACAATAAGACTTGTGTGTTTTCCAAGTGAAAACACACTTTTCCTGTGAGAAGTCTTTTCATTAAAACATATTTTCCACTCTGTTTAAAGTATCTGTTAAAAAATAAGAGGGGGAGCACCCCTTAGTGTCTCAAAGGAAATAGGAAAATTAAGACTGAGTATCACTTGGGTTCCAAAGTTTCTGCCATGGGAAGGAAATCAATACTATGCCATCTTGACTACTATAATTGTCAAGTAATTTTTAAGATCATGTCTCAGCATACTTAATATGTTGTTTCCAATTCTTCTGGCTTACTTAATTTTTGATGATCTGTTAACCTTATCTTGCATATGTAATGTGTCATTTTGTTCTGGCTGCTCTTAAGATTTTTCATCTTTGGATATCAGAGTTTGATTGTAAGTTACAGGAGTGAGCTTCTTTGTGTTTTCCTATTTGAGTAGCTTCTTAGATCAATAAATTGATGTTTTCCACCAAATCTGGGATTCTTTTGTCTATAATTTCAGCAAATATATTTTCTGTCTCTTTCACTCCTCTACAGAGATTTCAATTACAGATATGTTGATTCTTTCTTCTTTTTTTTTTCCTTCTCTTCTGTTTTTCAGATTTGGTAATTCCTATTGATACATGTGTATGTTCGCATAGTTTCTTTTACTTTCTCCAAATTTCTGTTGACAATAGCTAGCAAATATTGTGTTTCAGTTACTGTACTTTTTATCTCTAGAATTTCCATCCGTTACAGTGTCTACTTTTCTGTTGTCATTTCCTGTAAGTCACCAATAACATATTTTCCTTTAATTCACTGAACACATTTTATTTTAGTTCTTTGACTATAGCAGTTTCTTTGATCTTCTGTCAGTTAAATCTAATACGTAGGTCCACTTGGTGACATTTTCTGTTGACTGCTTTTTATCCTGAAAAGGAGTCACACTTTCCTTTTTCTTTGACTGTCTAGTAATTTTTGGATGAAATCAAGACATTTCAAGTAATATTTTATAGCAACTCTAGTTTTTTCTTGTGTTCTACTGCAGAACATTGGTTTTTGTTCTGGTGTGCAGGTGACTTGCCTGGATTCCAACTTTATATTTTGTCTCCTTGGTGGCGTTCAGCTTTTTGGATATCTCTTCTTATGATTTCCCTTTACTGTTTTTTTTTTTTAGCTTGACTTTTGTAACCCTTCCCTCTGCCTGCCAAATTTGGCAGTTAGCCAAGTATTTGGGGACGATATGGAGCCTATTCTTTCCATGGATTCCTTTTTCCTAGGGATTTTCCTGAATTCTTCCAGTTGTTCTGACAGGTTTTGGCTTTGTATATTTAATATTTCAAACCTGTCCAGCTTCAGCTTTCTGTCACTTAAGCTATACACAGCTGTGGAGTGCACTTGGTTTAAGAAACCTTCAGACCCATAGCTCCAGTTCTTTATAACTCAATCTTTCTAGCATATATTTCTTTCTGATTGCTGTCTGTGTTTTAGATGGAGCCTTTGAAATCTTCCCTGGGCTTACATAGTTTCGCTGTCAGCTAGGGATTTTGGCTATTTATGATCTCAGTTGTTTCCAGAATTTCCTCCTTTAAATTTCTAGCTGTTTTCCCAACTCTGAATTCTAATCTCTTGCACCTTTAGTCATGTCTATTTTCCACAGCCATAGTCATGAAACTTGGGCCAGTAAATCTCAAACTTAATTCACACCCTTCTTATTGCAATTCTTTTAAAACTAAATGTTTCTCCAGCTTCTATTTTTTGGATACTTTCCAGTATCTTAGTGGTATTTAAAATTTTTAATTTAGTATTTAATGTTTGTTATTTAAGGGGGTCACATGATCAGTTACTGTTACTGGAAATCGCAATTCCCCTATTATTGAATAACCACAAACTTGAAGTTCTTACTGTTTTTGTTGCAGTTCTTCTAAAATTAAATTCTTCTCCAGCTTGTGTCTGCTTTTGGATTCTATCCAGTGTCTTTACATTGTTAGGTTTTTTTTAAAATTTTTTTTTCATTGTTAGGTTTTAAAAAACTTACACAATATTTTGTAGTTGTTACCTGTGGGAATTCATATTATTAATTCTGTAGTAGTAGAAGTTGCAAGGCCTTGAAAAGCTATGCTTAGCTAATTTGAAGAAAAAGATCATTGAATGTCCTGGTTTATCATTTGACTGTGAAGAATTAGTCATGTATGAAAGAACTGATGCACATATCAAATTCTTCCAAATATTATTTTTATCTTGTGCTTCAACAGTCTATAGTTCTGTGTTTTAGGGCAGTTAATGTCAACAACTACTTGCTATTATTTGCTAACATTTGGTTCAATTTCTTTTAATACTCAGTTGGTTTCTTGGTATTATGAAAGTCAGTATCTTGTAATACTTAAAAAATTTAGCAATTTAACTTCAGTCCTTATATCTTGCCCGGTAAAGAGACATGGGTATAGGACCAAATAGTGCCCATAGGCCCATACATTATGCTTCAGGGACTTCATTATTGGTTATTATTTAGTGGCAAATGTATGTAGGGGAATGAGATCAGGTTTCATCAGAAATGCAGCTGTATCTTTTATATCATTTCTTAGAAGACATTTTCCAGCAATTATGATAGTTGTTATTTACAGCTTTTCATTGATGGCAAGTTAGTTTCATGAGCAAGGATATGTTCTTTGTTCAAACCAAATTTTTGGTTTATATGGCAATTCTCATTTCCCAAAGAGCTGAGTGAGAATTTGTTATTGAATGATCATAAATATTTTATTGCATATTAAAAAGATTATTTGTGAATTTAGAAATGTTCAATAAAGGAAATATTTTATTGTACAGGTGCGGTTACTAGCAAAGAAAATTATCTACTCATATTTAAACCTACTAGTGAATTCGAAGAATGACTTGGCTCTGGCTCATATTCTCAATATTCCTGATAGAGGACTTGGAAGAGAAGCCTTCACTGATTTGAAACATGCTGCTCGAGAGAAACAGATGTCTATCTTTTTGGTATGGACATGTTACATTTTTAAGATTTTTTAGAGACTCTGAACTGTGGATCCATGTACCTTAATGTAGAATTCTTGTAACTATGATAGAACAACTTTTAAATTGTGAATATGTGTTCGACCTCATGTATTTGAAAGTCTTCGGTATTTTTTTTTTCTTACTATATCCTTCAAAGTTAGTAAGGGAATATTTTCTAAAGCAGTGTTTGCCTACATGTGTTCTGTAGAATGCTAGTGCAGTTAAATTTTCCTGAAGTAAATAATTCCCAGAGGCAGAAGTTCCTATTAAATGCTCTTTGAATAAATATTTCCTAATCATCAAGCTTGTATTTTTTATCATAGTAAAAGCAAGGCCTTTTAAACTACACATGATCTGATAATCCTAAAGTGTGAAAGCTAGATAGGGCTTAGTAATTATCTCATCTAAATCTTTATTTGACAAATAAAGAAGCTAAGATTTGGAAGAGTTGAATTAATTGTCCAACCTTGAATAACTCAACACAGTTGGCACTGAAAAATCCCTTTGTTCCATATAACAGTTCTGGTAGCCAGTAGTTAATCTATTGAAGAATATATTTATTCTTTATAGAATATCACTGTCTAATTCTTTATAGACAGTGATATACTTTCTTTTTTTCTGGCTGCCGCTGCGCTGTAAAGCTCCCAGACCAGGGATTGAACTTGTCCCTTCTACAGTGGAAGTATGGAGTCCTACCACTGGACCACTAGGGAATTCTCAACAGTGATATACCCTTGGGAACATATTCTTATCCCTTAATTTGTCCCTAACTCTACTCTTCAGTTTCAGTTTCCATCTGTATGTTGCCATCACTCTGGCTGGCACAGCTTCTGCATGACACCTTTTTTTTTTTTTATTTGCTTCTGAATGAAAATGTAGCATGAATTATAAAAAAAATGCTTCACCTTACCTATATACGTAGAAATATGTAAATGTGCCTAGGTGCATAAAATAAGATGTAGTTTTAACTTACTAAATCATTAAACATAACCATCTGTTTTAATTCATAGGTGGCCACATCGTTTATTAGAACAATAGAGCTTGGAGGGAGAGGATATGCACCATCACCATCTGATCCTTTAAGGACACATGTGAAAGGATTGTCTAATTTTATCAATTTCATTGACAAATTAGATGAAATTCTTGGAGAAATATCAAATCCAAGGTATGACAAATATGTATTATTAGTCTGTCTTTAAAACTTCACAGAATCAAGTGGATAGAAAAATAGGAACTATTGAGATGGTCAAACATCAAACCAAACTAGGAAAGAGAAACAAAATATCCAGATAAGGAGGGTGGCAGAATTTAGGAAGGAGGGGTAAATTGGGAGTTTGGGATTAGCAGATACAAACTATTGCATACTATATATGAAACAGGTAAACTACAAGGTCCTATTGTTTAGTACAGGGATACACTATATTGGAAAAGAATATGAAAAAGAATATGTGTATGTGTAACTGAATCCCTTTACTGTACACCATAAATGAATACATTATAAATCAACTGTACTTCAATTTAAAAAAATCTAGATTAATAAATTATAATCACATGACTATTCCACCTAAATTCTAGATCAATACTCAATTTAGAGAGGAAGAAACTGAATTTAGTCACATTGTTGTTAAGTAGCACAGTTGGGACCTGAATTCAGTTCTGACCCTGGATCCCAT
Source organism: Moschus berezovskii (assembly GCF_049115385.1). Classification (NCBI taxonomy): domain Eukaryota; kingdom Metazoa; phylum Chordata; class Mammalia; order Artiodactyla; family Moschidae; genus Moschus; species Moschus berezovskii. The sequence goes on from NC_142465.1 coordinate 70,642,600, forward strand.
TCTCTTACTCATTGTTTCTTATTCTGTGAAACTTCTTTCCATTTTAAGATTCCAAGAAGAATTCTTCTCAGGGTTTTGTTATGAATTGTTTCCTTCTATCGTCTTATGCTCGTGCTCAGTCACCCAGTTGTGTCAGACTGTTTGTGACCCTATGGACTGCAGCCAGTCTCCTCGGTCCATGGGGTTTTCCCGGCAAGAATACTGGAGTGGGTTGCCATTTCTTCCTCGAAGGAGTCTTCCCGACCCAGGGATCAAACCCACGTCTCCGGTGTCTCCTGCATTGGCAGGTGGATTCTTTGCCGCTGAGCCACCAGGAAAATCCCTATCTTCTTATATGGATATCTATTACAGTGAAGTGAATTTGGAAGAAGATTTGAATATGACTTATAGTCAATATCAGTGACATCTTCTGCACTTCCAAATAATATATTGACTGGCCATTTCTTCTCAGACAGCAGATAATTAATTTTAAAGAATATTTTAGGGTAGGAATATCTAACTAAAGAAAAAGAATATTTTATTTTTAGTAAAACAAAATAGGTATATTTTGTTAAAATCAAATGATACTACAGACTTACAGTGATACAGTCCTCAGAGGAATCGACTTTTAATATTTTTTGTGTTTGTTTCTATATTTACCTCATTTAAATGGATTTTTTATACAGCTATTTTTTATTAGAATATAATTGCTATTCATTATTTTGTTAGTTTTTGCTGTACAATACAGTGAATCAGCTATATGTGTACATATATCTTATCCCTCTTTGACCTCCCTCCCACCCTCATCTCAACCATCTAGGTCATCACAGACCACCGAACTGAGCTTCCTGTATTCTGTAGTGGGTTCCTACTAGCTGCTTATTTTATACATGGTAGTGTGTGTATGTCAATCCTAATCTTCCAATTCATCCCATTCTTCCCATCCCCCCTGCATCCACATGTCTTTTCTCTACATGTATATCTCTATCCCTGCCCTGGAAATAGGTTCACATGTACCATTTTTCTAGATTCCAAATATATGTGTTAATATATGATATTTGTTTTCCTCTTCCTGACGTACTTCACTTTGTGTGACAGACTCTTAAGTTTATCCACGTCTCTACATAGCTAAAGTTAAAGTAACTAAAGTGAAAGTCGCTCAGTCATGTCCAACTCTTTGCAACCCCATGGACTATACAGTCCATGGAATTCTCCAGGTCAGAATACTAGAGTGGGTCACTGTTCCCTTCTCCAGGAGATCTTCGCAACCCAGGGATCAAACCCAGGTCTCTCACAATGCAGGCAGATTCTTTACCAGCTGAGCTATCAGGGAAGCCTAAGAATACTGGAGTGGATAGCCTATCCCTTCAGCGGATCTTCCTGACCCAAGGATCAAACTAGGGTCTCCTGCATAGTTGATTTACAATGTTATGTTAGTTCAAGTATAAAGCATTCAGTATTTTTGCAGTTTATATTCCATTATAGATTATTATATTCCATTGTGTATATTCCATTCAGTATTTTTGCAGTTTATATTCCATTATAGGTTATTATAAGATATTGTGTATATTCCCTGTGCTATACAGTAAATACTTCTTGCTTATCTATTTTCTGTATAGTAGTATCTATTAATCCTATATTCCTAATTTATTCCCTACCCACTGTGGTAACCATAGTTTGTTTTTTATGTCTGTGAGTCTGCTTCTGTTTTGTATACATGTTCATTTGTCTTATTTTTTAGATTCCAGATGTGACGGCTGTCATTTAGTATCTCTGACTTTACCAAGCATAATATTCTCTCAGTCCATCCGCATTGCTGCTAATGGCAAGATTTCATTCTTTTTTATGGCTGAGTAATAGTCCATTGTGAATATATACCACATTTTCTCAATCCAGTTACCTGTTGTTAGGTGCTAGGGTTGCTTCCATGTCTTGGCTGTGTTAATAGCGCTGCTGTGAATATTAGGGTACTTATATCTTCTCAAATTAGTGTTTTCAATTTTTCCAGATATGTACCCAGGAGTAGAATTGCTGGATCATAATGGTAGTTCTATTTTTAATTTTTTAAGGCACCTTCATACTGTCTTCCATAGTGGCTGCACTATTATTTTTATCTGCTTCCTGGATAGTCATTGTTTTATCTAAGTTGAGTGTTTTTGTTTCTTTTGCCCTCTTTCAAGTTAAAGGTGCTCCTAAAATGTGGTATGATTCTAGACCGTTGTTTCATATTTAAGAATGAGGCCTGATGAGAACAGCATAGTCACACCAGTTGGCTTTTTTATTGGGGATTCTCCAAATGTAAATAACTGCAGGTCTTTCCTTTGGAACTTATCCCCAGTTTCCACAATGGCATCCTTTAGCCTCCTTCTGAATATAGTCCATCCATCTAGCAATATTCTGGGATTTGAAGTAGGGTAACTTGATTCTGAGTCACCCAATTGAACATGCAGACTTTTACTCAGTCTCTTTGTTTTCAGTTGTTGGTGCCTCCAGGTCTGGAGCCTCCCTGGCTTAGTTTCTTCAGCATGATCCTGCTTTCCATTCTGAAGTGAGAGAAATTCACTAGTCCTGACTGCTCAGAATAAGACGGGAGATTGAGGGGTCTTGGTGTTCCTTGTATATACTGTTAATCAGCTTTCTTATTTGCAATGACACCTTCACCATAGCCTTCAGTATTGCCTTCAGTTTCTCAGATTACTACTTCTCCATGTCTCTCTGAGCAGTTACTTGGCTTGTAGCTTTCTCTGTTCTGGGTAGTCAGTTACCACTTTTCCATCTGCTCTTTGTCTTTCTGTAGTTTCATAACGTGTTTCTGCTCTCAACTATTGTCCCCTCTCTCACACTCTTTTTCTTTATGGATTTAAAATCTTTGCCTTTTTTGTTGTTTTAGTGGTACTTTAGAAGGGAGCAGATGTAAGTGCATATATTTAATCCATTTGTTGTGATTACATTCTTTTTTGGAGGAATTTCTGGTTGGCATAAGTTAACAGGGTAAAAGTACATTTGTACATACACTTTTGTACAACAGGGTAGAAGCATGTTTTAGAGGCACCTTGGATAAGAGAATAGCCTTCAGTTCTTCAGTTTAGCAGCCAATTATTTTGAATATCCTATTTGGTCATCAGTTCAGTTCAGTTGCTCAGTTGTGTCCAACTCTTTGCAACCCCATGGATTGCAGCATGTCAGGATTCCCTGTCCATCACCAACTCCTGGAGCTTGCTCAAACTCATGTCCATCAAGTTGGTGATGTCATCAAACCATCTCATCCTCTGTTATCCCCTTCTCCTCCTGCCTTCAATCTTTCCCAGCATCAGGGTCTTTTCCAAGGAGTCAGTTCTTGAATCAGGTGGCCAAAGTATTGGGAGTTTGAGCTTCAGCATCAGTTCTTTCAGTGAATATTCAGGACTGATTTCCTTTAGGATTATTTGGTCATAATGAGTAATTATTAATATTCTATATTCTAGAGAAGATACTGAAGAAGTAGGTGTCTAAATAGTTGAATGAGTAGTCTTTATTTTCTTCTGTAATGTGATTTTTTTCATGTGTTAAGTATATATTCATTTTGTGATTTTAAATAGTAAAGTTATTACAAACCAAAGACATATATTCTGTTTATATAATAATAGAAGGATATACAGAAGAAAGGACAATTGACCTAGTTTGTGGGAACCAGGGATAAGATTGTCAGGAGAGTTTACCTGAATGGTTGTTACAGTCAACTTAATCTTGAAGGATGAACTTGAAGGAGTTAAACATTCATGGAGAATGGGGGTGACATGAAGTTCAGATGGGGAGAAGGGAGGCTATTTCCTACAGTGAGTATAATTAATATAGGTGACCTGTTGGGACAGAGTTTCATTGATTATTCATTTTTGTTTCGTAATTTCAGCTTCTGCCAGTCCTTTTGTTGTTTAGTCTCTTGGTCATGTCTGACTCTTTTGTGACCCCATGGATTATAGTCCGCCAGGCTCTCTATCCATGGGATTTCTCAGGCAAGAATACTGAAGTGGGTTGCCATTTCCTTCCCTAACTCATCCTTTAGCCCCAGTCTATAAACATTATAAGAAAAAACAAGTCATCTTCTCAGTTTTTGTCAGTTCCTTTCTTTTATAGCTCAAATTCTTGAAAAAATACTGTTTTTTATTCTAATTCCCAGTTATTTTCCCTCCCAAATGCTAATTATTTGAAATATGTTTCTTGTGAGGCTGTAAACTCTGAGAGCTTTATTGTTTTCTTCACCAATATTCCCTAGCCCTAGCATAGTTTCTGGCATAGAATAGGCACTCAATACTTATTTATCTCTGTTTAACTGACTCACATTCATTCACTTTTCCACTCTACTGAAGCTGTTCTACCAAAAATCTTTTATGATCTTCGGTTGTCATAGTTTCTGGTCTCTTTTGAGTCCTCAAATTTGATCATTTTCTTTCATAGAACTCTTGTTCCGTTAACTTCTGAGGTGTCATTCTCTTATTTTCCATCTGCCTCTTTGACTTATATTTGCAAATTCTAATCCATATTTCAGTGAAATTCAAACTCTTTTCCTAGCTTCAAAAATACATCTTTTAACTGCCCATAGATTGTTACCTCAAAGGGACCTCAGACTTAGCATCTCCCAAACTAAATCTTTATCTTTCCTGGCGAGCCTGCTTATCCTCCTAAAGTACTCACCTTGATGAAGCCTCTTTCCCTCTAGCCATCCAAACAGAATTTGGAACATATCTTAAACTACTTTTTTCCCCTTTTACGATCCCTTCAGTTGCAAAGATCCATCAGTTCTTCTTACTTAGCATTTTTGATACTCTCTCTCTTTTTTTTTTAATCTCTATTCCTATTGCTACTGTTGTATTCCCCTTTTTCATTGAAAGTCTGTTTTCAATCATTCACCCTTTTTTGCCTGGATTTTTTTGTTTACTTATCTCTGAGTTGTTCATTCTGCCTCCAGTCTTGAGTTGCTCCATCCTGTCATCCTTACTTCTGCCAGGGTTTTTAAAACAACAGATGTTACCCCCTTAATTAAAACCCCTCAATGATTCCATATTAGGTATAGGATGAAACTTCAGAAGTGTCAGTGTGATGTACACATTCTATGCTCTCCACCCCTGCTTGTATCTTACCCTGGCTTCTGTCTCTCAACCTTAAAACTTAGAGAGAAAAATATGTTTAACCCTTATAGCTTGTCTTATAATAGGATGGTGGTGATAGGGAATCACAGTAATCTTTGAGTTCAAGGAAAGGTGGACGATAGACAGACAGGGAAGTAATCAAGATCATGCTTGCCTCCCCACTGCGAGCTGTTGATCAGGCCTTCTGAGCTATAGTATGACTGCATTTCTGTACTTTGCCAGTAGGTGCCACCATAAAATGCACTGTATACTTTCACCTGAAAAACATCTAAATTAGGGGTTTCAGGTTACATAAATTAGTTAGTTCCCTGTTGTTCAAATGTTTAAAATCCTATGTTTCCATTTTATTACACAACTTTTCAGTGCACACCTGCATTATATTTATTGGACTAAATATTGTGTATTTATAGAATGTTAAGTCTGATTGAAATTAGCCAGTCCAGAATCCTGATGTTACATTTCTCACTTCAAAATAGTTCAGAAGCATTTTTGATATATTTCATATAGCACCTTTAATCACATTTAATTTTTAAATATATAATTTACTATGGCAAATAGTTACCAAATTCTTAAAGATGTTAGGGAAAAGGCAAGTCATTCTATATGGTAAGTGAAAGAAAGTGAAGTCACCCAGTTGCGTCCGACTCTTTGCAACCCCATGGACTATAGCCTATCAGGTTCCTCCATCCATGGGATTTTCCAGGCAAGAATACTGGAGTGGGTTGCCATTTCCTTCTCCATTCTATATAGTAAAGATAGTCAATAATTATAGTAAAATATTGCCAATTATTTGTATTATTGCTTATTATCCTCTTTCAGTCACTATGTTTTGATTCAGTCTTAAGGATTTAGTTGTGTTTTTCCTCACTTGCTTCATTTTTCTGTTTCTGCCTTGGGGCTTTAATGTGATGCATTTAGTAGTCAGGAACTTTAGTTTATTTCTTTCTCACCCGCCTTCTTCCAGAGAAGTAATTTCTTCTGAGATGCTTTCCTGAAGACCCCCTTCTTTCTTACCTCCCCACTTAAATTACTGCTGTACCTTCCATATCTCATTGTATCAAATGGTCAACTATGACCTTTTAAAAAGCAATATTCATTTTGTATCTCCAGTGCCTAGCACAAATGTCCTGGCATCATTTGGATTAAAACTTCAGGAGTTTCTTAGACTCTAGAAGCAAGAATTTGAATTATGCTACTGTGTTGCTGAGCAGATATTTGAAGAGCTAGTATTGGCTCTTGTCATGAATGTATAGCAATAGAAGTCATAGCACCAGTGTTTGCGGTATTTTGTTAAGGGTCAAAATTCTGAGCTTGGCAAGCATCTGAAATACAAATCTTACAAATTTTTCCTAAGTACAGTTCATCCAGGGGATTATATCATCTTTAAAATTTAGAATATTTGGTCTTGTAGAAGGAATGAGAAAAGAAGGCAAAGGTGACTTTTACTTTTAATATTATTGAAAGCTTTTTCTTTTGTTCTTATAACTGACACTATGATACTCTTTCATATTTGATTATGCTTTTGAATCTTTTCCAGAACTCTTCCATTAGAGATTAATTCCCAGAAAAAGCATACAGTGTTGAACTATGTTTTCATTTTGACTACATTTCATCCAGTTATTTTCTATGGTTTTAATAGAAAATTAAGAAGAAAAACCAGTTGGAAAATGAATGTTTGTTTATGTAAAAGAATTCTTGGAGTTTGTTCAGACTTCTGATTACAGATATATGGCAGACTAGGTCCTCTGACTGACCCGTCCATTGAAAATAATATTGCTGGATATCATATTTATAAACTAATTCTTAAATGTATTGATTAGGAGGTGAATATAATGAAAATACAGGCCAAAAACAATGGGAAGAAAGAAAGCCAGAGAAGAAAGTCAAGAAGGGAAGCCAACTTTTATTTTGAAAGTACTCGCTGAATTTGGTGATCTGGAGGGTCTGTTTTTATAGCCACCAAAGTCTAAAGGGGCAGAGGGACAAGCCCAGGGATTGCTCAAGCCCAACTTACAGGGCTACTACCCTTTCAGTGTAAAATGAACTACGAATAAGGACTTTAACTTGATACAGGGTTTCTTTGAAAACCTAGTTAATGATAAAATGTTTTAGCATATTATTTAAGATTTAGAACAAGACAAGAGTTCCTGCTCTCATTTCTTTTCAGCATAACATTGGATATCCAGTTCAATGTACTAAGGTTAGAAAAAGAAATAGGAGATATAACAATTGAGAAGAACAAATAAAAATCTATTTAGTGACAATATGAATATGATTGTATGTGTATAGAACTCCAGGAATCTAAATGCAAGTTATTAAAATTAATGGTAGAGTTTAAGTGTTGCTAGACACATATCTGGCAAGCCACTCAAGTACTCTTGCCTAGAAAATCCCATGGACGGCGGAGCCTGGTAGGCTGCAGTCCATGGGGTCGCTACGAGTCAGACATGACTGAGCGACTTCACTTTCACTTTTCACTTTCACACATTGGAGAAGGAAATGGCAACCCACTCCAGTGTTCTTGCCTGGAGGATCCCAGGGACGGGGGAGCCTGGTGGGCTGCCGTCTATGGGGTCACACAGAGTCGGACACAACTGAAGTGACTTAGCAGCAGCAGACACATATCAATTTTAAAAATTGTATATCTATGCCATAACCAATGGAAAAAAAATTTTTTTTAAAAAGCTTCAAAAATACAAAATATTGTAGAATAAAACTCATACTAGTTCATATCCACTTGGAAGGTTCAGACTCTGGAAATTTCTCGCACTTAGGGTTTGGGTCCTGATCACATTGCTACTAGAGCTTTTTCTCCTCAGGAAAACCCTCATTCATCCTGCTTACCACTCACAGCTTCCAGCTTTCCACTCCAACTTTTGTTTGTCACTTTTTAGGGATGAAATTGGGTTGTACTTGGACATTTTCCCTGATTCCTACCAAGCCTAGTGTAATGTTCCCCTAGAATAACTAGTCTGCCGTAGTGTAAGTTGAAACTAAGTGCTTTTCTACCACAAATAATAATATAAAAATACTAAAACACATGTCTTTTGTCTTACAAGTAAAAACTTCAGACTGCTGTTTGTGATTGTTGTTGTTTAGTCGCTCAGTCATGTCTGACTCTTTATGACTCCATGGACTGCTGCCTGCCAGGCTTCTCTGCCCATGTGGTTTTCCAGGCAAGAATATTGGAATCAGTTGCCATTTCCTTCTCCAGGGGGTCTTCCCACAGCTTTTGCCACATCTTCTGCACTGCAGGTGATTCTTTACCACTGAGCACTAAGGAAGCCCCGTTGCATGTGATGCTATTCTGTTGCGTGCTTAGTTGCTCAGTCATGTCCAACTCTTTGCGACCCCATGGCCTGTAGGCCACCAGGCTCCTCTGTCCATGGGGATTCTGTAGGCAAGAATACTGGAGTGGGTTGCCATGCCCTCCTCCAGGTGATCTTCCCAACCCAGGGATCAAACTCAGGTCTCCTACCTTGCAGGTGGAATCTTTACTGTCTGAGCCACCAGGGAAGCCTGTTGCATGTGATAGTGGTCATTTATTCAATAGAAATATCAATTATTTCTTCTGTGTGCCAAGTTAGTGTGAAAATTAGTAAAGTATGGTTCCCGTCTCAAAGAGCTGGTTTTTTCATGAAAATTTCCCCAAACTTGTCTAGTCATGAGACTCACCTGTGGTAACTGCAAAATAAATGCAACTCTTTAGTACCTTTTTCTGGAGATTGTGATTCAGTAGGGTGGGCTCTGGAGTTGATCAAATATCATATATAACTAAATTATTTCCTTCAGCTTTCAAATCAAGGAAGAAGTAACTTACCTTATTGAAATAACTTGCTTTTAGAAAAACTTTAAAATTTTGTTTCTAGTGGTTCTTATGCTTTTCTTAAATGTGTTACTGTTTGATTTGTAACATCAAAGCCATATTCTTTGAAAAGTGTTGATTAACTCTGAGCATTATATTTTCAAGCTTATAAGCATATTGTCATCTCAAAATGTTATTATAAAAGTGATCTTATTTCTATTTTCAGCACTGCGGGGGGTCGGATACTCTCAGTGATAAAGATGCAGCTGATTAAAGGCCAGAACAGCAGGGATCCTTTTTATAAAGCAGTAGAGGAAGTTGCTCAAGATTTGGATTTGAGGATTAAAAATATTATCAATTCTCAACAAGGAGATGTAGCTCTTAGTACCACTGACATCAGTCCTGCACGGGTAATGAGGTTTTTATTTTTTATTATCCTTCTGTACAAAACATTATCTTTTCTAGTGGCTGTAGAAATGATTTGCTATTGCTACTTAAGTCAGAAGAATGTTTCCTTTGTTATAAAATGATGTTGAAAATGTAAGTTTCTCAATAGGATTATGCAGGATTATGTTCAACTTGGGGAAATCATAACATCTATGGGACAAATTATCTCTGTTTATCAAAGGAGGGCACTGGATAATCTTCAGCATCCCTTGTAGCACTAGAAATTTATAGTTCTTGAGGGATATTAAGGTGTTTTGTCATATTTTTCAATAATTATTTTTACAGAACAATTATTTCCTCATGTTCTCAGATGTGAAAGAAGAGTGGTTTCTCTGGTTATGATCCCAGGGCTAGGCACTCCATAGAAAAACCACAGAAATGGTTTTTATTCAGCAGTTTTTTTTTTCTTCTATAGAATTTTTCTATTTCCATGATCTCTTATTTTCTACTTCTGTTGCCAGTTTACTGCTAATATTAGGAATTTTTCCTATACTTAGTAATCTTTTAATTATATGTTCCAGAAAATTTACCTCTTTTTTTTTTAACATAGATAGTCAAACATTATAAGGTTTTGTAAATATAGTTTTATAGGAGAAATTGACTACCATGCTTTTAATTCTAAAACAGAATTTTGGAATATGTATTACAATAATTCATTTGTTGCAATTTAGCTGTTCAGGTAACAAAATCCTCTTTTCCTTAGGTGTAATTGTGATAGCTTGTATACGAAGGAAGACTTTCGTTTAATTTTTGTAATTCATTTGTTTATCTCTAGTCCTTGTGCACTGTTTTCAGCTGTTTTCTGTAACAATGCATGCTTTTAGTTTAATTTGAACGCAGGAGAGATTCTGGTTGTTTCCCCATGTATTTTGTGTGTGTTAACACTTCCTATGGCTAACTTGGCTCAAGTGACAACCAGGTTTTATTATGTCAGGAACTATCACAGTGCAGATATATAAGAGCATCAATCTCTGCTATTTCCTATCACAGGAAATAAAGATGTAGACAACTTGGTTTTTAATTTGATGTTTTCATCCAAATTGAAAATCTTTGAAAAATATAATTCTGTAATTCTCAATGAAATTAGTATTAAACAGTATGGACTTGTTTGGTACCAATGATAAGTGTATATTAAGCACCAGTTTTTGATAGGCAGTTTATTAAAATTCTGGTGTAGCTATATATTACCGTTCACTTGGTAGCCAGAGTCAGCCAAGTAGAGAAAGGAGGCAAAGACCATGTTGATGAAACTTGAAGAAAACGGTACATCTATAACAGATGACCCTGAAAGAGCAACTCTTGCTATTTAAGCACAATGTCCAGCAATCCTCTGGTTAGACGCTATCATTATCCCTATTTTTACCTATGATTTAACTGAAGCACAGTGAGGCTGAGCAACTTTCCCAGAGGTTTATAGCACACACAACTAGTTAGTTGGTATGAACCCAGCCAGAAATACCATCAAAGTTTGTTCTTAATGTGTATGTATGTGTAGTATTATCATATGATTTCCCTGTTCTTCTGTCTAGTTACTAAGTTTTTCCAGCTCTCCCCTTTAAATCTACTATTTGTCTCCGCTGCTACTGTTTTAGTTCACTGCTACTACCTTCTTCATTTCTGAGCTGGACTATTACAGTTTCTTAATTTGTGGTCCTGTGTCCCAGGTCGCTCAGTGGTAAAGAAAATTCCTGCCAAGCAGGAGATGTGGATTTGATCGCTGGGTCAGGAAGATCTCCTGGAGAAGGAAATGGCAACCCACTCCAGTATCTTGCCTGGAAAATCCCATGGACAGAGGAGCTTGGCAGTCCAAGGACAAGGACAGAGGAACTACAGTCCCCGGGGTCACAAAGAGTCAGATACAAACTTAGTGACTGAGCACACATGTATGTTCCATGTTTAACAACCGTCTTACCCTGGGATATATTTTATGCATTTCCATCATTGCTATCTTTTTTCTAAAATGTAAAAAGTATTGTTTATTTCCTTTTTTTTAAATAAAGTAAGAGGTTTTAACTTTGTAACAGACTAACTTGTAACTTCTTTGATATACAAAGCTTTCCCAGCCTCATCCCACATGACTCCTTCTAAGTTACCCTTCTTTGCTACATGGTCACTGAAAATACCATATTCTTTCTTACCCCTGTGTGTCTCCTCTGTGAAACCATCCCTGATACCAGGGTAAATTGGTGAGCTTCCTTTGGTGTGCTCCCACTGCATAAGGTATACATGGTCTTCAAAATGGCACTTAGCACTCTGTAATGCCTTTATTGGTTACTTATTTATTTTGTCAAAGAGACTACGGGTCCCTTGAGGTATTGATTTTTACCTTTCAAACACAGTTCTTGGGATTTAGGATGTACTTATGGGTGATTCCGTGGTGGCTCAGAGGTTAAAGTGTCTGCCTGCAATGCAGGAGACCTGGGTTCGATCCCTGGGTCGGGAAGATCCCCTGGAGAAGGAAATGGCAACCCACTCCAGTATTCTTGCCTGGAGACTCCCATGAACGGAGGAGCCTGGTGGGCTACAGTCCATGGGGTCGCAAAGAGTCGGACACGACTAAGCGACTTCACTTCACTTCACTTCTATGGGTGATTACTGAAAGAATGAAGGTCAACTAATCTTTTTATTTTTGCATTTGAGTAGATCTTTACAGCCATCTGTGGGGTTGTTATTCAGATCACCAGAATCCCAATTCTGGTATAAGAGAGAAAAAATAAACAGAGAGATTAAGTCATGCGGCTGAGGTCACATTTATTGTTGTTACTCTGTCGTTTAGTTGTGTCCGACTCTTTGTGACCGCATGGACTGCAGCCCCCCAGACTTCCCTGTCTTTTACTATCTCCCACAGTTTGCTCAAATTTATGTCTGTTGGAATCAGTGATGCCATCCAACCATCTCATCCTCTGCAGCTCTCTTCTCTTCCTGCCCTCAATCTTTCCCAGCATCAGGGTCTTTTCCAATGAGTTGACTGTTCACATCTGGTGGTCAAAGTATTGGAGCTTCAGCTTCAGCATCAGCCCTTCCAATGACTATTCAGGGTTGATTTCCTTTAGGATCGACTGCTTTGATCTCCTTGCTGTCCAAGGGCCTCTCAAGAGTCTTCTTCAGGACCACAATTCAAAAAAGTCAATTCTTCAGTGTTCAGCCTTCTTTCTGGTCCAGCTCTCACATCCATACAAGACTACTGGAAAAACCATAGCTTTGACTATATGGACCTTTGTCAGCAAAGTGATGTCTCTGCATTTTAATATGCTGCCTAGTTCATCATAGCTATTCTTCCAAAGAGTAAGCTTTTAATTTCATGGCTGCAATCAACGTCCGTGACTTTCTTTGAAGCCCAAGAAAATAAAATCTGTCACTGTTTCCAATTTTTCCCTATCTGTTTGCTATGAAGTAATGGGACCAGATGCTGTGATCTTAGTTTTTTGAATGTTGAGTCTTAAGCCAGCTTTTTTACTCTTCTCGTTCACCTTTATCAAGAGACTCTTTAGTTCCTTTTCACTTTCTATCATTAGGGTGGTGTCCTCTGCATATCTGAGGTTATTTATACTTCTCCTGACAATCCTGAGTCCAGATTTTGATTCATCCAGTGCAGCATTTTGAATGGTGTACTTTGCATATGTTAAATAAGCAGGGTGACAATATATATAGCCTTGACATAGCCCTTTCCCAATATTTCAACCAGTCCGTTGTTCCGTGTCCCATTCTAACTGTCCTGTTCTTGCCCTGCATAAGGTTTCTCAGGAGGCAGGTAAAATCATCTGGTATTCCCATCTCTTTAAGAATTTTCCACTGTTTGTTGTGATCCACACAGTCAAAGGCTTTAGCATAGTCAGTGAAGCAAAGTAGATATTTTTCTGGGATTCTTTTGCTTTTTCTGTGATCCAGCAGATGTTGGCAATTTGATCTCTGGTTACTCTGCCTTTTCTAAATCCAGCTTGTGCATCTGAACGTTCTCGGTTCACATATTGTGAAGCATAGCTTGAAGGATTTTGAACATTACCTTGCTCAGTCACATAAATTGTAATTAAACTTTTTGACATAAAACCTAGTGTTATTTTGTGCAAAATCTAATGTCTTCATTTGATGATATTATTTTCTGTATTTTTTGGTGCTTCTGGAAGCTCATAAGGTAGATTTTAATATGACTCGAGGGAGAAATACTCACAAGCCTTAAAGCCACTTCTCATGGCTGATTTTTTATAGCTTAATAGAAGAGGAGGGATAACAATAGCACATGAAATGGAAAAGAATGGTTGATTGACCCAGCTGGGGTGATTATTACATTTACTTGAAATTATTTCTTTTTCTAGCCAAAATCTCATGCCATAAACCATGGCACTGCATACTGTGGCAGAGATACTGTGAAAGCTTTACTAGTTCTTTTGGATGAAGAAGCAGCCAGTGCTCCTACCAAAAACAAAGCAGAGCTTTTGTATGACAATGAAAACACAATTCATCCTAATGGAACTTCTGTTCTTACACTTTTTAGGTAAGTAATGTGGAAGTTATATGTATGTGACTGTTAGGTCTATGAATGAAATTTTTGAAAAAGCACCTCATTGGTTATAAAAGAAGTATATGTTATGGTAGGAAACTTGGGAACTACAGAAAAAGCATGAAGAAAAAAATCAAAAGTTAGTTAAAGGGAGATTGAACATTTGAATGTGAGGAAGTCATATATAAAATGGTATTTTGTGAGATTATGACCAGTAATTTTTGTTTTTTTGTTCTTGTTTTTTGTTTTGGAAATATTTGTTTGCTAAGATATTTGTGTCAAAAACATTGCTGAATGCTTTCACTTGTATCAACCTTCACAAGAGTCTCTTTTAGTAGTATCCCCACTTTATAAGTAAAGAATTAGACTTGAGAAAGATAGTAAGCAATCTGTCCAAGTTAGCAAGTGGCAGAGGTGTCCTTCTCCAGAACCTGAGGTCTCTGCTCCAAGGATTGTGCTATTTTGCCTGAGAATAGGAGGGCTGCTATACTCGACTTGCACTGGAATTGACATTTACTTGTTCTTCCTCACATTAGGAAGAAAATACTAAATTACCTTTGGTATTCTATACAAGACATGATACTCTTCAGTTTTAACAATTTAGTCAAAACACTGAGTAAGTTGGTGATATTTTAATTAATGAATATTCATTTATAGAAACATTTAAATTTTAGAACAGCCGTTTAAAATTGTATTTAGTACATTGTGAAGGATTTTTACAAAATTAACCTGTTTGATCTTTTCTATTTTCTGCTTGAACTACCTTTTAGAAATCTGACTTTCATCTAAAATTGTTCAGATCCATCCACGATTGATTCATGCTCTTTCTCCTTTGCTTCACTGTCTTTTCTCTTGAAAGACTAACTTCATGATTCTCTATCATTCAATGCTGTCTTCTAATTCCTTTACAATAAAAGTTTATTTTGTCATTGATTTACTTGTACCCTGTCTTGGAATCCCAGAGAACAATATAAAGAAAATGAACCTTATTTTTTTTTCCCTCCTGGTAATTTACCTCTGTTTAACAAAGCTCCGGGAGTTGGTGATGGACAGAGAGGCCTGGCGTGCTGTGATTCATGGGGTCGCGGAGAGTCGGACACGACTGAGCGACTGAACTGAACTGAACTGAACAAAGCTTGCTTTTAGGTAGAAATACTAATGGTTTAAGTTTTCTCTTAGATTGAATTATGTAATTTTCTGAGAAAAAGTTATTTTGTGTTTATAGAATTTTCTAAACAAAATTAATCCCCATATCCATTTTAAAGAGATACTTTTCTTTACTCAATCATGTGGCCAAAAAAATGTTTACAGTTACCTTAGCATTTTCAGTTGTCATTGTGCAGACAAGTACCAGTCCATGGTGTGTGTGTATGTGTTAGTCGCTCAGGTGTGTCCAACTCTTTACGACCCCATGGACTGTAGCCCACCAGGCCCCTCTGTCCATGGAATTCTCCAGGCCAGGATACTGAAGTGGGTTGCCATGCCCTTCTCCAGAGGATCTTCCCAACCCAGGGAACGAACCTGCGTCTCCTGCGTTGCAGGCAGATTCTTTGCCATCTGAGCCAAGGAAATAATGGCCTGCATTGAAATGTTAAAATTAAGGACAGTGTATATGAATGTAAGTCAATGTGGTGTTATAAACTAGTCTTTCTTATAATAGACTATCCTTTATTCTTATATAATGATCATTTGACTCTAAGGGGTTATGACTCTGGCTCTATTAAGCTAAAAATGGATTTATCGAGGAATCCAGGTTTGTCTGGCTCCAAAGTGCCAGTGTCTACTTCTCTATTGTGTCTTCCCTGACCCTCCTATTTCTAAACTATGTTTTTCTCTTTTGAATTTCCCTGCTATGGCATCCGTCCTTCTTTACTTTGAATTTTAGTTATGTGTATATCTTATTTCGCTTAGATCAAAATTCCTGAATTCAGAGTCAGTGAATGAGTGAACTTTATGTTCTTCACAACATCTTATACAATGCCTTACACATAGTAGAAGCTCAAGTGTTCAGTTCAGTTCAGTTCAGTTTAGTCGCTCAGTTGTGTCCGACTCTCTGCGACCCCATGAATCACAGCACGCCAGGCCCCCCTGTCCATCACCAACTCCCGGAGTTCACCCAAACTCATGTCCACAGAGTCGGTGATGCCATCCAGCCATCTCATTCTCTGTTGTCCCCTTCTCCTCCTGCCCCCAACCTTTCCCAGCATCAGAGTCTTTTCCAGTGAGTCAGCTCGTCTCATGAGGTGGCCAGAGTATTGCAGTTTCAGCTTTAGCATCAGTCCTTCCAATGAACACCCAGGATTGATCTCCTTTAGTTACTGAACTAATTAATTAAGCAAATTATTAGTATTTAGAACTCTTAGAATAGGAATATGAACACTTTTATATAGTATTGTAAACCACTAGGTTCAGAATAAACTTTTATTCTCTAACTGTAAGGTTGAGGAGAGGTGAAAAATTTAAAAGCTACTTTGGTTTGTAAATTTTTACTTTTTTTGGATGTAGATCTCCCACACAAGTGGATAATTCATTGATGAAACCCTTAAGAGAATGCATCCATAAGTCAATGGAAGAGAAAAAAATCAAGGTACAATTTAATGTACTATCATGAAAATGATAAAAATTTGTTTTGCTTTTAGAAGAAATAAATATATAAAGCTGAGCTGGGTATTATAAATATACATTATAGTATAGGGAACTATAGGGATTAAATGGAAAATAAATCATAACAGTTGATATATAGAAACTTTCCTTTTAATACAACCTTGGCTAATCTGTCTCTGACATATTTGATACCCTGGACCTAAAAGAAGGAAAGGAACAAGCACCTGCTTGTTCAGTGTTCAGTGTTCAGTGAATGAAGGGGAAGATAAAGAGAACATGGTTTTCTCATTTACATTTCTGATATCTTAAACTGAGTCTTTAGAGTCTGTGTAGTTTCAATTTTGTTTCTATCTGAAGACATAATGGCAGAATGTAATTGATTGTAGATAGAGACAAGGAGAGTATTTCACGTTGTTCATTCACTAAAGCTATTCTTTATATTTTCATTTAGCATCCCTGTTCACATATGAAACATTGTGTGTATATGTAGTTAATAACATGTTTGTAGGCATTTAAATTTTTCTTAATCTTTTCTCAAAAAGAATCTTATTTATAACTCATTTATTCATTTAATATATATATTTGTTGAGTATCTGCTATATGCCAGACACTGTTCTGTGGTTGGGAATTCATTCATTTAACAAAATTTTCATGTAAAATTTACAGTTATCCTTAAATTATCAAATAATTATTCATATCTTAATAAAACTTGAGAACTCTATAATTTGTTCTTTATATTCACATTTGGCAACTTAGTCCCAGTTAGTAAAACTTTAGTTATCTGTTTCATCTACATACTGCAAATCCATTTAGTTTATTTAGAATAATAAGCCTGATCTTTCTATTGATTATTAGTAGCTGTTAGTAATTAACATCTATGGAATACATCATTGAGTTTTGCATAATTTTTCTTTGGAAAAACTTTCCAATTCTTTGTTAACCCAAGTACTTATAGCCAAGGCATAAGATTTTGAAAAATAATCTATCCTTTGGACTTGATTAGAAACAGAAATGTAACAAGTTCTTTAATTTTTCCCTTCTGTGGATAATGACAAAATTTAATATTTTCATTTAAAGATCATTGGGATATTTTGTTAAACTAAATCAAAATGAGATGATCCATCTGAAGAAAGAGAAGGTCTTTTTAGAAATTGATGAATCAACTAATTGCTGTAAAATGTATTAACCAATTTGTAAAGTTTGGGAAGTAGAAAACAGCTTATCTGACCCAGTCTTATTTATAGATGAGGAAATCAAAATCCTTGAGAAAGCACCTTATCCAAGAGATCATAACTACCAGGACATATTTTATGCCATTGTGTGAAGCTATGGATAAGTACGAATGAGACTGTAATTACATTGCTTTTGTTACTTAATAGGGCTTCCCTAGTGGAGCGGGCTTAGTCTACATAGCTCTGAAACTAAATGGCAATAGAGAAAGGAAAGAATTGGTGTTTATGGTTATATTTTATAGTACAGTACTCTTTATGAAAGCAAAGTGTGAAAATAATTGGTTTAGCCAGGTATACAGCTGAACCATGGCCAGGTTGAATACTTGCTGGAATAGCAAAAAAATGCTGCTGCTATTTACTACTGAGTAACTATGGAAATCACCAGATGGTCAACACCGAAATCAGATTGATTATATTCTTTGCAGCCAAAGATGGAGAAGCTGTATACAGTTAGCAAAAACAAGACCAGGAGCTGACTGTGGCTCAGATCATGAACTCCTTATGCCAAATTCAGACTTAAATTGAAGAAAGTAGGGAAAACCACTAGACCATTCAGATATGACCTAAATCAAATCCCTTATGATTATACAGTGGAAGTGAGAAATAGATTTAAGGGACTAGATCTGATTGATAGAGTGCCTGATGAACTCTGGACGGAGGTTCATGACAGGGACCAAGACCATTCCCATGGAAAAGAAATGCAAAAAAGCAAAATGGCTGTCTGAGGAGGCCTTACAAATAGCTGTGAAAAGAAGAGAAGCGAAAAGCAAAGGAGAAAAGGAAAGATATAAGCATCTGAATGCAGAGTTCCAAAGAATAGCAAGGAGAGATAAGAAAGCCTTCCTCAACGATCAATGCAAAGAACTAGAGGAAAACAAAAGAATAGGAAAAACAAGAGATCTCTTCAAAAAAATTAGAGATATCAAGGGAACATTTTATGCAAAGATGGGCTCGATAAAGGACAGAAATGGTGTGGACCTAACAGAAGCAGAAGATATTAAGAAGAGGTGGCAAGAATACACAGAAGAACTGTACAAAAAGACTTTGGCCACCTCATGCGACGAGTTGACTCACTGGAAAAGACTCTGATGCTGGGAGGGATTGGGGGCGGGAGGAGAAGGGGATGACAGAGAATTAGATGGCTGGATGGCATCACCGACTCTGTGGACATGAGTTTGAGTGAACTCCGGGAGTTGGTGATGGACAGGGAGGCCTGGCGTGCTGTGATTCATGGGGTCGCAGAGAGTCGGACATGACTGAGCCCCTGAACTGAACTGAACTGACTGAACTATGGAAAAGTAGTTTAACAACTTTTATTACTTTATTATCCTGTTACTTTTTCTCTTTTGGTATTTAGTTCTTTTCTTTTAGTCATGGAAAGAATATATGATCTATACTTGAAATACTGTCTTGGAAAGACAACAGTAGATAATATTAGAGAACTTAGAATTTTGATGTAGATCATACTTGATTGTGAAATATCCATGTCATTACTATTTGGGGCAAATTAACTTGTCTTGGATTTTCATTTCCTCGTTTATGGAATAGAAGTAGGCACTGCTGATAACAAAATCCTATGAAACCACTTTGGAAAGTGTTCATTAACTCATTTTAAGTGCTCAAGTTTTATTTACTACTGTACCTTATTTGGAAAATTGTCTATGAAGGTCAAATAAATTCACCCGTGAAGGAAATTAGAAGGTTCTTCCTGAACCTTCATGGTTTCAGTAGGAACCTTTAGAGAATGCTTTCTCCCCATTCTTACTTCCAGTTTCCAAGTGGTTTATACAAGTACCTTCATACTTTTTTATCACAATATTTTTTTGAGGGATATTTACCTTCTCAGATTCTTGTAAGTTAGTTTTCCTTCTAGCTTGATTTAGCAGTATTTTGCTTATCAGATGCAACTGAAAAGTTTTCTATACATCTCTTTTCCTTATTCTGAGTCTAGTATTTTCCTTCATATTATATATATGTCAGAATAATCATGAGCGTTAACTAAATAGCTTAAGTCAGCAGATCAGAAAAACACTGGGTCTTTAAAGCTTGGGATAGTTGGGACAGTTAAAACTAGCATAGGTAGTGTGAAAAAATAGGCTGGCTCTAACTCTAGTACCTTTTTATAAGCAGCTAGGCAGAATGCTCATGGCATTAGAAAATTAGACATCCACGTTTAACGTTTAGGATACTTGAAACCTGAGTATATCCAAATTAAAATGGTGGATTGAGTTCAAGTCATAGAATTTCCCTCCCTGATACTTAAAATGAGTACGGAATAGCAAAACCTAGTAAAAATATTCACCAAAAGCAAACAACAGAAAATAATGTAATTGGATACTGTAAACTTCAAAAATGATGGCTAAGCAAGGAAACTGATTTCAGAGGGAAAAGGCACAACATGATTTAGCAGCTTAATCTAGCTGCAGTGTCCATATAGTGTGCTAGTGAGTTGACAAAATCCTGAGAATTATCACTGAAATATTTCCAAAACTGAGAAGCCAGCTAAATGTGTGGTGTTTTTAAATTTTTTTTCCTTTTTAGAGAAATAGTAGAAGTGGCAACTGCATAGTAATGTGGAAAATGAACTCTAGTTCACACATTGACTCTTTGGAGGCTCTAGTGCTGCATACTGAATTGTGGCAATTATCCAAATGATCGCCTTCAATTTGAATGAAATACAGACTCTAAGTAGAGGGACTTTTTCTAGTACATATGATACATAATAAATTCTTAGAAGAAAAGTGCAGAACCAACCCAGACATTTTTTCAGATGATCTGTCTCCTTTATTGAGCATTACTTCTACTTCCATCATTCTTCAGGCTACAGAAAAATGGGGGGTAACAGAAAATATACAGCCTTCAAAATGTTATTGAAGAGAAAGTAAAATGCCCTTAAGAAGGGAACAGAATCAAGAAATCACTCACAGACTTGGAGGCTTCTGTTTCTAACTAGGATGTAGTAGATCATCGCAAAATACCATTTCTGTTACAGTAACAAAATAAAAGGCAGACAAGTTGGGGAAAATATATTTAAAAGACATAGGAAAGCTGTGTAAGCAAAACATTTTAAATAAACAAAAAATCTGGAGAGGGTAAAGTTCTTCTGAGGTGAACAGTCTATTATCAGTGTTTTCTTCTCTGGGATTATTTTTCCAATTTTGGGTATGAGCCAGGGATTGCTCTTGGCCCATAAAAAGGAACTTCATTGAAGCAAAGAGGAACTAATACATATTTTGGTGTCTTGAGGGG
This sequence comes from Moschus berezovskii, assembly GCF_049115385.1. Taxonomy (NCBI): domain Eukaryota; kingdom Metazoa; phylum Chordata; class Mammalia; order Artiodactyla; family Moschidae; genus Moschus; species Moschus berezovskii. The sequence goes on from NC_142465.1 coordinate 70,663,540, forward strand.
CTGGCAACAATTTGGAAACACTGGGGCGCTGGATGCACACTTATTTTTACCTAGGATACCTATGCTGAATTTTAGAGCTGAGTAGAAAGTTAAGGAGTCTCAGTCCAGTAGACTAAAATCACCTGCGGTCTTGCAGTTGCTCAGAAGACAAGGCTGCACTTGAGGAGTGGGACCTACGTCAAACACATGGTTGTTGCCTTCTCAAGATATTTGCCACATTTGGAAATGAAGTGGGCTGGGAGACCAAAGAACACAAGGTGAAAACCTTTGAAAGACAGAGTCCTTCAACACTTAAAAGCAATTAAAGGAATAGATGGGCAAATTGGATGTAAAATTGGGAAATTCCAACAGAGAATCTTTTTTTTTTGACCATGCCATGTGGCTTGTGGGATCTCAGTTCCCTGACCAGGGTTTGAACTCAGGCCATGGCAGTTAAAACGCCAAGTCCTAATTCCTAGACCACCTGGAACTCCTGAGAACCAAACATTTTAAATCAAAACCAAATAGAATTTCCAGAACTTTAAAAACATTATCTAAAATTAATAATTAGGTAAATTTAATGGTAAACCAAGCATAGCATTAGGTAGCACAAGTGGACATGAAGATAGGTCATTAGAATAATATCCAAACTAAAGCAAGGAGAGAATAAGGAATGTGAAAACAAAAGAGAAGATCAGAACACAGAATGTGCCTACTATATGCCTAATTGGATCCGCAGAATGAGAGGAGAAAATAGGATTGAAATAGTATTTGAAGATATAACGATTGTAATGTTTCTGAAGCTTAATTGGCCCTTTCACATCAGGTAGTAGTTAAAGATGGGAGGAACAGATGCATGGTTTCCTTTAATAATGTAAAGCTACATCTTGGTTCCAATATTATGGACCCAGAAAACTAAAAAATGTCCCTGAGTCTTATTGAAAATCCATCTGCCCTTCACGTATGTGCCATGGGAAATAGATTGTAATGTATTACATTACATAGTAATGTTCAACAGAACTCTCTGTGGGAATGTTCTGTAGTTTTTGCCGTCCAATATTGTGGGTGTTAGCCACATGTCTCGTGAACACTTGAAATGTTCTACTGCTACTGAGGAACTCCATTTTTAATTCTGTTTAATTTTAATTAATTAGCTCCAGCATATTAAATAGTTGCAGTTCCAGTAGATTAAAGATACACACAAATGCAATAACTAGAAACCCTTTATAAGACTAAGATTTGGTGCTCTGACCACGAGAGACTAGAATAAATAGGATTTAAACATGAAGAGAGGGTGGAAGAGAGCATTTCAGGCTGAGCAAACAACCCGATGAAAGTATTAGATTTCTTTAGTAGTATAAAGAGGCTGTGCATTCGGTAGTGTACAACAAGAGTGAATAAATAATGGGCAAGATTAAGGAAGGTGTGGCTTTTGTGGTTTTAAGGAACAGTTATCTTTTGTAGGGCTTGTTTAAGAATATGTGCATGAGAACCTAAGAAAGGCGGAATATTTAAGAACTTGAAAGGAATAGTGGATACAATGGGGCTTAAGGACTTTAGCTGCATGGTTCTCTCCACTTGAATGTGGTATAGCTCTTCTGTGCACATATATCTCCCTCTTGTTTCTGTACCAAATGGTTTTCTTACTATACTGAACAGAGTAGAGTTTACTCTGTACCTGTTTTTCCAGAGCTTTGTCCTTAGGGTAATTTAGCTGTTCTTTACCAGTCTGCTTCTCTCATTTCTGTACCCTGTGGTTTCTTTACTCTCTGTATATCTTTTTTTCTACCTCCAAGCTTTTGCTTCCTCTTGGTTTCTGTTACCTCATACCTTCTCACATACACCTGTTAGAGTCTGTTATAATTTTACTTAATTCACTCAACAAACATGTATTAAAAGCCTACTGAGTACCAGGCTCTGTCCTAAGCATTGGAAATATAACCGCAGACAAAACAACTGCAAAAAAAAAAACCCGACCCCACTCTGATGGACCATATTTATGGGACTGGGGTGCAAGAATATAAGTGGAAACCTCTAGTCTGTCCCTACAATTCCTTTAATCCTGGTTCTGTTCCCTGCTCTTAGAGACCCCCCACCCAGAAACATACACACACTCCCCAGCACCCTTTTCATAAGCAGTAAGCCCTTCCGAGAGGAAGAGGCCAGTGCTGGCCCAGCACCTTGGCAGTTTGAGCAAGGGATTCTGGGGCCCTTGGATACTTGGAACAGGGTCTAAAAAGAGAGGTCATAGTCTCCTGTGGACTTGATCCTCACCCTGTGGGGTGAAGGGCACCATAAGAGGACCAGAACATGCCATCGGTTGGCAAACTAAGGTTTTGTTCTTGGAGCTTACCTTTCAGTTGGGAGAAGCAGAAAATAAATAAGATAATTATACTGTATCAATGTATTAGATGGTTATCAGTGCTATGGAGGGAAATAAAGCTGGGAAGGGTTATAAGGAGAGTATGTTCCTTTGTGTGTGTTTTGGTTTTAAAGAGAATGATCAGTACAAGTCTCTTTAAGAAGGTGACTGAACAGTAGTTTTCACTAGAATGAATATGGGATGTTTATATTAGTTTATTTTATTATGGGGCTTCCCTGGTGGCTCAGAGGTTAAAGCGTCTGCCTCCAATGCGGGAGACCCGGGTTCGATCCCTGGGTCGGGAAGATCCCCTGGAGAAGGAAATGGTAACCCACTCCAGTATTCTTGCCTGGAGAATCCCGTGGACAGAGAAGCCTGGTAGGCTACAGTCCACGGGGTCGCAAAGAGTCGGACACGACTGAGCGACGGAATGAACGAATGAATATTAGTTTGAACTAAAATTTGAACTCATTTTGACTGAAGGAATGAGGGTGGGATTTATTGCGTACCTTCTAAGTGTTATGCTAGACATGTTATATACCTCATTCCAATTAATCCTTGCTGAAGTCTAAAAGGCATTATTTTCCAGTCCATATACCTAGTAAGTATCAGAGTAAGGATTGTATTTAGATGTAAGACTTCTAGTAGTCATGTACGGATGTGAGAACTGGACCATAAAGAAGGCAGAGTGCTGAAGAATTGATGCTTTCGAACTGGGGTGCCGGAAAAGACCTGAGAGTCCTTTGGACAGCAAGGAAATCAAACCAGTCAATCTCAAAGGAAATCAACCCTGAATACTCACTGGAAAGACTGATGCTGAAGCTCCAATACTTTTGCTGCCTGATACCAAGAGCCAACTCATTGGAAAAGACCCTGATGCTGGGAAAGATTGAAGGCGGGAGGAGAAGAGAGTGATAGAGGATGAGATGGTTGGATGGCATCACCGGTTCAATAGACATAAACTTGGGCAAACTCCTGGAGATGGTGAGGGACAGGGAAGCCTGGCGTGCTGTGCTGCAGTCCCTGGGGTTGCAAAGAGTCAGATAGGACTTGGTATCTGAACAACAACTTCAAAGTTTGTGCTGTTTTTAAAGAGTAAATGAAGGCATAGTGATTACAATAAGGAGTCATAAAAATATCATGCTATTACCTAGGTCATAGTATTATCTTTCCATTACTTAGCAAAGTTAAATGGAATTTTATTGAAGAAATGGATCATTTGATATACTCACAAGTTCACTAAGGATAAGTTCACAAGTTCACTATATTTCACTAAGGATAGCAAATCTCAGACTTTCCTGATAGCTCAGTGGTAAAGCATCCGCCTGCCAGTGCAGGTGACACAGGTGTGATCCTTTATCTGGGAGAATCCCACATGCCGCGGAGCGACTGAGTCCATGTGCCACAACTATTAAGCCTGTGTTCTAGAGCCCAGGAGCCCCATACAGCCTGTCCTGCTCAACAAGAGAAGCCACTGCAACGAGAAGCCCTCTCATTGCTACTAGAGAGTAGCCTCGCTCACCACAACTAGAGACAAGCCTGCAGCAACAAAGACCCAGCACAATCAAAAATAAAGAAATCAAATTATAAAAAAAGATCATAGCAGATCTCTTTTCTTTTGAAAATGTGGTATTGTAAGAATGAAAAGATAAATTTTGAATAGTTATATGTCAAATAGGTATGTTGAGTAATTTCCAAACTTGTTAATAAAATTTATCAGTATAATGGGGGCTTAGAAATTTCATTTTCTTATTAATACAGCTAACTGGAAGTTTCTATGACTTTTCAATATTTTAACTCATTTGTCTTAATTTAACTAGAGTCAGGCTTTCCTTTGTGAAGTACTATTTTCCTTAAACTGGGAGCCTACTTATAATTTCAATTTTAAAAAAAGTTGTGGCAAAAGGACTTTTCTAATTCTTGGCAAGTTTGAAGTTCATTGCAATTTTACTGTGGATAGAAATCTTTCCAAAGGGGGGAAATCACTCTACAAAGGAAAACTTTGAATCCTTTTCTCTCATGTGACTTGAACATAAAATGATTTTAACAGCCATGTATGAATCTGAACATTATTCTTAGTTGTTTAGTACTTCAAAAGCACTTTCAGAAGGGAATTGTTTTGCTTATTTGTGATTCCAAATCAAATACACAGAGAAATTTGGAAAATTTGCAACAGGAAGTAATCTCAGTTCTATGTAGCCGCTAATCTGGTGCAGAAAAATTCAACTTTTGTGAACAAAGGAAAAGCAAACTCTTTTAAGTTATAAATACAAGTCAGTGTAGCTTGTATTGTTTTAATAACTAAAATGAAGAAGCTGACTGTAAGTTCATTTTTTGAACTACATTCCTAGAATCATTTTAGAGTTGACTGGGTCTTGAGAAACCTAATTCAACAGATTTCCTACTCTATAGGAATACTCTCTTTATGTGTTACTACATTAATAATTATGTAGTATCTACATATATCTTTAGAGTTATATATAACTCTTTCATATTTTTCACTTCACTTAATCTTGACAACTCTGTGAGGCAAATATTCCCATTTATGTGTGGATAAGTGAGAGGTATTGAGGTTTACCCAAGATCATCTAGTTAGTAAGTGATAGGGCTAGTATAAGAAGCCAGGTCTTTTGACAGCAAATCTGATGTCTTTTGCATCATATCATCTTGTCTTTTTATGTGCATTTCTTAGTTGGATATCACAATGTTGGCTCCAGTCAAGTTCATGATCAATTAAAATCTCTAGGTCTTTTTTCATATGTTTTTACATCAGGTTCTCATCCTGTGTATCTGTAATTGGTATTTTGAACTTAAATATAGGACTTTGTGTATCCTCATTCATTTTCATTTTATTATTTTCTACTTATTGTTCTAGCCTTCTGAGATCTTTTCAGTCTTGATTCTATTATCCAATTTAGTATTTCTTCCAGCTGTGTGTCAACAGCAAATTTTTTAAGTAGAGTTTCTTTGTGATTAGAAGCCATCCTAGTAATCTAGTATTCTCTGTGCCTGTTATATAGTTGGAACTTAATAAGTGGTAATTGATTTAAAAAGGTATTTGTACAGGGCAGAGAAAAAACTGACATAGACTCTCTTACAAAAAAATCTTCAATATAACTACTTTCAGTTTTGGATATAAATATTGCAATGTTACCATAGCACCATTATGGTTTCTCTTGTATTTTGTTATGTTTATAAATAATGTTTTTCATGGTAAATATAGTGGCTAACTAATTTCCTTTCTCATATCAACTTGTTATCAGTATTTTAAGAATCCATTGCCTTATAACTCTAGTTTTCTGAAACTGGCCTACTCTGGCTAAGGACTAGAGAATTTCTACTGGGGGACTGAAGAGAAGAAATCTAGTTGTCAAGAGGGCTATTGAACTTATTTTACAACTGTATTTATATAGCAAAGAGAGGTTTTTACTCAGATGTAAGTTTAAAATTAATACAAATAACTTTCTAAAGAAATTTTTTTCATATGAAGTATAAGATTGAGACAATGTCAGTTGTCTGTATTCAGTAATATAATTATTGTATTTTTATGTAGAGTGTTTTATAGGTGATACTAGGGCTTCACTGGTGGCTCAGATGGTAAAGAATCTGCCTGCAGATCTTGGGTTTGCCTACAGGATGCCTGGATTTGATCTCTGGGTCAGGAAGATCTCCTGGAGAAGGGAATGGCTACCCACTCCAGTATTCTTGCCTGGAGAATCTCATAAACAGAGGAGCCTGGTGGGGTACAGTCCATGGGGTTGCAAAGAATCGGACACTTCTGAGTGACTAAGCACACACACATAAGTGGTACTGATGAAGGTTTTGTGGGTTGAAGTCCCTCAAGCCACCTGTAGGTGCCGTCATTATTTGGATATTATGGGAGTGCTGTTTGCCAGTCACTTAGCATCCGTTTGCTTTTATGGTCTTGCCATACTCTTTATAACTCTTTGCAAGCAGTAAATTTATAATTTTCTATATAGGCAGTTACCTTGGTGAAATGAAAGAAACATTGTGTAAAAATATATTAACAGTTAGTATTGGTTTTGTAGATGGAAGTAAAAGGTTTTGGATAATTTACTACAGTAATATGATGTAATGTAAAATTTACTTTATTAACTATTTATTTTAATAGCTTTATTAATTGTTTTAATTCTCTACTTATGATATTAATACAATCCAGAAAGAGATTAAAGTTAAATCCCTAGTTAAAGCCTTCAATTGTATTTTAGGGCATCTCATGGTAGAACCTCGGAGAAGGCAATGGCAAGCCACTCCAGTACTCTTGCCTAGAAAATCCCATGGATGGAGGAGCCTGGTAGGCTGCAGTCCATGGGGTTGCTATGGGTCGGACACGACTGAGCGACTTCACTTTCACTTTTCACTTTCACACATTGGAGAAGGAAATGGCAACCCACTCCAGTGTTCTTGTCTGGAGAATCCCAGGGATGGGGGAGCCTGGTGGGCTTCCATCTATGGGGTCACACAGAGTCGGATACGACTGAAGTGACTTAGCAGTAGCAGCAGCAGCATGGTAGAACCTATTTAATAGTAGTTGCATTCTTGTGAATTCATGAAGATCTTGGGCTATAGCTCCATCCATTGTCAAAGTCTACTGTATTTCACTTTTTAAAAAAATAGTTTTTGATCTTTACCATTTTCACATTTTTTCAATTTTGTGTATTTTTGTGCTTAAATGGAAGATAAATTCTAATTGTCTGAATCTTCAAGCAAATTAAACATAATTTTTAGTGTTCTGGGAGTTAGAGGCTCTCATAAATACCGTTACTCAAAAACATATAAAATTTGTCATCCTGAGAAAACTTGCTTTTATGAAGCAGCTGGACTGGGGACTATTCGTAGTTCTTCTAAATTATAGTCAGTGGGTTTCACTGTCATTATCTCTGCAAACATCTGAGGGGGTTAATGCAGTTATCTCTCTGAATATAAAACACAATATATAATTACTGAGTACTTCCCTGGTGGCTCAGAGGTTAAAGCTTCTGCCTCCAATGCGGGAGACCCTGGTTCGATCCCTGGGTCGGGAAGATTCCCTGGAGAAGGAAACGGTAACCCACTCCAGTATTCTTGCCTGGAGAATCCCATGGAGGAGAAGCCTGGTAGGCTACAGTCCACGGGGTCGCAAAGAGTCGGACACGACTGAGCGACGGAACGGAAACGGAATGGAATATATAATATAAAATTGTGCTGTTTTAGACTTTGTGAAATGTATCAATACATGCTCTGTGAGCTTTGTTTAGCATGATGTAGTTGTACTTTGAAGTATTAATTTTTGAATTGTTTAAGTCCTCTTTATTTAATCATGTATTTGATATTTAAACTTGTCTATTTCTGAAAAGGATTTGAGATGATTTCTAATTATTTGGAGAAATCTCACTATTATGATAACTAAATGGCATGACACAGCCCCTGCAATTGTTGAGATTTGCATTATCTGTGTAGATTACTTTGTTTTGAAATTAGTTCCTGTTCTTATAACAGCCACTGGTTTTACATTTACAGAATGAATTTCCAAAAGTATTTTCTTGACATCCTTTTCAAAAAGTGCTTAAGAATTAAATTTTTTTAGCCTTCTAATTTTCTCCTATTTCTCATGTTTTAAGTATACTTTGAATACTCAACTATTAAATCACTTGGTCAAATCTCCTTGTTTGTTGTTGTTTAGTCACTAAGTCCTGTCTGACTCTTTTGCAATACTATGGACTGTAGCCTGCAGGCTTCTTTGTCCATGGCATTTCCCAGGAAAGACTACTGGAGTGGGCAGCCATTTCCTTCTCCAGGAGATCTTCCCCACCCAGGGATCGATTCCATGTCTCCTGCATTGCAGGCAGATTCGTTACTACTGAGCCACCAGAGAAGCCCATCTTATTTCTTAATTTTCTAAATTGTCAAGTTTTTAATTAAGAAATAAAGCCTTTCATTCAGCACTGTTTTATCTTATTTCTTTGTTAGTTGCCTATTTTTGCTTCTTTTAGCTTCTCCTATTTCTCTATTTTATCCTAGTATCTCTCCCTTCCTTTATTTCTCTAATTTCTTTTTTTTCTAAGAGTTTACTCTGTAATTCTTTAAGATTAAAAGCTTCTATTTTTCTAGGATTATGTATATCATTATTAAACTTATAATAAAACCCACTTTCTAAAGCAACTCGGACATAGGAATGTGTAACGAAGGCCTTTGTAGAGTTTATAATTGATTTGGTAAGCTTTTACAAAAATTATCAAAAACATACACAAAACTGGTATTACTGAAAAAAAAACCAAAAATGCTAATTGTAGCAGTGAATGGGTTTGCAAACTGTGGAATATTAAGGATTAAAAGTTCCCAATAGATAATGAAATTTTTATGGTACCTCAATTACTACAGAATATATTTACATATAGATGAAAAAGTAAGTTAAAATAAAGGGCAAATTACATATTTTCTTCTTCTTTCTTGTTACCAGACGAAGCAAACCTTAATTAGATCTCAGTTTGCCTGTACTTATAAAGATGACTGCATGATAAGCAAGGATAAATGGAATAATGTTAATTCAGCATCAAAGCCTTTGTGTGTTCTTCACATGGAAAATGACCTTTCTGGTAAATGACCTAATTGAACAATTTAATAACAGTTTAATTCTAGTGTACTGATTGGTTTTATCTTAAGTAAAACTAGGGGGTTTTTTTTGTAATGTAAAAGTTTATATTTTTAAAGACTTGAGTTTATTTTAAAAGTTATATCTAAGTACAAATTGGTGTATAGAATTAGGACTTAGTTTGATTTAGCTAAATGTATTTAAGAAATAACTTGTAGTAGCATTTAAGGATTGTGTTGTGCATTCAGACAAAGCAAATTTGTTTGTAGGGATGAAAAGTGATACGGTAAAATGAAAAGAAATGTGATAGTAATATTGCTGTATCTGTTAGTAATGTAATTTATGCATTATTTGATTGTAAATCATAAATTTTAAAATATTCTTTATCTATTTTAAAATTTGTAAAATCTCATATATAATGATTTTAAGCATTATATAATTTCTTTCCTCTTTTCATCTTGCATAATAGAAGGTGTAAATTCTTCTGTTGGAAGACCAGCAATTGGAACAAGTTCTGGAAATGTTCATCTGGGCAGAAGTAAAAAAGAAAAAGTAGCAAGAAAATCAAGTAGTCTGACAGGAAATACAAGCTCAAAAAGGAAACAGGTGGATTTGGATGATGAAAATATTCTCTGTGATAATGGAAACGAACCACTTCAACACAAAATTGTTAAGATACCTAAGACATCAAAAGATCTGCAGAATAAATTGGATGGCAAACTACTCAGAGCTGCAAAAAGCAACAGATGTACCACCAAGGACAAATTGATTACTGGCCAGACAAAGTTGACTCAGTTTTTTAGACTATGAAATTATCTTTTATGTTCTTTAGGTTTGTGTACATATATATAAAACCATTTACCAAATTCTTCTACTTATTTTTTAAGCAATGAAGGTGTAAGTTATAGTGCTTTATTATTTTGGTCTGCAGTGTACGTATGGTTAGCATGTTAAGCATTGTTTTCAAAAAATACTAGTAAGTCATAATTATGCAGAAATTCATAAAGTTTAATGCACAAGTAAAGCAATCATTTAGGCATAACTTAATACCACTTTCTTTTAAAACAGACATTTAAAATAATACAAGTCATAGTAACATTAAGGGCTTTTTTCCCGAGAGGCAATTAAATGATTTTGCTTTCAGTTTAAACGATGATGTGGACCAACAGGCATCAGACTTGCCAACAAGGTCGATAGACTCTTCCCAGCATACACCTGAGCACTGAAGGAAAAAGAAAATTAAATTGTTTTAAAGGAGTAGTATCACACAAAGTTGATTAGAAATAAAAGAATGGATCTAGTATAGCTAAATCTGAGTAAATTACAATTATAATAACTAATTAAATACTTTTAAATTTCACATCTTTTTCAGGAGTCACTTAATATCAAGTACAAGTTGAACCATGGTCTTGTTTGATTTTGTTATGATTGGACCCAAATTCAGTTAAGTTCAAAGTTCTATTTTATGATATTAAGGTATAAGAATTCAATTTTAAAAAAAACTACTCACTGTCAAAATCTCTCCTTCCTATAGGAAATTTAGCTGAGTTTTCTTCATCCCCGGTTTCTCTCTTTTCTTGTGTTGATTCAGTATTTTGAACTTCATTCTCAGCTGGAAAAGCTACAGATCCTTTTAGTGCAAGATAAGGTTTTATAGCCAGATTCAGTGGCAGGCCATGATTTAAGAAATTATGTTTGGAACCTGCATTCTGTAAAGAAAAGGTTGATTTGTGTTTTAACTGTTCTATTGGGAATGGAACTATAGTACAGTTGTGTAATATTCTTATTGATCAATTTAAAGATGCCCTGCACTGTTTTGACTCTTTAAGAAATACTTTAGATACAAGACTTTCAGGGAATAAAAACTTTTTGAATAAGAGATATTTCCCAGAATGGAAGAACAGCTTGATATGTATGAAGTTTGTTTGATTGTTCTAATGCATACTGTGACTTTTTTTCACATGCTTCTGCTTATAAAAAGGATCAACTTTACTTTCAAAGGATTCATAAAGATCATTCAAATTTGTATTGAAATAAAGGACAAGTCACAGTACCACTTACCTTTGAATTTTTGTTTTCTTCATCATTCATGAAACTGCTCTCATCATTTTTATATTGCTCCAGGGAAGGAACAACAATTGATTTTTCTGCGGTATCTTCCTTCTGAAAGGCTTTCCCCAGCCTCAACGTTTTAAATACCATGTCATCTTCTAAATTTCTTATCGACTTGGATGCTGAAAGTGAAATGCCTTGAGAAAGCAAAGAAAAAGTTAGTATTAATATGTAGGAAGAGAAACTCATTTTTGCCATCCCTTAGTTTGATGTTTGCATAGAGTCAAACAAGGATGTATAAAATGAAGTGAAATTTCTCAGTCATCCTTCTTTGTAAATGATTCTTGCCTTTATATATTTTCCAGCTTGAATAGAAAGCACTTGAAAAACTTTCATCATTTTAGAAATGACTCATCAGATAGAAACCAACCTTTTGTATAGCTGGTAATACCCACATTGTTTTGGTTTTAGTGGCATATTGTTTAAGTGTGAATTTTCTCAGAATCTCATTAAGATCCTTGGTAGAAAGCTTTGTGTTGAGGAGATTATAGTCTCTTGAAAATGAGTTCTTATTAAGGAAGACCACAGGACATCAGACTCTCCATGTTCTGTTTGTTTATATTGTTTCCTTCTCTATATTTTCAATTAAATACAATATTAAAGCTAAAGTTACTTCTTTAGCTTTAATGTGTGTGTGTGTGCTCATGCTCAGTCATGCCCAACTTTTTGCGACCCTATGGACTGTAGCCCACCAGCCTCCTCTGTCCTGGAATTTTCCAGGCAAGGATACTGGAGAGGTTTTCCATTTCCTACTCCAGGGGATCATCCCAACCAAGGGATAGAACCTGTGACTCTTGCATTGGCAGGTGGGTTCATTACCACTATTGACACCTGGAAAGCCCTTGACTCAGGATTATAAGGGTCAAAGTTTAAATACTTTCAATCCTGATTAAATTGAAATAATCTTCAAAAAGATTTTTTTTTCCATAAATGCTTGGAGTAGTCTTTGGTGTTTAAAGTATATATGCCTGTCAGTGTGAAAAAAGGTCACATGTGCTATATCTAAGATTGACCTATCAGATGTGTTTCTATCTTTGTATTTACAGAAGATTATTACTAATATTTATTAGTGAATTTAGCAGGTCCACAAAGAGAATATTTACATTGTCCATAAACCTTAATTTTAGATAATGAGTATGTTGTGTAATTATTAATTAAACATTTCAGAAATATTGCATTTCTAATCGTGACCTTGCCAAGTAAGAGAATACATTCTTATCTTCTGGTATATATGTGCCATAGTTTTTCTAGGGTATATTTCTAGTTTTGGCATTGCTGGGTCATACAATATGTGCCTTTCAACTTTATTAATGCTGAAATGGTTACAGAATAGTAGTAGCCACTTTAAGCCCCCTCCTGCAAGGTATGAGAGTTCTTACTGCTGTAGGTTCTAGTTAACACTTGGGTATCTTATTGTCATTTAATGTTTATTTCTCTAATTACCGAGGAGGTTAGATGTCTTTTCATGTGCTTATGTAAAATACCATTTAAAGAAAAAACTTTTCATTATTGGGTTGTTTATTTTTTTCTTGTTGATTTATGGGAGTTTAATATATGTTGGATATTAATTCTTTGTTATGTGTTTTGATATTTTTTTATTACATTATGTCTTATCTTTTGTATCCCTTCATGATGTCTTTTGGTGAACCAAGCTCTTTAATTTTAATGTTTTAATTTTTTGTGTGCTTTTTGTGGTTAATATTTTTAATATGCTGTTATTTGGAAGTCCTTCCAAACCCTGAGATCGTTAACATATTTCAGTATTTTCTAAAAGTTTAAATGTTTTGACTTTCAGATTTAAATTCTTAATTCATCTAGAATCTTCTGTTTAAGAGCTAAATTTTAACTTTCTTCAAACGTCCTTAATTTCTTAAATAACTCATCTTCTTCTTGCCAATCTGCAATGCCATCTCTGCAGTGTATTAGGTTTCTATGTATGTGTAGGTCTCTTTCTGAACTCTGTATTCTACTGCCAAATCCACAGTATTAATTTTTATAACTTTGAAATAACTTCTGATATCTGGTAGGTCAAGTTTCTCAGCCCTCTACTCAGTGACCAGTTTTTCTTCCATAGAAGTTTGTTGACTGATTTTGTCCGTTTCTTTTCCATATAAATCTTGGAATTTTGAAGGGAATTGCGTCTGTTCTACAGATTAATTTTGGATGTGAATTGACACTCTTGAGATAATTTACTTATTCATGAACATGGTACTTTTCCATATTTATTAAGAGCTTCCTTAATCTTTTAATGATATTTTATTGTTTCCTTCATATCTTTTTCTTATATATCTTTGTTGCATGAATTATAATTGTTTATAATCTTCCTAGGTCACACTAGTGGTAAAGAACCCATCTAACAATGCAAGAGACTCGGGTTCGACCCCTGGGTTGGGAAGATCCCCTGGAGGAGGAAATGGCAGCCCACTCCAGTATTCTTGCCTGGACAATCCCAGGGTTAGAGGAGCCTGGTGGGCTATAATCCATGGCCTTGCAAAGAGTTGGACTCAACTGAGCGATTAATTATATAATTTATTAAGCTTTTTATTTTTAGTTATTATAAGTGGTATCTTTTAAAAATTTACCTTTTCTGACATTACTGCTGGTTTGTACACATGCAGTTGGCTTTTCTCTAGTGTTCTTATATACAAAATCTTGAATTCAATAGTAACTAATTCTTTAATTCAGTTCAGTTCAGTTCAGTTCAGTCGCTCAGTCGTGTCCGACTCTCCGTGACATATTAATTCTTTGGGATTTCCCATGAAGACAGTTGATATAAATAATAATAATAATATGTTATTTCCTTATTGCAAGTGTGTGTGTTTGTGTGTGTTTATCTCTGTGTCTGTCCATGTGTACGAACAGACTGATTCAAACCTGTGAATGTTGGATATGGAAATAACAATTCTTTGTAGTATTACTTATTTTACAGAGAATGCTTTTAACTTTTCACCATTGAACATGATGTTTGCCCTAGATTTTTTTGTAGGCTCCCTTTATAACTGGCAGGATGTTCTTTTCTGTTTTTAGCTTACAAATAATTTTTATCATGAATTATTGAATGTTATTGAATACTTTTTCTGCATCTCTTGAGATGATTGTATTTTTTCTCTGCCAGTCTTTCATTTAGAAAGTGAACAGGGTCAATGCATGTTATAGGATGCTTGGGGCTGGCATGTGGGGATGACCCAGAGGGAGGATAAAGGGAGGAGGGAGGTGGGAGGGGGGTTCAGGAGGGGGAACTTATGTAAACCCGGGGCAAATTCATATCAATGTATGGCAAAACCAACCAATATAATATTGTAAAATAATTTGCCTCCAATAAAAAATAAATTAATTACCTAAAAAAAAAAAATAAAAAATAAGTAGGAAAAAAAAAAAAGAAAGTGAACATATTTTTTCCCATATTAAATCAACCATGTATTTATGAATCAAACCTTTTAAAATATTATTGAATTTCAATTTGGTAATATTTAATTTATACATTTTGCATTTATTATCACAAGTGAGACTGATCTGTAATTTTCCTTTCTTCTATTGCCAACATGATAATATATTGTTCAAATCTTGTCTTACTGATTTTCTGTCATGCATGAATTATCAGTTATAGAGAAATATTTGCAAATCTTTCATTATGATAATAGGTTTATCTAATTCAATTTCTAGTTTGCAATTTTTACTTCCTTTATTTTGAGCTTATGTTATCAGGACATTAAAAGTAGAAATTGTTTTGCCTTTCCCATAAACTAAACCATGTGTCATGACCCTCTCTAGCTTTAATAATGTGTCTGTTACTATCACTTTTCCTGTATCATCTGTATGTTTTATATGTGTCTGTTATAAATATCATATAGCTGAATTTGGAATATTTTCTCTGATAGTCGTCTTTGTCTTTTACTTGGAGAGTTTAGTCCATTTACATTTATCTTGTTTATTGAATTACTAATATTCAGTGCTACTTTCTTTTGTGATTTTTATTGGTTCTAATATGTTTTCTCCTTCTCTTTATTGTCTTCTGATTTAAATTTAATATATTTTTTGTTCTTTCCAGGTAGGATCAATCTTAACTAATGTTTGTTATTGTTGTAGTTGGGTTTTTTTGGTTTGTTTTAAAGCCAACTTTGTAAACAAGGATTTTCTGTAGCACAAGCAACTGTATTCAATATCTTGTAATAACCTGAAATAGAAAAAAAATTAAAAAGGATATAGTTATATACATATATGGGTGTATGACTGAATCATTTTGCTGTACACCTGAAATTAACACAATGTTGTAACTCGATGATACTCCCATATATATACATTCTTTTAAGGACTACCCTAGCTAATATCATTTTCACTAACACTTCACTAGACATTTTAGTATCATCTTCAGTTATTTACATTTATTTAAAGTTATCAGTATTTTTGTCCTCCTCCCAAATAATGTAAAGACCTTAAAATCTTTAAATCTGGTCACCACTATTCCTAATTTGTATGCTACTATTTTCAAAGATTTAAGTTCTATCTTGATTTTTTAATGAAACAAATTAGGGATTACTTTATTATTTTATGGGCTTCCCTGATAGGTCAGTTGGTAAAGAATCTGCCTGCAATGCAGGAGACTCCGGTTTGATTCCTGGGTCGGGAAGATCTGTTGGAGAAAGGATAGGCTACCCACTCCAGTATTCTTGGGCTTGCCTTGTGGCTCAGCTGGTAAAGAATCCTCCTGCAATGTGGGAGACCTAGGGTTGATCCCTGTGTTGGGAAGATCCCCTGGAGAAGGGACAGGCTATCTGCTCCAGTATTCTGGCCTAGAGAATTCCACGGACAGTCCGTGGGGTTGCAAAGAGTTGGACAAGACTGAGCAAATTTCACTTATTATTTTATACATTTGACGTTGGTTTAGATTTACCTACAAGTTTACTATAATTTCCCCACCATTTCCTTTCATAGCTGAGATCTTCTTTGGATAACCATTTATCTTCTTTTTGAAGTACATGTTTTTGAAGTATACTAAGTTAGATGCTAACTTAGTGAAGTTCTGTTAGTAATAAACAAAATAAATTTTTTTTAAAGTTTTGTTTTAATTAAATGTCTTTTGCTGTTGTTCTTGAAAAATACTTTCATGACTATACAATTACTCATTTGATGATTGTTTTCCCTTAGTATTTTATTTCAGTTCTTTTGGTTTTCATTGTTGCTGCAGAAAATTCAGCTATTGGTTTTAATCATGATTCCTTTATAGGTAATCTCTGTATTCTATCTAGCTGCTTTTAAAATCTTCTCTTTGGCTTCAGTGTTCTGCAGTTTCTTTTTTTTTTTAATTTATTTATTTTTTATTGGAGGCAAATTATTTTACAATATTATATTGGTTGGTTTTGCCATATATTGACATGAATTTGCCCCGGGTGTACATGAGTTCTCCCTCCTGAACCTCCATCCCACTTCCCTCCTCCCTTTATGCTCCCTCTGGGTCATCCCCGCACTCCAGCCCCGAGCATCCTGTAACATGCATCGACCCTGAACTGGTGATTCGTTTCACATATGACAACATACATGTTTCAATGCCATTCTCCCAAATCATCCCACCCTCACCCTTTCCCTCAGAGTCCCAAAGACTATGATGTGTCTGGGCATGAGTTTCTTATAATTTATCCAGGCTTAAATTCTTGAATCTGAGGGTTGATGTTTTTCATCAGTTCTAGAAAAGTGTTACTCAATAATTTCTTTGTTTTTCCTTCTTTTTTTTTTTTGTTTGGCTGTACTGTGCTGCATGCAGGATCTTAGTTCTCTGACCAGGGATTGAACCCATGCCCACTGCAGTAGAAGGGCAGAGTCTTAACCACTGGACTGCCATGGAAGTCCCAAAGAGGAGATGTTTGTTTTTTCTTTATTTGCTTATTTTTTAGTTATTATTTCTTTGAACACTGCTTCTCTCTTGTTCTCTTGTATTGGACCTGCCTGCTCTATATCTTATAACCTCTGTTTCCTATATTTCTTTCTTTGTGCTATACTTGAGAAAATTTCTTCACCTTTGTATTCCAGTTTACCTGTACACTGTCACTTGTATTTAATCTGCTGTTTAAACTGTGTATTGAGCTTTTAATTTAACTTCTTATATTTTTTTAAAGTTCTAGTTGGTTCCTTTTCAGATATGCCTGGTTCAGTTATATTTTCTATTTTTATTCATATTTTCAATCTATTTTATTGCTTTAAATCTTATTATTTATTTTTAAACATTTTATATTTGTATCTAGTTATCCAGTGTCTGCTGTCTTTGCTTGTTTGAGTCTATGGTTTGTTATTTCTGCTGATCCTAGCTCATGGTATCTTCTTCATGTATTCAGTGAAATTTCATTTTTGCATATATTCATTGAACTGCATCCCAAGGAATTTTTGGAATTCCTGTATTCTCCCAGGCACCTGGAACAGTATCAGTCCAGGGCCACTTCAAACCAAAATTTCTTCTTGAGGCTTTTTAGGCCCCAGAGTCAGTGCAAATCCTAAACTAAGTGAATGTTCTTTTGTCATTAGGAATTCTTTGGGATGTAGGGGTGTGTGTGTGTGTATGTATGTATGTATATATGCAGTTTTCCCCTTCTTTTCTCAGAACCATTCCTGACACAGGCACATTTCCTTCTACTAGCTGATTTTCTTTCTAGTGTACTTCCTTATGGGGGTTCTGAGCTTCAAGTGGGAGTTTCTGATATGGTCTCTCATTTTACATGATTTCTAAGTTGTTTCCTCTGTTCCAGCATATGTGGGCTATTAACACCAAGTGCTCGGACACCAGGAATTCACAGAATCTCTCAGAGAAAATGCAGGCTCTAGTCCTTGTTAACTCCTGTGAAATATTGTACTTCTTTTTTCTGGTCCTCTGTTGCTTTCCTTATTTTACCGCCAATTTGGCCATACTTAGCATTTTAAGATGTTTTTTACTGAGAGGTATTCTCTACACAAGTAGTCTGCCATATTGCTGGAAATGGATGTCTCAGTTCATTCTTCAGTGGAAAATTCTCTCTGCTTGTGAGTTTGAATCCATTTACACAAAATGTGTATGTATATATTGCGTATTAAATTATTTCCTTTTAAACTCATGGGCTATATTTCAAGTTCTTAAATGGTAGTGTTTAATATACTGATTTCTTTATATTGGATCAGAGATGGGTATAGTTAGCTGCTAATTCTCTTGGAGACTGTTTAAATCCAATTAGGCACATATTTCCTGAGAGCGTATTTATAAATAAAAGATTTCAAAGTCCTCTGACTTCTTTGCTCTTAGGGCTTCTTTATTTTTTTAATGTTGCTAATTGTACCTTGGTTTGTTTCCCAGGGTATGAACCTGATTTGGAGGTTGTTGTTTAATCTACAAAAGTCCTTGTTAATGGTAACCTTTTTTTCTTAGCTGTTGTTCTGGAAGAGTAATAAATATTAGCAATTATGTATTTGGTTTTAAATTTCCACCAGATGAATTGGTTTGGCTGATCTTCACCCAAAATTGGGACCAAATCCAAACCATTTTGACAGTTTAGAAAAGATAGTTAATGTTTTCCTTTATTTTGCTTAAATTGTCATAGTCTCTGAACATTATGAGGTTTTCCCATAACCATTTAATTACGGAAATAGTTTCCAATTTTTTTAAATGATAATTTTTTTAAACATTGGTTACTCTGATGTGCAATGGAGCATAGTAGATTTCTTTTCCATTGATGCTGAAAATTAAGTGTCCCCAAGTGGTAGAAAGGAACTTTGAAGAAGAAAAACTATTGCCAGATGGGCTTGGGTGGTTCATAAAACCTTGGAAAGGCAAAAAGTTTATATCAAATGAAATCTTAATTTTTTAAAGAACTACTACTGACACTATATATTTGTAAATCACTCTGTCAAAATTCTCTTTCCTTCAATAAACATATCTTTGCCATGTGATGCCAATAAATTCAGTGCACCCCAAATTAGAGATTGGTCATTGTTTTACTGAGAACCCTGAATTTCTTAATGGCTAATTTTATAAGTCCCAGAGCAAAGATTGCTCACTTGCATTATCAAAAAATATAAGTAAACTTAGAATTCCTTCTGATATATACAGTTCAAAACCCATTCACCTTCACGTAGTTTTATGAAAGTGAAAGTGAAGTCGCTCAGTCGTGTCCGACCCTTAGCGACCCCACGGACTGCAGCCTACCAGGCTCCTCCATCCATGGGATTTTCCAGGCAAGAGTACTGGAGTGGCTTGCCATTGCCTTCTCCGAGTTTTATGAAAAATATCACATTTCATGATGAGGTAAAGTTTATTTCAGCAATGTAAAATGGTTTAACTTTTTAAAAAAATTAATGAAATTCAGCACATTAAATGAATAAAGGAGAAAAAACATGATTGTCTTAGTGAGGAAAAGCACAGTGGCATCAGTTGTGCCAAATGCTGCTGAGTGTGTAAGATGAGAACTGAGAATTTATCTTTGATTTGGGCATGTGGTAGCCATTGGTGACCTTAATAAAGTTTCTTGATGCTGGTAGTGATCAAATACCAATAGAGTATTTAAGAAAGAATGGGAACAGAAAAAATGGTGATGGTGAATACAGACAGTGTGCCAATAATTTACAATGAGGAATGCAGAAAAATTAGGCTGTGGATCCAGAAAAGGGGTGTGACACCAAGGGAAGATTTCTATTTAAAGATGGAAGATATAGCATGATGATTTATCAGGAAGAGAAAGAAGTGGCATTGCTGAATTTGTGGGATTGAACTAACAAGGTTTTACAAGCTACTGACTGTGAAATAAAAAGGACATTCATCCCCATTCCCAGCAATTAAGTATGTGTGGTGGTGAAAAGATCTGTGAAGTGGAGGCCATAGGGTGTTCGTTACCTGGGAAGCATAGTGCAAAGATTGGAGAAGGAGGAGAGGGGAAGCACAGAGCTCTTTGGAGATGAGAGTATGGGGGAGATAAATGGCTGGAGTGGGTCACATTTAGATGGAAAGAAAGGATAATGGTATATGAGGTGGTGGATTGGGTTGGCAAGAGAATTAGTCCTGGCATTTCCTTAGAAGGGGGGTTCACTCTCTCTCTCTGATGTTTATGTAGTTGGCAGAGAAAGATATCTCCTGGTGGGCATTTATGCCACTCAGAATTCTACAGTGGAATTAGGAGGTTACACTTCTGAAAGAGTTTGAATCTGGTTACTTTGTTGTCTCTCTTCTTTCCAGAAAGAATCATTTTGAGTCTGTCTTTAATTTGAGGGTTCAGAGAAGAGATTGAAGGCTTCCAGAACCCAGCCTTGCAGGGAGTGTTCAGAGGCTCTTCATGTGCATGAGGCCCAGCTGAGAGTTGTGGGGGCCATAAAACTCTTACATTTTGCTCAAACAGTGGAGATAGGTAGGGGTTCTTCCCATTCGGGGGATTTGTGGTATGGTAGATGGGAGATTTCGGAGAAGGCAATGGCAAGCCACTCCAGTACTCTTGCTAGAAAATCCCATGGATGGAGGAGCCTGGTAGGCTGCAGTCCGTGGGGTCGCTAAGGGTTGGACACGACTGAGCAACTTCACTTTCACTTTTCACTTTCACACATTGGAGAAGGAAATGGCAACCCACTCCAGTGTTCTTGTCTGGAGAATCCCAGGGACGGGGGAGCCTGGTGGGCTTCCGTCTGTGGGGTCACACAGAGTCGGACATGACTGAAGTGACTTAGCAGATGGGAGATACGGAGAGAGTTGGTGATGTTCTATCGGAATTAGTTCAGTGAATATGAGACCAGGTGAGTAGGAGTATTGGTATCCTCAAGCTTTGTTCCACTGTTGCAACTGCTAAATGTGGGCTGATCTAAATATTTATATTGCAAATTATGGTCCTGCCTCGCATGCATTTTCCTCTGAGTTAATTGTATAAAAGTTTGAATTCATTTTTGTCTATGAAGGCTAGTGGACTGGCTTGAGTCTCATAATGAGATGAGATGTTGCTATTAGTGTCATATAAGCAGAATTAATAGCATGTTTAAAGAGCCAAATGAAGAGCCAGAACTAATGAATTATGCATTACCAGATTTTAGAGATTGATACAACTAACATCAAGAGGTATACGAACATACTTGAGATTATGTTTCTGGATAAATTTTTCAATTTCTTTCAAAGTTAATCCTTGGATATTGTTTTGCTTCTTGGCAATTTTGGAGACATATGATAGCATTCTTCCAAAATAACAATCTGGTGATAGCTTTTAACATTGGGTTACCAAAAGAAAATTATTGTATATGTTTATTCATAATTTTAGGCTTCTTCACCATTTCATTGAATACTGCATTGAATCTTCATTGTCACACATATTAGGAATCCAAATGTTTCTACTCTTCATGGCTGTCTGTAGCCCTCAGACATACCGGGTTATCACATTGAGAACTCTGCTCTCATGACATTTTTAAAAGCAGCGGTTTCTACTATGTAGGATGACTATGAGATCCAGTTGTTTTACTTCACGTCTGTTTATGATAGAGATTAGATAAGATAGAAGCATCTTGATATACATGACATTCTTTTCTTTCTATTTAGGTACAACAGTCGATTCTGCTTTCATAAATTTGTTAATGTCATTCTCCACTCTTGGAATTCCCTCATTTTGTCCCTCTACCCATCTGAAAGTGAAAGTCGCTCAGTCATGTCTGACTCTTTGCGATCCCATGGACTGTCCATGGAATTCTCCAGGCCAGAATACTGGAGTAGGTAGCCTTTCCCTTCTCCAAGGGTTCTTCCCAACCCCAGGATCGAGCCCAGGTTTCCTGCTTTGCAGGCAGATTCCTTACCAACTGAGCCACAAGGGAAACCCAAGAGTACTGGAATGGGTAGCCTATCCCTTCTCCAGTGGATCTTCCCCACCCAGGAATCAAACCAGGGTCTTCTGCATTGCAGGCAGGTTCTTTACCAACTGAGCTATCAGGGAAGCCCTGATTCAGGCATCTAAATCTCACATATTCTTCAAGAACCTTCTCTTTTTCTTAAGTCCTATATTTGTAATGCATTATCATCCCATTTAGAAAATAATTGTTTATATTCATAAGTTTATCAAGACCCTACATACCTGCAGAAACTTGCATTGATAGCTTCAATTGTTCATTATTTCCTGTATCTGCGCCATGTAATTTTCTTTCCCGACTTGGGCAGGGTCACCTGCCCACTCCTTGACTCTGGCCTTGGGTGGATGACTTGCGTTAACTAATGAAGCAGTGTTGTAAATTGGAGGATTCCCTCTTGAACCTCTGCCATCACCATGAAGTCATTCCTCTGCCAGCGGCCCCATGGAGCAAAGCACCAGTTGTCACACTGAGGCCATCCTCAGCAGTCATCCATTCAAACACCAGACAGTAGAGCAAGTCAGTCACTTGAGGTCAGAAGTGCTGCCTAGCAGACTCCCAGCTGACCTCGGAAGCACAAGCTATAAGCATGAAGTTTTGTGTGTGTTCACAGCGTTACTATAGCAGTAGATAACTGATACAACTATCCTATATAGTGTGACCCACGCCTTCCTTGCTAAATTTATTTCTTGCTCTTCTCTACTTCTTTCATCACTCTCCAGCCATATTGGCCTCCTTTTATTTCCTCTTATATCCCAAGATAATTTTTGGCTTCAGATCTTTGCCCTGTTCCCTCTGTCAGGAGCATCTTCCTTCTCTTATTTGTGGGGGTATCATCATGAGGTTTTTAATGTCTTACTTTCTGAGATTGCTCCCTTGACCCCACTGCCTAAAGGAGCCTTCCTCCCAGCTATTCCCTATTCCTTTTCACTGTGTTTTCACTGTGCTTATTATTTTCTCAACTTATTTACATGTTTATTGTCCATCTTTCCCAATGTTCCTGAGGTAGGGAATTTATTTTTTTATCCCTAGCATCAAGAATAAGGAGCTTCCCAGGTGACTCTAGTAGTAAAGAACATGCCTGGTAATGTAGGAAACATAAGAGAAGTGAGTTTGATCCTTGGGTTGGGAAGATCCCCTGGAGGAGGTCATGACAACCTACTCCAGGAGAATCCCATGGACAGAGATGCTGGTGGGCTACAGTCCATGGAGTCACAAAAAGTTGAACACGACTGAAACGGCTTAGCATAGCACATCAAGAATAGAGTCTGGCACATAACAGGCTTTCAATAAATGAGATAAATATATGAATAAATTTTTATTAGGAGGACAGATGGGACAAGGTATATAGGTTCTAGAATGTGATAGAGTATTATATTAATTTCCTGTGGCTGCTGAAACAAATTTCCATAAATGCAATGGCTTGAAACAACAGAGATTTACTTTTCACAGTTCTGCAGGCCAGAAGTCTGAAGTCAGCCTGTAATCAGGACTACACTCCCTTCACAGGCTCTGACATGGTCTTCTACCTGTGTCTGTCCTCTGTGTGTCTGTCTCTAATATCCCTCTGCCCCTCTTTTATTCATGCGATAGCATTTAGAGCCCACCAGGATAATCTAGGATTATCTCTTCATCTGCAGATCCTTAAATTCGTCACATCTGCACAGATGGTTTTTGATATGAATACATTTGCATGGGTGAGGGGGCCATTTTTTGGCCTACACCTCATGTGAGGAGTTGACTCACTGGAAAGGACTCTGATGCTGGGAGGAATTGGGGGCAGGAGAAGAAGGGGACGACAGAGAATGAGATGGCTGGATGGCATCACCGACTCGATGGACATGAGTTTGAATGAACTCCGGGAGTTGGTGATCGACAGGGAGGCCTGGTGTGCTGGATTCATGGGGTCTCAAAGAGTCGAACATGACTGAGCCACTGAACTGAAATGAACTGAACTGAAGCATAGATATGGGACTTTGCAGAAGGCTCAGTGGTAAAAGAATCCACCTGCCAGTGTAGGAGATGCAGGTTCAATCCCTGGGTCAGGAAGCCCCCTAGAGAAAGAAATGGCAACCCACTCTAGTATTGCCTGGAAAATCCCATGAACAGAGGATGCTGGCAGGCTACAGTCCATGGGATCACTAAAAGAGTCAGACAATTATTAAAACAACAACAAAACATGGACATGATCAACTCAAGCATGTGGGAGGCAGAACAGCATAGTTTAAGATGCTGTGCTGTGGAGCCAGAGTGTCTGGGTTTGAATCTCAGTTTTGCCACTTATTGTATGCATGTGGCCATGTTACTTAACCTCTCTGCTTAGTTCCTGTCCTGCAAAATCCAGATAACAATGGTACCTTCTTCAAAAGATTGTTGTGAGAATCGATACATAAGCGCCTAGTAGTTCCTGGGACATGGTATGTGTTTGATACATATCGTTACAATTGTAAAGCAACACCTACTGAGCATTTCTGATATGCCAAGCTTTGTGTTAAACACATTTTGTATTTTAGCTAATTTAATCGTCACAGCCACCCTATGAGGTAGAGACTAAGCCACTTGCTGAAGATCACACATCTAGAAAGTGGTAGAGGTAAGAGTCAAGCTCATAGTCTGTGCTCTTAACCACTTCATACACAGCTTCTCTGCTGGTGAGATTTCTTTTGGCTATTAATATTTCCAGGAAAACCAGAGATTTATGGATGATGTGAATTGGAATTGAAACCATGAATCTGTATAGCCTTTTGTAAAAACCATTTAAAAAATTGAAGTATAGTTAATTTATAATGTTTTAGTTTCAAGTGTACAGCAAAGTGATTCATACATACATATAAGTGAAAGAGAAATCACTCAGTCGTGTCCAACCCTTTGTGACCCTGTGGGCTATAGCCCATCAGGCTCCTTCATCCATGGGATTTTCCAGGTAAGCATACTAGAGTGGGTTGCCATTTTCTTCTCCAGGGGATCTTCCTGACCCAGGGATAGAACTCAGGTCTCTCACATTGCAGGTATACTCTTTACCCTCTGAGCCACCAGGGAATCCCATATATAAAATACTACCATATACAAAACACTATATATAATATATATATTCTTCTTACATATATTCTTATATAATATATATATTCTTTTTCAGATTATTTTCAATTATAGGTTATTACATACTGAATACAGTTTCCTATGCTATACACTAGATTCTTGTTGTTTATCTATTTTATATATAGTAGTGTGTAGTTGTGAATCCCCAGCTCCTAATTTATTTCTCCCCCTACTTCCCTGATATCCCTTTGGTAACCATAAGTTTTTTTCTTTGTCTGCGAATCTGTTTCTGTTTTGTAAATAAGTTCATTTGTATCTTTTTTTTTATTTTAGATTCCACATATAAGTTGTATGATACTTGTCTGACTTACTTCACTTAATATGATCATCTCTAGGTCCATCCATGTTACTGTCTTCAATTTAAGCCTCAATTTTGAAATAAGGAGCTGATGACCTGAGCCAGTCAGCTCGAGGTTTTGTTTTTGCTTACTATGGAACACATTTCTGTCTTCGGCTATAAAGAATGTAATCAATTTGATTTAGGTATTGGCCTTTTGGTGATGTCCATGTGTAGAGTCATCTCTTCTGTTGTTAGAAAAGGGTGTTTGCTATAACCAGTGTGTTCTCTTGACAAAACTCTGTTAGCCTTTGCCCTGCTTCATTTTGTACTACAAGGCCAAACTTGCCTGTTACTACAGGTATCTCTTGACTTCTAACTTTTGCATTAGAAAATCCCATGGATGGAGGAGCCTGGTAGGCTGCAGTCCATGGGGTCGCTAAGGGTCGACACGACTGAGCGACTTCGCTTTCACTTTTCACTTTCACACATTGGAGAAGGAAATGGCAACCCACTCCAGTGTTCTTGCCTGGAGAATCCCAGGGATGGGGGACACTGGTGGGCTTCTGTGTATGGGGTCACACAGAGTCGGACACGACTGAAGTGACGCAGCAGCAGAAATGCAAAAGGACGTATTTTTTTGGTGTTGATGAAAAGGACATATTTTTTTGGTGTTGACGAAAAGGACATATTTTTGATGAAATACGTTGAAAATGACATATTTTTTGGTGTTAGTTCTAGAAGGTCATAGAACCGTTCAACTTCAGCTTTTCTGGCATCATTGTTTGGGATATAGACTTGGATTACTGTGATGATGAATAAGGTTTGCTTGGAAATGAACGAAGATCATTGTGTTGTTTTTGAGATTGCACCCAAGTACTGCATGCATTTCAGACTGTTTTGTTGACTATAAGGGCTACTCCATTTCTTTTAAGGGGTTCTTGCCCACAGTGGTAGATATAATGCTCATCTGAGTTAAATTCTCCCATTCCCATCCATTTTAGTTCACTGATTCCTAAGATGTCGATGGTCACTCTTGCCAGCTCCTGCTTAACCACATCCAATTTACCTTCATGGACCTAACATTCCAGGTTCCTATTTAATATTGTTCTTTACTTTCACCACCAGACACATCCGCAGCTGAGCATTATTTCTGCTTTGGCACAGCCTCTTTCTTTCTGGAGCTATTAGTAGTCGCCCTCTGCTCTTCCCTAGTAGCATACTGGACACCTTATGATCTGGAGAGCTCATCTTCTGGTGTCATATCTTCACGGGGTTCTCGTGGCAAGAATACTGGAGTGATTTACCATTCCTTCCTCCAGTGGACCACGTTTTGTCAGAACTCTTCACTATGAACTGTCCTTAGGTGACCCTGCATGGCATAGCTCATAGCTTCATTGAATTATACAAGCTTCTTCACCACCCCAAGGCTGTGATCCATGAAGGATTTACTGCCTTAGACAGTGGAAACTGTGAAGATTAATCTAGATAATAAGATATTATTTTATGTTTGATCTCTCTACTGGGGAAATATAAGTATTGTATCTTATAATTCACTTGTACATTTATTCATTCAACAAGTGGTTATTATGGATCTCATAATATATGCCAGGCACTGTGCTAGGCACTGAGAATTCAGTAGTGGACAAGATAGCCTCAGACTCTTCTGTGTGAAGTTTGTATTCTATTGGGAGAGATCATAATTAAACAATCATATAAATAACTATAATCTGCATAGTGCTGGGTGCATAGTAGCTATTTAAATGAGTGCTGATTAATTAAGGTGTCCAGTCTTACTTGCTTCTTAGATCCTGACAAATTGTAGTCAAAAAAAGCAATGTAGTAATTCATATTTGAGGTCTACAGACAACATAAAAAATTTCAGTGAAGTCAATAAGTTTAGTAATATTCAGGCTGTTTTCTGTATTTTTCTTATTTCTGACATAGAGCAAAGATTATGTCAGTTGCCCTGTGGTTTAAAGCCACAGTTATTCTGGGAGTACACAGTGGCCATCACTGAGCAGTAACTGATCCAAAAGAATTCCAGCCAAAGTCTTGCCAAGGATGGAAAGAAGTGATGTGCCCTGGAAGTTGCCAAAAAGTATGTTTTTCTTGTTAATGACAATCATTGTGTCCTTGAAATTCTTCATATGTTATGACATGTGCATATATGAATGTTCCCTAGGAGGCAGAGATGGTGCTATCAAATTCATTCAAGCAGTACTTAGCTCTGTAAATTTGTAGCTAATCAGATGCCTAATAAATGTTTTGATGCTGTGGCTGATGTTGCCAATGACATTCAAAAAAGTTCTAGAAGATAAACCATCAAGATTGGCACTTTAACATTGTTGATTATTTAAATTCCATTTACCCCTTCAAATTATCAAGGTTTATGCTATTCAGTTCTAGTACCTCTTCTTTGAATATGAAAGGAAATATGAAATGCAATTTCCACCTCTGAGGGTTCTTTTCTTTTTTCTTTTTTTTTTTTTTAAAAAAAAAATATTAATGATCCTTTCTTTTCTTTTTTCTGCAACTTCATTTCAGCTTCTCTAAAGTGGTGTATCTGTGTGTACTTTTTATTGTTAGATACTGACCCTGCTGATATTCAGAATATTGCTTGATTATTCTCCTTTATTTACAGTGTTCAAACCAATGAATTTGTTTCATCCCTCTTTCATCCCTCAAAAGGTGATTATTTACTTTGTTTTCTCTAAGTTTCAATATGAATTCATAGATTTAAGCATATTTTCTGTGTTTCAATCCATTCAGATTATTATCCAATTTGTAACTCAAATTGTCCCATTTTTTTTTGCCGATGGGAGCTTTTTTATTTGAATCTTGAGTCTTTGACAGCTTTTTTGCTGTCTAATGTGACGTTATATTCCAGGTTCATCTTGTACAGGTCTTTCCCCTGACCTGGAATTTGTCATTTCTTCAAGAAGTCTTGAAGTTAGAATTGGAATTTCAGTGCCACAATCTGGGTAGCAGAGATGCTCATTGCTAATGGGCTGATTCATTTCTTCTAAGACTCTTCAGTGGATAGAACAAATAAAAACAGTATATTAAATAAAATATCTGATGCATTCATACTGATGCTTCCAGTTAAAATTCAGCTATATGTATTTTTAATTTACTTCTTCTATATTTATCTGTATCTCCTTTTTTCTTCCTGCTAAAAATCCTAGTTCTTAAGGACACAAAGGATATTAGAATATCTCGTAATTACTTGTTTATTTTGAATTATATATAGCAGTCTCAAAATATTGATCTATTACTAATATTTCCACTACCAATATAATTAGTGAGAAGAGTTTTAAAGGTGTATGATTTTCCATATGCTCACTCCATTTTTTAATCATTTGTACCCCTTATCATTGAAGATCAGTTTCACTGGGTATAAAATTCTTAGGTCACATTTTATTTCCTTGAGCATGTTAGGTATGATTATCTTGACTGATACTCTGTAAGCATTTGATTAAACTTCACAGATGTTCATTAAAAAAAATTTTTTTTTCAGCCTCACCGCAAGGCTTGTAAGACTTAGTTTCTTGACCAGGGATCGAACTCAATACCCAGCAATGAAAACACCAAATCTTAATCACTGGACTGCCTTGGATTTCCTCCTGTCAAATTTTTTTTAATAAATTAGAAATGACATGACAAAGAACATAAGCCAGAAACCAACGTCAATATGATAATTAACTTTGAAATATTTCCAGAATTGATGGGAACAAGACTTGATGCCCATTGTTATTGCTATTATTCATCATTGTTCTGGAAATGCCAGCAAGTGCTTTAATAACAAGAAACAATATATTCTGGTACTTATCAGAATTCAGGAGACAAAATTGCTATGGTTCACTGATGATATGAATGTTTTATCTAGAAAGACTACAAAAATCAACAAAAAAGACATATGTTCAGTATAATACCTGGCTAATGTCAATATATAAAAATCATTAGTGCTCCTATTATATAGGAAAGGGTTAACTCAGAAGCCTGGGTTGCTCAAACCCTGCACTTTCCCAAGAAAGGCCCATTTTCAGGACTGGCCTTTAGTTGGTTCCTGGGAGCTGAGATCTTGGAATGTTCTGTCTAATAATATTTTTCCATGCTCAAGGCCTTCAGCATTACTATACCAGTTTGTTCAAATAACTGATGCTAACAATGTGATCTAGGATGAACACCTGCTCTCTTTCTGGGGTCTGGAACTTGGGTAACAAATCTGTGAGGCAATGCTATATGTCTACATGAATGTCCCCAGTAAAAAACTCAAGCATTCAAGCCTGCTTGGGATAACTTCCCTGATTGGCAACACTGCATATGGTTGTCACACATTGTTACTGGAGAAATTAAATGGATTCAGTGTGGCTTCACTGGGAGGGGATATCTGAAATTTTGAGCCCGGTTTCCTCTGAAAATGCCCCATCTGATCTTTCCTTTTCCTACTTTTATTCTCTATTCTTTCACTGAAATAAACCATAACCATGGGTATAACAACTTCTGGGTCCTATAGTGAACCATTGAGCTTGAGGATGATCTTGGGGACTCCTCACATCTCTGTATATTGGGAATACCTTTATAAAAAATAAGATCCCATTTATCAGAGTGATAAAACAATGCTTAGAGTATATGATGTGAAGTGAAGTCGCTCAGTCATGTCCGACTCTTTGCCATCCCATGGACTGTAACCTACCAGGCTCCTCTGTCCATGGGATTTTCCAGGCAAGGGTACTGGAGTGGGTTGTCATTTCCTTCTCCAGGGGATCTTCCCAACCCAGGGATCGAACCCGGGTCTCCCTCACTGCAGACAGACGTTTAAGTAGGATAAAACAAAAGGTAAAATTTTTTCTGAGAAATTTAAGAGAAGACTTGAATAAGGGGAGAGCACTTATGAAAATATCAATTCTCCTGAGATTATTAAAAATCTTAACACAGTCCCAGTTAAAACTATAATTTTTAAAAAACTTGATCACCTGAGAAAATAGCCTATACATTTTGAAGGAAAAAGTTCCGGGCAAGACCTTACCTCTAGATAATAAAACTTGTTTTTTAAAAAGTTATAATAATTAAAGTAGTATAGTACCGAGAAAACCAGGAATAGATATATACATGAATTAAATGGAAAACTCAGAAATATACCCAGATATTTATTGAAATTTAGTATAAGCTGAAGATTATATTCAAGTCAATGAGGAAAAGTTGTTTTATTTGATGACTGGTGTTAAGAAAATGGGCTGATCTTTTCGGGAAAAGTCAAATTAGAAACCTATTAGTCCATTTAGGAAAATCCAGCCCAGATATAAATATTTAAATTAGGAAAAACCAAAGTATAAAAGGACTTGAATAAAACATAAAATGGTTAAATGATCTCATGGTAGGAAAAGACCTATATATAATCCCAAAGTTGTTATACTGTTAGAGACAATATTTATACCTTATAAATATTCAAATCTGATTCCTATGGCAGATCTACAAAACTGAAAAGAAGCTATCCCTCCAATAAAGAAATGCAAGTTAAACTCCAATAAGTTCCTAGATTTTTCCTACTAAATTGGCAGTGATTTAGAATAATGATAAAAGCTAGGATTAGTGAAGATGTAGGTAAATATGAATTTTCATATGTTGTCAGTGGAAACATACTGATATAGCATTTCTGGGAGTAATTTGAAAATCTGTATCAAATACCAATGTGTATTTTTTACTGTTCCACATCTAGAAATCCTTTCTAAGGGTATCATCAGATATGCCAAGAGGTATATACAAAATCTTTGACAACCTAAAGGTCCATCGAGAGATGAATGGATAAAGAAGATAGGGTATGTATATACACAATGGAATATTACTCAGCCGTAAGAAAGAATGAAACAATGCCATTTGCAGCTACATGGATGGACCTAAGGATTATCACACTAAAGTAAGTCAGAAAAAAAAAAGACATGTTCCATATGATATAATTTATATGTGGAATCTAAAATATGACAAAATGAACTTACCTACAAAACAGAAACTGACTCACAGACATAGAGAACAGATTGTGGTTGCCAGAGGGAGGCAGGGAGTGGGGGTGGGTTAGACTGGAAGTTCAGGGTTAGCAGGTGCAAACTATTATACCTAGAATGGAAAAACAACAAGGTCCTGTTGTGGAGCACAGGGAACTATATTCAATATCCTGCAATAAACCATAAAGGAAAAGAAAATGAAATCAAATTGTAGTACAATACACATATAACATGGACTTTCCTGGTGGCTCAGATGGTAAAGAATTTGCCATGTGGGGGACCTGGGTTCGATCCCTGGGTTGGGAAGATCCTCTGGAGAAGGAAATGGCAAATCACTCCAATATTTTTGCCTGGAGAACTCCATTGACAGAGGAGCCTGGCGGGTTACAGTCCATGGGGTTGCAAAGAGTCAAACAAGACTGAGGGACTTCACTTTTATTTTTCACCTCTGAAAAAAAATGTGTTTTGAAAACTTATAAACTGTTTAAAATGACTATAAATAGGAAATTGGCTAAGCAAATTATGATACAATATTGTCACCAAGAATGATGTTGTAGGTATGTATGTATAGGTATGTATGTAGGTATGTATTTGTATACATAGAAAGATGTATTTAGTATATTATTTAATGGAAAAATGATAAAACCATTATAAGACAGCTTTTAAAAACTATAAGCATATATTTATTTGTGTGTATGTGTCTCAAATATTATACACTAAAATATTCAGTGTTATGTCTGGGTAGTAGGATTATAGTATATATATATATTTGTGCTTATCTGTATTTTAAATTTTCTATAGTAAATCTTTTACATAAAAACAATAAACTGTAAACAAACCAACTCTCCTCTATTTACTTTAATTGTATCAGGATTCAAAGGGATGTGCTTTAATGTAGAGATTGGTAACTCATATAGTTTTATTCCTGGCCATCCTGTTACTGATTCTCAATGATTCCACAATTCTAGATTGAGACTGCCCTCCTCCTGTACTGATGCATAGTTTGATCTACTCCCTAGACTGTCAACCTTCCTGATTTGTCAGTGACCCTTTCATCATGATGCTTGAATTCCCCACATCTGATGATTGCCCTATGGTCAGTTTTGTTTGGACATTCTCTTCTTCAGAGAACAGTTATAGATAGTTATGACTGCTCAAGATAATATTTACAAAGATTTGAATGAAAGTTTTTATCTCTTCAATATTGGTGGTAAGGGAAGATTAAGCATCTGAATCTAATGCACCAGACTTGCCCTACTTAAGCTCTTTGGAGAAACATCTAGGTTATATTGGTTATGGGGTTTCTATCAGACAATATTAGGCGACCTAGGTCCCAGTATTTCCACAATAAAGATATTCCGTAGGACTTGTGGAGCATCTCATTCTGAATTGAGCTTGCTTGCAAATGACTCCCTTTACAATTCCTAAGAGAGAGTCTCTGGCTGGGTCAGTATGATGTTTGTTTATTAAACAAAAGTTCATGGCAACTTCAAATGCATTTGACTTTGTATTTAGCCACACTGTGGATTTCTGTATGAGCAACTTATCATCATAGTGATGAAAAATGAGACAGTGCTAGTGATGTTGTGGTTACAATTGCCCTTTTCATCCTTGATTTTCTGGGGAGTCGGTCTTCCTTGAAACTCTCTCTTGACCGTCAGTATGGAACTCTGGAGCTCTCATTGATGGAGATGATCCCTGAGCTGGCTTGCACCCAAGCCAGGAATAGACTAGAGTACACTTATTGAGAATGACACAGTTCTTGATTGCATGTCTGATCCATGGATTACATTGTCTTCACCACAGCAAATGGTTCTGCCATGAAATCTTATTTCTCCTTCCTTTACTCTCTGTGCTTCTTTCCCGCATGCAATACTACTCTGTCCCCAGGGGTCTGTAGATTTCAATGAGTCTTCCAAGTCCAAAGGCTTAAATATGGGCACCCCTCTCTTTTCTATCTAGTTCTTTTTCCGAGGTGGCATTGAGGATGTTACCATGTTTGTTTAATTCTTAGTTATGATTGTTATGATGGGTAATAGCTATTTTATTTCAAGTCTGAACTAAAATTACTGGCTTGCTTTTTTCATTATGCTATGGTTTTTAGAAACATTGCACTCCAGCTTTGCCACTGAATGTTTTAATCATGTGGTAGATATTAGGAGAATAGACTATAAGAAAAGCCTTCAGAGAAAATTAAAAAAAAAAAATTAGTTCCAGAGTTGACCGCCTTGCTATTCCTATCGAGGCCTACCTTCTCTCCCTGCAGTTAGTCACCACACTTGGAGGGCTGCTTCTCACACTGGCACCAAGGAGGTCAGTTTTTCCACTCTCTCCCCCAGAAAAGATCAGGAAGTGCCATAAGGTTCATGAAAATTTAAGCTTGAAGTTTAGAAAACTCAAAACAACCCAAACCCTCAAACATTCAGTTTGGTTTGAATCTTGGACAAAGGTTTGCTATGCAGCCAGTGGAGTCGTTCCAGTTTAAGGGCTGTAGTAACTTCATTTCAGGGCTAGTGACGGGGAAATTATGAAACCATAACTTGGATCTTATTTTAACAAAACCAAGAAACAAAAACACTTACTGGGGAATCTGCATGGGAAAAGGGGCCTACCTAGCCCCAACTGGTGCTATTTCACTGCGGCAGCTCCTCTTACTATAGGAATTATGAAAACGTTCTTTCCAATTGCTTCAGAGAGAGCTGACTTTTGAAAGCAATTGAGTTGCCTGCATCCAATTTATAAGCCTCCTGTGCACAACAGGGAAAGATCTTTCATAGGTGATTAAATCCAACAGGGTTAAGGCCTGTCATAGTGATCTCCCCTCATGGTCAGTTTTCATTTCAAAAGTCATCCCAGGAGAACAACTGTAGTTCTTTACCTAGCTGACTTCTGAAACAAATTTTCCACTTTAAAGAGAGCCCAATAATTTAGACCCTATCCTCCTTGGATAGCACTTATTTATTCCAGGGATAAGAATTCAATTTAATGACTGTTTCTTGAGTGGCTTTATTATATCTAGCACAGGAGAATGTATTTCGGCAAGGGTATATAATATAGGAAAAAAATATATGGTTCTCAAATATCTAATGGACCAGTCTATAATCAGCAATGAAGACCTCTTAGGACAAAAACAAATACAAAAAAGGATTCATTCTGCAATAATTTAGACAGCTTAAGTTGATTTCTCAACATACGCAATAGAGCATCTCACCTTGTTTATAGCTGTTTACTTAACAAATACGGCAAAGCAAAAATGAGGTCAAGCCTCAGGCTGTGCAGATGTAGAAGACAGCCTGGAGGGGCAAAGAGTCAAGAAGGGCCTGCTGAATTTCTGAAGTAGACAATCTCAAAGGATTTTAGAAAGATTTGGGGCCTCAGTGTGCTCAGAGATACCGAGAATTTAATAAAGTATGCATTTTCTTATTTAGGTAGAGACTTTGACTTGGCCCATTAAGTGACTAAGTTGACAAAATTCCAGTTGGCAAATAGTATAAATATTCCCCAGAGTATCCATATTCTTATCAAACTGGTTGGTTCTCTTAATTTGGAATGTATTTCATTAGTGATTTTAGTTGGATTATATTAGGCATTCATCATCCTTTTAAGTGATTGTTTCTGCAATTACATGGAATCATGTTACTGTGAAATTTGAACTAATTCACATGAAATCAGATATGCATCACAAGCTGATGAGCTGTGGTTAATGATATTTGTAAATTGAAATTTTTCTATTAGTGTTTCTGTTAAAATATCACTCTGTAATGACATCAATAATTAACTCCTTTTCTTCTTCATGTTTGAACATTAGAACTACAGGAAGCAAGTCTGCTTCTCAGAATGTAAATACATCTAGTTAATTTTTCAAAATTTGGAGATTCCCTAGAACTATTTTCTGAACAAATAGTGATACCGTAATGTTTACAGTTTAACAGTGGATATATAGAAGCATAACATTCTTTAATAATTGAAGATTTAAAATTTTGATACTGAGTATTTATCAAAGCTATTAATAGGCAATCAATAAATACTCTAGGTAGAGCCCTGGGTTCAAGGAGTGAACTAATGGTTGAGAAAATGAAATAAATATAAGTGTTAAATGCCTACTAAGTGTCAGGGACAGTCAGTTCTGAACAAAGGAAATAATCATTTCCAGATGGAGATGATCAGAGGATTCATGGAAAATACGAGATTTGTGTTGGCCTTTGTAGTTGTGGTTTAGTCACTAGGTCATGTCTGACTCTTTTTGTGACCCAATGGACTATAGCCCGCCAGCCTCCTCTGTCCATGGAATTCTCCAGGCAAGAATACTGGAGTTGGTAGCCATTCCCTTCTCCAGGGGATCTTCCCCACCCAGGGATGGAACCTGGGTGTCCTGCACTGCAGGTGAATTCTTTACCTACTTTGAAGGGTATACAAATTTGGAGTAAAGTAAGCAGGTTGTTTCAGATGTGAGGAATCAGGGCATCAGAGACTTGAAAATACAGTTTAGAAGGGGAGAATTAATGTAAGAGGATAGTGGGAATTACAGCTTGAAAGAAAGGGTAAAATCAGATTTTGGAAGCGTAGCCAAAGACTCTGGGTTTTATCCAATAGACACAAGGAGTTATTCTATATTTTTGAAATGGGAAATGAAATAGTGAAGTAATGTTTTTGGAAGATAATGCTGGTAGTAATAGGTTGAATAGATGGGAAAGGAAGTGGTTGAAGGTAGAACAATTGATTAGAAAACCCTTTCACTTGCCTAAAAATATGATGAAAGTCTGGTGTACAGTAGTGGAAAGGAAAATGGAAAGGAAAAACATCATTAGGAAGAGAAAGAGAAATCAATACAGCTGTGAGATTATATGATGTGGGAAGTAAGGGACAATTTACAATGTCATCTTTTGGTTTAATGTGTGATTTGAGACCTGCGTATCAGAATGGTTGCAAAACATTTCTCATGTTCGTAAATGAGAAATGTGAAGAGTAGCTTAGGTTGGGGATGGAGGAGAAAAATAAGTTTTGTTTTAGGTTTGTTGCTTTTGAGGTGATGGCATGCTCTTTAGTAAGCAGTTGGAAATGCAGGGCTCAATTTTGTGAGAGACAGAGACAGACAGACAAAGGTTGGGACTAGTAATAAAGATTTTGATATTGTCTGTATGTAAGTAACAGTTGAAGTTGGGGAAATATATTTTAGAGGAGGATCTGCACAAGCAGTGCAAGTTGAGGAATTGTCTTCTGGAGGACTGTGATTTGGAGTGGGTTTATGTGCAGAGCCTACAATTTGTCCCTGGAATGGTATTTTCTTCTGCGATGTCAAACTCAGAAGAGTGTATTCTTTTTAATATACATAACATGTCTAGGAGATAACTTTATCAATTTGTGTCCTGGTCAAACATGATTAAAAATTCAACTCAATGAAAATATTTTTATAAATGTTTCTCCATGTTTCTGTCTCTGATAAGTTTTCTGAACTTGTTCAAGTCATATAGCTAGTTGGGGCTAAAAACTTCTCATTTGTAAAATGAGGGTGTTGATTAGAATTCTCAGATGACCTCTGAGGTCCCTTCCAGTTCCTCGATCCTAGTGTCAATTTCTAGGGTATTTCTCTAGTGTCAGTTTCTAGGGTATTTAGCTGATTGACTTGAGTCTTACCAGCAGGGAGCAGACTATTCCACAATTTCTTGAGGGCTTAGCTATCTCTTTGGAGGACCAATAGTCTAGGGGTTATTCTTAGTAGTGTTCCTAAACCCACATTATCTTGGAAAATGTCTTATATTTATAATCCTTTTAGAGGCCTTTTTCAATCTCCAGTAGCTGGATATCAAGCAAAAATCTTTGAGTTAATGAAAGCTGTTTGTGACGAAGTAGTTATTCAGGAGACATAAGAGATGTGGATTTGATCCCTGGGTTGGTAAGATCCCTTGGAAGAGGGCATGGCAACTCACTCCAGTATTCTTGCCTGGAGAATTCCATGGACAGAGGAGCCTGGTGGGCTATGGTCCATACGGTTTCAAAGAGTCAGACACAACTGAAATGACTTATCTGCAGCAGCAGCTACATGATGTGTTCTCTTCTCTCCCCAAGGCTTCTTTACTAGGAGAAACTTAAAGGTAAATTCAGTGTTGAGTCCTTCTAGAATTTTAGTTTCAAGTACTTGGTGTAGACTAATGCGTGTATTTTTTGAAGTATTTTTTGTATTTTTTTGTTGATCCTTGAACAACACAAGTTTGAACTGTATCGGTCCACTTACACACATATCTTTTTCAATGAGTATATTAAAAAAAATTAGAAATTCACAACAATTTGAAAAATTCACAGGTAGCCTAGAAATATTTTTAAAAATAAGGAAAAAGTATCTCACAAATGAATAAAATAGTTGTAGATGCTAGTCTATCCTTATGTAAGCATAAGGTGAGTGGTATTTAATATAAACTTAATAATGTGTTTGTTTTCTTATGGTTTTATGACTTTCAAATAATTATATCACTGTGTTGTATGCCTCTGGAGAAGCTTATTAGCCTATTAGCCTAATTAGCCTATCAGCACAGAAAACTTGTTTTTGATTTTAAATAACAGTTTCCAAAACTGTATTATGAATATAGTCATACAGTAGTACTGTATCCCATAAAAATTTATAATGATACACCCATTAGCATACAAGATAAACTACTGTAAAATAGTCATATCAATTATGGGCTACCATAAGAATAAAAACCATAAAGTAGAAAAAGGAGTACGTCAAGGTTGTATATTGTCACCCTGCTTATTTAACTTATATGCAGAGTACATCATGAGGAACGCTGGGCTGGAAGAAGCACAAGCTGGAATCAAGATTGACAGGAGAAATATCAATAACCTCAGATATGCAGATGACACCACCCTTATGGCAGAAAGTGAAGAGGAACTAAAAAGCCTCTTGATGAAAATGAAAGAGGAGAGTGAAAAGGTTGGCTTGAAGCTCAACATTCAGAAAACTAAGATCATGGCATCTGGTCCCATCACTTCATGGGAAATAGATGGGGAAACAGTGGAAACAGTGTCAGACTATTTTTTGGGGCTCCAAAATCACTGCAGATGCTGATTGCAGCCATGAAATTAAAAGACACTTACTCTTTGGAAGGAAAGTTATGACCAACCTAGATAGTATATTAAAAAGCAGAGATATTACTTTGCCAACAAAGGTCCGTCTAGTCAAGGCTATGGTTTTTCCCGTGGTCATGTATGGATGTGAGAGTTGGACTGTGAAGAAAGCTGATCACGGAAGAATTGATGCTTTTGAACTGTGGTGTTGGAGAAGACTCTGGAGAGTCCCTTGGACTGCAAGGAGATCCAACCAGTCCATTCTAGAGGAGATCAATCCTGGGTGTTCATTGGAAGGACTGATGCTAAAGCTGAAACTCCAATACTTTGGCCACCTCATGTGACGAGTTGACTCACTGGAAAAGACTCTGATGCTGGGAGGGATTGGGGGCAGGAGGAGAAGGGGACAACAGAGAATGAGATGGCTGGATGGCATCACTGACTCGATGGACATGAGTTTGAGTGAACTCTGTGAGTTGGTGATAGACAGGGAGGCCTGGCGTGCTGTGATTCATGGGGTCGCGGAGAGTCGGACATGACTGAGCGACTGAACTGAACTGAACTGAATCATATTCTTGCTTCCTCATTATCAATTCATGAATTCAGTTATACTTGTAAATAAATATGAAGTTATGTTGCATATTATGTTTTTATTTTTGATGTTTAGTGTTAGTGATATGTATGATATCTATAGCATTTTGTATTGCATGCTGATGCTGCTGCTAAGTCACTTCAGTCGTGTCCAATTGTGTGTGACCCCACAGACGGCAGCCCACCAGGCTCCGTCGTCCCTGGGATTCTCCAGCCCTAAGTCAATATTAATGTAGGTGCTGACAGACAAATGGTTTCATCTGATAAACAGATGAAGTAAACTTGCAGTATCAATGTGGTATAGTATAGTACTGTAAATGCATTTTATTTTCCTTACGGTTTTTTTATTAACAGTTTCTTTCTCTAGCTCACTTTACTGTAAGAAACAGCATATAATACATATAACATATAAAATATATGTTAACCAAGTGTGCTGTTGGTAAGGTTTCTGGTCAAGATAGGCTTTTAGTAGTTCGGTTTGGAGGACTCAAAACTTGCATATGGATTTTCAACTACATGGGGAGTTAGCACCCATAACCCCTGCATTGTTCAAGGGTCCACTGTAGAATCAGTTTTAGAAGGTTGAGTTCAGTTCATTCGCTCAGTCTGAATATTCAGAACTGATTTCCTTTAGAACTGGATGGTTGGATTTCCTTGCAGACCAAGGGACTCTCAAGAGTCTTCTCCAGCACCACAATTCAAAAGCATCAATTCTTCAATGCTCAGCTTTCTTTATAGTCCAACTTTCACATCCATATATGACTACTGGGAAAACCATAGCTTTGACTAGAAGGAACTTTGTTGGCAAAGGAATGTCTCTGCTTTTTAATATGCTCTCTAGGTTGGTCATAGTTTTTCTTCCAAGGAGCAACTGTCTTTTAATTTCATGGCTATAGTCACCATCTGCAGTGATTTGGGAGGCCCCCATAATAAAGTCTGTCACTGTTTCCATTGATTCCCCATCTATTTGCCATGAAGAGATGTGAAGTGAAAGTGCTGCACTCAATATGCCAGCAAATTTGGAAAACTCAGCAGTGGCCACAGGACTGGAAAAGTTCAGTTTTCATTCCAATCCCAAAGAAAAGCAATGCCAAAGAATGCTCAAACTACCGCACAATTGCACTCATCTCATACGCTAGTAAAGTAATGCTCTAAATTCTCCAAGCCAGGCTTCAGCAGTAAGTGAACCGTGAACTTCCAGATGTTCAAGCTGGATTTAGAAAAGACTAAGGAACCAGAGATCAAATTACCAACATCTACTGGATCATAGAAAAAACAAGAGAGTTCCAGAAAAACATCTACTTCTGCTTTATAGACTACGCCAAAACCTTTGACTGTGTGGATCATGTATGGATGTGAGAGTTGGACTATAAAGAAAGCTGAGCAGCGAAGAATGGATGCTTTTGAACTGTGGTGTTGAAGACTCTTGAGAGTTCCTTGGACTGCAAGGAGATCCAACCAGTCCATCCTAAAGGAAATCAGTCCTGAATATTCATTGGAAGGACCGATGCTGAAACTCCAATACTTTGGCCACCTCATGTGAAGGTCTAACTCCTTGGAAAAGACCCTGATGCTGGGAAAGGTTGAAGGCAGGAGGAGAAGGGGACAACATAGGATGAGATGGCTGGATGGCATCATTGACTCAATGGACATGAGTTTGAGTAAACTCCAGGAGTTTGTGATGGACATGGAAGCCTGACGTGCTGTAGTCCATGGGGTCACAAAGAGTTGGACATGACTGAGCAACTGAACTGAACTGAACTGATGGGACCAGATATCATGATCTTAGTTTTTTTAATGTTGATTTTTAAGCCATCTTTTTCACTCTCCTCTTTTACTTTCATCAAGAAGCTCTTTAGTTCCTCCTCACTTTCTGCATAAGGGGGTGTCATCTGCATATCTGAGGTTATTCATATTTCTCCTGGCAATCTTGATTCCAGGTTGTACTTCATCCAGCTTGACATTTCACACGATGTACTCTGCATGTAAGTTAAATAAGTAGGGTGACAATATATAGCCTTGATGTAACTTCTTTCCCAATTTGAAACCAGTCCATTGTTCCATGTCCAGTTCTAACTGTTGCTTCTTGACCTGCATACAGATTTCTCAGGAGGCAGGTCAGGTGGTCTGGTATTCCCATCTCTTTAAGAATTTTACACAGTTTGTTGTGATGCATACAGCCAAAGGCTTTGATGTAGTCAATAAAGGAGAAGTAGATGTTTTCTGGGAACTCTTTTGCTTTTTCTATGATCCAACAGATGTCTAGAAGATTGGAGACATGCAATTCAGCAAAATTTACGTATCTTCTAGGCATAAAGCATTGTGGAAAGGAAGAACAAAGGTATTAAGATAAATAAATGTACGAAGATGAATAAGGTACAAGTTCTGTCTTCAAGGAATCCTCCTGTTTCATAGGAGAACCTGGATGTAAGTAAATGCTCTACATGAGTACGTGAAAAGGGTAGTACAGTAGCAGGAAGTCCTGAGTGTAGGTGACTGAGATGCTAGCCTCCTGTTGCAAACTGGAATAACTATCTTCTGGTATGCGCCGTTCCTGAACTGCCTGAGCAGGTGGTTGTTAGTCAGTATCCTTCAAGTCTTGGGTCTAAAGTAGGTGATTTATTTTGAGCAAATGTCTATGAAAGGTTTTAGTCTATTTTAATAATCAACTTAGATCACAGCATATTGTTTGTGCAAGATATGCAAAAGGACTGACTCACTGAAAATGACTGACTAGTTATAAATAGACACTACAGTTTTGGCAAGATGAAGATGAAAGCTTTTATGAAGTTATACAATTGTGGCAAGATATTGTCAACTGTTGTACTAGTATTCAGATCATTGGAAAATCACATCAATATTGTCAGTATACTACTTAGCAGACAGGCATGCTGACATAAACAAGTTATCAAGCTGCAGACTAAACTGAAGACCTATAAAGGAATGATGCTTTACAAAACATTCTATGAATACCAAATTTGTTACATATATTATATCCAACTTCTGGATGAGTGTCATTTTTAGATTTCCTGTGTTGAATTTAACATAAAGGTGACAGAGTTAGATTTATAAATAAATATATGATATTTATGTCATTCAGAGTGCTTGCTAAAATATTCTTGTTCTATAATGTCACTCATCTGAAAGATAACTATGTTTTCTGGTAGTGAAAAGGTATTCTTTCCTGTTTGGTGCTTCTACATTCTTTTTCAATTTAACACATCAAAAGACAGAAATTAGAATATTGAAGATAAATAGTCATAGGTGCATTGACTAAACTTCCAGATTTAAAGAGTATTTGAAAGCTATTTAGCCTGGAAAGTGATCTGGGGGAGGCAATTATAAACTTCAGCTCATTATGAAAGTCTTTGAATGATTTGATTATTTAATGTAGGGATAAATCTCTCTAAACTGTGATAAAAGTTCTGATTCCAGATTTGTGTCACTAGTTTTTGAGTGGGAGTAATCCTAACAATGACTTCCAAGATGTGTGATCTGAATGAGGGCATCAAAAATGTCTAAGCCAACCATAAGGTATGTTTCCATTGGCTCTAAACCCCCAGACCCAGCCCTGAGTGACTCTTTGTATATTGTGTTTAAAGAATCCTTGTTAAAATGAACTATATTATCTGGCAGGAGTAACATATGAATAATACTGGCTAACATTCAAGAAGGCAACGGCAGCCCACTCCAGTGATCTTGCCTGGAAAATCCCATGGACGGAGGAGCCTGGTAGGCTGCAGTCCATGGGGTCACTAAGAGTCGGGCATGACTGAGCGACTTCACTTTCACTTTCCACTTTCATGCTTTGGAGAAGGAAATGGCAACCCACTCCAGTGTTCTTGCCTGGAGAATCCCAAGGACGGGGGAGCCTGGTGGGCTGCTGTCTATGGGGTCGCACAGAGTCGGACACGACTGAAACGACTTAGCAGCAGCAGCAACATTCAAGTGCCTAAATCTTTGTTAATACTTACCATACCTTTATGAAGTTGATACTACTGTATTTAATCATTTCAAGATTCACTTTATTCCCCCACATTTTCGCAGTGAAATTAGGATGTATTTTAGAATTAATGGTGTCTTTACAAGCATAATTTAGAACAATTCTTTTCTTTTACAAGCCTTGGGGTTTGTCAAATCATAGTGAGACTGACAAGAGACGGCATCATAGATTAGATGAAATATGGTATTAGCCACCACTCCCCTTCATCCAACCTTACCTAAAAGAAAACTAGGACATGAAGCTAAGTAAACTGTTCAAGATCACAGAACTAATAAGTATTTGAGCCAGGATTCCACACAGTTATAATTAACTCAATCTAGGACTGATGTTATGACCAACCTTGATAGTATATTAAAAAGCAGAGACATTACTTTGCCAACCAAGGTCCGTCTAGTCAAGGCAATGGTTTTTCCCGTGGTCATGTATGGATGTGAGAGTTGGACTGTGAAGAAGGCTGACCGCCGAAGAATCGATGCTTTTGAACTGTGGTGTTGGAGAAGACTCTTGAGAGTCCCTTATACTGCAAGGAGATCCAACCAGTCCATTCTAAAGGAGATCAATCCTGGATGTTCATTGGAGGGACTGATGCTAAAGCTGAAACTGCAATACTTTGGCCACCTCATGCGACGAGTTGACTCACTGGAAAAGACTCTGATGCTGGGAAAGGTTGGGGGCGGGAGGAGAAGGGGACGACGGAGAATGAGATGGCTGGATGGCATCACCGACTCTGTGGACATGAGTTTGAGTGAACTCCGGGAGTTGGTGATGGACAGGGAGGCCTGGCGTGCTGTGATTCATGGGGTCGCGGAGAGTCGGACACGACTGAGCGACTGAACTGAACTGAACTGAACTGAGGACTGATGTTTATAACCACACCTTTCTGCCTTCTGGTAATCTAGCAAAATTGATATATCTGAATAGCTATCCTCACAAAGCTGCACACTTTGGACAGTGGAGATGGGAAGAAAAGGAATTTATAAGGATCACAGTGGACTGTTGAGTGAAGGGGTCCGTACAGTAGAGGACCTTTTGAAACTAGGGTAATTATGAGCAAAACAGACCCTGAGAGAACAGGAAAGCTACAGGAATGTTGGGAAACCTTGAAGATGATGAAGGTGAAGGTCATTCACTTCATTTTTTGTCCAGGGCCAGAACTCTGTGTGCAAAAGCTTCTAAATGGGATGCAGAAAGAAAATCCTTATGTAACAGGGAGTTATCTGTAGCTATACATTTACATCTATACCGATGCATGTGTGCTAAGTCGCTTCAGTCGTGTTTGACTCTATGTGTCCCTATGGACTGTAGCCTGCCAGGCGCCTCTGTCCATAGGATTCTGCAGGCAAGAATACTGGAGTGGGTGCCCATGCCCTCCTCCAGGGGATCTTCCCAACCCAGAGATCTAACCGGTGTCTCTTAATGTCTCCTGCATTGGCAGGCGGGTTCTTTATCACTAGCGGTCACGTGGGAAGCTCATCTGTACCTATACCTTTATCTA
This sequence comes from Moschus berezovskii, assembly GCF_049115385.1. Classification (NCBI taxonomy): domain Eukaryota; kingdom Metazoa; phylum Chordata; class Mammalia; order Artiodactyla; family Moschidae; genus Moschus; species Moschus berezovskii. The sequence goes on from NC_142465.1 coordinate 70,707,935, forward strand.
TTATTTGAAAGAGAGATTTGTATTGGGCTTTTTTTTTTTTTTAAAGGAAATGTTATATTATTAACAAGCATTTGGAGGGGAGTTTGGGGAAGAATGCATACATGTGTATGTTCCTACATGTATGAAGGAACAGCCGGGTTCCTTCACTGTTCACCTGAAACTACCCCAACTGTTAATCGGCTATATACTAATACAAAATAAAAGTTTTAAAAGCAACTAAACATTTTTAGAAAACATTTTCTTATCCTACATTTAGATTTTATAACTTGATGTTATTCTTTTTTTTTTTATTATTTGCTTATTTTATTTTCACAGTGCCTAGCATAGTTCAATGTAACTTGAAGCTCAAGTATTTATTTAATAAACGAAACATAACTTTCTCTCTTGCTGCAAATACTACATGGACTCTTGGAAGCCTATTTGGGTGAGAAGAAGGATGCTTTAAGTGGGGGTGGGACACCTCCGAAAGGGTTTATTTATTTATTTTATTATTTTTTTAAATTTTTATTGGAGGCTAATTATTTTACAATATTATATTGGTTGGTTTTGCCTACATTGACATGAATCCGCCCTGGGTGTACATGAGTTCCCCCTCCCAAACCCCCCCCCACCTCCCTCCTCCCCTTATCCTCCCTCTGGGTCATCCCATCATACCAGCCCCGAGCATCCTGTAACATGCATTGACTCTAAACTGGTGATTCGTTTCACATATGATAATATACATGTTTCAATGCCATTCTCCCAAACCATCCCACCCTCACCCTCTCTCACAGAGTCCCAAAGACTGTTCTATACATCTGTGTCTCTTTTGCTGTCTCATATACAGGGTTATCATTTGCATCTTTCTAAATTCCATATATATGCGTTAGTATATTGTATTGGTGTTTTTCTTTCTGGCTTACTTCACTCTGTATAATAGGCTCTAGTTTCATCCACCTCATTAGAACTGGTTCAAATGCATTCTTTTTAATGGCTGAGTAATACTCCATTGTGTATATGTACCAAAGCTTTCTTATCCATTCGTCTGCAGATGGACATCTAGGTTGCTTCCATGTCCTGGCTATTATAAACAGTGCTGCGATGAACATTGGAGTACATGTGTCTCTTTCAATTCTGGTTTCCTTGATGTGTATGCCCAGGCGTGCGATTGCTGGATCATATGGCAGTTCTATTTCCAGTTTTTTGAGGAATCTCCACACTGTTCTCCATAGTGGCTGTACTAGTTTGCATTCCCACCAACAGTGTAAGAGGGTTCCCTTCTCTCCACACCCTCTCCAGCATTTATTGCATGTAGACTTTTGGATAGCAGCCATTCTGACTGATGTGAAATGGTATCTCATTGTGGTTTTGATTTGCATTTCTCTGATTATGAGGGATGTTGAGCATTTTTTCATGTGTTTGTTAGCCATCTGTATGTCTTCTTTGGAGAAATGTCTGTTTAGTTCTTTGGCCCATTTTTTGATTGGGTCATTTATTTTTCTGGAATTGAGCTGCAGGAGCTGCTTGTATAATTTGGAGATTAATCCTTTATCAGTTGCTTCATTTGCTATTATTTTCTCCCATTCTGAAGGCTGTCTTTTCACCTTGCTTATAGTTTCCTTTGCTGTGCAGAAGCTTTTAATTTTAATTAGGTCCCATTTGTTTATTTTTGCTTTTATTTTCAATATTCTGGGAGGTGGGTCTTGGAGGATCCTGCTGTGATTTATGTCAGAGAGTGTTTTGCCTACGTTCTCCTCTAGGTGTTTTATAATTTCTGGTCTTACATTTAGCTCTCTAATCCATTTTGAGTTTATTTTGGTGTATGGTGTTAGGAAGTGTTCTAGTTTCATTCTTTTACAAGTGGCTGACCAGTTTTCCGAGCACCACTTGTTGAAGAGACTGTCTTTTCTCCATTTTATATTCTTGCCTCCTTTGTCAAAGATAAGGTGTCCATAGGTGCGTGGATTTATCTCTGGGCTTTCTGTTTTGTTCCATTGATCTATATTTCTGTCTTTATGCCAGTACCATACTGTCTTGATGACTGTGGCTTTGTAGTAGAGCCTGAAGTCCGGCAAGTTGATTCCCCCGGTTCCATTTTTCTTCCTCAAGATTGCTTTGGCTATTCGAGGTTTTTTGTATTTCCATACAAATTGTGAGATTATTTGTTCTAGTTCTGTGAAAAATATCATTGGTAGCTGACTAGGGATTGCATTGAATGTATAAATTACTTTGGGTAGTATACTCATTTTTACAATATTTATTCTTCCAATCCACGAACATGGTATATTTCTCCATCTATTAGTGTCCTCTTTGATTACTTTCACTAGTGTTTTATAGTTTTCTATGTACAAGTCTTTTGTTTCCTTAGGTAGATATATTCCTAAGTATTTAATTCTTTTTGTTGCAACAGTGAATGGAATCAGTTCAGTTCAGTTCAGTTCAGTCGCTCAGTCGTGTCCGACTCTTAGCAACCCCATGAACCACAGCACACCAGGCCTCCCTGTCCATCACCAAATCCCGGAGTTCACTCAAACTCATGTCCATCGAGTCGGTGATGCCATCCAGCCACCTCATTCTCTGTCGTCCTCGTCTCCTCCTACCCCCAATCGCTCCCAGCATCAGAGTCTTTTCCAGTGAGTCAACTCGTCACATGAGGTGGCCAAAGTATTGGAGTTTCAGCTTTAGCATCAGTCCTTCCAATGAACACCCAGGATTGATCTCCTTTAGAATGGACTGGTTGGATCTCCTTGCAGTCCAAGGGACTCTCAAGAGTCTTCTCCAGCACCACAGTTCAAAAGCATCAATTCTTTGGCGATCAGCTTTCGTCACAGTCCAACGCTCACATCCATACATGACCACGGGAAAAACCATAGCCTTGACTAGATGGACCTTTGTTGGCAAAGTAATATCTCTGATTTTTAATATACTATCAAGGTTGGTCATAACTTTCCTTCCAAGGAGTAAGCGTCTTTTAATTTCATGGCTGCTTGTGATGGGTCTGTTAAGATTTTCTATTTCTTCCTGGTTCAGTTTTGGAAAGGTGTACTTTTCTAGGAATTTGTCCATATCTTCCAGGTTATTCATTTTTTGCCATATAATTGCTGATAGTATTCTCTAATAATCCTTTGTATTTCTGTGTTGTCGGTTGTGATCTCTCCATTTTCATTTCTAATTTTATTGATTTTGTTCTTCTCCCTCTGTTTCTTTTTTTTAAAATTTTTTTTATTTTTTTATTTTTTATTTTTCATTGCAACACTGTTTTTTTTTTGTAATTAATTTATTTTTTATTGGAGGCAAATTATTTTACAATATTATATTGGTTGGTTTTGCCATACATTGACATGAATTCGCCCTGGGTTTACATAAGTTCCCCCTCCTGAACCCCTCTCCCACCTCCCTCCTCCCTTTATCCTCCCTCTGGGTCATCCCCGCATGCCAGCCCCGAGCATCCTATAACATGCATTGACCCTGAACTAGTGTGGGAGAGGGTGAGGGTGGGATGATTTGGGAGAATGGCATTGAAACACATATGTTGTCATATGTGAAATGAATCACTAGTTCAGGGTCCCTTTGTTTCTTGATGAGTCTGGCTAGTGGTTTGTCAATTTTATTTACCTTCTCAAAGAACCAGCTTTTGGCTTTGTTGATTTTTGCTATGGTCTCTTTTGTTTCTTTTGCATTTATTTCTGCCCTAATTTTTAAGATTTCTTTCCTTCTACTAACCCTGGGGTTCTTTATTTCTTCCTTTTCTAGTTTCTTTAGATGTAGAGTTAGGTTATTTAGTTGACTTTTTTATTGTTTCTTGAGGTGTGCCTGTATTGCTATGAACCTTCCCCTTAGCACTGCTTTTACAGTGTCCCAGAGGTTTTGGGTTGTTGTGTTTTCATTTTCATTCATTTCTATGCATATTTTGATTTCTCTTTTGATTTCTTCTATGATTTGTTCATTATTCAGCAGCGTGTTGTTCAGCCTCCATATGTTGGGATTTTTAATGGTTGTTCTCCAGTAATTGAGATCTAATCTTACTGCATTGTGGTCAGAAAAGATGCTTGGAATGATTTCAAGTTTTCTGAATTTACCAAGGCTAGTTTTATGGCCCAGGATGTGATCTATCCTGGAAAAGGTTCCGTGTGCGCTTGAGAAAAAGGTGAAATTCATTGTTTGGGGTGAAATGTCCTATATAGATCTATTAGGTCTAACTGGTCTATTATATCATTTAAAGTTTGTGTTTCCTTGTTAATTTTCTGTTTAGTTGATCTATCCATAGATGTAAGTGGGGTATTAAAATCTCCCACTATGATTGCATTGTTGTTAATTTCCCCTTTCATACTTGTTAGTAATTGTCTTACATATTGCGGTGCTCCTATGTTGGGTGCATAAATATTTATAATTGTTATATCTTCTTCTTGGATTGATCCTTTGATCATTATGTAGTTTCCTTCTTTGTCTCTTTTCACAGCCTTTGTTTTAAAGTCTATTTTATCTGATATGAGTATTGCTACTCCTGCTTTCTTTTGGTCTCTATTTGCATGGAATATCTTTTTCCAGCCCTTCACTTTCAGTCTGCATGTGTCCCTCGTTTTGAGGTGGGTCTCTTGTAGACAACATATATGGGGGTCTTGTTTTTGTATCCATTCAGCCAGCCTTTGTCTTTTGGTTGGGGCATTCAACCCATTTACGTTTAAGGTAATTATTGATAAGTATGATCCCGTAGCCATTTTCTTTATTGCTTTGGGTTCGAGTTCATACACCCTTTCTGTGTTTCCTGTCTAGAGAAGATCCTTTAGCATTTGTTGGAGAGCTGGTTTGGTGATGCTGAATTCTCTCAGCTTTTGCTTGTCTGTAAAGCTTTTGATTTCTCCTTCATATTTGAATGAGATCCTTGCTGGGTACAGTAATCTGGGCTGTAGGTTATTTTCTTTCATCACTTTAAGTATGTCTTGCCATTCCCTCCTGGCCTGAAGAGTTTCTGTTGAAAGATCAGCTGTTATCCTTATGGGAATCCCCTTGTGTGTTATTTGATGCTTTTCCCTTGCTGCTTTTAATATTTGTTCTTTGTGTTTGATCTTTGTTAATTTGATTAATGTGCGTCTTGGAGTATTTCGCCTTGGGTTTATTGTTGGGGACTATCTGGGTTTCTTGGACTTGGGTGATTATTTCTTTCCCCATTTTAGGGAAGTTTTCAACTATTATCTTCTCAAGTATTCTCTCATGGTCTTTCTTTTTGTCTTCTTCTTCTTGGACTCCTATGATTCGAATGCTGGAGCGTTTAACATTGTCCCAAAGGTCTCTAATATTGTCCTCATTTCTTTTAATTCGTTTTTCTTTTTTCCTCTCTGTTTCATTTATTTCTACAATTCTGTCTTCTAGTTCGCTTATCCTGTCTTCTGCCTCTGTTATTCTACTGTTTGTTCCCTCCAGAGTGTTTCTGATCTCATCTATTGCATTATTCATTATATATTGACCCTTTTTTATTTCCTCTAAGTCCTTATTAAACCTTTCTTCCATCTTCTCAATCCTTTTCTCCAGGTTATTTATCTGTAACTCCATTTTTCTTTCAAGATTTTGAATCATTTTCACCATCAAAATTCGAAATTCTTTATCAGGTAGATTCCCTATATCTTCGTCTTTTGTTTGTGTTGGTGGGCATTTATCTTGTTCCTTTACTTGCTGGGTCTTTCTCTGCCTCTTCATCTTGCTTATATTGCTTTGCTTGGGGTGGCCTTTCCCTCTTCTGGCAGTTTGTGGAATTCTCTTTATTATGTAGTTTCCTCGCTGTGTGTGGGGTTGGATGGATTACTTGTCAAGGTTCCCTGGTTAGGGAAGCTTGTGTTGGTGTTCTGGTCGGTGGAGCTGGATTTCTTCTCTCTGGAGTGAAATGAAGTGTCCAGTAATGAGTTATGAGATGTCAGTGGGTTTGGAGTGACTTTAGGCAGCCTGTATATTGAAGTTCAGGGCTATTTTCCTGTGTTGCTGGAGAATTTGCATGGTATGTCTTGCTCTGGAACTTGTTGACCCTTGGGTGGTGCTTGGTTTCAGTGTATGTATGGATGCGTTTGATGAGCTCCTATCGATTAATGTTCCCTGGATTCAGGAGTTCTCTGGTGTTCTCAGGATTCAGGCTTAAGCCTCTTGCCTCTGGTTTTTGGTCTTATTCTTGGAGTAGTCTCTAGACTTCTCTATCTGTCATTTCCAAGGTGGTTCCCTCTGTTTTAGCTTCTGTTTGCTGGTTTCTTCAGTGTCTAATTTCCACCCTGATATTAGGGGGCGGGTGGACACTTTTTAAGGCTCAGTTGTTCAGTCCTGTTCTGGGAAGGGAGGAACACTGCAGACAAATATCTCTGGTGTCTGTGGGGAGTGCTCGTAGTGTCTCGGCCACACTGGTTTTGCCCCCACTCACAGTGCGTGTCTTTTCCCAGTCTACACTGCACAGGCTCTAGGTTGCTCTGCCGGGAACTGTCCGAGGCCGGCGCTGGGTTGTATGTACTTCCCAGGTCTGAGCGACTCAAGTTCAGTTTCTCGGGTACTCCACAAAGGCGCAGACTTGGCTGGGTCTGCGTTTTGTGCCTTCCCTGGTCCAAGCAGCTCAGGTGACCAGGTGTTTGGCGAGTGTGGTCACTGCGACTTATTGCCTCCCCAGTCCCTGCCACTCGGTTTTCTGGGTGTACAACTGGTGCACCTTCTCAGGCGGATATCGACGGGCCTGAGCCCAAGAAGTCTTGGTTAGCAACAAGCCTGCTTGCAGTTTGTATGGGATGCCTTTCTGGGGCCGCGGTTGCCCCCTCCGGCTCTGGCTGACCTCCCTGCCTGTCTCAGTGGGGGATGGGGGATGGGCCAATCGCAGCCGGCTCGCTCTGCTCAGTCCTTTGTTCTGTGAGTGGGGCTGGCGGAGTCTTAGGTTAGAGCTTTCCACCTTTTTGCGGGGAAGCTATCCACAGTCTGCTTTGCTATCCCCAGTTCTCTCAGACTGCCCTCACGGCATTCAAGCCCAGTCCTCTCTCTAAGCAGTTCAGCCGGCTCCTCCCTGCCCAGCCCCCGCTTGCTAATGGCGTATGCAGGTGTCTGCACTGCTTCTCCACTGGGAGTTACCATTTGCCGGGTAATCTGTGGGTTTTAATTGTTTCTTTCTTTTTCCTCCCAGTTATGTGGCCCTCTGTGGTTCCAAGGCTCGCCACAGATTCATCAGTGAGAGTGTTTCCTGGTGTTTGGAAACTTCTCTCTTTTTAAAGCCTCCCTTCCCGGGATGGAGCTCCTCCTTACCTCTTTTGACTCTCTTTTTATCTTGTATGTTTTTTCCTACCTCCTTTTGAAGACAATGGGCTGCTTTTCTGGGTGCCTGATGTCCTCTGCCAGCATTCAGAAGTTGTTTTGTGGACTTTACTCGGCGTTCAAATGTTCTTTTGATGAATTTGTGGGGGAAAGAGTGGTCTCACCGTCCTATTCCTCTGCCATCTTGTTCCTCCCCCCTCTGAAAGGGTTTTATCAGCTGCATAAATAAAAAGAGTACTGTAATTTCTCATCCTGCTTGTCGAGAAATGAGGTAGGCAAATTAAAATAAGTCAGGATCTAGCATTGCTGCTCTACCTCCAACAGTAAAGATTAGCCAAGGAAAAGACAATCCAGTGAAAATACTGTCATTACTCCCTGTCAACTCCAGTGAGCTTTCGCACAAACATGACACACAGCAACACATACACACACACATGTTTTGGCTAATATAACCAAACCAGACTCTTTGGCTCAGCTCTACCTGCAAACTTTCTGGCCTGTTTGGGTATAGTGAAGTGGTTTGAGTTTCTGAGAACAAATAATGAAATGAAATAGAAACCACCTTCCCAAATGGTGGGGCTTTTCATTTCCTAGGTAGGAGCAGAGAGGGAGGTGGTGGTCAGCTCAGTGGCCCAACTTTCTGCTTCTGATCTCATTTATCAGATGGTGTTTTAGGATTCAGGCTTTCCTGGTGGCTCAGTGGTAAAGAATCTGCCTGCCAATGCAGGAGAGTGGGTGTGATCCCTGGGTCACGAAGATCCCCTGGAGAAGGAAATGGCCACCCACTCCGGTATTCTTACCTGGGAAATCCCATGGACAGAAGAGCCTGGTTGGCTACAGTCCATGGGGCCACAAAGAATCAGACATGATTTGGTGACTAAACAACAACAATAACAGCAATTCTAGGATTCAGTGACTATCAGTATCACCTATGAGCTATTAACAGAATTGAAAGTTTTATACCAGTGAGGCGGGAGAAGACAGAAAATAACACGAGTAGCTGCTCCTATTATGAAACAGGGTTACGAAGTTAGAGGAGGGTAAGAATAGTCTGAGGAGTATATAAAAGCTAACTCCATAGTCATTATTCCACTTCCACCCCCAAATCAATTTTTTTGTCATTATGATTCCTTAAACTGAAAATACGGAGAAGGCAATGGCAAGCCACTCCAGTACTATTGCCTAGAAAATCCCATGGATGGAGGAGCCTGGTAGGCTGTAGTCCATGGGGTCGCTAAGGGTCGGACACGACTGAGCAACTTCACTTTCACTTTTCACTTTCACACATTGGAGAAGGAAATGGCAACCCACTCCAGTGTTCTTGCCTGGAGAATCCCAGGGACGGGGGAGCCTGGTGGGCTTCCGTCTATGGGGTCACACAGAGTCGGACACGACTGAAGTGACTTAGCAGCAGCAGCAAACTGAAAATAAGCACAAAACTCTTGTAAGAATGTACACCCGGGGCAGATTCATGTCAATGTATGGCAAAACCAACCAATATAATATTGTAAAATAATTAGCCTCCAATAAAAATAAAAAATAAATAAAACCCAGTACTTGGGTAAGTGAAAGAAGGTGAGAAAACACCAGATGAAAAAAGTCTGGAGTTGAACACGACATATTCCTTCATGGCACAAGAGCAGGTGTTTTGGTAACTGTTGGATTTTTAATTTCCATGTGCTTATTCTTTTTTCTTTTTCTTTGAAATGCCAGAGAACATTGCCTGGACCCTTCAACATCTGACTTGGTCATAACATAGTAGTCAGACTGGGATTTGTACTTTTCATTGGAACACTGAAAATTTACGGTTAGGCAAAGATCAGAAGGGCAATCCCATTGGTGCTAAACCAATGCTGGTCATTAGCCACATGAAGACAGCCAGATCTTTCACCAGAAAGACACACATGATGAGTTTTGGGGCCATGTTGACCATGTTGATGGGGTTACTCTCATAATTATGGAAAACTTCTGAAAATAGCTCGATTGCATGGCCTTTTGAATTTTGTACAGCTTGGATGACAGACTTGTAGACCCTGAAGTTGATAGCGAGAAAGAGGGGAGCCAGGATAATGTAAGAAGCCACACTGATGATGCTGAAATCTCCAGGGTAAGCAGCACTATCAGTGTGGGGCAAGATCCAAGCTCAGCTTTCTTCACATTGTGCCAGAAAATCAGATGGTGTATTGCAAAGGAGGCATCAGAGCATGTTCCCAGGCAATTCCCTCCCATGTCCCCTTCCCTCATTAGTGGGCAAGGAGGGTTGGGCTCCAGAGGATTAAGAGGAGTTAGATGGGATTGACAGGCTTCCAATGGCTCTAACATGAGCTTTTCCAAGAAGGACAAGGGAGAAAGCAGGGAAATAAAATAATCATTCTGTCAGCTCCCCCAAGTGCCTTTGCTCCTTCTAATTCGTGCTTATGCTCTGACTACTAGTGATGTTTTGATATATAGCCTTCCAGACTTTATTATTTTATATGCTAACTGGAACTTTTCCTGTTTAATATTTCACTTATAATCCCCTCACCCTTTGCATTTTTCCCCACCGAAAGGGTTCCCTAATTGTTTTCTTTTGTCTCTCTGCCTCTGCCCTAATCCCATTCTCTTGAGGTAGATTCTAGTGATGTTTTGATATATAGTCTTCCAGACTTCCTCAATTATTTTATATGCTAACTGGAACCATGACTGTTTTCACTGGATGGGACCTTGGAGATCATCTTTCCATCTCTCTTTACTCCCTCCCGCTGCCCTCCTAGCCCCGCCATGGCAGGCTTCCAGAAGATGCATGAGCTAAATGCCCCACCTGAGACACCACCTCAGCCAGTGATTGGCATAACTTGGACTAGAGCCCAGGTATTTCAGTCCTGGTTAAATGACCTTTCTGTTGCATCCCACGATTTTATTTCTTAGCCTGTTTCATGACCTAAAGAAGCAGTTTCTATAAGACAGATTCAAGTAGTTTATGGGCAAATTTAGTTTACAAGGTGATCATTCATTTTCTGATGGAAAACAAGCAAATAAATGAACCAACAAACAAACTTCTAACCAAATAGATGGCTATGTTTCACCTTTGTTTTTTTTTTGGCCTCAGTGACTGGCCCGTAGGCCCCATGCTCTGCCTTCCTGGAGCAGTTTCCTTATATTATCTCTCATACAGTCAGCTTTTGGTACTTTATTTTTCTTTAAGATAATTTTTATAATCTTTATTTTTTTTAAAATTTTTATTTTTCTTTAAGATTTTATTTTTATTTAAGATTTTTCTAATGTAGACAAGTTTTTCAAAGACTTATCAAATTTGTTACAATATTGCTTCTGTTTTATGTTTTGGCTTTTTTGGGGTGAGAGGCCTGTGGGATCTTCGCTTCCTGACCAATGATCGAACCCACACCACTTGCATTGGAAGGTGAAGCCTTAACCGCTGGACCACCAAGGAAGTCCCAGGTTTTTGCTTATTATTCTGTTTTCTTATTGGTCACTTGCTTTGGCCTTGGGTACAGCTCTCCCTGCTTTTTCGCAACTGCTTCCAGAAAGGCTGAACTTAAACCAGCCAGGTCATCCAAGTTGCTGACTTTCTGGGTATGTTCAAGGTGTTCCCCATAAAAACCAGGACTCTCCTCTGGTGTGGGACATCATGTTTCTTATTCATGTACCTTCAACTGAAATTTATAGCTTGAACAGTAAATTCTGACCCACCTTAAACTGCTCATCTTGACTTTTTCTTTAAAGTTTTTAACAGCCCTCTCTCTAAGCTTTCTAAGTTCCACTCAAGCACACACCTACATGCACTTTTATAGATAGTGCACACTTTCCCAAAATAACATTAATAAAAACCTTGGGGTCTCATTCTACCGCCACCCCAAACACTCTCAGAATTTCTCACCCAGCCCACCTAGAAGTTCTAAGATCACTCTTCATACCAGGCCCAGATCTTTGGACTTTGTTCAAAGTCCATCATGTCTTCCAAATCACAGTAAACATGGTCATGTTAACTACAGTCAGATCTCTGACACAGACAGAATTCATAGTGATTTTTGGATATGGGGATTCTTTTTTTTTTTTCTGCCAAGGATCCAATTTGATCAAACTTGAGTTTTCAAGGAAGAGAGCATCAGAGAGTGAATGCCAGAGATAACCACTTTGCAAACATTATGTGCAATTGTTAGAATACAAGCGAGCTCTTCTGAGTTTGACGGTGGTGGCTATTGCTTGGGGGAATTTCTTTCTTTCCCACAAGCCTCTGGCTGTTGTTTTTTCCCCTTGTGTGTGCTTGCACGTGTACTGTGGGGGATGTTAAACAAGCATCATTTTTGTTTCATGTGACTGCAGAATAGTGCTTTCATGTTTACCTTTCATATCCACTTTAAGGATGGAATCTGTTTTACAACTGGGACTGCTGCTATGACCGATTCTGTAGCATTGCCTTCAGTTCAGGCACTTGCCTCTGAAACCTTAATCACTAACAGATGCTGTTCTGAATCAAGAATTCCCCTCTCTGGCTACTCAGCCTGAGCAATGAGCTGCCTAACTTGGATCCTACGGGCTTCTTGAGAAACTCCATAGCCTGTATTACTAGCACACTGGTAACAGGCAGAAGATTGATGTTTTCCAGGCCCAAGTAGGACTTTGAAATAATACCTAGCAGTTGTAGAGAGCTATTTATTTTCCCCTCCTTCTACAAGTGTTTTCACATACATGATCTCATTTTACCCTTCAAATAGTCCTTGGAGTTAAGTAGGGAAAGCAGTATTTTCCCCTGGGAACCTGAGGTCCAGAGATGTTAAGTAACTTGCTCAAGGTTACACATTAGCTTTGACTCCTAGTCTGCTGTTACTTCCACTAAAGTGACACTAGTATTTACTTTGTTCTGTGTCAAAATTGTCTAAGGTCTTTTCAGGTGCTTTGTGAAACCAAACTGTCATTCTTACAGCTCAGATTTAATTAAATTTGTAACAGCTTTAGTATTTTTTTGTACCCCCCTGCCCCGCCCAGTCTTTATATTATAACTATAAGGCAGTGACTTTGTGTGCCTAAAAGTTATTTGGGGAGCTGTTTAGTAGATCCTGGTTTAGCAGATGGAAGGTGCAGCCTCAAATTTAGTATTTTTTTATAAAAACCACTCATGTGTTTCTGATTCAGGTGGTCTCTGTAAATAGTGTTGTAAGAGCTAAAGTAAGCAAGGCACTTAAGATTTCTAGGCCTCTGTTTCCTCATTCAAAGAACAAAAGAAACAAGACTAGAGTTATTAAATTATCTCTAGAAATTAACTTAGATTATAATCTAAATTTAACAGCTTACATCGGAATTCCTCTTATGGAAGAAGCAGTATCTATCTAGAAAAAAATACCTTGGAGGGGAAAAGTGAAACCTCCAGGGTCTGAGTTTTCTGGAGAGGGAAAAGAGTAAGAATGGAGGGGAATTTACAGAAAGACATGAAGTTAAGTGCTGATTTTGTAAAGAGCCAACTAGGGAATCCCTGGTGGTGGGATTACTAGAAAGGACCCTGGTGAAGAGGAGTGGTTGATGTGAAGCTGTTTGCTGTGGGTGCAGGCTGTGATCCTTCCTTGTGGTCCTTCTGTATTCAGCTAAGCTGTATTTTATGTGAAAGGAGGCTTTTCTATGGGAATTAATGAAGAGACTGAATTTCACTTCTGAATTGAAGTGAATTAATGGAGAACTGAGCAGAAGAGACCATAAGAACTCTTGGTGATTTGAAGAAATCTTGGGGAGAACTCAGGCTAGAATTGCAGGCTTAAACTCACTGCACCTAGCTACCTATGGAACGGATATGATCAGGTGACATCTGGGTGAATACATGATAGTTAGCATGAGGACATTATAGAAAATATTACTTTTTGGAGTACTCTCATGGCTTGAGCTGAACTGGGATGTGATTCAGTTCAGTTCAGTTCAGTCGCTCAGTCGTGTCCGACTCTCCACGACCCCATGAATCACAGCACGCCAGGCCTCCCTGTCCCTCACCAACTCGGGATGTGATTAGCTCTGTCTTAATAAAGGTACATATTGAGAAAGTGAATGTGAACAAGAATGTCTGCAAATAGAGTGGGTGAAAGATTAAGAACCTTCAGAAGCATTTCCAGCTTTGGCCCCAGTTGAAGAATGATTTTAACTAAGATCTAGTGCTTCTGTTCCCTTCCTATATGCAATATGTATGGATGTGAGAGTTGGACTGTGAAGAAAGCTGATCGCCGAAGAATCGATGCTTTTGAACTGTGGTGTTGGAGAAGACTCTTGAGAGTCCCTTATACTGCAAGGAGATCCAACCAGTCCATTCTAAAGGAGATCAATCCTGGGTGTTCATTGGAGGGACTGATGCTAAAGCTGAAACTGCAATACTTTGGCCACCTCATGTGACGAGTTGACTCACTGGAAAAGACTCTGATGCTGGGAAAGGTTGGGGGCGGGAGGAGAAGGGGACGACGGAGAATGAGATGGCTGGATGGCATCACCGACTCTGTGGACATGAGTTTGAGTGTACTCTGGGAGTTGGTGATGGACAGGGAGGCCTGGCGTGCTGTGATTCATGGGGTCGCGGAGAGTCGGACACGACTGAGCGACTGAACTGAACTGAACTGAATGGTAGTTCATATGGACTTTTAATGGTTTTAGTCTAACAGCCAGAAGAAAAAGAAGAATTTTCTATATCTGGAAATACTTTAAGATCTTGAGAATGCTTTCTTAGTCTGAAGGAGCAGAGGATGGGGAGATGCAAGGCACAGAACCAAGGCATTAATTTACATTCAGAAAAGAACAGACATTTTACATGAATGTAAAGAGCAAAAAGAGCAAAAATGTCCTCTTTGCAGAGAAATATGAATACAGCTATGCTGGCTTTAAAAAAATGGGGCCATGTCCTCATCTGTGGTATGGAAATGGGAGAGTCCCAATTTAGGGGCTTAGATGATAACAGGATTCATTGAGAACACTTATGTTGAATAATTTCAGTCCTCTCAGTAATGAAGTGAATTAGAGTTGGGATTAAAGAAGTTTGTGAGCTTCACAAGAGGTCTGGACTAGTTCTGGGAGAAGTAAACTAGGGAGGAAATGATAAATTAATGGCAAGGCTGCCTATTAGTGGCTAAGGTCAAAGAACCTCTACATAATCTTAGACAAACTTCTCAAATAAAAGCTCCCTCTTTTTTATGGGCTTCCCAGGTGGTTCTAGTGGTAAAGAACCTGTAAAGGCAGGAGATATAAGAGACTCAGGTTTAATCCTTGGGTCAGGAAGATCTGCTGGAGGAGGGCAGAGCAACCCACTCCAGTATTCTTACCTGGAGAATCCCATGGACAGAGGAGCCTGGTGGGCTACAGTTTATATGGTCACAAAGAGTCAGACGTGACTTAGCCCACATGCACCACCTTTTTACTGTCACTAAATTCAGTTCTTTCTGAGAATACTGCTCAAGTGGGCTTCCCATTTTCCCCCTCCCTCCTCATCATGGGACTAGGAGAAGCGAGCAGAGAAAATGCCTTTATTCTTCTGGCTGCCTTTTCATTACTTATTCTTGGAATCAGCAAATATTTGGGGAACAGATACTAGTCTAGGTGTTCAGGGTTAGGTGATGGGGATGCAATTGCAGACAAAACAAAGTCCTCCTGGTGAACTTATTTTAACTCCTTGATAAAAATACTGCCATTGAAGTTTATGCTGCGTGCAAAAATACCACCTCTTCTCTTTCTTGTTGCTGTTATTTACCAGATAACCCCTTTGTTGAAGGTTTTGATGTTTGTTCTCCGAGTCTGGGTTGTGGGAGGAAGAAGCGCTGAGCATTCTTTGAGCTGTCTCCCCACTCTTCAGATGTGAGAGATCGTGCCCTGAATCTCTTTTTTGTAAGCCGTTTCCTATCACTGAAAAGACTGAGTGGGCATCCATCACAGTCTTTCTCTGGGACATCTTCACGTATTCAGCAAAGTTAACAAAGAATATGATGACCATACCTTTGGTTTGCTCCTTCCCTTGAGGCTGAGTTTTAACCAATATTTATTGCTAAGCTGTGTAGTTTTACCATTTGGTATCAAAAAGCAATTGCTTTCTCTAACCCTGTAAATCCTCAAATTTCTGAACATACTCTCTTTTATTCCTGCTTATACGTTGGTAAGTTCTTTTCTGAGCCCCACTCTTTCTGGTAATACCTTGCTGTGTTAGTTTGATGTAATAAAATACCACAAACTGGATAACAACAGAAATTTACTATCTCACATCACTGGAGGCTTTCCCTGCTTGTCATTTGGGTAAAAAATATAGTGTGTTTTATGAAGTAAATATTAAATGTTCCTATATAAACTCTGGCTAGAAAATATTGCATTGGAAGATTCACACATCTCTGAGGTTTGGATATTAAAACCCAGGAGTTGTTTTGTCAGGAACATATTAACTAGGGAGACAGTCTGTGGAATTACTTGGGTAGATTACTATATACAGTAGTCTATCTGTATGTATGTTCATAGTTTTACTCCTATCCGGCCATTCTCCTCTTGATGGTCATTTAGATTGCTTGTAATCTAATTTTTATTATAAATAATTTTGCAGTTAATATTATTACATATTTTGCATATGTATCATTTCATGGATGAACAAAGTTACCTGTAGCATAAATATCTATAAGCAATGTTCCTGGGTCAAATACTATGTGCATCTCTAATCCTTAGAAATGTTGCTGATTGAGCTTCATAAGGTTGTACCTGTTTACCTGCCTACTAACAATGCATGAGTGGTTGTTTCCCCACATCTGAGTGACGATAGTATTAGCAGACATTTGTTTTGCCAAATTGAAGTTAAAAATTACTTCTCATTGCAGCTGAATTTTTAAATTTTTTTTTTTTTTAAATAAATTTACGAGTGAAGTTTGAGTTATTTTCATGTTATTCGATCTGGAAGTTTCTATCTTTACCTTGTTTTTTTTCATTCCTGCCTTCTTTTGGATTTGAGTATTTTTCAAATTCCATTATCTCTTCATTGGTAACTTTATTGCCTTAATGGGTGCTCCAGGTTTGAAACATGCATCTGTAACTTCTAACACTCTTCTGTCAAATAATATACCACTTCACGTGTAATGTAAGAAACAGCAGTATACTTCCATTTGCCTGTGCTCTTTTATCTTATTGTTGCCATGCACTTTACTTCTGGATGTTACTAATTCCACAATACATTATTATGACTTTTACCTTGCATAGACATCTTTTAAAGAAATTTTTAAAGTGAGATAAAATTTTATATGTATTCATATCTTTATCATTTATTCTTTTCTTCATTCTTTTCTATAGATCCAACTTTCTACCTGGTATTATTTTTCTTCTGTCTGAAAAGCTTTAACATTTCTTTTAATACAGATATTCTGGTGATAAATACTTTCAACAACATGTATGTCTTTAATTATACTATGTTTATTTCATCTTTATTTTGAACGATATTTTTTACTGATTGTAGAACTCTATATTGACATGTTTTCTTTTTTCTTTTAGTAGTTTAAAAATGTTGTTTAATTATCTTCCAGTTTACATAGTTATAATAGTAAGTTCAATTATTTTTGTTTTGGTTCCTTTGTTTGTCACATAATTTTTTCCTAGCTGCTTTTTTAAGATTTTTTTCTTCATCATTGGTTTCCTACAGCTTATCAGCTTTCTCCTGTCTTTGAAACTGTCTCCAGACTTCATAAAATTTCTTTTCTTACTATGTGTGTGTTTTGCTTTAAATACTTCAGTGTAGTGTTGTTTAGTTACTCAGTCGTGTCTGACTGCTGCAACCCCATGGACTGTAGCCCACCGTGCTCCACTGTCTGTGTGATTTCCCAGGCAAAAGTTCTGGAGTGGGTTGCTATTTCCTTCTCCAGGGGATCATTCCCACCCAGGGATAGAACCTGAATCTCCTGCATTGGCAGGAGGATTCTTTACTACTGAGCCACCAGAGAAGCCCTCAGTGTAGTTTCCAATAGCTATTTTAACACTCTTGTTTGCTAGTTCCATCATCTTTATTGTTTCTGAACATGTGTCTTTCTAAAACACTTTTTGTTTATGGTCAAATTTTTGTTCTTCTTGGCATGCCTACTAATTTTGTATTGGTGGTTTAGTCACTAAGTCGTGTCCGACTCTTGCGATCCCATGGACAGAGGAGACTGGCAGGCTACAGTCCATGGGATTCTCCAGGCAAGAATACTGGAGTGGGTTGCCATTTCCTTCTCCAGGGGATATTCCCAACCCAGGAATCGAACCCAGGTCTCCTGAATTATAGGAGGACTCTTTCCCACCTGAGCTACAAGGGAAGCCCAAAACATTTAATACCCAGTACAGAATCTAGTACTAGTATGTACAGCCTGGTATACTGGAGTGGGTAGCCTTTCCCTTGTCCAGGGGATCTTCCCAACCCAGGGATCAAACCCAGGTCTCTGCATTGCAGGCAGATTCTTTACCAACTGAGTCACAAGGGAAGCCCAATTTTGTATTAAACACAGGTTATTGTCTGGTTTACATTATTGAGTGTTTTTCTTTTATTGTCTTCTTTAAGGAATTGTTAGATTTTGTTTCAACAGGTGGTTAATTTACTTGCAGATATATTTGCTATCTTTGAGGCCCTTCTGAAAACCAGTATAATGTATCTTGGGCTTCCCTGCTGGCTCAGACAGTAAAGGATCTAACTACAATGCAGGAAACCTGGGTTCTATTCCTGGGTCAGGAAGATCCCCTGGAGAAGGAAATGGCAACTCACTCTAGTATTCTTGCCTGAAGAATCCCATGGACAGAGGAGGCTGGAGGTTGCAAAAACAGTCCATGGGGTTGCAAAGAGTCAGACATGATTGAGCAACTAAAATAAAAGATATAGTTTATCTAGAATAGTAACTCTGGATCTTCAATATTTCTATTTCTTTTTCCTCTTGATTTTCAGCTATTTGTCTCTATTGCCTGATATATCTTATAATTTTTTATTGAGTAATAAGACTTGCATATGAAAAATTTTTTGAAATAATTTGAGGGTCTAAATACTGTCCGTTCCTTCAGATAAGATTTGCAGTTGCTTCTGACAGGCAATTTGCTTCAATCCAGCCTGGGATTGAGCTGATTCAAAGATGGATTCCACTGTGAAGACCAATCCATTTTCAATTTGGCCTTAAGATGTAATCTCTCAGGGTACCTAACTAAATATCGAGCATGTTTATTAGAGTTCCTTCCCTTTTGTGGGTCTTGAGGCCCAATTTTTGTCTGTCTACCATCAGTAAACTGCCTAAAGTTTTTCTCTACTTCTTAGGACCTGTTATGGGCTCCATTGTATCCTTCCTAAAATCATATATTGAGATCCTAACCACTAATCATGGAAAAAGCAAGAGAGTTCCAGAAAAACATCTATTTCTGCTTCATTGACTATGCCAAAGCCTTTGACTGTGTGGATCACAAGAAACTGTGGAAAATTCTGAAAGAGATGGGAACACCAGTCCACCTGACCTGCCTCTTGAGGAACCTGTATGCAGGTCAGGAAGCAACAGTCAGAACTGGACATGGAACAATAGACTGGTTCCAAATAGGAAAAGGAGTACATCAAGGCTGTATATTGTCACCTTGCTTATTTAACTTATATGCAGAGTACATCATGAGGAACGCTGGGCTGGAAGAAGCACAAGCTGGAATCAAGATTGCCGGGAGAAATATCAATAATCTCAGATATGCAGATGACACCACCCTTATGGTAGAAAGTGAAGAGGAACTAAAAAGCCTCTTGATGAAAGTGAAAGAAGAGAGTGAAAAAGTTGACTTGAAGCTCAACATTCAGAAAACAAAGATCATGGCATCTGGTCCCATCACTTCATGGGAAATTGATGGGTAAACAGTAGAAACAGTGTCAGGCTTCATTTCGGGGGCTCCAAAATCACTGCAGATGCTGATTGCAGCCATGAAGTTAAAAGACGCTTACTCCTTGGAAGGAAAGTTATGACCAACCTAGAAAGCATATTAAAAAGCAGAGACATTACTTTGCCAACAAAGGTCCGTCTAGTCAAGACTATGATTTTTCCCATGGTCATGTATGGATGTGAGCGTTGGACTGTGAAGAAAGCTGATCGCCGAAGAATTGATGGTTTTGAACTGTGGTGCTGGAGAAGACTCTTGAGAGTCCCTTGGACTGCAAGGAGATCCAACCAGTCCTTTCTAAAGGAGATCAGTCCTGGGTGTTCACTGGAAGGACTGATGCTAAAGCTGAAACTGCAATACTTTGGCCACCTCATGCGACGAGTTGACTCACTGGAAAAGACTCTGATGCTGGGAGGGATTGAGGGCAGGAGGAGAAGGGGACGACAGAGAATGAGATGGCTGGATGGCATCACCGACTCGATGGACATGAGTTTCAGTGAACTCCAGGAGTTGGTGATGGACAGGGAGGCCTGGCGTGCTGTGATTCATGGGGTCGCAAAGAGTCGGACACGACTGAGCAACTGGACTGAACTGAACTGAACCACTAATATCTCAGAAGGAGACTCTATTGGGAGATAAAGGAGATAAACCCTTTAAGGAGGTAATTATGCTAAAAATGAAGTCATTGCATTGAACCCTAGTCCAATATGACTGCTGTCCTTATAAAATGAGTTTAGGACAGTGCCGTTCACACAGGGAAAACCCTGTGAAAGCACAGATAGAAAACGGCCATCTCCTTACAGAGAGAGAGACCTGAGAAGAAACCAGCTCTGCTAGTGCCCTCCTCGATCTCGGACTTCTTAACTTCAGAATGTGAGAAGATTCATTTCTGTTGTTTAACCAACCTAATCTGAGGTCCGTTTTTTTGGGGGAGAGCCCAAGCAAACTGCTACAGGGTCCTGGTTGCCACTTTCTGCTTGGCTTCTTATGTTCTCATCTCCATATTATTTACAAATGAGCAAATCCCTAGAGGTTAACTGCATTGCTGAATGTTGGGTTCATTTTAATATTAATACATTTCCATTCCCCCTTGAAGCTCTTGTGTTTTCAAGTCTTAGTTGTTTTGTTGAATTCCAGGTTTTTTCCTTCAGTCTTGTGAGACCACAGAAAGTTTTGTTCAACTTCCAGCCTCATCAAGCCCTTTCTGCTTGATTCTCAGACGTGAAACTCTAAACTGCTTGTGAATCAGCAAATGCATTCAGAGGAATAATGGAGCAAAATTTGGGGTTTATCTCAATACCCTTCTTGCCTCTTGTAGAACTTCACCTCTCAAGTTCTAGTGACTTGATAGTTCTTCCTGCTTTCAAACATGTACTTTTCATTTTATCCAAATTTTCTATGGTTTTGTTTGCTTTTGTAGGAAGGTTTGGTTTAATATAAGCATGTCTATCAAAGTTGTAACTGGAATAATTTTATATTAATTTTTAACTTAGGCATTTTATTAAATTCTCTTGCTGTCTATCAAGAAAGCTGAGTGTCAAAGAATTGATGCTTTTGAACTGTGGTGTTGGAAAAGACTCTTGAGAGTCCCTTGGACTGCAAGGATATCCAACCAGTCCATCCTAAAGGAGATCAGCCCTGGGTCTTCACTGAAAGGACTGATGTTGAAGCTGAAACTCCAATACTTTGGCCACCTGCTGTGAAGAGCTGACTCATTTGAAAAGACCCTGATGCTGGGAAAGATTGAGGGCAGGAGGAGAAGGGGACAACAGAGGATGAGATGGTTGGATGGCATCACCAACTTGATGGACGTGGGTTTGGGTGGACTCTGGGAGTTGGTGATGGACAGGGAGGGTTGGCATGCTGGGGTTCATGGGATCGCAAAGAGTCGGACACAACTGAGTGACTGAACTGAACTGAACTGACTGTCTATAATAGCTTCTTCTAAAAATTTAGTTTATTGAAATAGTTGACTTACAAAGTTGTGTTATTTTCTAGTGTTCAGCAATGTGATTCAATTATACAATATGTATGCATCCTTTTTTGTATTCTTTTCCATTATAGTTTATCACAGGATGCAGAATATTGTTCCATGTAGTGTAGAATAGGACCTTGTTGTTTATCTTTTTTATATATAATAATTTGCATCTTCTAATAGCTTTTTGATTGGGTCTTGCTTGTATCCTTCCAAGATTCACTTGTTGAAAACTAGTCTCTAAAGTGATAGTATTTGAAGGTATCTTTTTTACATATAATAATTTGCATCTTATAATAGCTTTTTGGTTGGGTCTTGCTTGTGTCCTTCTAAGATTCACTTGTTGAAAACTAATCTCTAAAGTGATAGTATTTGAAGGTAGGGATCTGGGGAATTGATGGTGCCATGAGGGTGGAGCTGTCAGGAATAAGATTACTGCTGTGGTAAAAGAGACCCCAGGGAGCTCCCTCACCTGTTCTTCTATAGGGAGATACAGTGAAAGGACAGCCATCTACAGATCAGGAAGCCAGCCCTTACCAGACACCAAATTTGTCCTTGATCTTAGCCCTACCAGTCTTCAGAACTGTGAGAAATAAATTTCTGTTTTTTATAAGCACCCATTGCATGTAATTCTATTAGAGTGAAAAGAAAGAAAGAAAGTGAAGTCGCTCAGTCGTGTCCAACTCTTTGCAATTCCATGGATTGTAACCTGCCAGGCTCCTCCATCCATGGGATTCTCCAGGCAAGAATACTGGAGTGGATTGCCATTCCCTTCTCCAGGGGATCATCCCAACCCAGGGATCAAACCCCAGGTCTTCTACATTGTAGGCAGACTCTTTACGATCTGAGCCACCAGTGAATCCCCATTCTATTAGAATAGCCCTAGCTAAGACAGTATCATACCTAAGTCTACAGCATTGAATATTATTGTGAAGTATGAGGCCAATCTAGCTTTTCTCTTTGTATGAGGTATGAGAAAGAATATGATACTGAAACAAAGTATAAGATAGAGTGATTTAAATTAAGACTGAACTTTATATCTCTCTCATCTATCCGGTCTGGTCTGTTATCAGAGCAACTACTGCATAGTCATCCAGGGAGCAATTTATTCTGTCTTATTGCTCCACCATCCCCTAGGGCATTACTCTCATTCCCAAGATTAAAGGTGGGTTGCTGGCACATCTATATTCCAATTTTCAAGAGAGATGAAGTAGCAAAATTCAGAGAAAGTAGCTTTTCTTTAAATTTTGGATTACTTTGCACACTTCATTTTAGTGTGTATCCAGTTATCCAGAACATACTCATATGGCCACCCTAACTAACTGCAAAGAAAGTTAGGAGGCACAGTGTCTAGTTGGGTGGTTATACAGCCAGAAATAAGAGTAACTTTAGGAGTAACAAATAGGAATGTGTCTCAGGCTTGTAGGTTACTGAATCATTTTACCTTCATGCCTGAAGGTTTTTGTTTTTTGTTTTTCATCTTTGAAGTCCCGTGCTATCACTGGGATGTGTTTTAGTGTAGATCATATTGCATGAGGGCTTCTTTTTATTTTGGTGGTGGGTGTTATGGATTGCTAGCCAATTATAGATTTAAGTTTTTTAGATTTTTCAAAATTATGCCTTTGTTTTATCTTTTTGTTTTGTATTGAGTTTTCATCTCTAATTCATATCTATCACTTTGCTTGCTTTCCTTAATCCTGTTCTTCTATCCTTTAGTGTGATTTCAATGATGGCCTAATGTCGCCATGATTTCTTGAACAGATTTTTTTTTCTATTCATTTTTTAAATCTGCCAGCTTGAGTTTCATCTCCTCCAGTTCTCTGCTTTAAGCTCTTTGATTCATTAGGTGCCTTGTATTTATGACCATGTATTTGGTCATGATTTTTATCTGAGCAGTGGCCATATTTTTCTGGTGTGTGTTCATCACCTGCCATGTGTTTTTCCCACATTTTTCTTCCTTTTCCTGGAATAACTTTACATGCATACTTGTCTGGTTCTTTTTTGCTTATTACTTTTGTGAATGAGGTGAATTCTTCCAGTTATTTTTGGGATATTTCTTCAGGGAAGACCCTAGTATAGTGTTCCAGGCAAGCATTAACTTTCCTTGGTTCACAGTAGAGCTCTTTATGGCTCAGCAGTGTGTGTGTGTGAATTGTTCTAACCTTCATTTCTCCCCAGTGCAAAGAAATCAGCAGTTTCTGGACTGCTCATAATTCAAGCTCTATATCCTTTACCCTTCCTCAACAACACATTGCTTTTCTCAAAAAAAAAAAAAAAAATGTGTTTCCTCGTTCATTTCTCTTTTGTCTTTCTATTCTACAGAGTTTGGGAAACTTCCTCTAAAGACCCAGCCATCCTATTCCCACTGTTCCAGACAACACTTGTGGTTTTGCCCCTCATGCTGTGATCCGTGCTCAGATAACTAGCTGGGTTCTGCCTCATTTGTTTGAGATGTGCTCCCACAGATGTCTCTTTAGGCATTTCTCTGCATCTCTGTTTGACTTTCCTGGCTTTGGTAGCTCTTTCTCAAATATAGTTCAAAGTTACAAGTATATCCTAGTTTTACCAAAGATCATCCCTCTCGCTGTCTCATTGTTTTGATTTGATTTTTAAAAAAACAAAATGGATAGAGCCATTTTTTGGTCTGATGTTTTATAATCAGGTACTGTGGATATCCATTTAGAGGAATCCGTTATTGTTTTATTAGGATTAACTCCCTTAAATGGTATATTTACAAAATTTCAAGAATTCCAATCTATTTTTCAATACATATATAGAGCTTTGCCTGTTTGATATTCTAACATGGCATGCCCATTAAGTTGCACTTTTAATTATTATGTGTCAGGTAATTACATCTTTTGAGAGTTTTCTATCATTGTCTGTGATTTTTATTTGTGACAAAGACTCTTTGTCAGCTTTCTATGGATTAATATGAGCTTTTTCTTAAAGGTATATCTTTCTCAGTTAATCACCTGCATGTTTGATTTTATATTCAATGTATTATTTTGCCAAATAAAATATATTTATAGAGATAAATATAAAGAAGTTTAATATTTTCCTGTATGCCTTGGGTGTCATTTTCTTTACCACACCATGATTATATATTCACATATGTATTTCTTTAATGGTATAGATCTTGTTTTTCTATTTAAATATCTAATAATCCTGGACTTTATTTTGAATTGGGTTGAATATTAATCTAACTTATTTTCCCCAAAATTGATAGTCAAGCTATTCATCCCTATTTTTAGGCTAATTTACTTTCTCACTGATTTAAGATCCCACTATTAACAAATTAATCTTATGCTTATGACGAAATTGCTCTAAACTTTAAATTCTCTCTCACTCTTGCTTGTTTTTATGGAAGTACTACAATGTTGTAATTATTATTTTATATATGAATACATTTTATTTCCTAGTAAAATAAAGTCCTCTCGTTACTATAATTTCCTGAATATCCCACTTAGTTTCGTGTATTATTCTTCCAGATGAATTTCAGAATCATTTCTTGCATTTCCAAAAATAAATCCTCAAACCCACTGGGATTGCACTGAGTTTATTTATTTATTTGAAAGCAATGACATCTTGATAATGTTAAATCTTCTGACCCAGTAACATGATATAGTTCTCCGTTTAGACAAGTTTTCTTTTATGTTCTTCAATAACAATATTGTGGTTTTATTCACAGAGATTCTGTACGTTTCTCATGAGTTTAACTCTTAGGAGATATATGTTTTGCTTAGGAATGCAATTTACTTTCTAACTTCTTATTGCTGGAATGTAGACACACATTGAGCTTTATTTATTTTTTAATTATTACTCTACTAATCTTTTGTATAAACCCTGGTTGCTTTCCAGATTATTTTGTTCAGTTTTATACTTATACAATGATGTCCTGTACAAATAATGTTACTTTTTCTTCCTCTTTCCAATATTTGTACTTTTTAATTTTCCCAATTATGTTGGCAAACTTTTCCAGAACAATGTTAATTAATAATAGATCTAACAGACATATTTTACTTGTTCTTGATTATAGTAGGGATGCTTCTATTTTACTATTAAAGTAGCTTTTTTGTAGTTGTCTATTAGAATATTTTTATTTTCTCATCTAACAATCACTGACTTTTAATTGGTATGTGGATCATTTACCATTAATGTAACTACTGATAATTGCATTTAAGTCTCCTTTATAAATTTTTAGCCTTTTTTGCTTGTCTCCTTTTGTTCCTTTTTCCTTTTCCTGCCTTCTTTTTTTTGTAATCTATTTTAATTCATTGACTTGCCGTATCTCTTAGTATTTTTAGTGCTTCTTTTAGAGATTATGATGTACATAACTAAGTTAGTATCTTTCCAATTTAAGCAAAATTCAGAAGCAAAATTTGGAGTAACAGTGTTTGGGGCAAAAGAGCTAAATTAATCTAATTGTATTTTAACAAGATAACTTTGTTGCTCTGTTGAGAATAGGCTCTAGGAGTGAAAGGCTAAAGTAGGGAGACTTGCCAATAAAGGGAAAAAAGTTAAAGGAGTTTCCTTCTATTATGATTTTGCTGAGAGTTCTTATCAAGAAAAAGTGCTGATTTTGTTAAATGTTTTTTCTGCTTCTATCAGGAAAATTATTGAGGTAATCATCTTATTCTGTTAACTTGGTGAATTGTATTGTTTTCGTTTTTACCTCAACAAATCTTGCACTCCTGGGATAAACCCCACTTAGTCATGAGGTATCATCCTTGTTATGACTTTCATTCTAGATGCTCTGTCTTCCTCTCCCACCCCACTCTGTTTTCTCTTCTTTTTTGATCAGTTTTGGCAAGATAATGTCAAGTTTATTAAACTTTTAAAGAACTAGCTTCTGGTTTTATTGATTTTTGTATACTGTTTGACTTTTTAATTTCATTTATTTCTTCTCTTATATTTATTAATTCCCTACATTTTCATATTTTAGGTTTCATTTACTCTTTCTTTTCTAGAGTTTTAAGGTATAAGTTTAGACAATTAATTTTCAACCTTTCTTTTAAAGGAAATGATCCAGTACATCTATACATTTCCTTTTAAGCGCTACTTTAGATGCCTCCCATAGTTTTTGACACATTTGTTCTCCTTATTTATTTCAAAGTATTTTCAAATTCTTTTTGAGTTCTTCTCTGATGTTGGCTTCTTTTAGCATTGAAAGTGAAAGTGAAAGTGAAGTGAAAGTCGCTTAATCATGTGTTCTCCTTATTTATTTCAAAGTATTTTCAAATTCTTTTTGAGTTCTTCTCTGATGTTGGCTTCTTTTAGCGTTGAAAGTGAAAGTGAAGTGAAAGTGAAAGTCGCTTAATTGTGTCCGACTCTTTGTGACCCCATGGACTATACAGTCCATGTCATTCTCCAGCCGAGAATACTGGAGTGAGTAGTCTTTCCCTTCTCTGGGGGATTTTTCCCAACCCAGGGATTGGACCCAGGTCTCCTGCATTGCAGGTGGATTCTTTACCACCTGAGCCACAAGGTAAGCCCAAAAATGCTTGAGTGGGTAACCTATCCCTTCTCCAGCGGATCCAGGAATTCAATTCCCAATCCAGGAATTGAACCAGGGTCTCCTGCATTTCAGACAGATTCTTTACCAATTAAGCTATCAGGAAAGCCTCATTTTTAAAATTTTTATATATTTGGAATTTTTTTGATATCTATTTGTTATTAATTTTTAATTTGTTTTTTTCATTAATTTCTTTTTCTTTTTCTTGGCCATTCCACATGGTCCATAAGATCCCAGTTTCCTGACCAGGGATGGAACATGTGTCCTCAGAAGTGAAAATGTAGAGTCCTGAACACTGGACCACCAGGGAATTCCTTCTTTATTAGTTTCTAACTTAGTATGACTTAGTCCTTCTAAACTCATTCATACTTGTTTATACCTAACATATGATCTATATTGATGAATGTACCATGCGTACTTAAGAGATTCTTTAGTTGTTTGGGTATGGCATCCTATAAATTTCAGTTAGATCATGTTGGCTGGTAAAGATATCTGTTATCAATGGCTATGTAACATATATCCCCCATATTTAGTGGCTTAAAACAGCAACATTTATTTGGCTCAAATGCTGTTATTCCAACAAGGTTTAGTGGAAACAGGTTACTGTGCCCCAACCAGCATCAGCTGGGACGTCTCAAAGGCAAGTTCCACTCAGCATTAGCTTGTTGGGGCTGGGTTGGAAGCTGGAATCATTTTAAGCTTCTTATGCATCTCTGTTTTAATGTGGTCTCAGTGAGTGACCTCTGCAGCATGGTGGCTCAGGGAAGATGTTGGTTTAAAGCACTCAAGTTGCATGTTATGAGCGAGGGAGAAAGCTAAGTAGATGATATATTACCTTTTTTGACTTAGCCTTGGAAGTCATAAAGCTTACTTCTGCCATGTTCTGTTTGTAGCAGCAGTCACAAAATGCTGTCTGTTCAGTCTAGAAGAGAGTCCATTGACTCCATCTCTTGATAGGGGTGTGAGGAGGTTCTAGAAGAGCATTCAGTTCAGTTCAGTTGCTCAGTCATGTCCGACTCTTTGTGACCCCATGAATCACAGCACGCCGGGCCTCCCTGTCCATCACCAACTCCCGGAGTTCACTCAAACTCATGTCCATCGAGTCGGTAATGCCATCCAGCCATCTCATTCTCTGTTGTCCCCTTCTCCTCCTGCCCCCAATCCCTCCCAGCATCAGAATCTTTTCCAGTGAGTCAACTCATCACATGAGGTGGCCAAAGTATTGGAGTTTCAGCTTTAGCATCAGTCCTTCCAATATGAGGCTGTAAATATTGCTGAGGACATTTGTGGAAAGTAAAACTTATCACAATATTGTTCAAATCTTTTTCTAATATTGCCAGTTTTTTTTTTTGTTTTTGTTTTTTTACTCTGCTGACAATAGAGAAGAAGGTTAATACCTTAAACTATGAGTATGGACTTACCTATGTCTTCATTTGGTTCTGCTAGTTTTTGCTTCATTTCTTTTGAAACTTTTTTACTACTCACATACACATTTTAAACTGTCATATCTTCTGATGAATTGTTCTGCACATCTTATAAACTCCACAGGAAACTATTGTCCTTGGTTTAAATAGTCAAATCTTTAGAGAAATTGAGAAAAGTCATTTATTTTTGCCCATATATATTTTTGGCACTCTTCATTCCTTGAGGATCTAAATTTCTGTCTGATATTTTCCTTGGGCTTGATGTGCAGGTCTACCATTTATGAATTTTCTCAGATTTTATTTGACTATATATTTTGCCTACAGTTTCAAAGCATATTTTTTTCTGGATATAGGATTCTAGGTCAATGATATTTTCCTTTCAGTGCTTTAAATGTGCCATTTCATTATTATCTGGTTGTACTATTTCTAATGAGAAGTGAGCAATCATCTTATTTATCTCTATGTAATGGACTCTTTTTCTCTGATCCCTTTGCAAAGTTTCTCTTACTTTTTAGTTTTCAACAATTTGACTATTATGTGCCTAGGTCTAGTTTTTCTTAGGTTTATCTGGCTAGAGTTAGTTGAGCTTCTTGAAGAATTTGTGGCCATTGTTTTTTTAATTTTTTAAATTTTTTAACTCCAATGTCTTTCCCCTCTCCTTCTAGAATTCCAACTATTTATTTGTTAGATAACTTGATATTGTTTCACAGGCCACTGCAGCTGTATTCATTTTTTTCAGTCTTATTTTATTTTTTGTGAGCTCTGGTTTAGATATAGTTTCCTTTGTCCAGTCTCCGAAACTAATCTTTTCACCTGCAATGTGTAGTTTATAGTTAAGCCTAACTATTTCAGATATTTCTTTTTGAGTTCTAGAATGTCCATTCTTTCCTCCCCACCCCCGCCCTGATTTTTATTTCTCTTTTTAGATTCTGCATATATTCACTCAACACTTAAACATATTTATAATATAGTATTCCCTTGGTATCCACAGGGAAATGATTGGTTCCAGGACTCACTGTAGATACCAAAATCTGTAGATGTTCAAGTTCTATAGTCAGTCCTCTGAATCTGCAAATTTTGTATCCATAGATTGAACCATTGCAGATTGTAAATGTAGTATACATGATGCACAGTTAGTTCAGTCTGTGGATGCAGAACATACTGGTGTGGAGGGCTGACTATATATTCATTGAAAAAGCCTGAGTATAAGTTGACCCATGCAGTGCAAATGCCTGTTGTTCAGGGGTAAACTGTAGTTATTTCAAGAGTGTTAGTTGCTCAGTCATGTCTGACCCTTTGTGGCCCCGTGGACTGTAGCCTGCCATGCTCCTCTGTCCATGGAATTCTCTGGTCAAGAATGGGTTGTCATTTCCTTCTCCAGGAGATCTTTCCTACCCAGGGATCAAACCTGTGTCTCTTGCATTGCAGGAAGAGTCTTTACTGTCTGAGTCACTTGAGAAGCCCCAGTTATTTTAAAGTCCTTGTTATTTAATTCCAACATTAGTGTAGTCTCTGAATTTCTACTGACTTTTTCTTCCTAGTTTTGGGTTTTAATACATTTTTCCAGATCTTCATCAGTTTAGTAATTTTTAATTGTATGCCAGACATTTAAGATGCAATGTTGTTGAAGATCTGATGAGAGTGTGTTTAACATTATGTCTTTCTTTAAACAATGTTGAAGTTTGTTTTAGCTAGCAGGAACTTTACTCAATCAGCATGATCCTACTTGATTTTAAACTTTCTTTGGGAGAGTCTAGAATATTCCCTTATCTAGTGATGGAATAAGCCTTCCTTTAATATGTGTCCATTCTGGGGTTGCAACTAGATACCTGTGGGTATTCAGCCAAATCTCTTCATTTGGCTTGTGAAAATATGAACATCTCTCAGTATGGTGAGAGCTTTGGGATCTGCATTAATCTCATGGTTCTGAAGTAGTTGCTCCCTGTAAGACCTCTTGGAGTCTTGCTCTGTCCATGCATAACTTAGTATTCATCCAGAGACTAGAGGGGATCTCTGTGCAGATATATGGGGCTATTCCATATAGCTCTCTCTTCTTTGGTACCTTTTGCTCACAAATTTCACTTTTCTGTTTCTACTTGTTAACATTTCTCCTTTCTATTTGTGATCCATTCTTTGTGCCGGTATTTGTAAAATGTAGAAAGTAAGAGGCATATGAGGATCACCTCATGCATTTTTCTTCTCTCAAGAATGATACTTGTTTTGTCTAATGCCTAAAGTAGTTTCTTCATTTATTGTTGTTCAATTTTTATGGAAGTATAATTGACATATTAATTTGGGGTGTACAACATAATGATTCAATATTTGTATATGTTACAAAATTATTTTTGTTCAATTTTCAATTGTTTATTGTGGGAAGATAAATATGATATGAATTACTTCATCATAGTAAGAACTGTATGTCTAAACATGTCAAATTTGAGATGTCTATTCAGTAACCAGATAGCAAAGTGCGGTTGACTATTGAATACATGAAATTGGAGTTCAAGGATGAGGTCCATGCTATAGACATAAATTTGGTATTCAGTAACATAAATAATACATAAAAAGCTTTGAAGTGGGTGGGATCGTCTAAAGAGTTGGTATAGATTGAGAGGAAATATAAATACTGAGTCTTTGGGCAACTTTAAAGTATCAGGGAGATGAGGAAGAATCAACACATTTAGAAACATCAAGTGGGTAAGAGCAAAACTAGTAGCAGGTGATCACCTAGAAGCCAAGTGAAGACTATGTTTCAAAGAAGAGGAAATGATTGACTGTGTCAACTTTCGCTGACTAGTTAAGAATGCAAATTAACCATTGGATTTGTCAAACACTGGTGTCATAAAGACCTTTACACTAGCAGTTCCAATGGAGTGTAGGGGCTGAAAACCTAACTAGAGTGAATTCAAATCAGAATGGGTGGGGGGGGGGGATCAAAGATAGGATGTATGGAGACCTATCTCCTACATCTTACCTTATGAAATATATGAATCTACTTTTGAAGTTTTATTCTGTTTCCAGTATTGAACATTCCCCTCCAGGTTTCTCTGCTGGCCTCTTTGTTTGCTTTTGTTTTTCTCTCAAGTGTTAAAGTATTTCCTCAGATGTTTGTTGAACTTGGTAGTCCCATCATATTCCAGAGCTAAGAGGTTCTGTATCTGTGTGTTTGTGTATAGGTTTTAAATGATAGGCTTCATTTTTGGGTAATAGCAAAGGGCTATTTCTTTGGTAAACCTGTATATATATATATATAATGATTATGATATACATATTCATATATATATATATGTATACACGATTTTTTTCCCCAGTGGGTCAATTTCTCCAGAGCAAAGTTCTTTAATTCACTGCCTGAATGTTGTAAAATTGTGACTATTAGTATTCTGGGAATGAAGTTAAGAACGGAGTCTCCCACATATCACCATTTAGTATGTTCTTTCCAATATTTTCTCATTTTCTTCTTTTAATAACACACTTTACCTCAATTCTCAATGAGACTGGTGTTTCCAAGTCCAGGGTCCATTTCAGTGTGCAACAGAAGAGAGCCTTCAAACTTCTGCCAAGGCTATAGAAGAATAGAGATTCAACTTGTTCAGTGAACTGGTGGCCCAGGAATCCTACTACTTCTTGTTCAGATTTTTCAGTGAGTTCACCCCTATTTAGCTCCACCATTCAGTTTCTAGATACCCGAGGAGTCCAATTTGTGAGACTCTCTTGGATTCTGTAGCACAAATCAGTTTAGTTCTGGGCTTCAGTTTGGATTCAGCTTTTACTGGTCTGCTAGTCAGTTCTACTTGTCCCTCAGCTTTCATGTTTCCCAACCTGCATTGCTTTCATGTCCTCTGCTATTCTCCATACCTGTGAGTTGTTAATCTTAAACTCCTTTAATCCCATTTTAGTGAGGTTTCAGGAGTGAGTCAAAATTAACATTAAATTTTGTCTTCTTGGTTCAACTATAATTTGTCTAGCTTGAGTTTTATTTTTATGTAGAACTACCTTTCTCTCTCTTTCTGATTTCAGAGACCTTTCAACCTTAGACATGTCTTTTTCGCACAGGAAATGTTTATTCTATTTTATCACTGATTATAGTGTATGCTCTGTTTTTTAAAGCCATTTTCTGAGATTGGCTTTCCTGTGAACCAAATCTGACCTATCCAAACAGAGCCGATCTCTACATTCTCTGTATTTCTGGAGGACTTTAAATAATCCTACAGTATAGCACTCATCAGGCTTCCCAGGTAGTGCAGTGGTAAAGAATCTGCCTGCAATGCAAGAGACACAGGAGATCTTGTTTGGTCCCTGGGTCAGGGAAAATCCCATGGATAAGGGAATGGCAGCCTACTCTGGTATTCTTGCCTGGGAGATCCCATGGACAGAGGAGCCAGGGAGGTAACAGTCCATGGGGTTGCAAAGAGTCAGACATGACTTAGCAAATAAACAGCAGCAGCAGCAACATAGCACTCCTAACAGCATTTTGCAAAAGAAGTTTTGTTTTGTGTTTTTCCCCTGGCTGCAAATCCTTTGAGGCACATTTTATACAGCTAATATATATAATGGAGTAAACAGCTTATACAGTGTGATTTAAAGAGGTTACTGATTAGATGAAGAGTCACAAAAAAGAAGTGAAGAAAAAAATTGTGAATGTATCACAGTAAATTGAAGGCTTTCTAAGACAGGATTAGGGTTAGGGTTATTGACAGGTGGGGCAGGAAGAGGCATGACAAGAGTTCAGGAGCATTTATCAGAGGCCAACAAGGGAAAGGCTTTTACTGAGTAAAAGGAATGTGTGCGTTGCATTGTGGGGAAGCCAGTAAATGACATTACATAGAAAAACAGTCCTGTAAACAGAATGCCAATAAATTCTTCTTTGAATCATTCCATTCTAAATTGAGCTTCAAAATTCTTCCTGCCGTTTATTATCTCTTTTGAAAGTGAAAGTGAAGTCAATCAGTCGTGTCTGACTCTTAGTAACCCCATGCACTGTAGCCTACCAGGCTCCTCCGTCCATGGGATTCTCCAGGCAAGAGTACGGAGTGGCTTGCCATTGCCTTCTCCGTTGGTGTCTGCACTTCTGTATAATATACTGGGTAGTGGTTAGAGTGTGTGTGTGTATGCTTAGTTGTGTCTGACTCTTTGTGACCTCATGGACTGTAGCCAGCCAGGCTCCCCTGTCCATGGGATTTTCCAGGTGAGAATACTGGAGTGGGTTGACATTTCCTGCTCCAGGGGATCTATCCAACCCAGGGATCAAACCCATGTCTCCTGCATCTCCTGAATTGGCAGGTGACTTCTTTACCACTAGCATCACCTGGGAGGAGGGTATTTAAGTGAAACACTCTCTAGGATTCCAACCTTGGTTCATAGTGCTTGCAGTGGTAACTAAGAGAAAAATTATTAGCAATTACCTACCAGATTTAAAAGCTGGTACTTGCTGGGAAAGGTTGGGGGCGGGAGGAGAAGGGGACGACGGAGAATGAGATGGCTGGATGGCATCACCGACTCTGTGGACATGAGTTTGAGTGAACTCCGGGAGTTGGTGATGGACAGGGAGGCCTGGCGTGCTGTGATTCATGGGGTCGCGGAGAGTCGGACACGACTGAGAGACTGAACTGAACTGAACTGAACTGAACTTGAGGTATAGGAGGGTATAATTATATATAAAATTTCAATGAAAAAATAGTATTTTTGGCATATAAGATATGAACTGGCTATATTGGTTGAATCAAATTTCCTTGAGAAAGCTGATTTGGCCCTATCTGTTAGTCATCATCTCTTGCCCTTTTTGGTGCCAATGGGCCCCTTGACCATCTGGTAGAACATAAATGAATAAAATAAAATACATTGAATTACAAAGAGAATGTTATATTTTACATATGGCTATCAAAGTATTAAATTCATGGCATAGACATATATGTGCTTTATTAACACATGAAATTATAAGACACTGCATTATAAAGCTAAGTTAAAGCTAATTTTATTTATTAAAGACAGTATTACTATAGTATAGAAACTTTTGTTGCTTAGCTTGAATAAGAGCATTAAACTCTGGTGTGGTATCTGATTCATCTCTTTCAATGATTGGCCAATCATTATAGATAGGGAACACTGAAAAGCAACATGGCTCTGGGTCCCCTGTGTGAGACCACGTGGCTTTCATAGGAAAACATTTGGAAAATATGGAGGCCGGATGACTATGAACTGCAGAATTGGTGAGTAGTTGTCCATGTTTTACGCTGAGCATCTGTGAGCAGGAAGATAGTAGTCACATGCAATTCTAGCCATAAGTTGGCTACTACCATAGTTTTGAAGTAGGGAAGCAGTGTAAGTGATATTTTTAGATCTCTGTAGTAACTATAATGTGATATAAAAATATTTGTGATTTCTATTGGTAACAGTTACAGATGCAGCTAATATTACTGTGATGTGTTGCCTGTATTTGTTCTTGGGGGAAATGTCAAATTAGAGTCCAGTGAAAAAGAAAAGATGTAATTTTTGTCTTCCACGCATGATCACAAACCTCTCCAGTTCTACCCCCGGACTCCAGGTTGAGCATGTTTGTCTTAGATTCTTTATTCTAGTCTCGCTCAAGACCCTCTGCCATATTAATCAAGAGTTTTTAGACAATAACACTGGAACTGATCTCAGGTCCTTCTCTGCTATACTGCTTTAGTTTAATTGGTATTAAATCTTAAAGAAGGTGTTTTTGGCTAAGACATTTGATTCTAGTCGGTGAAATCTGAGAAGAGTGAACTAGGCCAGAAACCTTGGAGTCTGGTTGTTTTCAGATCTAAAAAGTGACTTGCTCTTAAGAACAAACTTGCCCTGCTTTTCTTCAGGACTTAAAGGTTGAGCCCATTTTTATTTCCACGTTGAACCTTTTTCTTTGTCAACCACAAGGAAAGATCTGAATCAGAGACGCATGGTGTGATATCTGGCCCCCAGAGGTATAGTTAGCCTAACAGAGCTAGTCTGCAAAGCATACTCTGAATTTATGGTTTTAATCAAAGCAACTAGTCTGGATTTGTTTAGTTTCTTTTTTTGGGTTAATGGAGATAGTGTGTAGGGAAAAAAGAAACTTTATTTCTGCTGTAGGCTTAGATCCAGTCAGAAAGCTGTAGTGAACCCTAATCCTGTAATCTATGTTGAGTTTTCTAAACATATACATTTCAGATATGTATAATTGAGCTATATATAGTAACAATCACTTGAGTGGAAAGTAGCTTTACAACGTTTGGTCTAGTGTTTCTTCCAAATATTATGGCTTTGAGGCCGGCCTTATAATTTAAAAGTGAACACATTGTTCAAAAGTTGAACACATTGTACCTAATTCTCTAAGTGCAATGTTTTTTGATGTTTGGAAAAATAGGCAAGACTTTCATTTCGTGTGAGATTCTCAAATGAGAGCACGGGAAAGGGACTTAACAGTTTAAGTTTAAAAGTCCTTAGACCTCACTTTTGTTATGCTCTTATGTCACCAAGATCAGTACAAAACCGGTCCTAGAAAAAGTGTACTTTTAAGAGGAGTCCATTTTAAATAGTGACAAAAACTTTAAGATAAATAATGAAAAAAGATTTAACTAGGGAATAAGCTTGAAAAAGAAATAAAATCATTAAAAATTATTTCACATTACAAAATTTAGCTCATAACTATGCATTGATTTAAAGCAAGGAATGGATCAAGTATTGGTATTTTGACATACATTCTCTGATAAATGATATGTTGGTAGGATATGACTTATTTCTCTTCATGTTTTTAATTTTTTTTTCTTAATGCAATTGTATAGAGTCCTTTTTTTTTTTGGCAAACCACTTTTCCCAACAGGCTTGTTTCATATTTTATATTCTCTTTGAGGTGACTTTCTTTCCTTTTTCACTTTGCAAGACCTTAATTTTCTGTTTCAGTCTGTTTGCTCCGTGTTGTCAAATGTTGAAAACACTGAACCTCCGTGTTGGCAGATGTCAGCGTAGCATGTGGGAAGAAACATTGAGTAGTAATTTATTTCATAGGAGGCTAGTTTAATGGGGGCTTCCCTGGTGGCTCAGATGGTAAAGAATCTGCCTGCAATGCGGGAGACCCAGGTTTGATCCCTGGGTCAGGAAGATCTCCTGGAGAAGGAAATGGCAACCTACTCTAGTATTCTTGCCTGGGAAATCCCATGGACAGAGGAGCCTGGCGAGCTACAGTCCATGGGTCACAAAAAGTTGGACACAACTGAGCAGCTAACACTTTCACTAGTTTGTTAGTGGAAAACATCAGGTTATAACTATTGTTCCCCTATATATCTTCCTAACAAGGAGGCAGGGAGAAACAGCCTCCAAACTCCCCTTTAAAATATTAATAAAGATAGTAGAGGAAATATGAAGTTATAATAGCACTAAACCACAAACATAATGGCCAAAGATCTAGCCTACTAGATCTTTGGAAAGAGGCCTGAGGAAGGATGTGGGATTGAGCCGGTCAATGGTAGCCTATTTCTACCCATTCCCACTGTGTCATCTACCTTGGAGAGAGGGAACTTTCACTGACCGTGGGGTTAAAGTAAGTAGGAGAGTGTCTTTTACATTGTCTTCTATATCTGTGCTAGTCACTCAGTCCTGTTCAACTCTTTACGACCCTTCGAACCGGGGCCCTCCAGGCTCCTCTGTTTACGGGATTCTCCAGGCAAGAATACTGGAGTGGGTTGCCATTTCCTTCTCCAAGGGATCCTCCCAACCCAGGGATTGAACCTGGGTCTCCCTCATTGCAGGCAGATTCTTTACCATCTGAGCTATGAAGGAAGCCAAAAGTAAGTAGGAGAGTGTCTTTTATATTCTGTCTTCTGTATCTGTTTTCTAAAACCATCCAGGACATCAGCCTTTATTTCCAACTCCTTAGTACCCCTGTACTTCTAAGTTCATCTGGAGATGAAAATTTGCTATAATATACTATAGTATGCCAATGGACAACCAGTGGTGTTCTGAGTAGTTTTGTGTAGGCTGTAATAATAATGTTTATATAAAACTACACTGCTGTTTCTAGTAATAGCAAGAGTGGCTAACATTTATTGAACCCATAGTGTATAGCATGTACTCAGTGAAGAACCTGTCAGATTCTTGCAACAATCCTATGAGGTATGTACTGTTACTATTTCCATTTCCTAATGAGGAAACTGATCCTTGGAAAGGTTGAGTAACTTGCCCATGGTTAACTTTCACATAGGCAGAAATTGGAAGATCAGAATTTGAATGTAGATATCAGCTTCCCTGGTCTTCTCTGGTAGCTCAGCTTGGTAAAGAATCCATCTGCAATGCAGGAGACCCTGGTGCAATTCTTGGGTTGGGAAGATCCCCTGAAGAAAGGGATAGGCTATTCACTCCAGTATTCTTGGACTTCCCTGGTGGCTCAGACAGTAAAGAATTTACCTGCAATGCGGGAGACCTGGGTTCAATCCCTGAGCTGGGAAGATCCGTTGGTGGAGGGCATGGCAACCCACTCCAGCCTGAAGGATCCCAAAGAACAGAGGAGCCTGGCAGGCTGCTGTACATGGGACTGCAAAGGGTGGTACAAGACTGAGCAACTAAACACAGCACAGCATAGCACATCAGCTTCCCTGATGATGCAAATGGTAAAGAATCCGTCTCCGGGTTTGGATCTCCTGGATTGGGAAGATCCCCTGGAGAAGGGAATGGCAACCTACTCAAGTATTCTTGCCTGGGAAATCCCATGGTCAGAGGAGCCTGGTGGGCTATAGTCCATGGGATTTCAAAAGTCAGCGATATAACTTAGCAACTAAACAACAACAATATGTACACTTGATAAAAAATTCAAAAGTCATCAGCTTGTATACAATGAAAAATAGGTCTCCCTCCTCTCAGTCCTACCACTGCTACCAGTTTTTCGTTTCCTGTGATATCACGTGCACATATTCTCATATGTATATATAGTCTAAAAACAGACCCACAATAATAGTTCACATATAGTTCTATACCTTGCCTTATCCATATAACAAGATGTCTTGGATATTATTTCAGAGTTGTGTTTGACATTCCATTCTAGAAATACTCTGTGGTTTGTTTAAGCAATCTCTACTGGTGGGAATTTAGGTTGTTTCCAGATTTGTGTTATTATGAGTAGTGCTGTAATGAATTCCTTGTATATACTTCTTTGCATATTATTTGAATATACCAAGTACTGATTGTAGAAGAAAATATAGGAATGACAATTATGTGTATTTAAAATTTTGACATTGCTCAGTAGCTTTCATATGGATTATACCAAGTGAAATTCCCACCTCAATGTATGAGTGCCTGCTTCCTCTTATTATCAAACATAAATGATAATATTTTTTCTCATCTGATAAGTAAAAATTAGTATCTCATTATAGTTTTTCTTTCTATTAAAAATTAATTTGTATTTTCTTTTGTACTCTTTCTTCTGTTATGTTTTTATAAACTTTGCTCACTCTTCTTACTGATTTTTTGTATTCTTTATACATTTTATGAAATTAACCCTTTGTAATTTGTATTGTAAATGTTTCCTTTTAGTTTATTGTTTATACTTTGTGTTGATTATTTCTTTAGACAATTTAGAGTTTTCATTCATATATAGTTGAATTCACCAATCTTTTCTTTTATAGTTTTAGTCAGACCTTTCCTACTCAAAATATTTTCTTTTTAAACCTCATACTTTCCTTAGTATTTCTTTTTGTTTTGTTTTCACTTTTATGTTTAAATCTTATTTTTGTAAAGGGGAAAGCAA
Source organism: Moschus berezovskii (assembly GCF_049115385.1). Lineage (NCBI taxonomy): Eukaryota > Metazoa > Chordata > Mammalia > Artiodactyla > Moschidae > Moschus > Moschus berezovskii. The sequence continues at coordinate 70,746,682 of NC_142465.1, forward strand.
GCTGTTAATTGCCATCCTGTGATATTCCTTTTATAACTTTTGCATTAAATTAGGTTCCTGATGAGTCATGTGCAATGGAGTAAGAATTGGCTTTGTACCTTCAAAATGATGTTTGTATCAGTTGTTTAATTGCAAAAATAAATTCTGCAAGAAGGAAAGTCTTAAATATATTTTTTTCATTCTTCAAAAGAAGTCAACCAGTCTGGTTGAGTTAATTGTAACAAGACTGGAGCTGGGAGAAGGTCAAAGGGTGTTTAACTATTGTAAACTTAGTGAGCAAATGCAAACTATGACAAACATGGTTTACAGTTTTATGTGAACAAAGACAATTCTCTAGGGCCAACATTGTAAAAAATGTAGTTTCCTATAACAAGAATTTATATTCTCAACATTTTGCAAATCAACAATCCTTGAAATTATTAAAAACAAACCTTTGAATATTATAGGAAAACTGTCTTATTTAAACTGTCTTATGTAAACTTAGGCAGAAATTCCACTTTAAGATAACATGATACAGAATAAGTATAGCTTTAATTTAAATTTTATGGTAACTGGTATATAAATATTCTCTAGACTCCTGCATTACCTAGCTAAAACAAACGGTAATGGCTAGCTCAATGCTTTGCATTTTTAAAAGCACTTGTGCTAACAGCTCAAAGTTTCTCATTAAATAACATTGAAACACATTGCTATCATACAACTATTAATTCAATCAAGGCTTAATCAAAGACCTTGGACATAAAATAATGTACTTTAACTGATAACAATAATATTAATGCAATATGGCATTGCAAAAGATGGCACTTTGAATTTAAATTTAACATTGATGAAAACTCTTGCAAGAATTCTTCCTGTTGTCATGCTTACTAAGTTTTAATCATCCTTAAACTTTATAAAAATTTAATTTTTATTTATATAACAAAATATGAATACATTTGCTTTTGGGAATAGTAAATGCAAAAGGCAAAATTAAAATCTCTTTACCTCTACTCCTTCATCTATTTCAGTCAGGTCAGTTCAGTCGCTCAGTCGTGTCCGACTCTTTGTGACCCCATGAACCACAGCACGCTAGGCCTTCCTGTCCATCACCAACTCCCAGAGTTTACCCAAACTCATGTCCATTGAGTCGGTGATGCCATCCAACCATCTCATTCTCCTGCCTTCAATCTTTCCCAGCAACAGGGTCTTTTCAAATGAGTCAGCTCTTCGCATCAGGTGGCCAAAATATTGGAGTTTCAGCTTCAACATCAGTCCTTCCAATGAACACCCAGGACTTATCTCCTTTAGGACGGACTGGTTGGATCTCCTTGCAGTCCAAGGGACTCTCAAGAGTCTTTTCCAACACCACAGTAGAAAAGCATAAATTCTTTGGTGCTCAGCTTTCTTTATAGTCCAACTCTCACATCCATACATGACTACTGGAAAAACCATAGCCTTGACTAGATGGACCTTTGTTGACAAAGTAATGTCTCTGTTTTTTAATATGCTGTCTAGGTTGGTCATAACTTTCCTTCCAAGGAGCAAGCGTCTTTTAATTTCATGGCTGCAATCACCATCTGCAGTGATTTTGGAGCCCAAAAATATAAAATCAGCCACTGTTTCCACTGTTTCCCCATCTATTTCCCATGAAGTGATGGGACCAGATGCCATGATCTTAGTTTCCTGAGTGTTGAGCTTTAAGCCAACTTTTTCACTCTCCTCTTTCACTTTCTTCAAAAGGCTCTTTAGTTCTTCTTCACTTTCTGCCATAAGGGTGGTGTCATCTGCATATCTGAGGTTATTGGTATTTCTCCGGGCAATCTTGATTCCAGCTTGTGCTTCCTCCAGTCCAGCGTTTCTTATGATGTACTCTGCATATAAGTTAAATAAGCAGGGTGACAATATACAGCCGTGATGTGCTCCTTTTCCTATTTGGAACCAGTCTGTTGTTCCATGTCCAGTTCTAACTGTTGCTTCCTGACCAGCATACACATTTCTCAAGAAGCAGGGATTTTCCACAGTTTCTTGTGATCCACACAGTCAAAGGCTTTACCGTAGTCAATAAAACAGAAATAGATGTTTTTCTGGAATTCTATTGCTTTTTCGATGATCCAGTGAATGTTGGCAATTTGATCTCTGGTTCCTCTGCCTTTTCTAAAACCAGCTTGAACATCTGGAATTTCATAGTTCATGTATTGCTGAAGCCTGGCTTGAAGAATTTTGAGCATTACTTTACTAGCCTGTGAGATCAGTGCAATTGTGTGGTAAGCATTCTTTGGCACTGCCTTTCTTTGGGATTGGAATGAAAACTCACCTTTTCCAGTCCTGTGGCCACTGCTGAGTTTTCCAAATTTGCTGACATATTGACTGCATCACTTTCATGGCATCATCTTTTAGGATTTGAAATAGCTCAACTGGAATTCTATCACCTCCACTAGCTTTGTTCGTAGTGATACTTCCTAAGGCCCACTTGACTTCACATTCCAGGATGTCTATCTCTAGGTGAGTGATCACACCATCGTGATTATCTGCGTCATTAAGACCTTTTTGTGCAGTTCTTCTGTGTATTCTTACCACCTCTTCTTAATATCTTCTGCTTCTGTTAGGTCCTTGCTGTTTCTGTCCTTTATTGAGCTCATCTTTGCATGAAATGTTCCCTTGGTATCTCCAATTTTCTTGGAGAGATCTCTAGTCTTTCCCATTCTATTGTTTTCCTCTGTTTCTTTGCATTGTTCACCTAAGGTAGCTTTCTTGTCTCTCCTTGCTATTCTCTTTAACTCTGCATTCAGACGGGTATATCTCTCCCTTTCTCCTTTGCCTTTTGCTTCTCTTCATTTCTCAGCTATTTGTAAGGCCTCCTCAGACAACCACTTTGCCTTCTTGCATTTCTTTTTCTTTGGGATGGTGTTAGTCACTGCCTCCTGTATAAAGTTATAGACCTCTGTCCATAGCTCTTCAGGCACTCTGTCTACCAGATCTAATTTCTTGAATCTATTCATCACCTCCACTGTATAATCATAGGTGATTTGATTTAGGTCATATCTGAATGGCCTAGTAGTTTTCCCTACTTTCTTTAATTTAAGCCTGGATTTTGCAATAAGGAGCTGATGATCTGAGCTACCAGAGAAGGCAATGGCAACCCACTCCAATACTCTTGCCTGGAAAATTCCATGAACAGAGGAGCTTGGTAGGCTGCGGTCCATGGGGTCGCTATGAGTCGAACCGGACTGAGCTATTTCACTTTCACTTTTCACTTTTATGCATTGGAGAGGGAAATGGCAACCCACTCCAGTGTTCTTGCCGGGAGAATCCCAGGGACGGCAGACCTGGTGGGCTGCCGTCTATTCGGTGGTACATAGATGGACACAACTGAAGCGACTTAGCAGCAGCAGCAGCAGCAGATCTGAGCCACAGTCAGCTCCAGGTCTTGTTTTTGCGGACTGTGAGCTTCTCCATCTTTGGCTTCTTCCCTAGGGCTTAGGGTGAAGTTGTCTCCTCTATCAGGATTTGCATTTATTTCTGTCAGATCTCCAGAGGCATAAACAGTCCAGAACTGCTTTAAACTAAACTAGCTTGAGGTTTTCTGGACTGCCCTTTGATAGGAGTGGGAAGGATTGTGGGCGGGAGGAGAAGGGGACGACAGAGAATGAGATAGCTGGATGGCATCACCGACTCGATGGACATGAGTTTGAGTGAACTCCGGGAGTTGGTGATGGACAGGGAGGCCTGGCGTGCTGTGATTCATGGGGTCGCGGAGAGTCGGACACGACCGAGCGACTGAACTGAACTGAATTGAAGGCTAAAAATGTGTGCAAGAGCTCATTTGTGGTTACCATTTTTAAGAAATAGGTTTTTCTTTCTCTGGTTTTCTCTCTCTACTTTGCTCAACATGAAACCCCACCCTCCTCAAGTTCCCTGCCTGTGGGTTATGGTTTAGTTCAGTTCAGTCGCTCAGTCATGTCCGACTCTCCGCGACCCCATGAATCACAGCATGCCAGGCCTCCCTGTCCATCACCAACTCCCGGAGTTCACTCAAACTCATGTCCACAGAGTCGGTGATGCCATCCAGCCATCTCATTCTCCGTCATCCCCTTCTCCTCCCGCCCCCAACCTTTCCCAGCTTCAGAGTCTTTTCCAGTGAGTCAACTCGTCGCATGAGGTTGGCCGTTTATTTTGATAAATGTTTACTTCCTGGTTTTTCTTGGTATCTCATCCTCATTATCTTTTGAGTTCTTTGATACTCTTAAGAAAATTATTTTAACAATCAGAGTTGGTGTGAAATACCTAGCCTGTCATTTCTAGAATTGGAAGTTTTAGAAAATCTTTTAAAATTTATCTGAATCTTTCTTTTCCTTGAAATATAAAAATATCACCAAGATATTTTGAGGTGATAAATTTTTAAATAAAAATTTCTTTTACACAGCAAGTATTTTTAATCTATTGATTTCAGGTTTTTTTTCCCCCCAGCTTAATACATTTTTTTCCATGCTCAATAAAATTTTCACTTTATTATTTCTTTATTTTTCACTTCTGTTCCCTTTCTTTCAGTCACTTCTTCAGAAACTGAGTTCTTTATATTTATCATTTTCTTCTTTTGGATTCTTTTACTTTATATTTCAGGAGGATTCTAGGCTTATCTATCTCATAAGTGATTTTTTTCCCCCTGCAGCTTTGTTATTTTAATTGCTACTTCTAGGAGTGTAAAGATATTTATGTGACATTATTTGCTGCATTATAGCTTTTCTTTATTTGTCCACTTCTTTTGTTGCCTCACTAGTTAGTTGCTTTCAAGTAATGTTTCTTTATGTACTTATAGAATCTATGATTTTTGTGATTTTATTGGATATTGCTTCCTGGTATAAATCCTTTATGAAAATGATTTCTTCTCTGTTATTAATCACTATACTTATATATTTCCTTGTTTTCAGAATCTTTGTATTGGTCCATTGTGATTTTATTTATTTTTTCCAAAATTTTTTAGTCATTTAAAAACTAAGATAACAATAAACATTTAAATGGTGAATTCCACTGAAAAGAACTAGCTAAGGAAATGAAATGTACACATCTGCTATACAATAAAAGGTAAAGCAGTTGAAATGAAGCATTCAAACATGCAAATTTTTTTAATCTAAACATCAGGAAGAAGGTACTTAAGCCTTAGCTTTTTACTTGTATACAACAGTTTTAACAGTATATATAAATGTGAGAAGTTATTTGGATCAAAAAAGAAGTCAGAAGTGAAAATTCCTATGGCAAGCCTTAGGAATGTGGATGTTTAGATGCTTTCTGCTTGTCTAATTAATTCTTATTCATTAAAAGAAGTGTAGAAATGGGGATAAGTGAGCATGATTAAAGCCAAGATAGAGACAACAAGTGGGTATACCTGTTGATACCACTTTAAGAAGAATACATTCCTTTTGAAAGTACTTGTGAATATCCACTCCATAAAAGAATACAGTCAGAAAACATTTATTGAGCTTACAATGTGGCAGACACTGTGTTAGAACTTGGGGTACAAAGATTTTATTATTGAGAAGCTCAGAGTCTCATTGGGGGCTAATAAACACAAACACTAATAAATACTTATACCATTTATCTGTATATATCTTATATCTTGGGATATACAGAGGAAAATGAATCATCTGTATCTACACAAGGAAGCTCGTCACAAAGACAACATTTGTATGAAATATTTTGCCCTGTTTCTGGTAGAACCTAGAAACCACCAGGATTCCTGAAATTTTAAACCAGAACTCAGATATTCCAATAATTTCACATCAAGTACCTACTAGTAGCTACACATCTGCTACACAATAGTATACAAAAATAAAAATGGTGCAAATGGGTTCCCCATTTCTTTTCCAAGAAAAACCTCCTAATGGGCTGATGATGAGCTAATCAGGTCAAGTGTTCTCTGAGTTGCCCTTTTCATACAGAGTCAGCAAGCATAACATTTTGTTAACCTATTGACACAGAGGAAATTTGTTTTCCATCTGACCTTTTACAGTAACTACTCAAAATTACTTTCTCTTCAGCTAATAAAGTTAATGAATAAATTATCCAAGTTTAGCATTCATAGACAGTAACATTTAAATTTTTGTTGTTGTTACAACTCATCTTTCTGTTTTCTTTTTCAGCCATTACTTCTTTCCTTAGGAAAAATGTAATTTTTGTTGAAAATCTGCAGTTTTGTTTTAGAGTCATACTCTTGAACTATTTGGAACCAGTCACAGTAATTATTTATTTTGCAGATATTATATTCTTATATGTTGAAATGGCTACATGGTAATTTTGTAATGCATAGAAATTCTTTTCATTAAAAATTTATAACCATTTGTATAAGATAGAATGCAAGTTTAATTTTGGGCTACCTGTGAACAAAGGGTTTCCTAAGGAGATATTTATTAAAACAAAAACATAGAGGGCATTTTAAACCTGGGAATAAACTCTTTTCCTATGGAAAAGTGAATTGTGGGTCCTGACTACAGTTTTTTTTAATTAAATCTTGATTCTAAGAATCTCTACTCACCAAAATTTTGTTAAATATATTATTTCAAATTACTAAAAGAGTCTTCAAAATACTAACACTTTATTTCAAATTACCCTAAAGTCCAACCTTTTACCTGTTTCAAATCTTTTCCTAAATAGGCCCAAATTGGAAGTTAACTCCAGTAAATAAGTTTTTAATCATTTGATATGTTCATTCCAGCTTCAAAGGTGGTCATTCAATTCAGTCTCTAAGGTAAGCCTTCTTTTACTCTCAAGCAGTTGGACCAGTTTTAAATACTTCTTAGAGAATGAGATTAAATACATATTTCTCTGCAGACTATCCTAACATTTGCTATTTTAAGAATATTATTTAAGTCTCATTAAATCCATTCACCTATCCAGTTTTCAGAGAGGAAATCAAGCTTGCTCACATTACATTTATCATAGATATGCTATAGGCTATGAGCTTATCATTTTCCACCAATGTAAGCAGATAGTATTATTATTTTACACTTCTTAGTAAAGTTCAAAGAACCAAGAGCATTTTGGATTATCATCAGCAAGTGGCCATTGTTCCTTTTGGAAGATGTTCGTGGTCACAAAAAAGTCTGTTGTTTTAACAGACTCATTAAATTGGATTCAGAGACCCACAGATTATACCACTAGCAACATTTCTTTCAGTTGAATATGTTGCTGCTGCTGCTAAGTTGCTTCAGTCGTGTCTGACTGTGCGACCCCATAGACGGCAGCCCACCAGGCTCCCCCATCCCTGGGATTCTCCAGGCAAGTACACTGAAATGGATTGCCATTTCCTTCTCCAATGCAGGAAAGTGAAAAGTGAGAGTGAAGTCTGAATATGCTAAGTGTGTTTTTATTCTCTATATGTTTGATTCAACTACCTTGTACAGTGTTATAATGAAATAAGTTAAAATTATTAAATATTTTTTAATAGAGAAGTAACTCATTTGAGGTTTAATAACTTTTTGTTACTAGACACACTTATAACATATTTCTCCTAAGATATAACTTAATTTGGGGGCATGTTGAGTAAAGTCTCCTTTATTTTAATTATTTATAGACTGAAGTACCAGACAGTCATAATATCTCTTTGTTTCTTTTAAAGCAGAAAAACATAGGCCTTGCATGGAAATTCTTAAGAAATGTCAAAGAACTAGTCCTGTTGGAAAGGTTAGTAGTTATAGAAAAATATTTCAAAAACATAAATGCAGCAGTTTCAAACATGGTTTAGTGCCCAGAATAACTTCTTGGTTTTGTTTTTCATTTTTAACATAAATATCAACTGCCACTGGGTAACTGAGTCACAAACACATTTGAATTCAGGAATTTTTATACTGAAATACTTCTCTGTGGACAAATCCCATCTTACCAAACAGAAAGATTTTGTTACTGTTTGTGTGTTTTAAAAGTGAAAAAGCCTCGTATTACATAATACTCTGTTGGGTGTTTTATGTATCTCTGTACTTTCTTATTCCACTTCCCTTGTCATTTTTGTGTTCCTCAAAATATCTGGGACAGCATTTTTGCATGCTTGTATATACATAAGAATATAGTGTAGTGGTTAAAAAACTTGGATTCTGTAGCCAGACTGCCTAGGTTCAAATCTTGTTCTATAACCTTTGCAATTCATTCAAACCTGTTGTGCTTCTTTTTCTCATCTATAAACTGGGAGTTGAAGTAAATGATTGTGGATTGAAAGAATTAGCACATGTAAATCACTTAAAATAGTGGCTGCTGCTGCTGCTAAGTCACTTCAGTCGTGTCCGACTCTGTGCGACCCCACAGATGGCAGCCCACTAGGCTCCCGCGTCCCTGGGATTCTCCAGGCAAGAACACTGGAGTGGGTTGCCATTTCCCTCTCCAATGTGTGAAAGTGAAAAGTGAAAGTGAAGTCGCTCAGTCACGTCCGACTCATAGCGACCCCATGGACTGAAGCCCACCAGGCTCCTCCGTCCATGCTGGCACACAGCAAATTCGTAGTAAATGTTAGCTGTTATTTTTAACAAGTATGTATCAAGCACCTATTACACTGATGCTGTGCTAGAAATTCTGGGGGTGCCACAATGAGTAAGAGAGTCATAGTTACTCATAGAATTTACAGTTTAGTGCAAGATTCAGACAAATATATAGGGTGTTATAATACAATAAAACTACTCTGATGGGGTAGTGTAGGGTGCCACCATTACCTAGTGGGGGACACTTTATCCAGGCATCTGCCTCCAATGCGGGAGACCCAGGTTCGACCCCTGGGTCGGGAAGATCCCCTGGAGAAGGAAACGGTAACCCATTCCAGTATTCTTGCCTGGAGAATCCCATGGACGGAGAAGCCTGGTAGGCTACAGTCCATGGGGTCGCAAAGAGTCGGACACGACTGAGCGACGGAACGGAACGAAGCCAGGATCTGAAGGATGAGTTTGCTTTTGCCATGTGCTCATGGACAGGGTGGAGGAATAGAGTTTCAGGCAGACAGAGTAACCAGAGGACCCATTACGAGAAGTTTCCATAGAGGAGAGACAGCATGGCACATTTAAGGACTTCAGGAGGCTTGGTCAAATGTACCATACCGTTCAGGGCAGGGGGATGGGGGTGGTACACAAGGCCACTTTATTTTGAGAAGAACGAGGAGTCACTGAAGACACAGAGGGGAGTGTGTCATGTTCAGATTTTAGCTTTTTAAAGATTCCTCTAATTCCAAAGATCATGTATTAATGTGAGTTAAAAGTGGATATGGGGAGGTCAGTTAAAATGCCAGCATAGCATCCAGGAGAGAGATGTTGGAGGCTTGGAACTAGAGTGTAACAGTGAAAATAAAGAGAATTTGAGAGAATGAAGAGACGTTTACAGGGAAAGAATCAAAAGGATGTAGTAATAGTGTGGTGCTGGATGTGGTGTGAGCACGAGAAAGACCTAAATGTGGATTCCCAGGTTTCTGGCTTGAGTGTGTGAATGGTATGTTAGCTAAGACAGGAAACAGTACGGTGGATGTACAATGGTTGTTGTTGCCTCTCAGCATATATTCTTGGTAATTACGTCCCAATTTTCAGCCAGATGTGGCTTCCTCCTCCATCTCAATCCATTTGTTCCTAAATGGAATGACCTCTACCTCCATTTGCAGGAATGAAGCACATGATCCAGACAGAGCCAATCAGTGTATTCCATTCTTTCTAGACAAATATCAAGATAGGTTAGAGCATCTCCACTGGTATAGTCAGCATGAATCTCTGAGCTTTTGTTGGACCTATCAAACAAGTCATGGACATGGAAATTGGCAGAGCTACTGTAGTTATCTTGAACCCATTATAGGAATGTCTGAGAACAGAGCCAGTACAATGAAGGCAAAGCTCAGAGACAGAAGCAAAATCCTGATGGTGTCCTTAAAGTACTGAAACCAGTCATTTCTGAAGCCATCCTTTATTTTGGACTTTTTGATTTATGATAGTAGTGTGTTGTCTTTTGGCTTGAGCCGGAGGGGTTAGGTTTTGTAAAAATATATATTCAAAAACTGATAAAGATAAGAAACCATGTAAGAAATAATTTGTTGAGGGGAAAGATGATGAGTTTAGCCTCGGCTGTGTTGAATTCAAGGTGTTTGTGAGGCATCTTAATAGAGTGGAGAGGTACAGTAGAAAATATGCATAGGAAATTAGTGACGTTTGATAGTCTTTGGTAAAAAATTTTAGAAGGGCATTTGGCAATGCACCCTGGTAGCTCAGCGGTAAAGAATCTTCCTGCAATGCAGGAGATGCAGGCCACACAGGTTCAATCCCTGGGTCAGGAAGATCTCACAGAGGAGGGCATGGCAACCCACTCCAGTATTCTTTCCTGGAGAATCCCATGGGGACAGGAGCCTAGCGGGCTACAGTCCATAGGATCACACAGAGTAGGACATGACTGAAGCAACTTAGCATGCATGTAAGCACAAAAAAAAAATCCTCTCAAACATGGTCACATTACTTAACTTTCTAGTAAACTCAAAGAGTTTGAAGAATATTGTTCTTTAATTTCAGTTTCTCCAGTGATTAGTGGTGTATTCAGAGTTTCTACTTCTGTGATATTCTGATGTAACAAGAACCAACATGATGTTGTAAAACAATTATCCTTCAATTAAAAATAAATAAATTTTTAAAAAACAACAAAAAGGAGAAATATGTATCTAGCATTCACCCTTGGTCCCTTGCATAGAGCTCCTAAAATCTTTGTAATTTCTTAAGTGATAGAGGTGCTAGGAGCATCTTTTGTTCCAATATTTGGTCTTTGACTCAATTCCTAACACAGAGCTCCTAAATCCCATGGAATTTCCTGGACAATAGGATCATCTTTTATTCTAACAATGTAACTCTTAGAGGCTTCTGGAATGGGGCTGATCACTAGAAAGACCAAGCCATGAATAGCACCACGGAACTTTTAGTTTCACCCCTCATCCTCTGGGGAGGGGAATGAGGCTAGAGACTGAATTAATAATTGATCATGTCTATGGCCCCTGTGAAAATCTCCTAAGTAGGGGGTTTGGAGAAATTCTGATTTGGTGAATAAGAATACATAGAGATTCTGGGTGAATGGTGTGCCTAAAGAAGGTACAGAAACCCCGTATCCCTTCTCATGTGCCTTGCCCTATGTACCTCTTCATCTGATTATTCATCTATATCCTTTATAATATACTGGTAAATATAAATAAGCATTTACCTTAGCTATGTGAGCTGTTGTAAGTTGCAGGAGGGGATCATGGGTATTCTTCATTCATAGTCAAGTCAGCCAGAATTATGGGTAACCTCAGTACCTACTACTTAAGACTGGTATGTAGAGTGGGGAGCAGTCTTGTAACTTATGGGATCTGAAGTTAGCTTCAGGTAGACAATGTCAGAATTGAGTTGAATTGCACAATACCCAGTGTCCAGCAGAAGACCGAAACAAATTGTTCTGGGAGAAAACCAAAAAAGCAACAGAGATGTTGAAAGTTGTGTGTATAGTAGAAAAAAACTGCTTTTCCTTTTCAACTTCTGTATCCAACATTTATAATGTCTTCTTGTTTACAACTTACCAATTGTGGTAAACTGAGTAATGGCTTTCCCAAAGATGTCCATGTTCTAATTGCTGGAACTTGTGAATGCTGACTCATATGACAAAAGGCACTTTGAAGATGCAATCAAATTAAGGATCTTGAAATAGGGAGATTATCCAGGATTATCCAGGTGGGTACAGGAGGGAGCAAAACATCACAGGCTACCTTAGACATCAACTCTGATTAATCAGTGCCAGCCAAGTCAAACTCTAAAGGTAAAAACCTAGACTAGATAGATGGATTTGTTCTAATATTTTTATCCTTGTTGTTGTTGTTTAGTTGCTAAGTTGTGTCCTACTCTTTTGTGACCCCATGAACTTAAGCCCCCAGGCTCCTCTGTCCAAGGGATTTCCCAAGTAAGACACTGGAGTAGGTTGCCATTTCCTTCTCCAGGAAATCTTCCCTACTCAGGGATTGAACCTGCATCTCCTGCATTGGCAGACAGATTCTTTCTGCAAATTCCGTGTTGTTGTGATCTGCCATATTGTCTGGTAGAGTTTTTTTTAAAAAGAATTTAGATCATAGATTCAGTTCCATTCAGTTCAGTTGCTCAGTCATGTCCGACTCTTCGCAATCCCATGAATCGCAGCCAGGTCTCCCTGTCCATCACCAACTCCCAGAATTTACCCAAACTCATGTCTGTCGAGTTGGTGATGCCATCCAGCCATCTCATCCTCTGTCGTCCCCTTCTCCTCCTGTCCCCAATCCCTCCCAGCTTCAGGATCTTTTCCAATGAGTCAGCTCTTCGCACGAGGTGGCCAAAGTATTGGAGTTTCAGCCTCAATATCAGTCCTTCCAATGAAAATCCAGGACTGATCTCCTTTAGGATAGACTGGTTGGGTCTTCTTGCAGTCCAAGGGACTCTCAAGAGTCTTCTCCAGCACCACAGTTCAAAAGCATCAATTCTTCGGCGCTCAGCTTTCTTCACAGTCCAACTCTCACATCCATACATGACCACTGGGAAAACCAAAAAGATCATAGATTAACACTTCTTATTTCCAGGACTATGGAAACTTTGCAGTTACTTGCATGTGTGCTACGGGGAAGGCAATGGCACCCCACTCCAGTACTCCAGCCTGGAAAATGAAAAATCCATTGGATGGAGGAGCCTGATAGGCACTCCATGGGGTCTCTAGGAGTTTGGAACCAGTCTGTTGTTCCATGTCCAGTTCTAACTGAAAGGGCAAGGGCTTGTGTTTTAGATGAAGCTTAAAAGAATTCACAGCTTTCTTTTCCTTTGCCCTGTTGACCTAGAAGGCCAGTAGAATTCTCCATTAAACTAGATCCCTGGAATAATCACCCTCTTGACCCAAGTGATTAGAGTTCTTTGACAAGTAGTGTGAGCCATAGTGAACTTTTTCTTTTTGGTATAAGGTAATGAAAGAGATGGGAACATCAGACTACCTGACCTGCCTCTTGAGAAATCTATATGCAGGTCAGGAAGCAATGGTTAGAACTGGACATGGAACAACAGACTGGTTCCAAATAGGAAAAGGAGTATGTCAAGGCTGGATATTGTCACTCTGCTTATTTAACTTATATGCAGAGTACATCATGAGAAACACTGGGCTGGAAGAAGCACAGGCTGGAATCAAGATTGCCGGGAGAAATATCAATAACCTCAGATATGCAGACGACACGACCCTTATGGCAGAACATGAAGAAGAACTAAAAAGCCTCTTGATGAAAGTGAAAGAAGAGAGTGAGAAAGTTGGCTTAAAGCTCAACATTCAGAAAACTAAGATCATGGCATCTGGTCCCATCACTTCATGGGAAATAGGGAAACAGTGGAAACAGTGACAGACTTTATTTTTTTGGGTTCCAAAATCACTGCAGATGGTGATTGCAGCCATGAAATTAAAAGGTGCTTACTCCTTGGAAGGAAAGTTATGACCAACCTAGATAGCATATTTAAAAGCAGAGACATTACTTTGCCAACCAAGGTCTGTCTAGTCAAGGCTATGGTTTTTGCAGTGGTCATGTATGGTTGTGAGAGTTGGACTGTGAAGAAAGCTGAGTGCTGAAGAATTGATGATTTTGAACTGTGGTGCTGGAGAAGACTCTTGAGAGTCCCTTGGACTGCAAGGAGATCCAACCAGTCCATTCTAAAGGAGATCAATCCTGGGTGTTCATTGGAAGGACTGATGCTAAAGCTGAAACTCCAATACTTTGGCCACATCATGTGAAGAGTTGACTCTTTGGAAAAGACTCTGATGCTGGGAGGGATAGGGGGCAGGAGGAGAAGGGGACAACAGAGGATGAGATGGCTGGATGGCATCACTGACTCGATGGACATGAGTTTGAGTGAACTCCGGGAGTTGGTGATGGACAGGGAGGCTTGGCGTGCTGTGATTCATGGGGTCGCAAAGATTCGGACACGACTGAGGGACTGAACTGAACTGAACTGCATGAGATTTGGGGTTGGTTTGTTTCCACAGTTGCTTATCTAGATTAATGTATTGATATCTTCTTTCTATATATCTGAACTCAGATTCTATCAAAAAGTTGATGGCAAAATGAAAATCTCTCCATATGCCTTGGTGGCTTCACAAAATTGAACATATCATATATCTTTAAGTGTTGAAGGAATGAATAGACATGGCAGAGAGGTTGTTCGTAATTGAACAGGATAGTGATTTTTGAAACATCCTGTGCTATATACTAGCCTTGCTTTTTAACAGATGCAATAGTGAGGTAAATATCTTTATCAGTATTTATTCTCCAGTTTAGGAGGGGTATTTAAAGTGATAGGTCTCTTCTACTTGAAATGTTTCAGGGGGTGATTCCCTTTACTTTTTTGTCCACTGATCATTACTTATTGTATATGCTTTACCCCTGTGACAAGTAAGTTGCAATTATTGTTTGCCTTTAAAATTAATCAAAATAAGCTTTAAATTTATTAGGCATGTGATTATTTGTTTTTAATAAAAGATCATTCTTTTCAGTATGTGGTTTAAATCATGGAAGCATAATTGTTTACAAGCAATTCTTTAAAACTTTGAGCTTCTGTGTTTAAAGGGATCCTAGGGGACCAATCCAGGGGTTTTAGTATGAACAATATATCTGTATTAATTTAAGGTTCTTCTTATTTGGGCTTCCCAAGTGGCAATAGTGGTAAAGAACCTGCCTGCCACCAGGAGACATAAGAGACACAGGTTTGATTATTGGGTTGGGAAGATTCCCTACAGGAGGGCATGACAACCCATTCCAGTATTCTTGCCTGGGAAATCCCATGAACAGAGAAGCCTGGCCAGCTATGGTCCACAGGGTCACAAAGAATTAGACACAACTGAAGTGACCTTGCATGCACAGCACACACTTATTTAATAAGAGGTGTTTTCTGACATGGAAGACATTGGGTAGATTCTATGTAATAGAGATGAACATGAAAAAATTTTTTAACCTGAAAAACCTCTTATAGGATCAACTATACTCCAATAAAAGTTTGAAGCAACAACAAAATAAAAAAACTTACGGGAAAAGTTTGGGAAGACTCAATGATAGGTGTAAAATGGACTTAAATGGATTAATCTCAATGATATAATGTTAAATGAAGTAATAATATGCACCTTATGGCTCCATTTGTATAATAGATTTTTAAAAATTAAATGATACATTGTACATGGTTAGTAAAAGGATAATAAGAAAAGTGTGGAAATGATGAACACAATATACAGACTACAGGTTACTTTTGGGTAAAGGAAAGAGCGCTACAATTAGAGAGATGTGTATGGAAGCTTCTAAACCACTTTTAATACCATAGTTCCAAAGTCGAGTGGTGGATACACAGATGTTCACTTTTATTCCAGTTTTTAAAACTGTACATATGTTTTCTACACTCTTTTGGAATCAAGCCATATTTTACTATCAAAAATAATGGTAAGTTCAATATGAATTGATGATAAGATATGGCTTACTCAAAAAAGTTAATTACTCTTGTATATGATATTATAAGAAGTCTGGAATTGAGGAAATTGAGGGTATTTCTCTATCTAGTCCTGATTACACCATACTTTAGTACTTTGTTCAATTCTGTGTATCCCACTTTAAGAGTGTACACATAAACTAGCATGTGTTTATGCAACAGTGACAAGGCCAGTGATGATTTTTGAAACTCCGCCACACATGGGAACAACTGAATAAGGAATTGAGAAGAGCAAAATTGAAGAAGAGAAGAAAATGACCCATTAGTACATAAATTTTCCTGTATTTGAAAGACAGGCATGAGAAGGAGGGCTTAGATTACTACTGCATATGGTAAAGCATAGAATCAAAATCAATAGGTGGATGCTGCAAGGAAATAGATTTTGCCTTAACAGAACCAAAAATTTTCTAATCATTGCCTCTGTTCAGTGAGTTGCCTTGAGAAGTAGTGGGTTTCCATTGGTGGCAGTATTATAGAATAAATTGAATGTCTGCTGGTGAGATACTATTGGGAGGTGATTCTAAAAGTCCCTCTGGGCCCTGAGATTCTTAGAAGGGTTCCAAAGATTTCCAGTCAACCTGAAGTTTATTTTCAGTATCTCCTACTTGAGTGGCATCATAGCTTAGTGACTAAGAGCACAGACTCTGGAATCAGATTCCCTGGGTTGAATCCTGGCTTTGCCAATTACCATCTGTGTAACTTTGAGCAAATTACCCAACCTCTCTGTGCCTAATTTCTGCAATCTGTAAAATGGGTTTGGTATCTCTCTCACAAAGTTGTTGTAAGACTTAAAAGTGTGGCATGTAATAATCCCTGATAAGTATTTGTTTTTTTTTAAATAAGTACTTTCTTCTAAAGATCAGTTGCTCAGTTTACTCTGAATTAGTTACATTTGTGCTTTTGCTGTGAATGAAAAACTCCCTTTTCTTCTATTTTTGTGAGTGCATATTTTTAATTATCTCCCAATTTACAAAGGAACTGGAGAATCTGTTGGGCTCCAAACACAAGCAATTCCAATGAGTGTAGAATTTTTAACTAAAAGGGCTCTTAACTTGACTTAAATGGCTTTAGAATAGCTTTATTACATAATCAAAGGGCCACAGAGCCCAAAAAGAACCTTGAGAGGATAATCCAGCCCGTTTTCTTACTCTTGAAATTAGGTACCTTGTCTGCCAAGGCACTTTGTCCTCAAGGGATTGCTGTAAATCCTGTCCCATTGTTGAACCTTTACATGGCTCATCCAATCATCACTAGTAGCAGGTGGATTGTCTGTTACAAGTTAATGATGATGAGCTGGAAGTCTGTTATTCTCAGTTTATGCATGCAGAGGAAGGGGTCAATCTATCTCAGTCAAACTGTAGCTATTAACTTTGGAAGCTTACATTCTTTACACACTATGTCCTGCTTTTGAAATGACAATTTGTAGGATAAGGAATATTGAAGTGATGTTCTGGGGTCCACAAGAAGTATATTTTCTGGTCATAAGTAGAAAGCAGTGATTAAATCCAGCTTTCCTTTCTAGGAGATGCAGAAAATCAAGAATTATTAAATTTAGATTTTTAATGAGAAGGAAAAAAGGGGAAGAAAATGAAGACAGACGAAAGGAGATAGTTGTTTCTTCCTAGACCTGATTTCTGTCAGTTCAGTCGTTCAGTCGTGTCCGACTCTTTGCTACCCCATGGACTTCAGCATGCCAGTCTTCCCTGTAAATCATGAACTCCTGGAGCTTGCTCAAACCTGATTTACATGGGTACATTTCCTGCTAATGATTTGTCTTGGTTGGGAGGGGGCAGGAAACACAGAGATCCAAGTCCATGAGGATGAGTGTATACCCGGGCAGAGGTAAGACTTGGACCTTAATTGTTACCTAAGATTCATTTAAGCTTTGAGAAATATGCTGTTTATTTGTTCCAAACATGGAATCATACTTATTATATATTCTTAGGAATGATTTGAGCACTGTGCCACTTCTTAAAGAAAGGCAGCTCTGAGTGACTCTGGGTGACTCTGGAGATCAGCCTGCTTATTAGGACTTTCTTTGTTTGATACAACTCAGTATATCAGTCAGGGTATAATGGGTAATACTGCTGTAACAAAGTACTCCCAAGTATTGAAGACTCATAATCTAGAGGTTTGTTTTTCCTTATACTGCATGCTTCCCCTGCCTTATCCTTTCTTCACAAACCATTAGGGTCTGGGGGTAAACCTGTCTTGTTGGCACTTTCTCTATGTCACAATATTTTCCTTGCTGTAGAGGGTATTTCTCTTGGGTTATGATAGTTAAACGACTGTTGGAACAATAGTAATGGGAAAAAGCAAGAAAGAGAACATTGGTTTAATATTTACAAAATATTAACCCCATTAAATTTGTAATTAAGCTGAAATTTTATAAATCTATATATGAGAGTTGTTAGAAACATGCTAAATGAGTATAGAGAGAAATAAAGATTTACTGCTAGGTTTGTGGCCCATCTAACCTAATTGGTGGGTGACAATGCCATTCAATGAGATGAGAATGTTGGGAGATGGAAAAGGTTTTGAGGCAGAAAGTCAAGAATTCTGTTAATATTTGCTAGCTTAAGAAGGTATAATTATGGGTGATTTTTCTTTTTCTGCCTGGTTTTTTTTTTTTGATCCTAAGTTTTTCTTAAAGATACTTCAATAGTAAAAATAATTTAATGACCAGAATAAACATGTAGGTTGCATCCTGAGTTCTGTGTCTGGGACATCTGCTGGTTCTCAGGCTCCATCCTGGCGTGTGTTGGATCCAATCCGAGAATAAGGAATGTTGCTGGAGGAGCTTGGGATGAGCTTGCTGTGGTTTCTTAGATGCTTCTTGCTGGGTAGACAGGGCAGGGCATATGGCTCAGGTTGCCAGGATGGTGTTAAATGCCTCCATTTGGTGCAGAGTGGCTTGATGGATGCTTTTGAACTATTTTTTTAAATGCTTCTCAGTTTGAAAATGTTTCCAATTTCCATCTTTTTCATGGGAATTTATTGAACACAACTAAGTCAAATGTTTTTCTCATTAACTAGAGAACTTAATCATGTAGCATGACAAAGGAAAGAAAGGCAGAAAGGATTCACAATTCCCAAGAATGGGCAATTCCCTTGAAGGGATGGATCATTCAGGGAAGCTGTTTGTTTGGCCTGGATTTTCTCTGAGTTGATTGTTTTCCTCATTTTGGCCCAATTATTGACTTTGAGTATTTCTGACTACCTTCACTGACCCAATCACTCTTTCTAGGGACTTGTGGTCCGAACACAAGGCTATCCAATGAACTCATGAGGCCCCTGGTTAATGCTGTGTGTCCCCCAACTCCTTTCTAGAAAGGTAAATTTTCTTGTGAGGAAAAAGGAAGCCTGTGTACATTGCAGGCTAATCCTATTAACTTGGGTCATGGCAGTTTGTGCTTTCTGTTGGTCTCAACTGTTGCTATTGAAAAAAATCTTAGAGAAGGATTTAATTATTTTCCTACTTTGGTAAATAGATTTACTTTTCCTACGGCAAATGAGAATTATGATTGTGTTGTGGTATAAATATGGTAAGGGTAGACAATAAATGAGTAGAAATAGGAGACACAAGATTTGTTTTCAAGTATTTCTTCTATAAACTATTTATTCATTCTTTGATTCCTGAATGCTTTTATATATATTGATATTCAACTGAATACTCAGAATTATTTTTAAGAATGGTGACGAATATTAAGATCGTGTCCCTGATCTTAGGCTGCTGACAAACTAGTTGGAAAGAAAAACATACACTTGGGAAACTAGCTACCAGTACCTGGCAAAATACAACCAGAGCCATATGAGCAGAGAAAGTAAGTTATAGGAGTTCAACAAGGGTGTGCTCCCTGTGAACAGCATGATCTGAGAAGTCTTCTTGGGAGAAATGGAATGGGAGTTGAAATCTGAAGTCTGGATTAGCAGAGAGGGAAGTGGGAGGGAATTTTCAGGGAGTAAAGAAGCAAAGGCAGTGAGAAGAAAAAGGACAGTACATGTTTGGGTAGGACTGAGGGCAATAACATGAGTATATCAATTTGTTTGGAGCAAAAACCTTCCCACTCACACTGCTAATTCTATTAGATAAGTTCAGTTCAATTCAGTCACTCAGTCGTGTCCGACTCTTTGCGACCTCATGGACTGCAGCACGCCAGGCCTCCCTGTCCATCACCAAATCCCGGAGTTTATGCAAACTCATGTCCATTGAGTTGG
This sequence comes from Moschus berezovskii, assembly GCF_049115385.1. Lineage (NCBI taxonomy): Eukaryota > Metazoa > Chordata > Mammalia > Artiodactyla > Moschidae > Moschus > Moschus berezovskii. The sequence goes on from NC_142465.1 coordinate 70,766,370, forward strand.
TGATGCCATCCAACCATCTCATTCTCTGTCGTCTCCTTTTCCTCCTGCCTTCAATCTTTCCCAGCATCAGGGTCTTTTCAAATGAATCAGCTCTTCGCATGAGGTGGCCAAAGTATTGGAGTTTCAGCTTCAGCATCAGTCCTTCCAGTGAATATTCAGGACTGATTTCCTTTAGGATGGACTGGTTGGATCTCCTTGCTGTGCAAGGGACTCTCAAGAGTCTTCTCCAACACCACAGTTGGAAAGCATCAATTCATCAGCGCTCAGCTTTCTTCATAGTCCAACTCTCACAATCCATACTCTATTAGCTAAAGAGTTCATTGATTTGAAGTAGAGTAAAGCCCTAGTTCCTTACCTACCCTCTGAGCCTCAGTTTCCTTATTTGTAAAATGGAGTTCCTTGTATCTAACAGCCATGGATGGAGAAGGCAATGGCACCCCACTCCAGTACTCTTGCCTGGCAAATCCCATGGACTGAGGAGCCTGGTAGGCTGCAGTCCATGGGGTTGCTAGGAGTCAGACACGACTGAGCGACTTCACTTTCACTTTTCACTTTCATGCATTGGAGAAAGAAGTGGCAACCCACTCCAGTGTTCTTGCCTGGAGAATCCCAGGGACGGGGGAGCCTGGTGGGGTTGCACAGAGTCGGACACGACTGAAGCGACGTAGCAGCAGCAGCAGCCGCAGCCATGGATGCTACGAGGATTAAATAAGATACGACACTGAAAGGAAAGTGCTAGGTAGGGCTTCTTGTACTTTTTCATCCTTGTTGACTCAGTTCCTAGAGTTCAGCTTAATCTTAGTCCCATCATACTATTAAAAAGTTTCTCACTCCTCCTTATAGATAATTTAAATTTTGCTTTGCATCTCTCTAGACTAGTTTCCAGTCACCTCTGGTTTGGGAGAATTTTCTTGACATAAGCCAACTCAGTGTGAAGGGAGACCAGTGTCGCATTCAATAACTCATCACTAACTGTTGCAGGGTGGCTGGAGCCTATCAAGCTGAAAAGGAGTAGTTGGAGATAAGAAAGCATACTTTTCTTTTTACAGTTATATCAACATCTTCCTTGACATAAACTTCACAGTAAACAACAGGCAAAATAAATGCCATTACTCTGAAGAATCCAATTAAAAACTGACTGTGATTGCATTTGATCTCTGGAGGAAGGTGACTCAGGTCTGGGAAGAAGGAGCACTGTAGTGAATCGAATCCCCATGCCGTGTTAGAGTGTTCACACCAGCTTGAGTGGTTGTGATGGGGTCATCTGCATCATTTGGTTCTTGTCCTCTGACTCACTGTTGCTGCTGTGGGGTTAACTCCCTGCAGTGGAAAAGGGGGAGTTACTTGCCAGACCATATGGAGCAGAGAATAGCAGATTGACTTAGGTTTCGGTGGAAGCTGAAAGCATATAAACGTAAGCCTCCCAGAGGATAACCTTGGAAAATTCTTTTAAATAGCATCCTTGAAGAGGTGTCTAATTTTCAGAAATCTATCTTGAAACCTTAAGGAAGTTTCCAAAGTTACTTTATGGAAAAAGGTTGAATGAGGACAAATGGTAGAAGGTATGCAACTTCACTGCCTTTGCTTACATTTTCACTTTAGAGAAGCTGGAAAAAAAGAATGCCTCCCTTTGATTTGCTGTAATTCTGCCTGGGCTAGGAGGTATGACCATGTCCATGTGTGTATAGGAGATTCAGGGATTTCAACTCTGTTAAACCTGGGTTCCTGTAGGCATAACTAGACCAGCTAATGTTAAAGAATTTGAACCAATGAAACTGGAAAGCTAGAAATGCATGTGTTTCCAAGTTGGATTAGACAAGACTCCTCCTGGCACGTAACCCTGACAACCCATGGATTTGTTAATCGTGGCCTTAAATTCACAGTGTACCTTGAATATATGTAGAACTGTTATAGAGGAATCTAATTTTCCTCTCTAACTAATTCATCGTAAACTTATTGAGCAACTAATATGTACCAGGCATGTGTTAGATAGAAAAATGAAAAGAACACAGTCTTGTGGGAATTTATAGTCTAGGGGAGATAACTATATATCAACAGTCATGGAATAATGACTGTGTTATGAAAAAGAAATCTGTGTAAGCTATGGTAGCAAAGAGGTTGTTGTTTAATTGTTAAATTTTGTCTGACTCTTTTGTGACCCCATAAACTGTGGCCCACCAGGCTCCTCTGTCCATGGGATTTTTCCAGGCAAGAATACTGGAGTGAGTTGCCATTTCCTTCTCCAGGGGATCTTTTCAACCCAGAGATTGAACCCTCATCTCCTGAATTGGCAGGTGAATTCTTTACCACTGAACCACCAGGGAAACCCAAGAGGAGAAAGCATTTAAATCCACTGATGGTTAGAGGGATAGGTCAGGCTCTGTAGGAGAGCTGACCCTTGTGGGTCTTCTAGGCTGAGTAGGAGAAGGTGGTACTACAGGCAGAGGGAAAAAGACAAATGTTGCACAGCAGATGTGTGCTAGGCTCATACACACAGAGAGAAAAGCGTGGCCCCGCAGGGATGGGCAGGCTGGGGGTAGGGGGAATATACAAGTTAGATTATTGAATACACTAAGCCCTCACTTCTTTTAATTTCTGTAGGATAAATAACCCAACCCCCAGTGAGGCAGAAATATCATCAGAGAGACCTCGAAATTAATTGGCTGATAGATCCCAAAATTTAGAGAAGAGAAATGAGAATTAGACTGGCAGAATCTTTACTGTCTGAGCCACCAGGGAAACCCTTAAGTTAGAGCATGAGCTAGCAAAAGTGGATGAGTCAAGGAATTCTGGTACGAAACATGCCATATTTGGAAGAGTTGAACTGACTTATGAATAGACTATTTCAGGGCTAAGTTAAAGGAACAAACAAAGGATGGTGAGGCATCCTGGGACTGGAAATAACAGGAAGCCATTACTGCTTTTTGCTCTGAAAGGGCAAGAGGAGGAAATGGTGTTATTGCAGCTCAGGGAGAGCTGGAGCTGCGAAGGACAAGCCAGTTCAGGTATCATGGATGTAAAGAAACATAGAACTACAGGAGAGGCAGGGAGGGACCAGAGAATGAATACCCCAAACTCCACTTCCTTTCACCCTCTGATATAGCCAAATCAATAGCGGCCAGAGGATGGGAGCCCAGATGATGAATTCTGTAGAGATCAGCCCTTTGATTGCTTCTCAGCCCTTAATACTATCTACTTTATGTGCAAATGTGTATTTGTTGTTATTCATTGTTTAGTCACTCAGTCGTGTCTGACTCTTCGCTACCCATGACTGTAACCCTGCCAGTCCTCTCTGTCAATGGGATTTCCCAGGCAAGAATACTGGAGTGGGTTGCCATTTCCTTCTCCAAGGGATCTTCCTGACCCTGGGATCTAACCCACATCTCCCTGGGATCTAACCCAAGTCTCTTGCTTTGCAGGCAGATTCTTTACTTCTGGGCCACCAGGAAGGGTGCTAATGTATGTTAGGATACAGTAAAGTTCTAAAGATGCTCCACTGGATTCTCTTACCCCAGACTCAAACCAAGCTGTTCGTTCTCTGACACCCAGAATACAATCTCTGTTTGTGTTAGAATAGCCCTTTTTTCATTTTCTGCAGTCTAAGAAGTCACCCACAAGCCAGTATCCCCATTAGGGTGTCACATCTCGTACAAAATACTTGTGTTGTACCATCCAGAGACTTGGCCCTCCTTCAGAATCAAGCATCCATTTCCCTAGATACTGCAAATATTTGCTATTATTGATGGTTCACAGCTGGTAGTTCCCTCCTTGAAAACTGTCTACCTAGGATTATGCCTTACTCTCTTGCATGATTTTTATCTTTAGTGGGTTGAATGCTGCCCCTCCATCACCAATGATATGCCCATGTCAAAATTCCTGGAACCTGTGAATGTTACCTTACTTGGGAAAATCTTATTTGCAGATGTCATTTTGTTGAGGGGAGATCATTCGGGAATACCTGAGTTGGTCCTAAACCCAGTTATAAGTGTCTTTATGAGAAGAAAACCACACAGACACACAGAAGAAAAGACAGTGCGAAGATGCAGCCAGCGATTGGAGTGATGTGGCCACAAGTCAAGGAAGCCAAGGAATGCTGATGGTCACCAGAAGACAGAAGAAACAGAGAAAATGTCTTTCTGAGAGCCTCCAGAAAGAGCTGATACTTTGATTTCAGCTTTCAGGCCTGCAGAACTGCACAAGAATCCTTTGCTCTTGCTTTAAGCCACCCATCTTGTGGTAATTTGTTCCAGAACCCCTAGGAAATACATGCGTCTCTCTGTTTAAGTTCTCCATCTCTTCATTCATGTATTATACTTTTCCCACTAAATCCTTTAACACATTAATTACAGTTATTTTGAAGTCCTTGTCTGTTAGTTTTAACATCTATGCCAAATCCTGAGTCTGTTTTTTCTCTTGACAATGGGTTGTTTTGTTCTTGCTTTTTATGTTTATCATAATTTTATTTACATGCCAGATAATGTGTATAAAAGAACATTAGACACTAGGCTAAGTAATGTTTATGCCCAGAACTAGGCATGCTTCTTTTTCTATTAGGTCATGATTCTTCAGGGAGTTGAGGCTATCTCATCTGTAGCTGAGCTGGGTCTGGATTTGCTATTGTTGTTGCTAGGTTGTGGTTAACTTCAGTGAACTCTAGGCTTCAAATTCCTCCAGTGGTGAACTACTAAGAACCTTGTTCTTAGTGTGAGGCCTGGAATACTAGAGGGGTTTTCTAGACGTCTCTTCTCTCATCCTCAGCTTTCAGCAATTGCTAGTGCCCTTGTCACAGAAGAGCTTGCTCTCCATGTTCTTGTCCTTTCCCTCGCCTTAGCCTTCTGTTGCTTATTACTCTGTGCAAGGCTCATGCTGGGATGGGTTTTTTTTTTTTTTTTTAACCTGCCCTGCTCCAGCCTCCTTTGTTTCCTTTGAGCTGCCTTTTGCCCTTTAGAATTTAGTTCACCTGATCATCTTGTAATCTCAGCTCACTGTTGAACTCAAGACAGATTATTTTGTAGCATCTGTCCTTAGGACAGTCTTAGGCAGAGACTGTGCTCCGGAGCCTCAGGCTTTTCCATCATTCCTATTTCTCTCCTATGGCCAGCTAGCCATCTTTGACTCTTTTTAGTTCAGTTCACTCATGTGCAGGTGAACTCTATCTTTTAATTAATTATGAATTTACTCCTCCTCCTTGAGCAGTAGCAAGCTCTGTATCAATGTAGGGTCTTAAGCAGAAGCAAGGTTTCTGCCATTCAGCCAGAGGCTGTCAACTTTTGCCCTGGAATAGAGACATGACAATCCTTCTTGATTCTCCCTTAGGACATGATGCATTTTACTCTTTGTAAAAGCATGGTCATATCTAGGATATGAATAGGTTCTTTGACTACCCTCAAGGCAGATGGATTTTTGCCTCCTGTCAAGAAGATTCTGGGCTGTGGGCATTGGCAGCTGTTTATCATCCTGAACTCAAGCAGAGCCCAGCGTGAAACAAGATTCTATAGGTGTTCTTGTATTTTAGATTTTAGCAGGCCCTGGACACTTGTGCCACCAAGAAGGGCATTCCAATTTCCTATCTGCCCCTAGGCTTCCTTGTTTTTAAATTTTTACTTATTTATTTTTGTTTGTGCTGGGTCTTTGTTGCTGCATGTGGGCTTTCTCTAGTTGTGATGTGAGGGCTTCTTTTTGCAGCGGCTTCTCTAGTTGTGGAGCACGGCCTCTAGGGAACACAGGCTTCAGTAGTTGCAACTCCTGGGGCTTACTTGTCCCACAGCATGTGGAATCTTCATGGACCAGGGATCGAACTTGTGTCCCCTGCATTAACTGGCAGATTCTTAACCACTGGACCACCCTAGGCTTTCTTGTAAATATCCAGCAGAGGCCTGTGGAAATTAACTGGTGAGTGGGTGCAGACCCCCTTGTGCCTGCGGCTCCTGAGAATTCTATACTTTCATACTAGTCCATAGGAGTGCTTTAACAGCATGTTAAAATTTTAGTAGTGTTCTCCTTACCCACTCCTACAGCTGCCCCCTTTTCCTTGCATATTCACTTGGAGGTGGAACATGGAGTATTCTGTATTTTCTTTGAGTCGCCTTTTGCCCTTTAGAATTTAGTTCACCTGATTACTTTGAAATCTCAGATCATTGATGAACTCAAGACTGATTGTTTTGTAGCATCTGTCCTTCTCTAAGGCAATGTAGGTTATTTAAGAGTATAGATTATTGGAAGCAAACAGACAAATCCAGAAAACCACATTGTTTCTGGGACATTTATAGGATAGCTGACCCAGCTTCTGCAACAAGTCAATGGAATGGGAAAAATAAATAAAAGGAGAGAGTACTCAACAGTTAGAGACCTAAGAGATACAATTACACAAGGTAACTTGCAGACCTTGTTTGTCTCTTGATTCAAACACACCAATGGTAATAAAACGTTTCTTAATCAAGTGGGAAAATTTGAATATAGACTAGATACTAGAGGATACTATAGAATTAATGTTCATTGTGAAGAAAAGATAATAGCATTATAATTATGTTTAAAGATCAGTATTTTTTAGAACTACATAATAAAATATACAGATGTGAAATGATGATGTCTGGGACTGGCGTTAAAATACTCCAAAGGTTGTAGGTTAGGAGGGGGAAGCAGATACATGAAGCAAGTGTGTCCAAATCTTGATCATCTTGGAATTTAAACAGATCTAGTGTGTGTAAAGTGAGGAGAATGGACCATAGGGTGCAAGAGTTTAAGTAGAGAAACCCCTGCTGTGGTCTTCATGAGAAATAATTGTAGCTTGGGTGAAGACAGCAGTACACAGTAGATTCTCAATAAAGATTTTCTTAAATGAAGCCATGATAATGATATGTTTTACACACACATGAACACATGGACATGGGTTTTTACTTTTTTTTTTAAACAAATATAGAAAAGTAGAATGCATTCCTTTTTGCAAACTGCATTAACTTCAAACCAAAATTTAGTTGGAAAAGAGCTCCTGGATGCTGGGAGCCTCAAATTGCTCAGGGCATACTCTGCCCAAAGAAATGTTTCCCTCTAAGCCTGTCTGATGACCTGGAATTCAAATATTATGGGTACTTGGGCTTACAAATAGAGTATAGACTATCAACTTTTCCTGTTTCGGTGATAGTGGCTTTTTTTGTAGCTTCTCCATCCGAGGTGGAAGCAGAACTACATTTATTGATTTAACAAATATTCATTCATATCAACAGATGGACATCCAAAAGACTGACTGGTGTCTCAAACTTCACATATACATAATGGAATTTTTGAGTTTCTCCAACTTCTTCCTGTCCTACCCTATACCCATCGCAGTAAATGGTACCACTGTCCAGCTAGCTGGTCAAGCCAAAAGCCCAAGAATAATCCTTATTTTCTCTCTCTCACTTCACACACCCAATCCAACAGTAACCACTATGATTCCAAACCAGTTATAAAATGCACTCTCTATTCCATTATTGTCATCACTGTCATTGTCATTTGTCTGGACTTCTATGAAAACCAGCAAACTGTAGACTGCATTATCCACCCAGCAGCCAAAGTCAAAACCTAAGTCAAATTACACTTTAAAAATGCATGTTCAATTTGTTATTGTGGTTGTTCCTTCACTCGGTCATGTTTGACTCTGCGATCCCATTGACTGCAGTAAGCCAGGCTTCCCTGTCCTCTACCATCTCCTGGAGTTTGCTCAAACTCATGTCCATTGAGTCAGTGATGCTATCCAACCATCTCATCTTCTGTCACCCTCTTCTCCTTCTGCCCTCAATCTTTCCCAGCACGAGGGTCTTTTCCAATAAGTTGGCTCTCTACATCAAGTGGCCAAAATATTGGAGCTTCAGCTTCAACATTAGTTCTTCCAATGAATACTTGGATAGTTTCCTTTAGGATTGACTGGTTTGATCTCCTTGCAGTCCAAGGAACTCTCAAGAATCTTCTCCATCACCACAATTCAAAAGCATCAATTCTTCGGTGCTCAGTCTTCTTTATGGTCAAGTTCTCACATCCACACATGACCACTGGAAAAACCATATCTTTGACTAGACGGACTTTTGTTGGCAAAGTAATGTCTCTGCTTTTTAATACACTGTCTAGGTTTGTCATAGCTTTTCTTCCAAGGAGCAAGCATCTTTTCATTTCATGGCTGTAGTCACTATCTGCAGTGATTTTTAAGCCCAAGTAAATAAAGTCTGTCACTACTTGCATTGTTTCTCCATCTATTTGCCATGAAGTAATGGAACTGGATGCCATGATCTTAGTTTTTTGAACGCTGATTTTTAAGCCAGATTTTTTCACTCTCCTCTTTCACCTTCATCAAGAGACTCTTTAGTTCCTCTTCACTTTCTGCCATAAGGGTGGTATCATCTGCTTATCTGAGGTTATTGATATTTCTCCCAGAAGTCTTGATTCCAGTATGTGTTTCATCTAGCCCGGCATTTTGCATGATGTACTCTGCATATAAATTAATTAAGCAGGGTGACAATATACAGCCTTGACATGCTCCTTTTCCAATTTGGAACCAGACTGTTGTTCTATGTCTGCTTCTAGCTGTTGCTTCTTGACCTGCATGAAGATTTCTCAGGAGGCAGGTCAGGTGGTCTGCTATTCTCTTCTCTTTAATTTTCCAGTTTGTTGTGATTACACAGGCAAAGGCTTTAGCATAGTCAATAAAGCACAGGTAGATGTTTTTCTGGAATTATGTTGCTTTGAGAATGATCATGAACAGGGATTTGACTGATTTGGAGCATGTCAAATCCCTGCTCATGAATATTCAATATCTTACCATTGCCCTTAAAATAAAATTCTAACTCCTCTCCATGACCTAGAAGGCCCTGAATGATCTAGCTTTGACTACTTCTGAAACTTCTTTCTGAGCCACTTTCTTCCTCACTTGGTCTATCTGGCTACACTGACATCTTTCTTTTTCTTGAATACACCAACTTCTCTTTCCATGTAATCTTTGTCTTTACCATTCCCTCTGCCTAGAAGCTCTATCTTAGAACTCTGCCATGCTAGCTTCTTCTCATCCTTCATGTCTCAGTTCGAATGCAGCCTCTTTAGATATGTCTTCCATGATCCCCACATCCAAGACAGCCTCATCTTCTCAAGACCTCAAGTCCTATTATTTTCTTTCTCAGCATCTAGTTTGTTTCTTTTATAGCACTCATTATGTAAACATTTGTCTATTTGGTTTTTGTTTCTCTCCCTTACTAGAATGTGAGCTTCTTGAGGGTTAATCTAGTGCTGCACCCCCAGTGTCAAAAACAATGGCTAGAACATAGCCAGTACTCAATAAAATTTATTGAAGAGATAAACGTATTTAGCACCATCTATGTATCATCCTATTGGAGAAGAAAATGACAACCCACTCCAGTGTTCTTGCCTGGAGAATCCCAGGGACGGGGAAGCCTGGTGGGCTGCCGTCTATGGGGTCGCACAGAGTCGAACACGACTGAGGTGATTTAGCAGCAGCAGCAGCAGCATATATCATCCTAGGATCCCCTGGTGGCTCAGATGATAAAAAATCAGCCTGAAACGTGGGAGACCTTGGTTTGTTCCCTGGGTTGGGAAGATCCTTTGGAGAAGGGAATGGCAACCTACTCTAGTATTCTTGCCTGGAGAATTCTATGGACAAAGAAGCCTGGTGGGCTACAGCCAATGGGGTCACAGATAGTTGGACACAACTGAATGACTAACATACACATATATCATCCTGGGCTTCCCTGGTGGCTCAGTGGTCAAGAATCCACCTGCCAATGCAGGAGATGCAGGTTTGATTCCTGTTCAGGAAGATCCCCTGGAGAAGGAAGTGGGAACACACTCCAGTATTCTTGTCTGGGAAATCCCATGGACAGAGGAGCCTGGTGGGCTACAATCCATGACGTTGCAAAAAAATTGGATATAACTTAGTGACTGAACAACAACAACAATATATCATCCTAGGCTTGGTGATTTGAAACTAAAAGACGCTTGCTCCTTGGAAGAAAAACTATGATAAATCTAGATAGTGTATTGAGAAGCAAAGATATCCCTTTACTGATAAGGGTCTGTATAGTCAAAGCTATGGTCTTTCCAGTAGTCACGTATGGATGTGAGAGTTGGACCATAAAGAAGGCTGAGTGCCGAAGAATCGATGTTTTCAAACTGTGGTGCTAGAGAAGACTCTTGAGAGTTCCTTAGACAGCAGGGAAATCAAACTAGTCAATCCTAAAGGAAATCAACCTGAGTATTCTTTGGAAGGACTGATGCTAAAGCTGAAGTTCCAATACTTTGGCCACCTTATGTAAAGAGCTGACTCATTAGAAAAGACCCTGGTACTCGGAAAGATTGAAGGCAGAAGGAGAAGGGGTGACAGAAGAGATGGTTGGATAGCATCACTGACTCAATGGACATGAGTTTGAGCAGACTCCAGGATATGGTGAAGGACAGGGAAGTCTGGTGTGCTGCAGCCCATAGGCTCACAAAGAGTTGGACATGACAGTGATTGAACAACCACCACAAGACTTGGTGATGGGGATACAGTAGCAAGCAAGCAAGACTAGTACTTCATCTTTTGTAGCTCAGTACTTAATGAGGGAGACAGATATTAATCATCAGTTACAAAATTAACAGTTTAACTATAATTGTGGTTGGAGCTGTGGAGGAAACACATACAGGGGAATGTGACTTTATTTCACCCCAAGGAAGTAGTGTCTGAGATAAATTCTAAGATTCAGAAAGAGTAAACCAGTGAAAAGGAGTGGGGGAAGATCAGTCTTAGAAAAAGAAATAGCATATGTAAAGGACCTGAGGCAGGAAGAAGCATGGATGTGAGACAACAGAAATATCCTGGAAGGTTTTAGTGCTGAGTTCAAGAGTCTTCTTGGGCCCCCTGCTCCTGGTGGTTTTGATCTTAGGGGTTCAATGTTAGGCTGTTGCCTTGCTCAGCAGTTCTTGTAAATTTTCAGAGACATACGACTTGGTACAGTAGGTACAAGGAGACCATTTGCTTTAATTGGAAAGACAGATTTTTTTCAGCATTTCAGAGAAACCCAGGAGAGGAGGTAGAATAGTTTTTCCTCCCACCTCGACCTCTCTTCATTCTGATATATATCAAAGGCAAGGGAGCCTCTTCTTTAATTTATACTTGGAGACTAATACCTAAATGTGTGACAGTTAAATGGTGAGAAGCAGAGTTGAGCCTGGTGAGTAGGAAGAGCTCTGATGACCCCAACGAGTACCTCCAACCCTGACTCCGTGGTGGTCCACCTGCAAGATTCTGCAAAAGTCGTTAGCCCTCTCCAGGCTTCGGTTGTCTTGTTTGTACAATAAGACATTTGAATCTATACACAGAGGCCAGGAAACAAACAGATTATTTACAATCTCACAATAAAGTTATTAGAATATAAAGCAGATTTTGGAAATTTATCTATAGTGTAAGTGATTTTGTAAAAATAACACATAAGCTGGAATTCATGACTGAATTATTTGGCTTTGTAGTTATGCTAGAGAAAGGAGAAAAATGCTTTTTACCATAGTTTACAAAATGCCACAAAAGAGAATCTGAGTTTACAAAGTTGATACATTGTGGGGTACCTGGTTTTCAAAATGATTTATAGCAAGGTGCTATAAATAAATATCTCATTAAGTACATTTGAAATACGTTATTGTATGAACTTCCTTACAAAATGGAAAGAGACTCACAGAGAATGAACTTACGGTTGCTGAAGGGAGGGATGGGCAGAAGGGATAGTTAGGGAGTTTGGGATGAACACATGCACACTGCTATATCTAAAATGGATAACCAAGAAGGACATATTGTACAGAACAGAGAACTCGGCTCAGTGTTACGTGACAGCCTGGATGGGAGGGGAGTTTGGGGGAGAAAGGATCCATGTATATGTATGGCTGAATCCCTTCAATGTTCACTTGAAACTGTTACAACATTGTTTGTTAATCGGCTATACACCAATACAAAATAAAAAGTTAAAAGATATCTTATTGTTAAGATTTTATTTATACAGTTCCTTTCAGGAATACCTGTTGAGAGGCATTCCCAGCTTACACAAGTTTGAGGAATCAGAGCATTTGTGAGCGTACCCCTAACCTCTGTAAACTTTAAAATATAAATGTTACTCAAAAAAGAATCCTGGGATCTTTATTTATTTCAGCTTTGCTTATTTTTGTGACACATGTGCATTATTATTTCATCGCTTTCTGACCTGCCTCATGTTCTCCACAGATAACTTTGGTTTATTTTTGTGAGAAGATTGTTGAATCAAAGCACTATGTGTACTAATGGTGGCGGATTCTTCTGAAGCTCTTTTTAAAACTCTTATTGATAAAATGTCCCTTTGTGATAGAGTGCAATGTGGTTTGCTTAGGGTAAATGTGAAGAAGGCAGGATGTCTATCTTTGCTTGGTTTCCTAGCCCCTGTCTCTCATTTGGAAGTAGTCCGTTTCAGGTGGTTACATCCTGAGAAGGAAATGCAACCCGCCCCAGTATGCTTGCCTAGATAACCCCGTGGACTGAGAAGTCTGGTGGGCTACAGTCCAAAGGGTCGCAAAGAGTTGAACATGACTGAGGACAAGAGCCTACATTCTAGTGGAAAATATCAAACTACTGCATGGCCTGGAAGGCCTTTAAAAATATTGACTGATTTCTGAGAGTCTATGAATTCACTTCTAAGACTTGTAGAGGGATTATTGGAAAAGGAAAACGAGAATAGTCTTGAAACCAGACAGTACTGTTTTAGAAACCTGGCTGTACCACCTCTAGGCTTTGCAAGTCTTGGAGAAGTCCCTAAACTTTCTGAAGCTCAATTAGTGTTTTTACCTTCAAAAGGGGAATATTTGCAGGAGGGCTAAAAGGGATAATACATATAAAGTCCCAGCACCTATTAGGTGTGATAAGTTGAAGGCTTGTTTAGTGAAAATGAAGATTGGATTAGGCACAGTTACTTCAGGGTCTTTTGTTTTTTTCTTAACATATGTGTCTGTGGGATTGGAGGGATGGGATAGGGAAGATGTTTTATAATAAAAAAGTAAAAAGGAAGAAAAATGTGAAGATCTAGTTTACTGGGGAGACAAGGCAATCCTAGGCTAGTGATGGGTGATGAATGGTGTGGCCTGAGCCAGCTCTGAAGTCAGGGGCCTCAGGTAGCACATCCCGGGAGCACCCAAAGAAGATTAAGACATTCAGCATGTCCCACTGAGTATGCCTGATGATAGTTTTGTGATCAGGCTTTATTTGCCATCTCAGAGAACCTGGAAAAGTTAATTTTAATACTGTTGATTTTTTGGACAAAAAAATTCTTCTAAAAATATTTAATTGTTTGACTCACAGTCTTCAAGAATGAATTTATGGTTATGGGGGGAAGGATGGGGAAAGGGATAGTTAGGGAGTTAGGGATGGCCATGTACACACTGCTATATTTAAAATGGATTACCAAGAAGGATCTACTGTATAGCTCAGGGAACTCTGCTCAATATTATGTGGCAGCCTGGATGGGAGGGGAGTTTGGCGGAGAATGGATCCATGTATATGTATGGAGAAGTCCCTTCACTGTCCACCTGAAACTATCACAACATTGTTTGTTAATTGGCTATACATCAATACAAAATAAAACGTTTAAAAATGTTTAATATTATTATTATTTTTAAATATTATTATTTCTCATTAAGAAAAGAATAGTGCTTTACTGGCCAAATCCTAACTTGTTAGCAGCTAGTTCTTTGTGAAGCACTTGAGTGATAATTGCCAGTGCTTTGTTGTAGCTTTTTCCAGTGGTAAATGCTTTCCCATGGACAATCTCATTTTTATCATCACCATGTTACAAATGAGAGAAGAGAAACTCAGAAATGATTTGGTTGAAGTAACACAGATAATATGTGTTAAAGTTGAGACCTCAAGTCTGGTCTTTTCCATCATAAAGGACATAAAATTATGGGCCAAATCTTGGATTATGAGATCAGAATTTTCAATGAAAGTAAAATTAAAATTGGATTGATCCCTGTCATTCTATTTTCTTCTATTTTATCTTAAGTGTGAGTGGATAATCTTAGAAAAGCTTTCATATTATTATCTAATTTAGTCCTGCTGATCAACTGACTATCCAAACTCAGTTTTTATATTCTACTCAATATGGTGTGACTGAAAACTTCACAGATTATAATAAGCTGGTAAGATTGGACAAACAACTCCTCACTCACTCAAAACACACACACACATAGGCATTTATTTGAACTCATGAACTGTATGGAATAATTAATTTAAGCAATTAATATTTGATTATTATGTTATTGCTAAGTTACTTGTAAATAATCCCATATAAATAGTATGATGTAAATTAACTTTAATTCATACCATAGGAGTGGTCAGGTATTGTCATGTGCTGGTAAATGTCTAACAACCAGCCCTAGCGAGGGGTGAAGTCCTGATTTTTGGCATTTGTTGATTTCTCTTGTGTAAATATTCCCACAATGGCCAGTTTGAAGCTACCGGTGGAAGGTTATAAAATGCAGGGATGTGCACAATAGGTTCACAGCCAGTACCACCTGCTCTGCTACAATACTATGACACCTACAGTTCTCTGCTCAGGGATCCAGACACAGAGCTCTTCATATGTTGCACCAGAAGTTCACTGATTGATGTAAGGAATGTTTGACATAATTTGGGGAGTAAGTGAATGGGAGGCAATATATGCATCAGGCTAAAAGTGTCCCTGAAGGAACAAAACTGAAGGACCTAACAAACCCAGAAGCCTAACATCTTCAAAGTATGTCCTGGGTCTAAAATTTTGTTCTTTTTCTCCCTATTTAATCAAGACTGTCACCTGCTCCAATTAGTAGGTTTGCTATTTTTTAGATATATTGTTAGAGTATTATTGTAAAGCTTGTTGGAGTGCCAAAAAGGTAGAGAGCAGGAACCTTTTCAAGCCCATTGGAATAGTCTGTGTGACTCTTTTGCAGTTTTCTAGCTAATAAATATTTCTATGGGGCAGAATTTGGTCTGAGACTTACTTTCACTATACTTACTGCCTAATGATGAGGTAGAGGAAGCTGCCACAACTTCTATTTATCTCTTATCTTATCACCAAATATTGAGAAAATCAGTGTTTACCAGAAGAATTGGAGAATTGTGTAGGGCCAACTTGGCATATGTCAATTTGCATTGTCATGAAATTTCTAGTATGTTTGGGACACTATAGTGTGATCAAATCCCTGTCTAAAGAGAGCTTTTAGGTTGATTGTTCCCAGTGTTATTTAAAAATGTGATGTTACCAGTTCTACTTGTAAAGTGAGAAAACAATTTGGATGCCAAGACCACACATGCCAGCAGAGAATGGTCTTGTTTATAATACTGAGAGAAGTTGTGCTCCAGGTGAATACACAAATCCCTTTACTCTCTGATGGGAGAACAAGGACTTAATGAGAAACTAGCAAAAGTGTCCAGGTAATTTTTAACTGTAATGATTGTGTGATACCTTGACTTTAAAATGCAGCCCCGCAAGTTACTGAAACTCCTTCCTTCTGGTGGTGGAAGGTCTGTGTCTCTTCGCCTTGAATCTTCATGGATTATGATTGCTTGGCTGATAGAACATAGCAGAAGTATTGCTGTCCCAGTTTCTTAAAATATGACTGGAAACTGGCACTGGATCTGGTAAGATCCAGGACCAGATCTTAAGAAATTAGTTGCTTTTGCTTCCTATCTCTTGGGATGCTTGCTCTTAGGAGCCAGTCTCCATGTTTTAAGAAAGCCTAAGCCTCCCCCATGGAGAGACCCACATGGAGAGAAATTGATAGGCAGCATCAATCAGCTTTGTTAGAGGTGGGCCATTCAACCCCAGTCAGGCCACATGGAGTAGGGATGAGCTGTTTCCCTTGAGACCTGCCCGAAGTGCAAAGTGCAGACTCTTTTATGCCAAATCAGTGATTGTTATTTAAGTTACTGTTTTGGGGTGACTTGTTATGTAGTGATTGAAACTTAGAACACCTGGTAAGTCCTCCAACTGTGAGAAGAGGCTAATAGATTCTACTAAAACTCCCCTATCCATGTTACCTGTTATGTTGTCAGTCATCCCTTTGGAGGCAGTAGATATATTTCTCTTGCTCCCTCATGAAAAGTTTCCTTGCTCTTTGCCTGGCTTCTCTGGACAGGAATCCACAGCAGGTAAAACCCAAGGTGAAGCAGGGAACAAGTACACTAACACCAGTGGAAGTTTCTGCAGAGGTGTTTTTGGCAAATGAGATGCAAATACATTGACTTGCTTAATTCCTTTTGCTTTCTGGTTAGGAGTCATCAAGTAATGTGACTTAATTTTTCTGGTATGGACCTCTCTTCCAGCTCTATGAACCTTCATTAAAAGACAAAGCCCTTAGATGAGAGTTTAAAGGCACAAGTTGTTGCTCTGCCACCTACTATGAGAACAGTGCGGTCATTTGACATTTCTGAATCTATGGCAAGATTAAGATGCTTGGAAGCCCTAAACATTGAACATATCATGACAACATGACCCCAGATGTAACTGTCAGCAAATACAACAACATTCTGATTCTCTCCAATCTGATTACTTGATGCCTTTTTCAAAAAAACAAATGACTAGTTGTCAAATTTGCTTATCTCTTGTTCTTTTGGTATCCCTAATTGAGTCTACTTACTGGGTTACCATTGTCTTGCTCTCAAATGTGCTTCATCCATAAAATGAATAAATAGATGGGTTGATCTGTTAAATTTCTTTCGGATCTAAACTTTGATTCTGATTTTTTAAAAAATCTTGTTTGTTTATGGCTGTTCTGGGCCTTCATTGCTGCACAGGCTTTTCTCTAGTTGAGGTGAGCAGGGCTACACTCTAGCTGTGGTGCACAGGCTTCTCATGGTGGTGGCATCTCTTGTTGAGAAGCATGGGCTCTAGGGGGCAATAGTCATGGCTCTCAGGCTCTAGAGTGCTGGCTCAATAGTTGTAGTGCATAGGCTTAAGTTGCTCCGCAAAATGTGGACTCTTCCCAGACACAGGGATTGAACCTGTGTCTCTGGCACTGACAGGCAGATTCTCCACCATTAGTCCCTTTCTTTTGTTTGCTATGTTCTTTTTTTTTGCCCTTTGCAATAGCTTTATTGGGGGCTTCCCAGATGGCACTAGTGGTGAAGAGCCCACCTGCCAATGCAGGAGGCATAAGAGACAGAGACGTGGGTTCCATCCCACGTCTGGGTCGGGAAGATCCCCTGGAGGAGGGCATGGCAACCCACTCCAGTATTCTTGCCTGGAGAATCCCATGGACAGTGGAGCCTGGCGGGCTACAGTCCACAGGATCGCAGAGAGTCGGACACGACTGAAGAGACAGCACTCACGCACGGTTGTGTTAGTCACTCAGTCGTGTCCGAATCTTGGCAACTTCATGTGCTGTAGCCTGGCAGGCTCCTCTGCCCGTGGGATTCTCCAGGCAGGAATACTGGAGTGGGTTGCCATTTCCTTCTCCAGGGGATCTTCCCAACCCACGGATCAAATCCAGGTCTCTTGCATTTCAAACAGATTCTCTACTATTTGAGCCACCAGGGGAGCACACACATAGCTTTATGAGGTGTAATTGACAAATCATAAATTGCATAAATTTAAAGTATGCAAATTGAGAATTTTTGACATACTTATACACCCATGAAACCACTGCCATGGTCAGAATAGTGAACACACCCCTCATCCCTACAATTTCCTTGTTGTCTTCGGTAAGCACCCCTTCCATCTTTACTCACCCCAGCCACCAGGCAACTATTGAGTTAGCTGTTTTCTGTTACTATAGATGAGTTTACATTTTCCAAAGTTTTATATAAATGGAATCATACAGCATGGAATTTCCTCTTTCTGGCCTCTTTAAATCAGCATAACTATTTTGAGGTACAGCCATGTTGTTCATGTATCAATTGTTCATTCCTTTTAGTTGCTGAGAAGTACTTCACCATGTAGATATGCTATAATCTATTTATCCATTCTCCTGATGATGGATGTTTGAATTGTTTCTAGATTTCAGCTATTTTGAATAAATTTGCTGGAAACATTCATGTATGAATCCTTATATGAATATATGAAAGCTCCATTTCTTCCATATTCTCACCAACACTTTGTATGGTCATTCTTTTTAATTTTATCCATTCTAATTAAATTCACATTTCTCTAACCTAATGTTGTTGAAAATCTTTTCATGTGCTTATCTCCCATCAGTGTATCTTCTTTGGTAAAACATCTGTCTAAATCTTCTGTACAATTTTTTATTACTGAATTTTGAGTGGTTTTCAAATATATGTATATTCTTGATAACAGTTATTTGTTGTATATATAATTTGTGAATTTTTTATTTTACTCTATGGCTTATTTTCATTCTCTTAAATTATGCTTTGAAAGAGAGAGTTTTAACACATGTAAGTTATTTTGCAAACTCTGTTAAGCTCATAGCAGAGCATATGTGAATCTGGGAAGTAAAAGGATATTAGTAAACAATTCTACATTTTAGCATTGAATTCCTTTTTGCATGATTTTTCTTTAGTTAGCACTTATTGAGTGACTTTTTATGTAAAGCATGGTAGTATAAATAAGCATGGTGGTAAGTAAAGTTTAAACTTGAATTCTGGGCTCAAATCAAACTTTTAAAATCAGTCTCCAGCTTAGAGAAAACCTTTATTTTCACGGTTCTCACAATATCATGTCTGGTCAGCAAACAGTCTAAACTAAAATACCCATGCATACCATCTATATATCTACACTTACATCATCATCCATATGACTTATATTTCCATATATGTGTGTATGACTTGTAAAAAGCAATCTAACTTGCATTCACATTCAACTTATGTCTTTGGTTAGACATAACCATTGTGGAGACTGTTATGAACTTAGAGGTAAACTAAATGATAATATGAAAATACATGTCACAAAGCCAATGAACTTTACTCCACAGTAAAAACATGGATCTTCCTTCAGGTCTTTATCCAGACAATTATTTATAAAGTAAGATATATTATAAGCAGCGAGGCCAGCATGTGGAATAACAGTTTACAATGATAGCAGGAGAGAGAGCTAAAATACAGAGCCAAAAGCTACAATGCACAGAAGCCTGGATTTATTTTGTATAGCTACACTAAGCTTAAAAGCATGAATTCTCCAGAGGACCCTGAGTCATGCAAAGTTTATAATAATTTATTTCAGAAATGGTTGGAATAAAATATAAGTTCTCAAAGGGAATAAAATTTTAAGGAACATATAATTAAATCCTTGATAATGTAAAAAAATTTTATATTATGATATAACTTGAAGCTATAAAAAGTGTAAGATTTTAAAAGAATGGAGCCAACAAAGTGAAGGTCGAGTGTTTATATTGAAAATGCTTCCGTTTTTAATATTCTAAGAACAGATAGGAAGTTACAGTTAATTCTATGTGAGAAAGCAATAGCTATTGAATGGATTTCTAGTGGATATTGAGTGGATAGTGACAGTAATTGAAAAGGGGTACTCTCAAGTAATCTTGAGTGAAAAAAAATTGCTTAAAACTCAACATTCAAAATACCAAGATTGTGGCATCTGGCCCCATCACTGTATGGCAAATAGATGGGAAAACAATAGAAACAGTGACAGACTTTATTTTCTTGGCCTCCAAAATCACTGTCAATGGTGACTGCACCCATGAAATGAAGAGACGCTTGCTCCTTGGAAGAAAAGCTATGACAAACCTAGACAGTGTATCAAAAAGCAGAGATATTACTTTGCCAACAAAGGTCCATCAAAGCTACTGTTTTTCTAGTAGTCATGTATGCATGTGAGAGTTGGACCACAAAGAAGGCTGAGCACTGAATAACTGATGCTTTCAAACTGTTGAAGTTTTAAGGAACAAAACTTGGAGAAGTTTTGGTATTGAAGAAGATTCTTGAGAGTTTCTTGGACTGCAAGGAGATGAAAGCAGTCAATCTTAAAGGAAATCAACACTGAATATACGTTGGAAGGACTGAGGCTAAAGTTGAAGTTCCAATACTTCGGCCACCTTATGCAAAGAACTGACTCTTTGGAAAAGACCCTGATGCTGGGAAAGACTGAAAGCAGGAGAAGGGGACAAGAATATAAGGAGACAGAAGATGAGATGGTTGGATGGCATCATCGACTCAATAGACATGAGTTAGAGCAAGCTCCGGGAAATGGTGAAGGACAGGGAAGCCGAGTGTTCTGCAGTTGATGGGGTCTCAAACAGTCAGACACGACTGAGTGACTAAACAACAACAATCTATTATTAAACTTCATAGTATTAAACTTTTAATCTAACATTTGAAAACTTTAAAGATAGGACTTCTTCCATCATTGTTATTTCCATTGTTAGAGCTAATTAGTGCCTAACAGCATGCATTTTAGAAATTGTCCAATGTGGGTGCGGGTCCTAATACTATCACTGGCCTGGATTCCATGAACCACAGGATTCTCATCTGCAAAACAGAGCTAGAAATCCTCGCCTCATGGGGTGGTGGTGAAAGTGTTAGTTGCTCAGTTTGTCCGACTCTTTGAGACCCTGTGGACTGTATCCCGCCAGGCTCCTCTGTCCACTGACTTCTGCAGGCAAGAATAGAGGAGTGGGTAGCCAATGTCTTCTCCAGGGAATCTTCCTCACCCAGGGATCCCCACCTGGGTCTCCTGCATTTGAGGAAGATT
This sequence comes from Moschus berezovskii, assembly GCF_049115385.1. Taxonomy (NCBI): domain Eukaryota; kingdom Metazoa; phylum Chordata; class Mammalia; order Artiodactyla; family Moschidae; genus Moschus; species Moschus berezovskii. Next base: position 70,787,039 of record NC_142465.1, read on the forward strand.
CTTTATCATCTGAGCCACCAGGTAGTGAAGATGACATGAAATACAGAAAAAAGGCTTAGTTCAGTGCCTGGGCCAAGGTTTCAAATAATACATATTAAATATTACAATCATTATTATTGTTTGTTCTAGGCAGAAATCAGAAAGTGAAGAAACATTGGAAAATTCAAGCAAAGAATACCAGTTGTTGGTATCCTATAATTTGGAATTGAGGATTGAAACTAGATTTTATTTTCATCTGTTTTTGTTTCTCTGATTTTCATAATAAAACTTGAGGAAGCCCCAAAACATACTTGGCCACTTTTAGGGGCGTCTCTTGATGTTTCATGTGCTCCATCTGGGCTGCAGCCATCATTCTAGCTCTACAGACGAGGAGGTCACTGAGGTTAAGTGTCCTTCACAACGACACCCAGGTCGATGGCAGAGTTAAAGTATGCCCCCAGGTCACATAACTCATTCTCTGTTCAAAAATCTTCCCTAATCCCCGTGCCATTTGGGAACGGTTTCAAAGGCATTCCAACTGCAGAATCATGCCAGTGCACTGGTTATCAATTATTTTGTTGATCCTTTAGCAAATCCTCAAACTGATTTTTCTGCCCTCCTGGGACACAAGTCACAAAGCTGACCTTAACCACTTTGGCATCCCCCTTCTACCCCCAAGGCACACAAAAGAGCTGTGCGAGAGTGCTGATTTATTGTTTTCCCACACAGGTCATGCTCGAGCCCAGACAGATAGAGAAGTTCTGTCTTCAATGAGAGAAATGTACCATTACTTGGTCGTAAATTCAATGTAATGGTAATTTTAGTAGGGCAGCTTGCCCAGGGTTTGTAGAAACACAAATCAAAAATCCCAAATTCCAAGCATATCCTCCAAGAAACTCTTTTGGCAACTCCATTCCCTTTGCTTTTTAAGGAACTCAATTTCCCTAGTTATGGTCCCTAGTTGCTTAGGGTAGATTTGCACAAGGACTCGAATCACTGTGGCAGCAGAGAGTAGAGTGAGTGGCATGCTGCTCAAATTATTTCTGCCAAGCATCAGACCTTGACTCCAGTCGTCAAGGAGGCACAAATGAACTGACACACAGATTCGGTATACAGCCCAGAAAAGTAGTTTGCAATAAGAATATTCAAGACAACTCCAAGGAAAGGTCTTATTTATTTATTATTTCAAATCCTCATATCCTTGGTCAGTTCTAAACTGACTATTACTGGTCATTACCACTCTCAGATCTCAAAATAACTTTTCCCCCTAAGATTTATTTATTTTTGACTGACCTGGGCATGGACTTTCTCTAGTTGTAACAAGTGGGGGTTACTCTTTATTGTGGTGCAGTGGCTTCTCTTGTTGCAGAGCACAGGCTTTAGGCATGTGGGCTCAGTAGTTGTGTTGCATGGACTTAGTTGCCACTTCGCGTGTGGGATCTTCCCGGATCAGAACTCATGTCCTCTGCATTGGCAGGTGGATTCTTAACCACTAGACCACCAGGAATCCTCAGAATACATTTTTAATCTCTGCAGAGTTGACTTAGTTAGTGGTACTGGGTTAGGAGGTTTTGCAGAGCATATTCAGGCCCAGTGCTCCTAGATACCCCATTGAACTCTCAGAAGTAGACTTGAATATACCCTCTTGTCTTGTATCATATCCTATGCTCACTTTCATCATAGCAACTAGCATCTCCTTCTGGGCTTAGTTATTCATATGTATTGTCTTCTACTAAACTGTATGCTCCCAGGTATAGGGTGATGTCACACGTGTGTGCATTTTTCTCTAGTTTCTAGCCCTATGTCTGACATGTGACAGATGCACTGTGAACATTTGTTGAATGAACAGAACTGTGAATGAATGAAGTTCATGCCTTTCTGAGTAGGTCTGACTTTTAAGTCGGGGAACCTGGTAATGGCCATTTCTTTCTATTTGGTATGGTGTATGTGGACAGGTGAGACAGCGCTCTGGAAGACAGTGGAGAGAAAACATAAGTGAAGATAACTGCCTATCATGCTGCTGCTGCTGCTGCGTCACTTCAGTCGTGTCCGACTCTGTGTGACCCCATAGACGGAAGCCCACTAGGCTCCCCCATCCCTGGGATTCTCCAGGCAAGAACACTGGAGTGGGTTGCCATTGCCTTCTCCAATGGAGTCTGTTAAAAATATTACTTCATTCATCTGAACAAATATGTATAGATTGCCAATACAGCCAAAGTGTTAGTGCCAGGTATTGAAGGACATTCAAGATGACTAGAAATCAAAGCGCCTGCAATTTACTTCTATTAATAACATCCAATGTGTAATCTTATAAATTATTTTTTTCCTAAAGACATAGATCTGCCTGGTGAAAGGACGTGAAATCTAGTTCTCCTTCAGTGATTTGGTTTTGTAGGGGGGTGTACCTAAATACTCTCTCCAGATAGAGAGGGGAGTTTAACTGGCACTTTCTTTGTATTTTATTCATACATCTAGCATGTGGAAGGTCAGGTTTAGAGCAGAAAGGGAGGCCTGGAGGCCATGGGAAACTCTGGGCTGGATGAACACAAGCTGGAATCAAGATTTACGGGAGAAATATTAATAACCTCAGATATGCAGATGACATCACCCTTATGGCAGAAAGTGAAGAAGAACTAAAGAGCCTCTTGATGAAATTGAAAGAGGAGAGTGAAAAGTTGGCTTAAAGCTCAACATTCAGAAAACTAAGATCACGGCATCCAGTCCCATCACTTCATGGCAAAATAGATGGGAAAACAGTGGCAGACTTCATTTTGGGGGGGGCTCTAAAATCACTGCAGATGTTGACTGCAGCCATGAAATTAAAAGACGCTTGCTCCTTGGAAGAAAAGTTATGACCAACCTAGACAGCATATTAAAAAGCAGAGACATTACTTTGCTAACAAAGGTCCATCTAGTCAAGGCTATGATTTTCCCAGTAGTCATGTATGGATGTGAGATTTGGACTATAAAGAAAGCTGAGCACTAACGAATTGATGCTTTTGAACTGTGGTGTTGGAGAAGACTCTTGAGGATCTTTTGGACTGCAAGGAGATCAAACCAGTCAATCCTAAAGGAAATCAATCCTAAATATTCATTGGAAGGACTGATGTTGAAGCTGAAACTCCAGTATTTTGGCCACCTGATTCAAAGAACTGGGTCATTTGAAAAGACCCTGATGCTGGGAAAGATTGAAGGCAGGAGGAGAAGAGGATAGATGAGGAGAGAGGAGAGACAGTTTGTTGGCATCACTGATTCAATGGACATGAGTTTGAGTAAACTCCGGGAGTTGGTGATGGGCAGGGAGGCCTGGCGTGCTGCAGTCCATGGGGTCACAAAGAGTCGGACATGACTGAGCGACTGAACTGAACTGAACTGAACAACAGTAATAACAAAAAGGCAGTGATGGGCTTCCCTGGTGACTCAGCGGTAAAGAAACTGTCTGCCAGCGCAGGAGACATAGGTTCAATCCCTGGGCAAGGAAGATCCCACATGCCACAGAGCAATTCAGCCCATGCTCCACAACTACTGAAGACTGTGCTCTAGAGCCCCGGAGCTGCAACTACTGAAGCCCACATGCCCTAGTGCCTGTGCTCCGCAGCAAGAGAAGCCACTGCAATGAGAAGCCTGATGTATCGCTGATCCTGTTCATGACGCCAGTGGTCTTGCTGTTCATACTGCACCATTCGTTGGACCCACGGTAGATAAGGTGCAAGCAGGGACGCTGGAAGAAAACTCAAGGAACTGTAGGAACTGCAGACATGTTTTATTCTCTGCTGGCTGGCGCAGCAACCATAACAGTATTTTCTCTGGGGTGATGCATCAGCCATAGCAGTAGACATGCTAGATTCTCTCCTCTCGTGGTTGACCCAACACACACAGCCATGATGCAGCAGTAAATGCCGCCACTTTCTATGTGGAACTCACTTAGTAAAAGTAGCCTTTGGCCAAGCAAGTAACTTGTGACACACATGTGCAATGTTATAAGTAATCTCAGCTGTTACATAATCATTATTTACAAATCATGGAGCAAGAACAAGGTGCTGTGGGGGTGAGAGAGCCTGACCGTGCCATCTTGGCTAAGTTGCTCTTTCCCTACACCTGAACACTGCAACAAAGATCCAGCACAGCCATAAATATTAATGCATAAATAAATAAAAAATTTGTAAAGGCGGAGAAGGGCATGACAGAGGATGAGATGGTTGGATGGCATCACCGATTCAATGGACGTAAGTTGAGAAAGCTCTGGGAGATGGTGAAAGACAGGGGAGCCTGGTGTGCTGCAGTCCATGGGGTCGCAGAGTCAGACATGACTGAGTGGCTGAACACAACAAAATTTTTTTTTTAAAAGCAGTGACTTTTAAGTTTGAGCAGGTTTGAGAATCATTAGGAGGCTTTGTTAAGACCCAGACTTCTGGCCCCCACCTCCAGAATTTGTGTCAGGAGGTCTGGGTTAGGATTCTGGAAGTTGCATTTCTAACTGGTTTCCAAACAGTGCAGATGCTGTAGGTCCAGGACAAGCTGATCTAAAGTAAGCCCTGACACTTACCTTCTACCGAATTTTATTCTCCCATTCTCTTGAATAACCCCACAGAGTGATTCTATTTGTATGGTTTTGTCAGGGTGGCCTTGAACTGAGGTTAAAAAACAAACAAACAATTTGGGTTATTTTGTAGTCACGTGCTAGTGATTGACCAGATTTTTCATGCTGGTGCTTTTCCTTTTGCCATTTAGCCCATGGAGTTATAGGCTGCATCTACTTGCATTAGTTCAGAATAAGAATAACGATAATATGAATGAAAACAACACTTAGATCATTTGTTAACAGTGGGATGTGTACATGTAAAGTATTTCACTCATGCCATTGGCCTTGTGTGAAAAACTCTGTGAAATGATGAATTTAACATTGTCCCTTGGATTCCTGCTTCTTCCCCTCACCTGCTCTGACTAGGAAAATAATTGTAACTTTAGTCTGAATGGGAATGTATCAGCCAGGTCTTTCTGACTTCTAGATAGCTTCTGTAGTCTGGCCAAACTATCTGGCTTTCTTATTACACAGTTTTTATGAAGAGGGAAAAAATATTTTCGTAGGAATCCTTTTTAAATTATTTTCTCCTCTCATGATGAAAGGCTTATCTAAAAGCTGGCACTTCATTCAAGATCGTTTCCTACTCTTTTGTCATTCCCCATTCTTTCCTGACGCCACCCACCCCTTAGACAGCCAGCGATTTAAAAGTATGTTGGAAGATTTTGATGGTGTCTGCAGAGTTGAATTACATTCTTCTATGTAACATTCGGACACCAAGCAGAAAGATAGCACAGTCTGTCTAGCTCTTTGTAATTAGTTTCACGATATTGTTTTAATTGTGGCACAGCTTAATCACTGGCTGTGCACAGATTATGCCACATGGTTAAAATAATTTTGGGGGTTTGATAAGATAATGCTTTGAATTCATATAATGCTTCTTTTCCAAAAAGCTCTACACTTTAAAAGGAGAGGGAGAGAGCAAAGAAGGACAGCCATTCAATTCCAGCTTTGGCTGTTTTTTGCACCTTGTCAGGGCTGATTGGTAATTATAAATATATATATATATATGGTAGCCTAGGCAAGCCTGTATGGATGCATTAGTTCTAAATCTAAACATTTGCTTACAAATGTTTACATCTCATCCTCTGTTATCCCCTTCTCCTCCCGCCTTCAATCTTTCCCAGCATCAGGGTCTTTTCCAATGAGTCGGTTCTTCGCATCAGGTGGCCTAAGTATTGGAGTTTCAGCTTCAGCATCAGTCCTTCCAATGAATATTCAGGGTTGATTTCCTTTAGGATTGACTGGTTTGACCTCCTTTCAGTCCAAGGGATGCTCAAGAGTCTTCTCCAACGCCACAGTTAAAAAGCATCAGTTCTTCAGCACTCGACTTTCTTTATGGGCTCAGTCAGTAAAGAGTCTGCCTGCAATGCGGAAGACCTGGGTTTGATTCCTGGGTCAGGAAGATCTCCTGGAGAAGGAAATGGCAACCCACTCCAGTGTTCTTGCCTGGAGAATTCCAAGGATAGAGGACAGGGCTACAGTCCATGGGGTCACAAAGAGTCAGACACGACTGAGTGACTTTCACTTCACACCTTTCTTAATGGTTCAACTCTCACATCCATACATGACCACTGGAAAAAACATAGCTTGACTAGACAGACTTTTATTGGTAAACTAATGTCTCTGCTTTTTAATATGTTGTCTAGGTTTGCCATAGCTTTTCTTCTAAAGATCAAGTGTCTTTTAATTTCACAGCTGAAGTCACCATCTGCAGTGATTTTGGAGCCCAAGAAAATAAAGTCTGTCACTGTTTCCATTTTTTCCCCATCTATTTGTCATAAAGTGATGGGACCTGATGCCATGATCTTTGTTTTTTTTAATGTTGAGTTTTAAGCCAGCTTTTTCACTCTCTTCTTTCACTTTCATCAAAAGGCTCCTTAGTTCTTCTTCACTTTCTGCCATAAAGGTGGTGTCCTCTGCATATCTGAGGTTATTGATATTTCTGCCTGCAATCTTGATTCCAGCTTGTGCTTCATCCAGCCTGGCCTTTTGCATGATATACGCTGCATATAAGTTAAATAAGCAGGGTGACAATATACAGCCTTGACGTATTCCTTTCCCAATTTGGAACTAGTCTGTTGTTGCATATGCCATTCTAACCATTGATTCTTTCTTTTTTGGTCAGTATTTAAATATATTTAATAGGACCAAGCCCATATTCCTCAACGTTAAAGTAAATCTTGAGAACAAACTGAACATTTGAAGCTGTTAAAAACAGGTTCTACATCTTACTAAAAAAAAAAAAAAAAAAATCAACTCAAACCCCTTCAATAAAGGCATTTGATGAATGTTACAATGAGTGTATGTTAACTTGAGCAGAATATAAAGGTTGTTTAAAGTGTTCCCTTTAATACAACAAATACAAAACCTTGTGAGATCATACCTCTATAATTTCATGTCTTTAAACAAGTGAAACTATGGTTACCAAACAGCTACTGTTGTCACAGTGTCTGATACAGGGTAGCAATAAATAGCTGTAGATGCAGCACAAGACACCCATTTATTTAGTCACAGTAGTGGATCTTACTCCTCATTTTATTCTAAATTCTGCCTTTACTGTTCAGATTCTCCAGGCTTATGGATGTCGTCAATCTTCAAAGTCATTCTAACCACTGGTGTTACAAGAGAGATCTGCTGCTTTTTGCCGATCAAGGTTTCTATGACATGTTGATGTTTCATAATATTGGTTCCCTTGTGCAGACAGCCAATCCCGAGGGTAGGGTTCACCTCCTTCACGTGTCTGGCCCGGACCTCAGTCATGGTCTGCATGGGGTTCATGCCGCTGTTCTCCGTGAGCTCCATGGGGATGACCACCAGTCCCTCGGCAAAGGCGTGCATGGCCTACTGCTCCAGGGCCGGGCACTGATTGGCCTCCTGGCTGACCATGAGGGCTCAAGCGATCTTGGTAGCGCCCCTACAAAACATCATGCGGTTTTCTCAGATGAAGTTGCTGATGACACACAGAGCATCGTGACAGGAACACTTGGCCTCCTCTATGATCATCTTATTTCCTCCTTTGATGAAAATGGTGACGGCTGTGGAGTTCTTACACTGCTCGATGACCAGCATCTTGTCTTTGGTGGTCCCAAACGAGATCTCTTTCACAAGACCTGCAAAGCCCAGCTTCTTAGCTATGAGCTCTGAGAACCTAGGGATGAAGTGGCCACCTGTGGCAATGGCGATCAACTCAATTTCAGATCCTCCAACCTAGTGAACCGCCGACAGGTTATTCTGGAGAAGTAAATGATTAGCTTCATCATCAAAGCCCCACTGGCAAATAGCTAGGTTAGCACCAGTTTCTTTAATGTGCCAGATCATCTCTTCAAACTTCTCCTTTTCATACTTCTGAAGTGCTTTAAAATCTTCCACAGATGTCACATCCAGCTTATCCTTCATCTTTGGTTTCGATGGCTCCAATGAACATGTGAGGATTGCAACCTTAGCATCTTCCACTTGCTTGGGCATCTGTGGGTGACTGAAGTCCTTGTCCACAATCAAGCCCTTGATCAGTTTGGTGTCCTTCAGCTACCCACCCACCTTGCCTTCTACCTTGATGAGCTGGAAGTCAATGTCCCTGCGCTGCATGTTGGCCATGGTGAGGACGGCATTCACGGTGATCTCGGCCATTTGTCAGTGACAGCTGTTAATTACTTTGGAGCCCAGCGTGGTCTTTGCTGTCTGGATCGAGGATACTATCGCTGATCTTGTCCAGGTGCTCAATAGTGATGCGGGCGACCTGCTTCTGGCCATCGGTGATCCTGATTGGGTGAATGTGGAGGTCCAGCAACTGCTCAGCCTTTTCCAACAGGACAACCACTCCTGTGCTTCCATCTCCAATCTCATCATCCTGTGATTTGGACAGCTGAGCCATCAGCTTGGTGATCAGATGGTCAACATCCATCATGCTTAAGAGGGTGGTACTATCATTGGTCACAGTCATGTCACCATACTTTGTCACCATCATCTTATCAAGCCCGTTTGGTCCAAGTGATGTTTTCATTGTGTTTGCTACAGCCTTTGCTGCCATTATATGAGATTTGAAGGCCTCAAGTACCATAAGATGAGACTTGCAGTCCTGATCCTTGATGATGAGGAAAGGACCACCATATTTGTCGAAGTCAAGGGTCCCCACGGACCCCATGATGCAGTAGCAAGATTTAGTCTCCCTCAACCAGTGGAGACCATGCCAGAACCCAGAGCCCACCTTCCTCTTCAGGGCTGTCTGTTGCTTCTTGATCTGCATACAGGTTTCTCAGGAGGCAGGTAAGGTGGTCTGGTATTCTCATCTCTTTAAGAATTTTCCACAGTTTGATGTGATCCACACAGTCAGTGTACCAAGTGCTGTTCTGAACTCTTACAGTAAACAAGTTAAGCAAACTTTCTACCCTCATATCCCTGACATTCTTGATGTAGGGGAATTGACAATAAACAAACAATAAGGTAATGATTTCAGATATGATTAGTCCTATGAATAAAATAAAACACAGTTGGGGATCAGAGTGACTTGAGTGGGGAACTTTTAGATAGATTAGAATGTATCTTTTTCAGAAGATGACACTGAACAGGGTCCTGATGGTGAGAAGGAATCAGACATGTGAAGGTATGGGAAGGGAATTTTAGGCATAAGGAAGAGAAAGTGTAAGGGGCTGAGTCGATGATGAGCTTAGTGGTTCTAGGAAAAGCACGTGGGGCAGAGAGGCTGGAGGAGAGTGAGTAAAGGGTAGACTTATTGGAGCTGAGATGACACAGAGGCTAGGTCAGAGGACTCTACCCCATGGCAACAAGGTTTAAATTTTAAGGTGATGGTAGGTCATGGAGGGTTCACATGGGCTGATTCACAGTTTTGAAAGGTCATACTAGTTGAGGAGATTAGACTAATAGGCAAAAACAGATAGGAAATACTAAGGAAGGCAAGCCTTTTTTTTTTTTTTTTTTAAGACATGTTGAGTTTGACATAGGTATTATACATACAAGTGTGGGGTCTAATTGGAGAAGGAAATGGCAACCTACTCCAGTATTCTTGCCAGGAGAATCCCATGGACAGAGGAGCCTGGAGGGCTACAGTCCATGGGGTCACAAAGAGTCAGACACAACTGAAGCGACTTAGCACACACATGGGGTCTAACAGATAATTGAAAACGTAAATCTTAGAGCTTAGGAGATAGGCCAGAGTTGAAGATGTCTATGTGGGAGTCCTTACTGTATACATATAATCATTATGCTGTGCTTAGTTGCTCAGTTGTGTCCAACTCTTTGTGACCCATTGGACTATAGCCCACCAGGCTCCTCTGTCCAAGGGATTTTTCAGGCAAGAATATTGGAGTTGTTGCCATTTCCTTTTCCAGAGGATCTTCCCAACCCAGGGATCAAATCCACGTTTGCTGCATTGCAGGTGGATTCTTTACTGATGAGCCATTGGGGAAACCCTACCCTGAAAGAGATTTTTTAAATGCTATCCTTTTTTCTGATGTGCATAGTGAATAACAGAAGTTAATCAAGTGTGACTTGAATACAATTTTTATTTTCTCATTTGTTTGTTTAATAGCAACTATATAAAAATTTAGATCTTAAATAAGTCATGTGGAGCCATGTGGGAGGGCTAGCCAATTGGGCCAACAAAGCCACCATTGCTTAGAACTTTCTTGGAGTGATTGGGGCTCCCTTTTAGATTTGCTTTTGCCTCACAAGAAAATCAGCCTAACTTTTTCATAGAATTATGTCTCATTTTTGATTGAAAAATAGAACCAACTTGGAAATTCATCTGCTGTTGTACTTATAACAGTTAAAAAAAAAAAAAACCAACTGAATATTTCACCAGAGGGAGATGACTTGATTCCACTGATGATTTTAAAATGAGTTTGTCATTTGCTTTGGCAATTCTCAGAATGGTGTCTAAATACGTCTGGGTCAATAAGGAGATGATCAGAATAAGTACACAGTCTTCCAGGTGATAACTTTGAAGGAAATATTATTTATTTGGATTTGAAGTTTTAGCTTTATTCATTCACTCACTTATTCATTCATGAAAAAAATTATTATCTGCCATATTCCAGGTGGGTTTTTAGGCAGTGAAAAGGCAGTTACAAACAATGAAAGGCATAAAACAATGCTAGCTTTTAGTACTTCATCTTTGAACTGAAGGATACCTTAACCATCAAAAATCCCATTTTTGCAAATGGCTCAATTAATCAATTTATTGAAACAAAAACATTCACGTGAAAGAATAAAATTTAATGGTGCTTGCTTTTGCCTTCCTCATCTGTTTTCTTCTTCCTGTCTTATTTCCAGAAACCTGCTTCCCAACCTCTGATTTTTAAGTCTAAAGTGATCTGTTCCTTATTCTATAAATTTCCCCTCAGACATGGAGCATCCTTTTATTTTTCTTTCTCCTCCCATTTTGTTACTAGAAGGTGTTGATGAATCTCTGGGATAAGATTCTAATACATTAATTAGTTCATAAGAAGGTATAAATGATTTGATGCTAATTTATTACAGTCTGAATTTTTTTAAAACAAAAGAACAAAACAGATTGAAGAAATGCATCTGTAATAATGGAAATTAAAGAATTTGCAAGTAATAAAGTAATATATTTCTTGGTTGAGAGCCTTTCAGTTTCCCCTGATGCTACTATCTTTTTTTTTTTCTTTTTGAGGGATATTCTGCAGCCCTCATGTGCCTTGTAATATAGTAGCAAGATATCATAATAGTTTTGCTAGAGTAAAGGGCCAAATTTTGCCTTGGCCTTTGTTTAGCTGGAAGGTGCCTACCCCTGAACTGGGGCTCTCCACCACCATAGCGCCTTCAGCCTCATGCAACATATTATTACAATCAGCTTTACTTGTTCCCAGGGCTTTCAGCATCTGTAGTGGCAGCTGGCACATCTCCCACTTCATCAGGAAGTGCATTCAAGGGTATCCGGCTAGAAAGTTCCCCCAGCAAGCACTTCTTCATATTGCAAAATGAAGAAGCAAGGTTTCAGTTGGAGGTATTCATATCTGGGGTCAAGTAAGGTAGAGGAAAGTTGGGGAGCTCTTCCATCACCACAGTATCTTCTTCATGGGTGAGAGCAGTAAAAAAAAATCCACTCTTTTTCTTCTAGTAGACTGGCATTCCTTTGACCCCGGGTTTAATCAGAAAAAGGATGAGCAGAATTATGCGATTGGCACTGCCCTTGTTTGTTTTCCAAATTCTCAGAGAGAATTGCTCTCATACCATGGGTTTCCCTCAAGATCTACATTTCTGATTTCCATGGTTCAGTTTTATGCAGAGTTTTCTGTTTTGCCTGTGAACACCCATATTTCTCTTTCCAGCAGTTAATAGGAAAATTCCATTGTGCCGAGTATAACTTTGCTCTTCTTTCCTGTGAAAATAACCTCTATTTTCCTCCACCTGCTTTTACCTCCAGCCATCTGCACTAATATGTAATTGCATGTCAAAGAGGGTGGCGATGATGACCAGCATATGTCAGAAACATTTGAAAACTGTTCTGGATAATTAGAAAGAGCTATGGTTTAGGAGATTGAGTTCAAGTGAAAATAACGTGGTCCAGAGATCTAACTCCTCTTCAACATTTTTTCCCTTTGAGAATAAGACCTTTGGGACAACATTGCTCAAGATCATTCATTTTTATCTTTTAATTTATTAGTATGCCCAGTGTCTAGTCTGGAGTAGGAAATGGCAACCCATTTCAGTATTCTTGCCTGGAAATCCCACGGACAGAGGAGCTTAGAGGGCTATAGTTCATGGGCTTGCAAAGAGTCGGACATGACTGAGTAACTGAAGATGGTACTGGTGTCTAGTAATCAGCATTAGAGCCAGAAGCATTGAGCCTTCAGGAGTCTCTGGTGGATACTGAAGTAGATGTATCTCCTGAAGAAAAATTAATTGAAGTCTGATATGTTTAAGGAAGCTAATAACAATTATTGAGTGCTTATTTTGTGTCAGGCAATATATTTAGAATTTTTGCACATATTATTTCATGTCATAAATTCTCAAATTTTCTGTTTACTCCAGTCACCCTTTGGTGTCTGTGGGAGATGGTTTCAGCACCCCTACTTTCCCCACTAAAATCTGCAGATGCTCAAGTCCCTTGTATAAAATGGCATAGTATTTGCATACAATCTACATATAATCCTCATACACTTTAAATCATCTCTAGATTACTTATAATACCTAATAAAATATAAATACTATATAAATAGTTATATATTCAATTTAAATTGCTATGTAAATAGTTACCTATATGTAGCAAATTCAAGTTTTGCTTTTTGGAAATTTCTGACATTTTGGGGGGAATGTTTTTGATCTGCAGTTGACTTAATCCATGGATGTGGAACCTACAGATATGGAGGATGATTATAATTGGAATATAGATTTTATTTGGTTTTATTAAAATCTTATTTTTATTATTCTGGTATGAAGTGTTACCTATGTAGTTTTGTGCTTAAGGGAAAAAATAGTGTTCGAGAAGAGAAGTAGTAGTTGTATATAATTTGGAATTTAACTTGTTCATGACATACACAAATAAATTCAAAGTATACCAACAAATTTAAATTACAGAATCAAGACTGGTTAACACAATAAGAGTGAAATAAGTTCACAGGGCAGTTTCATGAATTTGGTACTATGGTAGTTATTAGGACTATGCCTCAATATTTCCAGGCAGTGCTCTTGTACCATATAAGAGCAATCAACGCTTATAGTTAGACTGCATTAATCCACATCTTTAAAATTATATGTGGCCATGTAACTTGCTTCAGCCAAACAAATGTGAGCAGAATTGATGAACATTGTGTGTGGGTGCTCAGTTGCTCAGTTGTGTCTCTGCGATCCCATGGTCTGTAACCCACCAGGTTCCTCTGTCCATGGGATTATCCAGATAAGAATATTGGAGTTGGGTTGCCATTTCCTCCTCCAGGGGATCTTCCCCACCCAGGAATTGAATCCATGTCTCCTGCATCTCCTGCTTTGGCAGGCAGATTCTTTAACACTGAACCATCATCTTCAGATAAAAGCTTGTAAGGCCAGTGCATAAGTCGCCATCTTCCCATTCTCCAGCCATAATGACCAGCACTATTTCAGATGGTAAGGGTCTGCCAGTCTGAGTCCTGTGTGAAGATCACATGATGCCAAATTCATTGTGTGTGTGTGTGTGTGTGTGTGTGATGTCCAATTCTTTGTGATCCCATGGACTGTAGCCTGCCAGGCTCCTGTGTCCATGAAATTCTCCAGGCAAGAATACTGGAGTGGGTAGTCATTCCCTTCTCCAGGGGATCTTCCTGACCCAGTAATCAAACCTGGGTCTCCCACATTGTGGGCAGATTCTTTTACCATCTGAGCCCCTAGGGAAGCCCCATCAAATTCATTACTGACTTCATATAGCATGAGTGAGAAGTTAAATTTTGTTATAAGACATTGAGACTTGGGGATTGTTTGTTACAGTAGCACAATCTATTTGAACTAATGTAGGTGTCGGACACGACTGAAGTGACTTAGCAGCAGCAGCAGCAGCAGGCACCATTCATCCAGAAAGTAGAGACCCAAAAAAGTCCTTCCTAAATGTACCTTTTTTCTTTATCTGTGTAGTTTAACCAGAGGTTTGAATTGACCAGACCCTTGGAATAATTAAATGGCATAGACATTAAGAGATCTGTGCAGTCAGACTGCTTCTGTTCAAGTATTGGCCCTGCTGCTTTCTTTCTGGAAAGATTTAAGTGAGTTACTTAATCTCTTTGAGTGTCAATTTCCTTGTTTGAAAAATGTGGCTAATAGTAATACCTGCCTTATAGAATTATTGTGAGATGAAATAAAATAACGTATAGAAAACACTTGGCTTTTCAGGTGGCTCAGTGCTAAAGAATCTGCCTGCCATTGTAGGAGATGCAGGAGACTTGGTTTCAAAGCCTGGGTTAGGAAGATCTCCTGGTGTAGGAAATGGCAACCCACTCCAGTATTTTTGCCTAGAAAATTCCATGGACAGAAAAACCTGGCAGGCTACAATTCATGGGATCGCAAAGAGTCAGACGCAACTGAGGGCACACACACACACACCACTTAGCCTGGGGAATAATGCTTTGTCAGGTCTTGAGAAGAGGGGAATGTGGAGAGTTCCAAATTAACAGGCATAAACTTTCAGTCGACCAGATGAATGATCTGCTGTTCAACATTGCACCTAATAATACATTGTACAGAGACATTTATTAAGAGGGTAGATCTCATGTTAAGTATTCTTTCTACAATAATAATTAAAGAATAAATGTTAGGTAACCCACTCCAGTGTTCTTGCCTGGAGAATCCCAGGGACGGGGAGCCTGGTGGGCTTCCGTCTATGGGGTCACACAGAGTCGGACACGACTGAAGTGACTTAGCAGTAGCAGCAGCGTTCTATTATTATCCAGTACACTTGACAATGACTTTATGGAGCCTATCTTTTTCAGTCTAATTGTCTGGATAACTGATTGTGAAAGCCCCTTCCATGCTTTATGGTCCCTACCTTTCCTTAGAGTAGCTTTAGTTTTGGTTTGAGTTTTGTGGCGCCTAAATGAACTGATGGTAGCAGAGTTCCTCTGGCTTAGTGAGAACTCTACAAAAAATCGATTTATTATGCTGCAGCTTTCTCTTCCTTCTGCTCCATCACTCTGAAAGTTGTCCCAGAATTCTGTTTGACTTTGTAGTTTTCTGCTTCTTTCTCTTTCTGAAGTATATTTTTCTTTTTGGCTTTTCACACTGGACAACATAAATTTTTCTTTTAATCGATTTGCCCATGTATATAGTAAATATGATCAGGACTATGTCAGGGAAGTTTCCCCAAGAGATCAGGCCGGTTTTTGATGGTGAGGAAAAACTTGTTAGACACTTACACACCTAAAATATGTCAAACATTTTATATACACATATCTGCAATAGTATTTCTGATTTACTGTGTTTATTTACCAGTGTTTTCTCTAGGAAAGAATAGATTATCCCCTGAAAAACTAGTCGTCATTAGCTAAAACTGTTTTGTCAAACATAAAAGTACAGTCTTAAGTTTTTTATTAGTGTGGTTGGGATCGATGACTATTGCTTTGAAATGCAGATGTAGGTGGTGAAGCCGGGAATGTGCAAGGAAAATGGCATTGTCTAGGTGAGGGAAAAGCCTAGACCAGTGTCACATGTAGTTGCAGGTAATGCCAAGATTATTTGTAGAAAAGATAATGGTGGGAGGGTGGCTGAATTCCTGGGACAATAGCCTGAGAAGTCAGGGACTGGAAAGAGTAGAGGCAGGAAAAGTGAGCTTGGGGATGGAGGAGGGGGAAACTCCAAGGCAGGAAGAGGGACGAGATCAGAGAGGATGCACAATAAACGTAGGGCAGCAGACAGAGCCCTCAGGAGCAAATGCCAGAGAGAATCCCAGTTTGTTTAGTGAAGAGACAGGAAAAAGGACATCCTCTAAAAGGACCTAGGTTATGGGACTGGATGGGAGTGATAGATAACAGGAAAGAACCAGGCTTCTCTAGGGACTCAAAGAGCAAGGCCTGTCCCTCCTTCCCCCCTCCACCCCCCACCCACCCCTTCATCCCTGCCCAAACACTTCTCCTGTGTGTGCGTGTGTGTGTGTGTGTGTGTGTGTGTGTGTGAGTTGTTCAGTCATGTCTCACTCTTTGCAACCCCTGGACCGTAGCCTGCCAGGCCCCTTTGTCCATGGGATTCTCCAGGCAAGAATACTGGAGAAGGTAGCCATTTTCATCTCCAGGGGATCTTCCTGACCCAGGGATTGAACCGGGGGTCTCTTACATTATAGGCAGATTCATTATCATCTGAGTCACCAGGGAAGCCCAACCTTTCTCATAGGATAATATAATAGCTTGACTTGAGACAAATGGGACAGACTATCTGAAAGGAGATAGAACCGAGTCCTCGAGACAGGAGACTACCAGAGAAGGCCTGTTAGGAAGTCCAGCATACTGATGCATCCCTCAGTGACAGGCCGTCTCTTGCTTCTTTTTTTAAAAACTTTTAATTTTGTATTGGAGTGTAGCTAATTAACAATGTTGTGATGGTTTCAAGTGGACAGAAAAGGGATTCAGCCATATATATCCATTCTCTCTTAAACTCCCCTCCCATCCAGACTGTCACATAACATTGAGCAGAATTCCTTGTGCTACACAGTAGGTCCTTGTTGGTTATCCATCTCATTAATCATTTATTTATTTTGTGGTGGGTGAGGAAGAAGGAGGAAAGGAGCAGGGAAAAAGGAAGGAGAGGGAGAAAGAAAAAAAAAGAGAGGAAGCTCTATGGTGGCTTTTTAAAAAAAAAGTTTATTTGGTTAGATAATATATGCCAGTGTCTGTAAACATTTATATATTATTAGAATTAACAGTGCTGCTTAAACTTTTTATTTTGTGTTGAGGTATAACTGATTAGCAATGTTGTGGTAGTTTCAGGCCAGTGAAGGGACTCAGCCATACATATACATGTATCCTATCTCTCCCATGCTCCTCTCCCATTCAGGCTGCCACATAACATTGAGAAGTGTTCCATGTGTTATACAATAGGTATTTGTTTGTGCTTAGTCGCTCGGTTGTGTCTGACTCTTCAGGAACCTCAGACTCGGACTGTAGCCCACCAGGCTCCTCTATCCATGGTGATTCTCCAGGCAAGAATACTGGAGTGGGTTGCCATGCCCTCCTCCAGGGAATCTTTGCAACCCAGAGATTGAACCCAGGTCTTCTGCATTGTAGGCAAGTTCTTTACTGACTGAGCCCCTAGGGAAGGTTATCTATTTTAAATATAGTGGTGTGTACATGTCCATCCCAAACTCCCTAACTAACCTTTTCTCTCATTCATCCCCCCCCCCCACCCCCGGCAAAGCATTCTTTTAGCAAATAAATGAATGTGTGGAGTGGGAAGTGGTGAACTTCAGCTGGGCTAACCAGCCGCATGGCATTCAACTTCAACTCTTAAAAGCTGAGATCCTGAAATTCCCTCCCAGGTGGTAAAATGCCTTGTCTGGATTTGGTGCCCGTCGGACACTGAGGGAGACCACACTGAAGCTGAGTCAGATTGTGGGCAGGGCTGCAGGGAAGGGGCCCGAGAGGTATGGTTTCCTGGCTGGAAAGTGAGTGCAAACGAGGGAGTGCCCTCTTTTCCTTTCCTGCCTCTCTCAGATCAGGTGAGTAATGTGGAACCCTGCCAAATCCATCACACTAAGCAAGTTGTGTTGTGTAATTCACTGAAACATTTACATTGTTTAGTCTACATTAGGGGGTCACTGATAATCCAAAGCAGATACCGGAAGCATTTTGATAACAACCAATGCTAGACAAGGTTCCAGGATCCTCTGTCACTTCAGTGTCATGAATGTCAACCTACTTTTCCCTTGCAGTCTCTATGAATCCCAAGCAAATCCCACGTGAGTCAGTCTTAGGGAATTTGGTCCCCCCACTTTGGGTAACTAGACCCCGAGTGTCCCTTGCCTCACCTCACTCCTCCTGAGGGGGCTTCTCAAATGTCTTCTGGGAGGATGACCTTGGTTCTCCACTCATTGGTTTTATGTCTTTAGGAATCTGCCTTGCTTCCCTGAGCTTCAGTTTCCTCATCTATGAATTGGAGAACCACCACTACCGCATGCTGCTGCTGCTAAGTTGCTTCAGTCGTGTCCGACTCTGTGCGACCCCATAGACAGCAGCCCACAAGTCTCCTCTGTCCCGAGATTCTCCAGGCAAGAACACTGGAGTGGGTTTCCAGTTCCTTCTCCAATGCATGCATGCCTGCTAAGTTGCTTCAGTCGTGTCTGACTCTGCGACCCTATGGACAGCAGCCCACCATGCTCCTCTGTTCATGGGATTCTCTAGGCAAGAATACTGGAGTGGAGTGCCATTTCCTTCTTCACCACTACCACATGGTGGGGTATATAAACCGATGACATGGTACATTGGAAAGGTTCCAAGGTTGGATGTGGGCTTTCATTGTAGCTCAGATGGTAAAGAATCTGCCTGCAATGCAGGAGACCTGGGTTCGATTCCTGGGTTGGGAAGATCCCCTGGAGAAGGGAAATGGCAACCCACTCCAGTATTCTTGCCTGGAAAATCCCATGGACAGAGGAGTCTGGTGGGCTACATCCATGGGGTCTCAAGAGTTGGACACAACTTAGTGACTAAACCAACATCAAGGCTGGATGTGGTGTACAGAAGTTCTCCAATAAATGCTTTCTCTTTTTTTCCCTCAAAATGCCATGCATCTAGTACATCACCTTTGCCCAAGTAATTTTGGGGGATCTTGCCCCAGAAAAAAGCAATCCAAATTTGTGTGAGGATCTTAAAGATTGCTTCAAGAAGATGAGTTTTCTCTTAGCCAAATGGGCTTGAGCAACAGACAATCCACTGTTACTTTCATCCCCCAGCTGTAGATATGTTCTTGGAACACTGGCTGCCTGAAGGGTGGAGCCACTAACCCCTCCTTAAGTCCATCAGAAGACAGGTTTGAGAACTGGTAAAAATGAGCACCAGTACATGTACATGTAGCTCAAGCAGTAAAGAATCTGCCTGCAATGCAGGAGACCTGGGTTCGACCCCTGGGTTGGGAAGATCTCCTGGAGAAGGGAATGGCAACCCACTCCAGTATTCTTGCCTGGAGAATCCCATGGACAGAGGAGCTTAGAGGGCTACAGTCCATAGGGTCACAAAGAGTTGGACTTGACTGAATGACTAACAGTTTTACTTTTCATTTCATGCATACATATTATGTGAAGTCTACTTTACTGAAGGTTAACTTGCAGGAAACAGGTCTCAGCAAGCCTAAGGATGGTATCAGACAGGAGTATTTGCCTGGTATGGCTTCTCAGAAACCCACACATCCTAAGGAAAGACACTTTTATCTACCTTCCTGACCCTCAACCACATCAACCCAGAACTCAGTATGGTTACTTCATGGTTGCAGTAGCATTGCACTGCTGTTTTAGCCATGGCTATAAAATAATCATTAGGAGTCACATGAGTGCGTCTATAATAATACCTCACATTCCAGCCATAAAGCCTAGGAGAGACTGAACACCTCCTGCCTGGCTGTGACCTTCCCAGGCCTGCAGTGTTAGTACTGCCAGAGCCTGGAGTTCAGGGGTTTGCATTGTGTGAACTCCTGTACCTTTCGGTGGGATCCCTGAAGAGCTTATGCCATCTGCATTGCAGGCAACTACATTTCCCATGTTCCCTTGACATCTGGCTTTCAAGTAGATTTGACCAATGGGTGGTGCTGGTGGAAGACTGGAGGGCAGGACAAACCAGAGTATTTCTCCTAGTTTTTGCTTCCGAAGAGGCTTCCAGCACTGGCTGCTTGTGTTTGCTTGCTTGTTTATACAGTTTCAAGCCCATACTTTGGGTTCCCAGCTCCTGCAGAACAGCCCCTGCCACGGTGCTAACTCTCCCCCAATGGCTTCAGGTTCTGGCTCTAGTAATATACATCCTCCCTGTGTCCCTTCAGCCCTAGGGATACTGGCAGCTTTCTGCTCTTGCTAATATCTGAGTTGCTTCACCATCCTCCCTTTGGCTTTTTAGCTTTTTCATTACCTATGTTACCAATTCCCTATGTTAAGTTGATTCTATTTAAAATGCCATGGGTAGAGTCTGTTTTCCTGATGAGTTTCTTATTGCTCCACATCCTTCAGTCAGCACTATTTTACCTTCATGTTGAACCTAAGTCTCTCATGTAAGGTCTCTCCTCTGGCAGGCCACCCACTGGGAAACTGGGCAATGGTTTCTTCAGCTCTCAGGTTTCCCTGAACATATCCTGGATTTCACTTACTTCAGTGGGCTTTTGAACCCATGAAGGAGACAGAGTATTTTTCATTTCTTGGTGACCTATTTGATATAAACACCAGTCAAATTTCTTCAGATTGTCTTTGGCTTCCCACTCACTGGTTAAACTAATTTCCTTTAGAGTCCAAAAATGTCTGTAAGTTCACCATCTCTTCTCCCCCTTTCTTTGGCTTATGATATAAACTCCTCCTAGACTTTGCTGTTGGGAGACAAGCCTTTAATAAAACAAGCACAAACACAAAACCAAGCTAACAAGCATTGAGGACCCTGTAGATCCATCCATTAAAGTGATTGGCAGCTGCATCCAGTTCCTAGGGACAGCGATGGTCCAGGGCTGTCAGCAGTGTCTAGTGATGTGAGTATGGGTCTGCTATGATTGCTGGTGGCATGGTGTCTTTACCAACCAGGCTCTGCAGCATAATTTGAACATGATCCCTGAATGGGTAGCTTCTGAACTTGGTTCTCTGACTTTCCTAGAGATTTTGTGAGCTACCCAATATAATTTTTTCCCTCTAAATCCTTAAAAATTTGTTTCTGATACATATAACTAAATAATAGGTATAGAAATTGGAACCATGCACAATGTTTTCCGATTCACAAAATCATGCATTTAGCTGTGTTCAGGTGCACTCTAATCTGATATGCTCTCAAAATAGGTCCACAAGGTCTGAGTTTCACATAAATATTCACAAAAAGTCCTGGAGTAGTTAGATGATCAATAAGATCCGCTCTTTGAATGCTGCTGCTGCTAAGTCGCTTCAGTCATGTCCGACTCTGTGCAACCCCATAGACGGCAGCCCACCAGGCTCCCCAGTCCCAGGGATTCTCCAGACAATAACACTGGAGTGGGTTTCCATTTCCTTCTCCAATGCATGAAAGTGAAAACTGAAAGGGAAGTCACTCAGTCGCGTCCAACTCTTAGCGACCCTGTGGACTGCAGCCTACCAGGCTCCTCCGTCCATCTAATTTTCCAGGCAAGTAGTAGCTCTTTATCCTCAGCTGAGCTCAGTAGGCTCAGTAGTTAAGTGGCCATGGTGGCAGGAATTGACATACTAGCTCAATTGTGTGAACTTCTTCACCAAGGCTCTCCCAATATCACCAGCTTGCCAGCTCTAGTGACCAACCATGACCTTCCCAACTGATAGCACTCCCAGAAGGCTAGTTATTCACATGAAGGTAGGTTCATAGCATTTAATTCCTTCCTTTGTGGAGAGAGAAGCAATATGTCCTTACCAAAATAGACAAGATTTGGATTTACTTCTCTTCCCTTAATGTTTCTGCCAAAACCATAATCTGTAGGTATTCTGAATGCCTTTTTCACTGTCACAGTATCTCACTCAATGTTGCTTCTCAATAAGAACCTCACCTGTTAGGAGAGGAAGACAATGTGCTGATGCCCGTGGAAATTCGCTGTCTTATCTTAGACTGTTTTGGAAGCAGCTGGCTTTATAAAACAGTGGAATGGCTGAAGTAAGAATCAGTCATGGTGCCAACTGAAACTCAATGTCTTGAAGGATTGGAGTGCTACCTTAGAGCTGACACTGATATCTACTTGTGTTTGATAGATGGTGCAGGCTCTTACAGAAAAAGTGGATCCAGAGACCAAGGTGAGAAATGGGAATGTCACTTCTCACAGTTACATTCTATATCATACCTTTGACTTTGGGTAATGCTCATACATGGGCTTTAATACTTGGAGAATAAATGCTTCCACCAGAGGAAACAACAGAGACTGCTACCCTGCCACTCTAGGTTCTTTTTAACACCAGATTGGGCTTTCTTGTTGGCTCAGACAGTAAAGAATCTGCCTGCAACACAGGAGACCTGGGTTCAATCCCTGGGCCAGAAAGATCCCTTTTGGAAGGAAACAGCTATCCACTCCAGTATTCCTGCCTGGAGAATTCCATGGACAGAGGAGTCTGGTGGGCTAAAATCCATAGTGCTGCAAAGAGTTAGATGTGACTGAGCAACTAATGCTTTCACTTTTGGGGAAAATAGAGGCTATAGTCCATCCTGGTTATCAAAGGTTCTGATACATAGCATAGTCAGAGGGGAATATGAATAAAATTCAGAGGAACCTCCTAGGTCTGCCCTATCCAGGCATAAATTAAGGAGGGGTCTATAGAAATTCTTTATAACCAGGGACCCCTGAAAGCTCAGATCTCTTTGGAATAAAGTTTTGGGTCACTCCATGGTTGGAACACTGGCCATCTGAAGAGAAATTAAAGCAAATATAGGGTGAGTAGTGGAGAGTGGAAATAATAAACCTTCACTGTGGCTTCAAGTCATGGTTTGAGAACGGACATGAAAAAAGCAGGAAGTATCTACACTTGCAAGAACATAAAGGAAACTTCCAAAGCTTGTAACGTCTGGGATCCTTGATTTTATCTCATGTTTATAGTATTCCCCAAATAATAGCTTAATATTTCAGTGTCGGATGCATAATAAGTACAGTTTTAAAAAACAAAAAGCAATTGATTGACAGATTTTTTGATTGATGCCTAATTGAGGCTTTTACTGAAATTTAGGTGAGTCAGTACGTGTATGTATTTGAATATCTTTATCTCTATTTCAAACTTTTAGTAAAGCTACACTAGTTCTAATCTTTTCTTTGATTGATCCCATGACTCTGCAGTGTGGATGAGTGTCTTACAGCTTCACAGAAAATCCACTTTTGATTCTGCAACTTCAACTCCATTTCAAAGAAGGCAAAGAGCAGACCACCTGTCCTCTTCAGGCCTCTTCTAGTCCAACCTCTGTGGAAGGGGAGGTGCCACCAGAGACAGTTCAATAATGTGGGCAATCAATCAACCAATTACATCTATGTAATGATGCTCACCGACTCGATGGACATGAGTTTGAGTGAAATCCGGGAGTTGGTGATGGACAGGGAGGCCTGGCGTGCTGTGATTCATGGGGTCGCAAAGAGTCGGACATGACTGAGTGACTGAACTGAACTGAATGACGCTCTAATAAAAACTCTGGATTCCAAGGCTGAGTTCCCCAAGTTGGTAATATTCTGTATTGTCACACTAATGCCAGGGGGAGGGGGCGTTCCTGAATCCTCAGGACAGCAGAAGCTTTGCATTTGGAATCCTCCTAAACACCGCCCTTTGTGAATTTTCCTTCTGTTGCTTCTAACCCTTCCCTACAGTAAATCATGACCATATGTATAATAGCTTTCAGTGAGTTCTATGAATCTTCCCAGTGAATGGTTAAACCTGGGGTGGTTTGGGGAATCCCCCAAACCAGCAGCTAGTATGAGAAGTAAGGGCTGCTGGGGAGACTGTGCCTTGATACTGAAGTTTGGCTGACTCTGGTAATGACACCCCTCATTCCTCCTCTTTCAAGAGCCTGAAACATGATTGGAATCATAATTTTATATTATTGTAGTTTAGGAGAGACAGAGCTGACCTTTGCTTGTGTTCTGATTTATTTTTCTGCCTACTCTGCTGGCTTCATTTCTACAGCCTTTTTCAACCTGTAGTTTCTCTCTTCATAGTGTCCCTCACCGTGTACTCAACCTTGCCCAACTCCACAACTTCAGGAAGAAAGGTGGGCTAGAGAGGAAGAGCCACTTCTCAGCTGGTGCAGCCCACATTAAGGTAATCTAAATTAGGTCTCTGGCCGCCTGGAACCCAGTGATGACCCTTGGTCAGTGCTTTTCAAACTTCAAACTTCCCCTTCTCCACATCAGATATGGACTTTGTCTTACCACAGCAGATCATTCTGTGTCTGGGGACATTGGCTTTCTTTTGCATTAAAAACTTTTCCTACCCATTTTCAGTACTTCCTTAAGTTGCTGAACCAGGTGTTTCATAAACCCAAGTAATCTTAAGGTTCTTGTTAAATGTTCAGGTTCTCTGTGTATCTCATGGAGATTTCAATTGTAGGTTTGAACTTTGACTCAGATTCTTTGTTCTTTTAATATACCTCCAGGCTTCTCTGTCCAAGGATTTTCCAGGCAACAATACTGGAGTGGGTTGTTATCCCCTTTTCCAGCAGATCTTCCCAACCCAGGGATCAAACCCAGGTCTCCTGCATTACAGGCGGATTCTTTACCAGCTGAGCTACTGCTGCTGCTGCTGCTGCTAAGTCACTTCAGTCGTGTCCGACTCTGTGTGACCCCATAGACGGAAGCCCACTAGGCTCCCCCATCCCTGGGATTCTCCAGGCAAGAACACTGGAGTGGGTTGCCATTTCCTTCTCCAATGTGTGAAAGTGAAAAGTGAAAGTGAAGTCGCTCAGTCATGTCTGACCCCCAGCGACCCCACGGACTGCAGCCTACCAGGCTCCTCCATCCATGGGATTTTCTAGGCAATAGTACTGGAGTGGCTTGCCATTGCCTTCTCCGAGCTGAGCTACTAGGGAAGCCCAATATAAATGATAAGTACCTAGTTATTCTTTATGATCACCAACCTTATCCATGAGCTTGGACTTCTGTTTCATATCTACTTTTAACTTTCAAGGACCATCAAAAGCATTTTCCTGTCCCTGCTAATGGAGGGAAGCAAACCTGAAACTGTCTGTATGGCCTCTGTGCTGGAGGAGTCATGCCTTTGTCCTGGTCCCAGGGCTGGCATTTCTCCTACCTGGCATTGTTTTGGCCGGCCCTCCTCTCTGGCACTAGGACCCTTCCTGTGCCCTATCCCAGTGTCTGTAGTCTTGCCACACATAGATGGATGGATATCTAATATGATGACCAACTCTACAAACAGCTTCACTTAATTCAATAAACATTTACTGACTTGACTTATGTCCCAGGCACTGTGCTAGGTCCTGGCAAGATGAAAAAAGGAAAATACTCATAGTTTAAAGGGTGTGACAGACACATAAAGAAACAGCCACAATATTGTGTGATAAATGCTTCAGCAGAAGCATGTACCAAGTGCTATGGAAACTCAGACGGGGGAGTAATTAATTCCTCCTGGGAAGGGTCAGGAAAAGTCACAGGGAAGAGTTTACATTTGGAAGGTGACCGAAAGTTCTCTCAGAGGTCAGGGAGAGGGGAGGGCATTCCAGGCAGAGAGCAAAGCCAAATCAAAGCCAAGGAGAGTGAGACTGCTCGCTGTACTCAGGCAGCTTGGATGAAGTAGTTTCATGGACCAAGAGCAGTGTTTTTTCCAAGTGTGGTTCTCAGGCCATCTGCACTGTAATTCCCCTACAAGCCTATTGAAAATGCACATTTCAAGGACCCCACCTCACAGTTAGTGATTTAGAGTCTTAGGGGTGGGGGCCTAAGCAATCTTCATTCTTAACAGCCCCACTAAATGATTTTATGTTTAAAATTTTGGTGCTTGCCAATCAAATAGGTGGAAAGATGCCATTGCACATAGTGGTGTTATTTTAAGATCTGGTGGACCTTCATTGTGTGTGTATGGGGGGCGGGGGGGTATTCTCTAGTTGTGGTGTGGGGTCTCAGCAGTTGTGGTGTGCCACCTTAGTTGCCTGTGGGATCTTAGTTCCCTGACCAGGGATTGAATCCACGTTCCCTACATTGGAAGGCAGATACTTAACCATTAGACCACTAGGGAAGTCCCCAAAAGATGACTCTTAAACCAATGAAAGCAGTGATTCTTTACTTTGGTACACTATAATCACGGGGCAGGGAGGGGAAGCTTTAAAAACTCCTGATGCCTGAGTATCATCCTCAGAGAGTCTCATATAATGGGCCTGGGATGTGGCCTGGGCATCTGAATTTTTAAAGTTCCCTGGCGATTCTAACTGGAGAACTCCTATACCCAACTTGAGAACCACAGAACCAGAGCATCAGACAGTCAAGCAGGCACATGAACAGCTACAAATTATGATGAAGATGCAAAAAGTTTATGAAGGGCTTCCCATGCCAGGCTGAGGAGTTTGGTTTTGATTTTGTAGGAGATGGAGAGAGAATGGGTGTGGTGGCGCCTACAAGCTCATACTTCTATTTAGCTCTTACGAAATGGTAGTTTTCGGAAAAAAGACCCAATCTACTTTGTACTTCCTTTGTGTTCGGGAAGAGATGTTCTCCAGGGAGCTTGTCTGCGTAAACTGTCTCAGCTGAACCCTCAGGAAAACTGTTCTTTCCTGATATCTGGGCACTGAGTATTCCTGTTACTTTCTTCAGAGAGGCATTAGACACCTATCCTGTGCCTATGGTTGAAAAATCCCCATCTGAACCACAGGCAAATTCTGAGCCATGAAAAGTTCAAGGAGGCAAGACTACAGGCAGATTGGTAGTAGGGATTACACATCCACATAGTCTCAGTTAGGCTCAGAAGTTAAAGGTAAAAACCTCAACCAAGTTCCTGAGTTTCATGAATGGAGAGAAGTATGCTGTGTGGGTTATGGTGCCTTTGGTGTGTAGAGGAGAAGCTTGCAATGGATCGCAATGGCATAGAAGAGGGAGAGGTCCCAGGTGAGAGAGAAAGTCTAGGAAAACAGCCAGTCACCACCCCAGGCTGAGGTCCAGGGACCGTAGTGGACCAATTTGATCAAAACAGAATCAGATATTTTGTGAGCAAAGGCATGAAGAAAAAGGAAAGGAGGTCAGAATTCCAATCAGGAACCACCTGAGGGTCCTACCTAGCAAGCGGTCATGCAGACACTCAATGAAAGTCTCTCCCTCTTATAATCTCAATTTTCTTCTCTTTTCTCTTCCTCGTCTCTTTCCGCTCTTCTTTAACCCTCTACACCTTCGGTATTATCAACAGTACTCCTGGGGACAACCACCAAAATTCACAACACTCCGAAGTTTTTTTTTCACGAGCCTGTGAGTCACAGCCTTTGTTGAATCCCAGAGTGAGCCGAGAAAAATGTGGGCAGTTCTTTGGTCCAACCCTTTCAATTTGTAAATGAAGAAACAGAGGCTTGGAGAGGCAAAGTGACTGCCCAGAGAGACGAAGATCACATAGCTAGTCAGTGGTAGAATTATGACAGACTTGTGTCCCTGGCTTACTCTCTGAGCCTGGGTCTACTTGACTAAGCTGTTGTCACAGTGGTGAATTCTTGTGTTCTGCATGCTTTGAGTGGTGAATTTCACATTCATCATGCTTAGTTCCTACAGCCACTTTGTAAGAAGTCTATAGCAATTAGTTCCTCATGTTTGCTGAATCAACTGAAGGAGAATAGAACTTTGCTTAAAGGCACAAGTTTTTTCAGAAAGGAAGTAGAAATTTATAAAATAGGGAATTTCAAGTTTACATGCTGTTAAGGCATATGATCAGAATTTTCATATAGTAGATTCCAGAATTACAGCTTACCATTATCATGATTTAGAGTCCCAGAAACCCCACCCTGGGATGAGGAGAGACTTTGATAGTTCTGTGGTCAAGTGCGGGAAAGGACATTAAGTGGTTATTTTACTTTGGCACTTTGAGTTTTGACTTGCTTCCTTTTTGAGTCTTCTGACTTTGTCTGCTGGTGCTCTCACACTAGGTTGTGGGAAATGAGCTCACTACTTCCCTCACCAAGCAATACAATGACACCTTTGGCTTTATAGAACCAGGGAGCCCAATGTGGTGTCTGACTCAGTACCTGGCACATAGCAGGCACTTAAGGGATATTTGTTGACCTGAGTTGAGATGAAGTCAGAGGAGCTGCACTGAATTACTATCAGGGCAACCTTAGGCAAGTCATTTCCATCCTCTAAGCTCATGCTTTTCTCCTATAAAATAACAGACAAGAACCAGACAATCTCTGATGTTCCTTCCCGCTCAAAGATATGTTTTGGCATCCCTTTTACAAAAAATCCCAGAAATTTGGACCTAGGAGTGATTTTGAAGGTCAATTAGCTCAACCCACAGTTGTTCAAGGCAGAGCCAGACTATTCAAAGAAGTAGAGATTTGGCAACTCTGTGGTTTGTGTAATAGTGAAAGTCAGCCAGGAAGAATAATTCAGATTAAAAATCATTTGAGGGCCAGAATTATTCTCTTTTGCTCAATATCCATCAAGTTAATGAGAAATAGTTAAGTCTCTGCTTTGGTTTTCTTCTTTATTTTTTATTACTGTATAAATAAAGCACAAATCTTAGCAAAAAGCACAGATCTTAAATGTACAGCTTAATGAATCTTTTACTTAGGTATCTATCCATGCAACTACCTCCCTCATCAAGACATAGAACATTTCAACACACAGAGAAACTTCCTCATGCCCCCTTTCAGTCATACCCTCTCCTAAGGAACAAAGATATAGTTTCTACCACCATAGTTTGGTTTTGCCTAGTTTTGAACTTCATATGAACAGAATCACATAATATATAGCTTATTATGTCTGATTCTTTCACTTAACATTTTATCTGAGATTTATCCATGTTGTTTCATATGCCAGTAGATGCTTTTTATTTTTACTTGCTATATGTGAGTTGTATGAGTGTATCATACTATATCGGCTTCCCTAGTCGCTCAGCTGGTGAAGAGTCTGCCTGCAATGCAGGAGACCCCAGTTCAATTCCTGGTTCAAGAAGTTCCCCTGGATAAGGGATAGGCTACCCACTCCAGTATTCTTGGGCTTCCCTGGTGGCTCAGATGGTAAAGAATCCAGCAACAATGTGGGAAACATGAGATGCGGGTTTGATCCCTGGGTTGGGAAGATCCCCTGGAGGAGGGCATGGCAACCCACTCCAGTATTCTTGCCTGGAGACTCCCCGTGGACAGAGGATCCTGGCAGTCTACAGTCCATTGGGTTGCAAAGAGTCAGACATGACTGAGCAACTAAGCACAGCACAGCACATCATGCTGTATAACTATGATAACTTAAGAATTCACCAGTGCAGAATATTAGCTATATCCTAGGAGAAAAAGTCAGAAGAAATATCAATAACTTCAGATATGCAGATAACACCACCCTTATGGCAGAAAGTGAAGAAGAACTAAAGAGCCTCTTGAAGAAAGTGAAAGAGGAGAGTGAAAAAGTTGGTGATGGACAGGGAGGCCTGGCGTGCTGTGATTCATGGGGTCTCAAAGAGTCGGACACGACTGAGCGACTGAACTGAACTGAACTGAACTGAAAGTTCAACATTCAGAAAACTAAGATCATGGCATCCAGTCCCATCACTTCATGGCAAATAGATGGGGAAACAGTGGAAACAGTGGCAGACTTTATTTTGGGGGGCTCCAAAGTCAGTGCAGATGGTGATTGCAGCCATGAAATTAAAAGACGCTTACTCCTGGGAAGGAAAGTTATGACCAACCTAGACAGCATATTAAAAAGCAGAGACGTTACTTTGCTAACAAAGGTCCGTCTAGTCAAGGCTATGGTTTTTCCAGTGGTCATGTATGGATGTGAGAGTTGGACTATAAAGAAAGCTGAGTGCCAAAGAATTGATGCTTTTGAACTGTGGTTTTGGAGAAGACTCTTGAGAGTCCCTTGGACTGCAAGGAGATCCAACCAGTCCATCCTAAAGGAGATCAGTCCTGAATGTTCATTGGAAGGACTGATTTTGAAGCTGAAGCTCCAATACTTTGGCCACCTGATGTGAAGAACTGACTCATTTGAAAAGACCCTGATGCTGGGAAAGATCGAAGTCAGGAGGAGAAGGGGACGACAGAGGATGAAATAGTTGGATGGCATCACCGACTCAATGGACATGAGTTTGGGTAAACTACAGGAGTTGGTGATAGACACAGAGGCCTGGTGTGCTGCAGTCCATGGGGTTGCAAAGAGTCAGGCACGACTGAGTGACTGAACTGAACTGAACTGAGGAGAAAAAGTCAGAAGACTAGAGTTCTTATCAAGCTACCACTAAGTAGCTAAGTGAACTTTCTGGACCAGTTTTTCTCATTTGTGGATGAAGAAGTTGAACTAAAGCCATTTTTCCAACCTAAAGTTCAACAAGTAATGTACTAATCACACGCTCAATAAGCAATTGGAAGAGAGTGCTGATCGCCGAAGAATCGATGCTTTTGAACTGTGGTGTTGGAGAAGACTCTTGAGAGTCCCTTATACTGCAAGGAGATCCAACCAGTCCATTCAAAGGATATCAATCCTGGGTGTTCATTGGAGGGACTGATGCTAAAGCTGAAACTGCAATACTTTGGCCACCTCATGCGACGAGTTGACTCACTGGAAAAGACTCTGATGCTGGGAAAGGTTGGGGGCGGGAGGAGAAGGGGACGACGGAGAATGAGATGGCTGGATGCCATCACCGACTCTGTGGACATGAGTTTGAGTGTACTCCGGGAGTTGGTGATGGACAGGGAGGCCTGGCGTGCTGTGATTCATGGGGTCGCGGAGAGTCGGACACAACTGAGCGACTGAACTGAACTGAACAATCTTATATCTGTCAAGGAAGTCATAACAGCAATGTATAAGGATAGGGCGACAGGTAGGAGGGAGGCAAGGGATATATGTATACCTATGGCTGATCCGTGTTGATGTATGGCAGAAACCAACACAATATTGTAATTATCCTTCATTTAAAAATAGATAAATTAAAAGAACGTATAAGGGACTCCTATAAATCAGTTAGCAAAAAAGATATACAACTCAACTAAGTACAGGAAATGTGTGTGTGTGTTACTGTTGTTACAATGGAGGAGAAATTTGTTGAATGGGAAATCTTGAGATGCTATGATGATGTAAAAATTGTTTAGACACTCAGAAACATTTGTTATCTACATGCTGCAGAGGCTGATTTTGTAAAAAAAAAAAATCCTTTTGTATTGTTTTCTGTAAGGGAGACACCATGTTAACGAATGCTTGAAATGCACATAAAAGGCTTCATAAACTGTAAAGCTTTCTGTGAATGAAAGGCATTATTATTATTCCCAGATACAATATGAATGCAGCTGACATCAACCGCCATTCATCCCAGTTGCAGGTGTAATGACCAACAGGAGTATTTTCCTTTGTTCCTTTGCCATGGCCATGGGAGAATGTCTGAACCCAACACACAAATAACAGCTGTGATTTTAATGGAAACTTCTGAGTGGATAAGCAAGGTGTACATGGAATGCATAGCAACAGATTTTCACTTGGGCAGACACGTTATTACTTCCTCAGACTTTGAAAAGGGAGAGTTTTGACAGACCTATTGGAAGCGACCCTCTTTCCCCCCACCTGCTCACAGTTACTGCCACGGAATGTGTCCTCTGTCTCCCACGTGTGCAGTGGGAAACAGCTTTGCCATTCAGAGCAAAGGCACTGTTTTGCTGTGTCAGGGATGTGGGAGTCTGCATATGGTTCATTGTCCATTGCTCAATTAGGCTCCCTCCCTGAGCACTGGAGTTTCCTGCCCAGAGAGCCTACCTTGGATCCTTATCTTTTCAGCAGAGACAAGTCGGAGTGAGAGGCGATAGCAAACCAGAATTTTGCCAGAATGCTTGTGGTCTCTGCCTTGCCCTTTTGAAAAATATTTTGCAACTCTGGTTTTGCCTTAGCAGGGTGGGAAATCATCCCAACAACGTAATCAGCCCAGATTGGTCAACCAAAGGGAATGTGGCTGTTTTTTCACATGTGCTGCCTGTATCTTCTTGGACCAAGTGGTCCCTGAGCTCTGCCCCTCAACTGGGGTGTCTAACTATTGGTATTTTCTTTCCAGTATTATGCACAGATGTGTTTCAGACTTTGTATTTGCCCATGAACATTTACCCTGTGATGGATTTAGCAACTCTGTAGTAACACACACACACACACACACACACCCCTAATCTAAATACTGTAGTCATACACACTGCTATACTTAAAATGGATAACCAACAAGGTCTTACTGTATAAAAAGGGAACTCTCCTCAATGTTATGTGGCAGCTTGGATGGGAGGGGAGTTTGAAGGAAGATGGATACATGTATAAGTATGGCTGAGTCCCTTTGCAGTCCACCTGAAACTATCACAACATTGTTAATTGGCTATACTTAATACAAAATAAAAAGTTAAAAGTTACTATAGTTGTGGGGGGTCTTTCCTGGTGGATCAGGAAATCCACCTGGATTGAGACCTGGGTTCGAACCCTGGGTCGGGGAGATCCCTTGGAGAAGGGAATGGCTACCCACTCCAGTGTTCTTGCCTGGAGAATCCCATGGACAGAGGAGCCTGACGGGCTATGGCCCATTGGGTCGCAAAGAGTCAGACAAAGTTGTAGAGTGTAAAGGGTCTCAGAGTCTAGAAAACCTTGGTGTGGATCCTGAACGTATTATTACACCCGATGACAGGCCTCAGCTGCCTTATCTGTGAAATGGGGATAAAAACACTTCCCTTGTTTCCAGGGTTCTTGTGACGTCAAAGGAGGAGATGCGTGTACAGCTTCCCAGAGAGGTCTGGTCCACAGGAATTGTCTCACAAACAGTGAATGAGATGAGTTTTCTGTAAATGTTGCTTCTGAGACTGTCACCCAGGACACAGAAGTGGCCAGCCCAAGTTTTCCAGTAAAATTAATGGCAGGCGCAGGACAAAAGTTAAGGCTCGTTTCCACTCCAGAGCAAAGGGAGCTATGTCCAAGAATTGCTTCTGCAGGTTTGGGGAGGAGACAAAACAAAACAAGATGGAATGAAATACACTTCAATGAGGTGAGTTATTAAGCTTTGGTGATTTCTTAAACTTAGTAGCCTGTAGTTGACTGTCTTGAAAGAGAAGTTTTTGGTTTTGTTTTTGAAATACTAATCTTTCTTTAAGTTTCAGTATTTTTCCCCTAATACAGCCAGTAATCTGTATTACTTTGAGGAGAGCTAGGATTGTTAGACAGAGAGGCAATGGCAAGTCACTCCAGTACTCTTGCCTAGAAAATCCCATGGAAAGAGGAGCCTGGTGGGCTGCAGTCCATGGGGTCGCTACTAGTCGGACATGACTGAGCGACTTCACTTTCAATTTTCACTTTCATGCATTGGAGAAGGAAATGGCAACCCACTCCAGTGTTCTTGCCTGGAGAATCCCAGGGATGGCAGAGCCTGGTGGGCTGCCATCTATGGGGTCGCACAGAGTTGGACACGACTGAAGCGACTTAGTAGCAGCAGCAGCAGGATTGTTAGATCAGGAAAGCAAAAAGGAAGAAGCTGGTTGGTTTGCACAGCTTACAACAGAAGTGTGGATTTCAGTGCCAAAACTTTTGATTTTGAAGAACCAGGTTTTGAGAGAGGAAAGAGTCACTGAGAATCTGAGATAACGGTTCTTAAGGAAGCAGGCTATCTAATCTATGACATAAAATTTGGTGACATAGAGAACAGGGAATGAGCCCTGAGCCCCCTCTCTGGGCTGGCAGGTGGTAGTCTGGTTAGCTGATTAGGAAAGGGAGAGGTGACGTGGTGGGCTGAGGGTTGGGATGAGCCAGACATACCTGAGGGGACCAGGTAGAAGGGAGCTGGTGGGCACACATGGGTGGGGTGTCCTCCAGACTGTGCATGGCCATTTAAGGGAGGGCCATGTTGGCTGTTTCTTTAAGTCTTTTCTGTTGAGGACCTTCTGTAAACAGCTACCTGCACGGCACTCATGTATTGTCATCAGAAGTGATACCCCACAATCTCCCAAGATTTTGCTAAACTCCACATAAGCTACCTATTTGGACATGACTCTTTTTAAAGACCAAGGATACTAATAAAAGACTGTGAAACACAGGCATAGTCCCCAGAAGATGGATGGGGATGTGGTGGGGAAACCCTGAGCACTCATCCCCAGCCATCTTTGTTAGATTTAATTTCTGTCCATGGAATTCTCCAGGCAAGAATACTAGAGTGAGTAGCCACTCTCTTCTCTAGGGGATCTTCCAAACCTAGGGATCAAACCTGGATCTCCTGCATTGCACATATATCCTTCACCATCTGAACCACCAGGGAAGCCTCAGTTTTTAGGATTGTGGTCTCTGGGGTCAGGCTGATTGCTTTATATCCTGGTTCAATTCCCTGATTAGTTTGGAAATTTTGAAGAAATTTATGCAACTCTTGGCTTCCTCATCTGCTAGAGGACATAATCACAATGTCTGCTACCTAGGTCTGCAGTGATCAAATGAATTAACACACAGAGAAGACTTGGTTAGAACAATGCCTGATACATAGTAGGATTCAATAATTGTCACTGACAGTTGTTCTTACTGTCCATGTTTAGCCACACCAGGGCAAGTGTGTGTGTGTGTGTGTGTGTGTGTGTGTGTGTTAAAGAGCTGACAAACTCTGACAGCATTTTATAATAATCAAGAGAGAAGTTACATTTTAACTCTCTTGACTTTGTGGGGTTGTTCACTTGATTTTCAGTGCATTCATTGTATACGCTTTCAAGAAATATTGGCTTGGCCAAAAGTTCATTTGGGTTTTTCTGTAAGATGTATGGAAAAACCCGAAGGCACTTTTTATCCAACCCAATATTTATTGAGCCCTTTCTATATACCTGTCAGGCACTATGAAGGTGCTAAGGATAAAATGATGTATCCCTCGCATATCCTTGTCCTCCTGTAATTTGTAACCCCATCTATTCTCTTTCAGTAACCCTTTTCCCTTCATCTGATTTGGGGGCCAGGGCAGGTTTCTTGAGCACATTCCCTAGTGCTGGCAATCTGGGGTCCTGCAACAGGCCATAAAATGCATGGTATATGGGTTTAATAATGTCAAGGGAAATTTTCAGTTAATCCCTTGGACTGTGGGTACACTCAGGATTCAAAGGCCAGACCAAAACGGCACGAAGAGAAACAGAGAACTGGTAATTATCTGGTGAATTTGGGTCATGTGGAAAGCCAAACCAAATTACTTTAGCCAAGGAAAAAATGATTTTTTTTCTCCTTGCATGAATTAGTCGTTTTGGTAAGATTTTGCTGGGGTCTCCCTTCGCCTTTTTGCTTTATTCCACCAGATATTTCCTAGAAACTTACTCACTTTGGGAAATATACAAAGACAGGATTTAGAGGGAAATGACCACCATCCATTCACGGGAACCCTGGTTTTATTTCCAGTGCATTTGTAGATAGGAAGATTGAAGCAGGATTCTTGGTTGGACTAAGCTCTAAGTTGGCAGTGCTGTCATAAACCCAGTCAACTGTTAGGTGCTCGAATTTTGAACTAAATCTGACAGCTTTTCTCAATTTGTGAAACAAATGTTTTGAATTAGATGCTCTCTTATGTCTCTTTTAGTTCCAAATTATCTTATATTATGAATTTGTGTTTCTAAGGCAAAAGTGAATGAAGAAAACATGCTTTAATTTTTATGTTTCAAGTCATTTATTACCTTTTTAATAGAAGGTTTCAATGTAGTCCCCATCCAGGAAATGGTAATGGAAATTGCCTACTTCCAGGTGTAATCTATAAAATCTCGTTAAGTATTATAAAGAGAATTTGTCACTTTGTCACCTAACTGACCTTTTACAATGCTGAGACCCACAGTGATGTGACACCCTCCCCAACTCAGATGAAATGCCCACATATTTTACTGTGTTCTCACCAAGAAAAGCCTTCAGCCAAAATTTCAGCTAGTCCAAGTCAATTTTCAAGCAAAGTGCATAACCAGAAATTGGCACAAACATTTGTGTATCATCCTTTCCATATTCAAAAGCTGTCTGAGACTCATTTGATTAAGCATAAAAATAACTCTGTGAATGTCATTAGAAAGGCTGATGAACATTCCATGTCTGGTCCCTTGAATTTGTATTCTGGAGATGTATTATTAAGTCACCGCTAAATAGTTTGTCTTGTAAGAACCTGATCATGCTCTCTAGAGTCTGAAGGAATTATTTTCATATTGAGTTTAGAAGGTTTAATTTTTCTATTTCCACTCAACAGAAAGGAAACAGCTGGTAAATTAAGGAAGGCCAGTATAATTTATTTGGCTATGTGGCCTCCACTGGCTTCTTCGGTTAACAGAGCATCTTTATTCCAATGAGGGTCCCCTTGCTGCCAAATCTCCTCATTAAACTGAGTTGTGATTAGAAAAGAATAAATGACATTTTATTTCATATGTGACTCCTTCCAAGCTTGCATACTCCTCTTTAAGTTTTCCTCTTACACAACTTTTCCTTTGCCTGGCATTTCTTCTCCCTGGCAGCTCTTCAACACAGAATGTGCAAAGTTCTTGTCCAGTCCTCTAGATGGCTACTCAAAGCAGCATCTCCTCAGCCCTTCCTTGGGTTCAGTTGTTATCCATTCATTTCTTCCATAAACATTAATTCTTACACACAATATGGCCTTGTGTTCTTTAGACACAAGCAGTCATCTCTGAGGATCATGTATTGGTTCAGATATGGAAATCTCATTTCATTTCCTCAGATTTATTTCTCTGTCGTGTGGTGGTGGTGGTGGAGTCCGTCTTTCAAAAGTCAGGAAACACCAAAATATACCTTGTGTGTGGTAGCGTGTGTTCCACATGTGGGCTGATGTTGACTGAAAAAGTGCCACTTGAGGAACTTGTTAAAAATGGAGATTTTAGGATCCTAATTTTCAGAAGTTCTGAAGCAGTTTAGGTAGAGCTCTGAGAATTCTTATGTATAACTGGCTTTGGTCCCTATACTGTGTAGGGCTAAGGCAGTAGAAGTGGTTATGGAATAAGGGGCACATTGCAAAAGGATGGTCCTAGAAGGTAGAATGGGAGGGCTTGATGGTTACAGGTGGTGAAGGGAGTGAAGAAGAGAGAAGAGCCTTTATACATATTGTCCTCAGTTCATTTATAAAAACAAAAAGAATGCTTCTCATTTAAGGGATGGAGAAGCTTCCAGAACAATTTAAAAAAAAAACGTACCAAGGAGTATTCCCCATGTAATTCTTTGATCTCAAAAACAAAACACCAGTTAGAATGCACACTTTTTAAGAAGAATTTATTTTTAATTGAAGGATAGAATGCACACTTTTTGACTGACTGTAAGGGGTTTACTGGAGGTTGAAGAAAGTAAAATTTAATGCTGTATTTAACAAAGACTTTGACCTTTTCCTCTAGTATATGCAACTGATAGCCACAGACAAGTGGTCACACTGGTATTGCTATGTATTTTCAATCCTCACCCTCAAATAGACATTGTCTGCTATTGCGTTTCTCTCCTGTATGACCTTCTACCCTCTGCAACAGATAGATATCTCCTAATTACCCACCACAACAAATATATCTTTTACCTTTTATTCCCACCTCAGACTTCTACCTCCCCTGACCCTTCTCCCCATCCCACACTGCCCTCAATTTACATGATGATCTTGAATCCTACTTCATGGAGAATGTAAGCATCATCAGATAGGCACACTTTTTTATTTTTCTACAAATTTTTAAACCTACCTGCAGCTACACTTCTTTTTTTCTTTTTCCCTGCATTGTTATCATTGAGGAAGTATCCTTTCTCCAGTCAAAGACCATTTTTTAATTTTAATTTGTTGGGGTCTGGATCTCATCTCCATGTTTTCCCTTTTGTCTCTTTTTCATTTTTAACTTTTACCTTTTTTACTGG
Source organism: Moschus berezovskii (assembly GCF_049115385.1). Lineage (NCBI taxonomy): Eukaryota > Metazoa > Chordata > Mammalia > Artiodactyla > Moschidae > Moschus > Moschus berezovskii. The sequence continues at coordinate 70,824,711 of NC_142465.1, forward strand.
GTCATTTCCATATGGCTGCCTCAAATTCATATGATGAAATCTTAATGCCCAATATGATGGTATTAGGAATTGGGGCCTTTGGGAAGGGCTTAGGTCATGAAGCCCTCATGGATGGCATTAGTGCTTTTATCAAAGAGACTCTACAAGTCTCTTCCTACTCTCTTATGCCATGTGAGGACACAATGAGAAATGTGCAGTCTGGAAGAGATCCCTGACTTGACCAGGCTGGCACTCTTGTCTCAGACTTCCAACTTCCAAGACTGTCAGAAACAAATTTCTGTTGTTTGAAATCCACTCAGTCTATGGCATTTTCTTATAGCAGCTCAAATGAACTCAGATATCTGTCTGTCTGTCTATCTATCAATCAGGTTGGTGCAAATGTAACTGCAATTTTGCATTGCTGAACTTCACTGTTAAATATTGGAATATATTCTTAAATAAATGTGGTTATACATCAATTTAATGCACATTTCTTGCTTTAGGTTTTTTGCTAACTTATTACTTGCTGTTTGTTCTATATGTAGTTTTGACTATGGAAATGATGTTAGACAAAAAGCAAATTTGAGTAATTTTTTTATTCTAGTTCAAAAAGGGTCATAAAGCAGTGGAGACAACTCACAACATCCAACACAGTCGGCCCAGGAACTGCTAATGGACGTACAGTGCAATGGTGGTTCAAGAAGTTTTGCAAAGGAAATGAGAGCCCTGAAGATGAGGAGTATAGTGACCAGCCATCAGAACCTGACAATGGCCAATTGAAAGCAGTCATCAAAGCCGATGCTCTTGCAACTACATGAGAAGTTGTTGAAGAACTCAACGTTGACCATTCTTTGGTCATTTGAAGCAAATGGGAAAGGTGAAAAAGCTTGATAAGTGGGTGCCTCATGAGCTGACCAAAAATCAAAAACATTGTCATTCTGAAGTGTCTTCTCTTATTCTATTCAACAACAATGAACCATTTCTCTATCAGATTGTGATGTGCAATGAAAAGTGGGTTGTATAAGACAGCCAGTGATGACCAGCCTAGTGACTGGACTTAAAGGAATCTCCAAAGAACTTCCCAAAGCAAAACTTGCACCAAAGAAAGGTCACAGTCACTATTTGGTGGTGTCTGATCCATTACAGCTTTCTGAATCCCAGCAAAATCACACCTGAGAAGTATGCTCAGCAAATTGATGAGATGCACTGAAAACTGCAATGCCTGCAGCCATCATTGGTCAACAGAAAGGGCCCCATCCTTTTCCATGACAATGCACAACTGCACATCGCAGAACCAATGCTTCAAAAGTTGAACAAATTGGGCAACGAAGTTTGCCTTCTTCTGCCATGTTCATCTGACCTCTGGCCAAACGACTACCACTTCTTCAAGCATCTCAACAACTTTGTAGGGAAAACACTCCCACAACCAACAGGATGCAGAAAGTGCTTTCCAAGAGTTCAATGAATCCCGAAACATGGATTTTTATGCTGTAGGAATAAACAAATTTATTTCTCATTGGTAAAAATGTGTTGATTGTAATGATTCCTATTTTGATTAATAAAGATGTGTTTGAGCCTAGCTATAATGATTTAAAATTCATGGTCTGAAACTGCAATTATGTTTGTACCAACTTTAACATCTAACATCTATCAATCATTTCCATAGAAAATGTATGTTTTGCTATTGTATACATGATATGTTATTACACATATCTTTCTAAATCTTGCTTTTTTATTTAGCATTATGTCTTGGAAAATCTGATCATATATTTCATAGAGATCTACCTTATTATTTTAACTGTTTCATAGTGTTCATTACCATGAATACATTCACTGTTATGTAATTGTTCCTCCTACTGTGGACATCGATATTATTTACAAATTTTCGCTCTAACAGACAACACTTCTGTGAATATCCTTGTCCTTTCCTTCATGTACATATGGGTGAGAGGACTTCTCTAGAGCAAAAGTAAAATCGATGGATCACAAGATATGGGTATTTAAAATATTAATTTTTACTGCCCACTTGCCCTTTAATGAACTGGCTTATACCATTCATAAGCAGGATAAACATGAGAATATCTGTTTTCCCATACTCTAGTCAATACTTGGTATTATCAAACTTAAAAATTTTGTTAATATGAGTAAAAATTCTATTTCATTGCTTAATTTTTTATTTTTTTGCTTATAAACAAAACTGAGCACTTATTTCCAAACACTTTTTTGTTCAACATACAAAAGACAGCCATTTGTATGTTTATTTCCATGAGTTCTATGTCCATATCTTTGGCCCTTTTTTCTACTAGGTTATTTGTATTTTTATATTCACTTGCAGGAATTTTATATAGATACTGGATACTTCTACTTCTTTACATTTGATATTTTATTTACTTATTTTTAAAATTAATTTTATTGGAGTATTATTGCTTTACAATGTTGTGTTAGTTTCTGTTGTGCAACAAAGTGAATCAGATATACACATAAGAATACATTCTTTTTCGGATTTCCTCCCCATTTATGTCACCACAGAGCACTGAGGAGAGTTCCCTGTGCTATATAGTAGGATTATACATAGTAGAGTATATGTTAATATGTTAGTCCTAGTCTCCCAATTTATCCCATCCGCTTCTTCCTCCCTTGGTAACCATAAGTTTGTTCTCTGCATCTGTGACTCTATTTCTGCTTTCTGAATATGTTCATCTGTACCATTTTTCTGGATTCCACATATAAGTGATATTATTCAATATTTGTTTTGCTCCTCTGACTTGCTTCATTCTGTATGACGATCTCTAAGTCCACCAACATCTCTGCAAATGGCATTATTTCCTTCTTTTTGTGGCTGAGTAATATTCCACTGTATATATGTATCACATCTTTGTTACCCACTCCTCTGTTGATGGACATTTATGTTGCTTCCATGTCCTGACTATTATAAATAGTGCTGCAATGATCGGGGTGCATGCATCCTTTTGAATTCTGGTTTACTCCAGATATATGCCCAGGAGTGGAATTACTGGGCCATATGATGGCTCTACTTTTAGTTTTTAAGGAATCTCCATCAGTTCAGTTCAGTTCAGTCGCTCAGTCGTGTTCGACTCTCCGCGACCCCATGAATCACAGCATGCCAGGCCTCCCTGTCCATCACCAACTCCTGGAGTTCACTCAAACTCATGTCCACAGAGTCGGTGATGCATTCAGCCATCTCACTCTCGGTCGTTCCCTTCTCCTCCCGCCCCCAACCTTTCCCAGCATCAGAGTCTTTTCCAGTGAGTCAACTCGTCGCATGAGGTGGCCAAAGTATTGCAGCTTCAGCTTTAGCATCAGTCCTTCCAATGAACACCCAGGATCGATCTCCCTTAGAATGGACTGGTTGGATCTCCTTGCGGTACAAGGGACTCTCAAGAGTCTTCTCCAACACCACAGTTCAAAAGCATCAACTCTTCGGTGATCAGTTTTCTTCACAGTCCAACTCTCACATCCATACATGACCACGGGAAAAACCATAGCCTTGACTAGAGGGACCTTTGTTGGCAAAGTAATGTCTCTGCTTTTCAATATATTATCAAGGTTGGTCATAACTTTCCTTCCAAGGAGTAAGCGTCTTTTAATTTCATGGCTGCAATCAGCATCTGCAGTGATTTTGGAGCCCAAAAAAATAAAGTCTAACACTGTTTTCACTGTTTTTCCATCTATTTCCCATGAAGCGATGGGACCAGATGCCATGATCTTTGTTTTCTGAATGTTGAGCTTCAAGCCAACATTTTCACTCTCCTCTTTCACTTTCAACAAGAGGCTTTTGAGTTCCTCTTCACTTTCTGCCATAAGGGTAGTGTCATCTGCATATCTGAGGTTATTGATATTTCTCCCAGCAATCTTGATTCCAGCTTGTGTTTCTTCCAGCCCAGCGTTCCTCATGATGTACTCTGCATAGAAGTTAAATAAGCAAGGTGACAATATACAGCCTTGACGCACTCCTTTTCCTATTTGGAACCAGTCTGTTGTTCCATGTACAGTTCTGACTGTTGCTTCCTGACCTGCATACAGGTTTCTCAAGAGGCAGGTCAGGTGGTCTGGTATTCCTATCTCTTTCAGAATGTTCCACAGTTTATTGTGATCCACACAGTCAAAGGCTTTGGCATAGTCAATGAAGCAGAAATAGATGTTTTTCTGGAACTCTCTTGCTTTCTCCATGATCCAGTGGATGTTGGCAATTTGATCTCTGGTGCCTCTGCCTTTTCTAAAACCTGCTTGAACATCTGGGAGTTCATGGTTCACATATTGCTGAAGCCTGGCTTGGAGAATTTTGAGCATGACTTTACTAGTGTGTGAGATGAGTGCAATTGTGTGGTAGTTTGAGCATTCTTTGGCATTGCCTTTCTTTGGGGTTGGAATGAAGACTGACCTTTTCCAGTCCTGTGGCCACTGTTGAGTTTTCCAAATTTGCTGGCATATTGAGTGCAGCACTTTCACAGCATCATCTTTCAAGATTTGAAATAGCTCAACTGGAATTCCATCACCTCCATACCGGTACCAATTTACATTCCCACCAACAGTGTAGGAGGGTTCCCTTTTCTCCACACCTCCCCAGTGTTGATTATTTGTAGATTTTTAGTTGATGGCCATTCTGACTAGTGTGAGATGATACTTCTTTGTAGTTTTGATTTGCATTTCTCTAATATGCAGGTCAGGAAGCAACAGTTAGAACTGGACATTGAACAACAGACTGGTTCCAAATAAGAAAAGGAGTACGTCAAGGTTGTATATTGTCACCCTGCTTATTTATCTTATATGCAGAGTGCATCGTGAGGAATGCTGGGCTGGAATAAGCACAAGCTGGAATCAAGATTGCTGGGAGAAATATTAATAACCTCAGATATGCAGATGACACCACCCTTATGGCAGAAAGTTAAGAGGAACTCAAAAGCCTCTTGATGAAAGTGAAAGAGGAGAGTAAAAAGGTTGGCTTGAAGCTCAACATTCAGAAACAAAGATCATGGCATCTGGTCCCATCACTTCATGGGAAATAGATGGGGAAAAAGTGGAAAGAGTGTCAGACTTTATTTTTTGGGGCTCCAAAATCACTGTGGATACTGATTGTAGCCATGAAATTAAAAGACACTCCTTGGAAGGAAAGTTATGACCAACCTAGATAGTATATTAAAAAGCAGAGACATTACTTTGCCAACAAAGGTCCATCTAGTCAAGGCTATGGTTTTTCCAGGGGTCATGTATGGATGTGAGAGTTGGACTGTGAAGAAAGCTGATCGCCAAAGAATTGATGCTTTTGAACTGTGATGCTGGAGAAGACTCTTGAGAGTCCCTTGGACTGCAAGGAGATCCAACCAGTCCATTCTAAAGGAGATCAATCATGGGTGTTCATTGGAAGGACTGATACTAAAGCTGAAACTCCAGTGTTTTGGCCACCTCATGCGACGAGTTGACTCACTGGAAAAGACTCTGATGCTGGGAGGGATTGGGGGCAGGAGGAGACGGGGACAACAGAGAATGAGATGGCTGGATGGCATCACCGACTCTGTGGACATGAGTTTGAGTGAACTCCGGGAGTTGGTGATGGACAGGGAGGCCTGGCGTGCTGTGATTCATGGGGTCACAAAGAGTCGGACTCGACTGAGCGACTAAACTGAACTGAACTGAATAATTAATAGTATTGAGCATCTTTTCATGTATTTGTTGGACATCTGTATGTCTTCTTTGGAGAAATGTCTTTTTAGGTCTTCTGTCCATTTTTCAATTGGATTGTTTATTTTTTTTATATTGAGCTGCACAAATTGTTTTATATTTTAAAACATATATAAAGATATATAGGGCTTCCCTGGTTCCTCAGTGGTAGAGAATCTACCTGCCAATGCAGGAAACATGGGTTCAATCCCTGGGTTGAGAAGATTCCCTAGAGAAGGAAGTGGCAACCCACTCTAGTATTTTTCCTGTGAAATCCCATGGACAGAGGAGGCTAGCCAGCTACAGTCCAGGTGTGTATATGTGTGTGTTAGTCGCTCAGTCATGTCCAACTCTTTGTGACCCCATGGACTGTAGCCCGCCAGGCTCCTCTGTCATGGAACTTTCCAGCAAGAATACTGGATTGGTTGTTATTTCCTTTTCTAGGGAATCTTCCTGACCCAGGGATTGAACCCATGTATCCTGCATTGCAGGCAAATTTGTTACCGTTTGAGTTACCAGAGAGGCCCATGGGGTTGCAAGAGTTGGACACAACTTAGTGACTAAACAACCACAACTACAACATGAGGATATATATATGCAGATAGTGAGAAACTGAACTTGGATATATTTGTATTGGAGAGGTAATGGGGTTTGCTGATGAATTTGATTGGAGCGTGGGAGAAAGATATCAAAAGGGACTTAAGTTTTTTCACCTGAGCCCCTGGGTGAGTAGCAGTATCATTTCCTGATATGGAGAGAATAGCAAGTTTAGGGGAACAGGATTATGAAGATTTTCCCCATTCACTCTGATAATACAGCATAGAAATTAGGAGCAAGGCCTCTGGGGTCAGATAGGCCTGGGCTCACAACTGGTGTTGTGTTTTGGAGCATTTACTTCATCTCTCTGGACCTTGGGATCCCTATCTGCAAAATGGGTGTATTAATAATATCTCTCACATAAGGTTGTTGGAATGATTAAATGTGACTATACATGTACTGACTCGATGGACATGAGTTTGAGCATGCTCCAGGTGTTGATGATGAACAGGGAAGCCTGGCGTGCTGCCATCCACGGGGTCACAAATAATCGGACACGACTGAGCGACTGAACTGAACTGAGCTCACTAATACATGTGAGGTGCTTAAGCGTTCATGGCAAATAGGCAGTACTCCCTGTATAACACTTATCTATTCATTATTTTGCAAGGATCCCACAAGGACACCCAATGTTCCTTCAATTGTAACACTCTTTGATTCTGTTATCAGTGTGTTAGATTTGGAAAACTGATACAGCATCAATGTACAGGCTAGATGGGAATGGGGAGATTTGTTGTTTATTTGCTAAGTGTGTCCTACTCTTTGTGACCACATGGATTGCAGCACACCAGGCTCCTCTGTCCTCAAGTATCTCCTAGAGTTTGCTCAAATTTATGTCCAGTGAGTCCATGATGCTATGTAAGCATCTTAGCATCTGCCATCGCCTTCTCCTTTTGCCTTCAATCTTTCCCAGCATCAGGCCTTTTCCAATGAGTCAGAAATGGGGAGATATGGAAGTGTATGACAGCCACAGCCCTTAGCACATGGCTATGGCTGTGCACCGTTACTGACCCCCAAGCCCATTACCTGGCAACAGTTACCCAGTGCCATTAGTAGTCCGGCTCCGCCATTGGTCCATGCCTGTCAGAAGACCCCTCCCAAAAGCAACCAACTTCAATGAGCAACCATTAATGGTCCTCCTCAGCCACTGATCAGTGTCACAGTGGGCCCCTCCCACAAGCAACAAACTATCAATGAGTGACCATTAGTGGTCCCATTTGTTGGTGGAATAGTGGTCCTCAAGCAGAGAGTCGGGTAAGAGGCAGGTCCCAACTTTCTCCCCTGGGGCCCCCAGCTCACCAGGCCCTGGGCCAGCAGGTGAACTGGTGTTTCAGGGAGCAGGCTGGAGACTGCATGTTCCAGCAGCAGGCAGCCCACGGGCCTTGGCCCAGGTCTTGCAGTGAACCTCTCTTCCACCTCTGTCTCTGTGGCCTAAGGGCAGCAGTAATCTACCTGGGTCGCAGTCTGTGGGATCTGGCCATCCCCCACCTCCCCTCCCCGTAGGGTGGCCTGTGGAGTCTGAGGGCCAGTTGGGTCCTGAGCACTGCTACAGTTGGGCAGGGTCTGGGGACCTGGCCCTGAGGAAGCTGCCAACTGAGATCTGCCTTCTCTTAGTTAGGATTGGGACATTGTGGGGTGAAAGCTGTGCCTTGGAATCCTGTCCTTTCTTGTTAGAACAGAATAACATTTGTTTGGTGGAGGTTTACAGGAACATCGTTACCTGATCCTGACCTGACCTCAAGAACAGAGGATCTGACAGGGAGAAGTTTACAACCCATGTGCCTCCCTCACCATTCCTAGAAAAGGGCTTTGCTGAAAGCTTGTGGGGAGTTCAGGGGTTTTTAAGGCATGAGCTACAGACGTCCTTGCAGGGTCTTGTTGTAAACCTTTCTATGCCCCAAAGTTGGACGTTTTGGTATTGCTTGGCCTCACTGTTCATCGGGCACATGGACTTGTGTTTCAGTAACATGAGCAGCATGCAAGCTAAGTTGCTTCAGTCATGTCTGACTCTTTGTGACCCTATGGACTGTAGCCCACCAGGCTCCTCTGTCCATAGGGTTCTCCAGGAAAAATACTGGAGTGGGTGGCCATGCCCTCATCCAGAGGACTGAACCCACGTCTCCTGCGTCTCCTGCATTGCAGGCAGATTCTTTACTGCTGAGCCACAAGGAAAGCCCAGCAGGAGCAGAATCTTACTAAATTATTCTTCAAGAGACATCAACAACAGTGGTATGAGAACGGAAGGGTGGGAGGAAATAGAGACCATTCTACAGGGGAAACATGACAAGATTCAGCAAATGATGAGCTGTGAAAAAAAGGATAAAGACACCTGACTTCCTAACTTGGAAAACTTGGAACAGAATCATTAACAAAGGTAGGAAGGCCAACATATCAGCTTCCTAGGTGGCACTAGTGGTAAAGAATCCACCTGCCTCTGCAGAAGATGCAAGAAATGAGGGTTCAGTCTCTGGGTGGGCAAGATCCCATGGAAAAGGAAATGGTGACCCACTCCAGTACTCTTGCCTGGAAAATTCCATGAGCAGAGGAGCCTGGCAGGCTATAGTCCATGGGGCTGCAATACAAAACACGTATAATACGCAGGAAAGCCAACACACAGAGTAGCCTTGGGGAAAGGAAAATACACCTTCAGTTTGAACTGAAGTACTAACAATACTAGAAGTTAGGTATCAAGTAGAATCATGCCTAGTATACAGTAAGTGCTCAATATCTATTTCATAGATCTTCTGGGTAAGCACTGTCTGATAGAAATACAATGAGAGATACAAATGTAAGCCATGTGTCATTAAAAAAATTTTCTAGCAGTCACATTTAAAAAAGTAAAGAGAAACAGATGAAACTAATTTTGATAATATATTTTACTTAATGCCAAAATATTATTGTGCCAACACTTAGTCAATATAAAAATGCCAAAAATACTAATATATTTTCATGCTTAGTCTTTGAAATCTAGTACATGTTTTGAACCTACAGCATATTCCAATTTCGACCTGCTGTCCAGTGGCTGCTATACCAGACAGTTCTAGGTAGAGGTGATTGTCAGGCAGTGGATTATAATGACTGAATTCCAGGAAAGAGATCAGTCTAGCATCATCTTCATGGTGGAGAAAACCAGATGACAGGATGGACTTTGTTAAGGGAGAGAATGCTAGAGGAAAAGTGGACCCAAGGCAAAACAGGGTAGTAATTCGTTTTGTAAGAATTCGACTTCTCCATTGGATTGCTTGGCTCCAGAAAAGAGATAAATTAGTAATACTGATTCAATCCATGTTTTCTTGAATTGCCCTCTTGTTTTCTCTACTATTTGAAAGTATCTTGTTCATGTATTTGTCTACTGTCCATCTTCCTCTTATTATAATGTAAGTCTTTTTTGTTCATTATTATATTCCCAGGATAGTATTGCTCATACATTATGGCTCAGTAAATACCTGTGGGTTAAAAACCAAATCTCTGCCTTCAGAGATTTACAATATGATTGATAGACAAGTGTTCCATAGAAGAAAAAATAACATCATGATAGATTATTAGAGAATTAAAGCCCTAATGAATAGTACTGCTAACGTGGGGTCCAAGAGTTCAAAAGAGATAGATCTATAGGGTTTCAAGTAGCCTAGAAAGACAGAAATGAAATATGCCCTGTGTCTTTAATGGTGACTAGCCTTTGGATATTTAGAAAAGAGGGGCATATGCAAAGATGGGGATGAATAGAAATAGTTTAGTTGTAATAGATTTTGGGAAAATGTAAGATAGCAAGTTGGAAAAGTAGCCACTGAAGTTTCTGAGAAGGTGTACAAAGCAGAATTTTACAAATGGTATATAAAATGGATCCAAGAAGCAAAAACTGGTAGGCAGTTATCATAATATCCAGAAGGTGATGAGGTTTGGATTGTGGTGATGCTTCTGGGGATAGGCAGGAGAAGAGATATGAGAGATGTTTAAATAAAGGCCTTAATAAATTTTGTTTTGGACTAAATATGCATTGGATGGTCAAATAAGTTGCTAAGGACATCTCCAAGTTTCTGAACTTGGTTGACTGAGTAATGGTGCCATAAACTGAAAGTTCCAAATGGTAAATTCCTTTCAGGGGTGGGGGCTGAGGGAGGAAAATGGTTGAAGTCAAAATGATGGAAGATATCCAAGTGGAAATTTCCAGTAAGCCTTCAGATGACTAAGGGATTCAGAATATGTAGGCAATTTCCAAAACGTCTGTTCTTTTTGCCTATATACAAAGTGTTTACTTTATGTGTTTCCCTGCGGCTCTGTTGATTACATTCTTAAGTGTGGTTTGAAGCTCCTCTGGCTTCTAACTTGTATTTGTTTTGGGCATGGTTGGAGTAGAGTGCTAATGAGCACAAGGTCATAGGTTTGATCCCCAGAAGGGCCAGTTCGTTTCATGGAGAGGAAAATTGTGTTCCGTGGTTCACAGACCTTACTCTTAATCCTGTCTGCCTGTCTCTAAACTATGTAGCATGGGTCCCCAGGGGGTCCAGTGAGAAAGTGTGAGTGGTTGTTTGCAAATCATTAAAACTGCTGGAAGAATGGCTCCACGTGGGTTTATCTGGGGTGCTTCTTCAAAAAGCTTACTCTTCTTCCTCCCTCAGCTCGTGGGACAGAGATCAGCTTTTCAGAGGCAATAGCCTGACCCAATGCACATGGAACTGTCCTGTTGATGGCCGCCCACATCTGTTTCCCACATTCATTTACTTCTTAGGTAAAAAGCAGTGTACTGATCCAGGAATATGTGGTACTTCAGCGCAAGAGTTTACTTATGAGTTTTGAAGTTTTATCTGTTTGACTTTTAAAATTGGCTTATTAACACTATACAAATAAACCCTGGAGGGCTTAAACATGCCCCAGAGCTTCTAAGCAAACCTTTCACTGACTGATTTTCCTTATCTTATCCAGCTGCTTTTAGCTTGCGATGTACTCTTTCTGGGAAATACAACTCTACACTCAGAATTCTTGCAATGGTCATACAAGGATACAGCTTAGAATGTGCTGTGTTTAAAAGAGTGATGGTCTCCACAGACAGCCGTCGGGCAAACCCACAGAAGGCATCTTCCACAGAAGTATAGAGTTGCCAGCATTTGCTGGGATAGCATCTGAGGTCTGTTTCTGTGGATACTGCATTTTCAAAAATCAATCCCAGAGATTCTCAAGTTGCTTTTCCAGTGACTGATATACCCCCTGGGTTCTGCAGGAGCAACCCCAAAGAGGATTTGGAATAATGTTACACACAATGAAAGATAAAAAATAAATTCTCACAGCTTAAGAAGGACTTGAAAATATATTCTCTTCTCTTTCAGGGATGTGTTTGCCTCATGAGGGATATTTCTATTATTTGATATTATAGAAAATTGAAAAAACTGAGAAATAAGAGACCAGACCATCAAATATCATTTAATAGCAATTGCTAAGAATAATAATGATGACTTAGAAGAATATGGATTGGAACAAATATGACTAAAAGTAAAAGGCAGAATAATTGAAGTTATGTGCTGAAAAAGCCAGTAAAATTGGTTGAGAAATTATTGAAAAATACAAAGCCAATGGAGATTTTGCATGATGACAAATAACTGACTTATTTGCATTGTTTCTTTGAATTACTTATATTCAATGCTTTGGTATTATTTAGGAAGGGTCTGAAAATATAATATAAATAGTTAAAAATCATTATATGGAAAATTTGTAGCTGTGCTGACTGGGATGGACTGGGCTAGGGAGAGGAAAGAGAAAGGATTAAAGTGACACAGCAAGAAAATGCTAGACTTGAACTTTTACATTTGCTTTTGTAGCATAAGGATTTTTTTTTTTTTTGCTCAAACACTACTTTCCCCTGAAATGCTAAGTCAGAGTAAAATTAGGGGAGGAGGTAGTCACTTGTTCAGAATAGTTGGGGCCATGAGTCAGCATGTACATGGACAAGGGTGTGACAAAGCCAATGGAGAGAATTGTGCCTTGAATATCTTATATCCTTAATAAGTACTGTCATTCCTAATAATAATAATAGAAGTAGTGACAACAAAAATATCAACAAGAACTGAGGAGCAGACTAGTGCTGGACTGTGCCAGTGTTTTCAGCCATAGAGAAACCAAAAAGATGAAAGCGATAAATTGAGATGGTGTGATGAGTTTTCCATAAAGACTAATTTATTAAATTTAAGAGACTGCTCTTTAGTCTGAGATTATATTCATGTCATGTTTTCAAATGATTCCCTTTGAATCACATGGTGGTAATGACGTTTTTTTTAAAATGTCCTTACTTGAACCAAATAAAGACTTTGCCATCCTATTTCAGTTTCTTGAAAATTCTACTCTTATTTTTGGAAATTTTACAATTTTGAGAAACCTAGAAATTTAGAAACTGTTGCATGATAGTGTTTAACCCTCAAATACCAGTAAGAGGTAGATACTGTTGTTATTGTTGTTGATATTAATACCATTTTACAGAAGCAGAAACTGAGCCTCACAGAAGTTGTTTGTCTAGAGAACCCAGCCAGAAGGGTCAGAGCCACAACACACACCCACATCTGCCTGATTTTAGCACTCATGCTTCTTACCTCTATGTTATTCCTGTGCCTTGGAGTACAGAATGAAACAGGGCAAAGGCTAATAGAGTTTTGCCAAGAGAACTCACTGGTCACAGCAAACACCCTCTTCCAACAACAAGAGAAGACTCTACACACGGACATCACAAGATGGTCAACACTGATATCAGATTGATTATATTCTTTGCAGCCAGAGATGGAGAAGCTCTATACAGTCAGCAAAAACAAGACCGGGAACTGACTGTGGCTTAGATCATGAACTCCTTATTGCCAAATTCAGACTTAAATTGAGGAAAGTGGAGAAAACCACTACACCATTCAGGTATGACCTAAATCAAATCCCTTATGACTATACAGTGGAAGTGAGAAATAGGTTTAAGGGACTAGATCTGACACAGAGTGCCCGATGAACTATGGACGGAGGTTTGTGACATTGTACAAGAGACAGGAATCAAGACCACCCCCAAGACAAAGAAATGCAAAAAAGCAAAATGGCTGTGAGGAGGCCTCACAAATAGCTGTGAAAAGAAGGGAAGCTAAAAGCAAAGGAGAAAAGGAAAGACATACCCATTTGAATGCAGAGTTCCAAAGAATAGCAAGGAGAGAAAAGAAAGCCTTCCTCAGCGATCAATGCAAAGAAATAGAGGAAAGCAATAGAATAAGAAAGACTAGAGATCTCTTCAAGATAATTAGAGATACCAAGGGAACATTTCATGCAAAGATGGGTTCAATAAAGGACAGAAATGAAAGGGACCTAACAGAAGCAGAAGATATTAAGAAGAGGTGGAAATTAGCCTCCAATTAAAATAAATAAATTTTTTAAAAAAAGAAAAGAAGAGGTGGCAAGAATACACAGAAGAACTGTACAAAAAAGATCTTCACGACCCAGATAACCACAATGGTGTGATCACTCACCTAGAGCCAGACATCCTGGAATGTGAAGTCAAGTGGGCCTTAGGAAGCATCACTACAAACAAAGCTAGTGGAGGTGATAGAATTCCAGTTGAGCTATTTCAAATCCTAAAAGATTATGCTGTGAAAGTGCTGCACTCAATATGCCAGCAAATTTGGAAAACTCAGCAGGACTGGAAAAGGACACTTTTCATTCCAATCCCAAAAAAAGGCAATGCCAAAGAATGCTCAAACTGCCACACAATTGCACTCATCTCACACACTAGTAAAGTAATGCTCAAAATTCTCCAAGCCAGGCTTCAGCAATACGTGAACCATGAGCTTCCAGATATTCAAGCTGGTTTTAGAGAAGGCAGAGGAACCAGAGATCAAATTGCCAACATCCGATGGATCATCAAAAAAGCAAGAGAGTTCTAGGAAAACATCTATTTCTGCTTTATTGACCGTGCCAAAGCCTTTGACTGTGTGGATCACAATAAACTGTGGAAAATTCTGGAAGAGATGGGAATACCAGACCACCTGACCTGCCTCTTGAGGAATCTGTATGCAGGTCAGGAAGCAACAGTTAGAACTGGACATGGAACAACAGACTGGTTCCAAATCGGGAAAGGAGTACGTCAAGGCTGTATATTGTCACCCTGCTTATTTAACTTCTATGCAGAGTACATCATGAGAAACGCTGGGCTGGATGAAGCACAAGCTGGAATCAAGATTGCCAGGAGAAATATCGATAACCTCAGATATGCAGATGACACCACCCTTATGGCAGAAAGTGAAGAACTAAACAGCCTCTTGAAGAAAGTGAAAGAGGAGAGTGAAAAAGTTGGCTTAAAGCTCAACATTCAGAAAACTAAGATCATGGCATCTGGTCCCATCACTTCATGGCAAATAGATGGTGAAACAGTGGAAACAGTGTCAGACTTTATTTTTCTGGGTCCCAAAATCGCTGCAGATGGTGACTGCAGCCATGAAATTAAAAGACGCTTGCTCCTTGGAAGGAAAGTTATGACCAACCTAGATAGCATATTAAAAAGCGGAGACATTACTTTATCCACAAAGGTCCGTCTAGTCAAGGCTATGGTTTTTCCAGTGGTCATGTATAGATGTGAGAGTGGAGTATAAAGAAAGCTGAGTGCCAAAGAATTGATGCTTTTGAACTGTGGTGCTGGAGAAGACTCTTGAGAGTCCCTTGGACTGCAAGGAGATCCAACCAGTCCATTCTAAAGGAGATCAGTCTTGGGTGTTCATTGGTAGGACTGATGTTGAAGCTGAAACTCCGATACTTTGGCCACCTCATGCGATGAGCTGACTCATTGGAAAAGACCCTGATGCTGGGAAAGATTGAGGGCAGGAGGAGAAGGGGACGACAGAGGATGAGATGCTTGGATGGCATCACCGACTAAATGAACATGGGTTTGGGTGAACTCCGGGAGTTGATGATGAACAGGGAGGCCTGGTGTGCTGCGGTTCATGGGGTTGGAGTCGGACACGACTGAGTGAATGATCTGAACTGAACTGATTAGTTAAGGTCCAGAGAGGTGAGCAGAAATGATTCTAGGTATTTTAATCAGAGGATATTTAATACAGGTGATGAGAGAAATAAGTAGTCAAATAAGAGAAGGAGTCAATCCAGAGATCAATAACATCAGGAAGTCACTACCATCTTTAGAACTAGGGAGACACAGAGAGGAAGTCATGTTCCCATCTGAGAAAAACCATGTGTATGTATCTAGGTCCACTTGGGGGACAGTATGCTGCTCCCAGTGGGAGGCAGAGACCGCAATTACTGCTGAAGATGCTACTTGAAGCAGAGAAAAAAGGGAGGGAACACCCTGGCTCTTCCTTCTTCCTGATCTCTATTGCTGTTAGTGCCTCCTGTTAGCCAAACCTACCCGAAAATCAGAGAAACAGGAGCTAGAAAATGTGGCTCCTTGTGAAACAGAGCAGATAAATAGAAAGTTGGGAAATGGAAATGAGAGCAAATAGATGAACATCCAGTACATTCTAGCATAAATATAAATTAAATTATTTCACTGTATCTTTTACTACTGCAGTGAAGACTAGAGATACCACCAGAAGAAACTTTTCAATATTAACTAAGCGAATGGCTCAGATGGTAAAGAATCTGCCTGCAATGCAAGAGACCCAAGTTCAGTCTCTGGGTCAGGAAGATTCTCTGGAGAAGGGAATGGTTACCCACTTCAGTATTCTTGCCTGGAGAATTCCATGGACAGAGGAGCCTGGCAGGCTACCATCCAAGGGGTCGCAAAGAGTCAGACCTGACTCAGAAACTAACACTTTCACTTTCACTTCAGGAAAGGAATGGAAATGTTTCCATTTCCAAAAGATCTTTAAAGGAGAGAGAGACAGAAAAAACAAAAAAATAGGGAGAGAATAATGGTCCTGGAGTAACCCTATCTGAATATTTTAGATTCTAGAAGAGTGGCTGAATTAGATCTGGGCCAAATAAAGTGTGAGAGTACAATTCTGAGTATGATTTCTGCCTCTCTTACTGCTGTCTCCTTTCCTCTCTAGGGGGGCACTTTCTCCATCTCTGTTTGTCTATCATGTCTTTTAGACGCTTACACTTAAGCTCTGTGTTTGTAGGATGGAATGGAGGATTCAGCCACAGCACTTAGGTAGAGAAGGTGCTGTGAATACAGACTATGAATTCCCCAAATTTCATTTGGAGAGCCTCTCCCCAGTGTTCCCTCAAGTGGAGGAGTTTGGGGACTAGTGGGAGCCACTGACTTCAATAAATGCAGTAGGACAGTTACCTACTCTTAACTTGCCTGGTAGTAACCATTATAAAGAGAAAGCTCCCTTCTAGTCCACATTTCCGATCTTGCTTGAAATCCAAGGTCAAATTTTACTTCTGATGTATTGCTGCTATTGTCTCAAATCCAATTTACATATGTTTCTGTTTTCACTGATTGCTTTATTCTTTTCCAAATCATCTCATCCCATCACAGGGTGAAGGAAAGAACATTTAGAAAACAGATGTTGTAGTAACCATAACCATTATCCTTTATTGGATCCCAAAGAGGTTTATCTCTATCCATAAACAGGTGAGGGAGATACAAGCTTTCAGCTCAGCTCTGCCCTTTAAATGCCTCACTGGGAAGAGGGCAAAGGCTCTGCCATCCATCTGTCATCATGACTCAGGTAGGATCATAATTGTTGTATTCAGCCCTATCATACCCAAAGCTCCCCTTTTTATAGCAAACATTTTATGATATACTCTTTAATATCCCAAAGTGAAATTCATAGATAATACATACACACATTCAACAAAAATAGAAGTGATGCCTGAACTGTAATATAAAGTAGAATGAAAACAGTTTGTAGCAAAATAACATGCACTGCAAGATAGAAATGCTAAGGCGCAACTCTATTAGAAAACATAGTGAAGTGGTCAGATATTCACCCCATGTGGAAAGTTATGAACATGACAGCTGTAAGAGGACTGATACAGGTAGAGAATGAAGAGATTCAAATAGCACAGTTAGCATTGCCATCAGTGACGCTTTTTCTGGAACAGTGGACAATGCTTGATAAAGTTCCAAATGAAACAACCACCTTCCACTTAGTTTACAATGGTAGCATTCCTGGAAAGTTCAATTTATGTTAAAATCATGCTTCAGTTCAGTTCAGTTCAGTCAGTTCAGTCGCTCAGTCATGTCCGACTCTTCACGACCCCATGAATCACAGCACACCAGGCCTCCCTGTCCATCACCAACTCCCGGAGTTCACTCAAACTCATGTCCATCGAGTCGGTGATGCCATCCAGCCATCTCATTCTCTGTTGTCCCCTTCTTCTCCCGCCCCCAATCCTTCCCAGCATCAGAGTCTTTTCCAGTGAGTCAACTTGTCGCATGAGGTGGCCAAAGTATTGGAGTTTCAGCTTTAGCATCAGTCCTTCCAATGAACACCCAGGATTGATCTCCTTTAGAATGGACTGGTTGGATCTCCTTGCAGTCCAAAGCCTTTGACTGTGTGGATCACAATAAACTGTGGAAAATTCTGAAAGAGATGGGAATACCAGACCACCTGACCTGCCTCTTGAGGAACATGTATGCAGGTCAGGAAGCAACAGTCAGAACTGGACATGGAAAAACAGACTGGTTCCAAATAGGAAAAGGAGTACGTCAAGGTTGTATATTGTCACCCTCCTTATTTAACTTCTATGCAGAGTACATCATGAGGAACGCTGGGCTGGAAGAAGCACAAGCTGGAATCAAGATTGCTGGGAGAAATATCAATAACCTTAGATATGCAGATGACACCACTCTATGGCAGAAAGTGAAGAGGAACTAAAAAAATCATGCTTCAGTTCAGTTCAGTTCAGTCACTCAGTCGTGTCCAACTCTTTGCGACCCCATGAATCATAGCACGCCAAGCCTCCCTGTCCATCACCAACTCCCAGAGTTCACTCAGACTCATGTCCATCGAGTCGGTGATGCCATCCAGCCATCTCATTCTCTGTCGTCCCCATCTCCTCCCACCCCCAATCCCTCCTAGCAGGTAATTATAAATAGGTTTGTTAGCTGCATGAAGTGTCTGGAACTCTAACCTCTGCCCAATAAATATTCATAATACCCCCTAATCTTTGTGATTGACAACCCCAAATGTCTCTGCACATTTCCCAAAGGCCATCTAGGGCTAGAACTATACTCACTGGGAATCCCTAGAGTGGGATAGCTAAGGCCTTTTTGAAGGACAGGGATATAGAAACTAGGAACATGGACTCTGGGAGTCCATATTTTTGTCTGTGGAAGCCTTGCTTCAACCATGTTTCTTGAGACCTCACTGACTTTGGCAAAATGTCACAAGAGCAATAGGTGTATTGTTGCCAGAGCTCTTGGCAAGATTCTTTGTGATCAGTTTCTAGTTTTACTTGTTTAGAAAGAGCTTATTTCTGAACTGTGTAAGGACTCAAGACTTACCCTTCCTGGCTGAGACTGATTTACCCTTGGGTATTACACGCATGATGGGCAGGGCCATCATAAAACAAGACTGGGATGCGGACTGTAGAGGAATGGCCGTGGGTAAGGTTAAAATCCCGGTTAGGTATACTGATTATTGAGCAGACATGCAGATTCATCTTAAGTTCATATTCAAAAACAGTTTATCACTCAAACGTCCAATTAGCTCTGTTTTTACCTCGTACAACCAAATATGAACAAGAATGTATCAGTGTGTGGAATTGTCTTTGCATCTGGATTGGGGCATGAATGATGAAGTAGTGAAAGCACAGGTTTTGATGTCTTCAAACCCAGTTTCAAGGCTGTTCTGCCTGTCTCTGATCTTCAGCAAGTTAAATAATGTCTTTGAACCTCCATTTCCTCATGTGTATAATAGGGCTTATAATAGTGCCATACTCACAGGGTTTTTATAAAGACTAATGATACAGGTTGGTGATGGACAGGGAGGCCTGGTGTGCTGTGACTCATGGAGTCGCAAAGAATTGGACACGACTGAGTGACTGAACTGAACTGAACTGAACTGAATGATAAAATATAGGTGAACCACTTAGTGTAGTGACTGATCCATAGTGAGTGCTCAGCAAATATTACCCATTGTTGGGGTAGTGATAATTTATCACTCACACAGATCTTATAGGAAGGTAAAATATATTTTTTAAAAAGAGACTATAATTTGACCTTGATGATCTTGAAAGAAGACAATTCTTTGGGGACAGAATTGCTCTTTTGTTTAGGAAAGAAACAACTTTTGGGCATATGCAATGATAAAAGGTGAGCTGGCCTGCCCCAGTTTCCACTATGGGCAAAGCTGTGGTGGAGAACTATAGTAGAATTTTCCTGCAAGTTCTTTCAAGGGGAGAAGATGAAGGGTTGGATAGGAAGTAATTTCTGGGAGAGTTTGCAGAAGAGAGGAAGGGAACTTACTAAGATGACAGTTACGTTTGACGTCTTTCTGCCCTCTTACTTCACCATCCACAAAACTTCTAATGGAAAGGCTGTACCCAGATTAGCCACACACATGTCACATGCTGTACACAATGCACTTAGAAGCTTATGGTCACAGGAGGCACGATGCTGAGCACAAGCAGAATGAGGAAATTTAGTCCTCTCGCTGGTCCTAGGAAGAACCATGGAGACTCTGAGTGAATGAAATTGGATGTAATGGTGAGCCCCATGTGGGAAAATGATGCAGGAAACTTTAGTAATAGTATTAGTTCCTTAAAATCAAGTGCAAAACTTGTGAGCCTTTTTTCCATTTAGGTAAATTTCCCAATAATTTATGGAGGATTTGAGTAAAGGGAAACAGAATGAGATGCTTTCAAACAACAAGAGGGAAATGATCAGCACTAGTTTCCATCTAGTGCTTCCGCAAATGCTGCTGTGAGTTTGATATTCAGTGTCTATTCAGTAAAGAATGAGATTTATTGAAACAAAAACTCCATATTGAGAGATCACATTCTTATAACATCTCTCCATATGGGAGTGTATTAAATGGTGCTTGTATATTACATATCCTGCATGATAGAAAGTTTTTCCCAAATGCTTTGTGTCAGGGGTTATGACTCACTGTTGGAGTAGTTTGTGGGATGGCTTACTGCTTTATTGTCAATGCATCTATCGTACAATTCATACATCTCTTACATAGTTTGTACAAGTTCTTTGAAACATTTATTTTTCAATATAACCTGTACATTTTGTAAGATATCTCCATTCTGGTGTATGATTAGTTTTATTTTCTGGGTAAGTTTTCATGTTTTATTTGCTGCAATGATCTTAATAAAAATGCTACATTACAATAGAATTCTTAAGGAATGACACACTACACCAATATTGTCCAAAAGAACTAATTAATCAAACATGATTAATTTTAATGTAATTACTAAAGAAAGATATATCATTTTATTATGACGCTCTAGCCATACATTTTCAAAATATGCTTATTAAACAGTAAATGTCAGATAATGATTCAGTTAGTTACATTTTTAGAAGTCATTAGGATTGATATTCCTCTGCCATAAATGAATTGAATAATAATTTCAAATACAGATTTAATTTAATAAAAAATACGTTTTGAACTAAGACAGATATCATGAATGACCAATCATTATTTTCTGGTTTCAGAGTAGCAGGGAAGCTTAATTCAGTGTCTATAAGTTTACTTATCACACTTGGCCTATAAATGTGATAAAAACAAATGAAGCAAAACACATGATGTAATCCCAGGTTTCAACTTCATTAGCTCTTTCAGCAAAAAGAGATCTGACATAGTACTTGGGGCCTTTGTATAAACTGAATATAAGCTGCATGATGTTTGAAAGTTTTTGATATTTGAATAGACATTTTAATAGTACACAGACACAGATAAGAGATGTGAGTAGGTGGCTTGAGGTTTCAGAGTCCCTCCTGCAGTGTGTTTAGCAGCAGGTACAAGATAAATATCCAAAAAAAAAAATCAGATTAAGGGATTAACAGTAGTGATTTTGCTATGGGTGAGTGGGGCCAGTGGGTGGTTTGGAAGGGATTTTTGAGTTCTTCTTTCATTTTTCCTACTTTTACATCAGTGCATTTAGGCCTGGACAATTAAAAAGGCATATCCTAAGGAGAGTGAAGGCCATTTGAAGGTGACAGGTGAGATTCAGCAGGGGTTAAATAGGAGAAACTACCTCTTAATTTACATTTCAATTGGGCAGTGACATTCGAACTTTTGTGTTCTCTTTTTAAGTGGCTTTTTTTTCTTGAAAGACCTTATCAATGACAGTTGAAGAATGGGGAGAAATGGGGACCATGTTTAAGATCAGTGTGGCTTCATAAATTAAGAAAACGGGTGAAATGTATGTTTTAAAAGAGGTCCCTTTCATTTCAGGGTTTCAGTTTGGTCAGTCCGCTACAAAATTTGGAGACAGATACTAAATGAGTAAGGGCGAAGAGGAAAAAAAGTTTCAAAACTTCCCTGGGGCTCTGTCTCGTCTACGAGAGGTTCTCTACCAAAAGTACTGCTCCAGATAGGACTTGATTGTTTAAATTTGTGTCTTTATCCTGTACCACACGCACTTAAAGCTCAGACAGTCATCTCATCTCCCTTTTTTTTTTAAATAGAAATCACACAAAAAAGATATCTATGTATCAGTTTCTAATACCTAACAGAAAAGTCTTTTAAAATATTAACATAGCAATAAGCAAATATGTACTATAGGATTAAACACTAGCATCAAAAACAAACAAACATACCCAAAACAAAGAACCAACAAAATTTTCTCTTGTTTTGTGCCCCTTTCAGATTTTGGACTTTACGAGCATTGCAGGAGAGGGGCATGAAGAATCACACTTATTTTATTTTAAAATTTTAAAATAAATGATGCCATAATGATGCATAAATCAGATTTTTCTTTCGAAAACATCGATGGGAAAGCCCAGGTGATTTGAAGGGAAATGCTCTTTCTTATGAAGAGAGCCAAATAGGATCTGTCTCTAATAAATTAGTACAATCTTTTAAGATTAAAAATAGCAAACACATTTTTAAATAGTCTGATTATAGCTTCAACAAGTCAAACATACATTTCTATCTAGCCTATAAAGAGTCAGTCTATGTGGGTTTAACTTATCATCCCTTATTCCAATATAAAAAAAGAAGAAAAAAAAAGTCATTTTTGAACATTAAGATATTCATAAAGACTGTATAAAGTAAAAAACAAAAACAAAAAAATCTTCACAGATTGTTAGCCATCTCTTTCAACGATTTCTCATAAATTCTTTTCTGTCCTTATCAGTAGATAACCCCCATCTCAGAAGGAAATACTTTCCAACACTTCCCAATGAGATCAGTGATTGCTTTTATGAGAGCTACTGCTCTTTGAGATGTTTAGGTGAAGGGAGAATATCTTCTATTAAACCAGTCGACGCCAAAGAACTACTCAAGGGGGATGTGGCAGAAGCTATTTTTAGCAGGTGAATCTATGCATTTTTCTCTTTGTTTTTATTTTCTCCACTTGCTGAGTATGTTTTAGAGCAGAGAGCAAACACACACACACATACACACACACACAAAGCAATGAGTAAATCAATCATCTTTTCAATTCTGCCATTTGCCTATAAGGTCTTTTTTTCTTTTATACTCCATGCTCCTGAATCAAAGTGTTCAGATTGGATAATATATTGCTAATTTTGTTGAGTTTGAGAGCCAACAAAACAATGGAGCCTTCTAACTTAAAACAATTTTCATCTTCTGCCTTTGCACCCCCAAACTCACAATTTGGTGAACAGTACACTACTTGCAAGTGATAAAAAGTTGAAAGGTGGTGGTGACTAGACCTAATGCTATTTTCTTATGCCATCTAGCTATAGAATTGTTGTTTTCATACTTTAAAAAAATATGTCTATGCTTTCTTTTTTTTCTTTTTTTCTTTTTTTTTAAGTCAAGTACTTTCTTAAAGAAACATTAGCACCACATTGGCATAGCTGGCCAAACAATAAATGGGAAAGCAAAATGTGCTACATCTTCCATTTTAAAGCATTCTCCCAAGTGCATAAACTAGTAACAGAAACCCTGAAGCCACAGTGCATGAGATGGTTTCATCTACATAAACATTGACATTCCAAGGAGGGGAAGGATTCTCAAGGGACACCATGCTTTTTTTTTTTTTCAAAAAATTTTTCAAGGAAGTGATTTCTTCTCAATATTCCATTGGATTCTTAGGATGAGTGTGTGTGTGTGTAGGGTGGGTATTGGGAGAGTTTTTCCTTATCTCTAGAAGAGTGGATTCTGATGGAAAGATGCTTTCACTTTTTTAGTGGGTCTTCCTCATTTTAAAATGTTCTAATAATACAATTATACTCTTTGGGGAACTGGGAATGGACATTTGACCTAGGTATTCAGTGTTGTTAATTAAACTGGAAATCAACCCATAAATTGAAAGCTCACTCTTACACATACTTTACACATATTCTTTTGTAAATATCTTGATATCATCTCATCTTAAAATTCTAAAGTAAAGCTTATAAATTGAGTTGTAAGATTTTATGTGCTTCCTTCTGTCAATACTGGGTCATTATGCTGTACTGTATAGTGATCAGCTGGCTTTTGGAGTTGACAGCAATTTGACTTCTAGTTTTAAATCATTTGAAAATAAGATAGTGGTTTAGCATAATTAGCTAATTTTTAATTAGCTGATTGATGATACACTTGAATAGGACTATGTGTTAGAAAAAATTAAGAAAAGTAATACAGCTTTCCATATTTAAGCTTTTCTCACTGGGGTATTTTTGGTTATGAATAGAATTATTAGTGAATCAAATAAGTCATAGACACTCTTAGAATTAACATATTCACCTATGTCTGGAAACATATAAGTCTGTAGAAGGTTGCATGTAACATGTTATTGGTAGTCAATAATTTTAAAAGGTATACACTAGGAATAAGAAATAAAAATCAAAAGTGCCATTTTGGGAAAATGGATCCAGTATCTCAATCCACAGAACCCATATGTCTAGAAAACAGATGAAGAGCAAAACCACCTATGGTTTCTTTTACATTGTCCACAGTGATCAGAACATAGCTCAGCATGCTGGAGGTGCTGAATTCAAACACTGAAAGGGACATCCATTAAAGAGGCCTCTTTTTGCATAAGTTTGGAGATACAAGAAATCTCTTTTTTTCTGGCCTGTGAACCTTGAAGTGAACCAGTGGGGTGAAAACTAAAGATACTATTTTTGTTTTGCATGTACACTCTCCAAGAATAAAAGGGATATAATTTACATGAAATAATCAAGTCTGGTTGCTTTTTACCAAAAAATTCTAAGGCAGATAAAAAGATATAAATGATTAATGATTTGTTGTTTTAGTAAGAAAACCTTGATATGTAGACAGGAAATATTTTTCTAGGTCAGCATGGACTTGTTCTTATCATTGGGTTTTCTTGATACCAATTTTCAATTGAATGGATAAGATACATCCACAGAGAACTAGAAGCCACTCTTCTAAGCAGACATGAGTTTTGAGCTAGAAAATTTCTAACTGTGAAAGAAACTTTTGTCTCTCAACTTGCAACTCTAGTTAAGCATATTTTTGTCAAAAAATTTTTTTAATATCTGTTTATGTATATACTTCCAAGGATAAGAACAAAATACATTCAGGAAAGTAAATTTGTGACTTTTTATTAGTTATTATTTCAGTATTTGAAATCTTGGGCTTAAAGAGAGGAAATAACTGTGGCTTTCAAAATGAATAGTCTTATTTATGATATTAAAATAAGTATTATTAGATTAGGTTTCCCAAGGGGCTCTGTGGTAGAGAATCTGCCTGCCAAGCAGAAGATGTGGGTTCGATCCCTGGGTTGGGAAGATCCCCTGGAGGAGGTAGTGGCAACCCACTCCAGTATTCTTGCCTGGGAAATCCCATGGACAGAGAAGCCTGGTGGGCTATGGTCCATGGGGTCACAAAAGAGTAGGACATGACTGAGTGACTAAACAACAACAAATTACTCGATTATTAGTAAATGCCTGGAAGAGTCAGTACATGCTAACAAAAGAAGTAACCATCCTTTCACTTATAGAAATCTTTGTTTTTCTCCTTTCTTTTCCTTTCTCCGTTTTCACTTTATAAGTCCAAATGCAGAATTCAAAATCAAATTGTAGATTCAAATGTTTCTAAGTTATTTTGAAAAGTGTTTTAAAAGAGATTGAACTGTTAGCTTTTAACAGATAGTTAGTTGGATAGCCTCACTGACAAGAACTGGCATGTCAAGAGCATTCAGCTTGTCAATTTTCTAGCTATGCTGTGAATGGGTTGTTTATAGAATTCTTTGCATCCTAGCAACTCAAGGGCTCTGATCTTGATGCCCTCATAGCAACTCAGGATAAAAATCTGGAGCTTTATCTTTTTAATCCTCATACCACCCCTGTGAGGTAGGTAGATTACATATTGCCCCCATTTTGCAGATGAGGAAACTGAGGCACGGAGAGGTGAAGTGACTTGCCCAAGGTCACACAGTGGTGAGTCCATGGCAGAGTCGTCAGATGTTTGTTTCTTCAGCGAGAATAAGAAACCAGGATTATTAAATTCCTAGCCTTCTGCTTTATCTACTCCTCTCTGGACTCGCCAATCAAATTTGTATCAGTGGACTTTGTGTCTTATTTTTCTTGGAAGGCATAATTGGGGAGCTTTTCTTTCCCAAATGTTTGAGTTTTGAGTACCCTTCCCCTCTGTGTCACCTTTGGCTCCAGGCTTCCTCTTTAGTTTTGCTTTCACCTTTTACCGTTTTGGCCAGACTCTTTCATATAACAAACTACAAAATAGCACCATTGTACTAAAAAACAGAGTTTTACATACTGTTTGATATATCCTGTATTATTGATATGCTAAATTTACATAGTGCTCTATATGGAAGAAATAAAAAGAGAGAAGTACTGATCAGGTCACACACTAACTCATCTCTTGAAGGAACCATTCAGAGTTTGAGACTTTCTATGCTTAAAACATACGCCTAAAATGATTGGCCTCAAAGTTGTAACTACTTGCATCTTTTAGCAAGATGTGGAAAAAATAAAGCTTTGTGTCTAAAATAAATGCATCCAACTTATATTTGGTACAAATGCCACAGATGGAATCTTGTGGGTTAAAAACTGGTATGCTACTTAACTGCTTGCTGCTGCTGTTTAGGAGGCCAAATTCAGCAAATATAAAGGTGATGGAGAAGGGAGCGGGATAGAGGAATAAGATTATCAGACACTGTAAAACAAACAGCCTGTGTTGCGTAGAAAGAAGTGCAAATAAAAAAATTAATAAACCACTTAGACAAGCCTGCTGAATGAATGTCTCTAGCAGCCAAGATTCAGAGATAAATTTAGTGCAACTGGATCTATACAACACCCATGCATTTGTGGCTCTTGAGAGGCAGGGACTAAGATCTATATATATATTTTCTCTATAGAACATTATTGATAAAGGATCAACAGCAATCTACCAACTCCAGGGTCATTTTTGCAAGGTGCAAAGTTTTGAACAATCACTCCTAAAGACAATGTTGGAATGTTTACTTATTTCATTGGGGGAAATGCCCATCTTTTGAAATGTTATCAAACTTATTTTTGGTAGGTCTTCTGGTGTTTAACAGGTAACTCGTGCAGAGCGAAGGATCCTGCCGGTGGCATGTCATTCTTCACTCTTTAGGAAGGTCTTCCTACATTCTGTAGTTCTTGTTTCCTGCACTCCCTCTACTTGTGTTCTTCAAATGTACTTCCTAAAAATAAGGGAGAAAAAGTGACATTAATTTGATGAATTTTCATGTATCCAACTCATCTATTTCTAACACTGGGTCTCAACCTTCATACCTTATGTCTCACCAGTCAGTTTAATAGACAACTTGGGCCAGGGTTTTCTGAGAAAGACATAAACAAGTGGATGGCCTTGGGTTTTTAATTTAGACAAACCTCACTAAAGCTACTTCTATTTACCCTTGATGGCATGGGGACCACAAGCTGCTTTATAATCACACAAAAATATGTGTTTATTCATCTGCCACTATCACAGGTTCCTTGATAGGAAGGGGCTCCTTTAAAATCCAGTCTTCTGGCTTGGAACATCTTTTCCTAGTGGAAAAAAAAAAAATCACATCCTGGGATCATCCTCCATTGTATTATTGCTTTTTGTTCTGTTTTAGTTTCTGTAAAAAGGAGGTAACTTTTCATTTTTTTCTTTTTCTCCTCTGGAGAGAGGCAGAGGTTTTGAAGTAGAAAATTGGGAAGTTTTGTAGCTGATTTGGAATCTACAAAATCACAGACATTCTGAGCTGTGCTCAAATCCTGGTTCTTCTATTTTCTAGCTATGTGAACTTGTGTAAGTGACAATCTCCTGTGTCTCAATTTCATCCACAAACTGGGATAATAATAGTTTCTACCTTTTAGTATTAAAAAATTAGAACATAAAATCACTTATAATAGGCCTGGAACACTGTGAATACTACATAAGTATTACCAATTGTTATTTACTATTATTATTATTATTATTCAGTCTTTATTGGAAAGGAACTATTCTGGGATTAAACATTCTGGGTTCCTTGTTTTGGTGCTACCATTCACCTATCAACAACCAATTCTGTTATCCAAGGAATACTGAGTTTTGCTTAGAATAGAAGCCCTATGATAATAGGGACATGTCTCTGCTCACTGTTACAGCTCCATGTCTACAGCAGTGCCCAAAACATTTCAGTTGCTCAATAAATACCTATTGAATGAATATAATGAACCCTCTGATACTGTGCAGGATCAAGTCATTATACTTCTTCTGTAATTATTATTTTATCCTTGAACATACTTAGACAAATAAGCTGTAAAATAAAATCCAGAAGGAAATGACATTTACATGCATAAACATCAGGTACGCTTCTCTTGATTTTCCTTCTAGTCAGGAGGCCCTTAGAGAAGGATGTAATGGATAATTATTGGTACAAAATGAGGTTTAAAGATTCCTTTTTCCCAGGGACATTTTCCATCCAGACCAAAACCAAGGGTTCTCATCATGGGCACTGGAATCTCCAAATCCTTCCTTCTGGCTAAGGAAATGATCACTCTCCCAATCATTGTTAGAGGTTTAAAGATCATTGTGAGGGACCTTAGAGATCACTCAGACCTGAGAACAGGAGAAGGTGAGAAGCTGGGGCAAAGTCAACTACTATTACTGGAAATGATACCTATTGACTCAGACCCATAGGGATTTGATCATTTTTCTTACACATATTTTCAGCTCTACCTGGAACATTAGAGTTATCAACAAGTCCTTTATAAAAGCAAGTTAGTACTTTGTACGTTGATGGTGAAAATATCTTATACCTCCTGAATAGAAGGAGGATAACATCATTGTGTAAAAATATTTATTAAAATATCTAGCTCAGCGGCCACTGAAAAAAAAATCTTTGTGGGAAGAAAATGGGCATTCATGTAGGAGAGCTGGAGATGCTGTTTACAATCCTGGCACTTTCCCTTCTAAGATCATACAACTTTGACCAGGTTCACTTGACATGCATTTGTTGCTCTACAAAGCATCTACTGTTAAGCTACCGGTAAAGTTTTTATTTCTAACCTTACACCTGATTCTGCTTCCTTAAACGAGTTCTCTGGAAAATGGAAGAAAGACATATGCAGCTACAGAGTAGACATACTATTGTCCCAAACTCCTTGAAACATTTCTGTTCAGTTCTCAATAGACCCTGCTGATGGTATATGGCTCATCAACCCCCCATAATTACTATTATTAAGGACACTATTGCTCTACCAACTAGTAACCAAATTAATTAACAGGACTAAAAATACCCTAATTTGGGTTTTAACCTCTTTTTCTGTTTACAAGGTATGACAGCTTAGAAAAAGGATTTTAAAGAATCTGAATAAAGCCCATTCTAAGGAAATACTCCAGAATGAAATGGTTACAAGTAAAAAGAAAGCATGTAAGGTATTTAATCTCCAGGCTTCTTCTCAAGCCAAATTAATCACAGGTTTCCAGATGAAAAAGTTCAGGTATCTATACCCTCTCTTCACATTCATGATCGCTGTACCAAAAAGGATTGAGGTTAGTTTGGCCAACCATACAGATCTTATCCTTTTCCCCAATTCTTTTCTCTCAAAGCAGAAGTGTAAGGTGTAAAGTCTGAGTGGAGGGATCTTCTGGACTCTTTCTTCTGGGTCTCTCTCGGCATCACAACAAAGTCCTGGGCAGAAACTCACTTGATAAAGCTGACACTGCTCCAAGTAGCATGGTTCCCATGCACACAGGCGTATGATGGAGGCCATTCAGAACCAGCTGGGATGTCGTCTGGTTTGCATTTGGCTCTCTTCCCAGGCTCTCACATGTGACTTCTTTGTTGCAGACAATGACAGTGACAAAACAAAAGCACTCAGGGATTTAGTCTCAGTTGCATCTGTTGCTTTGCTCATTGTTTTAATTTAATGACGCAGGCCACCCTTGACAATGGGTGGCAAGTGGAGGCCTGCTAGAAGCAGCCGTCGGAGCTGGCACCCTCCTTCAGTGCACTTCTTGAAGGGGTTATGAAACTGTCCCACATTCAGCCAAGCAAAAACTTTTCACTTCAACAGCCTGTCCAAGACAAACAAACCAGCTAAAACTGTTTCTAGTATGCAACTAGACAGATTTTTGAAAGGAAAACAGTAGTGAGTAAATACTGTTTCCTATTGACACCAGAGAAGGTAAGATTAGTTACAGAAAAAAAAAAAAGTTGGTCCTCAAGCTCACTGGGCTTGGCTGAGGAAACATACCCTCTGAAGGAAGGGTTAACTGACTCATGAGGGAATAGGTTTGATAGGGGTTAATATGTGATATATATTATTACACAGTGTATGCCATACACAGATATCTAGGAAGCTGGAAAATGCCATGAAGGGATCATTCACATTCTCCCATTATCTATCTCTTGGCGATCCTAGCTCTTAGTTTTCTAATGGAAAACTGTCCACAAACTTTTTAAATTCTCTGAGAGCTAACGACAATGACAATAATAGTTGTCTTGATTAAAATTGGCACACATTTTACAGTTTACACAGTAATCTCCGTGAATCCTCCCAACAACCTCAGGAGATGACGTTGTTTGCATTGGTATCATTCACAATCTGAGGCTCCTGAAGATTTAGTGACTTGCTTGAGGTCACATAGGAACAAACTGATAGACCTAGAACTAATACTAAAACCACCTATTATTTTCATAAAAGAATAACAGTTCCACCAGTTGAACACGTGTATGTGCTGGTCACTGTCTTATAAATGCTAATTGTAGACATTTTCTTATTTAATTCTCATAGTTCTCTCAAAGATGGGTACTAGTGTCTCTTACCCATTTTACCTTCATGAAATATGAATAAAAAACAACGTGCCTGATTTCTTACAGTGAAGATGTGACCATGTTTGGGATTTGTATCAGTCGCTTCTGATCCTGGAGCTCACCAGATAGATACTCGACCACGGTGCCTCCCAAAGAGGTAGACCAGTATCTGGTTTTGCAAAACCCAAGTCTCTTTCCAGTAACAGTAATTGATAATGTCATGAGTTGCCCATGATCCCAGATGGTGGCAGACGCTGGTTTAGAGGGTAAGGCAAGACTCTAAACTAGGGAAGTGGGTACCCTCCCTTATCCCAGTGTGAGCTGAGTCCCATTTGTATGCTATTAATGGAGGCCTAGTAGCACAACATTCATTTAGTAAAAGCTAACCCTGTGAATATGACAAGCCCTTATTTTCTCCCTGCCTATCTTTGTGAGACATTGCCTGAGAGGCAGAATGTAAAAGGATGATAATAGCCCCTTTAAATTTTAGGGAGGAAGCAGTGATGTTTTCAATAGACTATGTTTCCATCTCCACCCACTACAAACAAGTTAAGTATTGTATGACATAAACTCTAAGAAAAGCCTGGCACCCTATAAAAAATGCTGGGAAAATACTGCCCATCATGGAATGTTAATAGCCTGTTGTACAGCCTAAAGTTCTAACTCAGCATTGACTTTCTCCTAGAAAGGGCAAAATAGAAAAAAAAAAAAAAAAAGGCAATGGATGATTGAAGAGATGGCCCAGATGTCAACCTGTTGAAAAGGATGTGCCCTGGCTATTTTGCTGGCTTAGCCTGGAGAAATGTGAAATTTTGGATGATGATTTAGATATCTCAGTATCAACTTTGATATCTCATTATTTCGGGGGATTACAAGTCCGAATTCCAGGAGAGTGAGGTCAGTCTTTCATCTCTGGGAGCCAAGTAGAGTGAGTGTCATGAGATCAACTCAGTGCTCTGGGATGTGACTTTTAAAACCGAAGGACAAGGTGTTCTTTTCAAGAGATGTATGTTCCTGGTAGAGTAACTGCCTCTTCAGCAAAGAGATAGGTGTAAGAGTCTGGGCACAGTATTGGTCTACTCAGCCCCCTTTCTATTTATGTTTTTCTGGAAATGACCTCACCTTATCTTTTATGTGGTTAGAGTGAGAAAGGACATTTTTTCCAACATGATCGTCTCCTCTGAACATGCATGGTAGATGGGCCCCACACCCCTCTCCCATGGCTCAAGAGTGTAATGGGGACACCAGGGCAGACCCAATTTCTGGGAAACCCAAGATTTCTTTATTGGCCATCTTTGGCTCAAGGACTCCTCAGTGGCTTTGCTGACTTTTCTTCAGACAGTACAGCCATCTAGGATGCTTCTCCCCAGTCATCTCTTCTCCTTGGCTTCACTGAAGTCAGACTTGGACTTGCATTCTGCTGGCTTGCTCAGGCTTCGCTGATCATCTCCTATTGCTTTTCACATGAGTATTTCTTCTCATCAAACCCTTGCTCCTTTAACCCAGTCTCATATATATTTCTCAGAGAACCTGGATTTATATACCTAGCTTGGATCCCAGCTTCCAACACAGAATTGTGTGACCTTTGACAATTGCTACGTTGTCCTTTCCTTCTCAGTTTCCTGTTCTGTAAAGTGAAAGGGTGGAGTAAGAGCACCCACCTCATAATGTTGTTATGATTACATGTGATCACCCTTACACATTTATCTACCGTAGTTGTGTGCAAGAGAGCCAGCTGTTTCAAGGGCCCTTGGTTTGGCTCTCGTTTGTGAACTTGATGGCAACAGCCATCTGTTCTGGCTTCTGTATTGTCAGAATCCACTCTGGGTCAGCCTTTGTGAGAGCACTGACGTGTTGTGGAATAAATTATCTAAGTGTTTGCTTTCCCACTAAAACGTAATCTCCTTGAGGGCAGGTAGCATGGTCCCTTCACCTCTATCTCCTCCTTGGATGCGTGAGCAAAGTGGCGAACCAGGAAATGCTTGTTAAATTGATTTGCATTTCCTGCAGGAGCGGTGGAATAGAGTTCAGGTTAGCAGCAAGCCGTCCATGGCTTCCTACTTCTTGCTGTGCACAGAGCCCCTGTCCTGTCTTGGAACTTACAGCTGGCAGATTGCGGTACAGTGAATATCAGTGAAGAAATGGAGAAGGGAGAGCACCGTGCATAGTTAACATGCTGGAGTCCATCTTGAGTTTGGATTCTGGTCTGACCACTTGTCAGGGCAAGACCCTGGCAAGACATTTAGCCCCCTTAGTTCAGGTTTTCTAATTGTACAGTGGGGGAGGGGGCATAATTATAACATTTACCCTTCAGGCTAATGGTGAAGATTAAGGAGGTGATCTGTGACAGCCTTTACCTTAGGGAATGTGCCTAATAACAGCTATTATTATTGCCTTTTTAGAAATAGTTCCTGTGGGGAAAGCACACCCCATGCTTGAGTACTGCCCTTTCTCTGATTGGAGGGGGGTAATAGTTACTTACTGGGTGCCCAGGGCACCCTTGACTGATGCACTAGCAGATGCATAGCTCTTGTTTCTAGTGACAGGTACATCCCTAGGAATCCCCCAGTTTAGGGAACGTGTTTATCCTATAATTATTCACAGATTATCCTGTCTTGGCAATTCCTTACTTTTCAAAGGATACCACCTGACTCTGTTTGAAGTATTTTTGTCTGTGATGTAACAAATCACTACCAAAATGGTTTAAAAGCCTGAAAAAAGAAAAAGGAAAGGGAAAAAAAAGCTGAAGGGTATTTTCCCTTGCTGGCAAGAGTTATTTATGTTGCCTTTAATAGTCTTGAAGGATGTTGTAAAATACTCCAGGGCTGCTTAGGCTGTTGATTTTATGGGCAGCCTGTTTTGTTAGCTGTTTGTGTTACATTTTTCAATTAAAAAAAAAAAACAACAACAACACTTTAAGCACACTATCTTTCCCAGAGGGAGTTGATTTTGGAATTGCTGAAAGGTTCAACGGTTGTGGTATTTTAAAAAGTGAAACACCAGATTCTAGCAATTTCACTGATATGTGCTAAAGATTCAGCATATTTTTACCTAAAAACTGGATTTGATTATTTTTTTCTCTTTAGCCTCCAAAATAGCATTGTTTCATCTGACATAAAACATACGTTGGAGTCCTTAAACTCATGTATGCAGTAATTTATATTCTAATATTCTGGGGAGATGTGGGGCTCAAGGTTGTTACCTTCTGTATCATTTCAGTGCAATAGTGATGAGTTCAGAGATTAGTAGGAAAGGGTGTTACCCTTTTTCACTCATGCTTTGTGTGTGTGACAAATCTGGGCAGAACATTCAAATACTGTGTTCTGAATTTTCCTCCTCTGAATTGAGAGAAATTTTGCAAGTTTGGAAGGCTCTCCTGAACTTTTAGGATGAACAAAATAACACTACGACAAGTTAAAGTGATTTGCATCTGTTTGAGGTTGACGTGAGTCTTCAGCATATGAAAGTAAACATGCATGGTGCCAGCCGGTGCTTTTCCAAGACAGAAAATGGCGCAAGAACAATTTATGTGTGTATACAGTTTAAAAAAAAAAGAGAATTGTGCCCAAAGTACTTTTACTTCCATCCTAGTGTTCTTTGAAGAAGGAAACAAGTATCTTTATTGACAGAGGCAAACCAGAGCATCCAATAGTGACCTTGGTCAATCAATACTGACAAAATAATGCTATGTATTTATTGATTCCTTTTATATTTTTCATTTTTTTCTAGTCCTCCAATGCCTCATGAATGATTCAAGTCTGCCATACTCAGACTGTGACAAAAATACTATATATTCTCAAGTCTACAATAGGATTCCTTATCTAACCCTCAACCTGCCATGGTCTTACTCCTAGTCATTTAGAATTTTTGTCTTGCCATAATTGTCGTCTACAGCTGTGAAAATACCACATCATATTTTCATGGATGGCAGAGCTGGCTGGTCTTTGATTACATGACCTCTTGGAGCTGGCCAGACAGAAAGCTCCATGTGAATGTTTATATAGTTTACAGAGAATTTTGTAAGAAATTCTGGCACGTGAATCCCACTGTGTGCGCACACACACACACACACACACACACACACATTTCTCTTCTTTAGAAGAGAAAATCATCTTCTTTCTCCCAAAACTATTTGCTGTAGTTAACTACAGATTGTAAGTTACCACCAAGGATATTTGGAATTAAAGTTGGATGGATCTTCAGCATTCTTATTTCTATCAAACCTCCACTTTTTCAAAAGACTTAGTTTTCTGACCAAATGGATCTTAAAACTATAATCTCATCAGTGAATAAAATAGATGGGAATATTTGGAAATGTTTTCTAGCTCTTATTACTGATGGAGCAGTAGCCCACTGAGCTATGATTGAGTTCCTAGTATGGTGACAAGTTTCTTTGCTGCTCTCTATTAGTACCAGACATGAGCTCATATGCCCATTGTCCCACATCTCTCATAATTTCCTTGCTGTTCTCAATTTCCATTTCTCTCTACTTGAGTTTAAGTGGTAAGTCTATATTTCTAAACCATCTCTTTTGGTTCCAAGATAAAAGCAAGGTAGCCCTAAGAGTATTAAAGTGTTAGTCACTCAATTGTGTCTGACTCTTTGTGACCTCATGGACTGTAGCCCACCAGCTCCTCTGTCCATGGAATTCTCCAGGCAAGAATACTGGAGTGGGTTGTCATGCCCCCCTTCAGGGGATCTTCCTGACCAAGGGATCAAACCTAGGTCTCCCGTATTGTAGGCAGATTCTTTACCATCTGAGCCACCAGGGAAGCTCCCCTTAAGGGTATTAAAGCAGTCCCATTAAAGACGGAGTCCTAAATAGATGAGTATCAGGGAACGGTACTCAGATTTCAGTTTGAGCTCTGAGGATGAAAAAATTGATTTTGACCTTGCAGATCTGGAAATTTAATGGCCACTGAAAAACTTTTCCTAACCTTGCCTTGTCCTTCTTTAAAAATGGACTTATCTTGCCTAGGCCAATACATATTATCACTGATTTTCAAAGGATTCAGGAGTCGGGCTTTTAATCACTGGAGAATTCTATAGTGGATATTTAAAAACTCGTAAAGGCACTCTGCTTTTTTTAAAACAATTTATCTTTATTTTTATTTTTTATTGGAGTATAGTTGCTTTATAATGTTGTGTTAGTTTCTACTGTACAGCCAAGTGAATCAGCCATATATGTATGCATATATCCCCTCTCTTTTAGATTTCCGTCCCATTTAGGTCACCACAGATCACTGTAAATTATTTATCTTTTCATTGTCAGCAAAAGGCTTCCTCTTTACCTCTAGACTATCAGTTTTGTCCTGGATTAAAAGTCAGCTCTCTGTTGTCTAATAAACATTGCTCAAAGCCCTATTCCCTTCATACAGGCAAGCAAAGAGAACAGACTCATCTTCCTCCATGGTGTGTAAGTGGACTTGAGAAATGGCAAGCCTTATTAGTTAGGAAAACATTGTTTCCTGTTGGTGAGTGGTGGGAGGGAGAGGGTCAGGAGTTGGAGGGGAGAGGGAGGAGGGGCTCTCCCGGAGCTTCTTTCTCTGCTTCCTTTTCCACCCTTACATCCTAACAGCACGCACATGAGAAGCTGTATGAGGTTTTGTTTGTTTTCAAGAGATGTTTGAAAGAAGATCAAATGCTTGTGAGAGGCACTGAATCGGCAGCCCTAGAAACCGAAATGTCCCGGAAGCTGTGTGAGCCCGGAAATATCCCACATTTTTATTTATTTTGGCAATTTTACTTTAAACTAGTAAGGGCTGGAGTTCATGCTACAATTAAATTTTCCTCAGGCACTGTGAAATGAAAACACATACTACATTTGATTTTAACTGGTTGAGAAAAATGGTGGTTTTCTGCAAGTTCTTTTCTACAACCTCAAAATAAAGTTAACAGTTCCTCATACAGGACAGTCGAGCTTCCATTGAAGTTGGAGTAATTCATAGAACTGGGGTTCTCTGGGTTGGAAGGGGTCTTAGGTCACTGAATTCTCTTTCTCTTATCATGTGCTTGAAAGACACTACCACATCACTGGAAAATGTTGGTAAGCTTAAGCTTGAAGTTTTTGGTGATAGGGGACTCACTTCTACTTGATGAGACCTATTTCTTTTTCAGATGGCTCTAATTTTAAGAACTAAGGAAAATAATATCAACTAAAACTTTAGTAGTGCTTACTATGTGCCAGGTACCATTTTAAACACTATATATTTGTACACACACACACAATCTCAATAAATCCTCACAACTCTTATGAGGTAGATTCAATTATTACTCCCATTTGGCAGATGAGGAATCTGAGGTACAGGTAAATTACATTATTTTCCCAAGGACATAGAGCTGTTAAGTGAGATAGCCAGGGTCTGAAACCAGGCAGTCTGATTCTAGATTCTGTACTCTTAACCACTGTTTTATTGCCTCTCCTATCTTTATCAGTCTCCTTCATGTCTTGTACAGAGGTTTACATATCGTGGGTACTCAGTAAAAATATTTTCCAACAATTTAAGGATCATGAGTCCTTACATATTCCTGTTAGTTTTACACACAATCATCAATTTGCCCTAAAAGAAACAGTTGAAACAGAAGGCTTTTAAATTATGAATACTCTGCCTACTTCAAGAAAGCATTGAGGGGATGAATAGGGAAAATAACATTCACTATAAAGTACTCAGCTGGTTTCCCACCCTTAGCAATAAGTCCTTGAATGAATTCAAGTTTGGCTCGAGTATAGGAAATTCCAAACGTGCAAAACTTGTGCAAGCACAACTCCTCTGCCTTCCCTCTTTTACTCTGCACTTGCATCACTGTCTTAGGCAAGGACAAGAGGAATTATTTCATCTCAGCAGTGCTTCCCTGGTGGCTCAGACAGTAAAGAATCCACCTGCAATGCAAGAACTCTAGGTTTCATCCCTGGTTTGGGAAGATGCCCTGGAGAAGGGAAAGGCTACCCACTCCAGTACTCTTGCCTGGAGAAGTCCATGGACAGAGGAGCCTGGTGGGCTACAGTCCAGGGGTTCGCTGAGTCGGACATGACTGAGCATTTAGCACATACACAGTGCTACTTAACTTCTATGGTTTATTTCCCTACCGTCCTTCCCCTCCCTATCTCATTTGTCCGTTCATCCTTTCATTCATCATTATGTGCCATGTATCACTAGTGCTTATTTTAATAGTAGAAGGGAGGAGATGAAAGACAGCAATAGATTCTTTCTGTTTACTTAATTTATGTTATTTAGAAATCACATGTAGGCATTCAAGATGACTGCTTTAGAGTTAATATAACCCACTGCAAAAAGAAAGAAAGAAAGTGAAGTCGCTCAGTTGTGTCCGACTCTTTGTAGCCTCATGGACTGTAGCCCACCAGACTCCTCCTCCATCCATGGAATTTTCCAGGCAAGAGTACTGGAGTGGGTTGCCATTTCCTCGTCCAGGGGATCTCCCTGATCCAGGGATCAAACCCAGTCTCCCGCAATGCAGGCAGATGTTTTACCGTCTGAGCCACCAGGGAAGCAGGGTTTTAACTAATAGTCTGATAGTGAAGCATTCTTTAACTGGAAAGTTCTACTGCTTTCTTTTCCTTTTAAAGTCTTTGCCTTTTTTCTTGAATGAAGTTATTATTGGGTATCATTGTCATTTATACCTGTGTTATAATGGCATTGCTCCAATCATCAATGAAAAAGGGAAGGGATAATCCTCTAAGAAATCCCACAGGACACCGACTGTTACTTTTCTGCCAAACTGTGGTCCCTTGAAAAGCCATCTCAGTCTGCAGGTTACTCTCAGGTGGTAGAAACAGGAGGTGTTGGCTTATGCTTGAGGCTTATACCTGAGGCTGGCTCCAAACCATAGATGCATTAGCAGGAGAACTGGGAGTCTCCTGAAGAAGGTGGCTGGCCAGATGGGCTCAGGCTCCAACCTGGCTTTTATCTGTTCTGATAAGCCAGGACCCACTTTGCAACCACAACAGCAGTGTCTTGGCTCCCATACAATACTCTGACAAGCTCGTGATCAAACTTTTTCCTCCTGGCTTGAGACTTGGGCATATCTATATATCATACATACTGGGTTTTCAGTGAACCATGGACAAAGGATGATCCTGAAGTGGAAAGCATGGCTGGTACATAAAGGACAAGTAGAAAGGATGTTCCTTTATACCTTGATATCTTCAAAGTGGGCTATTTGGATGAAATACTTCACTTCTTGGCTTATCATCTTCTTACCCTGTGTCGTCATTTGCTTAGCTGAGCACTTCTCTCTTGCACCCTCCCTTAGCTCTTATAATTCACAATTTGAATGACTTTGAGACTTTTTGCTTTATTATCTATGAAGATACTAAACCTACTGCTTAAATCAAGGAAACTGAGGGAGGAAAATCTCTAAGACTCAGATTCTGTGATTCTATCTGGCGTTTCTTTACCCTCAAGAAAATTGAGTGCTTTTGTTCTCATTCACTCCCATCTTTTCCTTTTGGAATTCTTTCTTAGTCCATGTTGATTTTGTGCTGTTCTCTGCTGGCCAGAAAGAGGGTGTGGCTTAGAAACCAAGACATTTTCAGCCATTTCGGCCATCCTTCAGCCATTTCTAGATCTCAGTATCCTTATCTTTAAAATGAAGGGATTGAAGCAAATTATTTGAGTCTTTTTGCAGCCCTAACATAACATGGCCCTGGTATTTCATGGAACATAAACTCATAGGATTTCAGGTCTAAATATCCTAGGAGGGGGGTGTCTGAGGGGGGAGGAGGTGTGTGCATGAGAGAGAGAAGTTTAGGTGATGGAATCATAGGGCAGTAGTCAGACATCAGGAGTCTTTGGTTTGGGGCTGACTTGTGCCCCCCCCCGCCACGCCCCTGCCCCAAATTCACAAGTTGAAGTCCTAACCCCTAGTATCTCAGAATGTTACTGTATTTGGAAATGGGGTCTTTACACAGTTAAGTGAAAATAAGATCATGATGATCATATTTTAATCCAATATAACTAGTGTCCTTGTAAGAAGAGGAAATCTGGGCACAGAGATTTGTACAGAGGGAAGATGATGTGAAAACACAGGGAAAAGAAGGCCAATTCCAAGTGGAGGAAAGAGACCTGAAACAGATCCTTTGCTCACAGCTCCCAGAAGGAGCTGCCAATACTCCAACTTTGGACTTCCAGCCTCTGGGAATGTGTGAAAATGAATTTCTGTCATGTAAGCCACCTAGTCTGTGGTGTGGTACTTTATTCTGGCAGCCCTAGCACATTAATACATCTTTTATAGCTGATTCCAAAGTGCACACACAAAAAGTTCAGTGACCTCCTTTCATAGGTAAGCTCTCAGGCCTCACGGGCCTTTAGGCAAATACTGGGTGCCCTTTGGCCCAAGCCTGACTAAGAAATGCAGCTTCCAGTCACACTGTAGGGAAGGAAATCTGGGAATGTTCATGACACAATTCAGTCTTGCTGAAAATTTGGGGCTAATATTTAACTCTGGACATTTATTGACATGGAAATTCTTGTAAAATTCACACAAAAAATTAAAATACATATGAAAACCTTGATTTTTATTTTAATTCTGTTTTTTCTGTGGGGAAGGGAATATTGCTTTATTTCCCTCTTTTGTAATTTTTGTTCATGTTTTCATTCTTGCCACTGTCTTTGTTTGGATTTCCTCAGGCATTATATGTTACTTTTCCATTTCTCCATGTTTATCAGCCACTTCCTACAACAGGTTTCTTCTCCTCCTTCTGTCCCGTGCATTCTCTAGCTCCAGCTGGCCTACTTTTCTTCATTTCCTTTATAGCATCTCCCACTTTTCTCTCTTGCTGTCTGCTTCTCTCTCATCCTCCTCACCGCTGTCTTAGTCTTTCTTTCCTCCGTGTTCCTTTCTTGCCTGTGTTCAGTTTCTAGCTCCAGTCTCTCTCCTCTGCTCTTTCATCTTCCCTTTCATCTGCTGACTTGCTTCCGTCCCCTCCTTCTGTTCCCCTCCTGGGTGTTTCTTTGGCCCACCTTTCCTTCTCCTCTGAGACTTCATTTTCTTGTTGGTAGATGGGGGCTGATACTGTAAACATCACAAAAATAATTGCATTGAGAACAGGTGGTCCCCTTGGTGTCCCGGAAGACAGAGCCTTGGAATGCCTTGGCTCCATAGATGCAGAAGACAGCACTGGTGCTGGAGAGGTGTCTGGACCTCAGTCACTATTAAACCGGCCATTCCAGAGCTTAGGGACTCATCTCTGACACCACCCACCCCCTCCCAAAGTAGAAATTGAAAGGCCTTGGGTCACCTGGAAAAAGAAAGATTTAACCTGCCTCTGCTTACCTTGAGCACACTTCCCAGTCACATTCACCTAAAAGGTATGTGAGGCTTGCTCCCTGACACATCGACTGGCTTCTGTGTTCTCTCTGAATCAGATTGTGCCCAGTCCCTTTCCATCACTCAGGGTGGCTCCCTGGGGTCACATCTCTGCTAAGGCCCCTGTTCCAGCCTCAGCTGCAAATGGGGACCAGGAAGCAGCAAAGGTGTCATTATGAGCTTCTTGATCTTTTATCATGTACCCTCTTCACATGCTAGTTTTGACTCTAAAGATTAAAACCACTAGTTGTGGCAAAACCAATACAATATTGTAAAGTAATTAGCCTCCAATTAAAATAAATAAATTTAAAAAAATTAAAAATAAATAAATAAAACCACTAGTTGGTTTTTTTCTAAAGAGTCCCCAGGGAAATCTGACAGCATTTAACTTTCCTTATTCATTCTTCCTCATTTTCTTCACCTTCTCTTTAGTTCTCATTCTTTCTACTTAGTGATGAAAATGTAATCACTTACATACATTTGTTCACCCGTTCATTCACTCACTCAACAAAGGTTTATCAAGTGATCAATGTGCATCAGATCAGATGATTTACATATTTTTGATGGCATAGACAGTACCCCTAAGGCTTGTTTAAAGTCTCACTCCTAGTAACAGACACCTGAAGATTGTGATCATTAGAATTTTCTTGCTGTTCTTAGAGCCAAACTGAAATTTCTATTTTTTTCTTTGTGCTTGCCACTAAATGTGAATTTCTATTAGCTCCAGTTTTAGAGTGTTGTTTTTCTCTGCATGTTTACAGAATACCAGGACTTGAAAGGTCACATGCTTTGTTCATACAGTTATGACAGAACTTAACACTTGTCTGACAGTTACTTTGTGCAGGAGTATGGAAAGCATTGCAGGCACATTAATGACCTGATGAGGTAAATGGTACTGCTATCCCATCTTTACTGATAGTTTCCTCAGCAAAGGCTTGGGAGGCTACATTATTTGACCATGGGCTCTCAGCTGGTGATTTGAGAAGCTAGGATATCAGTTTTGTCTGATGCCAAAGCCCAGGTTTAGTCACTCTTCTCCACCATCTTCTGGTGATCAGATGGGCCACAGCAGTGGAAGTGAGAATTTACAATGTGAAGTGACAGAAAAGATGAACCTCTCAGGGGAGAATGGAGCTCTTTTGACGCTATGAGCCAGAAGTCTATGAGGGCATGAATTACTATTGGGATGCTGCTGCTGCTAAGTTGCTACAGGCTCAGCCGCATAACTCGGATCTCCCAAAGACGGCCAACCCTCACTGCCACCCCTGGCGGGCTTACCTTCTGAGCCTTGGGCATGTCGGTGTGGCGCTGGGCACGGACTGAACGGGCCGACTTGGCGGGCTTGAGAGGTGCGCAGTACATCTCCAGCCTCCTCAGATCACAGCTCCGGAAGCAGCACTCATCCACGATTCCTGTCTGGGGCGCCCTCCGACTGCTGGAGCCATACCCCGTGGGCTTGTCTGTTCAGATCAAACAGAGGCCTTGCTTTAGAGTGGGATAATACGCTGTGTTCACTGCTACACCCAGCCCCTGAAAACTCCTCTCCCCACACCATGTCAACCCACACCTTTATAAGTTAGTCTTCTTTTGAAGCTCCTCCAACAACTCCCGACCCTCCCAGATTTTTCCAGATTCCAGTATGTCTCCAGCAGTCAGTGCCACTCTCATTGGCAATAGCTCATTCATCATTCATTTATTTGTATTAATTGTCCTCAAATTCTTAGCCACCTGCAGTCAAGGATCTTGTCTAAGCCCAATCCTCACCTCTCCTTATATATTGGCTTAATTGGGAGGCTGCTAGGAAAGTTAATTAAAAGATCATGTTTTCCATTTTCTTAATCT
Organism: Moschus berezovskii; assembly: GCF_049115385.1. Lineage (NCBI taxonomy): Eukaryota > Metazoa > Chordata > Mammalia > Artiodactyla > Moschidae > Moschus > Moschus berezovskii. Next base: position 70,867,419 of record NC_142465.1, read on the forward strand.
TTTTAGCAAATCTGCATGGTTGTTGTGCACAGGATGGCTCCAATGTTTGCTCTTTGTCTTATCTGCTTCCATTATAACATCAGACTGAAAATAAAGAGGTTTTAAGTCTGGGAGGGTCTCATCACTTAACTGATGTGGAAACCTAGACTCAAAGTTGGGAATGACATACTCAAATGACAAGTCATTTAAGTTTCCTGGGCGTCAGTTTACCCATTGGTAAAGGAGAGTTAATATGTTCTTTCTAATGATCGCTTGAGGATTACATGGCATACTGTATGAAAAGTACTAAGTGCATCACTTGACACCTAGTGGATCCTAAATATATGTTAGTTTGCTTTGAGCATTGCTTTCTAGGATCATAATAGGGTCTGTGAAGAGACAGCATTGCTACTGACTGCATCCAGAAGCTTTGGAACTTGAACTGATAACAATGCCAGTGTGATAGGACTTCTATCACCTTAGAGGGACCAGAACCATCAGCTCTGTTTTCTTATAGAATAATCACTAGACTAAGAATGAACTAAATGTCTACCTTCCATTTGATTCTGATTGCCCAGAGGGAACCCCATGAATCAAATTTCTTTTGATATTTGCAAATCAATTAAGCCTCTTTACTTGGCAAGTAGGTTTTAGTTTGATTCTATTTTGTTTTGTTTTGTCTTGGACACACTTTCCCTGGCTCTAGAATTAAAAAGAGGGCAAAACAAGTTTATATGAAACTAAAAACGTACTTGAATTCTTTGTAAACTTTTTGTCATAGTAGGACTTTTGTTACACCAAATCTTACTTATACATCAGGATGCAAAATAGACAAAAGTGAAACTGCCATGGCTTATGCAAGAAAGCCATGGATCTTGACTTTCTCTGCCTACTTTTCCTCCCTTGGGAGGTGGAGGGCCTCAGTCTTCGACACTGATGTCCAGGCTTCAGGGAAGAAAATTTGTGAACCATTGACCCAGAAGGATCCAATTAGTCAATGTGATGTATGTTCAGTCTCAATTCCTGACACAGAAAACAGCATTGTATTTTAAACAGAAATTCTTACATTCATGTAATAATGATGTTGTACTTCAGGATGAAGTTTTGAGAGTCAAAATCCCTATATATATTTTGGAACTCCCTAGTTGAAGGAGATCAGACCCATGGTCATGGCCTGCTACCAAACTTGTTTGGCCGCCTTGCAGCCCGAGGGGCCAGCCATTTGTTGAATCTTCTAAGAATCCAAATGTGTTCCTGATGCTTGGCACTGGAATGTGAGGATACCTCCTCCCTTTAAGGCAGGTTTATTGTCATTCTTAGGGCAGCTGGGGATAGAAACTCAGTGAGGGTTCAATTGTGGTCTCTCTGGGTGGGGTGTGCTGCTTTTCCTCAGGGCAAACCCTGTGGACTCGTCATGGTTGAGGGATTTGGAAGGGACAGGGCAGCTGTGCCCAGTTGGAACCTCAGTGGTGCTGTCACTTGCCATTGGAGGATTGCCCAGTGCAGAAGGCTCTCTGCCTCTGCTCGCCAGCCGGAGTAAACCAGGACTCATATGGTCCCTTGAGCAATGTAAACAATGCTTTTTTGCTGTTGTTGTTTTGTTTGTTTGTTTATATAATATTTTCCTGGAACTATAAATTAAAGACACAAATGGGCTTACATGGTTCTTTGTGATCCACAAAGGACTTCTACATACTTTTAGCTCAGTGGCCATTTCAAGAAGCTGAAGGGGTCAGCCAGTGGAGAGTAGCTGGTAAACTTTGGTTTTCTCTTGGGGTGGGAGAGAGGGGAAGGTGACTCAGCCTACTCTGAGGTAACTGTCCCCATCATCCACCACAGGTAACAGTTGCTTTTTGCTGAAACAATACATTTCTTCATGGGATATAACTGAGATTCACTTGTTGAATTTGGAATGGTAATTTGAGATTTAGCGGTAGAGTGGCAGGAGTGGTTTCAGAAACCTTCAAACTTGGCTAACTTAGAAACGACTAATTTCAAAATTCATCCTTATGGGTTGAAGATGGGGAAGGATAATCTCTGTGATCCCAGGACCTACTTAGCACCTCTGTTTTAAGCATCCCTTCTGTTTCCTCCTGACACTCCATAGGTTCTGGAGCTCCTTGTGTGCCACTGGAGGAAGACTCTAACCTTCATCTGAGAACAGCATTAAACGTTGTGTATATTGCATATTCCCTTCTTTGTTACTGTCGACAGGCATGAAACTCACCACAGGTCTATTTCCTCTTGTGAGACAGAAGGTAATCATCAGCACAGCAAAAAATAATAGCACACACCAGGCATCTGGTTTGTCACCTCTTAGATGAGCTCAGAGTTCGACATGGCTCAGTCCATAAAATAGCTGTGCTTTTTAGTCCATAGATCAGTGAATTTAGGAGCAGAGAAATTTAGGACTCTTCTGTAATGCTCTAAAAAGAAAGTTTACCTTACGTTTATATCTGTTTTTTTAATATTGTTGAAATATTACAGACTTGGATTTTGACATAAATGTAACTACCAGTTATCTCTAGCCACCGCGATCCTAGAAAGATGCTTTGTCTATTCATAAAGTCTACAATGGACTAATTGTACCTCATTGCAAATATATGAATATAACAAGTGTTTACCTTGCCTTTTAAAGTTTAATTGATCCTTTGAAGTATCTTATAGACTTGATTTCTGGTTCTACATCAAGATATTTAATAACAACAACAAAAAAATTGCTCACCAACTGAGAGGCCAGAGTTAGAGGATCAAAGTTTTTCTCTTTATCTTCAAATGCCTCATAGTTCTTATTTTTCCAGAACCAAAATAAAGATATTTGTTGCTATGGGCTAAAACTGGGAATCTGATGCAATGTGGTTTTCCAGGAAAGCAGTAAAATAATTTGCAACAATATCAATTTTGAGAAAAATAGAAACTTTTAATGATCTCAAAATTGCACCTATTGTCATTATGGGCAATTTTTAAATGAGATAGAATGAACTGTTTTTAAGGAATCCTTACCTTTAAAAACTCCTCATTAAGCACTTGTTATCAATAATTGTGCTCCAGTGGGCAGAATTGTTAGGTGAACAGGAAACAAATGTTGGATTGATATAAGAAAAAAATGTTTAACAATTTGAACTCAAAAGTGTTCAAAAATGGGACTGACTTCTTTTAAAGGTAATGGATGTCCCATTGCTGGAATCAGTTATGTAAAGGCTGTATGAACACCTGTTAGAGATCCTAGGAGCATATTCCTGTATTGAACAGTGTCTGACTGCTATGGTTTCTATTCCAAACATTCTGCAATATGTAAAGAAATGGAGAAAACTCATCGAGGCCAACTAAACATTCGGTGTGATTGGAAGCCACTTACATTGTCTTCAAGAAAGAGGTCCAAATATTTCCTAAATTATAAGGTTAAAATTTGTTTTCTATTTGTCACTTGAGTTCCTGAAGATGCTCACACCATTTTTCTGTACTCAATACTATAACAAAAGACAAGTGACTGGGATAATAGATATTTTATACAACTAAGTATACTCCCAGAGTTCTGTTATGCCAACATTATGAAAGGTCCATATAATTCCTCAACTGTTAGAGTGAACAAGTATGTATAGAATTTCACAGAATTTTCCTTGCTGATGAAGTACTGATTTTGGAAATCTATATATTTATGTATTTATTTTTTAGTAGATTTGTTTCAGAGTGTGCAGACCAAAGGCTGCTTAGCAGACAAGTTGGCTACCACCTAACTAGGCCTAAGTCCTCCATAAGCTGACACAAAGTACCAGCACAGTGCTCTACTCTATCTTGAAAGTTGGCCAACAGACAGAATTCCAATGATCAAACAGCTGGCTCCTATAATTATAGCATTTCCTTTTAAATAATGCATGGTCAGTGGAGTAATTCAATAATCTTCAGGGCAAACTTGCTAGTTATAAGGGTTTGGGGCAGAATTGTGGCATCATCAAAACCATCCCAATTAGCTGAGTGTCACATTTTGTCATGGATGCAAGATGCTTCCCTCCATCTCTGAAGGAGAAGGGGTAATACTGAGATTAAACTGGGGTCATCACTACAGTACTGCCTTTATTGGTGCATAAACTCGTGTTTCTTATAGCTTTCTGAGAATGCAGTTGGGACATTGTACTCAACTTTTAACTTCCTTTAAAACTTCCCCTCTTGGTTGTTGAGAAAGCTTTCCTTTAATTATTTTAACTATGTCATTAGAAAGAAGAGACATTGATTTGAAGAATCAGTATTTAAATCATGAAAAAAGCAAGCATTTCCAAATAGGGAGATATTCAGTTCTGAAGGCATACACTTGTTACTCTTTGAGTTCCAAGGACTAAACCTGTTCTCTAGAAATTGCTAAAAGAGGGAAGTCGAAAAGTTGATTGCGTTTTGAAATCAGGAAAAAAGTAAGACAGTTCACATACAGAGTGAGGCAAATCAGAAAATCAAATATTGCATATTAATGCATATATGTGGAATCTGAAAAAAATTGGCATAGAAGGCAGGAATAGACACAGACAGAGAGGACAAGCCTGTGGATACCAAGGGAGAAAGCGGGGGTGGGATGAGTCAGGAGACTGGAATTAAGATGTATACATGGTCGACACTGTGTATAAAACAGAGAACTAATGAGAACCTACTCTATAGCACAGGGAACTCTGCTCAGTGCTCTGTGGTGACCTAAATGGGAAGGAAATCCAAAAAAGAGGGGATTTATGTATAACATGTAGCTGATTCACTTTGCTGTATAGCAGAAACTAACACAACATTGTATACCGACTATACTCCAAAAATTTTTTTAAAGAAAGAAGTAAGACGGTTCAAGTTGTACTTTCAGGGCTATTTCTAGAAAATTCACCTTTATATGTCTGGTAGAAAACACACATGGATTATTAACTAATAAAAAACAAATCTGTATTTAACTTTGATCACACCATCAAACACCTACAGTTAATATGTATAGAAGTCAGACAGTGAGGTTTCCTACACCAACTATCTATCCAAAACCTCTAGATGTTTTTAAAACTTAAAAATTATAAATTTACACAATTTAGAATAACAGAGAATGATTAGTTTCTTAGGCAACAATGCTCCATGGAACCACCTTATCTAATAAAAATTCATCCAGTTGACATAATTCTGCGTGGGGTGCTAGTAGGAAAGTTGGGTAAAATATGAGTAATCTTAAATTTATCTCCATGTTAGCATTTTAACTGCTATTTGCATGTGTGGAAACATGAGATTCACTTCTCAGTCTTTCCTGTTTTATGGCTTTATGTGGGAAAACAACTCCTTTCATGAATTCCTAATATAAGGAAAATTGTGATAGGGCCATTACCTAGATCCCAATTGAAATACATTGAATGATCAGTATTTCCTGAGTTCATAGGATTTTCATTTAAATAAAAGCTTTTTGATGAGTCAATATTTGCTTTAAAAATTCTAAAGAAATTACACTTGAATTGAAACAAATATTGAGATATATGTGGTCATGTACTTAGTAAAGATATGGAAAGATGCCTTCACTGCTGTTAAGACTATCCACATCATAATGCATTTAGAATAGCAAGGGTCTATACACACACATACTCAAACACATATTGGGGAATTAAGTACCTGTCAGTATCAAGACTATTGTCAAAATATTTTAAAATTAGGATTGTTTTTGAAGAAATTTTTCAAAAAGATATACCTATTGCCTGCCTCATATTTTGCTTGTAGACTCTGCATATTTCTGCCTTTTCTGTAGGTCTTTCCAAGTAGGACTGGCCTTTGGCATTTATAAAAGTGAACACTGAGAAAATGTCCTCTTTTCTATGAACGGCATGTCATAAACTTTTCTTGAAAACCTATCAAATTTCGTCATTGATTTCACTTTGGCCTGTGTTAATTTTTAATTGCCAGTGTTTGCTGGTCCCACTACTTCTCAATTAGACGAGGTCGTCTTTTCTAGGAACTGTGGCCCTATTCGACCTGCCACCACCCCCACAACTCAGCAACTCATTCCCAGCTACTAAATCCCCATAACCCCAAAGACCAAAGTTTTCCCGTTACCCAATCAAGTCAATGTTTGTGTATCTCTGGGCAGGAAAGGAATGAAGCAGAGCTTAGTGAGGCTGCTTCTTTCTCCAAATCTGCTTTTCTTTTGGAAGCCCCAACTCAAGGGCAGGTGTGAAACTGGTGCTGTTCAGTCTGTCTGTGTCCCAAAGGCCAGGGAGCTAAAGCACAAGGCCTACGGGCAAGAAAACTAGAGATTCAAAGAAGAAACATTACTGTTTTAGGGCTCTTTGGAGAAATGGGTCGACAGAGGGAAGCAACATGATGTATTACTTTAGCCTGAGACAATGCCCTGGAGGGCGAGCGTCTTGCCAGGTCAGCAGAATTTACTAGTTTAGGTTTGATTCCAGGGCTTGGAGGAGACAGATGTAGCCAACAAAATTATACTTTGGCAAGAGAAATGCTTTGCTGGACAGAAATATTGCCCTAAGGGAATGGTTTGGTTTATCAATGTCTAAGGTAAAAGATAATCAAATGCCAGGAGGTCATTTTTATGTTTGAATTATTTCAGTTGGGCCTGCTATATAAGTTAGCTACCATTTTCCAGTTACGTAGTTTTCATTATTTAGGACATACTGCAGGATTTGAGTATGATCTGCCCGTGACATCTGTCATACCAACGAACGAGGCAACATGTGGCTAAAAGCACAGGTTTTGGAGTCAGACAAATCTGGAATCTGCCACTTATTCATCATTCACCTTGGGCAAGGCACCAAATCTTCTAAGACTCAGATCCTGTTATGTAAAAAAGGCTGTGGTGAAGGTTAAATGAGAATGTATGTAAAGTGTTTTGTACAATGTCTGGTATGCAATAAACTCCGTTAGTTTCTTTTTTTTTTTCTAAATGATGAACTGAGCCAGAGCAATTGTTTTTTAAATTTGTGTTTGTTTATTTATGACCACACGACACAGCATGTGAAATCAGGGATTGAACTTGTACGCCTTGCACTGGAAGTGCAGAATCTTAACCACTGGACCACCAGGGAATTCTTATAAATGTTAGCTGTTATAATTACTATTGTTATGGAGTTGAGTTGGTCAACAGGGCTAGCTGGGCAGGTATGCTCCTCCTTTCTTCCTCTTAAAAATGTGTCTTTCCAAAGTTTTAAGAGATGGCTTTTCTAGATAAAACAAGACTGTTCTCCATTAAAGTGAATAGTTTTAATCTGGAATAGGCACTTTATAAGAGTAGATCCTCCAACTGAGTCAAACAAGTTATATGGGTTGATCTTGAACTCTTGTTACCTTTAATTTCTCCCAAATAATCCACTCACTAAAATAATTGGTTTTTCAGCATTAGTAATCTATTTACTTATTTCAAAACAATGCTGCAAGGCATGGGATAGGTGTGGACAAAATACACGGTCAGAAGTAGTTCCCCAATCACTTTCATTTTTTTTCTTCTAACCTTTACAAATTGACTCATTTGGCTGGGCTGGGTCTTAGTTGTGGCATGTGGGATCTAATTCCCTGACCAGAGATTGAATCCAGGCTTTCCTGCATTGGGGAGTCTTAGCTACTGGACCACCAGGGAAGTCCCCCTAATCACTTTCAACCAGTGAATGTATTCCTCCCTTCTTTCTTTTCTCTTCTTCCTCTATATCTTCTCATCTTCTGCTATCAACAATCACTGACATTCTTTTTCTCACTGGTGCACTTTAGGGCCAAAGCTCATATTGTGCAGAGTTCATAGTAGGGTAAGAATTAGAGTTGAGTTCCCTCTCTGAAATGACTGAAATCTAAGGCTCCCTTTCCTGCCAACCATGCTTTGGAATTAAGCAGCCACCAAGTATACAATATCACCAGTCCCACTTAATCACCACTCCACCTTGGACCCATGCCTGAATGAGATGAAAACAGACAAAACAAGAGAAAGAATAAGAAGGAGTGTTGAGGAATCACATATATGGACCTGAGTTATCTCACTTTTTTGAGAAAGACTGTGACGGAAATTGTAAGATGAATCCGGCTCCAACGTAGAGATTGTAGCCATGCCACCACCAGCATTATCTCCTATGCTTACACTGTTATTGTCAGTTTACCCTTTCAGATGTGGGAAGAGAGGCCTCATAGGCAAAACATAAGGCATTCGTGAATAGAGGGCAACGCCCCTCTTTTTGGTGCCACAGGAAGATGAATCAGCCAAAGGGGTATTAAAACACATTCTCTTTATTTTTAGTTTCACTCTAAAGTCTATCATTTCTCTTTTCTTTTCAATTTGGCACCTGCCCTGTGTTCTCAGGGGCCCTACTCCCCATCCGTCTCCTTGCTCAGGCCTCTGTGTTTTGCTCAGGGTACATCTGGAGATTTTCCCAGGGGTGGGTGAGACACGGTCAGCATGGCAGGTGGAAGGGGTGACGGCTGCCAGGGCAGTCTGGCGTGTCTGAAGGAAGAGTGTCGGGAGGTGGAGGCCCTGTAGGGAGAGGCATCCGGGCTTGCATCAGGGAGTGAGCTGTTGGAAAACAGCCTCCACAGCAGCAGAGACAGCCCTTGGCATCACTGCAGAGAAGCAACAGCCAGAGTCAGCGACAGGTTGAACACAGGAGAGAAGCAGGGAGGGAGAGGGAGGGAGAGGTGCTTAGAGCATTACAGGATATAAATAACTGCAGTGTGTGCACTTCAGTGCCAGTTGGGTTGTATGTGATGTCCCTTTCATGCTGGTGTGTCAACAGCGTTGTTCCTGAATTGAAAAGTCCTGGGGATTGTTTCTATAGCACCTAGCACTGTGCCATATGCAGAGAGGAAATAAGAAAGCAGGCAATATGGTATAGTGAAAACAACATTGGCTTACAGCCACGGATTTTTTGTGCAAACTCACAAGTCGCACAGATTCTCTGAGATTCAGTTTTCTCATGTAGACAAAGTACTGGGTAACATCAAGCACTCCTCCTAACAACGTGACTCTAAGGATTATCTAGATGGCCCTGGGGCCCACTTTTTAATCAACAATGCATATATGGCAAATAAGTGTTATTCCCTGAAAGTGAAAGTCGCTCAGTTTTGTCCAACTCTTTACGACCCCATGGACTATACAGTCCATGGAATTCTCCAGGCCAGAATACTGGAGTGGGTAGCCTTTCCTTTCTCCAGGGGATCTTCCCAACCCTGGGATCGGACACAGATCTCCCACATTGCAGGTAGATTCTTTTACCAGCTGAGCCACAAGGGAAGTCCAAGAAGACTGGAGTGGGTAGCCTATCCCTTTTCCAGCGGATCTTCCCAACCCAGGGAATCGAATTGGGGTCACCTGTATTGCAGGCAGATTCTTTACCAACTGAGCTATGAGGGAAGCCTGCTTTTCCTTAATAATAGAGAAGAATCCAGAGAAGGCAATGGCAAGCCACTCCAGTACTATTGCCTAGAAAATCCCATGGATGGAGGAGCCTGGTAGGCTGCAGTCCGTGGGGTCGCTAAGGGTCGGACACGACTGAGCGACTTCACTTTCACACATTGGAGAAGGAAATGGCAACCCACTCCAGTGTTCTTGCCTGGAGAATCCCAGGGATGGGGAAGCCTGGTGGGCTTCTGACTATGGGGTCACACAGAGTCGGACACGACTGAAGTGACTCAGCAGCAGCAGCAGCAGCAGAGAAGAATCTACTGAAGAAAAGTTTGATGAAAGAACTAGGACTTTCCTCTTTGTCAGGTTTAATTTCAGACAAAAACAAGATTGATATTTCAGATTAATTTAAGAAAAGTAGGGATCAGCATTGAGTATGATGGAGGAAAACAGAGGAAATGTTCAATAAAGAGGTGGGTTTGAGTAAGGAAAGGGGACAAGATCATGTAGGGGGACTCAGAAGCCAGATCAAAGGCATGATACAGGTGTGAATTAGGACGCTAAGAATGGTAAGAGAGTCATCTGTTGGAGTTGTTGAAACAGAAAGTTTCCATCTCAAAAACTGAGCCACCTCATGCGACGAGTTGACTCACTGGAAAATAGTCTGATGCTAGGAGGGATTGGGGGTAGGAGGAGACGGGGACGACAGAGAATGAGATGGCTGGATGGCATCACCGACTCGATGGACATGAGTTTGAGTGAACTCCAGGAGTTGGTGATGGACAGGGAGGCCTGGCATGCTGTGGTTCATGGGGTCGCAAAGAGTCGGATACGACTGAACGACTGAACTGAACTGAACTGAAAGGTTTTGAGGCATGAGGAAGTGGCCTCGCTTGTGTGGGCACTTGGAAATCAGAATGAGTATGAGAAAAGTCTTTCTAGAAATCACTGGACATGGTCTTTTAACATTTCACAAAGCTGTATCTTCTAAAGGTAAGTGATAAGTACTAGAAGGGTTGTTAATATTGTTGACCAGAGCACTGAACTTCCTAGTATTCAGTATGGGTAACACTTTATTTCACTGACTTCCTAAGTGTCTGTCTATAGTATATGAATCCTCTGTGTGATATTCAATTCCTTCCCTGGGGGACAGGTGCAGAGTCCCCAGAAAATTCCATCAACAATTGCATGTTATTTTATCTGATAACATAAATGGGCATCCAGACAGGTCATCATCTGTGTCATTGGTATCCAACATCTTCCCAGAGGACAAAATAGAAACAGGACCATTATAAACATGGTTTTACAAATGCTACACTTTTTTTTGACAAAATAAACTAATGCTGAGGTTGTTAAAATTTTGAAACCTGTACAGGGAGTTCTCAAACAAGTGATAATATTAATATGATTCATCAGAATATCAAGCAAGTACGCAGACTGAGGCTGAATGTTTCCTTTGGAGAGTGATTATATTATCTAGAGGCTTCCCTAGTAGCTCAGCTGGTAAAGAATCTGCCTTCAATGCAGGAAACCTGGGTTTGATTCCTGGGTCAGGAAGATCCGCTAGAGAAAGGATAGACTACCCGCTCCAGTATTCTTGGGCTCCCCTGATGGCTCAGTCGGTAATGAATCTGTGTGCAATGAGGGAGACCTGGGTTAGATCCCTGAATTGGGAAGATCCCCTGGAGAAGGGAAAGGCTACCCACTCCAGTATTCTGTCCTGGAGAACTCCATGGATTGTACACTCCATGGGATCACAAAGAGTTGGACATGACTGAGTGATTTTCACTTTCACTTTCTTTCTTTCTATATTATCTCAGAAACTTTCAGCTAAAATCTGGACTCATCCTACCGTTCTTTCTTTCTTTTTTTTTCTATAGAATTTTGCTATTATAATTTTCTTCCCTCCTCCGTAATGTTTACTTGCTTAAACATGACTAAGACTTCAACAGTTTTCCTCAAATTATTGTATTTTAGAAGTTCATATATCTTTGGATATGATAGCTGTCCTTGATGTTGACTTCAAGGTCAACTAAGAAGTATCTTAGTCATCTGACAATCAAAGAACTCAGGTTTAGCCACCCCATTCCTCCCAATCTCCTTCCCTACCCCCAAATATTATTTTTCTGAATTGAACAAGTGAAGTATGAATAAAAAGAAAGGTGTGACTAGGTTGCAGCTCATCTCCAAGCTAAATCCTGTTTTCATCTTTACTTCTTCTGGGATCAATATCATGTCTGTTATCTCCAAACCGCTTTCAATGCTTTTAGCAAATATTATTATCAATCAAGAAAAATCTCTGCTTCTCTTATTTATTTTACTAATGGAAAACATTTTTAGCTTGTAATTTTGGCTGGAGAAACCAAACTTTTTCATTTTTATTTTTTCTCACATACTCAAACACACTTGTGAATGACCACATTACTCTACTCTGGGACCCCACTCAGAGGCAATGGCCTCTTGGCCTTTGAGCCAGTCACTCACTTCTGTGAATTTTCTTTCTGAGAACTGGAGACAATTGCCCCAGAAATCATTTTCCAACTTATCACAAAACCTGTCCACGGTTGCAGAATTAGTTGGCCTCAATGGAAGCAAGCAACGTGAGGCCTGATGTGTCCTACAGCTGCAGAGGCTCCTTTGTGCAGGGACACTGGGCCAGGATAACTGCTTGTGGGATATTTTATTTCCCTCAACACTTGCCTTCTGTCTGCTCGCTTTGGCTCAGGTCTGGGTTTGGGAAGCCTGCAGGAAGGCACTGCTGATGCTAATATTTGGCATGATTATTGTTGTTTAGTCGCTAAGTCATGTCTGACTTTTTTGCAACTCCATGGACTGTAGTCTGCCAGGCTCCTCTGGCCATGGGATCTCCCAGGAAAGAATACTAGAGTGGGGTGCCATTTCCTTCTCCAAGGGATCTTTTCAACCCAAGGATTGAACCTGTGTCTCCTACATTGGCAGGCAGATTCTTTACCACTGAGCCACCATGATTAGCTCTGACCTAACTCTATTAGAAAGTCAGGGCCCAAGTTCAGGAGCAAAATGCATAGTTGCCGAACAGAGCAGCCTCTATGCTCTCTTTCCAGCCTTCAAGAAAGTATATGCTTCCTTATAACCTTACAACTAGCCTCTCATATGTCTGAGAAAGGAAAATATAAAATCCAGTGACCTCTTAATGGGTATGGTCTCCATAATCACCACAATGTCAATTAAATACCTATTTGTATAACATTATTTGTATAATATTTGCATAACTGCATGTATAAACCTTTAGGCTGATGAGAAGAAATGATTGTCAAGGTCTTGAAGCACCTTCTGTGTAATAGGGATGGGAGGAGAAGTGAAGCGTTTTGATTCTGAGTAGCAGGAATTCTGACAAGAGAATGTAGAGAGAGTTACAAACATCCTCATTGTTGAGATGTCAGTTCAAGTCTTTGACAATGATTTTCACAAGAAAGAGTGACAGGAAAAAGAGGGCTGTTGCTTTAGAAATATTTTAATCTACTTCTAAAGACTTGCTGAATGTATTAATTTTTCTTCTCAAGCAACTTCTTATCTTCCTCTTCCTCCTCCTTTGCTCCTGGTTCAGGATGATGCTCTGAGGAAGGTGCTTGTGAAGTCCCAGTCTTCTTGTATCTTCTCAACGAACCAGTGCTACCGCGGCCCACTGCGATCTGCCCTCTGCAGGCATTTCCCGCGGTCAGACTATGAGCCATCATAAATTCCTTGCATTCTTCAGAACATCTGTGCCTTCTTTTGCCACATCTCAACAGGCCTGGTACTCAACAGGCCACAAATCACCCTGGACTTCTTCTTCCAGGCTGTTGATGTCTTAACACTCCTTTCAAACCAAATTCCTCTCTTGTCCTTGGCTGTGGCTCTTGGCTTTCCAGCCTTCTCATCTCCCCCATCTGGGTTAGTCATCTGCAGCATCACCACCTGTGGTTCTTTTCTCCTAGCCTTCTATCTGGCCTGAAATGATGCATTTCTTCAAGTGTCGGTTATTACGCAGACCATACTACCTGGTTTGATGCTTAGTTAAGCTTCCTTCCCTTGATTTAAACACAGTGGTGCAGACAACATCTTCATGTGCAAGGACACTTGGGAACACTAAAACCTACAGGCTATTGATTAGCTGGTGAGAAAGAAGGAGCTATATTAAGACCTAAAGCTACAATAAAATGAGGTTTGAACCTTTTCCATTAAATGCAAGTTTCTCTGGAGACTGAAAGGGGCATTTCATTCTCCTGTCCATTTTATGTTTAAACTTATTTCTTTCACATTTAGAACAGATGGATGCCTTTGCAATAATATATTACCAACAGTTTCCCTTTGTTGAATGCTTTCTATTAAAATTGTATAGTAAATATTACTTTTCTTGTCTTATTTCATTTACAGCATCTGCATGGAGGAGGCATTATTACTATATCCATTTTACAGAGGAGGAAACTGAGATTTAGCAAGGATAAGTAACTTGACCCAAATTACATAGCTAGTAAATTACCGAGCCAGTTCACCTCAACTGGAGATAACTTGAAAGTGGGAAAATTCTCAGGTGAGGAAAATTTCTGAAGCTGATACCATTCCTGGGATCCTCAAAGGCACATAATGCTAAAATCCATGATGGATATGGGGAAGGGTATCTAAATTAGCCCACCAACTCCAGGGTTAGAGCTTATGCGGCAGACAGAGGTTTAGCCTAGGTATTCCAGAGAGTGCCAGAAGGAATGTCATGCATGGCTTTTGCCCTCGAGAAAAAAGCCTGGGCAGCCCTGCGGTTTAAGGCATGGCTGGGTGTTCACATCTCACCCAGTACACTGCGATTCTTTCCACTTTCAAAAGGGGCAGTCAGCTCTGTCATGCAGCCAGACCATCTTATTTCCAATCCCCTTAAATTGCACAAAGTCATAACAACTTTAGCAGAAATTGAAAAGAGAAATGTTAACCAGGCTCTTGCTATCCCAACAAATCAAATATCATAATTTAAAAATATTTTTTAGTTCTCACTCAGATGCATGTATCAGTTTGACACAGGTACAGTCACAGCCTAAATTCAAGGTAGTATTTTTGTGTTTTTTCACTTAACATTATATTGTAGGCATTTTTCATACTGTTATATAATCTTTACAATTATAATTTTAAAGCCAAAGAATATTTTCTTGAGTAGATTTGCCACCATTTATTTTTTAAACCATTTTCCTGTTGTTAGACATTTAGGCTATGTCCAGCTTTATCATTATTTTAACTAATGCAACAATAAGTGTCTCTGTGCACATAACTTTCTACTTCTAGATCATTTGTAAGAATAAATTCCCAAATAATATTATCAGACAATCCTAATTTGATGAAAGCCCACAGTTTCTCATAAGGACCAAAACAGAGAATTATATCCAGATTTTCCCCCAGGATTAGAAAAGAGACCTTCAAGGTGGATCATAAACAGGAATCTTACCTGCATCCCGTGAATTAGAATAAAAGAACCAATTTCTGTTTTCAATTACTAGTGCAGTAATTGAATTGCAGTTTCCTAGTGTGTCCAAAAGCTTGCCAAGTAGAAGAAATACCGGGAAAAATGAAATTGATGACAAGAGACCCTGGTTCTCAGTTTTCAAAATTACCAAGTACCTATGAGTTTTCTTCTCTGGGGTGGGATGAGGGGATCCCCAGGAGCATAGCCGCTGACAGCATCACACCCCCATAGGGAGCGGAGGAGTTTGTGGTCTAAATAGCAAAGGCTCTGCTCTCATGATCCTTCTGAACTCAGGTCCTCTCTGGAATACCTTGTCCTGTCCAGCCTGGAGTCTCTCAACCTGCTTTCAGGGAGTAATAGTACACCTGACAGCCCATCTAACTCCAGATTTGACCACATCTGTCCTCCTTTTACTGCATTATTCCTCTTTTGCTTATAATCATTCCATCACAAACGTTCATTGAACACCTACTGTATATATTCTAGACACTGCTCTCAGTCCTGAGGATAAGACATGAACAAAACAGACGAAAATGGGATCACAGGTCACCATGCCCTCCAAGACCTCAGTTCCTATGACAATCTGAAAGGAAGCTATAGTGCAGAGATGCTGACCTCAACAGTTCAAAGACCACTACCCAGAGTGGCTGGAGTCTGAGTCTAGCAAGGGAGTTTCCTTCCAGCCCCTGAGAGAACTCCTGTCTGAGGGTTTCATTCCCACTAACCTCTTTGAAAGTGCAAAAAGACTTAATCTAGCACTTAATCTATACAAACTAGCACTTAATCTATATATTAGTCTTTATTTTCTGTTTTATTTCAAATGGTAAACATTCTCCACCCACATAACTGCCTCCTAATCCCCATGAAAAGGCCAACTTCAGGTTCATATGCCTGTGGGGACTCTTGAAGCCGCCAGGGCCCAAGGTGACTCAGACGTCACGCGGTGGGTGGTTACACAGGGATGCGTATCAGTGCTGCTCAGGTTGTGCATCTATCAGTATCATCCAGAATTCTGGTTAAAACAACACTGTTGGGGTCCACCCTCAGTTTGTGTATCAGGAAGTATGAGCTGGTGCCTGAAAACCTGCATTTCCAAGACGACAATGCCCTTGTGTTTCTGGTCTCCATGGGATACAGGCATCTAACATAAGGATGTAATATATGACTAAGTGGTGGAGCGCTGGTTAGGAGGAAAGGGCCAATGAGGACTGACATCCAAAGAAGGACCCCTTACTCTTTCAAGACTCCATAAAGACTTCCTATCTCTTTTGATAATTGGCTAATAAAGGTAACCATATGTTGGTCTAGTAGCAGATCTAGTTTTATTGCAAGAAGGGAAAAAAAAATCATAACCCTCCAAAGTAAGAAACTACACTGAAACAAAAAACACATGTTGACCTTTTTCCCTTCCCTGCCTTTTTTATTTGCACAGTCTGTGTCATTCTGACTATAGCTAGCACCTGAAGACAAGAAACCAGGTTGCAGGGAGGGAAGTTAGAGCCTTAACAAATTCCCTGGCCATGTGGAAAGCTGGAAACACAGGGACGTCCTCTGACGTGGAAAGCTGCCTTTTCTAAGGACCAGGTTCAATTTATTTTTACACTTCCAAATTGTCAGGTGGGTATTCAAGCCAGTCTGCTCAACTGTAAAACTTATTTCTAGATGACAGACTTCCCAAGGATCCACATCTATCGTTTCTATGTCCTCACCCTTTATAACCTCCCAGGCTAATGCAGAGAAGCCAAACAGGGGGGTGGATTTTTGGCACACTCTCAGGACCACATCATCAAAATCTCTTTTCACGGGTCATTCAAAACTCATGGCAAAAGAGTGTGCAAGGGAAATACAGAACCAGGTGGTTATATCTACCAGAGGGCATCCAATTTTGCAAAAAAGGAAAAATCATAATTTGTTATTTGTCAGTCAGGCTACACATACACATCAGCATTTCTTGAGCAAGTGTCAGGAGCAACCCTGCTGAGGAAACAGGGTTAATTAATCCAACTGCTTCCATGCAGAAGTGGCAGGAAGAGGACAAACGCTGCTCTATTTCTTTGCAGAGCCCTTCTCATGAGAGCGGCTGTGAGGCTCCCATAGCTTTAAATCAAATGGTGCCCTGCAGGCAGGAAATCCATATTGGGAGCAGGGGGAGGAAAGCAGGGGCCACTGCTGGCTTGGCAATTATAACCTTCCTCCAGGTCCCTGTTTCCATTTCCCTTTAAAGAAGAAGTTGGGTTTTTAATGATTCCCTTTCTAGTCACTT
The DNA here is from genome assembly GCF_049115385.1 of Moschus berezovskii. Classification (NCBI taxonomy): domain Eukaryota; kingdom Metazoa; phylum Chordata; class Mammalia; order Artiodactyla; family Moschidae; genus Moschus; species Moschus berezovskii. Next base: position 70,884,465 of record NC_142465.1, read on the forward strand.
CCTTCCCGTTGCCTTGCGAGGTCATTTCAGTGCACGCCTTCTTCACAGATCTATTTCTGGAAAACATCAGAGGGAAAATGACCTCATTCACTAATTGGGAAGCCAATTGGGTATCCCCAGGGTTGGCTGGTACTTCTGTGTTGAGGGGTCTCCCCACCCTCCCTGGCTGTTACTTATTAGCATCCTTTGTGTACTGAGCGTTCCATCAAGGCTGAAGGAGCTTGGGAAGAGGTAGAACACTTGGTCTAGCCCCAAGAAACTCAGAAGTTAACAAGAAACATGAACCAACAGGTCACCATGAGAGCAGAAACTTAGTAGAACTTTAGTACCAAACAGGCCCTTAGAAATTCTCTAGTCCAGAGATGAGTTTTGGTAAGAGGCCTGTGAATCCTCCGCATGGTATGTAATTATGTGTGTTGGTGGATTTTCCTGGAAAGTGGAAATTCGGACACTCAAAAGGTCCCATGATCCAAGGAAAGTAGGGAAATACAGGCCCAGGCTTGCAGAGAAGCCAGTCGTGTTCCTATTTTACCTTTCACGAACATCCAGCTGGCCTGCACAGCGTATACCAAGTGCTGCAGGCAATGTCAAAAGACACCAGAGGATCTAAGACCCTGCTTCAGCCCAGTTCACCAAAAAGCCACGCAAAAAGCTTAGGAAACAGCTATATGTGTTATCCCATTTTAGAGAGTCTGAAAGTTCACCAGCCTGTTCAAGCTTGGGAGAGATTCGATAGTGAAGAAATCTATCTGATGGTACTGAAGTCCATTCTCCCTATATTTAATGGACCATTGGACTCCTGTTTTCCAGAAATGTCTATCAAATTCCTAGGGAACTAAGGCAACTGTATCCTGAAATTCCTTCCATTTATCACTTATTTTGATTAAAGCACATGAAAGAGTCCTTTGGAAATGTCAATAATTTACTAAGGAATAAATGCATTATCAGGCTTCCTTTGTGGCTCAGTTGGTAAAGAATCCGCCTGCAATGCGGGAGACCTGGGTTCGATCCCTGAGTTGAGAAGATCCCCTGGAGAAGGGAAAGGCTACCCACTCCAGTATTCTGTCTTAGAGAATTCCATGGACTATACCCATGGGGTCACAAAGAGTAGAACATGACTGAGCGACTTCCACTTTACTTCAATACTTTATCAGCCATTGACATCCCAGCAAAAGTGAAGTCTAGGTCTAGGAGAATAGATTATAAAGAGGGTTGGTTTGCTAAGGTGGATTGGTTCAGAATAGCAGACCCCTGCTAAATTGTAAGATGTTCAGAGCCACCCCCATCCCTTGGGGAGCTTTCTCCTTGGGGAATCTACCACACTGAAGATAACCACCATCTGGACATCTATCATTCCATTGTTTCTTTCAAAACATTTATCAAGATTTGATTGGGTTCTGTTTATTTATTGCTTGACTTGTACCTTGTCTCCTTCCTCCCCACCCCCACTGGAATGCAAGATCCATAAGATTCCGTTCACTGCTGTAGCCTCAACACCCACTGCAGGCCAGTAAAGAGTACGAGCTTAATGAATACATTTTGGTGGCGTACACTATATGGACATGCTACTGAATGAATAGAGAAATTGTGATTTGTTCACTGCTGTATCCCCAGAGTCTTTCATTAAGGCTCAAAAAGATGTTGAATCAAATGGATGGAGAGAAGCGGTTTGCATTGCTTATCATGCTCAAACCATGCTTGTGGGTTTTAGGAGAAGTGAGTGACATTCAGATTCATATAGGATTGATATAAATTGAGATTCCTTTCTCAGTGACTGAAATAATATACTTAGAATGTTTTTCAGATTGCACAAAGGCAGGGAAAGATTCTCAAGCATTAGGATGTAGGACTACAATTTAAAGTGACCAATTTAAAGTTTAGAAGGGGATGGTCATTAAAAACAGGAAGATGTTTAAAGTGAACAAAAATGGGCTCCAACTGGCATAGACAAGTACTATGGCAAGATACCTGCGGACTCTGAGTGAGAAAGTTCAGCAACAAAACTATAATATAATGCAGACGTATGTTGAGAATTATGAAATGAAAGCCTGGAGAGTAATCTTTCCACAAAACTTGGCATTGCTGAGGTTTTAATTAGAGTGGGAACTCAGATTTCATTCTCCTATTTTAAGACTCATTTGGAGAATCTGGAAAGGTTCCAGATAGAAGTAAAAAAAAAAAGATTAACTAGGTGGAAAATAGAATGAAAATTCAGCCCAAAAAAGGAAAGACTAAGAGGTGACTTAATCTTCACCACCAGGTATAATAAGGGTTATTATTACACAGAGTATTCCTTCTCATCTCCACTGAGGACTAGACAAGGGTAAACAGACTTGTGCTGCTTTGAAAGTGTTTCCACTTTAGCATCAGGAAGAATTTCTTGATTGTAGGGGGGAAACATGCTGACCCAGTGTGCTGTGGGAAGCAGCCCTGGAGATCTTTAAATGTAGGATGACAACCATCTGCCTTGGAAGGCTTAGACAGAAGCAGGGGACTGGACCTAAAGACCTCTTGGCTTTCCTTCCATCTTTGATTCTGTGTTCAGAATCCCAGCCACTAAGCACCCCATTCTACACTAATCCTCCATTCCCGTCATAAGACAGACCCCACACTGTCAAAATCCAAAAGGCTTCCCCCCGGGGAGGAGCTCAATTGTTCTCTTCTGAATAGGAAGGAAACTGATAGTGTTGCTTCAGCTGCTTCCCTTCTCCAGCCCCCACAGAGAGAGGCCAGCTCTTGTCCTGATGGGCCTCCCCAAATACTGGGATGGGTCTGCTCTCCATCTTGTGTGGGACTGGAAGATGTGCATCCAGTTGGAGACAGTTGATACCTCCAAGAATTAAGGAACATCAGAGCCACAAGACATTTCAAAGCTAATCCAGTCCAATCACCTGCTGCTCAAATGAGGAGATCTCAAAAGCTGCAGTGACTGTCTTTAGGTCATGCAGCCAGTTCTCTCTGCTTGGGACTAAAATATACACCTTGTTTTTCCTTATTCCGCAGTGGCTCCTCTCTGTTTGTACGTTAGTTGGAAGGAATGTTTTAAGTGCAGATAGAAAGTCTAAAACCATATCTGCAGTAGCTTAACTATAGGTGGAAAGATAGGAAGGGAAGAGCAGAAACTCCTCTGGCAGGTTATGGATACCTGCGAGTCTCATTCAATTGGAATGAGTATATACAGGCCACCCTTACACTCTAGTAGGTCACCATCTCCTGTCAGTGTGGTCAGTGGACCAGGAATATTTTAAGGCTTATTCCACTGCAATAAGTTATGATTCTGTGATTTTAAATTTTTGTTACAAAATAATAGTGAACAGAAACTCAGTTGCTGGGCTAAAAAAATGAGTTTGCGGGGGGAGATTATTTGTGATGTAATCAGATAGCTGCTCAGTTTATTTGAGACTCCAAAATGGCAGTTTTCTTTCTTTTTATTTAAAAAATAACTTAAAATTTTTATATCGGGGTGGGGAATGGTCAAACTTCAGCTGTCCCCTGTGCAATGAAATTTCCAAACCTGTTCCTCTGGACTATCCTTTCTGAGCTTTGGACCACCACCACTCATGAGCCTGGGGATTATCTTCTGAATGCCCCATTATTATTCAGTATCTCCAGAACTAAAGTGAAAGTCCTTGCCATTAACAAAAGTCAACCAAAGTCAAGTATTCCTCTGGACGTGCCCATATCTGCTCCATCACCCTCTTGCTCATCCAGACCCGAAATCTTAAAATCACCTTTGACTGCTTTCTCCCCCTTTTTCCTTTTGTCCAGAGAGGCAACATTTTGTGTCAAGTCTTCCTTTATCATAGCTGACAGATTTCCCAATTTCTGCCCATTCCCATTATTCCTGGAAAATTCCAGGCACTCATGACTGTTCTGTTTCCAGCTTTTTTCTGTCCTTGTTTATCTTTCAGATGAGGTAGAGCAAATGAGGCAGGTGACAGAGGATTGCACTTTCAGAAGTTAAGAGCAATAACTGGGAATGGGAAATAGTTGGAAAACAGACTATGGCTTGAACTAACTTGGGAGAAGCTTGGCACCACAAATCCTCAGAGGTTGGGCAGTATATATATTTCCCACAGAATGTGGAAAGGAGTTCATAAGACATTTTACATAGATACTAGATAAAACTGTAACCCAAGTAGACTGGAAAACTTGGGGACATCTGGTGTATCATTTAATTCTTGAAACAATTCTATAAGATAATAATTCTGTAGTAATTCTATTTTTCCCATCTTACCAGTGAAAATACTGAGCATTAGAAAAGTTTATTGATTTGTCTCAAGACCGTTTACCTACTAAGTGGCCAAGCCAGAATTCAAACTCAGGTCTGTCCAAGCACTAAATCATTCTACCACAGTAATCCTGCCTAGAGCAACTTAGAGCATTCTCAAAGAGGCACTGAATATGAAACACTAGAAAATAAAGCCTAGTATACCACTTAATCCATTTACTTCATACAGCAGCGTGGATAGTACCAAAAGAGATATATTTTTATTTACCCTTTTCCAGAGTGACTTCTAACATTATTTTGCTTGGCCTAATAAATAAAGCTATGTGAAAGCAAATGATCTTTGCATTATGAAAAATATACTCCCTCCCTCCATCATTTTAGGCTCCATTTTAGGTTCTGCTGATCCTAATTATCATCTCTTAAGGTGCTGAGAAGCTTGTTAATTGCTTTTGTCTTGTTCAACATCATCTAACAAAGGCAGAAAGGAAAGGACAATTGAGGAAAAAGTCATTCTCTTGGGTAGTCATTCCTTTGCTCTAATACAACTGGTTAATGGATAGGGCATGAAATTGCTCAAGAAACATGGCCACCAGGAGTTTTGTTAATATTTTCTATATCCAAGTTTAAATAGTTTAAAATCTGGAGCGAAGCCAGCCTCATATGCAAGCAGACTGATAAAAATAATAATAAATATTAGCTGAGCATCTACTGGCATATTGAGTGCAGCACTTTCACAGCATCATCTTTCAAGACTTGAAATAGCTCAACTGGAATTCCATCACCTCCACTAGCTTTGTTCATAGTGATGCTTTCTAAGGCCCACTTGACTTCACATTCCAAGATGTCTGGCTCTAGGTCAGTGATCACGTTATTGTGATTATCTTGGTCATGAAGATCTTTTTTGTACAGTTCTTCTGTGTATTCTTGCCACCTCTTCTTAATATCTTCTGCTTCTGTTAGGTCCATACCATTTCTGTCCTTTATCGAGCCCATCTTTGCATGAAATGTTCCCTTGGAATCTCTAATTTTCTTGAAGAGATCTTTTGTTTTTCCTATTCTGTTGTTTTCCTCTATTTCTTTGCATTGATCACTGAGGAAGGCTTTTTTATTTCTCCTTGCTATTTTTTGGAACTCTGCATTCAGATGCTTATGTCTTTCCTGTTCTCCTTTGCTTTTCGCCTCTCTTCTTTTCACAGCTATTTGTAAAGCTCTTCAGACAGCCATTTTGCTTTTTTGCATTTCTTTTCCATGGGTTTGGTCTTGGTCCCTGTCTCCTGTACAATGTCATGAACCTGCATCCAGAGTTCATCAGGTACTCTATCTATCAGATCTAGTCCCTTAAATCTATTTCTCACTTCCACTGTATAATCATAAGGGATTTGATATAGGTCATATCTGAATGGTCTAGTGGTTTTCCCTACTTTCTTCAATTTAAGTCTGAATTTGGCAATAAGGAGTTCATGATCTGAGCCACAGTCAGCTCCTGGTCTTGTTTTTGCTAACTATATAGAGCTTCTCCATCTTTGGCTGCAAAGAATATAATCAATCTGATTTCATCTGAAATCTTGAAAGATGATGCTGTGAAAGTGCTGCACTCAATATGCCAGCAAATTTGGAAAACTCAGCAGTGGCCACAGGACTGGAAAAGGTCAGTCTTCATTCCAATCCCAAAGAAAGGGAATGCCAAAGAATGCTCAAACTACCACACAATTGCACTCATCTCACATACTAGTAAAGTCATGCTCAAAATTCTACAAGCCAAGCTTCAGCAAATTGTGAACCGTGAACTCCCAGATGTTCAAGCTGGTTTTAGAAACAGCAGAGGAACCAGAGATCAAATTGCCAACATCCACTGGATCGTGGAGAAAGCAAGAGAGTTCCAGAGAAACATCTACTTTTGCTTTATTGACTGTGCCAAAGCCTTTGACTGTGTGGATCACAATAAACTGTGGAAAATTCTGGAAGAGATGGGAATACCAGTCCACCTGACCTGCCTCTTGAGGAACCTGTATGCAGGTCAGGAAGCAACATTCAGAACTGTACATGGAACAACAGATTGGTTCCAAATAGGAAAAGGAGTACAAAAATGTTGTATATTGTCACCCTGCTTATCTAACTTATATGCAGAGTACATCATGAGGAATGCTGGGCTGGAAGAAGCACAAGCTAGAATCAAGATTGCCGGGAGAAATATCGATAACCTCAGATATGCAGATGACACCACCCTTATGGCAGAAAGTGAAGAGGAACTAAAAAGTCTCTTGAGGAAAGTGAAAGAGGAGAGTGAAAAGGTTGGCTTGAAGCTCAACATTCAGAAAATGAAGATCACGGCATCTGGTCCCATCACTTCATGGGAAATAGATGGGGAAACAGTGGAAACAGTGTCAGACTTTATTTTTTTGGGCTCCAAAATCACTGCAGATGCTGATTGCAGCCATGAAATTAAAAGACGCTTACTCCTTGGAAGGAAAGTTATGACCAACCTAGATAGCATATTAAAAAGCAGAGACATTACTTTGCCAACAAAGGTCCGTCTAGTCAAGGCTATGGTTTTTCCCATGGTCATGTATGGATGTGAGAGTTGGACTGTGAGGAAAGCTGATCGCCAAAGAATTGATGCTTTTGAACTGTGGTGCTGGAGAAGACTCTTGAGAATCCCTTGGACTGCAAGGAGATCCAACTAGTCCATTCTGGGGGAGATCAATCCTGGGTGTTCATTGGAAGGACTGGTGCTAAAGCTGAAACTCCAATACTTTGGCCACCTCATGTGATGAGTTGACTCATTGGAAAAGACTGATACTGGGAGGGATTGGGGGTGGGAGGAGACGGGGACGACAGAGAATGAGATGGTTGGATGGCATCACCGACTCGATGGACATGAGTTTGAGTGAACTCTGGGAGTTGGTGATGGACAGGGAGGCCTGGCGTGCTGTGATTCATGGGGTCGCAATGAGTCAGACACGACTGAGCGACTGAACTGAACTGAACTGAGCATCTACTATGTGCCAGGTGCTAGTCTAAGCACCACTGGTCACCTCATAGCATCTTATAGGATCAAAGAGAGTATCCCTATACCCATGCTTGATAACATGGAAAATAGTCCAGAGATCACAGAGCTCATCAAGTAATGCTGCCAGGACTGGCATCTGGATCTGGCTGATACTAGATCAACCTTTGATTCTGTGGTGCGTATGTGAGCACCTAGTGGTATGACTTATATTTTGGGGTGGTCCTTCTGGGAGGGACTCCTACTCATTGCTCAATACCCATTTTCCCTCTTTCCATAATAACAGAAATCCTAATTTTCAGCTAACCATGTTTCTCAGACTCCCTTGCAGCTATGTATGGCCATTTGCTGAAATTCTAGACAATGGCACATAAGTGAAAGTGCTATGTGACAGCTTCTGTAATCCTTTCTTAAAAGACAACGAAATATTTTTTTTTTACTTTTTGAAAATCTTGCTGACAGGAATGCTGTTGCTAGATGCTCCAGGAGCTAGTGTGGGCCATACAGATGGGGCCAAAATGTAAGGGTGATGACATAGAAAGCTATTAATAGAAGGAGACTGGATCCCTTAGGACTTTGTGGAACAGAGCTTATGTTCAACAGCCCTGATCTATGTATCTTGGGATGTCTATGTGAGAGAGAAATAAACTTCCATGTTGTTTAAGCCAATATAATCCTAGAACACTGTTACTTGCAGAGTATCTTAATGATAACCACTTCTTGAATGAACAAGATTTGCTGGTCACGAATGACTTCTGCTGCCTCGAATATCTGTATTATAGCTTTGTTCATTTGGATTCAGTTCAGTTCAGTTCAGTTCAGTTGCTAGGGTATACTTATACTGGGCTTCTGGGAAGGAAAGTAACATACCACACAGGGTGCATGGATATAGCATGAGGAGGCAAAAAATAGGTAAGCTTGAGAGGGTAACAGGCAGGAAGGCCAGGGGTCTCCAAAGGGAGGAAATAGGCTGCAAGTGTCAGACATTTTTATCTCTCTTAAGCGGCAGGAGGAAACAAACTAGCGATATTTTTTTCTTCTCTATACAAATTTAAAAGGAGGTTTCTCTTAAAATACTATGTTGCCATAATGACACCTGGTTTCACCTGAAGTTGACTATTCTCAAACCTTGAGTTAACCAATGCATTTTTCTTATGGAAATGTTTGTCTTAAGCTATGTTAACGTACTATGCATTTACCCCAAACTCCGTCTTCAAGTGGTTCCACCTAATGGCTCAGAACCTATTTAACAAACCAGTATGTTATACTCAGATATTGTTCCCCTAATCTATGTAAACAAAACTATTTGTATGGTAATCTGCCCTTCTACAAAATTCAAGTCAATCGTTTTATGGCCCGGGATGAATTGTCTGGTGCCAAGATTATCCCAAAATACATCTTATGGATGAGGGGCCTGGTGCCATTTAAGACATTCCTTCTTTCATTAACAGATGGCTGGATGGCATCACCGACTCGATGGACATGAGTTTGAGTGAACTCCGGGGGTTGGTGATGGACAGGGAGGCCTGGCGTGCTGTGATTTGTGGGGTCGCGGAGAGTCGGACACGACTGAGCGACTGAACTGAACTGAACTGAACTGGAGTGACTATATAAACCCACTCTGGTACTCTTGCCTGGAAAATCCCACGGACAGAGGAGCCTCGTAGGCTGTAGTCCACGGGGTCACTAAGAGTCAGACACTACTGAGCGACTTCACTTTCACACATTGGAGAAGGAAATGGCAACCCACTCCAGTGTTCTTGCCAGGAGAATCCCAGGGACGGGGGAGCCTGGTGGGCTGCTGTCTATGGGGTCACACAGAGTCGGACACAACTGAAGTGACTTAGCAACAGCAGCAGTGACTATATAACATCCTGCTGAAGACTAGCAGGGGAGTACTCTTTCTGCCCCCTTCTGATGCCTATGTCAGAAGTTTTCTTTATCTCCTTTATACTTTAATAAAACTTTATTACACAAAAACTCTGAGTGATCACACCTCATCTCTGGCCCCGGATTGAATACTTCTCCTCCAGAGGCCAAGAATCCCGGCATCTTTTCATTCAGCAACAACCTTTCAAGCTTAAGATGTTTGTAATTTTATGGAGGGCCTTGGGAGGTGCCTCTGTGGTGGTGGGCGTGAGGGGCCACGGTGGAGGGGACAGAGCAGAGTTAGGGTCTTCCTTGCTCTTGACAGTATGGAAAAGGCCTAATTTGTGCTTTGTCTACTTAACAGTTTAGTTCAGGGGCTGGTCTCTTTTAGGAAATTCACCCAGATCTGTGATTACACAGAGCAAAAGTTCAGGTTATATAAGAATTGGATAAGTGGTGATGATGACACCTTTGTATCAGTGATACTAGACTGAAATAGGAGAGTTATGGTCATACAAATAAAGTGTTCTCCCAACACTGCCTCAGTTTCACAGGGAAAAAAGAGAGCAACCTCTGTGAGCAGTTATTCATGGGTGTATTCACTCTGAAATTCATGCACCAAATGTATTTACTGAATACTATTTGGTGAGCATACTTTCGATAGATTAAATATTAGAAAATATTAAGGAAATTCAATTCTATGGTGACAAAATAATTTCTAATCTAAATAGTCTTCTGCAAAGTTAAAATCCAGTTTAAATGCAAATCACTTTAAAAAGCAAACAAAACTGTTAATAACCTACCATATTTAAGGCACCATCCTAAGTGTTGTGGAGTATGTGACAACAGCAGGGTAAGGCAAAGCCCTGGCCTTCACAGAGTTTCTGATTCTGCAGGGGGATAGGATAGCCCATCATATAAAGCAGAATGAGGGTAAGAGACACAGCAGGTACAGATACAGTGAAGGTCAGAGAAGAAACACTGCTGAATCTCTACTCGTGAGAGAGACGACTGTCTCACGGATTCCTTTAGTACTCCATTGCTATGGTTTTCTGCTTGCAGAATAGAGGAGGCAGTGGAGTTGTTCTACTGCTGATGTCCGCACCATCACGGGATTTCAGCAGAGGCTTTCTGTCAGGACACTGACGATGGGATTGTTTTCTCAGAAGAAAGATTTTATGAGTTGAAAGGTCTTTTCCAACCCTACAATTCCATGGTTCTTGTATCTCCATTCTTAACAGAAACTCTTACCATCTGGACTACCTAAAGTTTCTAGGTTTTGTCATATTATATGTACTTGGCAGAAGGAAAATACGAACATAGGTAGTACAGAGACCTCCAAGAGATGCTACCTCATGAACTCTCTTTTTCATCTCTTCCAGTAGAATAGATAGAGATGCCCCAAAGAAAATGTTCAACAGCACTGAATGGGGGTTGTGAGATGAAAACTTAAGCATTTTGGTAAAGTGATGGATTCTTCAGAACTAAGAAAATCCATCCAGAGTATATCTGTGTTACAGCTGAGTTTTTACAGTAGATTCTTTAAAGAGGAGGCACTTTTTCCAGGGCTTTTGCATTATTCTCCTATCACTGTTTCTTTCCCTCACTAAATTTCATGCTTTTCTTACCCATTTCACTCATTTGTCGCTCAAAGCTGAAAAATGTCCTTATTTTACACAATTCTCATAGAAATTGCTCCATTACAAACAGTAAAGGAGTAGCACAAAAAACTAAGTGAAACATTTTGGTTGTGACAGGAACCTTATTTGCCTTTTGGCCCCGCTTTCTGGCTTTCTTTGTGAAGTCTCTCTTGCTCTGATGGCCCCAGCAGCTTTTCACCATGAATGGAAACACAGCCACCAGGCAATGCTCCACTTGGAGACAAACGGACTCCTGATAGCTCTAGGACTAAATTAGATCTGATAAAATACTGTCTTTTTTTTTTTGACTCCTCAATCTATTTTCACCCCTCATTTGAAGGTCAAGGGAATGTACCATCTAATTTGGAGACTATGATTATTACCATACATTGGCAAATACAGATAAAGGACACATTTTCTTTCTCTTAAACTCATTTTGGTGCCCTTAAATTCTATTGATATTTTAAATTTCATTTTATCAGTATCTACATGCTGCTTGTCAATATTATGTTATTCTATCTGTGGATGTAGTTTTGACTCATTATTTCCAATTTGAGTAAGGCTGTAATAATAAATTGGGTAGATTTGCAGAAGAAAGGTCTTGAGTCAATACTCCTAAACTCCTATTTATTTCAGGCTTTGGGATCTAGGGATGCAAAATTGCAGAGGGTTAGTCTTAAAAGAATCTTCCTATCATCTTGTTGTACAAAGTTAGTCTACTAGTGCTGCTGCTGCTAAGTCGCTTCAGTCGTGTCCGACTCTGTGCAACCCCATAGACGGCAGCTGACCAGGCTCCGCCGTCCCTGGGATTCTCCAGGCAAGAACACTAGAGTGGGTTGCCATTTCCTTCTCCAATGTGTAAAAGTGAAAAGTGAAATTGAAGTCGCTCAGTCGTGTCTGACTAGTAGCGACCCCATGGACTGCAGCCCACCAGGCTCCTCTGTCCATGGGATTTTCTAGGCAAGAGTACTGGAGTGGCTTGCCATTGCCTTCTCCGCTACTAGTGCTAGAGGAGAGCAAAGAAAAGGATTTTCTAAAATAAGAAATGTTACTGGCAAGAAAATGAGCTAATGTCAAAATATACATCCTAATGCCATATCAAGTCACAGTTTCATATCTGGAATTTGATCAGTGGTTCCCCACACATAGTCTAGCTGCTATATTCTGAGAACTCTTTCAGGGAGACCAGTTAGCTCCTAGATAGGGGATTGGGTTCATGAACGAAGTTTGATCAAAACCAGCTACTTACAAACTCGAGCTTCTGGGACCAGAGGGACCATTGCTTCCCCTTCTACATGATCAATTGTATTTTCTCAAGCAAATAACTGGAATACTGCCTTTTTAAAAAAAAAATTTTCTATTTTGTTTGTTTGTAGAGTTGGTAATAAATTTCTAGGAAGCTAGTGCTTCCAGAAGTTTGAGAGCAAGATACCAAGTTATAGTCCCATGGAGATTTTATGGTGTCCTTTCCTTAATACCATCCCAGGACAAGAGACTGCAGTGTACCTGGAATTTCTCAATACGTGTAGGAAAACAGAGAGGACTGATGAGTCTGACTCCAGATGGAAACCAACATGTCACACAATTCAAGTTGCCTCCCTTGTTGGCTGGGTAAAGAGGAAAGATTAAGAGCTCAAACTGAACCTAACAGTGAGATTTTCTTGACAGAAGAAATCTAAAACCAGGAACTATATCAGTGGCAATGCATGCTGTCAAGAGAAATAAGAAGAAAAGGGGGAAAGGAGAAGATGGGAGCTTGAGTAGAAAGACAGTCCCACAGTTGGTAAGGAAAGAAAACTTGGTACTGTAGAGTCTCCTCCAGACAAACCCAGGGCACAAGGATCTCACCAAGCCTCATTCTCCCTTAGCACTAGCATCCTGTATCTTTCTGGCAAAACTCTAAGCACCAAAGGCAGAAGCCCTGTCAGTCTAGTTCAACACTATATTCCTAGAACCTGCTACAGAGTCTGGTGTGTAATAGTTGCTCAAGAAATATCTCTGCACTGAGCACATTTTATTTTAGCACTCAACTCTGCAGATATATAACTCTCAATATGCATAATGCTCTTGCCAATTAGAAAATTGTAGATCATTCTGTGTGCTTGTTTGTTTGACATCCTTCCAGAAAGCTGAGTGCTGTGCTTGTTGCTGTTCAGTCACTCAGTTGTATCTGACTCTTTGTGACCCCATGGACTGCTTCCCTGTCTTTCAGTATCTGTTCTCATTGACTATCTGAGTTTCAAGGTAATTAAGGGCACACATTAAAAGTATAATTTTAAAAGACGATAAGACCTTCTCTTCCTATTGGCTGTGGGAGAACAATATCTTGTAGCTCAGAAAAGAGTTGGGTGAAGGAGGAAGAGCATAGGCTGGAATCTGCCAGAGCAGTTTGGCCCTCAGGTATATCTAAGCAGCAAAGCAATTTAAGGACATGGGCCCTAAAAAAGAAAACAGCACCTGCCTTGCTGAACAGTCTAGTCTGGAAATTGCTAGGTTAGCAACACGTTGCACCCTGTGAAAACTTGTGACTTCAATGTGAAAAAAAAAGAGGTTTTAATTAAATTGGATGTTTTTAAGTCTCCTGCAGGGAGCTGGGATTGGGGGGTTGAGAAGCTGAGAACTTTATTAGGATAGAGGGAGCCTTCTCAGAAACCCTGGAACCCCTCAGCCCTTGGTGAGAGACTTCATCCATGTGTGGCTGCGTTTTTGTCTTTAGAAGCTCTGTTACCATTAGCCTTCTTTTGCAGCCAAGCAGGACTGAACCTGGAATTGTGTTCTTGGTCTGTAGCCTGAGATAGTCCACACTGTGCTTTTCCAAATGGTTTTTTAATGAGTTGTAGGTTTTCAGGAGTGAGAGAGTTCCCTGTGAGGCCTAAGATTTCTTAGGATTTTTAAAAAAATTATTTTGAATTTGGAAAGATGATTTTAAGGAGGTGTGGTGGGATTAGGGGACATTTGGGGCCTCAGCCAGTGGACTCTGATACTCAGTTCAATTCAGGCAATGTGAATTGAGCACTTGATACACGCAAAGCACTGTCTCAGGTTCTGAGGATTCTAAGGGGAATAAGATGTCCAATCTGGCCTGAAGAAGTTCACAAATGAGCACATCCTGAACTCTAATGTAGAAAAGATTGGAAAAAATCATTGTAGGTAAAAGAGAGAAGCCAGGAACAGGGAAAGATAAATTCTTGCTGACAAAGTTAGAAGAGGTCTCACTAAGGAAGGAATATACGAACTTGGCCTTAGAGGTTAGCCAGTATCTCCACAGCTAGGGAAGAAGGAATGAGGGGGAAAAGCAAAGAATAAAGGCATGCTGTAGGTAGGCAGCTGAAAAGGCAGCCACAGACCATGGGTGCTGGAATTAGCTGCCAGAAAAAACTTCAGTTTGTCTTACTCAAAAGCTATGTGGGAACTTCCCTGGTGGTCCAATGGTTAAGACTTCACCTTTTAATTCAGGGGCTGGGGGTTCGATCCCTGGTAAGGGATTAGGATCTTACATACCTTGCAGCCAAAAATAAAAAAACAAACCAAAAAACTAAAATACAAAACATAAAACAGAAGCAATATTGTAACAAATTCAATAAAGACTTTAAAAATGGTCCACATTAAAAAAATCTTAAAAAAAAGCTATGTGCCCTTAAATACATTATATACTTCTGGGTGCCTCAGTGGCCTCACTTGTAAAGTGAGGAGTATGAGAGAATTCACTTCACAGGTTTCTGTGAGGATGAAAAGAGTTAATACCTATCAGTGCTTAGAATAGGATGGTGCACACAGTAAGAGCTCAGAAAGTGCTATGATTATTCTTTAATACAAATGTTGCTCTAAGCTATCTTTTGGGGCTTATCCTGAGCGACTGTCCCCTAGCATGTGACCCCCAACAACTGCCTGGATAGTGTCTGCTCCTGCAAGAATCCTCTACATTCTGTTTATGTGTTTTTCCACTGACTTGGTTTCTCTACCTAGTGTTTCCCCATCTATCAAAACCCTATCCATTCAAGGTCTATGTGAAATACCAGATATGACGTCCAGACAAAAGGGAGTAAACTCATTACACTTTATAGGCACTGTGGCCAATTTTTGGAAGCTCCCTTTCTGAAACTCACCATTAACCAAAGCTCCTACTGACCCTCTAGAGTGATTCCTGAGGTCTGGGGAATGTCAAGGTTTTCCCTCCTGTCTCCCTAGAGAGGAGTGCATGTACCCGGGGAAGGGCCAGTTTGTTCTTCTGCTAGTCCTAGATTTCCCTGAAAGGTGACAGCCACACAGAAGGAACAAGGTAAAGCTGGCCACCTGCACGTGCCAATGTTTCACTTAACCCAACCTGAAGGCCACTGCCACCTTTGTAAATAAGCCAAGACTTAGAGCTCTTCATGAAGCTCCTGAGAACATTCTAGGCCAGCCTATTTTAGAATGGGAAAGAGTCTTGCCTTCTCAATTTTGAAATTTGTTCCATAGTTGAATCTGAGAAATCACCCAACTGGTTAAAACATTTCTCATCAAGGGGTCAACCAAGTCAGAGGTGAACATTAGCCATTGAGTTGGGCTGTTGGACAGAACCCCAAATATTCGATGGGGAATGCCAGGATACATGGGAAGAAGCCTTTCCTATTTTCTGTTTACCTAGCAGTCTGGGAACAAATTGATGTTCAGTCTCATGTTTCCACATCCCACTGTGTCAGAGAGTCCAGCACAATGCAGTGCTCAGCAGAGAGGTTCAGGCCTGAGAGCTTCTTTTCTAGTCCTTTCTCTCCAGCCTGGACAATCTTGCCTGAAGGGGTAGGGGAAGGGAACTAGAGGAAGGGAGAACATATCCCCAGCCACCCACCGTGCGATTCCTGGGTTTTGATGAAAGAAGAAATGATTGGCTCTGACACTCTTGAGTTGCAAGATCCAAATGTATTTTGACTTTTTAGAAGAACTAAGGGCTCAAGTTTCACGAGAATGATCCCACTCAGAAATTCTGACTTAAAACCTAAAGCCGCTTGGCTTCTCAGTGGTGAACACACAGCAAGCGCCGTGAGCAAAGTGACATTGTGATGCCTGGGAGTTGCACAACTACATGATGTCAGCCTTCTGATGGGATCTGGGCTGTTGAGCAATGCCACTTGGAAGAGAGTGGTCACACACAGAAACCTGTCCAACGGTTCTAAGAATTTTATATCTTTAAAAATATTCAATAGATGTCTTTATGTGTTGGAAGCCAGGCTTTCAAAATCCCTGATTAGTGTTTTTCCAGAAATCTCCCCCTGAATCTTGGGTCAGGCAAAGAATTTCCAGTTGGGGAGCTAAGTTCTCTTTAAAACACGCCACAGTGAAACCGGAATTGGGCATTTGAAATAGAGGAGGAATCTCCCAGACTGGTCCCTGTTTATTACATCTGCCCTTTCCTCCCAGTTATCTCGACCTATAGCCTCTTTCTTTTTATCAGGGTATAACTGCTTTACAATGTTGTGCTAGTTTTCACTGTACAGCAAAGTGAATCAGCCAGGCTTATTCATAATCCCCTCTTTCTTGGATTTCCTTCCCATTTAAGTTACCACACAGCATTGAGTAGAGTTCCCTACAGCCTCTTTAATGCTGAGTCTGCAGTAGCTGGCATCAAGACCTTGCATGAGGCAAGGTGGGTGGACTCAGGTAAGACTTTTTCCATTGCCTCACCCTAGCAGGCGGGAGACATGCAGTGTATTGCATTCCATTGCGCCTGGTACAGGACGGAGGTACCCTGCTGCTCCATCCACAAACTCTCGTCCCAGGATGAACCTCGCAGACAGCTTGGATGGGAAGCTGCCACTTCTCTCCCTGGCCCTGGGAAGAGATGAGTCACAGACATAAGCAGAGGACAAGGAGCTGGCTAATTAGGCCTGCAGAGCTGGGATCCCTCTGCATATTCTTCCCTCCAGAATGAGAGAAAATGACCGCATATCTGACCACGTGCTCAGTAACTGCAACCTGTGGTTTGGGACCCTTCACAGACTGATCTTTTACTTTATTCCTTTAGTCATTACCCTCACTGCTAATATGTTAATAGCTGAGGATCCACATGTACACAGTAATTTGGGAAAGAGTCTCCTTTGTGAAAAGGAGAACTTTGGTAAAAGAACGTGGTGACCTTCTTGAGAGGTGTCTGAGGGAAGAGTTTTGCCCTTTTTGAATTCCTAACTTTGATAGTTAATTTTTCCATTTTTTAAAAAAGGTATGTGTGTGTGTGTATGTGTGTTCTAATCGGGACAGTAAGGAGAGATCCTGAGGAGCTGATAAAGTATGAACAAATATACTTCAAAGACTAAGAACTAAATTTTAAACTCAAATGAAAAGAGTCTTCATTTAGGGAAAATCAGAGAAAATACCACAGGGAGGAAAATGTATCAAATCTAACTGTTAGCGTGTCATAATATTTTGTCAGGAGTTTTTCCCTCATTTCTGTTCAACTACCGACTTTCATCTAGCATTAATCTTCTAATCAAAAGGGAGCAAATCTATTTATAATTGACATAAATGATAGTCCTATTTATAGTTCTCTTTGGCGTTCTATGTTTCTCTGTGGGAGATTTTCTCTGAAACAAAAGCCTACTTTCTGAAGCAACTGTGTTCCAGGGACAGCCTTGATCATTTCTGTTGCCCGAGAGATATATTTAATTAACCTCTTATCCTTACTCACGGGATGGTGGATTATGAGAAGCGCTGACCAATAATACAGCTATTCCTGCTTCTGCCCTTGTAATTCCAGTCCACAGAAAGCACACAAACCCCCAAAAGGAACGGCTGCAGTGGAAGCTCTTGAGGAGGATGCAGGAATTGAATGCCATCCTGGCTAACCCACCTGCAACCTTAGTATGTACTCCAGTCTAGATCAGGTAGGCATTTCACTCAGCTGTGTCCAGCTCTTTGTGGCCTTATGGACTGTAGCCTGCCAGGCTTCTCTGTCCATGGAATTTTCCAAACAAGAATACTGGAGTGGGTTGCAATTCCTTCTCCAGGGGATCTTCAGGATCGAACCCAGGTCTTCCACATTGCAGGCCACCAGGAAAGCCATTCAAACAATACTTCCTTCAAATTATCTCTGGAAGCTTGTAGCTGGCCTTGATTCCCTGAGCATTTTGTAATGACTCCATGGGTATTATCTAAACTGATACTCACAAAAAACCCTTTTGGGAGGCAGGAAAGGGCTGACTGTACCATTTTACAATCAAGAGAACTGCCCAAAGGTACCCAGGTTATAATCAACAAAGCCAAGTCTCTTCAGGGTCTCGTCACCTCGAATTCAGAGCTTCTGATACCTAATATCTCTTTGGTAACAGAAGAAATATTATTCAAGTATACCCAGGCATTCATAGTTGGATTTCTGTTTAATTCAGAAAAAAATCTCTGTTTTGAGGATTTCTTGGGCTGAAAGGAAAGGAACCAGTGATGCCCATGTTCTTTGTGCCAGATCCTATCTGGACTAGGGGATACAGAGGATCAGGTGGGAGGGGCAAACTCATGATTCCAGGTAGAATTTGCATTGAACTTGTCATGGAACTGTCATTGGGTTGTCACTGGACATCAGTTGGAAAGACTGGTTCAGCAACTCCACAAAAGGAAGGGTTCTTTCATGAGCTTTCCATCAATTCAAAGTCAAAGCACTTTGTTTGCCCTTATTTCTGGCCTTTCTTTGGCAATATAACTCATCCATACCTCTACCTAGTCAAGAACCCAGGCAGATAGAAGGTACATAAAAGTGAAAAATTCCACCTTACTTTTAACATCAGTGGAAAACCTCATAAGATGGTAGAAAGGGAGAGGAAAATGAAAATCCTTGGTCTTCATTTGTAGACATGATTTGAAATCGGCCATGTTCTGGAGGAATAGGAAAAAAAAATGCCATGTTTGTATTTATTATTTATTTTATTGCTATCAGATTTGTTTGATGATGACTCTTACACATGGGTAAGTGCTACATTCTTAAGCAGGTTGAAGATAAACCTTAAGACTGGTTTGATGTCATACTTTGAGAGTTTCATAAGTGCCCATTAATATTAGTTGTCTCTACTGGTTTCCTTGTTTCAGTTTTCCTGATTTCTAACACTGTCCTGGGTACACAGTTGTCCATAAGACACTGCTGAATTAAATTACACTTAAGAAGAGTGGCTTTCTTAATTTTTAGTCCACAGTTTACAACTGATCATTTTGATCAAAATGGTTGGATCCATCTCTGAAGTCACTGAGTTTTGACTTCATAATCTTGTAACTTGTTGACAGCTCTTCTGCCAGGGCAAGAAGGACTGAGAGCACCTTTCTAGGCATTCAGTAACTTTAGAAATAGACATTTCTGTGTGTAGTATGCAGAGCTCTTTCTTTTTTTTTTTTTTTCTGGGGCATTTGTGCTCTACCTGGTACTGGCTCAATTCACAGCCGGGCCCCCAGGAATGGATGGACTCCTGTAATTCTGACACAAGATGAGCATACAAAGGGTTTGCTGAAGTTTCTTGTGAGACATGTGATAGTGATTTAATTTGAAGATCATAGCATCTTCCAACAAAAAGGATCGTGTTCTGTTTACCTACATTCCCTCAGTAGTTTCCTTTAGATACAGAGTTTCTCACTCCCTACTTGAAAATGCCTAAAAGTCCACAGGAGTCTTCCAACTCAGCCATGCCTGCCTGTCAACTGAGTTACTGCCTTCTTATGGGTACACACAACTACTACGGGCTTGAAAGGCCAAAGGAAAATGGATAACTTAATTAATTTCATGCAAACACAGTCTGTACCGTCTGGGTACAAGGGAGTAGGTGGGACTCAATAGCCTTCACCTTTGAGGTGCTTTTAGTTAACTAGATGGCATAAAGCATGAATACTCAATTAAAAACACACACACAATATAAGATTATAGGAATATAGATTATGTGTTGTTAGAGGAATATTATTGCTATTCAGAGAAAAGGGAGTTAACAGCTGGTAGAAAATTTTGCAGAGGAGGTGACATTTAAGAGAGGAACAGAAGGAAAACTCAGGAAAATAAAATGTGTGGTAGTAAATCATCTAGGTCGGATGTTGGAATATGCAGGGGGCATATGTAAACTCAGATGCCTATCAGAGCCATGCAAGTCATATAAAGGAGTGAAGTGGACCAGAATAAGGTAATAGAGAATGGTGAGGATTTTGGTAAAGCAGAAAATCTGTGCCAGTCTAGAGGAAAGAGTCATCTAGTAAATATTGACAGATAATTCAGTTTCATGAAAACACTGTATTTGCCAAACAAAATACTTTTGAAGACTAGATATCACTTAC
The DNA here is from genome assembly GCF_049115385.1 of Moschus berezovskii. Classification (NCBI taxonomy): domain Eukaryota; kingdom Metazoa; phylum Chordata; class Mammalia; order Artiodactyla; family Moschidae; genus Moschus; species Moschus berezovskii. The sequence continues at coordinate 70,904,482 of NC_142465.1, forward strand.
AGACTGCCAGTTTGTGAACACTGCTGTAGGGAAACACTTGTTAGACATTAGAAACAAAACATTGCAAACAAAAATACATTTGGGAAGTTAGATAGAGGCCTTGTATAAAATGTGTTACCATCAAGCTGGGGAGTTTGGATTCAATTTACTTAGCCACGAATGGTCACTGGAAGTTGTTTAGAAGGGGGATAAAGTGATTAGGACTGTGCTTTAGGAAGATTAATCTCTTGGGTGGGATGGCTGGTGTCAAGCACTATTGGACACAGAGCCATCACTGAGGAAGCTGTTGCAATAGTTTCGGTGAGTGATGAGGGGGACCTCAACAGTGATGGGAATGGAAGGAGGCACACATGTGTAATCTTCCAGCGAATTGGTAACAGCTGTTCTGGATCTTGGTGCAAAACAAACTACAGTGCTACAACTTGCTTTGTCTGAAGAGTTGGGTTTGATGGTCTCCACTGTCCTAAACACTCCGAGTGATTGTGCAACTTGTCCATCGCTCTGGCTGGGAACCTGGCCTTTTCTGCTTTACAAGGTCACTGGCCAAAAACTCCACTTGCTCTTGAAGAAATATCTCTTTGATGATCTCTAAATTATTGAATGTCCAGTTTTTCAGATTTAGGTTTTTTTCTTCACCATGGGGATTTTCTTGTCTTTTCAATGCTACCTGAACTGTACTCTTGCTATGTTTGAGGAGAGCTGCAGAGTTTGTTAAAAATAAGATGTGTATCTGATTCATATGCATTGACAGTGGCTATCTTAGTGCCTGGGTGACACTACACAAGCAAGAATTGAGTGTTGAGTTGAACAAAAAGAAAGATAAATGATTGGTATCCAAAGAAATCTTGCATATCTGGAACATGAGTGTCAGGGATCGATGTATGCTGAGGCCATATGGGTACATAGATGAATAAAGCAAGCCTGTAAGGCAGTGGTCCCCCACCTTTTTGGCACCAGGGACTGGTTTCCTGGAAGACCATTTTTCCATGGGCCAGCGGGTGCGGATGGTTTCGAGATGATTCAAGTGTATCACCTTTATTGTGCACTTTATTTCTATTATTATTAAATCGGCTTCACCCTTATCATCAGGCATTAGATCCCAGAGGTTGGGGATTCCTGCCCTAAGGTACTGTGATCAGCTGGAGGGGCACATACTCCACTTAGAAGGCTCTAGTCTATAGCTACCACTCAGGAAGACCAGCCAGCAAAGTTAGATCACCCAGTTTTTCAAGGGAAGCTGTTAATCTTCATCTCTATTTAAAATCTCTTGATTTTTAAAATTTCAAAATTTGAAAACCTTATCAAGTAGATCAAAGAGAACGTGTTTGTTGACTAGGTTCAGGTAGGGTGGGAGTAGGGTCTGGGACCATTTGGTGACGTCTATTCTAGAGCATTAACTCTACAAGGGTAGGGGCAGTGCTTACTCATTCCTTTCATCATTTAATGTTTTGCTAACTAGAAGCCACTCAATGAGTCATGTGGACTGGAATAAAATAGGGGAGAATTATTCCTGTTTGAGTCAAGCTTGGGGTTGTCTGATTGATATAATTTTTTAAATTGCTTACTAGGACTTTATTTAGATCCTTTTACAATGCTGATTTTCTGTGCAATTTAATCTGGAGTTGCCACGATATTAAGTATCTCATAAGTTCAATGAAATTCTGCAGGGACCCAGTTATGATGCCATAATAATGAGAGATTAGAATGAGAAAATGCATAAGGGTCCAAGTCCAGAGAGAATCCATTGTGATGCCAATTTGATAGCACAATGAATATGATAGCAAAACTATTACAGTGCAAGTCTTTGCAGAACCACATTGAGGGATGTGATTATAAATGGATGCCAGTACATATTTTTTACTTGATATATCAGTTCAGTTCAGTTCAGTTCAGTCGCTCAGTCATGTCCGACTCTCCGCGACCCCATGAATCACAGCACGCCAGGCCTCCCTGTCCATCACCAACTCCTGGAGTACACTCAAACTCATGTCCACAGAGTCGGTGATGCCATCCAGCCATCTCATTCTCCATATAATGAGTCCTTATTTGCTATTATGAAACCTCTCTGAAGGCATGGCTACATTCTCCCTTGGGTATTGCTTAGGACAGAGTGAATGACTAGCCAATGATGCTATAAAGGAATTGATTAGTTAGTGCTATAATTTTACATCCATACATTTTACTAAAGCACTGAACAAGAGCCATGAAAGAAGAATGCTCATAAGGCAATATACATGATCCACATCCAGTTAGATCCCTTAAAGATTTTTACAGATTTCCACGGAATAACAATAAATGTCAGTTCTGGAAAGGTCTTAGAAATTATCTTGTCAACATTCTTTCAATGGGTAGAGTGCCAAAGAGTCAGGGATATTGTTGTGTTAAAATGCTATGGGTTTAAGTCTAAACAAATTCAATATATATGTGTGAGCTAAGTCCAATACCACCTTATCCTAGAGTTGAATACAGTGAAGACGTGGCAGGTACTTATATTTTAAGAAAAATGTTTGTGAAAAATTATGAACATTCTATCCATGGCTTATTCCCCTCCCCCACCCCTGGAAAATTGCGAAAAGAGATCCCAATAATCCCATTTCAGAAGCACACTGCCTTGGTTCATCCTAATACCATTGTTCCAGCGGAAACAGGTTTGAAGACCCATGGGACTAATCACCAAATTTATCAAGCTATTTCCTGGAAGAGCTCTGAGTAAATCTAAGATTCCTTGACTCCTCAGTGCAAATCCTCCCTTTCTTTTAGTGTCATTCAAGGAAGAGAAGCTACAAATTGGCCTTCTCTCACTTCTAGTTACCCAGCTGAGGCATCATGTCTTTCTGAGGAAGCCATGTCTTTCAAATAACCAGACCTTCACTAACGGGCTCATCCTGGGGAAACAGCCCAGCTCCAGAATGGGTCTAGTGAAGGCTATCAACTGGGAAACCAGCTGTCCCTTTGAAAAGCAGATTTAAAGTTTACCCCTCACCTCTCAGTAAGTGATAGAAATCCACTTTTTCTTAGTTTAAAACTATTTCTCTTACATTCCAATGGGAGCCCTAATGGAACTAATCAACTTGGAGTTAGAAGAAATAATACTAGAACCTGGCTGAGGATGACAAAGGCAGCAATTTGATATGAGTAAAACACACATTTCTCCCCTCAATGCAATTAGAAATATTTTTTTGAAGGACTCTTGCTTGGCTGTTCTTAAAAATGTAACTATTGAAAAAGAAACTGGCAAGATCTTAAGGCCTGGATCTCAGTTCCTGGCCCCAGTGATGGGTTTGGAAACTGCAGCCACAGCAATTAGGAGTTCCAATTTCCAGTTCACAGAAGGTCAGGCCGTGGGGTTATGTGTGGAACAGTTCTATATTTCCTCTGAGGAAAGGCTCCACCAACTTCAGAGGATTAGGACTTGATAATGTCGAATCAGCGTATACATTGTTAACCATCACAAGCAAGTTTGGCCCCAACACCATTTTTCAACTCCTTAGTGAAAGTCCAGATCTGAATATTTTGTGTTCTCTTAGATGAGAGAGAGATATATCAGTCAGCAGGCATTTGCTATTTCCCGTGATTCGGTAGATCAGGGCTCCTCAAACCCTCATGTGCATAAAATCTCCTGGGCATCTGCTAAAATGCAGGTTTTCTTTTAATTAGTTGAGAGTAGTCTATGGGGTCGCACAGAGTTGGACACAACTGAAGTGACTTAGCAGCAGCAGCAGCAGGGCCCCTGGTTCTGAATTTCTAACTAGCTCTCAGTTGGCTTTCAGTAGCAAGACTCTAGATCCATCTACACTAACCTGTAGTTTTACTATGTGACACTGTAACATTTGTTAATTAAACCCAATTTTCCCATCATTAATAAGAGATTATTTCTTGTCACAAAACACTTTCCCTGGCCTTCAGTGAAGTCTGGTTTCTTCTAAGAAATAGACTGTTTTGTTCGTTAATTTTTTTCGCTATTTTTGCAGGGCAGCATTGAAATCATTTTTATTGATTGAAACCAATTACCCATGGAATGACTCTAAGACACGAAGTGATCAGTGCCTACTTCAGAACCAGCCAGAAATAAGTCCTTATGTATCTTTAGCCATTTTTTGATGGTGGTTGAGAGCAATGTTACTGAATTCTTGTCTGATTTCAAGGGAGATCTCCATAATTGCATGCAAAGTACTGGTAATCTACAGAAATGCCAGCCAGATTTGTGGCACTAATACTTTTACAAGTCTTATGATTCATATGTTTTAGGGCCCTCAGGATGTCTCTCTTAAAGTAACCCTGAAATAATGCATACAGCGGGAGTTGGTCATTGATCTTCTCAAAATCTATCCCCAAATATCTGTTCTATAGTGAGAGGCAAGAATCAGAGAAGAAGGATACTTTGGAGAGCCAAAAACATCTCTATACCAAATGGAGAGAGTAGAATTATAAGGTGAATGAAATTAGCTGGCAGTGGCATCTATGCCTAAAACATAAGCATCCCTTTAATAGAGAACATTTGCTGTGCTTGACAAACTCAGAGTGAAATGGTTGGATCCATAGGAAGGAACATGCTGAAAATGGTTTCAATATGATCCTGCTTTTTCACTCAATAGCCATTGATTGAGGGTGTCCAGCCAAAAACAATGAGAAAATGAGCCAACAATAGTCTTACCCTTTGACCATATTAGATATAGTTGCAGCTGAAATTTGTTACATGTTTCAGGAATAACAAAGCATCCATATGGAACAAATATTTGGCAGTATGGCAGCTGATGAAACCAGGAAAAATTAGACAAATTATCAATTGCTCGCTCCCAAATTACCCCAAAAAAGAAATTAGATCCATTTCAGTAGCTTTGCTTTCAAATTTCTTCATTCCATGAGTCACCACTACCTTCTGCCAAACTAAATATGTCTATGAACGGCTGGAAACTTTAATGGAAAGAAACATAAAACTCAAAATACGTAGGAAAATTTAAGCTTCTTCATGGAAGGCCTTCATGGAAGACTAGCAAGTCAGGAATGTTTAGAGACAGAAATAATGCATCAAGAATACCTTTTGTTTTGGGTAGCTTCTGAGTTAACAAGCAATACAAAATGCATCAACCAATCAACTTGCTAATGTGACTTTAAATGGCCTCTAAAATGGAAATTCATTCTTTCCCTTTTTGTTTGCTTTAAGCCTCCAAACCATCAAACTACTAGAGTCTATGAAGATCCATAGTCCTACAGTCAGATTGATCAGATTTGGGATAAAAAGACTTGATAATATTATCCCAATGGGTGAAAGAAATTGGGGGAAAGTTCTTATGAGTGATTAAGGGCTTAACTTTTCAAAGACTATTCTGATGCATGACACCAGAAGAATATGACATAGCTGTTCACTTTGAGTTTATGAACTGTGGTTACCAGTGCTACCTTCATATGGGTTTATCAAGGTTAAGTTTAAAACATCCAGCTATGCAAAAAGCCCTAAACAGAAGGGTGAGGCGACTGAATTACAGTCCTGGCTTTCCCATCAGCATGCCTTGCAACCTCATGCACATCAATGTATGTTTTTTCTGGATTTTTGCTTCCCTCATCCGGGAAGTGAGAACACTGAACCATATTGCTCTATATGATTCTTTTTAGCTCTCCAGTTCTTCAGTTATTCTTTAAGGAGAAAGCACTTGTGTTCTCTGAAGGCTGGTGCTCTTGTTACACCTACCTTGGGACTTATTTGCCAGGAACGTACCACTTGTTACATATCTTCCCTTGCCTGCCACGTCTCCTTTTAGTATGCTTGCCTCAGTTGAAGTAAGAAAGAGGAATTGAATGGAGGTTCTGTTCTCAAAACCATTCTCATAGGTGAAATCTATTTGTGCGGAATCCTATGAGAATCCTATGATAGCTCTTGAAAATTCCTATTGACTAGAATTAGTTTACTGTTGATCTAGAAGTTTTCACTGGGGCCACAGTTAAGGAGTCCCAAGGGGTGACACCTCAGGTAGATTTTTCCTTCTACACCTTCAATCTCAGATCCACAATGGCGGCAGCAGCAAATGCAAAGTCATGGGGTATACCCTGGGGACCGGTAGAAGGAAATAGCTTTTGGAATGCCTTTTTAAACATCAAGTCAAGGAGTTTTATTAAGTGCCCTACATGCTGCAGAGGACAGAAAAAAAACTTTTAAAACTTAGTCTCTGTTTTTTCTTTTTTAAAGAACTGACAAGAGAGAGGATAATTCATGGAGGCAGTAACCAGTATTTGACTGTGGGTTTTTACATCAAATGTTTTGTCTCTAGGAGTGGTTGTATATAAAGCCTCTGGGATAGAAAAACCACATGTTCACAGGTCCATCTTCACCAAAGCCATGCTCAAACAAAAAATTCAATTCTTCTAAGTCAGACTGTGATAAGGAAGCAGTTGAGGTGGACAAAGATACTGAGAGGACAAAGATACTTTTCTGATTACTGAGTGTATTCCCTCTGCTGAGCATTGCTTTTTTGAGGGTAAGCAAAAATCACCAGTAGCTGACTTGGGAGAATGGAAATCTTTTTGCTTACGTGTGGTACCTCAGTGATTACCTACCACTATCTGGAAACTAACTCTTGGAGCAAGCTCAGTGTGGTAAAGTGATAGGTCCCATTTTTTTTTTTTATACTTTCTCCAATAAGGATATAAACAGTAATACTGAGTAAGCATTGTGAAGATCCATTAGTAGACTTTTGGGTGGTCTAAATTCAAAGTGATAGGTGAATAGAAGATACCAGCATGCTTTTATTTTTAATTAATTAGGTTGAGAAGATACACCACCAAATTAACTTTTCTAGACTGTAATTATTGCAGAACTATTGAACTAATGGTTCAAAGTCACTAAAGGCTAAAGTCAAACCACTACTCAATTCAGTCCACTAATAGTGACATATTTGGATTCTCTTTCAGTATCCAAAGCCCCTAAAAGAATTCTGTGGTATAGTATTTTTATTCTTATTTTAAAAGTGAGGAATATAAGACCCAAGGAAATTAAGTGGCTTCTCCAAGGGCATACAGCTGTCAAGTAAGGGGGCTGAATGAGCCCCAAATGTGGAACCTCTGATTTCCAAAGTAATACTTTATTGATCTGTTTCTGCTTTCTGGTGGGGCTGTTTATAGGTAATAAAATGACTATAACTATACTCAAATAGGAAAGATACAAGCAGGAAAAATGAACCAGGCTTTTTCACTCTGAACTGAAAGCCTATGACCACGAAGGGAACAGCCACAAATACTGAAGTCAAAGAAAAAACACTTTTTTTTTTTTCATTTACTCCAAGTGGTCATACTCAAACATCTAAGTACACAATGTTGCTCATTTCTGCCTTCCCATACTGCTGTTACTAAAATAAATGAGTTCCATAGCTATCAGACGAAAAGGAGGGCTTGCAAACACCTTTTTTTTTTTTTTTTGGTAGCCTATAGGAAGAGAGCTTTATTTTCAGAGAGAAGCTTTCAAAACTCTAGTAATTCTTCTCATTGCTTTACCCTGGGCAATGAAACATAGACCCCATTAGCCAGTGACTAATGACTAGTTTGTGTGTCTCTTGCACTCATGGCTTTCCCATCTCTCTGACTGCTTTTCTTCTGGAACCAGTTCTAGTCCACTAGTCCTCAACAAGGTGTAATTTTGCACCATCCCCCTCCCCAGGGGATTTTGGCAACATCTGGACACATTTTTGATTGTCACAACTTGGAGGATGGGACTTCTGGCATCTAGAAGGTAGAAGTCAATCAAATATGGCACTAAACATTTTACAATGCACAGCACAGTCCCTCTCCCCCAGCAAAAAATTATCTGGCCTAAAATGTCAATAGTGCTGAGGTTGAGAAATCCTGTTGTGGATGGCATTGCTGGGGGAGGTGAGTAGGGAGCGGGAGAATAAAGTAGAATTTTAAGACATGCCACTTGGTCTTACAAAAGGGCTGGGGCTGGAGGCAGGAAGGAAGGAGGAGTAAGGAGGCTGAAATGTATACAGTGTCCCCAAGTCAGCTGAATCCAGAATTCCCACCCTTTGTGCTCCTTTCCCCAGTTTCACAGATTATCAGGAGTTGGTTGCATGTAGGTTGGCTCAGCACAGACTTTCTTCATCACTTGCCTCTGATGAAAGACCCATTTCATCAGGGTAAATGGCACAGAGGTAGGACCATCTTCTCAGAACACTCACAGAATTGACTCTATGACTAACCCATTCTGAAAGCTTAAAAGACCCTTCTAACAGCCTTTCTAGTACCTCAGATAGATCACAGGTGAAAGAAGAAAAATCTGAAGAGATTCATAGAGTATTTGCTTGGAAATGTGCAAAAAAAATCAGGTGTAAATTTCTTTTGGCTTAGGGCCGTCAGAGAAATCTCCAGAAAAGAAGCTGATCCAATGACTCGTCAGGCTGTTTCAGATTTTCCAGGAGCACAGCTTTGCTAAGTCATTCCAAAGCAGTTCTACCCAAGTTGACATTGGAGAGAGTGACCAAAGAGTCAGAATAATATAATATATAATAATAATCTAAATCATGACCTGAAGTGGATTTGGAATTCCCTAGGCACATTGAAAGGCCAAGTGCATGATATAGGAAAAAGGCAGGGAATACCTTTGGTTGGTACAAATATCTACAGCAAGGGAGTAACAGTCTCTCACTCTCTGAACTCTCTAATTTCAATCTCAGGAAATTTACTGGAATGAGAACATCACCAAGATCTATATTCATTTGGGTGAGACTGATTGAAGGCATCTCCTGGTCATTGAAATTTATCAGGTAACTTAGACATAAGCATGGTCCATCACAGATAAAGGTGGAATACAGCATGAAATCAGGAAACAGAATCAAGAGTATCTCCTCCTTCTTATTTCTGCACTAATTAGCAGGGGCATGACCTTGGACATGTCCCTTCTCTCTGAGTTTAACTTCTCATGTTTGACTAGATTATTTTTCAAGGCCTTCCAAGCTTACAGCAATCTTCAATTTTACTTTCTGTGAACAATTAGGTAGTTTTATTACAGAGATATATACTTAATCAAGAATCAGGTTCTTGGGTATCTTCCCAGGGACTTCATCATGCCCATTCTCTCTCTCTCTCTTTTTTTTTTTGGCATGGAAACCCTTATCCCTGCACAATGCCTGAGCATTTAATGCAAAAAAGGTTTTCATTTAAAAGACTGTGTGGTCTCTGCTGATTGCACAACTTCTCTTTGTGTCCACACTGCTGCTGATCAAATATTGCAAAGCCATTAATTACCTTCGGACAAATGCAGAGGGCCATGTGCAAAAGTTCTGGCCAATTGCATAAAGTAATATGCCAGATGTAAAGTAAGTGAAGGGTTTTTCTTGGTATTTAAGGTTCAGTGAAAAAGTAAGAGGGGCAGCTATGCCAAGAATGAAAAGCCAGAGCTTGCCAAGTGCTTCTTTAAGGGGCTTTAGCCAATGTGAGACTAAACAATGCATTAAATAGGCATACAACTTACTGCACTTAAAGAATCACATGTCAAATAACAGCTCTTTGTTATGTTTTAAACATGATCTCACATATAGATAAAGACAAGTGAAATGTTCTGTTGTCATCTCCTTAGTCTAACAGCTAATAAGGCCTGGGGACTTGAACTTTCCAGGCAACCAAAAGTAATTCTTTGTGATGTAAGAGCTTGCTGATGTTCCATGGAGAGGTGTAGGATGGTGCTCTGCCAGGGCAGCAGCTCAGTACAGGAATGATTTTTTGCCACCATGGTTGTCAAAGACTCTGGCTGCATAAAAGGGCAAAGGCTTCGTAGCCCATTATGAAGAACAATGAGCAATCTCCTTGGGAGAAATTGCCTGCCTGTTTGCAGAGTGATTCTTTGGTGTAGGCTCTGAAATCAGAAGAAAGTCAGCTAGAGGTTTGAGGTTGGCTCTTTACAGAGACCTTGAGAAATACTGGCATGGTTCATGATGTCTGGACTAAGTATACAAAGACCCAGCTGTATGGAAAACACCAACACTCTTCTGGATCCAAAATGGAGCTATGAGCCTACCAGCCATGAACATCTGAGACCTTCCAATACTCATGGTCTTCAAGCAACTGGTTGAGAGGCACCTGCACTGGTGGAAGCCTCCCATCCAAACCTTCTGCAGCTCCTTTCATGGTCAAGGTGGGAAAGACACTTTCTGCCTGGCTCACACTCTCAGGCTTATGTTGCCTTATGAGCACTTCTCCTTTACTGCCTATCTTATAAAACCCAGAGAGAGAGACGCCTGGTCCAACAAACAGTTCTTCTTCAGTAGGGCTTTGAGAAAAAACAGCAGAACTCATAGCCACTAGGAGAGAAGCACTGGAGGTTTGGTGGCCAAGAAAGAAGAAAAGTTGAAGTTGCCCAGAGGAAGGAATCCCCCGGATCATAAGGCATACCTTTGTGCTCATTGGGGAGCTGCGGTGTGCCGTCTGAGTGGAGTCCAGTCTGTGAAGGCAGGGGACTCAAATGGCAGCAGCCTCTAATCAAAAAAACTTTTCTTGTACAGCCTAAAGAAATTCTTTAAGTATTTCCTAAGTTTTTCTAGAAGGTAAACTGTAGGGTCATTCCATGGGTGTCTCCCTTGAGTCTCCTTTCAAAAAAGTTCAGAATCAACTGCACCCCCAGGGGTTTCTGTTCCTGCTCTCCCAGAAGATGCCAAGGCTTTCTGGAAGCATATCTCTACGCTGCAACACTTTGGACCTTTAAACAATGTGAATGGGCAGATGGACGTGTTTCCTGGACACAAGAGACCTTGACTTTGGCTCTGGATCCATCCAGTAAGGTAAAGCACAGACTCTCTGTGTCTCACTTTTCTCACTTGTCCAGTGAAGCAATGATTTTTACCTTCTAAGCCTGGGGGAAAGACAAAGTAAGAGAGCTGCTACAACAGGATTTTGAAAAAATGAAAATGCTAGTCAAGCATAAGACATCCTTTGTGCTACTGATACTACTGTAAGTGTTACTATTAGCAACAGGTTTTATCAGCTGCCCCTATAGAGAGAAATAGGTTTCCCTAGTGGCTCAGATGGTAAAGAATCTGCCTGCAATGCAGGAGACCTGGGTTTGATCCCTGGGTTGGGAAGATCCCCTGGAGGAGGAAATGACAATGCATCCCAGTATTCTTGTCTGGAGAATCCCACGGACAGAGGAGTCTGGCAGGCTACAGTCTATAGGATTGCACAGAGTTGGACATGACTGAAGCAACTTAGCACACATCGAGGGAAATGAGTATGTAATGAATCAGGCTGCCCAGACCTTTGCAGTAGACTTTGTGACTGATCCCAGAAGAGAATAAATAAGTATAATTGCTAATGTGTTTATGATGCTTACCATGTGCCAGGCAGCATTCTAATTTAATATGTTCTAATAGATTAACCAGTTCTGTGAGGTAGTCCTTGTTTTGGAGATGAGGAAATTAAAGAACAAAGAGGTTAAGTGACTTGCTCGATGCCACCCACCAAGTAAGTTACAGAGCTAGAATTTACATCTTGGATTCTTGGCAGTAGAGACCACACTTGGCCTTGACTCCTTCCTTCTCTTGCTTCTTGTAACTGTTCATCAGGGAGAAGATGGTCTTGAGGCGCTTGACCATATCAGAAAAATGCAAATTATTTCATTTGCAATATTGCAATATTTTCTAAATTTGCACAGAAATCATCACGTTCTTAGAAGTCCCTTGGTTGCCCAGACTAGTCCTCTTGGGCATATTTAAAGAGTAGTCGCCACTAGTGAAGGTCAATATAAAAACTCACTGTTTCTCTTTAAGAATATTTGTGGCCTGTTAGCTTAGTGGTGCTAATGAGGCCAGGGCCAAGGTCAAATCCCACATGTTCCAATTAGCTTCAAAGAGAAAATCACAGCCAGTGACTGCACCTCTAACTTTGACCAGCTGTCATACAGATGCATAGCTGGAGGTCTAAGGGGTGCCAAGCCAAGGAATGCAAATGGTGTAGCTCAAATCCAGCCCCACTCAAAGCAATGCTAATGGTGGCTGAGTGTGTCTTTGGATGGTCCCAGTGCTGTACTCTCTTCTTTAATTGGATAGGCAGTCTCAAAAGCCTGGGAAAGGCTTTTAGTCAAGGTTTAGAAGACTATAGATTCAATCTGCCCCTCTAATTTATAAAGAGCAGCTAAAAACTGACCTACTTAACTGTCCTCACTTTCAGGAGACTGAAAAAATGTAAAGTTAGTCCTTTGTAATGTCAGTTAGTCCTTCCTAGCAAAGAAAAGTGGCAATCTGTTTTCATGAGGTGTGTGCTTCTTTGGCCAGATGACTTGCATGTATTTGGTCATGTCTGAGCTTCTATTCCATTCCTGAGGGGTTGGAACTCAGCTTAAAACAAAATAAAACAAAGGCACTGGCTTCTCTTGCTTTAAGTAGGCGGGGTCCCCTATCTGGGGATGAACAGAAATTATGTGAAGAAGATAAAGGAGTCTAAAATGTTCTTTGGTCACTATTTAAATCCAAGATTCTCCTTTTCTTGAATAGTACCAAATCCTTGTTAATTACAACCTAGACTATGAGTCTGTTAAAAGTTAGAAGAGGTCATTTACTTGAACAAAATCCCCTTGTTTTATAGACAAGGACATTTTGGCCCAGGAAGTTTAAATGCCTGCCAAAGTCATACAGCTAATGAATGACAGGTCTGGGAGCAGTTTTCTGAGCACTATATTTCAAATGAAAGAAGCTTGAGTTAATAATAATAACCTCAATCTAGGAAGGTTGTTGCAATCAATAACAATGAAATTCATAGCAAAGTTTTACTTAAACTCTTTATAAAACAGTATGTTTTAACACATGAAGAATGCCATTCATTTATTCAGACCTGTTCTTAATCAGTATGCATTGGAAGTATATTTTACAAAAGCTATAAATCTGGACTAACCAAAAGGGTATCCAACTTTCCTTTCTAATTGATTTACTTCTCCTTTTTCCCAGACCGCAGAGATAAAGCATATACAGTTTATTTAAGGGACTGTTTATAGACTCTTAAAACTAAAAAGGACCCCAGAAACTCGCTTTCTTTTGGTTGCTCTTAATTGAAACCATTCAAGGTGGTTGGTTGTCTGTCAATTTTTAAAGTATCTTCAAGGAGAGAAATTCCACAAGCCTCTAAAGCATATGTTAAAATGGTTAATCACCATGACTGTCAAAAATAGTATCTATGGCAAGCTGAACTTCTCCTATTTCACTTGAAGCTCTTTTCCTCTTGCTCTGTTCCATGCACAGCAAGGTTGTGACAAACTGCTCTCTATGAGCCTCCTGCATCAATCCGGAAAGATAATAGCTAGCTCTTTCCCAATGTGCCAACTCCATTAGGCCACCATTTTTCTCCCAAGACTGTGAAAGTACACGACTGGTTGACATGCTCTCTTACTAGGATACATAGGGAGAAATCAATACTTAGCTCTTCTTTGCAACTTTCATTGCATGCAATGTCTGTTGAAGCTGTGTTAATTATAGAGGAACTTTTGCACTTATGCTGGGAAGATGTTTACAAAACAGATAATTGAGAAGGTGGCATGCTCTGTGCTCTAGTGACACAGGTTTGTAGAGAAATAGGAACTCGTTTAGAACATTGGGTTGATAGATACAAAATAATTGTTACCCCCAAAAAAGTTATTCAGGACAGTTCTGTCTCTTAATAGGGTTTAAAATTCCCCTTGTTAAATATTCTGGCCCAGTAAAAAAGATAGATGTGGAGGTAACATTTATTTAGATGTTTGCATTTCAAACCCCCTTCCACAGTTAGACAAAATCCATACATTCAAAATGGATTTGAAGCAGCTTAAAATGAAGCTTGCAGCCACAATAAAACTTTGAAAGGGGTAAAAATAATAATAAGAGTCAATTGACAGGGGATAGAGGTAGGGAAGACTGCTTTCCTCTAAAAAGTATTTCAAAGGCTGTAAGTGCTTAGAGCTGACTTCTTCACACACAGTAAATCTCAAGGGACAAAAAGGAAACTCAATAAAATTTGTTGACAACAGTTAATGCCTTTAAGAATAATTGGCTCAGACACGAAACAGAGCATCAATGTAGCTTAGGGAGGATCTAAATGCCGCCTCTAAGTCATTGCTGGTATACGTTGTATTCAGTTGAAAAGATAAAGTTTTATCGAATAGCTGGGTAAATATGAGACAAGAAGAATTGTCCAAAGTACCTGACAAACCTAATTCTTGATGATTCTGAAGACTAAGATCCCAAACAAGTCATGCCATTACATTCAATGGGATTCAATTCAATTCAGTCCTGCCAGTTCAACAGTCAAACTTGAACTGCAGCTATATCAGCCAGGCATTGAGCTAGATACTGGGATTCAATGGTAAACAATCTGGCCTTTGATATCAAGGAGCCTGTTGAAAGGGTAGATCTTGGTCAGCTGATTTTAAAAATGGGAAAAGTATTTAGGAAAAGCATAAAGGATTGCATTTTTCTTCCATAATTATTTTCCTCTATGATACTTGATAATACTTTTTTTTAACATCCTAACTAGACTGTGAGTTTCTTGAAGGCAAAGTTAATCTCTCATTCATTTTGAGGTATCTCACTCATGGCTATACAGTATCTTACACATAGCAGAGGATCAATCACTGTTCTGAATTAAACAATTTAAAGGGGTTAACTTCTCTTGGGCAAAAAGGCTAGTCCAGTTGACTAGAAAATTAACAAGAATACTTTTGTGCATGAAAGTTTATGTCAGACAAATAATTTACATTGTCACAGAGTTCTATAAACCAGAACTTATGAAACCTAGGTTCTCAATAATAAAACACAGTTTATAAAACCACTTTCTATCCAAAGTTATAGTCTATACATAAGTAGTTGCCATGTAGAAACTTCTCCTTTCAAATGATTAAGATAGAATTAAAACACATTTGTAAAATTTGATCATTTGAGTAATAGAATGCCTTCCAGTGAGTTGAAATCAGTTTCCATCATAGTTGTCTGATACTCTTAATTCTTTGTGTGAACATATATAAGTATCAAAGGGTAACTTGGGATCAAATTATTATTTTTTCTTTCTCATTTTTTGTCATTTAATTTGTCATGTAAGCATCACAGTCATAGAAAGATCCAGTTTCCATGCACTGTGCATGGAAATCCTGGAGCATGTCACCTCAAACGTGGCAATTCAACCTGGCACATAACCCAAGACACTTGGGGGCTCAGCCATCACCTAGTGAACTGGATAAAAGGGAATGGCACAAATGGATTATCAAAGCAAAAAGAAAGTCCTCTTGGGCATAATAACTGAGACCCACTTATCCATTTTTTAAAATGTGGATCAGTTGTAGCAAAGTAAAGAATAGTGACAAGCCATCGCTGGGTGATGTCGATGTGACACATTTGCCTTCTGCCAGATATTCTGAAGGTAAAACAGGTCTGCTATTCGAAAAACACTCACCAAATGAACTCATTCGTCTGCGCAGAAACAGAGAATGGGACAGAATCGCTTTATTGCCAGAAAAATAAATGAACTCACTCAAAGCGTTGGCTGGAAGCAGAGGGTGGGAATTTGCCCATTCAAAGAGTAGAAAGTACTTCTCACTCTCTGTCACCAGTTGTTGAAAAACTATTTGTCACTGAATCTACAATGAGTACAGACCATCAACGTGCCTATCAACCTCTTCCTTCCCTTTCTCCCTACCCATCCCAGACTGCTACATTCACAGACCCCTCCTTCCAGCCTCTCTCTCTCTCACACACACCTTCCTGGGAAGAAGAGAGAGACTGGAAGTGTGTGAGTCATCACAGGAGCTATTCAAAGCCTCGTGGGTGACTGAGGTAAGCTGTCTACACTTAAGCCACATGAACCTCTAAGAATGATTCACAGTCCTGAAGACCTGAGTGTCAGTTTCCTGAAACTCTCTAAACTTGCAAAGAATTAAACAGAATGAGCATCTGGCTTTCCATCACTCAGTGTCCTGTAACATATATGAGCCAGATGCCTCTGAGGTGTGTTCTCTAAGGGATCCATTCCCTCAGGCAGCAGGGACTCCTGTTTGTGTTTATTATTTATCTGCAAGTGTGGACTTGGCTGTCTGCTTTTTATTGACTGTTGACTTTTTAACCACCTGAGACCTACTTATGGGATAAGTGACCTTGCACTTGTCAGAAACCCTTTTCCAGATGGAGACATCACTGGAGAGCCCCAGAGAAGGGTGACATCAAAGGAAGGCAACAACAAAGACTCAAGGTCAGTGTGAACTGAGGGCAAATGAACTCAGCATTTCAGTTTGCATTGAGCGAGAGCCTGTGTCTTTGCAAATGTGCCTTTCAGCGACATCACCTTCTGTCTGTTCGGGGTGATTTCATATCACATGGAGACATCTGGGATGTGCCCCTTTGCCAAGTCCAACTTCCTAGTTTCCTCCAAGTGACCTAGCACTTAAAACATCCCTACATATTCACATATGTCGGTACATGCACCCACAGATCTGGAAAACCAAAACCTCAATCCCCCAGGGCCATTTTGTCCTGTCTTTTCCCCGGAAGGAATGGAATAGTGAGGGCAGAGCAGAATAGTTGCGGGAAAGCCTAGCGGGAAATAGTTAAAAGACAAACTGCTAAGGAGAAAAATTCCATCCAAAATCTGCAAAACGTGCCACGGCCCCGCTGAAACGCTAGGCTTGCGTTAAGGTGAGGAATCTCGGAGGCCGAGGACGGCTGCCAGCCACAGGCAGTCATTCAGTTCTTCGCACACTCCCCGCAGTTGTAAATCCACAGAGCAGCGAGAGGGAGGCTACTTACTGAAATAAAAGCCCCTGTCTCCGCACACGAACTGGAGAGCGTCCACCAACTCAGCCCCGCAGAGGGTCTCGGGTCCTGCTGTGGCAGAGCTGGTGAAGGCGAGCAAGCACAGGGCCAGATAGAAGAGATGCGAGGAGGATGTGACGGGCATCTTCACCTGCTGAAAGAGCAGAAGGAGGGTCATCTTCCTCCTGGGTCTTTGCCAGGGGAGTAGGGGCAAGGCAAGGGTGCCTTTACCCCAGCTCTGCATTCCTGTTATTAATCAAAACTATCCCCTCAGGAGTGCAACAAGGTGTGTGGGTGACCTCTGAGCAGGTCTTGGCATCATGCTGAGTTTAATCCTCTTGCTACTGTGAAACCTTGGGGAAGTCCTTCTTGAACCCTTTCTTTATGGGTTCCTATTACAATTCAATGAGATAAATGTCCTGAAACATTTAATGTGTGAAGGTGAAAGATGCTCTTATTGCACGCCACTCAGAGATCCTGGTAAACCTTTGGAATCGTCAAAGGTTAATTTGTGCTCAGTCCAGACTTGGGACCAGATATGTTTTATTAATTTAAATTCTCTCAAATTGGCCATCCACAGATGGCATGTGCATTCATTACTGACCAGAATATTAAATTAACCAGAACGTCATTCCCCAGCTACTGATTAAAGAGAATTTACTGCAGCTGAAAAAGAACTTGTGAACATACTATATATCATTATAGCTTTTTTTTTCCACTTAAGAGGGGCAGAGACAGAAACAGAGGGAGAGAAACTGAGCGATTTCTTACCTGTAGAACATCAGCAGTTAACAACTACAAGTAAAAGTTAAAAACCAGGAACAGGAAACATCTGAGAATTTCAGAATGAAACTGGTTTATGGTAAGTAAACCCGACTCCTTTTGCATTCTAAAGCCCCTTGTGTCAAGCTCAATATCAGATCAACACACGTGTATACAGTGCCTTCCACGAACAGGGAACGGGGCTCAAAACCTGCAGAAGTCTTTCTTTTTTTTAAGTCTCAGGAATTCTGACTTCATCATTTGGAGGTACTTAAGTGTCACTGTATCTTTTTTATAGCAGAGACCCCTGGTTGGCTTGACTTAGCCAGTGACAGACAGCCAACTGTCAGCCCTGCCAGAGGCAGGATTCCTGTGGCTCAAGTCTCCATCCTTGCTCTCAGCAGTGAAACAATGCAAAGGTGATCATTAAATTTTTCCACATTGCTACTTGTGGCACAAAGATGTGGTTTCTTCTAGGAAGCCTCCCAAGGTGAGTAGCTTTATCCCTCTCAGATGCATTTACTTTCAGCAGCATCAGCAGAGTCAGTGACAGGATGTTAAACCAGGGACCCTATCAAAAGGTCATAGAGTTAAACTGGAAACTATCATTATGAAAAGAGGCTTTTCTGAACCTCCCACTGGTGGCAGGTCCATTCGACTCCATCACTTTCAAAGAAACAGGCTCAGTCATTTATTTTCCGACCACCTTCCTTGCCCTCCCTGGTCTCTTAATGGCTCTCTACATCAGTGGCAAAGTTTGCTCCATCACTGTAATTAAGATTTCCATTTTTGTGGCCAGACTTTCAGTTCAGCAACTGGGGAAAAATACCCGTAAACCCCTGATTCTCGTTAACACAACGTAAATATTTAGTTAATACTTGTAAAACATTTGAAGATGAAAAGCGTCCTCTATTTGCAAATCATCATAAATAATAGACATAAAATAGAAGAGGAGGTGAAAGCTTGATGGAGAATTTCTTCCATTTTCTCCATAGGACCTGTTCATGGAAACCCTCCACCCCCACATAGCCAAAGCCACAGGGACTGCTAGAAACAAGTTGTCATCCAATCCTCATCTTTCTTAGTTATAAAATAATCGGTGGGAGTTTTCCCTTTCAGTATTTCCAGTGGAAATCTCAACAAGTCCAAGCCAATTGGACTTCCTTGCCCTTTTCAAAAGAGAACACTCATAATTGATCTTACAGAACATACCCCACACTCTGGCAACCAGCCAGTTCTAGAACGTATGCTATTTTGCCAGTCCTATTTCTCCATTGCTCCCTTCTTTGTTGAGTTAATGGTGAAGCTTAAGGCAAAGCACCTGCAACTGTAGATGCCTTCAGGTTCTTCAGTTATGAAATCCAGGGAAAAAGGAACTCAAAACCTCAGGGAATTGAGAACTTCATTAGATGTCAACATTATACTTTTAATAGCTATTTCTTTTGTATAACACATTTAAACTCAGCAATACCTATCAGTCTCTAGCATTTAAGAATTTAAGATTATTTTTTACAGATTTCCCCCTTTCCTTTCTTCCTTTTTCCCCCTTTTTGCTGAGTTATGTTCTCAGATAAATATCAGCACTTATAGTTCTAGGACAAGATAGAACCTCTAGTGCATTTTCTTTTAGTTCAGGAAACAGTCCATCACACCCACAGAGAACCAGAGAATTTATCACATTATGTTCCCCCAAAAGAAAACAATAAAGAATTTGCTTAGGAGTTAAAAGTTTGAAATGAGTGGCCCCATATGTTCATCATTTCCTTGGCCTTTTATTTTTCCAAACACAAAGGAAATGAAGAGAGAGAAAGGAGAGATCTGAAAGAAAGAAATAAAAGAAGAACTAGAAAGAGAAGAAAAAAAAATTCCAGAGCACTCTTTCTCAAAAATCATTCACAAATTCAAAATTTTAAAGACCTTTCTTTTTATCTTAAATAAATGTAATATCAATTGGTTCCAGATGTCTGGGTTACAATAAAAATGCCCAGCAAAATTTGAGGGCAATAGTCATAAGAAAATACTCACTGTAGGTGTAACCATTTTTGTTTGTTCCAGATCTTTTACAGCAGGTCAGGGTGGGTATTATGAGACTGATGTGAATAGAAAACTGAGGACTTAAAAACATGTGCTGCTTTGTGGGTGGGGTTTGTGAAAGCATCTAGTTACATTTGGACACCCAGGCAGGTATGCTATGAGCCTGGGTAAACTGCCTTTTGTCCATTCAGACAATAAACAAATTCCACGGCTGGGATCTGAGTCAATCTTTTCCTCCCAATCAAGCCACCGATTTCCATCGTGTGCCTATTGTAGCCATCCTGGACAGGGACCGAAGCTCCAGTCCTCCCCTGTGCCCTCTTCCCTCTGACTCAAACACTTGGAAATATCTTGAGACTCACAGTACAATCAGCTTGTGAGCTCTGCCTGGCAGACACCTTTACTCATTGAATTACATTTGAAAGAACCACGTAGCTCCCTGAAACCACTTCCTGCTCCAAGTACAGGAAAAGGCAACAACTTACGGCTAGCTAGCTCTACTTCTGAAAAGTTCAGCGTACACAGCATGGAAAGTTCATTTGGAGTTTTCCAAACTTGTAATTAATGCAGAGATAACACTACACAGCCCCTTTTAGGAACATCTAAGTAGGGAGACAAAATCCCCAGCTATCAGACCACATAGCATATGTGTATCCTGACTTCATTTCTTTTAAAAGCAAGGTAGCCAGTGCGCATCTTGGCATCTCAAGGGCAGCAGGATCAGGTGCCCGACAAGGATGTATTCTTAACTCCTAAGCCACTGGCTTGACTAAGAAAAGTCCTAGTGGTGGAGTACTTGAAAGCAGCAAACGAGTGCTGGACTAAGCGGTAGGGAAGTATCATGAATTGAGCCCACAGGCAATTGCATCGGGGAGCCAGTGACAGCAGCTTAAAAATGCTTGCAAATTGGAAAAATACAAGTCTTGAAAGATATAATTTTGCTTAGAATGGAAACTTGAACTAGGGCCAGTTATTGGAAAGGAGAAGTCAGTGTATTGACAACGCTAGCCAAATTTACCTAAAGAGACTTTACAATCCCAAATACAAAATCCGCGTTTTACAACACAAAACCCCAAGTCCAAACTTCGCCCCTGAGAGTCCTCTTCAAAAGAAAAAACTTGGAATAGCAGTTGCTAGAAAGTTTCCGCTTTCCATATACAGTGTGCATTTGTTTAAATTATCCGAATATGCAAGGTCAGCAGGAGTTCTTAAGGAGTTCTTTTTCAGAAGAGCAAATGAAACTTCACTCTAACTTTGACTCTCTGGGCATAAGTGCAGAGAGTTCCGGGACCTTAGCTCCAAAGATCATATTTAAAAGCTTTAATATCATTTAAAATGTAACTTTGTATGTGCCATGCCGTGTAATCAAAAGTCCTGGCAAGTTACACACACACACACCACACACACACACAGTCCTACATACACATGAACATGGTCTTAAAAATAAAACATCTGCACCTGCAAAAAAATCCAAAAGTTCATATCCATGCCCTATAGCCCTTAACCATAGATAGGATTTAAAGGAATCTTCTATAATGACACCACTCAAGCCCTGAAGAAGTGGAGGATTTAGCATAAGTACCTTGCAATAGTTTTTACTCATACAGATATCTGTGCAAAGGCATTTATCTCCCGGAGCTATTTTTTCAGATCCCACAGAATTGCATATTCAGCAATTTATAAATAACTCCCAGTGCCGAAACAATGAAAATTCTAAAGTGAAGAACATTTCTAAGCAGAAGCAAACAGTACACAATTTAAAGAAAATTCCCCAATGACTTCAAAGAGTAAGAAATATTTACCTTCAAGAAATCACAAAAGCAGCACTTAAATAATTGGGTTGGAAGACTGCTGATTTTTCCCATTGCTTCTGAAGTGCAAAGTCTGGAAATGAATTGGTTAGCAGGAATAATGAGGCAAAAAGAAATCCAGGGAGATGGGAGATGTTGAGAGCAATGTCACATTTCAATTTTGAGGACTTTATTCCATTGCGCAGGCTCTATCTGCTCTGAATTTAGCAGTGACAGTGAGATTTAGCAAACAGAAGAGGGATTTAGAGAAAATCCTCACATTTATCTACAAAACACAGACACTGTAGACAGGAAACAGCTGGGGGAACGCTTGCCTTCTCTCTCTCTCCCTCTTCTGGCAAAGTTATCGAGTAAGGACTTTTTTGGGCATGGTGACAAATAACATCATACCTTTGCATTTTAAAACTAGAGCACAGAAGCATTTTTTTCCCTTAAAAGAATGTGTGTTAGTGACAAGAGGAGCAGACGTTAAAATACTGATGCTGTCCTCTGATTAACTTTCTCCCGGGCACGAAGACACGCACATCTGCTGATACACCTTACCAGAATGAAAGGACTATTCGTGGAGGATGGGCGAGCAATCTTATATTCCAGAGCCAACACAAAATTTAAAAAACAAGAAATGAAAAAAAGACCATCTCAAGCATACTCTATGATTTTAACCCTCAAACGACCAGGGTAAACTAGACTGGAAGACAGCGCTGGGATGACCCCTCGTCCTAGTTGCCAAGTGAGGAGAATGATCTCATTTCCTAGAACCTGGAAAGGGGCAGGCAGCTTTGTAATTGGCTCCCCTCAGGACACTGTCTCATGCTTTTTGCCCACGACAGGGCAAAGATTTTGCTGAGCTGTAAAGCCAACTGAAAAAATAAAATCGAATATTTTTCTTCCTTCCTCTGCTCTGCTGCTTGGCCCCCACCCCGACCCCCACCCCACCCCAGGGGAAGGGCATCTGAGGGGCAAATGATTTTCCCATTGTTCATATTTTTCTGCATAACTTGAACCTGTGTGTGTGTGTGTGTATTTGTGTGTGTGTGTGTGCACGTGAGTGCATTTTCTTTCCCCCATTTTTGTGTATTCTAAATAACACCAGCTGGCTAGCAATACCCTCTCAAGGGTTATGATGTCATTCAAATCTCTCAGCTGGATGAGTGGCCAGCAACATGGTCCAAGCCAGCTGTTTTGCTATTTATAATGTATACTTGCCTTTGCCATTGAGGATCAAGTTGTGATCTTTTGTCGATAGAGTTTGTACCAATTTCTCATCAGTTTTGTGAAGGAGGAGATAAGAAAGTGGATTATGAAATAAGATTGCAAAAGCCCAGGTTAGACATCTCACTTTCCCTGGGGTCTATTGGGGCATGGTTTTCTGGAATGGTGGGAATAGCCTGGACCTTGTATTTCTCCCTCTTGATTCTCAGGGGACACAGTGATCCTGACGCTTTGACTGAAAACAAAGGTTTGCTTGAAACTCCTGTCTGGGTCTTTATAGCCATGGACAGGAAGTTGTTTGCAGAGGTGGATGCCCTCAAAGGAAAACCTGATTGGTTTTGAAAGAGGGTTGAGTTTGCTCAAGCCTTCTCTGTGATTACACTTGGGGCAGTGTTTACCCTCGAGAAAGACAAGTTAGACATGAGGAGCGAGGCCATTTCAATAGTACACTATCTTCAGTATTCAGTGAGTGCGTGCCTACTGTGTGCCCCGTTACACACATCACAGGGGCTTTCAACACTGTCATGTGGTGGGATGCACCCTTTTAAAAATGTGAAAAGTGCACACTTTCTCTGGAAAGACAGGGAAGTGAAACTACTCAGAATACAGGATGGGGGAGGAGGGGTGTGTCATGAGAGGCTTTGAAATGCAAAGTTGGGAGGTTTCAGGGGATGAGATTTGACCTGAAGAGTCTAGAGATATGCATCATCAAGAGGTAGGCTGGGGGGCATCTTCAGGTGTGGGGTCAAGTCCTGTACTTTGAGAAGAATCCAAGACCTCCTTTTATGAGCCCCACTTCATGTATTTAACTTAGGAATTGTTCATTACAAATCTGGGGTTTGGGTTTTTTTTCCTTCAGCTTCAGCACATCACACCTTTCGTGAAAAAAGCCCAGCCTCCTCTCATGGACTTTGAAGATGCAGATTGTCTCACGGGTTGAAAGATCTCCAATTTCCATGCCTGCAGAGTCTTGGCGATGAGTGCCTCACTCCACCGTTGGGCATCTTCACCAGTAGAAGGCCATGGCGTTCCCATTTTAGTTTTCACTTGTTTGAATCATTCCAAGGTGTCCTGGGAGCTCACTGCCCTCTCCAAGGCTTCCCCCTGGTCTGATGTGCTATCCTGGAAAGCCGTGTGCACGGATCACCTTATCCCTAACCATTTCGTGGGAAAGGCTGCTTCGGGAGACATAACGCATGCCGTTCCATCTGACACAGGTCTCCTGTGCTACCGACACACTGACTCACAGTCTCTTGGTTTTATAACCCCAATTACCCTTAAAGGATAATTGGGTTTTAATTTATGTCCTAGTTTTTATGTCACAATCAAAAGAAAACTGAAATTTCAGTGCGTCGTAATTATCATCAGCTGTACTGTGGAAACATTCCGATGTGAGCTCTCAGTTTCCAATAGGGAAAGCAATTTCCTGAAGTGATTATTGTACACTTCAGTGCGGAGAATGGTCTAGATTTCTGGGTAGGGTGAGCCAGCAACAGAGCAATCATTCCTAAGGAAATGACCATTTTCTTGGCTAATTCCAGGAGTCAACCTGAAAGCCAAAGGGCAATAAATGTGCCATGTGATGACTCTTTAACAACTGAGTCTGCACCTGTTCAGGAGAAAAAGAGATGAAGGCACCTATTACCAGAGGGTCCAAAGTGGTAGTAAATCTAATCCTTAGGAAGAGGCCCTACTGGAGAGAAACATACAGGGTTGTTCTAAAATTACTGAATGATTATGTTGTCGCCTGCCTGGAACAACCTGACAGTTAGATATGGGAATGGCGTGCCACCAAAATAGCAAGGACGTGCTCATCATGAGAACCTCCACTCCTGGAAACGCGGAGATTCACAGCTTCACCTTTTGCATGTGCAATCCTGTGGGGATATAAATAACTCTCCCCTAAAGCCTTCTTCTTGAGTAGTGTATTTGCATAAAGCTGCAATCTCAGAAGACTTCTGACACCTTTCTTTTTTTTTTAAAAAAAGTTGTTCATCTCCTTAAAGCACAGGCTGACTGAGATTCACAGAAATGGGAAGTGCTGGACCCTCCACGCTTTTTGCTTGAGCCACGTTTCCAGTCTTCCCTGTGTCAACTTCAGAGCTGCCCATTCAAAAAGTAATCTATCAACGTGCGATGGGGAAGACTTACAGCTTTTTTCATGAATGTCTGTGCTGACTCCTGAGAAAAGCTCAGGAAGGGTATCTGGAGGTAAGAGGACTTTGGAACCAAATAAAGGGTGAGGTGTAAGGTTCTGGGGCCATCCAGCAGGCTGAGAACTTGGGGTAAACTACTGGACCTGTCTCTTGGCTCACGGTTTGTGTGGTGGGTTGGTCTGGGAGTGTATGGTCCAGTTTCTGAGATCAAGATCTTGTCAATTCAGAACGTAAAACTCCAAGGAAAAGGCTGGGCCTCAAAAATACAACATGCTGCTGAACAAGGGAACTAATGTCAGCACCAGAATTGCTCAGAAGCAGCTCTGTGAACCCGCAGAAAAATCTTCAGCTCAAAAGAACTGCTTTAAATCCTTAGAGGCGCTTTTTCCCCACAGCTAGGGAAAACAGTAATAGGGAGAAGAAATCCTCCCACTAGAGAAATCAATGCTTTCTTTTCAACATCAAACTTGGATCTTATTTCTTCTAAAATGTCAAAAGGGCAAATGCTGAGAACAGTCAGAAGCAAAACTTCTGTGGTTTGGGGAGCAAAAGAATTCTCCGTAATGGCAGACGAGGAGTCACTGCATGGGGCGAGGATGGCTTGGTGGAGGGAGAGAACCAAGGGCTCACCACAACTGCCCCAAGTTGAAAAGAAAGTAAGGAAAGGAGACACCAGTTCCAAATTTCTGGGGCAAGTACCCAAAGAGCGCTTTCTTTGGGAATCGAAAAATGTGCGCGCCCTCTAGTGGACTGTGGGGAAACTGCCACCGCAATCTTAACCTTTGATGCGTGGAGTTTGGTAGGCGTGGGGCGTTTTGAAAAGTTCTGGGTTCAAATATACTTTAAATTGCACTAATCTTTTGAAACAAATAAACTAGGTATTTAATTCACTCTAGTTTTTTAAAAGATAAGGTTGCTAAGAGGAGAAGAAAAGACGATAAACTTTATGAGAGCACGGATGCCATCTCCTTGACTCTATTCCCAGTGCTTACTCTTGGGCTCCACATAAGATTTGTTGGTTGAATCCAAGTCTGGAAAATGATGATAATGAAGGTAAACTATTTCACATAAAAAGGCAATAAACTCTTTGAGAGCGAAATAACCAATTTCTCCGTTTTATAAATAAGAAAAATGAAGGGTGGGGGAGTGGCGAATAGAAAAGTGTCTTGTAACAAATTTAGATCGCACGCTGAGCTCAAATCCAGCTCCTTAGTCTGTTCTCCACTGTTTCTTCCACAGCAGTGTTCAAAATGTGGGTTTAACACTGATGGTCAAAGACATGGCATTAAAGAATCATGTAAGAGTGGAAGTGGTTCCATTTTTATTCTCTTTCTAGCCTTAATTTACTGAGGGAAAAGTCTCAGTTTGCTACATATCTGCCTTCAGTGCCTGACAGTTGCTAATCACTTTTTTGGGGGACTAAACAACAACTAACAGACAAAACAAAAACAAAACAAAAATGAATCTTAAGTCTCAAGTCTTTGCATGCAGTGGTTTTATCCAGAATTTAATAATGCCGTTTTGTTTTATGTTGTTCCTTTTTAATAATACTTTCTATTTAGGACTAGTGATGCTGTTTTTGAAGTAGATATTTTAAAGCTTAGTTTTAAAATATATGTTTCTAAGTCTTAAAAAATCAAGTTAAGAAAAGATATTTTTAAAGTAAGTAAATTATGTTACAAATGGCAGACAGTTATGACAAAAAATGGTATACTTGGTGTTTGAATTCTGATGTTTGGGCATCATTGTTGTGTAACATGCCATGTGTTAGGAAAAAAATTAAGCAACATAGCCACAATGAAAAAAGCAGGGAACAAAGACCCTGTATATAAATCATGCCACCCTCTAAATGTATTAATTATGTTTCCTGAGGTATGATTTCATGTCCAAGGTAATAAAAACAATAAAGTCTCTTTCAGGCAGAGGAAACATGTTATATGGAAAAGAGAAGATTCTCAGTGTTGTAAATATTCACTTGTTTATTTGACTGGTCTGGGTTGCAGCATGAGAACTCTTAGTTGCAGTATGTGGGCTCTAGCTCCCTGACCAGGGATTGAACCCGGGCCCCCTGCATTGGGAATGCAAAATCTTAGCCACTGTACCATGAGCGAAACCCTCCTAGTGTTGTGATGTGGGAACTAAGGCTGAGGGCTTGCTCTCAGACTCCTACATTGTTCAGGCCTTTTTGGTCTCTCCTTTCCCCATCAGTAGCTTTCACAGACCTGCAAGACTAGAAAACAATCTAATTCCCTCATGATTCCCTTGTAAAGAAAGATCTGCATGTAACTGAATCTGTGATTAATTCTGGGAATGGCACAGTGCCTCAAAGTAAATAGGCACCAGCAGACCCGGGTTACATTATAACCCAGGTCAGTCTGAGTAGTGCTGGGTAAAGGGGAACGAAGGTGGAGATTGATCACCCAATAGTCTTGCCAGAGATTCCATTCTGAATGATTTAACTGTGGTGTTTATCTTTGATAAGCAGATTTTAATGGAAAAAATGAAATGATTACACTTGATAAAGATTCTCCACAATAAAGGTTGAGGCAAAAAGATCTTATTTCTGGTGAACCCTGAACTTCCTGGAAAAGCTGGTTTGTTAGAGCATCCCACTCTTTCTCTGGGTCAGTTAAGGCAGTTTTATCATCCCCTTTGAGAGCAGGCCACACAACCTCCAGCCTGGATTCTTTACTTGAAGTGGCTGCTGAGAAATGTTTCAGATTGCTTCCTGTGAGTGTTCCTGAGTAGACAGAAGAGTGGGTAATCAATTGAGAAGGAGACACAGAATCCAGGGGAACCCTTGGAAATGACCCATCCAGGGAGCATATATCCTTGGAGACTGTACCTCATCCTCTCCCCAGCACAGACCCTTGAGGGTTCAGTGCCATAGAAACACACACTTTACTCCTTTTTATAATACCTTGGTAATTCCTCAGCTTCTTCCAGAGCTCAGAATAAATCTTTAAACCCAGTTACATTAGTCGGAGTTCTCCAGAACAACAGAATAAATAGGATCTATCGACGTATCTATCTATCTGTCTCCTCTCTTTTTTTAAAATTTTTATTGATTTTAATGGTAAAGAATCTGCCTGCCCATGCAGGAGACATAAGAGACACAGGTTTGATCCCTGGGTTGGGAAGATCCCCTGGAGAAGGGTATGGCAACCCACTCCAGTATTCTTACCTGGAGAATCCCAAGGGACAAAAGGAGCCTGGCACGGGATACAGTCCATAGGGTCGCAAAGAGACATGACTGAAGCAACTTGGCACAGCACAATACGTAGTTGATTTACAAGGTTGTGTTAGTTCCAGGTGTACAGCAAAGTGACTCAGTTATAGATATATCCATTATTTTTCAGATTATTTTCCCATTTAGGTTATTATGGAATACTGAATAGAGTTTCCTCTGCTATAGAGTAGGTCCTTGTTGATTATGTTCTATATATAATAGTGTGTATTTATTAATCCCTCTCTTGATCAATATATTTTAAGGAATTGGCTCATGTGATTGAGGAGGTTTAGCAAGTCCAAAGTCATCAGGATAGGCCAGAAGGCTTGAGACTCAGGAAAAGAATTCCAGTTTGAGTCCTAAGGTGGTCTTCTGGCAGAATTCCCTCTTCTTTCAGTGTGATTGGTCTTTTTCTATTAATAAAGTAACTAACTAGATTAGGCCCACCTTCTTTATGGAAGAAAAGTTGCTT
Organism: Moschus berezovskii; assembly: GCF_049115385.1. Lineage (NCBI taxonomy): Eukaryota > Metazoa > Chordata > Mammalia > Artiodactyla > Moschidae > Moschus > Moschus berezovskii. The sequence continues at coordinate 70,932,897 of NC_142465.1, forward strand.
TACTCAAAGTCTACTGATTTAAATGTTAATCTTATCTAAAAACACCTTCACAGAAACATCCAGAATGTTTGATCACACATCTGGGTACTGTGGCCTGGCCAAATCAGTTCAGTTCAGTTCAGTCGCTCAGTCATGTCCGACTCTTTGCGACCCCATGAATCACAGCACGCCAGGCCTCCCTGTCTATCACCAACTCCCGGACTTCACTCAAACTCATGTCCATCGAGTCGGTGATGCCATCCAGCTATCTCATTCTCTGTCGTCCCTGTCTCCTCCCACCCCCAATCCCTCCTAGCATCAGAGTCTTTTCCAGGGAGTCAACTCTTCGCATGAGGTGGCCAAAGTATTGGAGTTTCAGCTTTAGCACCAGTCCTTCCAATGAACACCCAGGATTGATCTCCTTTAGAATGGACTGGTTGGATCTGCTTGCAGTCCAAGGGATTCTCAAGAGTCTTCTCCAGCACCATGGTTCAAAAGCATCAATTTTTCGGCGATCAGCTTTCTTCACAGTCCAACTCTCACATCCATACATGACCACAGGAAAAACCATAGCCTTGACTAGTTGGACCTTTGTTGGCAAAGTAATGTCTCTGCTTTTTAATATTCTATCTAGGTTGGTCATAACTTTCCTTCCAAGGAGTAAGCGTCTTTTAATTTCATGGCTGCAATCAGCATCTGCAGTGATTTTGGAGCCCCCAAAAATAAAGTCTGACACTTTTTCCACTGTTTCCCCAAATAGAACCATATAGTTAACCATCACATAAGTGGTTCACAAAATGTACACTCACTGGTCCTCCCTCACAAAAACTGAGCAATAAGGATAGTTGCAGAAAAGAAATCTCAATTAATTACATCTCCCAATCCTCAGTGTTCCTCCCATACATTACATTTCAGATCTTGAGCTTTTTGTTCCTTGGTTGTTGCCAAAAAGAAATCACAGCAAACTTGCCTTGACTATATCATTACTATTTTATGAGGGTTCTGGTCATTGGTGACAAGTTTTGTTTTTCCTACCGCTAAGGGAACAAGTGTGCACATCCACACTCATTCCACTCAAACACATGCGCACAGTCACACCTGCAAATATCTGTGTGTAACTTCTCTAGATAACAAGAAGTGTGTTCATTCCCTCACTTGAAAAACTGCAGTTTTGATCAACGGAAAGGAGTTTCAGGCATAAGGTGGTGTTTGAAGTAGGGTGATGTCCTTCTTTTTGGCAAATGGAGGGAGATATTTCTTTCCCACATTCTTTTGTCCTGAGAGACCCACTCTATGCTTCGTCTAATGGGGGTCCCATGACCTTTGAGTAGCAGGATGACAAGTGATTTTAACTTTTTATTTCATACTTTTCTGCATTTTCTAGTTATTATTTCTATTTAGTAGGTATTACTTTTATAGTCAACAGTTGTTAAAAACATCATTGAATAGTGCTATCTGTCCTTAGTATCAACTGAAAATGTAGCTTATACATGTATGTTTATGTGAATGTAGGTTTAGTGACTTAGTTTACCTCTTTCTTCTTCTTCTTTTTTTTAACTTATTTATTTTAATTGGAGGCTAATTACATTATTGTATTGGTTTTTCCATACATTGACATGAATCTGCCATGGGTGTTCATGTGTTCCCCATCTGGAATGCCTCTCCCACCTCCCTCCCCATCCCATCCCTCTGGGTCATCCCAGTGCACCAGCCCTGAGCATCCTGTATCATGCATCGAACCTGGACTGGCGATTCGTTTCACATATGATAATATACATGTTTCAATGTCATTCTCCCAAATCATCCCACCCTCGCCCTCTCCCACAGAGTCCCAAAGACTGTTCTATACACCTGTGTCTCTTTTGCTGTCTCGTATACAGGGTTGTCATTTCCATCTTTCTAAATTCCATATATATGCATTAGTATACTGTATTGGTATTTTTCTTTCTGGCGTACTTCACTCTGTATAATAGGCTCCAGTTTCATCCACCTCATTAGAACTGATTCAAATGTGTTCTTTTTAATGGCTGAGTAATACTCCATTGTGTATATGTACCAAAGCTTTCTTATCCATTCGTCTGCAGATGGACATCTAGGTTGCTTCCATGTCCTGGCTGTTATAAACAGTGCTGCGATGAACATTGGAGTACATGTGTTTCTTTCAATTCTGGTTTCCTCGGTGTGTATGCCCAGGAGTGGGATTGCTGGGTCGTATGCCAGTTCTATTTCCAGTTTTTTAAGGAATCTCCACACTGTTCTCCATAGTGGTTGTACTAGTTTGCATTCCCACCAACAGTGTAAGAGGATTCCCTTTTCTTCACACCCTCTCCAGAATTTATTGCTTGTAGACTTTTGGATAGCAGCCATTCTGACTGGCATGAAATGGCACCTCATTGTGGTTTTGATTTGCATTTCTCTGATTATGAATGATGTTGAGCATCTTTTCATGTGTTTGTTAGCCATCTATATGTCTTCTTTGGATGCTTAACGTCTCTGACTTGGCTAGTTTATGTGGCATCCACATGCACTTACTTGCTCATCAAACCTCACCCTCATTTCCCCCACTTTCCTTTGTCATATCTTTGTCTTTGAAGTTCAGCTCTTCCTCTCAATTTACCCAGCATTGTTCTAGATTGGATTGATGAATCCCTGGATTATTGCATGGGCTTCTAACCAGCCTTCCCTCATCGAAAGAAAGAAAGTGAAAGTGATAATCACTCAGTCACCTCTTACTCTTTGCGACCCCGTGGAAAGGCTCCTCTGTCTGTAGGATTCTCCAAGCAAGAATACTGGAGTGGGTTGCCATTCACTTCTCCAGGGGATTTTCCCAACCCAGGGATTGAACCCTGGTCTCCTGCATTGTAGGCAGATTCTTTACCGTCTGAGCCACCGATGAAATCTAGCCAATTCAGTTAGTTAGAATCATCTCCTTCAAACACCACATTCATGTTACACCTCCTGAGAGTCCCTTGGTTACATCTAAGTCCCCTCCTGCCATTCAAAACTCAGCCATTCTTACTCAGCAGTCTTCTCTCTTGCTAACACCCATCATGGCTTCTTCACAACCCTGTGATTGTTCACCTGTACCTCCCTTGCCCCAGCTTAGTGTTTGATCTTTAACTGGTTCTTACTAAATATTTGTTAATTAATAATGATAAATGGAAACAGTGACAGGCTGTATTTTCTTGAGCTCCAAAATTGCTGCAGACATTGACTGCAGCCATGAAATTAAAAGACACTTGCTACTTGGAAGAAAAGCTATGACAAACCTAGACAGCATATTAAAAAGAAAGACATCACTTTGCTGACAAAGATCTATCTAGCTAAAGCTATGATTTTTCCAGTAGTCATGTATAGATGTGAGAGTTGGACCATAAAGAAGGCTGAGTGCTGAAGAATTGATGCTTTTGAATTGTGGTCCTAAAGAAGACCTGAGAGTACCTTGGACAGCAAGGAGATCGAACCAATCAATCCTAAAGGAAATCAGTCCTGAATATTCATTGGAAGCACTGATGCTGAAGCTCCAATACTTTGGCTACCTGATGCGAAGAGCAGACTCATTTGAAAAGACCCTGATCCTGGGAAAGATTGAGGGCAGGAAGAGAAGGGGGCAACAGAGAATGAGATGGTTGGATGGCATCACAGACTCAATGGACATGAGCTTGAACAAACTCTAGGAGATGATGAAGGACAGGGAAGCCTGGCATTCTGTAGTCTATGGGGTCCCAAAAGTCAGACCCCTCTGAGAAACTGAACAACAACAACAAATTATTGAGTATATATTATATTCAATTCTTTATTTTATATTATTTAATGACCTCACTTAATTCTCACATACCTCAATTTCCATTTTTGTTTGAAAGTGCCTGGTGCTGTTTTGGAAGCAAGTCAGATTCTCAAAAATATTTGTTGGGTGAATGAAGAGAAAATTGAGCTGGGAAAAGTTAAATGATGTCTGGTGGTTAGTAAAATACAGAGCCAGGATTCAAATTCAGTTTGGTTTAATACACATCACTGCATGGTAGATGGGTAATCTCTTTCAATATTTTGTTGTACTCCCTCCAACATTCCCCACAGTACAATGTTGGACTTTTACCGGTATTCACTAAGGGGATGATTAATTCTAAACTTGAGCTTAGAATAATTGTGAAGTTCACTTTTAAAACAGGCAACCTGAAAATTTCAGAGGTGAGCACTTAGGATGTAGTCTAGTTACAGCCATGTTTGGAGCATTTTAGGGCTGCAGCTATGTTAGGAGCATTTTAGGGGAAACTATCAATGACAGACTATACTTACTGGTCCTCATTCCTACTGCTTCTAGCCTAAACTACTGCCTCAGAATACATAGAGAGGAAATCAAGTCCCTGCAAGGTACAGAGATGCTTTTAATAAAGCAAAGTAAGCAACCAAAGCTGCAGAAAGAGACAGTTACTCTCCAGAAACAAGATATACAAGAATCTAAGCCAGAAGCAGGCAGAGCCTGCTTCGTAAGCTGAAAGCCACTTGTGCTCTTCAATCACAGTAAGAACAAAGGACAGATTTTCTGGGATGTAGTGTTCCTAGAGTTTGCAATATGGGCAACGGCAGTAAAATCAGTTCACACTTTTCAAACATCAATCAACTGAACCCCACTCTGATTTAGATAAACTTTGTTCTGATGAGACATAAAGACTTCGACCTTTTCCACTCTGTGACAATTTATGCTCTACTTCTTAGAGCTGAGAGGCTAGGGCAAGCTCAGTCTTTGGTGTCTATACTTCTTTAGGTTAGGGAAGAATCTACAGGTTGTTGTGGAAGAAATGACATAGCTAATCCACTCTCAATTTGCCTTAGAACTGGTACAGCTTGGGGGTTCTCAAAAGCTATTGCTTTGCCTGTCTGGCTGTTCCCAAATGGAACTATGATAGACTGGGGACAGTTCCTAAAGTCTTATTGACTTTGCTCCAATTCAAGATAGGATGGTTTGACCAGATTATATTCTCACTGACTAGTATTTTAGCCCTCTGCTCTCAGTCATCCTTTGCATTTGTTTTGTTTTACTGCTCCCTTCTTTCCCTGGCTATTGGATACTTGCTGAATTCCTTTTAATCAACTGCTCGCTGGCTTTACATCCAAGATTCTTCGCAAGGAAAATGGTGACTTCAGATTTGGACCTTGCTGGGGCTAGAGCACTGCCAACTCAACTGGCAGGCTCCTTTTCAGCTTGGGTTCCCATCAAGGTAGCAATCCCACATTCTGGACTGGCTAGCTTCTCTGCAAGGTGCCAAGATTGTTAAGCTCACTCCACTGCTTTGGAGAGCAAGAGATAATCCAGAGGCAATTGTAGCATCTGCAAAGTTTGGAGAGAGACTGGGATTGTTAAGTGAGGATATCTGTTGTTCCCAAGGGCCTGTAGAGGTCAAGTCTTCCATTATCTGGACTTCTCTGACCTACTATCTTTTATGGATTTTGCAGATAAAACAAAGGTTTTCAAACTGCAGACAGTTTGCCAGGTGTTGCCCCTATGGACAGCCTTGTTGGGGCAGGGGACTCTTGTGATCCAAACCCAAGTGACTCTCAAGACCCAGACACAAAACAGACAAAACATAAACCCCCAAACTCCTGGCAGAATGAAAAGAATCTGTTCAGTGGGAGAGAAGAACCAAGAACAGACGCTAAGTGCAGTCAGGAATAACCAGACAATAGCAGTCATCAGCAGTTAGCACCAGTGCTGATAAATCGGAATTTTTATGCTTTATAAATAACAATTCCACAGGATCTTTACTGAGTCCTTTGAAAAATTTCAGTGGCAACCATGTCCCAAACAGGCCAAACCCAGGGCTCTGTGATCCTACATAAGAAGGAATTTTCTTTGTGAAGGGAAACCATTGCTGAAACACATGACTGAAATATATAATTCATGAGTAGGGGCAGTCCAACTACCCATGCTAAACCTGGGGTCACTCTCCACTAGAGGAAACATCATTCTCTTAGAACTACTGAATCGCTGCCTGGGGAGTAAGTTTACACAGCTCAGTGTCAAGCAATTTGGTTAAGTCTAGAAAATAGGCAGGAAATGCCAGGGCTGGGCTAACATGGGTGCCCTGAGCTAAAGCATGACCTTAAATGGGTCTATTATTTACTTTCTTAAATGCATATCATGTGGCAAAATTTTGCCTTATACAAACCAGCTGAAGTGTGTGATGTAACCGTGTTAACACGTTTTTATAGTCCTGGAAGAATGCGACAGGATTGGGTCTATCAGTAATCATGTAAAGAAGCTAAGTATACATTCCAGATGTTCATTATGTCCTAATCATTCGCTAGGAGCAAAGTAGAGGCTTTCTCCTTGCTCAGGAAGTCTGATTTTAGTAATTGAGACAGAGACACACTGGAAATCTGATACATTTGGAATTATAAGGCTAAATCCCAAGTTCCAGTTGGGTAGATGGATGTGTGCAAAACAAAACAAACACGTAAAAAAAGAGTGGCGAGAAAAAGAAAAAGAGCAAGCCAAGGCAATTCTATAAGACCTTTCCATCTGAGGTCTGTCTTTTCTCGTTTAGCCTCACAGGGCTATGCTCATTTCTACTGTCAAACAGCCTTCCCTGGAAAGGTGCAGAGGTACGGAAAGTGAATGCAGATGTAGATCAGCTTGAATGGATCACTGAGTAACTGACCTTTGTAGAATCAGACCGCTCAATGTCCTGCATGGTCTGAAAAAGATGCTTTTATTTGTTGAGTTGCTTACATTTCAAAATCTCCTCCAGAAGGAATTAGTTCTAAGCAACCTCTACTGAGTCTTCTTAAAAAGTGTTCAGACTTTTAGACCAGAGCTATCTGCCTCACAGTGTCCTTTATCCTGGAGGGTAGTGTATTGAATCACACTAACTTTTTGGTTGAAGTTATTATGGAGTCAGTAGAATTCCCAAGTCCTTTACAATCCAGCTTGAACTGATCTATGTGAACAAATGTACCTCATCACTTAACTTCGTCTGCCCCTCTGGCCAAATTGGGACCTACTTACTACACATGCTTTGCCCCAATTGACCCTTTAGTTCCTGATGAAGTATCTTCACCCTCACCTCAATGCCAGCTCTTTAAGTTGAAAATTTCAGCACGTTCGTCTTTCTCAATCTTTCTGCCATCTCTTCGCACCTCCACTCCTGCACCAGCTAGAGGTAATGATTCATTCCATCAACTTCCATATCTTTTTTTCTCTTATATGCACTTATGTCATATGAAGACTTTTATTCATATATTTACTCCTTCATTCATGAAATAGTTACCGAGCATAATAATACGCAACGGGCTAAGAACTAGAAATACAACCTATGTTTTTCTACATGTATTCTTCTACCCAGCACCTGGATTAATTGTTTGTGACCTTGACCCACTTTGAAAAAAAGGCCTCATAGAAACACAAAGAGTGAGTGTATTGTGGGCGCTAATTGTGGGCTTCAACTAAACAACATGAGCCCAAAATAATTTTTTTTAATGAAGGGTGACTTGAGAGATGATAGTTAATTTAATGTTGAAATAAGACTAGAAATATAAGAATCTAGAAGCTGTTCTTAAAAAAAAAAAAGAGCATGCAAAAATTACCTGTTACAGCAATCATGGTTTAAAGCAGCAATAATAAAAACTAGCATCTCAAGTTGCTTCAAATCTCTTAGCTGGCAGAATAAGCTTAGTGTTATAAGCCGAATCAAATGTTCTCCTCATCTGAAACTGTAGTTTCTGTAAATTGAAAGCACAGAGGTAGGAAACAAATATCCAAATGTTCTTGAAAAATGAGCAAGCAAATGGATTAAGAATAAACCTCAGTTGCTGCTGCTGCTGCTGCTAAGTCACTTCAGTCGTGTCCGACTCTGTGTGACCCCATAGACGGAAGCCCACCAGGCTCCCCTGTCCCTGGGATACTCCAGGCAAGAACACTGGAGTGGGTTGCCATTTCCTTCTCCAATGTGTGAAAGTGGAAAGTGAAAAGTGAAAGTGAAGTCGCTCAGTCGTGTCCGACCCTTAGCGACCCCATGGACTGCAGCCTACCAGGCTCCTCCATCCATGGGATTTTCTAGGCAATAGTACTGGAGTGGCTTGCCATTGCCTTCTCCGAAACCTCAGTTAACTCATCTAAATGCTACAGATAAAGATTTTACTATATTTCCCTTTAGCCAGATAAGGTTTCATCATGCCTGCCTAGCAACATTATAATAAACACAACTAAGTCTTCCAAAGCGACCTCTGTGGTCTGAAGTCCACGTGGAGCAGACGACTCTCCAGTGTGGATATTTGTGTCCCAGTTGATGCCTTCCTAGTTAATGACCACCCCAAGTCAAAATTTCTTATGTTATAAAGGTCAAGGAGCTCAAAATCAAGCATCCTAAAACACATTCCCTTTCTGTGTTGGCATCAGGATTGTAAGCTTTACAGTACCATGTCAGTTTCTGATCCTATATAGGTAGCAGATGTGGTTCTAATTGAATGTGGTGAGTATTCATGAAACCTCTGCTATGTGCCAGCTCCCTTGGGAGTCACTATAAAGACACAAATACCTGACATGATCAATGACTTTGAGGAACTTGCTATCTTACTTTAGAGACAGTAAACACACACACACACATGAATCAAAGATGATATAGCCACGAAGTGTTAAACACATGAACAATTTCTAAATTATGTGATTATTGTTACATGTGTATTACTGTGGTGGGCAGAGAGCGGAAAATGGACCCTTGACCTCCCCTGGTGAGCTTACTCCATTTCTCTTGTCTGTTCACCCACCTCCTTTTGTAGATAACTGTTTCAGATCTTCTCTTCTTATCCTAATTCTCTACAACCTCCTCACTCTTAGTTGAAGACCTTACTTCATGTTTTATTAAAGACATGGTAGCAATTATAAGAGACTTTTGGCAAGCTCATCCCATAATACCTATTCTTTTTTTTTTTTTTTTTGCCATATACTCTTTTCTTTCCTGTTAGTAGACATAAAGTTCCATGCTTTTAGTTGAGGCCAACCACCCCATACATCCCCTCTTGCCTATGCAAGGCCCTCACTCTAGAAATCCCTGCCCCCTCCTGTATTTCTGCTCTCTCTCTCTCCTGCATCCTTCTCATCAGCACATAAATATTCTGGCCATTCTCCCATCTTGATTCTACTTCCCCATCTAGTTGCCACCTCATTTCTCTCCTTCTTTTTACCACAAGCATTATTTTGTTGAACATTTTCCCACTTAATTTTTTAAAAATTTTTGTCATGGAGAGCAGGGGAAATCACAGTTTATTAGCACTCAGGATTCCTAAAGGTCTGGTTCCAACTGGATAGAAAGAAAACATTTAAGGAAAAAGAAGACAGCTCTTAAAGTTAGGTATGGTAAAAGGAAAATTGAGATAAAATCAATGCCTTGTGTACCACAATGAGACATCACAGCCAATAGTCTAGCAAATAGATTGGTGTCCCTAAGCCTCAATTTCTTAATTCAGCTCTGATTTCATGGAGTGGATGAACATTGAGAACACAAATTATTGGTGAATTAGGTACTGTGCTTGTAAAACTGATTTATAACAATAATTTTAGTCTATTGGTAAGGAATAATTTATACTGTAGAACTGAACCAAAATTATGGTAGATGTAGGTAGATAGCTATTCGAGCAAACTCATGGAAAGTCAGGAGCTGTAATAGACAAAGGTCAGCCGGTAACTGTCAAGACGATTTTTAAAACAGTTGATCTGTAAACATCTAAATGAACATGAACTATTTGATAAATATATATCTATCATTGGCCTCAAAGACAAAGGCAACCAATGTCATCTTTTCATCTTACTAGTGAGTATTTGGAACTTTGAAGGGCCAGCGATAGAAAACCATGACTATCTTCTCCCTTCAAGATCAAACTTTGTTACTTGACATAACAGAAGAAACTACAGAAATGAAAATCCAACATTTAAAATAATCACTATGCATATTTTTGCTGGGAGGGATAGGAGAGGAGCAACAAGAACATTAGAGTTTTATGTTCCATGTTTCAAGACAAGAATCAGGAGTATGGTATTGATAGACTCATGGAACTTTAGAATTGGGAGGGACCTTAGAGACCGTCTCAGGTCCAACTGCTTATTCATTTAATATCTCATTGAAATGAAAGGAAGATCTGAGGATGGATAGTGTACAGAATGATGAGGTACAGTGATCCCAACTGGGCAAAAGAACAAGAATGAAAAAAATAAGTATTTTTCTACATATGTTCAATAGTATGTCCAACTCTCACACCCATACATGTGAGGAAACCATGTATGGGTGTGAGAGTTGGACAGTAAAGAAGGTGACCACTGAAGAAGTGATGCTTTTGAACAGTGGTGTTGGAGAAGACTGTTGGGAATCCCCTGGACTGCAAGAAGATCAAACTAGTCCATCCTAAAGGAGATCAACCCTGAATAATTCATTGAAGAACTGATGCTGAAGCTGAAGCTCCAATATGTTGGCCACCTGATGTGAACAGCTGACTCATTAGAAAAGACCCTTGTGCTGGCATCAGTCTTTTCTAAAGGTTGAAGGCAGGAGGAGAAGGGGATGACAGAGGACAAGGTGGTTGGATGGCATCACCCACTCAATGGACCTGAGTTTGAGCAAGCTCCAGAAGTTGGAGACGGACACGGAAGCCTGGTGTGCTGCAGTCCGTGGGGTCACAGAGTCAGACGTGACTGAGTGACTGAACAACAGCAAACATGTTCACTAATATGGCACTTTGTAGAAAAGTCAAAGGATAAACAGAAAGGCTTCTGGGACAGATTGATGGGCACCTGCTTGGAAAAAGCATTTCTTCTGGATTTGTGTGCCTCAGAAAAGAAAGGCAACACTAAAAGAAAGGGAAGTTTAGAAACATATTTTTGGATGGATAGGCCAAGCTTAAAGATGGTCTAGATGGGGAGTAGAAGCATCATGTGAGAAAGAGTAAATAAATGTCTCCCAAAGTTAAGACAAGACCTGGGTTTAAATCATAGGAATATCACTGAATAATTCTATGGCCTTGGCAAGTTATTCATTCTCCCCGAGCATCCCTTTCTAGGATGAGACAGATTGGGATGCGAATCCTAGAAGCATCACTGACTGTGTGTGTGACCTTGGGCAAATTATTCATTCTCTGGCATACTACTTACTTATAAAATTGGGATATGAATACCTACTTCCCAGATTGAGTACACAAAAAGTGCCAATAGACTAGATGTTATCAGTGCGAGGATGTTTGTACATATTTAGTATTAACAATTGTCTTGTAAAATTGTCCAGCTTGGAAAATATTTTGTGCTATCTGCATACAGAATTTGTCTAATGACTTCTCCTTGGAAGAAAAATTGGGTCAAGGTCAAGGTGACCTGTTTCAAACTGCTTTGGGTCGTCCCAAATTTATTTAAGACTTGAGGGATAATCCAGCTAACATGAATAATGCAAAGTTCTTAGGAAGTATCACCTACTATGAAATTTACCACCTCTTTCATCAAGCCATAGTGGAAACCAAATCTAAAAACTCAACCTAAATAGCTACCCAGAAGAACTTCTGATTCTGAAATTGTATTCAAACTACAAGTAATTACATTGATCTTTCTGTCATATCTACCAGCTGTGATTTCAAGAGACATGACATCAAATATGAGTATTTATCTGATTTTAGTGATTTAATGATGGGAGAGTTGCAGCTATAATCTTTGCTCTGCCATAGTACCTCTCTAGTCAATTAGCTAAGGTGAAGTGGGGAGCCTGCATAAAGGTTGGTCAGAGGAGTCAAGGTGCAGAGGCTCAAAACCTCTTTTCCATCTGCTAGAGGAAAACAACTTCCCTTGAAAATACAAACAACCCTGGAAATATTACCGTTTACCCAGAGCTTAATAGGAATTGCTTTGGTGTTCCAAATAAGACTAATGGAGGTCCTCATACTTTTTGGCAAGAACAAGTGTTGCTTTTCAACACTTCCCAAGTCATCACTGAAACCTGCTTCAGAGACCAGTTTCAGAAAGAAGGCTACTAACTTTTTTCTAAAAGACCACATGGACTGACTTCCTTATGCTTTTGATACCAGGTCTCGTGTCACCATGGGGAGTCTCTTTACTTCTCTGTACATCTCTTAATGTGACTTACTCTTCTATGTCTCTTCTGCTGTTTCCTCTGGAACTCATGACATGTCATCAGGAAAATCCCCCATTTCTTCATCATCTTCTGCTTCCCCTTTTTGTTCTAACAGACTCCAACCTGCCTCTCCAGGACAGTGGTTTGTGTTTATTTTTCCCTAGCCTTCTCTTGGGACAATTTTCTTTTTTTCATGTTTTTCATTTACAACAGGGACAAGACACGATGGACTGGGTGTCCCTTGGGCTTCCTAGGTGACACTAGAGGTGAAGAACCTGCCTGCCAATGCAGCAGACATTAGATTCAGGTTCAATCCCAGGGTTGGGAAGATCCCCTGGAGGAGGGCATGGCAACCCACTCCAGTATTATTGCTTGGAGAATCCCAGGGACAGAGGATACTGAAGAGCTAAGTCCATAGGATCTCAAAGAGTCAGACATGACTGAAGTGACTTAGCACAGCACAACATGGCTACTTCATCTTTGCTCTCTCTTCCCTAAGCTATTCCACTTGCAGTTCCTCTGGACCACAAGCGATCAGCATATGCCACCTTCTCTCCCACCTTGTTGCTATTATCCATTGTCTTCCTGATCATTCCCTTTCATTTGCTGAAGATTTATTCTCTATATTGTTGAGTTCCTTTCCACCATTGTTCTGACGCCATTCTTGAGGACTTTATAATTCATATGCACAGACTGTTTGACAATTTGGCCTCTGAAGTCCTTGACTTCCTTGTATCTAATCATCTGTTCCTCCACGTTCATACCTTAGTCATTGTTAACTGAATTTCTTCTAGCCTGGATAACTCAGTCTATAGAATGTCAGACTTTCAAGCTGAGGGCCCAGGGTTCAAGTCCTGGTTTGGCAGGTGTCACTTGTGGTTTTGCCCCTTACTTAGGTTACCAAATATTATCTCACGAAAATCTCGATGCTGAAGTGTGCTTGCTTCTACCTTAAACCAAAGTTCACTTCAATTTTACATTGATTTTTGGAATACACTGGATAAACATGGTCTCAGGGAAGAAAAAGGTTTGTCTCCAAAATCTTCGTTCCAAGTACCTCACTTCCTACGAGACATCTTCTATCTTTCCAGCTCACTTATTTTAGTACTCTTACTCTAACCACTGTTTCTCCCATTGGGATCTCTAATCCTTTCATTCTACCATGTTTTCCTGTCTATTGTCTCCTCATGCCCTTGCTTCCCTCTTTACGCAACTTAAATTCCACGACACCTCACTTGAATCCATTCTCTTGTGTTCATATACCTTGTCCATCTCTCCTCCCATTGTACTTGCCTGGCAAAATACTAGCTCCAAATCTCTGTCAACTGCACCATACCTGCCCCAGGGCTGCTGAATGTGGCGAAAGAAAGCACATAATCAGGTGAATAGACTCACTTAGATTTTTTGACCTCAAACATCAAATCAACCTTCAGAGCTGAACTGCCTGGAAATCCATGACATTTCCAGAAATGATGTGGAGAATACTGGGGGAAGGGACAAGACTACAAGCAAAAGTCTGGGTAGAATTTGCATGAAAGATTCAGAAGAGACGATGGGCTGTGGGCTAAGGAGGGGGCCACAGGCACAGAGGTCAGAGCATACTCTCCAGAAATATTTTGGAGGTAGAACTGGCATGATTTGGTGAGTGAAACTGAACTTGGGCAATTAGGTAATCAGCTGTGTTCACATCATGAGTCATTGGGTAGAAACTAGAAACAATGCACAAATGAAGTCATTTTAAATTTAAGAACTTTATTCAGAGTGCTTCACTGGGGGATTGAAGGGAACTTCTTAAGATGGCCATTCACTTCTTTCTTCCCTAACCATCTTGCTATAAGCGTCCTACTTCAGACTTCTCAAAAATGGTCTTTGTAGCTTCTCTCCACTCCTATTTTTGTCGTGTTCATTCTACACTTTACTATTTACTGTCTTCGGTGTGAGGGGTGGAGAGAAGATATTAACCTCTATTAGTTAAAAAATTATTTATTTAGAAAGAAAATCACTTCAAATAAAACTAAGTAGGGAGTTAGAGAATATGCTGCTTCCAGTTTGGAACATTTCAATTTCCCTATTAAGTGACAGAGTTAATAGGCAACTGGATATAATAATTAAAGATGTAGACTTAGGTCTTGTATCTATTGTTTTTGCTCCCCTAGAATTCATTAACCCACATGTTAAGAGCATCCTGATTTTCTCTGAAAAGTTACCCCTTTCCCACCCCAAGAGCCTCATCATTCTCCGTGTCTCTCATCGCCCCATGCTTATCTCTGTTTGTTTGCTTTATTTGTTTATTGCTTCTGTCTTCTGATGGAACATAAACTCCATGAGCCTATGGACTTTGTTGTCCACTGTTGCGTTCCCAGAACCAAGAGCAGCACTTGGCAAGTAGTAGGTGCTTCATGTATGTTAAATAAATCAGTGCCAATTTGGTCAAGGTTGACCTGACCTCTACCTTCAGGGCTGGTGATGTAATTAAAGCTTAAGAAAAATTGTCATATTCTACTTCATTGGTGATAACGATTAGTTTAGAATGGACCCAGAAACCACCAGGGCCCCAGAACTGTAAACATATGCTTTTGGAGCTTCAAGGGGCTTCACAGAAGAACCTGGACTACAAAGTCAACTCAGAAGGAAGCAGTGCTGAGCGACAAAAAGAATGAGACCAAATCCTGATGACGTTACTGAAGATTCTGGATCAAGACAAGCACATTACACTGAGACTAGACATTCTATCTTTTGTTTAATTTGTTCAGATTTGCTTAAGTTGAATTGCATTTTCTGCCACTTAAAACCAAGAGTCCTGATGCATACAGGTTGTAACTGAAGTGTTGTAAATAGATGACATCACATGGACAGAATAGATAGGGTGAGAACAGAACACTGAAAACACCTTATTTATGGATGAACAGAAGAAGGAGGCTAAAAAGAAATGTCAGAGCAGTATTCAGTTCACAGAAACCAAATAAAGAATTTTAAGGAAGACAAGAGGTTAGCGGTATTGAGCTCAAACTCAGCATATACACAAGAGTCACATAGAGGGCTTGTTAAAGCACAGATTGCTGAACACCACCCCCGAGTTTCTAATTCAGTAAAGTCTGTGTGGGGCCCAAGAGTTCAAGTCTTTAACAAGTTCTCAGGTAATTCTTTTTGTTGGTGGAGGGACCACCTTTGAAGAACAGTGCTATAGAGATTTTGAATAAGGCAAGGTTTGATAATGGAGAGGGAGAACACCGTCTGTGTCTGCGTTGTGGCAGGCCCTAGAAGGTGCGGGGAATTAGAGAGGATTGCAAGGCATGGAGGCAGTGAAGTAGACGGTTTTTTCAAGGCATTAAATTATTAAAGCAATGAGAGAAGGGAGCAGCTGGAGAGAGTGACTGGGGAAGCCTCTTTATTTAAAGACGGGAGATATTTAGGCGTGTTTATTTGCGGAGGACAAAGGGTTGTAATGAAGCCTGGACAAGCTGAAGATACAGGAGTGAACCCTGGAGTAATGAATTGGAGAGGACCAGAGGAAACAGCTGGGGGCCTCAGGTGGAAAGGCTCGTAACTGAGGAAAGGGGATGGAAGCAGATGTGGAGAGGTTTGTGGATGTAGGATCCCTGTTTGGATTGCCTCGTTTTCCTTCTAAAATAGAAAAGAGGTTAATGTGCTTAGAGCAAGCAGAAAAGTAGAACGGGAGGCTTAAAGAGGAAGGAGAAGATTTAAAAGAACAGTTGAGAAAAATGAGAAAAAGTTGACTGCGGACAAGTAGAAGTTTTATTCAGAGCATCAGGGGCCCAGCTGTGGTTGGAGTCCATGATTAGAGAATAGAGGGACTTCCCAGCAGAGCTTGGCAGCCCTGGTTTAGGAGCAGACGAGGCAGACTGTGGCATTCATCCAGGATAGGGGTGACTTTCCTTCTTGTTCTTTTAAAAACAATAATACCTCCATTAATTTGTGCTCCGGGAATAAAGCTCTTTACTATGAAAACAGGCAGTCTGAAAAACAAAAACATGTCCATAAATCACAAAGGCAGAACATTTGTAGCCTTATGACAAAATTGCTCAGTACACAGCTTCTTTTTGTCCTGGACTAGACCCTTGTCTAGATCAACATGTGAAATCTCTGAAAAATATCTTCTGTCCTAGGTCCCCTTGACCTAATTCAAGGGTCTGACATCTCCTATTCTCTTCAACTCCATCCCCTAGCAAACCTGGAAAGGATGTGATCATCACTCTGCTTGTTGCCCTTTACAGATTGTTGGAAGCCTTCACTTTGTGTATTGCTTTAGTCAAGATTATGCATATTCAATGCTTTTGCTCCAGTTGTGGAAGAATATTGGACTTACCTTTTAAAAAAGATGTTTAGGTGTCACTTTAAAAGAGGAGGGATGCAGGTGATGGAGATGGTATGTCTGCATCCATGGGTGGGCCTGGCACAGAAAATGATCAACAAGTGTCTACTAAATGAATGAACAGGTGATTAAGTAAACAACAAAACTAGTGGTGAGTTGGAGTGGGGGTGGAATTGAGGTGAGGACGGGAAACCAAATTGTTGGTGGAAGTGAAAACTATCACAACCTTTGTAGAGGGTACCTTTTAATGGAATTTCCTCAGCTGTCAACCCTGAGACAAAGATTTGAGGGTAAGTGATTTGAGATGTGGGGCTAAGAAATATATATACTTAGGTGTACAGAAAATACCACTGGGAGGGTGAAGAAGAAATTGGAACAGTGATTCCTCTGGCATGGAAATTTGGGATGAAAGAAAAGGCAGACAAGGTGAAAGGGAAATGTGTATATATATATATCTATATATATATATTTTTTTTCTTTTTACTATAATCTTTTGTATTGTCTGGGCTTCCCAGGTGGCACTAGTGGTAAAGAACCTACCTGCCAATGCAGAAGACATAAGAGACTCGGGTTTGATCCTTAGGTTGGGAAGATCTCTTGGAGGAGGGCATGGCAATCCACTCTAGTATTCTTGCATGGAGAATCCCATGGACAGAGGAACCTGGAAGGCTACAGTCCATAGGGTTGCAAAGTGTCAAACATGACTAAAGCGACTTAACACGTACCATGCACAGTCTAATTTTTAAATACGTTCATCTAGAACGTATTTTAAGAAATTAAATTTTCAAGCAACTTGTACTTGTGTGTGTATGTGTGTGTAGATAGTAGTTAATAAAATAGAAACATCTTCGCCTACCTCCAGTCCCACCTTCTAATCTCAAGGGAATTGAATCTCAAAAGATTCCAGTAATTTCCTGGGGTTCTTAGATGTCCTTATGTTGATATGACTCCATTTCAAGACAGTCATAAAAGTGACTTAACCAGGCGTTATTTTTCTATTTCATTTTTCACAGGTCTCTGCATTCCTGGGAACCAAGAAATGGTGGTTGATGAATGTTTTTAAGACAAACACAAACAACAAATAAGTTCTGGCACAAACCAGACTAGATATTCTTGATAATACACTGCCAGCAGAAATGTTATCATCTTTGGGAAAATCTTTTGAGTGGTCATGATAATCTTGGGCATGGAAGTCTGTCCTTAGTGGCACTCGAATGTCTCAATATTTGGCTGGGCTGTGCCATGTCACAGAAATGTCTAATTAACGTAGGTCTTCATTTTGAGGAATTGGTGCTTTTTCGGTGGGGTGTTGGAGGGATAGAGGAACTAGGGTGGGGTGGGATAAAGGAACTAATTTTCCCTCATGAAACTGCTGAACCATTGGTGTTTCTTCTGTTTTCTCAGCCTCTTGGTGGAGAAGAGGATTAATCAGCTAACTGCTCAATTTAATCAGTGACAGGCAGCCACGTTCAGAATAGACTGCCCAGATGAAATGGCTTAGTCTTTGGCAGGGAGTTGGGGAAGAGGTACAGAATTCCCATTTCTCTTAGTTGGAGCCATTGAATAATAATAGAAAAGATCATAATTTCTCATCAAGATCAGAGCAACAACAAATCCTAAATGCTCTCCCTGTCTCCAGTCTTGCTACTTTTAAAATCATCTACCAAGATGTGGTCATAGTGATCTTTTTAGAACGAGGATATAACCCACATTTCATTCCTTGAAACCTTTTCATGACTCCTATAAAGTAAAACACATTCTGCCAACCAGGATGCTCAGTCTTTCATGGTCCAGCCCCGCCAACTTTCACACCTACGTCACCTACCATTTCTCACCTGTGTCTGTATTTTCAGCAGTGCCTATGGATCTTTACATGCTGCTCTTGTTCTTCTATATTTCCAAGCCCAGAGACACCTTTCCCAGCCCTTTGGGTTCCTGTGGCCCAGTTAGGATCCTACTCTATTAGAGTATTTATTGTGCTATGTTGTAGTTTCATATTTCCTTATCTATAGGCTTTATTAGATGGTAAAACTTTTCTAGATATAGACAGTCCCTTATCTTTATATCTCCATGCAGTAATCATTCAATAAAAGTTGTTTACATAGACTAACTGCTCTCTGTCCTATTCCCTTCAAGAGCCTCTACTTGAATACTTCAAGCTTACCAACTCTGTAGATGTTGAATTCTACTCTTACTATTTTAATGACTGTTAAGAATAGTGTTAAGGAACGGAAGGGGAAAAAAGAGAAGTTGGGCTGTGGTGCAGCAGCAACAGGGCCTTAGATGACCCCACAGGGAGTCCTGAAGCTGGGGTGGCCCTTTAGAGTTGGCCCAAGTTGGGGGAAGGAGGCGGAGGAATTATATCCCTGCATAAGCCAGATGTTGCATGCAGACTGCCCATGGAGGGAGTCATGACCTTGGGGAAGGTGACTGTTTTTAGCCAAAGGCAATTCCCTTAGAGGCCTAAGAGCTGAGAGCTGTTGGTGCGAAACACTCCCAGCATTGGAGTGAATATACCTTTCAGTCCTGTCAGGTGATCTGGGCAGGGTATAACTGTATCAATTTACATTCCCACCAACAGTGCAAGAGGCGTCCCTTTTCTCCACACCCTCTCCAGCATTTATTGTTTGTAGACTTTTTGATGATGGCCATTCTGACTGGTGTGAGGTGATATCTCATTGTAGTTTTGATTTGTATTTCTCTAATAATGAGTAGTGTTGAACATCTTTTCCTGTATTAGTTAGCCATCTGAGCCTGGGTTCATATGTGAGCTCCATCATTTGCTAAGTGTTCCAATGATCTGTTGCTATATGACAGACCACCTCTAAATTTTCTTTAATTTTATTTTTAATTGGAAGATAATTACTTTACTATATTGTGATGGTTTCTGCCATAAATAAACATGAATCAGCCATAGATATACGTTGTCCCCTCCCTCTTAAACCTACCTCCCACTTCCCTACCCATTCCCCTCCCCAGGTTGTCACAGAGCACCGGTTTTGAGTTCCCTGAAACTATTCCCAAACTTAATGGCTTCAAAAGCAACCATCATTTATTTATAGCACATATCTGCCAGGTTGGTAGGGGTCAGTGGGGACAGCATGCTTCTGCGGTACATGGTGTTAGCTGGGGTGGCCCATCTAAAGTTGAAAGTGCCATTTCCAAAATGGCTCACTTACATGGCTAACAATTTCAGCATGGAACTCTCCACTGGAAAGTTTGGGCTTCTTTATAGAATGGTGCTTGGATACCCAGGAGGAACATTTCAAGATAACTAAGCATAAGATCTATCAGCTTTATCTTATTATCTTCAGAAGCCACAGATTACCACATTTTGATAGAGGGTGGCAATGCTACACTGTAAAAGAAAAAGTGAAATTGGAGCTATTCTTATGGCTATTTTTGGAAAATACAATCTTCCATAATCTACCTTTTAGGCACAATGATTCATATTCATCCTTTATGCAGAATATACTTATACCCCTTACTCAGAATCCAAGTCTTATCCCATTATGACATTGGGTACAACCATCTGAGTACCATTCTGAAGACCTGCGACTAAAGCAAGTATAATTTGGGACAGGCATTGAACAACCTCATAGACATTTCCATTCAGAGAGAGAGAAAAATAAGAGACATAAAACTGTTTGGGGTCATAATAATTCTGGAATCCAGTCAGAGTCACATTCTTAGATCCTTGATTAAGGTTCATCCTTCTCCCTGGAATGATTTTCCACAGCACTTGGTTCTACCCTCTGACTCTTGGTTCCATCTTCTGAATTACCCTTTATCTTCCATAAACTGTAGCCCATGTTTATAGCTGAGTCATTTTCTTAGTCCACATCCCAGTCCAAAAATGTATTTTAATTTTATATAGTTATTGTCCTTTTTAGCAGTGCTTCCACCAGAAAAATTATCATAAATACACTGTGGATTTTCCATGAACCCTATTCATGTTTACCCACTGGACAAAAGCTACACTACAAACCCATTTTAGACAGGTGCTTAATCTTTGGCTCCCCCTAAGTCTTCTGAAGGACACTGCCCTTACCATTATTGGAAGGCCTGTCATTTAATGAGAGGGTCTGAGATACATGACCCTCTTATCCTTGTATGTGTGTATTAGTCACTCAGTCATGTCCAACTCTTTGTGACCCCATGGACTATAGCCTGCCAGACTCCTCTGTTCATGGCATTGAATACTGGAGTAGGTTGCCATTTCCTTTTCCAGGGGATCTTCCCAACCCAGGGATCAAACCTGGGTCTCTTGCATTTCAGGCAGATTCCTTACCATCTGAGCCAACAGGGAAGCCTCTTCATATCCTTCATAGATTTTTATCTGAAAGGATCTCTGAGACGCCACCTTAACTGTTCCCGAAGTCTTAATGAAAGGTCACAAGTTAAACAATTATCACACCCTTTCTTTAACTATCTTTGCCTCAAAACTATTTATAGATTTGAAAATCTCAGAAAGGCCAGCAATGAAAAATGATTTTATTTTTCAAACCTGGCAAACCTGGCTCATTTGTACATATATTCTTCAGCTTATCTCTCTCCTCTCACATTTTATTATTGGCATTAAGAAGAAGCAAGATGACTGACTTGTCAAATTTTCTGCCACTACCTAATATGGAAATTCTTTCCTCCAGTTTCAAAACATTTTCTTCATTTTTCTTTCTGATACCACCTGAGACTCATTAGGCTTTCACTAAACCCTTTAGGTTTCTGCCCACTGTCCAATCCTAAAGTCAATGCCATATATATACACATACGTATACACACATTTTTTTCGATTCTCAGTACCAAACTTTAGCTACTGCTCCATAACATACCATCACAAACTTATGACTTACAGTAAAACCAATTATTTATTTCATTCATGAATCTTCAACCTGGTCAGTGCTCAGCAGGACCATTTCATCTCTCCTCCTCGTTGGGGTTGCTCAACTGTTCTGGATGACCCACTTCCAAGATGGCTTACTCACATGACTTGCAGTTGGGTGCAGTCTTCCAGTTTCTCTCCATATGGGACTCTCCACAGGGATGACCTGGGCTTCCTCAGAGCACAGTGTCTAGGTTACAAAGGCAAGTATCCCAAGAGAACTGGGTGGAAGCTTTATTATTATTATTTTTATGTTTATTGTTTCTCAAAAATCATCCAATATCACTGTGCATGCATGCTCAGTTGCTAAGCTGTGTCTGACTCTTTGTGACCCCAAGGACTGTAGACTCCTCTGTCCATGGGATTTCCCAGGCATGAATACTGCAGTGAGTTGCCATTTCCTTCTCCAGGGGATCTAATGTCACTCACTGTACCATAGTCATAATTTTACCTAAAGCTGGAGTTAGAAAGCGTGGGCCCCACCTCTTAAAGAGAAGAGTGTCAAAGTCGCACTGTATGAAGAGTGAGGATAATGAGAGACATTGTTTTGGCCAATTAGAAAAATATAACCTACTAAGGCATGTTATATAACTGTTCTGTGCCTTGGTATTTTCTAAAGTTTAGTACCTGGGAGAAGACACATTACTACAGTTCTGACTAGCATAGAGTAGAAGGAATTACCTGCTCCTTTTATCTTTTTTTGTCTTTTAAAGATTTTTTTTTTTGGATTTGTACCATTTCTAAAGTCCTAATTGAATTTGTTAGCATATTGCTTCTGTTTTATATTTTGGCTTTTTGGCCCCGAGGCATGTGGGATCTTAGCTCCCTGACCAGAGATTGAACCCACACCCCCTGCATGGGGGAAGGCAACATCTTAATCACTGGACCACCGGCTAAGTTCCTCCTTTTATCATTTATACCAGTATTTTGCAAACTACAGCCCAAGGTCCATCTAGCCACACCCCACCCCCCACCACCCTCCAACCTATTTTTGTTGATTAAGTTTTCTTGGACCACAGCCACACTCATCTGTTTAGGTATTAACTCTGGCTGCTTGCACGTTATAAAGGCAGTGTCTTATGCAGCAGAGACCATATGGCCTGAAAAGACTAAAATATTCACTCTTTGCTCTTTTAGAGAAAAAGTTTGCCAATATCTGCTTTCCACCCTACTCAATCATAGAGAGCTGGAACTGAGAGGCACCTTAGAGATGAGCTTGAGTGAATTCCATTCTATGGATGAGGATGCTGAAACTCAGACAGCGTTAAGTGACTAATCAGTAGTCATGATCATTTTTTACTATTCACTGTGTTTCTAAGCATTTTTACAAACATTCTCTCCTCTCATCTGTCAGGAAGGGTCTATTTTCATTCCCAATTTATGCCTAAGGAATGGGAGAACTCAGGTTAAGGAAGTTGTTTGATTACATAGTGGCAGAGCTGAAATTCTAACCCAGGTCTTCTGGGCTTTAGACTTGTTAACCATGACAGCAATCTTTCCCAAAGGGCAGACTGCATCCTTCTTGCATCAGAATCAGCCAGTCTGTGACTCATTGCACCATACATGTTCTAAACTGAAGATTCTTGACTCTGGCTATACATCAGAATTACCTGAGTGGGTAGTTCAGAACACAAGTGCCTGCTAAAAATGCAAAGCTTGTCTTAGTCTGTTCAGGTAAATAGGAAACTTGGGGGAGGAAAACTTGGCAGCTTCCGTGGAGCCAAGGTCTGCTTCCAGCCAAAAACTATGATGTTGAGCTTTTACCTGCATCTTTCTTCTACTTTAATATTAGCGCATTTGCAAGGGATCTAAAAATGGGAAAGGAGTGCTCATTTAAGCGTCTTACTTTGAAGTAGTATAACAAGTGTATCTTCATTTTTACACATGGAAGTTGGGTTTTATTTACAGGAGATATGATTTCCACATATATATTATAGGTCTGGTGAGTTACATAATTGGCAGGGCAGGGATTTAATCCTTGTTCTTTGGGGAAGAGAGAAGCTTTCTAATGAAGGTTCTCACATTCACAAATAATAAAACTTTGTTACAGCCTAGGAAGTGGCTTTTGAGAAATTATAGATTCTTCAAATGTGGGAAGAAATGTTTTGTTTTGTTTTTTTTCTCATTTTGCTCATTTACTCTGTTACAAAACTCAACAATGTTTTCCAAAATTCGACAGTCTCTTGGATTTGTAAAAACGTATTTTGTAACCTGAAGTCAGATGAGGTCTCCAGCTCCCATAACTGCATGTGTTGCCCTCAGGTGATTAATTACCTTGGTTTGCCCAGGACTGAGGGGTTCCTGGCAGAGAATGGGAAAGTCTCAAGCAAACTAGGTTGAACTGGGACAAGTCAGCCTACTGGTCGCCCCAACTTGGATACAGAACTCAGCTGTTCCAGGAACTTCACAGAAAGCTGTCTACTCACCATTTTGTGACCAGCTTTTCTCATCCATTTCCTCTTTCCCCATCCTTCCCTTTATAAAGAACAAATACAATTCTCTTTTTCACAGAGAAGAATTGTACCCACTTTCTTGAAGCCTTAGCACCAACCATTTCATGGCCCCAAGGCTTCAGCTTCCAGTCCAAGTAAGCTTATCATAACTTTCCTTGAAACAAACACTGTGTGAGTGGAATGCTGTGAACAGTTTCATCTTGTCCTGTTGTTACTCTTTTTTTATATCTCACCTTATTCCAAATGGATAGATTTGTGAAGGGTCTTTCTAATTTGTGATAATCTTTTCCCTTCATCATATGAACAGCAGTGTGCTTGCTACATAGTGCCATGTATAAGAGCATGACTAGCTCTTCAGCCTAAGACAAGTTACTTGACTCCTAGTCAAGTAAGCTTGGATGCCTCACCTAGAAAATGAAGTAAAACAAACTGATTTCTAAGATTCCTCCTGCCCTTACATTCCAGTGTACTCTTCATTGTGTGTGTGTGTGTGGTGTGTGTGTGTGTGTTAGTCACTCAGTTATGTCTGACTCAGTTGTGTCTGATGGTAGTCCGCCAGGCTCCTCTGTCCGTGGGAGTCTCCAGTTAAGAATATTGGAGTGGGTTGCCATTTTCTTCTCCAGGGGATCTTCCCAACCGAGGACTCAAACCCAGGTCTCCTGCTTTGAAGGCAGATTCTTAACCATCTGAGCCACTTCACTGAGTTGAATACAACTGGTTATGATCCTTTTTACATGTAGCCTGGAAATCTCACTACAACATCCTTTCAACATGTACTAATATAGAACATGGAAATACCAGCAAGGCTGTTTCTTAAATCTTTCATAACGATGATGTAACATTGGCCATTTTGTCTCCATCAGTTCAGAAGTTCCTGCTCCCTGCCCTGTTCCCCCATAGTAAAGTGCTGTTTTTCATTTTTATGGCTGTTAGACATGTGGGAGCTTAGCTCCTCAACCAGGGATAGAACGTACATGCCCTGTATTGGAAGGTGAAATCTTAGCAACTGTACTACCACGGGACCACTGGACCCCCTAAAGTGAAGTCGCTTAGTCGTGTCCAACTCTTTGCAACCCCATGGACTGTAATCTATCAGGCTCCTCCGACCATGGGATTTTCCAGGCAAGAATACTGGAATGGGTTGCTATTTCCTTCTCCAGAGTATCTTCCTGACTCAGGGATTGAACCCGGGTCTCCTGCATTGCAGGCAGATGCTTTACCATCTGAGCCACCAGGGAAGCTGGTGGACCCCCTAAAGTACTATTTAAAGAGTTGTTTTTGAATTAACTTAGAAACAAAAAGATACATCCTTCCCCCAACCCTCTAGCTTCAAAAGTATTGTAAGGACTTTATATAGATTGCAAGAAATTTGGAAAATAGAGAAAAGCACGAAGTATGACAAAATCACCAATAATCCTCCCCTATGTGGAACATTCTGAAAGAGATGTTTTTACCAGTCCACTCGAGCCTCTTGAGAAACCTATATGCAGGTCAGGAAGCAACAGTTAGAACTAGACATAGAACAGACTGGTTCCAAATAGGAAAAGGAGTACGTCAAGGCTGTATATTGTCACCCTGCTTATTTAACTTATATGCAGAGTACATCATGAGAAACGCTGGGCTGGAGGAAGCACAAGCTGGAATCAAGATTTCTGGGAGAAATATCAATAACCTCAGATATGCAGATGACACCACCCTTATGGCAGAAAGTGAAGAGGAACTCAAAAGCCTCTTGATGAAAGTGAAAGAGGAGAATGAAAAAGTTGGCTTAAAGCTCAACATTCAGAAAACTAAGATCACGGCATCTGGTCCCATCACTTCATGGGAAATAGATGGGGAAATAGTGGAAACAGTGTCAGACTTTATTTTTTTGGGCTCCAAAATCACTGGGCATGGTGATTGCAGCCATGAAATTAAAAGACGCTGACTCCTTGGAAGGAAAGTTATGACCAACCTGCTGCTGCTGCTGCTAAGTCACCTCAGTCGTGTCTGACTCTGTGTGACCCCATAGACAGAAGCCCACCAGGTTCCACCGTCCCTGGGATTCTCCAGGCAAGAACACTGGAGTGGGTTGCCATTGCATATTAAAAAGCAGAGACATACTTTGCCAACAAAGGTCCATCTAGTCAAGGCTATGGTTTTTCCCATGGTCATGCATGGATGTGAGAGTTGGACTGTGAGGAAAGCTGAGCACAGAAGAATTGATGCTTTTGAACTGTGGTGTTAGAGAAGACTCTTGAGAGTCCCTTGGACTGCAAGGAGATCCAACCAGTCCATTCTCAAGGAGATCAATCCTGGGTGTTCATTGGAAGGACTGATGCTAAAGCTGAAATTCCAATACTTTGGTCACCTCATGTGAGGAGTTGACTCATTGGAAAAGACTGATGCTGGGAGGTATTGGGGGTGGGAGGAGAAGGGGACAACAGAGGATGAGATGGTTGGATGGCATCACCGACTCGATGGTCATGAGTTTGAGTAAATCCGGGAGTTTGTGATGGACAGGGAGGCCTGGCGTGCTGCAATTCATGGGGTTGCAAAGAGTAGGACACGACTGAGCGACTGAACTGAACTGAACTGATGGACATAAGGATTGGTAAACTTTTGGTGTATTTGGTATTACAAAAAACAAACCACTGTGCTATGCTATTTTATAATCAGCTTTCTTCACTTAGCAATGGATTGCAGTTTCTCATTTTATTGTGAAATTTCTGAGGGCCTAATTGTATTACATTTTATAGGTAATCACACCTGATTTAATTAAACCTCTGACTGGAGCTTACCTGGTGGCTCAGAAGGTAAAGCGTCTGCCTGCAATGTGGGAGACCCAGGTTTGATCCCTGGGTTGGGAAGATCTCCTGGAGAAGGGAGGAGCCTGGTAGGCTATAGTCTATGGGGTCGCAAAGAGTTGAATACGACTGAGCGACTTCACTTTCCAAGTTTTTATAAACAAACATCTAATGAATTACTTTCTCACCAGATATTCCTTTATATAAACTTTTAATTTTATATTGAAATATAGCTTATGAAGCCCAACAATGCTGTGATAGTTTCAGGTGGACAGCACATGGACTCAGACAAACCTATGTATCAGTTCTCCCCCAAACTCCCCTCTCATCCAGGCTGCCACATAACATGGAACAGAGTTCCCTGTGCTGTAAAGCAGGTCCTTGTTGGCTATCCATTTTAAACATAGCAGTGAGTACACATCGATCCCAAACTCCCTAACTATCCCTTCCCCCCTCCAGCTCCCTGGCAACCATAAGTTTGTTCTCTAAGTCCATCTCACCAGATATTCTCAATGGTGAATTTCTAATATACAAGTTATATACATTTCTGAGTTTTTAATAGGACTTTTAAATTGTCTTCCAAAAAGTGTTCTCAAGTTACTCTTCCTCAGGCTGGTTATGAGAGGGACTCTTCCTTGCAGCTCTGCCAACAATTAGTCATGATCAGTGATAACACCAGCCAAGGGCTTTGGGCAGTGGCAAAGTCCAGTGTTACAGCAAAACTCTGACACTGCTCTTTGATATTGGTGTGTTTATACAACACCCAAAAATAGAACAAGAAAACAAACAGAGACATTGATCATTTGGGGTCAGAGTCATCCACCTAGTATTGAAGCATCTAAACATACATCAGGAGCTCTTAACCTGAGTTGATGAACCTTACCCCAGATATTTATCCAACTTAAAATGTCGGTTTCAACTTGAACAAACCAATAGCCTTTAAACCAGAGGGCATAGCTGCTCTGAGGAGACTTGAAAACAAATAAAGGATTTATGAGAAAAGGAGTGAGGGGAACTTGCCCACAGTGAGTGCACTTGCCCTGTGGATCAACTTATTTCATCCTGAAAGTATGATGTGGATATATTTTTAGACCCATTTTATCAATTTTTTTTTGACCTCATTGACTAAATGGGTCTAAAATAATACCCACATCATACTTTCAGGATGAAATAAGTTGATCCATGGGACAAGTGCACTCACTGTGGGCAAGTTCCCCTCACTCCTTTTCTCATAAACCCTTTATTTATTTTCAAGTCTCCTCAGAGCAGCTATGGCCTCTGATTTAAAAGCCATCAGTTTGTTCAAGTTGGAACAGACATCATTGTATCAATGAGCAGGGGCTTCCCAGGTGGTGGTGGTGCTGCTGTTGCTAAGTCGATTCAGTCGTGTCCAACTCTGTGCAACGCCATAGACGGCAGCCCACCAGGCTCCCCTGTCCCTGGGATTCTCCAGGTAAGAACACTGGAGTGGGTTGCCATTTCCTTCTCCGATGCATGAAAGTGAAAAGTGAAAGTGAAGTCTATCAGCCGTGTCCGACTCTTAGCGACCCCATGGACTGCAGCCTACCAGGCTCCTCCGTCCATGGGATTTTCCAGGCAACAGTACTGGAGTGGGGTGCCATTGCCTTCTCCGCCCAGGTGGTGCAGTGGTAAAGAATCTGCCTGTCAATGCAGGAGATGGAAAAGACCCGGGTTATATCCCTGGGTTGGGAAGATCCCCTGGAGTAGGAAATGTCATCCCACTCCAGTCTTCTTGCCTGGAAAATTTCACGGGCAGAGGAGTCTTGCGGGCTACCATCCTTGGGGACGCAAAGAGTCAGACATGACTGAGCGATTGAGCACACATATCAGTGAGGGACTGGAGAACTCAGAGAAAGCCTGAAACTTCCCCACAGTCATCCAGCTAATTAAGAACTCCCCTGGACGCTGAGCCATGGTTTGCTTTTTTTTTACTCTAAACAACTGCTGTCCCTCTTACAACACAAAAGCCTTCCTTGAGAGGAAGACTAAGACTGAGATTTACAAGAAAGTGTAAAGAGAACGTGGGGTTAAAAGCACAGCACTTGGTGTGCAGTAGGACTTTAATGCATTTGTGCTGAGGGAGCGAATGAATGACCAATATTTCTTTCTGATCCTTGGTTTCAAGTGTCCTAAGCAATAGCAAATTGATTGGGAAGGCTTCCTCTTCCATTGAGTTTTGTCCCGGCCTTCACCCTTTAATTATGGTCCATATTTTCTTCAGTCCAAATTAGTTAAGGACGGCTGACAATAGTTTCGTGTGCCATGTCTGGGTGGGAGAAGCGAGCCAAGAGAGGTGGGGCTGAGTGACATAAACCACTCCAGTACTCTTGCCTAGAAAATCCCATGGATGGAGGAGCCTGGTAGGTTGCAGTCCGTGGGGTTGCTAACGGTCGGACACGACTGAGCGACTTCACTTTCACTTTTCACTTTCACACATTGGAGAAGGAAATGGCAACCCACTCCGGTGTTCTTGCCTGGAGAATCCCAGGGACGGGGGAGCCTGGTGGGCTTCCGTCTATGGGGTCACACAGATTCAGACACTACTGAAGTGACTTAGCAGCAGCAGCAGCAGCAAACCAGCAGTTTCATGTGGCTAACTTAATAGTTCAAAGCTAAAATGCTGACATTTCTTTTCATTTGAAGTGTTTATGTGAGCAACAGACCCACTTCCTCTTCCTTTTTAAGATCTTGGGGACACCCTACCCTGTTTCCATGGAGGAGGAGCAGAACAAATTTGCTTGTTCTTGGTGTAACAAGACCTGTTACACGACCTGTCATCCACGCGTTGGTTGCTTTGCACAAAGGATCAGGGGAGAGGGATGGGCAAGACTTTAATGGGAGACATGGGATAGATCCAGAAGAGGCTCACCAGGTTGCAGCAGCAGCATGGTCCTAGCACAGGGCCTGGGATAAGGCACAGGACTCTAACTCCTAGGGTGGGAGGAGAGTGGATAAGAATAAAGCAGATGGAGAGGCAGGAGAACAAAGCAGAGTCCATGTATGACCTGAGAAATAATATGAATATTTAGGTCCAAGAACAAGCCACATCCTTGGGAGTTAAACCCTGGGCAGTGGTGATAGAAGGTGACAGTGTTATAAAGCAAATACCTAGGTTGATGGAATGGAGTGTAACCAGGGGAGGGCCATTTTAAACAAGGTTGTCCCAGAGCAGTTGATCAGAGAGCTGAAGGGTGAAGATACATAAACCTTAGGAAGAGCTGCAAAGGAGCAGGCCAGGCAGAGGAACTAGCAGGTGTAAGGGCCTCGGATGGGACTGGGCTGCAGGTTCTGGAGTCAGGGGCATGAAAGGAGGCCTTTGTGGGAAGAGGGAGGCTAAGAGATGAGGCTGGAGAGATGTCCATGAGGTGGGATGGGCAGGAATTTGAGGATCCCAGTTCAGAGTTTGGGCTGTATTTTAAGAACAATGGAAGAACATTTAAAAGTTTTCCGTGATAGAACGGCATGATCAGAATTTCACTTGACGAATTTAAGCCTGGCTGCTGTCTGGAAATTGTAGAGGGGCAACAGAGCATCCAGGTAAGAGACTTCAAAGCTTTTTGGGGAAATCAAAGCCATTCCTCAACTCCTTGTGAGATATCCCAGAAAATGCACTTGGCAAAAGATCACACTGCTCTTCACAAATATCTAAGATTCATATTGGGATGGAATCATGGACAGAATCAAATAAGAACTATTTGGACACTCTTTTATGAAGATGTATATATGTAAAGGAGATGGAGAAACATATGTTTGGAAAAGTGCCCAAAATCCATGCATCTTTTGATTAGGTTAATTAAGCATTCATTTTATTCACTCACTCTTCCTTTCATACAACAAGTCTTTGTCAGCTGTCTGTTCTGTGCCAGGAGCTATGCTCTATCCAGGGAGTTCAGTGGAGAATTAATAGAGAAGATACCTACCTTCCTGAGGCATGTGGTCTGCTCTAGGCAACTTTCAAAGTTTCCAAGTTCTTAAAGAACTGAGTCATGTGGGGAGGACTGATGGAATTTCACATGGAAAGAGACTCGAGTTATTCCAGGAGTGGGAGCTTGATGAATATTTGTTGACAAACAGATGACGTTGAAGAAATCATTAAACTTCCTTGATTCTGTTTCTTCCTTTGAACAGAGTAGAAAAGCTGGGTAGGGTGTGATACACTGAGTGGCTTCATTCAGTGTTGAATTCCTGTCACGTAGAACCTGGATAGAAGGATTGGGTGACATCACCTGAGCAATCGTAACATCGCTAAGAGCAGAACAGACATTACTGGCCTCCTGAATGGGCACAATGAGATCTGTGTTATACTCCCCATGAAGTCATCTTGCCAACAAGCTGGACACTAGTCTAGTTAAGCTTCTCCATCTACTTACTAGCTTTCCAGAAATAATGCAATGGAGGAACATGTTTAGTGCTCCCCAGGAAACAAGTATGAAAGTGAAACTGTTAATTGCTCAGTCATGTCTGACTCTTTGTGACCCCATGGACTGTAACCCTCCAGGCTCCTCTGTCCATAGAATTCTCCAAGCGATAATACTGGAGTGGATCTTCCCTACCCAAGTATCGAACCCAGGTCTCCCACATTGCAAGCAGATTCTTCACCATCTGAGCCACCAGGAAGTCCCTGGTGCTCCCCAGGAAGCAAGTATACAGCCAGACAAATTAAATGCAGACAATTCTACAGGACAAATGACCTGGTTTCTTTCTTTAACAAATGAATGGCACAAAAAAGTGCTAGGTTTTGGGTGAGAGGGCACTGCTCTTTTAAGGGAAACTTATCCTGTTAATATCATATTAATTTTGTAAAGGATGAAAATAGTAACAGGCAAAAGTCCTCAGGCATTTTATGCTATAACATGGATGAAGTCGGAAGACTTTCTGTTAAGTGAAAGAAGCCAGGCATGCAAAAGGACAAACGTTGTATGATTCCACTTATTCTGGGTACCTAGTGAAGTGAAATTCCCAGAGACAGAAAGTAGAATAGAAGTTGCCACAGACTTGAAGAGGAGGGGTTGAGAAGTTGTTATTTAAGTGGTACAGAGTTTCAACAGGGGAAGATGAAAAAATTTCTAGACACGGATGGTAGTAATGGTTGCATAACAAAGTGAATATACTTAATGCCACTAAACTGTACACTTAAATGGTTAAAATAGTAAATGTTATGTTATATTAATTTACCAGAACAAAGTAATTCCTCAGGTGTTAGAGATAAAAGCTAGAGTAGTTACACATAAATAATATAATGACTGGGATATGCTTTGAAACAACTGAGTAAAACAAAATTAATAGAAACCCTGGAAAACAGGAAACAGGACTGAGAAAATGTGTGTAATTGTTAAGTTGGGTGATGGATAATGGGGGTTCATTATACTGTTCTTTTCCTTTTTTGTATGTTAGATATTTAATACAAAGTTTAAAATATATCTATCATGTTTTGGAATGGTGAGTTTAATTTTCTGAGATGTTCTGAGCATTATACATATTTTAAGAACTCAGAGAAAAACCCCCATTATCCTAAGCTGTTGTGGTATGAAATTGATCATGAAATAGACCCAAGCTTGAGGAGGTGGTGATGGAGGCTGCTTTTAAGTGAGTGACCCTCTTGTGTTATGCATGATATTCCTGCCACTCTGGTCAGATTGCCAGGAAGAATAAGCACAATGAGATATATCAGTGTTGCTTACTGCTGCCTCCACCTTAGAGTTATTAGGGAGCTTTTAAAAATACTAATACTCAGCCTCCATCCCAAACTAATTGAGGTAGACTCTCCAAGGGTGGGCTCCAGGGAGCAGTGTTTTTTAAAATGCTCCCTAGGTGATTCTAATGTGCAGTCAAGGTGAAGAATCCCTGCTCTATAAACCACCTGGTACCTAGTTGGTGCTCACAAAAATGCTGATGGAAAATGAATATGGAGCTAGTTACCTGGTATTACATGTTTCAGTTATTTGAAAAAGCCTTTTATGGAAAAGAATTTATATACAAACTTTTCTCCCTCCCACCCAGGAGATCCAGCTTCCAGAGGCTAGATACTTATTTCTTGATTGTCTTACTAGAGTAAGAGCACTGATACCCAAGACAGTATTGTGGTGGCTGTTAGTAAGAGCCTGGAAAGATAAGAACAGTTTCAAAAATGTTTTTTGGGGCATCACAAAACCCTCTTTGTAACACAATGCTCTTTGGAATAACATTAAAGAAAAGTGAATTCTGCCCATTTATCAAAGGGAAAATGAAAGCCCCTTGGACACAAATTTTATTTTGAAGCTGAAGCCTTTAATCAAGTTGACATTAAAGATAGGGTCAGGGTGAACAATTGAACCGAGGACTGATAAGCAGCGTTTGTGATTCCAGTGCATGGCTGCTGGTATTAACTCTGTGTTTCACTTCTGATGGGTTGAGAATGGACAGATTTTCACTAGAAAGAGTTATGCAGAAACAAATGGAGATCTTCCACTGATTCAGTTAACTGAATGTGGTGGAAACAGCTCTTGCCTTCCCTTACTTCTGCATCTTGGGATTTGGAGAGAATATTTACAGGGCAAACTGTTCAAACAGACTTACCAAAAAATTTGCTCTAAACTTTCATTGCTGGTAACATTCACGAAATGATAGAATAAATGATCCTACGTCTTCGTGTGCATGTATGTAGTGTGTGTGTTTGGGAGCGGGGGGCTCATCTTTTGCTTTTGTCAAAGCCCACCAGGGTAAACAGAGGAATAGGATTGTTAGATTAAGCAAATAAAAATGCACAATGTCGATTAAATTTGAATTCAGACAAAAGTTTGCAACTATTGCTTGGAATGTGCTTATGCTTAAATGTTTTTTTTATTTGAAATGCAAGTTAAACTAAGCATCCTATATTTGATCTTATACTTTGACAGAGAAGAAAAGAGAGGTCTTCTTAGATATACTGAATCTAAATGTTTTATTTAAGGATGCCCAGGATGTTTTAGAGGTACAGGTAGTCAAGGAATGTCCAAGAATATGGGCCAGGAGGGTGTTATTGGAAGCCAGTCTAAAGAAGTCAGGAAGTCAGTGTATTAGTTAGCAACTGCTTCATAACAAGTCACTCCAAAATTATGTGGCTTAAAATAATCATTTATAATTGCTAATGTTTTTGCAGGTTAGCTGTGATTTATCCTCCTAGACTGGACTTGGGTGAGCAACTCCATCTCTAATTGAAGGTCTGTAGTTAGATTGTGTTAGCTCAGCCTCAGGCTATTGCAGGTACAGGAGAGGGGACTGACACAAACGTCTCACCCATCTCAGGGGACCAGTAGGATAACTTCTGATGATAACAAAGCCATAAGAGAGTAAATGGAAACCTGAGAGTCCTCTTAAGGCCCAAGCTTGGAACTCGCACACTGCTATTTCTGCCTACATGCTATTGGCAAAGCAAGTCATAGAGCTAAAATAAAGGTAAAAATATAGCGAAGTACATCACACCTATGAAGAAAGCATAGCAAGGTTGTGAGTGAAGGAAGTGTGAAGAATCAGGGTGAACAATTCTGTTTACTATAGACAAGCACAGATAAACTGAGGTTTGAAAGAAAGAGATGAAGCCCCTGTCACCTTCAAACCCAGAAAGGACTCAGACATAAGGGGAGGAGGAGCCAAAGTCGAAAACCTGGGGAGCTGGGCTACAAAAGTCACAGGGATCCAGATTCAAGGATTATTTGATTTTTAATTTGACCCCATGATTCCAACATTTCCATGTTTGCCACCAAAAGTTTTCATGCACTAAAGTGGAGATTTAATGATCTCAGCTGTGAAAGTTAGAGGACAGTTAAAGTTAGAGGAAGTTCTCTTAAATTTTATCCATGACTCACGTGTATTCCTTGCCAGCATGCCCACCATTAATTACTTCTTTGGTTGAAGAGGCAAGACGTTGAGGCCATTATAAAATGACAATTTTAATTTGCTTCTGTCAGTACTAGTTTGTGGTCACTATTTTTTCCATTCAAGTAAGAGAAACCCCACTTGAACTAGCTCAGGCTGAAAAGGGAGATTACTAAAATAACTAAAAAAGCTGGAAAGACTAGATTCAGGCAGGTTTGGATCCAGGTGCTCATATGATGTCAAAAGGAATCTGTGTTTCTCCATTCCTAAGCTCTGTGCTGGCATCATTCTGAGGCAAGCTGCTGCTTCATGATGCTACAATGGTTGTTGAAAGCTCTGAATTTACTCTATCAGCTTGGCAACCCAGATAGAAAAACCATACCTCTTTTCCCTTAGTTCAGTGAAATCCTGGAATTGAATTTCAGGTTTAACATGGATGCAATGCTCACCTCTGAGCCAATCACTGTGACCAGGATAGTGATTTGCCAGACGTGAGTGTCTAACCTGGATCATTAGGTTTGATCAACACCACCTAAGTCATGTGGACTGAGAGTGGGGGAGAAGTGGGAAAATTGAAGTGTGATGACAGATGGACAATATGCTGGGCAGGTAACAAAGCAATAATTATCTCTGTCCAATGGTTCCTTGTCCTTAGAGTAGAAGATCCTATACCATCTGCCCTCCCCATATCTCATTACCTCATCTCCCACTGCTGGCCTCCATTTCGTTCTGCTTCAGCTGCACTCACTCTTGCAGAAGCATTCAAGAGTCACCTGTCTTACGGACTCTTGTGCCACCGGTTTGGTCTCTCACTGAGACCTATACTAGACACTTTATTTTGATAGCAATCTGACCCCTCCTCCATCACTTCTGATTTCTTTTATTCCAATTTCTTCTTTTTTCATTTTTTCACAGTACTTCTCATACTGTGTGATTTAGCTTATTTTTCATGTTTATTGCTTATTCTCTGTATCTATCTTCACTCTTCCCCTTGCTATAGCCCAGTAGAATGTCAGCTGTGTAAGGGCCAAGGTCTTTGTATCATTCACTAAATTATCTCAAAGCCAACAATAGTGTCAAGTGCATAATATGGGCTCAACAAATATGCGTGGAATGAGTGAATGAACGAATAAGTGAACCTAGTACAGTTCCCGAGAGGAGCTAATATCACATTAACTTGACAGAAGAAAGATTTGCTAGGGTTGCAGGTACATAGAACCCAACTCCCCAACTCCCCGGTTATGTACCTGTGTCAGAAACATCAGTGTTTTGTCTTGAATATGAACAAGACTCACCAATCAGGCACTAGCAATCAGTGAAGGGTGTCTGGAGACTAGAGAAACACAAGATGGAAGTTGGGATGTCAGTCCAGGTGTGATGCAAATGCAGGACCAGGTACCTTGTCTGGTGATGCTGGCGGCAGCTGGGGGGTTGAGTATGACTGAGGAAGTAGATGGCACCAAAGTGGAGGTGATGGACATTGAAAGAGACACAGAGCTGCTGTGTCCAAAACAAGATTGGACCTTAACGTTTTCCACCCTATGGAATAAAGGAAGGAGTTGCCTTAGTTACCTGAATCAAAACCAAAGGGTGGCTTCTGGGCTCATTTTTGTTGTTCAGTTGCTCAGTTGTGTCTGACTCTTTGCTTCCCTATGGACTGCAGCAGGCCAGGCTTCCCTGTCCTCTGCCATCTCCTGTAGCTTGCTCAAACTCATGTCAAACTCTGGGCTCATACTATGTATGTAATTATGAGGCAGCTTTATTTGTGCTTGTTTTGCACCAGCTTGTTGAGTCTCTTACTTGTGGGCCAAAGAAACTTCTCAAAGTCACTGTCCAGTCAACACAAAGTCATGGAGTGTTCCAGGTGTGGGCTCAGAGGTATTCTCCCACCTATCTGAGCCATTGCTGTGCATTTTTCTCAAACATGACATCACCAATTGAGCTCTGGAGAGATCCACTGTCCACTGCCCAAGTTCCATTTGGCTTTCTAAGGATGAATACTTAGACTGATGCTATTGAAAAACATTGTAGAGAGAGGGAAAGTGAGCTAAGATTAGCAGTGGGTGAGGTTATGTGCCATCTCTAGCCAGAGCAAGCATTTGGAAGCAAGTGTATTTGGAGGGCCCTGTCAGAAAGGTTACTTCCTAAAGTTTTTCTGGGAGAGCATCACTTGAACTTCAACACCAACAAAAATATAAACAAGTTCAGGGTGAAAGCAGAAAGGATAGTCTCCCAAACTGGGGCTGCATTCACCAGGGATCTTTTGGAGAGCTTAGATCCTTGTCAGGGTCTTTCTTTGCCAGTGACCTTGTGTTTATTTAACTGTCCAGCTAAAGTTTCACTCTGACATTTCGGCAGTGAGGCAGAGTCTGTGGATTTGGGGTGACCGTTCAGAGAGGAGAAAGTGAAAACTGCTCAACAGGGCTGCAGGGAGATTCTTCAGGACATTTCTGCTTTTTAGGATGTTTTCTTTTTTGATCTTTCTTCTTTTCTTTCTCTCGTCACAAGGTGCTCATCTCCAAGCTCTCATCTTCTCATTCATGATTGTGCCTGAGATGACTTGACTGTATTGAAGCTGGCAACAAGTGGTTACTGCCTTCAAGGAAGGGGCAAAAAAGCCTGGGGGTGAAGGGGAGGTGGGAAAGACTCAGAAAAGGGCAAAGGATGGTTTGTGTCAAGAGAGTGTTGCCCTGAAAGTGGGGAAGGAGTCAGAAAATATGATTTAAGGGAAAAACTACTTTTTTCATATGCAAAGGGAATTAAAGCAAAAAATTTCCAGAAATTTTTAGCAGTTGTTAACCTTACAGAGCTGGACAGGACATCTAGAAAGGGACAAGCAGGTGAGGGAGAAAAGACTTCTGACTTTCATTTTATCATTCTACATTGTCTGGTTAGGTTATCTTATGTATCTACTGTTTATTAATCCAAGTCTTTAGAAAAGAATTATTTAATCCAAACAAACTAAACCATAGGGGCTTTGTCTATCCTACCTTTATTTACTATGACCCAGGGGAAAAGGGCCTCATTTACCAGATGTGCGTGTGTGTGTTAGTTGTGTCCGACTCTGTTCAAATCCATGAACTGTAGCCCTCCAGGCTCCTCTATCCCTGGAATAATTTTCCAGGCAAGAATACTGGAGTGGGTTGCCATTCCCTTCTCCAGGGGATCTTCTCAACCCAAGGATTGAACTCAGGTCTCCTGCATTGCAGGTGGATTCTTTACCATCTGAGCCAACAGAGAAGTCAGGTGTGTAGCCTGGCAATTTATTTAGCCTTTCTGTGGTCCATTACCTATCTGGAAAATAGGCTTAATAATAGTGTCTGCATCACAGAGTGGCTGTGAGAGTTCAGTGCTAGAAGGTGTATAAAATGCTAACCCCTGGGTATCACAAGCTCTCAGTCATCTTGGCTATCATTAGTATTGTTTAAATTCTGTCAGCAATCTGGGTTAGTTTGTCCTAAAGAAAGTACCCAATGGTCATGACAAGTGACTAAGACAGCTGTGGCTGTGATGAGTGATGATAGTGATGATAATGATGGTGGTGGTAGTGGTGGTGGTGGGTGATAGATGTTTTCTGAATGTCTAGCACATCAGAAGTGGGGGAAGAAGCAGCTGTTTGCAGCTGGAGCCGTAAGAACAAGCAGAAGGCAAGGTTGAAGGGATCACAAACACACCTGTCAGCATCTTAGTAAAATAAATTGTCTGCCTTTCACCATGTCCTGAATATATCTGAGATAAATCTGACAGGAATAGAAATTATGGAGAGGCCCAAGTGGTAAACAAGAAAAACAGTATTCTTTAACGTGGTGAAAAGGTACTCTTCCCCACGATCTTATGCCAGCACTCCTTAAAATTATTTACCTTTCCTCTTAATATGTCCAGGGCTAGAAGGATCTTCAGTTCAGTTCAGTTCAATCACTCAGTTGTGTCTGACACTTTGTGACCCCATGAATCACAGCACGCCAGGCCTCCCTGTCCATCACCAACTCCCGGAGTTCACTCAAACTCATGTCCATCAAGTCGGTGATGCCATCCAGCCATCTCATTCTTTGTCGTCCCCTTCTCCTCCCGCCCCCAATCCTTCTCAGCATCAGAGTCTTTTCCAGTGAGTCAACTCATCGCATGAGGTGGCCAAAGTATTAGAGTTTCAGCTTTAGCACCAGTCCTTCCAATGAACACCCAGGACTGATCTCCTTTAGAATGGACTGGTTGGATCTCCTTGCAGTCCAAGGGACTCTCAGGAGTCTTCTCCAGCATCACAGTTCAAAAGCCTCAATTCTTTGGCGATCAGCTTTATTCACAGTCCAACTCTCACATCCATACATGACCACGGGAAAAACCATAGCCTTGATTAGATGGACCTTGTTTGGCAAAGTGATGTCTCTGCTTTTTAATATGCTATCAAGGTTGGTCATAACTTTCCTTCCAAGGAGTAAGCGTCTTTTAATTTCATGGCTGCAATCAGCATCTGCAGTGATTTTGGAGCCCCCAAAAATAAAGTCTGACACTGTTTCCACTGTTTTCCCATCTATTTCCCATGAAGTGATGGGAACAGATGCCATGGTCTTAGTTTTCTGAATGTTGAGCTTCAAGCCAACTTTTCCACTTAGCTATACCTTATGATTTTAGAATCATAAAGTCATTGAATCCTTGAGGACTGAAAGGACCATGCAGATGAACTGGAAGCCTCAAGTATCAGGCAACAGAAAACACATTTCAAAGGAACTTCTAGAACTAAGACATTTATTTATCTCATGTAATAAGAAGAGTTGGACATGACTGAGCACACACACAGTAAGAAGTTAACAGTAAAGATGGGCTTCAGGTTTGGTTGATCCAATAGCTCAATCATCAGGTTCAGGTTCATTCTCTCTCTCTCTGCTATACCACCATTGCAGTGTGAGTTGTGTTTTGGACTGTTTTCTTCATGTGGTCATAAGGTGTTGTTGGTGGTAGGTAGAGCACCATGCTTTCTTGTTTCCAGCCAATGGTGGAAACGAGGGAGGGGGTAAGGAAAAAAGTGGGATAGAGAGACACTTCCCTCCAGCCATGGAAAGAAAAGTCCACCTGTGCAATCAGATTGAGTCAATTCAGGATACACATGCACAGTCTTGGAGCTATCATAGTGGCCAGGAGAACGTTGTGTGCTGCAGGAATTTTAAAC
Organism: Moschus berezovskii; assembly: GCF_049115385.1. Lineage (NCBI taxonomy): Eukaryota > Metazoa > Chordata > Mammalia > Artiodactyla > Moschidae > Moschus > Moschus berezovskii. The sequence goes on from NC_142465.1 coordinate 70,972,449, forward strand.
CAATCATAAGGAAGGGGGATGAAATGATGAGTTAGACCGGGGTTTTCAACACTGGCTCTATTGACATTTGAGGATAATTCTTCATTGCAGTAGCTATCCTGTGCACTATAGAATGTTTTCAGCATTCCTCATCTCTATCCACACAGTGCCAGGAACAAGTGGGTAGAGTGGATAGAGGTGAGGCTGGGAGGAGGGCAGGGACTAGATGAGGCAGGATCTTTCAGGGCATATTAAGGATTTCAATCTACATCCTGAAAGTGCCAGGAAGCTACCAAAGGGCATTGCTGCTGCTACTGCTGCTAAGTCACATCAGTCATGTCCGACTCTGTGCGACCCCATAGATGGCAGCCCACCAGGCTTCTCCGTCCCTGGGATTCTCCAGGCAAGAACACTGGAGTGGGTTGCCATTTTCTTCTCCAATGCATGAAAATGAAAAGTGAAGTCACTCAGTCGTGTCCGACTCTTAGAGATCCCATGGATTGCAGCCTACCAGGCTCTTCCGTCCATGGGAGTTTCCAGGCAAGAGTACTAGAGTGGGTCGCCAGTGCCTTCTCTGACCAAAGGGCATTAAGTAGAGGTTAATCTTAGCTTTAATCTGCAGAAAGAAAAGGAGACGCCTAGGAGGAAAAACATGGGCACCAGTTATTGCAGTAGAGCAGGTGATAAATTATGGCATTTCAGCTGGGGTGGTGGAGGTAGAAGCAAATAGAAATGGATGTGTGTGAGCATTACTTAAGGAGTTAAACTAGATAGAACCTAGTCCTGGAGTAGATATGGGGGTGAGGAAAGGAAGATACAAGGATGATTCAGGTTTCTGATTTGTTTGCTTCAGTGGATGACATTACCTCTCAGGAATTGGGGAACACTGGAAAAGGATCAGATTGTAGAGGGAAGATCAGGTTCCAATATGTTTGAGGCCCATGTCAGTTATCCAAGTTGAAATGTCAAGTGGACAGAAAGAGGTCTAAGTATGGTGTTTAAGGGAGAAGACTGGGCTGGAGATAATAACTGGGGCCATGGGTATGATAGGCTCACCTTGAGGGACTCTGACACTTACAGGTAGGATAGAGATCCTTGAGTCAGGGTAGGAAGGATTCCAAGAGAGGGCTCTGTTCCTTAGCTCCCAGCAGGACTTTTTGAGAGAGAGGGCTGAGGGCTGGATAAGCAGTGAGATATGCCATTGAGAGAAGATGGACCTAAAGATTGCCCTTTGTATTTAGTAACATGGAGGCCACTGGGGACCCCAGCAAGAACTGTTCTAGACGTGGTTTGTTTTGGGGTCAGAAGACAGATTGGAAAGGCCTGGAAAACATGGGGGAAGACTTGGTACAGAGTTGTTCCTCCTGGAGACCTCTGGCTGTGGAGGGAGGAGAAGATGACTGAAGAGGGAAATGAGGACCGAGGAGTGTTCTTGTTTGGATTGAAAGACACTTTGGTGTGTTTAAATGGTTTATGGGAGGAAGGGAGCAGAGGTTTAGAAACACAGGAGAGATGAAGATGGAGGTAAAGAGAGAAAGAAATTAGAAATGGATAGTGTAAGGTTCCTGAAAAAGTAGGAGGGCACAGAAGCCAGGCCCATGAGCCTCAGAAAGGAGGAGGGGCGCCTCTGCTATTGTAACCAGAGGAGAGCAGGAGCGACATGCGTGTAGGTGGACTTGAGGGGCTGTGGCAGGAAGTTGATAGAATTCCTGTTTGAATCCTTTATAGTTACTGTGAGGGCTTCCCAGGTGATACTAGCGATAAAGAATCTGCCTGCCAATGCACAAGATGCAAGAGACAAGGGTTCAGTCCCTGGGGTGGGAAGATCCCCTGGAGGAGGAAATGGCAACCCACTCTAGTATTCTTGGAGAATCTCATGGACAGAGGAACCTGGCGGGCTATGGTCCAAGGCGTCGCAGAGTTGGACACAACTGAGTGACTGAGCACATTGTATACCACATAGCTACTATAAAGTGGGAAATCCAGGGTCTGGACAAAGGATGGGGGAGATTTTCTGCAGTTAACTACGTTGGGGAAATGCTATCTAAAGGTCAGGCAATTATCTTCACCAATGGACTTTTCAGGGCCATTTTCACTGTGAGTGTCCAAGAGAAGAATAAACAGCATTTTCCATTGGACCACAGAGATTTTTATGTGCACAGTACATCATGAAGTGTTCTAGAAAACACTGACCAGAACCAGTAACTTCATTTTATGATAGAAGAGCTTAAAACCCAAAGCTGGAAACGGACTTGTAAAAAATCTCTTGGTTGGAGGAGTAGGCATGTGGGATGCGTGCACAGGGAATTCCTTAGGCCTTCACTTCTGTGAGCACAGCCTTCTCATTCATGATGGTACTGTGAGACCTGGACCCCCTGCCACACTGGGACACTCTGGTTCTACTTGGAAATATGAGATAGAGAGATGGCCATTAAACTTTGATAAGTGAAATGCAAGGTTACAAGGCAGGGTTTGAATCTATTGACTCTGAGGTCAACCTGCCTGGAGTCCATAACAGAACTAGCTACGTGTTCTGGAGAAAGTTAACTTGACTTTATGTCTCAGTTCTTCATTTGTATAAAGGGAGAAGTTACGGCATCCTTTCTATAAAGTATCGTGGTAATGGTTAAATAAAATAATACTTGTAAAGTGCTTAGAATAGTGTCTGACCCGAGTAAGTGAATAGCACATGCAGGCATGCATGCTAAGTCAATTCCATCATGTCCAGCTTTTTGTGACCCTATGGACTGTAGCCTGCCAGGCTCCTCTGTCCATGGGGTTTTCCAGGCAGGAATACTGGAGCAACTATTGGCTGTTGCTGGGAGGGGTAGCTATGTTCCCTCCCATAAACAGGGCAGCAGATAAAACTACTCTGGCAAAGCGAAGAAAGATGAATAGATGTGTCTAGCAAGGTAGAGGAGAAAAATAGAGAAAGAATAATCTTTCCACAGGCCCGAATCTGTCTTTGGGACCCATGAGACACCCGTATCTCTCTGATAAATTCCCCTATTAACTTAAACTAGCTCAGTGACTTACAAACTAAGAGACAGAATGAGTACAGTGGCTGAGGCAGGATTTGAACCTTAGTCTTCTGGTTTCTAGTCCTGTACTCTGATTATTCTCATATGCAGTTTGTTTAAAACCTGGGTGTAACTCAGCGAGAAAAGTCTCCCAGAGGATGAAAGCAGACCCTTGCAACCAGCAGCGGATTGTGTCTGAGAGCAAATTAAATGTTGCTGGTTTCAAAAGAGGCAGACTTTGACCTTCCAGCTGCTTCAGCCTGTGTGTGATTGAAGGAATTAAAGATGTCACAGAAACTCAGGGTATCAAGGACTTAGAAATTATTTCAGCCCCTTGTTTAAGATTTTCAACTCAGTGGTTAGTGCATGACATCATCTAGAAATTGATGGGTAATTTTGGTGTGTTGCGGGTTCTGAGTTAGCCATGAATGTCCATAACCCCACACCTTGGCTTGCACACTTCTCCCTGCCTGGAATGTTCTACTGTCCCTTTTCTGTCTGTGAAGGGTCTCCTCCGGTGGATCTCAAATTACTGAGGGCTGGAGAATCACCTGGAGGTGTTTGTTAAGCTGCCACTTCTCTGGTCCCTCCCAGGATTCTGACTCAATCAGCCTGGGATAGGACCCAGGAGCCTGCCTGGAGACAAGCGCCCTAAATAATCCAGATGTTGAAAGTTCAGGCATAGCTTGAAAAATGCTCCATGCTATTTTATTCAGACTTTTTGAAAGAATTCTCAGAATTGAGGAGCATACGGTGTGGGACTTCTAAAAACAATTCTGATGTGGGGACTAGTTTTTTTTTTTTTTTTTTTTTTACCATGGGCTCAGTATCCTGGTCTGTAAATAAAGTTAATCATAGAGACAATTCTCTCTTGAGGTTGCCTTGCAGCTCAAATGAGCTCAGTGCAAAACAAGGCAGTTTGTTAGCTGTGACGTCAGTGGCAGTAATTATTTTGCATCAACACACAAATCTCTCTGGTAATCGAACGTTTCAGTTTTCAGTGGAAGGCCGCTGGGGCAGAAACATGTCTTATTTGCCACCATATCCTCTGACCTAGCTCAGAGCCCAGTGTGTAACAGCAGGCTTCGTTTTTGTTGATAAGGACCCAATATTTTTAAGCTTTTGAATGCAAATGAGTCATCACCCAACATGCTGATTGGCTGACACCAGTTCTCTTTGGTCGAATACTGAATAATGAAGAGGAAAAAACTGGTTATTAATGCAGAGAAGCTGGGAAAAGGCAGTGAATAGCAGCACAGAAATAGCCTCAATAATTACAAGTCTTGCAAACCCTGTTGCGACGTACTTTATGAGTCAAAAATGAAGTGTTTGTGACATGAAGTGAATCATGGAATGAATCGTGAATAAGAGAAGCAATTTTAACTTATTTTATGTGTTTTGTCAGAAGTAATGGATTTGCCTGTATCCAACATAAAATAAGTATCTAATACATCTTTACCTAGTATATGTCATAAATGTAAAATAACATATCTAATATAAAATAGAATTCTTTCTGTAAAAATATCATGATAATTCAGTATTAAGCTGGCTCTAGCACCACATTAATAATGAAAAAAAAAGCTACAAGACTCTTAAGTAAGTTTGCATGTATTGATCAGCCCCTTTCTCTTTGGGAATATGTGGTTAACATCTTTCTTTGACTTTAGAATTGGATGAATGGGAATAAGAAGACCATATTTTCCCACTTGTCTTCTAAAGCAGCCTCTCAGTATGGTGATATGCTAGTTTCATATATAGCTGCTTGTGTTATACAGCAAAATGTTTATATTTTAATACTCATATTATCTGTAATTGTTTCTAATATTTTTATTGGGAGGGGGAATGGAAAGTGTTTCTTTGGTGTATTGGCACCCTGCTTCTGGAACAACACTGAGGTAGATATACTTAGGTTGCCATCTCTACCAATATGCTAAGGTATATTGAAGGTATTGGGTTTCAATAAATAAATCTCTTCTTCCACATCTAATTTTGAAACAACTGGGAGCACCTCATAAGACACAGGTCAAGAAGGTCCAGATGTTTCCCCCATGACTGATAAACCGAGAACATAGCTCTAAACCATGTCCACGTGGGCTTGTCACAATTTATCTTACTAATGAGGTAGCCTAGACTGCTAGTGCTCTAATGTAAATTCATCTTTCTTTAGTAAAAGAATTCCCATACTTTAGAAATGATGCTCTGACAGGTCTAAGACTAACCTTCAGAAGGCTTGGATGCTTCCACTTTTGTACTCTTAGGAGCCCTGTGGTTTAGTCACTAGGTTGTGGCTGACTCTTTGGGACCACATGGACTGTAGCCCGCCAGCCTCCTTTGTCTATGGGATTTCCGAGGCAAGAATACTGGAGTGGGTTGCCATTTCCTTCTCCAGGGAATCTTCCTGACCCAGGGATTGAACCAACATCTCATGCATTTCAGGCAGTCTCTTGTATTGCAGGTGATGAGTCTACCAACTGAGCCATGAGGGAAGCCCTTACTTTAGTGGGGCACATAGTCACCCAGAATAAAAACCATATTTCCCAGCCTCCGTTTCAGCTCAGAATGGCCATATGACTAAGTGTAGTTCAATGCAATTTAAACAGTGTTTGCCTTTAAGTGATATGTGTTAGGAAGTGTCCTTAAAGGAAAGTCTTTCTTTAATCTTTTTGTTCTTCCTGATGACTGAAAAGTGGAGGTGCTAGCTGGAATTCAAAAAGCCATATTGCCTCCTTAGGTTCTAACTACATGCTGACAATGAAAAATAATGAAACAAGAAAAAGAGTCTGCTATTTTGATTGCTAGTTTTATGTGTCAGTTTTACTATTCCATGAAGTGCCCACATATTTGGCTAAATATTATGTCTGGATGTGTTTGTGAGGGTGTTTCCAGATGAGATTAACACTTGAATTGATGGACTTAGTAAAGCAGCTTGCCCTCCCAAATATAGGTGGGCATTATTGAATCTGTTGAGGGCCTGAATAGAACAAAAAGGCAGAAGAAAGGAGAATTTTATATCCCTGCCTGATTGATAGAGCTGGAACATCTGTCTTCAGACTCCAGCTGGGATTTACACCATTGGTTTCCTTGGTTCTCAGGCCTTGGAACTCAATCTGGGACTACATCGTTGACTTCCCTGTATCTCCAGATCGCAGATAACTTCTCAGCCAGGGTTCTTTCTTTCTCTCTCTCCTTCTATGGCTCTTTTTCTCTGGAGAACCTGAACTAATACAGATTTTGATACCGAGAATGATCTAGAAGTCAAGACTGCTACCCCAGTGGGTCTGTAAGGCAGAGCATCAAGTTGAAGATGATTATTCTTGAGCATTGAAGATCTCATGGATTTTCCCCTAAGCTTTGGTCTTGCTTGAGACCCATCATCCCTCCCTCCTTTCTCATTTCTCTTGGAATGGAAATGTGTACCTGATGCCTGTCCCGCCACTGGATTTTGGAAGCACATAATTTGTTTGGTTTCACGTGTTCACAGTTAGAGAGGAATTCTGCCTGAGGATGAAATGTGCCCCAAGTCTCATCCATGTCTGATTTGAGTGATATTTAGTTGAGGCTTTGGATATTAGACTTTGGAGTTGAGGCTGGAATAAGTAAAGACTTTGGGGGCTCTTGGGTCATGTATGGATGTGAGAGTTGGACCGTGAAGAAAGCTGATCACCAAAAAATTGATGCTTTTGAACTGTGGTGTTGGAGAAGGAACTCTTGAGAGTCCCTTGGACTGCAAGGAGATCCAACCAGTCCATCCTAAAGGAGATCAGTCCTGGGTGTTCATTGGAAGGACTGATGTTGAAGCTGAAACACCAATACTTTGGCCACCTCACACAAAGAGTTGACTCACTGGAAAAGACTCTGATGCTGGGAGGGATTGGGGGCAGGAGGAGAAGGGGATGACAGAGAATGAGATGGCTGGATGGCATCACCGACTCGATGGACATGAGTTTGAGCAAACTCCGGGAGTTGGTGATGGACAGGGAGGCCTGGCGTGCTGCGATTTATGGGGTCGCAAACAGTCAGACATGACTGAGCAACTGAACTGAACTGAACTGAAAGGATGGAATGAATTTATTTTGCATGTGAGAAAGGCATGAATTTCAAGGGGCAAAGGACTGAGTGTTTGAGTCCTCTCCATATTCACATGCTGAAGCCCTAATCTCTCACCTCGATGGTATTTGGAGATGGGGTTTTGGGGAGGTAATTAGGTGATGAGGGTGGAATCTCTCATGAATGAGATTAGTACCCTTATAAGAAGAGACACGAGAGAGGTGCTCTCTCTCTCTGACATGGGAGAACATAGATGGAAGGCAAGCATCTGTAAATCAGGAAGAGAGCCTTCCTCAGAAATTGAACTGTATCTTGATCTTGAACTTTCCAGCGTCCAAAACTGTGAGAAATGCACTTCTGTTGTTTAAACCACCCAGCCTATGATATTTTGTTATAAACAGCTTGAGCTGACAAAGACAGCAAAAAGTGCCATGCTAGTCCCAAACTGTTTACCTCTGGATTTCATTGACTTAAAGAATCAACTTCTAGTTAACTTAAACTGTAGTCATTTGGAGTTTTCTGTCATTTTCAGCCAAACTCAAACTTAACTGACAGGTCTCTCCCTCAGAGATAAGGACAGAGGCATCCTCTGCAGACACATCCCAAAAGAGAACGCTCCAAGGGGGCTGAGCCACCGATATCCTGTTCCTTCTTCCAAACACTAATCAGGTTGGTCGTCTATCCCAGGGAAGAAATGTCCAGAGGCACCCAGAGAGACCAAGAATGTTAACTGAGGAAGCTCCTCTACATAGAAATATGAGACTGAGTGAAGATAGGCTCTCCTGAATCTGGGAAAGAGAAATACATTTTAGATTGCAAATTCTGCAGGTCAACGGGGAGAGGTTCAGGAAGAGGGTGGAGGTGGGAAAAGCATTTATACTAGATAACATAAGACAACATCTTATGTGTGAAAATTAAGGAGAAAAGGAGTTTGAAGGGGGAAACAGTTACTTTGGCTAAATGGGATGTAAAATCCTAAGTGTTATGAAAAACACCTTCAAGACAGCCTCTGGTCCAATAATCTTCATTTTACTGACGAGGACCAGAGTGGTTAAGAGAAACTTTTTTGCTTTATTTATTACCATTTTATTTATTTATTTTGTGGGAAACATTTTTTTTCAAATTTTTTGTTAGAGGAGAATTTTTTATAAATTTGTAGGGCTTCCCTGGTGGCTCAGAGGTTAAAGCGTCTGCCCCCAATGCGGGAGACCCGGGTTCGATCCCTGGGTTGGGAAGATCCCCTGGAGAAGGAAATGGTAACCCACTCCAGTATTCTTGCCTGGAGAATCCCATGGACGGAGAAGCCAGGTAGGCTACAGTCCACGGGGTCGCAAAGAGTCGGACACGACTGAGCGACTGAACGGAACGGAACGAGCAGAATGCCATGAAATGAACCAGGACCAGAGCTCTAGTCCCTCCAAGGTCTGCAACTTCCTACTGGGACTTTGATACATTGGGAAGAGAAAAGGGTCAACCCAGGTGGGCCAGAAAGATGGGAACAAAGGCTAAAATATAGGATTGCCAAAACATGTTCCACAGACAGTTAAGTAGATGGTTGTGGTTACAGTGGGCGATTCATTTTGCTAAAGGAGTGGGAAAAGCAGGGCCATGTATATGGGTTTTTAAATACTAGATGGAAGGACTGTGAGTCTTTCTTTTGGCAAAGATGGAGCCACGTAGGATTTTGGAGCTGGTTATTGTTATGTGACTCTTGATCAGGCTCCACACAAAGAATATGTCACAGGACTCTGGGCCCATTAAGCACAAGAGGACTTGGCAGAGGCATCTTCCCAACAATTTTCAGTCCAGAGCTCCAGCACCTGAGTACTCCAGGGCTCTGACCTGACTCCCGCCTACCTACCAGACACATCCCTTGACATCCTCTTTCTTGATTTCAGACCCCAATAACACCAGGATGCTTTCAGGTTGATGTGACTCATAATTCCACGTTTTAGTGGATTAAAGCAAAATTCACTTCTAGTGCGTGTCATGCGTCGGTTGCAAGCCAGCAAAAAGACTCTGATCAGTGGTTCAGTCCTCCAGAACGATCAAGGTTCCATCTCAAAACATGCTTCATGGTGGCCAAGGCAGTGAAAAAGAGACCAGCAAACCGTGAGTCCAGAGTTTTAAAGCTGCTGCCCAGAGGTACCACATTACTTGTTCACATGTTACATGCTATTGGCCAAAAAAAAGTCACATATCCAAGACTGACTTCATGGAGCAGGCAAAGATATAATCCTCCTTAGGGAGAGGCAGCTAACACAGTTTACTACAGCACCACCAACCCCTCTGCCCCAACACACATACATACCTCAGCCCTGTGGAACTTGTGTTCTGTGCTCCTTTAGCGCCCCAAACACACTGGTATTCTCCTATTTGTCCTCTTCCTGGTCATCAGTCTATCTGCCAGGTGCCAGGCTAAATGTTTCCCATCCTCTCATTCAATCTTCAAAGTGACTTTGTGGACTCAGTGTGGTTATTAACCCCATTTTACAGAGAAAAAACACTGAGGTAGAGAGATTATTAGTTATCTCTAAATTCTTCCCTCTGTCCTCTTCTTTTGTATTTGTGCCAGGTACAAGTTTGCTGGGAAAAACATAGAACTACCTGTAGCCAGGTAGGGACAGGAAGGGACAGGTGTTCCTTCCGTTCCGTTCCGTTCTGTCGCTCAGTCGTGTCCGACTCTATGCGACCCCATGGACTGTAGCCTACCAGGCTTCTCCGTCCATGAGATTCTCCAGGCAAGAATACTGGAGTGGGTTACCGTTTCCTTCTCCAGGGGATCTTCCCGACCCAGGGATCGAACCCGGGTCTCCCGCATTGGAGGCAGACGCTTTAACCTCTGAGCCACCAGGGATGCCCAAGGTGTTCCTTAAGTGCTCTTATATGGAAGGTGCTTTTTGTCTGCTCTTCCTTCTTTGTAACTCAGAATCTGAGCCACACATGTGATGGTGATGACAGCAAGCACCCATGTGATTTATGGCACTTATATATGGGTCAGATGTCATTTTTACTTCTGTACACATCAACATATTTAATTCTCACAGCACTCTTGAGAGGAAAGACTATGATTATACCTACTTTACAGATAATGAAACTGAGTCATAGAGGTTAAGTGACTTACTCAAGGTCACACAGCTTGTAAGTAGCAGAGCCTGGGTTTGATCCCAGGTAGTCTGTCTCTGAAGTTTGCACTCTTAATCTCTATAACAATTATGAGTGCTTGCTATGGGCCAAGTTCTGTTCTACATGTTTTACATGTATTAACCCATTTTCCATATGCAACAAGCAACTTTCAAATGTATTTTATTAATATATTGGAGTATTGTTACTTTCAGGTGCACAGCAAAGTGATTCAGTTACATATATATACATATATATCAGTTATATATATATATATATATATATATATATATATCAGTTCAGTTCAGTCGCTCAGTCGTGTCTGACTGTGTGACCCCATGAACCACAGCATGCCAGGCCTCCTTGTCCATCACCAACTCCCAGAGTCCACCCAAACCCATGTCCATTGAGTCAATGATGCCATCCAACCATCTCATCCTTTGTCATCCCCTTCTTCTCCTGCCCTCAATCTTTCCCAGCATCAGGGTCTTTTCAAATGAGTCAGCTCTTTGCATCAGGTGGCCAAAGTATTGAAGTTTCAGCTTCAACATCAGTCCTTCCAATGAACACCCAGGACTGATCTCCTTTAGGATAGACTGGTTGGATCTCCTTGCAGTCCAAGGGACTCTCAAGAGTCTTCTCCAACACCACAGTGCAAAAGCATCAATTCTTTGGCGCTCAGCTTTCTTCACAGTCCAACTCTCACATCCATATATGACCACTGGAAAAACCATAGCCTTAACTAGACAGACCTTTGTTGACAAAGTAATGTCTCTGCTTTTGAATATACTGTCTAGGTTGGTCATAACTTTCCTTCCAAGGAGTTATTCTTGGATGTTTCAAGAAGCATCTTTTAATTTCATGTGCAATCACCATCTGCAGTGATTTTGGAGCCCCCCCCCGCAAAAAATAAAGTCTGACACTGCTTCCAATGTTTCCCCATCTATTTGCCATGAAGTGATGGGACCAGATGCCATAATCTTAGTTTTCTGAATGTTGAGCTTTAAGCCAACTTTTTCACTCTCCTCTTTCGCTTTCATCAAGAGGCTCTTTAGTTCTTCACGTTCTGCCATAAGGGTGGTGTCATCTGCACATCTGAGGTTATTGATATTTCTCCCGGCAATCTTGATTCCAGCTTGTGCTTCTTCCAGGCCTGTGTTTCTCATGATGTACTCTGCATATAAGTTAAATAAGTAGGGTGACAATGTACAGCCTTGACGTACTCCTTTCCCGATTTGGAACCAGTCTGTTGTTCCATGTCCAGTTCTAACTGTTGCTTCCTGACTTGTTATAGGTTCCTCAAGAAGCAGGTAAGGTGGTCTGGTATTCCCATCTTTTTCAGAATTCTCCAGTTTATTGTGATCCACCCAGTCAAAGCCTTGGCATAGTCAATAAAGCAGAAATAGATGTTTTTCTGGAACTCTCTTGCTTTTTCAATGATTCAGGGGATGTTGGCAATTTGATATCTGGTTCCTCTGCCTTTTCTAAAACCAGCTTGAACATCTGGAAGTTCATGGTTCAGGTACTGTTGGATTTTGAGCATGACTTCACTAGCATGTGAGTTGAGTACAATTGTGCGGTAGTTTGAGCATTCTTTGGCATTGCCTTTCTTAGGGATTGAAACGAAAACTGACCTTTTCCAGTCCTGTGGCCACTGCTGAGTTTTCCAAATTTTCTGGCATATTGAGTGCAGCACTTTCACAGCATCATCTTTCAGGATTTGAAATAGCTCAACTGGAATTCCATCACCTCCACTCGCTTTGTTCGTAGTGATGCTTTCTAAGGCCCACTTGACTTCACATTCCAGGATGTCTGGCTCTAGGTGAGTGTGAGTGATAACACCATCATGATTATCTGGGTCGTGAAGATCTTTTTTGTACAGTTCTGTGTTTTCTTACTACCTCTTCTTAATATCTTCTGCTTCTGTTAGGTCCATACCATTTCTATTCTTTATTGAGCCCATCTTTGCATGAAATGTTCCCTTGGTATCTCTAATTTTCTTGAAGAGATCTCTAGTCTTTCCCATTATATTGTTTTCCTCTATTAGTTCAGTTCAGTCGCTCAGTCGTGTCTGACTCTTTGCAACCCCATGAATCACAGCACGCCAGGCCTGTCTGTCCATCACCAACTCTCACTCAAACTCATGTCCATCGAGTCGGTGATGCCATCCAGCCATCTCATTCTCTGTTGTCCCCTTCTCCTCCCACCCCCAATCCCTCCCAGCATCAGAGTCTTTTCCAGTGAGTCAACTCTTCGCATGAAGTGGCCAAAGTATTGGAGTTTCAGCTTTAGCATCAGTCCTTCCAATGAACATCCAGGATTGATCTCCTTTAGAATGGACTGGTTGGATCTCCTTGCAGTCCAAGGGACTCTCAAGAGTCTTCTCCAGCACCACACTTCAAAAGCATCAATTCTTCGGCGATCAGCTTTCTTTCTTCACAGTCCAACTCTCACATCCATACATGACCACTGGAAAAACCATAGCCTTGACTATACCAACAAATAAATGAGTGATAAGTGCTAGGGAGAAAAGTTAAGGAGGGAAGTGAGACAGAATTAAAGGGGAAAGGGAGTTGCTTATTTGGACTGGGAAGCTAGAGATAGGGTCTTGAGAAGGTAAGGAGGTGAACTGTGCTGGTACTTGTGATTGAGAGAAGCATGTGCAAAGGCACAGTGGTTGGGGTGAGATTGTCAGGCTTGAGGAGTATCAAGGAAGCCAGTGTAGCCACAGCAGATTGAGTGAGACAGAGAATGCTGGGACAGAAAGGACAGTGGGTAAGTGTGGCTGGAGGGACATTTAGGGCCTCAAAGGCCGTCATGAGGCCTTTGCATCTCATTTTAAGTGAGAGGATGCCTCTGGAGGGCGTTCAGCAGTCGAGTCACAATCTGTGAGTGGCATTTCAGCTGCCATGTGGAGCACAGGAAAACTGAATGCTCACCAAGAGGGGGTGGTTGAATAAATTATAGTACAGTCAAACCACGGATTAAGCCATTACAGAGATTGACTTAGAGCTTGCCACTTGATTTGGAGGGAATTTCAACGAGGAACTGCTGAGTGAAAAAGCCAAAAAGCAGGAAAGCATGCACAACATCCTGTTTTTGTAAGGCTTTCACCACTTTCCATATGCAAGATAAACATTCATTTCTCAATACAATTATGGATGCATGGAGGAAATAACAGGAGACACACGTTAGATTGTTCACTAGATTGTCACAGGGGCTATACAGTTAAGAGGGTGATATTTGCAAGGGAGAGAATAGGAAGGGAGATGCCAAGTTAAAAAGATGATTGTTTTTAAAAAACAGTATGTACAATACAGAAAGCAAAAAACATGGTCCTACTATAGAGCATAGGGAACTATATTCAGTGTCTTGTAATAACCTATAATGGAAAAGAATCTGAAAAAGAATATATACATGTATATGTATACAAAACTGAATCACTTTGCGGTATACCTGAAACTGTCAAACTTTGTAAATCAACTGTACTTCAATGAAAAAAAACAAAACACAGTAGGTCAGTGTGAATGTATGTAATGCCATCAAGCTATGTACATTTAAAAATGGTTAAAATGGTGAATTTCATGTCATGTAAAATTTACTACAATTGAAAGGGAAAAGTAAAGAGGAAAGGAAACCCTGTGTGACTGTAAATCCACTATTAACAGTGGCCAGGGGCCCGTGAAGACTGCGTCTGGGAAAACTTGCCCAAGCGTATGGCTGCCTCTCTTAGAACCCTTACTCAAAGTGGTCCACCTCTCAGCACTTCGGTTACCCTGGTGTTCCCTCCACCTTTCTGATCTCACAACCTAATTAAGTGTGCCCAGATGTGGAAGCTCCCAGGGCAGGATGGATGGTCGTAACCGCTGGGCACAGAGACAAGGACATGAAGATGGCCTCACTGTGAAGCATCACCTTCAGAGGGAAACTGGCAGAGCCAGGAAAATGCTAGAAGCATGCTCTGGCAGAAAAGAGGGGTGACAAAGTCTGATGAGAGCAAAGGCAGTAATCCCACTGGAATTTCCAAAAGTTATCCAAGACTCCACTCCAATGCCAGCTGCATTGAACCTTTCTTTAAACTTTTCACATTCCTTTCTTAAGTCTGTTTGAGATAAATCTGTCTCCCCAAGGTGGAGAGACACTCATCTCACTTGACCAAAAGCAGCGGCATATCACCAAAGCACCTGAGCTGCAGTTGTCTGCCAACCTGGTCTGAGACCATGGTCTTCGGTTAGGAGAAACAGCTGCCAACATCTTTCCTGGTTTCATTTCAAGTGCTTTATTAGGCATGGGGCATCCTCTTTCTACTAATCCTTTCTCCTTAACCAGCCTCTTCCATCATGTCCCTTAAAGTAAGAAGGAGTCCCGTGGGTGGCGTGTGAGCACTTGGCAGACACCTGGTAGCACTGACTGTACTCTGTACACTGGACTTCACCTACTGAGACAAACAAGTCTCCACAGGGAACCCGTCCTCTGTCAGGGCAATCAATGGAGGAGAGGAGTTAGTGCTGAGGATCCAGGCTGATGGGAGGAGGAAGAAGCAGTATCACATCCATAATTCGGTTCCATTCCCCCTGGAGAACTGTGTGGCTGGAAAGAAGCTACTGCTTCACTTGTGGTAGCAGTTCAGTTGCTAAGTCATATCTGACTATAGAGACCCCAAGGACTGTCACCCTTGGAGGGAAGATTTACCTGTGGGCCAGGGCAGGTGGAAAAGAGCCACTTCTAAGCGTGATGGAGTGATTACAGGTACAAGTGTTCTGTCCCCTGACTATGCAGGGACTCCCAGCCCTGACTCTGCCTGAACCATGAGGATGAATGATGGGCCTTCGACTGTTCTCCTGGTTGGGCTCCCTCGTACTTCTGACATGCAGACATGGAGCCGAGTTCCGAGCCTGATCTTCCCATGAGGTCCTGACTCTGCCTTGCTCTGTTACTCTCTTTCCCTGCCATCAGTTCCTTAGCCAGGAGACAGACCACCTGGTTTCAAATCCCACATCCCAAGGCCTGAGGGTTGACCAGAGAGGGGAGGCTGGGTGTGCTCTGAGGCCCCCACAGCACTGGGCAGAGATGGGGCCATCTCGCTGTATCATCTGGGAGTTGACTGAAGTCTGCTTGCAGTTGATTTCCAGGGTTGACTTCGTTAATTCATCCCACATGTTTCTTCCCTGGCTGGTGATAGAGAGCTCCAGTGTCAGATTGCGCCTGGACAGAGTCAGAGCGGCTTCCTCTGACATCTCTGTGATCCTGGGCAGATGCTCGTCCAGGGCAGGGCAGCATGACCACCAGGCCACAGAAAGTCTGCGTCAGAGAGAAGCGTGGACACGTGGGCTGACAGGCTCGACAGGCACCTTTGGAAGGGCATGCTCTGGGTGTTAAACCTTCCAGCATTTGAGGATGGAACAGCACAGGCCTTGTCATCCATCTGCAGCAGTATGGGACTTTGCTTCTGGTTTCTGCCTCTGGTAGTGAGTACAGATTTTTATGAGTCCCGTCAAGTGCAAGTGCAGCTTTACACATACTGCCATCTCTACTACTATGCTCACAGAATCTTGCAAAGTGGGTGGTTAATATCCTCATTCAATCAAGAAACTGACTGATATCTTGATTCCGAGAAGTCAGGTAGCTTGCATCATCACCTAGCCAGGAAGCAGCAGAGCCTTGAACTTGGAGGACTGTGCTCTTTCCTTGTACTGCCGAGATGCGAGTCAATTTTGCAGAGCCAAGATAGAGGGAGAGAGGGAGTCAGAAACCAGGGCAGAGAGAGCACGGTAGGATCCAGGGTGCTGGCACAGAATCCCTGCCTGGCTCTTGCCTCTGTCCATCTGGTCTGTCCTCACCTGATCATGCACCAATTCCTATAGAAACTTCAAAGCTCAACGCAGTTTGTCACCGCCACTGAGAAGCCTTCCTAAACACAATCCTGTGCTTTAGCTTCCCCTAAGTGAAATTCATCATGCCACTATTGTAGTTTGTACTTGCTTTTATAGTTGTGATGTTTTGGGTTCATCTTGTTCAAGGATTTACCTTCTCTACCAATATGTCCACCTCCTGAGTGCAGGGACTAGGTCTTTATCACTTTTGATTAAATAGTACCTGGTAAAAAACTGGTGTATAGCAGACACTCAAACAAGACTAGGGGGAAGAAGGAAGGAAGGAATCCAACCAATTGGCTTTTTCTGAGTTACAAACAAAGGAAATCTGCAAAATACCTGTGCCAGTCAGCAGGACTGCATCATGGTCTCATGAGGCTTTTCTGGCCTTAACAATCTGCCCGCCACTTGTGCTACACACACACAAACGTGTACACACACATTGCCAAAGCTTCAACTCTGAGTAACACAATCAATTTCAATAGGTCTCATTTCTCTTCCCAACAAAACTTAAAGAAATTTAATGAAATTCCCTTTTAATTTCTCTTTATTGAGTCTCATGGGTGACATTTCAATTATTCAGGCCAATTTGTATGTGTATAACCATCTCTCCTCTCTTGTTGTTTCCTCCTCTGGGAAGATTTGCTTTTTGTGCTTAAAAGCTGTGCATATGTGTGTGTAGCATAAAGAAATCATGACTTTTTCCAAAACTGGTCTCTTAGAGCATCTTTGAAACTTTTTCCTGGTTATTTATTTTCTAAAATAGAAGCTGTGGTCAAAAACTGAAAGAGAAATAAAATCCTTGGGATTAGAAATAGTGTTAGCTGTAAGCACATGCTGTCATTTCTATAAGTCATGTCTAAAGACAAGCTCAAATGGATTTGAATGTTTATAGCAGTTCTCATGCTGGGATTCAAATCCATCTATCCAAAAGTGAGTAGAAAATATTGCCAACATTCTGTGTTCTGGGCATTACTATGTTCTACTGCTGTGATAAGGTAGACAGAGTCATTGGATTCATGATATCTTCATTTTGTGAAGAGAAAAAATTATTTGCAAAAACAGAAATAAGCAAAGAAACAAATATAGGCAATAATTAGGAAGTGTGATAAGTGCTATGATGAAGAAATCATTTGAGGACCAAGACAGAAATAAGGTAGACAGAAGGCTGCTGTGAGCTGAGGCCAGAAAGATATGAAGAACAAGAGGAAGCGAGTTTAAGACTCAGAAACAGCGTGTGCAAAGGGCCCAGGGTATAGAAGAGCTTAGCGTGGTCTAGAACCTGGCAGAAAGCCAGTAAGGCTATAACCAAATGAGTATAACAGAGATGGCAGAAGGTGAGGTGAGGGAAAGGTGAAGTGGCCAAGTGGTGACATTGCAGGCTGGGGCAAAGCAGTGGGATTTCACCATTTCACCCAAAGTTCAGTAGGACACCTTTGAGAGTCCTGAACCAAGGAGTGACATGGCCCATTTTATATGTTAAGAAGCCCTGTGGTGAGTGGAGGGCATGGGCAAGATGGAAGTTAGGAGTCCTACTCAGAGGCTGAAAGGAGAATCCGGAAGAGTGTTGACCTAGAAAGACGAATGGTGATGAGTGCAGCCCACAGGTGCACAGCACTTGCTCTGTGCCCTGTGCCGAGTGTGCTGTAGATACTGGCAGGTTTCATCTCATAATACTCCTTGGTTTCCCCATTGGTGAACTAGGAACCAAAATACCCTATCCAAGAAACAAGAAGGCTAGTGTCTCAACTTCTGTGAGCGAGGGGAAGAAGGATAATAAATGAGTGATCACACATAGACCAGATCATATTCGACATGTAGAGTTTAACTTTATTCTAGGTGCAAAGAAGCCATGGGAGGCTTTGAAGCAGAGGATGACATCATTTGAATTTACTTCCTGATGATCCCTATTGTTACTGGCTTGAGAAAGAGTTGAGGTGGAGCAAGCTCGGGGAGGGCAAGACCAGTTAGAAGACTGTCATCCAGGCCAGAAACGCAGAGGAGGTAGGGAGAAGTTTGAGATACACTTTGAGGACAAACCTACATTTTGACCAGATATAAGAAAGCTCTTGAATTAAATAAACTCTCTGCTTCAGATTCTCACAAGTCTGAGCGAAGTTTGAGATATACTTTGAGGACAAACCTACATTTTGACCAGATATAAGAAAGCTCTTGAATTAAATAAACTCTCTGCTTCATATTCTCACAAGTCTGAGCGAAATTTGAGATACACTTTGAGGACAAACCTACATTTTGACCAGATATAAGAAAGCTCTTAAGTTAAATAAACTCTCTGCTTCAGATTCTCACAAGTCTGAGTTGTCTTGTGAAACTGAAATCAACAGGGATCTTTCATGTGTCCACTCCAGAGTAGTTCAACATCAACATCAGCAAGACCTACTCAGATCAGGGGTTTGGGGAGCTAAAGATGGACCAAGGAAATAAGAAAAGTTGTGGAGTCAAAGTGGGGAGACTGTTCTGGCTTCTCTTCCTCTTGTCTTTTCATTGAGATGATTACTGATATCTCCTTTTCATATCTTTAGGCAAAGCCAGAAGTAAAGAAAAAAGCCCTAAAATATTGGTCTTTACATCTGTTTCAACTTCCCTTCCCTGGTCATTTCTGAGAGTATCCCCCAACCATGGGGTCATGTAGGAGCAGAGAATGGAAGATGGTGGAGAAACACAAGGGCAAGTAGGAGAGGAAGCCAGAATTTACACTCAAGAGGGAGCAGAGGAGAGAGGGTATTGATTTCTCTATGCTCCTCTTCCAACCTCACATACCCGGCTTGGGATTCCTCTTACATCTACAGCGGATGACCAAATTGAAAGATGTGCACCTAGAAGACATGCTGACATGAAAAGACCCCAGAAATTCATCCCTCCAGCCTTGCCGTTCTGCCCCAAGTTAACCCTGAGACAAGAAAACAGGCTTTGTAGAGCACTTATTACAAGGTTTCATAATCTCCTATTTGACAGCAGCTGGTGGTACACAGTGTGGAGGCCACTGGATCCGATTATTCAACAGATGGTTCTGTTTTCAAATTTACTCCAAATGTTCAGAGATGCTCTTTCACTAAATCATATTTCCCATCTGATACTACCCCTGGGGCTCAGCTTTAATCTGGGTTGTAGTTTGTAAGTTTTTAAACTTTTCTTTGAATCTCCCAATAGAAAGAGAATTCCCAAACACCAGAGGCATCCCAGGGGCCAGACAATGACTGCCCTTGGATACAGGAAGATTGTTCCCCGAGGCAAGTTTTTTCTCCATCCAACCTCCTGCCAGAGGTGGACTCAGATATGCCCTATTTGGAGCAGCCTCAAAACCTGGTTCAAATGACCTTGAGATTTGAACAGCGTGTTCCTTTCTTGGGGCAGCACAAGCTAGCACATCGAAATTCTTAGTAGCAAATTAAAACTCCCTTAGCAGAGCATAAAGGCACTAAGTAACTGTGTTACTGGCCCATTATGTGTCTCTAATTGTGTCACCTCACTCCTCAGTGGGGTTTTACATTCATTATTTCCAGGTCCTTTCCCACTGCTGCACAGTAATGGTCTTCCTATTCTTTCCCTCCATTCCAGCTGCCTACAGCTGTCAGCCACCCACTCTGGCTCTGCCTTTCTAGGGCTTTCATTTTCCTGCCAGCATTAGGAAATTTAATTCAGAACAAAGAAATTTTTCCCTGAGCCTCCTTTTCTTTACGGATTTCTGGTTTCCCTCATCATTTAGAATCCTCCCCAGTTCTCTGGGTACCTGTACCTACAGATGTCCAATATGACATTTGCTCTGCCCGAGTGCTCTGTCTTGCAGACACAGGAAAGAGAACAAAAGCTTCAGAAGGCAGGATGTGTTCCAGAGCTAGAGTGGTGCTAGGGGAGAGCGAGTTGGTTTGGAGACCTGGTTCTGAGTTATTAGGTCCTTGTCACTAAGGACCACTGAAAGTTAGTTGCACAGTCGTGTCCGACTCTTTGCGATTCCAGGGACTACAGCCTGTCTCACTCCTCTGTCCGTTGAACTCTCCAGGCAAGAGTACTGGAGTGGGTTGACATTTCCTTCTCCAAGGGATCACTATTCACAGAGAAAATAAGATGGATATTGACTTCTGTGGCTCTAAGGTAGTAAAGCTGGCCCCCTGGGGTTGAACAAGGCAATGGCCTTCCCACCAATGAGCTCTGAGAACTGGGACCATTTACCTCTCATCTCTGGGGTTCCATTTTCTCGTCTGATGAAGAAACTTTATATGTAATGATTACTAAGGTCATTGCTGCTGCTGTTTCCAAGCCCATTGTAAGGGAAAGACCAACTCTCTGTTCCCTGTGTGTGTACCTCTTGTCTAAATATTGGGCAGAAACAGCTGCATAATTTGTGGGGTGCAGTGCAAAATAAAAATGTTCAATGACTATTAAGGATATTTTTAAAGATTTCTTTTGATGTGGACCATATTTTTTTAAATTATTGAATTTGTTACAATATTGCTTCCGTTTTACGTTTTGGTTTTTATGGCCACGAGGCATGTGGGATCTTAGCTCCCTGACGAGGGATCAGACCCATTCCCCCTGCATCGCAACGCAAAGTCTTAACCACTGGACCACCAGGGAAGTCCCAGCTATTAAGCATTTGAAGATGGGAACTGCTGAACATTAAACAAAACATGGTGCTCTTCTGAGCTGGGAGCCTGTGTGACCGCCCAGGTCACACACACATGAACCTGGTCTTGATATTACCACTACCCTGGGACCATATATAGATTACTGGGGACAGTCATGCCTGTAAGGTCGTGAAAACGGGCGTCTCAAGCTGTAAGGAAATATCAAGCTGTAAGGAAATAACCCAGACACCAAGGGAAAGTAACAGGCTTTATTGGCAGTGCGCTCCCGGGCAGAACCCACTGACTGCAAGAATGGCCACGAGGAGTTCTGCCCTGAACAAAGGCGGGTGTGATTTTTATGCCTTCGGGTCAGGAAGTGGCATCATACAACCTAGACAGGCCTAAAATAAGGTAAAGCTCGGGAATGCGAGATTGCGAATGGTCAGCTAGTCGAGGTGGCGAGACCGGGTTGGTCACTCTGGAGGTCAGGAAGGAGGGTAGATCTCAGCAGAGAGTTATTACATCAGAGATTCCTCAGTGGTATGGCGGGACTTTTTCCCTCTGGGGGGGGATGAAGGGGGGAAGAAGGAGCCAAGATAGCCACCGGGAAGGGGAAGCCAAGAAGGCCACCAGGGTCCGAGAACCCACTTGAGAAGGCCTGGTTTTCTCCGAAGGAGGCATTTCCTGAGTCAATCAAGAGAATCCTCAGATAGAAAGCCAGATTACTAAAAGATACATTTTAAGCTGGGAATCCCTGGTGGCTCAGTGGTAAAGAATGCAGGAGACTGCCTGGAGGAGACATAGGTTTGATCCCTGGGTTGGGAGGATCCCCATGGAGAAGGAAATGGCAAGCCACTCTGGTATTCTTGCCGGGAAAGTCCCATGGACAGAGGAGCCTGGAGGGCTACAGACCATGGGGTCCTGAGAGACACAACTTAGCAACAAAACTACCACCACCACCTCCTGAGCTTCTTTGTCCTGTTTGTAGCCCCCTGGGTCTAAATGTCAAGGGATTTGTGCCACTGGAAGCGGACGGTTTCTGCACACTTTTCAGGCCAGAAGCTTGGGTAGAATCAGGTCTATAACCACTGAGGGCAGGTAATATTTGCAAAGTAGATTCTCTAATTTTACATTATTTTCTGGGTTTATTTCTGTACAATGCATCAAAAGTGTTATTCAGCAGAATTATCCTTAGAAATACACTGTACCATGTGAAAGGAACCCTTCAATAAATACACAAAGGTTGAGGATGAGATTCCAAGGAGATGTTCAAATAGCAGAAGGTGGTTGCTAAAGTGCTCTGCATAATACATGGAAAGGAACTTATGCAGCCCCCGAGGGGATGAGGGTTGAGAGCCCACAAGAAGGAGCAAGGAATGAGAGGTGAGTGAAGGAGCCTGGGCACGGCTCCAGGGCAAGACAGAGAGATGCCTGTTGGCGCCGAAGTGGGTAGGCAACTTGGGGATAAAAAATGTTCAAGAAGGGATTTTTGCACTTGCTTGAAAATGTGATGGAAGCCCTCATTTCCCCTGGACTCCTGTAGAGAATCTTTAGTAGTCTGGGCAATGCTGTGCTGTGCGTGTGTGTGCGGGTGCATGCTCTTTGGGGAATGTGAATAGATGCTGATTTTTGTGTTTTGTCTGATTCAGTGCAAAAGCAGAAGCATCATCTGTGAGCAGGACACCAGGGCAGAAGAGACCGGAGGCGGTAGGGTCCTGACAAGTTTCTGGACTTGCCCAGGTTGTGGTAATTGGCGACGGAGCCGGCAGAGCATGCAGTTTAAAGGAATTTCTTCTAGAACAAAAGGATAGGGAGAACTTCAGCTTACATCTGCGTTTTCTTTCCTTTTGTTATTCCTGAGCCTTTAGAAAAGTCTTGTTTAAACATTCCAGCATGGTTTCAAGTGGCAGTACGGACTGGAAGGGAGGCTCCTGTGTCTGCACTTGAACCAAAAGTGAAATGGGGAAGAAGCACCCCTTTCCACCTCCTTAGGCGAGCACAGTAGTGGCAATTGTTCTTAGTGAGAGAGAAGTTCATGGCGATGGTGAATTTTGGATATAGGCATCATGGTTACAAGATCCAACTTCCATACTCACACTCAAATGTAGAGATTGTCACTTCACTGTCATCCTTGAATCAGTTAGGGTTTTATTTTATTTTTTGGGGGGGAGTATTTTATCTAGAAAAGATATCTAATGTGCTTGGATCCATCTGTTTTGTGTTCATCTACCTCACCTTTTTGCAGTTTTGGAATCATAATAAGGGCTATATTTCTGGGCAGATATATTTCCCAGTACTCTGGAATTCCATAAATCTTAAATCACACCATGATCCATGTCTGAGGAAGCTTCCCCCTAAAATAGAAATGCTGTTAGAGATCTCACAGCATTAATATTTTAAAAAGTTGATAAATGAGTAAAAATGCAATTTAGTCATTAAAATTTAAGGAACCCTGCTCGTGCTTCTTATCTACCCAGTTATGTCCTCAGAATTCATTTGCACAGTGTATTTAATGTGGGCTTTGTTGAAAGCTTCTTCCATCTGTGTGAGATGCTGATTTCAGGGAACCAAATGAATGGACTCTTTGGTGTAGGGAAAAGTACCTTCCCTAGTAGACAATTTCTTAAGAAGGTTGCTTCAATCAATGTTCTCAGAATGCACAGAAACAAGTTCAAACATAAGGAGAAACTGGATGAACCTTCAAAGACAGGAAATGAGTTAAATCATTGTACCTGGACATTGGGACTGGGGAGTCACAAACTGAGAAAACTGGAATAATTCCTTCTGTCTTGCACTGGGTCGGATGAGAAGAACTACGTTTCACGTTTCTGTCTTAGTGTCTCTATTTTTTCTCTGAATCCCCTTCTCTTTGACAACATCATGTCTCTGTGTTGGTTCATGGCCAACAACAGCATCACAGGTATGAATTACCTACATGATGGGTGCTGAGGGGACCGCCATGCTCCAGGGTTCAGGTTTGCTTGGGGTGGTTTCACCTGGAGGTGGTGGGGGCAGAGTTGAAGCTGTGCACCTTAGGAGGTAGAAGAGTTTATTAATTCTTTGGAAGATAATACAGGAGATGCCCAAGGAATCCAAATGCCATTAGGCTGGAAATAAACAGAGACAGAAATTGGAGAGGAGAGGATTTTTAGTTTTATGTACTATGAGCTTTAAAAGGGGACTTCATTTGGGCTTTAACTTTTAGGTTTCTTATTTCACTGTGAATTGAATAATTAGAGACAGTCTCTGTTACATAACATTGGAATAGTCCACATTGTATTAGTTGGGTTCATTGTATAAGCTCTGAAGTGTTCCATGGGATCGGGTGTCTGGGCATGACTAGAGATGGGTAATGGACTACAGGGTGATTCTTTGGCCTGTGAGGGAATTGGTCTTAGAGGTAATGTATCTTTTTACAGCCTAGAGCTTTCTGGGGGCAACAGTTGACTGGCTCACCTCAGAGATTCATATTAACAGTGATAGGAATCAGAAGGCAGGGTGACTAACTGTCCTGGTTTTCCCTGGATGAGGGTGTTCCTGGGATGTGGGCCTTTCAGTGTTAAAATCCTGAAATTGCCGGATAAATCAGAACAGTTGGTTAACCTAACTAAGGAAGGGAGCAGACTGGCCCGGTAGCATGGCCAAGCTTTTAGGTGGTGATAAGGAAAATGGGGAGGAGACAGCCTCCCCTGGTCCACAGATCTTGCTTCCTGTCAGCATGGTGGTCTCAGGGTGGTTGGGCTTCTGAGATGGTGACTGCTCATTTTAAAGGGGAAAGAACAAGCTGCCAGTTGTCAGGCCTAAGCTTGAAAGTTCCAACTTTCAAAACATGACTTCTACCACATTCTTTTGGTGAAAGCAGAGATATGACCATCCTAAATTCAAATGGAGAGGAAAATGTCTCCATTTCTAGACAGATGGAGTAACATGTACATGAAACAAGGGAAGACACGAATGATGGCCATCTCTGGAGACTGTCTGCTGCAAATATGATTTTGGAAATGGCGAGGCACATGGGAATGTACAATGTTAATGTAGGGACACATTATCTGCCAGCTCTATCTATCTGGAGGGCTTCCTAGGTGGCTCAGTGGTAAAGAATCCACCTGCTAATGCAGGAGACTCGGGATTTCCCTGGGTTGGGAAATCCCCGGGAGAAGGGAATGGCTACCCACGCTAGTACTCTTGCCTGGAGAATCCCATGGACAGAGGAGCCTGGTAGGCTATAGTCCTTGGGGTCTCAAAGAGTCAGATATGACTTAATGACTAAACAACAATAGTCTACTGGGAAGTAAGTGAGATAATTTGTGTCCTTAAGAACTTATATTCTAGAATAAGAGATATACACATGCAACAATACAGCACAACTTTCTGTGTGTACACACACAGTTATATACATATATGTTTACATGCCTACATGGATTTACACATGCATACATGTGAGGCACAGAAGTATATAGAAATTAGTGATTTTTTTCTATTTGGGGGTAGTAGAAAATGGCCAGATTTCACAATCTAGGGCATTTGAGGGGTGAACAGAAGTTTATGTGGTACACAAGAAGGGTTGGAACAGACCAGGCACAGAGAAATAGTGTACAAAATTTCAGGAATTCAAGAGTACATGGTTTGTGCTTTAAGCCTGGAGTATGAATTTGTATGGGGTGTGAAATGGAGATGAAGCAGCAAGTAGGGAGCATAACACTTGTCTGCCATGTTGTAGAACTGATTTATTTTAAAGCAAGGTAGTGACTTAATTAATTTTAGTTATTTTAAAGTTTACTCTGATGGCAGCAAATATTGTAATAATAATAACAAATGCTTAATCAGCATATGGCTTTACCCAGGCACTATTCTAAATAATTCAAAG
The DNA here is from genome assembly GCF_049115385.1 of Moschus berezovskii. Classification (NCBI taxonomy): domain Eukaryota; kingdom Metazoa; phylum Chordata; class Mammalia; order Artiodactyla; family Moschidae; genus Moschus; species Moschus berezovskii. The sequence continues at coordinate 70,997,944 of NC_142465.1, forward strand.
CCATTTGATATTACAAGAATCCTAAAAGGAATGTTGCCATTATTATCACCCCATTTTACAGTTGAGAAAATTGAGGCATAGAGAAGACATATCATTTACAGAATATCACACACTTGGTAAAAGGCTGAGTCTAGATTTGAACAGAGGCAGTCTGGTGCCTTAACCACTATATTCTACTCTATTTACTTTATGGAAGATGGGGCTTCCCTGGTGGCTCAGATGGTAAAGAATCTGCCTGCAATTCAGGAGACCTGGGTTCAATCCCTGGGTTGGAAAGACATCATGGAGAAGGGAATAGCTAGTCACTTCAGTATTCTTGCCTGGAGAATTCCATGGATAGAGAAGCCTGGTGGGTACAGTCCATGGGGTTGCTAAAATTGGACCCGACTGGGTGACCAACACTTTCACATCATTTAATGGCAGAGAGTTTGGTGTCAGGGGTGGCTGGAGATGTTCCTACTCCTTAGGAGGCCATTGAAATAATATGGATTAGGGTTATAAAAGGGATAGCAAAGTGGAAAGAACTGACCCAGATGAATCTCAACGCAGTTAAGGGAATACAGATCATGGAATTCAGAGAACAACTGAATATGGGGCATAAAGGAGGAAAACTCAAGGATGACTTCCAGGTGTCTGGTTTGTGTACCAGTGGGTGTTGGTACCATTATCAAGAGTGAAAGTCAGAAGAGGATGCAGACCTGAATCTCATTCTACAAAACTTTACAGGAAAAGGATTCTTGGCCTCCCATCTGTGAGGACTTCTTCCCGTGTCTTTCACAATGGGCATATTTTTTCCTCCAAATCACACAGATTTTTACCATATCCTGGAATGCTTTCTCTGGAGCTCAATACTCAATAGAAATGGAATGGGTAATAAAGTTTACATTTAAAAGCACTTAAATAAAAAAGAAATAGAAGAGGATAGTTTGGTTTGGAGGGAAAAACAAAGAGCTCAGTTCTGACACTGATTTTGAAGTGCTCATGGAGCAGCAGAGCAGAGGCGAGTGGGAGAGAGCTGGACGTGAGGACAGTCAGTGGATGAGGAGGGCAGGCGGCAGAACTCCCTGGTGCCAAATGCCTGAGGAAGGTCAAGTAAGGTGAGGCATGTGGAGCTTCCATTGGGTCTGTAAATACAGAGGTCAGCGTGACCTTGACAAAACAGAGTGAGTGGAGAGGTGGCTGGACGCCAGCCTGCTGTGGGTGAGGAAAGGAGGAAGTGAAATCAGCAAGGGGTGGCCTAGATTTCCAAGAACTTGCCTGGGAAGGGAGTGGAGGGAAAGAGCAGGAGCTAATGGAGATGGAGGGTGGAGGGGGCATTTTGTTGGCCTGTTTGTGTGATTTTTTTTTAAGTCTGTATTTATTTTCTAAACTGAGGGAATCAGAGAGAGAGAGAGGCTCAATATTTAGGAAGAAGAGATGCAGGAGTGACAGATGTCAGTGCCTGAGCAGACCAAAGGCACAGGTGGAAAGGTTAGCCTCTGGGGATGTTTCTCCTTTTAAAATGGGAGGGGAGAGAATAAGAATGTTGAGAGAAATGAGCATATTTTCATCTGTGGGGGTAGGATGGGAAATTGAGGAATTTCATCATAATCTCTAATAAATATTAGCAAAAGTCATTTGCCCAAGGAGGAAAAGAGGGCGAGGGACCTGGAGGAAGACAGGTGGGTGGAAGAGCACTTTGGTAAACAAGGTGATGGGAGGGAAATCACCTACATGGAGACTTCATTGTTTGCCAGCTATGCACTGGATCTTTTTCCACAATAATAGTGGTAATAATTAAAAAGAATAGCTGGAATTCAATCCCTTTAAAGTTGTACAAAGTTGGTACTCCATAAATACTTCGATGATTGCCTTTTGCTTTTTGTGTTTCAAGTTTGCAGGTAGATTCTCTCCTCTAATTTGAATCAAGGAGTATTAATTAACATCAGGTGTAAAAACCTGATGCTTAGAAGCGAGGGGAGATCTCAGGAAGTTAAAGAGAGCCCCTGTTTTAAGGGGCCCTGAGAGTCCCTTGGACTGCAAGGAGATCCAACCAGTCCATTCTAAAGGAGATCAATCCTGGGTGTTCATTGGAAGGACTGGTGCTAAAGCTGAAACTCCAATACTTTGGCCACCTCATGCGATGAGTTGACTCACTGGAAAAGAGTCTGATGCTGGGAGGGATTGGGGGCGGGAGGAGAAGGGGACAACAGAGAATGAGATGGCTGGATGGCATCACCGACATGAGTTTTGGTGAACTCCGGGAGGTGGTGATGGACAGGAAGGCCTGGCGTGCTGTGATTCATGGGGTCGCAAAGAGTCGGACACGACTGAGCGACTGAACTGAACTGAACTGAACTGAAGTCCCTCTCTTGGAGGGCTTCCAGGCTAAACGCTGAGTGAAGCAATTGTATTAGAAACATTAGCTGTCTCTCTCCTTCCTTTCCCAGCGTCTCAAGAGCCTGGGAGCCATCTAGCATCTGGATCGGAATCCCAGAGGACTTAGACTGCAGTTCCACTCTAGTGGCTCCCAATTCTAAGATACTAGCTCCCAGCCATGGCTGCGGTGTTGGCAATGCTCCTAAGCCTTAGCCCATTGGTTCTCAGTGTGGTTCCTGAGGCCCAGCATCAGGATCTCCAGGGAAATTATTTGCAAGGCAAATTCTCAGGCCCCACTCAGAGCTTTGAGGGTGGGACCCAGTTATCTGTGTTTTGTTCTTCCTTGTTTAAAAAAAAATAGTAAAATATGCACATAACATAAAATATACCATCTTAACCATTTTTAATTATACAACCCAGTAGTGATAAGCATATTCTCGTTGTTGTGCAACCAATCTCCATAACTCTTTTAATCTTAGGAAACCAGCATTCTTTACCCATTAAACGACTTCTCATTCCCTTTACCACCAGCCCCTTGCAGCCACCATTCTATTCTCTGTTCTCTAAGTTTGAGGACTCTCTCTCTTTCACATATACTGCATTGTGCTTACCTATTCATCTTCCGTGGACACTCAGTCTAAAACTGTCTCCACCAGTTGGCCATTGTGAAGAATGCTATCAATACTATGAACATGGGTATGCAAACACCTATTCTAGTCCCTGCTTTCAAATCTTCGAGGTATATACCCACGATCCACATTCCCCAAGCTCTCAGGTGGCTCCGATGCTGACTCAAGTTTGAGAACCACTTCTGTGGAGCATGGCTGTCACACTCTTGTCCTGACCCCACCTCACTATAGGGACCGCTCTCAAGCTTTGGATTCCATAGACAAGCAGTCCGTGTTCCTCAAAATCACTATACTTGGTCAGAGTGAGCATGTGGGTGTGTAGGTGTTGAAGAAGGAGGTACCAAGAGGAAGACCAGAGCTGGGAGTAACTCTCTGCCTCTTCTTAGGTACCTGGGGCTGAATGCAGATGGGGAACCTGGGCTAGGAAGGTACACACTACTCAAAGTGGGATTGGACTTGGCAACTCCCTGGATCAGTGTTTCCTAATTCTTTTGGACTTCTAGACCTCTTTGAGAATAATATCATCAGTAATAATGATTTCATTATCACAGTTATTTACTGAACAATTATGATGTCCCCAACACCATGCACTTTATATATATGATTCCATTTAATCCTTATCAGTTGGTTCTAGTTGATACCCATTTTCCAAATGAGAAAGATAAGGTTGAATAGCTTTCTCAAAGTCACACAGCTAGTAAGTGGTCGTGCTAGGATTCAAACTGAGAATTGTTTATCTCTAAACTCTTCAGTTCAGTTCAGTTCAGTCGCTCAGTCATGTCCAGCTCTTTGCGATCCCATGAATCACAGCACGCCAGGCCTCCCTGTCTATCACCAACTCCCGGACTTCACTCAAACTCATGTCCATCGAGTCGGTGATGCCATCCAGCCATCTCATTCTCGGTCGTCCCCGTCTCCTCCCGCCTCCAACCCCTCCCAGCATCAGAGTCTTCCAGTGAGTCAACTCTTCGCATGAGGTGGCCAAAGTATTGGAGTTTCAGCTTTAGCACCAGTCCTTCCAATGAACACCCAGGACTGATCTCCTTTAGAATGGACTGGTTGGATCTCCTTGCAGTCCAAGGGACACTCAAGAGTCTTCTCCAGCACCAGAGTTCAAAAGCATCAATTCTTCAGCGATCAGCTTTCTTCACAGTCCAACTCTCACATCCATACATGAACACGGGAAAAACCATAGCCTTGACTAGACGGACCCTGTTTGGCAAAGTAATGTCTCTGCTTTTTAATATACTATCTAGGTTGGTCATAACTTTCCTTCCAAGGAGTAAGCGTCTTTTAATTTCACGGCTGCAATCAGCATCTGCAGTGATTTTGGAGCCCCCAAAAATAAAGTCTGACACTGTTTCCACTATTTCTCCATCTATTTCCCATGAAGTGATGGGACCAGATGCCATGATCAAACCACTTAATTACAGGGCTGACTATATGATAAGCTTTAGATTGTCTTTCTACCTCAGAAAATGCCCTGCTCCCTCTCTCTCTCACACATACAGACACACACACAATTTTATCAATGATTTAAAAATATTAGCCTAGTTGATGGCCATTACCTATCTTAATGGGGCTTCCCAGGTGGCACAGTGGTAGAGAATCTGCCTGCCAATGTGGAAGACACAGGAGACTCATGTTTGATCCCTGGGTCAGGAAGATTCCCTGGAGTAGGAAATGGCAACCCACTCCAGTATTCTTGCCTGGAAAATTCCATGGACAGACGAGCCTGGAGGACTACAGTCCATGGGGTCACAAAGAGTCAGACACGACTGAGCGACTGAGCATGTACATACCCATCTTGGTGGGATTCCCAGGTGGCTCAGTAGGTAAAGAATTTGCTTGTCAGTGCAGGAGATGCAGGAGATGTGTTTGATCCCTGGGTCAGGAAGATTCCCCTGGAGTAGGAAATGGTAACCCACTCCAGTATTCTCGCCTGGAAAATTCTGTGGACAGGGGAGCCTGACAGGCTATAGTCCACAGGGTCACAAAGAGTTGGACACAACTGAGTACAGCACAGGGCAAGGCTGTGGGATCTTTGCTTCTGCTTCTTCTACCCATCGTGGTAAGAGATTCCTGTCAACTTATGTACAGAAAGGCTGTTTCCTGGAACCCATTCTTCCTCTAAGTACTCTCCACATTTCCAGAAAATGCATGAGTGTCCCTGGAAAGCACAGGTTGTAAGAGCACAGTGCATCCACTTCTCTCCAGAAGGTTGCTCTCATCCCTCTCTCTCCTCCTTCTCTCCCTCATCGCACTCTCCTCTCCCTCTCCCCTTCTCTCTAAACAGTTGTCCCACTCAGTTTCTTGAATGGGCCCATCACATTTCATCGTCAACACAGTTACTTTTGCAGGAAGTGAAGTCGTGAACACACCGTGAACTTAGTACAGTGGAATTCTTCTCCGTAAAGAAAGTGGGCACAAATCAGCTCTGCGACTACACTCTACACTGGCCTTGCCGGAGGAAAGATACTTTCTGGAAAAAGCAGCCAGATAAAAAGCAGTTTATCCCATGTTGGCAGCTTTCCTTTCTCACCAAGCCTGCGGTTGGATTGCCAGAGTTCAGGGGCCGCTGTGAGCCTTTTGTGCATCTGTGGCAGTGGTGGTGGCACCAGGGGAAGCTGGGGGCTGCCGTCAGCACCTGTGGAGAGGGATGCTCTAAAGCAGCTGGGTGGCTGGTGGGGTTGCTGGCTGCCCAGGGCTTCTCAGGGCTCTCAGTTCTCTCTTGGGCTGGAAGTACATTCAGGGCAAAGGGCTTGGACTTTTTTCCCCTTGTGGTGTTTGGCTGTGCTGAGCTCAAATCCTAGTTTGGCCCTGGCAGGGCTGAGGACTGTATAAGTGAAAAATAGTGGAATGAAACCTCAGAACACGTTATGACCTTCAGGAAGGTTTGGTTTGGACTGGGTTCTAGAAATGGTCTGAGTTTTTTGGTTGAAGACTTTTTTTTTTTTTTCCCAGAACACATTTCTAACCTCTTCAGAAAGCTGTTCATGATCTCTGAGAGGCAGCTGAGGCCCTAATGGGCCTGACTTTGCCCCTTCCTGAAGCCCCACCCCCAACACTAACACTGGGGATAAAGGACGGATGATACAAGGAGTTGTTAAATGAATGTCATACATCAGGAACTCAGGTAAAGAGCTTTCCAACCATCACTCCATGTAATTGTCATGTCTCCCATAAGAGAGGTATAGGGGGCTCATTATCTCTGATGAAACTAACAAAGACTCAGGGTATCTTGACTGTGTTCTCAAGATAATGGTGCTGTGTGATGTGATCACCAGGACATTTGATGTTAGGACATGGCATTGTGAGCCTCTGTAGCAGGCTCCTTTGCTTCCCTTCTCCATCCTGCTTCTTTCTACCACCTCACTCCTCTTCTCTTCCTGTTTCCTCTCCTGCATTCACCAATGTTTTTGGAGTTCCTGCTGTAGGCAAACTACGCTGTCATGCTCTTTAGATGGTACAAAGACAGAGAAGACACATCAATGGCAACTGAGGAGAATTTGAGAGGTTAAGAAGATGAAATTGGAGCTGGGCCAGTGACCCAGTTCTTCATAGGATATGTCCTTCAACTCAGTTGAGTTTAGGAATATTCCTGCTCCCTTTGATTTGTGGCACTCAAAAATGTCTAATTCTTAGATCCTAATTAACTGAGAAAAGAGTGATGATACTGTTGTACACGATTGCTTGTGGTTTCATGTTTGTGATGGTCACTGTATAAGTCAGGACAATGTGGGACTGAAATTTGTTTCATTCACTCAAGGTTGGTGATGTGAGTCCAAGTGAGACTAATCAGAGGTCTCCACAGGACTCTTACTGTCATTTTAATAAAGATACCTCCTGCTTCTCTTGGGAACAGGCACTATACAGTCATGGTAGGCTTAGGGCTGCCAGCAATCATCTTGCCACCACACAAAAAATACCTGTCTGAAAATGAGGCCAAAAAGAGGTATCAAGAACTGAGAGAGAGAGAGAAAACTCCTTCAAAAAAGCATTGGAATGCTGGATCTAGCCACACCTGAAGCTGACATGTTAGTTATATGAGCCAATAAATTCCCAATTTTGCTTGCTGATGCTGCTAAGTCGCTTCAGTCATGCCCGACTCTGTGCGACCCCACAGACGGCAGCCCACCAGGCTCCCCCGTCCCTGGGATTCTCCAGGCAAGAACACTGGAGTGGGTTGCCATTTCCTTCTCCAATGCATGAAAGTGAAAAGTAAAAGTGAAGTTGCTCAGTCGTGTCCAACTCTTCACGACCCCATGGACTGCAGCCTACCAGGCTCCTCCGCCCATGGAATTTTCCAGGCAAGAGTACTGGAGTGGGTTGCTATTGCCTTCTCCGCCCAAGTTTGCTTAAGCTGGCTTAAATTGAGTTTCAGCACTTGTAAGCAAAACATTCTAAACAGGTGTAGGCAGAAGAAGATAGAGAGACTAAAAGGTGACAGGAGAAAGGAACCTGGTCATGGACTTCCCTGTCTTGCTCCCTGGTTTATACCCAGCACCTACAACAATGCTTGGCACATAATACATACTCAGTAAATATTGGTTGAATGAAAGATAGAACTAAGGTTGGATCAGGCACCTTGCAGATCAGATTTAGCTATTTTCAGCTCAGAATACTATAGTGGGATGTTTTGCCATTTGCCATGTTTTTGTATATTTCTTTCTGTCTCCCCTTAGTAAAGTTCTATTTAAAAATTCAAACTTGTCTCTTTTTTTTAAATTTTTTATTGGAGGCTAATTATTTTACAATATTATATTGGTTGGTTTTGCCATACATGGACATGAATCCACCCCGGGTGTCTCTTTTGACAAAGGGACAGAGATGAGAAGATTCATCCAGGCTTGGGATGTAAAGAAGAACAGAGTATGGTAAATGATGTAAAGAAAGGATTCACGATGACACATGAGAGAGATAGCGTGGAGAGATGGTCTAAGATCAGGAGAGAAGCTCTCCCTCTCCCTTTCTCATCTTTCCAGTGGAAGGTTTTGTATTATTTGCTGAGATGATTCTCCCCTGGTGAGCCCTATGTAGTTCTCTTTCTCCTCCTTTCTCTTATTTTCTGCTTCTCTCTCTTCTTTGAACTATCTTTGTTCTTATCCATTAGTCTTACCCATTAGCCTTTTCCTTCTCTCTCTGCTTCCTTTTTCCTTTCTTTCATTTTGCCCAATCATTATTCCTCAATTATTGATCCCAAAGCTACATGACTTTCAAAGGCTGGTCCCTCTGGCTGTACCACTCCAAGTTTATTCCAAGCCCCTCATCTTCCCTCTGCCCCACCATTATTCCAGATCTTGGATATGTTATGGAAAAACGTGACAAAGAAGCACATGTCATAGACCAGAAGGACAGAATCCCTGGAGAGGGTACCAAGATTTGTCAACTCTCCAAAACCAGTCCAGTTGTTGCAGGGCTAAAAGGACTTGAGCATGGTCAGAGCATTCTGCACAGTTTGCCACCAGCTGCCTCTATAAGGTCACCACTGTCCACCCACTAGGCAATTAGTTGGGGGCACTGTGTGAAATGCAAAAGGCACAGTGGACCTCACAGGGCAGAGAAGTGGTGTGAGTGCTTGCTAAGTTGCTTCAGTCTTGTTTGACTCTTTGGAAACCTGTGGACTGTAGCCCACCAGGCTCCTCTGTCCACAGGATTTTCCAGGCAAGAGTAATTGAGTGGGTTGCCATGTCCTCCTTCAGGGAATTTTCCCCACCCAGGGACTGAACCCATATCTCTTACATCTCCTGCATTGGCAGGTGGGTTCTTTACTACTAGCACCACCTGGGCTAAGACAGAGCAACATGTGGACTCCTTGGAGTCTCAGATTTTCAACCTAATTTTCATCTATAGAAGACTGGGTTTGGCCAAATCGCTTAACTTCTTTTTGAGTCTTAGTTTCTTTGTTTGTACAACCTAGATAATTGTATTTACCTACCAGGGTTTTTGTGAGGATGAGAAGATTCAGCATATTTAAATTACTTAATAATTATTCTCCTTCCCTCACTGCAGAAACAAAGCATAACTGTATAACCTTTGTCTTCAAGAAAAAATTGCCTGCAACCCCCAATAGATTCCTTCAAGAAGAAATTACCACCAATAGATCTGTCATAGTTTCTCAGCCTTACAGCAGGGGTCACGTGAAAGGTAAATGAAGGAAACTGGTTAGGTTCACTCAGGGGGAAAGGGAGTGGTGGGGACTGTGGGAAACTGGAGTGTATGCCTCATGTAAGAGGCAACCTTACCCATCTCCCGTCAATTGTTTCCTTGTGGTGTTGTAGCTGCAGAATTGCCACACTGTGTTTACTTATTTTCAAGAAAAGCCAAGAGTCTGGATGAGGTGTGCTGAATTTTACAATGTTGTCAAATTCATTTAGATTAAAAACAATAAGAAGTGAAAATAACAGAAAAACCTTGTGATAGATCAAAACACACATACCTCTATAAAGCACATTCCTTGGCTGTTTCTTGGCTGTCTCTTCGGGAACTATGGCTTATCTATTGGGGACCCTTTCCACTTCGGTTTCTGCATACAGAAGCTGCTCCTCCACTGATTTTCACAAGCCCAATAATCTCACTGAGCATGTAGTGTCGTGAGAGATTTAGATGGGAAATTGATGATCACAGAAAAGCCACATCACACCACCTGTTTCCCTTGCTTCTTTCACCTACATTGCTCTTTTCCCCCTCTATTTCTTCCTCCAGTACATTAGGATCAATTACATTCTTTTTGTCTTATATGGATTTGCAAAACTCCTCTCTTGGAAGCTTTGGCACCAGCTCGCATGTATGCCCCCTGGAGACTCATCTATTGTAAGATGATTTCTCAAAAACTTTTCCTATCAAAGATTGTCCTTCCTCCTAAAGAATCCTCTGACCAACTTCATATAGGAAAAAACCCTCCATCTTATTACAAATGACTGGACCAATCAGCAAGGAAAGCATGGTTTAGTAAGTGTCAAAGGATGTAGTCCATGCATTGAGTGTCATTCATTATGGAAACGAGGGTTCCTGAGTCTGCAGGAGGGCTTCTCTCCCAGAGGATACTTGATCTTCTGTGGCCAGTCCCACAGTGACCCACAGAACACTGGCTGAAACACATCATAGCAAGTGGTTTGCCAAGTCTGTGTGTGAAGAGAGATTTTCTAAAAGTTTTGCAGAGATCCGAATGGCAGACCTAGGGACCAGGAATGGGGGTGCAACCCCCAGAGATGGCAGACTACAGTGGTTATAAGCAGAAGCTTGGCATCCCATACCTGCTATTTGCAAGTTAACAACTTTTGTTTGCTCTCTTTAAGCCTCAGTTTCCTTATCTACAAGTAGAAGATGATAATGTTTCCCAAGGCAATGGCAAGCCACTCCAGTACTCTTGCCTAGAAAATCGCATGGACAGAGGAGCCTGGTAGGCTGCAGTCCATGGGGTCGCTACTAGTCGGACACGACTGAGCGACTTCACTTTCACTTTTCACTTTTACACATTGGGGAAGGAAATGGCAACCCACTCCAGTGTTCTTGCCTGGAGAATCCCAGCAACGGCGGAGCCTGGTCGGCTGCCGTCTATGGGGTCGCACAGAGTCGGACACGACTGAAGCGACGCAGCAGCAGCAGCAGCAGCAGCAGGGTTGTTGAAAGGATTTCATGCAAAACCATGTATAGCACCTGCTCATTTTAGATACTAAGAAAGGCAAGTTTTCTTCCTTCTTAATTCCTACCCACTCTTCAAGGTCCAACAGGGGCATCACCCCTTTCAGGGAGCTTTTCTGGCACTGCTCTTCATTCCTTCCATGTTGGGCTAGGTTTCCGGTCTTCTCTGCGTCCTAGATTTTCAGGCATACCATTTGTATCATCCGTATTGCATAGTACTGAATGGCCTGTTTTTATTTTTGGATCTCCTTGAATGCCAGGAACCGTCTCACATTTACCTTTGTCTCTCCAGCTCCTCGTACCGTGTTCTATGAATAATAGACTCGACAAATGGATTTATTGAACCTGGGACTCTGAAGTGAGGACAAAATTGTCTTAGGTAATCAGATCAACTTACAGGTTAGAAAAGCCTTCTAAAAACTCTAGTTCTGAAAAGATTTCTTTTCAAAAAAAGGCACTATATTTGTATCTTTATAGCTATACATTTTATTACGCAACATCAGTGCTTGATCAAGCTTTAACACTTGACAAAGGTGCTAAAAGGCAAAGCATAAAGTTTAACCTGGTGTCAACCTAAATGTTGGGTCGAGATCTCAGAGAGAGAGAATTGAGTGGGAAGAAGAATGGCTCTTGCCCTTGTGGAAAACGTCTTTGAGGGAAGGCGATTAAAGACCCAGTGTACTTGAAAGTGTCTCTTCCAATCTGAAAATAAACTGTGCTTCCTGAACTGCTTTTGGAAAACCAAGGCTTGGAGGATTTTTCTGACTTTCGTCCTGCCTGCATCAGCATTTGGAAGAGAAACAAGGAAAAAGTAACAATTAAAAGAAACTGACTGTATTAGCAATCGGTAGACTGAGGGGAGAAGGAGACAGAAAGACTAATGACTTGAACTTTTTAATTGCGTGAAGCCTAAAAAATTAGGGAATTACCTAGAACTTAAGCTTTTCATCTTTTTTCATTTGATCTCTAGCCAAGTAACTACTGTAAAATAGTTTAATATTCGCTGGGTCGTCAATAATAAGGCTTGCAATGTGATAGTTAAATGCACTTGAAATTTTGATGAGATCATTAATAATATCTCTTGTCAGTGACTTAACTCTAGTTAATAACTTCCTTGTGACTTTTGTCAAATAGATTTTCCTGGGGGATATTAATTTCCAAAGGTTTATGGATGTCCTTCAATTGTTAGCCAGTGACAGAAATAGCTTTTCTGCTGTGGCATGTTTTGAGGTTTTGCCCTTACTTCTAAGAAAAAGGCGATAATTGTGTAAACCAACTACTCATCTGTGTTTGGCATCATGCTTTAACCTAAAACTTGAAGTAATATTTTCTAAAAAGAATAGTTTCATGTAATTTTCACAATAGCATGCCAACACCAACTATTCTAAAATGGCAGCCTGTTATTTTACCAGTTATATAAGTCTAATAGAGGAGAAAAAATCCTCTTACCACCTCTCTTTGGGAACAGTTTCTTAGAATTTTCCTGACTAGTACGGGATCACGTCAGTGTGCTCATTTCTCATCTTCTGTAGCTCATGCCACAAACCAATCCAAACCCACTCCCTTTCTAAAGCCAACCCAAGACTCTTCAAAGTGAACTGTATTTGTATCTGCTCTGTGGTGGAGAGGAAACGCTTGGACAAGGGTCAACAGAGAATTGCTCATCAAATTCTAGAATGGTTGGGCAGTGAGACACTCTTTGAAGTTGGAAGGAAGCATTTGAAGGTAAATAAGAGAGAACGGCATCATGTATTGAATAGTCCATACTCATTTGGAATTGGTCACTCCTCATAGAAACCTGGAACCCCAATGCCTAACCCATACATGTTTGTTGAATGAGTGAATGCAATAAATAGGGTCAAACAGAGTTTGGATAAACTCACAGATGATTGCTATGTAACTGATTAGAAAAGGAGATTCTATTTCTTTGAGGCTATGGACCCTCCTCTTCTTTCTCCTTTTCCCTTCCTCTATTAATTATGTGAATGACAAAGAAAGAGACACTCTTACCCCTGAAAACAGGAGAATCTCTTTCTCTATTGTATTCTTAGAAGACATAAACATATTCTTTGAAATTTCTTCTTCTGAAAAATGATTGAAAGAGAACTTTCTACATGATCTTGAAGGTCATTTAACCCCAAAAAGAGGTCTTTTCCACTGTATGTGTCATAAAGTGCTGGGTTAAGAGATCAGAGCCTCTCTGGACTTCGTGGTCCTGTTGGGAGACAGGACATATTCAAAAATTGAATAATAATGACACAAATGAGTTTATGCTGAATTCCCAACAATTGTCCCCAGGAGACAAGACATTCTTTAATTAAGGGAGACGTTGGCCCTGGGCTCCTGCTCCATTCCACCCCTTTCTTCTAGGCCATTATTCCACCAGTTTCATCCTTTCTCTCTGAACCTAGAACTTACATCCTTTCTCTCTTATATCCCCCCTGCCTCGGAGATTTCTCCTTGGCTCATAACTATTTTCAATACTCAAAACTTTATATTCTAAACAAACACCCAACAATCTCAATTTGAGCAATGTCTCACTCCAACTACTGGCCTTCATTTATCCTGTCTTCTCCAAACTTGTACATTTATTACTTCTACTTTCTCATCTGTCTTTCATCCCTTAACCCCTTCAACTCCCTGTCCTTAAGAGAAATTCCCTCTATGATCTACGATGGCCTCCCTACAGCAGGTAAGAGCACTAGCCCAATCTTTTAGACACTTTCAATCCCTGCTGTAGTGGGTGGACCACTCCTTTTCACTTGGTACCACTTCAATGATCCAACTGTGATCCCTTTAATACCCTTTGCTCCCTTGGTTCTCTGCTTTCATTTTCTCCCTCATTTTCATTCTTTTCACCATCTTCTCTGAAATCTGCGTTCCTCTGATCTTTTAGATGTTGGTGTTCTTCCCTTCTTTAGTCCACTTCTCTTCTCTCTTGGGCCAGTTAAATTCACCTTATGGTTTTACCTAGAACTTACATATTTTTGCCTCATTAACCTGTATCTTCTTTGAACATGAGACCTATATGTTCAACTGTCTGCTCATAACATAGTTTTATATCAGGTGTGGTTGGCGTGGTGTTACAGCCTACGGGCTTTTCAAGGGCCTATGAATCCTATGAGATCTAAATAAATGAATAATTAACTCCCAAATATGAAAACAACCCTGCAAAAGACAAGTTAATATGCAATTTAAAATAGAGCAGCACATCAATTTCATTACAAAAGTAAATTTACTACTATAAAAGCGCAATTTGTAAACAACTAAAAAAACATAACCAGTCAAAAATTAAATGAGTTGCAAATAACTTCAAAAATCAGAATTATAAAAATCCTCTCACATTGTTATTGCAGCAGTTAGATCTAATGTGGGATGTGGGTACATTTTAATATATTGCTATGATGTGGGATGGGGCTTCCAGAAATAAGAGTGCCTGGGACTTTGAAGGTCTTACAAACAGCCCCACTTCCTGTATCATCTCCATCTGAATATTCCACAGGCATCCAAAACTTGGCACATCCAAGGCCAAATTCATCTTCTTCCCACTCTGGTATTCCCTATTTTAGTTGGCATTACCCAATCACCCAAGCTGGAAGTCATCCTTGGCTTCTTGATCTCATCCAAGACTCCTCATATTCCCCCACTCAATCAACTGCTACATCCTATTGGTTTTATCTACTAATTATGTATTAAATCCATTCATTTCATCCCTTTCTCTCACACTGCTATGGCTCCAGCCCTGATCCACCCTCATCTTGACCTCTGCAATAATTTTGTAAGTGGTCTCCATGCAGCTATTCTGTCTGCTCTTTCCTTACAGTTAACATAAAATTCACATCAGACTCTTATCACTTCTACTTAAAATGCTTCAGTAGCTTGCTAGTGATTACAAAGGAGAATCTGAGAGTCTGAGCTTCTGAGCAAAGCCACAAAAGGCCCTGGTGACCTCTTCTCCAGTCTCATCTCTCATCTCTTCGTGCTTGGCACTTGTCAGCTAGTCAGTTGCCTTCTAGGCAACATCAGGGCTCTCCTGGCCTCTGGGTTTGCTCAAAATGACCTCCTTGCCTGGAATGCACTTTCTCACTTTCCTCACTGGATCACAATCAGTTTATCCTTTAAGATTCAGCTCAGGCATAACCTGTTAAAGGAAGCCTTCCAGGTATACCTCAGTCCTGGACAGAATTCCCTCTCCTGGATCATCCATACCTACATCTATCACAGGCTCACTACACTGTGTTGCAGAAATTTAACACATGTCCTTCTCTGTTCACTCAATGGTAGGTCACAGGATGTCAGGGAGGCTGCCATTCTTCTTTTCTTAATATTTATTTATTTATTTGGCTGAGCTGGGTCTTAGTTGTGGTATGTAAAATCCAGTTCCCTGATGAGGGATCGAACCTGGGCCCCCTACATTAGGAGCATGGAGTCTTAGCCACCGGACCATCAAGGAAGTCTCTGCCATTCTTATTTTCAAATTTCCATTCCATACGGTAAGCTCTGAAACAGTTTCTTAATCAGTCTTCTGTTAGGGAAGCTGTTTCCCAAATATTAATCTGGGAACTCACCTCTTTACTGGATTATTCAGGTAGAACCTAGTCCCACCCAGCCCAAAAATCTATCTAAGATAGTCCCTGTAAAGTGATTCTTTAAAGTTTAATGGAGAATGAATGGCCATGTTCTTTGGAGTGGGAACTACATCGAGTTTACATAATGCTAAACACAAATAATCATATATGACCAGGGAGACTATATTGCAGATATTAATTTATAATCACTCTTCACTAAGAATTAGCTAAAATCCCTTGACTAGGTGTGTCTAAGAATTGTCTCTGTTCTGATCTGGTCCACGTATATTTTTCCTTAATTTTCTACTTTCTGCTGATCTTGTTCTGGTGTCATATGTTCTTACGGTCTCTGATATCTTCCTGCAAAACTTATTCCCTCTAGTGCTAAGTTCACTATTGAAAAGAAGCCTCATTCTCCTCATCTTCACTTGTTCAATGTCCATGTCCAAGATGAAGGAGGTTCTTTTTCTCTAGCACATTGCCAAATGCTCTCAGATAGTTCCTGATTCTCAGGGCTTTTCTACCCCTTTCCTACACAATCACAGCAAAAAGTGGACAACAGGTAAAGAAAATGAGAAGATGTTTGTTTTCTAATGGCCTCTTAAGTATGGTTGCTGAATTTAACAAACAGAACACCAGATGCCCAGTTACATTTAAATTTTAGAGAAACTTGATTTTTTTTTTAGTTTAAGTATGTGCCGTGCAGTATTTGGGAGGTATTTTTTTTTTAAATCTGTTACTTATCTGAGATTCAGATTTAACTCATGTCCCATGTTTTATCTGGCAATCCTACTCATAACTTGTCCTGTTACTTCACTTGCATATTCGACATGTAAGAATGGTTTTCACTCACACAAGGAAATGTCCTCACTCCCACTTTTCCTAAAGCAAAGGTGACTTTTTGTCTGTCTTTAATTTCTCTGTGGACATGAGTTTGAGTGAACTCCGGGAGTTGGTGATGGACAGGGAGGCCTGGCATGCTGTGATTCATGGGGTCGCGGAGAGTCGGACACGACTGAGCGACTGAACTGAACTGAATTTCTCTGCATGGAACATGTGTCCATAACATACTTATTTTCTTTCAAACTCTACAGATAGAAAATGACACAATTACAACCGGCACCTGGCATCCGGCTCCATATCTAGATGGTAGGGAATTAGGAGTGTCGCCGTTTGTGGGAAATCAGAGGATACGAGCTTGCTTGACCTGAACGGGTGCCACATTGCTCAGCTCATGTTGCCATGTGGGAAGACATTTTCAGTATTTTTAGAGTTCATTATTTTTCCTCCCAAAAGAAATACCAGATTGGTTGATCTAACGTGAAAACTCCAGAATTTTAAACATCAACAATTTAGGCAAGTCCTCACTTTGTTCAGCTGGTAATGAAAACAAAACTAAAACACGAACACATGCACAGTCATATGCGCACACACAGGCACTTACACGCACCCGCGCAAGCGCATGCGCACACACGCTTCTTGGCCCTTCCTGTGTACCCTGCGCGCGCTCGCTTCTCGGTCTCTTTCGGATGTTCGGCCTGCTGCCTCTGCAGCCTTTCACGTTTACCGTGGTGTCTGAGAGCCGGGAGGGAAACGATCGTCTCTGAAAGAGGCAGTTTTGGAAGAGATTCTGATGGCAGTGGCTCCACTTCCCGGTTGGATAGAAACACAGGTGCTGCAGCAGCGAGGTAGTAATCTTCCTGAGTTTTCTCGTTTGCTGACCTTCAGTTAAGGCAGGCGGAGAATCTTGCTTCCCAGGACTCAAGGCAGGTGTGTGACAGGGAACAAAATATTGCCAACAACGACCTTTCCCTGTCTTTTGTTTTCAGAATTCTGTGCCCTTGAGGAAATTTTCTAAGGCTGTAGTTTATAGAAAGTTTGAGCAGAGGGGGAACGGCCCTGAGGAAATAGTAAGGGGTGAGATTCTCCCAGACTAAAAGAAAAACAGTTCTCAGACAGGAGGAAGGGGCAGAGGCTTGTGGTTTCTGTAAGTAGGCGCTTTCTCGCCATCACTCCCTGGCAGTGCTCCAAGGAAGTGGCCTGATCCCAGAGGGGACAGCGGCTGAGGAGGCCAAGAGTAAACACCGACCTTTCCGGATCCCACGACCTGAGGGGACCGTCTGAACAGAGAAAAGACACAAGTCAGGACTAACCGACCTCCACAGTGATTGGTGAATAAAGGGGCTTCCCTGTATCAGAGTGCTCCTTAATTCCCTGGAACCCACCTCGTGCCGAGTGTGAGGGGAGACCCCAAAATGACCATGATGAGTACACCAAATGCATAGTGTAATGGAGACTCAGAACTGAGACTAGTGGATTTTGAAACACAAAAGAAGAGGCACAAAGGAATAGGAATATTCACCTGAGCGTATAGATGGAGGTTCCTACCTGCTCTCCCTTAATACTTCCCATACACATGTTGTTGTTGTTCAGTGGCTAAGTCATGTCCGACCCTTTGTGACCCCATGGACTGCAGTACTGCAGGCTTCCCTGTCCTCCACTATCTCCGCTCAGGTTCTTGTCCACTTAGTCGGTGATGCTATCTAACCATCTCATCTGCTGCCACCCTCTTCTCCTTTTGCCTTCAGTTTTTTCCAGTATCAGTCTTTTCCACGTATATGCATGTATAGAATGCAAATAATATTTGTACCTACTCCTGTGGCAGCAGCTCAGAGATTTATTAGTTAGACATGTATTCTTTTTTGGCATATTGGGTACACTTAGTCAAGGTTGGGCTTTTTCACAGACTGAAAGATAAACATAAATGCTCTTGAATTACTTGATATAATAAATGTGCTTTTGTCCAGAAAATCCTAAGTAGCCACACTAGGTAACTCACCTAGATTACTACTTGCTAAATGCCTGACCTCCTATTGCATGTTTTCCCAAACCCCTAGGTAGTGTTGGCTGTTTTTAGTAGGTGCTTATTGCATAGCACTTACAATTAATCTTTGTAACAAAGGAAACTATGATACACTAATATCAATAATTACTATAATGTGATGGTAATAACAGTTATTATTTTACAAATGAGGAAGCTAAGGCACAAGAGATTAAATAACTCATACATAGTTACATAGTTTGTAAGAATTTGATTATTTTCTGTCTCCCCCGAAATGGTGAGCACACATGGGATACTGTGAAGGCTTTGTCACTGAGGCCAAGATGGCTCACTGTTTTTCCAGGCCCATTCTTGTCTTTTCCACAGTGATAGGATCATAGCCAGGCACGTGGCTGACCAGCTGTCTATATTGTCCAACCTCCCTTGTAGTTACATGTGGCCAAATGATGAAGTTTCTACAAAGAGAATGCAGGCACAGTTGATGGATATCACTTTTATTCCTGCTTCCTGTTCCTGCAACAGTGACCCAGTATCCACCATGCAGAGGATGGATGCCAAAGCTGCAGTGGACAGCTGAAGATGAGGGAAGAAATCAGAGTCTCCAGACAACCAAGTGGAGTAGAGCCTAAACCCTACCTCGAATTGTTACAAGAGAAAGGAATTCACTTCAGTTTTCTTCAAACCACTGAATTTTTTTTCAGTCCTCCTTGTTATAGTAGCCTAGCCTCACTGACTCACCAGCTGCATTTCTGGAATCTGGCACAGAGCAGGGGCTTAACATCTGTTTTTTGGGTAACCAACTGAGTCTGTTGAGTGACCAGTGTGAGTAAACCTCCTCCTCTCTAGTCTGTGCTCAGAACTCCTTGAGAGTTGGAAATGTGTCTTTCACTTGTTTTCTTCTACACCAAGCACAACACTGAATGTATGGTAGCTGATCAAAGAAGGAGTGAAGAGATGATGGAGAGAGACTTAATGGGTATGTATGTGTTAGTCCATTTCTTCACATCTTGCCAGCTGCAGAAATATTTTTCAAAGAGTTACAATGTATCTTTATAGGAAAAGCAGTTCTACCTGAAGTTTATGTATGAGGTACCTGTATGTAAATTGTCAAGTCAAATTAATTGGAGAAAAGCAGAGCAATGTGCTATGCTTAATAGACATGGAGTTGGGGAATCCAGGTTCTAGTTCTGTGTTTATGTCTGTGAACTTGGGCAGATCAGCTAGTTCTCCAGACATGTGTTTGCCTGTTATGTTAGCTGAAATAGATGAAAAGATTTCTTCTTGGAGTTTTCTTCCTTTCTAAAAGTCCATGATTCTATATATGCTAGACTTTTTATTTTCTGCAGTGTCTCAACTCATGCTCCTTAGGTGCCAATTCCTCTTAAAGACTGTTCTGTGGTTCATAGGAATGATTATTTTCATTTTTTCGTTGCCACATATGAAGCCTTACTCTATCTAGCCCAGACACTGCTATGCGTGTCAAGTGCATTTAATGTTTATAGTAAAATCACTGCAGATGGATATTGCAGCCATGAAATTAAAAGATGCTTACTCCTTGGAAGGAAAGTTGTGACCAACCTAGATAGCATCTTAAAAAGCAGAGATACTACTTTACCAACAAAGGTCCATCTAGTCAAGGCTATGGTTTTTCCAGTGGTCATGTATGAATGTGAGAGTTGGACTGTGAAGAAAGCTGATCGCCGAAGAATTGATGCTTTTGAACTGTGGTATTGGAGAAGACTCTTGAGAGTCCCTTGGACTGAAAGGAGGTCCAACCAGTCCATCCTAAAGGAGATCAGTCCTGAATGTTCATTAGAAGGACTGATGATGAAGCTGAAACTCCAATACTTTGGCCACCTGATGCGAAGAGTTGACTCATTGGAAAAGACCCTGATGCTGGGCAAGATTGAAGGCAGGAGGAGAAGGGGACAACAGAGGATGAGATGGCTGGATGGCATCACCAACTCAATGGATATGCGTTTGAGTAAGCTCTGGGAGTTGGTGATGGACAGGGAGGCCTGGCGTGCTGAAGTCCATGGGGTCGCAAAGAGTCAGACACAACTGAGCGGCTGAACTGAACCCTATATAATGAAGCATTGCTGTCCCATTTAATGGGATAAGGTGAGCAAACTAAGGCTCATGGGTTAAATATTTTCCTAATGTCCCATAACTGGTGAGTGCTGGGAATAGGTACCAAATCCAAATCTATTTTTCAGTCACTCATTCATCCATCCATTTATTCAGCAGCTGTGTATTGAATATCTATATGTTAATATGAGTCACTGTTTGAACTGGCAGAATTCAACAGTGAACAAGATATACATGACCCTGCCCTCCTGAAACTTAAATACTAGCCTCTTAGCTTGAGGTGGTGTAGACAATGAACAATTGAAGACATAAATAAAGAACTTTCATATAGTAATAAATTATATGAAGGAAATAAAATGCATCAATCTGATAAGAATGTGAGAAAAGCAGAGTAGAAATGAATTTTAATAGGAGAACCAGAGTTCTATTTTAGGGACATTAACTTTGACTCTTTAACATGACTCTGTGATGTCTAAGAGAAGGCATTCCTATTGCTATTATTGGTAACAATTGCTATCATTATTGAGTACCCCTCATGTTCTTAAAGCTGGTATATATTCCTTAAATACATAAAATTATTTAATCTTCAAAAAAGTCCTAGGAGGCATTATCCCATTTGAAGAGAAAAATGAGGAAAGAGGCTCTATAAATTCTCAAAGGTTTGAAGCAAAAAGGTAGTGGAGTAAGGATTTGAACTCAGGCACTGTGGTTCTGTGGGCCCTGTGCTTCCTTCTATGTTACATTATCTCTCTGGCTAGAGAAATCTTAGGTAGGTGAGTGAAAAGTCCACAGACAAAGCCAGGACAGGAAGAGTCATCACCCTGTCTATTAAGACCACAGGACAAGACCCAGTGACCACAGGACAAGACCCAGGACAAAACAGGATGGCAAAGAGAGCTTGGCCTGAGTCTTGGGTCATGCCAGGATTATGAGGCCAGAAGGACAGCCCAGGAGATGGTGGAGAGAGAGAGCCTGGGAGAAAGTGGGTTGAATAGCAGCCCAGAGATACTTCAAGCAAGGAAGGTGGTCCTTGTGCGTGGACTAGTGCTGAAATGTCAAATAAGGACAGGGAGGTGACCATGTGGGGGATGGGGTGAACTTGATGGAAGTGATGTCAGTCTGAGGGGACAGAGACTCACTGGGGTTCTGGAGAGATGGGAGGTGAGGAAGTGGGGTGTATGTGTAAATACCTGTCAGAAACTCTTTAGAGAGTCATGCTGTGAAGAAGATTATCAAAATAGATGAAGAGAGGAGGATGTGTGGCCCAGAGAAGCACATTTGTGCTTACATATATTCCTACCTGCTCACAGGCGTGTTACAGATGGTGTCACCAGAGCATGTTTGGTTTATCCAATTCCAAAATCGACGCTTACCATCTCCATGCCACACTATCCCCACAATTGCATTAAGTGGGAAGTGAGTAAGTGGGCTTATAACTTTGAAATGGACTCCAGATGTGATGAAAAAGCAGCAAAGCCGTAAAGTTACTTCAGTTATGTAAAAAGGCAGCCCTCAGGCTGTCAGTTTCTTCGTCTCTTCACCTCACTTACCCACACGGACACAGAGGGGTTCAGGCAGGGGCCAGGGCCTCCGGTGCATTGCAGTCAGTTTTTCTCTAGGATGTCTGTTTTTGAACCAGGTCTTCAGTTTCAGCCTTCTCTTACTGTGTGACATTGCACTTGGGTAGTTTGGAAAGCCAAGAAGTTGCCTCATTATCTGAGAACTGGATTCTGTATACGCACAGTCAAGCCCTAGTCAAAACAGAAATAAAGTTGTGTTTATGTCCGCATGGACATTAGACTGTTCATTCAGTCATTTATCCGGCAAACATCTGTCGAGTGTCCACTCTGTGATAATCCTTGATGATAAAAATCAAAGAAGACACAACCCCTGCCTAAGGATCCCTTAAGAGTGGACTTGGGAAGAAAGTTGGTGATGTTACAAAGTTGTGAGTGGATGCAGTTTACGTGGTGTGTGTGTACGTGTGTGTTTTCTGGATGTCCCTAATGGGGAAGGGAGGTTTGAGCTGGGTCCTAAATGGTGATTACAGATACACCTGGCATAGGACACAGCATCAGCAGTCACTCAGTCATATCAGGAGCTGAGACTGGGAAGTGTCGGTTCCCTCAGATCATTCATTCATTCATTCATTTCCCCAGTCACTTCACAGTGACTTCTGAGGGCCTAATAGGTACTAAGGGCCTGTGTTTGTTGTTAAGGACACAGTGGGGAGGGAAAATGCACACAATCCCTGTCTAGGTGGAGCTTTCAGTCCGAAAGGTAAAGGCTATTGGCTGTTACGCTAAGTTAGGACTTTGAATTTTTAGGAACGGTAGTAAGATGATCAGATCTGTATGTTGGGAAGACATACTAATAATCATATGGTCTTGAGTAAATAGAAGTAGTACAGGGATAGCCCTTGTGAGGCTGGTGAGTGGGCTCAGAGGGGGATGAGGAGGAGGGAAATTGGGGTACCATTGCGGAACATGCTGGCATTCTGCCATTTTTGATTATTTTATTCATTCATCTGGGAAATATTTTTTGATTGACAGCTAAGTGTAGCAGTTAAGAGCATGGGCTTTGGAACTGGATCTGGGCTTTGCCATTGATTGTCTGGGCAAACTTGGAAAGGGATTCCATCTCTGTGTCCATATCTTCTCATCTCTAAAGCTGATATAGTAACAAGCTGGCTTGCTTTGTGTGCCCCCAAATTCATGTCCAGCCAGAACTTGAGAATGTAACCTTGTTTGGAAATAGGGTTTTTGCAGAGGCACCTGATTAAATTAGTGAAAAGTGGAAGTGTTAGTCACTCTGCCGCTGCTGCTATGTCACTTCAGTTGTGTCCGACTCTGTGCGACCCCATAGACGGCAGCCCACCAGGCTCCGCCGTCCCTGGGATTCTCCAGGCAAGAACACTGGAGTGGGTTGCCATTTCCTTCTCCAGTGCATGAAAGTGAAAAATGAAAGTGAAGTCGCTCAGTCGTCTCTGACTGTTCTCGACCCCATGGACCGCAGCCTACCAGGTTCCTCTGTCCATGGGGTTTTCCAGGCAAGAGTACTGGAGTGGGGTGTTAGTCACTCAGTCATGTCTAACTCTTTGGGACCCCGTGGGCTATAGCCTGCAAGGCTCCTCTGTCCAGGGGATTCTCCAGGCAAGAATTCTGGAGTGGGTAGCTATTCCCTTCTGTAGGGAATCTTCCTGACTCAGGGATTGAACAGGGTCTCCTGCATTGGCAGGCAGATTCTTTATTGTCTGAGCCATCAGGAAATTGGTTAAACTAAGGGAATCATGAGAGCTTTAGTCCCATGACTGGTGTCCTTACAAGAAAACAAATGGGGAGGCGGAGGGGGTACCATGTGACAATAGAAGAAGAGACTAGATTGATACAGCTGCAAGCCAAGTACACCAGGAATTGCCAGCAACCATGAGATGCTGGAAGAGGCAAGGTAGGATTCTCCTTTACAGATTTCAGAAGGAGCATGACTCAGTTGTTGCTCTTTTGTGACTGTCTGACTCTTTTGTGACCCCATGGATTGTAGCCCACCAGGTTCCCCTGTCCATGGGATTTCCCAGGAAAGAATCCTGGAGTGGGTTGCTGTTTCCTTCTCCAGGGGATCTCCCTGACCCAGGAATTGAACCTACATGTCCTGCATTGGCAGGCAGATTCTTTACACCTGAGCCACCAGGGAAGCCCCTCTACTGACACATTAATTTTGGGTTTTTCAGCTTATAGTCTAGCCTCTGGACTTCAGAATTGTGAACGAATGAATTACTGTCACTTTAAGTCACCCAGTTTGTGGTAATTTATTATTGAAACCGTAGGGAACGATGCATAGGTTATAGTGAAGATTAAATTCATTAGAACATGTTAAGTGCTTAGAAAAATGGCTGTCCTATAGTGTGTGCTCAATAAAATACAGTATTATATGCTTGACACCTTTCTGTTGCAGACATGGCTGGGCTCACTGGACTAGGAAAATATCCCATTGGAAAAATTGCTGTTAATAATGTGTGAGAAGTGCTTGGATGGGTGAAAGTGATGTTGGGCAGTATCCTTGTTAAGCAGAACTTTTTAGAGAGATGGCTCATTTCACTGGGCATCACATGCTTCTGAAATGAGCCTCAGTATTGTCTGTCATTTACTCAACACACTTCTGTCCTCTCTCTGGCACAAAGGTTCCTATTTCTCTACTGTATCCCCTACTTCTCGTGAGTTTGAGGAGGCTCCGGGAGTTGGTGAGGGACAAGGAAAGCCTGGTGTGCTGCAATCCATGGGGTCGCAGAGAGTCGGACATGACTTAGCACCTGGACAACAGTCTCCTGCTTTATGTAGGAAAGTGACAGCATGAGTTTGTTAGGGCTGCCACAATGAAGTAGCACTGCCTGGGTGGCTTAAACAACAGACATTTGTTTTCTCACTATTCTGGACGCTAGAAGTTCAATATCAAGATGTTGGCAGGTTTGGTTTCTGCTGAGCTCTCTCTCCTCAACTTGAAGATGGTCACCTTTTCACTGTAGCCTTTTGTGCACACATCCTTGGTGTTTCATTTTTGGCTCCAAATTTTGTCTTCTTAGAAGCACCCAAGTCAGTTTGAATTGTTGCTGTTCAGTTGCTGAGTTGTGTCTGACTCTTTGCAACCGCATGGACTGCAGGACGCCAGGCTTCCCTCTCCTTCACCATCTCCTGGAGTTTGCTCAAACTCATGTCCATTGAGTCAGTGATGCTATCCAACCATCTCATCCTCTGCTGCTCCCTTCTCCTTCGCCTTCAATCTTGAATTATGGCCTACTTTAAAATGGTTGGGTTTCTGTGGTGGCTCAGATGGTAAAGAATCCACTTGCAGTGCAAGAGACCCACCCAGGTTTGATCCCTGGGTCCTGGAGAGGGGAATGAAAACCCTCTGCCTTATTCTTGCCTGGAGAATTCCATGGACAGAGGAGCCTGGCAGGCTGCAGTCCATGGGGTCATAGAGTTGGACACCACTAAGCCACTAACACTTAACTTTCCATTTGAAATGGTAGGTACCTTACTGTAACTTAATTGCATCTGTACAGGCCCTGTCTTCAAGTTCAGTCACACTCTGAAGTACTGGGGGTTAGGACTTCAACATATAAATTTTGAAGGGATATAATTCTATTTACAATAGCAGCCTAGGACAGGTCAAGTTCTAAGGCTCAGTCATCGGTTGGAAACTGTTTGCTCATCTTCTGAAGCTCTTATGGCCCAGGAAGGCTTGGGGCAAAGAGGTCAAATCCTCTTCGTGGATTGGCAGGAAGTGGGATGTGAGGCTGAGGGCCTGGTGTGGTTTCTGGGGTGGTGGGAATTGGGGAAATGCCCGGGGGCGGTGCTTGAGAGATGGGACCCTGAGCAGACCCCTTGTTGTAACTGCCCATTTCTTTGTCTGCATGCCCTCTAGACTGTTAGCTTTTAGAGGGCAAGGACCACTTCTATCTTGTGTGTGTGTGTTTAGTTGCTCAATCATGTCTCACCTTTGTGACCCTATGGACTGTAGCCCGCCAGACTCTTCTGTCCATGGGATTTTCCCAGGCAAGAATACCGGAGTGGGTTTCAATTTCCTTCTCCAGGGGATCTTTCAGACCCAGGGATCAAACCGGCATCTCTTGCATATCTTGCAGATTCTTTAACTCTGAGCCACTAGGGAAGCCATTTCTATCTTCCTTGTCTTCAAATTCCCTATTGCCTGGCAGATAGCTGTCATATTTGTGAAATGAATGATTCACTTTTGTAGCCTTTTCCTCGTGTGAAAGGTACTTTCCATGTAATGAAAGCAAACTCTTTTTGCATCTAGAAACTTTCAGCATCCCCCAATCCTGACCTTAAAGAGGTCCTGTCTTATTTTTCCCTCTTTGGAAATTCTGATGCCCATAGATATAGTTGGTGCCTTTTATGGAAGGTTTACTATGCCCTTTGACAGTGCTAAGAGCTTCACAAATCTCTTGTTTAATTCTCTTGGCAACCCTGTGAGTTACTACATTCATGTTATAAGTGAAATATTCATCACTCAGAGAGGTGTGCTCCATGTCCCATGTCACTCAGCTGATTCAGGTGACTGCTGTGTTGGGTTTGAAACCCAGGTCTTTTGGCTTTAAAGCTCAGGTCCTTAACCTGAGCTTAATCTTGAACTAATATTAAGATATACCTGCTTCAGATACAGCATTTCGATCTCAAAGTGGATAATGCTTGTAGTTCTTTAGAGTGGATTTCCAAAGAGACACAGGCCTCCAAAAGGTTTAGGTCATGTGACTTTGGAAAACTAGATTTCATTCAAGAACGAGTCAAGAAAGGAGATATCAATACATTGCTCAATCAAATAATAGTAACACTTTTATAAAAACCTTTGCTTGGTAGAAATGAAATCTCCAAATTGCATCAAGCTTCATCTTCCCTTTCTTTCAGCATTTGATGCTGTGTGGGGGTTGGACAGAGTGTTTAGGTCCACACACTGAGATGAAAATTTACAAAAGAGACTGGTTTATATTTTCTTTGTCAACCAGACTTGAGCTACAAGATTCTTTTCTTTCCTTTCCTCTTCTTTTCTTTTTCCTCTTCTTTAACGAGTTTGACTTACTGTCTTAGTATTGTGCAGTCACAGCCCTGGTGATCCCCTCTGGTGAGCTGGGCATTCTTCAGGATCTAAACACAGTGGGGTGACTTAAGGACAGAGGTTCAGCTTTGCTTCTGACTCTCCTCGGTTTTGTGGGTTTAAGTTAATGTTATTTGAAAGTTTTTGTGTGTGTGTGGTTGAATATATACTATAACTTGTTCTTTTGTGACAACAAGATTTATACTGGCGGTGTCTCTCATACCACTGGAAACTGGAAGGAAATCTACCATGTGAACCTCCGAGAGTTTTAAAAAGACAGCAGCCATTATTTGGTGGTGATGGCTTCAGGCTGCCTTCAAGCCTCGTTACAGGCTTGTTCTACATCCTGGCTCCCTGGCAAGGTCAGTGAGCAAATGGTCTGTCAGATATTTAATACATCACATATGCATGTAGACCAATTCCCTGTCTTCTCCTTAATGAAGATTTCTTCAGTGAGTAAGACTTCAAGGGGAGAAAAAAGGAGCTAATGGAATTGTATTAAATACCAGTTTACTTCCCAAGTTTCTGATTTTTTTTTTCACTTAAGATATCTTGGCCTGAAAGGCGATGGGATTTGAACAAAGTATAGAAGCTGGCACTGCATTTTGTATATCATTTTGGCTCCAGGGAGCTGCTCCTGGTAAAAATGAGCCTGTGAGATGTAGCTGTTTTATGCAAGGGCTAACAATGCTGGCCTTTTATAAATCATAAATCCTCTTAACCTCAAACAATTTGGAGCCACCAACTGTAATCTATAAGGTTTCAATTCACAGGGATTTCATTTCTTCTCAGTGCCTTTCAAGCCATTAGGCAAATATTTATATGAAGTTCTCAGCTATTAGGGGATTTAAAATAATTTTGTATGGAATAGAAATTTCTTGTCTATACCTCCTCAGTTAAACTTTTCAATATAAACTGTGTGCTTTTCCTTTTGTTAAACACTTTCCGTAATTGTTGACAGCCATTTGATTTAGTCTCTTTTAGTACAATTTGTGATAAATAAACCTTAGTCGTCGTTGTTTTTTGGATGGGGAGAATGGTGAGGTAGGCAGATTACCCTTACATAATTCTTACTTTTGGTGGTTTTTTTTGCACCATGTCTGTTTCTTTTCTTGAAAATAAATAAGAATCAGAGACAACAATTATTTGATACTCTGCAGCAATTAGGATCCTTTGGCATAAACAGTAATAAACAACCATAGACAACTTTGTCTATGAGAAGAAAAGGAATTTATTAGAGGGATATAGAAGGACACGAGATACTCACAGAATCAGAGAGAAGTCTGGGATATTGGACTCTGAGGAGCAGAGGAATCTGAACAAATCTGTGGGGTTGAGTTGTAAGAACCATTGAAGGGATTCATCAAGATGCCACTGTTTAATGAGACAACCAGTGAGCACCATCTATTTATTTCCTGTCTGCGTCCTGTTGCTGTCATTCTGATCAGTTTCCCAGTAGTAGATCCTGGGAGGCAAGATCTGATTAGCTTGGTCACATGCTTCATCCTTGTTTAGGGCAAGGTGGCATCTGTGTTTTTGGGACACCCCAAATCTCCAATAATCCATATAATGGAATCTTCATGAAAGGAAAGAGGACAGTTAGGAAGGAGAACTGGATGCTGGGCAGCCAAAAAAAAATACCCATTTCTTGCTTAACATCACACTTAGAGAAATAAGCAAAAAAAAAAAAAAAAAAAAATCCACTCTCTTTTCCAACCTAATGCAGGAATCCCAAGGGATTCAGTGAAGTCTCTGCAAATTAATTTTATGTCGGTGAGCAGAATCTGATCATCTTCGATTCAACTCAGTGAAACAATTGTGAAATCCCTTTGGCTTCAAAGTACAGAGAATCCTGGGAACAATACCCTTGATTCAATTCCACGCTGTAAGCTGGGCAGTTTGAAAGACTGTCCTGAGTTTTCCTCCAAGTCTTAAGGAAAATTAATGATGGAGAGCTGAGCTACATGCTTTTATATGGTTGCTTATTATGAGCTATTTAACTTTTACAGCTTTATTAAATGTTTTATGGAAAGGTTTATTTCATGCTCTGTAGGATGGCCATGTTTGGCCAAGAAGCTGAACAGATGAGCAAAAATGTTTTACAAATATCACTGGTGAGCGGTTTCTGGGTAAAATCGTGTTTCCTTTGGATATTTTGTGGAGGTGGGATGGGAATGGTTCTCTTTAATGAAGCATAGTAGAGCTGGGTGATTATGAAAGGAGCTGGGTAGAGAGCAAAAAGGAAGAGCATACCCGCATTCTACTTTTTCAGATGTGAAAACTAAAAAAAAAAAAAAAAATTATAGAGGTCCGCTTTGGATGAAAGTGAACTTATGAGTTAGGAGCTGATATTAAATGTGCTTTGTAAAACTAAAACTAATATTTTATAATGTATTTATTTCACCTTTAAAATAAATCTATGCTGCTGCTGCTAAGTCACGTCAGTTGTGTCCGACTCTGTGTGACCCCATACATGGCAGCCCAACAGGCTCCTCTGTCCCTGGGATTCTCCAGGCAAGAACACTGGAGTGGGTTGCTGTTGCCTTCTCCGATAAACCCATGAGTTGGGTGAAAATAGTAGCTGTCACTACTAATGTTAGAAGCCTTGTTCTAAGCTCAGTATGTGCCATATATCATTTAATTCTTATAAGACATTGCGTGTGTGTTAGTTGCTCAGTCATGTCTAACTCTTTGCTACCCCATGGACTGTAGCCCACCATGCTCCTCTGTCCTTGGAACTCTCCAGGTAAGAATACTGAAGTGGGTTACCATTCCCTTCTCCAGAGGGCTCTTCCCAACCCAGGGATGGAACCAGTATTCCATCCTGAATCACAGGCAGATTCTTTACCATATGAGCCACCAGGGAAGCCCACTAGGTGAAAACAAATAGCAACCCCATTTTACATTTTGTAGATGGGGAAACTTAGGTTTACACAGGTTTTCCAAACATTCTGACTCCAAGTCTAATTTATTTTACTCTCTCATAAGGACCTCACTGCCTGGTGGTATGATGTGTAGACCATTCAAGTTAACTAATATCAGTTGATCTTTGAAACATCCTTTTCTTATATTTTTGTGGGCAACATAAGACATACACTGGCTGTTTGTTACCACAGTTTGCCTTGTGAATACTCTTTCTGCTCTCCCCTAACTTCAGGTTTCTAAGCACTTGTGTCTCCAGATTCTTGGATCCCATTTGTTGTCTTTGCTGGGAAATCTGGGATTATTTTTTCAAAACTTAAACAGATAAGTTCAGTCTCTCTTTTTCCCCTAGCTATTTGAAAATCAAAGCCTCATGCAAAGAATTCTGAAATCTTTGACTAATTTTGTTCTAAGAATCCAATATTTGTTTTTTCCTCCCATTTAAAAATATGTTGCAATGAGGAGTACAGTCGAAATGCCATATATGGGTGAAAGCACCCATATATTCTCTTAGACAATTTGACTTTGTGTAACATCTCATGTGTTTGGGTGTACACTCAATCTGATATTAATTGAGACTTACTGTGTGTCAGAGACTGTGATAAGTACTTTATATATGTTGTCACACTTTAATTTTCACTACAATACTCAGAGGTATTATCATCTCATTTTTACATGTGAGGAAACTGAAGCCCATAGGGTTTAAGAGGTAGATCTGGGCTTTAAATTGAGGTCTGCTTCCAATGTTCAGTAGTTTCTACTCCAGGTAGACTTTTTCTCAGGTGAAGGAGAACCCTAAAGATGTCCAAACTAAGCTTGCCAGGGACATTTTCTGAAATATGGTTATATCTGAGTCAAGGAGATATTTGTGAATGGGTGCCCTTGATTGGACTGTTTTCTGGCCTTTGACTTTATTAATAGGAGAGTATCCCTATCTTACATTCCAACTTGCTGCCCTGGTCTCCCTACTGCAAGGTCTAAAGTCTTCCTTTCTGTCTTGCCTGGGGAGCAGTCTCAGTTCCTAGAGTGAAGTTCAGAGAATTCACCATGCACATTCAAGACCTGACAGTTGACAGGACTTGTGATTATTGTGAAACTTGGCATTTGTGTGTGAGTAAAAGTGTATGTGTGTATTCAGTTGAGGGGGTGTGGGATAGGGATTGAACAGGAGAGACCTCCAGAGGGATATGGATGTGTCTTAAGTGTCCATATGTGCCTTGCTGTTAGGGAAAGGAAGTACAATAAAAAGGTGTGTGTGTGTGTGTGTGTGTGTGTGTAAATATAAAGTTTGTGTGTACACGGGATGATTATACAAAGTTGTGTGTGTATTTATTTGTTGTCTGTGTGCATAAGTACAGAAGTAAACATGCAGATGGGGGGGAGTGTGTCTACTCAGGTGGAAAGGAATAAATACACAAATTCCAGGCTTAAAGTTCAGTTGAGGGAAGTATATGAATTCACTGAACTCAAAATATGTCCCTAAAAGTGGCTGACTTTATTTTTCCGGGCTCCAAAATCACTGCAGATGGTGACTGCCACCATGAACTTATAAGACGCTTACTCCTTGGAAGGAAAGTTGTGACCAATGTAGACAGCATATTAAAAAGCAGAGACATTACTTGGCCAACCAAGGTCCGTCTAGTCAAGGCTATGGTTTTTCCCATGGTTGTGTATGAATGTGAGAGTTGGACTGTGAAGAAAGCTGAGCACCGAAGAATTGATGCTTTTGAACTGTGGAGTTGGAGAAGACTCTTGAGAGTCCCTTGGACTTCAAGGAGGTCCAGCCAGTCCATCCTAAAGGAGATCAGTCCTGGGTGTTCATTGGAAGGACTGATGTTGAAGCTGAAACTCCAGTACTTTGGCCACCTGACGTGAAGAGCTGACTCATTTGAAAAATACCCTGATGCTGGGAAAGATTGAGGGCAGGAGAAGAAGGGGATGACAAAGGATGAGATGGTTGGATGGCATCACCGACTCAATGGACATGGGTTTGGGCGGACTCCAGGAGTTGGTGATGAACAGGGAGGCCTGGCGTGCTGTGGTTCATGGGGTTGCAAAGAGTTGGACATGACTGAGCAACTGAACTGAAAAGATAACTGAATTCTCCCTGTTGTTGTTCAGTTACTCAGTCATGTCTGACTGTTTGCCACCCCATGGACTATAGAATGCCAGGTTTCCCTGTCCTTTGCCATCTCCTGGAGCTTGCTCAAACTCATTTCCATTGAGTCAATGATACCATTCAACCATCTTGTCCTCTATAATCTCCTCCTCCTGCCTTCAATCTTTCCCAGCATCAGGGTCTTTTCTAATAGGTTGGCTGTTTGCATCAGCTGGCCAAAGTATTGGAGCTTCACTTTAAGCATCAGTCCTTCCAATGAATATTCAGGACTGATTTCCTTTAGGATTGATTGGTTTGATGTCCTAGCAGTTCAAGGAACTCTCAAGAGTCTTCTCTAACACCACAGTTCAAAAGCATCAATTCTTTGGCGCTCAGCCCCCTTTATGGTCCAACTCTCACATCCATACATGACCACTGGAAAAAGCATAACTTTGACTATGCAGACCTTTGTTAGCAAAGTAATGTCTCTGCTTTTTAATATGCTGTCTAGGTTTGTCATGGCTTTTCTTCCAAGGAGCAAGTGTCTTTTAATTTCATGGCTGCAGTCATCATCTGCAGTGATTTTGGAGCCCGAGAAAATAAAGTCTCTCACTGTTTCCATTGTTTCCCCATCTATTTACTATGAAGTGATGGGACCAGATGCCATGATCGTATAGGACTTCCTATTCAAGTAGAAATGCATCTTATACTCAACATTAAGGTGCTGTATATTAAGCATCATATGGAGTATGACAGGTCTGTTTTGGATATTCCTCTGAGGAATTAGGACAAAAGGGACAGCATCATAGGGCATTACTTCCATTGAGACAAGTCTAGAGCTGTCTAGACATGAGCTAATTGTATCTATTTATCTTTCCTGATTTCTCAAGAGTGGGTTATCTCTCTGATAACTGTTGAGCCTTTTAATTGCTGTTAAGATACTGGTTAACAAGGGAAATGGCTGGAGCACAGAATCAGGAAGCAGGTCTCTCACTAATTTTGGAAAAAAAAAAAGGAAAGTCACCTAGACTCCTTGGACTTCAGACTTCTTGTCAGCTAAACAAGCATAAGGGCATTTGTCCCACCTACTTTCAGGGCTCTTTTATGAAACACATGAAAGGGTGTGAAACCCTCAGAATAGCACATATAGTGTAAACCAAATGAATTGTTATCAATAATTTTGTTGTCCAGGAACCACGTATTTGAATGTATTTGTTTCATGGGTTTCTTTGCTAACTGATAAAGTGAAATGAGCACCTGATTTAAACACAGAAGTTGAAGATTTGAGCTTGAG
Organism: Moschus berezovskii; assembly: GCF_049115385.1. NCBI lineage: Eukaryota > Metazoa > Chordata > Mammalia > Artiodactyla > Moschidae > Moschus > Moschus berezovskii. The sequence continues at coordinate 71,030,993 of NC_142465.1, forward strand.
TATTACTTTCATGAACTTTTGGCATTCCATAAATGCTTGATGAACAGATCTTTTAGTGTCTATATATTAAGCTTGATGATATAAAGATAAATGTACTTAGATTGGTAAAACCTGTACTTAGATTGGTAAAAAATGCACTTAGATCACTAAAATTGGTAATCATTTTACTTCTTGAGCCTTAAAAGTGTCTGTAAAGTAGGTTTATGATACTCTGACTCACAAAATTTTGTTAAGAATTACATGGGATGTGAAAGCACCTTGTAAACTTTAAAATGTTATACAAAAGAAGAGGGTATTTATTAGTATTTCTCTCACGGGCTACTGGAAAAATCCATTTTTCTCTTATTGCATGTGACAAAGAGAAGGCTGAAAAGCTTTGCCAGTACACACACATTTAATTACCTCTCTGTCTCAGAGCACATAATTTATAGCTGACTGGTATTCATGGATCCAGATGTATTATTGTGAGTTAGGATTAAGAGGCTGTTTAACTCCTCAGGCTTCCTGAAAATTGGTTGATCATGTTATACCGAACAGTTAGCTAGTGGATTAATTAATATTTAAATAATGACTTTTAGTTCTTTTACTAATCTAAGTACATTTGTCTTTATATCATCCAGCTTAATATCTAGACACTAATAGATTTTTTCATCAAGCATTTATGGAATTCTTAACTTGGTTCCTAGTGGAAGCTAGATTTGTTGTTGTTCAGTCACTCAGTCATGTCCACCTGTTTTACCCCATAGACTGTACCAGACCCCTCTGTCCATGAGATTTCCCAGTCAAGAATATTGGAGTGGGTTGTGATTTCCTTCTCCAGGGGATCTTCCTGACCCAGGGATTGAACCCAGGTCTCCTGCACTGCAGGTGGATTCTTTACAGAGATGAAAAATACATGGTCCTTGTCTCCACAGAGCTCCCAATCTAGTAGAAAACAGACAAGTGAAAAATAAAAAAGGGATTCCACCAAGATGCATTAGGTGAATTAATAGAGGCATAGATACAGGTGCTGCGAGGGAAAAGAGGGTGGGAATCTGACGTTGGAGATTTTGATGGACCTGAGGCTACCAGACTAGGTGAGATTTTATCATGCAGACAGAAGGAGGAGGGGGAAATGATTTGAGGGAGAGGGAATGACACAGGTCATGCAGACATGGAAGTGTGAGAGTACACGTATACAGTGGAACTGCATGTAGATTGGCATGACCCATCAGGGTGTCTATGAGGATATAGTTAAAGCTTCTGTCCTAAGAGTGGGAGAAGCAGGGGCCAATTTATTAAGGTCTTGGACTTCCAAACTAAGAAACTTGAATTCTGTCTGCATTCAGGGACACATTAAAGTATAGTCAGCAGGCAGGTAAATGACATGGTCAAATTGGCATTTTAGAAACAGTCAAATTAAAACCTTTACTGAACATCTACTGTATACTATATGAAGCTCTGGCAAATTAAAGATAAAAATAACTTAAGGATTCTGATCTTCTGGAACTGTGCATGTTGAGCAATATAAATGTTTCTGCCCTTGACTAGAAGGAAATGGCAAACCACTCCAGTGTTCTTGCCTGGAGAATCCCAGGGACGGGGGAGCCTGGTGGGCTTCCGTCTGTGGGGTCACACAGAGTCGGACACGACTGAAGTGACTTAGCAGTAGCAGCAGCCCTTGACTAGTTTAGGGAATAAGTAGGGAAGGCACTAGGGTGGAGAAATTCATCTCTCAAACACCAGAAGAAGGCCAAATAGACAATGATGTTTGGGGAAGAACTTGTTCACGTCAATTCATGCTCCCTCCCATAATATTTTGATAGGGGGGTCCTCTTCGAAACCTTCATGAATAGACACAAGTGCAAAACACATGTCCTCTATTAGCAAACACTGGCTGTAGATTTGTCGTCTTTTCAGGTGAAGAAAAGGGAAATTTCTGAAGAGTGTGAAACTATACTGTATAAAAGAGAAATCCTCCAGGCCAATGAAAATTTATTATAGAAAAAAGGGAACATGCTTTGAGGACTGGAGGATAAAGATCATTATCTTCAAAAATGATTTTTTAATGGTAACCAGAATAATTTTTAATAAGATGCAAATAAACACTGGCTTTTTAAAGATAAGAGCAGAGAATCATGAGAAGAGAACATTCTGAAATCAAAATATAATAAGATGAAAGATGAAGACAGTAAGTTGAGCAGAAAATGGAACTGGGTAGCATGAGGATGATGCAACAGTTTAGTTAATTTCCCTGCCTATTCCTCCTCAGAGTGGGCTCTCCTACACTCTCCATTCTCAGAATGGAGAAAGAACACAGCATTTACCCCCACTCACAGCTGATTGGACCAAGAATGGACACATGGCCCAAACTTGGCCAGTCAGTTTCTTTGTCCTAGGAAACTGGAAGAGAGATCCGGGAGTGCTATGCAGGCTCAGATGATGCTGAGAGAGAGGGTAGGAAGAACTGCCTTGGGGACCATTTTCTTTCCTTTCACAGAGAAATAGAGCTCTAGACTGAACAGAGGAGTGAATTAAGAAGATGAACGAAGAAAAGCGGACTGGAGACCACAGAGTCTGGAGAGAGATGGCCACAGAGAGAAAGCAGCTCTCTTGGTCCCTGACAATCTTCCAGTTCCTCCTTCCAGCTTCCCATGAGGCCTCACTAGACTTCCTGACTTTGGGTTCTATGAATTGCACTTGTATTATTTTAAAAACATTCCACTTTTGGCTTACCCCAATTTGAATAAGATACTATTATTTGCAACCAAATGGTCCTTGACCAAAAAAGAAGGATTGCAAGAATACTAAAAACAAACCAAAACAAAAAACCCAGTTCTAGTGTAGACTTCTGTTTTGAAAGTCAGCTGGAGAAGAGCTTCTACTGCAGAATTTCTTGATTTCCCACAAAGATACATATAAATTAAAGGATTTAGAAACAACTCAGAATAACATTGAGAATCTAGGCTGGTAGTCAATGTAATTCCAGAATCAAGAGGGTTGATTTAAATACTTACTTGGCTTACCCTCTGAAAGGACATTTGTCTCTATGGGCTATTCCCTCTTCCTTGAAATAGTCTCTTCCTTTGACTCCCATGACTATATGCTTCTGATAGTTTTTATATCTCTCTAGCAATATCTTTCTCCGTTTTCCCTGTTCCTCCTTCTCTGCTTGACCCTTTAGTAGTTTTTATTTATTTATTTATTTATTTTTAGGATTATTCCTGGGCCTTCTCTCTTAGTCTATTGATGCTGGTCCCACTCATGACCCTGGTTTCTGTTATTACCCTTATACTGGTGATTCTAAAATCTGTACACTTATCCATAGCTCTGGAGAATACAAACATCTTCCTACTAGAAATTTTTACCTGGATGTAAGAATACTGTCATGTATGTAACCCAGGTGGAGAAGGCAATGGCAAGCCACTCCAGTACTCTTGCCTAGAAAATCCCATGGATGGAGGAGCCTGGTAGGCTGCAGTCCATGGGGTCGCTAAGGGTCAGACACGACTGAGCGACTTTACTTTCACTTTTCACTTTCACACATTGGAGAAGGAAATGGCAACCCACTCCAGTGTTCTTGTCTGGAGAATCCCAGGGAAGGGGGAGCCTGGTGGGCTTCCATCTATGGGGTCACACAGAGTCAGACACGACTGAAGTGACTTAGCAGCAGTAGCATGTAACCCAGGTCATCCTCTTTCCAGCCAAATCTGCCCCTCCTTCAATAAATACTACCTTAACTATCTCCAGCTGAATCATCCACATTAGAAAAATTGGGGAATTATCCTAAAGTATTGCCTCTCACTTTCTCTTAGTGATTTCCTAAGATGATTGGTGGGGGGGAACCTAGGATCCCCACTGACATTTGATTTAGTGCCAAAACCTTTAAGCTTCACCTTTCTCCCATGTTCCTTACCTCTGGTGCGATTCCATTAGGTTGATACTCTTCTCCTATTTAACACACAGGTCCTGGTAAAATGAAAAGTCTGCATGTGGTATGTGTGTGTATGTGTGTGGCAGAGGAAGCAGATGCTGAAATAAAGAACTCTAATAACAACAGATGATGGACATTGAACTTTAAATAAATATCATCAGTTCAGAATATCGAAAGCAAGGTGGTGAGTATAGGGGAAGAGATGTGATATGTGAAATTGTGGTAGAACCTAGGGATTGGACAGGAATGAAGCTTGCTGCCTAATCTCTCTCACACCCACACACTCTATGGATGAAAAGAAGTTTTTCCATTAGATGACAGAGCATAAGCCCAAGACAAACCACATACTCTGTCTGAAAACACCTTTCCATTTTCAAGAATGAATAAAGTAGTGGGGGACCAATATGGAGTTTTATGAAAAAGGATTATTGTTGTTCACCTTTTTTTGTATAGTTCTTCTATATGTTCTTGCCATCTCTTCTTAATCTCTTCTGCTTCTGTTAGGTCCTTACCATTTCAGTCCTTTATCATGTTCATCCTTGCATGAAATGTATCCTTGATATCTCCAATTTTCTTGAAGAAATCTCTACTTTTTCTCATTCTATTGTTTTTCCCTATTTCTTTGCATTGTTCATTTAAGAATGCTTTCCTGCCTCTCCTTGCTATTCTCTGAACTTTGTATTCAGTTGCATATATCTTTCCCTTTCTCCCTTGCCTTTTTCTTTTCTTCTTTCCTAATCTATTTATAAAGCCTCCTCAGACAACCATTTTGCTTTCTTATATTTCTTTTTCTTTGGGATGGTTTTGGTCACTGCTTCCTGTAAAATGTTATGAACTGCCATCCATAGTTCTTCAGGCACTCTATCTACCAGATCTAATCCCTTGAATCCATTTGTCACCTCTACTGTATAATCATAAGGAATTTGATTTAGGTTGTACCTGAATGGCCTAGTAGTTTTCCCTAGTTTCTTCAGTTTAAGCCTGAATTCTGTAATAAGGAGTTAATAGTCTGAGTCACAGTCAGCTCCAGGTCTTATTTTTGTTGACTGTATAGAACATCTTCATCTTTGCCTGTGAAGAACACAATCAGTCTGATTTTGATACTAACCTTGTGGTGATGTCCATGTGTAGAATTGTCTCTTGTGTTGTTGGAAAAGGGTGCTTGCTATGACCAGTGTGTTCTCTTGTCAAAACTCTATTAGCCTTTGCCCTGCTTCATTTTGTACATCAAGGCCAAAGTTTCATTACTTCAGTTATCTTTTGACTTCCTACTTTTGCATTTCAATCCCTTGTGATGAAAAGGACATCTTTTTTGGTGTTAGTTCTAGAAGGTCTTGTAGGTCTTCATAGAACCATTCAACTTCAACCTCTTCAGCATCAGTGTTTGGGGCATAGACTTGGATTACGGTGATGTTGAATGGTTTGCCCTAGAAATGAACAGAGATCATTCTGTCGTTTTTGAGATTGCACCCAAGTACTGCATTTGAGCTCTTTTGTTGACTATGAGGGCTACTCTATTTCTTCTAAGGGATTCTTGCCCACAATAGTAGGTACAGTGGTCATCTGAATTAAATTTGCCCATTCCTGTCTGTTTTAGTTTACTGACTCCTAAAATGTGGATGTTCACTCTTGCCATCTCCTTCTTGGCCATGTTCAATTTAACTTGATTCATAGACCTAACATTCCAAGTAACTATGCAATATTATTCTTGATGGTGTCAGACTTTTACTACCAAACACATCCACAATTGAGTGTCATTTCCACTTTGGCCCAGCCACTTCATTCTTTCTGGGACTATTAGTAATTGCCCTCCACTCTTCCACAGAAGCACATTGGACACCTTCCAACCTGAGGGGGCAGTACTTATCCTCTGGTGTCATATCTTTTTGCCTTTTTATACTGTTGACAGAGTTCTTGGTGGCGAGAATACTGGTATGGGTTGCCATTTCCTCCTCCAGTGGACCACGTTTTGTCAGAACTCTTCACTATGATCCATCTGTCTTGGGTGGCCCTGCATGGCATGGCTCATATTTTCATTGAGTTATGCAAGCCCCTTTACCACAACAAGGCTGTGATCCATGAAGGGGATGAAAAAGAATACTGAAATATTCTAAAATAAAGGTAAGGGACAAGTATAGAAAGACTCAAAGGAAGAGCCTGTTTCAGAAAATGATCTATTACAGTATACTACTTAAAGTATAGGCAAAACTGCTAGAAAAAAATATATAGCTGAAAGTGCAATGTTTCGAGAAGTTCATTCATCTTTCATAGATGTGTCTAAAGGCTGAGTGTTAAAGGACAGGAAAGGAATGCTAAGGGAAGCAGTTTCCTTCTGTCCTGTTACCTTGCATACATTTAGAGCAATGAGAGTGTGGTTCAGAACAGCACTAGTTTGGGGACTGCTTATCACCAGTCAGCAGTGAAACAAGTACAGAAGTTGTGAGTCTTTCTTTTATCTCATTGTGTACTAATAACAATTTAGAGGAAAGTTACTCATCTTATTGCTGACAGGTAACAAAGTTTTCAGATTGTACCTGCGTATATACCACACTTCAGGTGACACTGCCCTAGGGTGCTGTCTTCACTGTTATGCTTGAAACTGACTAACTAGCACCATGCTGCATCTAAAGAGATACAATAAAATCCTTCTGGAAGAGCAGGCAGCAATTAAAATGTACCAAAGTGAAATTAACAGGATAAAGTGAAATATAACAGGATATGATAAAATTAAAAAGAGAATAGAAGGATATGAAAAAGGAAATGATGAGATAAAGATTGAAACTACATTAACAAAAACCTTAAAATCTAAATTAGAGGGAGTAGAGAGCATATCAGTCTGTACAAAATCCAGTAAGTGATTTAAGAGTTAAATTTGAACTCTTTTCCTAGAATGTAGGAATAAAGCTCAAAGGAATCTAAAAATTGAGAGAGAAGATGACAGACATGCAAACCAAAACCAGAGAACCGGAAAAGTAAAAATAAATTATTCTCCTGAAAAAAAAAAGAAAAAAATCCACAAACAGAATCAAATTATAAATTAAAGGTGTAAGACAAAATAACCTTAATTGAGGTGAAGTGAGGCATGTTTAATGATTTAAAGGCTCACTCCCTTCCAGGAGAAAATCAGTGAAAAGGTAAGGTTTCTGGACTAGGAGGATAAAGAAAAATTCAATGACAGTCCAGGCACCAAAAGCAGTAATGGAACAAATCTAAGCTTATTCTTCTTCATAGAAATAAATTTTATATTTGAAAAATTTTGAGGGAAAATAAAATAACTATTGACAAAGAATTTTATGACCAACCGACTTATCTTACTCTTTCATATGCTGCTTGTGGTTAGTCGCTCAGTTGTGTCCAACACTCTGTAGCCCCATGGACTGTATTCTGCCAGGCTCCTCTGTCCATGGAATTTTCCAGGCAAGAATACTGAAGCAAGTTGCTCTTTCTTATTCCAGGGGATCTTCCTGACCCAGGGATTGAACCCACATCTCCTGTGTCTCCTGCATTGGCAGTCAGATTCCTTACCACTACTGCCACCTGGGAAGCACTCTTTCATATGGGAAAGTACTAAAATGACTTTGAATTAATATGTTGTGTAAATATAGCCATATTTATTAGATGTCAGGGCTTCCCCTGTGGTGTAGCCTGGGAGGCTACATCCTGTGAGGTCACAGTCAGATGCAACTGAGTGACTGAGTATGCATGCATTAGATGTTAGGATAAGCAAGATGTGTGTGTGTGTGTGTGTGTGTGCACACTGGGAAAATGGGCTAACCATGCACCCTCTTGAATATTTATATATGAAAATATTCTCTAAACTACTGATGATGGCATCACTGATTCAATGGACTTGAGTTTGAGCAAACTCCAGGAGATAGTGAAGGACAGGGCGGCCTTGCCTGCTGCAGTCCATGAGGTTGCAAAGAGTCTGACACTACTGAGCAACTGAACAATAAAACTACTGAAACATGAAGCAAAGCAAAATTATCAAGTCTGTTAAAGTAAATATATGAAAGTTTTGGGCATAGGAATTGAAGCCAGTGAAAGTAGAAAACAGATAAGACCAAAATATCATTAAATATAATTATGACTATAGTCAAGGTCAAATTCAAAGTCAATTTCAAATTTTTTTTCAGAATTGAAAATATGAAATGACCAGTATTATTATGTTATAAATAACTTAGATTTGAAATGCAAGATTTTGTCAACAAAGACCATGAAATGGTCATGGTCTTTTTGAAATGATAAAAGAATGGAAGAAAATTAGAGAATTAAAAAGGTATTAGAAAATGCAAATGATATTTTCTTATTCCTAACTGAGATAAAAATAGTGGTTACAAAATCATTTTGATAATCTTATAAGTATTAATTTATAGAATTAATAAAAGAAAAAACTTCAGAAAAATACAGTATAAGATTATATAGTCATACATGTATGTTATATATGTACATTATGTATATAGGTGTTTATAACAAGAAAATTATCCAGTCCATCCTAAAGGAAATCAGTCCTGAATATTCACTGGAAGGACTGATGCTGAAGCTGAAACTCCAATACTTTGGCCACCTGATGTGAAGAACTGACTCATTTGAAAAGACCCTGATGCTGGGAAAGAGTGAAGACAGGAGGAGAAGGGGACAACAGAGAATGAGATGGTTGGATGGCATCACCAACTCAATAGACATGAGTTTTAGTAAACTCCTGGAGTTGGTGATGGACAGGGAGGCCTGGCATGCTACAGTCCATAGGGTCGCAAAGATTCGGACATGACTGAGCGACTGAACTGAACTGACCAAGAAAATTGTGGATCATATATGCTAGTTTTAACTGAAAGCATCCATGGGCAAGTTTGCTTTGTTAAAAGACAGAGTGTCAAGCTAAATTTTATGAAGCTAATTATTTGTTTCTTGATATGGAACGTATGTAGCACATCTTTTAAGTTGTAAAAGCAAAATTATAAGCAGTGGTAGATGTTATTAAATGAGAAAGAAAACAAAGGAAAGCATTACATGTTACAAATAATTGTTTTTGACACACAAAAAAGATATCTCATGAACTTTTTCTATGCCAGGTACTTACTATCATATTGAACAAGATAAGGCAAAGATAGAAATACAAATAAATTGAATGCATACACACTGAAATCATTTCTTCTTGGCCTAAATCTTAAAAAATGAAATAAAAGACATATTTAAGTGTTCAGTTCAATTCAGTTTGGTTGCTCAGTCATGTCTGACGCTTTGCGACCCCATGAATCACAGCACGGCAGGCCTCCCTGTCCATCACTAACTCCTGGAGTTCACCCAAACTCATGCATCGAGTCGGTGATGCCATCCAGCCTTCTCATCCTCTGTCTTCCCTTTCTCCTCCTGCCCCCATTCCCTCCCAGCATCAGAGTCTTTTCCAATGAGTCAACTCTTCGTACGAGGTGGCCAAAGTGTTGGAGTTTCGGCTTTAGCATCAGTCCTTCCAATGAACAGCCAGGACTGATCTCCATTAGGATGGACTGGTTGGATCTCCTTGCAGTATCTTAGAATGATACAATTATATTTCAAAATGAGGAAAAACGTTAACAGTCCACAGGCCAGTCTGTAGAAGAAAACAAGAGAGTGGAGTTGCCAGCACTAAATTAAGACTGCTTTCTCAGTAAGAACCCAACTTACAAAGCCACAGCCAGATGGACAACACTTAAACTTGGGGCACAGGGATAAGGATTCCATTGCAGAGGTTGAACCTACAACTGAAAATCACTAACCAGATGAGAAACAGCTACACTTCAACAGGGAACGGCAAACCTAACAGATAGAAATATTATCATCTTAAGAAGTAGAGTTAGTAAACCAAAAAGAAAAGAGATTTAAATAAAGAAGATCTTTTAAAAGATATAGGGAGAAATCCTGAGATAAGAACAGGGCTTTTATTTATTTATTTTTGTTGGGAAATTTTTTATTTTTATTTTTTTTAATTGGAGGCTAATTATTTTACAATATTATATTGGTTGGTTTTGAACAGGGACAGATGGAGAGACACCTAGGAGGAAGTGTGTGTGTGTGTGTGTGTGTATTGATGTGTGTTTGTGTATACACAAAATAAAAATTTCTTTGGTATAGTAAATAATGTGCTGGCTAGAACTGAATCACAAGCTAACAAATTGAGATAAAAGCAAAATTTTATAAATTAGAAGAAATCCACAAATATCAAAAGTAGTTGATTAACAAAATCAAAAGCTACTTCTTTGAAAAGTGCTATAAAATAAACAGTACTCTAGGGGAAAATCAAAGAAAGAAAATACAAACGCACAGAATCTGAAATGAAAATAGAGTCTTAAACAAAAATGCTTAAATTATTTTTAATTATGAAAATTTTATGGACAACTTAGTACCAAGGAATTTGAAACCTAAATAAGTAGAGTTTTTTGGGAAAATATAAATTATCAAAATAAGCTTAATAAAATAGGTGAACAAAGAAAAAAAGTATTAGAAATGGAAGCCAAAGATTTTTTTCTAAGAAAAGGCACCAGACCCAGATAACTTTATGGGTGGGTTCCAGCAAACCTTCAAGGAACAGATAATTCCCATCTTATGTAAACTGTTCCAAAAAATATTAAAAGGTAGGAAACCATCCAACATATTTCGTAAGGCTAGCTTAACAGTGATATCAAAACCAGGCTATGTTCGTAAGTGTGATTTGCTTTATACTTTCTGTTGTTCTTGTGTTCACTCATAGATAGTTTATAGTTTTGTTTTTTGCTTATGTGAATGGAAACTTTCATCCTATTCAGTTCAGTTCAGTCGCTCAGTCGTGTCTGACTCTCTGCGACCCCATGAATCACAGCACGCCAGGCCTCCCTGTCTATCACCAACTCCTGGAGTTCACTCAAACTCATGTCCACAGAGTCGGTGATGCCATCCAGCCATCTCATTCTCTGTCATCCCCTTCTCCTCCTGCCCCCAACCTTTCCCAGCATCAGAGTCTTTTCCAGTGAGTCAACTCATCCTATTATTTGTCCTAATTTGCTATCACTGCTTCAAATAAACTTCCATTTAAAATAATTCTCAAATCAACACAACCTAGTGGAGTTCGGTGAGAAGGGACTTTGTCCTTGAAGGGGCTTATTTAATTTCATGCATGATTTCAAGAATTCTCATAACTTCAGGTTTATAGTAATTTATATGATGCAGACATACTGATTTATGAATATCTTATTTGGAAAGGAAAAAAAGGATGAGAAGACAGCCTCTAAGGTCTAAACCATCACACGTCAAAATTCCCTTTCATCTTCCTACATTTTACATATACCTCTGTATATAAGCTATTGAGAACTATACAGATGTTAGTCATTACGAGAATAGTTATGCTACTATGACGGGGTTGGGAAACATTTCTCTCTCTAATCTCAGGGTAATGTTTTCTCATTATAGTTCATTCTGTTTACTGATGTTTTCTGGGGGCATTGCTGGAAAGACAGCAAATATTCAAGTTGTCACATGTACTGCTTCTGAGTTAATGGGAGATTGAAGTAGCTGTAGCCAGGGGCACACACATTGTCTTAGCTCCCACCACCTTTTGTTGCCATTTATTGGCATCCACTTTCCTATAGGGGTTTCCCAGATGTCTCAGTGGTAAAGATGCCACTTGCCCATGCAGGAGACGTAGGTTTGATTCCTGGGTCAGGAAGATCCCCTGGAGAAGGAAATGGCAACCTACTCCAGTATTCTTGCTTGGGAAGTCTCATGGACAGAGGAGCCTGGCAGGCTACAGTCCATGGGGTCACAAAAAATGTTGGACGTGACTTAGCGACTGAACAGCCAAACTTTCCTATAGACTCACTGCTATAAGTGGTGACTGAGACTGCATATACTTGTAATAAAAAGAGTATGTAGCACCACTCCGAGTTCAAATCAACTCCTGATTCCACTGTTCTAATTGTGTGACTTCAGGCAGGTGAGTTAACTTCCCAGTACCTCAAGCTTCCCATTTGTGAGATGAGATTATTAGAACTTTACACTCCAAGGTTGTGAAGGAGAGTATATTAAATAGCATATATGAAACTAACTACTTGGCACAACTTCTGTTATTTTACAGCCGATACTCTATGTATGTTGGTTCCCTTATACTTGATTTTTAGGCAAACTTGACCCCATATCACTTGATCATAGTGTCCTTTTGACAATTTTGCTTTAAATTTAAAAAAACCCATTGGCAAGTGAATTTTAGAATCATAAATAACCTGGCTGCTGCTGCTGCTGCTGCTAAGTCACTTCAGTCGTGTCCGACTCTGTGTGACCCCATAGACGGAAGCCCCACCAGGCTCCCCTGTCCCTGGGATTCTCCAGGCAAGAACACTGGAGTGGGTTGCCATTTCCTTCTCCAATGTGTGAAAGTGGAAAGTGAAAAGTGAAAGTGAAGTTGCTCAGTCGTGTCCGACCCTTAGCGACCCCACGGACTGCAGCCTACCAGGCTCCTCCATCCATGGGATTTCCTAGGCAAAATAACCTGGAGTTGCCTGTAAAGTACTTAGCACCATAGCACTTAAGAATTAAAAAAAAAAATTAAATGTAGTTACTAACCTTCCTGTTCTTTGAGTAGGAGCTAAGTCTCCATTTGTTGGCTGTTTACATAGTGGCATGGTAAGTTGCTTCGGTCATGTCCAACTCTTTGTAACACTATGGACTGTAGCCTATCAGACTCCCTGTCCATGGGACTCTCCAGGCAAGAATATTGAAGATTGCCATGCCATCTGCTGGGTAATCTTCTTGACTCAGGGATTGAACCTGCATCTCTTACATCTCCTGCATTGGCAGGCAAATTCTTTATTACTAGTGCCACCTGGGAAGCCTGTTTATAAAGTAGAGACTCAGATATTTAATGAATGAAGGTGACTCATTTATGTGTATCTGCTTATTAATGAAAATAATTAACACAATTCAGCACTTCCTAGTTTACAAAACTCATTTGCTTTCACAATTTTATTTGTTCAACAAAGCCCGGGGGATACAGTAAAAAAAAAAAGTGTTATCATTCCTATTTTACAGTTGAGGAAACTAAGACTCAGAAATTTTCAGTGGTTATCTTAAAGCCACAGAGCTTACAACACTGGTTTGCTGACTCTCTTTTTGCAAAATCTTGTTAGTTTTCTCGTGGTGTCTCGTGCTTTGGGAACATGTGTGGAGTAAGCAGAGTAAGGATAAGAAGGTCATTTGAGAGTAATTTGGCAGTATCCTGTGAGATTGAAGATGTGCAAACTCCAGCAACTCTGCTTCTAGGTATATACCCTCAGGAATCTAGCTACAGGTGCATTGGGACACATGAACAAGAATGTTTATTGCAGCACTGTTTGGTAACAGCAACATTTGGAAGCAACTTCATGTCTGTAAGAGAATGAATAAATAAACTATGGTCTATTCATAAGATGAAATGTTATCCAACAGTTAAAATACTAGGTTAGTGCACAGATATGTGATATTGAGTGGAAAAGGAAATTTTACAATGGTACATGTAGCATAATATTTGTGTAACATTTTAAAAAGTGAAATACTAGATACAATTTATCTAGATATCAGATACTATTTATCTAGATAAATGTTTATGCTGGATACTATTGATCTAACTTTTATAGGTACTATGTCAGTTTTAAGGGGCAAATTGTCTTCAATCTGGAAAGGGTCTCCCTTCATTTCCTTTTGGTTTCCTTCAGACTGTCTTCTCTTCCCTACTCCTATTATCGCTAAGCTCCCTTGCTTTGTGAAGTCAGAATGTTCTGTCTTTCTTCATTCTCCTCTTCTGCAAAGTGGCTATTAAGAAGACAGATTCTTCTGAATGGCCTTAGAGCCATCAAATACAGATAGGCTCGGTCAAGACCAGCAAGGTTCATTTGATGTGTGCACTTTCCAAAGTCCTTTAAACAATTCTACTTATTTTTCGGAAGAATTTGTCATTTCCAGTTTTGGGCAGTATCTGTGTCTGGTCATAGCGTTAAAAGCATGAACATGTCAGCATCCATGCTTTATACCAGCATGAGGATCTGACTGGCTTAAGTCTTCCTAAGAGTATCTTAAGCCATGGTTTCTACCATACCCACAGTGGCTTGCCTA